>NW_026947492.1:45137500-47637500 GCF_034190915.1 Cavia porcellus
AGACTAAAATTTCCACTGGTAACTTTCTTATTCTCTTCTTGTTAGCTTTATAACTGCCTAGAGAATATTTTTAATGAGGCCTAAGATATGCACTTAAAGTTATATTCCACTATTAATGTACAGGAGCCCAACTGATCTGGTGTAAGGTGTCAAGGAGGAGAAGAATTTGTAGCACTATAAGTTAATTTTAGTCAGTGAATGTACCCACATCTTGGGACTGTGGCTTTCAGAAACGCTCTTTTCCTCCTTCCTTTCTCCATTTTAGTTGAGAGAGAATGGCTGTAGAATGTTGAAGCTGGACACTTCCCTTCCCTAGAGGAGGGCTGGAGAAGGCAACTTTTGAGTGTTTTCCTTTCCCTAGATCATTAGGTGGCAATAATAGATTGCTAGGCTTTGATGAAATACTTTCTTTTCAGGGCAGTCCATGTAAAGAACATAATACACTGGGCATATTCACAATAGCTATTTTTGTTGCGCTCTGGTACTAGTTCTTAGAGAATTTAGAAATGGGTTTCTGTTTCACCAAGTTGGGATTCTCTAGATCCACCTGCTTGTCTCTCCAGGTGTGAGAACAGTGATTTGCTCTGTAACCTTTGTATTCTAATACACCTAAGAAAAATTGGTAATTTTCAGTTTGTTCAAAATTTTTCTCACGTGAATAGAAATGATGACGTCCAAGCTACCACATGTTGGACTTTGGAAATTGGAAATGTGTGCTAGGTATCTTCTGAAGAAAAGGAAAACTGTATAAATGTAGACAAGTGTTTGCCTAGGCCTAGGGGAGTTGAATTCAAAGACATAAAATAACAGCTAATGGGAAAGGGTTTCTTTTGGTAATAGTGATAATGTAGTGAAAATAGAATAAGTTAATTGTTCAACTCCTCGAACACACTGAAGTCATTCAGTTGTAAGTTTTAAACTATTAAATGTTATGGTGTGTGAATTATATTAAGACAGAAAATTTTAAAGTATAAGGACAAATCTACTGATTTCCTGGAGATGAAGTAGAATAAGGATTTACTGCAAAGAGAAAAAGTGATGAATGAGCTATAAATATTCTGAGACTATTTTCTTGGAAATATTTTAACTGTGGTTATGGTTCCATGGGTAGGTACATTTGTCAAAATTCATTTAGTTGAACTATTAAAATGGGTTCAATTTATTGGACATATATTATATTCTCCTAACTATTATTTTTTAAAAGTGATATTAGTAGCAAGAAAAAATTACATATGTTGTCAGAGATATAAATTTATACCAATATTTCCTGACATATTTATTCAGCAATCTTGTGCAGAATGGTTTTTCCCTTTAAAAATAGGGACAAAGTTTTGTTCTGAGGATTAAGCAAAATACAATTTTAAAATGTCTTATTTATTTAATGTCAAATACATAGGAACTGTAAACTGTATTTTTTTTCCTTAAGAGATCTTTGTTAAAATTTCAGGAAAGTTTACTTTTTTTTTTGTACCATGGATAAAACTTAGGGCCTCATGGTAGGAAAGCAGGCACTTAGGCCACTGAGCTAAAACCCCAGCCCCAGACAGTTTACTTTTTACCAGAATCCAAGCAATTAAAAAAATAAGATCTTTAATTAAAACTTCTAATTTAAAATGAATTGCTTTAATGTTTTAATGGCTGAAAATTGCATGGGATTTTTTCTCTTACCACCATAAGTCCAATATTCTTCAGAAAATATAAAATCAAATTATTGTAACTATGTAATGCCTTGAACATGACTTTATAATGAGATTCTTATAAGGAAGTTTTGCTATTTTCCATATATGGCGGTTAATGAGTTTCTTAGTGAAAAATTCACACTGACCCATCACAGCTAAGTTTGAATAGCACCAATCCAAATTGTTACATTGAGGGATCTAGAAAGGTTCCAGTCTTTTGGATAAAGAAACTAATGAGAGATGTCTTGTCTAGTACATTTATAGGTACTACATTATAATGTAGTACCTCATGATCAGTTGCCTGTAAACACTATAAGGAATACTGCAAGATACTCATGTCTTTGTACCTTGTAAATTGATGCAAAATTTCTGAGATCTAAAAATGAAAAATCAGTATCACCACGACAAGTAATATCATCTGCTACTATGATTCTTAGATTTTATTAAAGCAATTTTAAGCATTTTTGTGCTAGGAACTAGGAAACCTTTGGGCTCTCTCCTTAAAGATACCTAGGAAGGCTTAAAATTTTGCTCAGGGTTATGGAATTTATGGAACTAATTTGTGATCTACCTACTTAAGAAGTTACAAAGACATTTGAGGGTCATATTCTCCAAACACTGTCTTTATTTGGACAGAGCTTCTACTCTGCATTCTTAATTCTACTAGCGTATTGATATGTAATCACCTAAATACAAACAGAGATTTTTATTCTGTATTTCTTCTGGGGGCTAATTTTTTGTTTCAGCTGACTGCATGCCGAAAATTACTGCGCTTACGTTTGAAATTTTATATTGTAAACAGATGCTTTAATTTTTGTAATGTCATAAATTTTCACTGAGTAGAGATTTCTTACATTGCTTTAGATTTTTGTTTTTGTTTGTTTTTAATTGGGAGTTCAAATAAATGTTTCCATGGAATCCAGCGAGTTAAGACAGTGTTCCATTGAAATTCCTTCCATAAGTATAGGAATGTTATGACAGACTTTCAAAGAATTTCAAAACTAGCCTCCCAGAGATTTAAATTAGTTAACTCATTCAAAATATTTTCTGTTAAATAACTCACTTGTTCAATCTAAACAGCTTAACATATTCTTGGCATTCTGCTAGATGCTGGAATACAGTGGTACACACATTGCACCCCTATTTTGATGGTGAAAGAAATCTCAGGATGCTTTAAAAAGTGCATGCCACAACTGAGGGAAAAGTGACTGCTTACATGATGTTTAATCTAAAATATATAATAACCAAGTTATGTTTAATCTGAGATATACAATAACCAAGTTATGGGAATAACTCAGCTGTCTGTTTACCGAGGACTGGAGGAGCTTGCCATGGCTAGCTTCCCTGATATGATCATTATCATCAGAGTTTGGGACCTTGTCACTAAGAGTGGCTGCAGTTCACTTTTGTTCCTTAAGTTGAGTATTGCTTCCTGGCTCCAGAGGGGAAGAGGTGTGCTGTTTAATCTCCAGAAGCTTGTCAGGCTGGATTCCTGATGTGAACTTGGTTGTTCTCATCATCACAAGAGCTCAGGACCTCATTGTCATTAAGGATGGCTATGGTACTTTTTCGAGGTAACCCTGGTCCTTATTTTGAGCATTGCTTCTTGGCTCCATGATAGAACCCTCACCCTACTGACACAGATTCTTCACTTGGCCTGGTATAGGCTTTCTAGCTTCTGCCACTGACCTTTGGGCTTTCCCAGCACAGATCCAAAAAACAGACTTAGCATGAGTCATTGTTGTGGGGTCGAGGCCTCCCGTTGGACTCACTGTCATGGGTCATGGGAAACACTGTCATGGGTTCTAGGTCTTCACCTTGACTCATATAGGACATTGCTGTGAGATCCTAGTCCCTAGGCTAGATTTTCTAGGTCTTTATTATTATGGACAGATTCCCTGTGCTTTCTTGTATTTAACTCTGGGTGATCATTATAAATCATACTGTAAATTCTGTGTCCTGTATGTAATTGTTCTTCTTGCAACCCCTGATTGCAACAATGAGGTTACCTAAGAAGTCAAACTAATGGAGGCAGAGAGTAGAATGGTGGTTATCAGGGGCTGGAGTGAGGAAGGGGAAAAATGGAAAGCTTTTGGTTATTTAGTGTAAAGCATCAATTATACAAGGCAACATAATGCATATATTTAATAATATTGTATTATACACTTAAAATTTATTATGAGGTTAGGTCTCATTAAATGTTTTTATAATTTTTTTAGAAAAGAAAGAAAAAAGACAAAATAAAATTTTTAGATGCGATGGCTATGTCTATTATCTTTATTGTGATTTCATGGATGATTGCATTTGTCTAAGCTCATCAAATTATGCATGTTAAATAAGTATGCTCTATGTGTTTTAATTATACATCAATAAAGATGTTAAAGTGATTAGCATATTGCTATAACCAAGAAGAAACTGATATAATATATAAGGCAAATTAACATAATGTCAGCTAAACACTTTTTTAAATTGCTTTTTTGAGTTCATGGCTATGTTCAAGAATATAAATTATTAATTACATTTGTAATCTACAAACAGAGAAGATTGATGATCTTTGTGAGAAGTTTGTTTCTTTCAAATATTTGTGAGTTCAGGAGTCCTGATCAAGAGGAGTAGTATGTGTTTGACAATTAGTGTGAAGTGTGTGTGCAGTACACTGAAAAACTAACAAGTAGTTTTTTCTGGAGTAGTTCCTTACTTTGACCAGAAAAATGAAAGTTTCTCGGGATACAAATGTAGGAAAAGGAGTTTAAGCAACTACAAACTCTTAAATTTGGTTTAATGCTGTAATTTTTTCAAAGGTTCTACTCCAGCTTCAGACATTATCTAAACTCAGTATTGAGGGGAGTCTTGGAATCTCTTCTGACACACAGGTAATTATTATCAGGATTCTATCTTTGCCATCAGGATATTTGCTTGTGGTTAGATAGCTGGAAAAAGATTGTCCTTCGACAACTGTCTTGCTTTATGAAATATTTACCAAGTAGCTCTTCCCAGAACTATGGGTTAACATATAGAATCTAAGAAAGTCGATCTCATAGAAACAGAGAACAGGAAGGTGGTGGGGAAGAATTCCAAGGAAGAGGGAGGTGAGTTGGTGAGAAAGAGTGCAAAGTTTCAGGTAATCTGTAGAAAAATGTTTTATGATCTATTGTACTATAAGGTGATCAGTTAGTAATAATGTATTGTATACTTCAAAATTGCTATAAGAATATCAAGTGTATGTGTGGGAGAGGAGAATGGTGTGCCAGAGATTCAATTCAGGTCCTCTAGTGTGCTAGGCAAATACTCTACTATTGAACTTCAACCCGAGGCCCAAGAATGAATTATTTAATGTTTTGACATGCCAAAAAATGATAAGTTGTTGGTGGGTGATGGCTATGTTAATTAGATTGATCAATTGTTCTACAATATATGCATAAATCTAAACATTACATTGTACCCTCTAAAATATACACAATTATTATTTTGTCAAATAAAATTAGTTTTTTTAATAAAAAAGTTATACAAACTCTAAGAGAACACATTATAGATACATATAATATGGCAGAATTATGTTTAGAAAATTGATGCCAGGTCAAATATTTAAGAAACATTTACTTAAGTCTTTTGAGGCAGACACAGAAGAAGTTTGTTAAAATTAGAAAAAATTTTATTTGCCCTAAGATATTGAAGAGAATGAACTACAAGCCCAGTGAGAGGTTAGTCTGCAAATGAAGGAAGTTTAAATCCTAGAATAGAGTTTTCACAGATTGGTCATCCTGGGTTCAACCCAATATTTCTCAAGTGTGCCATGCAAGCTAAATGCATTCTGATGCTAAGATGCAAAATTGATGTTTTATCAGGAAAATTTATCAAATTTTTTTTAAAATTTCTAACTTTTTGTTTTTATGCAGTTTGCCTAACCTATAGGTACCCTCTATTATATATGTGCACTGTGCTCAAGTTTGAAGTGGCATCTGCTTTGTTATTAAGCTAACTAGGTTTGTTGTAATTAAAATATAATCTTTCATTTTTTTCGAGTTCTGTGACTTTGGGGGCACTCTCATCTAAGCAATTTTGAGGACTATTGATTTGACATTGTAGTAGTCTTAATCTCTGACTCTTGAAAGTATGTAAAAGAGGATTTTAGGTATATGGAAAGACGTTTTGTAAACCTCATATTTTTGCCCAGGGTAGCTGTTTTCAACTTAAACAGATAAAAGTTGATTTGGACATGTTTTAATCTCCAAACAGCAGATGTAAATTCTTTCCCGTGTACAATTTATGAGGCATATTTTTTATCTTCTTAATAAGTATTTCAAGTTGTCACAATATGTAAAATCCAACTGAGGAGCATGCCTGGCGTTCTAAGTCTGGTTATCTCTTTCCCGTCTGGACACTCAATAGCTTCCTTGCAGAGCAGACTTGTCATGCCTTCTTATACCAGAATCTAAGAGTTCACAGGTTCCAAGGAAGAAAACAGTAAACTGTATCACAATGTAGGTTCACATTCCCTCTATTACTGAATAATGTTTATATTTCTTCTATTAAACATCTCAAGATCATGTCTTTGACTTGTGAGGCATGACAGTGTCTGGTACAGAGTAAACTGAAGAGTCTGAGTCAGTATGATTCATCTTTAAGTAGAAGGACATCAGAAGACTGGTTAAAACCAGTAACACTGACACACTGTGATTTAATTCTCCTTCCTACTTCTAATGGCTGTGTGTCCTTTATCTGGTTACTGAAACATAGTAAGCCTAAAATAGTTCACTTTCTGTCTCAGTGGTTCCATTTTCTGCGTTTCTAAGGCTGATTTATCTTCTAGATGACTGATGTTTTCTTTCTTCAGATATGTTGCCAAAGTCAGTTAAAATTCCAAAATAACATTTCAGACGTACTGTGGCTCTTGGGGTGATTCTGCACATATCTTTCCTGAGTCATTGTGTGTTGGTGTTTATAATTGCTACTCATTTCTACAGTAACTTCTTGGTAGCTTCGTATTTTTATAACCATCCAAGGCAAGTTGAGTCTCCTAAACAGGAAGAGCCAGAACTAGACAGACGGATTGGTCTGCTTTGTGATTTCAGATAGTTGCTAACTCTTCAAGTACAATTTTGTATGACCCTTGGAGCTGGGCAAGACAGGCATCACAGTCTGACCCTGCCAGTACATGGCATTGCCCTTTTGTTCCCGTGAAGTCAATCTTTGCTCCAGAGGGAGACTATTTTAATTAATTGTGCTAATATCTAAGAGACACTATCTGCTATACTAGTAATCAAGATATATTGTTTCTTTTGTATCTCCATTATTTTTTGGCCATGTAATTCTCTTTGAAAAAGAAAGTAATTAGGTTTCCTAACAATGATTTATTCTTTACAAATATATTCTGCTTCTTGTTTCTGATTCTATTATTTCTTTTACTTTTTTTGGAGGAACAAAATATACATTGTTCATTTAAAAAATAGAAAAGAGTATAAGAGTCATATCTTCATAAAGTCATCAGTGGCATTATGATCTAAGTTAGGATATGAGTTATGTTTCTTGAATAATATAAAAATAATAATTTTTACCTCTGCGAGACTGTATAAGAGAGTAAAACCCTTTGCAGTTACACAGCTCTGGGCTGAGTAACAAGTTTGTCACTTTGCTGCTTGTGACCTTTCTAAATGATTTAAGCATTCAGAATTTTTTCCCTCTTCCATACAAGATCAGTGTGCTATGAGTATTACATAGGACAGCATCTATAACAGACCTGGCACGATGCCTAGAGAACTGAAGGAACTTAGTATAATTTTTTCACTCTCATCATCTTCTCCCCATGACTTCCTCCTTATCCTCCCCCAAGGAAATAACCCTGAAAATATGATGATCTATGATATGACATTTGTCACACATTTGTCCAATCTTAGTGGCTAGAATTTGGTCTGGTCCTCAGCACATTATAAATATCACAGTTTTGCTCTAATATCATTGGTTTTATTTTCTCAGTTTGAGTAGTCTTAGAGAAATTATGAGAAAAAAGAGTTCTTAGGTGATGATAATTAAAAGCCCATCATGCATACTGAAAAAAAAAAACATACTGAAGAAAAAGCACACTTTTGTTCTGGGCTGTCTTCTTGCAGTAGCACTAGTCAGAAGACTGGAGCTCATTTGCAGGACCTGTATCATCTATAGTATAAACAATGCAAGTTCCAGGCCTTGAGAGAGTCACTCCCTGAGAGTGCTTGTTCTTCTATACAGTGATGGTTTGAGTTAGATAGCCTGTAAAACACCATGTATCTAAAAGTATCTTGAGAGTCAGGGGAAGGTCAATTTGCTTACCAAGAGTTTCATTCTTCTTAACTTTTGAGACAGGATCTCACTATGCAGTCCCGGCTTGCTTTGACATTGCTGTTAAGTCAGAATGGCCTTAAACTTTCCATAGTCCTACCTGTACCCCTCACCAAATGCTATGATTACAGGCATATGACACGCCATATAAAAAAAGTACTTCATGCCATACAAAAAGCACTTTTATTGGACCTTTTTCATTGTATATAGTCTAAAGGACTGTTTAGTGTAAAAGTAAATCTCCATTTATATAAACTATGAAAGCAGATGTAAAGTTTGAATTTGTCTAGCTGAGAATGTTTAACTGTTTTGATTTTACTTCCTATTTGTTTTGATGCTTTGACCTTTGAATTAAACTGTGATTTTTCTAAAAGTTCATTTTGTCTTTAAAGTCCCATCACTACTGTTCTCAGAAGTAAATAAAGTAATTCCCTCTAGAAGTTTGCCTCTCCTGAACTTAATTATGAAACAGCTAATATTGTATGCAAAGTAAAAACCTGGGCACTTCAGAAAATGAGAGTAAAAGAGTAAATTAAAGTAATAATAAAGCAAAATATTACACAAGAGACATTCTAAGATGAAATGATTTACTTTAGAATTGCCCACTCTCTATAGAGACAGAATTTATTATTAATGCAACTGATTATAAAGGATTATGATCATTCGTATAGTCTCTGCTTTTTCATTTGATTAGAAGTGGATCATGTTTCTGGTGGCTTTTTATTGCAGCTGTGACTTAGCATGATGTTTAACCAAAGTACATTTCTCAATTAGTATATGTTGGATTAAATATTAGCATTTTTAAATTTTTTTTGAGATATTAGGATTTTGTGAGGCATTTAAAATTTATATACTTCTAAAAGTCTAGAACAATGGAGTTACATCTACCCCATCCCAATTATCTTATATATTCAGCATAGAAGACTTAGAAGGAATAAATCACTCATCCAAAGTCAATAAAAATTTAGTGGCAGAGCCAGAATTCAGTGGAATATAGGTATTTAACTCTCAAATCACTGCTTTCTTTAGTATGTCAGACTGCCTCCGTAACATGACATTTTCAATTTCAAAACCTGACTTTTCAGTTACTGGGAAAATAATATATAATATCGTATACTAATAAGTTGGAAGAAGAAAATGTAATTTGGTAATCAAAGGAAAACTAATGGCAAATTTTTCTTTTGATTGTGTTGAGCGTTGTGGCACAATTATTCTACTCCAGTATTCTCCATCCCCATCCTTAGTTTATATTCTGCTAGAAACCTCATTAATGAACATTGCCACTCAGATAATTATCACAAATAGAACCAGACCTTTTCTTATTTAAATTAAGTCTGTGTGGGAGAGTTTATTTGAGGGTTTATTTTTGTGTGATCTCATAATATTTGGAATTACTGCAACATAATATGGAATTTACCCCCTGAATATTGGGTGACAGGGCTCTAAAAATACTGAAAAAGATTTTAAATTATTCACTAACACATCCATTTCCATCTTTAGCAAGTGCTTAGTCTATTACTGTTCTGGTTTTAGATTTGCTGTTAAAATAAATGATCAGAATTTTACAGGACAAATACAGATCAGATTCATTTTTCATTCAGATTGGATATATGTGATGAAAAATGGCTCAGACTTGTTGAGATGACTCACAAATATTAGGGATACAACTACAATTAATAGGTAGAGGAGGCAGAATTAATGTTTGAAATTATTTGAATTCCACAATCATTATTAGTTTGCTATTATCATTATGTGAATAGTTTGGCTAATTAATGAAAGAAATATAGACTGATTACCACATCAGTCAATTGGATCAGTACTAGAAATATAAATATGGATATAATTACGTTTAATATACCCAGTAACTTAAGATACGATGGAAACATTGAGACTGTTGTATATGTTCTATATTTTCATAATCCAGTTATAATATTTACAGTATATAGTAAGTTACTATAACACTAAATACTCCAAAAATGTAGTGGTTTTTATCAAGGGGCTAGTTTTTTCTCTATATCTTGTAGGAGGAGATCCAGTCTTCTCTACCAGAATCCTTTGCGCCAGGAGTTCATTCAGGGATCCACTTACTCCTATTGAGTTGCTTAAAGTTCCATTCAGTTATGGTTGCAGCAGAAAATCTAGGACTGGAGTTAAATGTAGTCATTTCTATCAGGTCTAGATGTGGCTCTTTGGGATCTGGAGTCAACCCAACACAAGTTACAAGCTTCTACTGCTCCCAGTATGTGATGGTGAAGCAAGCACAGTATCAGTGCAATAAAACAACACCCACTTCAAAACGCAGAAAGTGGAAGTCATGCAATGGTTTTGGTCCGTAGTGAATATTCATTTCTCTTGGAAAGAAATTGTGAATACCCCCATATTGCGTGTGGTTTACTCAATTTCCAACTGCTTCCTTAAAGCGTTGACTTAGTGTGTTTGAGACATTCTTCCTTGTCCACTGTCTACATCAGAAAGGGAGAGGGAGTTTTTGCTTCTTGGTGCACCTTTAGGGTATAAAATATTTTTATTTAGGTCAAACATGATAGGTCCTTCTATACCAACTTGTGATTGCTATATCAGTAAGGTGTTTTTTTTTTAACTTTAAGAGGATTTTTGCCTATTTGCATCTAATTAGTTCCAAGTAATCACAAAGACATTTTTTGGAAAAATGTCTACATAATCCAAACACTCATTCTTTTTATTTATTGTCTTCTATTTTCAACTCATCTGCTTCTCTTAATATCACTGCCTTAATGCTCTCTTAAACTATTGATCTTTATCAGTAGGCTAAATTTGAGGGTAAAGTTGATATGTTCTTTGGGATACAGAAATAGCTTTCTCATCCCCTAAAGTCCCACATCCCTGGAATTTTAATCCATTGCATTGTTCATGACATGAAGAAGTACTTTCCATTAGCTGAGCTTTATTCCTTTACATTTCTGTTTGGAAATGGCCCATTTCTTAGCTAACTTTATCTGATACATGTTGTAACATTTTGGTAAAAGTTGTAAGTGGCAGCTAATAGCACAAAAATCTGTACTTGATAGTAATGTGGCTTATTTCCAAATAGGTACAATTATCAAAATGGTATTTCAAAAGGCATCACTTTCTAGCTTACAGTGTTGTCATATCTATCCATCACCTAATATGCTAAAGTTATACCAATCATTATATTTTTATTATGAAAGTAACTCATTTACAGCAATGAATTTCTATAGCAGAAGATAAGTTGAACAGTTTTAACCTAAAGTGCTATAAATGAAGTAGAACTTTTTCTCTTCATTGAGAGTCAAGAAGGTGAGCTCTGTATAGGTTTCATCTACAAAGTCATCAAGATTTTTAGTATCTTATTTCTTTACTATCTTTCACACTATTGTCTTTACATTCATATATTTCTAGCCTATGAGAAAAAGAAAAATGGAGTGCAGTTTCCTTTGTAATAGGGATATTCATATCTTTCTGCTCACATCATATTTACCAAAACATTTGTAATTCCCACTCTTAACTGAAAGAGCATCTAGGATGAGTAATCAAGAGCTGGGCAGTGATGATATAGCTGCAACTCTAAGCGTTTTATTACTAAAAGGAAGAAGAGTCAAATGATAGATCTGTGTTATTCAAGTGAAAACTCATGCTTATGAAAGCATTTGAGTAGCAAATAATTGCTCCACAGTGTAGTAATTGAGTAAATATGATTTTAAAAAAGATTTTGAAGACCAGAAGATAGTACTGCCTTCTATAGGAGATTGAATCAACAGAGGATCCAGGTAAAGAACTAATAGAACCTCAAGAGATGGTATAAAGGAATTAAGCATGAAAATCTGTCTTCTTAACCAAGAGTTTTAATTGTAGAAGAATGTAGAAACCTGTGCAGCAAGATCTTTTTTAAAACGTTGATCCTATGCGCTATTTTTTCTCAATCCCTGGTACACCTCTGATAATCTAGGCTGCTCATGCATGAGTTTGTTATTTTGGGAGGTGAATTCTCAGGAAAGTTGGTAATAAAATACAGGATACACAGTGTACAAAGTACATATTAATTACATTCTATTCTATGTATATAATTTTTGTTTTGATAGAATTTTATATCAATAATAATTTTTCTGTAAATGTCACACAGTTCTAAAGTGTGAGGAATCTGGAATCAGAATAATAAACTAATTATTATTTTATTCAAAAATACCCACTGACTAGGGCCTGCAAGGCAGTTGTGCTAGTCCTGTAGTTACCAAGATGAATTATACACTTTCCTTATTCTCAAGGAATCTGATTCTCACCCAAGAAACAAATGAGTCATTTTGCATTTTACAGTGAGATACGCACTAATATTAGGGACATGTAAACTGTTTTGTTGATATAACTAAGAGTCAATCAAATTGTGAAGATGAGAATGAAAACAAAATGCTTCGAATCTCCTGTCTCAGATGTTTGTGGAGTAGGAAGGAAGTTTGGCTGAAGTTTAAACTCCCTGGGAGTTTGGTGAGGAAGAAGAAAACACAAAGGTCAAGTTTTTGTTTTTTTATTTTTACTTTTTCTTGTTCTTGAAGTAGTTCTCCAAAATATTCCGATAAAAATTTTTGCCATAAGTTGTTCAATTATAATGAGTTGATGAGTATTGAGTTTTCATTTTGAAACCAACCCAAACTGTTATTATTTTAGACGTTTATTCACTAACTTTTCATAAAATATATTTGGAGCACCCGCTATATACTAGGATCTAGACAAAGAAAGAACTTTTCTTGTTCTCTGTGTTGGTTACTTTTCTTTCATTGCTGGGACAAAATATCAACACCCCAAATTAAAGAAGAAAAGATTTATTTATGCTCACAGTTTGTGAGGCTTCAGATAACAATCAGCTGGCTCCAAGGCAGGGTGGCATGGCCCAGGCTGTTCGTGGTGGCAGCAGATACTAAAGGTAACAAGAATATAAAGGGGGAGAGGGGAACAAATCTCTTTTCCTCCTTTATCTTGTACAAAGACCACCTTCCCTCCAGGGCTAGTGTAGCACTCATAAAATCTTCTTACTCTCCTCTTGCACAAGATGAAGACGTTTACCAAGTAAGAACCTTGGCTCCTTGATGAGTCTCTTAGTAAAACTTCTAAACTTCTCAAGTTGACACAATTGTATCAACCATACAATTCCTCCCTTGTCAACTTGGCAATTGCACATATTTTTTAAACCAGCCTTTTAAACCAGATACAAAGACATCCTTATTTTTGCCATTTCACAACTTGAACATTATAACACAGGTTTAACAATCCTTAAGAACCAGCATAAGTCCATTAATTATATTACATTAGAATGGTAAGAGTCCTAACAATTTCAGCATTGCTGAAAAGTTCAAGTCCTAAGTCTCTTCCAAGATACTAGGCAAACTGTTAGCTTCAAGCCCCTGTACAAATGAAAACAAAGTTAAATACTTCTAACATTCAATGCCACAAGATAAACATTACCATTCCAAAGGGTATAAATAGGGGGATACAAAGGAACCGGACCAAAGCAAGTCTAAAATCCAGAAGGGCAAACATTAAGTCCTGGAGTTCCCTGTGCATAATTTGAGGCAATCTGGAAAACTGTGAACTCCAAAGGGCTTGGGTGACTCTACCCCTGCAGCACTTCTGGTGGTTACAGAATCCCCTCCTTTGCAACTTTCCTTTGATAATCCATGCTTCTGGCTTTTCCAAACTTCTGGGGTCCCCACAGCACCTTTGCTTTCAGTCTCACAGTTTCACACGCTCCTTTCTCAGGGGCACACTGTCTGGCCTCCTAGGCCTTCTGAAGTTGAAGTATAAACCATTTTAACCTCAGAATTCTTGCATTCTGTATGTATCTAAAACCAGGACCACATGGATGATCCAAGGGCTGGTGCCAGCTGGAGCAGTAGCCAGGCTTTCCTCTCTCTTGGCAATAGGGGTCAAGTGTCTGTATTGCTAGGCACTCTGAATCTAATTCTAAAGAAATTTTTATACTGCTACCGTTCTGGAACATGATATAGCTGTTGTTATTCTGGCACATGGTACTCTGCAGCTTTTGCCTCAAAGCAAGGTCTTTCATTTTTGCAGTTTTGAGGCTGCAAAGATTTGAGATTTGCAACTTTTTGTGATGACTTCAAACCATCTTTTACATTTTCTGGTTCCTTCTCGCAATCAAGATTTCCTCAGCTCTATCTTTACAGTCCAGAGTTTTATTGGAACTTCCTTTCTGGCCAAATTTGCAGTGTTGTAAATCATTCTGTTGGGCTCTTTTCTCTTGGTTTGCAATATAGATCTGGCTAAAGCCACCAACAATAGCCATGCTACTGCATCAACGTTAGATTGCCTTGAAATTTCTTCTGTCAGATTAATTAGTCTTCTGCCTTCAATCTCAGTCTCAGGCAAAGTCTCTGAATAGAAGCAAAATGCAGACAAACTTTCTACCAAACCACAATACACATTATCTGGAGTCCAACAAACAATGCAATCCTTCCCAGAAGATATCTTTTCATAGCTTGGTTTTTACTAGTTTTCTGGTCTTCTGAGATTTGAACCAGAATCTCCCATACAGAGCAGCCTAAAGTGTTTCAACATTACTGTATCAGGTGATATTTCCAAACCTTTCCAAATTCTTACCATAAGCCTTTCCCAAAGGCTCTTGAACCATATGGTCAGGTATCATCACTGCATAACCCAACTCCTCTGGAACCAAATTCTGTTTTGTTTTCTTTTGTTGCTGAGACAAAATATCTCACTCATAAAATCTCCTGGCCTCCTCTTGCACAGGATGAAAGTGTTTATAAAGTAAGAATCTTTGATCCCCTGGTGAGTCTCTTAGTTAAACTTCTAAAGTTGACACATTTCATCAACCATAACATCCTCAAAGGACTCGTGTCTGAATGGGGAAACAATTAAGATATCACATTAACTAAACAAGTATGATAATTGCTCTGGGACAGAGTCTTGTGGATTAAGATTCACAAGGAAGAGGTTTCTGATTCAGCTGGGAAGAAAGCATACTTGGTTTAGAGACTAAGCAGCCTCACAGTTAGGTGGGACATGAAGCAAGGATAGTGTGAGCATATGGATAGAGATACGAGAAAACAGGAAGGAATAGAGAATAGAAAAAATTAAGCAGCATAGACAAGAAGTGTCAGTGTGAAATAATTGCTGGAACAGAATTTGAGGAATTCAGATTCTTCTAGATTTTGTTTCTTTCACTCAAAACAATTGCTACGCACCCCTTCATGTTTCATCCTGAGTGCTTGGGTCTAGGGAGATAAGAACAGACAAAAACAGATAAAGTTTTGGTGCAATTTATTTACTTTTGTATGTTTATTTTTTAGCAGTTTTACTGATATGTCTGATATTGTATATGGTTATGGTATACAACTGGATAATTCAACATACATACGGGTTATGAAGTGATCATTGTATGTTTTATCTTTTTAGAATTGTTTTGTTCTATGTAATCTAAAAGTTTGGCAAAGTGTTTAATATAGGAAAACTATAAAAATAAAGTTTATTATTATTCAGTTTTACTTACTCAAGGAGTTTTCACTGAAGATCTTAATTCTGTAGTCCTTAAATTGTCTTTGTAGTGTAAGCCTTGTCTTTCAACAAAGCAGTGATGCTGGCGGGCATAAGAACTCTCCATCCTCTCCAGTATTACTTTGGGAGCTGACCAAGCCACATCAGTGCATCACAGACATTCCTCAGTGACTACATCACAGGATGGTTATACTTGCTTTTGTACAGAAATGACAGTGAGCCACTGTCTGGAACTTGTCCCTAGACTTGTAAACATGAAGCATTTGGACCACTTTTCACTGGCCTCAGGTGGAATTGTTCCGTGCTAAAAGCTGCAGGGACACGGTGCAGTTTGCATTTTCTCTTTCTTGTCTCAGTTAGTTCGACGTCTAGGATTCATTACCAGTTATGCAGCTCACTGGAATGCACTTTTCTCCTTCTTGTTCCTAAGAAAAAGCACACAGGTTCTTGGCATTTTGAGTTTTAATGCTAGTCTCTCCTGCTAACCAGGTGTGAAAAAATAAAAATGATAAACTCAATCAAGTTACAAACTTCTTAGACATAATTCCTGAATACATATGAATATGTTTAATATAAATATATCCTTATTATATATTGTGTTTAACATAAACATTTATTTAAATACATAATAAAAACATATATCTACATGTTTATATAAACATTTAAATATTTATATTATAAAACATAAAATATATTAATATTATGAACATATAAAATATATAGTCATATTATAATGTAATTATTAAATATTTGTATGTTATAGCATAACTATGTATTTATATAGTTATAGATATAACTATTATATTGTATATTATTTATATACTTATTTATATATTATATGAATATGTTTGTCATGTATTTTTATATATATTATATATCATTTTTTTCCTACAGGTCACAATTTTAATAAAGTAGAAGCCTAAGAAACACTTTTTGAAATATTTTGATATTCAGTACATATTATGAAAAACTAGGAATGTCTCAATTAAATATATTAGCCTTAATTATCTCTAAAATTAACAACTTATAGTCCTTTTAATACACCAAGCTTTCCCATGCCCATGCATTTATTTAAATTTTCTCCTCTGCTTTATAGAACTTTCCCCCAACTATTCCTGCTACTGTCAAGTGTGGGGGATGAGGTGTCACTTTGTAGGCCCAACCCCCTCTAACCTGCAATTTACAATAGCCGCCCTGGTATGCGAGAAGGAGGTAGAACGGGAATGCCTGTTCTCAGTGAGCCCTCACCCTCTGGAATCCATACTGTGAGCTGGCTTTGTTTTGCAGAAGTCTTGAGGAAGTGGCTGGCCACCCTTTGTGACACTAACAGCAGACAAATTAACAACATTCTTGAGCTAATGAATTTCTTCCTGGGCTAGAGAAGTTGTGAGAACTGGTTGTGATTATTTACTTCACTTAGATAGTTTTAGAATAAACATTGTAGTCTGTCACGTTGTAGCTTGCCACAAAGAATGCCTTTTCACTACTTAATTATCTGGGCTCTGTGAATTGATCGGGTTTACTATATATGAATCCTAAAATAAAGATTGTGCGTACAGTGCAGTGCAGTGCAGTGTAACGCGGTGCAGACAGCAAAGGTGTCTCTCCTGTCTTTCTTTTCCAAGCGCTGTACCCCCCGTGTCCCGACAAGGCGTGCGTGTTTACCTTGCCCGGAGTTCAGAGTGCTCTAGACACTCACGACAAGTGGCGCCCGAATTCAGGGACTCCGAAGGTCGCTTAGGAAGGTAAGTATAATTTTATTACGGGGAAATGGGACAATCTGCTTCCTCTCCTTTCTTAAAAATTCTTAAACATTTATTATCTATATATGGCATATCGCTCAGGTCAGCTGACTTGGATATGTGTATTGATACAATTAAAGAATATAATCCTTGGTTTCCAGATGAAGGAACTTTGGATGTAGAAGTATGGAGGAAGGCAAGGGTTAGTATAGAAAGGGCTATGCAACAGGAGGAGAAGATTCCTTTACGTTTTTGGGCTATTTGGTCGGTTGTGTACTCTTTATTAAAAGCTATGGAAGATGAACATATTGTAGAAAATCTTCAACTAGAAATTAAGCCAGTTATTCAGGAATTGCCCCTCACAGAGGAGGAGCAGAATGTAGTTCAAAATGACGCTATCGCTTTAAGTAGTGAAAAGGCGTCCAAACTAAAAGTAAAATCCACTACAGCCGACTCAGCTTTAGCTGCCGCAGCAATATCAAATTATGACAATCGCCCAATTTTACAGGCTATACAGCATTTAACACAAGAGGTGAAACAACTCTCCGTTAAGCAGAACCCGCCTGTAGTTCCCTCTGCACCTCCTCCATCTAACCCTAATTGGAGTAAAGCCAAGCTAGCTTTGGCTGATTTACCAAAATTAGGGGATTCTGATGAGGAAAAGCCTGCCTTTGCTTTCCCTGTAATCAGACCTCAGCCAATAGATGGAGAGGCAGTTCCCCCTAGATGGGAAGCATTTAATATGGATGATTTAGCAAAATTAAAAAAGGCTGTAACCCTTTATGGCCCTCAGGCTCATTACACTAGAGAATTAATAACATCGGTAACAGATCAGTATGGTAATCTTGCTCCTTATGATTGGAAAGCCTTGGCCAAAATTCTTTTAAAAGAGCCAGAATATTTACAGTGGCACATGTGGTTTATGGAAGGTTGTGCGAAAAAGGCAAGACAAAAATGCTGATATAGTGATAGAAATGTTTTAAAAGATATTTTAAAAACTTTACCTCAATATTTTTCTCCGTTTGGACTTGTAATAGCACAGGATAAAATTCAAAAGGAAGAAGTTAGTCATTATTTGGGATATATTCTTACTAGACAAAAGGTGATTCCACAAAAAAATGTCTATTAGGAGAGATAAGTTATCCACTTTAAATGATTTTCAAAAATTATTAGGGGATATTAATTGGCTTCGTCCCACACTAGGTATTCCTACCCATGCATTACAGCATTTGTTTGCTACTCTACAGGGCTCTTCAGATCCATCCAGCCCTCGTTCTTTAACAACAAAAGCCGAGCAAAAATTACAGTTTGTAGAACAACAAATTAAGGATGCATTTTTAATTAGGATTGATCCTAAATTGCCTCTAACTTTATATATTATTAATACTTTTCAATATCCCTCTGCAGTTTTAGGTCAAAATGCTATGCCAGTAAAATGGGTATTCACTAAAACTAAGCAATCTAAAAATGTTATGCCTTATATTGACATGATTGCAGCTTTAATTATGAATGGTAGAGCTCGTTCTATAACTTTGATAGGAGAAGATATAAACAATATAGTTATCCCTTTAACTAAGGAACAATGGGAATATTTGTTGTCAATTACTGAAACCTTACAAATTGCTTTAGCAGATTTCATGGGAACTTTTTCATATCATTTTCCTAAAAGTAAATTATGGGATTTTTTTAGACGTCAACAATTTGTGGTTAATACCTTATTAGCTGTACAGCCAATTCCACAAGCTTTGACTATATTTACAGATGGATCTAAAAATAAAGCTGCATATTAGACTCAAAAATCTTACTGGGTACGTCAGACAAATTTTAACTCTGTACAACAAAATAAACTTTTTGCTATATTACAAGTGTTTTTAGATTTTCATAACCAACCTATTAATATTATAGCCGATTCGGCCTATTCTGTTGGAGTAGTGACAAATATCTATTCAGCTGTGTTATATTCTAATAAGCCTGCTTTATTGTCTTTATTTCAAAATTTACAAATACATGTTCAAAAAAGAAATCATTCTTATTTTATTACTCATTTACGTTCTCATTCTCAGTTACCCGGACCATTAGTATCAGGTAACAATGCAGTGGATTCCTTAGTTATGTTCACCATGTTAGGGCCGACGCCGCAGGGAAAGAGACCCCAAGGACTCAACTCTTGGTGAGGAAAAAAAGTTTATTTCCATGCGCATGGGGTCCCTCAGGCAAACAAGTGCAGAGGGGCCCCGAGGGGAATTTGTGTAGGGTTTTTAAAGGTACATGTAGGAGGCAAGCAAGTTTACAGAAGCAAATCGCATTGGTTAATTTTGAGCGGCGCAGGACCTGGCTAATGCTGATTTGAGGGTCTGGGGCTGAGTAACCATGGAGACCGAGGGTCTTGGGTTGACCTTAGAGTGCCAGGTGCTCCCTGGTCCTGTTTATACAGTACATTCTTTTTGGCCCTGCTCTGACTATCTCCTGGGAAAGGTTTAGGGAGTGAAGCACTCTTTACTGCTCTGTTCTGAGAGCTCCGGGGAGTTAGGGAGTCAACCCTTTCATTCCCTGCTCTGGGGAGTTAGGGAGTTAACCCTTTCATTCCCCGCTCTGGGGAGTTAGGGAGTTAACCCTTTCATTCTCCGCTCTGGGGAGGGGGTTGTAGCAGGGGGGTCGACTCTCACATTCCCCCCTTTTATTTCTCCAATGACTTTTAATCCTAAAAGTCCTGTATAGGTAAGGGGTCATATTGTTGACGTAGCACCATAACTTTTACCTGAGAGATCTGAGCCCTTACAAACCGGGTTACTCGGTTAATGAGGCAAGGGGCTATAGCCATGACTATAATGAATCCGGCCAGGGGTCTCAATAAAGGGAGGATATAGGGCAGAATTGATTCTCGGAAAGAGAACACTTTGGCTTTATTTGAAGGGGGCTCTTGAGATCTGATTTTCTCTCTCAACTTTTTTATTGTATCTTTTACAATCCCAGTATGATCAGTGTAAAAACAACATTTTTTTTTTTAAGTGCGGCGCAGAGACCCCCCTTTTTTTTTTTTTTTAAAACAAAAGATCTTTAACAATTGGTTTTTTTTTTTGCTTACAGGGGGACCAAAGCCGCCATGTAAGGTCGGCATTAATGTTATTAAAATCAAAACAAGCAAGCTAAAACAGTTAGTCAATTTTTAACTTTAAGGGTTACCAGTCTGTTGTGTAGTCCACTGAGTATGTCCCTCGTTGTCTGCTGTTTTCAGTGGCTTTACATGAGTGTAGTGAATCCGCGCAGTTTTTCCTGCTACCTTGATGGCAGTGGGGGTATTGAGCACCACGGTGAAAGGTCTTTCTCAGCGGGGTTTAAGGGAGTCACGGTGGTGACATCGAACCAAGACTGGAGTCCTTGAGGCCTTGGTCTCTGAAGGCAGGTCCAAGTGTTTTTGTCTAAACAGCTGGTGGATCCAGGCCAACACAGGTTGGAGTGTCTGTAGGGACTTAAGATTTTGATTAGTAATTTCAGCTAATTTGTCTTCTGACAATCTTGGAACCAATGGCGGGGGCCTCCCAAACATGGCTTTAAAGGGGGAAATTTTAGAAACATATGGGGTATATCTAGCTCTTAACAGTGCAAAGGGAAGAAGGCTCATCTAATTATTGCCAGTTTTTGAAGACAGCTTAGCTAAAATGTCCTTGAGACTTTGGTTCATACGTTTTATTTGCCTTGAGCTATGTGGCTGATAGGCACAGTGGAGTTTTAATTAATCTTTAATGTCTGGGCTAACTTTTGGGTGACTCGGGCTATGAAAGCCAGGCCATTATCGGACCCCATTGATAGGGGGAGGCCAAATCAAGGTATGATCTCATGTAATAGCCTTTTAACTACCACTAAGGCTGACTCAGACTTAGTAGGGAAAGCCTCTACCTAGCCAGTAAAAATGTTTATTAATACCAAGAGATAGCAGTGTCCCTGTAAATTAAGTTTTACCATGTCCATGAAGTTTATTTTTTAATGTTCTCCTGGAACAATTTTTTGATGTCGGGTGGTCTCCAACGCAGAGCTCTTGGCTGAGTTGACTAACAAACACTGTGGGCATCTGGAGCTCGAAGAGGTGGTCAGTTTGTAGAGTTTTGGAATAAAATACTGAGTTCTGAACAATTCTGTAAGGTGAAACAGCTCCCATCTTAGTGCCTCCAGTAACAGTACTTGTTTATCAGGTAACTGGTATTAGCCCCTTGGGGTGGGAGACTTTATTCCAAGTTGAGATGTCAACTGTAGGTCTTTTTTTTTTTTGTGTAGACTAGTTCTGACAAGGTCAGAGGACTAGTATCAGAGCAGTTACTTTCTTGGTTGACCCCTCTGATGTGGTTGTTATTTTTTATCTCTGGTTGGGTGAGCCTTGTAAGGAATAGCAACCCATTGAGGCCGCCAGACAGCTGCCAGCAAATCTAGAATCTGTGGAGCATTTTTAGATGGCTTCCCCGTATATGTACAGTAGCAAAGGGATGTCTTCAGTAAAAAAATGTTTACCCTCTTTTCCGTGGCTAGTTTTAGCCTCTCAGTCAAAGCAACAAGCTCTGCCTTTTGGGCAGAAGTGCCAGGCTCTACCCGCTTAACCCAGAGTACCTCCTTTTCGGTGGTCACTGCTGCCCCGGCCACTCGTTTGTCGTTTTGGATGAAGCTGTTTTCATCGAACAGTTGTTGGCATTTTCCAAAAGCTGGTCAGTAAGATCAGCCTGTAGGTTCTGCTGCAGTTCGAGGATGTCAGCACACTCATGGAGAGGTGTCCTTTGTTCCTCCGGATCATCATCAGGCATAAGGGTGGCTGGGTTTAAAGCTGAAGAAGTCTTGAATATCATTAACTCTGGGTCTAGAAGCAGGGCTTGACAGTAGAATTCTGGCATTTGAGAGCCCTTTTTTTTTTTTTTTTTTTTTTTTTTTTTTAGGGGGGGTTTTGATAAGAGTCTCTAAACTGTGAGAGGTTACCACAGAAATCACTTGCCCAAAGCGAGTTTTTTTTTGTCTCCTTAAGTAACATTGTCACAGTAGCTAGTATTCTAAGGCAGGGGGCCATACTCCTGTCACTGGATCAAGTCTTTTGGAGAGGTAGGCTATAGGCCTCTTTTAAGGGCCAATGTCCTGAGTTAGGACTCTTTTGGCAATGTCCCTGAGTTTATCTATGAACAAGATGAAAGGCTTGGTAACGTCAGGGAGTCCCAGGGCTGGGTCCTCTGTCAAGGCCCGCTTGAGCTGTTGGAAGGCCTGTTTACATTTATCAGTCCAGTTCAGTGAATTTTGAGTTTCTCCCTTATGGGAGTCATATAGAGGCAAGCTTTTCAGTAAAATTTAGCCTACAGTATCCAACTGCCCCCAGAAAGTCTCGTCTGTTTTTTAAAAGTTTTTCTCATAGAGCAATTTTAACATCTTGGCTATCTTTTTGTAAATTTTTCAGTTCTCAAAGACCTTTTTGTGCTATCTCTATTAACTGGCTGAGGGGCATTTTCTTAAACCTCTCAAACCTTTGTAATTTTTGTCTAACATGTGGGGCCGACTGAGTTACAAAGAGAACAACTGGCAATATTGGGAAACCTCCTTACCTCTGGATGTCCAGTCAGGGTGGCACAAAAGGAGAACATGGTTTTGGCATTCCGGATCAGAGAGCCGGCTTCATCTGGATGGCACACTGTTTTTTTGTCCAAGGGTGTCACGTGACAGGCCATTATTTTATTAAAATTATATTTTTAACAAAAAGGGCTTTTTCATAGGTAACAAAATTGTGCTGTATAATCTCCCAGATGTTTACAGCGCATGTAAGAACTTGTATCTTATTTTTAATATCACCTATAATCTCATTTTAATGAAAACATTTTGCAGCAAAGTACAATCTTATGTATACTTTTACCAAAACTGATCTAATACTGTCAAATTCTGAACACATTTACTTTTTGTCAAACCTGTTATTTGTAGTACTATAAACCAAGACAAATAAAATTCACATCCTCTTGAGCCTTCTACAACTTATAATAATACCTCTCAAACTAAGCTTTAATCTTTTTCTACATTCTGGCATAGCCAGACACCTTTACTTGAAGACCACTCTCTTTGTCCCTCTTTTTACTATTACCAGTCAATTACCTTTTTTTCTCATTTCTCAGACAACATCAAAACTCTCAACAAAACCCTTGAAGTCACCTTCTAGTAGCCCAAAACATACTTATTTTATGTCTTTTTACCACATAAAAATGTTGTATTTTAAAAACAAAACTGTAACCTTTTAACTGGCTCAAATATAGTACCGCCTGGTTTTTACTTGGCAAAGTTGACATGACTCTTAACAACCATAGATATACATATATATGTGTACATGTTTACATTTTCACCAGAGAGAAAAAATACTCCTTTTAAAAGGCATGCCGAGGTTGCAAGCAATCAATTGAAGTCTTACATATTAAACAAGGTGCCACAACATTAAAGACACAAACAAAGGGAGCTTCTTGCATAGTTTGGTCAGCTAAAGGAAATAATTTTTCTTATCATGAACCTTGAATCTAATAAGCCATATGGATCCTGCAACAGAAATGGGCAACAAGCCCCTAAGTTAGTAACAAGTTTAAACAGGCAACCAAGGAGAGGGCGGAGGAAGGAAGGGTTTTACCCACGGTGGGGGCTTCTCCCTGAGGTCTTGCCATACCAAGATGTAGGTGACCCAGTCGGGGTGGCTCTCTCGTCCAGGGCGGAAGATGATGTTCTTAACTGCTAAGATGAGGGGAAGGTGGAAAGTCCCCTCTGGTGGCCAATCCACGGAGAATGTGGGCCACTCAGACGAGCAGAAAGTCTGCCATTTACTTTTTTAACCTGAAAGGAGAGATTGTGAGCCCTCTCTCGAACCTCCGACCAATGGTCGAGGGTGAGGGACAATGGGGACGATGTCATTTGTCCCATGGTGTTCTGAAGACAAAGAGTGGTTAGCGTACGCGCGACACAACAAATAACCGATCACAACAGTCACAACACACAGGACAAACAGGCCGGCCACCTCACTCTCACGCATTAGTTTCACATCAAACGAGTCACCTTAGGGGGTGCCTCCAGATTGGCCCGGACGGACCACAGATTGGGAATGAAATTCCCCAGATTGGCCCAGACGGACCACAGATTGGGAATGAAATTCCCCAAACGAGTCACCTCGGAGGGTGTCTCCGAATTGGCCCTGACGGACCACAGATTGGGCCCCAAACCGATAGGAAAATCCTATCGCAGACGGTGAGTCACGGAAAACCGTGTGGGGCGTCCCCCGATCACCCAAGAACAGAGAACAGATAACAAAAACAGGTAACAAAAATTGCCCCTAGACCGGAGCCGTTTGGCTCGGGGCGTAAAATACCGGTAGATTGATCCTCAGAGTAAAAATAAGAAGCGACCGGTCGTACTCACCCACCGCAGAGCCGTTGAGGTCACCTTCCGTGAGACGTGCTATCTCGGTGGGGCCTCCAAGATGTTAGGGCCGACGCCGCAGGGAAAGAGACCCCAAGGACTCAACTCTTGGTGAGGAAAAAAAGTTTATTTCCATGCGCATGGGGTCCCTCAGGCAAACAAGTGCAGAGGGGCCCCGAGGGGAATTTGTGTAGGGTTTTTAAAGGTACATGTAGGAGGCAAGCAAGTTTACAGAAGCAAATCGCATTGGTTAATTTTGAGCGGCGCAGGACCTGGCTAATGCTGATTTGAGGGTCTGGGGCTGAGTAACCATGGAGACCGAGGGTCTTGGGTTGACCTTAGAGTGCCAGGTGCTCCCTGGTCCTGTTTATACAGTACATTCTTTTTGGCCCTGCTCTGACTATCTCCTGGGAAAGGTTTAGGGAGTGAAGCACTCTTTACTGCTCTGTTCTGAGAGCTCCGGGGAGTTAGGGAGTCAACCCTTTCATTCCCTGCTCTGGGGAGTTAGGGAGTTAACCCTTTCATTCCCCGCTCTGGGGAGTTAGGGAGTTAACCCTTTCATTCTCCGCTCTGGGGAGGGGGTTGTAGCAGGGGGGTCGACTCTCACAACCACACCCGTTGAAGAACATCAATTTAATCATGCAAATGCAGGACATTTGCATCTTAAATATAAGATACCTTTTACAAAAGCTAAACAGATTGTAAAAGCCTGCCCTATTTGTAGACCATTACATTTAAGAATTATTCCCGCAGGTGTCAACCCTCGAGGAACTCAACCTAATGAATTATGGCAAATGGATATTACACATGTACCTTCTTTTGGTCGGCTTTCTTATGTACATGTAGTTATTGATACCTATTCTTCATTTCTATGGGCTACTGCTCAACAGGGAGAATCCACTAAAAATGTTATTGTACATTTATTGGAGACTTTTGCAGTTATGGGAATTCCTTCTAAAATCAAAACAGATAATGGACCTGCTTATACTAGCAGAACATTTAAACAATTTTGCGATCTCCATAATATTATTCATATTACAGGGATTAAATATAACCCCCAGGGTCAAGCTATTGTTAAAAGAGCACATGACACTCTTAAGTTACAAATTAAAAAATTAAAAAGGAGGAGTCAGGAGGATATTCAGATACCAATACTGTTTAAATTGCAAAACAGTCCAAAAACATTACTGCATCAAGCATTGTTTATTTTAAATTTTCTCAATTTACCACAAGGTGAAATATTAACTAGAGCTGAAAAACATTTTAAACAGCAACAACAGCCCTTTGTGATTAATGAACCTATTTGGACTAAAACAGCTCCAGAGGCTGAATGGGAGAGGGGCACATTGCTCTATAAGGGGAGAGGTTTTGGTTATATCTCCACAGAAAATGGAATTCAGCAGTGGGTCCCTGGACGATGGATCAGGATCCGCGCCTCCAGACCCTGTTCGCCAGCCCCGGAGACAACTCCCCAAGGAACCGGAACCGTGCCTTCAGAAGCGAGCGCGAAACCAGCTAGAGGCTGAGGATGCTGAGCTTGTTCCTATCGCAGCCATGGCCAGATTAAAGCTAAGAAAATCCCGCCGCTCACAGCGACCAAATTTAAATCCCCTCCCTACATGGGGACAATTAAAGAAATTGACCATAGAAGGGCAACGGCTTGTCCTTCAAGCAGGAAAGCCTTTAAACCCTGAAAACTTGTTTTTAGCTTTATGTGCCTTGCTCACTGTTGCGTCGGGGACTGAGGTACCTCCACATTCGTACTGGGCATATATTCCAAATCCCCCTTTATTAGAACCTGTAAAATGGGGAACTAGTGATATTTTACTTTATACCACACCTAGAGAAATTTTGTCAGCACCGTGGGCTGATTTAACCCCCCACAATCAAGATGATGGGACATTATTCAATTTTACTTATTATGGTAATCAAAGGCCTATTTGCATTGGGGAACCGCCTTGCATCCCTCTGGGATGGCAATATTGGATTCAACATGGAATAAAAGCAGGCAACAAAAGGACAAGGCTTCAAGCCTTGGCTGCTCAAACCTTTAATGTTACCTGGAGAAATTTAACAGCACCTGATACAAATACATTTCCTGTATGCCCTGAATTCACTTATAAAAATATTTCTTATAATCCCATAATTTGGCAACTATGTATGGGAAAATTTGCTAAAAATATTGATGGGTATATTATTTGGGGACCATTTGGAAAATTCGTTAATGGATGTGCTGAATGGAATGAGACAAGATGTAATCTCTCTGTTGTGTATAGTCTTCCAGATCCAAAGAAAATAACTGACGGAGCTCCTATATTTCAACAAAAGACGGCTCTCTTGTGGTGGGGAGATGGTGGAATCGCTAACCCTGCTGTTGCAGCCGAAGAATACCCTCATCACCTTCAAAATCATATTTGGAAGATCCCAGCCGCTATGCAACCTGTAACCTTGTACAATGTTTCATATTCAGGGACTAGTCGATCTGTATCTACTACTTATAATTTTACTAGGTTTAAAATGTATAATATTACTGTTTGTGCACCTCTACCTTATGTCTTTTTAGTGGGAACTTTTAATTTTACACATTTTTCTTGTACTTGTTTAAATTGTCAATTGTTTACATGCTTAAATAGCACCCTAAATTTCACTAAGCCTTATACAGTTATGCTGTTACAACAAAAAACTCATATTTGGTTGCCTGTAAATTTAACTCGACCTTGGTCTCAAGACCCGGTAATTTCTGTTACTACTGAATTTTTTAAACATCTGTTAAAACGTACAAAAAGATTTATTGGAATAGTGGTTGCTGTACTGTTAAGTCTGATAACTGTAGCCTCTCTAGCAGCAGTCTCAGGAGTAGCTTTACATACCTCTTTGCAAGAAAAACATGTTGTCGAATTATGGCATGAGAATTCTCATGAACTTTGGTTAACTCAGTGGCAAATAAACGCCAAACTACAACAACAAATAGACCTCCTTAAACAAACAGTTGAATGGATGGGTAGAAAAATATTGGCTCTTCAGCATCAAGTGTTTTTAAAATGTGATTGGAATTCAACTACTTTCTGTATAACCCAACGACCTTATAATCAGACAGAACATGAATGGGAAATGATTAGAATGTATTTAAAAGGAAACACCTCTGCCCAGGAGGAAATAGAATCTTTGCATAATCAAATTGACAAGGATTTTGCAAAGCAAAATGATGATGAATCTCTAGCACAATTCGCGCAATTGCTTGCTCAATCTTTGAAAGGATTAGATTCCAAAGGAATCTGGCAGAGCATTACCCACACTTTTAGTGGCATGGGACTTAGTTTAATTATAGTTCTCATTGCCATAGTTCTTGTGTATTTTTACTGCATAAGACGAAATGCTATTAATAACCTGATCTTATGGAAATTGTTGTTAAAAAATAAAAAGGAAGGAAGTGTGGGGGATGAGGTGTCACTTTGTAGGCCCAACCCCCTCTAACCTGCAATTTACAATAGCCGCCCTGGTATGCGAGAAGGAGGTAGAACGGGAATGCCTGTTCTCAGTGAGCCCTCACCCTCTGGAATCCATACTGTGAGCTGGCTTTGTTTTGCAGAAGTCTTGAGGAAGTGGCTGGCCACCCTTTGTGACACTAACAGCAGACAAATTAACAACATTCTTGAGCTAATGAATTTCTTCCTGGGCTAGAGAAGTTGTGAGAACTGGTTGTGATTATTTACTTCACTTAGATAGTTTTAGAATAAACATTGTAGTCTGTCACGTTGTAGCTTGCCACAAAGAATGCCTTTTCACTACTTAATTATCTGGGCTCTGTGAATTGATCGGGTTTACTATATATGAATCCTAAAATAAAGATTGTGCGTACAGTGCAGTGCAGTGCAGTGTAACGCGGTGCAGACAGCAAAGGTGTCTCTCCTGTCTTTCTTTTCCAAGCGCTGTACCCCCCGTGTCCCGACAAGGCGTGCGTGTTTACCTTGCCCGGAGTTCAGAGTGCTCTAGACACTCACGACAGTCAAGTACTACTGGTCCAAATGTGCCATGGTTTAAGTACCATTTCAAGTACTGACTTTTTTTTAATATAAAGATTTTCTTCATTTGCTTGGCTCTTATAGTTACTTTTAAGAGTTTATGTTTTCTTGCTAATGACAGTATACATTTTTAAATCTTTGAAATAATTTTCATATTTCCTCATGTCCACAGTGGTACCTGATTCAGGTCCTTCTATAAAGTAGGCATCAGAAACAAAACCAAAACCAAAAGTATGTTCATTATTTGTTTAAACAGAACACATTACACAAAGTCTTCATTGTTTTTTAAAAATTTTATTTTAAATAGACTAAAACCTAACAAAATAAAACAGAATGAAGTCAATTAAAACAAAACAGTGAAAGGACTTCAAAACAGGATAATAGGAAATCAACAATGACTACAATGCCTCTTGTTATCTTCAAAATGGCTGCTCATACCATTAGACATAATAAAATTAAACAAAGCAGAAAAGAATAAAATCAATCAAAGCAGAATACTGAATAAACAAAACAATAAAATAAAACAAAACAAAACAGTGAAAAAATATTGGATTTCAAAAAAAGAAAGAAGGAAATCTCCCATATTTGCTATATTGCATATTGTTATCCTCTTAACAAATGCACATACTACTGGCTTTATGCCTGCAAAGTCAAACAAACAATACAACCATTGAGTTACTTTCTACCTCAGTTGCTATCAACTCAGCCTGTCCTCTGAATCTGACTGGTGCTTATGGAGTGCAGGAGGGTGTTCTTGTCTCCCAGCCCATGCTCCAACTGGCTCACAGAAGGGTTGAATAGACCTCTCTCTTCCCTTTCCAGGACCTCCATGGCTTCTACTGGCTCACAGAAAGGCAAATTCTATTTATATATGTCAAATATAAATATATATTTACATATTCAATGTAAATATTTTTATATATATTTACATTGAATATGTAAATATATTTATATAAATATAATATATAAATATATTGTGAGTATAGTTATTAATATTGATAAATTTATAACTATTTATATAGCTATAAATATTGTATATTATTATTTATATACTGTAATGTCATTATGTATTTACCATATATTTATTTATATATTATAATATAAATATAAATTTAACATAAATAAATATTCAATATAAATGTATAGATTATACATATATTTCCTAATAGAATCATTGAGAAGCCCCCAATTTTTATTTCTTAAGAGAAATTTGTTCTAAGTCAGGCATATTTGATCAGCAAAAAGAAAATTAACTTCCATTAAGTTAATTTAAATGTAACAGGCTGAATAACAGCCATTCAAATATATCAAGCTCTAATCTTAAGAGTCTGTAAAAGCTCCTTTATGTAAAATTAAAAGGCAGTTAGCAGTTAGGGTGAAACTAAGTATCTTGCTAAGGAATTATCCAAGTGATCCCTAATACAATCACAATTGTGTCTTTAGAGGAGAGAGACAAAGGCTGATCTGATAGGACTAAATGAGACAATTGAGACAGAGATTACAGTGATGCAGCCAAAAGCCCACAAAGGGCTATTAGCTACCTGCGCCAGAAGAGGTGAGGGACAGATTTGCCCTGAGCAACTTGGAAAGACTGTGGTTTTGCCAACATTGTGATTTTGACCCAGTGACACCGATTTTGAATACCTGTACTTCAAACCTGTGCGAGAATAAATGCTGTTGTTTCGAATTGTGAAATCTGTAACAATTTGTTTCTCCAGCCTCGGGAAAATAACATGAGGACCCACTTTTTCAAATGGTTATCATTATACCTGCAGTAAGTGTCACCTATACCATGCCTGTTCAACTCCATTCATCTTTTTCTAGTAGTTGATTAGGAACCTGAGCAGAAACTTCTTGTGTTACTGGAAAAACACTTGAAAAACTGAAATTTGAGAAAGGCATAGAAATAAGGATACTATACTAATCAAAAACCATTCTGTTAATAAATAAAAAGCTGAGTCTTAGAAAAAAAAAACTAAACAAAATGTAGGCTTATCCTAAGAAGTTTAGTTTGTTAAGCAAATTAAACACACACACATACACATAATTAAATTAGTATATTGAAAATGCAGTAACAATTATGTGTACAGAACATTATGAACACATTGAAGAGTATATACTTCCAGGATGACTCTATTTATGGCAGTGAATGGGTTTTTTAAGAGAAGCTTCACAGGAAGGTTCTGACTTTGAGCTGAGATAGGAAAGAGTGAAGGAATAAAGTAGGTAGAACTTGTAAACTTGCATCAAATGTAACTCATCCATGTCTTTTTTTTTTTTTTTTTTTTTTTTTTTTTTGGTGCTGGGGATCAAACTCACGACCTTGTGTTTGCCAAGCAGGTATTTACACCACTGAAGTAACCCTTGGCCCCCTGCATGTCATATTTTGAAGGACCTTTTCTACAAAAATGTTTTTTTACCTTTTCTACCAAAAGTGTTTATTGAGTAACAAGTAATAGGTCAAGAACATCTAATTGACAGTTTATAATAAGCAATTTGTCATTTAAGACTTTTTTTTTCTTTTTAATGTGAATTATTTTTCGGGCCAAGGACTGAACTTCATCACGATATCTAAAATGTACTGATAGTGCTACAGAACCTCTCCTTACTTTTGAGAGTACCTAACCCTAGCTTGGGAAAGATGCTACTTACACGAAACAATCTGGCTTAGAGAAAATTAAAAAACCTTATTGATGAATACTTCTGCATAATACTACATTACCTGTGTCTCATGGGGTTGGCTCACATTACTATTTTCCTGTATGCCAACATAAATGGATTTTGGGCCCTTTTTAGAGTGCTATAAAGTAGTAAGGATAAATATAATCAACATTTATACAAATTCTATTATCTTTCTAAAGAATCTTAATAAAATATTATAATTTGTATCAAAATGCCCTCCCTAAATTTCAAGTATTCAAAAGTGGTTCTTTGGAAGGTGTAACAGTTTGAGTCTGGATGTCCCCTCGAAGCCTCATGCAGTCAAGCAGGTAGGCTACTAGAATTTGGGAATGACTCACGGTCCAGTGCTGGGATTATGGGTGTGAGTGCCACATTCAAGTGGCTGTGGCCTACATACAAAATAAGGGACAAAGAGTCTTCTCTTTATGTTCCTCCCCTTTTGCCTTTCTTGTCCTTATTGCTTGCAGCCACTGTGAGCAGTTGTCCCTTAGCCATGCCACCCTGCCTCGGAACCAGCTGATTATGGACTGAAACCTCTAAAAACTGTAAGCTAAATAAACCTTTGCTTCCTTCATTTTGGGTGTCAAGTATTTTATCTCAGTAATGAGAGAAAAGTAAGCAAGACCGAAGGTTATGCAACCATGAGAGTGTCATAATCATCAGTGGAATCTACTGATGAGCTTATAACTGAATATGCAGTTAGAGATACAGCCTTACGGAAAGAGGTGGATACTGGCGGGATGGCCCAGGAGGGTGTGTTCTTGCCACCAGCTCTTTCCTTTCTGTCTTCTTGGCTGTTATGGGTCAAGCAGCTTTCCTCTACTTTGCCCTTCCTCTACACCATTTCTGCCTTGAAGCCTGCTGATTATGGACTGAACTCTCTGAAACCATGAACCAAAATAAATTTCTTTTTTTTTTTTTTTTTTTCAAAATAAATTGCTTAAATTATGTGTGTCAGGTATTTTGTCTGGGCAACTAAAAGTCTGACTGATACATAAGTCATATACACAGTCAGATCTTGGGCCTTTTTCACAGAAAACAAAATAAAAAATAGTGATAAATATAGCAATCAATAGTACTAATGCATTTTATTATTTTATTACATTATTTTATAAAATGCAAATTTCTCAATCTCTTTTAGCTTATTTCTGTATACTTAAAGTATACTAATACTTTACTACTTTAGTATACTACTTTAATACTCTACTACTTTAGTATACTTTAAATATACATAAGCTTTTTCCGAAGCATTAATATCTGTTTGAAGAACTACTATAAGAACTGAGATTTCTGCACACTAAATGTCAAGGTCAGTACCTGACACTCATCAGGTACATATTTATAATATTGCCATTAATTATTATTTATGATACCAGTAGTAGTACTGGAAATTGAATTCAAAGCCTTCACACTGAGCTACATCCCCAAATCTATTTTCATTTTTTATTTTGAGACCTTATCTCGCTAAGTCATTGTTGTCCAGCTTGGAATCAGACTTGTGATCCCTTGTCTCAGCCTCCCAGAGTGCTGATATTACAGGTATGTGCCTCCATACTTCTCTAGGATCTATTATTTTAATCTTTTGTCAGTTTTATTGTTATTTTTCTGGAAGTAGCTGAAGTTGTAACAAGTATCTTTTATTCTATTACTCTTCAATTGCCTCTTTATTTTTTTATTTTTTATTTTTTTGGTCTTTTTCTTTTTCCCAAGTCCCCGTCAATTGCCTAACTCTTATTAACATATTCCAGGAACCCGTTTATTTTGTAACCAAAACTTTTGTTTCCATCTATTGAAATTAACACTCTAGGAAAACTAGTGTTCATCAGAATGTAATCTTTTGCCAATAGTGACTTTTGGCGGGGGGGGGGGTACTGGGGCTGAAACTCACCATCTTGCGCTTGCTAGGTAGGCACTTATGCCACTGAACTCTATATCCCCAGCCCCTAACAAGTGATATTTTTCAGTTTTTCCATGATCTCTTTTCCATTTCCTTCAGGCATCATATGGTAAAGGCATTGTTTACAAATAATATGCTAACTTCAGAAAGAGGCTCATTTTTAAATTTGGTCATGCACAAATATAGAAAGGTAATGTATTAAAATGAGACGACAGACAGAAAGAATTACTGAAAGTCAGTCTTTCTTCTTTCTTTTTTCTTTAACAGGGTCTTGCTGTGCAGTCTAGGCTGGCCTTGAACTCACTATGTAGCCTACATTGGCTTCAAACTTTCAGTGATTCTCCTGCCTCAGTCTCTCCAAGGCTCTGATTACAGAGGGGCACCTCCATGGCCAGTTTGAAAGTTACAATCATTAGTCGGATCATTAAATTAATTGTGAGAAGTGCATTGCATATAGCATGGGCATGAGTAGTGTGTTAAAATGTAATTTGTTTTACAAAAGAAAGAGCTAAATCAGGTGCCACGGTGCATACAGCAATCCCGTTTATGAGGAAGGCTAAGGCAGGAGTGAAAGGTTTTTGCCTCAGATGGGACACTGTAGCCGGTGGGAAGCTGGGAGGCGGAACCAAGGGGCTCTAACTTGAGGTCATCCTCTCGCCCCTAGGCAATTTACCTGTGCCGCCAAATGAATACCAATGGGCTACCCGTGCATCACTAATGCCCCTTAGGCACCACCCCAAACCTAAGCTACAGGTATGCTCCCACACCACGTGTCTGGCGGAGAGAATGCCAGACCCAGGAGGGTCTTGGGGTCTCCCCCACATTCTTAAAATATTAAAGGTCTTTTAATTTCATACTTATCTTTTCAGCTGCGCCGAAAAATCCTATCAGATGGTTCCCTCCCGCGCGGAAAATTCTATCAAGGAAGATTGTAACCTGGAGGCAATTTAGTCAAACCCTGTCTCAAAATAAAAAGACTGATACAATAGTCTTTGTTCTATCCCTATATCTCAAAGCCATGCGATTATGTTACCAGTGGTGTCACTTGGTTGTTTAATTCAAGAAAGTTCTTGTTTTAATAAATCTTTATCGAACATCTATTAAGCATCATTCTTCGGGATGACTGAATGATGTGCGCACCTCTTCCCTAACACCGACAGGTTGTTTTGCAGGGTGGGAATTGTGTATCAGTGCCACACTTGTCTTACCCTTCCCTGGGCCTCCTTTGCAAGCCTGAGAGGATTCCTACTGCCATACAGACTTTGAAACTAGGTAGTAAAAAAGTTCCTAAATAGAGGAAATCTGAACCGCTCTAAAGCCTCTGAGAATTACGTCAGTATTAACCAGTTACTTCCTGGTTCTTTGTATTCAGCGATGTTTAAAAAGTTTCCATCAAGACCAGGTGGGTGGCGGCGAGGATAAAGAAGGGCGAGGTTTGCCTTAGATCTCAGGGGGCGTCCGTGTGACCTGAGAGCAAGCTGCGGAGGACCAGTGGGATATTAACACCCCAGCTGTTTCCGACTCAGGTTTCTGTACCTAGGCACTTTGAGCTGAACTCTTTTGGGGGAAAAACTTGGCGTGCGTGCCCATGTGTGTGTGCGCGCGCGCGCGTGTGCCCGAGGAGGAGTTGCGTCCCCCCTATTTATCAGCATGACTGCCGCTCTGCACCTCTTGGCCGCGCTCTCGCAGCACAGGCCAGGCTGCAGCCTGCTGGGGACGCCGACGGGCTCCCACCCGGGAGTCTAGATCCGCCGCCGCCGCCAGCGCAGACAAAGGCGCGGCCGGCGCTGCAGACGCGCGCTCGGGGCGGCCGGGGTGGCGCTGTGCTGCGGGGCGCGGATCCGCCGGGCTGGCGCGGCGCCAGCCTCGCTCGCTCTTTGACCTGCGTCCCTCGCCTCTCCCGCAGGCCAGACATCCGTCTCAGCTGCCCCCGGGCCACTGTTTCTTCTGGGCCGGCCGGCGGGCCAAGCACGCAGCACCGGGCCGGCGGCATGGCTGTGTCCTGGAGGAGCTGGCTGGCCAACGAAGGGGTTAAACACCTCTGCCTGGTAGGATGGCGGGCCGGGCACCTCGCGTGGGTCTCTCTCGCCTAGACTTGATTCATTCTCGGAGCGTGCGCGGGTGGGCGTTTGGAAGTAGAAGTTTTGGCTCTTACTTGAACTTTCTCAACGAGCAAAGTTTATGCTGTGGAAACTCAGAGATAATAATGACACCCCCACTCCATCCCCTTACCCTTGGGAACTTTCCTTCACATGGATGGGAGAGCGGATGCACAGATGTGGAGGAAGGGAAAAGCTATTTAAGTGAACACAGTTTTTTCCTAACCCTTTAGATAACCCCCCCTCCCCCTTTGCTCTTTTTCCCAGATTGGTTCCGGTTGCTTAGGACAGAGTGCTGTCACTAATTTGAAGTCTTATTTTGTACTTCAGGGGATGTCTGTAGCTGCAGATCATTCTGTTTTGGAAATGAGCCTGGAGACCAATTTGCCACCCAAATGTTTATTCTTAGGTTGGAGGGACTGGTTAGGGCCAGTTTTTCCTTTGAGTGGTTTCCAGCTTTCTGCTTAATTGAGATGCTTCCTGCAATCACTTATTGCTGCTGCACTAAAACTACTATGTTCAGAAAATGTGATCTCATTCATCGAGTGATATTTATTCTTAATTTTTGTTTCCTCTGTCTCTTTGTTTTAGCTCATATGGCTCTCCTTGAATGCCCTACTGTTTTGCAAAACTTTCCTGCTGTACAATCAAGGGCCAGAGTATCACTACCTCCACCAGATGCTGGGTGTAAGTAGAACTCGGTTGAATGTAGCAAACATTGTCCCAAGGGTTGGCCAGTTCTATTCATCAAAGAAACATTTGCTGCACCCTTTACAAACTTGTCAGTATCTGATGTGGTCAAGTTTTCTTGATTTATCATTCACAATTGTGTAGGTGAGAAAGATTGACTCTTTTCTTTCTTTCTTTTTTTTTTTTTTAGAACTAAAGATAACATAAAAGATAACTAAAGATAAACTGCTAAAGTGAAATGAATGAACCTGCCAGATCAGGCTATTAGTGTCTGAGAAGGTTCCTTTTGGCAAACTCTAAATGCCCTGGAGACTTTGCTTCCCCAGGAAAATGACCCCTGAGGGCTCCTGGTTTCCACTTACCATGGCTGTCAACCTGCCTGTGTGCTTGTCCAGAGGATCTCTCCACTGTTTTGTTTTCCTGAGATTCCCACAAAGTGTGTGTCTAATGCAATAATTCACTTTGGGATGTTCTCAGTTGTTTGCCTTTGGTTAGCAGCTGATTGTGGTTCTAGTGTTTTGTTCTGATACGAGAGGGATATTGTGTAAAACAGGGCTCTGATTTACTTCATGTAGATATTGTTCTTTTTTCTGTTCCGTTTTTGAACTCATCCTTCTTTTTTGTGATTTCCTATTTGATCCCTGAACAAAAGATAGCCTCACCAATGACATTATATTTTGCATAGGAGATTGCATTTTCTAAAGAACAAGCAAAGAATATAAAATATATTGCAGAATCTTAGGGCACCCAAGCAAGTAGATTTGTCATTCTTTTTCAAGGAGGAATAAAACACATTTTAAAGAGGAGAGGTATTGCTTTGCTTTCCATAATTTAGTGACTATTTAGAATTACTTGATTAATTTTATGGAACTCTCTGTTTTTTACATGTAGAAAATTTATTTATCTTTAAACCTTGGCACCCTGAGCAGTGACTGGCACATGCCCGCAGTAAGGTGCAGCTAAATTAATAGTAATTGATTTTTTTTAACCAAAAGATGCAATGTTTCATAACCTATGAGTCACATTATTATTTTTTTAAAAAATGTTTCATACCTGTTTTAAGTTAAAAGGATGAGACAAAGTAATCTTAAAAACAAACTCATTTTATTGGAAATTATGAGATATAAATATATCATCATTTTGTAATCTCTGTTCAACCACTTAGAAACTGTTATGAAATCTGCACTTTTTTTTTTTTTTTCAATTTTGGGGATTGAATTTAAGGCCTTTGAACTAAGTTATCTTTCCAACTTCCCTTTTTCTTTCTTCCTTTTTGAAATTTTGAGACAAAATCTGCCTAGTCTGTGCCTAGACTGCCTAGACTGTGCTCAGATCCTCCTACCTTAGCCTTTCAGAGAGCTGGAATTACAGAAATGGTCACTTCTGGGCTTGAAATCTGTGCTTTTCTAATGGACACAGAGAGTAGAACCTTATCCCTCCCCTCAATTTGCTTGTAATTTAGTGAGAAAACCAGTGAAAAAACAGTTACAATTCAAAAAATAAGAATTTGTTTTCTAATGAACTTACCAGGTCTGCTACCTATCATTCTTATTTTATTTCCTGGAAATTTGCCATTGGTTGTGAATTAATGAAGAGGACATTTTTGTTCAGTGGGAGGTTTTATCTGACTTCTTATATAACTTGATGAACAACTTGAAGACTTGAGAATTACAAAATTTCTGGATCTGTAAAATTTGCTCTGGATCAGTAGATATTTGTGTTAACATAAAATCTAAAAATTGGAATATTTACTGCAATAACTTGGAAAGCTGTAGTTGAACTTTGGATTTTAACTTGGTACACAACATAAACTAAAATAAAAATTTATTTTTAAGAAGACTAGCCGGAAACGAACAAGTTAACTTTTATGATCTTGTATGTTGTGCAACTTCAGTTATATTTTGGTTACAGTCAGATAAGATGAAGATTATACATATATCCATGCATATGTGTATTCACACTCACGCAGCCCAACACATTTTTAAAATGTTTAAAGGTATTTTCTACCTCTATACTTCCATCACACTTTAGTTGTTTTATGTAGATGGTGTGACAAGTTAGGGATGTCCAAGATTGGCTGGCACATGGGGCCTCAATGAATACTAATGAAGTGAGTGAGGAAAAAACTGATGAGAGGACCATGGCCAAAAGGCAACAAACTGATAAAGAGAGGGCACTGAGTTACTTTTCAGGTAAACCTAAGACTAGTGAAGTGAGGTGATCTTTAAGCTATCTGGTCAGGATTCAACATTTTATGGGAATCCTTGTGGAAAGAAATGCTATTCTTTCTTGACAGCATGCTGAAAGATGATTCATGACTTTCAAACTTGTACCTTTCCATCAATTACTCATTTGGGTTTTCTAGTCATTAGTTCACCTAAGTTATTTTAAAGTTAGTATTTCAACCAATATGTGCTTTTCAGTAAAAAAAAAAAAACCCAAAACTGTAGTTTTGCAATTTGCTTTATGAAGGACTCTATATGTTCAAGAATTACTTTTCTAATCTTATGTTTGTGGTACGATTTCATAGAATAAGTATTTTCAGGCACTTTTCAAATTGAAAAAAATACAGTAAGTACAACAATGAGATAAGGTAATTTAAAATAAATATTCCTGATCCCCATGTTTTATATCTTTAATAACTATGAAGTATTAGTTTAATATCTTAGAGCAGTACATATTATAGCTTATCAAACATTCAGTTTGACCATGATAGAAATGTAGAAATCCTGAAGAGCTTATAAATATTCTGAGATGGTGAGTTTGTTTTAGAGTCACAGAAATTTTAGGTTGACAGAAATAATGATGATATTTCTGGAATCAGTTTATACCATCCAAAAACATGAATGGGACTGTATCTACCTATTTTCATTAAGTATTATACGTTATTAAAGGTTGCTATCATTCATCTGAAAAGTTTACTGTGGTGACAAGATTATCTTAGTATTGTCACTGGAAGGATCCACAGAAAATATCATATCTACAAAAAGCTAAGATATAAAGAAGCAGTAGATTTTTAGTAATTGTCTGTGACCTTTGCTTTGTATTGAAAACTAGCCATTCAGCTCTACAGGAACCTATCATATGCCAGGCATTTTACAAGTATTTTTGCTTGTGCTAAGAAAAAAATTCTTGTTTTATATATCAAGATACATACGCCAAAGAAAGTGCATGATTTGCTGGAGTGTTTTGGGTGGTCAGTGTCAAAAACAGAACGCAAAAATATAATGTTTTCTGATCTCTGTGTTTCTCTCTTGATGGGCAATTTTTAAAACTATTTCAACTGGCTCAGCTCAGGTACTCAGAGCAATGATTAATGTTACTCCTATCATTGCTGCCTAATAGAAATATCATGGAAGTCATAAAGTAAAAGGAAGCTGAAAACATTCATTTTAAAATGCATTGAACCCAATATATCCAAAATATTATTTTGACATATAGTCATTAATTAAAAATTAATGAAATGTTTTACATTATTTTTTGTATTAATATAAAATATGTTTTTATTCTCTTGCATAGTAATAATTCATTCATTAAATTTTTATAAGGATTATCAAATCTTTGTTTTTAATCTCATAAGCCTTATACATGAAACAGCAGATTCTTATGTAGTACCTAAGTTGTTGTAGACATACTTTAATGTCATCTGATAATGTAAATGAGTCCCAGGTAGTCCACACTACACTGGAGGCTGGCGAGGAAGAAGTGTTTAAGGAGTTTGAGAGCAGCCAGAGAAACAGTGAGATCCTGTCTCAAATAAATAAATGCATAAATAAAATAATAAATATTAAGACTGCTAAATCTAATGTTAAGTCCTTTGATAAGCATAGGCACACTTAATATATTGAGATTGTATGTGGCTAATGACTTTTGTTCTGTAGAGTTATGGAAAAGATAGTCTTACCTTTGTGGCTATCTTAAGTTATCATTTTATTTTAAAGCAGACAACTAACCAGGCTCAATGAAAATTACATCAAGATATAAGTAATTTTACTCCTCTACAAAACATGAATTGACATGAAAGCTTTCTGGGAGTTGTATTTTTAAGAGGAAAGTGTTAAATTGTGTTATGTACATGTACCGACTCCCCATGATGTTATAATATGATGTACTGTGAACATGTATCATGAATAGTCTTTCCCAGAGTGATACCATACAGAAAGGAGTCAGTGTGGTCACGGCTGGTTTATGCCCGAGTTAATATACTAATCAGTTTGTGCATTTCCTAGGAGATGTTTAATGATGACATCTCTGAGTTTTGCAGTCTGTATTGGAGTAACAGAAAAAAATGTCTTGAGGGAAAGACAAAACAAACATCAAATAACAACCCATACACTATCTTATAGTAAGCTTTTAAATAAAGAACTTTTTATTGGTTGAGATGAAACCTGTTTTATTCTAAGGAATGAAAAATACAGTTACTGTTTAATAGAAAATACTGTGTTAAGGAATCTTGAATAGTTTTCTATTTTTTTCAATGTTCAGGCAGTTTAACAGAAAATCTTGCCTATGAAAGCCCTCATATTCATTGTTCTCATTTTTTGAGATGTAGTTTACAGTTTGACGTTAAGAAATATCACTTAATTGGAATAAATACTTTAACTTGTGGAGAGAGTGTATTTTGCCAGGTTCAATGTGTCTTGGTTTTATATATATTTTTCCCCTTTAAAATCACATTTGTATATAGACTATTCAATTTCAACCTAGTTATGATGCCATGTTGGGAGGACTTAGATTTTTTTACTTTTTCTCAGAAATGTTTAGATCTGGTGCATGGTCATGAACTTCTTTGCCCCTTTAGAAATGCTTACTGAGATATGTATATTTGGAAGGAAATTTTGAGTGACTGGATTCTTAGTAACTTTTCAGTGAAACACAAGGAAGATGTTTCTTGGTCAATCATTATCTTCTAGAAACATTAACTAATTTATCTTTTCATGAGTCCCAGGAGTTACATCACAACATTTCTTTTTACAGAAATACAAGGTTGATGTCATGTGAGCTGCTGAAGGTCAGAAGTTTGGAGTCTCTAATGAATAGACTTAAATTTTAAGACAGTATCCTGGGCAGCTTTGATTCTGCTGAAAGGAATGTATGTTTGTCATGAATTTCAAAAGAAGACTTGATCATTAGCTATTTACTTTTTTGCACAGAATAATAGTCACTAGCCAGAATTGCCAAGATATGCACTGTGGTTTCGGTTTAGGGGATATTATTTTTAACTGTTAGTCTTTATATGCTTTTATTCATAACATTCTGCTCTTGAAACAATTATTGTTATTATTTTTTGCTGTTTATTGACAGATGAAGTGGATTGCATTCCTTTGAAGAGATCACATTATATTATTTTCTTTCTTATTTATTTTTAAATTTTTTTTTTTTTTTTTTTGAGATAGGGTCTTGCTATGTAGTTCGGGATGGCTTTGAACTCACTATGTAGTTGAAGTTGGCTTTGAACTGGCAGCAGTTCTTCGGTTCAGCCTCTCACATCCTGAGGTTACAGGAGTGCATCATCATGCCTGGCTGTGTTCTAGTCTTCATCTATTCACAATAGATAGCAATTCAGAGTTTCAGCATTAGGAGTTTTGATATATTTACTAGATTTCTTTTTATTTTTTTCTGAAATGAGATTGAAGTAATTTGCTCATGATCATCTATGGCTTGGTCATTATTTGACCTACTCGTTCTGTTGTTCAGTCAGCTGGCTATAATGGATAGCTGGGAACATAAGTGGGAAAAATTTTTTTCTGCAGACACCACATCCACTGGATCAGTATTTTTTGGAGGGTGATTTTATTTTACTGCTACCATATAAGTATACGTGATAACATTCATCATAGGAAATTGTACCTGTACACGATAGAACTTGCTTGTTTATTTCTTTCCCATTCTCCTCCCTTCCTTTCAACACCTCTTCCTCTGGAAAATATTAAACCCTAAATTATATGTAATGCTAGCTTTTCATTTTTCTTTTTTTGGTACCAGGAATCGAACTCCGGGCTTACACTTGCAAAGCAAGTGCTATGCTGCTAAGCTACATCCCTGGCACAGCTTTTCATTTTATCTTAAACGGTATTTTAAAATGTTTAGCAATTTAAGATGTTAAGAATGATATTGATTGATACTCAAGACAAAATATACATTTTCAGCATTATCATTGTTTTTGAATTCTCAGATAATTTTTAAGTAAATTAATTTTTAAGACATTTTAATTTAGATTGTATTTGAGTCTATCTATTAAAATTCTAGGGGTCGATGTTTAACATCTTTTTAGACGCTGTAACTTTTTTTTATCAGTGCCGTCCAATATATTACAGAGTTGAGAGTTAAATCTCAGATGTTTTCAAAGTTACTTCTTTCATTTAAAAATTAGTAATATAAATATTAATAGCAGACTACATCAATAAAGCCTACCTCAGTACTAGGCTCAGAGCTTTGTGTTGATTAATTTATTCATCTATCTTATATAATAAGTGCTTCCAGGTTTTTGGTTTGCAGTCAAGAAACTGAGTTAGAGAGATTTTGTAACTCATCAGTGAGTGACAGAGTGACTCTTGCCTAGAGATTGTGTTTCCAGGTTTTACTTGTATTGTTTTTTAAAAGTTATTTTTAAAACTAATTGACAAATACAATTATCATAATACTTTGAAATATGTACATATTATGGAATGGCTGAATGAAAAGAACTAATTTATTACATCATGTACTGATGTATTGTGGTATGAACACTTAAAATCTGCTTTCTTGGCAATTTTTAGGAGTCTGATACATTGTTATTAACTATAGTCAACATGACAGACAGTAGGTCTTTTAAATTTCTTTTTATTAGTACATGTTTATAATACAAAATGTTCATGTTCCTTTTGGGAAGTTGGTATGTGTTCTTCCTAACTGAAATTTTTTATCCATTGCCCCACATCTCCTGACCCCACCCTTCCCCTCCACCCTCTGGAAACCATGCCAGTGTCCTTCTCTGAATTCAACTTTATTACATCCATATATAAAAATGAGATCATGTGATACTTTTCTTTCTGTGTTTGTTTTATTCAACTTAACACAATATACCAAGGTAAATCCATGTTGTTGCAAGTGATAGGATTTCCCTCTTTTTTTAATTTGGAAAAATTTTTCATTGTGTGTATATAAACTATGTGTTCTTCATTCACTACTAACAAACTTGTATTCTGAGCCACTGTGTTATTCTGTGTATTTGGAGCATTAATATTAGGTGGAACCATATGAAACTGTCACTTTGGTAATTTAGAAAAATCAAATATCAACCATTTGATGTTATTAAATTTTAATAGCAGTTCTTACTATTTATCGATTGGATGCAATGTGCAGGATGCAATTCTTGTCTCTTTTATAAACTTAGTTTTTCCTCATATTTAGTTTAGTACTTACAACAACCTCAGAAGATAGAAATCACTTTTTATAGAATTAAGAAACAAATTCTCAGTGACTCAGTAACTTGTCTGAGATCACACAGCCAACAAGTCAAATGTGAACCCATGTCTCCGTGACACCTCAGACCTCGTTCTTGTCATTTGTTTCACATGGCAGGTTCTAGAGTTAGAACCTGGAATTCTTACTCCTAGTTAAGTTTCCTGTCCCTGTTTCTGAATGAGACTGTGTGTGGGAGGTTGTATGAGTGTGTGTGTTTATTTTTATCTGTTATTAAGTATTTGACTAGAAGTCAAGATAAAAACTGTAACAGATTGTTCTTAAATCCAAGTCAGACTTGTCAACCTCACCTTGTTTATTGTATTAGTTTGTGAAGTTGGTCATAACAAAGTACCACTAGAGCTAGAACAAAATAAGTTTATTTCCTCACAGTTTTGGAGTCAAAGATCAAGTTCTCAGCAGGGTTGCTGTCTTCTGAGGACCTCTCACCTTGGATTATAGATGACTTTCTTTTAGAATCCTCGCATGATCTGCCTTCTGTGGGTGTCTGTTTCCTAATCTCTTCTTCTAAGGATACCCATGCTAGGACTGACCTATTCTGATGATGTCAATAATTACTGCCGTAAAGATTACATCTCCAAATACAGTCCCACAAAGATACTGCACATTAAGATTTTAGCATATCAATTTGGGGGTAATGCTTAGCTTGTAACATCTACTATATTTCTTAGTGTCCTGGAATTAAGGCATGAATTTTGAGGAATTAATCTGACATTAATGTGATTTTGTTTTCCTTAATTTTAGGGTCTCAGATGACATTCCAGAAAGACATTATATTAGAGCCTTTCCAGAGGTATCTAGGAAAGAGGTGTGATGTTCCAGCCCAACTGTTTGTAGAACAGTAATCTTGGCCTCACCCTGAAATTATTTTGACATGCCTTCAAAGAAGAATATAAGATAAATTAGCACCCCATGAAGAACGGTAGCAGTATTTCATCCTGAGTACTTAAATCTTGGCATGGAAAGTATGACTTTGGATAATGACTCCCAGAACAGGAACACAGTGAACGTTGAGGAGCAATTTTACCTTGAACACTGCTGAAGCTAGTAATAGTTGTAGTGGTTGTAATCATAGCAGTCGTACCTACTTTCCCTTGGGGGGTGCTCTGCTTGGAGAGTAAGGATCCTATAGAACTAAGATATGTTATGGACATCATGCGGATTATTCTATCCATTTGTCTTAGAAGCAGTGCAGTCACATTCCTTCTCTATGTGCGCTGAGCAAGGCTGAGTTAGCCAGGGCCTCATCAGTGTTTCTTTGTGTCTATCATGTTAAACATTGTGTAGGTCATGGAAACTGATTTTAAAATTGCCTTGCTAATTCTGGATGCGAAAATCAAATATAATTTCCTGCTGAAAATGTCATAGGTTTTGGATATATAGATATACAACATTCTCTCTTTCCATGTCTCTGTCTTTCTCTGTCTCTTTGTTTCTGTCTCTGTTTCTCTGTGTGTGTATATATATATACACATGCATGTATGAGTTTGAATCATAGTTCAGGTACTTCTTTCTCTTTTTGACTTTAGCAAACCAATTATCTGAATCTAAATTTAATCATTGAAATAAGGTTCCAGCTTTACTCTCATTAGTTGCATTACATGAAGAAATGCAGGTATAATGCTTAATGGATTACTACATAACCATTCAGAAAATAGTAACTTTTGCTATAAATAATGGTATTTGGTATTCATGATAGTAATGCTATAATAGTAATAAATAATGTTATAAATTGTGTTTGTAAGTAAACGTATTAAAAATTCAGAGACGTAAGATAGCAGGGATTTCCCAGGCATATAGCAGAAAGCATCTGTGGCAGGGAGATTTGTCCTTTATTCTTACGTTACAGTGCTTAATAAATAGTTTGATGATGATCCTGTATATCCGCTGGTTAACTGTAACATTCTAGTTTCAGTCCTGTCTGCTTCCCTGATCCTTTTTGAGCAAGATGGGTACAGGCTGTCAATCTGTCTTTGACAAAGTTAGTGATTATTGGGTGTAACTTTGAGCTGAAGTAGAAAGCATTTCATTCAAAAATAAACTAATCCTTTTTATTAGTGTATACTGGAACTTGAAATGTTCAATAGTTAAACAAGAGAAGTAGAATCTATCTCATATATTATTATGAATCCAAGATTAGAATAAATAACAGAGCAGCATTCACTGAACTATTCTTTTGCCCAATATGTTCTATGTCAGAATTCTCACTTTTCTCCAAAGTGGATTCTTATTCTGTAGAGAAAGTTACATGAATTTCCCACTGATTAAAGTATCTTGTATGAAACCTCTTGCCTAGCAAAAGCTTTAAATGTTTTAGTTTTCTTCTTTTTTCTGTACTGTCAACTTCATAACTTTAAATAATAATTCACCATATTATTTCATACCCCAGTATCCTAACCATCTCAGAGTGCTGTGCTAAGGATTACATTGTAAAAGTTAATGACGTGCTGGGCATGATGTGCTTTGAGGAACCGAAAGCCTTACTGATGGGAAAATGGTTGTTGGACACTATTTTTGTCTTAGCCATTGTCTTACAGCATGGCTGTCCTAGAAATCATTATGGAAACCTTGAAGAAAATTATGAAAGAAAAGTTTTGTCTTCTTTATGAAAAAGTACAGTCAAGTCTTAATATCCAAAACATTTTACACTTACAGTGGTTGATACTGAACAGCATTATGAAGGTTTGTGCCATATTATAATTAAAAAAGACAGCAATGTAGGAGAGCAAACCATCTGGATGGGCGTACCCACTCTTCAGGCCAGTTTTACATCTTAATAAAACTTTGTGATGTGATAACATTTAAATACCATGGTAAAAAGCTAGTGTCTTCTGAAAAATAGTTTCATTTCCATTTTGGCAGTGGGACTAAAGGACAAATAGATTAAGAAGGTATAGAATTTCATCAAGGTTATTGTGTGCATATTTAGAAATTGGACAGCTGAATTTGATAATTGCTCCCATATATGAATAAGTGAATTCAATACAGTGTTTTATGTGGGAAACTGTATTTTTAATGGATTTTATAAATTTAGAATTTTTCCAAGATCTACCAACTTATATCAAAGCTAAAAAAATCTGAAATGTCTTAAGGCTAAAGGAGATGAGTCATATACTCAAAGTGAAGGCATTTTATATATCTAACATTAACCCCCATACACATTTTATTATTAAATTTTATTTAAGAAGCATTCTATGATGAATAACTTTTGACCACATTCCTTTTCTTCCTGATAGGATTTTTTTTTTTTTTTTTTTTTTTTACACACGAAGCTAAGTTCCATTTTTTAACCCAAAGCTAAGTTCCATTGATAGGATCCAGAGTGGCCAAACAACTTTTATTTTTCTGTATGCTGTACTTTTTTGATTTTCTTTGTTAGCTTCTTGTTCCCCCAATATGCTCTTCCTTATATGCTTTTTGTATTTCTATCACTCTGAGTAAACTGTTGCATCTCATATGTTAGCATGAATTTCAAGGATAGAGAAGATACTCTAAGGAGACAGAGATGTGAACAGGAACTAAAAAGAACCAACTCAGAATGCTGATGAAATAGGGTGAGGAGTGCTTTTTTTTCCCTTGGTCAAAGTACTTTAGGAGGTATTTTGAACCTTTCGACTTTTGCCAGTTTTCTTCACTTTGAAAAGCATGAACCTGAAATTATTTTGTAAAGTGCATTGAGTCATGCAAACAAAAGGTGAAAAATACTTTTGTTTTTTTTCTCCATAGCTAAGAGTATGCAAAGAGGGAAAACCTAGCAAATATGATCAATGGTCTATATTAATGGATTCCAACTGGAAAAAAAAGTGATTCTTACTAAACCACAAGAATGTAGAGGATCAACATGAATGTGCTCCTTCGTGGGGAATGGTATTTGCTGCTGGGAACTGTGTTCCGTTTATTACATTCCATGGCCTTTTTCTGTAGTATTGAGGCTTGGCTTGACCTGTGTGGGACCTATCACTGAACTATTTAGCTATGTTCCTCTTGTGCATTTAATTTCTAGTGTAAAAGAGTGAAAGGAAGGGTCCAATGAAAAGCTTGGAAGAGCTTCATTTTCTGGCTCATAATAGATCTACCAGGTTTCCTTAATTTTGGTTTACTTGTAGAAAACCAGCCTTAAATTCCTGATTTTATGCAACACATGTTTGGCTTAACTTACTGAATTTAAATATATACAGTTTGTTTTAGCCTTTTATACAATGAAATCCATTGCTTCTTAATATAAATGTCTAAAGTCACTTTTCCCTGGGCTTTAGTGACATTAAGCTCCACTTTCAAATACATTAATATCTGCAAAAAAGTAGAAATATTAATTGGAGTGATATGCTGTTATGAATAGAGCATGAATTTTTGGATAAAATGATTTAAATTGGAATCATCACTTTTCTTAACAAATGTGTCTTTAATTTCTTAAAGCATTTAAAACCTGTTTTCTCAATTTAAAATGGGGTATTATTAAACTAAATTTTTAGAAGAGCATGTCATTATTGAAACATTGTTGACTTACAACTATGGCAACTTAGTTCATCCAGTGTTTGATTTAAAATACTACAACTTACCTTTGAATAGTAAGGGCTTTTTTATGGAGGAGTGGAGGGAAGGGTTGAATAAGATAAGCAAGGTATGACTGGCTCTCAAAAAGAGTTATTTTGTTTTTTCTAATAACTAACATTGTTGCTTTCAGAAAACATTCGGAGTTAAGATTTAATATTCAAATCTATTTGTAAATGTTTATGACTAAAATTATCCAACAACCAAGAAATGTTACCTCCTAATGTAGTGTAAAGCAAGAAATTTGAAATGTTTTGAAAGGATATTTTGCAAGCCATTCACAAAAACAAATCAAAACAAGAAAAGAGAGAAAGACCCCCCCCAAAGAAAAAACAAGAGAAAAAGAAAAGAAAAGAAAAGAAAAGAAGTCTACTTCAAGGTGTGTCTCAGCTGTCACTGGTGTACAACACGGGCAGACAGAGTCCAGATCCGATTTGATTAATACCAGCAAGCCAGCTGTGACTTTACTGCGGGGTACTAGATAATTAAAGTGAGGTTGCACAGTTAGTTCCCCTGAAATTCAGGCTGGTTTCTTGCTGTGAGGCTGGAACCAAACCTTTTAGCTTACAGCTGTCTGTGCACCCCTGCTGTCTTGAACTCAGATCCCTTTGGGTTTCAGCTTGGCACTCTGACCTCCTGTGGCTTTGAACTCAGCTGTTTGTCCAGACACTGAGAGCCAGTAGACAGAGCCAGCAGTTGCTCTTGAGTTCCAAGCTCAGCTGGCCCCTCTCCAAGATGACTCCTGGCCAATTGCCCTCACCTGGGGGACGTCTGCTCCTGAATAACCTACCAGACGATGCAGTCTGCTGTGTTCACTGCTCTGCTCCACTGGTGCGTTTCTCCGGCGAGGCCCCTGGGGTCACCTGTAGTCACTTGGTGCCTGTAGTTTGCAGCTGTCTCTCCCATACAGGGAGTCTGGGCTCAGGGAGAAAGTGCTACCTGCCACCTCCTCCTCCTTTGTTGAAGTCTTTCTTTTTGGTTTGGAACATTTCTGTTCTAAGTTTTCTTAAGTGGAGCAAATGAAGTTCTTGTTATGACAAAATACAGGAGTTTTGTATTTTCTTGGTATAGCAGTTGATTTTAGTAAGATTAAGATGGAGATGATATCAATACATGGAATGTCAGAAAAATGGTATTAAAAGTATAAGAGAGAACATTAAAAGTATAGATGAATAGAGGGGGATGGATTTTTTAAAAAAGATAAATAAAAAGTAAAAGCAATTATTCACCTTAACATTCTGAACTGTACAGCATTGTAGTTTGTGTCAACCCAAAATACTAATTAAAGGTTAAGATTATGAGATGGAGTATGAGTGGAGGTTTTTTGTTTTATGTACAGTAGAATAAAGATTTTTAAAAATTAATATTTTTAATATATTTTGAAATACTTGGCTTTCAAAAATTGTTTGCTGTGTGTAATAACAGCAGGTAAGAACAGAGCTAAAGAAATCTGGCATGGTACCTATCACTAGGGGACCACAGAGTAGATGAAATTTAGTGTTAGGGCACCACTGATTTTAGTGGTGGAGTCTGAATTTTATCTTATAATCCTATAACTCAATAGTTCTTCCTTACTTTATCTGGAATCCCTTTTTATTTTGCAGAAGGCCATAACATCACTCATTATGTCTTTCCTTTTCCTGTTTCTATCCTATCCCTTTTTGTTGAATCTTGTGCTTTAAATTAATATATTTTATTTATTAAAAGTCTAGGGGTAAAAAGATCAGCAGTTTAATGCTCCTCTTCTGAAAGATTTCTGCCCTAAGCCATTAAAGATAAACAAGGTAATTTAAAAAATCTTATCAGGCATTCTCTAGTATGAAAATAATGCACACACTAATGCAAAATTATATAAAAGTAGAAATGGAAAATTGCTTCATATTATCAGTACTTAAAAGTAACATTTATCCTTGATTTTCTTTTTTGCTTCTAACTTGCTAGTTATTTTTATTGGCATGTATTTGCAATACATAATGCTTGTACTCCTCATGGGGAATCTCCACATGTACATAGCATATCTTAATTCTCTTTCTTCTCCTTCCCCTCCCCTGCTTCAAAACCTTTCCCTTTTCATTTGCAAAAGCTCTATTTCTGTTTTTCCTTCAATTGTTTTTCTTTAAATCTCTTCCCTTTCTTCCCTCTCATCTCTTGATCCTCTTCCCATTTGAAAAAGTTCTTCCTATTTCCTAATACAGCAGTTCCTCGATTCATCAACACTGTGCTTTGCAAACCATTTGGTTAGGAAACACAGCTGTTTGGCAAAATTTTGTTTTTGTTTCTGAACCCTGCATTAAGTGACAACAGGATTTTGGCCATTGTCCCACATGAAAACCAATGTGATCAGCATTTTCGTATTCTAGGTACCACTGTGTCTTTTTTTCTCCTTATTTGTACTTTGGGTTTCTCACACAAGAGAAACCATTTAATATTTAAACTCCCGTGTCTGCTTATTTTAGTTAAGATTAGGGTCTCAGGATGCATCCATTTATCTAAAAATGACTCAAGTTCATCTCTTTATGGCAGAGTAGTATTCCATTGGCTATAAACATCATGTGGTTCAGGTTGTCCGCAGCTTCCCAAGTGCTGGGACTGTAGACATGCAATATCATGTCCAGCTTCACTGCAGTTTCTGGAGAAAATATTTTTTCTTATGATTTCATAACATTCTTAAATATGTTTCATATGTATTATGAAAAAATCATTGCATATCATCAAAAATAATCACTATTAATATTTTGGTGTATTTCCTAAAGACAAGATTTTGGTTTTTTTATAGTATAGAATGCAACTATACAAAATAAAAACTTTTGTAATTTTTACAAAGAGTAACATTAAACATACATTAATTTTTTTTTTTTTTTTTTTTTTTTTTTGGTACCAGGGATCAAACTCCCCATCGTGCACTTGCCAGGCAGGTGCTTATGCTGCTGAACTAAATCCCCAGCTCTAAACATAACATTAATTTTATCCGTGATAGCATAAACTATTAAGTATACCTTGTTTGTTTTGAATATTTCACTGAATAAATAAAAACAGTTAAATATTGAATTCTTGATACTTAATTGTAAAATGTTAATTTTTAATTTTATAATCAAAACAACTTCATGACAAAATAAGAGAATAATGACAGTTATCTTCACAGTAGAGTATAAGACATAGCATCGCCATTTATTTCTGCACTTGGAAATGTATTTCTCTTTTTCAGTCTGAAATGTGATATTTTGATTCACTCAGTGTTAGTGTTTTGAGGAAAATTAAATTTGGTTTACATTCCCACTTTTATTGTAACCGTTTTCCATTGTGAAAGAATGGTAACTTAAGATGTAAAATTTTAACTTAGGACATTTGAAACTATGTGGTAAATTCAAAATTGGAAAAGAGAATTCAACAAATGTATCATTTTACATTTTACTTAATTTATTGTTCTTCAACAAGTGAACTTCACTTGTTCATCAGTTAAATCCTGAGGAGTTAATATACAGTAGGAAGTTTAGGTAAATATTCTGTACTGTACTATTCAATCATTTAGACCATTTTTACTGAGGACCTATTTTTAGGCATTTTGACTTATTTCACTACATCCGGAGTTATTTCTCTTAGAATTGACAGCTATTTTTTCCCCCATAGAAATCTGGGGATTGCCCCATGTAAAAGTTGAAAATTGTAATTAAATAATAGCCTTTTAGGTAAGATTGCTAGTATTTTAAGGCTATCGATTAAAAATAATTTTATAGATTCAATTAAGAAGACTTAAGAAACCAGACTGAGTTCAGAAGGCGTGAAATAGACAATATGTTTATGTAGGACATTTAGCAGCCATAAGAGAATAGTCTTGATGTTGAATACCCTGTATTCACTATGAGTATTCATATATGTCATTATGGAAATTGTGATTGAAAAATAATCCTCACCAGATGATAGAGTGTCATTGTTATATGTATTGCTTCTTCTCAAAAAGTTTTCTGTGTTCTCCGGCCACAAATACATGTATCTGTTTTGGCTTTTAATTTTGGGAGGAATGTTGACAAATTAAGAATGGTTTAATGAGAGGAAGAATGAAGCAAGGTTTTGGAATGGTGGCTTCTGATGAAGAGTGTTTGAAGAGTGGTGACTAAATGTTCAGTAATTGTGTTCAGATGTACAGAATGCATGGTGCAGGTGAAAGTGGCCCTGTTTTAGCTTTCAATTCAACCATGCTGTACAAAATAAATTCTACTCCTACTGTCTTTCTCAATGTCCAGATCATTTTTATTGAAGGAGGAAAATGTATCAATGATATAAAATCAAATGCTTTATATATCTGGAGGCTGTTGTGCCTTAAAAGAAATAGAGTATAACAAGTGGACATAAATGTCAACAAGCATTTAACTAGTACATTAAAAATATTTCCATTTCAGTAAGTTTTTCAACCAAAGGAGTAGAACTGCTTTTATTTGGCATATTTTTACTCTCTTCTATAATTCTGTGTGGTAAAATGGAGGCAGTGTTTATTACTGTTTAAATTCAATTCTAGGTTCTGCATACAAGTGACCTAAGAAGAGGTCACAGGTGTTAGTCATGATGGGAATTTCACAGCTTTTCAGCTTTTCGTCTGGTGACCTGTTCACTCAACAGCACTGCCTTAGAAGCTCATGGGTCTGTTTATATGCATTTCTGAATTCTGTTCACATTGAACTTTAACTTTGCCAGACAGACTCATAATTGAGAAGTGTTGATCTCTCGTGCCTGGGATACGGCATGGGAGACAATGCTGGGGCAGAAATAGCATGTTGTAGTACAGTTTTTTCTTTCTCTGTAACAGCTACATGTCCTTTTGATTTGTAAGAGACTTTTGCATAGAAAAAAGTATACATTTGTATTGAAAACAGAAGAAACTTCAAGAAAGGATAGAGAAAGATGGCTTATAAGGATAGAAAAATTATGACTTGCAGTAGAAAATATTTGAATAAGTATAGGGAAATTTTGATATAAAATTAAAATGGACTCTATTCTTTTGGTTTTATGGAAAAAATAATTACTCCAGTTTTGTCTTTAATGGTTTCTTTTGGAGGCAGTGAGTTCATTTTCTCTTCTGTCTCTGTCTCTGTCTCAAGTAGTTTGTAAGTGAGAGAACTAATCAACTTGAGTCAAAAATTATATCACAGTTAAAGGCCTCTAAAGACAACAGTGAACAAAACCCAGTTAAGATCCCTTAGAATGAAATAAAATTTATTATGGTATGAAAGGATATTCATGAAGTTTTGCTTCTACTGCAGGAACACTGAATTGCTGGTTTAAGTTTTTTAAAAAAGAATTAACTTGTTATCAACTATTTTCTAGTTATGACATATATTATTTAGATATGAAGCCTTACAAAAATGAATTATCAGCTTTTTAAGTAACTCTTCACTGAAATTTCATTTTTATTCAGTGTATGTGTGTGTTACTAGGGGTTGAACCCTGGGCCTCATGCATGCCAAGCTATATCACCACCTCTCTGTTTTTATTGAGTGTAATCTTGCTCCTATGTAATGTTGGTCATATACTAAATTCCTATCCCTGCTAGGATTTATTAATGATACACAAACATTTAAATTAGACCTATAATTATGATTTATATGTGTAAGCAAAGTGAATTGTTTTGATTTTCTGCCATAGACACTTGGTTACTATAAAGACAGTAAAAGATCTACCATTGGCTTGGAAAACTGTATAAATTTTATGTAGTGGTCTGTTTTTGTCCATGTATCTGTCTCACGACTACTGTTCTTTGGCTTACACTGTTGAGAGAATATTTTACTCCAAAGAATACTTATTGGAAATAATTTTCTTTACTAATGACCTTACATTTTGAAGTTCCCAAGAATAAGAGACTATTTGGCCTTTGCCACTTACCTGTACTGCCACTTACTGCCTTTTCACTGGAGATAGGGCGATAAAGCTGTTACAATAAATTGTTTAGTCCTCTATGAAGCATGCTGCCAAGGGTAAAGATGAAGCATGAAGAAAGAAGCTTCAAACTTGTAAGAATATATGCAAAAGGAAGGAAATTTGGAGTTGTAACTGAGAGTTAGGACTGGAGATATAGAACAAAGAACAAAAGTGTGAGCTTCGGAGAGGGAGCTGAGTAAAAATTTAGACTAATCTGAGTCATGTCTGGGAGCTAAATTGAGCTACAAAACATAAAAACATATCTGTGTGGCCTAATGATATTACAAATTTATACTGCTTGAACACTTGCGATATTGCTTGAGACTAAAAACAAAACAAAGCAAAGCAAAGCAAAAACAACAAAAAAATTGGTCTGGATGACCTGTATTTTCATATTAAAGAACTTCAGAGGTAGTGCAAGTTTTCCTCAAATTGGGTGTGGAAGGTTGGGTTAGATTTGCTATTTGTAGATAATAAAATGGAGAGAAGATTCTGGGTTCGAAGAGATATCTTGGCTAATCAAATTTAGTATCTCTTTTTAAAATAAGAGCATATCATGATTATCTATTGGGCTCATTCAGTCATTCATCTGGGTCTAACTGGTATATTTCTGAAACATTTACTAATTTTCTAGAATTTTCTTTAAATATGATGCAGGTGAGTGAAATAAAGTGCAACGTCCGTAACTTTAAATGGAACACAATCATGTAGAACTGAAATGGAAACACAGCATGGAACGAATGATTTTCAGAAAGCCATGTCATAAGAAAATTTAAATTTTGAAACTTGGTCAGGTTTGTCGTGGATTAGGGTCCAAGATTTTTGATTATAATACCTCTTGATTTTTTACTATATCCCAGTGATATAGTTTGTTCATATAATGCTTATGGTAATCTTTTGCAATAGATATACTATTTTTATTATTATTTTCATTTTGTAAGTGAAGAATGTGAGACTGAGATAGGGTAAAATACGACTCAGGTCACAAATAATAATGAAACGTTGGTCTTAGGTTCGTCTGACTTCAGAATATTTACACCTGTGATTGACAGACCTGGCTGTGTCCTTGAAGGCTCCAACCCAGGTCTAGGGAATCAGAATTTCAGAGAGTTCAGCTAAAATGTGTTTATTTAAAAATAATTCATGGATAATTTTTAAAATCTGCATTCAGATTTGTGAGGCTCTTAGATTTACTGTACATAGATTGATGGAAGATGTATTTATTGGGTGAGACTATAAGCAACTTAAAGAATAGGAAACTGTTGTGATTTTTAAAGAACATTAGACAAAGTGTTGGAATTTATCTCTCTTTTCTGGGGAATGGTGCGTAGGTAGGAAATGACAGACCATACGAGCAGCTGGGCTTCCTCTTTCCTTCCCAATAGCTAAAGAAAAATAGGGCAAGACAGTGATTTGAATGCCCAGGAAGGGCTACAGTTTGGTGTGTCTAGAGTGTGTAAGAATGGAATGATGAACAGGTTTCATACAGTTTGATTTAAAATATATCATTGGAGAAGAACCAATAATATTGACTTAGAATAAATTTACATGTTTTTGGGTAGATACAAATACCGAGACACAATACAAAAACACCTTATAAACCTCTAAAATTGTTTTCATTTCTATTTCCTGGAAATGGCTAATTATTGAGTCATCAAGAGGAAGCTAGAAAACTGACCAGTTATTTAAACTTACTATTAATGTCTTTGTGGCCTTGTTAGACCCCTTTGAACAATAGTTTTGTATAGATATTTAAACTTAGAATTCATATTAAATTCCCCCAAACTATGCCGAAAATTTCCAAACTGTTAATTTGAAAGTTAATTTACCAGGAAAGGTAGCTTGGGAGGCTTCTTTGGAGTCAGGCAATTCATAGAACTTTTTACATTTTAATAGCCTTGTCAGAAGTTTGGATGAACATGTAGAAAAGCATAAATGTAAAATTTTTAGCTGAAGCAAAGTTGAAAGGGGAAATAAATCAGAAAGTACAATTCACAGCAAACACACTTTAATGAGCTAAACTTAACTTCTTTACTCTTTTTTTCCTTAGTTTTTTTTTTCCTAGTATAGAAAAGAAGTACCAATGCTTGAGTGCAATTTATGTGAAAGCAGCCTAAACATTGAACACCCAGGAAGAGCTACTCTGCCATCATCTCCTAAAAGAGTCTTAGTATTAGCAAGTAGCACCATGGAGAGAGGTGACGGTCTTCAGTGGAGTGCTGTGAACCTGTGTTGTTAATATAAGTGTATTGAGAAGGGGTACAAAAAGGATGAGGAAGTCTTCACATTACATGAAGAATTACTGAGGCAGCTGGTTGTGTAGCATGGAGAAAACAAGATTGGACTGGGAATTCATACTCTGATCTTCAGTTGTTGAAGATGTGTTTAAGCAAAATCGTTACCCAAAGAAGCTCTGTTGAGTAAAAAGGTACTGAGGAACTGATTTCGTCTTAATGCAAGAAAACGGAAGAGATTTTGCCATTGGCTCAGCCTTCTATCTCTGGAAGGATTCAAGCAGAAGCTAGTATTCTTTAGGCTGGGGACTCTCAGAGAAGAGATTTAGATACTTGGTGGAACGTGGAATTTGACCAAGGAGCTTTCAGTTTTCCAATTTTACAAATATATGTTTTAGTGTTTTGCAAAATAATTTTACTGATAAAATGTTTTGTCAAAGCTCAATACCTTCTCTATGTAAGACTCAGATATACAGCAAGGGGGGCTCACATACCTGTAATCTTAGCACTCTAAGAGGCTGAGGCAGGAGGATCCTGCCAGGGCACTTCGTGACCTAGTGAGACTCTGTCTCTAAATAAATAAATAGAGCTTAGGATGTCGATTAATGTGAGGTCCGGGGTTCAATAAAATGAGCATACAAAACCTCAGCTATAGTTAGCCTAAACTTTTGTTCTTATCTCTATCAAAATTTCATCATTGTGATGATTAACCATACAAAGTAACACAATTGCAAAAATCATTTCCTTTAATCTCTTCCTACAGTTTTTTGAGAATCATTATTAAATACTACTTAGCTCTTCAGTGCCATTTTCCTGCTTAACATAGTCGCAGTGCTACAGTCTGAAAGTTTGTGTTGCCCTCAGATTTCATGTTGAAACCCTACCCACCACAGTGACTCTGTTAGAGAGTGAAGCTCTTGGGTGATTAGGCTGCGAGGGGAGCGCCTTCATGAGCAGGATTACTACCTTTATAAAAGAGGTCTTGGAGAACTATGTCCCCAGCCTGTGAGAGATAGAAAGCTCTGGCTAGGAGCTTTAACCTTACCAGAATCTGCTTGACCTTGGACTTCCCAGCTCCTAGGATTGTTAGAAATAAATGCTTATCATTTACAGTCTATCACAGACTGATCAGACCCACAATCTCCCAAACAAGTGGACCGTGAAGTCTTAAATAAAAGAGACAAGTGATAGGATTTTAGAGCTCCATGAGGATCAAAATCCCCAAGCAAAATTCGAGATTCTCTGGGGCTTACACAAAGAACTTCTCTGGGCGGCCTCTATTTATTTGGTTTTCAAGCAAAGAGAAGGAATACTGAGGCAAATGCAGGAACTGAGCAAATGGGAGTCAGTTCAAAGAACTCTCCAAGTCCTAAAGTATGCTAATTCAGGTGAACTCTTATCTCCAGGCTGACATTCACAGCAGGACTGAGACCAGCAGGAGTGAGACACCTGCAGCTCTAATGTTTAAGGGCTGGGGATTTAGTTCAGTGGCATAAGCACCTGCCTGGCAAGTGCAAGGTCATGAGTTTAATCCCTGGTCCAACAACAACAACAACAACAACAAAATCTTTATTTAATTACTCAGAGTTGGAGCCAGGTGTCCTCAGCTGTGGCCTTATCTTGTCCTTTGAGATGTCACAGCATCACAGGCCATTATAGGCCTCAGCCAGGACCAGTGATTCAAGGTTCACTTACTGTGAATCTGCTGCCCATCTCCAGACAAGGGGTTTAGGTCTGAGACAGACAAGTAAACGTAGAAAGATAATTGGTTAATTTTTAAATCCTACTCAGAGCCTCTTTGTGATAGTCTCCATCAACAGTCCACCCAATGTATGGTTGTTACAGCATCTTAAACAGACTACAGTGTTCTGTGTTGACTTTCAGATAAAAGATACATTCCTATCATGAGCTGCAGAGTCAACAATGTCTGCACCACCTGCTTCTCCAGTCTCCTGCTGACTTACCCTTCATTTCAATCCAACGATCTCGATTTACTTTTGAGTTTTTTATATGGGCACCATAACTAGTCTTTTTTTAGAGCACTTTGATTCTCACTATCCAGAACTCAGGACGGCTTACTGATTTCCTATTTAGGTTTAATTTCCTGTTGCACCCGCTCACTCTCCATATTTCATAATCACACTATTTATCACTATTATAATCTACATCTGTTTATGTAGCTATTTGATTAATAACTTTTTCACCTATTAAGATATAAGCAGTCCTGGGAAAGAACATTTTCTATTTTTAGTGCTCTCTGTGTACATATTGTAGTACATACATGTTGAGTGAATGATGTAAATACAGCTGGTGATAGCTTTTACTATGCATGTGCAGGAAAGAATAGTTAGAGAATAGGTGTGGGACTGGGCATACAGCTCAGTGGCACAGTGCGTAACTAGCAAGCACAAAGCTCTGAGTTTAATTCCCAGTACAAACACAACAACAAAAAAGTGATGTGGGAACCCTGAGGCCCTAGGTTAATTTTATATGCTTTTTGTTGTTTTTATATACTTTTTAACCTTAAGAAGTAGGGCTGATATATTACTACATTATTTAATACATAATTTTGCTACATATCATTTGTATCCTATTTTATTATAATAGATTATATTTATAAATAAGAGAATTTTAACCTTTTCATCTTTATAGATGTGATCAGTGAACTAACTCAGGGTTAATAAGTAATGAGCTTATTTAAGATAAGCAGCTACATGCTTGAGACTGTGAAAATAATCATGGATATCTACCCAAATGTTATATCATTTCATAATTTACTTCAAATGGCATTACTTCAGATTTTTAAATAATTTTTACAGGGCGATCTTATTTTGGACTACTATAATGAAGTAATATACTCTGGGTGTCTTAAACATTTATTTCTTACAGTTCTTGATCCTAGGAAATCCAAGATCAAGCAACCACCATTTTTAATTTCTGACGAGGTCCCTGGTTTGCAGATGGTTACCTTTCTTCTGGCTCTGTCTTAGCATCCTGGTGAAGATAGGTAGAAGACGGACAGGGACAGAGTTCCATGGTCCATTCTGTTTCTCTTCTTTTAAGGACACTAATCTTGTTAGAGGACTCTACTCTCTTGAGCTCATTTAAACCTAATTACATCCCAAAGACTCTACAAATACTATCATACTGAAGACTAGGACTTCAGTAATATGTTTGAGGAACACAAGATACACTACAGAACAAGGGTTGAGCAATGTTTTATCCATGGTTGTTCATTTAAAATAAATTTATACTTTAAAAATTATATCTGGAATTCCAATTACGTATCTGGAAAAACTTGACAGGTGGGATTTGAAATATGAAAATAACACTGCCCTCTAGTGACAGTCGACTTGATGGAGTTTGAGAACTCTTGGAGTAGCAGGTAAAGGTAAAATCATTTCACACAGAGTAAGCGAGACAGATTACTTGGAACAGTTGCTCCATTTTAGTGAATATTTGAGATGACAGATGCTTATGGAGTTCAGGGATTAACTGGTTACATATTTCTTAATAAAATTTAGCTACTGCAATATTACCCATGTACTAAAGTGATACAATTTTTTGCTTATAATTGTGCTGTTTGAAAATGGATTTGTTTCTGTTTTCCTCACTTTTCCACTGGGAACATGATAAAAAAGAAATCTTGCTTTTGTTTAAAAGAACTATTTATATTCAACGAGCATATGTGGAAATAGATTTTTAGTAGCATTTCCAATCGGCGTGTCTACCATCATAAGGAAGAAGTAGGATGCTGTAGTAAACTCCAGTTTTCCCAAGGGGACATTTAAAGATACTTTGAATGAAATGAGAGTGTTATTTAATGTAAACACAATAATTAAATACTTCTAGATGTGCAGTAGTTAGGAAATGATGAAGCATATGAATTTTCTTTAAAACACCAAACCCCAAAGGATATATAACATTTATTTAAAATCTTATACTTTTGTGATAGGTTTTAGTTCATATATTTTAAACGAACTTACTGTCTTGATATATTAAAATTGCATAGTAAAACTCGTCTAAAATTCTCTGAGCTCACATTTTACCATATGCAGATGCCAGATCAAAAGAAGTAACAATTGTTCTATTTCTGTGGAGGTCTACATAAACAACAAAACTCATATCTCTCAAGTGATAATAACTTTATTGACTGAAGTGAGAAAATTATACTTTTCATTTTTATTAGATAGTCCAGAGAGAATTGTACCTGTTCACCCACTTGTTAGTATATTCTTTGAACTGTACCTCTAAAATGTTCCAGCTCATCTTGCAGAAATAGCTTGACTGCGTATATTGCTTTTTAAATCTTTCAGTAACAATTATTTATTTCTTCACAAATACTAGTTATTACCCTGTACCCCCTTCAGGAACAATAATTCATATAATGACAATACTCTATGACAGAGTTGATATTTTGTGTGTTAAGCTGAAACTCTAATGGATAAAACTTCAAAAGAAATACATCTCTGTTTCATATGTTTCTTAGTTAATATCCTTAAAAGAGAGTCATTTTGTACCTATTTCAGGACAAATATACAGATATGATGCTACCTTTTGATTTCTTCTGATAAAGCATTTGTGTTGTTGTGGCCATATCTAGAGACTCCCCCAAAACCTCATGCAGTCTAAAGTGGGGCTTTTTCAGCGGTGGGTGGATCTAGAGAATGTGATACTGGAATTGATTCATGGTGCAGTGCTAAGCTCAGAGGCACTAGGATTAAGGGTGTGAGTCCTACTAAGTGGGCTGGATAAGATATAAGGGATAAAAATTGCTGCGGTCCCCTCTTGCTTACTTTGCTGCTTTCTGCCCACCATGAACTATTTCTTCTCTGTAATGCCTGTCCTCCATGCCACTCTGCTTGGCACCAACTGGTTATAGACTAAAACCTCTACAACCTTTGAGGTAAATAAATCTTTCCCCCTTTAATTTTGAGTGTTGAATATTTTGTCTCATCAATGAGAGTAAAGGAACTCAGAAACATATAAAGCATATGGGTGTTACTAGACAATAGCAGATAAAAATCTAGCAAGAGTTTGATTAAAATTAGTTGTTTCAATTATTGTATCAATACAAAAAAGGACAGAGTCTTTGAAAAATATTAATGCAGTGTAATTATGATTAAATTGCATGATGCACAGATGATCTGAGATGTAGAATTCAGTAATGATCTAGAAAATACTGCACCCGTTGTCTTATCATTTATTGAGTTTGTAGTATGTGATATGCATTGAATTAAGTACTTTTCATAAATAATCTTTTTTATTTTAATGAACAGAATCTATTTACTGTTAGCCCTTGGTTCCCAACATGGTCTGTTTATTTAAGCTAGGTGCTTATTTATGTTTTTATATGCACTTTTAAATAACTCATTTTTGTTTATGTTTTTATAATATTTTTACATTGACTGTATTTCCTTCCACTGTACTATATTCACTGTATTATTCTGATTGGTAGTAATTTGCTTGTAGGCTGTCAATTTTTTTGTGCTTTAATCTTTGTTATTTTACTTTTTGATTTTGGGCAAATTTGAATGTTATTTTTGTATCTTTTAATCTTGTCTTTGTCCATTTTGTTTTGTTTTGTTTTTGCTTTACTAATGATTGAACCAGGGCCTTGTGCAAACAAGGCAGGCATCCTGTCACTGAACTACATTGCGAGCTCAGTATTTTTAATATAAGCTCATCAGCTTCAAAATTGCTAGTGTTCTTTATTTGTCATTGTTTGTTTTTGCAGAATGGCAGACTGAACCTAAGATTCCTGTGTGCTATGCAGATATTGCTAGATTTTTTCAAATTATTGAAATTAATGAATTTTCAATTATGTATTGTTACATCTAAATTGATTATATTATTGGAGAAAATAATTAGTATGATACATTTTGAAATGTACTGGTAGTAGTTTTGTGTCCTATTCTTTAGAAAAGTTTATAACATGTTTACAGTCAGGTAGTAAAAGACATGGTTAGATATCTCATAAAAAAGAGTTCTGACTTCAAAGTTTGATCTTTTAATAATTTACTGCAAAATCAAAGTATACAGTTCATCCTCACTGTGTGGAATAAGGCTTTTGATTATGTGAGCTGACATTTTTGATAATGCTTCAATGAAGTCTGAGCTCCATTTTAATGTATTAGTTTTACACTGCTGCCTTAACACATTACAGCAAGCTGTACTGCCTAATGGAATGACTTTCCACAGTTTTTAGAGGAAATTTAACATGCTAATAAATATAGAGTAGCCAGGAAGTATGTGGCCACTAAGAACAGATCAATATATATTTTCTAGTATTTTTGAATTCTGTTCTGTAATATTCCTCATTTACTTGAATGTGAAATAATGATTTAAATGAATTCTAAAAAAATGGAAATGGTACTAAAAAACTGGTGCATACAATATCCAAGACATACATTAATGTATCTCAGTTTACTTAAGTATTATCTTAATTAAGATTGCTCATTTGTGACAACATACATGAACCTAAGAGATATTATGCTTAGTAAAATAAGACACAGGAGAAATACTCATAGTATAATTTATGCTTATAATGTAAATAGTTGAATGATTTTCTAGAAGTAGAGTAGAATGATGGTTATCAGAACTGGGAATTTGATGAGGAGAGGGGAAATGTGATTTGAAGGATGCAAATTTTCAATTAGGAGGAATCAGTTATACTGATTTATCATATAATCTGATGACTACAGTTAATGATAATGTATGATATGTTTTGAAATAGTAAAAATAATGGGTTTTAAATGTTCTTACTATAAAGAAATGACAAGTATTTGAAAGGAAACATATCTTCATTAGCATACTTTGATCATTCTACAATGTACTCATGCATTGAGACATCACATTACACTCTGTAAATATGTACTGTTATTAATTTTCCATTAAAAATGAAATAGAACTTTAAAAGAGACAGTTGGATAGAGTGTTAAAAGACCTTATAATTTGTAAAGTACAGGAAGTATTGAGAGTGTTTATCACAGTGGGATCTTTCTAGCTTTCAAGTCGGGGAGGAACTCAGGAGGAGCAGTGCTTAATTGAAACCTGAAAGATTAGAGACAGAGAAATGAAGACCTCAAAGGCAGATGGTGGTGTGGGTTGCTGAATGGGTTGTGTAGTTGCTGAAATAATTCCAAGAGAACACAAATGAAAATGCTTCACTTAAAATGCTTGTGACCTTAACTGTGAACAAAAGGTTCAATGCTGTATGGAGGTACAGAAAATACAGTACTGAGACTTTCTGAGGTTCTTAAAACCCAGAGCAGAAATAGATCTTGAATCGAAAGGATGTATTCAGGTGACGATAAAAGCCATCAAAAATGAAAGGAGAACTAAGTTTTCTTGAAGTTCAGAGCGGAAAGAGACGAGTTCTTTTTTTATAGGAACTTTTTGGTGAAAGGAAAGGGGAAGGTTATTTAAGATTCATGAAGGAACTGGAATTTGCCATGATCCTTAAAGGAAGAAAAGGAGATACCTGACACACACAGGTCATGGCTGTTTTTTATGTTTGTACTTTACTGTATTTGACTCTTGCCTTGTTTGTTCAGCTAGGATTGTGTCTAAGCAGAGCCTCTGCTGCCGTTCTTAACCTCAATTGCAGCCTTATCCTTTTACCCATGTGCCGGACACTCCTGGCTTTTCTTCGAGGATCTCAGAAGGTAAGAAAAAAATCCTAGCCATAAATTTCAACATGAAAATCACTTATAAAAGTCATGTATTAGCTCTGCTTAGTTTTTATGATCTGTAGCGATTTCTTTAAGCAAGATGCTAAAGGACATGCTATCAAGATGATCACTGGACTCTTCTGCAGCCTTAAAGGCAGAAGATAATAGAAATTTCATTAGCAGTGTATTTGGACACTGTGCTTAGCACTTCGTATACACCATCATGAGTCTTTACATGGATTCTGAGTTTGTTTTTTGTTTGTGTTCTGATTTTATATATATATAGCGTTTTTCAAAAATCTCATGTTGCCTGGCATGGTGGTGCACGTGTGTTTTCCCAGCACTTGGGAAGCTGAGGCTGGAGTATCACTGTGATTTCAAGGCTGGTCTGGCCACTAAGCAAGTTTAAGGCCAGCCTGAACTGCATAGTGAAACCCTGTCTCAAAAAGAAAAAAACATCTCAGGTGTTCAAAGGTGGAAATTTTGGAAGGTGATTGGATCATGGATGTGCTATACTCATCAGGAAATTGATCCACTGTGAGCTCATAGCTGAATGTGCTACTAGGAGCTGGGGCCTGGTTGGAAGAGGTGAGCCACTGGGCAGGTGACCTGCTGTGAGACAAGCGCCTGTCCTCTGCTACGCCCCTTTGCTGTGACATTTGTATCTCATAGCCAGCTGACCATGAAGTGAATCTTCTGAAACTCTGAACCAAAAAAGGCCTCTTGTTCTCTAATTCATGGGTGTCAGATATTTTGTCTCAGCAATAGGAAAGATCATATTACATTTCTATTTACATATAAAGAATCTGAGATAAAGGGTATAAGTTATTTAATCAAGATCACGAGACTAGTGACTACTGAAACTAAAGTGAAAATCCAGTCATGTGTTCTTATTACTACAGCATGTCTCCTTGAACAAAGTAGAGTCTTATGGCCTTTGAGCAAACATGGAATGATGGATAGTGGTCACAGCTTACTCAGTTAAACACCACATACCCGTTCTGAGCTTGAAAAAAAATCTTGATTAGGGTTGTAAAATTGAGGATATAAGAAAACCGAAAAATGCCTTTAGCAGTCATTCTGTTAAAAACAGCTAAAGTTTTATGTCTTTATTCTTGTATATGCTTCAGTGTGTGTGTGTGTGTGTGTGTGTGTGTGTGTGTGCGCGCGCACGTGCACGCGTGCATGTGTATGCATACATGAGTTTATTTTACTAAAATAAAGCACTGCTGGATAGATAATGACTTTTTAAGCAGAGCTATTAAAATGCTCTTTGAAGTTCATTTGTGCGAATTTACTCCAGTAAAACTTCTCAATCTTTTCATGTAATTATATTTGAAACTCTTTATTTTTAATGCAGTAATTTGTAGAAATAACTGCCCTAGGTTGCCTACTATTATAAAATGCTAGGTTTTGATCCTTGCGACCGGCCATTGGCTTGGCATGAAGCAAGAGATTAGCTGGAAATGAAAAGTTCCCACCTAAATCTCTCAGTATTAAATGTCTCAAAGAATTGTATCCAAGTGTGAAGCACAGATATCCAAAGATGCTTGACATTTATTTTTTTACAAGACCAAGCAGGCATTTAAGACCTTAGATGAGATTGCCTCATTTAAGAATAATCTTCTTTTAATACAAAGGGAAGTCCTATATACTAGGAGGTTCAAACGTCCCATGCAATATGGTTAGAAAAATTTCTGCTAATCTTATTCTGCCAGAACAACAGCAGATGATAGTTTGGGATAAATGCCTGCAGAGGCATACAGTGCTACTAATTTTGAACAATCAGGATCACAGTGCAATTTATGTTTTGTAACTTCTTTTACCCTAACAATATATTTTACTTTATTTTGAAACCAATCACATAACTTTCTCACATTTCTTAATGGTTTAAGTATTTCATTTACTAGCTATGTCAAGTTAATTTCACTAATTTTTGATTACTAAGCATCAGCTGTATTTGCAAAATTTAAATATCATCAAAATGTTATAGTAGAAAGTATTGTACATATACAGTATCTTATTGATTGCATTGTTTTTACCATATGAAATAATTTTTATTTAGGTTCCAAGCAGGAGGACAAGAAGACTGTTGGATAAAAGCAGAGCGTTCCATATAACCTGCGGTGTTACTATCTGTATTTTCTCAGGTGAGAAAGCCAAGAGATACCCAGTATTTTGTTTGAAGTATACATTTTTGTATTTTAAATGTGTAAGCTTCCTGTTCTGTGTATTACCTGCTGTCACTAACTTGATTTTTTAATCATATATTTTAATTTATTCTCCTCTAAGTTTAATGAGGATTGTTAGGAAAACTATATAAAATAAGTATAACTCATGACTTATTTTATTATAATGTTTAAAAGTTGGCTCCCCAACCAGAAAGGGATTCTTTCGTGAAAGCAATCATTTTATTTATAAAGGTCAGGAGGACCATGCTAGGTTTCCAAGTCCTAAAAATAATGATAGTATGGCCATGGTTTGCATAACTGTAGTACCATTACCCAGGAGATTGATTTTAGGAGGATAATAAGTTCAAGGCCAGCGTATTATAATCCTAGGTCTAAATAAATAAAGGAGAATAAATATTATGATAGAGTTTAACTGCTTGAAAATTAGAACGTGAAATGTTCATTTAAAGGTGATGATTCCACTTCAAACTACATTTGGGTTGTTTCTAATACAAGATCTGATTCAAAATTATAGTTAATAGTTAATTTAAAAAATTGTTAGACTGAAAGACCCTTTCCTATTACTTCTCCCTTCTTACTTCATACTTCTCCATTTGACCTCAAAAACACTTTTTCCATCATTCTTTATGCTTTGTAGAGCAGTTCTGAAAGTCCTTTTTGTGACTGTCTTTAGTTGTGTGGTTCAAGCCTGCCTCAAGGTCCCGATTCAGTTCAAAATATTTCACTGTCATTTTGACTTTTGAGAAGAGCCAGAAGTCACACAGTGCCAGATCTCGTGAATAAGATGGATGACAATCTTGCCTTTGGGCCTTTGGAGAGCACCCAGTAGTAGCATTAACCATATTTTGGACCATGTCACATAAAAAACGTGACAGAGAACTTCCACAATTGCTTCACAAAGTGACAAGTGTGTTTCAAGTAAGGAAAGTACTTTTGAGGCAGTTTAATGCAATGTGATTTTTTTTTACTGTGATAAATTTTGAAATTTAAATATTTACCATATTTTTTGATTACACTTTTTACTAAGGTAGAAGAACAGTTGTTAAAATTTGTGGTATTTTATCCTGATTTGATTCAAGTTAAAAATACAAGCTGAGGTTCTTATTTTTTAGAATCATTTTAAAATAAAAATATACCCTGAGTGTTTGTGTGGTTGTTTTCAAAGTCTGGAAGCAGAAAGTGGCCACGTAGTTATCCTGGGCATCGACTCTGGAAACAGGTTCATAGGTTCTCTCTCCAGCGGCCCTTATGCTTTGCTTTGTGATCTTATCTCTCCGATTTTCATTTTGTTGTTTTCTAAACTGTAAAATGGATTGACAGTGGCACCTACGTCATAGTTTTTAGGATAAAATAAGAGAACATTGATATGAAGTTAATTATTATGATCTGCACTCTCAGGGGGGTGAATTAGCTCAGTATCATTCTACCTGGCATTTTCATTTGATCATTACATGATGCAACATAAATGTTTCACAGTAAACACATTTTCATTGGATATTTATGTATGGCCATTTGACAGGGTTTCATATAAGAAAATTTAAGTTTTCAAAAAATTTCCAAATGTGGTTTTCTCATATGTCTTGTCCATTTTAAGCCTGAATATTTTCCATCTGTAGCCCTACCACGGAGGTGATAGATGAGGGGGTAGGATCCTCACCTGTTACCTCCAGTGCAGCTCCTGTTGGAAGGCCAAGTAGAGGCCTAGTAGGAGATGCGGAACTGGAGTGCTGTAAAGATTAGGATGGATTAGGGCCAGAGAGAATGAAACGTCAAGGAGGATCAGGAAAATTTGTCATATATATTACTTGATTTGTTTTGAACTCTCATTGTGTCCAAATATTCTAGTTGTGTTAGATAATAATGTACAGAGTGAGATATTATAGCGTGTCACTGTGGATAAGCGTACGTTTTGCTACATGCAGGTGTTCTGAATTTGACTGTTACTTTTTTTTTAACCTTAGTTTTGTTATCTGCAAAACAAAGATAAGTCTACCTACTTATCTACTTTGCTGTGAGAAGTAAATGAGAACATTCATGCATAGATTTTTCTTAGCTGCCTAAAATTAGATACCCTGAATTCTTTTGACCTAAAAGTCTTTTAAAGAAAGTGAATACCCCTGAAGTATGTATCTTATATGATTCTTACCTTTGAGTCCCCACCACACCACACAAACATACACACAGATACACACATATGCACTGAGAATTCAGAATGCAGTCCTTTAAAGGATGCTTTTGCATATTGGAGCCATAAAATATGTAATTAGCATAAAAACTCTTAATTCAAAATGACAGGATTATTTTTTAAGTATAAATTTGGATTTCCACATTGGTGAAGGTTTAGTACAGAATTCTCTTTCTCTTTTCTTCTTGCCTGCTCTTTCTTTCTTTCTTTCTTTCTTACTTTCTTTTTTCTTTCTTTGTTTCTTTTTTCACTCCTCATTCTCTTTGTCACTCTTTCATTTTCCCTTTCTTTTTCTCTTTCCTTTATCTCTGTATTTTTCTTCTTCTTCCCTCTTTCTCTCCTTCCTTTCTTCCTTCCTCTCTCTTTGTTTTTCTTTCTTTCTAATGTGTTACACTGCTTTGTGTCTAATGTCCCCCCCAAAGCCTCCTGCAGTCAAAGATGGGGCTTTTGCAGAGGTGGCTGGATCTAGAATGCATGAATAATTCATGGTGCAGTGCTGGGATTTAAGGGTGCTAGGATTAAAGTTGTGTGATTACTAAATCAGTACACTGATTGGTTTGACATCTGCCTTAAACCCAGTAGCCTAGAAAGATTATAAAAGGGGCAGAAAGAAATTGCTAAAGCCATCTGGACTTGCTTCTTTGCTACTTTGTCTCTTTTGCTGTCTTCTGCCTGCTGTGAACGGTTGCTCCTCTGTGATGCCTATTTGCCTTGCCACTCTGCCTTGCAGCCAGCCAATTATGACTGAAACCACTACAAAGTGTGAGCTAAATAAGCCTTTCCTCCTTTAAGATTGGGTGTCAGTTATTTTGTCTCAGCAATCGAAGAGTAACTAAGACAACAGGAAAAAGAAACCTTGGCTTGGAAAGTTAGAGGGAAGATAAGAAAGATATCTGCCTAGATAGCTGTAGGAGGGCATACTCTGATAGGGTCCAGACTGGCTTATTGGCAAAATCAGGCAAAGCCAGGAGGCCAACTTTTAAGAATAACTGGTGGGCTGAGTTCCCATTGTCCATTGTCTCATTTCAGGGGTCATACTTTTTGGATTTTTATGGCTAAGGGATGAATTTGTTCGTGGGAAAGCACTGTCTGTGTGGTTGCTGTCTCTGTCTGAGGTGGTCTCAGTCATATGGTCTCAGAAAGGCATTTACCGCATTCTAGGTGATCACAAGCTCAGGACAATGACTGGAGACTTTTAGGTGTAGCTGAATGCCCCCATAAATCTCTTATCTTGGTGTCCTCCATTTTGAAGGAGAAAGAGATCAGGTAAGATTAGAGCTAACCAACCCTGTCTGGAAACCTACACAGATACTCCTAAGTGATCCACCTACCACTTTCTAGAGCTGACCCAGAATTTATAGTAAAAAGGAAATAAATAAAGATCAAGCTTCATTTTGCTTTTAGTTATCAGTATTGGGCATCTTTAAGACCTATTGAAGAGTCATGGTTCATAGCAAAAAATGGCATTTAAGTCCTTGCCTGATCCAGAAAAAAATGCAAATCACACTTTTAATGAGTAGCAAGCAAGGGCCCAGAATTCTGGGTCATTCCCTCTCAGAGATTTATCTTCCTTAATCTTTTTTTTTATCGGTACCGGGGGTCAGACTCACAACCACGAGCTTGCAAGGTAGGCGCTTATGCTGCTGAGCTAAATCCCCAGCCCCCTATCTTCCTTAATCTTAAGGAAGAAGGATCCAAAGAGCTCTGACTCTGTCTTTGTCTCTCATTAGTAACTATTTTACTTCTGGTTATAATTTTATATTGAGTGTTTAAAATGGAATAGGTAATCAAATTTAACTTCCTTTTACTGTTAAGTTCAACCAAGGCTTCTGAGGGGTTACTTTTGGGGTCACATAAAGGGTTTTGGGCTCCATATTATCTTTACTAGATGTACTGCTGGAAACAGATAGCTTTATGTAAATAAAATATTATTCTTGAATTATAGTTAAATCACACCAAAACAACCATTTTTTCCCACTTTTTTGGAACCTGGTGCTTATTTTTAGTCAATCTACTCCAACTTTTTGTTTATTTTTTTCTTTTTTGTAAAACAAATTAATGTTGTTTTTAAAAATCAAGATTTTTTAACAGCAGGTGTAATTTGATAGCAAAATTGAAAAGAGATTTCTTTCATTCTTCCTTTATCCCTTAGCCACACATCAGTAACCTCTCTCATTATTGACATCCTCATCAGATAGGTATAGTTTGTTTAAACTGGTGAATTTTATCATTAGCAGGTTATTAGACGTGGAAGTCCATATTTTACATTAGGGTTCATTCAGTGCTATACATTGTATGGCTTTGGGCAAGTGTTTAATGATGTATGTCCATTCCTTCAGTATCTAAAGAATATTTCTTACTGTCCTAAAATTCCGCTGTGTACTGTGTCTTCATCCTTCTCTTCTCTCTAATCCCTGGTAACTGCTGATCATTTTGTTATCCTTGTAGTTTTGCTTTTTAAGGAATGTCATATAATTGGACCACACATAGCTTTTATATTGTCGTTATATTGTTCACTTGGTAATATGAATTTACGTTCCTCCCATATGTTTTTTATAGGTTGATTACTCATATCTTTTAATATTGAATAAATTCCATTGTTTGGATCTACTACACTTTATCCATTCATCTGTTGAGGAACGTGTTGATTATTTCCAGTTTTTGCTAATTACAAATAAAGCTGCTAAAAACATTTGTGTGTGAGTTTCTGTGTGGATGTAAGTTGTTAATTATTTTGGGTAAGTTCAAGAGAATGCTGTTGCTGTATTGCGTTGTTAAATTGGATTGAGTATGTTAAATATTATAAGGGACCACAAAGCTATATTTAAAAGAGCTTCTAATATTCATATTCTCACAATAAATGAGTAAGAGAGTTCCTATTGTTCTAGTTCCTTCCCAGCAATTAGTCTTGTCAGTGTTCTGGATGTTAGCTATTCAATAGGCAATAGGTATGCTACAGTATTACATTGTCATATTAACCACATTTCCATTATGATATATGATGTGGTGTATTATTATATCTTATTTGCCATGTCTATTTTTTTTGTAAGATGGCTTTTAAAATTTTTGATTCATTTCTTAATGAGTTTTTTTTATGAGTTGTAGGTGTTCTTCATGTATCTTAGTTAACAGTCCTTTAAAAATTGCTTTTTACAAATAGTTTTGACAGTGTGTGGCTTATTTTCTTCCCAACATCTTTTTAAGAGCAGACTTTTGAAATTTTAATGCAGTTCGGTTTGTCAGTCATTTCTTTAATGGAAAGATCATGCCTTTGGTGCTTTATCTAAAGTGTTATCAACAATGTACAGATTTGATATAGTTCCCACCAAACTACCAAGCACAGTCTTAACAGATATAGAAACCAAAATCCTGAAAATCAGTGTTATTTTTTTGTGTCTAGATGTTCCTCCAGAAACCTTTTTGGTTTAGATAAACTTTTTTTTGGAGGTGGCTGAATCTAATCTGTAAATGATTTGTGGTGCAATGCTAGGATTAAGGGTGTTGGTATTAAGGGTGATTGCTGAGTCAGTCCACTGATTGGTTTATCATCACCCTAATCCTGGTAGCCTGGACACAATATAAGGGACAAAAAATGGCTTGTCTTCTTCCTCTTGTTTGTTTTGCTACCTTCTGGTCACTATGAACTGGTCTCTGCAAAGCCATCCTGCCTTAGAACCAGCAAATTATGAATTGAAATCTCAAAATTTGTGAACTAAATAAACCTTTTCCCCTTTAACTTTGGGTGTTCAGTGTTGTGTCTCAACAATGATAGATTTTGGTGCTAGAAGTGGAGTCATTGCCATAACATTACATGGTCAATGTGACTCAGGGGCATTTTGAAGTGGCTTGTGGGGAAAGGAAGAATTAAGAAAAGTTCAAAAGATGCTAGCTGAAAAAGCTGAGCTGGAACACCTTAGGTGGCACTTGGTAGGAGATTGTGGTTAGAGCTCAGAAGACAAGAAGGCTGATAGAATTCCTGCCAAGAAGACATGGTCTAGGAGATTTCTGCTGGGAAAAAGGACTGTGTGGGCCGTTGGACTTCAGATAATGTGTGTTGTGCTTTGGCAGAAAGTTTGTCTGTGTTTTGCTTGTGTCTAGAATTTAGTTGAGACTAAGGTTAAATGCAGTGAACTAATTAATCTGGCATCAGAAATTTCAAGGCAGTAGAATGTTGAGATAGTGGCATGGCTATTTTCTGGAGGGAGCAGTGTGAATCTAAGAACAAAATCATGGAAGCTGCTGACATGGCAAATTGTCAAGCAGAGTCATTTAAAATGTTGTGATATGGCCAGAAAGAAAACTCCAGTAAAGCTAAAGATAGAGCAGAGCATATCTTGATAGTCGAGAGGAGAACAGAAGTGGTAACTAGAGGACATCACAAGAATTAGCAGGACTCCATGCTTTGCAGCCTCTGAATTGCACAGGTGAAAGACTGCTTTTGGATGAGTGCCCCAGGGAACTATGTTCAGAATGGTGGTGACCTAAGGAAGCTGTTCCTCAGGATTTGATTCATAGGCACTTGACCCCTATATCCATGAGCATGGCAAAGGAAGCATGGCAGCAGACTTTGGTATCATTCACATGGTGCTGGTTTTAGGTACATACATAATGCAGGGGTTGTTGGATCAAAAATATTTCCACCCAGATTTTAGTAAAAGGTCTGGGAGTCTAGACAGTGTGGCCCTGAGAGGGCAATGTGAGGCTGTGAATATGAAACTGAAGGTGCAGAAGTTTGTAGAAGCCAGGAACATGGATTGTCTGAAGAAAACTGCAAGGAGGGAACAGAGTAAATCCAAGAGAGAAACCATGGAAGCTGCTGACCCAGGGAGTCAGGCAATGCCATATGGGCAGAGCCACAAAGCTCTTTGGAATGTATATCTTGTCACAGATTGCTGCAGATATTGCATATGGAACTATAGGACTTAATATTTGCCCTGCTGGATTTTGAATTTGCTTTGGTCCCATTCATTTATATCCCCCCTTTGTACCTTTTGGAATGGAAATGTTTATCTTGTTCACTGTATGTGTGAAGTATTATCATATTTTTCAAGTATTTCACTGTATGTGTGAAGTATCTTCTCATTTGTACAGGTGCTCACAGCTAAGAGTTCCCTTAAATCTCAGAGGAGACTTTGGACTTGGACTTTTTAGTAGTGCTAAAACTGTTAGCATTTGTCAACTCTTAGAAATGGACTAAATGCCTTTTACAAAAAGAATGTGTATGAGTCTTTGAGGGGCTAGAGATGGAATGTTACGGTTTGTGTCTAGATGTCCCCCCAAAGCTGCCTGCAGATTTAGATGGGGCTGTTTTGAATATAGAGTATGTAATCCATTCCTGATGCAATGGTAGGATTAAGGGTGCTGGGATTAAGGGTAGGAGATTGCTGAATCAGTCCACTGACAGGTTTGGCACCACTCTAATCCTAGTAGCCTAGACATAATATAAGAGATAGAAAGAAACATCACACCTTTCTTGTTTGTTTTGCTACGTTCTGGCTGCCATGAACTGTTCTCCTCTACAAAGCTACCTTGCCTTGTAGCCATCTGGTTATGGAGTGAAATCTGTGCAAACAGTGAGCTAAATAAACCTTTATCCCCTTAACTAGGGAAAGTAACATAAGATACATTGGGAAGGATAAGGGACTCTGAATAGACAAAGAAATCTTAGTATATGTGTTGCCAAGCCAAGCATTGGGAAAGCAATCTTGAGTGAGGTGTCACTGTACCTGACTTCCAAACATGCTACAGAACAGATACATAACAGAATAGAGTGTCCATAAATAAACCCATACATTTACAGCCAGTTCATAATATAGGCACCAAAACTGTGTGTTATAGGAAGAATAGTCTCTCCAATAAATGATGCGAGGAAAACTGGCTATTCACTCCTAGCAAACTTAAATTTGAACTGTCTTGTATCCTTAAGCCAATTACAGCTAGATTACAGACTTGAAGACCTGCATCCATGAAACAACCAGAAGAAAGTGTAAGGTAAACACTTCAAGATATTAGTTTACACATCTGTTTTTTTGTATAATACTCTAACATCACAGAGAATTAAGGAAAAAAATAGACAAGCAAGGTTTTATCTAAGGAAAGCAAAGAAAAAGAAATAATAGAGTGGAGAAGCAAATTACAGAATGGAAAAACATGTATAAACTATTCATTTAAGAAAGAATCAATATTCAGAAGAAATTAAAAACTCAATAGCAAAATCCAATCCAATTTAAAAATTAGCAAACTATATGAAGATACTTCTCAAAATAAGAAATCCAAATATTAAATTAATGAGAAAAAATGTTCAGTTTCAGTGGGTAGTGAAGCTATAGTATGTATGTTATTTGTTTTTATTTTAAGACAAAAGATGTTAATGTATGAGGGTTTTTTTTATTTTTTCGTTTTTATTTTTTTGGTACTGGGGATTGAGCTCATGTCTTCGTGCTTACCAGGTAGGTGCTTGTTCCCCTGAGTTAAATCCCTAGCCCTGTATGAGTTGTTTTTCTAAACTAAAACCTCAGTATTCAGGTTTAATTGCAATGTTGGACTTTGAGATAAATAAGTGGGTTCTGGGTTGCAAATTGGTCAATCTTCTCTAAAAGGTTTGGCATCACCGCACTACACCATTAGCTATCAAGGCTGTGGAACTCAAAACCATTTTGCTGCAGTTGGAAAGAATACTATTCAAAGGCAAAAAGTAATAATTGCTGGTAAGGATATGGAGAAAATTACTTTCTCATATACTATTGGTGAAAATGTAAATCATCACAATCAAGGAGATTTTTGAAAAAATAAAAACAGATCTAGTATGTGATCTAGCAATCTTGCTTCTTATTATATATTAAAAACTAATGAGCCGGGAGTTTAGCTCAGTGGCGTAAGTTCCTGCTTGGCAAAGGGCGAGGTTGTAAGTTTGATCTCCAGTGCACACACACACACACACACACACACACACACACTGAAATATTATTCAGCCATAAATGTTTGTGATATACAGAAAAATGGAACAGAGGTTGTGAAATGAAATATATCAGACAGAAAAATATATGGATACTAAAAAAAGATCAAATATAGAATAGTGATTATTAAAGGTGGGAAAGAATGGGGGTGCTAGAGATTGTATAATGGCCATCGAGACAGTTATGTAAATGTTGCAGTGTTCTACAGTAGACTAAGGTGACCGCAGCATACAATAACTTATTTTATGAATAACTAGAAGTGTAGAATCTTTAAATACAAAGAACTGATAAAGTAATATATATATATATATATATATATATATATATATATATAATTGTTTGAATTTTAAAGAGAATAAAACAAAACGAAACAGAACAAAGCACACCAGAGCAGAACAATGCAAGCAACATGGGACTTCAAAACAAGACAATAGGAAATCAGTGGCTACTTTAATGTCTCTCATTTTCTTCAAAATAGCAGTCCATACCATCTCACACAATAAAATCAAACAAAACAAAACAGAACAAAACTAATTGAAAATAAGAATGGAAGCATTATATGACTTCAAAACAAGACAATAGGAAATCCATAGTGGTTACCTTTAACAAGTCTCATTTTCTTCAAAAATAGCTGTCCATACTATTTCACATAATAAAATCAAATAAAACACAACAGAATAAAACTAATCGGAAGAAAAGAATAAAAGCATTATGGGACTTCAAAGTGAGATGATAGAAAGTCAAGAATGGCTTCCATAAAGTCTCAATTTCTTCAAAACAGCTGACTATACCGTCACACATAATAAAATCAAACAAAACAATAAAATGGATTAAAAGAATGAAAGCATTGGAGGACTTCAAAACAAAATAATAGGAAACCAACAATGATTAACATATACATCCCATTGTGTTCAAAATAGCTGCCCATACCATTAGACACAGTAAAATATAGCAAAACAAGACAGAACAAAACCAAACCAAAATTATGAAAATGATATAAGAGTTCAAGCCAAGACAATAAGAAATCAACAGTGGTTACCACTTTTCCCTCCTAGGTATTTCCTCCCTTAAGGGATAGTAATATTAGTTAATTTGATTTGATTAGTACACATTGTATCATGTTTTTAAAATATAACATTGTGCCTTATAGGTGTATAATTATGCATTAAAAAGATTTTTACAATTTTATTGATATAGATATTTAATGAGCTTGACTTGATCATTACATATTATATACATGTGTTCAGTTATCACACTGTGCCGCATAAATGTGTGCAAGTAAAATAATACTGATACATTAAATTTTTAAGTGAAGAATAAAATAGATAATAATGAATCAAATGTCATTATCAAATGCAAAGTCATTTAGTTTTTTTTTTTCCCTCATGTTATTCTCTAGAGGTTGTATAGCTTTGGATTTTATAGTAAAGTCTGTGACTCATTTTTAATTAAATTTTATAAAAGATGTAAAGTCTATGTCTTGACTAATTTTCTTTACATGTAAATGCTCAGGTGTTCCAGAGCTTTGATTGAAAGTGATCTCTTTGGGGCTGGAGGTTTAGCTCAGCAGCATAAGCACCTGCCTTGGAAGCAGGCAGTCGTGAGTTCGATCCCCAGTACTGATAAAAAGGAAAAAGAAAAAGACCAAAAAAAACATGATCTCTTTGCTCTTCTGTTAAAGATCAGTTAAGTATATTCTGTGCTTCTGGTTGTAGCCTTTATTCTGTTTCATTGTTTCATTTATTTTTCACCAACACCAACTCTCTTGATTACTATAAATTTAGAGCAAGTCTTAAATTTATTTACTTTTAATGTGACCATTCTGTCATCTGTAATTTGTTTACTTGCTTTTTAAATCTTTTAACTAAACTTCTAGGATTTTTATTATTCCATTTCTCTCTTGCTTTGGTTGGTCTTTAGAAGTAACACAGCTGTTGGTCTCTTTAGGTTGTAGGAGATTGTTGGGTTCTGTAGTTTTTTTTTTTTTTTTTTGTCTTTTTCCTTTTTATCCGTACCAGGGATTGAACTCACAACTGCCTGCTTGCAAAGCAGGCACTTATGCCACTGAGCTAAACTTCCAGCCCTGGTTCAGTAGTTTCTAGATTAGGTCTTTTGAGCCAGGTCTTCCATATTTTGCTGTAACTTGTAATGGTTTATTAAGCAGTTATAGGGTACTTATTTAAGACGTTTCATTTCTTTCATCATCATTTTAGAGATAAATAAACTGAGGACCTGGCAGTTGAAAAATGCAACCAAGATCACAGGATTTTTAGGTACCTATTGTTCTCTCTGACACATTGTATCATTCTAATGTGCATTAGTATAGGCCTCATTTAACCTAAAAGGAGAGATTGGCAAAAGGAGGAGGGGGTTGGCAGGCCAGTTACTTAGTTAGGCTTTGGCTCCTTCCTTGCCCAGATTCCTCAAGGTAATTTTCTTTCCTCTGGTTGTGTTGACGTGAGTTCATTTCTATAAAAAGTTAAACACTTTATCTTTTGTGTGAAAGCTCTGAGTTAATTGAATATTCTGCTCACTATGCCAGTTGTAGGTATGTTGGTAATGGAGGTTATAATTTTCCTGCGTTTATTTTTTGTGAAGTAGTTTCTAAAATTTTGCTGTTGAGTTTAGGATATCATGTGTGGAATATGAAAAATTTCAGGTGGTTAAAAGCCTCTTAGTGGGCCTGTATTTTACTTTTGTGGCAGCAAAAAATATAAGAAACAGCAAAGCTGGCGGTATGAGAGATGAAAGATATGCAATACCTACTATATCCGAAAGCCACTGAAGTAAATATATATCCATGTTATTAGAAACACTTTATGCAAATGCACATTGGGAGGAGGTGCTCTTTTTTTCCTGTCTTGACTTACCATGATTACTTCATTCCAGCCTTTGAAAATTCCATTAACTGTCCAGGTCCAATATTTTTCTTCATTTTGGATTTTTAAACTCTTGCTTTTTATTATTTTTTTCTCTTGTAACTGTCAAAGTCTAGGTGTGTATTACTGAGGGAAAGGAACTGATTTCTTGCCCCAGAGCACATATAAAAATGCCACTGGCTTGTACCTGATTTGATTCTGTAGGAGTGCACGTGGCTGCCCATCTGGTGAACGCGCTCAACTTCTCAGTGAACTACAGTGAAGATTTTGTTGAACTGAATGCAGCAAGATACCGAGATGAGGTGGGTGGTCTTTGTCTTCCCATTTTCCTTTCACTTGTCATTAAATGACTAACGGGGATCTGTGATTTTCACAGAAAATTTATACCTTGCTGCTCCTTTTGAGTGCTTTTAAAATGCAGTTGTCAAGTTGAGTTTTATTCCCTTTCAATAGAAAATATAGGTAATTACTATTTCATAGTCTCTCATGCTGAAAATGGGAGTTTGCAAAGTGTCTACTTTTTATATTCTGCAATATGCAGATGGTTGCCCCTCAGACCTACCTTCTGACTCCCAACAGCTTTTGTCTAATTCCTATCATTGAGCTTAGTGTCGACAGTGCCATTACAGGGTAAAAATACCTTAATAATTCACGTACTGTGCTTAGGGGCATGGGCACAAAAGCAGAGTGATTATTTATGGGTACTGAATAATCAATTTTTTTTCTTTTAAAAAAATTAGTGAGTTTTTTTTTGCTTTTTTTTTTTTTTTTAACCTGAAAATAGGTGACCTTGAACTGAGTTATGCAGCAGGTAATATCTGACGTAGGGGTGCATTTTTCCATGGGAAGCCACTTGTGAAATGAAGTTCTGTGTGCATGGTGCAGATGCGCAGCACACACATACTCCTGCTGGGAAGATCTCCCGTGCTTGGTACTGTCATCTGTCATCGGGCTGCCTTTCCTTCTTAGTGCCAAGACAGCCGCATAACTGAAGTGTTCTGTGACTTCTCTGATTCAGATCCTGTCTTTTTCTGCTGTTAGCAGTTTCACATGATTACTCCCCATTTTTACACACTGCATTTTCATTTTTAAGTATCATCAGACTTTTTGAGGTTATTGCTGTTACAATCGTACATAAGCTTCATCTCCTTCCCAAAACAAAACAAGAGCTACAACAAACAGACAAGAAGCAAATCACAAAACAAGAACAAACAAGTTGCTTCTGCTGATATTAAAACAAATAAACATAAATTTTGTTTAATTAATCTTGGTTAGACATAGACATTTATGTTTTTATTAAGCTTGCTAAGTAATCATAGACTGCAGTTTGCATCAATAATTACTGAAAAACTCTAGCTCCTTAGTATGACTGTGACAGCTCTCAGTGCACACTGATTTGGGTTTGGTCCCCAGTTCTTGATGTCTCCAGCTCCATACGCCTCACTCTAGCTTTTGCCTTTTGCCCACATCTGTTAAGACAACTTGTTTCCTGCTCTTGCTCTACATGTTCCTTTGCTTTGGTTTTCCTTTTATTTGTCTTTTTTTTATAATTTATATTTTAATACCCGTAATATTTATTATTTTTTAACGTGGTCTGTCTTTGCTTAAGTTTTCCGAATATTTTTACTAATTTTAGGGAGTTTATTTATTAAATTTACTTTATGTTGAGTGATAGACACTTAAACAAAATATTTAAAACTAAGTGAAATTAAAAGTGAAAGCTTCTCCAAAACTAGCCACAATTAATTTTTTATGTTTCTTCTAAGAGATTTGAGTGGTTTTTTTCCTCTTAGTTATGCCTCTGCAGTTTGTTTCCATAAATATACATATATAGGTTTACTGTGCTAGACTATTTAGATCTAGTCATTCTCTTTGTATATATTTGTTCTAGTTTATTTTTAGCCTTTTATTTCCTAGACCTTTAGGTTGATTCATTTAGGTTAGTCTTTGTTATAAATCATATTCTAGTAAGTTCTTTGTACACTTCTGCTATGCAGACTCGTAGACATGGAATTTTGATCTGAAATGTACTTTTGAGGTTTTGATGGAAAATGACCAATTATTTTCCAATATGATTTTAAAGTTTACAAGCACTTGCCAACAGTGTATCCAAGGGCCTATTTCTGTGCCTTGTCTCCTTTTCCTCCAATCTGATGAATGAAAAGAACGACTTATTGTTTTGAAATATATTGTATTTTCATCATCTTCCTACCTTCCTTCATTTTATCCTACGTGTCTTCCTTTATTCTTTTACTAAGTATGTATTTAGCACCTAGTAAATATGAGACAATGTATTAAATAGAGGTGAAAATAAACGTGCTTGTGTGTGTGTGCATGCACATGTATGTACATGTAAACAGATACATTATTCTGTGCACTGTCTTTGAAAGGGCTGATTTTGTGCCATATACATTCTTGTTCTTGTGTTAGGTGTTTACTCAGCCTGGAGTAACCAGTCCTCCAGCTTCCGAGCTCTGCACATTTTTGGTGGCCCAGTTAAGCCTACTTCCTTTTGTTTTCCATAAAATTGTATTTTACATTTTTCATCTTCTCTTGGCAGTAGTAATTGTTCCTTCTTCTGTATTTTCACATTAATTTATTCATATTTTTAATGCTTCTACTTTGCCCAATTCATCTTACATTTCTTTGTTAACAAACTGTTTATATCTTGGGTTTCTCTAGATCACATTGTGGCCAATTTTATATACCAAGAATGTAAGTCAGGTGAGCTTAGGCAGGTGAGCAACTTATTCCAAGGCAGGTGGTCCATATTTGAGGCTCTTGAAATCACACCATATAAATGGCTTGTTACTTACATTATAGCCTGGACTAACTCCAGATTCAAAGGTCTAAAAAGAAAGGAATTCAAAAGCTTGTGCAGGTAACTCGGTGTGTAGTTCAGTGATAGAACACTTGTTTAGCATGAGCAAAGTGCTGGGTGTGATTCCCAACATTGCAGGAAGCAAAGCCAAATGAACAAATTGAAAAAGCTTGTGCAATATTAAGCACCATGAGGATGAAAAATGAATTGGCATATATAGTGAGGTTTGAATTGTGGAGAGTTGACTATAGTCAATTACAGCGTGATGGTTATAATTTAAAATAAATACTTTAATAACAATATTGTTTTACATTTCTAAGCAGTAGAAATCTATTGTTTCTGTACCACTTTTCATAGTATTTGAAAGAGTAAGTTCTCAGTTAGTTGACTTTGCACTGACTTTACAGTGCATAAATCCCACATATACTTATCAGTTTTGATTCTCACTGTCTTGATAATGCAGTTTGGCATTTGCTGTAGACAGAATATACATATCAATATTTTCACAGTATAACTAAAGATATGAGTCTGAAAATGCTATTTTTTCGCTTAAGGTCATAGCCATTGGCTAGCAAGAAGTCAGATTAAAACCCAGACCTGACACACGCAGTTCTCTGCCTTTCTCAGATGTTATACATCTATAGCAGTGTGAAGCTTAATTATCTTCTACTTAAACTAGAAGAACAGCATCTTACATAATCAATACTTGGTTCCTATATTCTGTTAACATCATGTAGAGTTGTATGTCATCAGTATTTTATTTTTGAGTCAAATCTTTTCTTTTGCCTTTTTCTTAGGATCCTAGAAAACTTCTCTTCACAACGGGTAAGTTGTTACTCATTCTCTTTTTTAGAGTCCAGAACATCATTGAAAATAGGCATTGTCAACCTGCATAGCAATGAGATGCATGCTAAAATATAACATATGGGAGGTTGCATAATACAACAGATATTAAGAGTCCAGGCATAATGTTTCAATGAAAACAGAGGGACAAGGCAAGCAGTTGGTGTGTGTATAAATGGAGCATAAAAGCAAGCCATCACATCCTTCTGTCACATGTTCTTCCAGGAAAATCAATTATGACCCCACCTGCTTAGCAAGGGGCTGCTTTGTGCTTGCTGTTGTGATAGATGCTGTGGGAGATAATACACATGGAGTGGATTTCTGCTATCAGGGCGCTGGAAAGGAACAGCAAATACCCTATCATTGTAGTTCTTACAATTCAGTAATTTGGTAGAACATTGTGATTTTGAAACCTGTCACAGGAGAAAATCATTAAAATCAGCCATTTTTTAAACAGTGTATTCTTTTTCTCTGTAATTTATTTTCCCTCTCAGGCTCATTGTCTGTGAAATCTCAGTCTAGACTACTAATTTGTTAATGCACATTTGAGTATCTTATAATTTTCCCGATTGTAAAATTCTTCTCTTTCTTAATCTCAGGCTTCTTCATAAGATGAAAAGAGAAGGGTGCAGGAAGAGGATTCTTTAGCACTTATTTTAGCTACAAGGATGACTGGGTGGTTGAGATAACATAGCATAAATGTCAGCTGCAATCACTTATTAATGATGAGAGGGCACATCTCCTGGTCAGATTTGTTGTCTTCCTTGTAAACCCACTTTATGAAGAAAAATAGCAAAATTCTAGTACTTTATCCTCTGTGTCATGATTACGTGATTTGATTTATAAAATGTATTTTATTTCTGCCTATAAATTTACGATATTTGCCACTTTTAAAGTAATTCATAGTGTCATTTTGTTTACAGTTTTCTCATCAAAAGCATGTTTTTATTTAAGCCTCAAGAATTGCATGGGAAACCAGAGAAAAACGTAGAAAAGTAAAACCTTATGTATGAATCAATGAATGCTTTGTTCATGTGAATGAATTTAAGGAAATAAAAGAGCTTTGTCTTATTATTTTGTATTGCAATAGTTTAATAGAAGCCTTCAGACATTCAGATGCTCTAAAACCTAGTCCAAAATATTTAAAAACTTATATGACTAAGATACTGCATTAAGAACTTAGTGTAAGGTAGGTGTTCTCTCCACTTCTTATAAAGCTCTGTCATTTTATTTTTTCCTGGAGGTCCTCAGGAGTGGCACTGGAGTTAATAGAAATAATAATTTAAAAACACAAATGTCCTGGTTCCATTTTAGCGTTTCAGAGAGAGACTCTGCGATATGCTCTACCCACGTTTCCAAGTACTTTGGAAGCTACTACCTTCACAGAACAGTTCATCCTACCCTTGGCATCTTTTCTTACTAATACCCACCTCTTGCCTGAGATAGACAAACTCTCTTTTGTTCACCTGATCAGTGCTGCTCATCACTAAAGACACAGCTGACAGGCTGGGGTTCTACTATGTTGTGGATAGTTTATTTCCTTCTTGTGCTGTCTTTTTCATTGGAAGGTAAACTTTTTAGGATGAAGTCAGTCTGCTGCTGGGGTGTGCAAGGCTGAAGGCCATTCTCTTCTGTGAGGTTTCTGTTAATCCAAGCAATTTCAGTAGCTGAAAATCAAAGAAGCATGGTTTTGGTGACCAGGGCTCACATAATTTACTAAAAGCAATATTGTGATGGCCAGAAGGAGCTGATCACTTCCCAGATAATTACCATGATTCTGGAGCTCCCTACTGTGAGTCTAGAGCTCCTGGAACATCTCATTGAATAGTAGTAGATGGCAGAATATGGGGAAATCTAAAGCCAATAGTGGAATGATAGATACTGCTTTCTATAGATAGACTTAGTTCAATCTTGTCTTATTACCAGTGGCTAAAACTGTTTCATAATTTGTCTTGGACATAATATCTAAGAAAAATTAAGTTTCTAATTGGGGAATATATGCGTGTTTTGAGTTCTAATGACACAAAATATTCTTGCTGGTTGATAAATTTCTTAGTATGTTTAATTTGACTTGGGTTTTCTTCTCCCTTCTCTACTTAAATTTCTTTTAGTATAATTTGGGTAAAAAAATTAAGAGTTTTTTTAAACAATTAAAGCCTAGAAGTACAAAAGACAAAAGATGGTAGTTGGATTTGCTGTATAAGAAATGGTAAAAAATATTTTCAATTAAGAACTTATAAAATAAGTTTAATAGTTGGATTGCCCAAACATTTAGTTAGAAATGATTATATGCTACATATCTCTAAATTTGGTAATATCTTTCTGGTGAAAATACAATGTACAACATTTAATTTCAGTTAGAAAACACAATTATATTTCTAGTTACGTTCAAAGAAATAGGATAGTGAATAGAATGTGATGTATTTCATCTATCAGGTATATATAAAATGATACTTGAAATTCATTAGGAAACAAAAGTATAGTGCAATTACTCATTTTTAAGGCTATTCATTAGTGAATTTAATATGCATATATAAAATCTAATAGAAATAAACATAAGCTTATATTTCCCTGAAACTCCAAGAATATGTTTGTCTTCATAATTTTAAAAGCTCTCAGGAAAGCCAATGTAATTGCTTAAGCAAATAACCAATGCCCAGACTAGCCCAACAGTTTTCAAATTGCTTATTCTGACTCTGGGAATGTGTAATAATGTCACCATTTTATAAGTAAGCTTATAAGTCACCATAAGTAAGCTTATGGTGTAGAAATAAGTTTATAAACAAATGATACTCAATGTATTATAAAGTATAGCCGCCTTTGCTTTTTTTTTTTTCTCTTGTGCTGAAGATCAAGCCAGGTAGGTAAGTTCTAGGCAAGTGCTTTACCACTGAGCGGGCACTTCACACTCTATGAGTCTTTCGAATACATTTTCCATGTTCTACTCAGACAAAAGTATGATTCTGTAGTCAAATAGGTTTGAGGAAATATTTAAAGTTCAAATGGGTCGCTTAACTTTTATACTTCTTAGAGGCTTTAATACACTGATGTGTCCTGTAACTCTTCAAGAGATGGCTATGGCTTTTTTAAATAATAGAAACTATTACTTAAGAAACTATTACTCAAGGAACTAATGTTCAAATAATGAAATTTGGAAACTATGGCACTATTGTAGCTATACTCAGTTGTTTTCAGGTGTCCTTCCAATGAGGTGATTTGCAGACATTCTGTTATTAATTTGGGCATGTTTAGAGTCACATAGGAATCCTTGTATGGAAATATAGTAGAGCATTAATAAAGGACCAATAACATTTTTGGGAGGCTCCTCAAATTACAGATTTCATGTCATCTGGGGTTTTCACCATTACTTATTCATTTGATTAAATAGAGCCTTTTAAAAATTACTTTCAACTATTGAAACTAATCCTTTGTCTCTTTAAATTTGTTGAATTATAACTGAATTATTAAAACTCAATTCAATTATAATTGAATTGAAGTTCGCTAAATCCCACATATATGTGAAGTATGGAATTTGATTGCTTTTTGTATATAATAATCACATCAGATTGTCACCCAAATCAGCATAACAAATATTTCCACTACCCCCAAAAGGCTTTATACCCCTTAATAATGTGTACTGTCCTCTGTCCTTCTGAGCAACTTACCTGATTTCTATCACTCAACAATTGTATGAATTTTACAGAATTTTATAAAGAACTAATTACAGGACTTGTACTTTGGGGCTAAGATGGTATGACTTCTTTCACTCAGTCTAATAATTTTCTGTGTGCTTGTATTGATTAACATGTCAACAATTCATAGTTTTTTACTATTGATTTTACAGGTGCAGTTAATATCATTATTATTTGTCCATTCATTTGTTGATAGGTATCTGAGTTATTTTTATGCTGAGCATTAAAAATGAAGCAGCTACAACCAATTAAACAAATCTTTGTGTGGTTATAAGTGTGTGTGTGTGTGTGTGTGTGTGTGTGTGTGTGTGTGTGTTTCTGTGAGTAAACATTTGGAATTGCCTTAACTACATCATTTTATAGGCATGCTGTTTTAAAAATTAAGCTGTTTTCTGTACTAGTAATTCTGTATTTTGAGCTACATTACCTATCTTCCTCTTAGCTTATCCCTCAGAAGTAAGCACTTACCTGCAGAAAATAGAAGAGATAATGGAAAGCAGTACCCTAGGAAGGAAGTATAGAAAAGCCAAGATTTGGACTTGGTATATCCTGGAAAGGCATATTGTACTGGGGCTCTAAATCTGTGTCTTGGGAAAATGAGTAGAATATAGGACTCAAGTGTTAAGAATTCAAAGACTGTTATTTTTCCTGTGGCCCTTTGCAAGTGGAACTAGTTTCTATTGTACCAAGAGTTCTAATATTGTTATTTGTCCAATGATTCTAAACCTACTAGAATCCTAACAATGCGTATCTGTATTGGTCTTACACTGACCCAACTTGAATCTGCTGTGAGTGACTTGCAGTTCAAGAAGAGAAATAGAAGAATCTACACTTCTTCTAAAAGAATTGTTCCAACAGCCTTTACTTGTGTCCAGATTTAAGAGTCTCTTAGATAGGACATTTTACTGTTGCATGTGTGATTTTTAGTGTGAAAAATGTATCACCCATGGGATATTTAATTCCTCAGTAACATGAGAGAAATAAGCCTATTGAGATTTTATTGTTTTAAGCTCTGTCATACCAGCTATTTATTTTGGATATACATAACTAGGTAGACTAATGCTAAATTTATAGTAACCTACCACATGATTAGTTCTGACATATTTGAAAATTTTCTTATTTTTTAAAACAAACTTTATGTCGTGTAAGAATTGACTTTAGAATGTTTTCCATATTAAGAAGAAATATGTTTGATGTGTTTTTGCAACATCAGCATAAGAATTTTTTCTTAAAACATAGAATTTTTGTTCTATGTTTTTAGTTTTTAAAAGGCTTTACTTTTTTTTTTGCTTGAAATGTTTATTAACCATTTGAATAGTCTCTTTTGTGAAGTACTTCTTCAAGTCTTTTTATTTTCTATTAGAATATCTTGGGCTTTTGTCTTAATTGACATAAAAATATTTTTTGTAGTAGAGATTGAATCCAGGGGTTCACACTGAGCTATACCCTCAGCCCATACTCTTAATTTTTAAATTATTTTTATATTGAGACAGTTTCACTAAGTTCCCCGTACTGGGCTTGAAATCCTCCTATCTCAGCCCCCCAGAGTGCTGTGTTTACAGGTAGTGCACTACTATGCCCAGTAGAAATATTTTAGATTTGCAGTTTTTAAGTCTTTCTGGTTTTATTTTTGTGCTACTGGGAATTGAACCTAGGGTGAACTACTTCCCCAGATATTTTTATTTTTTAGTTTGAAATAGGATCTTACCAAATTGCCCCGGCAGGACTTGAATTTGTCTTCTGCCTTAGCCTTTCTTAGTGCTTGGGATTACAGATGTGTGCCACTGTGCTTAGCAGTTTTCACACTGTTTTTTACATGTATTGCAAACATAATATTTTACTGAAACATACCATTTGAATTTCTTTCTTTCTTTCTTTTCTTTCTTTCTTTTTTTTTTTTTTTTTGAGACAGTGTAGTGAAATTGGTACAGAACTTCACAGAGGGTTACCAGGATAACAGTAATAGATATCACAGTATATCTTGTTATCTTCACAATAGTTGTTTTTTCAATCACGTATAGCAAAATAAAATGAAATACAGAACATTATAGAACTTATCAAAACAATACTGAATAGAGCAGTACCATTAATCAGAACAAAGCAAAACAGTAGTAAAAATATTTGCCTTCAAAGACATGGTAGAAGGAAATCCCCCTTATTTCCTATATTGCATATGGTCAGCCTCCCAAGAGATGCTCAGATCTCTGGTTCCCATTTGCTAATGGGCGGGCAAAGGAAGTGAGATGTTTGACTCTCAGCCCGTACACCGGTAGGCTCACTATTGCTTAGCAGGGAGGCAGGCTGGTTGCTTGGTTTCCCAGCGCCCTAAGTTCCAACATGGCGCAGATCTCAGAAGACACTGGTGGTTCTTCCCCTGGGGCAGCTGCAGCCTGCCACACCGCAGCCACTTACCAGGGATGCGAACTGTTTGCTTGGTTTCCTAGCACCTTAAGTTCCAACATGGTGCCAAAAGCTTTATTTTTTATTTTTAAATTTTTCTCATCATATTTTGTTGCTACATTTTAGATGTACATAATGATCACACACTCATCATAGAGAATTATAACTCTACATGATATAATTTGATTCTTTTCTTCCCATTCCCCTCCCCTCCCCACTTTGTTTCCATTTTTTTCAGTTTTTGACTTTTCCATTCTATTCTCCCTCCCTACTGCTTTTTTCCCCTACAGATTTGAACATTGTCTTAACTATTTCACAGTATCTATTATACATTTTGGTCTTTATTTACACTTTAATTTTCTCATATAAGAGACACAATGTGGCATTTATACCAACATGTCCTGTTTATTTCACTTAAAATTATGGTTTAAAGATGCATTCATTTATCTGGAAATGTCTCAAGTTTATCCTTCCTTATTACAGAGCAGTACTCCATTGTATTAAAAAAATCACATGTTTATCCATTTACCAGTTGATGACCATTTGGACTGTATCCAAGATTTGATTATTACAAACTGTGCCACTGTAAATAAGGGTGTGTATATATCTCTAAGGTATGATGAAAAGTTTTAGATTTTAAAAAATATTTTCTTTAAAGTATTCCAAATAGTGAAGCCCACACATAATTATTTAAATTGCTGGAATTACTACTTCCATAAAAAGAATAATAAGGGAGTTTGAATACAATGGAGAAGAGCACAAAACAGCACAGTGCTGAGTATTAACCCAAGCCCTTTGCAGAAATTACTACTGTTTAATAGCATCTGTGTCCTTAGAAGTGATTACAGACTCACCATTCTGCATAGATTGTTTGGAAATACAATAAACTTCCATTAAAGGAAGGGAAAAGTCTGTCTTGTCTTAAGTAGAGTTTGTTTTAAAATCTGTTGATTTTTAAAAAGGTTCATATGAATTTGGCTTCCCGCAGTATGGCATATTACTTTCTATTTTAAGGTTATTTTTTGTAGTCTTTTTCCTAATGTGATTTAAGCTAAAAGGTGCTTGTGCTCATTTTTATAGTACCTGGCCTGACAGGAGTCTGCATGGTAGTGGTGCTATTCCTTATGACTACAGCTTCTACATATGCAATACGGTAAGTGTTAGAATTATTGTTTTCATGTTATCTTCTTTTACCTGTATGGGAAAAGTATTAATAAAAGGGTTTAACCTGCATACTATCCTGGATAAGACACTATTCTGGGTAATAAGATTGAAGTAGAAACATTTCTGTATATTATTTCTTGTTTATGTCAAAATGTATTTGTATTAGTCAAGTTTTCTGGATTTGAAAACAATTGTGCATAAAGACTGCGTTTGATGATCAGCGAAATTTGAATTCTTCAGGATCATCATTTTGAGGCATAGTGTGTATCTGTGGGACATAAGATTTAATTCAAATGCACACTCATAGAATTTGGGAATTCCTAGGTAGGCATAACTTAAAATTGTTTTATAGTTAATTTCCTGAATCAAATTTGTTTTACTGTTGTATAACAGTGTTCAAAATATAGCTTTAGAAACATGGTTGGCTCACATCTGCTAAAATAATTTGAAATACTTGCTAGGCAGGGTGGTGCATGTCTGTAATTCTGGCACTCTGAAGGGTGAGGCAGGAGGACTGCCACTAGTTTGAGGCCAGCGTGGTCTACATAGTTCAAGGCCATCCTGAACTGCATAGTGAGGACTGTTGCAAACAAAACAAAACAAAGTAGAAATATATCATTAAGGATGTTTTAATATGCTTTTTCTGGTAGACAAATTTTACTTTTTATAGTATTTTTAATGCTTTATATTTCTGATAAAATTTTTTGTTTAAAGAAAACAAAAAAATAATAACTTTTTTCCTGAATTTCAAAAATCTTAAATCATTCTAATTTCCATCATGGCAAATTTAATGAAAACAGACAGGAATATGCGTGTGCTGTGAAAACAATTGATTATATCCTCAAATGAGCTTGTACATGGAAACTCAGAGATTAACACTATAAACTTTTTAGTGTGTGTTTATTTTTATAGATTTGATCTTATTGGTTTTGCTTACTCACTGACCTTTTTCCTAGTTTCATAATGTTGGATGCTTTGAGTTGATTCCAATTTTTCAGTATTTAATTCAGAAACTAACACCCTCATCTGTAACGCATTGCACACTTTTTCCAATTATGTCCTAAGGAGAAATTTGTACATATAGAATAAGTAGGTCAAATGGTAAGTGCATTTAAATTTTTCAGAAGAAAAATTACTTCCCAGAAAAGCAAAACACTGACAGTGCATGATGGTGCAATTGTCTGGAGAAAAAAAATTTTTTTTTACACAGGAAATCAATCATTTACAAACACTTTAATTTTGGGTATTTTTGAAGGAAATTAAGTCACTGAGTATACTCATTCATTGGAGTGAACATATATAAATATTCTACATCTTAAAACAGTATTTTTTTTCTTAAGATAGTCTTGTCATGTAACCCAGACTGGCTTTAAACACATTGGGTAACCTAGGTTGGCCTTGAACTCACAGCAATCCTCCTGCCTCAGCCTCCTAAGTGCTGGGATTAGAGGTGTGAGTCACCACACCTGGCTAGAAGAAATATACTTGTAAGAGATTTATTAAGTAGGTTATAAAATTCAATTTCTTTTCTCAACTGAGTTATTAATTTGTTCTCATTAAAATTATTTGGGGTTATCTTATTTTTCAGTTTTTCAGATTTAAGAGATTATAACACCTATTTTTCTTTTCTTCAAGATTTATTGTGAGAATGAAATTCTTAAATAGACCATAGAGATGCTCTTCTACATTTCCTGTTTAATCACGTGGAAATAAAACAGACAAATTAGGTGAATAAATATGACCCCAATATTTGACTTCTGATAATGGGAAGTAGTCTAATTCAAGGAAAGTTTGGTATTTACCCATCTTACAACAACACATCCTACTCAAAGACAGCAGGATATATTTTCTAATTTCAGTAGATTTCAAAATGGCAGTTTTGAATGTAAAATTTATGGGGGAAAATAATCATATTAAACAAGCTAGAAACTATGTGGTTTTCTTAATAGATTTGAAAAACTGTATATGGAAAAATTAAGTGACAAGCAGTAAAAGAGTAGTTATACTTCTTAGAAAATCAGGAAATAGCCAAGGTAGTCATTTTAATTCCATAATTAAATATGGAATATTAATTTATATTTAATATTATATTAAATATAAATTACATAATTTATATATGTAAGAAATAAAGAAATTGGAATCATTGGGAAAAAAAGGCAAAATTCTATTTGACAGAGGGGCTAACATGTTCAGCTGGAAGGATGATAGCCTATTTAATAAATGGTGCTGGAAAAATTGGCTTTCCACATGCCAAAGACTCAGCTTGGACCCATGTGTTTCACCATGCAGTAGACTAAAGTTAAAATGGCTCAAAGTTCTCAATATTAAAATAGAAACACTAAATCTACTGGAAGACAAGGTAGGTAGAAATCTTGAAGACATAGGGGTAGGCAAAAATTCATGATCAAAATGCAAACTGCGTGGGAAGTACTTCAAAGAATCAACAACTGGGATCTCATCTTATTAAAAAGTTTTTGCACTTCATAAGAAATCACCAACAGAGTGAAAAGAAAACCCACAGAATGGGAAAGAATTTTAGCCAGCAATCCCTCAGACAGAGGACTTTTATCTTCAGAGTCTTTTTTTGTTTTGTTTTTTTGTACCAGGGATTGAACACACATAACCTTGCGCTTGCCAGACAGGCACTTATGCTACTGAACTAAATACTTGGCCAAAGGACTTCTATCTAGAACATGTAAAAAACTGAAAAATATCAGGCTCCCCCAAATTCAAAGACCCAATCCAAAAATGGGCATGTGAGATGAACACACTTCTCCGATGAAAAAATACAAATGACAAGTAAATACATGAAGAAATGGTCATCATTACTGGTTATTCGAGTGATGCAAATTAAAACAGCATTGAGATTCCATCTCCAGAAAGAATGGCTGCCATCCAGAAATCAACTGAAAACAAATATTGGCGAGGCTGTGGGGGAAACGGAACACTGCTCCACTGTTTGTGGGAATGTAGACTGGTGCAGTCACTGTGAAAATCAGTACGGAGATTTCTTAGAAGACTAGGATTGGAAGTCCTATTCGACCCAGCAATTCTCCTTTTTGGTATTTTCCCAGAAAAATTGAAAACATCTTGTCACAGCAATATATGTTAACGACAGCATTCATGTTAACAGCAGCACAGTTTGTAATAGCTAAATTTTGGAAACAACCAAAATGTTCATCAACCACAGAATGGATAAAAAAGATGTGCCAATTTTTGAATTTTATACAATGGAATATTACTCAGCTATGAAAAGAATAATCTTGAGACTTTTGTAGGTAAAAGGAGGCAATTTGAGACTATCCTTATAAGTGAAACAAATCAGATTCACATTTGTAAAGATTGTATTATCTCCCTAGTGTAAAAAAATTAAAAAACTGGTAGAGTAATAAGATCCAGAATATGCAATTGATACTGTAATAATGAAAGGGTAAGAAAGTATTCCGAAGGAAAGAATAGCTGGGATAGGGGAAAGGAGAAATGGAAGAAAGGAAAAGATTGTATGTAGTATACACATATAACTGTGTGTATGTATTTGTGTGTAATTCTAAAAGCAGTAGAAGAAACATGCAAATTTCATTGCAAAAGAGAATAAAAGGCGGCATGTGCCCCACTAGACATTAAGTGATTAAGCTTTAGTAATTTGAAGTAAGACTTGCAGATTAGTTTGGAGAGACAGAGTTGCTAGGCCTTTAAGGTAGCCTGTTACGTGCAAAACTTACTCAATAATAAGGTTGCTATTACAAGCTTGTGAAGAAAGTGAGGTGTAAGCACATGGAATTCTAGATAACTTACAGATAAAAGAAGTGATACAATTCAAGTTTTAAGACACTTTTAAGTAGATATTTGTCAGATCTCAAGATGGACAAGGAATCTTGGAGGAAACATTTGAATATCTACAAATATGGAACCTAAAACTTCTGCATGTCAAGATACATTATTGAAATTGAAAAGCAAACGTGAGAACTACATTCACAACAAACCATTGTATTCTTAAAATATAAGGGGTTTTCTCATATCGGACCATTAATATGAACTAAAATGGCTTAGTATTATAAACAGAAGTCACAGAAAAATTGATATGAAATAATATTTATGTATAAAAATAATGCAAACATATGGGGTTTGATTTTAGGAAATAAGCACTACTATATAGTTGAAGTTTTGTAATTTATCAATGTAGTTTTAGAGAACATTGGGCAGTGTGCATTACAAAAGCTGTCCTTTGTAGCAATTTTATTGCTGGTAATTTTGACTAAAAAGAATCAGATATACATAATAATGCATGTCTTGTAAGTTAATGACATTGTTTATGGTAAAAATATTTTGAATGAAGTAGATACAAAACAATTGGCTATTACTTAAATAACAGGCTCTGAATGATTGTAAGGGAGGTATCCCAGTCATGCAGGAAGTGTTTCCAGATATTTGCTCTCCAACTTCAAGAGTCTAATAACTAAATATTTACTCTAGAAAAATGAAGTAAAATGCAAGTTAGTCGTTTTTATTTTTACCTGACATTCAGTAGATTGTGCTTATCCTTCCTTTTCTTTTCAAATGCTTTATTCTTCACCACAGAAAAAAACATTGAGATGTGTCATTATGAAGTTACACTGTCCAAAAAAACAATGTGAAAAGCATTCATTTCAATTTCTTTCTATTGTAGTTTCTTTTGAACTAATTTCAAAATATATATTGGAGTAGGAACATTGATATTGATAAAATATGGATAAAAATTGATAAAATTTTGACAAAAATTGATAAAAATTAATATTAATGAAAACAGCAAATAGACAAATTAGCAGAGTTTTAGGTTCCATATTTGTAGATAATCAAATATTTCCTCCAAGATTCCTTGTCCATCTTGAGATCAGACAAATATCTACTTAATAGTGTCTTAAAACTTGAATTGTATCACTTCTTTATTCCTTGGCTTTCCATCATAGCTTTAATATGTACATTTTACTTTAATTGTGACTTTATTTGAAATACAAAGAACTTTCAAAATGTTAGAAGTGCAGCTTCTGCTTTATTCATTTCTTTTTTATGATATGTTAATAATTTGGTACTAATAGGAAAATCTCAGATAAACTCATTACTTAGTGGTCTTAAATTGTGATGTAGGTTTGAAATAATGCATCTTCTTTTGTGACACAGGATGTAGAGGAAGACTGAAATCAACTTACTTGATTTTTTTTCAGAGTTTCCAATTATGATATCTTCTGGTATACTCATAACCTCTTCTTTGCCTTCTACATGCTGCTGATGTTGCATGTTTCAGGGTGAGTTTAAAAACATATTTTTAAAAACCAAATCGTATGTGCCTACAACTGGGATAAACAAAGACAACTCTATATGAATTTTTATGCAAAGTAGTAAAAGTATTTTTTGACTTGGAACTTAGAGTAGGGTTGTATTTTAAGCATAACATATCTTAATGAAATAAGCATCACAGTATATTAGAATTTCACCCAAGTTGATTTTCCTATGGTGGAATAATTTGTAAAACACTCTATAAATTCATCCTAATATCTTCTACATTAATAAAATAGGAAGTGAAGAATTTTAAGAACATATTTTAGTGCTTTTATTTTGAAAAACTCTTGCTTCTGAAGCATTTATAGCAATGGAATGACCAGTTTTTAGTTTAAAAAAGCCTACAGCATCTAATAGTTCCAATGAAGGCAAAGATTTATAATGCTCAAGTACAAAGATCTGCCAAAAAATATAGAACAAAGGGGGAAATAAGTGTTTTACAAAGAATATACTGAAATCCTAGATATTCAGAAAAGCATATATACCAAACTGTGATCTCAAAGTTATTATTTTTAATTAATTTATGTAGATAGAGATAAAACAAGTAACATGTTTTTGTGTGTATGGTGTGTGCATCACTACCAGCAGAGGACTTGGTGGTTTTGGCTTGATGTTGACACTCAATAGACTGTTAACTCCCATCAGGGTCTTTTTATTTATTTATTTTTTTTAGCAGAAAGATACTGAAGGAGGAAACAGAATAATGTCAGGTGCTTCTTCAGTGGGACTCCTGTAGTTATTAGATGTCGGGGTCGCTCCCGGCCGGCAGGAAAGACACACGACAAAGTCTGGCGGTGTGCAACCTTGCCTTTATTTGTCTCCGCGTGGGCCCCGCGAGGCCTCCTCTCTGCCACCAGCCCTTTCTCGCCGGTGGACTTTCTCTATCTCTCTTTGTGCTTGCTCTCGTGGCGGGAAAGGCATTCACTTTTATAGGGCAACAGTAGCCAATCAGTTCAAAGCGCGCGATGCGGGCTGACTGGCTAACATCAGCTGTTGCTAGGCAGACTATCTTACAGAGCGGGTTGTTTAAGTCGCCAGCACAATCAGGGGGCAGGAAGCAGGCGCCAACTTGACTCACTCGATGGGAGGGGCAATCTAGCTCAGGCTCCGCTCCCACCCACAGGCCCTACGTCCGCCAAGTAAGGCGACTGGTGTAGGCCGCGGCTCCCAACATCTCCCCCTATTTTATTTACTTTGAATGAATGTATGCATCGCAGCCCGCCCTGGATCGAGTGCAGAGGCTTATGCCCTGTGTTGAGGTCCACCGTAGGCCCTTGGCTTGGACCCTGGTCGGCCGTCCCCGGGTCCACCAAGGCCTTGAGACCCTCGTCCTTTTTCCAGGGCCAGGAGTGAACTGGACGGAACCTGGATGCACATAGGCATGCACTCATGCCCCTCCGTGCGATCCCCTCGGAGAGACATCTAGATCTGGGCAGATTCTAGTAATCCAGCGGCTTTCGTGCAGTATGGGGTAGGGCCTGGCTTAGGTCGAGTCGTGCTGGGGAGGCACGCTCTTACCCGTCATTGACTCACCTACCCTGCTGTGTAGTGTCAATAGGGAAGGAGTGCGGAAGACCCGCCACACCTAGACCCGGTCGTAGGCCAGTCGAGCGAGCCATGCGTAGGCCTGGGGGTCATTGTGCCCATCACGGGCTGCTGCCAGGGCCGCATGGGCAACCAGGCGTACTTGACGCCGGGCCGCCGCAAGGCGCCCATTAATAAATGATGTAAGAGCAGAAGCAAGGAGCACAGGGGACCTAACAATGGTAAAACATAGGGGAGCAAGCCATTCCAGGCTCCCCAAAAAGGGATTGTCCTGCAGTTCTTTTAGGGCTCATCTTGTTGTTGGGTCTGCGGTTGGCCCCTGGTGGAACAGGCCTGATCTTCAGTCGAGGGACTTGTCGCGTCAACCTCTCTGGGACCCACAGTGGTTTTCGTCCCGGTTCCTGCGGAAAAACACAAACCGCGCCTCGGTTCCAGCTAACCACCGGATCCGGGCCCATCCATTGTCATGCCATAGATAACCGCGCCTTTGGAGGCAGGCCTTGGCTTACTCCCCCTTTTTGTTTACATAAGATTTCTTTGAGGCTTTTATGAGCTCTTTCAATAATTCCTTGGCCTTGAGGATTATATGGGATACCATGTTTTAAGTGTACTTCCATAGTCTTACAGAACTCATTGAAGGCTTTTCCTGTATAGGCTGGTCCGTTGTCTGTCTTTAATATTTTGGGCTTGCCCCACGCGGCCCAAGCCGCTAAGCAGTGATTGATCACATTAGATACCTTTTCACCTGTCTCTGCAGTTGCGAATATAATATGAGAACAGGTGTCCGTGGAGACATGGACATACTTAAGAGATCCAAATTCTGTCATGTGTGTGACATCCATTTGCCAAATATCGCCAGGGATCAACCCTCTGGGGTTAACCCCCATTGATATGGCAGGCGTGTGTGTGGCACATGAGCCGCACAGTCGCACGATGTCCCGCGCGTCAGCCCTGGAGATGCGGTACTGGTTGGCTAGCGTCCTGGCATTGACATGGAATTTGTCATGGAACTGACGGGCTTGCTCTATTGGAGATAACATATTGAAAATCCATAACGGGCGAGTGGCCGCGTCAGCAGCCGCATTGCCCTGTACCATGGGCCCTGGTAGGTGTGTATGTGCTCTTATGTGAGTGATGTATATTTTGTTGTGTCTATTTATGAGCAATGTCTGGATAGACAAAAACAAGTTAGTTACTTTGGAGGTTGGTTTAATTGGGCCTGCAGTCTCAAGGACCTGCATGGCATTGACAACATATTTTGAATCAGAAACAATATTAAGGGCCCCTGGGAACTTCTCGAGGACGGTTTGTACAATTTGTAACTCCACCACCTGTGGTTGATCTGGTTCAAACTGTATGTTAACTGGAGGCATGCCTGAGACCACATAGGCCCCTATCCCGGTTTTTGACCCATCAGTATAGACTGTTGTTGCAGGAGTAAGGGGTGCAGGGGCGGTGATTTTTGGAAATATCACCGGATGTTGAGTAATAAACTGTAGTATAGGGTCCTTAGGGAACTGATTGTCTATCTCCCCAAGAAATACACATCTCAGGATGGCCCAAGTATCTATGCAAGCAGTCAGAATTTTTATTTGAGAAGCGGTATAAGGCACCCGAATAGCGTGAGGCGTGGAGCCAAAATGCTGGATGGCTCTACTATGTGCCTCCAGAGCCAGAGAAGCAACTGCTTCCGGGTAATGTTCAATAATCTTGGCAGGTGAAACCTTAGGGTGCACCCACAGAAGTGGTCCTTTCTGCCAAATCACTGCCGTGGGCTGGGAACTGGTCTGCAACAAGCAGACCTCAAAAGGCTGTTCTGGGTCAATTCTCTGTAATGTAGCTTTGCTTAGGGCCTCTTCTATCTTCTTTAGAGCAACTCTGGCCTCTGGGGTGAACTCTCTAGGGGAGGCAATATCCGGATCCCCTCTCAGGAGATCAAACAGGGGCTTTAAGTCCGAATTAGGGATGTGCAAGTAAGGTCTGATCCAATTTATATCTCCCAGTAACTTTTGCATGTCATTTAGGGTTGTAAGATTATCTGTTCTGATGGTTACCTTCTGTGGAGAAATCGATGTAGGGGAGACTTTGGTACCCAAGTAAGTCACTATGTCTCCTCCTTGAATCTTGTCAGGGGAAATATGTAAATTAGCCTTTCTCAGGGCCTTGACCAGTTGGCCTAGCATATCCTCTAACCTATTTATGTCCTTCGCACTGATCAGCAGATCATCCATGTAATGAATGCACCTAACTCTGGGGAAGGCTTTGCGTAGGGGGGCCAGTAGGGAATCAAGGTAAATCTGACACATAGTGGGACTGTTGGCCATACCTTGGGGCAGCGTTATCCACTCGTATCTGAGATCAGGGCTTTCTTGGTTAATGGTGGGTAAGGTAAAGGCGAACCTATGGGTGTCCTCTGGATGCAGGGGGATTGAGAAGAAACAGTCTCTAAGATCTATAACATAAACTGGCCAGGACTGAGGGATGGCTGAGAGAGCTGGCAGCCCCCTCTGGACCGCCCCCAGGGGCTGCATCTGCGCGTTGACCGCCCTTAGATCATGGAGCAGCCTCCACTTACCTGATTTCTTTCTAATAACAAAAACAGGGGTATTCCAAGGGGAGGTTGATGGCTTTATGTGCCCTGCCTGAAGCTGGGTTTTGACTATCTCGGTTAACGCTAAAAGCTTCTCCTTGGGTAGGGGCCACTGAGGTACCCAAACCGGATTCAGGGACTTCCAAGTGATCTTAATTGGAGTAGGCAGGAGAACTTCCTCAGCGGCCCCTAGGAAAAACCCAGCCCGTGTCTACCTTCCCTTTTTTCTACAGGTACGGGAGATGTCCGGCCCTGTAGGGCAGAGCCCAGGCCCTTGCCGGGGACATATCCCTGATTCTTAAGTATACCCTTGGCTTGGGGAGAGCAGGTGGATGTAAGAGTGACATCCATCTGAGTGAGGATGTCTCTTCCCCACAAAGATACCGGCAGCTGTAGAACAAAAGGTTGAAAATGTCCTTGGTGACCCTCCTCATCACACCAAGGCAGGGTCATGGCACTAACCTGGGGGGCAGCCACCATCCCCAACCCTTGGAGTGTGTTATCAGCTGTATTGGTGGGCCAGCTAGAAGGCCAGTCCCTCTTGGAGACAATGGAGCGGTCTGCCCCTGTATCCAGGAGTCCTGTTATATTTCTACCATTAACCCTGAGCGAGAGCATGGGTCTTTTATCAAGAGTCATATGAAGTCCTTCAAAAATTTCTCCAGAGGAGCCAAAACCCTGATCCCCTCTAACCCGTTGTCTAGACTGGAATCTCTCATGGAGACTGGGGAGCAATAAAAGTTGTGCTATCTTATCCCCCTCATTAATCACCATGGTCCCTACATGAGATTGGACCATAATCTTAATGTTTCCTGTGTAGTCTGAGTCTATAACCCCAGGGAGCACGGTAAGGCCCCGGAGGGCTGTGGAGGACCGTCCAATCACTAAACCAACTGACTTTTCAGGTAGCGGTCCTTTGAAGGTGGTCCCGACCACCTGAACGCCCATATCGGGCGTTAATAGGAGTCTGGAGGCGACACAGAGGTCCACGCCTGCTGACCCAGGGGTAGCCCTTGTGGAGGGCTGCCACCTTGTGTTGTCCTGTCTAGGGGGCGGGGGCCCGTCCGTAAGGAGGGCCCCCTCTGGCCGTTTTTTGGCTCCTGAATCCCCCTGCCACTAATGCGGTTTCCCTGGGCATCAAAAACTGATCTGCAATCTTTCGCTTTGTGTGTTCCCTTCCTGCATCGTTCGCACACGCCTATTGGCCCTTCCCGTGTATTAACACTGTGCGGACAGTCTCTCCTAATATGCCCTGGTTCCCCGCAGCCAAAACATCCTTTGGGCTTACGATCTCGCTTAGGTCCAGAAGCATCCATAGCTTGTGCTGTCGCAGCTACAAAGGCCGCCGCAAGCTTTGCTGCAGTCATCTGCCCTCCAATCTCCCTACAAATCCTAATCCAAGCATTGAGATCCTTGTTTTTATGCGGGGCAAGAGCCGCTTTGCACTCTGTTGTGCATTGTTCAAAAATGAGTTGTTTGATCAGGGGCTTTGCCACCTCTTGGTCTGAAAAAACTTTATCGCCCGCGTCTTGCATCCTAGCCACGAAATCAACAAATGGCTCTGTGGCACCCTGCACTATCTTAGAAAGGCATAATGAGGCCGCCCCCGCACCGTTCACCTGTTTCCATGCGCGGAGCCCAATATTAGAGATTTGGTCATACACCTCATTGGGGAACTGAGTTTGGTCATCCCTATATTTACCTGAGCCCTGGAGCATATCTTCGTTCCACCTTGCATGCCCCCTGCTAACATTCTTTTCTGCTTGCTCGATGGCAAACTCGGCATACCAGGCTCGCCAATCAAGATAACTACCCGAAGGAAGGCATGCCTTGGCCAGCTGCATCCAATCACCTGGTGTAAGAGGCTGAGAGGCAAGATTCTCTAGCATAGCTATAGTATAAGGAGCTGTGGGCCCGAAGGTCGTGACAGCGCTTTTTAATTCTCTAATCTGTTTTATTTCAAACGGTTCCCAAACATTGCGCCCTTGGCCTGGGGCCATTTGCACAGGATATACTCCATAAAGACCGTAATCCATTCCTTGCATCGGTGGATCCCCTCCGGGCCATCGTTCACCCCTCCATAACCGCCCATGAAAATATCGTCCGCCCCGCGGCGCAACGTCATAAGACGGCGGTCGCGACAGAGTGGAACGGGGCGTCACTTCCTGTGCCGGCTGAGAGAAGGGAGGGTTCCCTGTAGCGGCCTCTCGGCGGGGAGCCGCTTCTGGAAAAGAGCTCCAGGGCGGAGCGGATGGCTCTCTGTCTCCTCCCCGCCAGAGAGCGCTCAGGGGCCCTTTCTCCTCTCTCTGCTTTTCCCGGGCGGCGCACGCACACAATTCCAATTCACGGCGCAACTCGGCATAGGGGTTTTTGGCCTCTCGGCTTCCTGCCCCACCTTCTGGTTCCTCCTCGCTATCTAAGTCGGAGGACTCTAGAGCTTGGGTGTCCTCTATCTTTCCCTGGATTTTTTCCCCCTGGACAGATCCCTCCCGAGAGCATTCCGACTTTGCCTGCTCAAAAGCCTTGCGTGCGTCTATGATTTCCGCGTCTCTAACTGCTGACGGGAACCCCTTCCCCTCCCCTTCAAGGCACGCATGTATCATTTCCCACAGGGGGCGAATAGCCGGCGAAATATCCCCTTCCAATTCCGCCGAGGCGAGGTCCCCGCCTAACTTCTCCCATGACGGCAGGTTTAAATGCCCCGTGGGTAAAAACCAGGGAGCTACCCTATCTACCTCTGCTATGAATAGTTCCAGTGTTTTTTGACCTACCCTGAGGTCTCTAGCTTTTAAAAGCTTTCTAAGAGCCTTTACCAAGGGCCGCGCCTCCGCGCTCGGTAAATTACCCATTCTCAACCTCTAAGGGCTGTAACTCACCGCGTGTGACTTAAAGAACCCGTCACCTACGCGTGAGCCTGAGGGGAGTCTAAAAGCCCTGTAGGTGCGCGCCACCCAGAGCCCAGGCTTATCCCCCACTCACCTGTCCGGCAGCACCACGCTGGAGCGTTGCACACCACCGCCGTGTCTCGGGGTTGATCAGTCCCCGTGCGGGTCACCAAATGTCGGGGTCGCTCCTGGCCGGCAGGAAAGACACACGACAAAGTCTGGCGGTGTGCAACCTTGCCTTTATTTGTCTCCGCATGGGCCCCGCGAGGCCTCCTCTCTGCCACCAGCCCTTTCTCGCCAGTGGACTTTCTCTATCTCTCTTTGTGCTTGCTCTTGTGGCGGGAAAGGCATTCACTTTTATAGGGCAACAGTAGCCAATCAGTTCAAAGCGCGCGATGCGGGCTGACTGGCTAACATCAGCTGTTGCTAGGCAGACTATCTTACAGAGCGGGTTGTTTAAGTCGCCAGCACAATCAGGGGGCAGGAAGCAGGCGCCAACTTGACTCACTCGATGGGAGGGGCAATCTAGCTCAGGCTCCGCTCCCACCCACAGGCCCTACGTCCGCCAAGTAAGGCGACTGGTGTAGGCCGCGGCTCCCAACAATTAGAGATCATTTCCCTTGTCTTCTTACTTAGAACTCAGTAAGATGAGGAGACCGTGTGAGAAGTTATGGCCTCCCTTCCTTGGGAAGGGCTTATGCTTCAAAGGAACCAGTGTCTTACAGCCCAGGTCCTCTCCTTACTCTTGGTAATGAGAACACTCTGCAGAAGAAGCTGGATCTCTGAGTTCCCAAATGATTTTAAAGCTTAACGGTTGTTCCCATCTAGGGGAACCTATGGCCCCTGTGCTGCAGTGGGCTGTGTGTGTCATTGAAAACTCTAAAAGGTTTCTCATCACTGACTTGTAATAAAGAGTATACCTAGGAACACAGCTGGTGTTCCCCATTTATCTTGCCCTAGAAATTTCTGGAGAAGTGGGCCTTGGGAAAAGGTTCCTATCCATTGCTAGATCTTTCTTCAGAATGTTGTATAACGTAATTTGTCAGTGCAGTAAGCAATTTATATAAATTGTATATTTATTTCAGTGTGTCCTTTTAAAATGTTGGGATTTTTTCCTCCTGAGATTGGAAACCACTGATCAGAGCAGCAATGCTAACTGGGTTTAAATCCATGTGTCCTGTTTAGTTTTGTTTCATGCAGTGTTGTAGAACTTAGAATTGCAAGGTATTAAACACATGGCATGGGCTGGGGATATAGTTCAGTGGCACAAAGACTGCCTGGCAAGCCTGAGGTTGTGAGTTCAATTCTCAGCTCCTCCTCATCCAAAAAAAAAAAAAAAAAAAAAAAAAAATTAAAAGCATGGCCAACTATCATAATCTTAATTTAGAGCCAAGCATTCCTGCTTCACAGGGAAGAACGCTATGATCAAAGATCTGAGTTGTATTTGTTTCCCTTTTGTAGGGAAAACATATTCTCTGGAACCTTAGGACACCAAGAAAGGCTGGGTTAGAAAAACTACATTCTCTTCTTAACATGGCTTATTCGTCTTTCTAAGACTATGGTCATAAGGTGGACTATGAATAGACAGATACTCTACAGGATAGCAGCAATTTAAAATATAATTACAAATATTACTACCTACCAGGTATAGTTTAAAATTCTTCAGAGACTTTATATCATTAAATGGTCAAAATTTTATGAGGGTAAATAACATTGTAAAAATTCATTTACAGGTGGGAAAACTGACGCTGACAAGAATTGGGTAATTTGATTGTATTTACTTAACAAATGGATCCTGGATTTAAACCCACATACTTTCACTGGGAAAGTCCTATGTTTCGTGATTAGGCTGTATTTTTTAGGTGAATCTGTACTGCCAAAAATTTGGTTTTAATTTTTTAAAAGAATATTATCTAGACTTAACTGAGATTGTGACTACCCTCTCACCTCCCTCTTTGCCTCCTTTCTTTCTTCCCTCTGTTTCCCTCCATCCCTCATCAGATAAGAGAAAAATGGACTCATTTATTCATAGAATTAATTATACATTCTTTTGCCTGTGTGTTTCACTAAGTTAAAACTTTGAAGAAGTTATTTCTTTGCAACTCAAAATAGAGTCAACTTTTTAAAGGTTCAGGAGTTCAAAGAGACATCATAAGTTTAACCAGGAGTATGTTCTTTTTTGAGTTTTGGTAGGTAAAAGGAAGGCAGATTTAAATTTAGCTTTAACTTTTGTAGAGCAAGTGTCATAGACAGAAAGTGACTTAATTTGTACAGAGAAATAACAAAATAGCATCTACAATGCATTATATATTTGGCCTATTAAACTGCTTCATATTTATTAGTAGAAATGAAGAAAATAATTATTCTAATACTGCAATAAATGTTATTGAATGCATACATAATACAGTAAGTGCTCTGTAGTATACATTTAATTCTACAAAATTTAATTTTGAATAAAGCTACAGATAATGTTCCTGATACGGGAAAAATTACAAGTGATTAAAAGTTTCCAATTTTGTCTGAGAAGTGTTTGTTGTTGTTGATAAAGAAACAGTATATGGGTCTGTCATTTTAAGTAATTTTTGTACCACTGTTAAGAATTTAAGCAAATCAACTATTTTAATTCTGTAGCTTTTGCTTTATACAGATAAAGTGGATTTTTTTTCACAGCAAGTTTCTTGTATTTACATTGAGGTTTCTGTTAAGCACTATGTTTTAGGTTCAAATGGAAAATCTATTTGCAGGGCATTAGCTTTGTCAGTTTGTAAGGTACAGAAGAGCAATGTGTTATATGATCTCTAGTCTCCCAACATTGAAAACTTGTTTGGAATTTAAAAATAATCTAAAGAGAAAAGGTTATGAGATTATATGCTTTTAAAATATGATTTGAATAGAGAAAGAGAATTGAAGAATCAATGATGGTTAAAAATTGGAGACAATTTTAAATTTCAAAGATGAGACAATTAAATATTTTTGGCTGTTTTTTTACTTAAACTTTCCTAATGAGAGTTTAATTCATCTTATTTTATAAGATTATTTTTAGTGTAGAATTTTAGGTGGTGATATCTTGAGGTACCTTTTTTTACTTTCAAATTTTTTTCTTAAGAATTTTAAAAATGGCAAATAATCATTATTTACATTTCTGAATATCATGTGTTTTGATACATATATATTTGATACATGTATACACAAATATGTTGCCTCTTTCAATCTTCTCATGAAGATTGAAAGTAAAAGTCTAATTCTGAAGATTTCTTTTCTGATTTGGCAAAACCGTAATTCTAAGTTCTTTTTTTTTTTTTTTTTTTTTTTTTGTCAACTAGAACTCATTTTGCTATAACTTCTATCCAGTGATTTGAAAGTTTATGAATCTGGAGGTCATGGAACTGAATGTCTCCCCTTTTCTAAGTTCTGTTCATCTTTTCCTAATATAATAATATTTTAAATTGCATCATTATTTTGAACTCTTTCCTGTGGACATAGTAACAGGTAATATTAATTGAATGGTTATCCTTTACCTTACTAATGTGCAATCCTGTTAAATCTATCCCAATCCTGAAATACCATGATCATCATCATCATTGTGATTGTCCAGCAGAGAAAACATGGGCAGCGAGGAGAAATAGCTTCTGTAGGTTTTGGCCAGGAAGTAGAAGTCCTTCTGTTTGAACCCAGAAGTTAAGATTCCAGAACTCAGATTCCCAACCAGGACATTTTGTTCATTCTGGTTTGGCATAGTTTCTCAGTATCCCTTTTCAAACTGGAAACCAAACTAAGTGAAAGCCATGAGGTTGGAGTGTGTAATGTGATACTGGCAGAATGGAAGTCTTACTTTTAAACTACCGGTATTGGAATCAGTGTTACTTAAGACCCAATTAATAGCAAATCTATTGCATGTCTCCCTGAAAACTTACATTTCATGTTCTGCACTCAGATGTTTATTTTCAGTGCTCCATAGTAATTTGTAACATGAATTAGTTTACTTTCCCAAGATGGCAGTATAATATGGTGATTAAGAACTGCATTACCTAATAGCAAATGATTTTTGGGAGATAATTTGACCTTTCTTTTTCTAACCCATTAAATGGTGCCACGACCCATGCAGCTCCAGATGTTTTCCTGAGGGGAAGGATGATGGGAGGATGAGAAAAATAAAGAAGAGAAGATAGCTGTGGTCAGGTGGAGACTTCTTTCTCCTAAAGGGAGGAAAGAGACTGCCCCTTCACTGCAGGAGCCTTTATTTATACCCTTTAGCAACGTAATGTCACATGACACACCCTGTTGTCCTAGCAACCCACTGTTCAGACTGCCTTGGGGCTGGTCTGAACAGCTTCTTCACCTGGCTTCCTCCAGGTGCTCTTTGTTCTTGGGACCCCTTGCGTGGTGGTCAATTTTCAGCTTCAATGGCTCCCAGCAAAATGAAATTAATAAATAATCTGTTTCATAAGGTTGTCAACAGGATTAGACAGGGAATGTAGCAAAGTAGGCAAAATATAAATATATTTAATATATAAATAAATATTAAAAATAAATTTTTATAACAACACCAGCAATAATTGATGTATATGGAAGAAACTTAACACTTAAATGAAGGATGAAGGATGAAGTTTTAAAAAATAAAGTCATAGTACTTTGAAGAGCCTGGGTCATTTTATCAGCAGAGTAATTTGATGGTTATATATATTTAACACTTCAAGATTGTTGTGGAAAGAATACTGATTTTTATAATATTGTGAGGGCTTAGTTTTAGCAATGAAGATCATTTAAGTTGCAAAACAAATTTCCCTGTGTACTTTTTAGTTTTATATACCTTTTTACATGGTTGTTATTAATGTGCTGTATTAAAGACATTTCAATTCCGAAGACATTTGGGAAGGCAGAGAAGTCAATTCTGTTGCTTGTTTCCAGGGATGGATGGAAAGAGAAGTTCCTTTCCTCATTTTCATTTCAAAAATGTATCATGCATACTGGTATTCTCTCTTGATGGTAAAAGAGATAGTGTGGAGAAAAGAAACAATGAATATTGCAGACTCTCAGGTTAAGAATCCAACCTGCCAGGCTGTAAATGAGATTTGGCACCTTAGCCTCTGCAATCTTAGAGGAGCCAATTCTCCTGCTGATTTTAGCTCAGAAGTATTATGTGGGTGGTGATTGTATTTTATGTTTATATTTAAATGAGAGTGAAATTGTGGTGTGATAATTCTAGAGAAGATAGAAAGGAAGGTCCTCTTCAAATGCATGAATGACTGCTGAGCAAATTTATAGTGTGAGTGTTTTTTGTGCTGACTCTGCTGGAACCCTTGGAGCATTTTTTAAATATACAATTGATACGTGAATTTTTCTTAAGCAGATTCCTCTACCATCGGGGAGTATTTATTTGGCAAGAATTAATCACAGAATGTGATTTACAGTATACTTGAATCGTGTTCTTTAGGGAATTTAAAGGATGATTTCTCTCTCTGTCTATCTCTGCCTCTGTCTCTGTCTCTGTCTGTCTCTGTCTCTCTCTCTGTCTCTCTGTCTCTCTCTCTCTCTCTCTCTCTCTCTCTCTCTCTCTCTCTCTCTCTCTCTCTATCTGTCTGTGTTGCTAGAAAGTTATTCTTTAAGCCAAGGAAACACAGTGAGTAGTCTTTGTCTTTGTCAACTGTGAGATTGATGAACCCCAGGTAGTGTCAGCTTCACAGTTTATGCTGAAGAAGTTAAACAGGGTTAGACAAATATGAAAATGAATTTATTGTGCTGACTAGAAATAGCCTCTCTCTATTATACCACAGAGGAAGGAAATTGAGGCTGTACTATTAGAGCATGCAGGCATTATGGAATAAATTTAAGGCTTAAAATGTGCTGATTCCCGAGTATACTATCTTTTTGAAGTCACATTCACTGAGGCCTCTTTTCATTTGCACTGATAGGGCAGAAGTAAAAACCTGGGAATGCTGTTGGTGGGAGGTACATGCTCATTTTGAAGTTCAAATGGGAAAATGGATTCCAGAGAAAAGCCAGAGGTTTGATGGTAATTAACGCTGTTCTACCCCTGAAGGCAAACTCTTTTACTTCCCTATTCTTTTTTCACTTTCTCTTACATTGTGTCTAAGTTGTCACTGACTACTTAGTTTATTGTCAAAATGGAGACTTTTGATAATGGAAAAAGATGCTCTTAACAATTAAGCAGTAACAAGGGTAAACCAGGACATGGGGTTATTCCACCTACGGCTGGCACTGGGAAAAGTCCTGTCAGGCTGATGCAGGACTTCTAATGTGGACTTAAGCCAGGAATCACAGAAGGAGTCCATAGCTCAAATAGGACATCTGCACAGGTACTTAGTGCCAGAATTGTAAACAATATGCACAGTATGTATTTCCTTTGCTATGTCTTACTTTAGAGCTTGAAATTATATGTCCATTTTCATGACAGTTACAAGGTTGAGGATTATAGTTAAATATTTTGTAAACTACTGTATTTTTCACCTTCAGGTTGATTTATTCTGATACTGTTTTGATGTCTATTTTTTAACATGCTGTTTCGATATCTAATTTTTAATTGATCTGATGCAGTTATTATTAATTTGATATCTGCTATTTCTATTATGAAAGTTTCATTTCTTCCATAGTATAGGGGGTATTAAAATTCTTACCCAAATTGATAATCCCTAGAAATCATTCAGTGGATTCAGTGGATCTATGAATTCTTGAAATAAACGCATACCCTACAAATTTATGTGTATTTATGTCATATTTAGATCCATATATGCATTTGAGATCCATATATGCATTATGCCCAAGAGAGGGCCCAGTAGCTTGTATTAGATTCCCAAAGTTGTGTGAAGTCTTAAAAAGTTGATACTCTGAACTAAAGCATTTAACCTAAATTTTAATCAGACATAATATTATTTTTATTCATTTCATATATCCTGCTTAAGTACATTCAGAGTTTAAAAAAGTCACTGGATTATGAGGAAAAGAAAAACCATCAAAGAAAGTGTTTTTCACATGAAGCCTTCTGGAATGAGAACAGGTTCAACCTGGCAACTTAACGATATATATTGTTGATTTAAAAGATAATGAAATGATTCATAATCACCCCCCAGGCTTCCTTCCTTTTGTTCCTTTATTCCTTTATTCCTTTATTGTAGTACCAGGAATAAACTTCAAGGTCTCATGCGTGCTAAAGTATTTTACCACTGAGGTTCCTCTCTAGATGTCAGTTTTTTCACTTTAATGTATAGGGTGAATGAATGTTTTGAGGAAGGAGGTCTTATATAAAATCCAAGTCCTCCTTCTCCATAGTTTCTGTGTTTTCCAGGTTCTAAAAAGCACTACGTGTCATATATTGGTGATACACAATGTATGTTTATGTTTTCTTACTTTTAATTTCCCAGCCATAGGATTTTCATTTTTATGTAATAAGATTTTTTTATACAATAGTTACAGGCTAAGGTTTTATAGTCTACTTACATTTGCTGGTATTTTACTCTGTATGCCTGATGGGAGTGGGGACAGAGACCGCATAGTGTTTCCTACCATCAGAATGCCTGATAGTTAGTTAGTGGCCCATACCTGTACAATAATCCTACCACTTAGGAGCCTGCCTGAAGCAAGAGGATCACAATTAAAGGCCAGCCTGGGATACATAGTGAGACCCTGTCTCACAAAACAAAGCAAAGTAAGACAAAACAAAACAATGCCTATACTTGTGTAATTTATATGTATATATGTGTGCAAATGTAGATAGGCATAGTGTATCCAAAGCATTTTCACATACATAGAATCATTTAAGGTATAAGGCACATACATGTGTTAGTGAATTTTAATCTTACCAATTGTATATTTTTTTCTTGCATTTTACAGATACAGATATGAAACTTCGGACCAAAGAATTCTTTGCATAATTTTTTATCTCAGTTTTTCTCTTGGAAACTTTTCTCTATTACCTGGTCTTTTTGGCTGGAATTATATGATGATAAAAATGAGGAGAAAAGAGAAAAACAAAGATTGCATTACTTTTAAGAAATACAGTGGTACCTAGGTTCACAGACCTAATTCGTTCTGCAGCTGTGGGATAGATGGCCATGTTTGTGTTTGTCACTTGATGGAGAGTTTATGAACGAAACAAAATTTTGTCAAATGCTTCTGTTTGCAAACTAAATAGTTCACAAACAGAAGCATTTGAGAACTGAAGTACTGCTGTGTTTTCAGTACATCAATGTTTTTCCAAATTGTGGAACAATTCTTTTATCCCTTAGTACTGTAGTAAAGCCTGAAAGCAGAGGAACTGCTAAGAAATACTGAATACTTACGTATTTTTTCGTCACAAAAGGTCGCACTCCTTTTACTTATATACTTGTGAAACATGGAGGATCAGGTACATCTCTCTGTTTCAACTGAGCAAACAATGAAATTGTGTATTTTACTTCACATGCTCTTTGTTCAGGTCTTAATCCTACTTTGTTACTCTCTGGGATTAGAATTGCCAGCTGGGGATTGTAGCTTAACTAAGGACTTAATTTGCAGAGCCCCCTGCACAGTGAAAATATAGTCTTTTGATTAAAAAAATTACTAATCATAGAGAGATGACAGTGAGCACCCAAGGAGAGAACTGTCTGGTGCAACTGCGTGAATCACAAACCCATTGTGCCAGCCCGATCTTAGTTTAAGCAGCCACCAATAAACTAGACACAATTCTGAGTAAGCTGAAAGATTAGAAGACTCAGGTGTCAGGGGCAGGAGTCCAGTGAAGACTACAGAGCCAGGAAACTCAGTTTAGGTGGGTACCAGAAGCTTAGGACTTTCTGCCCTGAGCTCAAGAAAATACTTTCTGATGCCTCCAATAGGTAAACTTACCTCTTGCTAATTTTCAGGTTAAGGTAGGGTTGGTTTTGGACATGGCTGAGTATTACTCACTGATGAAGAGAAATGTTTATATTCCAGACTGACTCAAGCATGACTGCACTTTACAGTGAGTTTACTAAGTTCCATTAGCTAACAACTGAATACATATTTTGAAGGTAGAAAATGAGTTCAGTTTAGTATTTTACAACCAGATGACACCTTAAATGTGTTGTGACAATAATCACACAAATGAATTGTTTGTACACCTCTAGTCTCATTTATATAATGGATATTCATTAAACATTTGCTGTAGATGATAGGTATAGTTTTAGGGATCAGAAAAATAGCAGTGGGGCAGAAAAAACGCCCTTTGGACTATATATTTTAATGGACTCTACTGGTCTTTTTTCTCATGTAAGCTTTTAATTATTTTAATTCTGTCAAAGTAAAGTGAACTTTGAGTAAAAATTTTATTTTTACTATAAAGAAAAAATGTTGTGTTATAGAATGCTAGGGAAAAAGTAGAATCCAAAGGGACATGAATTTTTTTCCTCCTCTCTGAGCCTGCACAAGTAACATTGCATGTGTTAGAGATTTTTAACATGAAGTTAAAGTGCAGATGATTTTGTGATTGTCATTTTGGCAGGTATGATAATTTGTAATACTTAGCTTTTGCCATAAAATTGTTTTATTTTTCGTATGTTGTAACTTACGAGTCTTCATTTAATATACTATGTTATTTCCATGATTTTTCACACAGGCATTAAAAACAAATAACCAAAAAATAATGCAACAGGATAACTATAATGTCTGTTGAGAAAAACAAAAACAAAAAAGAAATCTACATATTTAAGAAATCTACATACTTAAAACACTGAAATGACGTGTTAAGATCCCTATGAATGCAAACAATAGCATTCACAACATGAATTTTGCTGTGCCTTAAAATCTCTCATTTTCCATAGTAGAAGAGAACTCAGCATTACATATACTTCAAAAATTCTCTGTTGGAACATAATACAGTATAATTTCATAGTTAATAGTAAGCATTTTTATTCTCACATATTCTTTGTACCTACCATCACTGTTCACGTCACTGTCCTAACTTGGAGACTTTCAAATTTCTGTTCACTAAAATATTTTTGCCTTCCCTTTTTTGGCATTAAATTCTTTATCATTTATTTTTGAAAGCTACAACACTACATTTTAGAATTTTCCCCTTTTTGACTCCTGGACATTTTCTGTCTTAAAGTTTGTCATAATTGCTTCCTTTTAAAATCAATTCACAGGAAGTTTATGAGAGATCTGCTATGTTTGAGAAACTAGCTGAAGGTTTGGTAGCATTTGGCCGGGATTATGAACAGACTAGGGCTATTACTCTCCTGCCTTATGGCCATCATCAGGTCCTGCATATCCTTCAATTGCTTCCTTTTTTATGAAGCTCTTTCCAAAATTTCGTAGTAAAAATTCATCATACATCTACACTATTTTCAGGAGGTTACTATATATGTCCATATGTCATTGATCGTTTTGCTTTTTCCACACACTCATTAAGTATGTGCTGCAGCTCTTCATTTTAAAATTAGTTAACATTAAATATATTAGAAATTCAGTTCTTTACAAATCACATTTCAGCTATTCATTAAGCACACATAGCTCATGGTACTGTGTTGGATAGCACTAATTTAGACTATCTCCACCATCACAGAAGGTTCGCAGGACAGCGCTGCACCAGATGGTGCACTTCTGAAAGGGGAGGGGTCTTGTAATCTAATAAGATTAAAATTGAAAAAATACTAATTGTGAAGGATGTAAATCTTAGTGGTACTTGGGGAAAGGAGCAATGCCAGCATTGTGTGGTAGATAAAATTTCACATTAAAGTAGACTCTTGGGTGCACAGGTAGCTGCCAGAGTGGGACAGCCACACCAGAGCCTCTCTCTGGGAGTCTTGAGTCAGTGCCATTTGCTGACTGTTGAGGTAAAGATCCAGGCCTCACCAGGAGCTGATCCCTGCCTGGAGACCATTTCATTTCCACTGTTTTCTTGGGTTGGGTTTTATTCTCTTTTGTTTTGTTTGATTATGTTAAATCTGATGGCAGGAGCAGCTATTTAAAAGATAGCAAGACATTATGGTAGCCATTTTGGATTTACTGTTAGCTTATTTTGAAGTGTTTTATTGCATTCATTGTTTAGTTTTTACTGTTTCTTCTCCATTCTGTTCTGTTTGATTTTTTACTATGTCCAAAGGTATCTGCAGCTGTATTGAAGACACCAAAAGAGATTATGGTTACTATTGCTGATTTCATAAGGTTTTCCAGTCCCATATCACTTATACTAATTTATTTTGATTGGCTTCATTTTATTTTCCTTGGTTTTGTCCTCTTAAAAAAAAAACAGAGCCAATTTCATTGTTTTTTTTTCCCCCAAACTTACTGTTTACAGTTATGATAAAACAAAGGATAGAAAGTTTTCTTTTCCTTAAACTTTTAAAACTTTTTTTTAATCATTAAAAATTTGTCTTTTACCAATCTTTCAAATTCTGGCAAATTTATTTCTAGACAAACTTTTTTGTTTTCTTTGATAAATCAAACCATACTTATAATCATTCATACACATGGATGTTTCTTTGCTATTTCATCAAAGAGCCATAAAAATTGCAATTTGTAACCAGTGTACTTACCTCCTATTTCCAGTAATAAAGATATTAGGCAAGTAGCTGATGGTTTGAAATAAAATATTTTGTTGAATAGCAAATGTCGAAAGCAATCATTTTAAGTAAGTCCTTTTTCTTCTTTTTTGAGACACAGTTTCTCGGTGTAGTTCATGCTGGCCTTAAACTCACTAGGTAACTCAGGCCAGCCTTGAACTCGTGGCAGTTCTCCTGCCTCAGCCTCCCAAGTGCTGGGATTATAGGTGTGCAACACCATGCCTGTCTATAAATCTTTCTCTGGCCACATATCCCTTTGACATTTCTTAAAGTGGCAAAATGGAGCACACATTAACATAAACCCAAAGGTCAGTCCACTCTAAAGCATATAAAAATAAGAGGCAAAAGTGTGTGTATACTATGTGTGGTGAATGTTTTTGTATTCTAGTTTCCTGAGAAACAAATAAGCAAGATTATATCAGTTTGGAAAACAACAAAAAACATAAAACAATATAATGTGATAGTGTGATAGAAAATGTTTTATCATGGAGAGTGTAATTTGAATTTCCTACATGTGAGCTGGGTAAATCAGATAATTATCTCTTTGTGCCTAGAATGTGTAGGAGATATTCAATGGATAAATTTGAATAAAAACAATGAATAAAATTACTTATTACACTTTTATCAGACAGAAGGGCTAATTCTCATGTTACTGTTTTATAAGTGAGGAAACCGTGATGTTAATATCACATTATTCTCTCCAGTTTAATAAAATACTTTTGTAAGTGAAAAATGCAAAAAATAAAGTAGAATTTTAGTATTTCAGAAAGTCTTCTTAGACTCTATATCACACTACTCTACATTACTCTGCATTAGTCTCTACATTAGACTCTAAAGAAAACCATGCATACATTTTCTGAAAAAGGTAATAAAGATTCAAAGTAGCCATAAAACTACATGAAACATATATCACAAATTTTAACAAATGTTGATGGAATGAAGAAAATGGATGAAGAAATAGTAATTGATTTTTCCTCAATTCAAATGTTCATAATACCAAGTTTACATTTGTTTTTAAAATTCTTTAAGAAGACTGTTTTAATGGGCTCAAAATACAATTCTAAAGAAATATATTCTAAAAGCAATTATTCTGAGTATTCTAAGAAATTATTCACTAGTATCAGAGAAATGCACTTTTAATTTTTTACTAAGACAATGAAAAATACGTCATTGCAGTCAAGGAGCTTATACAAACATAAGATTATTGGTTTGGCAGAAAGATACCACCTCCATTTCTAAACCTGGAAGCATGGGGAGACAAGATTTTTTTCAGTGAAGCCATTGGTTTTCAATTTGAGGCATTTTCCATTAAGTAGAATGGTTATTTTGCACAGGGAGTGGGCTTGGAATCGGGAAAGGAATGTGAACTTTGGAATCAGAACACTTGGGATTTTCATCCCCGCCTGTCCCTGGCAGAGTTGTCTTGGGCATTTTCCTAACTGCTGTTCACTCAAGGTTGCAGGAGGCCACTGACCACCGTTACAGAGATGTGTCATGAAGCTTATGGAAATGGTCATGGGAGCAACAAGCACCTGTCTGGCCTTCCCGGGACCTGTAGGTTTTCAAAATAAACAAAGTCTGGGAAACAAGTATGTGTGTGTGTGTGTGTGTGTGTGTGTGTGTGTGTGTGTGTAGGGGGCTGCTTATAGCTTGGGGTTTTAACATGAGGCCAGTGAATGCTATCCATTCATTCTCTAAATCCTAACATCAGTCACCTGTGCCATGCTCAGTGTCACCTGTTTCACACACCGCTGTGTAACCCTGGAGTGCTGGTAGTCATTTAAGATAGTTTTTCAGTTTGTAAGAAGGGAAAATAACGATGACATAAATAAAATTAGTGTAGTTATTTTTTATAAGGGCAATGCGAACAGTATATAAAATTCTGTGTGCAGTATTAAACTACCATGGAAACAGACTATTACAATTACTATCTGTGATCTGACTAATGTTTAGGTTCTCTCAAGACAGTATCCAAAACAGATTTTAAATTTTTGAAGGGCTATGAGCCAGATTTCCTTCCTCACTGAATTCTGGGGAGGCAAAAGTGGCAGTTCTCCTGCCTCAGCTTCCCAGGTGCTGAGGATAATATTACATGCATTATGTCAATTTTTGTTTAATCTATGGTTATGAAGGTCTGAAATTTTCTATCCTCCAATCTGTCCGCCACTATCCTTGGGATGGCCAATAGGAGCAACAGGTTTGGACAAATAGTTAAAAACTGAGTCAAATGAGTGATTTACCCACGTACAATATCCTAGCAATTGTATTGTATAAATAGAACCCTGTGAGTGTTAAAACATATTCATATATATATATATATATATATATATATATATGTATGTATTATTAATTTCTTCCATACCTAAGCCTGTTGTGGATGTCATGTGAGGCAGACTTCTTCCAAAGTCAATTTTCTGAGCACATGAGGTGTAATTTGACAATAACACAGTCTTAGCCAACTAGGAAAAAAAAATTTGGAAATAAAAAAAAGTTATTGTTCTTCAAAATAAAAATGAAGTTCATTGATTTTTTAAAATATATTTCTAAATCTTTCTTTTATCTTCCTGATTTGGCTATGCAGCAGTGGTCTTCCTGATACTCTGTTATTTACCTTATTCTTAAGGTAGATTTTACTGAACCCCTCAATAGGAAATGCAGAAATATAACCTAAATGTTTTAAATAAGAAACAGTAAGAATGAGATGTTAAGATTTTGGGTTTTCTTCCCTGATATATTGATTTGAGCTCTTCATATGATTGTGTATGTAGAAATATTGAATGGTAAGCAGATTTAAGAACTGATTGCTGTGAATAAATTGTTTACAGATCGTAGAAGAGACATGCTTTTAGCTCCTGTTATTTATGTTGGTTGATTTTTCTGTAAATCACCAGGCTTATTTATCTGGGCTTAGGTGAATCAAATGTGGTCTCTGTATTTTTCTGTGGAGATATAGCAAGATAGTCATCATTATGGTGTTTATTGAAGTAAAAATTTACCCATGATTACACTGCCTAATAAACTTAAAGTAAAAGCTGTCAGTTAGCACACACTTGGAAAAACTGTGTATGTTGTTTTCTCCTTTGTGTTTTATTTATTTGGAAGGCCAAAATATTTTTGCTTAGTCCCTTTGTAAAGAATTTATTAATATTTCAAGATATTTCAGTTTATCCTAAATGATATACTAGAAACACTTATGAGACAATGCTGTTTAAAATTAGCAAAGGAAAGAGATTATTTTCCTTTATCATGTCTCCTTACTGCAATCTTCTTTTCATCTCTCTGTGTGTTTACAATTTAATTTTAGAGGGCTGCTGAAGTATCAAACCAATTTAGATACTCACCCTCCTGGCTGCATCTTTCCTAACCGCACCTGCTGTCAGGATGTCTCCTTACCAGAGCATCTCTCAGAACATTTTCATGAACCTTTACCAGAAGAGCTTGACCAAAACACCTTTGTGAAGATTTGCATGGAAGAACCCAGGTTTCAGGCCAATTTTCCACAGGTCAGATTAATTCTGTTCTTGGTTATTACAAAGTTTATGATTTAATAAGATTGATCAGTATAACATTAAAATATATTAATATATACTAGGGATATAAATATATAAAATAATAATATATAATATATATTAATATAAAAAGAGAATACTAGTTATTCCCTTTTAAGTATCTAGAGTTGAAAATTATATTTGAGAATATAGAAAATTTAAACTGATCATGTGATCTTTGCATATTATGATGCTAGTGCTTACTCTCAGAAGGATAACAAATGTATTCTATCAAACTATTGAGAAAAGCAGCTTGAATAATAAAATAGTACTGAAACAACTAATACTACTACTATAAATTATTATATTGTGGTGTATTATAATATTTATATATTGTATCTTTAGTAATAAATTGTAAAGTTTATGTATTGAATACTTAATATTATCTGTTAGGCATTGTACATTGTAATAAAGTGTCCTGTATGCGTTTTTTTCAATATTCACAGTGACTGAAGAAAATTGAGTCAATTTTATGATGAAGGAATTATGCTTACATAAATAAAATATCTTGCCCAAAACCTCTAGGCTAATAAGTGGTATAGGAAACATTCCACTGCCAACTAAAATGCTTTGTTCTTTTTAAGACTCTCTGAGTATTCAGTAAATGGTTAATTGAAGGCTCTAATTTTCCCTTGTGACTGTATGAACTGCTGATATGTAAATGACATACTACACTCTAACTGTACTCAGGGAAGGTAGGAAATAATGATGTTAAATTCTGCTTTAAGAAGAAAAGGAACACCAAAAAGGAGAATGAATTTGTAGGTGACTTTGGAATAACAGTGCTAGTTTTGTGTTTGTCATCTACATACCTATTCGACTTCATTGTTCTCAGTGTTTATCTGAACTTCGTGTAACACTGAGTACTAGATAAGGCAGGTCTGATGACTCCCACCTACTGCCATGTAACCTGATGGTCAGCGGGCGGCTGCTCCAAAGCCCCAGCCTGCTATTAGGTTGTAGAACTTATCCTACAAGGCCTACTCTTCACACAGAGTCCGCTAGATGTCACTTATGTAGAAGAGTCATGATCTGCTTGCGAGAAGGAAGGTCTGGAAGAACTATGTAAATAAGGTTTTAAAAGTGACCAGAAGAGTTATTGGAAGTCTCAAGGTGATGAGGGAGGTATAGTACACATTTGTAAGACTGGAACACTAACAGGCTTCTGGACTTCCAAGCTCAAAATTGTCATTGTATTTATATATTACTTTCTGTTCATACTATGTTATGTGAGTGTAAGTTTAAACATGTCCATTATATGCCATTTAAAAATATGTCTGTTGTGTACATACATTATACATATACATTATGTACATTGAAATATCTGAGGATTATTTTTAATGAAACACTAAACTGGTAAAACATAGTCTTGTTTTCCCTAAAAGCTAAAGCTTTAGCTTGCCTTTATCCTTTTATACTGAAAGACATTTTCTATACACATCATGAATCTGTGTGCACAGAAGTTGAAGGAGTATTTACCTGCTATGCAGAGTGTGATTTGAGATAAGGTCTTGACATTATATTTTATTTTATACTTTAGTTGTATTTGTGTGAGATTCAGTTAATGTTCATTATTTTTTCATTTTTCTTTATGTTTCATTTTTAGTAATATAAAATGAAACATTGTTACAGGAATGTGTAAAATAAGCAATTAGTCAAGATGTAGATTCCTACAACCCAAATATTTCTTGAGGTACATTTTCAAAAACTCTCCCTTAGACTTGGCTTTGGATTTCTGGACCTTTGTGCCTGTACTGTGCTGAAAAACTTTATAGGTGTATCCGGAGCAATAAGCCAGTCACCATCATCTCAGTCACTAGTCATCCGTCAGATGTCATGGAAATCCGAATGGTCAAAGAAAATTTTAAAGCAAGACCTGGTCAGGTGAGTCGCTGGACAGTGATGTTTAAAGTACTCTTTTCGTGATCACCCATGATTTTTATTTTTCATTTTAAAAATAAAAACAAAGATTAGAGCCATCATACAGAATTTCAAAACAATATAATAGGAGATTAACACTGGCTAATATATTGCATATTGTTATTTTCAAAGTAGTTGTTTAGATTACAAGATATAGGCATGAAAAAATGGTCAATCAAGCAATGAAAGTACATCTAATTATCATCCATAATTTTTGAAAATTAGTAGACATAACATCAATCATTGGAATAGTCAAGTTTACTTGGTCATTTAAAAATTTTCTTTTTTGTTACTTTTATAGTATATTATTCTACACTGTCCCAGTGTTTCTGCATTGGAAAACCATCCATTTACCCTCACAATGGTAAGATCATTGTTTCTTGAATTTTGAAAGTTTTAGAATGTAATGCATTTTTCTTCATGTGTGGGTGGAGATGTATGCTTTATCACATTTTTAAAGTTGTAAAAATCAAGGCTTTCACAATATCTTTAATGTTTAATTAAGTCATCTTTTTACAAAGAAATACAGTAGTATATTTGAAACTGTTGTAACTATTCTTTATTATTTTATAGCATATTATAATTCAGTAAATGAATTAGTTACTTTTCTATTGTTAGGACAAACTAAATTACCAGTGTAATTGATTTAAAAGAGGAAGAATTAGTTTTGACTTACAGTTTCAGAGGATCAGTTCCTGGATAGCTAGCTCTAAGACAGAAACGTCATGAGGAAATGGCACGGGGATTCAATCTTTGCCAGTAAGGAGGCAGAAAGAAAGAAGTCTTTCCAGATCAGGAATATACCTTTCCAGGTCCCGTCTCCGGAAACTCACCTCCACCGACCAGGCCCTGCTTCCTATAGCACATTAACCTCTGAATTTATCAATGAATTAATCTACTAATGAGTGTGGCACTCTCACAATCTAATCACCTTCCAGAAACCTGACCTCTGACCACGTGAAACTTTTGGGACTCATTTTAGATCAAAACATAATAGTATTAAAACAATAGTATTAAAATATTATTGTTATTGATTCAAATTATATAAAATCCTTAGATGTTTTTACTTTTCTTTTTATAAGTATATGTGAAATATGCTACATGCATAGTTTTCTTTAAAGAGAAAGAAAAAGAGATACTCTGAGTTAGGTAACATTAAAAAAAATCAATGGAGTTTTTAGAGAAAGTACATAGTAGTGTAATTGATTACCAGGCTATCTATTGGAAAAATAAATCTAGAAAATTAAAATGGAAGAAGGATCAGGGCTTGAGCTCTGTAAATACTGGGCAACATTAAATACACTTAATCTCTAAGAATAGTTAGCAATTTTTGCATTAAAAAAATAACATGAGTCCATAAAATTTCTAGTAATTCACACACATAAGAATATAGAAACTTTTCCTAATTTTCCATGCCTTCCAATCCAAAATTTGTCATGTGTGCTTTTAGGTCTTCTTTTTCCTCTCCTCTCCTTCTTCCTTCTTCCCTCTTCCTTTTTTTATTTCATTGCTTTTTAAAATTTTTATTTTTTTACTGGGAATTGAACTCAGGACCTTGTGCTTGCCAGAACAAGATAAGAGAATAACCACAGTTCATATATTATCTTCAAAGTACTTACTCAGACTACAAAACATAACTAGTAGTATAAAAGGAATGCATTAGCATATACAGTGAATTATTTTTGAAGCAAAGGAATATGTAATTTGTGGATCACGTTGGTCTTTCATTGGTCCTTTCACTCAACGATATATCATGCACAACTTTTCTTTCTGCTGTAATTATATACGAATCACTATTTTTAATGACGACATAATATTTCACAGTAGAAAAGTACTTTTATTTAATAGTGCCATTTATGGCTTGTATTTTAGTTTTATTCATTTATAAAAATAATAAGAATAAGGTTTAAATAGTTAAATATAGGCATAAGACAAGTAATTGAGGGACAACAAAATAACAAAGGTCGAGGTACTGAGATTTAGGGTGGGGGTTTTACTCAAAATGGGGGTCATTTTCAAATTGAATATACTATACTAGTTAAGTGGAAGATTCTGATACCCTGGACACATTAGTTCACTTTTCATTCATTTCATTTCTAGTATAATATTGCAAAAACAGCAGTTCCTGATCCTGTTTGTGGTGGGTTTAAGTGAACTCCTAAGAGTAAGTCGTGCAGAACATTTCCTGGAGTGCTGCTGCCTGTATTGGGAGATTATAACTATCACAAATTTCATTTTCAGTGTGAGTTTACATCTCGAGAACGTGTACTTATGAAGACATCTAGGCCACATGCTGTGTGTAGTGTTAGGACAAAAGAGACATAAAGAATCAAATAGCCAGAACAATTAAGAGGGTCATTCACTTAGTACGAGTTCCTAAAAAGACAAAAAAGTATTTTTGGTTGATTTCCTTCAAATTTTGTAATTGTATGTGCAAACTTGTTTCTAAATAATTAAAGAAAAAGTATCTTGGTATCTAGTGAAATAATTCTATTTTATTGTGTTGTCGTTTGTTTCTGAGATGTGTTCTCACTGTATTGTCCAGACTGGGACCCAGCTTCTAACCTCCCTTCCTCAGCCTCCGCAGTAGCTGGAACTGCAGGTGTGCAGCACTGTGCCTGGACTGGCAGTGTTCTGTCTTATCCAGGAGGCCGGCAATACTGCCCTGCCACAATTCTGCCTGACAGAATTAAGTTACAGTGCTGTTCCCAATAGTGATGATAGGTGATTCTGTACATACTTTCATCTGGAATTGTGGGGGTGGCTGAGCGGAGGAGGAATGGAGATACGTTGTCATCAGAAACCGTGAAAACTGTGTTGCACACATGGAATATAAAATAGGAACCAGAGAGTCCTTGGGACACTACTGTCACCAGGAGGCGGGCAGCTGTGCCGTGTCCATTACTCCTCCAGAATGTGCAAGTTAATCTTGTTCCATGAGAACAGAAGGCCTCTCAGTGAATATATCTGTCGACTAAACTGTTGGATGTGGGGTTATAGATGAACTATTGGACAGTTGTAAGGCATATTTCCATTTCTAGGCATATGAACATGTAGCAAGGAAAACATTGAAAAAGGAGAAAATACTTTATTTGTATTTCTTAACTAGCTTAAGAGATTTGGTCTAATTTTTCTGTCATAAAAATTTATATTTCAGAAGTTAACCTATAATGAGGCCACTGTGGGAAGAGGGAATTTAGGAGGCAGTAGAGAATTTGGAGGATGGGAATGGTTAGTTGTGTTCTGGGGATGCTAACTTCACATCAGGAGAACTGTTCAATTATAGCTGGTCTGCACCTTAGGATTCTGACTTACGTGAGTGAACATCATCATCTAATCTAAAAATATGTGTTGCTTACTCAGTAAAGATCCTTCATGAAATTCCATAAAAATTAATTTGGTTATTGTGATTCCTGAATACTGTCACATAGTGAAAGAGAATTTGATTATTTTTCAAATTCAGAATTCTTTTTTCATAATTGTCATCAATTCCAAAATAATGAATCAAAGAAAAATCAGAATAGCACTATAAAGATCTATGCTACTCAAGGGTTAAAATGATATGAGTGTAGCTTCAACTAGTTGGTATTTTGTCATGTGAATCATTATCATTTTTTCTATAAAACTTGTTTTTTCTTTTATAAGCTCAAAGTGTAGCAATAAAATGTGACTATTTTAGGAAATAAGGTTTGTGTTAGTGAGAAGATCAAAATCTTTCTCACTTCACTGAAGCTCTAGTAAGAATACAGACTTCAGTGTCTCCCAGCAAAGGGCTTTGCTCTGGGCCTTGGCTTTGTGGGTGATCAGCTCTGAGCCTCCATGTCCACTGCAGATAGGAGGGTGTTGGGTGGAAACCAAGAGGTTGGAGACCTATCGTCAGATACCATTACGGTTCTTATTTTTCTTTACAATTAAGAAAAGATTAGACTTTTCCTTTACTTATTTTGTTTTGTATTAATTTATTGTATGTGAAGATACGGACAACTATTCTGAAGAAAACAAGAGACACTATGGTAGCCACTGTTGATTTCCTGTTGTCATGTCTGGAAGTCCTGTGTGATTGGCTTTGATCTGTTTGTTCTGTTTTGTTTTATTCTTTAAAAAAAAGAAAAGATTTTTCCTTATTCTATATGCTACCAGAGAAAGAGAAATAATTTTATGTAAAGTACAAATGATTACTTCAGTTCTCTTAAAGAAGTATTGTTCCCCAAAGTTTCTTTACGAAAAGCAGAAAGGAAAAAAGGAAAGAAGGAAGATAATTTTTAAGATCGCAGATGGTTTGGGAAATGCTGTTTAATATATTTCTGTAATACTCTTTTAGAATCCATAGTGCCTATTAACATAGTAATGATTTTGTGAATCATTTCTATATTCACAATGATTTTGTGAATAAAGAGTCCCCCAAAATTGGTTCATTCATTTATTTAACACTTTCTTACTTGCCTAATCATGAGTGTTTGCACAAACTAATCTCATAATACTGGGAAAGAACCAATTTCTTTCTTCCCTTAGTCAAACCTGAAAAACCATACATTCTCTTTGACTGGGAACTCCCACTCCTCTTTCATTTGTTTTACTAGCATCATGTCTATTGCCAAGCCTTGACTGTCCTTCCCTGCTAGATTAAGCTTTTTGACTTTTTTTTTCCCTTAAGAACAGTCATCACCACTATCGTCACCACTATCATCACCAGTGCCATTAAATTACATGCTGTTGTTTGCATTCTTCTTAGACCTTCAGATCCACAAATCTTTTCAAAGATTCATTCATCTCACAGAATCTTGCACACAGAGAAGCCCAATACATATCAGTTGAACAAATAAAAAACACATAATATATAGGAAATATTTGAGGCTTAGCTTGAGCGATGCTTTATGCCTAAGCTTAGGAAATAGACTTCACCTTTCCCAGATTTGGGTGAGTGGTTTGCTAGTTAGTCTACTCATTCCTGCAGGGGAATTTATATTTTTGTTTTTTTGGTTTTTTTTTTTTTTTTTTTTTTTTTTTTGTCCTTTTCATTTTTATAGGTACCGGGGATCGAACTCACAACCATCTGCTTGCAAGGCAGGTGCTTATGCCGCTGAGCCAAATCCTCAGCCCCGGGAATTTCTATTTTAATAAAAGGGAAAACAGACAAGTTGTTCTGCTGCTTAGAAATCAATTTAAGTAAAACAAATATTTCTAAGCTAAGTTTTATTATAATGTGGTGTTAATTTACTCTTTTCCTGCCATTTCCTTTTTGCCTGGTTATTTCTATGAGGCACTTAACATGTAAATACCTAGTTTCTAACATTTTCATTGCATAGTTCCCTGAAGTGTTTCTTTGAAATAAAACAACTGTCACTGAAAAATAGGCATACATCCCATCTTTATCAAGGGTAATAATCCCTTCTAAGTAAGTGCCTAAGAGGTTCTTTAATAACTTTTGCCAGTATTTTTACCTTGTTTCTATGAGAACTGTATTGTTAGCTCTATATGATGCAGAAAATAATGTGGCTTAGTGGGGGATAAGATGGTGTATGTCCATCATACAGCTGCCATATTGGAGAGGCTGGTTAAAAGGCTTGTTATTAGTTATTCTGCGCTATTTCTGTACTGTTATTCCAACTGGCAATGCTCAGCATTTTCATATTTTTAATACTATTATGCTTTTAGATATCTGTGTTTTGGGAGAAAAAGAAATAGCATACGTGACAGGTCTATTAACATGTAAAAGCATATTTTCAAGAGAAGTATGGAATTGCAGTTTTGAATTATCCACATAACTAAGCTCTTATACCATGGAAAGATGAAATTCACATAAATTATTCAGCTCGAGAAGGGTAATAATAATTATTTTCAGATAATGTACCACTGTTAGGAAGAGTCAAATATATAAAATATACAACTATCACAATTTGAGTAGTTTGAGTTTCACCTCATTTTTTAAAATGGAGATAAAGCTTTTAAAACTGAAAATATCACTTCAGAATACAAAAGGTAAAGCACAGAAATGGTATTTCACCTAAGGTAAATTGATCTGCTTTAGTAGAAATTCAAAAGTTGGAATTTTGATTACTGATAGCGCTTTGGCACTTATGCATAAAATCTACTTTTTTTGTACAAGAAAACATCTGATTTGGTGAGTTTTCCTAGGAATCTGTGATTGTTTTTTTTTTTCTGTTGCATATCAGGATTGAACTATGAAAATATGTTTGCCATGAGGTGGATGGAAGAACATCAGAGGACAATGTGTAATATTAAACATGGATTTTGGAATCCTTCACCTACTAGCATCTGACCCTGGGCATGATCATTAGCACACTTAATGTTTGATTTATTTCATGAAGTGTGGTTAATGATAGCAACTTCTTTATGAATTTATTCTGTTGTCTTACCAAGTGGTAAGCATGATTCTTGGTTCACCGTAAGGTCTTGTAAATGAATGTTGTTATAGTAGTGGCCACAGATAGTTACTAAAGAACAAGCCAAAGACAAAAAATTATATTTTCGTGGTTCATTCTGCAATAGGGATTGACTAAAATTTGGCCACAGACTGGTTTAGAAGGAATCATTTGGGGGTTGAGCAGTTTGTTTCTTGTGGTTTCCTTACCCTAAGGGTGAATGGTGTCTTGGGTGGCATTTGCTGAGAAACAAGCTCTCAGAAATTTGTATGCAGGAGGTTTATTGAGTGTGTTCAGGACAACAAACTTTAATGATTGAGAGACTTAAAAAGCAGGTGGAACTTGATCTATGTGATGTGATAACAACAGAATGCTCAGAATGTCTGGCAGAATCTCTGCAGATGAAATGGTAATTCACAGGTTTCCCATCTTAAAGCTAGGGGCCTAAACTACTACTATTCCCAGTAGTAGTTCTATTCCCAGCTCAGACTTTGAACTTGGGATGCCTCCAGAGAAAGGCAGTTAGACATAGGAAAGGGAACTTTCTTCTGTGAATAGCAGCTCCTGGGAAGAATTCCAGTAGTGAACCCTTACCAGGCAGCACTTTCAGCAGCTATGAAAGTGATGAATGGGTGTTTTGATCCTGGAAGTTGAGAGGAGCTGGGGAAGAAGAGACTCTTAAGTACACAATTGTGTATGTAATGGCATTTAAAAATATTCTTTCTGTGAGATAGTTCTGCTGTTTTTTAAAACTTAAGTTCGAGATACAAATATATCCTAGCTTATCTAAATTGATTGAAATTTTAAAAGTTGTAATTCAAGTTACAAATGTAATAAGAAAGGGGTAAAGCATGTATTGTTTAAGTGACCAAAGTAACCACAATAATATAATTCAAAACATGAATCAGAATCCAAGTTTCATGATTCTCTTGCTTTATTGACTTAAAACTTGTGTTAAATTTTACGTTTTTCATCTATACATTAGACTATGAGAAGTATTCTCTAGCTTGCTTCAGTGATTACCAAGTTTTAGATTTTCTATCAAAACACACCTCCTATTAAGATATGTACTCATTTAATTTACAAGTATAATTCAGAGATGATTTGTTTTAAAACCCAAATTTGCAGAGTGTGGTGGAACAGATCTATAATCCGGGCATCTGTGAGACTGAGGAAGGAGAACAAAAGTTTGAACACAGCCTGTGCCACACATCAACTTAATGGAACCTGTCTCAAAATTAAAAAAAAAAAAATGGCTAGGGATGTATTTCAGTGTGAATGCTCTGGATTTAATCTCCAGCCCTGAGAACAATCAAGTAGCTCAAACTTTAAGATGTGAAACCTTGTACTTACTCCAAAATATAGCATCTTACATATTTAGCTGCATCAAACATTATGTCCTTCAATATTTTTGATGGATTCTTAAGTAGAAATAATGAATCTATCTTTTTAATTGTAGTAATTGACTAAAACATGCTTGATGCCTTTATATCCTTCCACCATTATTTTTATTCAGAAACAAACTTGTGTTCTTCTCACATCTGTAGTCTCAGTTGTGTGATTCATTATTTTTAAGCTTGGATAACTTAACTACACATAGTTTTCCATGAGTCAGAGCAAAGTCTAGCTTTGGGGTTTGTTATTGTCTGTACTTACATAGCACGCCTGCCCTTGCCATTATTTTTTATGTTTTGGCCTCTTAATCTCTCTACCAGTTTCTTTGGGGATATTATTTCCAGTTTTCAATGAAAACCAGACAAGACTAGCTATGGATTGCTTGAAATTTTTTGTTACTTAACTGCTTTCAGAAAGTTCATACCAACTGTTTTGATCTCTAATCTTACTTCATCTATTTAACTCTTTAAAAATGGCATTATTCTAAGGTTTCACAGGTCTTTTGCCTCGAAATCTTAGAAATTCAGCTGAAATACCTGACAGATGAGCATGGTCACATGTGTCATGAACACAGACCAGGTACAGTAGTAGAGATTGTCCCAGTGTTCATGGAAAATAACTGGGCATGTGAGTTCTTTGAGAATGAAACATAACCTTACTTCTCTTAATTTGGCTGTTTTCAAGGGGGAAGTAAAATATTATCTGTGCCTAATGATAGCCTGAAGAAGTATGAACTTAAATAATCAAGAAAATGAACTTAAATATCAAGAAAATCTTCTTGATATTAAACTTGACTTAGGCAAGTGATAGTTTTGGATTCTTCATTTTACGTGGTACCAGAAAAAATGATGAAGGATTGTTCCTTGATTGACTCACTTCTAATTATCCCCCTGTCTCTGAGCCCTTCAACTCCTTTTCTCTCATACTTTCTTAAATCTACCAACTTACTGCCTATAAGCAGCACTCCACTAAAACATTTCCAAATAAGTAATGACCATGTTACATTTCCAGTGCTAAATGGGCTTGACCAGTCATCAGTATTCCATACTGATCATTGACTTTATTTAAATACTTCCATTTTGTTTCCAGGATATCCACTCATCTGGTCTTTCTTCTAATTTTATGACTCATATTACTCAGTGTTTTCTTTTTGTTGCTTTCTTTGACATCCCCATGAGCCCTACAGTCTGTTCCTTCAATCTTTTATTGTACACGTTTCTCTGGTAAACTCTCCAGTCTTATTGAAGCATTTATATGCTGTCATCCCCTAAATTTACATTTCTAGCTCAGATTCCAACTCTGAAATTCAGATTCAAATTCTTACCAGACTTTTAGGGTGTTGGCTTTTACTTTGGTTACTGAAGGAGTCCCTGGAGGATTTGAGTAGAGAAATGCTGTCCTGTGGTTTGATTTTTAACAGGATCACACTAGCTGCTGTGCTAAGAATGGATGAAAGGAGCAAGAGCAGAAACAAGTAGACAAGTTAAGAAGCTCCTGCACTCATTCAGTTGAGGTGTGATGATGGCTTCAACCAGGGGGTTTTTTGTTTTGTTTTTTGAGACCCCACCTTGCTATGGAGCTCAGAGTGGCCTTGAACGCACAAAGTAGCCCAGGCTGGCCTTGAACTTGTGGTGATCCTTCTGCCTCAACCTCCTGAGTGTTAAGATTACAAGCTGTCTCAGATTTTTAAAGTTGGATTTAGCAGGTTTTCTCCCATAAATTTGGTACAGAATATGAAAGAAAAGAGTTCTCTTTGACACTTTGCTGATCCTGAGACACAAGACGTGGTACCCACAATTTAAAAGAGGAGAAGTTTATTTGGGTTCACAGCTTTTAGAGATTTCAATCTTTACCTGGCTCCAACACAAGGATAGCAGGGTAGAGGGCCTGGCAGAGGAAAGCATCTCACTTCGTGACTCTGGGAAGGACGGAGAGAAGTGAAGAGTGGGGGAGGATACATACCATTCCATGTCATTCTCCCAGCAGCCTGCCTTCTCAACCAGACCTTGTCGCTTAGCAGCAAGGCAGCCATAGTGCTCCTGTTGTAATCACAATTTACAAGAGAAAAGATTTAATACAGGACATAAAATTAATAGCATTATTTTATTAATTATTACCCAAAGAGCTGAATGCAAGCATATGGGAAATCTGTGCACACATTAAAGATCCCAACAGTCCAGCTGAGGGCCTGGATCTCATGGCAATGTCCTGTACAAGTCCAGCTGAAAACCTGGAGCCCATGGCAATGCCCTCCATGAGTCCAACTGGAGATCTAGAGCCCATAGCAATGTCTCATGCAAGTCTGTAGGAAGGATCTGTCCTGGAAAGGCCCAGAGGTCAGTGATGGAAACTAGAAAGTCTGTGCCAGCAGGATGAAGGATCTGTGCCGGCAAGCTGAGGGATCTACACTGGACCCAGGAAGCAATGCTTAAGAGAAGGACCAGAGCTCCTCTGAAAAGAACTGCAGCCATCCTCAGTGATAGCGAGGACCTGAGCTTCTCCACTGGTGAGAACAGCTGAGTTCATGCCAGGAAAGCCAACACGACAAGTTTCTGCAGTAGAATCAACAGCACACCATCTTTCCCTCCAGTTCTCCTTTTATGCTGTTGGCAGCAGTCCCCAGATGGGCCTCCCACACTCAGAAGCATGCTGATTCAGTTCAGTTGGGTGTTCCAAGTTTCCGTTACATAATTCACCATAGCCTCCACGGTCCAGTCCTCTTCTGAAAGCCCCACCTATAAGATTATGAGGCTTTTGGAAGACGTTCTCTGTATAAACCATAATAGGAGTCATGATTGATTCCAAAATCTAAGAGGTTCCCCTAACTGAAATAGGGAAGAGTGTTTCTGGGGGTCAGGTTCTAATGGAAACGTATAGAAATTAGTTTTGAGCACGCTATTCTGAGGTGGACTTTTGAGTTTTTGCATTAAAAATTTATTCAGTGAATAACTGGCAACCTAGTCTTGCTTCTCAATGTACAGTATCTGTAATTTCTGCATCTGGATCCTTTTTTGTCTTGCCTCTGTTTGAGTTTCTGGAGTAGTAGGTACCAAGTTTGTACTCTGAGTAAAGTAAATCAGGAGTTAAATTACGTACCTACATATGCATGTTCACACACACACACACACACACACACACACACACACACACATTTGGTAATGGACACCAATCCAGTCTTCTTCCTATTATTTCTGACACTTGAGCTTTTCAGTATTGTGATGCGAAGTTGGGCTTCTCAGTGTAGTCCCTATTTGAAGGTAGTGGAATTTTAGTTTCAGTCAGTCCCCGTCACAACATTTTTACTTTTCAAAAAATTGTTACACATTTTTCTATCACTCTCATGATTATGTTTATCATTTTGGTTTGTATTTTTATGCCCTTAAACTAACAAATTTATCATTTTTTTCTTGAAATTTTTTTATGAGAGTGAAATTCAACAAAACAAAACAGAACAAAGCAAATGAAAACAAAGCAGGAAAATTGGTATAGAACTTCAAAGCAGGACACTGGGAAAACTACAATGGCAAACAACTAGTATATTTCGTTATCTTCATGATAGTTGTCTATTCCATCAGGTATAGCAAAATCAAACCAAAAATAAAGCAGAATAAAACCAATAAAAACAGAACATTAAATAAAGTGAAACAATCAGGGCAAAATAAAACAGTGAGAACAATATTGGATTTCAAAGACAAAACAGAAGGAAATCTCCCATATTTGCTATATTGCCTACTGCCATCCACCTAAGAGATGCTCATACTACTGGCCCCAGGCCTGCAGAATCATCCAGACAATAGTACTTTAGTTGCTATCAACTCAGTCTGTCCTCTGAATCAGTGGGTTGTTTATAGGGAGTGTGGGGAGGGGGTTTGATTCTCAGCCAGCATGCTGGTAGGCTCACGAGGCACTGACTCTTCTTTTTCCAGGAGCCACTTGGCTTGCACAGCTTACCGGAAAGGCTGGATAGTGGCTTCTTGTTGGATCCTCCCAGTCCTAGGCATGGCCAATGAAAGTTTTGAGATAGATAAATACAACATTCAATTTAAGAAAAATTTCATCTAAATAGCTTCCCCAGATTTTGCGGTTTAATATTAAGTAACTTTCCATACAAATATATAAATACACAGTATTTTAATTTTCATTAGAAACATTAGAATTTTCTACTTGTCAAAATGTTTACTTGTCATGATGTTGCCTTAATTGTAATGGATTCTGTGCTCCTGGCTCATTATCTGCTTTTATACTTTTAGTACAATCTACATTTGTGAAATTGCACAAGCTTCTAGCACATTTTTGGAATGTTTTGGATATGAAATGAATATTTGTTAAGAGCATATGAGTAAATTATAGAATTTCCCAACTCTGAAGTTCTTATTTATTGTTAGGTTAATTTTCTAATATTTTGTGCAGCTGATATTCACTTTCTTCAATTGATATATATTTATTTCCTTGACACTTGTATGAATAAGATGTTATGGAACAAACAATAATAATTTTGAAATATTTGTTAATATCCATTTACAGTCTGTTACTATAGAAAAATTTTCACAAAATAAAGAAGTAGACTACAATAAGGAGACATAAAACTCATGCAAGTAATCTGAGGGTTCACGGAAATGAATTTTATTGGAATGGAAATTCAAGAAATATTCATGAAACAGTGACATTTGAGATAAGCCTTAAAGAGTTGCTAGGATTCAACATGCAAAATGAAAATGAAGTCATTCTAAATGAGTAGACTGTAAGTGAAGTGATGAAGAGATAGAAAAGAGATCCAATAATAAAGTTGGCTCAGATAGATTAAAAGGGATGAAGGTAAAACGTGGAATGTAATGCTGGAAAGAATGTGGAACACATATGGCTGGCTATTGGCCATAGGAAAGAAAGAATATGGGGTTTTATCATAGCGGGATGCAAAGGGTTAGTCAAACTGTTATGACTTGTGTTTAGATACCCCCCAGAGCTTCGTACAATCACAAGTGGGGCTTTTTCAGAGTAGTCGGTTCTAAAATGTATGATGTTGGAATTGATTCATGGTGCAATGCTAGGATCAAAAGCACTAGGTTTAAGGGTGTGAATGCTGCCTGTTCTAAGTAGTCTGGATATGATATTAGGGATCGAAAGAGCTGTGGCTGTCTCTTGCTTGCTTTGCTGTCTTCTGTTGCAATGAACTGTTTCTCATTTGCAGTGGCCCCCTGCCATGTGCCTTTCTGTGTTGGAGCCAGCCAATTGAAACCACTATCAACTGAAAGTCAAATAAGCTTTTCACTCTTCAATTTTGGGTGTCAGGCATTTTGTCTCAGCAATGACAAAAGGAACTAAGACACAAAGTGAGATTGCTGTGATCCAACATTTTTTATGAGAAGATTATAGGCAAGCACTTGAAAATTGATCAAATGCTGGCAGCAAATTAGATATTATTTTAATATTGAACCTCTGTATGAAAAAGATGTAGGTTCTATTTCTAGATATAGAGGAAGCAGAAGAGAAGATAATTTAGGAACTTAGATAAAAGCAATTTTAGATGTATTAAATTTAGAGTAAATTTCACATAAAAATGTCTAACAGACAGTAGAAAATCTGAAACTAGAGCTGAAAAGAAAGAGATAAAGAATTTGCAAAAATGATTTTAAAATAGCATACAATCATTTTCTTTGATATGAAAGATTTGGATACATAGAAAATTTAAGCTACTATTTTGAATCATTTTGTTCATTAATGCACAGGTATAGATTTAAAAGCAAAAAATGTTGAACAAGCCTTGATGCAGTAACATCATTTTTCATTAATTTTCAAATATGAGTTATACAATTTTTTTTTTATTTTGTGGGACTTTAATAAAATCACTCATGATTTGTGTAAATTGAAAACCAAATGCTTGGTTGAATAAATAATTAGAAAGATAAGATATTTTCTCTACTATGTGTAAGTACACATTTCTATAAATATTTATTTCCATCAGATTCTAGCACTTTTTGTTTTTTCTATCTTTAAACTTAGGTGATGCATATATTGATGTTTATATTAAGAGTCATATGAGCCAAACTCCATTTTTTACATCTTAGAACCTAAATTATGATGCAGCAATTTTTAGTGCTTATATTTAAATTATACCTTTAAATATTTTAAAATTATAGACATAGAAAAGCTTATAAAATAAAAATATTTGTATGAAATATTTCTATCTCCAATTGCACTTTTTAGAAGTTAATATTCTTAACAGATTATTACGTGTTCTCTTCAACTTTTTAATACCTAAAGAGAAATGCTAATAAATAGCAGCCTTTTATTTTTTCCATGTCATTTCTTGCTATTTTTTATTTTGTTTTACTTCAACTTTTTTATTTTAATGTGAGCTTAACTACACATATTCTTCTGTAACTTGTTTAACTGAAAAATTTTCATAGGCATATTTATTAATGTTCTAGGATAACAATACAGACAAAGATTGCAATACTTTTATTATTTGTTCTCTTGGAGAAGTTTTCTAAAACTATTAAAACTTAGAAAATATAAAAGAATTAATATACTGTGATTTAGGCATCATCAATGAATCTAACCTTTATTTCCACAAAGACACTAAAACGTACTTCTAAGATCTTCACTTATTTTTAATAACACATATACTAAAGCCATTTTATACGTTAGTCTATGAAAGCCCTCTTTAAATGAGTTATATGTTTAGATAAAAATTATATTGAGGTCTGTCTTCTTAATTCTAAGTACTCTGCAGATGTATCAATTATTTATAAAAGTATCATTCCCAGAAAGTTGAAAGAAACAATGTTGTGTTTTATGCATTCAAAACTGGAGGAGCCTCTGAAGCTACATTGGTACATTCAGCCATCACTTATAAGAGGAGGTTTGTGATCTCCTAGAGACCCAAGAGGGTGTTAAACAGCACATATAATTACCTCTTTAAATGTCTTTACTGAAGGAATAGAACACAGATGTGAGTATTTGGCAAACTGTATATTTTCTTTTAGAATGTGTTATGAGATTAAATCAAGCCCGATGCACACCAAGCACACAAGAGTGAGGTTTTTTTGCTTCCTCTTCTGATATCTTCTGGGCTTACATCATCTTTTTTTAACCTAAAATCTAGTTTACAATGAAAGAAAGATCAAGTGAAATTTGAATATCATACCAGTGGTTCAGGGTCCTGTTGAAATTCTTGCTTTTTGCAAGCTACAACTTTGATTACTTAGTCTTTGGCTAGCACGGAGTAGTATGAAGTAAAAGTGGTGGGTGATTTTTACAGATGATATTATCTTATTGAAAAATTTCTAATGAGCAAATAGATTGTTCTCAGAATTATTAAAACTGGAATATAAATGAAATAAATACAGAATTATAATTATACATGTCATGTAATTTAATTAGTATTAATAATGTTCAGATGATATTTTATAAAATATTTCTAATTATTTCAATATGTCTTTCTACTGTCAGGGATAGTAGTGTTAGTAGTAATAGTAGTTTGGAAATTCTGTGTTATAATAATTTCATACATCAAAATACAACATGTATTTTTGGTTTGTTTATAATGTATTATGAGCAAATGATTAGTATCTACCTTTTTATTTAATCCTTTCACTGATTTTCAGTGTTCTTTTCCTCTTTGGTAAGCTTTATCTTTTTTTTCTCCTCATCTTATTCCTGCAGAAACCATACTAATAACTGATGAACTCTGAGGTCTCTAATTGCCTTTGTAGAACCAGTCTCTACTTATGGGGCTTTTCAGAACCACTAACATTTTTTTTCATCTGTGCCATACTTCCCAAATCTTTTACCCTAATTTATGCTGTTACACACACATGTTGTTCTGACACTCTTCAACAAGTATATGTTTTTCTTTATACTCTTTTGATTTCTTGTGTAATCCTTTTTTCCATACCTTTAGTGAAGTAGGGGGCTTGCTTGTAGTTATGTATTCCAGTTAGAACCAGTACAAATTCTGTCTTAACTTTTCTGCTAGTTGTATGATCTTGGCAGGTTAATATATCTAAGTTTCCATTACTTGATTTTCTTATTTAAAAAGACAGTTCTGCAAAGTTATTGTGAGATATTTGAAATAAAACTGCCCTTTGCAGATAGTACGTGATAAATTTTGAGTAATGGCAGGCAAATATCCATAGCCTTTAAGGTAAATATATTTCAGAATTGTATAGACTTTAAAAGATATATATAATCCATACATTACTTAATTTTTCCAACATGATGTGACTCAAGATTCTTTTACGAATTGATAATTCTATAGGGTAATAATTTCCTTTGAATTTTGTATGTGGAAATATTAGCCTTTTGTCAGTCAGGTCAGGTAGCACTACCAAATGAATTATGAAAGAACTCATTATTCAGCCTTTTGAGGTTCACAATTGTGGAAAAGGGTTGGGAATCTAGAAGATAAGAAAGAATTCTTCATTTTCTCATTGGAGTCCGAAATTTATCCTCTTATTTTGACCCTCTAGGTGGTTTCTAAATTTTTTACATATGGGGACACAGACTTATAGTTCTAAAGCTCATTCTCCTCCACCGTTATCCTCCAGATTGTTTTGTGAATTAAAAAATGGAATGAAAAGGACTATTTTGAGAAAGGCATAGTTAACTGGACGTGGACAATTAATGTGACATTGAGCATGTTCCCTTGTATATTGCCTAGTTATAAACTATATATATTAATGTCTGGGGAGAAAAAGACATAAAAATTAGTTTTTATTTCTTTCTTTGTGTGGGAAGCTAGTTCTTTATATATTTTAACTTGAAAGATGTTTTAGGAAGATATGTGGATAAGTGAAACAACCTAGCAATTTTAATTGTGTATTTTTTGTTTTACATAAATATTCATGAGTTTCTAGAGAAATGTAATTTTCTTATTGACAAATTAATATTGCTTTTGCTTCTTTGAAGATGTATATGTATTTTAGTCTGTTCTTTCCTATTATTATTGACTTGGGGCAATCTCCAATACTTTTTGATTTTTTATAAAAGTAAAAATTAGAATTACAATCTAATAATAATTATTATTAATTAGAATTGATTCTAGTATGTATATTTCTTTCAGTGCCCTTCTGAAACCAAAGCAACATTTGGGGTCCATCTTAAAATAGTAGGAGACTGGACAGGTATGTAGAACATAAAGTTTTAACATACATGTTTTGAAAGTAATAGAAGAGAACAGTAATTCGCATGGTATTATGGAGATTTGTATGTGTTCCAAAGTGCTTTTTTCTTTGCTTGTAGAGTTTTGACATCTACATATTTTTTGTAAGGTGCATTTTCAGAGCCAGAATACTTTGAATGTTAGTAATTATTAATAATGTGTTATTAAGTGTGCTTACAAATTTCAGGGTTCTTTCTGCTTTTCAGATGTACTGGCAGTACTGGAACTACTAAAAATAATTTCTTTGAGAATATGATTTTAAAATTCATGGGTGGCTTAACTCTCAAAGCAGTCAACACCTGAGATGAGATCGTACCATTCTTCCAGTTTGGGAGTGACCTTTTGTGTGTTGTATCTGTGCATATAGCAACTACTGCATACTTGAGAGAATGATCACTTTTAATAGTAGGGATATTGGTGATACTTTACCCATCTATTCAAGAAATATATTGCATTACCTGAGAGATGCATTATATTGAGTTCTGAGTAAATAAAATAAATATTCTTTGTTATAATGCCTCAACCCACCACAGTGACTGACAAGTGAGTAGTCAGTAAATATTGAATGGTTGGTTGCTTAGGTTGTTTGAAGGAAAGAATGAAAAACATACACATGTAAATTAAAAGTTTTTATAATTAAGTGCTAAACAAGGAATCACTTTAGAAAATCTACAGGAATTCAGAAAAAATGTAGTTAGACTCACACAAGTAGTTTCACAAAGAAGATAGAATTTGGGCTGAACCTTGGAAATCAGGAAAATGAAAAAAGATACAGATAACAAAGTGAAATTTAGCTAGTCAAGTATCAGTGAAAGCAGCAAATATCTGTATTTGTGAAAGATAAGATAATCCCTCTCCAATAAGTCAAACAAAATCCAAGTCAATCAAACAGTCAAACAAAATCAAAGATTTTGTTCTGTCAAGTAATACAGAAAAGCCTTTTGTGGTCATATGGTGAAGATTATGAATGCCCATAAAATGTAAGAATCTGGATTATTTAGGGAACATTTGAAAGATCTGAAGCACTGGGATAAAAATACTATTGATGTGTTCCTATAGTAGGTAGATGAATTAGAAGCAAGGAAGACCTGTAAGTTATTGAGGGCCGGTGGGGAGGAGAGGCGTACGTGCAAATTGGAAGGAGTACGTTTGTGAGCATAAGTTAAGAAGTTAACACTGGGGAAAAAGGACCTAATTGATTTAAAAATCAGTGAAGGAGAAAATGGTAGGTAATAAGAAAGTAGTATTTGGGGGTGAGAAGAAAGCTAGTATCAACAAGAAAAATATATCTACTTAAAAAATAAGAGTGTGCATAAAATTCCACTTGGTATAATACTGCATACCCGTAATTCCAACACTGCGGAGATGAAAACAGAAAGATTGTGAGTTACAGGCCAGCCTAGATGACATAGCAAGACCCTTTCTCAAAATAAAATTTTTAACATAAAAAGTGTCTGCATTTAAAAAGACAAACATCTGGGAAAAAATAGAGAAAATTTGAAAGATGAAAGGACTTAATGGGCAAATGACAAAGAATTGAAAAGATCTTTGAGAAAACAAGATTATAAAACGTACGGATTTACCTTGGTTACATAACATATTGATTACTTACACTACAAGTAACATTAGATGCAGCTTTAGATAAAGACTCGGCCAAAACAAAACAAAAAGGTGACAACTGTTTATCTGTTGTTATATGTATTCCAAACCAGGTGTGTTTCCAAATTCACCCAGCTGAATTTTCATAAAAACATTAAAACAAAATATGTACTGTGTGTTTAAATTTTTATTTTTTCATATTCTTTGTAAGTCAAATTATGGCAACACTAAACTAATTTTATTATTTTATGATTATAATATATTTTAGGCAAATTATATCAACAACCATACATCAGATAAAACTGTGAACAGCTTTTGATTGCTGCTGACACAGAGGGAAGGGGGGTAGAAAGAGACGATATTTTCATTGAATATTGAATCCATTTTAAAGGACATAAAAAAGGGGAATTGAAATATATTGCGGCAGACTGACTTCTTTGAATGGTACAAATCATATTAGAGTGTATAAAATGTCAAGCTTTTACATAATTCATGTTCATACCATATAAACATTGGTCTGAAACCATAATAAATATTTATTATCAACCGATACATCCACAAATGTGTGACCTAAAGTACACTTTTTGTTGTTGCTATGGCTTGTGAATTATACATTCTGGTCACTTGTGGAAGATAGGATATGAGCTAGTTTACTGTGGTTGATCATCCAATGTGCATTAAATACCTACTGTATTATAGATTTTATTGTATACTCTAGAGATAGAGCATTGACCAAAACAGAGTGCCTGCTCTCAAAGCAGTTTTAGTCTAATCAGTGAATCCTCCAATAGATAGAAGAACATGAGTAGATTGCCTGTTGGATAGTGATGAGTGCAGTAAAGAGACACACAAGTAAAAGAACAGGAACGAGCAGAGTGAGTGCTATTTTAGATAAGGTGTTTCGTTACAAACTTCATAAGGATGTGTAGGCAGGTGAAGGAATCAGTCTGGAATATTTAAAAAAGAAAAGAATTTAGGCTGAAGATAGCACAAAAAAGAAGCTTTTGGGAAGGGAAAAATTTTGCACATCAAAGAAGAGCCAAGAGGCCAGTGCATGGAGTTGAAACAGAGTGAGAAAAGTGGTCAGCAATTAGTTCAGAGGAGTAGGGTGAGGGTCCTGTGCTGAAGGCTGTCAGAAGATTTATATTTTCATCTGAGGTCAAAGTCTTGGCTTTGAAATCTGTCTCAGTAATTATCTGTGTTGTACCCAGGGCTTGGAAGGTTGGGTTATGACAAACAACTGAGTTTAAGAAGAAGGGGTAACGGGTCATATTTTGTGAGCACTACAGAAATTAGATCAACTTTCTGGGAGGCGGGTGGGGTTCTGACATCATTTTGGAAATACTTTCCTGGTGTTTCTGCCTCTTGACATATAATTCTGCTTTATGGGGGTTGGGAATTTCATCCACATATTGTAACTTGATCGCATCAGCCTGCAGCAGGAAGTAGTTAGAACTGGAATGCGAATGAAAAGAAACTTTTGATGAAGTCCAGGCCCCCCAAAAATGATAGTTTGGCTTAGAGTGATAATGCTTAGGAGTGAGAAAGGACTGATACTAGAAACAGCCATAGCATGCATAGAGGGCACAAGTGGGAATTCAAAGTTCAGTTTTGTTCACATTAAATTTAAGAGATCTCTCAGACTTCCAGGAGGTGAGGTTGCATAAGCATTTGCATATAGAGAGATACCTAAAATCATTACTCCACAGTAATAGACAACCACAATAAAGTAAGTATTAAAATAAAGCAAATACATGAATGTTTGGGTTTCTCAGTGCAAATAAAAATTGTATCTACACTCTATTGCAGTCTCATATCTAGAACTTACAAAGAATTAAAAAAAAATCAGACCCCAAAATTTGAAGACCCTACTTATAAATGGGCATCTAAAATGAATATGCACATCTCAAGTGAAGAAATACAAAGAGCAAACAAATGTCTGAAAAAACGTACATCATCATTGGTCACTAGAGTGATGCAAACTAAAACAACAGTGAGATTTCATCTCACCCTAGAAAGAAAGTCTATCATCAAGAAATCAGTTAATAACAAATGCTATAGAAGCTGTGAAAAAAAAGGAATCTTCTTGTTGGCAGGCACGTAGACTGGTGCAACTACTATGGAAATCAGTATGTAGATTTCTCAAGGAACTGGGGTTACAGGACCCATTCAACTTAGCTATTTTCCTTCTTGGTACCTTGAAAAAATTTAAAACATCATACCACAGAGATATATGCACACCTATGCTTATGAAGCACAATTTGTAATAGATAAATTTGGGAAACAACCCAAATGCCCATCAACTGAAGAATGGATAAAAAAGATGTGGTCTTTTTACACAATGGAGTACTACTCAGCCATAAAGAAAGACTTGGGACTTTTACAGGTAAATGGGTGCAACTGGAGACTATACTCATAAGGGAAGTAAATCAGACTCACCTGTGTAAACATCGTGTTGTCTCCCTGGTCTGTGGAACTAAAGGAGCAAATGAGGACCAAAATGTACAGTAGACACTGTGAAATGAGAAGCTGTTCAAAAGGAAAGAGGAACCGGGGTGGGAAAAGGGGCAAGGAAGGAATATAAAAGGAAAAACAATACAAGGTAGTTACTCTGTTAGTTTCTCTTAGTTCATTGAAAAGAACGTTTATGTTAATATCACCTGGAAATTTTTTATGCCACTAAGTACTTTGAGTAGGCAAGTACTGAGTAAGTACTTTGAAGATAACAACATGCAATATATTAACTATTACTTTTTCTCTTATTTTGTTTTGAAATTCTGTTTTTTTCCATGAAATAAAAAAGGTAAAACTATATTTATTTTAAATTTAAAAAATATTTTGTTGTTAAAAGCTGTCCTCTAAAATTCACATGTTGAAACTTAATCACCAATGTGACAGTAGTAAGATACAGGGATCTTTAGCGGGGAAATGATATTAGGATCCCTATCAAAGATCTTGAGGGTTTGCTGTTTTCTGCTCTTGCACTGCCATGTGCAGAAACAGGATCCATCGCCATTAATCGCACTGCTCTGTACCTACCATGTGTGCATGCAGAGACAAAGCATCACCTCGGAAGCAGAGAGTAGTTTCTAACAGAAACCTGAAGTCTGAAACTTTGTCTTCCAAGCCTACAGAACTATAAGAAATCTCTATCGTTAGTAAGTTATGTAGACTGAGATATTTTGTTGTAGCAGTACTAATGACTGAAGACAAATGTTAGGATTTTTAAAGATGTCTTTATTATTTATTTTTAGATCTGGCTAAACAGATGCCAGAACATTTGCTAGGATATCACTAAAGAACTATCAAGAATTTACGTGTCAAATGAAAGAAAGACATAGGTCAGTAACTGGAAAGAAGTTAAAGGGATATGGCAGATACGTAAATAACATATTATGTTCTAATATATATGTATTATAATCATATGCCATAACAGTAATATATTTTGGGGAATGGTATGAATAATTAGAATAATATAGGCAGGGAAAACTTCCTGCTGGACAGATAGAGAGTAGAGGTACGGGAGCAATGTCCATGAATGAGTTCCTTATGATGTGCTATGGAGGGAGTGGATCCTAGTGTCTGATTCAAGGAGGAGCTGGTGTTGGCTAAGCAGCATGAGTACTTCATGCTTTGTACCCAGAGGGAAGCAAAGAAGATGGCTCTGGTTTGGTTGAAGGATTTGGGCTGGGAAAAATGAGATTTCTATTTTGGTTTCTTCTGTTTCTCATGGAAATACGTAGTACGTTTGTACTGAGAATGAGGATGGGAAAAGTTATGCTAGAATTGGAAATGAAGAAAAAAGGTATAATGTATCATTTGAGGTAATAAACTGATGACTGAGGCATGGTGATCTCAACTGTGCAAAGTCATCTTCCAAGCTACGAGTTGTAAATTTAAGGTGAGATCTTTAAGAATAATCATGATGTTTTTGGTTATGGTCCACCGCTCTAGATTAGCAGCTGAGCAGATAGGGAGGTGTATTTTAATCAGCATTGTTCCATTTCTGATTAAATTCATTATAGCTGTCACCTCCAATCCATTCCTCTGCATTGCAGCTATAGAAACTTTAAAACATAAATCAAATTAAATTACTCATCTTGCTTAAGTCCCTTTAATTGCTTCATATTCCTTCTAGGAAAAAGACAAAAATCTTTGTCATGGCCTAGAAAATTCTTTATGCTCTGGCACTATCTACATTTTATTTTGTCCCAGTTAACTTCTTTTATACCTACCAGCAACACTGGCATTCTTCTTCTTTTTTTTTTTTTTTTTTGGCAATTGATTCTTTCCATCTCTCTGGCTTCCTTCCACGCTGTATATCCTGACCTATATATCTTGGATGCCACCCTGCTCACTCCCACTCAAATATGTGTGAAGTTTGTTTAGATTACAGCTCAGGAGACACTTCTGAGAAGACTTTTAGACATCGTGGTTTAGGTGTTTTGCATATTCTGTCATCATATATTTCCCTACTGAAGATCACTCTTTCCATTGATAACAGTCCAAGTGAGAATATTCGGGAGACTCTAAGCATTATCATGTTAGAGTTCAGTATCTGTTTATACTCACCATTGAACTCAAGGACCTGATAAAACAGTATAAACTAAATATTTGTTTAGGAAAAGAAGAAGGAGAAAGAAGGAGGGAGGAAAGGAAGGAGGAAAACAGACATTCATATCCTCTACTCATGAAAATGCAAAACCTAGTGGAGGTGCGGTCAGATGTACAAACAAATGTAGTAAGTAGTCTCCAAAATACAAGATGCAGAAGTTTTGGTATGGAGATTAAGGTCGTTCCTGGGCCAAAGTCATATATATATATATATATATATATATATATATATATATATATGATTTTCCCAGAGTGGTAGAATATCCAGGGAGAGAAATAGCTTGATAGTTCAGATGAGTAACCATCAAAGTCAAGAAAATGTCCTGTTGTGGTGCCAGGAAAAGGGACCGTTAAGAGGTGAGGATGCAAGGAACTTGAAAGTATTGCTACAAATCTGCATCTTTTGCCTACAGATGTTAGTGAAACATTAAAGAATTTTAAATTGGAACTGAAATCAAATTTTATATGGGTCCCTCTGCCAGTGTTCTATGCAGTAGAAAGGAGAAAGAAAGACCAGGTTAAATGCAAAAATACCTAATTAAGTATTTCTCACAGTGTCAAGAAAGAACAGGATTTACCTCTTAAATTCTCAAAGTGGGATATGTATGCCTTCCAGTAAAATAGGTCAGAATAAGAGCATTGGGAGAAAATTACTGCTAGCCTTATAAAAATCATGTCAATGAGAAAATGTATGAGAGTCGGGAATACATAGTATAGGCTGCTGTGAAATACTGAATCAAAAGCAGTAGCTATGGAGAGTTAGTGTACAAATGGAAGCATATAAGAAATAGGGCTACCTGTAAATTTCCCCTGAACCCAGACTGAATTTACACTGATCTGGCCCATAATTAACAGTGGCAGGTAAGTAATAAATAGAAACGTAATTACCATGTATTTATACCATATATATATCTCGGATCTGGGGTCTGGGTCAGGAAGAAGCTTCCTTAGCTTCCATAGCTTAAAGTAGCTATAATTTGTAATATGAAATGCTAATTCTAGAGTTATTCTGTGTGAAAATCATTGAAGACAGCTGATTAATTAATAGAATGGAGCTTAACATGCATTATTTGGTATTATATTAAACCATTCAATATATGTGACCTGGGCTTAAATTGATTTTATAGTCTCAGAAATCCATTAACATTTTGTGTCAGGGAAATGAGAAGTGCATGGTGTGTCTTGTAACTTAAATGTTCATTTGTTCTTAGGAGAGAGGACAACTTCTTTTTCCCATTTTTTCAGTATCTGAACATAAAATTTGTGTAACCATTTTTTGTAGATAATAGCTCATATGTAATGCCACAGCAATATGAAAACTTTACTAAGTGACAGATTTTACTATTTGCTATGTTTTATTCTAGTCTAGGCATTTCCCAACCCTAAACAGTGAGAAAAATACAATCATTTTTTGCTTTATAGCCAATAAAAATGTTACTCTTAAGTCTTGAAAATAAGTAATTTCTGGAGCTAGATGTAGTTATTATAGTAAAGTGATTTTTTACATGCATTGTTATATTCTTACTTTCAAGTTTTTGTTTTAAAGAGAAACTTATACTGTTTTCTAGTATTTTTCTATTTGATTTTACTATATAATGTGAAAAAATAAGGATAGTGAAAAATTTTCTTGGTAACTTAATTTCTTAATAATATAAAAAATATGACTGTAATGTACTGAATACCCAAAAAGGTATATGATACTTTGTTAAGTCCGTCTAGAATTAATGGCCTAAATAAAGCAAAGTTTGTGCTGTTATTATCATTAGAAAAAAATTTTAAGAACTTGTATTCTGGATTCTCTTGCAGCACTTGTCTAAAGAAATTATAATTTTAAAGCAGAATAACAATATAATATATATTATAATAATATAAACTTGATTGTTTATAATGATTTAGATAAGGCTTTTAAGGTCATCAAAATGAATATATCTTACATATTAAAACCTAAACTGGTTTTACAGTCTGGTATTTAAAGGCACTTACTTACAGTCTGTGTATTTAAAAGCAATCAAGTTTGATCCAGCACTTTAGGAACTTAGGAGTCTTTGCTCCATCTTAATGAGTAAAAAGAGAAACCAAGGGAAAAACCAACAATTCTCATAGAAAAATGAATTAAAAAGGTAAACCAATACATGCAAATTGAAGAGATGGGTAGGTATGGAGAATAATAACCTACCAGAATGGAAACCCAGGAGCAGAAACCTTCTCAGTTAGAGAAGGGGTAGGAAAGTCTGAACTGTAGTTGTTAATTGCCAGAGGCTCTGTGGAGACAAGGTTGAAAGATAAAAACCTTTATGCTTCTGTGAGTTTTATCTTCAGGAGATCTACATGGCCTTCACAGTGAATATCAGAGAAACAGGCAAGGGGAGGAAAATAGGAACTTATTTTAAAATAATCTAGAGCATCCTGCTTTTCTTAACAAGGCCTGACCTCAGGAGAAACTTTTACCAGAGGATAATCTGTTGGGGTTTATATTGGAATATAATTTACCTGACAGAAGGGGAAATTCACAAGGCTCCTCTAGCCAGCCTTTCCAGCTGAAGGACGAGGTATTAAGCAGCGCTGGTGAAGTTCGGCAAAAGACAGACCCAAATCATTGGGCTTAAGAACTCTCTGCTCGTTACACACTTCACTACTGCATTATTAAATCCCTGTTGATTAGAGCTGCTTTTATTCAATGAATCATGTCTGCCTTTCCACAAGAGTATAGTGTTGTGGGCAAAATAACTTCTAACCAGTTAAGGCTGTGTTTCCTGGAAAATAAGACCTAACTAAAAATAATCGGCCTTGAAAAATAGAAATCGAAAGTGTCAGCTCTGACCAGCCTATCCTTGCTTTACTTACCTTATGGAGTGGCCATGAAGCAAGAGAGCAGTGATGACAGGATGTGTGATAGGCAGATTGAGGCTGGAATTTTTGATCTCTAATTCTCAAGGCTAATTATTTTATGGTTAGGTCTAAGTTTTGGAGAGACAGGGTGTCAGATGTATCAAGTTCATGTTCTCAAAATATTGAGGAATGAAGCTGGGAACCAAGGGAGGACATTGGAAATAAGAAGAAGAATAGCTCCTGGATTTCTAGGAGAGGTCTTGAGAGGGTGGCTGCTGAAGCTCTTTGTCAAGAGTGTTTTGTGCAGTAAAATCACAGTGTGTGCACAACGTGGGTCAAATTACGATCAGCCTGTAGCTTTACAAGTATAGTCGCTTACCTAGTAGTGATCCAATAGGGAAATGGATAATGTAGGAAATGTATATGGAAAAAACAAAGGCATTCTTAAAAAGTGATGAGTCCAGATGTTCTGGTCACCCAACTGTGTGTCTGATTTCTGTCTAGCTTCATTGGGCCGGGTGATGCTGATTACAGTAAAATTTCAAGCTGCTGTTTAACTCTAAGGAGGTCTTTGGGCCTGGCTATTGTGTCTCCATCTTGAGACCTGGCTTTCTTCAGATTCATCTCCAGCCACAATCTTTGTCTGTCTCATGTTCTGCATTGATTTCCTCAAGGGCACATTCCTGCTCTGACTGCATATTAATTTCTGTCTTAATAGTCTATAGTACTAGAGCTTATGTTTTAAAAAGTTTGAAGCATCAAAACCAAGATTCAAAATGAGTTAAATGTGGCAGAAATTTTAAGAGTTACCATACCAGGAATTTAAAAAATGTAACAGTGTAAAATCTAGCAAGATAAGAACTGTTACAATGAAAAAGTAGGTAACATACAAGAACAGATGGATAATGTAGGCAGAAACCAGAAATAATCAAAAGGAAATGTTACATTAATGATGGTGATTAGGAAACATTGCTGTATTAATATAGCTTAAGATGGAGTTCATACTTAGAGCTGTTTGGAAATAAGGCTTCAGAGATGTGTAACAGCTCTTACTTCGTTTAAACTTAGAATATTAAACCAAAGTGTGAGCTCATAAGAATCGAATGAAATTTAGCACAGTCTGAAGACTTTTTCAAGGAATGAGAACTTGAGTTGGCTTTTAAACCTTGGGCAGGATTTGGTTAAGTGGAACACCAAAGGTCCTGACAACAAACAGATCCTGTGCACCAGGAATCAGAGGAATCAGGAAACCCAGTCGTGCCCAATGTAACTGTCCACAGAAAGGTTGTAGGAGGCTCTCCAGAATAGAGACGAGAAACCCACAGGGCAGGAACAGGTGCAGCTGCCCTGACTTCCATCAGAGATATTCAGCATGATCAATGAGAGGCACAGAAATTAAGATACATATTCATAAAAGTTTGAGCTCAAGCCCTGAAGAGAAAGACAACATGGTCTGAGACTGGGAGTATTTGTATGTTTGAAGAGGTAGGGATCGTGAATTTGTGAATCTATAAAAACTTGGGTGTAGATTACTGGAAAAAAAAACTTCATCCACAGGTAGAAAAATAATGGCTCATCTTACAGATAAAAGGATGGCCTATTTTATGAGAAAGGCACAGGACCACTCTTACAGTTTTTAAAAATGAGTGATCTATGATGTTTTGCCTAAAACATTTTTTGAGCCATTGAATCTGCTTCTCCATTTTAAGATTAGGTTTCTAAACATTACCTTGTCAAGTAAGCTGTCTGTGAGGAATTTTGAGAGTGATGGATGTGGAAAAAAAGAAAGAAAGGAAGAAACAAAAAGCCTAAGAAGAATATAGCAGCCCAGGCGGTAAAGATACAGAGTGTAGACTTGAATAACTGCTAAATTGTAGTCTTCTTAAAAGTAGAATTTTAAAACTGCCATTTTCTTGTCTGCTTTCTACCTATTTTTATTTCTTCTATCCTATCTCAAAACAACTAACAAAGGAAGTGGATTCATCTGCTTGATTGTTGTTCTTCTTGTTCGCATATGCCATAGGGCTGGTTGTTCACCTTAATATGTTCTGTTTAAGAACAGAGAAAACTCACGACCTGGTTGGGTTTGACAGATTTCAAAGGAGCATAGATTGTGGGGCATTGCTTTTGTTTGCCTAGAGTTTTGGGTTTAGAACTTCATATAAGCATGAAAGAAAGTCTGCATTTTCTTTGAGTGTTGAATAAAATTGCCTGTTCCTTCAATATGTATTTAAGAGGTATTCAGTTTGTGCAGAAAGCAGGAACTGAATTAGTATCAAGCTGAGCTCTGATCACTTTGAGGTGTTTCTTTTGTTGAATACCAACATTGTTTAAAGAATGCATTTGCTGTGGCAAATGAAAATATAGCATTTTCCTTAAGAGATGGATTGTGTAATGGAAAGCTTAGTAGCAATTATGTGTTCATACAGAAATGCTGCAGTTATTTTCCTAACTTTCCTTGAATCTCTGTGTTTTCCTTGTCAATTTGTGTTACAACTTTGCTTCTGTGGCATTAAAAGAGGATTTGTATTTTATGAGAAAGCCAGTTGTAAACATTGATTCAGTAGTGTATTTACAGGCCCAGATGTCTGCAGTTCCTTCAAAAACTGCTTTTGAGTTTTTAAATACTATTTTTAAGCAGTGGAAACAAAATATAATGAATATCAGAAGAGCAGACTTTTATAACTCTACTTCCCTTGAAAATATAAAGATCCATTAAACAGTTTTCTTTTGTGTAATACTGCATTGTCTACCTTTTGACTTTCTGCTGTTTAAAAAAGTACCAAGTGTGGAGGCATGCAGATTGCATGGGACCCTGCTGGAATTTTCTCTTAAGCAATTCTTGGGCAAGAAAAAAGTAAAAGGAGAAGGGAGAGAAAAGGAGTAGAGTCCTTTCTTTCTAGGGGATGAGGTAGTATGATGCAGTGGAATGAACACTGGACTATGAGTTTTGCTTTTTGTGTTTTCATTTTGATTCATTTCTTCACCCTTTGCGAGACACATAACCTGGGGACTGTTAAAGTTGTCTGCTTTTTAGTTTCCTTACCTATAACGTACTGAATCAAGTGCTTCATTTTTGCTGTAAGATTACAAATCATTACAGAGAAATAATCTAGGCTATGGATAATTTAATTCCACATAGAGTGGGAATGTTCACATACCTATTGTAGTAAAGCTGAGAAAATTTCAAAGGAATATTGTTGAGGATCTGTGCCACACACGGGATTTTTGTTACCTACCTATCTCCTATTAGTGCCCTGGCTTATTTATGGCTCTAATTGTACACGCATCATACATTATGTTGTTATTTTTCAAAAGTCACACAGAGGGGCTTGTTTTTCTCCTTACATCAGACTAAAATTTTATATTTTGTATTATTTTTACATTTGCCTTAATATTGGTGGAAGGAAAATTTTATAAAAATCGAAGTATGCAGCTTATTATTTTTTCTAAAAATTGTAGACTCCATTTGTATTCTGTCACAGACAATTGGATTGCATGTTTAATGAGAAAATATTCTTGCTCTCCAACTAGATTTCTTGTGTATTTAAAGTAGCATTAACTTGAGTGCTTTTGACGTTGCTTTAAAAGCAATATTTTAAATAGCAACTATTGTTATTCAATACTTAGTTACTATGGCAACAGAGGATATTCATTTTACTTAAATTTGTCAGAAAAGAAAAATCTATGCTTTTCAGATTTTTTATTAGTATGGATATGCTCTAATTCTTGTTTGAAGTATTTGGTTTTCTAACATTACTGTGCATTATTTCATTTCTTAAAGAAAATAAAACATTAATTTTTGACAAATCATAAATTTTTAAATCCCAAGGAGTAGTGCTGTTTTCCTCTTTAAGTAATTTTATAATTGCATTTCAAATCCTTCTCCAAATAACTGTAATAGCATTGAAATTTATTTGTATTTTAGCATTTGTTTTTGATAAGCAGAGCAATCTTGATAAAATTGAATTTTATTTATAATGCATAATAAATAATAGCTACTCAGTAAAAGTTTGTTGAGTAACCAAATGAATAAAATATGACTTAGTTGGTAAATTTCTTACTGCCAAAGCTATTGCTCATACTTCCAATTCTAAGTTCTCCTTCTTCAGAGATCATTGATCTCTATTAATGTAGTTCATAAAGCAAAAATATTAGAAAAATATTTACCTTACAAGCCCTATGGATCAGAAGGGCATCATTTTTTGATGTGTTACCTTTTTATTGTATTTTTAAATAAAACTCTCCTGATTTTTTGATTTCGTACTACAGGCATGTCCAAAAAAGTTGGCAGTTCTGATCTTTTGTATTCTGAGAGTATACACTTAGCACTTATTTATTAATAGTAATGTATGTTTTGACAATATATAAGTCTGTTCTTCAAACCTTTAAGCTTTCGAGTACCTAATTTTCTGGTTGACTGTTAGTAAAGAGTCTTATAAATATTTTTGAAAAATAATTTTTGAAAGTGTACATTTTAGGTTTTTATACCTGAAGGGTATTTCCTATATGTTGTTAGAAAATTAATTTTGACTCTTTCATTTAAGCATTATGTGTGTGTGCCTGACTGTGTGTGTGTGTGTGTGTGTGTGTGTGTGTGTGTGTGTGTGTGTGTTTTGGTGTGATCTCCTTAGGTACAGGAGTGGACAGTAATCCAAAAGGTATAATGTGGGCCTTGTGGATGAAAGTTACCCTTAAAGACATGTTTATGCACTCTGGACACCTTCTGTCCTCTATCTACTCTTAAAAAAAATCATAATGTTTAAATTGCCCTAAAATTGTCAGTTTCAAACAAGATACAATAAATAAAATTTAGAGCAATAAATGAAATATGAAAAGTTAATGTTTTTCCCCTTCAATTTTAAATCCTTGTAATACTCATTCTTACTGATATATAATGGTGTAGTCTTTAGATTCCCTAGATATTGCAGAAGAAATTACCAGCAATTTACAGAAACTAGAATACCAGAGAAAAAATTTAAATGTGTAACTACTAATCAACCCCTAAGTAAATTCCTTTAAAGGCTCTTTTCACAAAAGTTTTGAGAAATACACTGATGTTATTCATTCCAGAATCCTTGGAATATTCTTGTACTCTGAGAAAGATAGCCAGTGAAGCTGTTATGGAAATGGCCGCCTTGTACTCACAAGAGTCCAGGAGGTAGTCCTCAGTGACAGAGAAGTGGTGAGCATGGTCACCATATTGGGCAGAATAACTGGAAGCATAGTTCACCTGTTATTATCTTTGATATTGAGTACTGATGTCCTTAAGATTCAGATAAATGAACAATCTAGTAAAATCTTACTTGATTAGTAAAGGAAATAAACTAGAATTCATCAACAGAGACAGCCTGAATCATCTCAGTAGAGTTGAATCATCTCATTAGAGTTGCAGTACATTGTCTAGTTCCCAAATTTGAACAAGCTTATAGATTTTGAACATTTTTAGTAAAACTTATTTTTGAAAAAGTCCTCTTTACATATCAAAACGTTTGAAAATCTTTCTTAACTTTTCTCAAAGCAACCTATTGCCTAACAGGTAAACTGTGTATTGAAGGAAGAAAATTATCCAATCTCTGGATAAAGTAAATTTAATGATAATGTGTTGTTATTTACTTAGGAAACTAAACATTACTATTGTTGGTTAGTAACTGCAGAGCCTTATTAGGGCATTCATTGTGTTTTCTTTTAATTTGATGTCACCGTAATCCTAGGTGACTTCTAAATCTACTCGAGAGTTATTTCCCCAATTTCAGAATGCATTACTAGAGTAAATATACTCAACCACTGTCAGAATCTCTTATCTGTGAAATCTCCTTTTTCTTTTGCTTTATATTTTTCTCTTGATTTACTGTTGACATGTTGTACTCTTAGATGAATAACAGCCCTTCTTACACTGTTTTCCATTTTATTGCTGTTCCTGAAAATTCATGTGTGGCATTATTTCTTCTTTAATTTATACAGTAAGATCCTACTCTTTTATATTTGTATAAAAATTGTTAAAATGCTTTGTCAAAGGATTCAAAAATGTATACTAGATGGAAGATAACTTCTTTAACAAACTGTACTGAGAAAACTAGCTATACACAGGCAGGAGTATGAATCTAGATAAATAGGTCACACATGTACTAAAATAATATCAAAGTGTATAAAATATCTTAATATTAATCATAAACAATCTGCTGAAAGATAAAATAGGTGAAACTCTTGAAGACCTAGGCAAAAGAAAAGACTTTGTGAACAGAACCCCAATTTCACAAGAAATAAAATCAAGAAGCAACAAATGGTGTACCAAATTAAAAAGCTTCTGCCCAAGCAAAGGCAACAACCAACAGAGTGAGGAGACAAGTTATAGAATAGGAAAAAATTTTGGTGACTATTTCTTGGACAAAGGACTAATATCTAGAATATATAAAGAACTTAAATAATAAGCTCCACCCCAAATAAAAGACTCAATAAAATTGGACAGTTGAAATGAAGACACTTCTCAGAAGTACAAATTGCCAATAAGTACATGAAAAATATTCAGCATCTATGGAAATTAGAGGAATGCAAATTAAAGCAACACTGAGATTCTGTCTTACTCCAGAAGGAATGACCATCATCAGGAAATCATAATAAATGCTAACAAGTTTGTGGGAGATAAAGGGACCCTTCTACATAGTTGGTTGGAATGTAAACTAGTTATGAAAGTCCATATGGAATTTCCTCAAAAACAAAGCAAAAACTAATATCGTATTTGACCTTGTTATTCCCCTTCTAGGTATTTTCCAAAAGAATTAAAAGCATATTATAAGGGTACATGTATGCACATGTTTATAGCAGCACAACTTGTAATAGCTACGTCTTGGTTTTGTTGTATATGTCCATTACCAGATGAATGGATAAAGAAAAATATGTCATGAAGAAGGATACATTTGAATCACTTGTAGGAAAATGGATGTATCTTGAGAGCAGAACTTTCAGTAAAATAAATACTGTAATTTAAAAGAGCAAAATAAAAGATGTCTAATAGGACATAGGGAGCTAACTTTTGCAAATGAGAAGACAACTAAGAGATGGAAGGTGAATGGAAGGAGAGGAGAGGAAGAAGAAGTAAAAAGAATTCAGTTGTGTTATATACACGCACCATCTCACTGCAGTGAATGTAATCATTATGTACTGCAAACTTTTATTTAAAAAACAGAATTGTTAAGCCAGTAGTGATGGTGTACCCCTGCAATCTCTGTACTTAGGAGTATAAGACAGGAAGATCATTGCAAGTTGGAGACCAGCCTGAGCTATGAAGTGAGCTGAAGGCCAGCCTGAACTGTATAGTGAGAACTTGTCTCAAAAAAAAAAAAAAAGGAGTTGTTAAAGTGCAAACTTTGGCTCCTACCTTTCCAATTCTAACACAGTAATTTCAGTTTCTTCTGCCTAAGTCACCTTCTGAAGTAGGGTATCTTTGTGTGCTATGATTGGCTTTTTATGTTATATACTTGAAAGGATGGGTAGAAAAATGACTAAGCAGGGAAACAGGAATTTTCATTTGAAGAAAATTTTTCTAAGAACAAACACCTGATGGTAGGGAGACAGTATAAAAGAAAATAAAGGAAAATGAAAGTAGCACTATCCATTATAACTTGAGAATATGAACTGGAATAACAGCCTTTGGTGGAGAGAGGGCAGTGGTTGTTACTTTCTCTTTCAAAATAATGAGATTTAGCGTCCACAGGAGAAGTTGGGAGCAAGAAGGCTATTTGTAGACATGTAGCATGCGTTCTTTTCTCATTTCCATGTACTCTCCAACATACTAATGGAACTTTTGTAGCAGTACTATACAATTAGAATTGTCTCTTATTTTGAACACTCATTAACTGGACGCTGCACAGGGACCAGGCCACTTAGTTGCTAGTATATTCTAGTTACTTTTTATGCTTGAAACATTTGCTGCCCATTTCTCCTCTAAGTATCTCTATGATAAACTGTCCTGTTTGGAAATAGTTTTCATAAAGTAACGGATCACTTTTGAAGTAGATGTTAATCCTTCATCAAGAATTTGAGTGTTTTCGTATGTTCAGTAGGAAATCATGTCAATGAATCTCGTCATGTGAATTCTAACATTTTATTCATTATCTACATCTTTGACAGAGTAAAAATAAATTTAATATGTAGGTTTTTGTTTATTAAGCGTACTGTTTTTATTTTTTTAGCGTACCTATTAAGCGTAGGTTTTTATTTTTTAGCGTACTGCTATTGAAATGATTTTTATTGTCTTATAATGAATGTGGAAGAATGTTGACACTACTCTTTTACCATAGGTTTAACTGTTTAGGCTCTGTTTCTTACATATTTTATACATCAACCTACATTATAATTTTCTACTGACTGCATAACTCAAAGACCGGACGGCTGTATGCATCTCACAAACTAGCTTATTTTATCTACTATCAAATCATGTTAGATGGTGTTACTTGTCCCAAGGTACTTGTGTCTGAAAAGACTTTAACAATGAGCACCTGCACATGCGATAGACATTTTATTTATGGAATATTTGAATAAAGCTGGAAGAAGGGAAATGGTTTATTGCAGGCCTTTACTTAATTATATATGCACATATGCCTCACCCAGTATAGCCAAGAATGTTCCAGAAGCTCCCTGTACAAAGTGGAAGTCCTTCATCCCATCTTTTTCAGGTTGTGTTTTCTAGAAGCTGATAGCTGCTATAGCAGACCTAGGCATCCTTTTAATTATATGTTTCTTTTTTAGTACTGCAGGCTGAGTAAGAAGCACTTGTTGCTTTATCATCTATACTTACAATTGTTCCTGTAGTATACTCAGCTTCTTTTGCACAGTAAATGTAAAATAATAAAAATATTATGATGTACTAGTTGTATAGCATGACTAGCAGTATAACTTCTAATGCTATATGTTACATTATTCTAGCTATTTTTTTAAAACTAAAGTCAAATCCTATAGGTGAATTTAATGGCTCCCAAGTATTTTGTTTTGGTGCTTTCTGAAAAAAAAATTTAAATGGCAAATTGAATATAATAAGAGCATTAAGAGAAAGAAAATATTTATCTATTAATAAAAAATGAATACTTTCATATGTTTGTAAGGCATTAATGTCACCATTTAGAAGTATTTTATTTGATTTTCTTTTTTTGCCCACATTAGTCTAATTATCCAAGTACCTGAAATATTCATATTAATTGCAATGGAGAAGAAGACAGGGAAGGAGGATCACAGGCCTGAAAGCAAGGAGTTGGAGAAACCTGTCCAACAAGGTCCTCTCTAACCACAGCTATTCTTGTTTTTTTAACTGAGAAAACCAGAACACTGTGAGTTTGCCTGTAGATGGGAAGGGCTTTTAGGTTATAAAAGAATGACATTAATTAGCGTCATTTCCCCCTTGAATTGTTTTCTTTTTCTTTTTGTAATAATAGGTTTTGTTTTTTGACACCAAAGCAATACATTTCCACACTTTTGTTGTTAGGTAAACTATTATTGAATTCGGTGTGTTTTACATACTGAAGATATTTAGAGATTGACTGTTTTTCTTAAGAGGGAAATGAAGAAAGTGGGCCACAGCAAATATACCAAAAACTTTCAGTACAATTGAAAAGAGTATTTTATTTTTCTTGTCTTTTTATTTGAATATTCAAATATTTGTCTCACAATTTGGGTCCAAAGAACCCAAATGAATGTAGTGTGTAGTATGTCATCCAGGTGTGGTAGTTCAGGATCCTTTAAGTTGACAGAAAGAAAGAAAGAAAGAAAGAAAGAAAGAAAGAAAGAAAGAAAGAAAGAAAGAAAGAAAAAGAAAGAAAGTAAGTAAGTCTGAAAAATCTGTCATTATTAATTAAGATATATCCCCAAACTGGTAAGAAGTCAAGTTCAGATATTATCACCTAGTCAGCTCATTAAATATCACTTTGCAGAAAATCCTCTGGATTTTTTCACTGGATTTAATGGAAGTGTTCTAAGAATTCCTGTGAAAGGATTGAATTCTATAACTGGAAAGTTGTGCTGCTGTTTTAAGAAATAATTTTGACCTGCTGACAAAGCAGGTGATTTGGATTGACATTTAGATGAAGAAAAGTAACATTTTTGTTACTTAAGAAAGCAATCTGACTATTTTGGTATTTTCCCTAGACTCAGATAAGAATGCTAATTAAATAACTGACAAATAGAAACTTGAGAGATTAAAGGAAAACTAATATATGAAATGTAAACTTTATGTATTTATTTGGATTTTCCTAGGGCTATTTTTATCATTATCTTTGATCTCATATATAAAAAAATTAAAAATCTGGTATATCATCACGGACTAAAACTAATTGTTTACATCTAGGAATTTATGACAGAAAGATAATTTTGGAAAAGGATATAATTTCAAGCTTCAAATTGTATATTTTCTATTCGTGTATATGTGAAATTCTGAATTAGAGTCATGATAACTATGCAAGGACTTGTTTATTTTCATTCATTAGTATCTGCTGTTACTATATTCATGTTAAACAATCATTTAAAACATGAACACTATGTATGTATTTCTTATACTTTGGGTAGCCTTACAAGTGATCTCTCTTATGTTGTTTTTGCTATGGACGCATGTCTGTGTGTTTTTGTGTGCAGTCTATGGAGTATTATGTACATAAATATTTTCCCACTACCTCTACAATCAGATGTGTTTGGAGATTGTGTAAAAAGAGACCAGCCTATTGTTTGTGAATAAATTGATAGAATGAATATGTGCATTAAGAGTTCTGACTTTTGTTTGCTTATAAATAAGCTTGGGAATTGTTCAACAAATCCTACTTTTTTATTTCCAAGACTATCATATTCAATAAAGCTGTTTGACTGAATAGTTCTTTATTTGATTTGTAAAGCTCTTATTTTGCCATTGCATTTGAAAGCATGTTTTGAAGTTCAAAAAGGAGCTAAATACTTTTTGTAAAAATGATAAAGGATATGTACATAATGTACTAATTTTTCATCTCTTTTCTCTTTCCTCCTCCCTTCATCCATCTCTTAATCCTCTTCCTTATTTTATTGTACTACCAATCATACTAATAAAAATAAGTAAAAAATAGAAAAGGCTAAATGTTGAAAATCACTCATTGAGTAGATACCAATTGAGAAAAAGACTGAAAAGCAAGGGTGATATATCATCAATTGAAACAAATATCAATTTTATAAACATTATATATTAGTGAATAACACAACTTTATTTCTAAAAATATGAACTCCAAATGCAGAAAACGAGTGCTGTTTTGAGCATTTAAGCTTTAGAGTACAACTTCTTTTGGTTTTGGATCTTACTAGTTCTTCTCCAATTATATTATAAGAACTGCTACAGCGATGAAAATGAAAATCAGAATAGAAGCCAGTTGAATATATTTGATTTTATGTGTTTTAGTTACTATCAAGATAAAATATGCACTCCTCATTTTAGTAATTCTTTGTGACCATTATGGTCACAAATGACTTTGTATCTAGCTATTGAAAACTTAGGGAATTTTTAAAGTTCTATGGAAATTGCTCACCTTCAATATATGATGGATTCATTTATTTCCACTTATGAGTTTTGGCTGTATAATCTACTTTGGCTTGGTTGTGTGTTTCTCTCAAGGATAGAATACAAGTTCTCTTTCCTGTTGATATATTACCAGTTGGTTTCTTCTAAGGGTCATGAGTACTTAACTTCACAGACAGTTTTCTGACCAGTAATAATAAAAGTTGGAAATATTCTCTCAAAAAGATATTACCTAGCATCTTAATATACATTGGGTAATGTTTTAAATTCTGGTTGCAAAATAAAAATCTACTAGAAAAGTGGGCAGTGGATAGAAAAATACGTATGACAATAGAAACATAATGTGGTGAATTCTGTGGTGCATTAGGAGTGCACTTAGGGTCACTTATGCTGAATGTCAGGGGGAAAGAAAGTCTTCCCATAAGGGTGACTATAAAGGTAATGAATATCTAGTCCTGGATAATATTAGGGTGGAAAGACTTTTCTATGCAGTGTAGGTAGCTGTGCAATATAAATATTTCTAATGTGACACTGAGGATTCTTCCTCCTTTCATTGTCCTTCTTTGTTTTCGCTTTACTTCTTCCACATCTTTTATCTTTTCTGTTTTCTTGCCACTTCTTTACAGTCTCTGTATGAACTGAATTTTACTAATACAACTCTCGGCTTATGGTCTATTATCATTATTTGACTCCTGTAGACTCCTCATTCACTCAGTCATTTATGAAACTATAACTAATAGATATGAAACATTAACAGTCATCAGTGTCTACTCTTTTGACTCTTCTATTTCATCATTTTACTTCTTAAAAGGTAACCCCATTCCTGAATTGTATGCATTATCTGTTTTAATTGGATTGTTTCATTATAGTATATTTACATAACACATTGCTTTCCTGTTTTTTTAACTCAATAAAATATTTTGAGATTTTTCTCCACTGAACGATATGCTGATGATACACTGTGCTTCTATTTGTAACTGCCATCACTTAATTTCATTTGAATTAATATTCCATTATATGAACATAGCATCATTTACCCTATCTCGAGTCAGCAGGCACTTGATTTTTTCCCATTTACCGTGTAGTGAACAGTGCTGTGAATGTTCTCCTATTTGCTGCCTGATAAGCATGTGAAATTTGTATGTATGTATATCCATAATGTTTACAAAGATTAATGGAAAAGATAATGCCAAATTGTTTTTTCAACACTGTTGTACCAATTTCACTTCTGCCAGAAAAGGCATGAGAACACATTTTACTCATATCATCCCTAACTCTTGATCTCATGAGGTTCATTTCTGAGAGGTGAATGCTGTGTAATATGAAAGCTTTCTGATGGTGTATATGGTTTTAATTTGCATTGCTAACATTAGTAATGAGATCCTGCATCTTCTGGTGTGTTTACTGGTCATATATCTTTTATCTAACCCAAGATTTTGTTAGTTTATAATAATAAATACTTGCTCTCTTCATATTTGCAGGGACTTAAATATTTTAATTATAAAAATAGATTCTAGGAGACACACATATTTAGTAGTATGTACGAAGGTAGGTGAATTTGTTTTAAATGTCATATAGTCAAATGGCTTAAAATAATAGGACAATAGGAACTAATTCTATTTAGAAAACATTTTTGTGACTTTTGTCTTTTCACAACTTGGTATTTATTTTTGTTTCTACAGAACGATTCCGAGATTTGCTGCTGCCTCCATCTGGTCAAGACTCTGAGATTCTTCCCTTCATTCAGTCTAGAAATTATCCCAAGTAAGCTACAAGGCTTCTGTGCGAATTTAGAAGGGAGGTGACTTGGCCCTGGAGAAATTTGTCTTAGTTGTTGTTATGATGAGTCTGTTTATATTAACTGGCATTGCTAGCTTCCCATACATGGCATTCCTTCAGTCTTCTGATTTCCCTTTCCACTCCTCCTCATCCTTTGGACCACTTTTCTATTCCGAGGGACCCATCCTCTTGTCCCTTTCTATTCATTCTTTGTCATTTTCTTTATTTGTACTTTGTCTTATTCAAATGAGAGATGCCATATGGTATTTAAGCTGGTGTGTTTGATTTGTTTCACTCAATATTATGTTTTCCAGGTGCATCCATTTTTCTACAAATGTCTCAAATTTGTCATTCTTTATAGTCAAGTATATTGCATTATACAAAGATACCAAATTTCTTTATCCAGTTGCCTGACCAATAATAATAAAAGTTGGAAATATTCTCTCAAAAAGATACCTAGCATCTTAATATACATTGGGTAATGTTTTAAATTCTGGTTGCAAAATACAAATCTACTAAATCTACGTATACAGGCTGCTTCTAGGACTTAGCTATTACAAATTGTGCTGCCATAAACATTGATTTGCAAATGTCACTGTAGCGTGATGATGAAGCTCTTTGGGGAAGATACCTAGCAGGAGGATAGCTGGGTCATATGGAATTTCAAATTTCAATTCTTTGAAAAATCTCCATACTGATTTCCATAATGGTTATACTAGTTTATGTTCCCATCAATAATGAAGTTGTGTTCCCTTTTCACCACAGCTACATCAGAGTTTTTATTGTTAGATTTCCTAATGGCTGGCATTTTTTTCTAGAGTAAGATAGAATTTTAGGGTTGTTTTAACTTGCACATCTGTAATGGCCAGAGGTGTTGAATTTTTTTGTGTGTATCTGTTGACCATTTTATTTCTTTCTCTGTAAAGTGTTTATTCATTTCTCTTGTCCATTTTTTCACTGGATCTTTAATTTTAGGTGGCATAATTTTTTCTTTTTTAGTTCTTTGTATATTCTAGATATTAGTCCTTTGAGGAGTAGCTAGTAAAATTTGTTTCCCAGTCTACTGCTTGATTTTACTTCCTATACAGAAACTTTTTAGTTGGATATAAAAGACTAAAATGTCTTCTAATTCTTTTGTTAATTCTTGCTGTTATTTCTTGTGTGACTGCACATTGAAAATAGAGATATGGTAACTAGTTTTATAGCTCATCCATACTGATGCCTTTGCCATAAACTCTGAAGAATTTAGGTTTATAATATACTTAGAGTAGAAGACAGTTATATTCTTAGCCTTATAAATACAATTTAGATGTATAAGATAGTTGAGGATACTTTTGCATAATTTTGTTCATATGTAATATGCAACAATTTGGGAGTTAAACCAGAAAACATGATCCAGTAGCACTGGAAAATTTAATGAAAAGATGTGCAAAAATATTGTGAAAATGGTGTCATAAAATATTTTTACTTTGTAAACATCAATATCCAGTTCTCTGTGCTGCCTCATATCAGAACTATTTAGAGAGAAGAATATTTTTCATGACAAAATTTAGAATTGTTTTTTGACTTCCTTTGCTGCCCAAGAACAACCTTCATTGTTTGGATAATAAGAACAGTGTCTCAACCCTAGCTCATTTCCAATTGGTTGCTTTTATTCTTAAACTGCATAGCCTCAGTCTCTCCATATTTTCTCTAATCTCCAGGATATTTTCTTTCTTCTCCCCTAACAAAGATACCCTCACTCCTTCCTCAGTAATTTTTGTTATGTCTATATCTATATCTATATCTATATCTATATCTATATCTATATCTATATCTATATCAATCTAGTAATTGGTTCTGAGCTAAGTTGTCTTCATTCATAATGACAAAAAAATTGATAGTGTGTATTGAATACTCTACATGCCAGAAAATGTTACTGTTATTTCATTTCAAGTACTATACTGCTTAGGATGTTGGAAGACATGGTAAGTAGAATGCAGTGATACTGTTGGACCAGCTGGAGGGCGGATGAGGCAGGTGGAGAAAATTCAGGCAATTTCAAGCTTTTTCACTTGAGTTGAATTCTGGTTTACTCTGCTCATGATTGAGGATGAGTGGAAATCTCTCTGAGCATCTTTTTCTCTCTCTTTATTTTCTTTGTTTCTTATATTTTGAACAGAAATTACGGCAATACCTTTCCTTTAATGCTCCTTTGAGGAAACCACCAATTTTGTATAGTTTTTCTATATTTAAATAAATATGAAATATGATACTCCCCCAAATTTTTGTGGAATTGGGGATTGAACTCAGGGCCTTTACACTGAACTATAGCCTTACCCTCTCATTCTTTCATTTCTTGTTGTGGCCCTCTCTTTCTTCCTTCTTTTCATTTTATTTTGAGATGAAATCTAGCTGAAATGCCCAGCGTGGGCATTAAACTTGTAATCCTTTCCTCCTCAGCCTCCTGGAGTGCTGAGATTACAGTCTTGTACCTCTTATATCTAAAAAGCACTGGGCCTTTACAAGGTGAAGTGAATCCTCATCGTCACCCTTATGACTCTGTTCTAACCTTTCTCAAAGTGTTGTTTTAGGGCAGGAGAGTCTTTCGATGGGCTGTTTTCATCTGTCACTCCTGTCTAGGTCGAGGGAAACATTGTTTTTCCTGATATAGACGGTGGGAGCAACAGAATGTGTTTGCAAGATTAGTCTGGAAGATCTTTGCATTTTTTTGCCTGCCTTTGTGAGGTGGGGCCAAAGGACGGGAAACATGCGTGCAGCTGAATTGGCCTCCCTTTATAGGAGGTTCTTGGAAACCCAACAAAAACTGCCACTTAGTCTCACTAAACTGAACTCATGATCACTATCGTTTGTAAGAAAGGCTAGAAAACATGGTTCTTCTTTTTTCTCTTGTGTAGTTGCATTACTGTAACATCACTTTCAAATTTGGAGTATTGCATTATTGGTCTTTTAAATTAAAAAAAATTAAAAATGTGTGTTTAATAGATCTCCCAAATTTATTTGACCATGACATACTTTCTCCCCGCTTGTACTATTCTATAAAAATTTCTTTCACAAATACTGGTATAGTTGATACCTATTTTTTAAAATTTAAAATATTTTCTTAAATTTATGATTAGCTTTCTCCTTTTGTCTGTTTTAATTTAATATTATTGTGTTTGGGTTGGAGGTGTTGGGAGACAGGTTTTTTTGTTTTGTTTTGTTTTGTTTTTTGGTACCAGTTATCAAACTCATGACTTCATGCTTGCCTGGCATGTGCTTGTGCTGCTGAGCTAAACCCCCAGCCTGGGAGATAGGATTTTAAGAAAGTATCATCTCTACAATTTTGTTTTGTTTTGTTTTTGCTGAGACACATTTTTGCTATTTAGTTCAGGTTAGCTATGAACTGACTGTATGACCCAGCCTGGCTTTGAACTCAAGACCATCCTCCAGCCTCAGTTTAGGATTGCATGCATGGGCCATCACACCCAGCTAAAACTTTAATATAGTTGAATTAGCATCCAGCTGATGAATATCTCTAGAAGAAAGACCTTATATAACTGCTCAATCAACTTGCTTTCATTTAATAAAACAATCAAATTTAGAAAATATTATTAGATTGTGTTTTGAAGAGAAAACTTATTAAAATTTTAAAATATGCTTACACATTTGGGTGGGCCAGGAATAACAGTATCTTGGCTTGGAATTTTCTTGCAGTCTGTAAGAAAGAGTCTACTACTTATCAATAGAAATTTAAAAATATATGAAGTTGGTCTCATCTGAAGTATGCTGTTAGAAAAATGAATAGTTGCTTTCAATTTCTGTAGTCTTGTCACAGATGACAATAATAACAAAACATTCTTTTAAAGTCTGTGTGTTAAAATAAGTTCATTGCTTATAAATGTAAGGAAATGTATTTTACACATCCATCAATTTAAGTATAATTGAGGTCGTTTTCATTTCTTTCTCCTTCCCTCAAAAAAACTTGTTGTTGCTGAGTAATCAACTAGTGGTAGTAATTTGTCTTTATTCTTCCTCAAAATAAAGAAAAATTTTGTCTTGTTTTTACAAAAAAAGAAAAAAGTAGAATGTCAGTTTTCAGTGACTGAGTAGAAAGAAAGTTGACTAATGGGTATTCATTTACAGTTAGATAGGTATAACTCTTCACAGCAAAAATGTACTGTGTATTTTAAAAAATTAGAATAAGAAATTCTGAGTGTTTTGGTCACAAAACAAAAATGAGAAGGCAGATGCAGGCATATTTAACCTGATTTAAACATTACCAATGTACATACACATGTATTGAAATATTGCATACTACTGCATTAGGTGGTACATTGATAGTATGCACTGTTTTATGTTTTAATATATTAGTTTAAAAAGTTTTTTAAAAAATCATTTCAAGAAAAAAGCTAGTTGATCCTGTAAGATTCTTCAAATCAAATTCCCATATACATTTTCCATGTCCTGTTGAATCTCTCACTGACTTGAGGGTACTGGAGACGTTCAGTCGTGTCATAATATTTACGTGACTACAATACTTAGCAGGAATTTTTCTTCATCAGTATATCTTGTTGCTCCTGTTATAGATGAAGGAAACTAGGTTCAGAGAAGACAAGTAACTTGTCTGGGACTCCACTTTTGATATTCAAGTCCAGATTATTTCAAACCAAAGAAAAACTTTGGGAGTGAGGCGGCTGTCTTTGTTGGAGAGTAGAGAAATAGGAAAGAGATGCTTTTCATTTCTCTTCTCGTTTTTGTTGGTCAATGATGTACCAGTTTTATCAGTGATGTTTTTAAGGTTTCCTCTTTTAAAAGATCAATGTATTGATGTAATTAATTTTTCTTCTAACCTATTTAATGTGTTCTTCAGGTAAACATGCATGTTTATGTGGTGTATTGCATTTATTCCTTTGTATATGTTGAACATCCCTGAATCTTTGGAATGACACTGACTTGGACATGGAGTATGATCTTTTTGGTGATTTTCTGTGTTCTGTTTGCCAGCATCTTATGGACAGTTTTTGTATCTATGTTCACGAAAGAGATTGGCCTGTAGTTCAAACGCACAATAAAAATCCTGTATGGTGTATATGATGTGATTTTTATTTTGAATCAAAAGTAGCATCACACAAATAACTGACCCAAAGTATATGTTTAAGTGAATATGAATTAAATGTAATAAGAAGTATGCTTGTATGACCTATGAGTACTTGCTGAATTTCTGCTGTGTTGCAGCATTACGTTAAGCATATCAGCTTTCTTTTTGTTCCTTGAGGTAAAAGAAGTATTTTTTCTAGTACATACAGTACTTTTAACACTCTTGCAAGTTTTCCTGTAAGACATAAAAATACAATGTACACATGTCAATCATGATGGTTCAAATTCTGCTTCAGTAGCTCACTAACTTTGGAACTGCCCCTAAAATGTGATGAAACAGTAAACAGATTTATTTCTTGTGCATACTGTGTGGTCGGTGAGTCCAGTGGATCCTTAGGACAGTGTCCTTCAAATGATACCTCAGGGATTCAGTGTTCTTTTTTCTGGTTCAACTCACAGCTTTTGGTCCCCATGGAAGGAAAATAACATTTGCCTAGCCCATTCCAGAAGTGGCAAGTATTGTTTCCACTACAGCGGAGGGGTGGAAACCAGACATATGAATCAATGTAACTTCAAAAGCTGGTGAGATGAAGTGTGGTCTCTGGAGCAAATTAGGGAAAATTAGATTTTGGCAGTGACTGAGAATAACCCAGACTGAATGCCAGATTCCAAAGGAATGTCCATTTCTTAATCCGTTTAACAAACATTTACCTGTTGTTGAATACTGAGCCCACAGATTGCATAATCTTAACTATCCCCTATAGTGGGGTTCCTAACCATAAAGGACACACACATTGTAAGGCTTCCTGTACAAGTACAGTTTTTTTAATTTCAAATTTTTTAGAAATTTTTAGAAAAGTTATTTTTAGAAAAGTTATTTTTATAATGGGTAAAAGTGTAAAATGACAGTGTTTTATACACATGAAGCATCATTTTTATGTTTGGAACTAATAATCTATATGATTATTCTAGGGTCCTTAAAGACAGACCTTAAAGTCAATCTCTGAAGCACTAGAGAGGAAAAAAAATAGAAGAATAAGGAAATACAACTTTTTTTGAAGGCTATTCAGACACAAGACAGTTTTAAAAAGAGTAGAATTAATATTTTATTGTTATTTGTAATCAGATGGCAGTTGGGTATGTAGTTTCTATGTTTAATACTTTCTGTAAATAAACAAAAATTAAGCTTTAAACAGCTGATAGCTGTTTATATTCTTCAGAAAACACAGTTAGACAAATTCATTAATGATGACTTTAAGCTTTTCTTTTTTAGTGCCAGAAAACTCGTACCTTTTCACCCTTTTTAAAAAAGTATAAGGTTGGCATGCATTTAACTTTACAGTCTGCAGCAGCAACCCGGCAGTCATCCACATCTACTTCAAGGAGCAACAGGTTGTAATATTTTTCAGTCAGGGAATGAAAAGCTTGATCATTTTGCAAGGCCACACCGTGTGGCTGAACAATCAACTACTAGAAGTTTATCTCCTGCAACAGCCAAGACTTGCTGAAAGACTTCTTTGCTTCTGCTGCACCATTCTGACTGCTGGGGGCCTTACAAGCTATGGAAACAAGCAATAGAAGTGGATGGAAACTGCAGGATGTAGCTGCAGAAATACAACTTTTATCCTTTATTTCCTCTTCCAAAGAACCTACCCAACCTGTCCAGGTTCTCCAGTTGCACTTCCATTTATACAGCATTAGCCAAAACATAGAAACAGCCCAAAGACATGAATGAAATCTAAGATGCGTAATATTTTGACTGTGCAATTTGTTTTCCTGAATAAAATGTGTTCTGCTACTAAGAAAGGAAGGATGACTATTAAGTATGCATTTAGCAGTTTCTGTTGCATTAAGAAGTGTTTCAAGTCAAATATGTTTGTATAAGTCTGTAATCCCAGCTACCTGGAAGGGTGAGGCAAGATTCAGACTGAGAAATTTAATGAAACCCTGTTTCAAAATAAAATTTAAAAAGGGGTGGAGATGTAGCTCGGGGCATAAAACTTTGTTAGCATTTATTAAAAAAACAGAAATAGAAGGAATGTCACACGTATGTTTGATTAGATGTAGAGTAAGTACAGCTTCACTTTTTATTGTTCATCATTTATTTTTGTGCTTATAAAGCTAACAGGGTAAGAAGAAGAGTATATTAGATTATTTTCTTTCTTACAATTATTTTCCTTTTCTGCTAATCAGTATTTAAGTAACTATTGCTGAACAAACTTTGACACTGAAGGGAATGATGTTGAATTAAACACAGTAAATCAATAGATATTTTAACTCAGTCAGTTACACTAATACGGTACAATCAGAGCTTTAATCAGTTCTTACCTATCCAGCATGATTCTGTTTTGCAACAATTTAATTAAAATTTCTTTCAGAGAATGTATGCTGACAAACACTCATTCTTGTTTTGATATCAACAGTTCATAAATAACATTTCTTATTCCTTTAGGCTTATCACTATGAGAAAAAATTAGATGCAAAGCACCACAGTGTTAGAAATTGGATCCATCGTATTTTATATATATTACAGAAAATGAACTTATTTTAACTTTTCCAACGTTTATCTGCCTTCTCTACAGACTGTACATTGATGGTCCATTTGGAAGTCCATTTGAAGAATCGCTCAACTACGAAATCAGCCTCTGTGTAGCCGGAGGCATTGGAGTAACGCCATTCGCGTCCATACTCAACACTCTGCTGTATGTCATGTTAAAAAGCTTACATCCAAATTTGGCGAGTAAAAAATAAAGCAGTGAGGCGTTCATGAAGATAATTATTTAAGAAAGTACTGGCACCATGAAGAAAAGAAGACTGATGAACAGGCCATACAATAAAGGACTGGTATTGTAGACACGTGTTCAGGCAAAGCTTTTATGAGAGGGTGGCAGAGGAGCACGTAACTGCTTGTTTTATTGCTTGGCAAATTTACAACAAACTGAAGGAAAAAAATTTCAGAGGTGACATTACTTAACTAGGAAACATTCTTACAGTACTTTAGTTCTAGGGTAATAAAAGTTGACAGATTACCTTAAGAATAGAGACATAGTGACCGCCAAAAGTTGCTGTTAAATCCATTCTTTTTTGTATAGAATAGACACAATTTGTAAACATATATATCTATAGAATATAAAAAAATAAATTGAAGAAATGAATGACATTATTTCACTTTGAAATACTAAAATGATTTCAAGACTTTCTGAAGGTTCTTACAGAAATAATACTATTCCAAGCCAGAAATCATTTGTTTCTGACAGCACACTGCAAGTATTTTAGCTGTGTAATGTTATGAAAAAGGAAAAACATTTCTTAACCTCAAGTCTACTCATAGTTATAAATAGGAAACCAGACTTGGAATTGAGAGTGTCTGGAATGCATTACATGTTATGTGGTTGTGAAATCTCTTTAATGATTGTTAAAAAGGAGGTAAACAACCAAGTTTCTGGGATGATTTTGCCTGAAAGTAAGGACAAGACCAGATGACCTTTGGATCCCTGCTCAATGGTACAGTTTATTGGAAATATAAAACTTATTGGCAGCGGCCAATATTATTCTGATTCAAAAGTTCAGTTTATAGTCTGCAGATGAAAACAAGTGATATTCATGTAACATTCACAAGTAAAAATGATTTATGATGTTTTCCATGTTTTTGAAATACTGAATTACATATTGAATTTATCTGAGAATAATAGTAAATACTATATCAGATGCCAGAATGTGATTAGTTCTTTTATTAGTTACTTTAGTAAAAAAAGAAAATCAGAAATATAGGGATTCTGTAACTTTTTGCAATTCTAATCACTACCATGTTATTTTAATTTTTAAGAGATGACTGGAAACCATACAAGCTTAGAAGACTGTATTTTATTTGGGTGTGTAGAGACATTCAGTCCTTCCATTGGTTTGCAGACCTACTTTGTATGTTGTATAACAAGGTAATAGTTTTTCAACTTTTATTTAACAGTAATTATTTTATATTACAAAAGCAATACATTTTCCTATAGAATAAAATTCTCTTTAAGAAGACAAGAGATTTTCTTAACTTAGCTGTAACATTTCATTTCATTATATTCAAATTGATGAGTAATATACATAAGTATCTTTGCCACAAATACCTCAAGCAATTCAGATAAAGAAAATCTTTCTTAGTGTATTTACCTAGTCTGTATAACAAGTTGTCTTATGAATACCCTATCACTAAATTTGTTTTTTTCTTCAAATTTGTTTTCATAACTGTATTGTTATATCTTGAAATTTTTTGTATTAGCAAACATCGAGCTACCTTACTCATTTTACTGCAATAGAAAATTTCATGATACAGATGTATCAAGTTCATTTGACAATTCCTTCACGTTGGATATTTACATAACGAAAAAGTGCTGAAGTGGATTATTGCATATGTTCACTTGTGCAGAAATACATAAAATCAGTCTTGCTATTATAATGACAAGTATTTTTTAAGTGCATCCCTCTCTATGAATTATGAGCTGTTTCTACAAACTGAAAATGTATCATGGTGCAAAATAAAACCAAGTTTCTGATTTCTTTTGTGTTATAAGAGAGATAGGCAACATACCAATAAATATACAAAATGTCAGATTGCATCTAACATTTTGAGTAGACAAAAAAGCAAAGGCAAGTAGGGACAAGGTAACAGTAAAAGGCAAGTTTACTTATGTATGTGTTCAGGAATCCCACCAAGCAAAATCCTGTCTAAACAGAAACTTGAGAGAACAAGCAGAGTAGTCAAGTAGCCTTGGGGACAAATTTGAGGCAGAGCGATCCCACTTCCCAGGACAAAGCCCTGGTGAAGTAGTGAGTTTGGTATATTGAAGGTCGTGGAAGAAGGTTTGTGCATATGAAACACAATGAGTAAGAACAAGAATAGTAGGAGAGGTCATTTAAAGAGGTGGTGTGGGATTACTTTTCCAGGGAAAGGTAGATTACAGGAGGCTTTTGAATTTTATTTTAAAAAGAAAGATAGTTTTGGGGTATATACCTAGAAGAATCAAGAACAGGGTACTTAATAGATATTTGTACACTGGTGTCTGTTGAACGATTGTTTACAGTAACCTGGAGATGGAAATAGTCTAATTGTCTATCACTTGGGGATTGGACAAACACAATGTGGTATATGCTTATTATAAAATATTATTTAGCCTTAAAGAGGAGGGACATTCTGACTCATCCTATAACATGAATGAACCTTGAAGGCATTAGGCCAAATGAAGTAAGCTGACCCAAAGGAAAGTATTATATGATTCCATATCTATGTGGTACCTATGGAAATTTAACGCACAGTGACTATATGTAGAGTGTAGTTTCCAGAGTACAGGGAAAAAAGAAACAGAAAGTTGTTCAAAAGGTTTATTTTTCCAGGTATATTACTTGCCTCATACACTTTAAGAAAAGTCAGTGTTGAATGAGTAGAAAGCAGGAATAAGAAGAAATATATAACACATATTATTATTTTTGTTCTGTTGTGGTTTTCCTAGCATTACTAGCTGGCTGTTTAGGCTTTTTTCAGTTTTAGCTTTTTTTTCTGGGTTCCTCTTGCATGCAGTATTGTTTTTGATTTTCAGGCTGTGAGTTTCTTTTTGAGTGAAACACTTACTGTGTGCAGCGTATTGTGGGATCGTGTTTCTTGCTCTGCCAGTCTCTTTCTTTTGATTGATGAATTGAGACTATTTACATTGACGGTTGTAACTGATATGTGTTGGCTTATCCTTGTCAGCATTGTCCTGCCATTGGTTTTGTCTTTCCTCTATTTAATTGCTTGCTTGCCTGGTGTCTTCTTTTTATTGGTGTTCTTGGAATTGCAATCTTCATTAACTCTCTAAAATTCAGAATACTTTGTAGAGCTTAGTTGGTAGTCATGATTTTCTTCAGTTGTTCTTTGTCGTAGAAGTAGCTTATTTCTTCATTGATTTTTGAAAGATAGTTTTGCAGGTACATGAATCTCGGCTAGTGGTTGTTTTCTTTCAGGATTTGAAATAATTCACTCAAAGCTCTTCTGACTGGAGGCTTTGTGTCTAGAAGTCTGCTGTGATTCTGATGGGTTTTCCTTATAGGATTTATTCCTTTTCTGTAACCGTTTTTAATATTCTGTTCTTGGGTTGAATTTCTGAACACTTGATGTAGATTTCTTGGTACCTTGGTGCAGATTTTTTTGTTCATGGCTAATTTGAGTTCTATATGCCTTACTTATTTGTACGTCAAATTCTTCATTCATGTTTGGTGTGTTTTCTGCCCATAATTGTGTGGACAGGTTTGTTACGGCATTTGTGCTGTCTCTGGCTTTCTCATTAACTTTGATCAACTTTATGTTCTTCTTTTTCTTACCTTGCAGCTGTTGGTTTGATTTTTCATGGTCCCTTATTGCTTCTAAGACATTCTTCTTTTCATGGTTGCTAATGACAATCCTGTCTTCTAGATTTGATATTCTCTCCTTTCTTCATTCAATTGATTGCATGTACTTTCTATGAAATTTTTAGTCTCCTAGGTTTATGTTTGAATTGGTCTCATGGATTTCATTTCTTTCTATGTGAGATGTTCATGGTTTCCATCATTTTTCTAAATTTCTCTCTGATCTAAATTTATTTTTACCTGAGAGATTATTTTCTCAATTGCCTCATTTATTATTTTTTCCTTCTGTTACTGTTATTTCAGAAAATTCAGGTCAGTGGCTTTGGATTTCCTCTCTTTTGTTGTCCCCTCGACTTGTGCTGAGTGGGCTGGAGGTCTAGGATTCCATTTTGCTTCATGTCTTGTAATTTTCTAGTTTTAATTTTATTTTGATTGCTGTGTTGTTGATTATAAATTTCTTATGATAAATAGCTTTATCACTAGTATTGAGGCTTCCCTAGGAAATGTCTGTTCCTCAGCGATGTCTTCTAGGTGTAGGTAGGTCTTGGTCTTTGTTTCTGTCCCAAGATCTTACCTTCCCAATTACTAAGGACAAGATGCTTCTTTCTATTTGGATTAGCACCCAGTTATTTGGGTGCTGGGCTGTGGTAATTGCTGTGTCCCTAGATGATTACAATGTTGGCATATAAGGGAGAGCAATTGATTACATCCTGGCTAAAGTAGTACAATTAGCAATAATAATAGCATCTAGCATAGCCTAGCAATGACAAACTGTGGACACTACTAATTTGGGACCTTTAATCAAGACCTATATTTATATAACAAAACATCAGAAACTTGTATGCAAAGAGTTTCCCCTTAGTAGAGTGATTTTACCCTTGGCGAAGGAATTTAAGAGGCATAGGGAACAAAACAGAGTGATAAATGAGGAGAAACATAGTAGAAATAAGGCTGCGGGACAAAGGATGTTCACCCACTCTTTAGGAAACTGGAGAAGGAAGTAGAGAAAAAATAAAAGAGAAAGCCAGAGTTTATCATAGAGAACTGACCAGAGACAATGTTCATTCACATGAAAATATAAAATCAAGAGAAATAGTGAAGGAAAAGAGAGAAAAAGATGAATAGAGCAAAAATAGAAATAACAAACTTAACCTAAAGCAAAACAAAATTTTAAAATGACAGAAAAAGGAAAAGGAAACAAAAAAAGAAAAGAAAGAAAAATTCTTCTGATGACCATCAATCTGCGTAATGTCCTAGTCAGAGCCCAAAACTGCAGAGTGACCTTGCCAAGTCAGTAGGATTAGTGCTAAGTATGAGGGTGATCTTGGCCTCTGGGTGTGGGGGCTGTGGCTGGTTTTTACCCAGCAGCTTTCTGTATATCCCTTGGTGACCCACCTGTGTCTCTTTACCCTGCTTGTCTACCTGGCTTCCCCAGTTGCTGTGGCATCCTTGGGCAGGGACAGCCTGGGGCTACTCCTAGTCTTGTGAACAACTGGATATTCCTGGTCATTGCATGGCCTCTTTGTTCCATCCCATGGGCACATCCCTGGCTTCTTGTTACCTAAGGCTCCACAGCCTCGTTTCAGTACCCTCTCCAGTGGTTTGAGTGTTGACCTCCCACAGCTGTTTAAACCCCACATATCTGGGTCCCTCTCAAGCCAGCTGGACACAGGGGAGGCTTGCACTGCCTTTGCTTGATTCCCTAGTCTTGTTGCTAGGGGTTCCAGTTAGCTGCTAGGGTGCATGACAGGGGCACAAAAAACAAAACAAAAGGAAAACAAACAAACAAGCTGGTGGCCTGTGAGGAAAAGAGCAGTCTCCACTCCCTTCTGTGTATGCCAGTGAAATTTGCTGCTAGGCTGCAGCTTGTTCTGTGTAGAGGAAGGCCAAAGAGGCAGTGGTTTTACATCTCTAATCTACCCTGTGGGCCTTGAGTTAACTGCACCTTCACAGTCCACGATTCTTATTTGACAGGCAGGCAGCGGTGCCACCAGCAACCCTGGGGGCTGGTTTGCTGTTTTTGGTTTTTTAAAAATAAAGTTCTGTATCTATATCTTGATTTATTTACAAGCCTCTTATTTCAGATTGATTTTGGCATCAAGATGTATGTCTGTCCCTTTCTCCAATTACTTACATGTTTAGTCCACTTGCTGGGAATAACTCCAGGGTGGCTGCTCTGCTCAGCCATGTTGACTCTTCTTCTTCCTCCCAACTGTTGTCTGTTCTATAAAGGTAGAAGTGTATCTGTTTCCATCACCACTGTTACACCTAATAAGAGAGGACAAACTATTAATGTTAAAATTTGTCCTCCGTCTGTCTATACCACATATATAAATATACATATACATTTCATTGACTTTAAATGTTTACTATAAGCCAAGATCTATAGAATCACATGTGTTAGAATAAAAGGAAATATGAATATATAGAAAGAAGCTTAATAAGTTCATTCATTTTTATGTCTTCTCAGTTTTGGCAAGAGAACAGACCTGACTATGTCAATATCCAGCTGTACCTTAGTCAAACAGATGGGATACAGGTATGTGTTGGATGTTATTGTTAATTAAACAAGCCTCATGGTAATAGAAGATTTACTGCAGGACCTGTGCTGGAAGAAAAGCACTGCAGGTGGCTTGAGCAGGAGTTTCCTAGAGGAAAGCCTCTTTTGGAATCCATCCAGAAACTTATAGCTTGTCCTTGAAGCCAAACTTACTTTGCCTTTCACTGTCTTCCTCAGTGCAGGCTGCAGCAGAGGCTTTGAGCCCCTCTCTCCTCTCTTCAGTATTGCTTCAAGTGTATTTTATCTGGAGATTTGTGATTGTTAGAAATTATATTTGGAGAGAGAAGATGAGTCATGTGCAATTAAGTACAGTTAATTTCCAGAGAAATTAAGTAATAGCCATCATGTGTTATTTATTTTACTCTTCTAGACACTGCTACAAATTTCACATGCATTATCTTGTGTAATACAACAGATTTGAGCAGCTGATATGACTATCCCCATTTTTCAGTTGATAAAACTATTTAGAGTTGATATTAAAGAGCTGAGAAAGTGATAGATCAAGTGATAGAAAGTGAATGTTTTCCCAGATTTTATGATAGTATTTTCTGTCGTACATTTTCACAATGTTTTGAATAAATTATGAATTTTGTCAAACAAGTCAGATTTCTACCTTATTGGCAGTGTTAAAAACTATTTCATCTTACCACGTACACGAAATAAGTCAGTATCATTTTTGCTCATGGTATCATTATAAATAAATTATGAAGCAACATTATTTTTGTTACTCAGTTTATCTGCATGCATTTACTTTCTCCTTTCATTACACTCATTTTGACTCTTCATTGTGGATTCACGTCTAATGTTCTATTAATTGCAGACACTTGGTCATTAGCAGTCGTTTGTTGATGCAGTCAAACAGATTTGGAACTCTGCAGTCTCAGGCTGTCTTCTCTAGGATTGTTTCCCCAAATTTATGATGACAATTTGGAGCAATTTACTCATATAATAAATCAAATTCAACAACTGTAATTTGTGTGCAGAAACACTTCAGTGACATTAATGTGCTGAACCTTCTGAGAGTGAGTGAGCTGTAGATAGCATTATACATTGCACAGGTTTTGGTTTGTTTGTTTTGTTTTTTAGTAAAGTAGCTAACAAAAGCCTAGGAAAATTAGCCAATTGTAAAAAATGGCATTCAAGAAGATAATGGATTGTAAAGGAAAAAAAGAAAAGATACTTTGAAATCATTTTACTTATTTAGATTTCCATTTGGTACATGCTTTCTATCACAGCACTTTGATCGGGGCTGGGGATTTAGCTCAGCGGCATAAGCGCCTGCCTTGCAAGCAGGCAGTCGTGAGTTCGATCCCTGGTACTGATAAAAAGGAAAAAGACAAAAAAAAAAAAAAAAAAAAAAAAAAGCATAGTCACAGCACTTTGATCGGATGACATAGCACATACAAAAGTGATGTTAGAGAAATGAGTTGTGTACCCAAATGTGAGTCATATAAAATGTATTATTTCCATTTTGGCAGAAGATAATTGGAGAAAAATATCATGCATTGAATTCAAGACTCTTTATTGGACGTCCTCGGTGGAGACTTCTGTTTGATGAAATAGCAAAATGTAATAGAGGGTAAGTACTATAGCTCAGAAATATTTGATGTGACTAAAATCAAACTAAAATATTACAAAACCACCATGTGCAGTGTTTAAAGATGCTGCATAAATAAGTAAAGATGCTGCATAAGTAAAATAAACTTACAAATTACAAAGTCACTCACTGTCACAATCAAAGAAGGAACCTCTCTCTCTCTCTCATATATATATATATATATATATAATGTCAAATATATATATATATATATATATATATAATGTCAAATAATTAAAATTGGCCTTAGAAGTAGTCATTTTTATGAGTGAGACTCTTTTACGTTTAGGTAGACTCATATAAAAATAAGTATTTACCACTACAGCATATATTAAGAAATTATGGAAAGTTTTTCAAAATCATACTGGCAAAAAGGCAACCATATATATATATATATATATATATATATATATATATATATATATAACAATGTACACATTTAAAAATTAGTCACACTTTATTACCACAATATATTAAAAATATTTTCATTGTAATATTGACTCTGTAATGCAGAAATATTTCCAAACATAATCATTCTTTTTGGAAAGTATATCAAGAATCTTAGCATTGTGGATTGCATATTAATGATCTGAATAAATTACTGTTTAAGCAAAAACATTTATTTTATGACACACACTGGCCAACCCATTCATCTTCTGTAAAATTATCATAGTTCAGAGGAGTTCTATAAATGAAATCTAAAAGAATTTTAAATTTAAAAGTAAGTAGTTTCAGTATAAATTTGAATGGTTGCAAAAGATTTCTAGCATAACAATGTTGACATTTTACGATGAAGATAATTCCTTTAAACATATTACCTAAATAGTATATGATATATAAATATAGTTACTTGTCAACATCATTTATTACAAAGATTCACAAATTCCTCATTAGCACTTGGAAATTGTATATCCTAGTTTTTCTTTTGAACTTGTATTTCTCTTCTACTAACCCAGAGCATTCTGTAAATATTCAATGTATTTTTACATTTGAATTGATCATACTTTTTTTGCTAAATAAATCATCTTGTAACAAGAATACACATACACAGTTTCATCTGTGAGCATAAGCCTCCAGGGTTATATTTCTTCTGATTTGAGTTACCATTATAATTAGTATATATAGTCACTTGATGACATACACATGCTCTGAGAAGTCTATCCTTAAGCAATTTCATTATTGTATAAATTTGTTAGAGCACACTTACCCAAAGCTAGTGATATAACCTACTGTAAACCTATGCTATGTTGTGTATTATAATGTAGTATCTACATTTACATATATACCTAATTACATACACATATTGAGTGGTTTGTTCCTTCCACAACCACACTGGACAAACGGTGCTAATAAACGTTAAGAGAAAAAGATGCAATTAAGATTCATGTTAAAAAAAGAAAAGATTCATGATAACAAAAAGAGATATATATGAAGTTGCTACTGGTTTAATATAGCATACTATGTTATGGTAAGCTTTTTTTTAGCAAATAGAAGAATATTTTAAAATAACAATGAAAAGTATAATGTAACAAATACTTAACTCATCATCATAGTTATTATTCTTATCACATACTATGTGCCAAGCAAAGATGTGTGCTATACTTTTATGCAACTGGCAGTGAATGCAGTAATATGATCAAATGGGACAAGTATCATGTGTGATCTATTCTTGAATGAAATGTCAGTATGCAGCATATGGGTTTATGTGAGTGATTCACAATTTTAAAAATACATTTTGATAAGCATCAAACAATATTTGATTGTAAATGCACATGCCACCATATAAGATGGAGTGTTTTAAAGAATCTCTCTAAATTCTTAGATGAGTTTTTTTTTACTTGAAAGGATTACTCTCTTTAGATGGTCCTTGCTTCACTGTCAAAGATACACTTTGTGTATTTGTCCGAGGATAAACAACTGAAATTCATTATTTTTGAAGGACTTTTATGTAAGTGTCTTAGGAAAGAATAGAACAATTTTTAAGGGTTCATTAATTGGACAATAGTATGATATATAAAAGTTACATTTACATATAATATTTTGTTTAACTTCATACACTTAAGTTGCTGAAAGACTGTATAGAGATAAACATAGAGATGAGAGCCGTATACATTAAGCTTTTAAAATCCTGTATGCTGGGTATCAATTCTTAATTTTCAGGAAGCAACTGTCAAATCTATAGGTATTTATTTAGTATGCTACATAGAAGCAAAATTTAAATCAGATAAAATATTGCTGGGTTCAAAAGAAACAACTGGTAATTCTTTGTTACATATTCTTACAGAAACTTGCATATGTGTAAATATATATTCCTATATGTAAATATTTATATGTTATATACATATATGTTGGTGTGTAGGTACATATATTTGAAAAATATAAACATTGTATATTGTAACAAAAAATTAAATGATTCTACAGTTTACAATTCTTTGACTTACTTTTAAATGACATATTCATATATTGATCATGGATAATTTTCATGTAATTTTCCCTCACAATAGTATAAAATATGAATAATCTGACCATTTTTTACTGTTACAAACAGTGCTAAAATGACTATATTTGTACAAATTTTCTCTTCTAAGAGTATTACAGTGTATTAGAATTTTAAAATGAAATTACTGGCTCAAAGTATGTGCACATTTAAGGGCCAGAGAAATAGCTCAGTGGCAAGCACCTACCCAAACCAAAAAGACCAGTTAACTTACTTTCCACATGTATATGATGTGATTCCTTCCTTTTGTGTTAAACTCAGAAAATGAATGATATCATGACATTACTTGTTGATGAAGGAACTTCTAAATTCACTCCACCTTCATCATCATTTTACAAATGAAACTGGACCCCCCAGAGATAACGATTTATTGAAAGCTATAATTAAAGAATAAGAATTCAGACCTGAATCCAAATCTCCTGAGTGGAGGCACAATGTGAGTTTTATAGTAGGGCATATTTACTTTATTCCAATAGAAAGATTGCTGATGTTATTTTTCATGTCTCTTTTGGAAGATGAGGTTGGCAGAGAAACTCATATTTACTGTATATATTGCTGTAGAATATTTTCTATATAATACAGTAAAAGCACTAATAACTCATTTTTCAAAAATATACTCTATTATTTTGTAAACCACTTAATGTTTAATTACCTGCCAGAAAATTATTTATATCTAACCCAAATTTAGTATTCTATTGTTTGTAATAAACATCATAATATAAGTTGTTGAAAGGAGCAAAGAAATTTTAACTACATGGAATTTCACATTTTCAAGTCTACATGGAAAAGCAAGTGGTTACAACATAGGAAATTATATGCAAATGTATTGCACATTTATAAAACTTATTTCTACCATTTACTATTCAACAGCATTCACTCTTAATAGTTGAATCTCTGCATCGATCTTACTGGTTTTGTAGATAAATTTCCAGATAGTTACTGAATTGTAGCAATCTAGTTCAAGGATGATGCAAATGGATTGTAAAGATTAATCATAGATAGTAGAGAAGTTGTAGAATGTAATTACATTGTGATATTTAGGAACTCATTAAGTCACAGAAAAAAGGTAAAAACAATTGAAAAGAAAATTTAAAAGCTCATTAAAGTATTTTTAAAATAATGACTTAATTTTATAGTATTTAAAAGAAGATTTTTAGGAAATTTAAAAAACCTAAAAAATAAAATTTAAAAATTGTAATTGTCCTGTCAAAGAAAATAAAAATAGTTGATTGCTATTATGTAGTAGAACAGAATGTATATAAAAATAAAAGAAAATTTCTGTTTCTCTTTTCATTTTAATGGAAACCATGTTATGTTTTAACCTAAGTTAAAACTAAGTTTTATTAAATATAAGGGCACTTAATTATGAACTTCTTATGTCCTTCTTTCTGCTTATTTTGAATTAAATTAACAGTTTCTTAAGGGTGAACCTTAGATTATTGGTTTCAGTTCTCTCATTTTAGTGAAAGTAGTTACTCCCATAAACTATTTTCTAAGCACACCTTGACTATGCCTCACAGGCTGGAAATTAACGATCAAGATACTAGGGAGTCACTTTCCTCCGAGGACTCTAATTCGAAGGTGACTGCCCTGTTTGCTGCTTCTTCATAAGACCTTTGTCCTGTACGTGCACAACCCTGGTAGTTCTGTAGCCGTATTCATGTGGTCTCCTTACACATGAGCAGATCATTGTTTAGTCAAAGACTAGAGGATACATCTCCACAGAACGCTAGACTTCCCATGGCTTCCCTTTCCCTCTCACATTCTGCTGTACAGATTCTAGCTAATTTGCTTCCATGAACCTATGAACCTATGAACTCCATTCTTTGTTCAATTTAAACTTTCTCTCAGTTTTGCCTGTCTGTGCTGCAGTATAAAGACTGCCTGTAGGTATTAAATGGAGACTTCAATCCCCACGTGACCCCACGGGTCATGGTTATGTGTTGTCTATTGCTCAGTATCTGAAAATACTTGTTTCATGCATTTTTTTTTTCTGGCAGCCTGTTGCTTGTTGTTTGGTTTTTCTGTTGCCATTCTAGGGATGAAACCCAGCCCCTTGCACATGCTAAGCAGGTGCTGTACCATTGAACATCACCTCAAGCCCATTGTTTAGTTTATAATGCAGAAAGTAAATGTAATCTCCATTTCCTGACATGACTGCAAGTACAAGTTTTACTTTCATAGTTTTATTTTTCATTTTTAAGGTGAAAACATATTTTAGTATTTAGTATAAGTTTTTTCATATGTGTTTAAATGGATTCATTGTCTTTCCCCATCAATTATTCTAAGACAATGAATATACATTATATTTGTCTAAGAAAATGTTAATCGTTTTTATATAGAAAGAATCCAGTGCAAATCAATAAACTCTGAAGGGAGATCAATTGAAATGCTATTAGTTTTTAAGATTTATTTTGTCTATTTGTTAGAGATGTGTATTACTTGACTACTAAAATTTTATGTTAAAGAGTAATAAAATTGATGTGGCATTCATTAGAATAATTATAGTATGTACATAAGGAAAATGTCTTCAGATTGATGTGTTGTAGTTTCTTATGAATGTAAATTAGTCATTTAAAATTATCCTTCCAGACTGTAACATATTTACTCTCCACACATATTTATTGCTGCTTATATAAATATTTGAGGAAAGTAAAGAAATATGTGTAAGTACCTAATGAAAGAAAAATTGACATGGTCAAGTGTGTTTATCAGTTAATCTCTATCACTTGTTTCTGTTTATATGGTTTCTGGCCTTAACTATAACATGTAATGAAAGAAAAACTAAAGCACATTCCTCAGATTCTTTCTACCCATGAGCAAATTTGCACTCAGACTTACATTTAAATTTGTTTTCTGCATTCTACTATGAAAAGCACAATGCAAATAAAATATTTTCCTGGTGGCTGTTTACATTTGGAAATAATTTACAAAGTATGCAAAATAACAGAAAATATATGCAAAGTGACAAAAATTAACTTTCATGCATACAAAGCATTCTTTTTATTACGTTTTGCCTAATTTTCCTTTTGTTTTATGCTCTTTCCAGGAAAACAGTTGGTGTTTTCTGCTGTGGACCCAATTCAATTTCCAAGACACTTCATAAACTGAGTAACCAGAACAACTCATATGGGACAAAATTTGAATACAATAAAGAATCTTTCAGCTGAAAAATCTGAGTTGAACCAAGACCCTAAAGAAAGAAGAGTGCAATTTTTAAAACTTGGAACTCAGCGGAATCAAACACTTTTTTTTGTGCCAAAGAATAGAAAGTTTTTCTTATTTATGATTATTTAAAATGAAAATGCAGAGAATGTGGTAATATGACAGGTTATGTTACATTACATGTTTAATCTAGAAACGAAAGAGGCCCTGAAGAGTATTTGATGTTATGATTCACTTTTTGGTGATCAAATTAAAAGACCATGATTAGGTTCACACTGTTGATTTTTATGACAGATTCAAGACTCCCTAGCGAGGAGCTGAACTAGTCAGTCTGATGATGATAGCTGTGGTCCTCTCTAAATTGTTTTTGGTTGAAAAAATACAAGATTGAATAAAATTAAAAATTTATTGATTCTCAAATTATATTTTCAACATTATATAAAGCATACTAGCTTTAATTTTGAAATGTTCCAGGCAAATATATTCCGTGTTTGAAGGTGCAGCACATCACTTTGTGTTGATACGGGTACCTTGTGTTGATATCTAATCTTCTTCACTACTGATGCTAATACCTCTGAGATCTGTAACTATATGCTGATTGAATCACCTTTCTTTCTTTCTTTCTTTCTTTCTTTCTTTCTTTCTTTCTTTCTTTCTTTCTCTTTCCTACCTCCCTCCCTCTCTTCCTTCCTTTCTTGTCTCCCTCCTTCCTTCCTTCCTTCCTTCTTTTGGGGAAATCTGCCCTCCTTTAGAATGAGTTAGATACAATGATTTAATAAGTCTTTTTCATCTCCCAATTTATATAGCAGCCAATTTATATAGGCTGTTATTACTGTGTAGTAATGAAAATACCATTACTGTAAATTGTAAAGTGACATGTATATCATTTATAAATAAGCAATTAGTATATAAATAGTAATGATTTATTTTCTTTTTTAGAATTTTGGGTTTATTTTTTCATTTTTTAGGTCTTAGGTCTGAAGCACTTAAAGTGTTTCTTATAATTTGCACTTTTAGATCAAAGAGCAACCTATCTGGCACCAGGCACTAAAATACAAGCTCTCTCTCCTTGTTCATGGCTGGATTTATAATGGAGATAGTGAAAGCATAATCACATTCCTGAATGGGCATCTGCTATTTTATTTTCAACAAAAGCAGAAATACTTTTTTGGTTATTCAAATTAATCTTAGAATAAGGATTATTTTTGTAGTCCTGTTCAGTATCCTTAAATTATTAGGCTTAATGTTATCATTGGAACTATACTGCATGATTCTATGAGGTTATGGTCCTTGATTATTCTTTTCTCAGAGGAAAAAAAAATCCAATTTTCTGCCTTAAAAACTCAGACATTTATTCAGTTTATTGACTTTGCTTAGTATACATCTATTCATTTCTATCAAATATAATGTTGAAATCAGCAATTTGTCTTGATTTGCTGTGCCTTTGTTAAAATTTTGTGTATAATATGATACATGCTACTGCCTTTCTCTGTTGACTCGACAGTAGCAGTCAAGCATGCTGCACTCTCCTGAGTGACCACATCTTAGTTGCTTGTCTGTATTTCTTTTCCTCAGAATTCTTTCATCTCCTTCTGTGGAAAGAAAAAAAGCCCAAAAAACAAACAAAAATTATGGGAATGTGCAGTATTCCTGCAGAGTTAGCTCTAAAGGCATGTTTAATAATCAGTGTATCTTGGTTAGACTTTCTAAATTAAAAAAAAAATTCTTGATAACACATAGCAGAAACAACTCATGAAAGAAACTTGAATTATCCTAGCTTGATGTGCAGTACTGACATTTTGGTGATGCTATTCATGTAAACATCTAAAACATCTCGTTTCAATAGGACAAATTTCTTGAAAGAAAGCTGGTATTTCAGAGCAGGTCTGCCATGCTATGTGAACATCCTTCCAATTCTAAATCCCAGTAGAAAACTTAAAAAGAAAATAAACAAATATATAAATTGAAGTAGATATTCAATTATTAAATATTAAACTTAGTTTTTGTTACTGTGGATGGGAATGAAATTAAATCTTTATCACATACATAGTAGAGAGCTTTGCATTGTTTTGAATGATTTCATGGCGATAACTTGTCTTAAGTCTTAAATGACTAATTTTAGTGGCAATAAATACTAAAATTGCAATAGTGTCTGTAAATATCTTAGAAGCTTACTTTACCTTTGCAACAAATAAAATAGCAACATTTCTTCACAAGAAAATGCAAGCTTAAGAAACACTCTTTATTTGTCTGGAATCAGCATTCAAATGAACATTGTATGATAATTTGGATTCTGATGCTATCTGTGTCTTAGATTAATTGTGTGACTACCAAATGCCTTCTAACTCTACAGTTTTCTTATTTGGATGTTAGCTTTTTTTCGATAGTTTGTCTTTTTAACATCAACATGCATAGGATGAGATACAAGCCATTACATATAAATTACTAGGCCATCATTAGAAACTCTGGGTGAAATGACTAATCAGTATCAGTCATTTTAACCCATTCAATACTTTTCTTTCGTAAGAAACTATCAAATTTTTGTACTATTATACTAACAAGTTCATTTGTGAACAAATAATTCTTTGTATGTCCTAAGTCAAAAATTTAGTGTATTTCAATAGTTTTCGGTCTTCTTGGATATTCTTATTTATGCAAAGGAAGACTGTGATTTTACATATAAATGATAATAAAAGACCTTACATCATTATACATATGTAGGTAAATAAACACATAGTATGTAGTTATACATATTCAGAGTTTAGTTTGCTTTTTAAAAATAATTTCATGTAAAAATGAAATGCTTGGTAGTTCTTCATTTAGTGATTTGAAAATCTCAGCTGGGTGACTCTGTTATTATAGCCACTTGAAAAAAGGAATAAATGAAATGTAGATCAGCTGTAGGCTAAAGTGATTTAATTTATATAATCATGTTATTTATAACTTCCCAAATCAGTCTTTATTTTGAGTATTTACAGAAGGCAATGGTTTTAAATTATAATAGTCTTCAAGAGGCTTGTTAGAGAATGAAAGACTTTTGTCATCTATAGATAATGCAGACTCTGAAGATTCCTCTTTATGTTAAGGAGAGAAATTTTTAACCAAACATTTTGTTTTGTTTTTGTTTTGTTTTGTTTTGTTTTTCCTTTAAGGATGACTATACTGGATGCCCTATGAGTTTTCTAAACAAATCAATGGGACAAATCTTTAAATAGATACACATGACAATTTATTTTTTATGCTACTTAGAAAATTTCTATTTGTTTATATTATAAAAATATAAAACAGTGAGGTTATGAGTATTCATATTTTGCAGTGGAGGAAACTGATGTCCAAAGAGAGATAATAACTTGTTTTAAGACCTCCGTCAAGTTTGTAGCCTAGCTGAGACTAGTGTTCAATGTTCTCAGCTTTGCTACTGGAAGGCTATTTCGACTTCCTCTTGAATTATACATTTATTAAATTATCTAGTCCTGTTAGTTTAAATCTTTCTATAAAAAATCCCTACCTAGTATTGGGAAGAAAATAAGATAATTAATTTCAAGTACAAATGCAGAAAATTATGTTCTTTCTAATCTAACTTCTGATTCTAAATTTATTGGTCTTATATTTTGCCATTCAGAACCTTTCAGCTACCCGTGTTTAAACTTAATAATTTTGATAATGATATTAGATTCTCCAGAGCTGTGCACTGGAAAAATACATAGTAGTAAAGTTTCTAGGAAATGTTAACCCTATAGTTTTAACTTAGGTTTATAGATGGAAGTTATAACTTTATCAGTTTTTAAACTACCAACTAGAACGTTTATATTAACAAATAAGTATTTATTTTTACCTGTTCACATGACTATTATTTGCGTTTTGTACAAGAGAAAAGAGTCTTTTGAAAACTAGTAAGGCAGGAAATAATGAAGTCAAGCGTAATGACGTTTTATTCCACCCACAACAGTGCAGGAAGAAGTTACTGTTTCCTCCTGTCTGAATATACCATCTATTACACTAATTTCTTTATTTTATTCCACACTGTCTTCAAAGGCTAGAATTACAAAAACAAGACTGAATTTTCCAAAACAAAGAAGTAGACATTTTCCAATATATTGGAGCATCCATTTAAAGAGAAAAAGAAAAAAAACTCATGTGGATCTTTTAAAATTACCAGAAGTTAAATAATATTTATTTATTAATTGATAGTATTTTAATGCACAGTGCTGGGAACCATGTAGGAATTAAGAATTGGTAAGCATAATAAAATTTTCAGAGAATCAAAGGAATAAAGAAAAAGGAATCAAAGAAAATTGCTTAACATATCAGGACATGCTTATCCTTTTCTTTTTCTGTGTTGTACTATATTACATTGTATTGTGCTTATTTTTGGCTAATTTGGCAGATCATATTGATGGCATGGTCAGTAATCATAGCTTTTTTTAGTTTTACTCTTTGGTGATACACTCCCCAAGTATATACTTGAACTAACAAAATCTATCAAAAGGCATAAAATTACATATTATTCCTGACTGAGAAATTCTGCTTCTTCTTTTTTTTTTTTTTTTTTTTTTTTTTTTTTTTTTTTTTTGCTTTTAATAGCCTCAAAGAGGCTCAAATATGGGAAAACTGGTAATTTGATTTGGGAAATAAAAGAATATAGTGTTTTTTATTTCCTTTTAGGATTCCTTTCACCTTTTCATTAGTACTAGATTTTAATGCTTTGCTTTTGGTCAGAATCACTAGACTTCTTTAAGAAACAGATTTGATGAGCTGCTATTTGACCTAGAGAAGACCTCACATTAAATGAAAACAAGAACCACTAAATAATATACATAGCAATAAAGAAGAATAGGGTTTCATGCATTGCTTCTCTGGCATATAGTATTCATTAAAATTTTGTCTTTGCAAGGTCATGCTTCATAGCTATTCTTCCACCCAGGGAACAAAAGCATTCTTAATAACTGCAGACATTAAGAAACATATTCTCTCTGTTGTATCATAATGATGTATCTGTTCACCTAACAGCAGCACATTCATTTCGACATTGTTACCAATTTGATATGATTATATAATCTATTTTAGTGGTGTGAAATCTGCACAGTGCACAAGATGGGGACTTTGCTTACCTGCTGAAAAATGTGTCGCAGCCAACATGTTGGCTAAGGAGAAAGCAGTAAAGCCTTTTTTCCTCTGCGGCTGTCTTAGAGGAATGTCAAATAATGTACTTATGTTGGAATGTGACCTATGATGCATTCTTAGTTATGTGGCTGGAGGTGTTATTCATTTGTCCTCCAGTTTTCTGTTTTAGGAAAGATCAGGTTTTCAGTCAGCTTGACATCTCTAATGACAGGTCTGCACATGCCCCAGATACTACTGTACCTTTGCTTAAAAATGAGAATGATCTGCTTACCAAATGGCATTCACAAGAAATCGTTTTCACTGTATTTTATTCCCTACATTTTAGAATGTATTTTAAAACCAGTGGTAAGGATGGTAGAAATTACTTTAAAAAGTAGAAATAATTCATGTTATTGTATGGTGATCTGAGGAAGTCTTGAAGATCATTATGTAAAACAATCACCTCAGTTATGCTCCTACCACCTTAAGGCCTATATTGTCGGTGTTTTGGGCTCTTTGCTATTGTTGTTTGTCTTTTTTGTTTCACATATTTCTAGGAATTTGTTTTATATTGTTTTATTTTGTTTTCCCTCTAGCACAGAAAGGACAGGTATACCTGTAGAGACTCATACATGCATAGAACTTCTCCTAAACAGTTTATGAGAATTGATTATATAATGCATGATGAAATGAACAGCTACTTTGAAGAAAAAGAGACACTAAGGTACCCAGTGCTGACTCTGTAGTGTCATGCTGTGAAATCCAGCAATATTATCACTGTTTGATCTGAGTGATTTTAGTCTGTTATGAATTGTTTTAATTTCAACATACATGAAGATATGGACAGCTATTTTGAAGACAATGAGGGACATTATGGCAGCATTGTTGACTTCTCTATTATCTGGTTTTGAAGACCTAAAATGCCTTCATCATCCTGTTCTGATCAGTCTAATACTATTTTATTTTGTATGATTTCATCGTGTGTGAGGATATGGACAACTGTTTAGAAGAAAACAGACAATATGATAGACAGTGAAGATCTCTTGTTGTCTTGCTTTGAAATCTGTGTCTCTTACATTGTTTTCTTCTGATCCATTTTTTTCTGCTTTGTTATGTTTAATTTTACCCTCTCTAAAATAAAATTTTAAAAAATAGAAATAATTGACTGCCATGCTGTTTAACTTTGAATATTAGCCGGTGTTGTTAGCCTGTTAGTCAGCCATCCCTAGTGGTTTTTGAAGTGAGTAAGATCCTAGGTGAGGATGCAGGGCACATAGAGCCTTCTTCATCCTTAAAATATATCGGATCGTTTATTTAAAAACAGAAGCAATGTCTACCTCTGACTAATTTATAGGGCTGCAGTGTGGAAAAGTGTAGAGAAAGGAATGCGAGAAGGATGTGAAGAGAGAGATTTCCGGGGCAAATTTCTTTAGTCCTTTTTTATTATGAGTAAGAATAAAGCACTGTTTTAAGAAAGTAAAACAAGTCTTCTCTCCATTGTACCTGGCACTGTGTTCTGAGCAAGCTGAGAGGCACATACCCAGGGGCAGTCAGCATCACTGTCTTTGTTCTGAGATCTCCACAAACAAAGCTGCCTTTCTCTTTGGGTTTAATATATGCTTCCTGAATTCCTCTTCCCTTAATTTTGTTCCAGCCCTGTTTGCCTAGAGATCATTGTGACGATTTATGAATATTGAATTAGTAATTGGAAGGTGATATAAGTTACCCTCTTCATTTAAGATACAATGGAGAAAAGTACATGTTTATGAGACATTCTACTGAATTAAAACTAAATCTACTATCTTAGAAATAATTCTGTAAAGGAAAACCTACTGCATTGTAGCTACTTCTTCCTAGATGAAACTAAAATAAATTTATTGCTTTTTTTCTTTAATGAAGATGCCTCACGTGTTTTAACCAAAACTCACATTATTTGGTAGACTTTTGTATTTAAATTGTGTTTGCTCATCTTTATGGTAGATTATAAGAAAAAATTGCTTGAATGAAAATGAAATTCATAATAATGTGTAGTAACACTTTCAAACTTTCCTAGAATTCAGTGACAGCAGATTTGCCGAAGGGAGGAAGTGTCATCCTTCCATCAGAATGTGAGATGTTTGGCAATCCAGCATGGCGTTTGATTCTTGTCTAGTTAAATGGAGGTGTGAAGTTATATAGTGCTGGAGAGGAAGTGCAAAATCAAGTTCAATACTTGTAAAAATTGAAAAATGCATTTATTTTTATATGTGTTTTGTTTCTGTAAAATCATAGTACATTTGTAGAAAAACGTTATTGTTTTAGAAAATGACTTAGTGGTTAAAAGTTAAGTAGACAGAGTTCATCAAATATACCTAAAAATGAGCTGGGGATTTAGCTTAGTGGTGTAAGTGCCTGCCTGCCTGGCAAGTGCATGGTTGTGAGTTTGATCCCCAGACAGGGGGTTTTCATCCTAAAGAGAGGCCAAATAATCAAACTACTCATTCATGTGATGACAATAAAAAAAGTAATGTTTAAGGAATGGTCCTTTGAACCACAAGAATTGTCTTATTTCTAGGCTTAACAACATTTGTAATTTCCTTTCAGCAGTATGTGTAATTGGAAATACATGATTCTATTCTTCAAGTTTAGCAGGCTGAGATTGGAATTTGAGTTTTATTTTTTGTTTGGTTTCGGTATTCTCCATTTCATGTAACTGTGTCCATTAAAATAAATAGTAAATATGTATGTAATTTTAAAATGCTAAAACTGTATGTGTTTGGTACAGAAAATTATTAAAATTAATATGTTCATTATGATATCCAGCAAACCTTTCTATTTGATAATAGAGGATTTTAACTTTAAATAAATCTTGAGTATACTGTGTTTATGTCCATGGTATAACCTCTGCTTATAGATATTTTTTCCAATGTACTGCCATCTCTGTCTTGAAATCAAGATGAAGATAAATAAAAGAGTAACTCACGGGGTGTGGGGTCACCTCCCTGTAAGATGAGTGTGACTGAGAGGCTGAGACAAGCACATCCCGGCTCAAGCCCAGCTTGGGCAGTTTGGCAGTTTACTGAGGCACTATCTCAAAAGAAAACATTTTATAAACGTTTGGGAACGTAGTTAAATGCAAGGGCACTGGGTTCAATTCTCATTACTAAAAATAAAATAAGGAGTAACTCCTAGCTCTCAAGTTTGTCTGACAGTTACATAGGTGAGATATGAGTATTTGTCATAAACTCTGTCCTAGAAGTCAGTGTTCTGATAGCATCTGAGAATGCATTTCCCCATTAGTAAAGTGCAGACCAGTATTTTCTATAAGAATTATTCTATGTTTAGGTGTTGACTGAATTTCAGGAGAGCTATAGTTTTATAGTGCACTGGTTGAGTAAAAATGCGCTGGTCACCATTAGATCCTGTGATATGCCTAGAGCAGAATACAGGATTGAAAAGAACCCTGCGTTAGCAGTGTGAAAAAAATATTTTCAGAGCCATAGACATTGTGCTATCCAATTTTATAAATGTGTGCTCTTCACATTAAATTATTATTCATTATTTTCTTCAGTCTAAATGTCATAAGGTAAATCAGAAGCTGCAGTGTTCCAACTAAGAGCTTTTAGTAATACTAACTTGGTCCTAGGGTTTAAGCAGGTTATTTCATTATGTGATACTGAATTTTTCTCAGTCAATTTCTACCATCCTGAAATCGTTTAAGTGATTTATTTCCAAAGAGTCTGATTTTGTGTAATGGTGTTTTGACCCCTGTTTTTCACAAGACTGTCATACATTCTGAAATGGACATTTCAATAGGTCAAGTTCACATACATTTATAAGACAAGATTATCAGTTATGTGCTTACATTCTATATGTTTATTGTTTGCTTCTGTGCTTTATGGGGTCATAAGTGCATGCTTTAATAGCATTAGTGTTGTAAAATTGCTTATCAGCAGTAGCCAATGAGGAAAGAACACAAAAGATAATTGGGAAAAAAGTGGTTGTGTGTGTGTTGGGGGATGGTGTGAAAATCAAGAAGGCTTGGATGCATACTTCAGTTCTGAAGGTTAAAATTTTCACTACAATGACTTTTCTTATATATATTGTTCACCCTCTTGTCAGAAATGTGTTTGCAAAAGCTCAAAGATATAAAAATATGTGACAATAAAAATTTCTCATCAGACTTTTTATTTGAAAGTGAAACCTGAGAAAAAATATTTTAAGTAGTTTGTGTTGCAGAGGTCATGTTTGCAGCTTCCTGGCAAATGTATAACCCACACATTCCAGGACTGGCATACAGACCCAAAGGAATGTGCAAAAAATGTTTGCTGACTGACAAAAACTGTTCATTATGATGGATGTCAAAGCTGTCTTACATGAATTTTGATGAGGCAACTTCTGAAATTAAATTTCTAGGTTTATCTGACAAAGACGGGAAATTTTGCTTAATAAACACATTCATATTTTAAGATATTTAAATATCTATTTATGTGCCTTGAGTTTCTTTTATGATGCTAGCAAGAGCTAGTGTATTTAACTCTTTACTTGTACTCTTTTATGGGACTGTTGATGTGAATGAGATAACTGCCTTTTAGTTTTCCAAAACAGATTGAAAAAAATTAGGAATGTATTATGAGTATGTGGGCTATCTTAACCCTTATGTTTTGAGGACAATTGTTCCTATTGTTTTTAATTTTATTATTTATTTATGTATTTAGCAGTGTTCAGGATTATCTGTCAGTAACAGGAAAGGCTACACAAATTATAGCCAGGCCACTGGCTCCCTGAGAAGCGTAGCCACACCCCTGAAGTTGCACAGTGACTACATCTTTTTACAATTGTCTAATTCAAACTTTTCAGCACCTATTTTTCTGAAACCAACATTGATCTTGCATCTTCATCAGGACTCTCAGAATTTTTTTTCCTGTTTTTGTCTAATAATAGTTCTTTGGAACCTATCTTTTATGCCATACCTGGCATGAACCTTTTTGGTCCTCTTTGATTAAGCTCACCTTGCTTTAGTCTGTTCCCTATTAGATCCAGAAATTAACCTTTTATCCTGTGTTTTGACTTTTCCTGTGTCTCAGGGTTAAGGAGAGTCGTTCATCCACGGTTCGTGCACAGTCATAGCTTCACTATGCCCAGTGACCATATAATTCCTGTCATAAGCTGCATGCTACAGAACCTGCAGTCTTTACCCATGATTGGTAGAGCTGGTTTACAAAAGAGACAAGGTTGTAAGGTGGCCTGGTAATGCCTGTGATCGCAGTACTCTGGGAGGTAGAAGCAGGAGGATCACAAGTTTGAGCTCAGCCTTAATATTTAGTAACTTAGTGATAGCCTATCTTTAAAAAAAAAAAAAAAAAAAACCTGAAATTTTTGCTCAGTGTGAGAGCTCTGGGTTCAATCCTAAGTACCACAAATACAGGGGAAGAGAAGGGAAAGGAAAGGAAGGGGAAAGGAGTGGGAGGAGGACTGGGAAAGGGAGGGGAGAAGGAAGAGGATTAAGAAAAAAAGGGAAAAGAAAGGGAAAAAAAAAAAAAAGATGCTCCAAGAAAGTCAGCTCTTTCTGTTCATGGTAGTTTTGTTCTATCCAGCTTACTGTAAAAACTGAATTACTGAAAATCAAGTTATTCTCTTATTTAGTTACTGTGACCCTCTGGTCACAATTTCCTGTGCCAGTGACTATATAACTTTGTACACGTGTGTTCCCGTTTAAAGACAACTAATTTTATAGTTATAATTTAGATATAAAATGTTCCCCAAATTTAATGTATTCAAAGGTGGGGCTTTTGAAAGGTGACTGGGTCGTGGAGGCACTATTGTTATCAATGGGTTAATGCACTCCAGCTCATGGCTGAATGTGCTATGTGCAGGTGGGGCCCGATCAGAGGAAGCTGTTGCTAGGCTAGGACAGGAAGGGTGTATTCTTGGCCCTCGCTCCTTCCGTCTGTCTCTTCTTCCTGTCTGCCTTGGTGTGAACAGGTTTCATCTGGTCTACCCTTCCACTCTGCCATTTCTACCTTGGAGCCAGACCGTCATGGCTGAACCTCTGAAATTGTGATCCAAAATAAACCTCTCCTCCTTTACATTGTGGCTGTCATGTAGATGTCGGCTGTTTTGTCTCAGTCGTGGGAAAGTGATGATAGACTACATAGATAGATTATGGGTAGATAATAGATAGATAGATGATAAATAGGTAGATAGAGTGGATTCATTGACATTGAAGTTGTGGCCAGTGACACTATAACTCATTCCTGAACAAAGCTTAGCTACACATGCATATTTACATTTATATAATGAAGTCTTCAACAAGAGCACATAAATATTAGGAATTTGATATTAAATAGACAGCAAAAGGAGCCCCTTTAACCATATACTGCAACAAGAAGGCAGAACATGGCCTTGTTTGGTTGGCCTCAGCTGTGACTGAGAGTCTAAAATATTTGACTTTTCCATGAATGTCTGTAAATCTCCATGAAAGTGCTGTGAGAACTGATTTTGGAATGACAAAATATCTTAATAAGTAAATAATTTACAAATACAGATTCCATGTCCTTGTTCCTATCTACCAGGGGCAGAGTTTAGTATTATCTACTTTTCCTGGGTAAACAGATGTGAAAAAGAAATTATGTGTCTTTTTATACTTTCTTTTCTCTTTCTTCCTTTCTTCCTTTGTTCTTTCTTTTTTTTTTCTTTTTCTTTTTCTTTTTTCTTTTTTTTTTTTTTGGTCTTTTTAAAACAGAGTCTCACTATGCTGTTCATGCTGGCTTCGAGCTCTCTTTGTAGCCCAGGATGACCTTAAACTCGCAACCATCCTCCTGCCTCCGCCTCCCAGGTGCTGGGATTGCAGGCATGAGCCACTATGCCTGGCTTCATGCCGTATTTCTCACCAGTTCTGAACTGACTACACAGTCATTCCTGTGGGAGAAAATGATGCTTTCCTATCTTGGTTGATATGCTTCTCTTCTTACTCATTTCTTCTTTCTCAAAAAGAGACTACTTTTGGAAAATATAGGAAATTTTTAAGGGACTAGGCTTATTAGTAGGAATGGTTATTGTATGTAAAATATTGTACATATACTGTGCTCAGAAAAAATATTTAAAGTGTCATGCTTAAAAAGATCTGCTTAGAAGAGGGCTACAGGCTGCCATTTGGGAACTCTCATATTAAGTGGGGTATCAGAGTGACTCATTGTAACCATACATTTATATAAACAGCAAGGCTTACATTGGACATCTGCTTCCCTTCAGGAAGCCTGAAATTTTTGTGTGTGCTAGGCAGATGTCTATGTGATCAGTCACCAGTGGGAACTGTGGACACCAAATCTCTGAGTTTCCTAAGTAGACATTTCTCACATGCTGTCTTAGCTCATCGATGGGAAAACCAAGTATAGCCTGTATGGTTCCACTGAAGAGGACCTTTGAAGATTTATACTTGATTTCCATTCGATTTATCCTAAACATTGTTTCTTTTTACTGATTTTGTTTGGTATTCTTTAAGTTTAGTAAACCTGACCTGTGAGTACAACTCTACTGAGAATTGTGTCTCATATATGAAAAATTTAAAAGACTTCTATTATAATTACTATGGAAGAAATTAGGCCTGCCTAACAAATTCAAGTGGTACACTGTGGATACTTCATTTATTTTTCTTCTTTGTGACCATTTTTTTATGCAAGTATGTTTTAAAATCCTGCTTTAAAGTGATTATATTTCATTCAGTTTCTCTGGTAAGTATCTGCTTGCCTGTCACTTCTAGTAATGTACATTTCTTCATTGTACAATGTGATCTTAGGAATTTAATCATCTTATACCCCTGGGCCCCAGCAAAATATTTGATTTCAATAGGTTCTCAATAATTGCTTGCTAAATTAAATCAAATTCTTATTGTACTTCTTTTACTAAGACACAGAGCTAATAGGAAACATTGAGTACTGATAGGAGTACTTACTGTCCAAAAAGAATCTGGAGATAGAAAAGAAGTACTAAAAATGAGAATTAAATGAGAAGAGATCAATTAATTATACATGTGATCAATGCATTTCTTTTAAGCACATTATTCAACTAATTTAAAGAAAATATCAGACTGCAAAACAGTATCAATTTTGATTCTTCATCTCTGTTGCTTATATCAAGTCTTTTTAATTTTTTCCTGTTGAGGTGTCTCATAGCTGTCTTTTTTCCTCTGATGACCATCCTGTTAGTTTTAGATATCACTTCAGCATTAGTAAGTTAATTCATTGGCCAAAATGATGTAGGCTTAAATAGCATAGATGACTTTTCATGAATATTTGAAAATCTATAGCTCATGATCTTTTTTTTACTTGACTCCTATGTCTACGTTCAAGATTTTTTTCAGTTGTTATCTGAAGATATATTTTAATGAAGTTTCACAGCATAATCAGTCCAGTGACCTGCAGCTGTGTGAAAACAGTTTTCTTTGCTTTTCAAGAAAACATTTTCAAAGAAATCAATCTCAAAATTCTCAGATATTTGCTTCTCTCCCGTGTTCAGACTTTTATTCACCCAAGTAATCAGAATGATTGGTTTAAATGTTATCTCCTTGAACTTTTCTCAGTGCTGCCATCAAAAGAACATACCTACACACACACATACACCAACTCGTGGCAATAAGCTACAATATGGTGTATTAAAAGATTCATGAATTTTGGATTTAGATACAGAAAATAGGTCCAATAATAGTAGCATGACTTTGAACATTCTGTTCAGCTTCTTAATATTCCCATTTTTAAGTGATTATAATAATAAAAGACATTTTATGATAATGGCATGAGCCCAAATGCATAAAATACTCAAATTTTTACATATCTCATCCTTCTTGACCATTTGGATCATCATATCTTTCAGTTTTCATAATCTTTACATCATCCTAAGTGAAATATGTCATATTTTACAGTTCAAAGGTACAAACTTTCTCTTATATTTCTTCATACACTCTAAAATTTTCTTTGGAAACAAATCTTAGCTGTCCCTATTTCAACACAGGAGTAACTCGTCAATTTCTACAAAGAATTTCTCTGAAATAAGCTGTTTTTACAAGTAATTTCAATATCTCCCATCATTAATGGCCCTTTTCTCATGTTTCCTCACACTATGGGAATTCTAAAAGATACCTTAGCTATGTACACTTTATAACATTGTCTGTAGACTTCATTCGTCTTTGTCACTATTTTCTCCAACAATGGCTCTCCATCTTCCTTTAGTTGGGGCATTACCTAATTTAATGTAATTTGGAACACTTCCTGAATTATCAGCAACCTGTACTTTTTCTAAGTCCTTAATATGATAATTGAAGTGTTAATGTTTTCTAAGGATAAAGTATGCTTAGTCTGTTTTTTTCTGTTTCTTTGTATCTATGCTGTTAATGTTTCATTCATTTTTTTTCAATTTACTATCTATCCCATTTTTACTAGGGGCCAGATGTTGAGCAGGTAATGTCTCAAAATGACAAACTTGTGTTTGGGGAGTTTAACTCTGGTGAAAAAGAATACATAAAACTATACACACACAAATAGATAAGAATGAGAGTTTATAAATGTTAATGAAGAAGGCAAAGTATATGAAGAGAAGTTGTGAGGGAAGGCTCAGAGTTAGATTAGGGAAGCCGTTTTGGATACTTTATTTAAGAAAGAATTTAAAATGTGACTGAAATTCGGGCAGGGTTGGAGTGATATCAGAAGAAGGTCAAAAGATACAGTAAGAATCACACATTTTATGAAAGAAAATGTGACAAGAGCATGCCTGTGATGTGCAGAATAGGGTGACAGATCTGGAGGAGAAGGCCAGGACTGAAACAAGGGTTGTCTCTCTGAGGGTATAGAATTTAACTAGGGAGACATGTCAAGCTTCTGAGTGTTGGAGTGCTTGTGAATGGTCACTTCAACTGCTATGCAGATTACAAGGAACAAGAGAGGAAGCAGGAATTCAGCCAAGAATTACTGCATTACATTCAACAATAGATGATGATGACTAGATGAGAATCAAAATAGATTGCCGTGACACTGAGGACAGGTGACAAAGAAGTACAGGCATGCCAGATTTACTATAGATTAAAGACCAAAGAAAAGAACCCCTAAAAGATCAGATAGGGAAGATAAGGGACATAACTATCAGAACAGACTTCCAAGTTTCTTAGAGGAGAAATGACTTGGTATAGTGGTTATGTATTAACCCTAGAAATTTGGAGGGCAAATATCTTTAGAGATGAGAAAAATTAAGTTTTAGTTATATTAAATTTTAATTTCTATAGGTTATTTAAGTAATTTTTAAAACAAATCATTGGGTGTATCTGATGAGACCTTTGAAAAAGCTTGAGGTTGTTATAAAAAATTGTGTATCAGCAAAAATGTTGGAAATTTAAAAAATATCTAAAGAGGAAGTAAGATGTAAAGATAAGAGCAACAAGAGTGTTTGTATGTAGCAGATAGTGTGGTTTACTAGACACACTTCTGCACGTCTGAATTCTCACTTTCCCACCTGGCAGAGGATTGACTGTTCACAGCTGAGTCCAGCCCCAGAATTGTGCTCAAAGAACAGAATCCTGTCCCTGAGTATGCAGCTCTTTACACAGGGAAGCTTACGCACAGTGTGGGGAAACAAATACCAAAGATGTAGGACAATTCTAAAAGACACCTCAGCTCCAGCTGGCCTTGAGATCAACCTAGACTTCAGTGAAATCCAAGCAAAGACAGCTAGTGGCAGGTATGGTCCTAGGAATTATATCTCTGAATTGGGATCTTGCTGCTGAAAAAAACTTTCATTTTCAGTGAAAACTACCACTAACTAGTGACTAAGTGTAGCTGTCTCCTAACATGCTAGAGTGGACAGTTATTATAAACTTCACCAGTGTTCAGTGGAATGGACCTTTAGAAAAATGAAGTGCATGTATAACTATCATAATTTATGGGTTAAAAATATTAAGTGCTATTCATGCATCAAAAATAGGCAATGAAAGGCTGAGGTAATTATTAAAAGATCAATTGTGAAAACTAACATACTTGCAAACTAAGCTAAAACTGGAAAGTAAGTTTTCTTTGCAGAATATAAAGAGACTTTTTTCACTCTAAGGAGAAAACAGTTTGTGACCAACTCATGATTTAATATATGAGTAGTAGCATCCTCCATAGTTTAAATTATCAACATCCAACCTGATTCCTGAACTTCAGGGGCCTGGTTGGACATAAATGGGAAATGTAGCTATAATAGAGACATTTCTATTGAAGCCTTTCCAAAGTTTGAAAATACAACTCCTTTTAAATCTTAGCAACTGGCAAAATAGCCTATTTATTCCCATTAAATGTCCAGTCATTCCCACTTGCTTAAAAGTAACACCAAGGGCCAGGGATTTACCTCAGTGTCTCAAGTGCTTGCTTGGTAAGAATGAGTTCATGAGTTTGATTCCCGATACCCAAAAAAAAAAAAAAAATAATAATAATAATGCCTTCTGCTTTTCAAAATAACACCCAGTCCACAAATCATTTATCCTCAATGTCTTGCAATATCAGACCAGTAGAGTCAAGTGATAACAAACTACTCAGGGTAGTAATAGGGTAGTAAAAAGAGAAAAAATATATACAAACTGAACTGATGTGTACTCATGAAGATACGGGAGAGTGTAGAAGGCTCTGAGTTCTGAGAGCGATAATAAAGACAAGGGACATCACAAAGCAGGATAAGGGAAAGTCTATCAATATGGGAGCATCTTCTTTTTTTTTCTTTTTTAAATTTTATTTAAGGAGAAAAGAAAAAAAACAGTGAAAGGGTACAACTTATACAGATTTACAGAAAAAAAATGAACAGTAGGAAATCACTAGTTAATGGATTACATATTGCCATCTTAGAAATAATTGTTCAAGTCGCAAAATTAAAGCTTGTAGAGTGGACATTCCAACAATGATACTGCAAACAGTTCTGTTCAATGATCCAATAAAACTCTGTGATATCTATCTTATACACTTAAATATACATGCAGTTATATAGTTTAGAGCACTTTCTTTTCCTCCCTTTTGTACAATGACTATTACACATTTTGGGTTTCATTGCTCCCATGGTTCTTATTGCTTTTTTGGAAGAGAGTAAAACCAAATGTGACATAACAAAACAGAATCGGTCAAGTCAAAAGGGTGGACATAATAGATAATGTAAAATCATAATACAAGGTGATCAACAATGGTTACCATAATGCCTCCCGCTATCTCTAATAGAGTTGCCTATATCATTAGTTATAATACAATTGAACAAAACAGTAAAGAACAAAACCAACAAAACCAAAACATTGGAGACATTGTAGGTCTTCAAAAGTAGATAAAAGTCAACGAGAATGGGCGTTATAATGAATCTCATTATCTTCACAGCTGATGCCTAAACTTTTGAACCTGATGCTATCCAGCAAAACAGAATAGGGGAACATCAGTCAAAAACAAGATGGTGAGAGTAATATAGGGCTTCAAATCCAGATAATAGAAAGTCAAAGTGGGTTACTATAATATATCCTGCTATTTTTTTCCCTTTAATTAAACGGATAGAAATAAAAAAGTAAATAATGGAGTGGAGATTGAGATAAAAGAGGGCATAACAGCGAAACAGCGCAGATCAAAACATAACCATTTAAACAGAATAGCGTTTCACCACCAGATAATCCCAACCCAAAAGTAGTTACCATATTGACTCTTTCCTTGAAATCCTTGAGTACAACTTCGTATACTGTAGCATTAAGTATATCAAAACAATGTAAAACCATTTAAGAGAATGACAGCATTACAGAGTATTTAGAATCGACTAACAGAAAATGAATAATGGTTTCTGTATAATCTCCTTGTCTTTAAAAGGTTTTTGCTTATACTATCGTACATAATAAAATCCAATAAGATACAATCTGTTTAGACCATTGGAGACAGAAGAGCAAAAGCTAGATGAGACTTCAAAACAAGATGATACTAAATCAGTATTACCTATTAAGATGTCATTTTCTGCAAAATAGCTGTTCCTATCATCCAATCTTCTCTGTCTCATTTCTGTTGAGCTCTTTTTCTGTCAGTAGCTGTCAGTTTGTCTTCTTCATTTTGTTCTCTGCTCCATTCGTTGTGGCCTCCCCGCCACTATTTCTGGGTTCTTTGTATTTTTCTTTTTTTAGAATATCCTGCAATACTTTCTGTAGAGTTGAATTGGTGGTTGCAAATTCCCCCAGTTCCTCTTTATCCTGGAAGCACCTTGTTTTTCCATCAATTTCCAGGGACAGTTGTGCAGGATATCTCAATCTTGGCTGGAGATTATTATCTTTCAAAGCTTGAATTATTTCCCCCCACGCTCTTCATGATTTGATGGTTTGTGCAGAGAACTCTGCTGTAATTCTGATGGGTGTTCCCTTGTAAGTGGTCTGTTTCTTGTCTCTGACAGCTTTTAATATTCTGTTCTTGTATTGAATTTCTGGAATTTTTATTATTATATGCCTGGGTGTGGCTCTGTTTGGGTTGTAGGTAGCTGGGGTCCTGTATGCCTCATACATCTGAGTATCTTTACCTTTTGCTAAATTAGGAAAATTCTCCTGGATTATTTCTGTGAGTAGCTTTAGTAGTTCACTTGTTTGTGTCCCTACTTCTTCTTTTATGTTCTTAATCCTTAAGTTATGGCTCCTCTTATCATCTTCTTGTCTTTGTATTATTGCTGTTTGTTTCTTTGTTATTTTTAAGAAGTTCTTCATTTCATTCTCCGATATTACAAGTCTGCCCTCCAGTTCAGATAGTCTGTCCTTAGTTTCTTTCAAGCTGTTATGCCAGTCTTGGATAGACTTCTTAGTTTCTTGGTAGTCCCTTTGAACCTGCTTCACGTACTCTATGCTTTCTCTGTTTTCTCCATCAAACAATTCTCCCCTCTTTTTCTGTTCTTCCATTCCACCATCTGTTTTTTCCTGGGTGGTGCTTAGCATTTCTCTAACTATTCTGCATACTTCTAGCTTCAGGTCATTGACAACTTCATTCCTGAATTGGTCTATGAGGCTCTCTATATGGTGCTTTATGTCTATTGGTGCGGTGTCCGCTATTGCCTGTTTCTCAGAATTGGGGGCCGAGGAGCCCTTCTTGTTGCTGCCTCTTCCCATATTCTCCATTTCTTATATATGCAAGCTTACATAGGAGACCTAGCTTCTCTCCCTGTCAGCCACAACCTGATTGAATTGCTCCGGTTAGGTGTTCCCACCCACCACAGCACACCAGGAAGTTGCAGATCAGGCAGCCTACGTGGCGCTCGCCCCTCCTGGCCACCGTCAGGCTCTGGGATCTGGGTTGGGCCAGCCTACCGGGTCTGCCAGCAGTGTCACGCAGGCCAGGCACTTTTCACCAATCCCGTCCGAGAGGGGGATGTGTGGCTGGAGTCACCACCGCGCCCTGCTCCCGCAGGACTGCCCCGGCCCAGAAAGTCCTCTGCTGGAGTCAAACTGTGGTAGAGTGTCAGTTTCTCTCACTCACCTCACCACAAGTCAGTGTACGCCTCCCTGCCCGTCCTGTTTTCAACTCCGTTCGCAGACTCCTGTTCTCAGAGCTTCCACGCGTCTCTCTCCTTGCCGAGCCGATGTAGAGGCAGCCAGCCGCCGCACGGCGGGGAACCCAAATTGCGGCTTCCAATGGTGCGGGGTCCAGCCTCCACATTGAGGCTTTTCTGTTCCTGTTTTAGCGCCAGGACTGAATTCCAAGTTGGTTTCTCTCAGCCCAGATCGTTCCTGAGTCAGCAGAACATATCTCCACCGGCTTATGTCTCCTTAGTCCGCACCATTCCTGACTTCTGAACCAAGCCTTTCAGAGAGCCTCCATAGTATCTGCTATCTGTCTGCCATGTTCTCCTGGAAGTCTATATGGGAGCATCTTCTGTGATACAGAATTGAACACTATCCATGAAAGGATCTTGGGATACTGTGGTAACCTGTTACTAGGATCATTCTTAGAAACCTGCGGAAATATTGGCAACTCTAAATAAAAAGAAATGTCAGAACTTTCATGGCAGAGGATGGAAGAAGGTTCAACAGACAAGGATATATGAGATACCTGAGAGAGTTTGAATAACTACCTACTGATTACATCTCATAGTGAGGCTTTGAGAACCCATTTACTAAAGTAATAAGGAATTGCTGATAAGAAGGCACCAGTATTGATGAGAAGATTGGTGGGATCTATAGTCAATGTGGTAGAAGATGCAGTTACAGAACTGAGACCACTGATACCAGTGGGGACCACAGGGTATTAATTCATTGTCCTTCAGACTTCAGATTTCTTTGGTCAATCTTTGATAGTTGTGTAAGAGTGTTACATATAAGAAATATATTTATAATGTGTCTATGTATGTATACATATATGAATATTTATATCTGTATTAATCCTAACTACAGAGCTCCCTATAGATTTGGCTGAAGCCTCTATTAAGTTGCATTTTCTCTTGATTCCACACACTGCTTCCCTTGCTGTTAGAGGTCTTAGTCCCTCAAGAACTCCCTAATAAACCTCCTTCATTTAAACTTCCTTAATCTGTTTCTAAGAGAACTTGGACTTAAGAAACTTTCAATATATAAAAGTAGAAATGTTGAACCTGTAAGAAATGTTAAGATAAAGTGAAAAAGGAAGAAAAGCACAAGTGGGTTACTACTCCAAAGCCATAGAAAAATGTTTATGAATAGATTAACTGAACGTTTACAGTGGTATCCAAAGATCAAATAAAATGAGTACATAAAATGTTATCAACAGAGACCCCACTGGTGACCTAAGCAAGAAGCATTTCAGTGCAGATTGGAGTGCTTTGAGTAGCAAGTAGAAGAAAAAGTAAGAGATCACAAATGTAAACAGCTCTGTTTAAAAAACTTGGCTGTAAAAAAGGTCACAAACTGAGTAGAAATGTGAAGTTAGAGAGACTTCCTGTATATGACGTACTGCAGAAGTGTTAAGGACCTAAAGAGAGGGAAAACTCGAAGACTCAGGAAAAAAATAAGGAAAACTAATGAAGGACCAGCAAGCTGAGAAACGTTTGAGCATCAAGCTTACAAAATGAGGAGTCATGGGAAACAAGGATGCTTATGGAAATAACAGGGAATAAAAAGGAGCAAAAAAGAAAAATGGAGGAACTTTGTCTATTTACTGCCCCAAAAAGCAAAGTCTGCTGTCTATAGTCCCATGTGCCTTATCCACATATCAGAAATTGCAATATTATAAAGTTTTTTGTGTATTAGGCATATCTATGATATATAGATGTGTCTATATTTATATCTTTGGCATATATTTGCCTGCAGCCAAAGCACTTTATCTTAAAACTGTCATAGTGGTGGAATGCCAAAAACTTAATGACACATTTTCACAATTTTAAGGTTAAGGTACAATTCTCTTTCATGATTTTATACTTAAACTGATCTTCCTTGAGCTACTTTTAGTTTTTCTGATTTGTTTTAGGACAGGTTCAGCAAACTTTTCAGTTGAGTGCCAGATAATAAATATCATAGTCTGTGAGCCACATAATTTACATGACGAGTGCTCCACCACTGTAGCACGAACACAGGAAAACATCATATGGGATATAAATGAACAAGTGTTGGTATGTTCCCATAAATTTTTACTTACTAGATAGGTAACAGGCAGGATGGAGTCCACTGGCCATAATTCATTAATAATTGGCTTTACTCTTGTTATTATTTTGTTCAGAATCATATACTTGGTCATCTTGTGTGTGTGCTGAGGCAAGTATATTTTTATTTGTATTTTAAAGATGATAAAACAGGCACAGAGAGATAAAACAGTTCATAGAAGTTTAATTGATTAATGAGAGATTAAGCCAGGAATCAAATTCCTAGAATCTGACTTCAGATGCTATATATGTTAGAGGCTTCTTAAATTTGTACTGCACTATAAATGACTAAGTGTTGTCATATTGGTTTCAAACGCAGTCATTGATCATCTGGCCAGTTCTCTTTGTTGGCTTTTTGATCAGTATGATAGATAACTATACATCTAAATTTTAACCCTTAGTAACTGTCAATGTCACCTTATGAGGCATAAGGACTTTTCTGATGTGATTGAAGGTCCTTAAATGGAGTTTTCTCAATTAAGTAGTCACATTGAAAAGAAGACAAACTTTTCTGACAGCAGGCAGAGAGAGATGTAACTATAGAAGCATCATCAGAGCTATGAAATGCATTTGATTTTTCAGATTAAATAGAGAGGCCATAAGAAAATGAATGCAAGAGGCTTCTAGAAATTGAAAATGTACACTTCCTCAGCGTTTCCATAATGGACACAGCCCTACTGCTAACCTTGCTGTTAGCCAGTGATAACCACATGCAAATTCTAGTCTACAGAACTACACAATATAAATTTTGGGCTATTATCAGCACACTATGTTCATGGTAACTTGCTGTAACACTAATAGAAAATTAGTAACACAGTTGTAATATATTTCTGTCATCTCTTTATCTCTCCAGACACATATATACCTGTAAATAAAACATGTATTCTTTACAGCTATTCCAGCAAAAAGTGCTTTAAAATAACTTAGTCTGACAAGGAAAATAGCCCTGTAACCCAAGAAGTGTAGTAGTTGCTCAGAAAGCTGAACAGAATTCAGTTTGCGATGGAGTTTGTATGCTGGGCCTTCCAAGTGTTCTTCACTTCTATTATTTAGTCTCTGGTCTGTCCCAGCTGCTAACCCTAACTCTGCTTTGATTCATAGATTATTTTGATTCCTTTTCCCTGTATTTTCCTTTGAAAGTTTCTGATTTTGTTGTTTTTATTCCTGTGTGATCCTTATGATTTAAGGTACAGATGACTTTCTCCCAAGTCAAGATGTATATATATTTCTGGAAAAAACCCTTGTTTTGGTGCTAATGTGCATGTTACTTATCTCTCTAACATGGCGTTCTGAATTTTCTTCTAATTTTATTGATGAGAAATGGCCATTAAGTAGATGTGATTTTGGAATAATAGATTTACTAGAGGAAACAATTCAGATATCACTTGAGATTTCAGTTCTCAAAGACAATGGCAAGTCCTTTTCCTTCTCATTTTTATTTTCTCTTTCACTCTTTTTGAGGTCCTACTTTTAGAGTTCATCTCTTTTGATATTTTAAAAACTATACAAATTTTCTAAAACACTATGGAAGTCCATTAGATTTTGATCTCTTAGACCCCAAAAATCTATTCCTAGAAAAATAAGGAAAATCAGATACTATATGAACTAAGATATCAATTGTAGCACTAAACACAGCAACAACAAAAAACTAGATAAAACTCAGTATTTAGTAGCAACAAATGTATAACTTATGATCTTCTATGTAATTTAATGATATTTTACAATTAATTTTATAATATGATTCGTTTTAGAAAAACTAAGTTCAAATTCTAAATTATCTAATCCACTGCACATTTGTTCAGAAAATGTTTAATAAACTTGGGCAAGATACCTCCTATGTAAAATACTTAATACTTCTAGAATATCATCACTACCCACTGAATTGTTGTCTTTGTTTTTTATTTTTCATTAAGAAATTAAAAATTATGAAAGTATGTCTTATGGTCCTACTGAGGAAATATAGAAGGCCTGGTAGGTAAATAAAAAGCCACAAGAATAACTTCTTATATTAAGAGGTGAAATTAAAAATAATAAGATAAATTATGAACTATACAAAATTTTATTAAGGCTCTTAAAATACTTAAATTGTTTTTACCTAGTTTTAAATAGCTGACCAATTTGAAAACCCTTGAAGTCTCAGTGATTTCCATAACCAATATTAATTTTTACTGTACTATAGAAACTGGCAAATTATTTTGAAAATAAGCAATACAAAGCTTCCAAAATTACCTCTTTAAATATTTGCATTTTAGCAGTATTCAGATGGAGTATAATCAGAGGGAGAGTAGAACTTTGTTCCACTGACATGCCCTCCAAAATAGCACAGGCCACAGTAGATGGCCCAAATAGCCCAGTTTTCACAGGCACAAAGAAAACTATTTCCATCAAAGAAAGCTCACACAAACAGAAAGGCTATTTAAGAAATATCCCTCATAATGCCAGTTGTAAACTAGTTGTAGACAGTGGTTAAAATGACTTGTACCCATCAGATTTTTACTTGTACAGATGAAGAATTATATATTTGACTTGACTGAAAGGCTGACTACTTAAAATCCTATCTCTCTCTTTTTTTTTTACAAAATTACAGAAAAAAGAAAAATGTGTGGTAGCTGCTTGTTTCCCTCTGTAAAAAAAGTGACATAATGTAACAACAGAAAAATAGTGCAGAAAATTAAGCAATTTACACAAGCCACACTTCTTAAACATCACAGAATATAATGTTGATTAGAATTTAATAAAACCAGAATATTTTGAAATATCAGTCATGTAATTTTGGTATCTTACTGAGGAAATTACAGAACCAAAGTGACGCTGTTTTCATCATAGATATTTCTGCTATCCAAATAGATATATATATTTTTTTTACTTTAAAGGGAATAAAACAGAACAACAAAGCTAAACAAATCAAAACAGTGATAAAGTAGTAGGAAATCCACACTAGTTACTATGTTGTATATTGTTAACTTCTAAATAGTTGCTCAGACTATGGGTTTTGGGCTTGTATAATCAATCAAACAATACCGGCATTAGGTTGTTTCTTTACTTCAGTTGTTATGATCTCAGCCTGTGTTCTTACAAATCAGCCAGTTGCCTAGGACGGGGTTTCTTCTTTCCCAGCCAGTGTGCTGACTGGCTCCTGAGGAGGAGGGTAGCCTCCTTCCTGGTTCTCCCTGATTAGCATGGCTACTGCTGATGTACAGGGACCATGTAGCTTCCTTCTTGGTTCTCCCCAATCAGCAGGGTCACCACTGGCATCCCAAATAGATACCTTGAGCCTTCAGAGGAACGATACAACATATATAAAGCAATAGAGAAATCATCCTGTGATTAAACAAAGAATGACTTTATACAAATCTTAACAAAAAAAGTCTTGGCTATATTTTTTAACTTAAAATGCCTTGTAAAAATGATTTTTAAAGTATGTTTCTTGATGAAAATCTTTCTTTGTAAATCAAAGCTAGGTAAATATTCCCCCCACAGCAGCTGTTTTAGAGTAATCCCCTCACCTTTGCCTTCACTGGTCAGATGTACTCACACAAAGGTGTACTGAGACTGAAAAGTACTCAATCACTTGTAATCCTTCTTCAGAGTTTTCTGTAGGTTGTTATCCAGGTGCATTTTCTTATTTGTATTTGTTCTTAATTTTAATAGTTCCATAGTCAACCAAATTATTTCAGTTTTAAATTGCACTGCTAATGACCTGTTTAACTCCTTGTGCCAGTTAGGCATCAAGTTGAGGATGTGGTCCCTAGTATTTATCCTCTCTTCTCACAGATCCCCAGTATGTGGATCAAGGAGCAACCCCTCATCCTTTGTCTGCTTTTGTTTTCCAATTAGATATCAGAAATTAGACAAGCTAGCTGAAATATGATAGCTCATGAGAGTTACAGGATGACTATTGCTCTGTTACCGATTTTAATAATTACTAGTAATTTCTGATCATGAATGAAATAACTTCAGAAATATTTGGAAATTTCTGTTTATTCAAAATTTTAAAAGCATCCCAAGTCACTTGACCAATATGTATTCTGGGGTGATTTTTTACCCTTTGAAATATAAAATGGGAGTGAGTGAAGTATTATCATTTAAGAACTGAATGGTTTAAATTAGGTCAACCTTCTCTAGATAAAGATACTTTCAAGAGTTCAGTTACTTTAGGCAATTCATTTTAAACTACATTTATAAGTTGTTGAAGGTTACTCTTCAGAACCTATGAGAATTATGGAATACAGTAGTGGGGAAATAACATAAAGCATAAATACTATCAAGTACCGCCACTTCTAGACATGTAGAGGTTCTGTTACCTAACCCTCGAGGATTCTGGAAACCTGGATTACTTAGATCTGTCTTTAAAACATGTATGAAGAGATATACAAAGAGTGGAATCCTGTAGTGAGATGAGAAGTATTAGGTAAGCAGACTGAAGTATACAGTTGAAAATGCTAAACAGACAAGCACAAAGAAGGTCTAAAGAATCTGAAGAGAATGAGGACACCAAGACAGAGCACATGAAAATTAATTTGTTTAGGAGGGAGGAAAAAAAATACTGGTGATATTCCCTCAGATACTGTAACAAAGTAATAGGGACTTTTGATGAAAAAGCTTCATCTTCTTTTTGAGTAGCAAAAGAACTCTTAAGAGCCCCTAAGTCAATTTAAATCTTATTTTAGACTCAATGTATGATTTTTTTGTAGAATACAAATCAAATTAGACAAGTGAAGAATTTCAGTGGCAGTTACTTATTACTTTCCAAGAATGTCCATTTGGTTTTAAAAACCTGAGTATGGGACAGGTTTTCCTTTTATTGTCAGACTCTAGAACTTCCACCCAGTGGTCCTGATCTTTCATGGGATGCAAAATTACAATATTCATTAAGATTTTCAGGTATTCAACAGAGCACAAAAATTCAAGTAGTGAGACTTTCTAGGTGTCTTAATTTAATATTTTTAACTGTCAATGAAAATGGTAATGAATTCTCTGCTAGAATTTCACACTGGCTGGTATTTGGGTAACAGTTCTCAAACTCCAAATGTTTTGTACAATTTTAAAATTTCTTATAAAATAGAAGTCTTCTTAAAAAGTAAAGTAGCCATAAATTATGTTTATTGTTTTCAATGCCAAGCTTTTAAATAAACACATGCTGTGAGAGGTACTTACCCAGATTTGGCCTAAGCCTGAGCCCTTGTTCTCAGTGACCTTAGAACTATAGTCAGGTCCCTGACAGGAAAAAAAAAAAAGTGTTGTTTTCTATTTGAAATTCACACACATTGTGGAAGGGGAATGTAATGTACAAAAAAAAAAATAATACTTCTTGAGAAAAAGATAATGTATTTCTCAAGCATAAATAAGACGCTAAATTTGTTCCTATATCCACAAGTCAAACAAAAATGACAAGCAAGAAGACACATCTTTAAATAGGTGAGGCATACAGAGCAAACCCCACCCAGCAGTGCAACCTGGGCACCTCTCAGAACCTGATAGGGTCCCGCCCAGCATCCACCATCAGCCCAGGACCTTCAGGTAGGTCCTTTAGGGCTTGGTTGGGCTCCACCAGTGACCACAAGTGGCCAGGGATGCACCTGCACTCAGTGGCATGAATCAAAGCCCTGCACAATGAACCCCACCCAGCTGTGCAAACAGGGCATCTCACTCAGAACCTGGTAGGGCCTGGCACAGTGACCCCAAGCAGATGTGGATCTTTGGTGTATCATGTGGCACGAACTGGAGGCCTGCACAGCAAACTCCATCTAGCTGTTCAGCCTTGGCTCACCACTCAGAACATGGTAGAGTCCCATCCAGAAAACTCAAGCTGCCAGAGAGCTTCAGTGTATCGCATAGGATGTGTTGAAGGTCCAGCCAGCATAATCCCCACATTTGAGGAGACTTCAAGTGCTACTAGGTACCTAGTAAGGCCTGACTAATGACCTCCACTCAACTGGGGAAACTCTCTGCAATATGTACCAGGAAGCCACCGAGACTGCATTCATCTTCTCCAGGGGAGTACAGGAAATGACAAAACAAAAGAGCAAAATGCAATCTCAAACCTTCAGCCCATGCCAAACAAAATCAACATGGTACTGGAATAAAAATAGACGTGAAGATCAATGGAATAGATTAGAAGATACAAGCTCAACTACAAACACACTCAGTCATCTAATGTTTGACAAGGGGGTCAAACACATCCACAGGAAGAAAGATAGTCTCTTAAAAACTGGCTTTCCATATACGGAAAACTAAAACTGGACCCATGCCTATCCTCATGCACTAATTTAAAGTCAAAACAGGTCTTCAACACTATGAAAAGAAAACCCACAAATTGGGGAAAAAGTCTTAGTCAACTCTCCCTTAGACAAAGGACTTCTATGTAGAATATACAAAGATTTTTTAAAAATCAGACCCCTGAAATTCAAAAACACAATCCAAAAATGAGCATCTGAGATGAATATACACTTCTCAGATGAAGAAATATAAATGACAAATAAATACATGAAAAATGATCAAGCATCATTGGTCATCAGAGAAATGCAAATTAAGGCCACATTGAGATTCCATCTCACTCCAGAAAGTATGGCCAGGATCAAGAAAACCACCAATAATGAATGTTGAAGAGGCTATGGGGAAAAAACAGTTCTGCTGTCCCCCTCTATTGGTGGGAGTTTAGACTTGTGCAACCACTGGGGAAGTCAGTCTGGAGATTCCTCAAAATGCTGGGATTGGAAATCCCACTTGACCCAGCTATTCCACTTCTGGGCATTTTCCCTACAAGAATTAAAAACATTATACCATAGTGATATATGGGCACCTATGTTTATAGCAGCACAATTTGTAATAGCCAGGTCTTGGGAGCAAACTAAATGCCCATTAACTGAGGAAAAGATATGGTATTTTTTTTACAGGGGAGTACTACTCAGCTATAAAGAAGGATTACATTGAGGCTTTTACAGGTGCGACTTGCGACCATACTCAAAAGTGACATAAATCAAACTCCTATGTGTAAATACCATATTGTCTCCCTAGTATAAGAAACATGAAGAGTAAATAAGATACAAAATCTTCTATAATTATTGTGGAAGGGTAAGAAACTGCTTAAAGGGGAAAAAATAACAGGGAAAAGAAAAGGAAGAAAAAAGATATAAATTTGTATATGTACAATATAGCTACGATGATTGTGCTACTAATTCTGTCAGTTCTCAGAATAAAGCAGTTAACATTCATAGAACTGAATCAATTTTGCATGTTTATGCCTGGTAATCCGAGCAACTCTTTTGAAGATCACTATGCACTATCACTAGTTATGCTCCTACCTCCTTATTTTGAGCACTTATATTGTCATTATTTTGGGCTCATTGTTGTTGTTATTTATTTCTCTCTTGTGTTTTTTATTTTTCTCATAGTTTGTTTTGTTTTCATTTTGCTTTTCCCTCTAATACACAAAGGATAGATGTACATGTATAGTCTTTTTTTGTCTTTTATGTTTTTGTCGGTACCAGGGATCGAACTCACGACTGCCTGCTTGCAAGGCAGGTGCTTACGCCACTGAGCTAAATTCCCAGCCCCTACATGTATAGTCTTATGCATGCCTAGAACTTCTAAAGAGAATACAGGAATTGATTTTATTACATGTAATAGTATGAATAGTTCCTTTGAAGAAAATGAGACATTATGGTAGCCATTGATGATTTCCTATCACCTTGTTGTGAAGTCCAGTAATGCTTTTATTCTTTGTTTTGATTGCTTTTAGTTTGTTTTGTATTATTCAGTCTCAATATGTGTCAAGGTATGAACAGCTATTTTGAAAAAAACAAGAGAAATTATGGTAGCCATTGCTGATTTTCCTATTGTCTGGTTTTGAAGGCCCATAATGCTTTCATCTTTATTTTAATCTGCTTAGTTTTGTTTAGTTTTATTCTCTTTAAAACAAACAAAAAACTTTAAAAATTAAAACTTTTAAAAAAATAGATGACTAGTATTCCATTTTCATATAAGAGAACTTTTATTCTTATACAGCAGCATTTCCTTAGTACCAAATAGGGGCTTGGGGAGAACTATAAGAAGGACTGAGTGAAAACAGAAAGACGAATAGCTGTGTTCTACTTGGGTGTCTGTGTAGGGGCTACATTTAGCATTAGATTACAATTCTTAGAGTGATCTTCACTGACAAACAGGGATTTCTGTGGGGAGTGGCTCTGGGGAACCTGCACAGCACTCAGCTAGAGTAAGGACTTGCGCTCTGGTCCCACTCTATTGCTTGTGCCTTTTACAAATGGCTTTGATGCAATAAGCTGCTGTAGTCCTCCTTCTCTGTGAGGAGTGGCTGCTTTTCCTCAGGGAGCTGCTTTCTCTTGTGATGGCACAGCAGGCTGGTTAACCCCACCAGTGCTGCAGCAAGCGCGGCCCCTACCAAAGCTGCTCCGAGCAGCCACGGCCAGATCTGACGTGCTTGTTCCAAGTAGGGCTCGAAGTAGGTTTGAAAGAAGTCTGGATCTGAAATAGAAGGAAATCTCAATTTTTTCATTGTTTTTTATGTCATCAGCATCATCACGATCTTTGGCTAATACTTCGGAGTTGGACACAGGATCGAACGCCAGCTCTGCTACTGATTAGGGGTAAGAGCTTGAGCAAGTTGTACGCCTTCCTCCTCAGTTTCTTCCCTAGGGAGAAAGGAAAATGATACTCTGTGGTTGGGATGTTTTACAGTTGGCAGATCGTCTATAATAAATTATTCAGTGTCTGGTATATAGTGTGCGCTCATTTGTTAGTGTTTTCTGCTGGTCTTATGACGTCTGATTAGCAGTGCAACACTACTGCATTAATTATTCAATGAGTTTTAATATCTGACCAACATTAACTGACAAGAATGTTACTAAATGCTCAGTGATCTCAGAACCCTCCAAGAGCTTTGAGACATTTGTAAAATCTCCTAATGCTTTGAAATCACATATTTAAATTTTAAAGCTTGTTATCAAGTGTGTTTTTAATAATCATGAAAGGAAAACGTTCCAGTATTCTAATTGGTTACATTGCTTCAAACCACATAAGCAAATGCCTCTGATAAGGGACAACACTGGTGACTACCACCCATAAAAACTTTCTACCTCTAAAATTCCTTAGTGTTGATAATCTGAAACTTACAATTCACAAATATATGTAGTGCATTCCCTTTCACTGCTCAGAGATTGTATTATGAGGTCACATTTGACCTCATCAAAGACCACTGGTTTCTTAACATCATTTTTATATTTAGTTCAACAAATCTTAAATATTTAAAAGGTTAAGAGGTTATCATTTCTTCTATATTATACTGATTAAATTCTATTTGTTATTATTTAAATATGACTGTATGAAAGTGATTCCTTGCATGTGTTTATAAAATGAAATTAATTAAAACATATGCTTCATGGTTTTATTTTGCATCTGGTCACATATATGTAAGAAAAACAACAAGAATTGTGGTGAAGATCAAAATAATCACAATGGTTTGTTTATATGGCCAGTCTTGGTCTTATGTAAGTAAATAAAGGCGCAGCTCTGATCTCTTAAAAATTATAGCAATGAGAGGAATCATGCCTTCTCACAAAGCAGGCCCCACTATACTGATGGGTAAGAGCCTCAGTAAGGAGAGAAACTAGGCCTTCCCGTTGATTGGAGAACGGGGTGAGCTGATAACAACTTAAGGGACGGGAATAGTTTGATGCTTGTGTTGTTTGGCTAACTCTGCAGGCCTGGGGCTGGTGGCCTGGGCGTCTACTTGGAGGATGGCAGTGTACACTGCATCAACTTTGGGGGATATTATTCCTGTCTTGTTTTTGAAATCCAATGTTTTGCTGCATTGTACTGTTTTGTTTTATCCTTGCATCTGGTAACCTGAGCAACTATTTGGAAGATTGCAATATTGATCTCATTGTTTTGTTTTATTCTGATTTATTGTTATTCTGTTTTGTTTTGTTTGATTTTGCTGTATATGATGGTATGGACAACTATTGTGAAGATAGCAAGATATATTATGGTAGCCTTTGTTGATTTCATATTATCCTGCTTTGGAGTTCTGTACCAATTTTACTGCTTTGTTTTGCTTGGCTTTAAGCATATTTACTCCCAATTCCTACCTCCCTCCTCTGCGGCAGTGGGAACTATAGCATTCCTTCATGTCTCCTCTTCTTGCCTATGGGTGCTTAGTAAATGGTGGAGTCAGGGCTTCGCCAGGGTGATCCCTCAAAATTATTACCTGAGATTTACTAATCTGGAATTGAGAGTCAGGTGACTCAGAAACTGATGACAGCCATACTTCCCAAAAAGTAGATGGGTGCAACCAACACACATTGAAAGCTAGGGCTTGGGAGAAAAGAGTTCCCTGGCTTTAGGGTGTTCAGTTCCTCGATTTCTGATGTCTCTCAGGCTCAGTTGTATTTCTGCCTTTTCCATAACTAAATGCACCTCCCATTTCTGGATTGATTTCATAAATCAATATATTCTCTTCTTTTCTTTTTTCTTTTCTTATTTCCCATGAAATTTTTGGTCATGTGTATTTTATCTTATTTATAGAAGTCAATGTTTATTAAAAGGCAGATAACTTAAAAAGTGCACATTCAAAAGCTACATTTTGCCAAAATTCAACAGTACCCATGGCAATAGTTAGGATTCTGAAAAGAACATTTCTGACTAGCTTGCTAAAAACAAGGTTTGAGCATTAGCTTGGACCCATCCTATCTGCTAATCTGGCAGCCAGAGAGATGCTGTGAAATCACAAAGCCTGTCAGGTTGTTCCCCTGTCCAGAACCTTGCTTGCCCATTTTTTATTAGTATATGTCTTCAGTACATAACAATTACATTCACTGTAGGCACCTGGTACATGTACATAACAAGGTGCAATTCCATTCTTTTTTCCTGTTCCATCACCTCTTATTTTTCCAGCATCAGATTCATTTATTTATCTTATAAAATTAACCATTGTATACACAGATTGAAAGCCAGAGTAATTGGCTATGGAACATATAAAATATATAAGACAATTTTACTAAGTTAATGTACACTTTTAGATACATTGTTCATGCTAGATGGCAATATTTCTTTTTTTCTATAATTTAATATATCTGTCATTTATTATGTACTTTGTATATATTAAGTTTTTCATATAAAAGAACTTGTGATATTTAAGCTTGTAGGTCTGAGTTACTTCAGTTAACCTTATGCCATTTGTATTTTAAAAGGTCATAATTATCTTGAAAAGGTAATTATTTTCCTGCTAAAAGCTAAATATACTAGGTCATTATGGAATTACAATTATATGTAAACTTACTACATGATAAAAAATTATATATACAAAGCAAGGAATGGGAATGTCCACTGTATAAGAAAGCATCTTGGGAGGAATATGTAGCAACATGAAGTAAAATTAGAAACAAGAATTTCATTGTTTACCATAAATTTGATAAAATTCAGAATGATTATATTAATAATACTCTCTTTTCCATCAAAAATTTCTTAAAATCTAACTGTGTATTAAGTACCTATATTCAAAGAGATAAAAGTTGGTTTAGGTGAGGTTGGGAGCCTTGAACAAATTTGCTACATCTACTTGCCTACTGTCACTAAGACGTCTCTAAAATTTACAGGTTTCCAAGGGTAATGCAGTTGATACTGAAATTTTGTATTTTTTATTATCACCAAAGGTAAAGTTACAGTGAAAAATCTATAGTTTTGAATGATATAAATTTAAATTTAAAAATGAAACCCAATAAGACTAAAGAGAAATAAAAGTGAAAATTGTTTCCACCAAACCCAACAGTTATTGTTTTCAATATATTTAAAAATTGTCTTGAAAATGGGACTATAATGTCCAACTTATGTTGCTGTTAGTGACTTCAATATTTGGTACATTGAAAAAGTCCAACAAAATTCATGGTGGTTATATAATAAATGGTATTTCCTTTATTATGAAAGGCTCAGATCATGTGATTTTAGTTTTATGTACCATTTTTTTGTCTGTGATGTTATCCAGGTTCTATCATATTACTCTATTTTATTCTATGTGGTCTGAATTTTTACTGTCACCAAAGAAAGTTTATTTGTAATGATTACAGTAAACAAAGTATACATAAGCCTTGGGACAACACCTACCATATAGAAAACAGTATCCAACTGTTATGGATTCTTGTTTTTCCACAATAATTTCATCAATTTCTCTATCGACTTACTTTCAGTAAGAGACTTTTCTTTCACACCTGCCTTGGTTACTAGCCTAATTCCCTCTTCTGTATTCTCAGACTGGTTCTTTTCTCCTGGCATGATAACTCATGCATTATAATTATTCATATGTATGTCTTACTTTCTTAGGTTTGTCATAGATTTTTGAGAGCAAACATGTTTTCTTTTATCTTTCATTCCATTATTCATTTATTTCTTCAAGACATAAATATTCACTGAGACACACTATGGGCCAGGTGGTAGTCCCAGCATTGAGAGTGAAAGATAAATGTAATAGCATTCCTGGCCTCAAAGAAATAATAACTGGAAAAGGAGACTAACTAATTATTTAAAGAACAAATTTGTTCAATTAAAAGAGTGTAAAAAATGTAGTGAGATCATTCAGGTTAAAGATCTGCAAAATTAGGAAAGGTATTCCAGAAGCCTGACCCTCTGAGTAGAAGAATGAGTTAGATCTTGAGTTTGTGGTGTTGACGGCAAGCCATCCCTGGCAGAAAGGAACAGCATTCACATAGCTGGACACACAGCCGAACATGGATACTGAACAAATTGATGAATGACATAGGTCTTGTCAAATGACATTTGCAGCATGAGAGTGCAGCTATTATGAACATTGTCTCTCCTCTCATGTTTTGAAATCAAGTTTCTAGGTCTATCGTGGAAAAAGGGAGTTCTCAAAAGAGAAGGGAATTCTTAGTGTTCTATACAGAAGATAGGATTATATTTATCAGCAGATCAAGGTCACAATTTTTCATTGCCAAAGATTTTTGGTCTTGTATTTTAGTAAGTTACTTTTGCAAGAAAATCACTCCTACTAACAATTTTAAAAGTATTCACTAAATTTGATTATAATGGAACACCTTTGACAAATGCCAGACAAGTGCTCCCTTTTCATACAAAACACTTAAATAATTATAAACATGAATATGTGAAAGATGAACAATAACCTCCTTGGTCTAAATTGTATGAGCTTTTTAAAGAAATTTAAATAATGTTTAGTAATGAATGGAGATAAATTTTAAGCTTCTTGAACCTACAACAGAAGCAATTACATATAATGATTCATAAAATTTAAAAGGGGATTATTTATTTTTAAAGCAAACCTCTTTGAAGTTAACTATCTAAGTTGAAACACATTCTACATAGACACATAAAGTATTCCAAATTGTTTTGTTTCTTATAATTTTATTAGCGTAAGTACCTTTTAGACTCTAATATGTTAGGAATCTTTGATTGTCCTCTGCCCTCACTTAATGATATCTGTTGCCTTTGAAGTTAAAAAAGCCAATTGGACACCAGGGAAGGAACAACGTGGTAGAGTACGTGTGTAAAAGACAATGTCGGGGCTGAAGGGCACCCTTTCTTCTATGTTGACAGAGATCAGAAATCTTGGATTTAATATTTGCCAGAAAATACCTTTGTATTTTAGAAAGTCTTCTAATTCTCGATTTGCTTTCCCATAAACAAATAAAAATTGAGAGGGGGTAAAAAATAATTTAAATCGTGTTATTTATATGTGTTAATTCTACACAAGAAATATAAACTTTTTTGCAAGCAGACATGTACTAATAAAACAAAAAATTAAAAAAAAAACACTAATATGCAGAATTTTAAAAGTAGCTGAGATAATAATTTATATGCTCACACATTATTATCTAAGGGTACCAGACATTAGGATTTGAGGGTCTCAGCATCTCTTAACACCTAAGGCATATTTACCCTGATGACTCACATGATTTCATTTCAGTTTACAATCGTGCCACCCTGAATGTGCCTGGTCGCATTCATTTCACTGTTTAACAACAAAGCAAGCTTCCTTTGTTATCTGATCCCATACCTATTTTACTGCCCCAGCAAACTGTATTTCTAGTCATGAGCTGCGCAAGACAGAGCCCTTAAAGACATTCTTAACACCTCCATCTTCTATCTCCCTGACTATATAAATTATGTACCAATATCTGTAAAATTTTTTTCAAAATCAGTATCAAATTCTTCCACACCTTTTCCCTTCTTTTCTATTGCCACCCCTGCAGATAAACTAATCATCACCTTCCTCTGGACTCTGATAATAGTGTTTTCATTGGTCAGTATAATGTACTATCCAATGGCAACAAAATTTTATAGCAATAATAATCTTTTGAAAACTCCAGCCTGATTAAAATTCAGCAATGTTTTTTCCATAATTCTAATAATATGGGCAAAATAAAGACTCTCTTTTCATCTACTTAACTCTACTTGTCACACTGTTATCATCTCAAACACCACTTCACTTACCACTAGAGTTAGGTTCATCTTTTTAAAAAAAATTTTTATTTAAAGGAAAAAAAAGAAAAAAGAAAAACAGTATAAGGGTACAAGTAATACAGAATTACAAAAAAAAGTAAGAAATCACTAGTTAATAGATTACATGTTGTCATCTTAGAAATAGTTGTTCAAATTACCAGGTTCATCTCTTAATTAATGTGTCAGTAGGCAAATAGTGTTTAAGGTCTTTTTCTTCCACTGTAAGCTATCTGAAGATAGAGAATATATTTCTTACTTTATGCTTACAATAAGTAAGACAAAATCTGTTCAAAGTAATTAGCAAGAAAATACATGTAGAAAATGTAAATATATCAAGGTGACCTAAAATTACCTACAAGGTAGAATACATGATTTTTAAAATATATATATAAAAGAAAGGTTGATATTTTTGTAGCAAGTTTTATTTACATTAGATAAGTGGTAAAACCTTCATGATACAAATCACTTGCACTCTGTTGATTTATTGATTTCAGCCCATATCAGCAGATTTGATGCTCAGAGGGACTTTCAAGATAAATTCTGACCTCTGAGGCTTGTAATCCAGATAAAAAGGGAACAGATTGTACACAGCAAAATTATCAAGCAAGTCTAAGTGATTAGAAATGACTGTGCAGAAATGATTTCTTATCTGACAGTCTGACGAATGGAGAAATATAGTCAGAATTTAGGCAGAGATAACAGCATGATCAAAACTGTGAAACCATGAAAAAATCTAGTATTGTCTGGTAATGGAAATAGGGGTAAAATTATAAATGATGAAACTTTACAAAATAGTTACCAACATGCTCTTGATCAAAATATAGGAAAAATAAAATGAATTGTTTTTTCTTGTTAGAACGAAGGAAGAACCTACTGCTTGAGATTGGCTCTGTTTTTGATTCACAGAAATCCCTTCATCTTATACCACTTCCATCTCATCCTTTGCAAAATTCTCTGTTCTCAGTGTTTTAAAATATCTAATCTCCTCAGGCATTCATTATAGTGCTGACTGTGATCTTTAGGTAAATTAAAAAAGCTCAATTAAACCCAATTTGTTCAACTAATGGTCCCTCACAAGAAGGACAGTATTGATAAAATAGAGGCTCTCATGTCAGATTTGTTAAAACACACTCCCATGACATACAGCTGGTAAATAGACAGGGGCAGCTTATAGTCTATGTTTCTGTTTTTCGTCTGTGAAGCAATGAAGTAAGTGTACCTACTTTGTGAAGTAAAGAAGATTAAAGGAAATAACACAGAACACTTAGAAGAGTTACTCATATAGAAAAAGAATATGTATTAGCTATTATGGAGTGACTCAGTTTATGTTAATGATTTTCCACCATTCAAGTAACAACCCACTATTCCATAAATACACTGTACAAATGTCACTTATATTGCTCTTACTATTCTCTTAGTTTAAAAAAATTTTCTGTTTCTTATGTGCCTACTGTTTTTTGTTTTGTCTTCTTAGGTTGAACCATTACAAGTTACTGATTTTCTACACTGTGCTCCTCTAAGATGACGCTTATGAGTCTTTCACAGTCCATTGTCTTGTACTTTCTTTGCACAATCATGTGGCTTCCACACTGGATTAGTAGCTTATTGAGATCTGAAACTGTGTCATTTCTAGAGTTGAATACTCATAGAGTTGAATATAAGAACTAAGAAGCTGGTAAATTTCACTCATTTTCCATTTTATTTTTCCTATATTTTGATTTATTTGTGTTTCATGAACTATCCATGAATATAATAGAACATCACTGCTTGCTAAATGTCTTTTAATCACATGTTATTTCTTGTTTTACTGTTTTGTGAAGGAAGACTGCTTAACATTGATACCTGGTTCCTCCATATGTTAGTATTTGGTATTAGAAAAGCCACTTAAAATTCTCTAAGGAACAGTATCCTCATCTAGTTCTAGGGAAGATAGTACATAATAAATGGTTGATTAATAATGCACATGAAGAATCTTCATGTAGCAGATTCAGGATGGAGAGGCACTATTATCAGTTTCTTACTTGTTAAGGAGATACTAGCATAGTTTTAGGTAGAATGGTTCTTTGAAATCCAGATTAAATTCCATTCCCAGTGTTTTATATTATCATATTAATCATAGACGTAGCAATTCATATTATAATAGATATTATCTTTTTTGGCACTGGGGATTGAATTCAGAGTTTCACACATGCCAGGCAACTATTTTAGCACTGAGCAATATCTCCAGCACCATTTTTATTTTTACTTTCATTTTAGATGTATTCCTGCCACTTGGCCTAGCCTAGCCTCAGCCTCAGGGTCAGCCTCCGTGAATGCCTGGATTACAGATGTATACCACTATATTTAAATCTAACTTACTAATTAGATTAAAAATCAAAATTTTCACAAATTCTTTTGGTAACTCTAGAAAGAAATTATCTAAGATAATTCTAAAGCTGCTAGATATTTACCTTGTACCACAATATACTAGATGTGCTAATGTACCTCACAATTTTTGAGATACAATGATCCCAATCACAGATGAACGAACTGAAATTTGAGTAACTGAATTAACTTTCACAATGGAAAACAAAGGATAGAGTCATGTTCCTAAACTTTTTCTGACTGAATTCTAGTGCTTTTCCATGGTTGCCATGCACAAAATGACCTATAGTAAGCAGAACAACAATGAATTCAAAGATCCTTAGAATTCAGCTCATGTGATAATATTGGTGATAATTCAAAGGTTGTACTACACATTCCCAGTTTAAAGGGTTTATAGAGATAACACTCTAGAAACATAAACTTTTGTACTCTTTCAAAAGATGTAGTTCAAACTAGATTTAGGCATTCAATTGAAAGATATTGAACTTTACCTGAATCTTGTAGGTAGCTGTAGTCATAGCCCAGATCTCTGGATGAAATAAAAAAATCACCATTTTTATAGAGAGGTATAAAAGGAACCATGTAGGAGTCCCGGTTATGTCCAATGGGTGCATTGGCTTCCGGATAAACTTCCTGAAGTGGGCGGTGTCTTCGGAGCCACTGTTCAAAAATACTGCAGAGGAAATTATTATCACACTCAAAAATATATCGTTAATAAAATAAATATTTTTAATTCCTAAAATAAAATAGCAAAACCTATATTAAAAACTCAGGAAATAGAAATTTGCTTAATATCTTCATAATTTCAAAATATTTTGTAAGATATTATTTCATGCTATTGTGCCCTACATAATATGTACACTCATTTGAAGGACACACGAAGAAAATTTTTTTAAAAACTTAGGGCAATGGTGAAATTTACACAACCAGTTTATAACTTAAGAATGTTGCAGATAAAAGATATTAATTATTGTTGAGTAAAAATTCAATGATATTCATAAATCAAATTTTTTTGCTTCAAAAAAAATCCAAAGAGAGAACATATATTATTAAATTGAATATAATAGTGGAAATTGACCATTTATGTTCAGGGTTAGTGAACTTTCAATTATTTCAACGTCTACCTGACATTTAGCAGAGTATATGCAAAACAAAACAGTGTAAGGGTACAAGTAATACAGAACTACAAAAAAAAAAAAAAACAGTAAGAAATCACCAATTAATAGATTACACATTATCATCTTAGAGATTGTTGCTCAAGTCACAGGATCAAAGCATACAAAGTGGACATTCAAACAGTGAGACTGCAAACAGTTGTGTTCAATGATCCAACAAAAACATTAATATGGTCATCTATCTTAACACACCTAAACACACTTGTAGTTGTATCCTTTAGAGCACTTTTTTTTCCTCTCTTTTTTACAACAAAATTTACACATTTTTGGGTTTTATTACTCCCATAGTTCTTATTACTTTTTTTTTGGAAGAGAATAAAACCAAATATGACAAAACAAAGCTGTCAGTCAAAACCAAGGATAGACATAGCACATGATGGAAAAACAGAGTACAAGGTTATCAACAATGGTTACCATAATGTCTCTTGCTTCCTTAAAAAGAATTGCCTATATCATTAGGTATTATAAAGTTGAACAAAACAGCACAGAACAAGACCAACAGAAGCTAAACATTGTAAACATTACAGGACTTCAAAAGAAGGAGTATATGTTTAATGAGCTTGGATAGAGACAGAGTTTTCTTACAATGATACAAGTTAAAACAACTGTGTTTGTTTTTCCAGCCTCACCCATGGCTAGGGTTGATCAACATTCAGCCAAACATATCTACCCATGATTCTAGAGGTGATAGTGACATAATGATACAAGGACAATGAATATTCATTTTAGTAGTAGGCAATAGCAATTCCTATAACATCGTCTTGCTTTCAAGGGCAACAGGACCAGATACACAAGCAAAGGAAGCTGTAATGTAGGAGTATGCTCTATTTTATTGAGCGATTTTGGCAGATGTTTTGATTGCTAGAAGTTTCCCGTTTTCTATCTGTCTCTGAACTTCTCGGTTAATTTGTGAGCCATCTTTTGAGCAATTTTTTCAATAAACCAGAGTTTATTTCTCTTGCATGAATTTCTTTGTGGAATGAAGTGTAAAAAGTTAAGTGGTGAAAGTTGATAGCTGGAATGGAGTAGAAACTCAAGTTGTAGAAGATTCCATAGCAGGCCATTATAAAAATATGACAAAAAGATTGGCTAGATCTGGGGTTAGAAAAATTCCCTTGAAGCCTATCTCTGTTTTTTAGTAGCTATATGACTCAGAAAGTCACTAAAGTTTCTGGAGACTTAGCTTATAAATACTTAAAATGAGAATAATATTTGTCCTACCTGCATTCAAAGGCAGTATTCATTGCTATATGCTTTTTTAAAATGAAAGTACTAAATAAATATGCTACTGTTTTAAAGAGTAGTTTAGAAGATCCTAGAAAAAGTAATATCTAAAAAGAAGATTGATAATGTTTCAAATTGAAAAAAAAGTTTTAAAAATTTCAACATTTTAAAGTGCAATAGAGAATAAGAAAGCCACATGATAGCAGTAATGCTCATTTTTTCCCCCACAATAAAAAATAGTAATTTTGTTGACTTAGCAAATCTGGACTTCCAACCTATTCTCATCAAAGTTGATTTTCAATTTGTTACTAATTGAGGGATCATCAGATCATTAATGAACACTGAAAACCTTCCCAATGATGTAAAATTCTCCCTAAACTATGCTATTAAATGTGTATTTGTAAAATATTGACTCAACTGTACAAGGTACTCAATTTTCCCTTTCTTCAACTGCAAAATGAAATTCTAAAAATGAAACTGTTATAAGGATGAATTAAGTAACAGAAGACACATAACTAGGTGATAAATGACTAGTAGCTTTCATACCATAGCTCTTCTTTGTTTTTGTCTTCCTCCTCACTATTCTCGTCCTACTGGAAGAAATGTACAACTGGTGAGGGACACAAGATCTGCTGTAATAAAATGCTAGAGGCACGTGTATTTAAGTAAGGTCTTCAGTAAGAGTTATTATTCTGATAGGCATAAATGCAAAACAGATTCAAAACATTTGAGTCTTCAGATTTAGGAACAGTCCAGTACACAACGCATAGTAAATAAGGCTTGAGGCAAAAGATGCTTTCATCAACTGAAAAAAATTACTACTATAATTTAATTTATAAATAATCTTGTTTCTGCAAATCAATAAAAATTCGCTACCTAAGTAGGACAAGGACATCAATTTTTTGCACTGAAAGACCTAATGGATGAAATCATTAATGCACTTAGTCACCTTATCAACCTTTCAAAACGAAGGAATTAATCTTCATTACATTCTTCACAGGTGGCTCTCTTCTTCAGTTAGTTTTATTAAAGTGGTTCTAGAGTAGCCCACATTGAAATGTCAGTATATAACTTTCATAATAACATTGACATTTTGAGAGAAAAATATCTTATTATCAGAGATCCATTTAAGCTGTATCTGGACATTTTTCTGGAAATCTGAGTAACAGTGAAATTCACAATAGAAGAATTAGGTAAGAGCAAAGGTGGTAAACAAGAGGAACATGAAGAAAAGTATGCTATATATAAACTGACATGCAGTTTCTGGTTTCAGCCTGACATGTAAAAACCCTGGCCTTGCCCATCTTTGCAGTAAAAAAAAAAATAAACAAATTGAAAAGCAGAAACTTCTCTTGGATTCACAAAAAAATTGAGGTTGCAGAGAAAAGAGCCAACCCTCTAACTGAAGGTACAGGGAGTCCTGGAGAACATGTCTGAGACCTCTTACCAGGAGCAGAAGCAACTAGGTCCTTAAACACTTTGAGGAAGAGCTGGGGACTGAGGCTAAGCTACAGGAAACAGTAATTCCTGGGGCTGTAATCTTAGGTAAATCCCACATATTCCTTCTGAGTTTTACATTTTGGAACTTCATCACGTTTTCATGATAAAAATCCAAGAAGGATGCTTGGTTAGATATTTCAGGGTAAAAGACACAGTGATAACTGCAAAATATATCCAGAATTTTCTTTCTAACAAGGCTCATAACCTAGAGGAAATGATTGTGTCTGATTAAACCCTATTGCAGGAGAAGGAAGGGAACTAGTGCCGGTCCACCTGTCTCACCTCGGAGGTGCTGGTGGTGGTAAACAGACCACTCCTGCCAGGGCCTTGAGAAATGGATTAGAAATGCAGTAGCCAGGAAAGGAAGGAGAGGAAAAGGAAAAGAGGCCGTACCATTGGAGATACAGCTGTGAAGGTCCCAGCGCCAAGACATTTATCCCATTCAAAGACTGTGACTTATTCAGAGTATTTACAGGACTTCTTCTCTCCAGTGCTGCACTTCCATACCAGCATAGCTTCAATAAAGCAACCCTGGATTGTAGCTATAGAGTTGAAAGATACATATGGTGTTTAAGGAAAAAGAGTATATAGGCAAGTACAAAACCAAGAATGGGAATGGACAAAAACATGGGGAGATTTGAGACCTCAGTCAACTACAACTACAGCAGAGATTAAGCACAGTCCAACTCCTTACCAAATTAAAATAAATTCTCACACTAGTGTCCTGTTTACCTTAGTTTATATAATAAAAACATAGCTCACTTGCAATAATAAAAAAACCTGCAGGGAATGTCAAGTAGGGAGAAAACAATCTGGAGTGGTTAAGGAATCTCTAAACCGAAATCAAATATGATGCATATTTTGGAATTGTCAAGCATGAAAATAAAACCACATGAATAATATGTTAAGGGCTCTGGTAAGAAAAGCAAATAACCTGCAAGAACAAATGGGTATTGTAAGCTGAGAGACAGAAACTCTTAAGAAAGAGTCAAAACGAATGCTAGATCTCAAAAGCACTACAAAGAAGTGAATGATTTTAATGAGTTTATAAGTAGACCTAATGTAATTGAGAAAAGAATTAGCAATCTTAAAGATAGTTTGGTAGAAAATTTCTAAACTGAAATATAAAGAGAAAAAGAAAAATTAGTAAAAGAAATTGAGAACAGCGGACAATTTGAGAGATGTAGAATGTACATTGTTGGAGTCCCAGGGGGAGTAGTGGACAGAGCGGTTAAAAAAGAACCAGGACTCCAGGGAGAAAAAACAGATTATAAATTGGGGGTGTGAACTATACGAGGGTGGCATAGGTTGTCATGCCAGAAAGTAAGCAAATGTTCACAAAAAAGACAGCGCCCCCACCCATGTTAGAGTTCTGTCAAATGACAGAGAAGGCAGCTGACAAAGCTTGCAAGGCTTAAACAATTTGAACTGAAAAGGGAAAGATGTTTGACTTGTAACCTAAATTATAAAATAAATATGACTGTGTCTTACTGATGTAAACTAAGAATAAATGAATATTGGAAATACATGCATTTACCACACAGAAGGACTCTAAATAATTATGTAGATGCTCTGATAACCTAGCAGGTGAAACATAGCATTTCTGCTCCTTAAACATGGGCTGTACCTAATGATTTCTGTACAGAAGGGTGGTGGAATCATTGAAGAATTTCAGAAACCTATCAGAGCTGCCTCTGACAGGTGATCTGGCTAGCACTAATAATGGTAAATTTATTGTTTGAACCCTTTACACTGTAAGAAGGGAAAATTTTTTTGCTTCTGATGTCTTCTTCACTATAAAACATTACCGTAATTCAGTAGAAAAGCAGGCAAATTTCTATCGAGAGAAATTTTACAAAAGCAGTAGTGTAGTACTCCTGGCTGTCATGATCAAAAAATGATAAAAGCAAGAAAATTCCCATTGCTGGAAAGAGTCTAAGAAGATATAATAATTAAAAGTAATGTGGTAACCTGACTGGGATGCTGTGACGGAAAAAGATACTAGGTACATACTAAAAGATTTTGACAAAGTGGCTTTTGATTAATAATAATATGTGAATATTGTCTTATAGGATTAGGGAAATAGCTGAGTGGTAGAGGGCTTGCCTAACATGAATGAGGCCCTGGGTCTGACCCTCAGCATCACACACACAGACATAGACACACACACACACACACACACACACACACACACACACACACACACACACTGATCTACTAATTGCGATAAATGTTCCATATTCTTAGTAAGATGTTAAGAATAGAGGAAATAAGGCATGACATAAGGGAGAACTCTGTATTTTTGCAATACTTTTGTAAATAAAAAGTATAGCAAAATTATACCTTTATTACTAATCAGGAAGTCTTAATATAGTTAGATATCCAACATCACCAACTCAACCAAAATGTTACCCAAAAATATAAAATCAAACGCCTCTTTATTTATTCATCCATGAAAAACCAGTTTTACATCTGTATTTTGAGCATCTATAATAAGCTTGCTGAATGCCAAGCATTGGTGAAATTCCTTTCTCTGTGAAATTGTGACTGTTATTCTACTGATGGAAACACATACTAACAAGTAATTTTAGAAATAAATCTATAATTATTAGCTGGTAAATTCCATGGAGACAGGATTTCTTGGGGTGAGATAATCTAATTGTATAGCCTCAGAGAAAGTCTTTGATGGTATATGCCGATGCAGAATCAAAGTACGAACATTTGAAGAAATAACAGAAGAATGTTTTTGAAAGATAAAATAGAATTTGCAGAGTTGATTCAGGTAAGGCATTAAAATATCACTTATATGCCTATGGGGAATAAGAAAATAATAATTCAAAAAGAGAATACAGGGGTCAGTTAGGGTACAATAATGAAAGGTAATGGAGGTTATGTGAGGTTTTTTCCCTCCCTAAAAGCAATAGAAAATCCTTTTTTGTATCTGGAATGATGAGTGACTATCTGAGCAAATTACAGTTTTGAAAGACTGCACAGATTGCAATGCTACAATATGAATGTGTCTCTCGAAGTTCATGTGTTGAAACAGGTGGAGCCTATTAAGAGGTGATTAGGTTACTAGGGCTCTGACCTCAAGAATAATTAGTGTTGTTACTACAAGAATGTGTCAGTTAATTGCAAGAGTGAACTTATCATAAAAGCAAATCTGGCCCCCTCTTCCTTTCTTGATCTCTTATTTTCTATTTTCTACCATGGGGTGTGTGACAGGTAATTGTGAAGAACCACCTTGTGGATGAGTAAAGCAGAGCTCTGAGTGTGTCACTGTAAGATTGTTTTGTAGACCAGAAAACTGAGAGGAGGAGACCCACCTTGGGTGTGAGTGGAACAGCCGTAGGCTCATAGCCTGGCTGGGATGAAAAGGAAAGAAGTTAGGTGCCTGTTGTAGAAGAGCTCCAGCCACGGCCTTTGGACCTTTTCCTCCAGCTTCTTCAGACTTCTAATGCAGAGTCATGCCAGCAGCCCCACAAGGGGCTTCCAAGGCTTTCAACCTTCAGTCGATGCATCTTCAGCTTATCTTGTTCTGTGGTTTTCAGCATGTAGATGGCTATTGGAGAGTCTTCTACTCCTGACCCCACAGATGGCCACTGTGGCCTTTCCTTCTATGATTCTGGAAACCTACCTCATGAATCTCCTTGAATAATTATACATGTATTTTATATTGATTCTGTTGCCTTGGAGAACCCTAACTAATATAGAATACCACAGAAAGGATGTCTTTACTAAACTAAAGCCCCTCACACTTGGACTTTTCAGATTCCATAAGTATAAGAAACAAGTCTCCACTCATCAGTCTCAGTTATTTTAGGATAGTGACAGCAATAGACTGAGACAGAAAACAAAAGAAGGCAAGGACCAAGGAAATCAGTGAGAAACTAGGTCCAGGCAAAGAAGATGTGTAGAAACAAGGAGTTCAAGTAAAGCATGAGGAGACACAGCAGACTCCGTTTCCTAGTTTATGCTAATAGACAAGGTGTTTTTACTTTCAGAGATGCAGATCACTGGAAAAGTGTTGCCTGTGATGTTCCTATCATGATTCCAGATGTGCTGTACTTTCAGATGCATTTGAAACATTTCTATGAAGAGGTCAGAGAGGGAGCTCAGTATTCAAATGCTAATTTTAGAACAAAACTTACGCTGAAGATATGAATTGAAAGCCAGTGACTTCTGTATAATAATTGAAGCTATGGGAATTGTCAGACATTAAAAAAATATGGAGCTGCTTTTCTCATATGTCATGTCTGTGAAAGGTCAGAAGAAGAGATAAAGTAATAATCATGTTTTCTTTGAGAACTACAGCCTGAGATAAATTTGAGTTACTAAAATTCATTGAATTACTGGATAATAGTGAGGCCTCTGCTTTCCTAACTTGCCCATTCTTTTGGATTATTTGTTTCTTCATGCAGACCTGCTTTTGAAATGGTTGCCTATTGAAGGAAAGTTTAGTCTTTAAATGATAATAAAGTTCTCCATTTAAACCTTATCAGAGAAATCCCTCCAGGCCTTACTATACTCAGAATGAAAACGGCATTATCTAGTTTAATGTGGTTATGAGAAAAAAATTCAACAGGGAAGTGAAAAACTGAACAATAATATTCAAGGATAAAATGAGGTAATATTTACAAAGTGATGGGCCCACTTATGGAAAAAGTAAGTTTTTTCTTTCTTCTTATACAAACCGCTCATTTTATAAGGAACAAAAGAATTCAGCATAACAAATGGCAGAAAAAGATATAATGTGGCATTGTTCTGGATCAAAAGTAGAAGAAAAGAAAAACAGGAATTAGTGAACAATTCAGTGAGAAGCTGACTTAGAAGAGAATCCACTTCTTTTGGCTAATTTCTACAGTACTTTCTCCAACACTAGTGTTCCAAGACTGGGATTCATTTTCTCCTTCCTTGTGTTCTCTGAGCAGTACCTGAATGCTGCTTTTTAGTATTGTCTCGCTAAGCTTGCAAATGGAGGCAAGGTTTTCAACAGTACTAGAAAGATGCAGAAAACAGATGCCAGAACAGCACTTGAACACTCTACTTGCTTCAGAAATTTGAGCTTACCATCACCCTTATTTTTTTCACAGATTTAAATTGAGACAGAAACACTGTTTTCAGAGAAGGCACAAAGACAATCCAGAATATCAATACTGCTACCTAGCCAAAGAACCACATGTTGTCATTTCTCCTCATTTCCTCTATGCCCAACACATCCCAGGTGTTCAATATGTATAGAAAGTGCTCTTTGATTTTAGTTTGTAGGCTAACATAGAGCACTAAATTAACAATAAACAATTGCTGTAATACAAACCAGTGCATCTTCCTAATATAAGCCTCAGTAAATCAGAATGTTAAATATTTTATCTACCTCATTTTGGAAGAGAGAAAACTGAATCAAAGTGTATATTCTGCCAATAGTTGCACTACAAGAAAGGTCTAGGGCTCCATTTTGGATTTCTGTGACTTTTATAGCTGCATGCAACACACAGTTTAGAGCCCAGGTGCTCTCTTCCAACTATTCTTCTCAGACAGTGGCAGTAAGTCTTTCAGAGCGATACACATGGGTGGTCACTAAGCAACTTCTATTGCTTTTTCTTAACTGAGAAGAAAAACTGATAAGTTGATATTTTATTACAAAATCTGAGTACAGAGAAGAGGTGAATGGATAGGTGTGAAGCACTGAGGCCAGCATGCTAAAGGGGTATGATGATTTTATGGTGAAATTGATGTTTCTTCTATGAGGATCCATAGACCAGCACTTGCTTAGTGGTTTACAAGGTAACAATAGAAAAGTGGGTCAAGGAGAAGGATATAGACGTGGGATTGTGCATCTAGGCTTGAGCTATCTGTGACTGGCTTAGCATATTTTCCAGAGGGAAGCCTGTGAGTGCTTGTGGCAGATCTTAAAAGTATGGAGTGTTATGTTGAAAACAAACATCTACAGTAGGCAGCTGAGCATAAAGGGAGCTGAGGAGAGTGAGACACATCCTGCTGTGAACACAGGAAGCCTCTGCGGGACAGACAAACACGAGGACAAAACAAGCAAAGTACAACTTTGACATGTGCAAGGTTAGCACAGAAAGTCCTGGCTTTTGATCTGGGATTTGGAAGCAAGTAAAGAATCCAGACATATAAATATTGTTTTATAAAAAGAGTTTCATATTTATGACATTGATACTGTGGAGACTATGGGGATAATCTCTGTGTAAGTTTCACTTCAGAGATCTAAATGAAAACAGTATCAGACAAGCAGTAAGCATTCAACAATGGTTAGTTGTGGAGGTGTGTGTGTGTGTGTGTGTGTGTGTGTGTTTACAAAGCAAAAACCATCAGTTCTACAGTTTAATATAAGAATCAGTGTCACTTCCTATAGACGAGAGGTTTTATATTTCTGTTGTTTGGGGATTTTGGTGTACTATAAATAGAATGGAGAACATCCTAATAAGTATGTTCGTGAATTTTATTTCTTAGCCTATTAATAAACAGAGAATGCATGCAACACACATTTTAGAGCCCAGGTGCTCTAAAGTGAGAGTTTAGAGTCAAACATTCTGCAGGTATAGGCTTGGGTACAAATTCTATTTTATAATTAATAGCTCTATAAACTCGGGCAAACCATTTAACTTCTCTGTGGTTCAATTTCATTTACAGTAAAATAGAAATTATGATGTTATGAGATGAATTGTGCCTACCACCAAGTACATACAGTAGCAGGAAATACCCCCTGCCCCCATCCAGTATACTTCAGTTTCTTAGTTGCCCAGATAGATTTCATTGCAGTTCTGGTTGCTTCTCTCCCTTCTAAATGGCTGGTCAGTGTGATGCACAGCTGGTCACTATAATAATGCATATTGTGAGAACCAATCGGACAGCCAAATACTCTACTTCTGTACTTCCCCTTGGCAATCTCACATAATCCTCCCTCTTGGGCCTCTGGGAACTGATATTTTAGAAAGGATATCAATCAGTGCCCATCAAAATAAAAATAAATCTGCCTCCAAATCCTGGGTGCTATTTTGGTTGTTTCTGCTTACTGTTGCCATATAAGAATTCCTAATTTCTAATACCTGAGAATGTGACTACTTTGGAGATGAGACCTTGAAAAAAGTAAGCTAGTTATACCAATGTCATTCAGATGCACTTCAATTCAATCTGAGAGGTATACTTAGAAGGGAAAATCTGGACAAAGATGGAGAAGGAGAAAGAGAGAGATCATGTGAAGAAACAGAGAATACAACTATTTAAAGTCACAGAGAAAAGTTTTAGCAAAAAATGAGCCTCCTGATGACTTTGCATCAATTTATAACCTCAAAGATTATAAGAAAATAAATCTTTGCTGTTGAAAACCAACTAAGCCATGCTTTTGTGTTATGACAGCTCTAACTCAATAATAAGTAATACTGCTTACTTCAAGGGATTATTATAAGTTGTATGGAAATACTTAGGTAAAATCATTTAGAGTAAGTATAACATAAAGTATTGCTGCTATTTATATTGATATTAAATTTCTAATTTTCTTTTGAGTTTTTCTTCCTGAGAGCATTTTAAATGCTACATTTATGAAATATTCAGAAGAATTGGTTATTCCCTTTGATTATTATATTTGCAATATTACATTGTAATTATTTAGTTTGTTTCACTCCAACCACACAAACAAATCACTGAGAGAAATGATGTTGCCTATTGATCCTTAAACATACTATGTCCATCATGTCTTTCACTCAAAAGATGAGGGGTTGATTTAAATCATTTTCACTTTCTTTACATAAAATTTATAAGAATTGTGTACTTTTCTTAGGAACGTTCAAACTTTTATTAAAATCTAGAAGAAATTGCAAATTAAACTAAAATACTTAGTGATTATACAACATTTTTGGGAGAAGGAAGAATGTAGGACACACTGGTGATTTTGATGTGGATCTCTGTGGATTTTGCCATTCACTGCTCCACACCAGTTATTTCAGTGCCTGGCACATAAAAAGCATTATACCAGACATTAAAAGTAGGAGGCCAAATGAAAGACCATCCTCGTCTTCTAAGAACTTGTAGTTTGATTCATACATCAGAATAGAATAGTATAACTATCAGGATATCAGGACTTTTTGTATTTTAGAGAACAGAGAAAGGGAAAATGGTATTTACTTGGGTGATGAGTGTGAGATAAGATGCATTTTAGGCAATCTTACAATTAAACTTTGAAAAATAAGTATCATAATGCTTGGGGGGGGAAGTCTAGGATGAGCAAAAAATAAGATTAAAGAAGAACAGATAGGTTTGAAGCCTTTTCAGTGGTTCAGAAAAACTGAAAGTAAGCATGTACACGAGTATCTGGGGGTAAAAGTGATTTAACTCAGATAATGTAGAGCTTCCTACAGAATTAACAAGTCTAAATATTACTCTGAAAACTATGAGGAGTGGAATATTTTAAGCCACAAAGTGACAGAATTATATCTAATTAATACACAATTAGAAAAACCAACAACCGCTCTGGGAGCTCAAAGGGAGTGACGACATAATAAATGAACAGTCTAACAAGACCACTGGGAAAAATTGGAGCCTCTGTCTCAGATTCAAATAAGAGCATCCCACTAGCTTTATTTCCAAATGCTTTTGGCTAATGTGCAATGCATTTCAGGGTATCTGGAAATTTTCACTGCATAACAACTCTTCTAAAAGAAATTCACACTTTAACAGAATAGATTTTCAGGGATGAGTAGATTCAACTGCAATGCAGTTATACAAATACAAAATTCAACTGTGACCAAACTCAACTGACTATAATTTCAAGTATGTACTCTACAACTTCTTAACTTATTTGAGGAAAGAAAAAAAATCCCTATGGAATGGCTGCAAGTTCAAATCAGATTAAAATCACTTAAACTAATGACTAAACTTGTAGGAACTTAGCGTGAAAACTAAAAAGAACTGAAGTAGTAAAAGTTCAGAAAGAAAGGCAGTATGAAGTCTATTTTTCTTTCCCCATAAACATTTAAGCATATCATTAAGTGGCAAGCACCCTGCTATGAACTATTTTGAAGAGGAGTTGATTATAATGTTCTCCCAGGATAGACGCGTACTACATTAGGCAGAAATTGTACTCAAATAAAACAAGCCCCATTGCATTCACAAGCCATAACTCAGCAGGATGACTCTGAAAAGGTGTGTTAAAGGGACAGCTCCTCCAGACAACGCTGGGAGTAAGTGGGTGGCTAGCTATTCGTTTATCTCACAAAGGATACCGCCAACTGACTTTCAAAGCCTCAGTGCTCTCACCTCTGTGGCCACCATAACAAAGCTTTCTTTGCTTCCTTTATAAGATATTCAATTAATTACAAATACTAAGGTATTCAATCTCATATTAATTCAATGAATATTATGTTGCAACCCTCTAATGTCAAACTTCAAGGATGGATAAGAAAGGTTTTGAAACTCATGGATCTCATTCCATGTTGTGATATGATTATACATGCATAAAATTTCAAGGAACATAAATGATGGATATATATATATATATATATATATATATATATATATCCTAAAGTATTACAGCTGGGTCAGCTAAGTGGAGAAATACAGCAAGGCTTCACTGCAGGGATGACATTTAAATCGGATGAGTAAATTAGGAAGAAGTGGTATTTAAAAGAGGGCCACAGGAGCCTGGTGTAATTGTGAAATAAAAGTGATTTGTTGTGGAAGAGAATGTAGAGTAAGGGGAGATCAATGGGAAGTGAAACCAGAAAGGCGAGGATGGGTCAGATTGTGATAAGCCTTGTATGTGTCAGGGGAGGGTTTGAGCTTAATCTTGAGGGTCAATTTGGCACCTAAGTGTTTTAGGAGTGAACATAGTTCAATTTGAAATTTAGGACCTCAATTATGGTGGATGATTGTATTACATATTATATTAAAATAAATCCAATTATGTTGTTTTCACTTTTAGAGATCATAGAGTATTATGGGATCATTAATGAATATGCAAATTTCTAAATATACAAACAACTACAGTGGATTATTGGTATTTCTGGGTCCTGTATCTGTGAATTCAAATATCTGAAGTTTGAATATAATAATAATAATAATAATAATAATAGTAATCTTCCGTGATTCTGGAGAAGCTAGCTATGTGGTCATGTTAGTCACCTAGTGTGGAATCTATAAATGAAAGCAAAATTTTGTTGAGTGCTTCTGTTTGCAAACTGAATTTTTTGTAAGCAGTTGGTGAACCAAGCTTTTATTATAATAAATTGTATTTGTATTGAACATGTAGGAACTTTTCACTGCCATTATCCCTTAAACAAAACAGCATAACCACTACTTAGTGTTTATATTGAATTACATATTATAAATAATCTACAGATGATTTAAAGTACATGAGAGAATGTGCATATATTGTGTGCAAAGTCTGTGTGATTTTATAAAGTGGGCTTGAGCATGCATGGAATTTTTGGGATTCTCAGGGATTTCATCCTGAACCAATCACCTGCAGATAGGGAGGTATACACTTTTCTTCTTCCTTTCAAAATTTAGCTTCACGTAGCATAAAGTTTTCTGTTTTTTTCATAAATTTTTTAAAAAATATTTTACTTAAATTTGTTTTTCAAACTGATACACAAAAACATCAATAGTATATATTTATGGAGAACTTATTATATAATGCTCTATTATATGTCAATAATTGTGTAATATTTAAATTAGCTTAAATATCTCTATTTTCTCAAACATTTGTCATTTCATGTTAAAACATTCAAAATTCTTTCTCCAAATTTTGGAAATATACAGTACATTATTATCATCTACAGCCACTATACTATGCAACAGTAAACCAAAACTTACTGGAAACCATAATTTGATATCCATTCATCAATATTCCTGATTCCTCTTTCCTCTCCTAATATTATTAGCCTCAGGTAGCCACTATTATACTCTTCACATCTATGAGATCAACTTTTTTATATTCTTCACATGTGTGAGACCTTGAGACTATATGGTTCTTCCTTTTCTATGTCTGGTTTATTTCACTAAGTATAAGATCTCCATTTTCATTCATATTGTTGTAAACAATAACATGTCATCCTTCTTAATGGCTGAATAGTATTGGTTTGTGTAGACATACAAAATTTCTTCTGTCCATTCAGCCATTGATTTACACTTTTATTCCTACTGTGAGTATTGTAGCAATGGTTGTGGAAGTGCAAATATCTTTGACATACTGATCACATTGTCTTTGAACATATCTAGTAGTTTGCTAGCTAGATAAATTTCTCCCTCTTTTGTTATTTCTTTGTGTTTGGAACTGCCATACTGTTTTCTTAGTAGCTATACTAATTTACATTCCAACCAAGAGTACATAAATTTTCCTTTCTCTACATACTGGTCAGAAATTGAACTCTTCCATCTTTTTTGTGATAGCTTTTCTTACTAGATAGTAAGATGGTATACCAGTGAGATTTTGATTTGCATTTATCTGATATTTAGAATTTTTGAATATGTTTTCTATATTTGTGACCATATTTATATTTTCTTTTGTGAAATGTCCATTCTCATATTTATAATTGGATCGTTTTTTGTTCTTCTACTGAGTTGTTTCAGATTTTTATTTGGACTATTATCCCGTTGTCAGTATATAGATTTCAAATATTTTTCCATTCTATGTTATTTACTTATTATTTTCTTTGCTGTGAAGAAGCATTTCATTTGGGTCTAACTTCATATGTATATTTTTGCTTTTGTTTCCTGTGTTTTTTGTGTTTTTTATCCTAAAAATCCTTGCCAACTCCCATGTTTTCTTCATGTATTTTCTAGTATTTTCATGGTCCTAAGGTTTTTAAACTAACTCTATAATATATTTTGAGTTGATTTTTGTAGCAAGGGAGAAATAGGGGTCTAGTTTTATTCTTCTGTGTATGGATATCCTATTATCCCTGTACTATTTGTTTTTCTTCCAAAACATGTTTCTACTATTCTTTATTAAAATGATGATTTTGAGAATCCTGGGATAATAAAAATGACTAATGATTTCAATAGTAATTTTGATTTATTGAACAATTGTTTTACACCCAGTGCCGTGTGGACAGTTTTGACATATATCATCATGGTGTTTATTTCTTCAACAACATTGCAAGAAAGGCATTAACGTTAGTAGCAGATCGGGTAGGTCATGTAACAATATGTGCCTGGTGCTATTCTAACTAATTCTCATGTAGAAACTCATTTAATATTTAGAATAACTTTACAAAGTCTGTTTTATTGATATCCATATCTTACAGATGAGGAAACTAAAAGGCAAAGAGAATGAGAAGCTTATCCAAAGTTAAAAAGCTTGTAAGTTCCAAGTAGCAGAATAAGGATTCAAGTCAGGCAGTCTAAACATGGTAGATATCCTTAGTCATAAGGAGGTGGTACTCTGTAATGAAAACATTCCCATTAAATTATCCATGGAAAATAAAGCAGGCAATCAAAAAATGAAACTTTTGATAACTGTCATTTATACTAAATGGAGCAGTAGGAATGAAACCCAAGTCTGTAGAGTGTGATTCTTTTCATGGTGCAAAATGCTTCTAATTATATATTTTGTGAACATACACACATGTATACACATACACACACACAGACACACACATACAATGTGAAGCTATGCATAGACACAGGTAAATATAGGCCATATATATATATATATATGCATAAGACCTATAGTTTCCTAAGGTAAAGTCATTTCTTCAGCAAAGTTTCTAAGAGGAAAAAACCCAATTATATCATTTATGCAGTTTTACTTCTTTTGTCATTTATATTTAACAATTTTAGTCAAGGCCCACTGACCAAAATCTGAAGTGGAAAAGTATCAATGCATCAAAGTGAAAGTCTGCATTCATGTTATTGCTTGTTAATGCATTCATGTTAATTCAAGGTGGACACAATATATACATTCACGTACACCACATTTCTGTTAAGAGTACCAGACAATACTCAGTCATTTCCAGCATCTTCACTGAAATAGCCCTAGTATGCTAAGCATCAAAGTGTAATGTGACATTAACAGCTTTTTTTCTTTCTTTACTTAAGACTACGTGGAGATTATGATGGAGAACCTCAGCATGCTCCTGATATCTTTACAGACAATGAATTGTTTCATTTGGAATGAAGTCTTTATTCCAGATAATAGGATTATTGCTTCTCTTAATTCATATGGCTTTTTAATGTAAGCTCTAGATAGTACATATAATTTCATAAAGAATTGACATAGTCTAATAGGAATTCAGAAAAAAATGAAGGAATTATTATTCTTTCATCCAATAACCAGCATTAGAATCTAAAGTTCCTCACATTAACAGTTAACAGGTGCACAAAGACTAATTCTGCCAGTGAATGTTCCCGACACTGCATTTGGAGTTAGAATGTCCTTTAATTCCCTTGAAGCTCTAACAGTGCTCATCTATAAAAATCACTAGTTTCATTCATCACCCCAGATCACTACTGAAACATTTCCCTACTATTCTGCATCCTTATCTGGCCAGCACATGCTGTTTCCACCTCTGTTCAAGAATTAGGAGAAAAATAGGCAGGTTAGTTTGGTGCAAACTATTAAAAGGAGACAGAAAAAAGTGAACAGACAAGAACAAAATAATAAAAAGCACAGATTTCAGCTACTAAAGTTTGAATATATTCTGTATACAATTTGATAAGGTGAATAATGTGAAAAAATTAGTGTATAGGAAGATTTATATGGAAGCGCTGTGCAGAGTAGATATCTTTTAGAGAGAATATTTGGAGGGAACAAATACCTATGGTGTGGTTAACTACACACCTAATATAGAAATGAGATATTTTCTGTGGTCATGACAAAGAAATCAAAGAAGGCCACAAATGTTTCAAAATCAGGGATGATACAAGGCAAAGGGAAAATTCACTCTGAGCTAAAGTGCTTATTTTTTTCCAATGAAGAGAAAATATTCCATGCATGCCTATGATTATTTATAATGTACAATTATAGAAGCACATGGAGCAAAAATACACAAATAATTTATGCAATAATAACACTAATATCATTGGAAATTTAAATGAGAAAAAATATGATGTATTTGCATCCAGACTAATGAACAAAGAAGAAAAAGTAAAATATCTATCAGAAAACAAATGCAACTGAAGCTGACAATTTGACATTTTGATCACCATACATGATTCTGACTATTGGAAAGATGAAGCCCTGGAAAAAGATAGATTTAAGAGTTGAGAAAAAGATTATTTCCTGTGTGTTTGCCTTAATATACCCACCCACATATTCATTCTATTTTCATTTCCTCTGTACCCCAATCTTAATCTGTAGCCCTTTCTTTTTTCTACTCCTCCACTCTTTTATTTCAATTCAGGAAAACTGACAAATTATTCTTCACAAAGGCTAATGATTTAAGTGTAACTCAAGTTGGAATTAAAAATATGAACTGTCACGTTGGGTTGAAGGAAAAATTCATTATTCTGTTCGTATTGAATTTTAACTATGTAAAAGGAGATAATATGCAGGAAAGGATCCCTGTTTGCTTTGCTAAGGAATGATCTATAAGATCGGGGAAGATCAGTGAAGTCCCTTCTGAAATAAAGACTAGAAGAGAGTAAAATGCTGAGATCATCTCTGGAAGAGTTGGAAATACAAAACAAAGCTAAGAACAATAGTGACACCTGTAAAGTCTGTATAAATGCCCCAAGTTGTTAATATATTTTGCCTGTTGCCTTCAAGTGATCTGTAGTAAGAGTCATGAAATAGGAAGGACTAAATTAAGGAACAGCAAGGAAATCAGGAGCTTTGAAGATGCATTTTCCCTGGAGCATGAGTTTCAGGGAGAGGAATTCTGAATGATGAAATGAACATGAAAACCATATCTGCAAACTATTTGGGCTGAAAATTCCTTGCTTCTTTTCAAAGATCAGAAAATAGTTGCCCATTTTAAACCTTTCCTTCAACTACGTGCTCCCTCTTAAACAGAATAGTTTTCTCTCCCATCACTTGGGTTATCAGGAATTCTTACTTTTCTTCTAAAAGTGGGTCTTGCCTGCATCAGTGAATCAGTGAGGGTTTAATTTGTCATTTTCTATTTGTACCCAAGACATCTGGACATCTCTAGTTGTTAGAAAACGTTAGTAGATGTAATCATTCAAAAATATAAGAATTTTTGCCAGCTGTGGTGGCACATGACTGTAATCCCTGCACTTGGATGGCTGAGGCTGAAAGATTACTATGAGTTTGAGGCCATCCTGGGCTACACAGTGAGTTCAAGTCAAGCCTGAACTGTATAACAAGATCCCGTCACAAATAAATAAATATATAAATGTAATATGTAAATATAAATTATATACAAATAAATTATACATTATATTATCATATAATGTAAATTATTCATTGTATAGTATATATAATATAAATTTTATATATATATATAAAATTTGGTAGTAGTGATTTTCCTTAGAAAAGAGAAGAGTTACTCTAAATGTATAAATCCCATATAGCATACATCATCAAATATGAAGGCTTGAAAAAGGTTCTCATCTAACTCAAGAGTTGATAAATACGTAGGTTAGTTTTACTTCAGTGTTAGGTTTGTCATCTAAATGGACTTTGGATCTTTTACCCTCGTTACACAGAACAGTTGTACTTGTATCTGCTTTGTACGTTGAAATTTCATTAAAAATTTAATTGGAAAAATGTTCTCTTTCCACTTTTATAAGGACAGTGAGAGGAATACTATGGCACCGCCTCTCTTTACAACAAGTATTACTGGTAAAAATTATGAAAGCCCCAACAGCTTCTGGAAATTGTCCTAGGACATGCAGCAAATTACAAAACTTATTTAAGAAAGTCTGTTACACATTTAGAATAGTGACAGTCTATAGTATTTGATAATGAACCTCTCATTTCCTTTCAGTTGACTAGATTATGTTAAACTTGTAGATTAATTCAAAGAACACTGCGCAAAAATGAAGCCTTCCAACCCAATGAAAAAGAAACATCTTTCCATGTATTTAAGTTTTATTAAATTTCCTTCAATAGTGTTTTGCAGTTTTCATTACATAAACTTTGTACTTATTTGTTGAAACTTATTTCTAAGTATTTTATTATTTTTTCTGATGCTACTGGAAATGGATTTCTTAATTTTGTTTTTAACACATTTATTGTGAGCATTGAAACACAGCTGATCTTTCTGTAGTGAATTTTTCTAAGTTTGAAAATATACTGATGTCATTTGTTTTACTTTTTCAGTAGATTCTTTGGGAGTTTTTAATTTAAAAAAGTTCATGCCATTTACACACATAGTTTTCTTTCATTCCAGTGTGGACAATTTTATTTTTTACTTTACTTTCTCATTTTGTTGACCAATAATCCTGGATAGAGCATCCAATACTTTGTTAAAGTGTCAAAAGCAAACATTTTTGATTTATTCATATTCATAAAGGAAAAGATTTAAGTTTTGATCATTAACCATGATGATAGTTATGGTCTTTTCATAGATGTTCTTTACAAAATTGAGATAGAACCTCTTCACTCCAGCTAGATGAGTGTTCATTTTATAAATTATTGAAAGAATGTCTTTTACTGCAGCTACTGAAATGACCATGAGTTTACCCCTTTATTACATTAATATAGTGTACTGTATTAACTGATTTTAATATATTGAACCAATATTGTTTCTGATAGGTAAATCCTACTTGGTCTCAATGTAAACACTTTTATATTCTGACAGATTCTGTAATCTGGTACCATTTCTCATCAACTCCATGGACTCTAAATTCAGGAATTTAACCACCTATGGATTAAAAATATTAAAGCTAAATTGTCTGTATTGAAAATGTGCTGACTTAATTCTTGTCATTGTTCCATGAACAAAATATAGTAGAACAACTTTATATAGTATTAACATTGTATTAGGAATTTTAAATGGAATGACACACAGCAGCAGAATTCATCGTACGTTTGATGACATCTTGTAAAGACATAAAGGAGGATTTCTAGAACTGCTTCAGAAAGGTTAGCGATAGGTTCAAATAGGTTAAGTGCCTCAGATAGGTTAAGTGTATTCAAAACAAGAGGCAGTATTTCAAGGGAGATTAATGTCAATGTGGCTTTTACTTTAAAATATTAAAAAAAATTAAAGTCACTGTCTATTTTGATTGTGTTTGTAATTTTAAAAAATTCATTATGAATACACATCTGAAATTACTCAAACTATTACTGGATAAATATATCAACATATGAAAAGATATGCTCTATGATTAATTGGGATTTATCCCAACATATCAATGTTAGTTAACATAAAAAACTACTAATTTAGCTACCTATGTTGGCACATGCCTGTGATTCCAGCTACTTGGGAGGTTAAGGCAGAAGGACTTTTTCATAATAGTCTGGAAAACTTAGATTGCCTCAAAATAAAACACAAAATAAGAGCTGGAAATGCAGCTTATTGCTCCATGAGTTCAATCACTATTGTCTCAAACAAAGTAATTAATGTACTTTCTTATCTAAATAAAGGTCAAAATTCATAGAAACATTCCAATAAATGTAGAGATGTCATTTGATAAACATTTAAATTCCTTTCTGATGAAGTCACCTAAAAATTGGAAATAGAATGGAATTTTTCAATATCATAACAGCATTCATGAAAAATTCACCATTAATATAATTCATAATGGTGAAATAATGATGCCATCTATCTAATATGAAAAATGGACAGCCACTTTCCTATTTATATCCAGAATTTTGAGTGAGGTTTTAGCTAGGGCAATAGGACAAGAACAAAGCAAAACAAACAAACAAACAAACAAACAAAAATAGATAAAAGTTTAATGCTTCTAGTGGTGGAAGATTGGTCGAGGGAGTGGATGATTCTTTTAAAATGTGATGTCTTTTGCAGTGAGAGATATTTACCAGATTTCTTGTGCTTATGATTATACAACTCTCTGAATAGCCTAAAAAACTAAATAGTGTATTTCAAATGAGTGAGTTATATGTTCTATGAATTATATCTTACTAAAAAAAAGACACATTCTTCTTATTACTAGAAAGGAGACATATAAATCTAATCCCTACATTTTACTTTAGAAGAATGCAAAACAACAGGAATTTGGTTAAAGAGATGGAGCTAATTGGTAGTAGACTAGAAACTAGAGCATAGGTCATCAGCTTTACTGTTTTTTTTTTTTTAAGTCTCCTAGCAAGAAGTTAACTGAATACATTTAAAGTTCTATATGCTGAGTAGGAACTGTTTTCTTTATAACTCCCACAGAACCTCTACAGCAAATGTTCTTAGTTCTAGAAATAACAATAATCTTAGAGTAATCTTGGGATTTGGAAAGTAATGTGTCTAAAATTACATTAATGAGAAAAATCAAGACCAGAAATTAGAACACAGTCCATCTAATTCCTAAATCTATTAAGATTTTTTCAAAATCAATGGAATTAAAGAAAAGAATTATTTTAATTACTAGTAGGAGAGGTGCAGTTAAACAGGAATGGACTATATTTTCACAAAGCTAAATATTTCTATGATTATTCATTGGGTTTTGTCTGGCAGATGTGCCCAGAAATTGATTGAATGACAGTTTGGAAAGAAAGAATTTGGGGACACAAGTAAAATAAGACTGATCCTAGTTTTAGTAAGGAACTCAGGGATCTAATTATGTGCAACATTCAAGGAATGTGATGGAATCTGTTTTAATTTAGTCTTATTCTACTCCCAAGTCATGACTACTTACTATTGGTCCTATTTGCAAAAATTTATCATTTGAAATATTTTACATTTAACTACGTTAGGTACCTCACTGTAGTCCTATATGATGATGTCGTTTCTGAATCCTTTCTGGAAGTAGCTAATTTAAAGTGAATTCTATTATTCAGAGCCAGACAAGTGACTGAGATTATGGCCTTGGGTGATCTGCCTTCTTGGCATTCTTTTCTCATCAGTAGAATTTTAGATAGTGCCAATATTCCTGGGGGAGAAAATTGAGAACAGATAGACACAATACTAATGTTTATCTTGGGGCTTGCACATGGGTATTTTTAAAAACACTTATTTATTTATTTTATGCAACAAGGATTAAGAAACACTTTTCCAATAGACACATTGTGCTGGATCTAATTTTAAAAAGTGCTTCAAACATTGAGCAGAAGATTCTAAGTATCTCACCACTGAATAATTAATCTAAAAATTACCATTTTATCAGTATTTCAAGAACCAACACTATCATCCCTTCTAAGTTTCAAAATGAGTTAGGCTCTACCTTTCACTTCAGAGACTGACATCAGGCTCTGTAGAGTATAACTAAATTCCTGGATATATCAGCATCAGGCTTCTACTCAGAGATCTGAATCCCTGACCTGTGAAGCTCCTTTTCTAAGTCTAACTGAAATGTTACTTTTAACAGGATAGTTTTCTTTCCCCAGAAATATGAATTTAAGGTTTAAAGTTGTTCCTAAAGCAATTAAGATATAATATCTCTTATTATTTTATTTTCCCCATGCATAGGGCAGTAATCCTTCACAATTTTTACCTTTATCTTATTTTAATTTCATTTTTTCTTAAAAAGCTAATTTTCTAATATTCAATGTCTTAGTTACTCTTTTCTCATTACTGAGACAAAATATTCAACGTCTAAAATTAAGAAAAGTTTAGCTCAAAGCTTATGGAAATTTCAGTCCATGCTTAGATGAATCCCAAGCAGGGTAGTGTGGCTAAGAGGCAACAGTTTATGGTGATGGAAGACTGCAAAAATAAGAGCAAAGAAGGAGAAGCAAGTCTCTTTCTTCCCTTAGATTGTATACCCTTCCTTCCCTACCAAGGGTGCAGCACTCACATGGCTAATTTCAGCACTAGACAATGAACCAATCCTGAACTGTATGTAGATTCAGTTACTCAGGAAAAGCTCAACCACTATAACTGCATGAGGCTTTAGGGGACATCCAGGTATAAATCATAATATCCATTAACCTATCATTTTTATTATATTATCTCCATTAAAATATCTATCATTGTTTCTATTTTGTTTTACTTAAATTTAATAGAGAACACACACGTCATAATCCATTAAAGTATGGAAAATTAGGCTCTTTTGAGCTTGTTGCATATGAGATAATGTCTTATTATCATAGAAATCAAGAAAAACATTCATTAATTATAAAGCATACTTTAATAATATTAAAGTTGAGAGTATAACAATAACGCTGCTGTTCAGTTAAAAAGTGACTATTTTCAGAAAATTCTAGTCCAATGGCTGAATTGTTTTTGTTCTAACTTGGAAAAAAATGTTAATAGCGAAATAAATATATTTCTTGGACAATCAATTTGAAGAAGACACTAAAAGAGAAGAATTTTTTGAGTTTGAAATAGTTTACTTGAATTTTTAGGGAAGAAACTTTTCCAGAGGAATATTGCTATGTAAATGGAAACATAGTTTTGTAAACTATAAAAAGAGATAGTCCAGAATAGTGAGCAATTGCATGTATGTGAGTGTAAAACTGACTTGTTTTTGAGTTGTAGGACACATTTCAGGCATAATATCAAAATCATACAAATAAAATGGAGCAATATTATTTACTGTATTACCTAGATTATTAGGAGGGTATGTGAAAGGCTTCCTATAAAATAATAGGTCAAATTTCTATCATATAATAATTCTCAATAAATGACAATGATTTGTAATTAATATATTTTAGATGTTGGTATAGATGATTAAAAACAAAATGAAGTGAAAATGATTTGGGTATGACAACTGTGTTAAGAATGCTTAGATAAGAGTTAAGAGGAGACTAAGTTATTCCTCACCTATAAATGTAGAGTAATTACATCTACCCAATAAAATTCTTCTAAAGATCACATATCTATTATAGTTTCTACTGCACAGTAGTAATTTCTCAATCAATAATCATTTCATTTTTCTTTGTTCTATCTTTGTGTGTACTTCCAAGAGAGTAGCAAGAATTCTACCACCAAGTCAAGCTGAACTAACGCCAAACAAATAACTTGCACTGAGAAGAATGTAATGTTGTTCCAACCCAGAATTGTACATTGATAAAAACCAGAAATTTTTCCAATGGTAGGAAAGAGACATAAAATTTGCTCATACTCTAAAACTCCACTAATAAAGATGGTTTAAGTGTCATGCATGGAAAGAACAAGAAGTCTACTCATATTCTAGTCTGCATAGGGTTAAGTATCATACTTTCTAATCACCAGGGGAGGGGCAAAAGCACTGAAAGCTCCTCATTCCTGTGTGTTAGTTGCATAAAACAGCATAATATTGAGAAGCAAGGCCCTGGTGCCACTCTCTGGGATGTGCTCTGGCTAGTTGTATTGGTACCAGAATTTCTCAACTCCATGCAACCAGGTTCAAGGACTTGGTGCCATGCACTGGGGGTGCATCCCTGTTAGCTGTATGGAGGATCTGAGTTCTGCCCAGCCCAATGTCCCAGCATAACTAATTGGGGGAATACCCAGCCAGCCTCACAGTTCACAGAGGTACTGAGCTTTGCCCAATCCAGAGCCCCAAAGCTACTCGTCAGTGAGGGAACAGCCTAGCCAAGGGGCTCTGAAATTTTAAGCTCTGCTCATCACAGTGCAAGGCCCCGACACTGTATTTTAGGGGGTGTACTCTGGCTAGCCATGTAGATAGGATACCAGAGGATCAAACCTCTGCGGAGCACAGTGTTCCAGTGTAATACATCAGGAAGGTTCCTGGCCAACTTCACAGGTCCAAAATGTAAGTGATGAAATGAAAGAGTAAGATGCTGTCTCAGTCCTCCAGCCCACCAAAAACAAAACCAAGAAACACTGAAATGGAAGACACTGAAAACTGCACAACTGAAATTTCTGAAATGATAGTACTGAAGTAAAGGACAAAATCCATGAAGTGATAGAACACATCAGATTAGAAATAATATCACAGATAAAAAAGCAATGACAAACATTATGAAAGAAATGTTGATCTAAAGCAGATCTAGATAAATAAATAGAGAACATAAGAAAATGATGGAAACCCTGAATGAGCAATATAAGTGGTACAATTCATGATACAATCAAAGGGATATTAGGAAATTAAAATTTCCATTGAAAGCTGGCCAAACTACTTGAATGAAGCTGCAGATAGACTCTCAAACAAGATGGAAGCTTATGATCATTAAAGAAAAGATTCCCTAAAAATAACAAGGAACCAAGAAACAATTCAATAGCTGCAAAATGATGCAAAGAGAAACAATAGAAGAATTATAGGCATCAATGCAAAAATCAGGGATCAAAAAATGACATAAGAAGACTACTTACAGAAGTTATAGCAGAAAATTTTCCAAACATGGTAAAATTATCTGGTATACAGATAAGTGAGGCATATAGTATCCCCAATTAGCTGTAACCAAAATAAATCTTGGCCCAGATATATAATAATTAGGATCTCAGAAATTTAGCACAAGAACAGAATACTAAACTCTGTCAGAGAAAAGAAACAATCACCTATGAAGTAAAGCCTATGAGAATCTTAGCAGATTTCTCAACATAAACCTTCAAGTCAAGAAGGTCTTAGAGTGAAATATTTCAAGTACTCAAAGAAAACAACTTCCAACCTAGATTGATATACAATGAAAAACTATCCTTGAAAACTGATGGAGACATAAGGTACTTCCATGACAAAGAACAATTAAGAAATTCATGAGCACCAAAACAACACTACAGAGAATACTGAAAGACACTAGAAAGAGATAAAGATAGATAACTACAATTCTGAGAACAGCAGAAGGAAAACACCAAAGAGGGCAAATAATTAAACAGAAGAAGTAGAGAACCAACAACAGAAAGATAACATGACACAGGTAAGTGAGTACAGATCAGTTATATCCATCAATGTAAATGATCTGAAGGTAATATTATAAAGAAACAGATTGGCAGAGTGGATTAAGAAATAAAATACAACAATATGCTGGATAAAAGAAACACATTTAACTCAAAACGAAATTCATGGACTAAAAATCAAAGCATGGAAAACAATACTTCATGAAACAGGAACCCAGAAAACAATGAGAGTATTTATTCTCTTTGCAGATAGTGTGAACTTATCAAGAATTATCTAAAGAAATAAGAAGATCACTACATACTTGTTAGGGAAAAACTTCAATAGGAAGAGATTACAAACATAAACATATATGCATCAAATATGAGAGCACCCAACGATGTAAGACAAATCTTAATAGAAATGAAAAATCAAATAATCAAATATACAGTTATGATAGGGGACCTTAACACCCCATTGTTACAAAAAATAGATCAATCAAACAAAAAAATTAGCAAAGAAATAACAGAACTGAATGAAACTTGTGAACAAATGGATCTTAGTAGATGTGTACCAAGTATTCCACCCAGCAACATCAGAATACACATTCTTTTCAGCTGTTTATGAGTTTTTTTCTGAAACGGACCATATACTAGCTCACAGAATGTGCTTAAGTAAATGCAAAGAACTGAAATAATCCCTTTCATATTATCTCATCACAACAAAATAAAATTGGAAATTAATGACAAAAACCTCCAGAAGAACCTCATAAACACATGGAAATTAAATAACACTCTCCTAAACAACCAATGGGTCACAGAAGAAATTAATATTTACAATCAAACAAAAATTCAAATACAACTTATTGGTACTTGTGGGACACAATGAAAACAGTTTCAGGGGAAAATTCATAATGGCAAATTCCTGGATCAGAAAGGAAGAACATACACAAACAATCTAATGCTGCACTTCAAACTTCTAGAAACAGAAGAGCAAGTCAAGCCCAAAGCCAAAAGAATGGAGGAAATTATACAAATCAGAGCAGAAATCAATGCAATTGAAACTAAGAAAACAATACAAAGAATTAATAAATCAAGGAGTTGGTAATTTGAAAGAATAAATAAAATTAAATTGATAAATCCCTAGACTACTCTATCAAAAAGAGGAAAGAAAAAACTCAAACCCATCCAATAAGAAATGAAAAGGGTGAAATCACTACAGATCCCATGAAGATACATAAGATCGTCTATACCTACTTCAAAAATCTTTACTCTCATAGGTTTGATGACACAGAAAAATGGATAGGTTCCTAGAATCATATGAATTACCAAAGCTGGATCAAGAAAATGGAAAGCTGTTGAATAACCCAATTTCAGTTAATGAATCTGAAAATGTAATTAAAACCTTACCAACAAAGGAAGGCCCAGGGGCACAGCTGAATTCTGTAAGCAATTTAGGAAAGACTTAATGCCAGTACTCTTCAAACTTAACAATGAAATTTAAAGGGAAGCAACTCTCCCTAACTCATTCCTGGAAGCAAGTATTACCTTAATACCAAAACTAGAGAAGGAACTAACCAAAACAAGACAATTGCAGGCCAGTCTCCCTAATTAACACTGATACAAAAATCTTCAATAAAATACTGGCAAATAGAATGCAACAAATCATCAAAAAGATTATACACCATGACCAAGTGAGATTTATCCCAGGAATGCAGGAGTGGTTCAACATACGCAAATCAATAAACATAATATATCGTATCAACAGCGCCAAAGACAAGAATCACATGATCATCTTAACATATGCACAAAAAGCTTTTCACACAATCCGATACTCATTCAACATAAAAACCCTACAGAAAGTCACGATAGACTTTCTGTAGAAAGTCCACATAGAATAAACCAACACCAACATCTTAATAAATGGACAAAAATTGAAAACTTTCACCCCAAAATCAGGAACAAGGATGTCCATTATCATCACTCATATTCAATATAGTTCTGGAAACATGATACAGAGCAATTAGACAAGAAAGAGAAATAAAAGGAGTATGAATAGGAAAGGATGAAGTTAAACTGTCATTATTTGCAGATGACATGAAACACTACCTAGAAGGCTCACAAAACTCCATGGAAACACTAGTAGATGTAATAACCAAAGTCAGTAATGTAGCTGGATACAAAGTCAACACTCAAAAATCAATAGCATTACTATATACAAACCAAAATTCACTGAGAGAAAATAAGGGAAACCATATCCTTCACTGTAGCATCCAAAAAAAAAGAAACACTTAGGAATCAGTCTAACAAAAGAAATAAAAATCTATTCCTTGAAAGTTATCTTACTCTGAAAAAAGAAATCGAAGAGGATTTCAGAAAATGAAAAAACATTCCCTGTTCATGGATAGGAAACTCTATCCAACTGCCTTGAGTTAAATTTCAAAACTTGTATTTGGAAACACGATCAACTTAACTTATGTAAGGAAAGATAAAATTGTATAACATTAAAAAGAAAAGTATTTCTGGATTTGGAGTCAGGCGATCCCAGTGAAATTCCATACTGACTTTGATACTTAGAAACCCACTCCATTTCCTCAAATTTTTTTCAATACAAAGACAAATTATTGTACAGGAATATCTCCATTATTAGATGAGAAATCAAAGGATTAGTTTGTATGTGTTGATTTCCTTCTGAATCTAAAGTTTATAATAACCTTGAGCTTGGACCTCTTCAAACTTCCTGCAGAGCAGGCTAATTTATCATGGTCCAGTTACACAAACCTCTCTGTCTGCTGAACTTTTAATTTGTTTTGATTTCAGGATTTGCACTTGCTTTTTCTGGATCAGCACTTGATTTAATTATAAGTTATAAAATTAGGAGAAGTGCAACTTCCAAATTTCAAAGTCTGGAAGGCATTATTTTTTATCCAAGTGTTACCGATTGAAAGTGCTACAAATTTATCACTGACTTACACTGGATTCTGTTTTTTTGTTGCACTCATTCGTTAATGTTGCAGACTTACAGGATCTAAAAATTATACAGGCATTTTAGTTCTAGCCATGGACAGGCCCAAGTCCTTAAGTTCTGCCTTATCTTTTAGGTTACTGAGATCAAAATCTCAACTTCCAAAGTTAGATACAGGTCTGAGTTTAATGCTCCAGTTTTCAATTTCTTTTTATTTCAAGAATCCAACTAACTTTATTATTTTGAGAGATAGCTATGCTTGTATAATAAATTTTACTATTACAGTTATCAGCATTTTTATGTGTTCATTTGAAGGAATTTTTTTCAGATTCTCTTATTCTAATATCTTCCTGCAACAGAAAACCATTCATCAACTTTAAAATTGTGCAAACAAAACAAAGTAAATTTTTAGAATAAGGCAAATGCAATAAAAAATAGATGAAACGTCTTTCTGTTTTGATCACTCGTGGGAGGGTGACAGCATCCAGGGAATTAGAAGATCCAACTTCTCTATTTTGCGGTGAAGAGAGAGGACCATTAGCTGTGGTGACATCACTGATGGTTTCTCTCCTAGCTCAGAGTGCAGCTGCCACAGAGGGGACAGTGTCCACTTCCCCCGGCCTGTACTGCAACACTGAGTGTGGACAGCTTTTATTTCAGTAATTGAACTAGTGTGGGAAGATGACTAATTTCCAGAGAGCTTACAGAGCAGGGATTGTTGTGGGTTAAGAGTTTTTTCAGTGTTATTTCCATTTCCCCTAACATTGTCCTTTTGCTTTAATAAAAGAAAATCCTGCAAATCTTGAAGTTTGTTCTCTTGCTTATCTATATTCTCTCTGAGAATACCTATTATACATTTTTGTCCTTATTCACTCTTTTGGTTTCTCATGCCAGAAAATCAGTACAGTATTTGCAAAGGTGTGTCCAATTTATTTCACTTAAATGTATGGACTCACGGTGCATCTATTTTGCTGGAAATGTCTCACTGAGATTCCATCTCACTCCAGTAAGAATAGCGATTATTAAGAAATCAACCAAAAACAAATGCTGGCAAGGGTGTGGTGAAAAAGGAATCCTTCTCCACTGTTTGTGGGAGTGTAGACTGATGTAAATACTGTGGGAATCAGTGTGTAGATTTCTTAAAAACGTAGGACTGGAGATTTCATTTGACTCAGGCATTCCATTCCTGAGAATCTTCCTAAAAGAATTAAAAAGTCTCAAACTACAGTGATATATACCTATGTTTATAGTCACACAGTTTTTCTTGGAAACAACCCAAGTGTCTATCAGCTGGTGAATGGATAAAAATGTGGGGTTTTTATGCAATGAAGTACTACTACACCATAAAGAGGGATACACTCAACAGATTTCTAAGAAAATAGATATATCTTTCCTTTATGAGTACTATAATTTTTAAAGCTTTTCAGTGTGCTTTTTAATTTAACTTTTTATCAACTTTTTAGCAAATCTCTTGAATTACAATCCCAGTTGCTTGTCACTTACTGAAGAAAAACCTCTAGGAATGTTTTTTTCCTTGTTTCTTATTCCTCTCAAAAGATCCCTTGCCCTTTATCTATTTTATTTTATCTCAGTGGTAAAATCTTGTATCCAACCTAACATTTGTAAAACTCATCTTGTCATTATTCTATAACAGTTTGAATTACAGTCTCACTGCCTATTATTGGTTGAAATATGTTCTTCCAAAATTCATATGTTGAAATCCATTTTTTGGTTTGGGCTGCACAAGGAATCAAACTCAGGACAATGTGTTTGCAGGCAGGCACTGTGCCACTGAGCTATAACTCTATCCTAATCCTAATCCTAATCCTAATCCTAATCCTCAGTATCCCAGAGATACAAATAGGTTCTTTAAGGAGGTAAGAGTAACATCATTAGCATGAGCTCTATTTAACTATGATTGAAATTGTTAGAAGAAGTAGGAAAGGGTATTGACACACACAGAGGGGTGACTGGAAAACACAGACAATAGTGGCCATCTGCAAGTCAAAAACTCAACTCTTCTAGCATTGTATCCTGGTCTTCTACTTCCAGAATTGTGCAAAAAATAAGTTTCTGCAGTGTAAGCTAGCTGTGGCACCACGATAGTAGGAAAACCATATACTACCCTACAGATAATGTGAGTATGTAGGAAAGATAATATGTCTTATTCATGACCTCCTGAATTCGCACAGGAACAGGACTTTCAAGTAAAGTAGAATCAAGTTTAAATTTATTGTCGTTCAATTAAAACTACTGAAACTCTGGGCCATTTTAAAAAATCTTTCCAAGTGTCAATATTTAGGCCTTTAAAAAGGGTGTAATAAAATACATATAAATATTTTGCAAATTGGAAGGAGACCAGGATTCAAAAAGGAGGCAGCAGAGGGGAGGATGACATAAAAAGAATTAAGACGTTGTATACATGCACCAACTCCCCACAACAAAGGTACTCATTGTGCACTGAAACATGTACTTGTAAAAGTTTGAAATGACATATTAAGAATGAAGAACATAAGATATAAATGGAAATGTATTCTGTGTTTGATAGGAGGGAAATAAAAGAGTAAGAAAGTTATCACTGCAAAGTACCACCTTTCCATTAGGGTCTTCTCAAAAACTCTCTTTTGATAATTTTTCCATTTTTTTTGTTCTTCTTTCTCTTTATGTTTTAATTTTCAAACATCCTCTGTCTTTCAAAATAATAAAAATTTCAAATTTCAATATTTTCCTTTGACCTCATGTCCTTTTCATGTTTCCCATTCTTTGCTACCTATCTGTTAAAAATTTTGAAAAAGTTGTTCTTCAAAATCCATTCCAGTTTGGCCTTTCTTTCATGTTATCGAATCTGCTGTCGTCCAGGTCACAATCCACTTGTCACAACAACCAGGGTAACTTTTAAATATATCCACTTTCTTAAAATTATTTCAATACTTAGATACTATGGCTGGAATAAGCGTTTACAAAGGTCTATCTGTTAAAGTTTGGTCCTCAGCCCATAGCACTTTTTGTGCATATACGTGTTTAATGGGGGTGTAAACTAAAAATGTGGAGTCTTATTATGATTTGAGTTTGGATGTTTACCCAAATCCTCATGCAGTCACGGGGGCAGGCTCCTAGAATTTGTGATTAATTTCAGGTCCAGTGCTGGGATTATGGATGTGAGTGCTATGGCTACCCTAAGGATGGTGTGACCTACATACGATATAAGGGACAGAGAGTCTTCTCTCCGCTGTCCTCCATTTTACTGTTTACTGTTGTTGCTTTTACTGTCTTTTTCCATCATGAACGGATGCCTTCTGCTGTGTGTCACTCTGCCTTGGAATCAGCTGACTGTGGATTGAAAACACCACAAAATGTGAGCTAAATAAACCTTTTCTATCTTAATTTCGGGATATTTTGTCTCAGTAATGAGAAAAAAGTAACTAACACAAGTCTAGAATGAAGTCTTTAAGTCACTGAAGACTGGCGTGTGATGGGAATTATTTGACCGCGCTTCCTTTTTCTTCTCTTTTTGTATCAGAGCCAAGGAAGTGGTTTTGCTCCTTCATGCATTGTCACTATGACGTGCTGCCTCACCACAAGTTTCAAAGTACAAAGTCAACTGATTGTGAATTGAAACCTCCAAAACTATAAACCAAGATGAATCTTTCTTGGAAATGGAAAACTGATTAATACACCAGACTAAATTATTTAAAATCCTTCCATTGTACTTAGGGCTCTGCTATTGTCCTTAACATCATCTTGTATCAGGTTCCCCTGTATAAAGCAAACACTTTTCTGCCATAAAATAGTTCATTTCTGCTTCCCATTTCCTGAAATGCATACCTTAAAAGATGTCTTACAGTTGGCTCCTTTTAGCAATGTCAGTGTCAGTCTACAGCCCTCTTATTCAGAGAAGACAACTACAATAAGCATCTCTTAAATGAAACCTTCTCTTCAGTAATTCTTTATAAGTGTATAATGCTTCATTGAATTATGTATTTACTAATTTTTCTGTCCTGGTTTACATTTACTTCCTGTACCTCTACTGGACTACATCTTTCTGGCAAAGACTTTGTCTTATAATTGTGTACTAAGAACAGTGGCATGCATTTATAAAAATATAATATTAATAATCAAAACTACAACTTCAGAAAGCTACTAAGATTAGTAACATTTTATAGTTAGCAAAAGGAAGGCTTAGGAGAGAATAAATAGCATGTTAGAGATCATATAAGTAGACGAAGCAGCTTTGGAATTCAAAATGAGGCATATCTGGTTTTTAAATCTGTGATCTTCATCATATGATTTCTTTCCTGCTAGTCTCCTGATTACTGACCTTTTGATTTTTTTCTCTGTCCCACTTAGATCTTATATTTCATGCTATTTCAGCAGTTATGACCTTTGGCTCTCTAAATAATTATGATGAGGACCTTTCCTCTTGTCATAGTGCCTTTGCCTTCCTTGGTTAAATATTTTTCACACTATCCTGGGACCTTATATACTATATTCCTCCTTCTACTCTGCGACAAACTGTATCTCTGGATGGGTCACCCACTCTTAGCACCAATTTCCTTATTTGTAAATTAGGGAATTTTGATCATGGTCTTTAAATTCTCTTTCAGATTTAGGAGTTCAGCCAAACACAAAAACTCACATTTCTTTCTTCTTCCTATACAATAAATTTATATACTTTTAGATTATCAATATTTTAAGTTAAGCCAGTTAATTTCCCCAGTACTAAAATCCATTAATCCTAGAAGAATTGGGAGGTTTTACATATTGTTTGAATATTCTTTAGTTTGTTAATTGTAGTATGTGACTTTTTAATACTTGATAGAATATCTTTAAATGGTATTTTACTGCACAATGAAATATTCTTGATAACCTCTCGGATGATTGATTATCTCAGAATTATCAGCTACATGATACTTTAGCCAAATAAGTATGTACAAGTATTTAATGAATAGCTCCTATTTGCCACATTCTATGTTAGGTATCAGAGACAATCAAAGCATAGACCTTATTTGCGTGAAGTTCTAGATTTTCTGGAAGAGACAGATAAATCCATGACTCCACCTTAAAAATGCTGCTTGGTCTGAGAGTTAAATATAACAAAAAGAACAGCTGTGCGAATGTGGGCAAATAGGATGATATAAGTACTACTTGTTCTAGGATATTCATTCTCTTTCAGATAAAAATATTAGGGAGCATTATCAAATCTTGTCACAGTCCAACAATGTGAAAAGAAATCCACAGACAGTCTGGTTACCCTCTGCCATCCCATCTGATCAGGAGAGCAGTCTGTAAGATATTTCTGTTTCGTGAGCTCTGTTCTTTCCAGGACCCTGAGATTTCTGCCTTTCTAATCAAGTGTCAGCCTTACATTATCAGCAGGGACGCAATCTGCTGTTCATTCCTGAAGCTTCAGGGAACTGCCTTGCTCCCAGCCGTCTGCTTAGACAATTTCTGTGCTGCCAAGTTGGCAAGCATCTGGCTAAAGGGCATGTGGGTCGGGGTACTATCTTAGGAGGGTAGCCTGAGGGAGGAGAGGAAGTAAGTTCAGCCAAGAAGTCACTGCAGGAGATACAAGTAACCTGTAGTTCCGGAATAAGGCAAGCTAACTACTCTTGGAAAGTATTGTTTCAGATTTGCAACTAGCCAAGTTCCCATACACTCAAAAGACAGACAGTGGAGAATTGCTGAGGAGTTATCAACACTACAGAGCACTTAGTAAAACATAAAAACATTCTGCATGCTTTTAAAAATTCCCTTGTACTCTACTCTGTCTATGAAGGTTATTCTTTTATCATATCTCATAGCGTATACAGTGTAAACTCACATTCCTTTGAGGAAGATAGTATGACAACCATCATCTTACAAATGAGGAAATAGGTTCAGAGAGGTTCAGAAACTTCCCCAAGGTTACACAAGGAAAATCAAGCAGCACTTGTTCATGTTCATGGCATTCTGACTGCAGCACATGGTTCTTTGCCTGCAGGAATTCTCTTCACACTTGGCACCCAGGGTTATGATAGTGAGCTGCTAGAGGTGGCTGTCATGTCCTCCTCTTTCTGTGTCATCTCACTTGGTCCCTCAGGTTAGACTGGAACATACTAGTCTGAGAAAAATGTAGTGTTGGCTTCATCCTCACAGTACGACACACAAAGAATATTTAATGTTTATTCAATTCAAATCAATGAATGAGTGCATTATGTAGAGGTGTGCTTGTTAATGCCCACGTAAGCTCTTCTCAAATCGTTAAGTGTAAAGTGTTTATAGAACCCCTTTCTACTGTTATGACTTTTATCCTCAGCATGTCATCCAGCATTGACCCTTTACTTCTTTCCAAAGAAAAATCTTCCAAAGAAATGTATCAGTGTAAAAACTCCTGGTACCACTTCTAAAACTTTAAAATGGGAACACTGCCGGTCACTGTGTAACATACAACAAATTAGATCATATGAAAGTGAGACCTAGATTCTCAAGGGTTAATTGTATGCTGGGAATTTCCACCGGGAAGTTTAAAGATCTGCAGAGGTAAGGAAGTGATTGAAGATACTGAACATAATACCCTCACCATAGACCGGCTGTACAAAGCAGAAGCTGTTGGACAGATGACAATTCAGCACCTGCCTAGAAAAAAATGCAGCACTTTGAACTAAATTGTCTAGTAGAATTCTTCAGTCAGTCAAGCTATGAGTGATAAGATTCTGAAACAGATATAAATCATAAGTGATTCCTTTAGAAACACATAAAATAAGCGTAATTCTGAGTAGGTACAGCTTCTTCAGTTAAATGATTTCATGTTTCTCTCATTCTTTTCTTTGCTTGTTTGTCAAATTTGGGGAATTAACACTATTGCTTGTCTTATTATCAATTACCAAAAACAAAAGACAAGAAAATAGGAAAATCACAAAGAAAATAAAGTTCATGCTGAATCCTACCAACTGGGTAAATTAGCATAATTATTGATACTATTCTTTAGTACCTCTATTAATAGATACATATAAGACTATGCATACATTTATACTTGATATAACACACCGAGCGTTTTGTCCTATAAACTTCCATGTTTTCATTCAATGGAAACATAATTTATGAAGAAGTTCAACAAACCTGTCAACAAATGCATGGTGAAGAAGAAAAATGGGATCGTTGGCTGATCCTTGTACTTGAGACATGGTTCCATTCATATAGATGTGCAAAGCATTGTGCATGCTGCTTTGTGAGTCATTTGCTATTCCTGAAACTGGGTTAGCAAATCCTGTTGGTAAAAGATAAACAAAAAATAATTAGTTTACCTGATAAAAGTCCAAATGACTATTTTATTTGGCTTAAAACACAAAGGAACAAACTGAAATCAATATGAAAATTCATTGTGCTTTGGGATTCTTTACATTCTGCATATCAACTGAGTATCCACAAAGTCTTGGTGGAAATGAGTTGTGTTAATTTGAGTACAACTAAAGGATTAAGCAGATGAAACAAGGTGAAACAACTTGTGCTCTCTATTGTGGCTTGTATGTATTATTTCTCATTTCAAAATCTGGTTCCAGAGGAAGCACAAAATTTGTGACTTTCTATATTATAACTTGTCTTTATAGTCCTCAAGCCAGTAGATGACATAATATGTTTAACTGAAAAATATTCATTTTACAGTTCATTAAATTTATTCTCAAAGACCATACCAAGCCCTGATTTCTCTGTAAGGAATTCTAAGAACATACATAACTCTTTTCACTGGACTTCCTTGTATGCAGTAACTTCTCTTAATGAATATACATGACCCTTGCTCTACAGACAATTTTCTAAGAGCTTAACACAATTTCATAAAATGTTCGGAAAGAGCTTACCAATTAGATATGTACATTATCACAGACTTGAAAAATAAGGACTTAGAGAGAGCAATGAACCTAAGTTCGAACAATGAGTAGGAGCTGTTGAACAAATCCTGTTTTATTATGCAGCTTAATCTCTTAAATGCAATCATTTCCTGCCTTTACTATGTTGTAATAAATCACGTCATTAAAGACAGCATTTTGATAGCAATATTCATCAAGATTTTGAGTAGCACTAAATAAAAGTTTCATAACAGCATTTTGTGTGTGCTATCACATGCTTTCAAGTAGATTCCACATTATTTTAATTGTAATTATAAATAATTTCATAGGGCATAATTCAGGAATATTGCAAATAATATTTTGAACAAATGCCAAGGTAACTTTAAAATTTATAGACACCTTAATGATTTGATGCTGATCATTATCCATATAAAAATACTTAAGCAAATTTTATAGCTTGAAATTATTTTGCAGTTTCCTTTTTATACTTACTTAATTTTTATGTACTATTGTCCAAAGAATTATACCTGTTATGTATTTTGAGATGGATTTTAAAGTAATTTAGGAGATCATGACCTAAGTATAAAACTTTCCGTTAAACAAAAGCAATACGCTCAAGACACCTCTCAATGTATGTAGTGTTGATAATTGATGCTAACATATGAAATACTTGAAAACTGATAAAAGCTACATTTTAAATATTCTCATCCCCAATATATGATGTTCATATGACAATAGATAACTTAGCTTTATATCATTATTGTTATGAGTATATAGACCAACATATCATGTTACATGCCATAAGTACAGTTTTTATCAATAAAAATAAAAGTTTATTATACATCTCTGTGACAAAGGTAAGTATATAAAGTAAATTTATTTTTACTGAATTTATGTAAAAATTAGTTTAATATAGACAGCATTAATAATATCAGTATAGCATAACTGATAAAGCTATGTAAATAAATCTTTTAATAAAATAATTTTGAAATGTAAGTGAAATTTTATTGAACATGTGTTTCTTAATGAGGTTAATTAAAATTGGTAAAATTAATCCAGATATGCAGGGGTAAAAGATTTTTATTAGAATAATAGACATTAGTAAATGTTCTATGCAAATTTTTTTAAAAATATGAGAAAGTGTTTTCATGAGTAAGAACATGGGGATTAGGTAACTTTTATAAGAATTTTACTTGATTATTTCAACTCCTCTTGAGTCAAATATATAAAAAGTGACATAATCCAGGATAAAAATTATTTGTTCAAATTCTAATCTCTAAATGACAACACAACCCAGAATTCTTTGATTAAAGCAATATTATATATTATAAATTGTCTAAGTGGTGAGAAGTTACTAAACCATCCATTTGACAATATTGGTGCTAATAATTTTGAGTTTCCTGTATGTCAGGCAACTTGGAAGCTTTTACCCCTTCAGGGAATACTCTATATTGAAAGTGGATATTTTCTTCTAAAATGTTGAAACAGGGAATTGTGAAAGATGAAGTGATAAATGAGTACGTTCAAGTATCCAAATCACATTTATTTTAGAAAGCATATTTTAGTTTGATTTTCCATAGTCAAAACCACAATTTTTCCATGTCTTTATATTTTAAAGGTAAACATATATAACAGCTCAACTCTTTTCTTTATATATCCAAAAAAGGTCAATAATAGGAAAGACATTTTTTTCCTACGTAAAACCTACGTAAAACACCTTCAGAAAGGTCTACCCCTGTTCTTTGGTTTTTGGCATCAGGAACGGAAGTCAGGACCTCACACTTGCCAGGCAGTCACTGTGCCACTGAGCTGTATCCTTGGGCCTACACTTACTGTTATCAACTCACAGAGAAAATACTGTAGATCCAAACAATATAAAATCATAAAGGGATTATTTTATATTTCACTTCTTCAAAGAGTTCATATTTTTTGTTGGTGAAATTATCTCAGAAAAGAGAGAAATGATTACACCAACATCAATTACTGAAATTTTGTCCTCTTCTGAAAGACATTCAAAAGGAAAGTCTGGATATTTAATCACAATAATAATTACATACAGCCGGATTTCCAAACATCAATTATGTACATAATCTCATTTGAATCTCAGGGTTACTTTTATTTTATTTCCTAGAAACTTATTTTTCTGGAATTCATTTTAAAGGGAATAAAACAACCACAAAGTGAATCAAAACTGTAATAAAACAGTAGGAAATACACACTAATTACTAGATTACATGTTGTTGCCCTCTAAATAGTTGCTCAGAAAACCAAATTTAGGCTGGCTCACAGGCAGGGGTTTAGTTTCTTTCCTGTTCTCCCTGATCCTTCCTCAGGGCCACTTGGAATACAAATACTACAATTCTTTCAAGTTTAGAGACAAGAAAACTTTAGTTTATGGAATATAAATAGAACCTCTAAATTCAAATTAGTAGCTGGAGAATCAATGAATTGAAGTTAATTCTGACCAATTGTAAAATTTGTGTTTGTGCTCATTGCTGTAGAGCAGAGTTGGATAATGTTTGCAGTAGTTTGCTGACACACTCAGGAAAATCCTTTTTCTATGTTTCTGAAATAAATCTGTGGACTTGTCATTTTCAAAATCCACTGAGCTGTAGAAAGGTGCACAGTATGCTATTGTCTCACCCTTGTTCAGAGATTTCCCATGGACAGAAAGTCTAATAAGCCACGAGGGATCTTGTTAGCAGTCACAAGTGACAAAATGACTTAAAGTTCTTTGTAAAGGGCAGTGAGTGCACCCATGTTATTTAGTGTCATGCCTCTGTGTTACCTTTGTATGGGAAATTTATAAACATGGCTTCAGGTGGATGACAATAGGAAATTTCAGTTTGTTGTTCTATTTTGCTTTTCTTTTTCTCCTTCATGATTTCCCAATACTGCTCTGGAGAATTTTCGTTTATATGTCCTTTTTAATACTGAAGCTTATCTCTGCTATCTGACTGCATTTAATTGATAAAAAATAGAATTCAGTCATTTAAAGTTTTATAACACCCCAAATGATCCTTATGTGCAACCAGGGTTGAAATTCACTGAACAAGGCTAAATTTCTCTGCATCCTCTCAATCTGAAAGCATGCTTCAAAATCTTTATCTCTGAATATATTATTTCCTTTGTGGGCAATTTTCTTCTCCTATGCTTTGACAGTCTGAAAAATATATTTCTACCTTGAAAGTCTCACACCACAAACTCACGCTGTGAAATATTTTCTTATGCTTAACTACTATAACCTATTTTCTTGAAAAATCATATTAAAAAGTGAAGAACTCTCGTATGACACTCAATAGGCATTTTCATAAATACCAAAAATTACTTAATTAGGTATCATTTCTAGGAAGGTGTACTATAGATATTGCACTTTTATTATCTTTACTAAATTTAGAATGTAGAGAGATACGTAGTTAACTCTTCAAGAGAGTAGAACACATTTAATTTATATGCTATAATTTGATTTGAACTTTTTTATCTTTTCAGTATTTCATGTAAATCAGAGACAGAATTGGAGAAAAAGCATGGTATACAGAAAATACATATTACTACATCTAAAATTAAAAATATCTTAGACACTGTGTTTTATATTTGTGCTATTTCTCCTAAAGTACAATATAATTGAGGAAATATAAAGTATACAGTTTGATAACCACACAATGAATTTGGGAGGTTGAACATAATTACCAAAAACTTTTAAAAGACTCATGATTTGAACTACTTGCAGCAAAAAATAAAATTGGATATCAAAAAATATCTTTGTTCTAAGCCAGTTTGTAGGTATACTGGGAGGATTAACTTTAAGTCAACTTCAGTTTTTCTCAAGTAAGGTGCCTTGCTATAGTCATAGAAATAATTAATTAGCTTTTTTTGTTTATTAGAAAATGCTTTTAGTTTGATATACCAGAGTCCTTCAGTTTTGAAGAAAGGCAATGACAATGGTGACTAGACTATCAGTAGTCATAGTTGTAAGTCTATAAAGTCAAGAAAGGAATTCATAATTTTTCCTATTATTTTTTCTGTATCATTTATAGCTATTGTAAATATCTTGTTAATTTCTCAATTTGGTACCTTCACTGTTTGCACGTGAGTAATCCTTTGCTTCACATGAATGTCATGAATACACAGTTTGAACAAAATGGTGTAGTTTTCAGTGATTTTTCAAATTTCCAATATCTTATCACCAGTCTATGAACATACCCATAATGTGAAATTACACAATACAATAATGATCTATTTATTCATTTAAAATTTTTTGGTTGAAACTTACTTTAAAGAACAGTTTTATAATGACTTCTGAATTCTCAGATTTTTGTTTGTGGTTGAAAAGACTCAGAACATTGGGACACACAAAATCATTTCCTAAATAAGCAAAGATCTTTGTAAACAAGGTAGTATTCAATCTCCATTCTATTCCATATACTTTAATTATAATTGAAAAGGTAGCAGTTAGTATGTGTGCTATATTTCATCTACTGTGCTGAAATGCTGTGAGTATATTGAAGTTAATGCTAGTTATTCTTGAAGTAAATGTGATTCAACATCCTAGTCCTACTTTGCTCAAGGCTGATCTGGTGTCAGCACTAAGTTCCTGTCTCCTACGTTAGTACAGCTTCATTGGGATGCAATGGGTGTTCGTCAACCAGAACTATTAATATTTGATTTCATTTTCTCCAGTTGCAGATTTGAAATACTTAGTATTTTTGTAACAGGGTGTTTCATATTTTCATTTTAGACTGGGCCCTGAAAATTATGTCCTGCGACTGGTTTTAGAAATTCCAGTATCGGACAAACAAAATAGAATGGTTAGTAACCCTGCAAAAGGAAAGAGAGGTCGCAATAGCTACAGTTCATCTTCTTTTCTTAACTCCGTAAAGCAGAGAGCTGCCTCCATAGGTACAGTTTGGCTTCTAGCACACTACTGGATCTTCTCTTTGGTGATCCAAGTAAATTAAGTTTCTGCATACTTATCCTGCAAATGAAAACATTCAGATCAAGGAATCTAGCTGACGCATTAAAGATTACATGTTTTTTAAGGAGCAATATTAACATTCTATTATCAATGCTTTTATTCTAAGTCCAGGGATCTTTTCCTTATTGCATTCAGATTTTCTCATCTTTCGTATCTATACATTTGGACAAATGAATATTATTGTAGATGCATAAGAAGAACATTATATATTGTGGATAAAAAATTGCCATCAAATTAGTTTCAGGGGAGTCCAATTGATGAAGATTGTACATATATGAAATTAGGGACAATTATTTTTAAGATTTTGTTAAAAATCACTTGAGATGTTTGAATATCACAATTTTGAGCAACACTTGGCCAATTTGGAAATTTACAGAGACCTTGTCTTACAATAAAATCAACAAAAAGGATTTTTAGCTCAATGTAAAGATACTGTGTTCAATTCCCAGTACTGCAAGAAAAAAAGAAAGATTTGGGAACACAGGTCAGTCATAAAGTACCCAATGGTCAATCCTAAATGCCAAAACAAACAAATTGTTGGTTCTAATTAAGTTTCCCTTCATTCGTTCTTGTCATGTCCACTGAGAGAAGAAGGTAAAGCCCGGCCTTTTCAAAATGTACTGTCAGGGTAGAGGAGGCCTGTTGCTGCGGCCCTCACCCTGGGTGAGAGCTTCTCAAGTTTCCCCTCACAAGACTGCAAGTAGCACGTGGTCCACAGGATCAATGGCACTCAAGTCATAAAACACAAAAACAGCTAGAGTTGTTGATAACGTCATCAAGATAGAAGGCCCAGATGCTTACTTCCTTATGGCCAATTTTTGTTTCTTTCACATTTAATTTTTTACTGGATATCAACTATTTCTTTTGATAGTTATTCTAAGTAGAAAATTCTCTCATTTTACACTTTGCTTCAGGGACAGGAATTTGAGCTAGAATTAGTGCTTTGACAAAATGATGCAAAGCCACAAGGGGTCTCCAGTGCTAGTCAACTCCAATATTTAGAATTTGGTTTCTATTTAAAGCTAGAAATGTCTATCATGTGTATCAGCATGTAGGATAATAACCTTACTTAAAGAACTTTTAACTTTATAAAATGAGAATCATTGCAATTCTCAAATACTAACTTATGTGATCTATAATACATGAGGTAAATATTGATTATCCTTTCTTTATAAATGAAGGACTCCAGATAAATTCATCACAAGTCATTTGTCTAGTGAGAGATGGTACCAATATTTAACAGCAGCTACTGTAATCTGACTTTTAGAAACTTATTCTCTGCTGCCTCTGAAACATGGTCTTTCTATTTGATTCTTAAGGACTCAGTTCCCCTGTCAATGCTTAGATTTTGCTACATGTTAACTGCATGACCTTGCAAAATTACTTGTATTCTTATACATGACATGTATATAATAAAAATATAAACAAAGATTTTGAGATGAATAATCAAAATAATGAATATCAAAAGTGTTTAGGAACTTTTAATACAGTATAGGGATATATAGATGCTAGAAGTTACTAATTACAGGAAGTGCCTAGAAAATTGCCAGAATGTTTTGTAAGGATATTAGAAAGAATTTAAAAATTTTTTTCTTCTTTGTATTTTATCTGACCAATTCATCTTTGAAGATGTCTGATCCTCTGCGAGAGTATTTCTGATAATTAACACTTGATTATGTCCCTTTCCTTAAGGGGACATAATATACTTGCCTCCTTAAAATTATTTCTTTCCTAAATTACAATTACTTAGATTTAGTTATAATAGGAACATACACTCCAACCAATAAAGTATTATCAGTGTCATATTCATTAGTTATTTTTAGTATATTACAAAGTACAGTACTTGTACCTAACACATGCTGCATAAACATTTCTGAATTAATTAAAGAAGTATTTTTATTATTTTAAAGAGAAGCATATAGTTCTAGTTGATAGAATAAATTTAAAATCAGTTAAACTAATATTTGTTGGAACATCTCCATATATTCCAAGGTTTATGACTTTCAATAAGTAAGATGAACCATATATATATGACCCTATATATATGCCTTACCTTTCTGTGTTATAAGTTATTCTTTCAACAGCTTCCTGATGGAATAATTGCTTACTACTTTTAGAGGAAGGCCTGAGAAACTTGCATGGAAATAGTTATGTTATTGTTCAGAATGGAATGGGGTGGGGAATGGAACGAGAAGGGAAAATATTGCATAAAGAAAGCAATGGTGATAGAAAACAATCTTTTCAGAACCAAGAACTGAGGTGGCAATGTAAATGCAGCAGCTCAGGCCAGGTCAGGCCAAACCTAAAGCACCCAGTGCTAAAATGGAAAAAAAAAAAAAAAAGGAATACAACACAAAGTGAAAAAAAAAGAACAGTGAACAGACTCAGACAGAAAATTCTAGCACACATCTTTAGTGTGGTTATGAAATTTGTTTCTTCCATCTCTTCTATGCACAATCAAATTTGTTTCTTCCATCTCTTCTATGCACAACCAAACTTGCATTTAGGTCAGTGCACTATGGTCCATGGAATACCTGCAGAAGGAAGGTGGGCTCTTCCTGACTTGATCCATATATTTCTCCTATACAGTCCTGCATCTGTTCCCTTTTGTCTTCCAGAAGATAAAGAAGATCCTTCAGAAAATAGAAGCATACTAGAATCTCTACCGTGCCACTAAGTAGAATATACAAATTGGGCTTTGGTCTTTATGTGACCAAGAAATAAGTTTTTATTGAGTTAGGTCGTGAGATTTCCAAGTTTGTTTGTTACGTACATTTTAGCAGAAAAACTCAAGAGGAACAGATGGCAATCATAAATATCTACGTATCAAATATAAAAGCAACCAACTATATGACAGTTATTAGTGGAAATGAAAAATCAAATAAACAGTAACACAATTGTAATGGGAATCCTTAGCACCCCACTTCAAAAAGAGATAGATCAACTAGACAAAAAAAAAATCAACAATGAAACATGAGAACTGAACCAAACCTGTGAACAAATGGACTTAGTAGATGTTTTCATAATGTTTCATCCAACATTATCAAAATATATATTCTTCTCAGCTGTGCATGGAATCTTCTCTAAAACAGATCATATATTAGTCCATAGAGCATGCTTAAGTAAATGCAAAGGAACTGAAATTATCCTATGCCTATTATCTGAACATAGTGCAATGAAATTGGATATTAATGGCAAAAGAAACCAAAAAACTTCATAAACACATAGAAATTGAATAACACTTTTGTAAACAATTAATGGGTCAGATGAAATTAAGGAAGAAATTAAACAATATTTACAACTAATGTGAATACAACATATCAGAACATATGGGATGCAATGAAAATAGTTCTAAGAGGGAAACTTATAGTGGTGAATTCACATATCAGGAAAACAGAATGAGCACAAACAACACAATTTTGCCTCTCAAACTTCTAGAAGAAGAAGAGCAAGGCAAGCCCAAAGCCCATGAGTGGTAGGAAATGATAGAGATCAGAGCAGAAATTAATGCACTGAGACAAAGAAAGCAATACAAAGAATTAATGAATCAAAGAATTGGTTCTTTGACAGAATAAATAAAATTGAAAAATTCTTAGTCAACATTATCAACAAAGGAAAGAAAAGGCTCAAATTTATGCATAGAGGAATGAAAATGTTGAAATCACAGATCTTGTGGAAATGGAGAACATCATCAATACCTACTTTGAAAAGCTTAACTCTCATAAGATGGAAAACACAGAAGAAATGGGCAGATTCCTAGACAGATATGTTTTACCAAAGCTAAATCAAGAAGATGTAAAAATTCTAAATAATCTAATATTAGTTAAGGAAACTGAAAATGCAGTTATAAAGTTATTAACAAGGAAAGCCCAGGTTCTGATGGATTCACTGCTGAATACTACAAGAAATTTAGAGAAGATTTAATGCCCATAATCTTCAAACTTTAATAAAATTGAAAGGGAAGCAATCCTCACACTCATTTCTAGAGGCAGTATGGCCCTGATTTTTCTAAAAAAGGAGAAAAACCCAACAAAACAGAGAATCACAGATTAATCTCCCTAGTGAACACAGATACAAAAATTATTAATAAGATACTGGTGAGAAAATGCAGCAATTTACCAAGAAGATTACGTCATGACCAAGTAGGATTCATCCCAGAGATGCAGCAATGGCTCAACATATACCAATCAATAAATATAATATACCATGTCCACAGAATCAAAGACAAAAATCACATGATCATGTCAATAGATGCAGAAAAAGCTTTTGGTAAGATCCTATGCTCATTCATGATAAAACCTTACAGAAAATCAGAACAGATGGTTTTTAATTCAATATAATAAAATCTATCTATGACTAACCAACAGCCAACATCATACTAAATGACCAAAAACTGAAGGCTTTCACTCCAAAATCAGGAACAAGACAAGGGTGTCCACTGTCACCACTCTTATTCAATATACTTCTTCAAACTTTAGCCATATGAACTACACAAGATAAGGAAATAAAAGGAATAAGGACAAGAAAAGAAGTTAGATTATTATTATTTGCAGATGACTCTGTATGCTACATACAAGATCCTATAAAAAATTCCAAAAGACTCCTAGAGTTAATAACCAAATTCAGTAGGATAAAAGTCAACACTCTGAAATCAATAGCATTCCTGAACACAAACAACTAACTCACTGAGAGATAAATTGGGAAAAGCATACTCTTCAAAATATCATCCAAAAAAGTGAAATACTTAGGAATGGCTTTAACAAAGTAAGAAAGAGATCAATAAAATGAAAACTAAAATACTCTGAGAAATAAAATTGAATAAGATATCAGAAAATGGAAAGACATTCCTTGTTCATGGATAGGAAGATTAAACATTGTGAAAATGGTCATTCTCCCAAAATTGTTATACGGAGTTAATGCAATTCCAATCAATTAGCATACCTCACAGAACTAGAGAAAATATTCTTAAAATTCATTTGGAACCAGAAAAGATCTAGAATAGCAAAAGCAATTCTAGGAAACACAAGCAAGATGGAATCATCATAACCCCTGACTTGAAATTATATTACAAATCTACTATGATAAAATCAGCATGGTATTGGAAAAAGATAGACCTGGAACAGCTTAGAAGATGCAGATACAACTATGAACACACTCAGCCACCTTATCTTTGACAAAGATATCAAACATGTTTCCTGGAAGAAAGATAGCTTCTTTAATAAATGGTGCTGGAAAAACTGGCTATCTACACATCAAAGACCAAAACAAGACCTGGGTCTATTACTCTGCATTAAACTAAAGTCACAATGGGTCAAGGACCACATATTAAAACAGAAACACTATTTATCTACTGAAAGAGAAAGTAGGAAGAAATCTTGAAGACACAGGAATAGGCAGAGAGTTCATGAACAAAATTCAATCTTCACAGGAAATATTTCAAATAATCAACAACTTGGATCTCATCTTATAAAAAAATTTGCACAATGAAAGAAATTGCCAACAGAGTAGAAAGACAATCCACAGAATGGGAAAATATTTTAGCCAACTGTCCCTCAGACAAAAGATTTCTATCTAGAATATGTAAAGAGTTGAAAAAATTCAGACTTCCCAAATTTAGAGACTCACTCAAAAATGGTAATGAGTTGGATACATACTTCTTGGATAAAGAAATATGAGTGACAAAAACATGGGAAAATGGCCAACATCACTTGTCATTTAAGAAATGCAAATAAAATAACACTGAGATTCTATTTTACCCCAGAAAAAATTACTACCATAAAGAAAACAACCAATAACAAATGCTGATGGGACTGTGAATAAAAGGAAACTTTCTTCACTGTTAGTGGGAGTGCAGATTGGCACAACCACTGTGAAAATGAATGTGGAGAATCCTCAAAAAACTGTGATTAAAATTCCTATCCAACCTAGCTCTTCCCTTTCTGAGTATTTTCCCCAAAGAATCAAAAACATCATACCACTGTGATATATGTGCACTCAGGTTCATAGCAGCACAATTTGTAATAGCAGAATCTTGGGAACAATCCAAGTGCCCATAACTGAGGAATGGATAAAAAAGAAATGGTAATTTTATACAATGGATTATTACTCTTCTATAAAGAAGGATACACTTGAAACTTTTATAGGTAAATGGATGCAATTTGGGACCATACTTATAAGTGAAATAAATCAGACACCATATGTAAATATCATGTTGTATCTCTACTGTAAGAAGTTGAAAAATTAAATAAGACCAAAATTTACAGTAGGCACTATAACATGGCAATAAGCTGTTCAAAAGGAAAGGGAAATTGGGATGGAGGAAAGGAAAAAAGAATAAAATGAAAAGGGAAAAGGAAAAATAAATAAAAGGTATATGTATATATATATATATATATATATATAGAGAGAGAGAGAGAGAGAGAGAGAGAGAGAGATGATAGTTGAGATAGTTGCACTACTAATTTCTATTAGTTCACTTTAAAATAAAAATTTAAAAATAACATTCAAATATTAGGTTAAAAAGTTAACTTATCATTTTGATTAATTTAATTACACTTTTACAAATTATTGTCAATCTACATATATTCACAAGAAATTACAAACAAAGACATCTTGTGAACTTATTTAATTTCTCCCAATTTTTTTGTTTTGTTTGAAACAGTTTGGTACAAAGTTCAGTCTGGTCTTGAACTCATTATGTATCCCAGAATGCATATTCCAGTGATTCTTCCGTCCCAGCCTCTTGAGTTCTGAGATTACAGGTATGCATCACCATGACTGGCATTCAATTTCTCCTAGTTTTGACCTTAAAATCTACACATTATTGAGAATTAAACTGCTTATTCAATCTCAATTATTTGGAAGACATTTTCTTGAATTTCAACAAAGTCACTGAAAAACTATTATTTTTGTCAGCAAAACATTTTACATTTCAACAAAAATTATAATTTTTGAAAATTTGATTCCAACATTATAAGTTTGACGGTCACTAGTTAAAAATGTTTCTATGGGATTTTGGTGTTATTAATGAATATGCCTTTTCAATATGTACAATGAAATGTTTCAAGTTTTAGAAGGCCTGAATAACTCAGTATTTTGCAAATGAAGCATGCATGTTACTAAAAAATTCTTCATGGGTATAATATTAACTGATGATATGAATTTTATTATAATATTTGTTAAAATTGATATAATTTATTATTTGACAATACAATTGAAGATTGAAGAAATTATCACTTTTTAAATTTTAGTATAGAAAAAAGAAGATTCACAATATATGAACATATTTTATAAATAGTTCTCCATATTTTAATTATACAATTATGTGAGACTATGCACCATAACACATTAAGTGTAGAAGCAAATGTAAGAATGTGGATTATTTTCAGTTTGCAAAAACAGAAAGCTTCATTTCACTTCCTATTTTTTAGAAATGTTCATGTAAAATTTGTTATTCATATGAACATATAATTAATTTATTTTTGTTGTTTTAAATTAATTTATGAATAGCTTCCAAATTTCTCACTTTTAGTTTTAAAACTGGTACGTATCCATAATGTAACTCACACAAACAAAACATTGAGTTTTCCATATATTGCAAGAGCTGTAAAGGAAATTTTTGACTTAAATTTTTGAGATCAAGCATGAAGAATTGTAAAACATTCCTATAAATGCATCTGATATTGCTAATATGTTTTTGGTGCCCTGAAAATTCTTAGTTTGTGTTTGTTAAATGAATGAATGCACAAAAATAATTAATTTTTGATTTCCAGTACATATTGCTAATGAATAGTGGCATTTCCCTTCAGATCTGACCCAGCAATCTAGAGTGCTGCCATCTAACTACTGACTCAATTGCAGGAGGTACATTATTGTTTTCTTTCATAAATACTTTCTAGAATAATAAATGCAGCTACTGGAAAATAAGACTGTCCTTATGTTTTCTACCACAGTGAATTTAGATAATGAAAAATAAAATGAAAAGTCTTCAGAAAAAGTTGAGATACTAATAAAGATTACAAAGAAAATGGAAAGGGTGGGGGTTAAAAACGTTTCTTCTGTATCTATTTGTAGCTTGTGTATATACATCTACACAATAGTTTTTAAGCATTAAAAAATTTAATAATTTTTACAAATGAGAAAAAATATTTTCAGAGTCTTAGAAATGATGATCAAATCCAGAATGTTCTCTACATCTTTAAAATCAGTATTTCAGCTGACCTTCAAGGGCCATTCTCCAGTGTAGAAACTTTTCTCTCCCATTTCCCCATTTCCAAGGATACTTGCTAAGGCAGTGCTTACCAGTACACACTGCTAGTGCTTTTAAATACCTAGCTAAGATGATACACCCTTTAAATAAATTTTCTTTATGAATATTCACATTTGGTAAAAACAACAAATTGCATGCTAATACAACTAGCGAAGGGTAGTATGAGAGGGAAGAATGAGTCATTTAAAAATATACAAATACAGAAAGCAAGTATAGAAAGAGCCAAGACTATACTATTATTGCACTTAGCAAAAGTTTACTGAATGTTAAACTATATCCTTTGACTTTTCATGATCTCAACTTCTTCCTGAAAGAAATATCATACTGAGTTTCTACCACCTGGATTTATCTGCCACTGGTTCTAAAGAAATCTGTCTATAATAAATAAATGTCCTCTACTATTCAAATAGTCATAGTTTCCAGTAAGTCATTACTGAATCCTTACTATAATTTCCATGGCTGGGTGAGATGAGTATATTATGATCTTGTAACTTTGTTTTGGAAGTAAAGGAACTGATTAGGAAATTGGCAGGCATTTGTATATATAATTATACCTGAAAGGTTGTTTTGGTGTGTAAGCCTGTTACATAAGTATTACCTGTTCTCTGAGAGTAGGTGCTGCCTTAAATAATGTAAAACATATAGAAACATATACAAAACCTTCATCTACAATGGAGCAGACTCTATTTTGTCTCAGAATTTTAGAAAAGGTAATACAGTCTTTTGATGAAAGAACTACATTCAATGCAAATCTACTTGGAAATTAATACACTGTATATAGTTGTTTGAATTTCCTACATATCACAGCAAGGGTCTTGGTTACTCTGAGAACTTGAGAAAAAGAAAAAAGTTGACAGCTTAGGTACAATGAGTAGAGGCAGCTCATAACTGAATGACACACACTGTCTCTCAAACTCAAGTAGTAATTACTTTGCCGAGAATAGTGCTTGACCTTAATCAATAAACACTAAAATATTGTTGAGCTGTTTTGAGGATGAAGTAAGATAGCGCATGAGAAATGAAAATATTAGACACATGGAGATTTTTATTGTTATTGTACAAATAAAATCACTGCTTAATCAGAATATCAATGTGGTTTGCAAAATAATATATCATACTGAGAAACCAAGTAATCCAATAGCACAGTAATGTTCATGGTATGGATGAAAAATGTCTCAAAATTAGCCTCCTCTCCTCTGAGTCAGTATACCCTAAACTTTCAGGATACCCCAAGCTTTCTGATTCCTCAGGATTAGGGAAAAAGAATTGAATATTCCACTTATTTAAATGTGTTATCTCACTTAAAAAAATCCCTCTGGTAATTTGTCCTATAATGCTCTCAAATGAATTTACTGTTTGAATCTGTGTGACCATTTCTGTATTTATTAAAGTTCTGTAACTCATACAGTGAGTCTGAAACTTTGTTCATTCTTTAGGATTTCTTTTTGGCTCTCCAGCTGACCTTTCTTTGAAAATACTCTTTATATCTTAAAACTTTATCCAAAATTCCAAATTTTCATCTTCTCTAAGTAAAGCCCAGAGCTTTTGAGCTGACTCAAAAGTCTGGTAGCACACTGAATCCAGCACATTAATACTGCATCAGCAAAGTTATAAATGAATGTACTCCCCATAGGAATGAATAAGGAGAATGGGAAGCCTGATGGTAATAAAATCAGCAGAAGAATGTTGGTACCAAAGAAGCCTGCTTTCAAAGCTTTTTATGTTTTGGAATTATAGATATAGGGATATGGATATAAGGAGATTTCATTTTCTTAGATCTTTCTTAGATTTTGAGAAATCCCATCAGAATGCTTGAATCCTGAATGCTAAGTAGTAAATATAAAAGGTGGGTTGAAGTTGGGAAGTCATAATTTGTACCATCAATGGATGTTAACTGCAGGAGAGACTTGTAATGAGAGACGGAGTATTTGCCTCGTTTTAAAGAAATCTCTCCAGTGTAGACAGTTGTTAGTTGGGAAAGTGAAAATGTAATTAGGGGAAATAAAAGCGTATCTGGAGCTGGAGAAAGAGATTAAACACTGCAATGTGAGACAGATGGTAATCTTTTGCTTCCAGATGTGATGCCCTCTGAGAAAGACATAAAGTAATCTATGTTGAATTCTGGCTAATAATTCACTTCTTGAATTCAGTCATCAGGAAGCATCAGACAAATTTTAAATAAAGAATGATTATATTTTAATATAGATTGCTAAGGCTGGATTATCCAAAAATGTAAATTTTGTGAAAATATACAACAAAGATCTTGAGACTATTTCTGATTAAAGAAAGTTTAAAAGTCTACTATGCAAGGACACTGTTCAAAGTTTTTGGATTATTGTCAATCTCTATAAAATCTAATAGGACACTTAACCCTCCCAGAAAGTGACTGCAGATTTTGTAACTTCCTTCACTGTATGAGTTGCTTCCTTATACTGAAAACCAATTTGATATTGTCCACGTCTAAGAAACTCTAAACCACTTTGTGTGACTTTAAAGTACTACAGAGAGAACTTGGACTTTTGACACTTGTGAAAATAAAGGTATCACCTTCCAATGCATTTCTATGTGCAGGTTATTTTTGAAAATCATACAGTAATTTACAATAGTCAAATTAATCAATATTTCTAAATCTGTTTCCTTTCTATCAACAGAAAATAATGCAATCTTCCTCTGAGGATGGTTGTAAAAACAAAGTGTAATAATACCATTAAAAGTCTGGCTCAGTACTTTGTATGTAAGCATCACAAACAATAATCATTGGTATTATAGGACAAAAAAAAGTATAATTTCTATTTTCACAGCTGACATGAGATTTCTTTTTAGGATGGAACTCGCTTTGTTTAAATTAGTTTTAGGAATAAGATCCTAGGCTTATAGTTTCGAATGAACAGGAAACGGAATGAGACAGTAAATCAGCAGAAGTTAAGTACAAAATAACAACAAAAGAAAAAAAAAATAAAGAGAAAAAGTAAGGAAGAAGGGAATGTTTGTCTATATAGTATTGGGAACCAAAGATCTTTGTGAAGGAAGGGTGGTTAATGTTAGATTTGACTCATGCATCCTGCCATAAATGAGCTCTTTTTAAGTCTGTAACTTGGGAGTGTTTTGTTGTTCTTGTTGTTGTTGTTCTTGTTGTTGCTGTTGTGTGAGGATGGATATATTTTCGTAGTGCAAGTCAAGGAGAATAGGACAAATGTGTGATAAGTTAGTGATAAATGAAGAAGGACAAACAGATAGCAAAGGGAAGATTTAAGTAAGACTGAGATATGTAAGAAAATTACACAGACATTGGAAAATGCTATGAGAAGCACAGAAACTCTTGTGAGGCACAGAAATCTTGATGATAATGGGGTTTGAGCACTGAAATTCTGTCTTTACTGTGCTATAATTAAGAGAGTAGAATTGCCTCTAGGAATCCATTGCTTAAAATGCTTTAAACCAGATAGAAAAAGTCACTAAAAATTGAGAAATCTCCTTATATCCATATCTCTATATCTATAATTCCAAAACATAAAAAGCTTTGAAAACAGGCTTCTTTGGTACCAACATTCTTCTGCTGATTTTATTACCATCAGGCTTCCCATTCTCGTTATTCATTCCTATGGGGAGTACATTCATTTATAACTTTGCTGATGCAGTATTAATGTGCTGGATTCAGTGTGTTACCAGAGTTTTGAGTCAGCTCAAAAAATTGTGAATTGTCAAATATCTCTTGGGGTTTCCTATCTAAATACCTTAGGGTTTTTGGCTAGAAAAAATTTAAACACAAAGTCAGGAGGAAAAATAAAACTATAGGAATAAATATATTACCTTCCAAAGTATTTCTAAAGCTGAAATTGGCAGATTTATCCATGGATCCAGAATCATATTGAGTCAAACTCAGGCACAATTCCACATCAGATGAGGAGGGGATCCTTGATGTCCTGGCTTTATCATGGTTTCCAGGATTACGCAGTAAAGGTCCCTCAGGATTTCCATCACATAAAACCTGCCGGCTGTTGTATTCCTCAATTCGGCTACAGACAATCTGTACAAAACATTTTATGTTAAAGGAATAATTATCACTATCTGTGAGTCAATAAGAAAAAGCAGGCAAGTTGGAATTAATTGTTACCAGCTTTGATTTCTAATAATCAGGTGGTATTTTAAAATAAATGCTTAATGAAACAAATCTGAAATCTTCAGAATAATTTATGGAATTTTAATACCTACCTCTGAAGGAAATGTCTTAACTTCAGGCCCCACATATCAACCTGTGATAACTCCTTCATTTAAATATTTGATGAGAAAATTAATTCAAGTATATGTTAATTGCCCATTATATGGTAAGTTCTGTGGCTGATTCCAAGACTAGGGTTCATAACACTAAAGGCAGTAGCACATGGCATTATCAATAGTAAACATTCATTAAATAGAAGCCTTTTTTTTACATTAATCGATATTATATTCAGGATTTAGAATAGTTCTACTTTGTGCTTTCCTGTTATAAAATGCCTGATTGCTGATGGCAATTTTTATATTAAGAGTAATATTCCTAATGGAATATTTTCTTATAGCATAGCAACTTCTATGATTCCTTAATTTAGTTAAAACTACTGTGACTTTGGTTTTTGGAAAATCATCAATTTGAAAATGATAATTCCTCATGTTTTCATATGAAAAAAATATTTTTTAAACACTATGATATACACAATGCTTCACTTAAATGAAAAAGTCATTCTTTCCACCTTATTGAACAAGGAAACTGAGGCTCAAAAAAAGGTAACTGACATTTTCTAGGTTAATCAGCAGCATTGCTACTGCAACCCAAGTTTTTCAACCCTATCTTTAAGCTATTTTGGCATCTGACTAGATCAGAGAAGTTTAATTTTCAGTGTTTTTTTGTTTAAGCTCATTGTTGTGGTCAGGGGTTCTGAGCAGAAGAGTTAGAATCAGGACACAGAATTTATACTATTATTTTATGATGGTCACTTAAAGTTTAACACAGAAAGTGCAGGACATCTGTCCACAACACTAAAGACTCAGAATATTCAGCTAAGGGCCTGGGTCCCACAGCAATGTCCCAAATGAATCCAAGTGAAAACCTAAGCCCATGATAATTTCCTCCTGTGGGTCCATCTGGAGGTTTAGAGCCCACAAGAAGGACTCACACAGTCTGTTTTACGGATCCATGCTGGGAAGGCCCAAAGTCAGTGGTGGAAGCTAGAAAGTCTATGCCAGCAGGGTGAAGGAGCCGTACTGGTAGGTTGAGGGTTCTATGTTGGAGCCAACAAGTCATGCTTAAAACAAAGACCAGGGCTATCCTCAAAAGCACCATAGCCATCCTTAGTGACTTGGAGGACCTGAGCTCCTCTGATGACAAGAACAGTCGAATACATGCCACAAAGCCAGCATGACGAATTTCCCTTGGATATTAAACAGCACACATCTTCCCCTCTGGAGCCAGGAAGTGATGCATGATGTAAGGACCAGAGCTCCCTCAAAGTGAACTGCAGCCACTCTCACCAAGATCCCAAGCTCCTCTAATGACAATAGTACAACTCACAGTGGGGAAGCTAGTATGACAAGCTCCTCCAGGAGAACCAATGGCTCAAACAGCAACATTTAGAGAAACATGCAACACCTCACTCACCTTCTCCATGTGTGTATTTATGCTGGCAACTTTCCTCAGGTGGAACATCTATGTTCGGCCCCATGCTGATTTAATTCAGCTGGTGTTAAGTTGACTACACTCACACTTTAATATAGGAACAGTTGTTCGTTTTCTATTAGCTGGTTCTAAATACCCTGTAATTCTTTCATTCTCTTGAATGGCTTCACACTGTCTTGATATGCTTGATGCTATAGCATACGAAGTTATACTCAAATAATTCAAGGAAAGAGGCACTATGGTGACTACTATTATGTTAGATTATCTGGTGGTGAAACACAGTGATGCTTACATTGTTCAGTTCTGACCTGCGTTGTTCTGTTACAATGTTCTCTTTCATCTCAATCTCCCCCTTTTTTAAATTAATCTATTTTTTTCATTTTTTTAATTAAGGGAAAACTAAATTTAAAAATAGCGGGATACATTATAGTAACTTTTTTGTTTTCCTATTAACCTGATTTGGACCCCAGTATTGCTCTTCCCATCTTGCTCTGTCTGATTATACTGTATTCTGTTTTGTTTGATAGCATCAAGTTTGAAGGTATAGGCAACCACTTTGAAGGCAATAAGATATACTATGATGTCCATTATGGTTTGACTATTATCTTTTTTTGAAGTCCTGTAAGGTCTCCAGTGTAGGTTTTATTGGTCTTGTTCTGTACTGTTTTGATCAATTCTATTATACCTGATGATATAGGCAACTCAATTTAAAAACAGCAAGAAGCACAATGGTAACCACTTTTGATCACCTGGTATTCTATTTTTGCATCATGTACTATGCCCATCCTTCTGTTCTAACTGATTCTGTTTTGCTTAGTCACCTTTGGTGTTATTCTTTGCAAAAAAAATAATAAGAACTGTGGGAGTAATAAAACCCAAAAAGTGTAATTGTTATTGTAAAAAAGAGAGGAAAGGAAGGTGGACTAAGGAATATAACTGCAGGTATGTTTGAGTGTGTAGGATGGAAAACCATATTACTGAGCTTTTGTTGGAACATTGAATGGAACTGTTTCCAATATCACTGTATGAATGTCCACTTCATATGCTTTAATTTTATAATTTGGACAACTGTTTCTAATAAGACAATATGTAACCTATTAACTAGTGATTTCTTACTGTATATTTTTTTCTTGAAATTCTGTATTACTTGTACCCTTTTATTGCTTTGTTTTTTATGTCCTTTCTTTTTTCTCTTTAAATAAAAAAAATTTTAAAAAATGAAAATCAGAGCTCTAGACCTACATCTAGTTTATGAATAGCTGCAGATCTGTGACATCTTTTTTTTCTGTAATTAAAAAAATTTTTTTTAGCCAGTTTCATTATGCAGGTCAGGTTGGCCTTGAACTCACAGTATAACCCAGGCTGGCCTTGAACTCACAGTGATTCTCTTGCCTCAACTTACAGAGTACTGAAATTACAGCATTCTGTGTGCATCACCATGCCCAGCAAGATGTTTTTGATTTACATAAAATATGGTTAGAGTCTGGTCAAAGCTTAAAGTGAAGAGAAAAGAAGCTTTTTAAAAAGCCATTTTAAAAGTAAACTATTCCCTTCAGGTAGAGGAAATTTTCAAGGGAAAAGTTTTGCGAAAAGTTGTATTAACTGATATTCAGTCAAAGCTAAATCACAAATACTGGAATGTATATTTTAATTGTGTGACAAAAGAGGACTATCTTGTTTCTACATACAGCAGAACTTCTCCAGTGAGTTATGTAGGGATTTTCTAACTTAATAAGCATCAATATAACTCCATGAGAAGCAAGTCATATTAATCAGATGATATTTTATTTGTCTTGTGGATACTCCTTGCTGAAGAGTACAAAATTTGGAACACACAGAGCTCTAGTAACTTTCAAGTGAACTTGATAGTCAAGGTGCAAAAACATAGAATAAAAGTTTTTAACTATCAGAATCACTTATGAGACTAAGTTTAGTACTTTTGATGAGAGGAGGAAAAAGAGAGAGGAAAATTAAGGAAGACTGTTGTACTTATGGGGAGTAGAGTCAGTACTGACACTGAGTATTTGAAATCATAGGAAAGAAAATGTGGTCCATTGTGTGAATTTTAACTGTGACAGCTAAAAATAAAATCAAGTATATTTTGGGTGCAGAATAAGGTAGTAATCTCCACCCAGAATCAGTGTCAGAGTCTCTAATGTGCTGCTCCAACTTCTTCCTTCAGTAAGCCATATTTACTTCACTAGAGACTCTACATCAAAATATAGTGACATTAGAAGTTTGAGCTTCATCACGTGAACTTGAAGAGGTCTGACTATGCACAAGCACTGGCCTAGAGGCTCATATGTTAATTAATCACTTGTCAATTCTCTGCGGGACTGGCACCCAGGGGAGAAAGGGCCATTTCCTTACCCAGTACCAACATGGGGACGATGGGGTGCGCCATTGGGTGCACGATGGGAAGTACTCTAGGCTTCTGCCACACTTCATGTCAGTGGCATCCAAGCCCCAGGCAATTATGAATTTGTGATTGGTCAATTGTCTAGAGTTTGGATTGGTGGTGTGAGTCCTACACCTGCCTTGGGGTGGAGCCAGGATATGATGTAATTACAGGAAGAAGATGTGTCTGTGTCTTTTGCCAGTTTCTGCCTTGCTGTTTATGGCTTCCATGAATTGCAGCCCTGCCATGCCATCCTTTCTTGGATCCAACTGAATATAGACTGAAACTTTCCAGAATTGTAAGAAATAAACCCTTCCTTCCTTCCTTCATTTTGGGTATCGGGTATTTTGTCCCAGTAACAAGTAAAAAGTAACTAAGACATCCTGCTTTTGCTCGAAGTAAATCCTGTATCAGGAATGGAGAATGAGAAAGAAATGTCTTCATCAGTTTTTGTGGGCAGCAGGTAGAGAGGGGAAGATTATACTGGGATTTGTACTAGAGAATAGAGAGTGGTGAGCAAGACTCAGACTCATTCTAGGAAAGCAAAGAGGCTGTAGGAGGATTAAAATGGGATCTAAGACCATGGGCCCTTAGTGTGGCTTTCAATACTGAAGATTGAACCAAGGGCACTAAGTTACATCCTCAGTTAATTTATACCTTTTATCCCAAGATGGGATCTTGTTATGTTGTCTGAGATGGGCTCCAACTTGTGAACCTCTTCCCTCAGACTCTTAGAGTGCTGTCATTTTTAGTTACAAATTCACAGATAAAATTATTAAGCATCCAAAGCCCAAATCACAAGTTATTTAGACTCCAGTGTGGGGTCCATTTCTGAGCACAGAGTGTTGTCCAAGCGCTAGCTGTCCAAGAATTTGGCCCTGCTCTTGAACATGGATTGTGCCTTCTTTTCTGTGTCTCTACTTTCTATCCTTCAGCTGTGTCAATTTCATGACTGATACGTCAAGGACATTGAGAACAATTCCTAAATTGCTGCCCCCAATGCAAAACTATTTCTTTAAACTTCAAATATATATTCAGAGTACATATATTACACATATTATAGAATATCTATATGAATATGTATCTGAGTTCGTATTTCAACATTGTCATATGCATATCAAATATAATATTTAAAATGAAAAGTTCTTTCTCTCCTCGTATTTCCTTTCATACAAACCATCTTGCAGTTTACCCAGAAATCTATGGGTTGTCATGTGCAAGCCAGAAATCAGTGAATTTTATTTTATATTTTCTTCTAACTTTGTCTTTCACTTTGGATCCATCAGTCAGTGTCACCAGTTCTTCCTCCAGCCCATCAACATCATGAATCTGGCTGCCATTATTTGCTAATATCCTATGTGATTCTGCTGCTGAAGTCAACTTCCTGCTGTTCCTGGGCACTGGTCCTGTTTCTCATTCCATGACTCTGCTTGTCACTAAACCTGCTCATGCCTTGGCATGTGTCAATGTGCTATTTATTCTTTAAGGCCAAGGAAAATAATTTGTGAAAACATGCATCGCTGTCTCTGAATGTAAAAGAGCTGCAGGAACCCACCAAGTAATTTTGCTTATACATGTTGACCATTCCTAGTCTGAATATCCAAAATGCAAAATACTCCAAAATCCAAATTTTTTGAGTGCTAGCATGATTACACAGGTAGAAAATTCTTTACTTGATCTTACATGACATACTGAAATCAAAAGACACAAGAGCACTGAAAGTATTGTGTAGTCATTTTGCAATATTGTAAAGGTGACTTTGTTTACCTTTAGGATTTAATTATAAAATATATATGAGACAACAGAATTTTGTGTTTGTATTTGGATCACATTCTCAAGCTATATCTTTATATATATGCAAACATTTCAAAATTCAAAAATTGTGAGATCCAAGACACTTCTGGTGTAAAGCTTTTTGTATAAGTGATCTGTAGTTTCATTTGCATGTAGGCAGAATCTAGAAGCACTGTATAGAGGCTCAATGAAGTACTTGTTGACTGAATCAATAAAATCAGTAAATGAGCAAATGACTATCCAATAAGCATGTATTGAAATCCTTTCTCTGTGCAGGCTGTAAGGTACATTTGTATATACATTTATAATACTGAAATTCACAACATTGTGAATTTCTATTATTTTACCCCATTTTAACAATGAAGAAAAAGCCTGAATATGGAAGGATATCTTAAGCAAATAGTGTATATAGTTTTGTTTTGTGAATAATTTGTGAACAACAGCTGTACAGGTATTTAAGGCACATAGAATAATATTTTAGAGATGAAAAGACTTCCTAGTCAACTATCCGTATCATTTGAAAATAATCCTATCCCATTGAGTTTTCAATCCACAAGCATACAAAAGAAAATTAAATTATCAGTAAATAGAATTGAATGAGAATGTCTTTTCTCACTTTAGAGACTGCAGAGATGCTGCTTTCAACCTAGTCACTGAGATAAAAACTTTTGTGACTTGAAGAATCATACAGTAGAAAAGAATAGAACTCTAGATTCAGTTAGAGATCAACTTCAGTTCTGGCTCAGCTACTATCACTGTAGCAGTAAGCATTGTTTTTAAATGTGCTATCAACTTTCTCAAAGGTACAGTTATATAATATGTAAAAAGGAGCTCTTCAACAAATAGTTCTTGGCTCAGTGGAGTTTCTATATTTTCTCATACATTGTGACATTCCTTAATCTTTTTATCCATATATAATTGAGTGACTCGTCATAACCATATGTGATATTTACAGTCAGAATCATAGCACTAAAACCTTGTCTTCTAGATTCCAAAGATAAAAGCACATTTTTTTTTCTTCCTGTCGATGGCTGAGGAACCATTAAATAAAGCTAATCTGAGTTCTCACTGAATCTCACATGTTGGGTATCTTTATAATATTTATTAAATACATACCACAGCTGTTACCTACACAAATAATTTCATTATTACATGAATAATAAACCTCAGGATATTTTCCAAAGATTTTTCTACTTAGAAGACAGCTATAGTGAACTTATTTAGGTTAGAGAGATTTTTATTTTTGCTGAAATAGCTGGAGGTATTAGTAGCATGAAAGAAATTTATCATCAATCCATAAATAATTTGAAAAACAACTCTAAATCATTGTCTTTATATTTTATACAGAACAATGGGTACAATAGGAGAAATCATTAGTATAATGCCTATTGTCATAGAGATTGTAGTTGGAAAGTTATAGCTTCAAATTCTGAGTATTAGCTACATGACCTCAGGAAATTTCCTTAAACTCTCTGTTAAGATTTTCATCTAAGGATCATAGTAAGCTTTTATCAAGGTTACAATAACGTGTCGTATAAATCACAGAGTGGAGTTCCAGATCTAGAGTATTTAATAATGATAACTGTTATAATTATTTTTAACATAAATCCATTGATCAGGGATCAAATGATTTTTAATTATATATCTCTAACATTGTTTGAATATTCAGCACTATAATTACTAACTTTGACACATTATTTCATAATATTACTTTACACATACAGAACTAAAACAGTGTGTCAAATACTAACAAGTCATTTTACATGAATAGATTTCATTAAACCATCTTACAGTATACTAAACTATATTATTCTCATTTTAGGGGCAAAAAAATCTCAGAAGGAAAAACATTGAAACAAAGATTTTGTAAACTGCAAAAGTAGGGATTGAAGGTTGGGAAGGGGCATGATAAAAAAAGAATTAAGAAATACCATGGAAAACTAAAGTTAAAATAAAAATATGTTAACTTTAATATATTTAATATATAGTTAATATATTTAATATATAGTTAATATAAAAAATAAAGTTAACATAATCATTAGGACTTTGTAACTAGGCAAGTTATAAAAGATTACTCAAAGTCACGAATATATATAGCCTTAAAATAGTATACATTTTCTACTATGCTATATTATTTTCCATTCCATGTAGTTATTTCATTAACTCAGAAAACATATATAATAATCTTGGCATTCCACTTTATTCTGTTGCAAGAAATTCAAAGTTCAAATATTTTAAATAATTTGTCCAATATTATTGAGAAAATGGAACATGTTGAATTTGAGCCCAGGTCTTCTGATGATAATTTTACTCTTTCACTATTTTATTACAAATGATTTATGATATATTCTTGGGAGGAGGATCAAATGTTCCAAATCAAAAGACTGGAAGGTAGGCAGATGTGTTAATCAAGAGGAGTAATTACTGTTTCTTTAATTTTGATGAATAGCAACAAACTATCTATTATTAGAAGATTCCAGGAGAAATAATTACATTATGGAATTAGAGATTTATGTGAAAAACATGTAAAGCATATGACATTCCACAAAACCCTTCTCACAAAGAAAAAAGAAGAGCTGCTCTTTCTTGAGCTGTTGCCATGGTTACCTAAAACCCATGACTCTCTGCTGAAATGTGACTTTTTTCTTCCCACTGTTCACTCCCATGTGATGTGCCTTTCACCTGATGAGTGAATTCCCTAGCCACTGTCACTCATGTCTGTCATCCAGGAAATGTTTTTCTCTCTTCATTTTTATTTATCATCATAAGCTTCCCTGAAATATCTTTTCTTTTTTAAACTAGCTTACTGGTTGCATAACAATAGACCTATTTATATTATACACTTTACATTTTACTTAAATGTTATTAAACAAACAAATTTCTTGAAAAATAATAGCACTTTCTGATTAATGTCAATCATGCTTCTATTTTAAATGCTTCGGACATTACAGAAATGATTAAACAGTTGGACCAAAAAGACATGAATCATGAATATAAGCTTTCTAAGAAAACTAAAATTAATTGCTCTATTTTTGAAAGTGCTATTTTATTTTTTAGAAATCCTGCCAGGTAAATATTATCAATCTCATTTAAATAACCCTCAAATGTTTGTGATCTTTATTTCGATGTTTTTTTGATGTGTATATGCATGCATTCATATAGCTGATCAGAAAGAGCTACACAAAACTTATTATCCCAGAATTTGACTAGTGGTTGTTTATTGCCACTGTTATTTTTTTGAACTAAAATTCCAGTGCTTTAAATAATGATATAAAATCTTTAGAGCCATCTATGTGCATTTTAATTTTTAAATCTATGTTAGCATCAAAGTGAATATGTCTCTGATTTTGTTCACTTTAAATATATTAATAAATCCTAATCCATGTCCTGTACTCTGTGTCTACAAAATATTTACAAATGTTCTCTACCCTCGAACTTCTGACAGTCTGCTGGAGCTCTAGATTTGCAAATCATCACATATATGAAAAAGTTACAGGTGGTCCCCGGTAAAGTTTCACAAAGTAAAGTAGTGGTCAAGGGAAAGGAGAGAATTTTGTTCTAAGTAATGTAGGTGGATCATTAGAAATTTAATAGAATACTTGCATTACAGTATAAATGCATATTTGTTCTCATGTTGTATGGACCACATGAATTTTAAGGCAGTTAAACTGGTGGCATGTCAAATTACATTTCCATGAATTAGTAATTTAATTATTTCTGAGTCTAAACAACACTGATTGATGTAAACAACAAGAGTCAGAACCACCTGGTTTTCATCTTCAGATATATGACTTTGGAAAAATCATCTATTTTACACCTTTCTGTCCTTTTAAAAATTTTTATTTTTAAATAAAATGTAGTCACTACATTGAGTATCACTGAGGGTTCTCAGTTTATACTTAATGATATCAAATCTGTGAAAACTCCTTGTGAATAGATACTGAAAAGGCAACCAAATATGGATGCTTTATATGAAAGAAGTCATCAGTCTAACTAAGTGGAAAGGTATTAATGAACCAATTTAGTTAAGAAGCAGTTTGATTTCATCTTACATACGATGGTCTCATTGTTAATTTGAGCATTCAATTTAGGCAAAGCTTTCAAATTAATGATATGTTTCCTACAGAAACTGCATTTTTATAAAGGAGAAGTAAAAAGATATCTAAACAATTTCCATATTAATTACATTAGGGGCCCTCAGTGCTGGCTCCACGTTAGAATTACACTTTAGAGGTTTTAAAGATACAGGCATGGAAGCTTCACAGCAGACCACCAGAAGTTAGACTAGTGAAGCACACACAACTGTTTTTGAGTATATTTTGTAAGCTTCCTGATTTTTATACTGAGAACTATTGAAAAAAAAAACATGAACAACCAATTTTAATTTTGGAAGAGCTCTAACCAAAGTAGTGAATAAGTGGAAACTGCCAATGAGAGCTGGGTGTTGCTGTTGCATCTGCCATTGATTATTCTTTGACACTTGCATAGTAGGTGAATAGTAAATAATCCTTGATGCAATATTTTTTATTTAAACTGTTCTTTGTTTCTTTTTCTCCAAAGCATTCCCTTCACCTTGTCTCCTTATTTTATTTACAAAACCTATTTTTTACAGAGCACTTTAATCACAGAACAAAGTTGATGTTAATATTGTAACAATTTCAGTCTAGTGCTACCCAATTGTACCTAACAAGTTGTCTTTAGGAAGTAATAAAATTAACCATGATCACAAAGAAAAAAATGTAAAAAATAGTTCAACAATAAATATATAATAAGGAAAGAACCTGAATATAATGTCCCCTGGTAACATCAGCTCATCTCTCTACTAGGCTTTAGTGTGTGTGATATATCATTTATTTATTTGCTTTTTATAATTCAGATAAACCAGCAGCTTTTTGGGGTCAAGTAAAGCTATATATTTAAAGAAAGCATTGTAACTGACTGAAAATTCTATTTTCAAGCTTGACAGTATCTTAATCTGAAACATAAAATATAAGAATGAGATCAGAGTTTTAGTAAGGTAGAAAGTCTGAAGACTTCTTGGGACATTTTTTAAAAGTACATTTTCCAGTCTTTTCTGTAAAATATACTCATTACTCTTGGTAAATGGCTGACATTGATCACGGTAGAAATTAGTGGCCATTTTTCAGTGGCCTTAGATAGGCTTTAATATGAAACTACAAGTGGCCTTAGATAGGCTTTAATAAACTGCAAAGTGTGAGGCAAGTGTAAGCAAGATTATTCACATCCTACTCAAATATTGGTTGTAATTCCATAATGTATTCCTGGTCAGAAGTACTGAATTTGAAAGTTTCAGAAGACAGGAAGAGAATATATCTTCTAATTGAATTGATTTGAAGTGATAAATAATGAAACATGTATTTCTTTAGTTAACTTTTGCATCTAATTCAGACTGAGAAATAGAAACAGATGTCTTATGCTCGTGTACTAATTATTTAAAATGAATAAAATCACTATGTGCTATAAGATATACAAATAAATATTCACAATGAAAAATACAAATGAGAGAAAGATTTAGTTTGAAAGCAATTCTTTTTATTGCATTTGAATTCTGCAAATATTTAAGACAGAAGCTTATTTCTTCAATAGCCTAATTTAAAAAAGAGCCAAATCTTTTGGCTGAAGACATCATGATAGTCAAACACTTGAAAATCATATAGGAAGACTGGAATAAATATTGTCTTTGCTATTTATAACTGGTGTGATTATAAAACAAATTACTTAATACCTGCATGTATTTGAAATGGAGACAGACTGATATTAAATTAGTGCTAAATGAGCTAATACAAAAACACAAAAATTCTTGTAACCAGATTTTGTATACATATTTATAATTCTTAATGAATTATAAATTATAAACAAGTTGTTGCATTGTTTATAATTTGAGCTGCTAAATCCTTATAGATTTTTTAAAAATGAAAATTTATTCTAGTCATCACTCATTAAAATTCTTAAGGTAATAATTACTTTAAAAATTTAGTAAATTATGTTTTCCCATGAAACTTCAATAAAGATTCTATTCATTAGATTTGGGTCAGGGATTTTTATGCTTATTTTTATATCCTATGAATTTTATTGTAGGTAACAATTTTATTATTCAGAAATATTTCCTAGGTAATTTATTTACCTACCTAGATAAGCATTCATTTTTTCATTCACAAATACTTTCTGAATCATTGCCATGTGCCAGGTACCATTCTAAGTGCTGGAAATACAATGGTGAATTGAGCACTGTTTTTGGTGCTTAGAAATCTCATAGAAGAGGTGATTATGGAGCAAATAATCCCACAATTATCTATTTACTTATAACTATGAGGTGCTCTGTAAGGACAGATACAAGGCACATTAAGGACTCTCAGTAGGATACATGGGGTAGAGACCTGCCTGAAGAAGTGAGTGCTAAAGTCACTGTCTTACGCTCTCCATCCAGCATGTCTTACCTGCCAAGAGGAGAAGAATGATGCAGGGCTGAGCAGGTTAGGGTTTGTAGGGTGGCGACCTCCCATGTACTCATCTGTGCAAATCTCACAGTTTTCCGCGTCCCTCCAGCCCCAGTATGGAATAGTGAAGTTCTCATCCCCGGTAAGCTGCCGGATTTCTTCTTCCCACAGCAGCAAGAAGAGTCTGTGCCAAGGCAGGAAACCTGGTGCTTCGTGAGCGAAATCAATATCTTTCCAGATTTCAGATCCCCCGAGCAATGTATCTCTTGACACATAGTAATGCATCCAGACAAAGAGGTTATAAATGCTGACATCATTAAACATGGGAGTTGATCCATTCTTCATTTGGCCATATGTGCCGGTGGGAATGACATAGTTTGCACTGATGGTATGTTTTGCTAAAGTCAGGTAAGCAAGGAATTTATCCTTCTCTGGGACACTCAAATCAAAGATGTTTCTTCTCACCAAGATTCGTTTCTGTGTACAGTTTGGTCCCCAGTATCCAAACTTGCAATTTCCACAGCTGAATCCCATGAAGTTGCCAGAGCACTGGCAAGTTCTGTTATAAAAGACAGAGGGCCAAGATTCCCTATCATCCACCCCTGTGAAGGGGAACTGAGGCCCAAATGGTGCACTGGACAAAAAGATGTCCTGACAGGAACCTCTGCCTGAAAGCTGGCCACAGGGACTTCCGTCCCCTATCCATGGTGGGCAGCATTCCTTCTCTATCAGGTTCTGAGAAGATGCACAGGCTCGAGGAAAATGGCCAGCAGAGATCTGGAAATGCCACAGCACACAGAGCAGAACAGCCAGGAGCATTTTTTCACTAATGCTTCCAAACTCTGTTTGAGCAGGTTAATTGGAGTCGCTGACTTCTTTTTCTACAACCCCTATAGTGATGATCACATGTCTTGGCTAAGATCCATGTAACAACACCACTCCAGCCCCTAATGTCAGATATTCTGTCTTTATCTTAAGCTTTCATCTTGTGGAAAGCACATGACTAGCTTCTTTGGCATTGGCATGCATCCCATAGTGGGATTGGTCTCTGCTATAGTGAGAAAAACTATGCACAATTAATAGTTTAATTCTTACAGTTACTATGATACTAATGTTTAATAGTAATTACTCGATCTAAACCAACTCAGTTCATTAATTATAAAATTAATGATAATTTAAATTTGGGAAATAAGATAGATCACTTTGGTAACTTGTTAGTCTGCTTCACTGTGGGAACTTATCCACTAAAAGTTTTAAAAAGGATCTCTCTCTCTGTGTCTCACTGCAGTTATATTATTTCACCCAGAAATACTGGAATCATGAATTTATTTTATAGTTTTGCAATACTATACTTGCAAAAGGATTCTCAGCCTAGTGAGGGAACAAATAAAATATATTTTTTGATAATCTCAATTTTTCTAGGAGTTATTTCTCTATATAGAGTGAACTAAAACAATTTCAAATACATGGCAAAATATGCTATAAATGTTTCTTTTAAATCAAATAGTATAACTAAACATCAAACTTTTAATGAAAGAATATTTTTATGAACTGAGACTATTGGAAAAGTTTGAGCCAATAGTATGTGGATGTTATTAATGGAGCACTTCTGAGGAACAATCTTAAAGATGCATATAAATTGGAAAGTCAAAGAAGAAAGGAGATAATCCTCAAGGCAGGGAAACTGTAGAGATGGGAACTATGTTTCATCTCTTGAATTGAATAATATTAGGTAGTTCCCCAGTATTACAGAAAAGTGAATATGATACCAATTCATAGAGAAATTTGAGGACTTAGTAAGTGGCTTGAATTCAGGTGAGTGATTTTCTGACCTGAAGAGTGATAAAATGAGAAAAATCAAAGCACAGTGGCCCCTTTAAGGTTTCCGTCCTTGTGCTGCTCCACACTTAAGCCTATGTGACCCTCTCAAATTAAAGAACAAGTGAAATAAAGTAAAAATTTGAGGAAAACATCAATTTTTGACTGCACTCAGATGGTTTCTAAGGAAAGCCATGACTTTCTTAGTGATGCTGGAATGTCAGTCTGCTTGCTTTTTTCTCTTTTTTGCTAAAACGTTTCTCATTACAGAAAAATGTGGAGCTCCTCCATAGGACTCTTTTGAGACTTAAGACAGCCTTTGCCAGTGGGGTGGATACAGCAATGTGTGGGTGCAGAGGAAGAGAAGAGAAGTTTCCATGGAAATGCTGCCTCCGGCAGGGATCAGGAAGTCACCACATGATCTGCTTACCCCTTTATTTCTCCGGTTCTTTCAGAGCCAAAAAATAGATTAAGAGAGGATTTCTTGTTCCTGGGGAGTCTTGGTTCTGTATTACTTATAACCGCATGTGACTTTTTGTAATTCTTTTCCATCTAGTTGCAGACAGAATACAATTTCTCATGTTCAATTTAATTAAGAACTTTGCCTTTTACTTACCACTATCGGACCTCCCGGGGGAAACAACTTAGAAAGTCTCCATCTCAGGAATTCCTTCTTAGAATTTTGTGTCTGCTCTCTCAAGTCTATTTTTATAATCTTTGAAAGTTTGTTAAAGAAATGACTAAGATGCATTTTGCCCTCTTCATTTTCTTCAGTTTGATGTCCTTAAATTGACTCTTCTCTTTATTCCTCTGCTATATAGGCCACTATCTGTTCTGACTACATATATAACATCTTATTGCCGGTACCCAGTCCCAAGGTACACTTAGACTGATCTCTTCTGGACTGCAGGTGTATATTCTTTAGGTATTTCCAGGTTTAGGATTCAAAAGTATCCTATCCGTCACTGGACCATCATTGTAGCATGGAGCCAGTGCCATATTCTATTAATTAGGACTGGAAACTCAGTATATACTATGCAGGTATTTACTGAGCATCGACTATCGAACATGCTGAGAGATACAAGCTATGGTAAATATAGGATGTGGCCTTTTGAGTTAATATTACTGAAGGATTTTTGCCCTAGAATAAATTACAGGACATTACGGCAGTATTCTAACATGTCAGAAGGCCAAATTGGAAATGCTTAGCCTGATGGCCACTTCCTCCTTCTTCTCCTTCAACCAATTACAACTTCCTCCTTACTTTCCACATGCATGAAAAGAAATTTTCATTCCATTCCTCATGCATCATAAATGTCTACTCCCAGTGCCACATTCAGTCACAAGGTCACATATATCCTCCACCACCATATTCAGTCGAAGGGGATAGCCCAACTGTCACAGGTTGTGTGTTCCTTTCTGCATCCTCCTTAATGTGTTCTTTTCTTTCTTTATTTTTCTCTTCTTATTGCATCACAAAACACTAACAATTTCAATTTAATTTGTAATATTATTACAGTTTATATACTTTAAATGACATTTTTTCTGGATCAAATGACTTTAAAGTTTCTATAAAACAAAACAAAATAAAATAAAATGTTAAAATAACAAAGACTACTAAGAAATATGGCTGTGGGATCCGTTTAGTCTCATGAAGGATAGTCCAAAAAGGTTTATTTTAGGAGAAATGACATTTCAAAGACCAATCTAAGGATTGGTAATTGTATGTTGGGTAAAGAGAACAGTGAAAATGCGAACTTTCCAGGCAGCCCTAGAGACTGCTATTCAAGGCTCCAAGTCAAAGTGGGACAGCACACTCAAAGATCCTGAGTGTGTAGGGTGATATTGTTGCAGAATTCAAGATTCCAGGTAGACTATGGGAAAAACAGGAGGATTTATTTAGATGTGCACCTGACACACAAGAGTCATTTCCAAAAGGCTGAACAAAGGAAGAATTTCCTGTTTCATACATTTGGTGGGTAAGGATTGGCATGAAACTAGAAATGGGGGTGTTAGTGAGGTTACAGAAGCAAGGCAAAGCAATTGTTTACTTAGCAACAAGTTTACAACTTAGTCTTCAGAGTAGATGAATTTCAGAAATTTCAGGATATCACAGGACTTTTTTTTAGAGGGATATACTTGTCAATCTTATCTGTATCTCCTAAAAGAAAGGAATTCCAGATATCATAAGGCTTGGTTAACAGGAACATAATTGTCTACATTATTAATATGAGTGCAAATGTTAGCTGATACAGTGGGGGAAGGAATTCTAGCAGCTGCTCAAGGGTAGGAGAAAAAAATTGATTTTTTTCTCTAAATTCTGCTTTAATGTAAATATGGAAATATATATATATATATATATATATATATATATATATATATACCAGATCATAATCTCCAAAGCAGTCTGAAACAGAGTTTTTATACAAAAATAGAGTTTGATTCATGTGGATTTAGGACATGTTACTCAAGCTGCTAAGATTAAAAACAAATGTAAAGGTGAGGGCTAGCTTAAATATAGAAATAACTGTAGGAAGATTACTGGAGTAAAACAGGTGAGAAGTGATTGCCTAGAGGAATGAATCTGGAAATGCATGTAAGTGATTGAATCTAAGAGACATATATGATAATTTCCAGAGGAGAAGAGGATAACAGGTGAAGAGGAAAGAGATTCAGGGTCAATTCTTAGGATTCTGTTTTTTTAAAATTTTATTTTAGGGCATGAGTCAAAGGCCTAAACATCAAACCCCATCCAGCCATGCAACCTTGGCACTTCACTTAGAACCAGGCGGGGTCCAACTCGGGTCCAATCAGCAGTGGACCTTCAAGTTACCTCAAGGTCTGGAGAATCACCTGGCTCAGTGATGTGAGCCAAAGCCTTGCACAGTGAACCCCATACAGGCATGCAAACTTGACATCTTGCTGGGAACCTGGTAAGGATCCAGCCAGTGCCACAATCAGTCACAAAATTTTAAGTAGGTTCCTCGGGGCCTGGTTGGGTCCCAAACAGTGACTCTGAGTGGCCAGGGAATTGCACATTGCTTGGAAACTGGTAGTTAAAATATTGAGGAGCACTGCAAAACACGGGAAAGGAAGCATATAGAACTCCAGTTAGTCATAACCAAAATAAATCTACACCCAGACATACAATAATCAACCTCCCAGGAATTCAGCATAAGAGTAGAATATTAAAAGTTGTAAGAGAAAAGAGGCAGGACGACTGTAAAGAAAAGTCCATCAGAATCATAGCAGACTTCTCAACACAAACAATGAAGTCAAGAAGAGCATGGGGTGATATTTTAAATCCTAAAGGAAAATGACTTCCAACCCAGACTGATGCGTCCTGCAAAATTGTCCTTCAAAACTGATGGAGAAAAAAGATACTTCCATGACAAAGAATAGTTGAAGAACTTCATGACCACAAAATTAAGACTACAAAGAATATGGGGAAATATTCTAGATAGACATAAAAATAACTACAACTTGAAGAACACCAAAAAAATAATAAAGTACTAAGCAAGACAAATAATAAATCAGAGGGAAAAGGTAAAGAACCAACAGCAGAAAGATAACAACAAAAATAAGCCAATATATATTAGTTATAACAATTAATGTAAATGGCCTCAATTCATCTATTAAAAGAAACAGACTGGAAGAATGGATCAAGAAACAACATTCAAACATATGCTATTTTTAAGAAACCTATGTGTGCTGAAAAGAAATTCATAGGCTGAAAGTCAAAGGATGAAAAACAATGCTTCATGCAACAGGAACCCCAAAGAAGAGGAAGGGTAGCTATTCTGCTTGCAGAAAATGTGAACTTCAAACTAAGAATGATTAAAAGAAGGTCACTACATACTACTTAGGGGAAAACTTCAATAGGAAGAGATAAAAATCTTAAATATATATACACCAAGTTCAGGAGCAACCAGCTCTATAAAAGAAATATTAATAGAAATGAAAAATCAGATAAGCAATAATGATTATGATGGGAAACCCTAACACCTCATTGACACAAAGAAATAGATCGGTGATATAGAAAATCAGCAAAGAAATAACAGAACTGAAACAAACATGTGAACAAATGTACTTAGTAAAACAGTACAGAGTGTTCCACTCAGTAATATTAGAATATACATTCTTCACAGCTCCATACGGGACACTCTCTAAATTGACGACACACACAAACTTAAGTAAATCCAAAATATTGAAATTATCCCATGCATATTATCTGATGATAGTGCTATGAAACTGGAAATTAATGACAAAAGAAACTATAAAAACTCCAAAAACACATAGAAATTAAATAGTACACTCCTGAACAATCAATGGGTCATAGAGGTAATAAAAGAAGAAATTAAGCAATATCTTTAAGTAAGCAAAAATACAAATACAACTTAGCACAAACTGTGTGATGCAATGAAAGCAGTCCTCAGAGGGAAATTTATTGCAGTGAATCCCCAAATTAGGGAAGCAGAATGAATACAAGTAAACAACCTGATGCCATATCTCAAACATCTAGAAAAAGAAGACCAAGTAAAGCCTCAGGCAAAATGAAAGGAGGAAATTATAAAGATTAGAGCACAAATTATTGCAATAGAGACAAAGAAAACAGTACAAAGAAGTAACAAATCAAAGAGTTGGTTCTTGGAAATAATAGATAAAATTGATAAACCCCTAGACAACCTTGTTTAAAAAAGTAAAGAAAAAATGTAAATTCATGGAAATAAAGAATGAAAAGGACAAAATCGCTACAGACCCTGTGGAACTATAGATCATCAGTATCTACTTAAAAAGCCTTTACTCTAATAGATTTGATAACAGAGAAAAACTTGACAAACTCCTACAAACATATGAATTACCAAAGCTGGATCAAGAAGATGTAAAACTGCTAAATAACCGAATTTCAGTTAATGAAAATGAAAATGTGATTTGAAACTTACCAACCAAGAAAAGCCAGGTCCTAATGGCTAAATTCACTGCTAAGTTCTACAAGAAATTCAAGGGAGACTTAACTTCAACACTCCTCAAACTCTTCAATGAAATTGAAAGGGAATCGATTTTCTCTAACTCATTCCTGGAAGCAAGTATTACTCTAATATAAAGCTCAGCAGAAACACCCAACCAAAAAAGAGAATGACAGGCCAATTTCCCTAATTAACATACATGCAAAAATTCTTAATAAAATACAGGCAAACATATAGCACCCAAAATTATCCAGGAGATTATACACTATGACCAAGTGGGATTCATCCCAGGAATGCAAGGATGGTTCAACATAAGCAAATCAAAAAATGTAATATACTATATCAATAGAGCCAAAGATAAAAATCATATGATCATTTCACTGCATGCATAAAGAGCATTTTACAAAGTCCAACACTCGTTTATGATAAGAACCCTACAGAAAATCAAAATAGTCTTTAACTCAGTGTGATAAAAGCCATCTATGACAGGCCAACAGCCAGCTTCATTGTAAACTGAAAGCTTTTACTCTAAAATAAAAAACAAGACAAGAATGTCCATTGTTACTACTCTCATTCAATATAGCTCTGGAAACATTAGCCAGAGCAGTTACACAAGAGAGAGAAATAAAGGAATAAGGATAGAAAAAAATTAAATTATCATTATTTACAGATGATATGATATTCTACATAGAAGACTTCCAACACTTCATTTAAAGACTTCTAGGTATAATAATCAAATTCAGTAACATAACTGGTTACAAAGTTAACACTCAAAAATCAATAGCATTCCTATACATAAACAACAATCTCATTGAGAGAGCAATAAAAAAAACCACATACTTCACAATAGCATCCAAAAAAAAAAAAATTTGAAATGCTTAGGACAGAGGCTAAAAAAGGAAGTAAAATATCTATTAAGTGAAAATTACAGTACTCTGAAAAAAGAAATTGAAGAGGATCTCAGAAAATGGAAAGACATTCCTTGTTCATAAACAGAAGAACAAGTATTGTAAAAATGCTCATTCTTCGAAAATTGTTATACAGGTTTAATGCAATTCCAATCAACATGCCATTAGTATACCTCAAAGAACTAGAGAAATCACTTCTGAAATTCATCAGGAACCAGAAGAGACTTAGAATATACAAAGGGCAAGTCGGGGCACCAAAGACTAGGCAAGAATCATCACAATGCCTGACTTGAATTTATACTACAAAGCTGCTATGATAAAAGCAACATGGAACTGGAATAAAAACAGACATGAAGATGAATGGAATAGATTAGAAGATACAACCACAACCGCAAACTCACTCAGTCATCTCATCTTTGACAAAGAGGCCAAACATGCTCTCTGGAAGAAAGATAGCTTTTTAAATAAGTGGTGCTGGAAAAACTGGCTTTTCATATGCCAAAAACTAAAACAAGACCCAGGCCTACCACTATGCACTAAACTAAATTCAAAATGGATGAAAGATCTAAATATTAAAACAGAAGCACTAAGTTGGCTAGAAGAGAAGTAGATAGAAATCTTGAAGACATAGTAGTAATCAGAGTGTTTATGAACAAAAATCAAACTGCACAGGAAATACTTTCCAGAATTAAAAAGTATGATCTCATCTTATTAAAATATTTTTGCATCTCAAAAGAGATCTCCAAGAGCTGGAAGGAAAACCCACAAATTGGGAGAAAATGCTAGTCAATTGTCACTCAGTCAAAGGGCTTCTATCTAGAACATATAAATAATTTAAAACATCTGGCCACTGAAATTCAATACCACAATCCAAAAATGGGCATCTGAGATGCACACGTACTTCTTAGGTGAAGTAATATAAAAGGCAAATAAATACATGAAAACATGTTCAGTATCATTAGTCATTAGAAAAATGCAAATTAAAACCACACTGAGATTCCATCTCACTCCAGAAAGAATGGTCAAGATCAAGAAAACCACGAATAATAAATGTGGAGAAAAAACCAACACTTCTGCACTTTTGATGGGAGTGTAGGCTGGTGTAGTCATTGTGAACATCCATCTGGAGGTTTCTCATAAAGTTGGGTTGGGAAATTCCATTTAACCCAGCTATTCAACTTCTGGGCATATTCCCAAAAGAATTGAAAACATCATACCACAGTGGTATGTGAGCACCCATGTTTATAGCAGCACAATTTATATTAGCCAGATTTTGGAAACAATCTAAATGTCAACCAACTACGTACAGGTTGATAAAATGATGTCATATTTTTATACAATGGGGTACTACTCACTATAAAGAAGAATCACATTGAGGCTTTCATAGATAAATGAATGTAACTTGAGACCCTACTCATAAGTGAAGTAAATCAAACTCACATGTGTGAACACCATATTGTGTCCCTACTGTACGAAACTGAAAGAGTAAATAGGTTACAAAATCTTCAACAAATACTATGAAAAGGTAAGAAACTGCCCAAAGGAATAAAAATAACTCAGAGAAAAGGAGAAAAGAAAGAAGGGAAGAGAAAAAGCTGTAAATTTGTACATACACACTTAAGATAGCTAAAATGATTGTGCTACTAATTCTATTAGTTCTTAGAGCAAAACAGTTAACATTCATAAGATTAGATCAATTTTGCATGTTTATATCTGGTAATCTGGGTAACTTTTCTCAAGGTAACTATGCAAAATAACAACCTTAGTTATGTACCTACCACCTGGTTTTGAAAGCCTATATTGTCATTGTTTTGGGCTCTTTGTTATTGTTATTTTGTTCTTGTTTTTCTTGTAATTTGTTTTGTTTTGTTTTTGCCTCTAATACAGAAAGGATAGATGTTGTGGATAGAATTTTACATGCCTAGAATTTCACCTAAAGAGATTACGAGAATTGATTTTATTATGTGTGATGGTAGGAATAGCTATTTTGGAGAAAATGAGACATTATGGTAGACATTGCTGACTTCCTATCATCTTGTTCTGAAGCCCAGTAATGCTTTGAATGGTTTTAGTCTGTTTTTGTATTATTTAATTTTAATTTGTATGAAAGTATGGACAGCTATTTTGAAGAGAACAAGGGACATTATGGTAGCCATTGTTGATTTTCCTGTTGCCTGATTTTGAAGGGATGTAATGCTCTAATTCTTTTGTTTTAAACAATTCTATACTATTTTGTCCTGTTTGGATTCATTGTGTGTGAAGATATGAACAACTATTTCCAAGAAAACAAGAGACATTATAGTAGCCACTGTTGATTTCCTGTTATCTTGTTTTGAAATCCTGTGTCACTTGCATTGTTTTCTTCTGTTCTACTTTGTTCTATTCTGTTTGTTTTCTTCTCTTTAAAATAAAAAAAAATTAATTAAAAACAAATTTGATTTTAAAGAGAAAAAAACAAAAATTTCAAAATGTGATAGTTGAGAGTAACAATGGTTAGACATTACATATTGTCATCTTAAAATTAGTTACTCAGAGTACAAAGTATCTGCATTTAATTGTCCAAATAATATTAGCACAGATCATTAGTTTTCTGACATGAAATTAGCTAAAATAAGAAACCACAGAGGTTAAAATGATTGTAGAAGTTACACACGCATTCAACTATAGAATATTTAGATTCAGAGTACAATCATCTATTTCTAATAATTATATCAGTAATTTGCTCATTTCATAGTAGTGACCTATTACATTTTCTCTTTTCCTCAGTCTGATCACTTATATTTATTCCTTTATTAATAGTATTTTGGACAGATGTCTCTAGCTTTCTTTTTTAGACATTTTTTCTTTCAGTTGTAGTAGTAGTTGCCTTTTTTTGAGTACAAGTAATATAATTAACTCAGTATCAGTAGCTACCATTTATAAGTAAAATTTACTATAGGAACAGGTAAACATTCCAAATTAGACAAAAAATATAAGAGTCACCCTGTATCCATCACCAATCATTGGTAATTAGAAGTTTTTAAATGTGGGACTTATATATGATCTCAATAACTTGAAATTTTTGAAGTACTTTAAAACAAAGCACCTATACTATTCAAGTATCTATAAGTAAGAAGAAAATAAAATATAACAACTTTTAGACAGATCATGTCAAACTAAAAGAAAGAAAATTAACATTTAATGTTGGATTTCAAATCTTTGTTCAATTTACTTTAGTTATCTTCAAAGTATTTTTTCTTTCAATATATGAACAAGGGCCATGCATTTTATTTGGTTGATATTCTCATGTAAATTATCTCTCATCTATACATTCGCTCCATTTAAAAAAAATGCAATTTCTTTATAACAAGACTTAAACTCAAGACCTTCTAACTTCCTGGCAGGTGCTTATATTCCTTGCTACATTCCGAGAACTAAATGCAATTATTTTTCTGTTAGACACTCTTTTTCTCCATAGACGTTCTCTCATTTTAATGTTGAAAATTTTTTCCTTGTAGATTTAATATGTTGTTTATCTTATATTTTCTATCATCACGTGACTTTAGTAAAAATCATTTGATATTTTCTATAGTTAGAGACTTAGATATAGAGACTTCAGGTTTAATTTTCTTATTTTCTTATTACATTTGTTAAGTAGTTCAACAATGTATAATTGTAGTGTGGCTATGTAGTGCTTATTCTAAGATAGTAAATCACTGTGTTATCAGGTTTTCCCATTCTTTTGTTCTCAAAATTTATCTGTTTCTTAAATTGATGTCAGACTGTCCTATCATATATTCTGTAACAAAGTCTGATATTGTTTTATTATTTACTAATACTGTTCTACTATTTAACTGAAGTTTTGCAAGGATAGTGCTTTTTAAATTATAACATTCTGCTTCATTTATTAACTATGATTCTTTTGTAAATATTTTTCTCATTTACTGTTTAGTTAATGTGAAGTATGTTTTACATTTGCTATGTTATGTATGCCTATGATTATTATGGTTTAACATGTGCATGTTCACACCTGTGTGTGTGCAGAACTGAGGGAATATATACCATCATGAACATTCAGTGGTTGAAGTTGAGACTCATTCACTATTTAAATAAATATTAACATCTAAAATTCCTAAATCTTTATGTACCTGAGAAGTGCAGATCATAGACTCTAATTTTGATGCTCTGAAGTCAGAATTTTTGAATTTATATTTAAGGTTAGATAGTTATTAGTTTTTACACTTCATGGGAAGAGAAGAGTGTGAGTGAGAAAGAATATACATTTAGAATACTTTTCAGTAATTTTATTTGTCACATTCTTCGTATACTCAGCCCTCCTACATAGATATGTTTGGGTTTTAAATACTATGATATATGTTAAGACAAAATACATGGTCTGACCCTTATTAATGTATTCAATATGTACTTACTGTCTTTATTAAACACCTCAAATTGGACGATAGTGGAACTGATCCATATACAGATGCTGTTATTTGTAGGCAGTTTTAGTGTAAAAAGATAGAAAATAACTATGTTAGACACAGAGATTGTATAAACTGCCTCCTTCTCTACTGAATATCTTCACTTGCTATTTTCTCCAGGAAAAAATTCTTTAAGATACTGAATGTCTACAATGGAGAATGTTACCTGGAGATGTCATGCTTCCTTAGGATTCTGAGATTAGTGATACTTCTTCCTTAGGAGGAATGCTTTATTTCCTCATTCACTAACATAATTTCTCTTCACACTGTGATATTCAGTTCAGTGTCACAGCTTCAAGAAATTTTTTGCTGAATCATAGGTCTCCTCTGCAGACTTTTCTTATATTCTCTTATTGTATCTTTGGCTCAACTTTGTCCTTATTCTCACAGCAATGTTTTATAATACTTTATTGATGTATCTAATGCTTCTAGATCATGAATATACCTCACACCAAGCTCCTGCTATAACGCTTACCACTTTAAGTATACTTTTATTAGATAAAGAATAGAACAGAGAGACCAGTTGATTCTGATTTTCTTATATTGTGGAACAGATTTTAAAGTTCTAAGATATTTCAAGCATACAAATATAAACAATAAACAGAGCGTCTATATTTCCACTTATTTAGCAAATCCAACATTTTAAACTAGCATATAAGTTTTTAAAATCACAAGTAGCATTTCAGATGCAGGAGACACAGAAAAGGAAAAGCATAAGGGAAAAAATATAAATGAAACTAGGCCTTACTTTAACATAGTGTCAGGCAATAATCCTGCAGGATACAGCTCCAGTGTAGAGTGGGTAAAGAGAGAGGTCAGACTGAGAGAGACTGAAAAAAGAGAAGTGTAGCCATTGAATCAGCATAGCCAGACAAATCTAGGTAAGAAATGAACCACAGTGGTATTTTCCTAAAATTTACTAATAAATCATTTTCGTGGACCGTTGCCTATTAGATGAATATTTATTTTGGGCTAGGCATTTTCTTCTAAAATTCTTCTACAAATACATTTGTATGATACATATGAAGTATCATTATAGTTTAAAAGAGTGATTTTTGCTTAAGATTAAACTGCTAGTATGTTATGAACATAATTTTCTGCATAATTCCAAATCTCATAGGTATTTCACTTTTATTATATTTCACTCTAACACTCATTTCACTTGCTAATAAATTTTTACTTTACTACTGTTTCTATTTCTTGACTTTATACTTAGTACAAAATAGTATCAAAACTGTACTCAAGGTCACTTTGGGGGACTTAGTTATGTACTGAATCAGTTGCTAGATCAGTATTAGCCATCCCTTGCCTCTGTCTGAAGGCAGCCCTTTGTAATAAGTTATCTTATGTACCTCAGTTCCTCTCAAAACTGGTCTTCACAGGCTTTTGTAGTATTAAGGATATTTCAATCACTATCATCCTAAATGACTTATACCTTTTTTGCTTCACTTGAATTGTCTGTAACTTATCTTGAAAGTAGAGAGCATTAATTTTTATAGGAGTTATTTTCCTGCATGTGTATAATTGCACCACACGCAGAACTAGTTATGCTGTAACTTATTGAAAACACTCCTTACACTAAATCTTTATTACAAACTATTTAAATATCAATACAAAAGATCTAACTCTACATTATAAGGACTGACATGTTTGTCATATTGCAGAAAAATAACAGGAAAAATAATTATGGAATTGTGAGAGAGCTGCTGAAAGTTAGCACAGCCCCCAAGTATGTTAGAGCACACAGGGATACCAAATCAAAATGTGGAATTAATTTGTGTGATTTTTGTGAGTGAAAGGAGACTTAATTTAATTAATTTTTATTTTAATGTCAATAAATAATTCAGATCCTCCAGGAAAAATACATAACTTTCAGCAATTATCGAACATAAATAGTGAGCCAAATCATTTGTTTAATGATTTACTAAAGTCAGGATTCAGAGTATATAATAAGTGAGGGTGTGCTGACTCTAATGAAGAGTATTTTGAACTAAAGAAGACTGGAAGGGTCACAAAAAAGCAAAATTATCTTTAATCTTCCCCCATTCCTTTTTTTTTCTATAAAATGTGATCTTGGAAGCTGGAATTCCTCTAGTTGATGGTAAGATATAAAACCCAAAAAGATCACTCACTGACCTCCTCTCTTCTCTGCTAAAAACCCTCATGTGAAAGGTGTCTTGTGTCATACTCAGAGGCCAAGGAGATTCTGAATAAACAGACTTTGCTGAGCTTTTCTCTCCCTTGACCTTATCATGCAAAATTTACAGTCATATATCATGCAAAATTTACATTAAAATAATTTCTTGCAATTTTCTCTTATTAATTTCTCATTTTAATTGATGAAGAAATTATAATACTTCTTCATATAGTTATTTATAAATTATATTTTTCAGAGCAGAGTATACATGCCTTTATTAAATATTAAGTGGATATGTGAAAGTTACAACAATTGCTGTGTCTATACAAACATTGCCTGTTTGCGAATACTTCAGATCTCACATACTAACTCTATTTTTCTGTAAGGCTCTCCAGAAGATGGGTTCAGAATCTTTGTTGCAGGCAATACTACCTCACAGTTTAGGTATAAGTCTAAGGTCAAGGTTCAGTCTAAGATGACATGGAATTGATGTCAAAATAAAGGTTCACAAGAACAATTTCTAAGTGCTTAATTATTAAGGATAACCTTTTCAGAAAGTGTTATATAAAAGTGTTAAATACAGAGCTGGGGATGTGGTTCACTATTAGAGTCTTTAGTATGCACAAAGGCTTGAGTTTAATTTTTATTATGGCAAAAAAGTAAAACGTTAAAAACAGCACAAGTAAATTTGTTATATTGATAAAAAGCATGTAATTCTCAGAAGGAAGAAAGGCTTTGAAAATTAGGCTTACAAAATTTTTGAGTAAAAAGAGCTTCTCTAGAATAGTTAACCCTGTTAAGTGGAATTACTAGGTCACAATTAGTTCAAAATAATTTGTTCTTAAAATATTCTGTGTGACCTTGACCAGAGAAACTAACCTCTATAATTTTAACTTCTCATGGCTGATAGTGAAAATAATGATGCCTGTCTTATATTGGTAAATTGTTAAAAAATGATCTGCTTAAAAAATAAAGTATGTTAAAAATACTTGTAAGAAAAAATATGTCAAAGATTTCAGTCTTATCTTTGAAAATTTAAAATATTTCCCTCCAAATTTAGGCCATCATCAGCATACACAATTTCTGACTGACCTCTTGAAACTAATTGTCTTTCCCTGGACTTCTCCTGGAGCTTTAAAGTTCTAGGTAATCACTGTGTTTGATATTGCAATGCCCAATTTAGACCTAGTTCATGAGCTTAAAATAAGAAACATTCTTCTGCTAGAAGAAAAGATATTAATCTCAGTGGCTATACTTCATAATACCTTTCCAGCTGGATGCATCAGAAGGCTCTACGCAAAACAGTGATATGACAAAATGTTTGCCTAAATAATATACAAAATGCTTTCTTTTTAATTCACCTTATATTTTGACAAACAGTGTGTGTAATGACAGAGGGAAATGGTGAAAAATGAGCTACATCTGTGTTCTGCAGCACACAGTCTGGCAAGGGAGGCAGAGAAAGTAAGAAACAATTTTAGGACAGTTTATGTATTTTTTAGGCCAGTTTATTAAAGGCTTGTTTATAACATTGAATGTGATATTTGTCAGCCCATAGCAGGAAACAGCTGGCATGCTCAAGCTGGTTTTTCTTTGAAGAAAGTTTAACAAAGAAACTATTTATGATATTGTGAGTAAAATTTGAGAGAATGAACAAGGAATAATGCAGTACCCTGGGCATGAAACACAAGGCCAAATAGTAATGACTGGAACACAAAGATCACTGTAGTGACAGACCCAGCTGGAAGGAAGTGGAGCCACTGTGAAGGATTTAAACAACCCTGGCTATGTGGTGGAAACATTAAATATCCCGACCTTCCATTTCACCTTCCCTCTGCCCTCTCATCTTATAGTACTGTAGGTCTGGATGAAGTCAATTTAAAGACAGAAGATCAAGGAGTCTATTCTTGCATTTCTTACAAATCACCCTCATTGTGGGTAGAATAGGATAGACAAAGACAGAGACGGATCAGAGAGCCTGAAGGAATGATATTTAGCACATATATTTACTCTATGCTTTGCAGAGAACTTATCAACTGGTTATGACAATTCTGAAAAAAAAATGAGGCTCAGAAAGTTTAAATGACTTGACCACCAACATGAAATAAGTAACTAATGAATTCAAGGTTTTACCTCATCAGTCTGGCAAGACACATCTGTTGTTGTTACCAGATCTATATATTGCACTATATGGAGGAAAATATGGAACCATGGTTCAGACGTAACTGATGCTACCAGGATCAGGCCCGAGTAAATAGCATTGCTAGGAAAAACTTTCATGGGAAGGACGGAGCCAGAATTTTACCTTGAAGGGAGAAGTGTAAATAAGTAGCTAGAAGGGAAAGAAGGGAGCAAAAGTATTGCCCATGTGGATGGAGCACTCAAATATATACAGAAATGACAGGTACTTTAAGAGATTTTAATAATTTATCATATTTGAAATCGAGAGAACAAAAGTAAAGAAAATATGACTTTAATCAACTGTGAAAAATTAACATGATTTGAAGACATTTAAGTGGGATAAATTTTGCATGGTATATCTCATGGTGTAGAGGTATTACAATTCATATAAACAACTGAGCGCTTTTATCTTAGGTGACAAAAAAGGAAGGAATATGTACAGAAAGACTGTTACAGCACACCATGTATTTGCTTATTATTGAAGCTAACTCACGGACATTGGGTTGCTCTTTATTACGTCAGAGACATAGGTCAAAATTTTTTGGTTTTACCACAAAATTTATTTCTTATTACTGCACAAAATTATTGCATTTTGTGTAGTTAATGCAGTTTGTGTTTCTTTCTAATGATTTATTTTCTTTCTGTTTCCTTTTTAAATCTTTTTTCTCTTTTCTAGATGGCCGGAGAGAACTCCAGCAAACCAATCTCATCCTCAATTCCAGAGACCGGATTCAGATAATCTCCTGCTTAGAGCTTCATTCTTTCTTTACTGCCTTCTTCACTAATTTCCTGAAGCTTTCCTTTGTCCTCCAGAACTGCTTCTCCTTCCTTTTCAGTTATCTTTGTTTAATCCACTATCCTTAAATTTCCCCACCACATGGTAAAACTGTTCTACAAAAAAGAAATACATTACGTATAATCTCCTAATTTACAGTTGGTCTCATATCACCTACATTTTGCTCCTATGATTTAAGGTACAAAATTAATAGTTATGACAATTTTTCAGTTTCTAAACTCTGCTTGATACTATTGTTAGTGCTAATTATTCTGCTTTAGTTAGGATATCATATATTTTGAAATCGGTTGTTTTCCCTTGTGTAAAATTATTGGTAAGCTCTAGGGAAATATTCTTACCATAGCCCAATACTCAAAATGTTTGGGACTGATCCAAGCAGATAATAACATCTCACACTTGATTAATTAATAAGATAGGATTTTGGGGCAGACCCAAACCAAGAACCTCTTATACACAGAAGACATCCTTGATGAACAGGATTTTCTTAGAGATGCCTTACTACTAGTGACATAGCGATCTACTACAAAAACTTACAAGGATTAACACAGAAAATAAAAGTTTTGAAATAGAAAATGACAAGATGCAGAAACAAAATGAAATATCAGATCTCTAATCCACCCAGAGAAAGTCTAAGAGACAGTGAAATAGTGGAAAATGAAAAACACACTCTCAAAATTTTTGAAATGACAGCAACCCAAGTAAAGAAACAAATATATAAAGTCACAGAGCAAATCAGATCAGAAACAATCACTCAGGTAGAAAAAGAAATGGCAACCATAATGAAGGCATTGCTCAGCAAATCTAGAGTAGACATAGACAAGGAACTAGATGAGCATAGAAAAATGATAGAAACTTGAATGAACAACGTAGGAAAGAAATAGAATGCATGAAGCAGATTCAAATAGATGTCAAGGAAATAAAAATTTCCTTCAAGGCTGGCAAAATTGCTTGAATTAAACTGAATATATACTTTTAGACACTGAAAACAGGATTATAGCTAGTGATCACGAATGGAAAGACCTCTTAAAAATAATAAAGGGGCCAATTCTATTCATGATAATAAGAGACAACACAGTAAGCATGGTAGAACTCCTTGTACAGTAGTTTTATTTATCTTTTTAGTCTTAGGTGTCTACAGGAATATGTTTTGCTATGTTCTCCTTTGTTCTGTTTCTCCTCTAATATAGAAAGGATAGAAATACATGTTAAGACTCATGCTCGCATAAAACCTATAAACAGTTTATGAGAACTCTCTTATGACACATGATGAAATGAACAAATGCTTTGAAGGAAAATAAGACACTACAGTATCCAGTGCTGATTCCAGAGTGTCATGATGCAAAATCCAGCAATACTATTAATCTTTATTCAGAGCGATTTTGGTCTGCTTTAGTTTATTTAATCTCAACATAAATGAAGATATGGATAAATGCGTACATGTTTAAGTGTATAGGATTGATAGCCATATTACTAAGTTTTTATTAGATAGTTGAACAGAACTATTTGCAGTCCCCCTGTTTGAATTCCCATTTATATGTTCTACTTTTGTATCTTGAATAATTATTTGTAAGAGGACAATATGTAAGAGGACAACATCAACAAGAGATTTATTACTGTTTATTTTATTCTTTGAAAGTGTGTACGATTTCTATCCGTTTCTGTTTTGCTTTTTCTTTCTTTAAATAAAAAAATAATAAAGGGATAGGAAACACAATTCAACAGCTGCAAATGTTGCAAAGAAAAACAATATAATAATAGCCAGTGTCACTTGTGCAGGAGGCCTATATGCCCCTGTTCCTGCTACTGCCATGTCTCTAGTGTTCCCTGAGAAGTTCCAACACATTTTGTGAGTTCTCAACACCAACATCAATGAGTGGTGGAAAATAACCTTTGCCATCACTGCCATTAAGGATGTGGGGTGAAGATACTTGCATGTGGTGGTGATGAAGCAGACATCAACCTCACCAAGAGGGCTGGAGAGTTCAATGAGGATGAGTTGGAGCATGTGATCGCAATCATGAGAACCTGCACGAGTATAAGTTCCCAGACTGGTTTCTGAAAAGACAGTAGGACATGAAGAATGGGAAATGCAGCCAGGTCCTGGCCAATGGTCTGTACAACAAGCTCCATGAGGACCTGGACCGACTGAGGAATATCAGAACGCATGGAGTCTGCATCACTTCTGGGGCCTTTGTGTCTGAGGCCAGCACACCAAGACCACTGGATGCCATGGCTGCACTGTGGGTGTGTCCAAGAAGAAGTGAGTCTATGGGTCTCTGTTAATAAATGCCTTATACACCCCCTCAAAAAATGATTGGTGTTAATAAAAGTAGGAGTCAAAACATATCACATAAGACTATTTGCAGAATAGCATAAAATTTCCCAAGCATGAAAACAAAATTTGACATTTGAACAAATGAGGCATAAAGAACACCAAATGACCATTACCAAAATGAATCTACACCCAGGCATATAATTATCAGATCCTGGAAGTTCAGCACATTAAAAGCTGTTAGAGGAAAGAAACAGGTTTCCTTTTCCTATAAAGGAAAGCCCATCACAATCATGGATGACTGCTCAACAGAAACCTTCAAGTCCAGAATAGCACAAAGTATTTCAAGTCCTGAAAGAAAAAAAAAGTACTTGCAACCCAGATTGACATACTTTGCAAAACTATCTTTCAAAATTAATGGACAAATAAGATACTTTTATGACAAAGAACAACTGAAGAAATTGATGACCACTAAACCACCTACAAAGAGTACTAAACGATATTCCAGACAGAGACAAAAATGACCACAATTACAAGAATAATGAAAGTAAGAAACTATCAACCAGTAAAAACAATAAAACAGAGGGAAAAAGCAGGAAAATATGACAAAGATAAATCAGCACGTACTGCTTATGACCATCAAAGTAAATGACCTCAATTCACTATTCTAAAGAAGCAAACTGGAAGAATGAATCAAGAAACAAGAGCCAACAATATGCTGTATAAAAGAAACACACTGAACTGAAATTCATAGACTGAAAGTGACAGGATGGAAAACAATCTTCCATGCAACAGGAACCCAGAAAAAAATGGCAGCTATTCTGTTTGCATAACATGTAAACTTCAAACCAAGAATGATTAGAAGAGAAAAAGAAAGTCACTACATATATCTTAGGGAAAAAACTCAAGAGGAAAAGATAAAAATCATAAATATATGTACAGCAAATATGGCACACATAACTATATAAGATAAATATTAATAGAATGAAAAAATCAAATAATCAATAATAGAATTGTAATGGAGGACCTTAATATTCCACTGTCAGAAAGACATAGATCAGCTAAACAAAACATCAGCAAAAAAAAATTAGAAACGTGTGAACAAATGGACTTAGTAGATGTTTACAGAGGGCTCCACCAAACATCAGGATACGTTTTTTCTCAAATGCACATGAGACCTTTTCTAAAATATACCATGTACTAACTATGAATGTTATTGGACCATCGTGCAAAAACATTGGAAATTAATGGCAAAAGAAACTATAAAAATTATATTAACATATTGAAATTAAATAACACCTTCCTGAACAACCAATGGGTCACAGATGAAATTAAAGAAGAAACTAAACAATATCTACAATTAAACAAAAATACAGATACAATGTACCACAACCTGTGAGACACAAGGAAATCAGTCCTAATCAAAATTCATAACAGTGAATTCTCATCAGAAAAATTGAACAAGCACAAATAAATAACCTAATATTGCAACTCAAACTTCTAGAAAAGTAAGAGCAAATAAGTCCCAAGTACATACAGGGGAGGAGAAATGATAAAGATTAGAGCAGAATTAATGCAATTGTGACTAAGTAAATAATACAAAAATTAATGAATATACAGCTACAAACACACCTAGTTACCTTATCTTTGACAAAGGGGTGGAACATGTTCCTTGGAAGAAATGTAGCATCTTTAATCCATAGTGCTAGAAACTGGCTTTCTACATGCCAAAGACAAAACCTAAACTAATGTCTATCATCATGCACTAAAATCAAAATGGACCAAAGATATACATTTTAAAAGAGAAACACTAAATTTATTTAGAAGAGGAAATAAACCTGAGGACATAAATGTAGGCAGAGACTTCATGAACAAAACCCAAACTGCATGGGAAGTACTTCAAAGAATCAACAATGGGATCTCATCTTATTAATGATTTTTTCACATCAAAAGAAATCATCAATAGAGTGAAAAGCCAACTCACAGAGTGTGAAAAATTTTTAGCCAACTGCCAATCAGATAAAGGACTTATATCTAGGACAATGAGTTGAAAAAAAAAATCAGATCTCACAAATTTAAAGATCCAATCCAAAAATTGGTATCTGAAATGCATACACAATTCTCAGATGAAGATATACAAATAACAAATAAAGATATGAAAAATTTTCAGCATCATTTGTCAATCAAGAGATGAAAGTTAAATCAATGCTGAGATTCCATTTCTTTCCAGAAAGAATAGCTATCATCAAGAAATCAACTGATAACAAATACAAGGAGGTTCTATGGGGAAAAAGTAATTCTTTTCCACTGTTGGTGGAAGTGACAACTGGTACAACCACTGTGTAAATCAATATGGAGATTCCTCAAAAAGCCAGAATTAGAGTCCCCATTTGACCCAGCTATACCCCTTTCAGTATCTTCCGAGAATTAAAAACATCATACCACAATGCTATATATATGTACCTATGTTTATGGCAGCACAATGTGTCAAAGCGAAATCCTGGAAACAACCTAAATGCCCATCACCAAGGAATGCATAAAAATGATTTGGTATTTTTATGCAATCAGTACTACTCAGCCAGAAAGAAGGATAAACTTCAGCTTCTAAAGGTAAATGGATGTAACTTGAGACCATATTCATAAATGGAATAAATCAGACTCACATGGTAAATATCATGTCTTCTTGGTGTGAGTAATTTGAGGAGTAAGTAAGGTCTAAAGTATGCACTAGATATAGTGAAATGGGAAAAATTGTTTAAAAGGAAAAAGGAAATAGGATGGATAAAAGGGGAAAAGAACTAAGTGAAAAAGGGAAAAAAATATGTTAGCTATTCTATTAGTGTCTTCTAGTACATTGAAAAGGAAGGTTGTGCTAATATCGATTGGAGAATTTTTATGACCATAACTTGTACTTTGAATAACTACTTTGAAGATGACAACATTAACTCTTGCTTGTCTCCTATTATTGTTTTATGAAATTCTGTATTACTTTTATTCCATTAAAAAAACAAGAAAACAGGCAATATTTAAATTGGTGCATCTTATTTATTTCAATTAACACTATCCTTTCAAGGTACAATTTAAGAATAAGATTAATGCCAATGTTTTGGGGCAAAGATAAGAATATTTATCTTTCACAAGTTTTTGATTAAAGAATGAAGGTGCCTTGCATGTCACTGTGGATGAAAAAATTCAGAAAGCTAGAGTGTTGGGGCTGGGGATTTAGCTCAGCGGCATAGGCACCTGCCTTGCAAGCAGGCGGTCATGGTTGGATCCCCAGTACTGATAAAGAAAAAGTTTAAAAAGTTAAAAAAAAAAAAAAGCAGAAAGGTAGAGTGGTAAGTCAAAATAATTGGTTTCAGATACATTTTGGAAAGATATTGGCATGCGACAATCCATTCTCCACTTCTATAAATCTGCTTTCTATACTTCATATTAGTGGAATCATGTAGAATTGTTCCTTCTGTGACTGTGTTATTTCACTTAGCGTAATGTTCTCCAAGTTCATTCTCATTGTTCAATGGTAAGATTTCTTTTTTTTTAAAGATAATTTTCTACCATATGTGTGTGTGTGTGTATATATATATATATATATATGAAATTTTCTTTATCCATTTATTAGTCAATAAAACTTAGATTATTTTCAGTTCCTTACTATTGTGAATAATACTACAATTACCAGGAAAGTGCTGAATCTATCCACGATACTGCTTTTGTTTATGTTGGATATATATCTAGTAATCGGACTGCTCAATCATATAACAGTTCTGATTTTAATATTTTAGGAGACTCAATATTGTTTTAAAATTGACTCCACGTTTTATACTCCCAAAATTTCTATTACATAATTTGAGAAACTTTTAGAAATCTAATTCACAATATAGGGCCTATAGTTAGCAATACAGTACTTTGCACCTAAAAATTAAAGATTTTTACATTTCTTGTTAAGAATTGCTATCACAATAAGTAAAATAAAACAAAAAAAAGAGCATGTGATAAACAAAAGGAAAGCTTTGGAGGTGATGGATGTATTTCCCCTTTTATTTTGATGATGTGATAATGGTTATATGTACAGATCTTCCCCATCAAATTGCATGTATTAAACACTTGTGACATAGTGGTGATTAGCAAGCACTACGACACCTAGCTACATCCCCAACTATTTTATGTTTTACTTTGAGACAGAATTTGGCTAAGGAGTCTCAGCCAGCCTAAAACTTGCAAACTTTTTGCCTCTAATTCTCAATTACCTGAGATTATAGACCTGTACCACCGCACCAGGCAACTGTGCTGTTATCACTATAAAAAGGATATCTCAACAAAACTGTCAAGAAACAGTAAACTGTAGTTCATTGATAGGAGAATGTTGAGTACGCCCCATAACCCTTCTTCAATTTTGAGACTAATGTATTAAGAATTCCTTGAGGGAACCAAAATAATATAGTTTAACTTCTACTTCCCAGTACTTACCTATATTATTCCCTTATTTTTATGTTAACATTCATATCCATAGGAATTTTACGGAAATCTACACATTTATGGTTGAATTTCTTGTATAATTTAAAAATGTTTATCAATTAAGAAATGTAGACAATTATAAACATATCAACCCTGAAGGCATTAGGACTGATACTGAACAATATTGTTTAAAAATAAAGTGATACTATGCTATTTTGTGACACAAAATTATTTTAAGTTAAAAGTTTCATTAAGGTTTTCTTAAGCATAGAAGAGTCAATTGATTTTTATCAGAAAAGTAGATATTTTTTCAAATCTGTATTCATTGTGCCAAACTAGATCTCAAATATGTAGATACCAAAAGGGAAAAATAGAGTAAATATAAATGTAGTGACATTTTGAAAAATTAGAAAAACCTGTAAAATTTTTATGATTAAAAATTGAAAATCTTGAGTGAAATATATGCAAGGCAAAAATATAATTCATGAAACTGACTTGTAAGTAAGGAAACCTACATAAATCTAATCTATTAAAGAACATTAAGCAGTTATGAAATGACTATTTGAAAAAGCAACATTTCCAGATGGTTTCACAGTTGCTTTTTTGTCAAAACATCCAGGAACACATATCCCCTATATTAATATGTTATAGATAATAAAACTGAAAAATATCACTTCAAGTAATTTTGTGTGTCCTCTTTACATTTATTGCACAGTGAATTCAAGTTAATATGAGAACAAACATTATATGCAATGCAAATATCTCAATATTTCAGCAATTAGAAAAGTAATTAAAAATAGCAGATTATGACAAACTAAGACTCATCATTCATTGGTTAGAAGAAAGTTTAAAATTAGAAAATCTAATAATAGGGTACATTTAATTTCACTTTCTGCTAAAATTAAAAAGACATAAATGATTAAATGATTTCTTGAATGAATACATTGACAAGAGTATTATTAGAAGGGCAAGCTACACACATGTGAAAGATGGGATACAAAGCACTTCTCATTCCCAACTTAATTTCTAGGTTTCTGACAACTGCTATTTCTTTCTTTCTTGTTTGTTTATTCACTCATTCATTTGTTCATTTTTAATTAGGAAGGACACTGAAAATTTTCATTGTTCGTCAAACGTTTGATGAACAGTGAAGAACAAGTACTGCAAATGCAGTTTCCTAATGACACATCTCATCCAGGCCTTCCCATGATTGGAGCTGCCGTCTGTAAGACCCTTCCATGTGTTACTCATTAAGACAAACTTTTTAGTAACTGAGGTTGAAGTATAAGCAAAGATCTGACAGAAGCTAAAGAAATCTCTAATGGGAACAACAACATCAACAAAAGCAACAAAAGTGACAGGAACTGTAAATCTAGTTGACACAAACAATGATTTGTCTAGCTAATAACTTGTAGGTCAGAGATTTCTCCATCAACATCTAAAGAAAAATATCCATGTCAAATAATTTGGTTTTCCACAGAAGTGTGAGGCAAGCTTCGTGTTGTTTTTCTTCTTGTTTTTACAGACAATTTATTTTGTGTTTTTGGATTCTTACAAGATTGTTTTATCTTCACAGAAAGGATCAAAATTTATTAAAGATGTAATAAAAAGAAAACATTGCTCATAATTTCTAGACAGTCTTTCAAGAAAGTTTTTGCAATACTTATTATGAAATTTGTAATATAATTTCCCAATGGCTGCTTCTTTAACATATTTCAGTAAACATATGTTTATTTTCCATGTATTTTTGTTATCAGTCTTTAGTCCTTTAGATAAAAATACTACATCTCTAAGACTATTTCAAAACTGATCCAGTTATAGTTGAATAAAACAATGAATCAATGCAAAAAGTCCTCATAAATTTTTTTTTTAGAATTATCACGTCTTTCTGGATGTTTTTATATTTGGAGAGTGGGGCATAGAATGACGATCCTATACATCAAGTATAACTTTCAAACACTTAGGTCCTCATGGAGAGACGGCTGTCAATCTTCCTAGCACAAAGTCTGTGTCTCCAAACAGATTAAATCAAAGCTGCGGTCATAGCATGCCTACTGCACCTGATCTCATCAATTCAAAACAAACAAACTCTAAGTCAATAAAAGGAGACTTCTTTCGTACAGATAAAATTTTTCTACTTCAAAAGACAATTCATGACCAGAAAACCTTCTGAATTTCTTTTGTATCATGGCTGATTTTAATTAGCTCCATCAGTCTTTCAATGAGTGAAAATTCTTACCTTTTAGATTTAAATATCTGATGCAGAAAATTTATAAATTTTTGTCATTGTGCAAATTTTACAAAATATTGTGGTGGCAAGGCTGGAGTCTGGAAGTGATAGTGTGTTGTTACATTAAACAAGAAGTCTAAGATATCATTTAGTAGAATTGGCAGTTCCAAATTAGATATTCTTGCATGATTCCTTACAAAAGCTTTATCTCTCTAAGGGGACAATGATTTAGAGTATTAGCCCATATAACTTATTTATTTTTTGTCTACCATGTTCCAGACTCTGTATTTGGCCTTAGGGAAATAATTATTGATATAATATTGTTTCACCTCCCTAAGGGATAGCAATCTGATGTGAAGACAACCGTGTAATAGATACAGCAAATTCAGTTCATGTGAAAGGAGCTATAAATGAGGCTCCTCAAGCACAAGGGAGTCTCATTTGTACCGGCCTCGAGAATCAGAGAAATTCTTGGAGGAAATAGAGCTAAGCATAGAAAGAAGATTCTGAATAAAACACAATTCTCCTATGTCATTTGTATTATTTTCTTAATTTGAAGAAAATGTGTTTTTCATAAATGTTAACATTATTTGAGAACTAATTAACATGCCAATATTTTTCCTCTTTAAAGTATATGATCCAATGGTTTTCAGTATATTTATAAATTTATGCCAGTGCAGATAAAAGAGCTAAAACAAAATTAGGTTTGCAATAGGCATTGACTCCTATTCACTTGAATTTGCACTTTTGACAAAATAATTTCCTTCACCTTTGAAGGCTTTCTCCTGACTACCTCAGATCACCTATTTGTTATAGAGAATTTACGAGACTGAAGAGAGATGTAAGGAAAAAGTAGTAGAAAAAAGAATTTCCAGACTCTATTCTCTGATTGAATGGAGGAAATTCTCTCCTCCTTTGAGCTTGGTGAGTAACTACCCATTCTTACACTATGAAATGTTCAGTGGACACAGAGAACAGATATCAGTGAAGGGTGGAGAATGACACATTCTTTCTCTTCATTTGCTTCTCTGCCCTCAACATTTCCAACTTTTTAAGACTTAAAATTAACTGTATTTTTATCACGGCCAAAATCCACATTTTCAGCACCACATAGTCAAATTTAACATTATGCTTTTTGTTACAAGATCTAGAGTTGAGTTTGATGTCTATCTGTCTATTTGTCTATCCACCCATTCATTTGTCTTTGTAGCTTCATACTGTTTGGCTTTCTTTCATGGAAAATTACTTATGCCTATGAACTTAAATCAATTCACCAAGAGTTTTTGCATACACTTTTAAAAGCTTATTGTCATCTTTCTTTTTGTTCAAATTTCAGTTTCATGTCCCTCTCATTCAGTGTAGCACCAAAATTTTAGAAGCAGAGATACTTTTCCAACAGTAATGAGACTTAAATGTAATTTATTTCCATCATTCATTTTGTAGATTAAGGAAATACGGCCAAAAGCTATATAATGAAATTACTAAGCTTATACTCAAATAGGATCAGAGTAACAATTAAAAAAGTATTATTGACTGTTGTTTAATGTTCTTTAAACTCTACTATCACTTAGTGTTCTGAGAAATTTAGGACTTCAACATACAAAGATTTCAAAAAGTATCAGTGTCAGACTCAGTGTGGTGGTACATTCCTGTAATCTCAGCACCTGTGAAACAGAGGTAGGAGGATCACTGTGAATACAAGGCCAGCCTGGCCTACAATAGTGAGACCTTGTCTAAAAACAATTACCAGAGTGTCTGACCTATAAGAGGAGAGTACTTGATGTACATGCTTTTTTTGCACATGCGCAAGCATTGCAGAAGTCATTCTGCTCTGAGGTTTTTCTCCTACTCCATTTGTTTTTACTTCTATAATTAATCATGATTAACTTTTTATGGTTGATATCCCTACACATTTTTTACCTCTTCCTGTGATTTCCCTATATGCCAAACAGATGTTAGCCTGGATACATTTTGATTCCATGTTCACTGGCTATTTTATTGTCACACTTAGCAAAGTCTGGAGACAACAATTTTCACTTCAGAGTGTAACCTTAAACTGATGGAATATACAGTAGATCGTCATTGAGCACCAGGTCCCTCTAAATGACCTGTTTCTTCTTACTTGCTAGCTCTTCGCTGGTGCTTACTAAAACACTTTACTCAAGTCAACATTTATTTATTGCATAAAAGTGTCTGATAAAAGCCTGGACAAATAAGAAACATGTTCAAGAGGCACTTTATAGGAAGAGAGAGATGAAGTAAAATCCTCCAAACTAATAGGAAAAAAATCCTACTTAAGTGCAGTGATGTACAGCTGAGCACACCTGAGCACTTGTGTGCTTACCTGAGCACAGAGAGGACAGCAGAGTACCAATTAACAAACCACAGTAAAAATTCAGATTCTAGATTTCATTTTAAGTCTCTCATTTAGAAGATTCTGAAATTCGCTCAGAAGGTGGGGTGGGGGATGAAACTAAGTTACAAATCAGCATCTATTGTACAACTTTAGGACTAATATAAGCAGCAGCAAAAGATTGCAAACAGCACTTCTGAAATATCTGCAAAAAATACGCGTTAGTTTTTGTGTATCCTGGTGGTTTTATGAAATGAATGAGTGAACTATATCCTGAAGGGACTTAACAGGAAATGTGGCAAGATGTATAACCAAATAATGATTAATATTCACTTATAATAGTGACAATTAATGCTTACATCATTATTCTGGATGTATAGACAAATTGCATATGTGCATAGAAAATTATATTAAGAATTCTGACAGAGAGAATAAAAGTGGCTTAATATACATGAAGGTTGACTGGGTAAAAATGGAGAGACATGCATATTAACATAGGACAATATATGTTGGCCAGGGGTTGTAAAGAAAGGATAATGCTGCTGCTGCTGAGTACAGTGGTACAAAATATAAGATTTAAGAAATAATTAATTTGAATCAGTGTAATCCCTTAAAGCAGCTTTCATGTTATTAGCACTATGATTGTTCTGAAATATAATTAAGAAAACTGAGAACATTCATAGGAATATTGAGACACAACCAAAATACAACACATAGTTCACATATGATATATGCTTACTGTGGAAATAAAGACATGGAAGCTTTAGTTGAAGTTGAGGGTGGAAAATCTGTCCTTTGTGGGAGGGATCATGCCATGCAGATATTTGTACAACTCTTCAGTTCAATTCACGGTCATTAATTTGAACCAGGAAGAAAATTACATAACGCACAGAATTAAGACTGGAGTGTTCTGCTTAACTGGAGGGGCAAAATATTTTTCATTTCTGAACTGTAAAATAAATGAAACAATAACATGTAATATTCATCTCGGATTTGTAGTGATGACTGGACTAAATTTGATGCTAAAATAAATTATCTGGATTTTTCTTCTTATCTAAATTGTAGACTTATTTCATTGACAGGATTGATAACAGATCTTATGTGGAAGGAAGTACTCTTAGTTGGATCAATGACCTCGCTTTTTCCAGCTTATTTACAGAGTATAAAAGTGTGTTAAGCTCACATGAAATATGCCTTAAAGGACCTTTACCACGCTGAAGTAGTTTTTATTCAAACCAAACAGTGTATGAGTTTCCTCCATTTAATGCATCTTTAGAAAATCAGACAAGGTTGGCTTGCATAAAGTTAACGAGTATTAAAGGAAATATATGCAGAGAGAAGGCTCCAAGCTTGGTATGATGCTCTGAGCAAATAGTAAAAGGGAAGGTGAAATTCATTAGAAACTACTTGTAAAAGACAAATTTAAAAGCACCTTCAATTTAGTTTTGAAAAAAAAAAAGAGAATCCAGATTATAACCAATGTGTTTAATTATAAAATAATGCACATAACCTGAAAAAAAGGAGAAATTCATTTTATGTCTGTCACCCATATTCTATCATGTAGTTTTTTTGTTGCTGTGTTTTATCTTTTGAGGCAAGGTCTTGCTTTCTAGTTCGAGCTGGGGCTGAACTCACTGTGTAGCCCAGACTGGTCTCAAACTCATGACAGTCCTATTACCGCAGCTTCCTGAATGCTGGCATTACAAGTATGTGCCACTATGGCCAACTTGCATACCTTTTTGGCTATTTTTAAAAATGTTTTTCAGTTGTGATCATATTGTAAGTACAATTTTTTCCTTTCATTAATTGTATCACATGTGATATTTGATGCCAGAATCTTTTTAGAAATATCTCATTAGCATATGAGCCCCTGATACAATTTTGTCCATTTCTATTGAAATAATCAACATCTGCAAAGTTCTACCACAAGGCTGTCTTTTAGAGTTTACTGCATGTTAAAATTATAAACAATGTAACAAAATGCATGTTTGTACACTACTCTTTATTCATTCATGGGTATGATGCTTTCTTATAGAGTAATGTTACAATATATAATTAAGGATTAGAATTTATTTTTCCGGATGGAAGCTATTTAATCCTCAGTGGAAATTCACATGATTTTACTGTCACATTGTACTTTTTTCCAATTTTGGATGATATAATTTTAAAGAACATTTATTAAAGTTCAATAAATATCAAGGTTTTGAGCCTGTGGACTTGTAAATTATGTTCCTGATGGTAAACTTATGTGAGTGTAGAAAAATGATGATTTGGATGAAAAAGCAAAGTTGTACTTTTAAAATTGTATCCATTAAGTGCAGAAAAGGTGGCAGTAATTGCAGTGAGGACTGTACCGTTGAGAACAGGGCTGAATTTTTCAAGCATTAAAAAAAAAAAAAAACCCAACCTACCATTTACTATCATCCACTAGGTATGCCTCTACTTCAAGATAAAATTGAAAGTCAACTTAAAAATTGCTTTTCAGAAATGACTATTAAATGCATCAGTTTACATTTCTGAAAGTAATCACTTCCTCACTGTGAGAAATCAAGGCTCTTATATGACTCATACCTTAACTTCAACATGTTGAATACTTCCAAGGATTGGCTAAGTGGCAACTTGTACAGTGAAATAAACCCCATTAAAAGTGGAGAAGATATGTCACACAATAAAATAAATTTTAGGTGAGTTTGATGTTAAAAGTGAGCTGATAAAGAAAAAAATCCAAAACTAAGTATGGATGATCGTTTTGGATCACAGCTTATATAATAACTATTTGTAAAAGGAACTCATACAAATTATATATCTATATATATATTACTAGATATGAAAATTTATGAATTTAAAATACACAGCACAAAAGAGCACTATAACTAAAAGCTTTAAAAATGAACAAAATACTTGTGGTAAACCTTTTGAGAAAATTAAACTGATTTTAATTATGTTTCAAACATCAATTTTCTAAAGCAATATGACAAATGAATAAATAACTGAAGAAGAAAAATGAAGCGAATGAATTGTAAATAGTTGATGTACAGAAAAGAATAACATTACAGCCTTGTTACATAGCCAAGTGATGTGAATTAATATATCGTTGTTTACAATTTTTCCTCCATTAATACAATATGATTTCTAAAAGATGATAATATGCATGAGAATGTTGCACAAGAAGCAGTCTTAAATTCTGCTTAATAAAATACATAATGGTGTGAACATTTTAGAGAACAAGTTTTCAATATTTCACATGACTCTTTAAAAGTATTAGGCATTTTTAGAAATCCGTTTTAGGATACTAAGAAATGAAACCAAATCTACATGACAAATTAACATGAAAGAATAGAAATGACCCGAACACTAGCAACTTAGGAGTTATTTACATAAAGTTCATTGTTTTCATATAACAGTACACTGTGCTCACATTAATAATTGATTTATCAAAGACTATTTAATGATGTGAAGTATGATGAACAGTGAAGTTTAAATAAAAGCAACAGAAAGAAAAACAGACACACCTGGAAAAAACAAAGAGGCCCATATGAGCCAGTGTGCTCCGGTTTCTCATCTGAGTACACAGAAGCATTGGGGAAGACTTGTTATTGATCCTGGGCCCCATCACACTTTATGATTCAAAGTTTAAGCTTTGACAAAACTCTTGGCATCTGTACCCAGAGCCATATACAGATTATTTCATTACAACATTGTTTTAATTACAACATTGTTTGGTAGAAAAGCAAAATTTTAATTAAAAAGAAAAGGATAGAATGAATTTCTAAATATTAGGGCAAACAAACTCCAATAGCTAGTGGAATAATATTTATTACATGAGTGCTCAGAATGGAACGACTCATTTAAGATCAAGGACAAGGAAAAGCTTCATAGAAGATGCAAATTTCCCTCTTAAAATGATGGCAGAGGGTCGAAGGTCTGCAGAAGTCCTTTCCTCCAGAGCCCATAGAGGAATGTGTGGAATGAAAAAAGTTTTCTCCCATCAAACATAACCCACATTCTAATTTAATGTTAGTTGCTACCACAGGTGATATTAGAGAATATGAATGCATGAATACAGGAAAGTGCCTGATTAAATGGCATATCAGATGGTTTTTGGCAGAAAAGGTGAAAATTGTAAGATGTCTCAGGAAGTTAAGTCTCAAAGTCAATTTTAGGTCATAAGAGCAAACATTCTAGAGAAAACAATGAAACACTAGAATTGACAAAAACTGAAATGAAGGCTAAGTGAGCCATAGTGAATGAAAAAAATCTATTATTGGCAAGTTATGGCTGCTTTTAAATGTGAAACTACACATCTATATTCTAAACTTTAGCAAATGAAAGTCAATATGTGAATTTTTAATAGAGGAATGAAATAATTTGACAAATGATTCATGGAAAAAATCTCTTGTGAAAAATAAGGAAGTAGGGCTAAATTAATATGATATTGAGGTCTTTTGGCTACAAATTTCTACCATCTCATTGGTGGTGTAGTCAACTCTGTTAAGTAGCTGGTTTTGTAATGTCTGCATAAAACAGAATCTATATGAAAATTTTATACCTCCATAGTGTTGTGCAATGCTCTGAATGAGGACTTGGCAAATAGATATGATCTGTACATCAGGGTTCAGTGTTTTGTGTAAGAGATCAAACAAAAGTAATGGGAAAGACTTAGGCTCAGTAGTTTGCTGAGACTACCATTACCATTGGGTAAACTTAATCACCATCTAGTTTATGCCTAACAATAAGCTACAAAACAGTTTTCAATTGCAGAGATTAATCTCTTTCTGAGAATGGCTAGAAAATAATGGGTTATTATTTATTTTTTAACTAGTAAAATTTTAGTGGACCAGACTCACATACGCTAAATTTCTCAAAATTTATAGGTCAAGATCTTAATAATAACTACCATTGTAACTACTGGTATTCAATTCAAAATGTCAGTAGCACTGCTGTAAAATAATGTTACAAGGTTTTATGTTGAAAATTTTACCAGAAAATTTATGTACAACAAATCAACACTTGGAAATGAACCTACATTTACATGGTCAACTAATGTTTAACAAAAGGAGTCATGAATACACAAGGAAGAATGGGTAGTCTTTAATAAGTGATCTTGGGAAAACTTGATAACTATATGAAAGGGATTAAATTGTACTTTTCCATGGTTTCATACATGAAAATCAATTTAAAGATTAATATTTAATGAAGATCTGGACATAAATCTCTTAGAAATAAAATATAGATGAAAAGTTTCTTGATATTAGTTTTGGTAGTGATATTTTGGATTTCTCAATGAAGACACAGAAATTAAAAGCAAACATTTTAAAAAAGCAATCCAGGTACATGGCAAATATCTATAATCCCAATTCTCTAGAATCCTGAGAGAGAATGATTGGCAGTTGAAGCCCAGTTTGAAAAATTTAGCTACTTATTAAAATCCTGTCTCAAAATAAAAAGGACTGACGACATAGTCAGTGAAAAGTTCCTGGATTCACTCCTAACTACTAAAAGGAAAAAGTGCATTAGGAAAACTCAAAAGTTTCAGTAGAGTGAAAGCAATAGTCAAAATTGAAAAGCAAACTGCAGAATGAAAAAAAAAATTTTGCAAAACATCTATTTGATAAAGAATTTACAAAATATATAAGGTATGCAAGAAAAATTCAATAGTAATAAAACAAATAATCTGATGAAAATACTTTCAAAAGATCTGAATAAGCATTTTTCCAAAGAAGAAAAATGACAACAGTAAATGAGGGCCAGTGATTTGCCTCAGCAGCATAAGCACCTCCCTGGCAAGTGCACAGTCCTGAGTTTGATTGCTGGTACCAAAAAGCAAAAACAAAACAAAAACAAAAACAAAATCCCAAGTAAATGAAAAAGTGTTCAAAATCGCTGTTCATCTTTGAAGTGAAAACCATAATAATATGTTATCTCAAACCCATTAGGATAAATACTGCCAAAGATTTAACATAAATATTAGCAAGAATATGAAAGAAAAGGAATCTTTGCACACTGTCGGGTAAAAAGTAGAATCATTAAGATAAAGAAAGTGTAGCTTCCTTAAAAATACTAAAAACAGTACTCATATGACTCAGTAATCCTACATCTGTTCATAACCAGTGTAAATAAAATCAAAATCCTAAAGAGATATTTGCACTTCTATGCTGATTGCAACATTCTTCAGAATAGCCAGGATAAAGAAACAGCCTAAGTATCCGTTGACAGATATATGAACAAAGGCAATTTAGCATATGATATACAAGGAAATATGATTTAATCTTAAAAAGAAAGGAAATCCTGCCATTTGTGATAGGAAGAATGAAAATGGAGAATGCTATACTAAGTAAAATAATATAGATTCAGGAAGACAGATAATTCACAGTCTCAATTTACATGCTGAATCTAAGTTAAGCTAATAGTCACACAGAATATAATGACGCTTTCCAGGAATAAACAAATGGACTTGGGGAAAGAAGAGAGATACAATGCAAAGGTAAAAAGCTGTATTTATACAGTGAATGAATTTTGGATAACTAATGTACATTATGATGATTGTGATAAGTAAATTGACTTAAAGAGTCTCATATTGCACACTAGAAAGTAGCTAGAAGAGTAGGTATTACGTGTTTTTGCAACACACAAAATAGTAAATATATGGAGTGATGCCTCTTTTAATTAGTTTGACTATGGGAACCACTTCAGAGTGTATGTGTAAACAAAGATATTAGTTGGTACATCTTAAATATGCACAATTATAATGTGTCTATATGATCATAATGTCAAGAGCTGGGGGATAAAAGAAGCAACAACTTTAAGACAAAGAAAATATCCTGTGATGAATAACTTTGCCAATTCTGAATGTTACAGCTTTCTGAAAAAATGTAGTTCATACATTTACATAAGGAATAAATTCACAGTATATAAAAGGAACACATAAACCTCAATAGTAGTAAAATAAATTTTCTGATTAAAGCACATACAAAGGCACTGATTAAACATTTTTCCAAAGAATATAAATGAAAAAAGTTCTGTTTAATCTTATGTGTACCAATATTTAAAAAATTTACTCATCTGTGATATTCCATGAGTAATTTTCTAATATGTGCTCTAAATAGCAAGGGAGACTGTCAGTTGTAAACATCAATTATGGTTAGACTCTACCTGGGATCTTTAAAGGAGCAAACAAACAAAAACTATTTGTCACAGTTCCATCTCCAGAGGTTCTAGTAAAGCCTGTTTATTGACTTTTTTTTATTTTGAAGAAAATAAAACTGAATGAGAAAAAACAAATTGGGGTCAGTCAAAACAAAAGAATGGACATAGTACATGACTTAAAAACCAAAATGCAAGGTGATCTACAGCAGTTACCATGATGTCTCTTGTTATCTTCAATAGACTTTCCCATATCATCAGGCAAAATAAAATTGAACATAGCAGTACAGAACAAAATCAATAAAAACAAAGCATTACAGACATTATAGGACTTCAAAAGGAAGTAAGAGTCAAACCAGAATGGGTATCATAGTGAATCGTATTGTCTTCAGAATAATTGCCTATACTCTCAGACTTGATAGTATCAAACAACAGATTCAAATTAAAAAAATCAAGATCAAACAAAACAGACTCATATAAGACCAGTCAAAACAAGGCAGTGAAAGCAATATGGGGCTTCAGATTAAGTTAATAGGAAATTAAAAATGGTTACTGTAGTATATCCTGCTGTCTTTGGAACAGCTCTCTATGCAATCAAATCTAGTACAAGTAGATAAACTGGAGCAGAATATAACCAAACTAAACAGAAGGATGAAAACAATATGGGTTTCAAATCATGATACAAGATTACCAATGTCCTCTGCCATCCATAATTAGACAATTCCTTTGACTTTCACAAGGTGCATTGTACATTTTTAACCCACTAACACCTTTAGTTTTTAGATTAGGGAGGCAATCTGCTATTTACCTAAGTGGTTGTGAATCTTTTTACTCCTGAGCTTCATCTCAAGTTGTATACATTTACCTACAAGAGACTCAAGGTTTTTCTTCTGTATAGCTAAGTAGTTCTCCTTTCTATAAAACTTTTATGTCTGGGGCTGGGGATTCAGCTCAGTGGGCCCAAGTGCTTACCTGGTCTCGCAAGGTCGTGAATTCAATCCCTGGTTGAAAAAAAAAAAAAAAAAGAAAAACCATTATGTCTTTACAACCAATCTATAGCTGAAGGGCAAGCTACCCCCACTTTTTTTTCTGGTTCCCTATCACACAGAGCATTATTTCCTCATCTTTGACTTTCAGTGCATAGACCCTTTTTCAGGTTAATTATATTTCTTATAAAGAGCATCTTGATGGACCCTATTTCCAGATCCACTCTACTTGTGTTTCTTTTTATGAGTGTATCAAGGCCATCTAGGTTAGCGATGATGGCCAACCTTCTCTGGCTCCTCTTTGCCATGCTATTTTTCTGTCATTGTTTGTCTACTTTTCTCTTTATTCCAATGTCTGCTCCACTCAGTGAGTCCCCTATGACTCTGTTCCTGAAGCCATAGCTTTTTTCTCTCTTCAGAATATCCTTCAGCATTCTTTGTAGGGTTGAATTGGTAGTCATGAACTCCCACAGTTCCTCTTTGTCATGTAAGCATCTTGTTTCTCTATTAATTTTGAGAGATAGTTTTTCAGGGTACATCAGTCTGGGCTGGAGGTTATTTTCTTTCAGGGATTGGAATACTTCACTCCAAGCTCTTGATTTGATTGTTTGTGTTGAGAAGTCTGTTGTGATTCTGATGGGTTTTCCTTTATAAGTGATGTTTCTTTTCTCTGACAGCTTTTAATAATCTGTTCTTGTGTTGAATTTCTGAGATCTTGATTATTATATGTCTGGGTGTAGATCTACTTTCGTTATAGCTAGCTGGATTCTGTATTCCTCATATATCTGAATATCATTTACTTTTCTTATGCTTGGGAAGTTTTCTTTAATTATTTTTGTAAATAGCTTTTGTATTTCATTTGTGCTTACCCCTGCTTCTTCACTCAAATTTTTTATTCTTAAGTTATAGATCCTCTTGTCATCTTCTAGCCTTTGTACTGTTACTTCCTGGTTCCTTGTTACTTTTAAGAGATCTTTCCTTTCATGATCACAAGTTGCAAATCTGTCTTAAAGGTTTAATAGTCTATCTTTAGATTCTTTCAAACAGTTTTGCTAGCTTTCAATGGAGTTTTAATTTCCTGGTAATCTCTTTGAATCTGTTTCATGTATTCTATATTTTATATTCTTCATCAAAGGTTTCCCTTGATTTTCTATGCTCCTCCGTGCTTCCATCTGTGTCTTCTGTAGAGGTGCTTAGCATTTATTTTATTATTTTTTTTCTTTTTTTAAAAATTTTATTTAAGGAGAAAAGAAAAAAAAGCAGAGAAAGGGTACAAGTTATACAGATTTGCAGAAAAAAAATGAACAGTAGGAAATTACTAGTTAATGGATTACATATTGTCATCTTAGAAATAATTGTTCAAGTCACAAAATTAAAGCTTGTAAAGTGGACATTCCATCAATGATACTGCAAATCTTCCTTTATTTGTATCAGTATTTATGTTTTAATTTCTTTTATAATTTCTCAAAGATATTTCTTTATGCCACATGCTGTTTCTGCAGGTGTGCAACCTCCAGTCTCTTCTGTATTTGCATCTCCTAGGCCAGTACTGCATGGGTTGGAGGCTGGAGAGTGCTTTTAATTTTTTTCTTTTGCCATATTTCTGGTTTATTCCAGACAAGTACATAGTGGAGTTCCCCAGTACTTCCTGTATTGGTTATAATTACTCTGAAGCATGCTGGTTAGGGATTGCTGTCCTCTGCAGTGTGCTGGTGACCACTAGAGTACAAGCAGGGGCGAAACAGGCTGGCTCCTCCTTTCTGAGCTGGTCAACTACTGGGAGACTTCACCAAATTAGTGTGTTGCATGATGGGGGCTTGTAAGGGATAGTTTCAGGGACACCTTGGTCTTGGCTATTGGATTGCACAGAGAGGTGGGACTCAGCCCAAGCAATTCTTACCAATCTACTCTGTGCTAGGAGTGTTGAATGAATCTGGCTTCAGTTCTGGTTCTGGGCTTATCCTGCCCAACTCCAGGATGTTACCTGGCCAATTGCCCACTCCCACAGGAAGATTGAGTTCTCCACACTCACTGCAAGTCAGTGAAGTTCTCCAGTCTGCTGCTCCTCTCCATGATGTGTGCTCCTGCTGAGGCCCTCGGGTTTGCCAACCCCCAACTTCACCATGTCCATGCATCTTTGGATTCCAGTGGTGTTTTGCACACAGTGGGACCAGCTCCAGTGAGAGTGCATCTGACTACAGCCTTCTGTTCACATTTTCCTTTGCTTTTCTTTTTCTTTCTTTCTTTCTTTCTTTCTTTCTTTCTTTCTTTCTTTCTTTCTTTCTTTCTTTCTTTTTCCACTTTTCCTTGGTTGAGAAGACCCATCTCCTTCTGTTTGGTCTTCTCCAGCACGCTATATTCCAGCATCTGAGCTGTTTCTCTCAGAGAGGCTTTTTGCTTTGCTGCTTATTGACCTGCCATCTTCCCAGCTTTCCTGTTTATGACTTTTTATGGCCTCCTAGATGATTTTTAATATCCAATTAGCAATCTTTGCTTTGAATTATTAATGCTCCTTACTACTTGGAGACTCATTTATTGCAATAGATGCTAATGATGTTTATTATTTATTTGCCTGTTTAAGTATTTGTTTAGAAGTTGCCTTGGTTTGAATGCATAGATCTAACTAGCATGTTAAGCAAACAACCTGAAATATAGACTGTAATAATATTTTCTGGTCTCTGAGCATCATGCTTATATTTCTCAAGTTAACTTTTTCTTAAATAGTAGGCAGACATTGATTTATCACATGATAATAAGAATTTTAAAGAGAAATAGATCTTATGTTGCATGGAGCATATCTTGTAGAAGCATTGCCAAAATCACTACAGGCAATAAACAAATAAATAAGATTTATTTAGGCTTGTGTTGACAAAGTACTCCAGAAAATCAGGAGAATTGATGCAAGGAAGAGAAGCCAGAGATAAAGAGGACAGGTAGAAGTGCTTTCAAATATAAAGAAAAGAAATTCTAATGAAGCTTCAAATTACCCAGAGCAATAAATGAAATGAAACAACAAGAGGTACTTCTGAGTGAGAATCTTACTGAGTTGTTTAATGGACTAGGTGAGGGAAATAAGGCAGTGTGAAATTGAATTAGTAGGCCTCAAACTTTTAGCTTGGAAACTGGTATTAAAAAAGACAAACAATTTTGGGAGGGGAGATTTACAAATACATTTTTTGGACAGTACATGATTAAAACTATAAAAGTTTACATATTTTCTGAGTAGATAAATAAATGCATAAAAAGACAGGGTTGAGAATTGAACATTTCTATATATGTGATAACAGTAAAAAGAGAAGCTAGTGAAGGGAAAATAGATGGTAGGCTCAGCAGATGAATGCATAAAAACCAAAATGAGGAGAGTTCAGCGGAAGAGGAAGAAAATAACAGAATTCTCGCAAGGAGAGAGGTCAAGGAATGAGAATTAGGGAATCCTCATTTTTGTGGCCCTACAAACCCATCACTGACATAGGAGAACTGTGCTGTTTATGGTGAAGGAAACTGAGGTCATATTGAGGGAAATGAAAGTGAGTATTGGATGTGAAGTGGAAACCAAGAAAAGTCATCTAAAATGTCAAAAGAGGATGTTTTTCCTGGGTTTTTTTCCCCCCTTTTTTAGAGAGGATTTCAAGGAATGCTGTAAGAGGTAATCTGGGTCTGAAAGCAGGTTTTGGGAGAAGAAGTAACAAGACAATTTGCAAGTGAACCCAAGATAAGGCTAAAAGATAGATCATTAGATTTGAAAGAGTAGAAAGATCTAGTTTTCAAAAATAAGGAACTTTATGGCTAAACTAAGAGAAGAAGTATGATGGCTAATTTTTGTGTCAACTTGGCCTGCCCACATTCCCAGGTGTTTGGTCAAACATTATTCTGTATGTTTCAGAGCAGAATTAAGGAAGATATTAACATTTAAATCAGTAGACTTTTAAAAAAGGAGTTTTCTTTTCATGGTCTCATTTAATCACTTGAAGTTCTCACTGAAACAAAGACTGAGCATTCTAGAGAAGAAAGAAATGTACCAGAAGATTGCTTATGGATTTGGACTAGAGCCTGTTTGCAAGTTTGTTCTGTTCCAACATCATTTTGACTTATTAAACTTGCCTAATCATATGAGTCTGTGACCTTAAAATTTAAAAAAAAAGATACCTCTCTTCCCTCCTCCTCTCTCCCAACTCTCCTTGTTTCATGTTCTTTTGAGGTCTGTTTGCTCTGTTGCATTGAGGAAACTTCACCAATACATGAAGTCAGATGCCAATAAAAAGCATGTCTGTAAAAATATAGGAAATACAGTATCTGTTGTGTTAAATGTGGTAGAACCCCTGAAGGTCTTGCTGAAGCTCAGTAAATTTCTCTTGTCTTTGCCAGTGATATTTTCTCTGAGGTGCGATTTTGAGAATCTAGAGGAGAAATAATATTGAAGCAAGAATTTCTTTCATCATAGTATTTATTGCTTATTTTGGAAAAAATGTAGGGTATTAAATGGCATTAAAAGCTTATTTTAGTACCTTTAATATTTCTTCCACTTGAAAATAAGTGGTAAAAAGTGTAAAAAGAAATATTCATTTGATTGGAAATATACCATTAGTTCAGTGGCCAATCTAAAATTGCTGTGAATGTGAAAATCTTGTCAACTAAAGTAAAAAAATAATCCTTGTCATCAACTTGCTGTAAGAGTGAATCTGACACCTCCTCAAATACAAAAATGTTTCAGGGTGATTTATTGCCTGTCATAACACATTTAGGCTCAGACTCTGGATTCTTCCTATCCAGTATCAATCTGATCTGTAGAAAAATAAATGACACTACTAAAGTTTCATAGACAGGAAAGGAAAATAATTAGGAAAAGAAAAGTTGATATATGTTACAAAATCTATTTTATATTGCTTCAATGTATACAGTTATAAGTGATTACAGAAGTTCAAACACTAGTGTATGTGGCTGAGGAAGCATTTAATAGACAGAATCACCAATATTTATGAATGCATAGCCAAAATGTATAATTAAAAAGATCTCAATGACAGATTTGGGATTTGTCAATCTTCATTTCTGAAAGTTCATTTTGAAGTCTGCAAAGGTCTTCATTTCGATTTAGTTTTTTTCCTGATTTACTAAAATATATATAAAGAATTAATGTATTTAAATTTTTTGAAGTGTTACATTAAAATGAAAATTGTTCATATTATTGGACAACTATGTGATGTTTCAATATGTGTATACATGTTTAAATCAAGGTAAAGACACGTATCTTCTCTTTATGGTGAAAATATTCAAATTTCTTTCTTTTGGCTTTTGGATGTATATAAAACATAACTGCTTAACGTAGTTGCTCTACTGTGCAATCCCACACCAGACCTTCTTACTTCTGCCTGGCTGAGCTTAGTCCTAGCAAAAACCATCACCATTTTCCATTAACTAGGACTCAGCTGTGTTTCAGTTCTCGCATCCACAGCATGTCCTCTATGTGAAGCAGAATTCGACTTTTTGAGAGGAGAAAAATTCTTTAGTGAAAAAAACATTTTCCACTTCTTTATGGTCAAATAAAAAACAAACAATCATACAAACAAACGATATTGTCCAGTTATCCAAAATCTCCAATGATGGAGATTTTCTCTTACGTTTTCTTCTTGTAATTTACAGTGTCAAATCTTATGTCTAAATCTTTTGTCTATATTCAGTTAAATTTTTGTACATTAATGATATAAGAATTCAGTTTCATTCTTTTAAGTGTGTATACACAGGTTTCCAAACAACATTTTTATTATTTTGTTTATTTTTAAGGAAATAAAACCAAACAAAACAGAATAAAGACAATCAAAACAAAGTAGTGAAAGCAATACAGGACCAAACAACATAAAGCCACTGTCCTTTTCCAAATACAGGTTGTTAGTATCTTTGTCAAAATTTAACCATAAGTACTGTGACATATTTCTAAGTTTTATTCTTTCTTCTATTGGTTGATGCACCTGTTTTCATGCAAATACAATGATGGCTTGATTATCATTACTTAATAATAGATTTTAAATGCAGGGAGGTTGAACTCAATACTATTTTCCATAATGGCTGTACTAATTTATGTTTTCATCAATACTGTGCAAGACTTTTATTTTCTGCACATCCACATCAAAACTTGTTATCAATTATATTTGTAATAATAGCCATTGTAATTGGAGTGAGAGGTAATCTCATGTAGTTTTGATTAGCAATTCCTGATAAGGAGTGATGTTGTTCTTTATATGCATCTTAAAAACTTGTATGTTTTCCTTTAAGAAATAACCATTCAGATCTATGATTTATTTCAATGCTCTGTTTATTTAGTCATCTTTCTATTGTTATATGAATCCTTACACATTCTGGATATGTGAGGAATAGATATTTCCTTACATATTCTGAATATTATCCCCTTGTCAGATGTATAGTTTTGCAAAATTATTTTTCCATTATGGAAGTTATATCTTCACTCTATTGATAAATCTTTGCTGTTCAAAAACTTTTAAGTTTGATTTAATGCCATTTGTTTATTTTTTCTTCTCTTTGTTGAGGTGTTATGGTCTTTAAAAAAAACCCAAAATTATCTTCCATTTCAATATCCTAAAGCATTTCCTTCACACTTTCTTTTAGCAGTTTAATATTTTAAATCTCAGTCTTAATCCAAATTGAGTTGATTTTTGTAGCTAATGTGGGAAAAGGTGCTTTGTTTTATTCTTCTGGATGTCAGTATTTACTTTCCTAGAATCAATTGTTAAAAAGACCCTGCTTTGGAACTGGACTGCCGGTGGGTGTGAGTTCCTGCACAACATCCCAAGCAACCAGAGAGTTTAAGATCACCACTCCCAGTAGCCAAGGCCCCGCCTAGCTTCCAGCCACACTAGGCTGGGCTCTGCAAGTTTCAGGCCTGCCTGGGCCATACCCGATGATTTTCTTTCAATATGGGGATCTCGGCTATTGACAGAGGTTCCATAACAGAGAAGAAATGGACAGATTCCTAGAAGCATATGAAGTACTAAAGCTGGGTCAAGAAGATGTAAAACTGCTGAATAACCCAATTTCTATTAATGAAATTGAAAATGTAATTGAATCCTTACCTACAAAGAAGAGCCCAGGCCCAGACATATTCAGTGCAGAATTCTACAAGAAATACAAAGAGGACTTAATGCCAACACTCCTCAAAGATTCAATGAAATTGAAAGGGAAGCAATTCTTCCTAAGTCATTCCTGGAAGCAAATATTACTCGAGTACCAAAACCTGAGAAAGACTCAACTAAAAAAGAGAACTACAGGCCAGTCTCCCTAATGAACACAGATGCAAAAATCCTCAATAAAATATTGGCAAACAGATGGAACAAATCATCAAGAAGATTATATACCACGACAAAGTGGGATTCATTCCAGGCATGGAAGGATGGCTCAACATATGAAAATCAATAAATGAAATCCATCATATCAATAAAGCCAAAAGTAAGAATCACATGATCATTTCTATAGATTCAGAAAAAGCTTTTGATAAGGTCCAACATTTATTCATAATAAGAGCCTTACAGAAAAATGGAATAGATAGTCTTTACATCAATATTATAAAGGCCATCTATGACAAACCAACAGCCAGCATCATATTAAATGGCCAAAATCTGAAGGCCTTTACCTTAAAATCAGGCACAAGACAAGGATGTAACTTATCACCACTCCTATTCAATATAGTACTGGGAATACTAGCCAGAGCAATTAGACAAGAGAGAGAAATAAAAGGGGTAAAGATAGGAAAAGAGGAAGCTAAATTATCATTATTTGCAGATGACATGGTACTCTACAAAGCAGACCCCCAAAACTCTATTGAAAGGATCCTAAATATAATATAATAAATATAATAAATAAATTCAGCAATATAGTTGGTACAAAATCAGTACTCAAAAATCAGTAGCATTCCTATACACTAACAACAAAATCACTGAGAGAAAAATAAGAGAAGCCACATCCTTTACACTAGCATCCAAAAAATGAAATACTTAGGAACTAATCTCACAAAAAGAGTAAAATATCTATACATGGAAAATTATAATACCCTGAAAAAGAAATCAAAGATGATCTCAGAAAATGAAGAGAAAATAGACATCTCTTGTTCATGGATAGGAAGAATAAATATTGTGAAACTGGCCATTCTCTCAAAACTGTTATACATATTCAATGCAAGCCCAAAGAAAATACCATCAACATACCTCATAGATCTAGACAATCATTCCTAAAATTTATCTGGAACCAGAAGAGACCTAGACTAGTAAAGATAATTCTAAGCAGCAAAGGCAAAGCATGAGGCATCACAATCACTGACTTGAAGTTATACTACAAAGCAACTGTAATAAAATCAATATGGTGCTGGAATAAAAACAGATCTGAAGATCAATGGAATAGATTAGAAGATACAATCACAACTACTAACACATTCAACCACCTTATCTTTGATAAAGGACCCAAACATGTTCACTGGGAGAACGACAGTCCCTTAAATAGATGGTGTTGGAAAAACTGGCTCTTCATATGCCAAAAACTAAAACTAGACTCATGCCTATCACCATGTACTAAACTAAAATCTAAATGGATCAAAGATTTGAATATTAAAACAGAAACACTAAATCTGTTGGAAGACAAATTGGGCAAAAATCTTGAAGACATACGGTAGGTAGAGAATTCATGAAAAGGAAACAAACCATGCAGGAATTACTTTCTGGAATCAATAACTGGAATAATGTCTTATTAAAAATTTTCTGCATGTCAAAAGAAATCTCCACCATAGTGAAAAGAAAACCCAGAAACTGGGAAAAAAATCTTTGTGAACTCTCCCTCAGACAAAGGACTTCTATCTAAAACATATAAAGAATTTAAAAAAATCCATCCCCCAAAATTCAAAGAACCAATCCAAAAATGGGCATCTGAGATGAATACACACTTCTTAGATGAGGAAATACAAATGGTAAATAAATACATGAAAAATATGTTCATCATCATAAGTCATTAGAGAAATACAATTTAAAACCACACTGAGATTCCATCTCACTCCAGAAAGAATGGCCAGGATCAAGAAAACTACCAACAACAAATACTGGAGAGGCTGTGGGGGAAAAGGAACTCTCCTGCACTATTGGTGTGAGTGTAGACTGGTGCAACAATTGTCTAGGTCAGTCTGGAGATTTCTCAAAAACGCTGGGATTGGAAGTCCCATTTGTTCCAGCTATTCCACTTCTAGGCACATTCCCAGAAGAACTGAAAACATCATACCTCAGTGATGTATGTGCACCCATGTTTATAGCAGCACAATTTGTAATAGCCTGATCTTGGAAACAACCTAAGTGTCCATCAATTGAGGAATGGATAAAAATGTTGTGATATTTTTGTACAATGGAGTACTACTCAGCTATAAAGAATGATCACATTGAGATATTTATAAATAAATGGGCACAGCTTGAGACCATACTCATAAGTGAAATAAATCAAACTCATTTGTGTAAATATCATATAGTCTCCCTAGTGTAAGCACTGGTAAGAATACATAAAAGTTTATGGTAATCATGATTCCCCATTACATTGCTTTGATGAAGCCTTATAATGTTTCCATTCATTAGCTGAAATGATTTTATCCTGAGTTGTTTGATAAACAGCTATTTTCAAGATATAAACAGCTATTTTCAAGACATTATAATAGCCAGTGCTGAGTTAATATAGTCTTGTTTTGAAGTCCTACTATACTTTTATTCTTCTTTTTCTATTGGTTCTATCATGTAGTACCTTATTGGATTTTATTATGTGTGGTAGTATAAACAAATTTTTTATGAACAGTGTGATAATAGAGTAGCCATTGTTCATTATCTGTTATTTGGTCCCGAATGCCCTGTAATACTTTCATTCTCTTCAATGGTTTATACTATTTTGTTATGTTTGATACTACTGTGTATGAAAGTATCCTCAACTATTTCAAGAAAAGAGACATTATGGTAGCTAATGTTATATCAGGTTGCCTTGAGGTGAAATACTGTGTTGCTTAAGTTGTTCCATTCTGATTTGCTTTGTCATGTCCTCTTTTATCTTAGTCTCTTTAAAATAAAAAAAAAATTTTAAAAGATCCTGATTTCTCCAATGAATATTCTTAGTATGTTTGTCAAGTATCAGTTGATTATTGATGTGAGTTTATTTCTCAGTTCCCCAGTTTGTTCCACTTGTCTGTTTATTTTTTTTATGCTGACACTATTCTATTTTTAGTTACTATAGCCTAATAGTATATTTTGAAGTCAAGTAGTCCTGCTTGTTCTTTATTTGTTCATACATGTTTTGACTACCTAGGTTTTTTCTTTTGTGGTTTCACACAAGTTTAAGAATATTTTTCTTGTTCTCTCAAGAAAATCATTAGCATTTTGACAAAAATTGAAATCTCTTTGTAGATTTTGTTGTGTAATATTGACATTTAAAACACTAACACTTTAAGTAAAGACTAAACAAAACAGTAAATGGGTAGTTATAATACATACTTGCAAAGAAAATAATAGAAAATTATAAATCACTAATTGATGTTTACATATTGTCCTCTTACAAATAATTGTTCAAGATACAGAAGTGGGACATGTAAGTGGGAATTTAAACAGTGAGATTGCCAATAGCTCTATTCAACTATCCAACAAAAATTTAGTAATATGGTTATCTATCCTACAGACTTAAACATATATGCCATTATCCATATCTTCCTTTATACTGAGATTAAACAAAACAAAGCAGACTAAAGTCACTCTGGACAAAGAATAATAGTATTGCTGGATTTCACATCATGACACTTCGGGATCAGCACTGCATACTGTAGTGTCTTTCTCCCTTCAAAGTACTTGTTCATTTCATCATGTGTTGTAAGATCAGTTCTCATAAACTGTTCATAGGTTCTACATATGCATGAGTCTTAACATGTATTTCTATCCTTTTTATATTATAGGGGGAACCAAAACAAAGCAAGACAGAACAGAACATATCCCTATAGATACATAAAACAAAAAAGACATGTAAAACCACTTTATAAGGAGTTCTACCGTGATTGCTGTGTTATCTCTTGTTATCTTCAACAGAATTGGCATTATCATCAGATATAGTAAAATTGGATATATCATTATATAACAGTATTGATAGAAACACAACTTTGTAGATAGTGTTAAACTGCAAAAACAGGTAGTATTGAAACCAGAAAGGGTATCAGAGTGAATCTTGTCATTTTCAGTATAGTTGTCTATACTCTCAGATTTGATATTATCAATTATAACAGTTTTGAATAAAATCTGTTGGTAACAAACAGCAATCAAACAAACCAAATTTAACTAAGATCAGTCATGATATAACAGTATAAGTTATGCAGGGCTCCAGATTAAGTTAATAGGAAATTAAAGATGTTTATTGTGCTATACCCTGACATTTTTTGGATGGCCATCTGTGCCCTCAGATCTAGTGCTTGTAGACAAACTGAGACAGAATAAGTTCTATCTAAGCAGAACGGTGTGAGTAATATGGGCTTTGATTTCTGATACACTATTAATAATATCTTCTGCTGTCTTTTTAAAGACTGTTTCTCCCCTTTCACTCCCCCAGGTAATATTGTGCATTTTGGGGGTCTCACCAACACCCTCAGATTTATATTAAGGGGGACAACCTGCTATTTACCTAAGAAACCTCTTGGATGTGATCTCTAGTTGTATTCCTTTACCTATTAAAGCCTGTTTTTCCCACCTCTCCTCAATTACTAGTCTAGTTGCCCCTATTACTCTCTGATTCCCTGTCACATAGAGCATTGTTTTCTCATATTTGATTTTCAGTCCATGCTTTTTCATGTTAATTATGTTTCCTATAAATAGCATGTCGGTGGACTCTACCTCCTGATCTACTCTGCCTGTGATTCTCTCTTATTTTTAATTTAGTGTGTCAAGGCCATGTATATTATAGATTGCAGTCAATTTTCTCTGCCTCATTTGTATTGTGCTCTTTTTCTGTCATTAGTTGTCTGTTTGTCTTCATTTCACTTTCTGCTCCATTCATTGAGGCCTCTATGCCACTGTTGCTGGAATCCTGATGCTTTTCTCTCTCTTTGGAATGTCCTGCAGTATTCTCTGTAGAGTTGGACTTGTGGTCACGAATTCCCCGGTGCCTCGTTGTCTTGGAAGCATCAAACAATCTCCATCAATTTCTAGAGACAGTTTTTCAGGGTACATAAATCTGGGCTAGAGATTGTTTTATTTCAGGGCTTGGAATACTTCACTCCAGGCTCTTCTTGATTTGATGGTTTGTATCGAGAAGTCTGCTGTAATTCTGATGTGGTTTCCCTTAGAAGTAATCTGTTTCTGGTCTCTGGCAGCTTTTAATATTCTGTTTTTATATTGGATTTCTGGGATCCTGATTATTATATGGTTGGGTGTAGATTTGTTTTGGTTGTAGGTGGCTGGAGTTCTGTATGCCGCATACATTTGAATATCATTTCCTTTTCTTATATTTGAGAAGTTTTCCTAATTATTTCTGTGAATAGCCTTTGTAGTTCCTTTGTATGTGTCCCTGGTTCTTCATTCCATTCTTTATTCTTAAGTTATAGATCCTCTTGTCATCTTCATATTGTTACTGCTTGTTCCCTTGATATTTTTAAGAAATTTTCCCTTTCATGATCTCACATTGCAAACCTACCCTCCAGTTTGGATAATCTATCCTTAGTTTCTTTCAAGCAGTTTTGCCAGTTTTCAATGGAGTTTTTAATTTCCTGATAATCTCTTTGAACTTGCTTCATATACTCTATGTTTTCTTTATAGTCTTCATCAAACAATTCTCCCCTTTTGTTGTGTTCCTCCATTCTTCCATCTGTTCTTCTTGAGAGGTGCTTAGCCTTATATCTTACTTTATTTGATTAAATATTTCACTTTTGAACTCCTCTATGAGGTCCCGAATATATCTCTTTGTATCTACTGGTGCAGTGTCTGATATTGTATGTTTGCTGTCTTCAATCTCCTTTGAGATTTGTATTTACCTTTTGTGGATCAGGGTTGGGCCTGGGAACATTTTCTTCTTGCTTCCTCTTCTCATATTTTTTGTTTCTTCCATACCGATGTATATAGAAGGACCCCGTTTCTTTCTTTATTGGTTATGATTCTTCTGAAGCACACTTGCTAGATGGTCCTGCCCACTGCAGGGTGCTATTGAGGTGCAAACAGGGGCAGCATATGCTGGCCCCTCCCTTCCAAGTCAGTCAGCCTGCTGAGGCCTTCACTGCTCAGTGTACACTGCTGGGCATAGGGAATTGGTTCGGGATAACCTATTGGATCTCAGCCAGGGGCATGACCCAGGCCAAGGCTCCCCACCAATCCCGTTTGAGAAGGGAGCACCTGACTGAAGTCACTGCTGCTCCTTGTTCTTGCCAGTCTTCCCAATCTCAGAATGTCATATGTTGGAGCCCCTTTTTCGTGGAATGGTTTGATTCCCATCATTCACTGCAGGTCGAGGCAAGTTCCCTGCCAGCTCAGCTCTCCTTTTGGCTCGCCGACCCCCAACCTAAGGGTGACTGTGTTTTCAGTGGTTTGAGGGAGCAGGATTTAAGGTGGCTGCATAAGTCGTGGCTGTGCAAATATGGGTGCTGCAGTGGGGGCACTGAGCCTTTATCTGTTCCCAATTGTAGCACCAGGAAGGTATGTTTGATTGGTTCTTCCCATCTTAGTTTCTTTCTGGATTGAGAATATTCATCTCCCTCTGTTTGGGACTCCTATCGCTGTGTTATTTTGCAATCTAAGTTGACTATCTCAGGGAGCTTCTGTAGCCTGCTGTTATCTATCCACCATCTTTACCCGAAGTAGTGCTCTATTGTGTATAAGTACTGCATTTTCTTTATGCCTTCTTCTGTTGATGAGCATATAAACATTTCAAGATTCAGCTGTTATAAACTGAGCTGTTATGAACACATAAAGATGAGGCATTCAAAGATAAATGTATGTACCTTGCTATCATGATATTAAGTAAAATAAATCAGACACACAAACTTAACTATCTCATGGTTTCTCTTACATGAGAAACCCAAAATACAATATAAAGAGCAAAATAAAAGTTAAACAACAGGAAACAATAGGGTATTTTTGTTAAGTAGGAAAGGGAACAAGAAATGGAGAGTTGGAGGAAGGAGAGGGAATGGGGTTGGGAAGAAGAATTCAAAGAAAAAATGGAAACATAATTTTACAAATGTGAAGGAAACCAAAAGTTGGAAGAAATTGCAAGGGATGGACGGCATACGAGGGTGAAAAAGGGTGTGTTATGTACATGTTCCAATTCCCCACAATAAATGTTATCATTATTTACCACAAATATGTACTAATAAAAGCATAAAAAGAAAAAAGAAAAAAAACTTAAAAGCAAATTTTTAATTCATTCTGCATGGATGCAAGGTGTGTGCTAAGAAGAAATTCTATTCTCCAGATTTTAAAGGTGACCAGAAATCTATGGCAGAAACAAACAACATAAAATACTTGGTAATATACTTGGGTTTTAATAAAATTTATTGAATGCTAACTATTTTAACAATTGGTCATTTTTAAAAAGTGCAAGTACTAGAGCAGTTAAAGACAAGGATAAAAGATCTAGAACTCCTTGACCCATGTCATGCTATATTCCTTGTTATTTGATTTTGATTTTAATAAATTGACAATCTAATACAGTTATATCCATAACTTTTCTCATCATGCTGGGTATACTATAAAAGATTTGTTTATTTACATATTTCCCAGAAGCTAATTTTGGCTGTGATCATTAAAACAGCAATCTGTCTGGTATTAGACATTAACCTTAGATATTATTTCCCCTACATGGAAATAGATACTCTAGATTTAGAATAAAATAGGAAGTGTTCTATTGTGATTAGCTTGTGTCACCTACATAGTTGTGGATAGTTTCATTAACTTCTCAGGCCAAGAAATTGTATCTTTGTATATTTAAAGTATAGGTCTGATTATGTCAATATTGCAAAGTGGTTATAAGAAATTTTTATATATGTATTAATGTTTTTATTATTGATACTAATTATTTATATGAGAAATTTTGTAGTCTATCATCCAGTTAAGACATTTTGCTTCATAAAATCTTTTCATGAATCACAGAAGAATTCAGGTCCATCACTTACAGACACACCACATGCTTGGCATCAAATAACATTTCTATAATTTATTATTCTTGGAATTGAGTATCATTTATAGCACATATGATAATAAACAATATGTTCTGGAAAATGTGACACATTTATTTGCTATTTCTTATCAAAATAATTCAAGTGATAGATTAAGAAGTAAAATAGGTAAATTTTATTACTCTTTGTAGCCTCAAAAAATCATTCATTTGTTATTTTATCAATTTCAAGACTTGGGCTTCTAACTATATTTTCATTTCTAAATGAAAGTTCATTGATGAGTCATCCAGAATTTGAATTTAGTAAGACTAGATATTCCAGGTTTAATAATTTAAGGATTTTGGTCATACTTATTCAATGAGAATACTAATCTGAAGAAAAGTTTTCTAAGAGTGTATTCATTAAATTTTTTTCAGTTGTAAGCTGCAGAAACATAATTTAAAATAAATCAATAAAGCTGAGTATAGTAGCATGTACCAGTTCTATAACCTACTTGGGAGCCTAAAACAAGACAATAATTTAAACTTAAAACTTAAGATCAACAAGGGAAACAGCACTGCCATCTCAAATGAATGAATGAATAAATAAAATTAATGAAATAGGTAAAGAAGGAATTTCATGGAGGCAAATATCTTTAAACTTATTCCATGATCAGGTGAATTATGATGTTAAGTACAAAAAAATAATATGAGATATCCTAGTTCTTTCAGTCTACACATCAGTCTATAATCAGAGAACTAGAAAGGAAAATTATTGAAAAGGTGCCAAAGTTAAACCAAATTCTAAAATAGTTTTGACAACTGGTTACTGTTATGATTTGTGTCTATAAGTCCCCCAAACATTCATGTGATCACAGGTGGGGCTTTTCATAGGTGATTGAGTCTAGTGTGTGATTTTAGGAATAAATGCGATTCTGGGATCAAGGGTAAGTGATTACTAAATTAGTTCATTGATTGATTTGGCACAGTTCTGTGAATGAAATCCCTCCCTTGGTGAGTTTCAGGGACCTGGCCTAGATCCCCAATCTCCCAAATGAGTGTCGGGTGAATGCTTAAAATAAATGAGGTAAGTGTTAAGATTTTATGGCTCCAGGAGAATGAAAGCCTTGAACAGGGTTCAATACTCTGGTGACTAGAACAAAGGTATCCTCAGCTGTGATCTTATCTTGCCATGGCCATGCAGCAGCCCTGCATGTGTGTTCAATTTCCCATTCCAATGGCCCTCAACATGTGAATGCTGGATAAAATACAAAGGACAGAAATAGTGCTGGATAAAATACAAAGGACTCTGGATGAAATACGTGGACAGAAAGCGGGCCACTGGAGTTGCTTGCTGCTTCTTTTGTACCTCACTGCTTTGCTGCCTTCTGCCTACTATGAATTGTTTCTCTTCTGTGATGCACCTTGGCCATGATATCCTGCTTTGGAGCCAGCCAGCTGTGAACTGAAATCCATAAAAACTGTAAGCCAAGATAAACACTTCCTCCTTTAACTTTGGTTGTTGGGTATTTTTTCTTACTAATGAGAAAAGTAACTAAGGCAGCTATATAATTGGTTTCAGTGACCTCCTTTTAGAAAGGAAATTTAAGTGAACAATTTGCACAAATACAATTTAATATGATATAATATCTTAATACTATATAAATATTTATGTATTTATATCTTCTTATAGGTCTAGATAACTTTCTCAAACACAATTTCCTAGAGCTGTTATTTAAATATATTCAAAACTGGGTGTCTTAAAAGAAAAAAAAATTCTTTTGTGATTTTGAATGCAAGAAGATTGAAATGTAAATGTTGGGAGGATTGATTTTTCTGAAGATCATTAGGGAAGAATTTGTTATGGTTTTTTCATATACTTGTGGCATTCTCCTTGAAATGAGTCAGTAAACAAATTTCTTTTTTCATAAAGAAGTCAATTATTTTGAATCAGAGTTAAACCAAATTATCTCTTAATAACTTACATTTCTTGTGAGGGCTTACTTTCAAATAAGGTCTTTTCCAGAGGTACCATAAGTAAGATTTTAATATTCTGAGGCACTGGGAGTTACGGCTTTGAGATTCTAATGATTGTTGAACACTCGATTCTACCTATAACAACTAATCCACTTTGAACTTTTAGTCACAGACATATAAAGTTTACATTTCTTTTTTCCTCATTCCTTCACGTTTCCAAGGCTAGTAGAAAATATGCTCTCTACATAGCTTTCTTTCTCTAAGTGTATAGTTTGAGTCTCATAATTTATTTGGTTCACTGCAGTCCATGTGACTAAGAAGAGCTCAGAAAGATGTAAAAGAATTTTATTTGTCTTCTGAAAAATTTTATTTCCTGTTGACACTTCTTATGTAACTGGCATACAATGTCACTTTTGTAAGGTGACCCTATATGATGAGGACCACCTTGTCATCTATTTCTCCAATAGTTCTTTTCCTAGTCAAAAAGAAGTCTTTCAGATTACAGGAGGTTAGAGAAAGCACATATCTTCTCCAACATGTTACAATTGGCAGCCACATGAAGAGCTTGGATTATAAAGTCATACTGTCTTTGAAGCAATGCTTAGTTGGACAATATTTAAAATTTCTCTTCCTTTGGTTTTCAGTATCTTTACTTTTGACTTTTATGTTGAGTGGCTTCTACCAGAGCACTCCCAAGAGATCAAATTCTTGGCTGAAAGAAGAATGGTGCCTTGTTGGCATTTTAGAAATCAGTAAGATTCCAATCATTTCAGATTGAAGGGTGTAAAAATGTATATTTTTCACTTAAAAAGAGAGTTCGTGGAATACTTACTCGTTTGGAGCTGCATCAGGAAGTGTATCCTGAGTTCAGACATTCAACCTCTTAGAGACTTCAGCCATGATCCAAGGAGATCAAGCTACTGCTCAAGATGGTTGCCAAAATTGATATTATCCATACAGTACAGGTGTTTTTGGTCATACAGAATGCAAGAACTATGGAATCACAGCAGTTTCCAACCAGGTTTCAGAAGAAGGTATGGGTGACAAGGCAAAAATGTATGACAGAGATAGAATGCTGCTAGAAACTGAAGGGAGACAATGCATAAAGCAAGGAAAGCAAAGGTGAAGGTGAAGTGGACACCCCAGGAAGTTGTAGTTTCCATCAACATAGAACATCTACTAAAGGAATGTAGTTAGAGGGTCCAGCCCAAGAGAGAAGTCATATGTACTGAAACCAGCAAGAAATAAGGGTTTTGCTCCACAACCCATCCTGGGTACTGGATCTGCAACAACAGTATTTAATGTTTGTTCTGCAGGTTTTTAGTCTTTGTTTAATTCAAATTCTGTGTATTCTCCTATTCCAATTCTTTTTGAAATGTTTACCTTGTGAGATTGTATATTTGAAGTGTTTAACTTTCTTTCTGATTTTGATAGGGTCACAAAGCTAAGAGTTTGTCTTGATTCTTAGAGGACACATTGAATTTGAACTTTTAATCACTGCTTTAATTGTTAAGACCTTGCAGGTCTTAGAGTTTGACTAAATGCATTTTACATAATGAGATGAATGTTAATCTTTTGAAGACAAGAAATGAAATGTTATGGCTTAGATCTTAACTATTCCCCTTAAGTCTCCTGATCAATGGAGGGGCATAATTCGATATATTTAGACACTGATGACTTGGGTTGGAAAGAGTTGTATTTCTCACTACAGCTCTTCCCTTCTCTCTTCCATTCTAGGATTCATTCATTACACCCCTTTTGTCTACTATGCAATTCTGCCATGTTGTTTCTTCCTCAGAGTCAACTAATCATGAACTGAACCCTTGAAACTATGAGCTAAAATAAACTTCTCTTTTAAATTGTTTGTTCTGGGTATTTTTTCATAAAGACAAGACACTAATACAGGTGGAAAGTTGGTTGAAATAATATTCATATCAATTTATTCACTTGAAAAAAGATATTCATATCAATTTATTCACTTGAAAAAAGAAAGTATATAAATAAATTTGCTGTTAAATATTAAACTAATTTGTTATATTTCATTTATACTATAAATTTTAGAGTTAACTTTTCTCTTGGATAAATATCATGCATTTTCACTTTCTAAACACCTAAATACTTGCCATTTAAAAGTCTCTCAAGAGGATAATGAGTTAATAATCTTGCTCTATTATCAGGGCTCTATCCAAAGTTCCCAATCTCCCAAATGGGTGCAAAACAAAGGCTTAAATAAATGAGACAAGTAGTATGATTTTAGGGCTCCAGGAGCATCAAAACCCTCTGCAAGGTTCTTGACTTTGGAGGCAAAGACAAAGAGCTTCTCTGGGCAGCCCGTATTTATTAGGTACTCAAACAAGAAGAAGGGATACTAAGAAAAGTGCAAGAAATGTACAGGACCTTGGGAGTCACTTCAAAGACTTCTCCAAGTAGGAAATTATGCCAATTTAGGGAAAGCGCCTTATCTTCATGATGACATTTATGACAAGAGTGAGACTGCAGGAGTGAGATTCCTGACCCTGCAGTCTCTTTCTACTTAATTGGGGTTGGAGTCAAATGTCTTCAGCTGTGGCCTTGTCTTGCCCTTTGAGATACTTCTGGCATCACAGGCTACTATAGGTCTCAGACAGAAGCAGTGATTCATAGGGGTTCACTTACTATGAATCAGATCTCATTGCCAGGCAAGAGGCCTAAGCCTAGGATGGACTCACAGATAGGCATAATAAGCAAATTAATTTTAAATCCTGCTCAGAGCCACTTTATAGTTGTCTCCAACACTTTATAGAATCTATGAATTTAATCTTAATCAAAAAATGGAGAGTCAAACACAGGTACATTCATCTAGTAAAGAAGATAATGCTTATTTTTTGGTTTAATTTAGCAAACTTGTTTCAGTACTCTTTTTCTTATTGACTATATTTTTCCTTCTAAATATATACATATATATTTTTCTTCTGGCTATACTTATATATATTCAAATTTTTTCCCAATATTGTTTGAAATCATAGATAGTTCTGTTAGTGCCTGATGTGTACAAAAACATAAAATAACATTTTTATGTTATTTATGTACTTTGGATAATGCTTTTAAAAATTATTATGAAGACATATAAGGTATAAATTATACTTTGGACCAGATATAATCTTTAAAATGGCAAGTTTTCTGATGTAAAAAAAAATTTTAAATTTTTCATAATCAAACACACAATTATTGATAATTATAAATAATGAGATTATTAAACCTTATTACTCACTTTTATAACCACTTTAGCCATCTTACAGAGATATAAAAAATATTTATTTTCTCTAGAAAACTTGCTAAACATGAAAAATATATGAATTTATCATACTGAGAGCTTGATACAATGAGTAGTCACGGTTGTAATAAAGCCACTAATTCTCTGATGTACTGAAGTAATTGGTCCCAGATGACTTGACCTTTGAATGAAGGAACTAGATATTAAGCCCTGCAACGTTGACTTCAAAGTCTACAACTTCTCTCCTATCTCAGAAATTCATTCTCAACAACTCACAGATTAGCTTGTTAGAAGAGTGAACTTTAATGAGGTAATTACTATGAGTTTAGTCTAAATCCTCTAATAAGATTAACATAATTGCTTCAAATAACTGAATAAGCATAAAAAATGTCAAGTATTCTAATCTCTTGTATCAGAAAGCCAAAGTCTATAAAATTACTTTTATATTAAATTACATATCATATATAATAAAATTTGAGTAAGAAAAATCTGTCACTATTTCAGGGTTAGAGTCATTGCAAAAGTTTTGAATTGATACCTTTTAAAATGTCAGAAAAAGACTGATAATGGAGGAATTTCAACATAAACATGTTGATATTTTAAAATGTATGACATAAAAGGAATTTAAGCCTGGAGTCCTAGATTCTCCTCATACTCTGCCTCTATAGTTACAGGGCCTGAGCAAATTAATAAGATTGCACTACAGTTGTATGAATTAGAATGGTTGAATTACATGATCTCTAGGATCTTTCTAGCTTTAGTATTTTTAAATGTATCAAGGTATATGTACTAGAGAACAAACAACATATGCAAGGAAACATCATTTTTCTGGCTTAAAAACTGAACAACAATGATTTTCAATTGCATTACAGGCATGCAGATAAGAAATGGTGTGAGATTAAGAGTTTTTACTTGGATTATTGTGAAAGTCTAAGTTAGATTTTGGTGTAAAATATTCACAATGCTCAGAAAATTAAAACTATTACACAAACACTTGCGATTAGCATAAAATATTGGATTAAACTATTTTTCTTACACAATATATTTAATCCCTCTAATCAAGATTTCAGCCACTTCACTGGCATAGTCTTTTCACTATTCTCAGCCTTATATATCATGCTGGAGAAACAAATAGAAACTGCTATAATTTTCTTCAATTCTTTATTACAATCAGAACTCTCTCAGGAGTATTTTTAAATGAAAACCAAAAGATAAATAGAACAGGATCTAAGGCAGGATAAAAAGTAGAGTTTTACTTTCTTCTTTCTTATCTCATAAAAAATGTACATATAAAGCTAGTGAGAGAGGATAAAAATACTCCTCAGAAAAAGTGCAAATGACCAACAAATACATGAAAAATTATTCAACATGTCTGACCATTAGAGAAATACAAATTAAAACAGCACTGAGATTCTATACTATTTCAGAAAGAATAGCTGTCATCATGAAATCAAATGCTGGGATTTTTAGCTCAGTGGTTCAGCTCCTGCCTGCCAAGCATGAGATCCTAAATTAGATTCCTGGTACCCAAAGGAAGAAAAAGAAGGAGGAGGAGGAGAATGAGTGAAAGAAAGAAAATAAAAAAGAGAACAGAAGAGAAGAGAAGAGAAGAGAAGAGAAGAGAAGAGAAGAGAAGGGAAGGGAAGGGAAGGGAAGGGAAGGGAAGGGAAGGGAAGGGAAGGGAAGGGAAGGGAAGGGAAGGGAAGGGAAGGGAAGAGAAGAGAAGAGAAGAGAAGAGAAGAGAAGAGAAGAGAAGAGAAAAAAATCCAATTATGGATTCTCTTTTGGCTTGTTGAATTTTGAGAGGTTTATGGATATACAGCGAAGATATCAGACCAAAAAATGTTAGTGTGGATGTTAAGGAAAAGTTTGAAGGTTAAAGATAACAATTTGGAAGACAAAATGGGAAAAATTACTAATACATTTGAAAGGGCAAACAATGATATGAAAATAATACCAGAATCATGGGGTCTTGTAGTCTCTTCCTGAAAGTCACCATAAATTTTCTTATAATATTTTCTTCTTTTTGTTCTAAAATTTTGATCCATTAAGTCATGTATAAAAATCTGGTGTCATAACTATTTGCATGGAATTAAATGAAATCTTTGTGGCAAATACATACATGATATTTAGATACTATTATTTTTCAGAATAATAATTTCATTACATTCAGAGGCATCTGGTCTTGGAATCATAAAATATTTTCCTCATGCCAAATTTTTAAATAAATTTAATGTATGTATTCTTAGCACTGAATATCAAAATACAAAATTGCTAAGCATATTTTTCCATGATATTTATTAAAGAAAGGGATATAAGAACATTAAGAAATGGCATTCATTTGTACAAAAAGGAAATACAAGGAATGTGAATGATAGGCCAATACAACTAAATCATTTTCATGTTTGGATTATTATGAACAAAGCTGCTGTGAACATTAATGTACAAATCTTTGAGCACATTCTTTTATTGTTCTTTGATGAGTCCTAGGATTACAATGGCTGAGATGTAACTTGAGAGAAACTGGTGAATTATTTTTCTAATTGGTTATACCAGTTTATTTACATCTCCATAGGCAGTGCATTCATTTCTCAACAACATTTTCCACCATCAAATATTGACACCCTAGGAGCTGTATACTATTAATTCTGTGTGGTTTTAATTTGCATTTTCTAATGATGTACTGAATATCTTTGCCCGTAATTATGTGCATTCTGTGTATTTTTTTAAATGAAGTTTCTCTTGAAACTATTTGATTAGTTTATAAATTCCTTTGCTTCCCTTTGCATTATTCAGTTGAAGTGTTTTCTTATACAACAAATTCAAGTTTTTTGGTAAATATGTGTTCTGCCAATGTTTCCTATTGCTGAGACCACACACCCAAACAAGTGCAGCTTAATGGAAAAAATGATTTGATGTCACTGTCTCAGAAGTTTTAGCCCATGATTCACAGAATCCAAGGTAAGAACATTATGATGGAGTGGAGTGATGCAGGAAAGTTTCTCATGTCACAGGAGCTAGAAGTATAGCACAGGTACAGTGCTACCGAAGAAGGGGCCAGATACAGGCCCCAATGCATGCCTTCGTGACACTCCTGTAAGTATGCTGTGCTAATTCCCTTCAGGCTATTCAAGCTAATAAAGTTGACACTTCCCTATCATATCTCATATCTTGTCAACTTGGCATCCTAATGGATCTCCTTAAACCACACTTAATATCCAAATAAATTTGAAAATTCCCCCAACATATATTTTATACAGATGAAAAGTGCAATATTCATTTCCTCAAAATTTCACTAGTCCCAGTACTTCTTGAAAGTATAAGTCAATGTCTTTTCGGAGACTCAAGGGAAACTGTTAGCTTTGATCATCTTCAAAATCAAAAAATAAAGATTTATCTCAGTGGCTCAAGATTTATCTCAGTGCTTGCCTGCTAAGGGCAAGGTCATGAGTTTGATTCCTGATCAAAAACAAACAAACAAAAAATCAAAAACAAGTTACCTGATCCCAAATTAAAATTGCACAAAGTAAACATTCTCATTGCAAAAGGAGTAAAAGAAAAAGAGAAAAGAACAGGACAAAAGCAAGACCAAAACCTGGCAGGGCAAATTCTGAGCCCTACAGTACTATGTCTGGCATCCAGATAGATGCGAGTTGCAGAGGACTTGGGAAGTTCCATTCCAATGGTATTCCAGGTGCAGTCTATGTAATCTTTCTCTTAGGCTGGTTCCGTTTTCATTATACATCTTTCACAGCAGATATTCCACATCCCTACTCTCTCCAATTCTGGGGTCACACCTTTGGATCATTCTGACAGGTTTACACACTGATCATAAAGAAGTTCCTTGCCTGACATTACAGATATTTTGATATCCATGTGAAGGATTTATAACCCTATAACTCTTGCATTTTGCATGCCTGAACAACCATCATCACAGTTCAGTGACAAAGTTTGTTGTCAATGATTTGTGCCATGGGTAGTGTAGCATCTCTGGATGACTGAACACATGAATGAGGAGTTAGAGGCTCTCTTCTCAAATGAATGGTTTACTTTTTGCATCCTGGGACCTATGATGGGTGAGCTTACTGGTTCATGAGCTACTCTCATAGTACCTTTCTTTTTGTTTTGATTCAAAATATTTGATTTTTTTTAATGGTAATAATTTCTAAAGCAAACACACATCTTTAGCCCCATGATTTTTTTCTGTTCAAAATTTAAGATTTTCAAATATTTCTACTTTACCTGAAAACTTTCCAGAAGCTCCCCAGAAACCAGTTCCAAATAAATCTTTCCTCCTTTAAGGTGTGAGTGTCAGATTTTTGCATATCAGCAATGAGAAAGTGACTAAGATTTTAATAATCACGTATCCAAAATAAGGGCTTGTGCTGTAACTGGTCTCAGCATAACCCTGTCTTACTACCTCACTTGATAAAAGATCAAAAGGAAAATGGCAGTCAATTATAATAATTGAAAAACAGCAGCATTTAAACATATTGCTGCTGTTTTTTCACTTAGCCATTGAAGTGAATTTATCTTAATTGGTTGAATATATACACTGTGACCTACTGTCCACTAATGTTTCAAATTTCCTTCCCTCCCCTCTATGTAGTAACCCATGATTTACCAGTGTGCAACTACCTATGTTGTTCCACAGTGCCATTTTTTTTGACAGTTTTACATTTCATTTTTCCTTTATGCCTTTCTCCTCCTGGGTAGCTGATTCAGTCTTCAAAATTTTATTAAAATATTTCCCATCCTGTACTATTTTCTATACTGCTTATAAAGACTCATTTATTTCCTACTAATATCTCTTTAATAAAATTCTTAATTATAACTACCTACTGTATCCTAACCTAGATCCCTGATCTCTCAACTGTATGGTGGAGGTTTAAATAAATGAGACAAATGGCATGATTTTAGGGCTCCAGGAGGGTCAAAACCCTTTAGCTGAGCTTGAGACTCTGCGGGCTAAGATAAGGACTTCTCTGGACTGCCCACTTTTATTAGGTTCACAACAAAGGGCAGGGAAACTGAGGAAAGTGCAGGAAATGAGAAGGACCTTGGGAGTCACTTCAAGGATGTCTCCAAGTAATGAAACAAGTCAGTTCAGTAGAACTGTCTTATCATGAAGACATGGTAGGAGTGAGACTGTAGGAATAATTCCTGCAGCTGCAGTCTCTACCTACTTAATTGGTTTTGAGCCAAGTGTCCACAGCTATGGCCTTACCTTACCCTTTAAGGTATCTCTGGCCTCACAGGCCACTACAGGTCTCAGCCAGGATGTGTGAATCAGCTCCTATTGCCAGGAAAGGGGCCAAGGTCTAGAAAAGACTCACAGTGAAACATAGAAAGCCAATTAGTAAAATTTAAATCCTGCTCAGAGCCACTGGGTAGTGGTCTCCAACAGCTACCTATTTCCATTATCTTATATAGGGACATGAGAGACCAGATATTAATAATTCTAGGTTAAGAAAGTAATGAACTGAGGAGAAACACTGAAAAAAAATCTGCTTAACATGAAAATATAATAAAGACTTAATCTGCATATCTTGAGAATATTGTACAATAATAGGTGGTGAGAGTTTTCACTTTACTATTTCTAAAAGTATTCATACCTTAAAATTTACAATATTTCATATACCATAGAGGCAGGTCATTGGATGTTTTACAGAAACTAGTTATCATTCTCTTCAGAAAAAAATGCCATTTTCTACTCTGCTGATTATTGGTGGAACTAGTTGAATCTGCTAGTCATCAAACTGATATGTTTATCTTTGTACTTCTAGAATTATAAATTGTGTTTCTTGGTTAGAATATATAGGCAATAAAGAGGCAAAAGAGAAACAAAGCAATGGGATTTAGTCAAATTGAGTCTTGGCTGGCAATGCACTTTATGGAAGAACACTGATAGAATTGATGCGGCAAAGATATGGCTCAAGGACTTCTCCTAACTTCTCAACTCATATTTCCTAACTACCTATAATAATTGTTAGCATTATAATGAAATAGGTCTAATACATTGTTACAATTCAGTCTAAGAAATGGTGAAATTTGCCAAGATTGATAGACTGAGGATTCCTTAAGAAATCTAACATGAGGAAAAATTTGTAAGAATGATGAATGATGAAGGACTTAATAAAGAAGGAGCCCTCATAAATAGATTTCAAGTAATAGATACATACATATATATATTCAATTACTCATGGATATGTTATAAGAATCTGTATTACACAAACTATCAGTACCACATATAGCTCCAGAAAGAACAGAGGTAATATCTTCCTTTCTTTTTAGTGAAGTGCAGAGCCTCCAATATATTGCTACATTTTCTTTTCTCAAATTTGTGATGTACAAAGCTAATAGAATAATAATATTGTTTAAGGATTGCAAAAATTTATGTGAGACACTATGGAAAAATATTCTGATGACTAAGAACAAATTCATTCTTAGTATTATTTTTCCTACTATTTACAGTTGTTACTATTATTAACTGTTATTGTAATTATGGATATCTAGACATGACATAAATAAACTTATGCCTTTACTATTTCTTACTATTATGCATACAAAATTGAAACCCAAATTTGGGCATGTCTCCTTGTGATCTTTGGGAAAAACTATAAGAGAAAGAAAGATGCTGATGGTGTTTATACTGAGTCTCTGAATCACACCAGGGGCATCTTATTAGCAGCCTATTTCTAATGTAAAAGTTGTATTTTAAGTCATGTGCTTTAAGTCACTACTTAGTAAGTTTTTTTCCTTTGTCTCTCGAACCACTCTTGATATTTTAATAATGAAACAAAAATAATTTTAGGAATAGTAGACACTTCAACTCATGATGATTTTGAACAAAGGGAAGTAATTCTGTATTTGCACTAAAAAATAATGGTACAAAGAGCCATTGGATTCTTTAATGGGAGCAGAAGTGAAGTCAACAGCATTGGAGGCTCAAACAATAAGCCCATATTTTCTATTCCCGGTGTTGGAGTCTATTTTCCTCACTGGTAAAATGGAGGTAAATAATTAATTCTTTTATTTATTTTTTAGTAGAACTTACTTGCAGTACATATATTTACCTTCCTTGTATGGAACTGAACATGTATGTAACACGTCTGTGCTCTTTTTCATCCACTTTCCCTTCTCTTCCACGTCCTCCCTCCATCTTGACATTTGCAAAAGATCTATCTTCCTATTTCCTATTATCTATTGTTTAATGATTTGTTTTTCTCATACAAGGGACCATAAAATATTTGATTTTGTGTGTCAGATTTAATTCATTTAATACATTCATTTAATTCTAGCATTTGGGAGAATGAGACAGGATGATTGTTACGAGTTCAAGACCAGTCTAGGCTACAAAGTGAGTTCAAGGCCAGCCTGAACTGCATAGCGAGACCCTATCTCAAAAAGAAGAGAAACAGATCCATGCTGTTTAAATATTATATTTTCTTTATCAATCCATCTGGGGACATAGAGATTTCTTCCAAAATTTAGCTGTTCTGAATTGTTCTGCTAAAAGTAAACATGGGTGTGCATTGTCCTTGTAATATGATGTTTAAATAGTTTCAGAAAGATATCAGAAGAGAAATAGCTGGATCAAATGGAATTTCTAGTTTTAATTTTTTGAGGATGCTTTATAATGATTTCCATAATGTTTGTGTTAGTTTATATTCCCATCAACAATGTAGAAGAGCTCCTTTTCCCCTGCAGACTTTCTTGTGTTTATTATTATTTGAATTCTTGATGAATGCATTCTTTCTGGGACATGAGTGAATCTGTGTTATTTTAATTTGTATTTCTCTAATGGCCAACAATGTTGAACAATTCTTCATGAATTTGTTAAATGACTGTTTTTTTTTTTTTTTTTTTTTTTTTTTTTTTTTTTTGTCTTTTTGAGACAGGGTCTCACTATGGCAGTTCAGATTGGCCTTGAACTCACTTTGTAGCCTAAACTGGTCTTGAACTCGTAACAATCCTCCTGTCTCAATCTCCCAAGGGCTGGGATTAGAGGCGTGCACCAGCACATTCAGCTTAAATAGGTATTTCAAATGTCTGTTCTTTAGTGGTCCATTGTTGTAAATTTACATAATCAGATTTTGAGAATTACATAAAATCTTGTAAGGAAATTTAAACAAGATTGGCATATGGTAATATCTAAATAATTATTGTCCAGTCATTTTTATTTGCATGTATAATCTAGATATAAATTTATCTCTTCTTCCTTAATGTTCATATTACATTCTTACTCCATTCCTGATTTCTTTTCTAATATTGCTGAAATTCTGAGAAAGGTTCAGTTTTTCATATTTATATTTTCATGTGAATTTCAGATTCTGCTTAATTATTTGTTGCTATTAATTTCAGCATTTTTCTTAATTGTTGCTTCAAGAACTGATTCAATGTGTTTTTATATATTTCATTCTTTCTAGACTTTACTCCCAAGCACACTTTCTGAGTAACTAACCAGAAATTCAATAATTTATTCTGCCAAAAGCCTGGGGCAATTCTACCTGGTATTTGTTCTTCAGGTCCCTGTCCAATAATTATGCCAACATTATCCATGCTCTTCAACACATGAACATTATAAAGCATCATGTAATGTACTTATTTTGTTTTCAAATGGCAAGGTTCAGTTGTGTTCTGAGAGTTTCGAATAAAAAAATGCAAATTTGTTTAGCATTCATCACTTTATGTTTATAGAGGCTCATATCGACATCAAGCATTTATATTAGATTAAAAAGACAGATATTACCTTGGGACTGACTTTGTTCTGTTCTTAGGGTATAATTTCAGCAAACTCAATCAATTTCCATAAGCAGACTGCTTGTTCAAAGACAATTCAGAGTCAAAATTCATGTGTTTCCATTATGACTGAAATCCATATTTGTCCAAAGAGATAACAAATATTTTACTTTTAAAATAGGATGTTGATTATATATAAAATATAAAATCAATCATAATAAGTTATACACTATAGAATATGGTCTGTTACCTTAAGTTAGAATAAAGCAATTCAAAAGAATATGAAAAAAATAATAAGAGCTCAGTGGTTTCTTACTTCTCTTTATGTCATTGTATTCCAAAAATGATGAAATAATAATAATTGTAATAATAATAATATTAATAGTATATTTTCAAGTTTGTTATAAAGGTTAAGATAGATTAATGCTTTTCAATTTTTTTTTTTACAGAATTGGTGGGGAAAGAGTCAACCGTCATTCCTTTTCTCTTTTCATAAATTTGGATTAAGAGTCAACAACATTGTCTGGCTTCTTGCCTAGAATGTTTCTTAGTTTTTATTCTACAGACCATTAATGGCAAATCTGCTGCTGTTGACAGTGTCCTGGCCACGAGGAGTGCAGGGATGTTACTGACCTTTGGTTTGGTTTAGTTCAAGGGTCTTGGGTGGTGATGATTTTAACAAAATATTGCTTTCCTCTATTGCATTTTCAACTTCATCTATTTGATATCACAGTCAGGGGATTGCTCAAGAAATTCAATAGGTGAAGGGTCCTTGCTAGGTGCTCCTGACAAAGGAAGCAGTAAGTCTGGTTTCTGCAGGAAATAAAATATAAATGAAATTTGTCATATGGTTGTCTTTTTTAGAAACAAAAACTCTAAAAGAATTGCCTCCTATAATAATAGGATGAATTTTTGCAATAAAGTTCGAGTGTTTTTAAGGTTCCAGGTACCGTATTAGTTGTTTGGATTGTAGAAATGAACCTCACTTTCCATCCTCTTCTTGATGTTATTCTCAAATAAGGGAAAGTTGAGAGGCTTCAGTGTTAATATTTCATATGCTCAAACTTAAGCAAGAGATTCAGAGAAGAAAAAGATCTGGATCTTAAGATCTCACGGCATGCACAGGAGCCATTATACGCGTAACAGGGTAGAGCTTAACATACATGGGGGTGATTCAGAGTAGCAACAGAAGAAGCTGAAAACATAGATGCAAGTCGAAGTGACAGTCAACTTTCATGTCATGAGATATATCCGGAGATCTATTTTATTTACAAGAAATCAAAATATGTTAGCAAATACATGAGTTTAGAAAAGGGCCGTAAAATTGGCTCTGAAACATCTTGTTGCTCATTATTTCCAGGCTATTTGCAATCCCAGACTAGACTCAGCTCTTTTGAACTGTGCTCTTCTTCAGCTGATGGTTTACACAATGAACTTGCTTCTTGACTTGACATTGATGCTTTGAACATAGCTCTACAGGGGAAGACCTATCACAGCATCAGCTTTTACTCTGCAACCCTCTGCTACCCTCTTCTGGTTGTAGTGTATCACTGCAGTTAACCCTTAAAATCCAGGTGATTTGCTATCTCTAGGATTATTTAGTAATTGTCCAATTAGCAAAGTGTCACTGGGGGCACTCCATACAATCAGTCTCAGCTCCAAGCTCTAGGAAACTAAGTTCTGTTGTAGAATTTGACATGCAAAAGTTATGGCAAGATAGTCCATATGTAGCCTAGAAATTAATCCTTATGAGGCTGGTGGTAATATTGGCATTTCCCAAAAGTTGGGGTTGCAGTATTATTTTTCTAGGCCATATTAGGAATCACAGTCAATAGCAGATAGATAAACATCTTTCTGTGAGAATTTTAGCAAATTTTTTCTATTAAAATCATAATCTTTACATTTCTATTTTCATCCTTATTTCCTCTACAGTGTGTTTTATCATCTATCATACTATATTTGATTAATTTTGTTAATTGTATGTATATAGTATTAGAAAGCAAGCTTTAGGAAAACATAGTTTTTTGCTATATGAATTACTTAAATAAACACTTGTAGATTAAAGAAAGATTAGTAAAAATCAGTCTCTAACCAATGGGCTACAGATAGGATAAAAAACTAGCAAATTAAAAATACAATGATATCTTTCCTATCACTGCTACTTAGCAAAAGAAGACCATTAGTAGGACAGTAATATAAGTCAAGTTACAAGAACTGGACACAGATTTTCCTAGACTTTGGCAAAATATGATTTGTAGGTTTGACTAGAATTCTCAAATGTTACAGCTTATAAAAGTCACCCAGGAAAGTAGTCTAAATAAATATTTCTAAGAAAGCAATATTGAAGACTCCTAAATCTCTATCACTCCAAATGAATTTTGATTTAAAAGTCTGTATTATTAAATAAGGAAGTCTAGCTATTCTGACACAATATTCCTATGATGATAAATTTTCACAAAATGGATACTTCATAATTGAAGACAAGTTTTCCTTTGAGATTGAAAGAAGTTCTGCAGGAGATTTTATATGTGAAAAAGAAATAAAAATGGTGGAGTATGGAAACAAGAAGAACCTGCTGAAAATCAGAAAATCATCACACGCTCAACGTCAGAGCTTCTTAAGATGTATTTTGTGCAAGTCTAATTCTCCAAAATTAAATGTTTATACACCAGATGATCCTGCTGCCAGAACACCAAAAAGCATATTGGCATAAGGAGAAGGAAGAAAAAATCTTAAAACTTGTCTACAATGTCTATGTGTCAGTCGCTGTGATGTCCAACTCTTTAATGTTACACTGACAGGAAAGCGACAATTGTGACTCAGATGAAAGGAGTTCGCAATATACTATCCATGGTCTTTCCATCTTTTTGGGATTTTCTCTTATGTGCAATGATTGACTGGTGGCCCACACATAAAAGGGATTTGTTGGATAGGTGAACAAATGAATGATTTAGTGGACATAACAATAAGCAAATATATGACAGCTCTATGAATATGAATGCTCAAGCTGCTACTAACTGTATGCCGTCATTGTGGACAATTAAGTTAATCGTAATTATGAATATGGTAGTCTGATAAAATCAATAAATCTAGGTTTTATACAGTCCATATTCTTCACTGGAGGTCAGATTTGTTACTTTTCAACATATGCAGAATATATACTCTTTTAAAGAATACAATTAGATGAATTTGACCAAACAAATGTAATTGCATAAAGTCTACCACAATAAAGATAGTGAATCTTACCAATGTTCCAAAATCTTTACTGGTACAATTTCAAGTTTTCACTCACAAATATCTCCTGTTTTAGTTAAATCTCCATATTTATCTTAGTTTTGCCTTTTACAGAGTTTTATTTTTACTGGAATCATACTCTACATAGTCTTTTGTTTCTTGATTACTATAGCTTTTCAATAGATGTTAACATCAAAATTAAGTTTATGCTTTCAAGTGTTTCGCTTCTACTAGTTCTTTTCTTTGCAAAAATAAATTTGATTCAGCTTACACATATTTACTAAAAATGCTTAGTGAGACATTTGTACAACTTGAATTTAATCTTTACCTCGATGTGTGGAGAAATTGGTCTTTTAAGTCATGAGTAGGGTGTATCTGCTCATTGATTTAAATTGTAATTGACAATTGCAACTCATAACGTTTTTTTAGCTTAGATTTTAAAAAGTCCTCCTGATGTCTCAGATGTGGGTAGGTCAGATCTGCTCAGAAAAGGTGGATAATTGTGGGAGTGGCTTGGAAAGGTGAATCTTGATACACCCTTCGTTTTCCCTCTTCTTCCTAGGTGACATGTGAGCAGCGTGCCTCTGCTGTATTGTTGTGCCATGCCAGGTCTGCCATGGAGCCAGCCAACAATAGCCTAACTCTCCTGAATGTGAAAAACAAATGCTTTTTCCAAATTTTCCCAGTCATGGGAACATGAATGAAAAGTAAGTCTTCCACATAATTTTACTAAATGAGTCACTAAGGATTTTGATGATATTGTAAATATTTTTAGTTTCAAAAGGTTTACTACGAGTACTACAGATATGAAAAGAGTTTCTTCTTAAATTTAATATTCTGCAGGTCTCATTTGCTCATCTTAATCCTATTTTGAGTAGTACTCAAAGTACATCTAAATTTTGTATACAACTTTCGTGTGATTTTCTTAAACTCGCTTATTTGTCTTGGTAGGTCTTTGGAAATATATTATTTGGGAAACTGTTCATAGACTATCAAGCCATCTATGATTGAAGGCTGATTTTTTTCTTTTTAACTAATTAATATGCCATTTATTTTATCTTTTAATGTCACTTAGGAACCTCCAGTAAAAATATTCAAATTTATAAAAATAACATAATTTTGTCTTTTTCTTGATTTGTTAAAAAGAATTTAATATTTCACTATAGAAAATAATTTTTTCATACTCCATCACATTTAGGAAACTCCTTTTAAGTCTTAGTGTACCAAAATTTGTTCTAATGAGTGAACATTGAAAATTTGTCAAATATTTATATACGTCTATTGAGATGACTATAAAAATTGCCATCTTTTTATTTTGTTCATGTTGCACTAAATTATTCTCCAATACTGACTTAATGTTATAGGTATGAAATAAAACCCACATAAATAGTCTTTAACTTTTGTTGCTTTCCATTTGATTCACTCTGGGAAAAAATATTAACCAAAATATAATAGAACTCAGTTCAGAATTTGGGAAAAAATGGGTATTATCTAATTACAGAGGAATAAATGCAATAAGACTGTATAATGATCCAAAATGAAAACACACATGATGACACAGCCTCAAAATACAAAAAGCAAAAGTGAACAGAACAAACAAGTGAAATCAACACACAATCATATTTGTAGGGTTCTATACTCTTTTCCTAATAAGTGATTAAAAGTTGGACAAAACCTCATATATGTATGAGACTCATAATTATCCACCACTTGTCTTACCTTTTATTTATAGAATTCTATCACCAAAAAAACACGTAAAATATTTTAAATGTGTCCAGAACACACCAAGACAGCTCAGATTCTGATCTTACAAAGATAAATATACAAAAGTATTGAAATCATATGGAGTATGCTCGTTGCCCACAATGGAATTAAACAGGAACAGATAACAAAAATAGGAAAAATTCTTTAATGTTTAGCAATTAAAGAATGTAATTTAAATAACATTAATAAAGAAATCTCAAAGGATATTCAAAACTATTTTAATTATGTCAAAATAAAAGCAAAACTGATCAATGTTTGTTGTATATATATATACCTTATCAGAAACATTTATATCACTAAATATGAACTTTAGAATGAAATATAGTTTCAAGTCATGGGCTAAACCTCCAATTTAAGAAACTAAAAGCGAACAAATTAAGCAAGTAGATAGAGAAAAATGGTACATGAATTGACAAATTAAAGAGGTAAAAAGTAATGACATAGAAATTAAAAACTGAAAAATACTGGAGAAAACTAAACGAACCCGAAAAGTGGCTCTTTGGAAAGGTCAAGAAAATTTATAATTTCCTACCCTTATTGATATGGAAAACTACAATTTATCAACATTAGGAAAAGCAAAGACTGCATTTATGATGGCAAATCTTTATACAAAAATAAAAGGACAATAAAAAAAAAACCCACTTTTTTCAGAAGGGTCTTGCTACGTAATTCAGGCTGGCCTGAACTCACTATGTGGTGCATAATTTTCAGTGTGATAACTACTTCTAATTGTATAGTGGAGCAGCATTAAGTTTATACACGTTGATATGCAACATAGTTTTAAATTTTCTTCTGGAAGAACAAAAATCTCTGCTCCTTGAACAAAAATTCTCTTTAATCTCTTTTGCATCTGACAACTTCAAATTCTACTTTCTGTTTCTAAGAGCTTAATGATGTCTCATGTAGATTGAATAATGTGACATTTATTGCTTATTGAATTTTAATTTATATTATATTATGTGACAAGATTGTCTCATTTTTAAAGGATTAATATAGTCCATTGTACATATATATTACATTTTTTACCTATTCATTCACTAATGGAAATTTTGATTGCTTTCTTTTCTTGCTAATACAAATATTGCTACAAAGAACATGAATAGGTGAATATATCTTTGAGACCCAGTTTTCATTTTATTTAAGCACATAGATGGATGCAAATTTGCTGAATCATATTGCAATTCTGTTTTAAAAATATATTTTTGAGAAAATTCCATACTGTTATCCAAAATGTTACACCATTTTACATTTTTATCAATAGTTCACAAGAGTTCCAATTACTGCATGTTCTTGCCAAGTCTTATTTTCTATGCTTTATCATTTTTTATTTTTGATAGTTACCAACATAATGGGTACACGATGACACCTTATTCTGGTTTGTGTTACTTTAATCTGTCAGTTACTGTTATTGATCATCTCAATACTTACTGGCAATTTGTATGTTAGAAGGAATGTTCATTCCATTTCTTTACCTATTTTTCAATCAATTTATGTGTTATTGGTGTTGAGTCATAAGAGTTCTTTATTTTGGATTTTTAACTCATTATCAGATGCATGTTTTATATATTTTTCTATATTTCATGTGACATTTTAAGTTTGTTTTTTCTTTTTTTGTGTGTGTCCAAGTTTTTAAACCTGATGTAACTACATTTTTCTGTTTTTTTCTATTGTTGTTTGTGTGTTTGGTGTTATATGAAGAAATCATTCCAAATCCAAATGATTAAATCTTTTCCATTAGTTTAGTCTTTTTCTCGGAGTTTTATAACACATTTTTTTGTCTCTCTTTAATATATTTTAAATTAATTTTCCTATACAATGTGAGAACATGACATCACTTTTCCACATGTGGATATAAACTTTCTGATAATATTTGTACAAGAAAATATCCTTTTCCCATTGCAAAACCTTGATGCTCTTGTGAAAGGCCAATTGAACATATGTATAAGATAGTATTTCTGTATTCCTCATTGTATTTCATTGGCCCATATGTCTATCTTAATTAAAATACTATGCTTTCATTATTACAGCTGTGTAACATAGTTTGAGGTCTGGGAACATCATACCTCTAGTTTGTTTTTTCTTTCTCAAAACTATTTATACTATTTGGGATCCTTGAAACTCGATATGGATTTTAGGATTTTTACATTTTTGGAAAAAAAAAGTGTGGCATTGAGATTTTGATTTAGTATTCTTTGAGCCTGATAGGTCACTTTGGGAAATGTAGTTATTTAAAAAGTAACAGTATTGTCATTTCATGAACGTAGTATATCTTCCAGTTATTCACATCTTGTTTAATTTCTTTGAGCAATATTTTGTAGTTTGTTGCACATATATATTTTGATTGCTTGGATATATTTGTTTCTATTATTAGTCAATTGTAAGTGAGATTATTTTCTCAAATTCTTTAATGAATTTCTCACTGTGCGTCTACAGAATTAAACCATTTTTTTGTTGATTTTTATCCTTTACCTGTGATAACTTTATTGTAACTTTTTTGTGTGAATTTTTTAGGATTTCCCACATATAAGATCATGCTATCTGTGAATAGAGATAATTTTATTTTATGTCATCTGTGAACAAAAAAAATTTACTTTTTCGTTTTCAGCTTGAATGAGTTTTCTTTCTTTTTGCTACACAATTGTTTTGGCTAGAATTTCCACTATTATGTTAAATAGAAATTACAAGAGGATATGTTTGTACATTTTTCTGATGTTACAGGAAAAAAATTCAGTTTTTTATCATTAAGTACAATATTAATTGTGGATAAAAATTCTTCAATGTGATGAGAAAATTCTATTTCACTATTTATTTTTTAGTGTTTTAACCATAAGAAGATGATGGTTTGTTTCAAATGATTTTTCTCTATCAATAGAGAGAATCATATGGCTTTTCTTCTTCATTTGGTTAATATGGCATATTGGATTAATTAGTTTTTCCATGCAAAACTATCTTCATATTTCCAAGACTAAATCACACTGGTCTTGTGTATAATCTTCTTAATGTAATGCTGAATTCTTTTTGCCATTTTAAAGCAATAACCACTTAATTGCCTATAAAAATTCTAGTCTACCCCTTCCCTACATTGTTTTCTGTGTATTACTATATATGTCATATAATATATAATAAAAGTTCAAAAGTATTGCATTGAAACTAATACATTAAAAGTCATAACTGATTATAGCACTTATGAACATCTTCATGCTATATTTTATATTTTTTACTAGAATAAAAAAGTGATTTGTACAACATCATTGCAATAGAGAACTCTGTATTTGAATGTTCATCTTCTCAAAAAAAACTTTAAAAACTCTTTGCATGTAATTTTCTAGTATCCTGGCATTTCAAATTGAAGGTCTTCCTTTATTATTTTTTCAAAGCAAGTCTAGTGATAGTAAGTTCTCTTGGCTTTTGATCACATGGGAAGGCCTACTTCTTATACATATTTGAAAGACAGTTTCAGCAAATAATATTTTGTCAGATTTCCTATTCTTTTATAATCTTCCAGTACATCATTCCACACCCTTTCTTTACAGACTTTATTTCTGCTGAGAAATACGTTGACGATCTTATAGAAACTCCTTTGCATGTGATGAGAAGCTATTTTCTTTCTTCTTCCAATATTCTAAGTTTTTCTGCTGTTTTATTACTTTGATCATGTACTTCAGTGTAAGCCTCTTTTCAAAAATCTTGGCTGAAATCCTTTAAATTCCAAAATATGGTTGGGGAAGCTGTCACGTGTTATTTAGTCAAATAAGCTCTCCTTTTCTAGTTCATATATACATATATATGCATCTATATACACATATATATGTATATATGAACTAGAAATATCTATATCAATCTGTATCTCTGTTGGAGAACACTACGAAGAGGCTCTGAGCAGGATTTAAATTTTACTAATTGTCTTTCTATGTTTATCAGTGAATCTGTCCTACGCCTCAGCCCCTTGCCTGGCAATGGGAGCTGATTCATAGTAAGTGAACCTCTATGAATGACTGGTCCTGGCTGAGGCCTACAGTGGTCTGTGAGGCCAGAGATACCTCAAAGGGCAAGATAAGACCACAGCTAAAGACACTTTGGCTCCAACACTAATTAAGTAAATGGAGACTACAGCTGTAGGCATCTCACTCCTGCAGTCTCAATCCTACCATAAATGTTATTTTCAGACAAGATGGTTCTCCAAAATTGGCTTAATTTACTACTTGCAGAAGTCTTTGAAGTGTCTCCAAAGGTCCTGCTCATTTCCTGTGCTTTCCTCAGTTTCCCTGTCTTTTGTTTTTGGTCCTAATAAAAGTAGGTTAATCCAGTGAACTCTTTGCCATAGCCCTCAGAGATGAGAGCGTAACTAAAGGGTTTTGACATTCCTGGAGCTCCCCCCAAATCATACAACTTGTCTCTTTTTTCTGCCATACACTCTTTTGGAAGATCAGGGATCCAGGTCAGGACCCAATAACTGGCACCTGGACCAGGAACTTAAAATCTTTGGACTGGGACTTTTTCAGCCTGAATGAGTAAGTCTGCTCAGAGTGAAAAGGTTTGGATATGGAGGAGGCCTTCATAGGATGAAAACTTTATCAGGGACTCCTGGAGAGAAGAGAGGGAAGAAAAAGGGTGAGTCTTCCTGCTGTGAAAAGCCATTTTATCTGGGAGAAAAATATGAGGCAAAAGATTTTAGCTGAAGAGCAAAGGTATTTACAACTGCTCCAAAGCCTGCTTATACACTCAGGGGCTCATGTGCCAAAGAAAGACTTTGGAAAAAAAATCTTAAAAAGGAACAGGGCAAGATAAATCATTTCCCCTGAGATATTCTCAACTTAGAATCTGGTCTGTTTAGTTTTAAGTCATTTACAGAGCTCACAATCAATAGATTCTGATTCAGACACAAAGGGAAGAGTGTGCCCTGCTGAGGCATCTGCCACCAAACCAGAATCCTTAGAGAGATCACCTCAGCAGGAGCCAGAGCCTTTACAAAAAATATCACATATAGGGCTCTGTCCAGAAACTTACAGGTAGTGCGGGAAGAGGCAGCCACATGGGGAGAAAATAATCCCTCCCTGCTTGCTTCCCAGTTGGAATTGTAACAGATGCTAATGATCAGGAGTATTTTATTCATAAGGCTTTTGAAATACAACTGCTAAAATATCTTAAACAAAGTGTGATTAACAATGGAGTCCAAAGTCCATTCACTGTGGACTCTTACAAAATGTTTTGGATTCATATCAAATGACACCTTATGATATCAAACATTTGGCACAAACATGCCTGTCTCTTGCTCAGTTCCTTCATTCTGATGTAAAGCTGATAACTCTTGTTTCAGAGCAGGCTCATAAAAATAGGCTGGGTCCCAATCCACATCCTGCAATAAACGAGGAAATGCTTTCTGAGACAGGGATATATGCACCATTTGAGGAACAGAACTGATGTCCTGAAGAGCCATTTCCACAACTGGCAGAATTAGTAAAAAATGCATGCACAACTATTCCAGAGGATGCGGCCCCAGTGATGTGCTTTTTATATGTTCTGCAAGGACCCCAGGAATCCTTTACTCAATTTGTGGCAAAATTAAAAGAAGCTATTCACAGACAGGTATCAAACACAGAAGCAAACATTGAAATTTTAAAATTAGCATATGAAAATGCTAATCAAGATTGTAAACAGGCTTTAAATCCTGTAAAGTCAACTAATGATTTAACAACATATATTTGAGCATGTCAGGACATCGGAACTGAGTCTTGTAAGACAATTATGATGGCTCAGGTTATGACTCGTCTTTCAAATGCAAAAAGAAGTAATGTAAAATGTTTTAATTGTGGAAAAATGGGACATACTAGAAAAAAATTGCAGAGTTCTTCATAGATCTGAAAGGACAGATGCTGCAGCTGCAGCACATCAAGAGAAAAGTGCTTCTGGTGAGCAAGACTCAGGCTCCATGCCTGGACTCTGTCCGAAATGCCAAAAAGGGAGGCATTGGGCCAAATATTATCATTCTAAATTCCATAAGGATGGTACACTGTTGCCAGAAAATGAGATGAGGGCCTTTCCTCAGACCAGAAAAACAATAGAGGAGGCACAGCCTGACATCTCAGTCAACTTTAACCAGTGCAAACTTATAAGGAAATTCAAGAGCATCATCAAAGGTGGCTCCCCAGAGAGATGTTAATTTACTCACTAAGGAGTAAAATGCAGAATTAGACTTTCTTGTAGCTTGCAGAGTCACTCTAATTGGAGGTGACAAACCCACCCCAATTCCCATAGGAATTTGGGGTCCCTCACCTGAAGGAACAGTTGGTCCTGTGCTCAGAAAGGCTGATTTAAATTTAAAAAGAATAACTATTATGCCTAGTGTGATTGATGGTGATTGTAGAGATGAAATACAAGTTCTTGCATGTGCTATGGACATCTGGGTTTTTGAACAGGGAGACTATGTAGCACAGTTGATTTTGTTACCTATAGAGAAGCCTTCTTTTGTTAAGTATAGACCGCTCAAGAAGGAAGAAGACCCTCAGAGCAAAACCACAAAATAAGAAATTTATTTTACACAGAAAGTGACTAAAAACAGGCCTATGTGTTTTATAAGAATTAATGGAAAATATTTTGAAAGTCTGATACACACTGGTGCAGATGTGTCTGTAATTGAATTAAAATAATGGCCTGCCACATGGCCAACACAAAGGTCCCCTGGGGACCCCTCAGCACATTTTATGGAGTGCCTCACCTTTGCCTCAACAGAAGGGTTTCTTTTTAACTTATGTGGCATCTAGTCCAGTTAACTTGTTAACTCTTGTAACAAATCTGGAAGTGGAAATTAGCGCTGATTTTAAAGCTGAACAAACAAGTTCCAATTTGGAAACTGATCAAATAGACTCAGATCCTAAAATTAAGAAAATGATGATTAAAATGTGATATCAGAGAGGCAAAGAACTAGGAAAAAACTTACAAGGAATTAAAGAGCCTGTTAAGATTACACCTAAAGATGACAGACAAGGTATTGGATATCAGCAGGATTTTTGACAAGGGTCACTGATGCTTCTCCCCCCAAAACAGCTCTGCCTTTACAATGGAAAAGTAAGGAGCCTGTTTGGGTAGATCAATGGCTCCTTAAAAAGGAGAAGCTAACTTAATTACACATTAGTTAAAGAGCAATTGCAGCTAGGACATTTGGAAAGCTCAGTTAGCCCTTAGAATACTGCTGTCTTTGTTATTCCAAAGAAGTCAGGCAAATGGATGTTGTTACAGGATTTAAGAACTGTAAATGCCTGCTTGCTTTCTATGGAGGCACTACAGCCAGGACTGCCAAATCCTACTGCAGTTCCTAAAGACTGACTTCCTATTGTAATTGATCTAAAAGATTATTTTTTAAACATCTCTCTTTTTCCTACAGATAGGCCACATTTTGCTTTTTCTATGCCTAGCCTAAATTTTAAAGAGCCAATTCAATGCTATCAGTGGGTCACATTACCTCAAGGAATGAGAAATAGTCCAACCTTATGTCAGCTTTTTGCACTTCAAGCCTTATAAAAGGTTAGACAGACTTATCCTTTCTCATATGTGGCCCATTATATGGATGACATTCTATTGTCAGCTCCAATTAAAAACAGTTATATGATTTATTTATAGCACCAAATGAGATTTATTATCTTTTGGCCTCTGCATTTCTCCAGACAAAGTACAATTATCCCACCCTTACTATTATCTGGGAACACTTGTAACTGACAGAGCAATAAAGCCACACAAGTTACAGATTCATCTTAATGACTTCCAAAAATTATTAGGTAATATAAATCGGATAAGACCAAAGTTGGGTATTGCTACTTATCAATTGAAAAACTTGTATGATACCTTACAGGGAGATCCAGCAATTGATTCCCCTCATAGTTTGTCAACTGAGGTACAAGAAGAGCTAGCTTTGGTTGAAAAGATGTTACAACAGCATCAAGTTTTTAGAATAAATCAAATTATTCCCTTGTTCTTCATATTCTAAACACTCCTCATTCTCCTAGAGGTCTCATAGGACAATATTATGATCAATGGGTTTATCCTATTGAGTGGCTTTACCTATCTAATCAGTCAAAACCTTACAGTTAGTTATACTTAGAATCAATTGCCAAGGTTGTCACCATGGGAAGAATAAGATGTAAACAACTTTTTGGAATTGATCCTGCTATGATTGTATTATCTATTGATGTAAATCAACATTTGATCCTGTTACAACAAGTTCTGTGTTGGCAAGTAGCCTTTACAGATTTCATAGGATGAATTGATAATCATTTTCCCAGTAATCCTTTCAATTTTTCTCAAGCATTCAGGTATTATTCTAAAGATTACTAATTTTGAACCTATTCCTGATGCAACAGTTTTACTGATGACTCCTCCAAGTGCAAAGCTGCAATCTGGAGTAAAGACTACTAACTGGTGATAAAAACTCCAGGACTTTCTGGACAAATATCTGAGATCACTGCTATTTTATTTTTCATGCAACAATTTAATTATAAACCTATTAATATAAGCATTAACTCAGAATATGCAGTTTACTTTACCTTGTTCAGCTCGAGAGCACCACCCTTAGGTTGAACTTAGACCCACCTTTATTTAATTTGTTTCTTAGACTATAACAGGTGATTTAAAATCAAACAACACCCTTTTATATTGGTCACATAAGGTCTCATTCTAATTTGCCTGGATTTTTAACATATGGTAATCAACAGGCTGATTCACTAATTCCATTTATTACACCATTTGATGCAGCTAGACAATCTCATTCTTACCACCATCAGAATAGTAAGGCTCTACTCAAAGACTCTCAGTTACCCAGATCTCAGGCAAGACAAATTGTTCTGTCTTGTCCTACCTGTCAAAAGATTCCTAGGCCTGTGCCACCAGAAGGTAATAACACCAGAGACTTAAAATGTAATGAGATTTGGCAAATGGATGCTACACATTTTCCTTCATTTGGCATATTACAATATGTTCATGTGTCTATTTACACATACTGCCATTTAATTCATGCACTTGTCACACAGGAGAAGAAAATTGGTCATGTTCAACAACATTGTTTTAGCATTTGCCTCTATGGGTGTTCTACACACCATAAAAACTGATAATGGGCCTTCATACATAAGCAAACCATTATAATCATTCTTTCAGATGTGACATATTGAACATGTTACAGGATTCCTTATAATCCTCAAGGATAAGCAATTGTAGAAAGAGCACATTTATCTATTAAAATTCAACTAAGTAAACAAAAGGGAGGAATGCAGTTATCTCCCCAAACACAATTGGATTTTGGCACTTTTATGTTAAACTTTTTAAATTCAGCTATAGACAGCAAGTTGACCCTTGTAGAACTTCATTGGTCAACATCCAAGGATGATGTTCAACATAGAGCTCAAGTGCTTTGGAAAGATATCAGTACAGGAAAATGGAAAGGACCAGTACAACTATTAATATAGGGATGAGGTTATGCTTGTGTCTTAACAAGTGATGGATCCAGGAGGTGGCTGCCATCAAGAAATTTATAACCTTGACAGGAGATGCAGCTGATCCTGGAGACAGTTTCCCATGATGGCTCCACCTATCTGGGCCCTCCAGAGAATGAGTTTAATGGACAAGACCTGACAATCAGCCAGATAATTGGTTTCTTGCTCCTCCAAGAGACCAAAAAAAGAGGACGAGTGATTCAGTGGGACACTATCTAAGCAATGATCCATGAGGCTAGAGATATATTCACCAAAAGGGAAATTCCACCAACCCCTGAAAATCTTTTGGTTGCCTTAATGGCCCTGTTGGCAGTAACTGTATGTATAACACCTGTCTCAGGAGTTGAGTACTGGACTTATGTGCCTAATCCACCAATACTTACACCCATTACTTGGGTAGATTTTCCACCTGAGATTCATCATGAACTAAACATGACTGTTCCTAAGTCTGATAAAGAGGAGCCAAGACTGTCTGACTCCCAGACAACATTCAACCACACCTTACCCTGATTAGGTGTTGTTACAAAAACAAAAGGATGGAGATGTTGGAGACTATTAAGAAGAGTCTCTGAGCAGGGTTTAAATTTTATTCATTGTCTTTGTATATTTACCTATGAGTCTCTCCTAGGCCTCTGCCCCTTGACTGGCAATGGGAGCTGATTCATAGTAAGTGAACCTCTATGAATCACTGGTCCTGGCTGAGGTGTGCAGTGGCCTGTGAGGCCAGAGATACCTCAAAGAGCAAGATAAGACCACAGCTGAAGACACCTTGGCTCCAACACTGATTAAGTAAATTGAGACTGCAGCTGCAGGCATCTCACTCTTGCAGTCTCAATCCTACCATAAATGTTATCTTGGAGATAGATAATATGGTTCTCTAAATTGGCTTAACTTACTACTTGAAGAAGTCTTTGAAGTGACTCCAAAGGACCTGCTCATTTCCTGTGCTTTCCTCAGTTTCACCACCTTTTGTCTTTGGTCCTAATAAAAGTGGGCTAATCCAGAGAACTGTTTGTCATACTCTCAGAGTTGAGAGCTTAACTAAAAGGTTTTGACCCTCCTGGAGCCCCCCCAAAATCATACAACTTGTCTCTTTTTATTTAACCTCTGCTGTACACTCCTTTGAAGATCAGGGATCTAGGTCAGAACCCGATATATATGTATATGTATTTGTCTCTGTCTCTGTCTCTGTCTCTGTCTCTGTGTCTGTCTCTGTCTCTATCTCTATCTTTATCTCTATCTCTATCTATATATTAGTTCACTTAATGTTATCCAATATTTCTCTTAGGTTCTCTTCACTTTCAACTGTTTCTCAGACTCAATTATTTCAAATATCTTCGGGTCGACAGATATTTTTCTTTTTTAAAACAAGTCTGTATTGAATAACTTTGCAGAATATTTCTTTTCTTTTTTTAAATTTTATTTAAAAAGAAAAAGAGAAAAAACAAAACAAAGCAGTGTAAGGGTACAAGTAATACAGAACTACAAAAAAAACAGTAATAAATCATCAGTTAATAGATTACACATTATCATCTTAGAGATAGTTGCTCAAGTCACAGTATCAAAGCATACAAAGTGGACATTTGAACAGTTAGACTGCAAACAGTTGTGTTCAATGATCCAACCAAAAACATTAATATGGTCATCTATTTAACACCAGAATTTTTCAATATCACTTTTTGTCTTTTCAGCTCTCAAATTTCTGTTTGTTTTTTTATAAGATATTTTTTTAAATCTCTTTATTGGTATTCTCATGTTGACAAATCCATTTCTTTGCTTTGTTTTTCATCTACTTATGTTTTCTTACAGCTCATGAAACTTTTTCAAGGAAAATATTTCAAGTTCTTTGTCAGGTAATTCTTAACATTTTTTTCAATTTAGGATTGATTTCTGAAGATGTTTTTTGTTTCTTTGATTGAGCTATTGTTTTTCTGACTTTATTCTTTTTGTTTCAAGTGTCCTTTACTGCAGGATCATATAACTAATTATAAATTTAACCTATATCTTGGTAATCTTTAGTCAAGCAATAAGTTTTAATAAAAACAAACTGTTTAATCAAAAGTGATTACAAAATAACTCAAAATGCTGAGTAAGGTTCATGAACATCTGACTGGCCAATAGATATAGTTCTCATTGAATGAAATCCTAAGCTTTCCTCTTTTAGGATAAGTAAACTACAATTTCTGTAGATATCAATACAGGAAGTTTTGTCACGTAGACTAGTCTCTTTTGGTCAACTATTTCTGGCTGTCTTACTTGAGTAAGGTACATTTACATAACAGGCTGTGCTTGAGTCTTCTTTGCAAGCAGCTTTACATCTGCAAGGCCCTTGTCAATTGTATCTTTTCTTCTGTGCAGAGATGCACATACTACTTGCTTCTCACTCAACTCATTATATACTCTTGTACCTTTAGATGCATCATACTTGCACAGAGATATAGTAGTTCAGGTGATTCTTTACCTCCCTGTACACTTCATGTGTTAAGACAAAGACTTCTCTGGACCATCCATTTTTAATATGTCCAAAAACAAAGGATGGGGAAACTGAGGAAAATGCAGGCAATGAGCATGACCTTGGGAGTCACTTCAAGGACATCTCCAGGTAATGAATCAAGTCAATTCAGTAACACTATCTTATGAAGACATGGTAGGAGTGAGACTGTAGGAATAATTCCTGCAGCTGCAGTCTCTATCCATTTAATTGATGTTTGAGTCAACTGTCCACAGTTGTGGCCTTATCTTACCCTTGAGATATCTCTGACCTCACAGGCCAATACAGGCTTCAGCCAGGACCAGTGATTCTTAGAGTTTCACTTACTATAAATGAACTCCCGTCATCAGGCAAGGGTCTGGGGCCTAGGACAGACTCAGAGATAAACACAGAATGCCAACTAGTTAATTTTAAATCCTGCTGAGAGCTGCTGGGTAGTGGTCTCCAACAAGTCAGCACCATTCTTGGATTGCAAGGGAAGAGAACAAGAAGTCAATAAGAAGCAAGCCCTCCTTGTGAGTAGACACCATGTACAGGCTGCTGTGAATAACCAGGTGTCAGCCTTTTCCCATGAGTCAGTGACATTCACAGAATGCAAGGGAAGAAAACAACAAATCAGTAAGAAGCAAGCCTTCTCTGCGAATCAGTGCCATGTGTGGGCCATTCCACCAGATACTAGCCCTTTCTAGCACATAAACAAGAAGAGTCAACCACTATAAGCAACCAATAATCTAGAGAAATATAGGCTGCTATTATACCTATTGAGAGAATTGATTTGTGATTTCCTGACCATCTTTATACAAATAATTCCTCATCTTCATTGAGCTGCATAACAGTTCTGAGAGTTCTGGAAAGAAGGGAAGAACTGATGGTGGCTGATTGAACTGACATTGACATCCATCTGTGGGGAGCCCTGTTCCTCTTGGCTGTTACTAAAATGAGATACTACCATTAGAGAGCTATAAATCATTTCACTTTTGGTAGATTAAGTCAGATTGCATTTTTTTGCTTCAATAATCTATCTCCAGAACTTGTTGACCTCAAACAACAAATATTTGTCACATTCTTCAAACACCCAGGTTCATATGGGTTCTACTTTAGGGATCACCCATTAAAATTGTTGACCTATTCTTTTTTAAAAAATCATTCAATAGCCCCCAAAATTCATCAGTGTTATCTTCTTAGAGCACTCACAAATTATGAAATACTATGACTCTCAGACATGTGTAGAAAAATACCTATTTTCATAGGTTAAACCCTAAATATGCTAAGTCTTCTGAAGGTAACATAATGTAATTTAGTAAAATATTGTATTAATAAAGACTTAGAAGATGCAGGGCATTTTGACAGCATCTTAGGGATTTTAAGGCTTTAAGAAGAACAAAACCAAGAACACTCGACATAGTACATGAGGCACAGCAATCTATTATGATGCATCAATGTTGCTGCATTTGGCAGAGATGGGTTATAGGACAGCCAATCAGCAGCAAGGAGAACTGAATAATGCTTTCAGATTGGCTACTTGCAAATTTCCCACACACAGAAAAATTGAGGTGGATCTTTGCAATTCCAGGACAATTATAGGTTATAAGGAAAAGTATGTGAAGTCTGAACAAAAATGCTACACTGTGGTCTGTCTTTTCAAAGCATCTGGAGGAGATGCTATCCAGTTTTTAAATGGAATATCTACTGAAGTTCTTTGAGAGCTAATAAAATTTGTATAAATGAAGCATTAAAAGATTGATATCATAAATGCCAAACATAGACAAGAAATGGTATCAATGAAATAGATCCCAACAGAAATTCAAGAGATTAGAAACTCCACTGAAATTATATGTAGCAGATGAATGAAGATGAGGATAGAAAATCAGATCTAGAACATAGGAAGAGAACTAGTGAGCAGAAATGGAAAGATAGCTTTAAAATTGCAAGAGACCGTGAAAAATAAATCCAAGAGTCACAGGATGAAGCAAAGAAGAACAATATAAGATTGACTGGATCCAGTGAGAAAGCTGAAGCATAGCAAAAGCCATTAGAAACCTTTTCACAGAAATAATGGAAAGCTTGGAGTGAGGTGTTTCAAATACTGAAGGGAGACAAGCTTCAACCCAGATTGATGTTCTCCACAAAACTATCTTTCAAAATTGATGGAGAAATGAGATACTTCCATGACGAGGAACAACTGAAGAAATTCATGACCACCACATCAGCTCTACAGAATGTTCTGAAGGACATGTTAAAAGTAGATAACAAAGACTACAAACACAGAAATACTAACAGAAAGAAGCTTCCAGGCAAGGTAAGCAAATAAAAAGAGGAGAAAAACAAGGAATAAACAGCATGAAAAAAACGTGAAAAAGAAAAGTCAATGTATATCATTTATAACTATCAATATAAATGGTTTCAATGCACCAGCCAAAACATAAATAAAGCACTGACAGAATGTTTCAAGAGTCAAGACCCAGTCATACGTTGCATTCAAGAAACACATTTAACCCCAAAGAGTCAAAAGATGGAAAACAATTTGCATGCCACAGGAACCCAGATAATGCAAATTTGAGCCAAAACTTATCAACGGAAACAAAGACAGTCACTGCATATTTGTTAAGGGAAAACTCCTAGGAGATGAGATAACAATATGCACCAAATACAGGTTCGCACAACTACATAAAACAAATATAAACAGATATGAAAAACCCAAAAAAGCACCAGCACAATTATAGTATGCAATTTTAATTCCCCACTGTGAAAAACAGATAGATCAACTAGACAAAAAAAAAAAAATCAGCAAAGAAATAAAATAATTAAACCAAGTCTGTGAACAAATAGACTTCATAGATATCTAATCCCAAAACATCATAATACACATTCTTCTCAGCTGTACGTGGGACATTTTCCAAAATAGATCATATATTAGCTGAAAAAACATGTTTAAGTAAATTTAAAGAAATCAAATCATACCATGCATACTATCTGATCATAGTGCAGTGAAACTGGAAATCAATGACAAAAACATTAACATGGAAATTAAGCAAAACTCTTCTAAGCAACCAATAGGCCACAGAGGAAATTAAAGACAAAATTACACAGTATGTAGAATTAAACAATTATACTGATACAATATACTGAAACATATGGGACACAATAAAAAGCAGTCCTATGAGTGGAATTTATGGCTATACACGCACACATCAACAAAATAGAACAAGCTTAAGAAAATAACCTAATGTTGAAGAGCAAACCTCTGGGGAAAGAATAACAAATCAAACCCAAAGCTTGCATAAGAGAGGAAATTATAAATACAAGAGCAGAAAGTAATGCAATAGAGACTAAGGAAATAATACAAAGAACAAATTGAAAAGTTGGTTCTTTGAAAGAAAAGTGGGTTTTTTAAAAGAATAAATGGCATTGATAAATCAATAGCCACTGTCAATAAAAAGAGAAAAGAAAATACACAAATTCAAGAAATTAAGAATAAAAAGGGGGAAATCACAATGGATCCTATAGAAATCCAGATCATCAATACTTACTACAAGAACCTATATTCTAAGAAGATAGAAAACACAGAAGAAATTGGCAGATTCCTAGACACAAGCTAATTGCCAAAACTAAGTTAAGAAGATATAAAAATTTCAAATAACCCAATATCAGACAATGAAGCTGAAAATGTAATTAAAAATTTAACAACAAAGTAAATCCCAGCTTTAACAGATTCACTATTAAATTCTACAAGAAACTTAAAGAGAAACTAATGTTGCTAATGTTGAAACTATTTAAAGAAATTAAAAGGAAAGCAATACTTCTAAAATCATTCCTGGAAGCAAGTATTATCCTGATTCTAAAATCAGAGAAACACCCAACCTAAAAAGAAAACAATAGATAAATCTACCTAATACACATAGATGCCAAAATTCTTAACAAGATACTAGCAAACAGAATGCAGCAAATCATCAAGCAGATTATACATAATGACCAAGTAGGATTCATCCTACAAATGCAGGCATGTTTCATTATACACAAATCAACAAATGTAATACATCATATTAACAGAATCAAAGACAAAAATTACATGATCATCCCAATAAATATAGAAAAAGCTTTTAACAATGTCTAACATTCATTTGTGATTTAAATAAAACCTACAGAAAATTGGAATGGATGTTTTTATCTCAATCTGATGAAAGCCATCTATGACAAGCCAGCAGCTAACATCATATTAAATGGTCAAAAATGGAAAGCTTTCACTCTAAAATCAGAAACAAGACAAGGGTGTCCACCATCACCACTCTTATTCAAAATATTCTGGAAACAGTAGCTAGAGCAATTAGATAAGAGAGAAATAAAAGGAATAAAGACAGGAAAGGAAGAATTTGAATTATCATTGTTTAAAGATGACAGGATACTCTACATAGAGAACTCCTAAAACACCACCAAAAATTTTGTAGATTTAATACTCAAATTCATTAGTGTATTAGGATACAAAGTCAGCTCTCAAAAACCAATAGCATTCCTGTACACAAGCAACAAACTCAGAAAGAGAAATTATAGAAGAACAACCTAAACAATAGCAAATAATAAAATGAAATATTTAGCAATCAGTTTAACAAAGGATGTAAAAGATCTGTACAGTGAAAATTACATACTCCTAAAATGGAGATCAAATAGAATATCAGAAAATGGAAATTTGTCCCTTGTTTTCGGATAGGAAGAACCAACATAGTGAAAATAGCCATACACCCAAAGCTATTATACAGATTTAATGCAATCCCAGTTAAAATACCATCAGCACATCTCACAGATATAGAGAAAAATCTCTTAAATTCATTTGGAAACAGAAAAGACCTGGAATAGCAGAGGTAATTCTGGGCAACAAAGACAAGCCAGGGAACATCACAATCTCAGACCCGAAATTATACTACAAAGCTACTATGATAAAATCAGCATAGTATAGAAAAAAAGAAAAAATATATATACCTCAGGATCAGTGTAACAGTATAGAAGATGCAGATGCAACCCCTAACACATTCTGGTTACCTTATCTTTGACAAAGGGGACAAATGTCTTCACTGGTAGAAAGTCTGTTTAATAAATAGTGCTAGGAAAAAATGGTTTTCCACATGCCAAAGACTAAAACTAGATCCATGTCTATTTCCATGGACTAAAGCTAAAGTAAAAACGGATTACCTATCTAAGTATTAAAATGGAAACACAAAATTTACTGGAAGAGAAAATAGGTAAAAAAATATCAAACACATAGGTGTAGACAGAGACATCATCAAACCCAGACATCAAAGGAAATATTACAATAATCAAAAAATGGCATCTAACCTTATTATAATGTTTTTGCACAACAAAAGAAATCATCAACAGAGTGAAAAGACAATCCACAGAGTGGGAAAGAGTTATAGCCAGTTGTCCTTCAGACAAAGGTCTTATATCTTAGAACAAGTAATTGAAAAAGAATCAGACCACCTAAATTCACAGAACTAATCCAAAAAAGTGCATCTGAGATGAGTACACTTCTCCAATGAAGAAATACAAATAAATAAATATATGAAAGATGTTCAACATCCTTGGTTATTTGAGAATCAAAACAACTTTAAGATTCCATCTCACCACAGAAAAATGGCTATTAACAAAAATTAACTGATAACAAATGCTGGCAGGACTGTAGAGGACAAAAGGAACTCTTTTCCATTGTTGGGGGGAATGTAGCCTAGTGCAACCACCATGAAAGTCACTGTGGAGAATCCTTAAATAACTAAAATCAGAGGTCCCGTTCTACTCAGCTATTCTCCTTCTGGGTATCTTCCCAAAAGAATTAAAAACATCATACCACAGTAATATATGTGCAACCAAGTTCATAGCAGCACAATTTGTAACAGCTAAATCTCAGAAACAACCAAAATGCCCATCAATTAAATAATGGATTAAAACTATATGATTTTTTAACATAATGAAGTACTATTTAGCCATAAAGAAGGGTAAGCTAGAGGCTTGAAACCATACTCATAAATGAAATAAATCAGACCCATATGGGTAAACATCAAGTCTCACTAGTGTGAAAGGCTAAATGAGTAAAGATCCAAAATATGCCATAGATATTGTGAATTTGCAAGAAACTGTTTAAAGGAAAAGACAAACTCTGATGAGGGAAAGTGGAAAAGAAGAAAACATAAAAGGAAAAAGATGTATTTACACACAAGATAGTTAAGATGTTTATACAGCTATCTTAGTTCATTGAAAAGACAAGTTTGCTACTATTATTTGGACAAGGTATCATGCCTATATCTTGTGCTCTATGTAACTGATACAAAGACACTATGCAGCATGGCAATGTATTAATTCTTGTAATTCTCCTACTAAGCTGTTTTAAAGCTGTTTTATTGATATTTTTAAAACTAAAATATTTATGCTTTTATATGTTAGAGGAAACAACTTAGAGCGTATTTTAATCATATGTTATTTTCAACTGTTCAAGTCAATTAGAAGTGTATTTTCCTTTATGTTTTTTAGTGTGGAGTGAAAATCTTATGTAGGCTAATAATATTATGTGCTCCATTTAAAGACTGTCAGTCATGACTATTCAAACTGCTTCAAAGTCTCAGCTTCCTTTAGTAGGCTACAACATCAATTTTTCCATTGTCAATTTGAATGTAAACAGATCACATAGCTAAATGAGATGCTTGTAGGTTTTGGTTGATTGCATTCCAAAATTAAATGTGATTTTTGTCAAAAATAGATTGAACATTTGCATGTCTTTTTGAGTGTATTAATGTTTTCTTAAATGAAAAATGGTAATCCAGACACACATCAAGATAGACAAACTTTAAAAAGTTCTATTTTTTTTGCTCACAAGTCTCTGAAAATTCACAATTTTTAAGTGTTAAGCATTTTTTTCTCACATTAGTGGGCCATACATTGAAATATCACAATGAGTATGATGCACACACAAATGTATTCTTTCATTTAAATCTAGAGCTTTTTCGCTATTTTTATAAGAAACAAACCATATTGTTAAAAAGTGGCCAGTTCCATTCTTTGTTGTATCCACTACATAGACTGGTACAGCTTATACAATGTTCATGCTTTCCTATTCAGACTAACACAAACAATTTGCTATTTTTCCTCTATTTGCACACAATTATCCCCCCCTGGCCATTCCAAGTCATATTTTAACTTTTTTAGACGGTAAGGGAAATTTTTCACGTCACACTGCTCTGTTAGTTTGATCTATAATTCATTAGCCTATACCAGTGATGGTGAACATTTTAGAGCTGTCAGTGATACAGCCTGATGTAGCATGCATGCCATAGGTTTGCCACCATTGTACTATACAGTTTGTATATCTCTGTATGTTTGACTATCTTTAGAATATGTTCTTGCTCAGAGAACACATGTAAGATAAAGTATATGTAATGAATGTCTTCACAATAATTCCACATCTGTTTTCCAAAGAGCCTGACACATCCTGATTACATTATTTTAAGGATAAAAATCTTATCAGTGTAGTTTATCACATGCCTCAGTAGAGTACGCTATGGATCAAGAATATTTAATTTAATAGCAGTGCATTCTGGGAGGTACAATAAGAATATGTTATGACCCCACATAATTAGTAATGCAATATATAACACATATAAAATATGTTAGCCAGAGCTGTACTATTTGTTTCTATGGAGTTTAGCCCAGCAAGAAGAACATAATACAAATAATACAAATGCCAATTTTATTTGCACTGATAGAGGAGTCACACAAGTAATGAACAGAGTGTAATTCTTGTGCCCTAACGGAGATTTCACCCAACCAGAAGAGCTATGATTTGCCTGGTAAAGCACCCGTTTAAACTGAGAAATGAAGGATAAGTATGAGAGTCACTAAGTATATTTACTTGCATTCAGCATTTTACACCAAACATTGCAGTTGCATCACATGTCCTAACATGGACAGCTGGATTAAGAGGTATCCTACAATCACTAAAGTTATTACACTGAGAGTAATATAAGAAAACAAACGTAAAGAGCCATGAGAAAGATAAAGTACTAGGTAAATAATCATGCTATGTTTGTGACTTTTTGTTCCAATTCTGGATATTAAATGTACAGACATAATTCAGAATTATTTCAAGAATATATTTTAATAAAATACCAACATTGATATGAAGAAGATAAGGAAAAGAAAAAAAATACTCCAGATAAATTAAGTAATGTGGATGAAACCAATAGTGGATAACCGTAACAATTTCACTGAAGATATGCATAACAGAGTAAGTGATTCTAGAGCACAATATTTTGAATGTAACATGCTACTGAATGAACACTTAAAATAATAGGCATACACCACTATGCCTTGCTGGTAAATTATTTCTTATGTATCTTTCACCACAGTATAAAAATGATTGCATGGTTGCTAGTAGAATAATTTTCAATGTTTAGTTAAATGTACTATATTAATATTGATTCAAATATTCTAAATGAAATTTTAATAAAATCCAGAAAGGAGGAGCAGGTGAAATAATTTTAACGTTAGTTTTGTGTAATGTAGACAACTGTATATAACCAGAAAAATGCTTAAAAAACATATATATACACACAAGAAAGATTAATATTATTAAAATGAATAAAATATTGCAATAACCAATATGAATAACTAGCCACATGGTATGAACAAATAGTATAATGCACTAGAACATAAAGCCTAGAATAAATGAGTAACACTAGTAGTATAGTAACACTAGCAAAAGTCTAGAGTAAATAAGTAATACTAGTAAGTCTTGGTACTAATGATTCTCTGGTATAGACAATTCTGTTTTTGTACAGTATTGTATATCTTTGTATAATACACAAAGTTTAGGTTCAATCATGGCCTTTAACCAAAAGTGCCTATATCACAATCAAAAATGTCTCCAAACATTTTGAAATGCTTCTCAGGGGCCAAAGTTATCTGTTGTTGAGAACTATTGATATAAAAACTGGCTCAAATATGATTGACTACTTAGTTTCAAAGGAAAGGTGGCCTGGACATCAGTGAAGAAAATATATGTTATTTAACTTTATGGTTGCTACTGGTATTCTAGAATAAGTAAGAATGAATCTCTATTTCATAAATTAGAACAAAATAAATGGTGGTGACTTAAAAACTAGAATTAAAATAAAACCATCAAAGTTAAAGAAGAAAATGCAATGTAATGTTTTTAAAGGAATAAACACATTATTTTACTTGTGAATGAGGAGAATGCTGAAATACTGAAACCAGGTGAAAGGAGAATTTCACCATCAGAGAAAGAATATTTAAATGAATGCACAAATAGTGCCAACACGGTGAGGGTTTTTAAAAAATGATTTGTTTGTTATTTTCGTCATTGGGAACAACTCATCTGCATTTCCAAAGACAATAATTATTTAGCATGGTCAGTTATTCACAGTTTTTCATTTAAGTGCGTGAAGTTTAGTATTTTGAAAAGACTTAATAAATAAGATGAATACTCCAAGGTCACATATAAAAGTAATATATTTCCTTAATATTAAAAAATCGTATTTAATGAATATTATAAGAAAAGTCAGGATATCAGTTTAAAAATTAGAAAAATAATTTCTACTTACATCATGTAACTAGCTACTTTCGCAACTGTGAATAGAATTCTTACCAATCGGTTAGGAAAACAAATAAACTAAAAAGTAGCGAAGAGTAAGGATAGTTGATAATAGCATACAATTGCATTTTAAGCATATTGAATAGTATTTTGACAATTCATAAAATAAATGCAGGTGAAACTCATATAACTTATTTGTCCTATCATATTTGCAAAAGTTACACGTGTGAAGGACATCCAATGTTAGTGAATATGGAGGAAACAAACTTATCTTGAAAGATGAACATGTATGCATCAGGAAATGAAGGAGATTAAATTATGAACAACCAAAAAAGATATGTAGTTGTGCTGAAATATCAACTACAACATCAACTGTGAAAGAATTTTTCAGAATATTTCACTCCAAATAACAATTAAAAATGCTCTGTGTACATTCTAGATACACATTCACAATTGTGTGGAGTGATGCGTTCAACATGAGTACTTGTTATCGGGCTTGTGGTAATGACAATTTCTGGAATCAATGTATTTATTTATAGGCATTGGTTAAAATTATAATACAATAACAAAAAATTACAGTGCATATATCCAGAGAAATAATATTCAACATTGAAATAAATGAAACCACTCTAATAGTACTAATAAAAATGTCAGGCTAAGGAAGCTGATTAAAGTAGTAGTCTCCATTTGTATAAAAGTACACATGTGCATTTCAGTCTGAAAGGATATAAGTAAGAGGATATACTTAGGCTTGCACATTAATTTATCAAACTATATAAATAATACATGTTGCACAATTACATGGCATTCAAAAGGAGTAAAAACAATGAAGTCACAGTGTTTGCTTAAGAAGTGTATACTAATCAAGCTGTTTCTGGGAATCCTTTGAGTAGAGTTACAATTGTAAGTTATACCTAATAGTATATTATATTTTTAGCCTAGGTTCATCAGAAAAAATGAATTCACTACACAAAGTTGGTATCTTAGATCCATTGGGGATACTATAATGACCATCTAATTACAAGTACAGCAGGAGTAACACTCACATTTAAACATGAACATTTAAAAATGATTTTATATTTTACACTTTCTATATATACTTGAAAATGAAAACTAAGGAATCCATTATAGAAGATGAATAAATATCCTGTAGGACACTTTTATATTATTAAAAAATGGAAAGTAGTGACTTTTATTTTAAATTTCATGTTGATACATTTCAGTCTTTCTTTTTGAGGGGATGTTTAGAATCTTAACTCATCCTGGAATGTTTGGAGTCCAGTGAATCTCTTTCATTATATGATATTTTTCCTTACACTTTTATGTTACACCAGTTATTTAATATGTACAATATAATTTCTTGCTAAAGTCAAATCTTTGAATTCCAGCACAGCAAACTCAAAATGAAAGCTGTTGAATCCTGACATAGAGATTTACACTTGGCCAAAAGGAGTTTGGTTTTTCTACAGGGTCCTTGTAAGTCACGAGAGACTAAGTGCCTCTGTCCATTTGACTTCAAGTTCTCCAAGAACTTCAAAGTCATCTTTACATCTACACCATGCTGCTTACCAAAGATGCCCTTTCAAATCCAGTATCCCTTTGCTAATTCTTATTTTTCTTGTACGCGGTAATTCTAAGTTGTATCTTCTGCTTGAAGCAAAGTACAGTTTGATTATTTTCCATAATCTATCTAAATTTGTCTCTTGGTTGAGAGACTTACGGTTATCATAAGCAAGAAAATAGGCCAAGAAATAGATAAAGAAAAATTAAAGTGGAGAAAACAGGAGAATAAATAGCTTAGTGAGCAAGTATTCATTTGTTCTACAGGTTTTGCACACTAACTCAACATCAGGCATTGAGTTAAGTACTAAAAATTTGATATGAGTAGGCTGAGTTGCTGTTTTCAAAATTATTAGCATAACTTTAATCAAAATTGTTTTCAAGTTTCCACAAAAACTGTCAAAGCTTTCATCTATTGATGCTTTTTATCAATGGGTAGTCTAGTTTTAATGATACCTCTTCAATGTCTACTATAAACTCATAAAGAAACATAAAGAGAACAATTTTTTTTTTCAAAAAAATGGAAATTTTGCTCTGACTTTCCACTATGGTCCTGTTTCTTTTATTGCTCTTTCTATACTCACCAGAATAATTTTTTTATACTTTTACTATATAATTGTATATTGTCTTACAAGTTTTCTATTCATTGATGCAATACTGTGATTTGCTTCCTGTGGTGCAAATCTTGTGTCAAGTTGATTTGCTCTGGAGCTGGCTAAGGATCACTGAAGCACACTTCTGGATGTGTCTGGATGGGTTCTAGAGGGCTCTCAGGCACTGTTCCCTTCTCCACTTCCTGAATGCCATGAACTAAGCATCTTTGGTTTTTGCCATGAAGTTTCTCCCCTAAAGACAGTCCACCATGAGCTGAATCACCAAACCCATGAAACATATTAAATATTTACTTTTATGTAGTGGGTGCAAGGTAATTTGTCCCAGCAATAGGAAAGCTGATTAATATACTTGCAAAGTACTTTTAATCTTCCCTTTATGTAGCAACTTATGCATGTTCCATTCTGGCACTGATCAGATCCTATTGCTATTGTTTTCTTCCTGTGTTCCCAAGTAGAATATAAACTTCTCAGATCATAAGTCAGTTTGACTAGATCACTGAAATACAGGGTTGGTAAGTTTAACAAATAAAAAACATAGCCAGTTAATTTTGAATTTCAGAATGATAACATTTTATGTATTATAAGGATATCCTATGAAATCTATGGGTCACAATTGTACAAAAAACACATTAATTAATATGAAATTTAAAATTAACTGGTCTTTCTATGCTTTGTCTAAAATACTCTGTTTTAAAATGGCTCATAGCCTGAAAATTTCATAATTATTTGTTTAAATAGCATTTATAAATAAAAGATACAATTTAATCTATAGCAATATAAATTCCAAGAATTAAATTTACTAATAATTTATAAAGTCCTGTGGTCTGGATTAGATTTCAAAAGTCAATATTTATGAGTCAGCTCACTGGTTTAATTCTTTCCATGATTCTGGTCAGAGAATAAAATCACAGAATGAAATCTTCATTATAAAAACTAAGTATATACACACTATGTTTGTGTGTGTATATATATATATATATATTATATATATGTTTGTGTGTATATAAGTATATATATATTCTTAGATTCTATATATTTAGCTTTATGTCTTTTACAATATGTCTTAATTTCAGCAATTTCTTTTTGTTTCTCATGAACTCATGTGTTAACAAAGTAAATGAAAGAGAATTTTGGGATATCGATTCATCAAGTAATTCAATGAAGATTTATTATGTGACAGATGTGTCTTAAGCAGTGATGGTGATATAACAGTGAGAAGCAGTGATATTTATAGAAATAAAATTTGCCATATGTTCATAGAAGTAGCATTAAATCATTAAAACAGGAAAAATGTGGAATTCTATGATTATACATTTGTGGAATTTCCAAACATACATTTGCTAGATACTTAAGGACAAGGAGTGGTCAAGTCATTTGAGTTAGTGACATTAAGGTTACAAAGGAAACCAGTGTTTTAGTCTGTTATGATAAGTCAATATATTATTTACCTATTTCCAAATTAAAATAATTATTTATGAGACAAGACACAGAATGATGAAATAGAAAGAATTGGACTAAATTTTTGAATGAATATTTATGGCTCTGAGAAAACTGAGAGTTTGAATTTACATGCAATAGATTTTTAATCAAGATGACAAGTTTCCTAGGAAACTTTAAAATTCTATTTTTCATATTATTTGATGCAGGAGAGAGCAATTTTAGAATGTTTTGAATGAAAATCAGAACTGTTTAAGAATTACCTAATAATCTATGTTTATGTATATCTGTATTTAAATATTTAATTTGTTGTGCTCAATAACTTTTGCTTTCTTCTTCCTCCTATTCTACTATTAAAGTGTTATTATTTAAATTAAAGGCATTTAAGTGAGAGACAATTTATCTTGATATGCTGCAAGAAACTTTCTGATTTCAAGATTCTGAAAATGTGTGATGAGAGAAAAATCAATTTTTCTTATTATTTAAAAGACCCATAAAAAGTCACTATGGAAACCAGACATGAGTCCATAGAACATCAAGAGTTCAGAACAGAGGTCTTGAGCTGAGGATTTCTGTCGGTAAATTTGAAATGTTGACGTAAATTTTAACTCTCACTTGAGGATAACTTCATAAATTATGAGATTCATTTCAGGTTATAAAGTTCTGGGATTGTAGGATGTTGGAACAATACAACTCTGTGAGTGCTTTCTTCATAACTGTCTTTTGCTCTTCCCCTTCATTCTCATCTCTGTCTTTCTCTTTTTTTCTCCCTCCTTCTGTCTCATTTCATTCTTACTAGTTTCATCCCTCTCCTTTGTTTTGGTGATCATCTGTGACTTATTCATCTTGCAGGTATTTGGGTTTATGATGGGGCTTATAGCAAAAAAAAAAAATGGGAAACACCTCTCTTGTTTTTTTTTTTCACATGTAGAATATTACCAAGAAATGAGAACATTGCAATATGTTGAGATCTAAAATGCAAAATTAAAATAGATCATTTAACTTATGACAATATTTTAGCTAGCTTAATTAAGTACATGTTTTATTAATATATGTTTTATGAAGAGTCACAGGCATGAGTGTATGTTGGAAGGCTGGAGAAACTTGAATCTGCTGTTCACATGGGACAGTAAAATACACATCTGCTCAAGTGGAATGAAACTCTTTAAACCCTGTGCTACCTTCTTCCTTCTTCCCATTTGTGTAAACCCGATTGGATGGTGCCTCTACAGCTGAGGAGGATGCTCCCCCTCAGTTTGCTGGTCTACGTGCCAGTCATTTCTAGAAACACACTTCAGATACACCCAGAAATGTGCTTTACTAATCTGGTGATATTTCTTAATTCAGTCAACTTCAAATGTCATGATTAAAGGTCACAGACATATAGAGAGAATAAATAGCTATCATATCCAGAATATGGAAAATTTCAAGAAATATAGCAAGATTTTGTATAAAATATAGATTCAACTATAATTTCAGAAGTTTGAGTTTATTGCATTATGAATCCTCTGTACTTAGTAGAGAATCTGCAATGTAGTAGTTTCTGAAGTTGGATATTGCAGTAATTTACTTTTAATGATTTGAATAACAATTCCTACCTTATTTGTATGAAATGAGTGGCAGGTTTGACTGTGTTTTGTTTTTTCATTTTCCTAGTAATACTTGTTATTTCATAATTAAATATTTTGTACTAGCATATATAAAAATGCCAGTGTTCAATATTTAGATAGTATATCAGTCAAAATATTTTCCTAGTATTTTCACTGTTTATGATCACAAAATTGGGAGGGGAAGAGTGCAGAGGGTGTCTGTACACTAGAGATTGGAGATTTCAGTACATGGTCTGGAGTTCGTTGCAGTGTCCATGCAAGATGGTATCAGGAGGCCAATGAGTCTGCAAGGGAATGCTGAAATGTTTACACTGGAAGGCTGAAGGATCCGTGGTGGAACCCAAAGAGACTGTGCTAGAAGGCTAAGGAGTTTACTATGGAAGCTAGGACCAATAGATGATGATCTAGGTAAAGGTGAGGAGTGGAGCTCCCTTCAGGTGACAAACCACCCTAGGGTGGGTCTTCTACACCCTGGGATATAGAATTACTGCACTGATTGAGTTAAGTTTGTCAATTTCTCAAACTGACACAGTCAACCAACCATTACAGGGATTCTATCAGACTAAAAAGCTTCTGTATAGCAAAAGAATTGATCAGTAGAATAAAGAGACAACCTACAGGATGGGAAAAAATCTTAGCCAGCTACTCCTAGGAAAGAGGACTAATATGTAGAGTATACAAAAATCTCAAAAAATCCCACTTAAAATTAAAAATATAGTCAAGAAATGGGCAAGACAAATGAACAGACACTTTACAGAGGAAGAAATACAAGTGGTCAACAAATATATGAAAGATGCTCAAGATTTCTGGCCACAGGAAAAATGCAAATTCAAACAATGCGAAGATTCTGTCTTAATACAGAAAAAATGGTAACCATTAAGAAATCAATCAAGAAAAATCCTGGTGGGACTGTGGTGAAAATTGCCACCCTCCTTCATTGCTGATAGGGATATAAACTAGTACAATCATTATGGAAATCAATATGGAGATTTCTCAAAGAATTGAAATTATAAATTCTACATAATCAGGTGATCTCCTGATATGTAACTTCCCCTAAGAGGTTACAGCATAGTACCACAGTAGCACATACATTCGAATGTGCACAGCTGTACAACTCATAAAGCTAAATCTTAAAAATAGTCTGTGCACCTTATCAGCAGATGATAGGATAAAGAAAATACAGTGTTTGCATGTAGCAGAATTTTGCTATAAAGCATAACAGATTTCAGATATTGTAGGAAACGATGTCATGGCAAATATAATGTTGAGTGAAATAAACTAGACACATGAATACAGTGTTTATCAGTATGGTACCTCTGACTTGAGGGGCAAAGTACAAGAGAATAATAAATGATGGATAGAATTAGACTCCAAAATGACTCTGTTGCAATAGAAATGTAGTCCCAAAGAAATATTTTAAGGGTTGAGGAGAAGGGAAAATAGGTGGAATAAAGATATTCTGTATTCAGGCACTTAGTGACCCCAGTTAATGTAAACATTATATGCCATAGCATGAAAAAATTAATAACATTAATAAGAATGACAAATGGTGAGGTAGACCTGGAGGAGCAGGGAAGGAAGGGGAGGGAAAGGAATTAAGAAAACATAAACGAGCTATGGTATGTACATTAACCACCCCCCCCAAGATGATTGCAAACTACATGAAATGCAAATATACACTGATCAAATGTTTTTCAAAAAGGACAAGTAGTTTTACTTCTCTGAGTATCATTTACTTCGGATAGATGATATGAAGAATATTTAAGAAGATACATGTCTTTCTGAACAAAAGTATGTGTTCAAAATGCTTACAAATATAAATTATGGGTGTCAGTTTTAAGATTACCATACTCAGAAAGGCTGAGGACATAATCACATAAACATTCCTTTATTTTCTATTGTCAAATCATGCTTTGCTTAATAAAACAGCACCTGTATTTACATTTATACCATTTATTAAAATCAATCTAAAATAAACAAATGGAATGTAATAGCAGTACATGGCACATTAGAATGATCTGTGAATATTTAAGGAAAATAAAAGTTTATTGTAGCTCTACCTGATACTAAAACTAGTGGTTTCCAAAGCTATCCAAACTAGAAACTAGAAACGATGTATATATGAGCAATTTTAGGCGTCTTTAGAGTCTAGTTTATGAGACTTTTTATTTATTTTAGAATTTATTCATTATTTTTTTTCATTAACAATGTGTTTTGTAATCACTACATTTTAGGTACAAGTATGAACAATGCGTAAATATTGCATCACAGTATTTGCATTCTTTGGGAGGAAGGTGGAACTTAAGTAATTATGATTAATATGATATAATTTATATTAGGACTTTTTAGGCAAGTTCCATGATGCTACAAGGAGATAGCTGTTTCTTAAGGAGGTTTGATAGCATGTCACTGAATCCGATCTCAAAGAGTGAATGTAAATTCAATAGGAAAATAAGGCTTATAATAATTACATTTGAAAAAGATAAAACAAAAAGTCATGGAGAAAATACACAGTGTTAGGAAAAAGCAGGACAGTTATGAAGAGATTATAAATGAAAGTGGAGACCGTATCATCAGGGAGCCCAGATTTCATGCTTCAGAGTTTGAACTCTGTCCAATGGCACAGCAGGAACAAAAGGAAATAGGAGATTTCTGAGGCTTTCTACTTTTTCTGAGTATCCAGAAGACATGCACTCCAATATAATGTTTAGAAAGCCAAATGTTTCATGGTTTCATAGATTATTAGGTTTAGTTTGACTATGGGAATCGCTTAAATTCAATAATGACTGGTTTTAAAATGCTTACTAAATCATTATGTTCTAACAATATATAATACTGTATGATTACTGTGGGTAAGGTTTTGTTGTAATGGATTAATGTGAGTTAGCTTTTTCAATACTAATAAAGTCACTGTTTCTCTCTCTGTCTCTCTCCATATGTATGTATAATGAATAAGGAATCTAGGGTACAGGAATGTTAAGTAATTAGACCATATAATCAGTAGGCAACATAGTCAATTGTCAAACCCATTAGACTGGCCTCACTGATCTAACATCTTCTCTTGCACTACAAATTTTCTCATCTAAATAACAATAATTAATAATAATTTTTGTGCTTACTAAATATGATGTCCTGTGCTTTGCAAATATTACTTATTTAGTCTTTAAAGGCAACTTATGGAATTGGTATTTCCTTCATTTTATAGCTAAGGAGGCCAAAGAACAGGACTGAATTTCTTATCACTTCAAGTTATATCAATCTTGTTCCATCAGTCAGAATTTCTGATAGATCCATGTGTCCAACCCAGTTTGACATTTCTACTAAGTCCTGAAGAGATGACAAAAAATATTCAGGAACATAACAGAAGGTCCCAGTTTATCAATTTTCAAAAGTATTTACCTGCTTACTACATAATTAAAATACTTTTGGCTAGCACTACAAATTGCTTCTAAGAAAATGTAGCATGGAAAAACTGCAAAATTATCCTTGATAACTATAATTATAGAATGGTGGACAAAATGTTAGATTTCAGTTGATTAATGTACTGTGGATAGTTGCAACAGCTATCTCTATAGTGTTGAGAGCACATTGTCTCTTATTAGAGCAAAACTTCCAGGGATACTATTAAATAATGTTTCTGAGCCTGTGTTGGGACAGATAACATCTATATAACCTTACTTGGCTATTTAAATGCAAAATAGAATGCTGCTGGCATTATATTTAATATGTACTTTATTGTAGATAGAAATTCTCCATCTTTGCCAAATGTATTGACAAAAATTACCATAAGACCTGACTCTGTAATTTAAATACATTTACATATGTTATTATTTCATCTTTTTGATGATGGCCATCTCTTATATGGGAAAATGGAATCTCAGTTGTTTTGATTGCATTTAGTGGCCAGGGTATCCATGGGAGAATGGGTTTTACTTTGCTGGTGAGAATGCATACTAGTACAACCACTATGGAAATCAGTATGGAGAGTATTCAGAACGCTAAAACTAGAAATTTCATCTAACCCACCTATGCCCCTTCCATGTATCTCACAAAAGACTCAGAGGCATCATAAAGAGTGATTCATGCATATCTATGTTCACAGCAGCACAATTTATAATAACAAAATTTTGGAAGCAGTGTGAAAGTCCATCCATCAGCGAATGGATAAAGAAAATGTGGTATTTACATAAGATGGAATAAACCATCCTACAAGGAAGGGTAAATTTGAGGAAAGGAGGCAAATAGATACACATGGATGCAATGGTAAGTGACATAAACTAGACACAAATTGAATACTGAATGGCTTATTTTATGTGCCAAAATGTAAATAAAGAGGAAAATAAAATGGATAGGGGATCAAGAAATGGAAGGAAGGAAGAGAAAGGAGATGAAAAAGGAACACGCACATGTTATGCACATGTCCCGTCACCACATGAAGTATGTAACAATATGTACTGCAAATATGTACTAATAGATAAAACAAAATAAAATATATAATGCATTAAAACACGTTTTCCAAAAAATGTACTAGACTAGACTAGAGGGTGATTTTTAAATTTTTGAGTGTTGCTAAAAAAGGTCCTCACATCTACTGCCTTGGCCATTCAAATGTATAAGAACTTGAAATTAAAATAAACTAACCTCATTTCTGTCATAACCACCATCATAAACTATGTAGTTGCCTTTTTTCAAGGCTGTACTTTTTCTTCCTACCTATCTCTCTCTATTTGTCTTAGCAACAGTCTCACTAGGTAGGCATTATACACTTTTTAGAGATGCAAAACAAAAAGTTTCTAGTCAATATAAAAGCACAATAAATAATTCTGATTGAGATTCCGACTATCACTCAGTCTATGGATTAATTCCTGAAAGCTGAATAGTCACTATATATCATAAATGTATACTAGAAAACATAAATATTAAAATTAAAACTGGTTCAGATAACAATTTTCTTTTGCTATTTATGACTCTTAATAACTCAACACCATTATCTAACTTTCTGTCTATAGATACTATGTACTGAGCAAAAGATCCCAGTATGAGAAATGAGGAAAAAGTGAACTATGGTTTGCTGAGACCTTTTATCTGTAGTTTGCAAAAGTAACTTCATACATACCTAGAGAATTATTAGATGCTTTAAAACATCTTGCTCATTTAACTATTTCCAGATAAGAAAATCAAGTTTTTGGGTTTATAGCTCATTCTAGTTCCCTAGTAAAGTAATAGTCAGATTTAGTTTTCAAATACCAAACCGATGAACCTCATATATAATAAACTCTCTACTCCTTCATCCTAGGTAAGAGCTCAAAGAATAACTGAATCTTGCTATTTTCTCAGCTATCATGAAAGTACATCATCTTTGTGGTAAAAGATTTAGGTGAAACAATGATCATAGAGTGGAAATGAGTGTTGTTAGTATGAAGCTCCAAAACAGCTTCAAAATAGCTCCATTTTGAAAAACACTGAATCAATTAATTATAGTCCGTGGGAACTGACAGACCAGGACTCTTTTAAAATTATTATATTTGGATTCTGTACCATGACAAAATTTAAAATCCATATATTCTATATTTATTCAGCCTACAGAATTGAGAGGTAAGTGAATGTAAACTCATGACTTCTTTGAGTTAAATTTTCATTATCCCTGGATTTCATATTTAAGTTTTATATACAACCATGTAATACTAAAAAGGTTTTCAGTTTTGTTGTAAAATCCTTGTTTTAGATGGTGGCTTTTTAAATTAATGAAAAAGCACTCAGAAATTACTTTCTAAAAACGTTTACCTCTTATTTAGTATGCTCAGATAAGCGTCACAAAATATTTACATTGGCAGTAACTCTTTTGAAGTCCAGACTATTAACTAGCTAAGTCTAAGGAACACCGCACAAGTGATAGATAAGCATTTCCAAATTGGGAAAAGTGCAGACTTCCTGCACACATTTATATGATTTATCCTCAATGCTTGGAACTTGGACAATGAAAAGGGGCAGGTAGTAGGTGTATTCCTACTGTCAGAAATGTTGTTATAAATATTCAAAATATTTATCGAGTTCTTTCTATGTGCGAGAATTTTTCCGAGTGTTTGCAACATATAAATTCAACAAGGAAAGATTGCTTTTCTTGATATTATAAACTAACAGGAAGGTGGGACAGACAATATAACAAACAAGTAAATTATGTTGCATTTTGGATTTCATTAATGGCCATCAGGGGGAAAACACACTGAGTAAAAGAAATCAGGAGCAGTTAGATTTTGAGGGAGAGTACAGGATTAAATAGTGTAGGCTAGCAAGGCCACAAAGGTGGCCAGAAGTGGTGGTACTGTAGAAAAATGTGGAAGGCAGAGCTAATAGGCATTTACTTATCGTGATACACAAGGCAGACAAAAGGAAGATTCCAGGTTTTAGGTTTGATCAATTATAAGCACAAATGAGTGTTTCATTAAAATGCTTTCCTACAGACAACCTGCATATTTTGTTCATGAATAGCTCATGCTAAGGCAAAAGTCTTACCCTTGAGTAGTTTACTGTCAAAACTTATTTTGGGGATTTAAGACCTTATTCCAATACTCTTTGTCTTGTCTAATTCAGAACTTAAAAATTATGAAATATAGCTATATTTTAAAAATTATTGAGCAATTTAAGATTATAGAATTATATTTTGCTTCTCATCTGAAAATATCATTGTAGTTCATTTAGCTTTTAGAGTACGAGAAATAGATATATCACCGTAAGCCATCTATACATTTACAAAATGTTTTTTGACTTCTAATATGATTTAGATTGTTTTATCTATGCTATTCTCTCCATGATCCTGGGAGACAGCAAGGATTTTTAAGTGATTGCGTTGTCTCCTTTTTCAGATCCAATACACTCATTTGTGTTGTTTGGTGTAGCTCCAACGGATGAAAAATGGGGATCTTGGAGAATCTTGTGCTCAAAGTTTAATGTCCCACACAAACATCACATCTATGACCTTTCCCCAATGTCCATATCTCTGGAAATAGGGAGAAATATCCACTATTAATGAAACTTAATCACTTCATCAGAATGATGTAATAATAAATTACTTTTTATTTTCCACAGAACTCTCACTTGTATTTTCTCATTTTTGCTATTTTCCTCGTTTTTTGTTATTTGGGAAGATCAACAACTGGCGTTTGGCTGTCTAGAACGTAGTAAAAATTGTTTTATGGATTATAATCAAAGAATCTTGAAATTTATCAATGTCACCATCAGAACACGTGGGAATGCAAAAAGAAATACATCATTGTAAAGTTCAACAGGTGAAGTGAATACATACGTTCTTTTATTGTTAAATAACTGAAGCTATGAGAAGAATCACAAGCTTTATTGTCTGGACGCTGGTAAAGTATCGAGTACTAGGTTTTATCCAACGATACTTCCGGACAAATACTTTGGTGTCCATCTCTTACTTTTTCATCCAGTGACTGCAGGATCTGGCTTTCAGTGCATCCAGGGAGGTGCTGTAATGACACTGATAGCATTACTGTAATATACTTCCTTTCTTTAAATAAGCCAGGCAAGTAATTTCTACCAATCTCTTTTTCAGAAGCCGAAATGAAGTCTGGTTTTGTAATTTAACAATAACTTCAGCATTTTTTTTTCCAATCCTGGGCAATTATGGGGCTGACAGGGAAGGAAGTCATTTAAGGAAGCAAAAGACCTTTAACTGCTAGAGGAAGAAATTTTAATGGATGTAGGAAGAGTCGTTTGTAAGAAGTGCAGATAAATGCAAAATTGCATTATTAATAAGTAATATTATTAGAGCCTGTTCTAACCACTCACACCTCCGAATCATTTTGGGGTTCCCTGACTTCCGATCATTCTCTGTCCTCCCGCGATGACGCCCCTTCTCCCAATCCTTGTCAGGAGTTTAAGTGCCGTCGTCAGAGAGAAGCTTATTATCTACCTGCTCCCCCAGCTTCTTTCTGAGTGACACGCCACCCACGCCTCCCTGCACTGCTCTCCTCCTTCCCTGGTTCCCGGGGGGACTCGGAGGAGCTCGGGAGGGAGCCCAAGGATACCCTCTCCTGCACCCCGAGGGCAGAAGCTTCCGAGACCCTCGCTCACCCCCAAATCCACAGCGAGGCGCGCTGCCGCCCCCCGCGCGCGCTGCAGAGGGGGAGCCAGCCCTGCGCTGCGCTCCAGCTGCGTCTGCCCGAGCGCGGCACGTGCTCCCGGCGCTGGCGCGAGAGAGCGAGCGAGCGAGCGAGGAGCGAGCGCCGCCACCGCGGGCCCCGCAGCCTTCCGCCGGCTGTCACCGCTGCCTCCATCGCTGACACTAGCGCTCTCGCGGCTGCCAAGGCCGCTACAGGAGCGCAGGAAGCTCGCGAGCGGCGGCTGGCTGGGGGCGCAAGGCTCTGGGCGCGCACCTGGTAAGCACAGCGCGGGTTTCCTTTCTCTCCGCTATGGAGTTACCACGAATGTAGGATGCCGCCGGGCCCCTCCCCCGCCAGGGATGGAGGCAGATCTGGCAAGGGGCGGGAGCTCGGGCTAAAGGGACCCAGAAGGGCAGGTGGCGGGCAGGTGGAGGGCTGGTGGAGCCGGGGACCTTACGAGGTCCTGTAAGTTCAAAAAAGTCACCCTGCAAGGACGTGTGCCCTGTGGATCAGACATGGATTTCGACTCGGGGAGCCTGGGCTACCGCGGTATTGCTCCGATGGGAGGTTCACGAAGATCATTTTGTTTTTATTTGTATAAGAGAGGGATTTAAGTGGGCTCGTTTCCATAGAAAATGAACTAAAAAATCAGAGAGAGAGAGAGAGAGAGAGAGAGAGAGAGAGAGAGAGAGAGAGAGAGAGATATCTGAACCAAAAAGAGGCGTTTGCAGTTTCTGTCTCCCCTCTCCCCTCCCCACTCTCATGCCAATACATGTGCACGGAAGGCATGCCTTTAACAAGGGAAAGGGCTTCTCTATTTTTGAGGTCATTAGGTGTTCGGGCTAATAAAAACACCTGCTGGTATTTAATTCAAAGAGAGAGCCGTAGAGGGTCAAGGTTGGGTGTGAATACCACTGTCATATTTCTGAAATGACAAAGCCATGACACAGTGTCAAAAAAGAAAGATTTTCAAGAACTATATGGGCCATTTTAAGGGGATACACCTGAGACTCTGGGTCTCCAAACTCAAGTTCAGATACTGCCAGTGGAGCTAAGAAGACATTTTTATTCTTGGTCCCTTTATTGAACTTTGGCAGAAGATGATGACAGGGACATAGCTAGAAAGAGGGAAGAGTGAATGATCTGTCTCGTGTGGCAGGAGAAAGAACTTGGCATTGAGGTTTGGCATCACTGTGTTTACGAGCCTTGTTCTGGGTTCAGAGAAATGTGTGACCTTGAACAAGTCCCTTAATCTTTGTTTACTCAGTTTTTCCATCTGCAAAATGTAGAGGTTGTTCTGCCTTGAGTCACTAAGGTCTCTTACAGTAGTGTTTATGATTGCATTTGAAGATTGCATTGATCAGGTTTGAAGATCAATATACAAAAAGAACACCCAAATCGTTTAGATAAAGGAAGCTTCAAGGTGTTCTTTGAAGTATTAAAAACAGGTACAAGATCCTGGCTGTGCTGTGGGAGTAACACATCCTGAGGAGTCTGTGGAAACCAGAGAGAACGGTCAGAAGTCTGATTGCAGCCAAATGAATCTGGAGGGTTGAGAGCTGTGTGGAAAGGTTTGAATGCACAAGCCTTTAAAGCCATATGTTATTTTATTTTATTAAGATAGCAATTTAAAGAGGCAGTTTAGTGTCAAGCCATTGGGTTCTTTGAATTTGAAGAGCTGAGAAATAATTTGGATTTGATTCTGATAAAGGAAACGACATCCGGGTTTAATTGTTAGGCACCCAGGATGACAAGAATGGCTTAAAGTAGGATATGAGTATAAGGTGATCTGGATAAAGGGTTAGGGATGAAAAAAGAATGGAAATCACTTCTAGGACAAAGGTTTTAATGCTCTAGAGAGGAGACTGGCACCTGTCATGTCTCTGACTCCTCTTCCGCTTGTCTGAAGTAGGCACAAATATCTTTTTCTCTCATTTTACGTTTGTTCTTAGAATGTAGAAATTTTTATCTGCTCAGAAACTGAGATGGTGAACCTGTGAAACTTAACCCTAAACAAACCCCACCATGCAAACATGTGGCTAAGGGGCTTGTCCACCCATCCAGTTTGCCCAGGAATCTGTTCCTAAAGGAACTCACTGTGCCACTTGGTGGCACCAAAAAGTTGCAAAAAGAACTCTGTTCTCTATAAATACAAACTACCTCCCCTCCCTCCTCCGCCTTCTTTCCTTCTCCCCTTCCCCCCTTTTTCAGTAGCGGGAAGATTACTGCACACGCCGCCCTCAGTTCGGCTGTTCTGCGTGCACTGAAGTGCAGGGGATGAGCTTGAGATCACCTCGGGGCGGGGGGGGGGGAGCCCAGGATTGGAAAGACCGGCTCTACCCCATTGATCCTGCCACCCAACTTTATGGGGGGCCAGCTAGACCGCGTCTCACTGCCCGCTGCGTGGCCGACAGGGGGGTAAGCTTGCTAAGTGTCTGTGTGCCCAAGTATCCCTTGGCCCAAAAGAATATAGCAGCTACTAGCTTGCTGAGTAGCTTACAGTTTGGTTTGGGAGAAGGAGACGTGGGTGGAGCGGGGGTTGCCAGAGCCAGTGAGCTTGATGTCTGCTCCATTTGCGGATGGTCTTGTTTAAACCTGTTGGTGGAAAAGGCGCGAGGAAGGGCATAAAGGAGGGAAAATCTGCAAGTGTTGAGGCAGGGATTCTGCATGCCTTCGACCCGAGTTCCTGCTCTCTAACTCAGGCAAGGGGAGCCTGAGTTTCAAATGCAAACTGCACTCCCCCAAACCATCTGACGGCTCGAAATTGAGCAAAGCAAACATAGGAGGGAAAGAAGATTTTTTTCCCCCAATAAATGTGGTAACAGTCGCTCTTCCGCTCGGTGCAGGATGAGGGGACAGCGGGTGGTGCTGAAAGCATGGCTCTTTTACTCAGGCCAGTGCGCCTTTCTCAAGCACCAGACTGAGCTCTCCCACTCTTTCTGCTCCATGGGTGCATCTTTACCTTCCCTTCAGACACAAAGCCCACTAGCTATCCCAGAGCAGCAGCATGAGCAGTATGCAGAGAATGGAGCCCATGGTTCAGAGACTAGGTGATGAGAACCCAGGGGAGCTCCCTGGGCATGAAGGATGGCTAGTCTGCACTTGGGACCTCTGAGAGGGAAATGATAGGTTCACCTGGAGGGATCTTCCACCTGGTGCCATGACTTCCATCTGTCCACATTCCCTACAGGACAGGTGTCATGGCGAAGGGGACTGGAAGACAAGATAACGTGTGTTGTGCTTATTTAGGAACAGTTTAAGTCCTGCTGCAGCTAAACAGGAATAGCCAGGCTGATTCTCCATCACTTTACTTCTTGAAAGGAAATTGATGCAAACCAGTGAGAAGGCATTTCTTCTCCCTTCCTTACATGGTATTTTACTATTTGAAGTTCCTCAGGATTGAGCTAGAAAATCTGTACTCTTAACACTCACTACTATCCTTGTGGGAAGGTTAAGGAATATTACACTAGTCTTTATAACCCCTTCCACCAATGTGGCATACTAAAGATTTTTCATGGAAGATTCTGAGACCTCTCTCTCTCTCTCTCTCTCTCTCTCTCTCTCTCTCTCTCTCTCTCTGTGTGTGTGTGTGTGTGTGTGTTTGTGTGTGTGTGTGTGTGTGTGTGTGTGTGTGGATTTGGGAGTGGTTAGATACACCCTTGTTAGGTGTGCTCTGTGCCATACCTTTCATGGAGCACAGGAAATTTTTTGTTAATTTTTCTGTTACTTCTAAATAAGTTCTGTTACTTCTAAATAAGTTCTAAATAACTTCTAAATAAATTACTTAAGAATAAGTTGTGGATATTTATATTCTTTATGAATGTTGATTAGAATTCTAAAGATTCATTGATTTAAGAGTTGAAAATACTGCTTTTGAACATGTCAGTTTAATAACACGCATCCCACCTTCTGTGGTAGAAAGCCTTCTGTGGTAGAAAGCTTTTCAGCACACTGGACAGATCCCACAAAGTTTCTTAGATAAGAGGTGGTGAATGCTTTCTAAACACTCACCTGTAGCCTTTACATTTTGCATGAAAATATTACAGTCTAGCTATTTTAATTGAAGCCACTAGAACTCTGTGCTATTATACAGTAATGTTTTTCTTGTGGGTTATTTGCTCAGAAAAAATTATGAAATGATATATTGAGATTATTTATCAAGAAGGGGTTGATATTTAAAAATCTAAGTACTTGACTAAATCTTCTTTTTACCAGCATGGACAAGTATAGGCCTCTAACATCAGTGAATTTTATATATTATAGACCTGGAGACCAACAACTAGAGTAAAAATTCAGAGATACACACACAACATAGATTATAGAGTCTTTGGGGAAAAACTTTAGTAACTGTGTACCATTTTCAATTTTTCTTTGATTATTGACATTATTATGTGTTCTAATACAATGGTTTATTTCTAAGCACGTGTACTTTTGTAGCTAAAGAGTTTTAGTATTTCTTTTTCAAAATACATTGAATATTTTACAGAAGTGTTTGTCTTTAAAGAATAGCCTTTTGCCTTTAAAGAATAATCAAATATCTTAAGTAAGGAAACTGAATTAAATGGTAATAAACAGAAGATGATACTGTAAGTAGAAAATATGGCATAAAATTAATCATAAAAATATTGCATTTATTCATATAACCATGTCAATTTTATCTGTGCTTTTTTGTCTGCATGGGATGAAGAAAAAGGCATATCTATAGCTCTTTATGCCTTTTTTATATAAATGAATTAAGTGTAAACAAACTTTTAAAATAGTGAAGATTATGTTTTGATATGTGGTAATGTATATGATATATGCTTCAGCTAATTTGGCTTCTTTGGATTTTGACTATCTTGAAGATTTATTTCTATAAAGAAGGAATATTATACAATTTGACAATGTATGTTATTTTTCATATTTAGGGAAATATTAATCCTATTCCCAAGGCATCATTTAACTGAAATTTTAGTCATAAAATGGAACTTAGCAGACATAAAACAGGAATATTCAAATAAATATTTTACTACATATTTGTGTGGCACAAGAAATTAAAATTTTACACTGGGCAAGGCAGTACACTCTGGTAATCCTAACCCTCCGAAGGCTGAGACAGAAAGATTGCTGTGAGTTTGATGTAATCTTGGGCTACAAAGTGAGTTCAAGGCCAGCCTGAAATGTATAGAGTAACCTTGTCTCTCAGAAAGAAAGAGAAAAAGCAAAAGAAAAAGATGACAAAGAAAAAGAAAAAGAAAAAAAAGGGGAGGGGAGAGAAAAGAAATTTTTATTTTATTTTATTTTATTTTATTTATCTTTTTCATTTTTATCGATACCAGGGATCGAACTCACGACTGCCTGCTTACAAGGCAGGCGCTTATGCCACTGAGCTAAATCCCCAGCCCCTGAAAATTTTAATTGTGATTTTAAGTATTTAACTATTTACAAATCAAATGTTACATTTTTTATATCCTTCTGTCTCAGTTAGTTAAAGACATTTCAATAAAATGCTGTTTTCTTTTCCTAGAGGAGAAAAAATGATATTTTATCTTTCCCAATCTTGTTTGAACTATATGCACCTTTCATCAAAAATGACACCAAACCAGAGCCTTTGTGCAGACTCATTCTTGCTCTAATAACTATTTACTGAGCACTCTAAGAACCATGCTAGTAACTAGATATAATGCAAGGCATTGTTTGTTTTTACTTTTTCTGTTTTGAAAACTGATTTTTTCTTCCACTGTCATAGAAAAAGAACATTTCTTTACCCTGTTTCTATAGAGCTAAGCTAACTTGAGTGTGCTCTATTTCTATAGCACTAAGCCTTTATTGATGAACTAATTGTACAAATCTAAAAAAGTAAGTGACCAGTGTATCAGTATTATTTATGGCAATTAAACATATGCAGGCCTTTGGATAGCAAACATTTCCTGAGTTTTTCTGTTATTAAATTTAATTTTCCCAAAAAAACTGTAGATTAAATTTTATTTTTGTTTTATAAATTTAACAACAAAAAAGACTAAGAGAGATTAAGTGATTTTCCTAATGTTCCACAGGTTATAACATAGCAAAGCAAATATTTTATATCCAGGATTATCTGATTCCAAAACTCTTACTCTTAACTATGATGTTAATTGAAAACTTGGATATATATCTTAGGTTTTAAAAATTCTACTAGTTTGAATCACCAGAACTTTTTTCTTCCACAACTGAGTATTCAAACATTTCTTTTTCTCACATATCTAAGAATATTTAAAACTAGGTATGCAAATATTTGAAGATAATAATAAAAAATCAAAATGGTAATAATTCCTACCAATTGTCTTCTCAGTCAATTTTTTCCAAAAAATTTAAAGAAATACTTAGATACAAAGAGGATATGTCTCTCTTGGAAATGTGGTCTTATAAAAACATGAGATATAATCACATTTCTCTAAAGGTTACTTCTCACAATACTTCTGACTATGCATCATTGATCTATGCATCGTTGATTTTAAACTTTTGAGAATAAATATTTGAAGCAAAATGTAAATATCATAATTAATTATGGCAATAATGGGGAGTATAACACAATTTTCTTACATTAATTTTATTTTGTAAAGGTTATAGTAAGATGTTTTTCTAAAAATCAATCTGCCTTAATGTAGTAAATTATGAGTTCTTTGGGCAAATAGATAGCATTTTAATGTATTTTTAAAATGAAATACACATTTACATGAAATTTACATGAAATTTTTATGTTTACAGGAGTTAATACATAATAATAATAATTATATATAACTTACAATGTTGTGAGGCTTGTTACATAGTGCTTACACACTAGCAAAAAGTAGATACTCAAATATTATTGAAGTCATGATTAAATTATAGAAACAAAATCACATTTCAAGTACTTAGGTAATTTTATAGGAATAATAATGTTTTATGGTCTTTAAATGTGAAATGTGAATACATTTACATGAAATACAATTTACATGAAATACACATTAAATTAAAATTAGTTTTGTTATTATCTTGCTATAATTATAATGACCTATGGCAAGTACGTCATAGGATACTGTCTTCATATTAATTTATTGTAATTTGTAGATGTTCAAAAACTGTGCTTACTTAATATAAAGAAATATTGTTTTGACTTTCACAGTTTAAATTGTTTCTCAAATTGATTACAACTTTGGAAATACAGAAAAAAGTAATAAAATAAATAAGACAAGGCTATTCCAACTTACATTTATCAGTATTATTCATAATCTTTCAGAAAAAAGGTTTTGTGAGTCTAATGTATCCAGATGATTAACTTTTAGTTGTACTCTTTTTCTGTTTTGATAATTGTGTTGACATTTTAAAGATGGCTTTACATGTGAAAAAATAGATTTCAGCTGGAGTTGACTGTGACCAGCAGAGGACATTTGGCAATATGTGAGCCTTATTTTGTTAGTACACTAAAATGTGGTCCTGTTGGTTCTCTGGTCCTTTGGACAAAGATGAGGGAAACTGCTAAACCTCTTACAATGAACATGGCAGCAATACTCCACACTAAAGAACTGTCTGATCCAAAATTTTTGGTAGTGCTACAGTTGAGAAATTCTAACCTTCATAATGACAATAAACAGTTCTATTTATTGGAGTTATTTGTATAGACTCTGACTGTAATCAGTGACTATTACATAAAACTTCAACAGAAAGTAGAATTTAGAAAATATTGTACAGTCAACACGTAAGGATTAAATTATCAACAGAGCTGGACCTTTGGAAGATATTACCATCTGATTATAATGAGTATAGAGTTTGGAGTCACAGACAATTGGATTAATGTGCTGTAATGTAGTGCTATATGTATAGGTGTGAGATTTTAGTAAAATATTTTATCTCTAAACCTCAATGTTTACAGGAGTTGATACATAATAATAATAATTATATATAACTTACAATGTTGTGAGGCTTGTTACATAGTGCTTACACGCTAGCAAAAAGTAAATACTCAAATGTTATTGAAGTCATGATTAAATTATAGAAACATAAAATCACATTTCAAGTACTTAGGTAATTTTATAGGAATAATAATGTTTTATGGTCTTTAGAAATATGCAGTAAAGAGTAAGAAAGAAGCTGCAGACTGCAAAATGGGTAGAACTCAAAACTGTCCACTTGATAAAGTGAGACTTGTTAAAATGGTGGATTGCCTAATTTTTAAGACTTTGGTGCAGACGGCTGCTTTGGATTTTTATGAGCTAATAGGCTACTTATTTGAATGATTTAGTGAACTTTATTCTAAAACACACCACATTTTGACTAATCCTTAAAAATATAGATTGTGCTATTGTACAGTATCATATTGTATGTGTGTATTTTAAAAGAGATTGTTTCATTTAGAATATTGCATATTATTGTTCCTAGGTCGAAGTGAGGGAGTGCTAATCTTTCTTGTTTACAAAACTACAGATGTGTACTTGAAATAGTGATGAAATGGAGAGGAGCTTTCCTCACACTATAAGATTCTCATTATCCTTATACTTCAGATTGTCACTTATCTTTATGTTATGCACTTGTTGTCTGAAAAATATATCATAGGTGTTCCTGGCATAAGTAATATCAATATCCCTGACTGTGATGAGGCTATTGTGCAGTAGGAAGGAATCATGTTACTGTCAATAGCCCGAGCTGTATGATTTGCTTGATGAGAATTAAGTTATATAACAGACATCTGTGCCAGAAAGATGGTCAGTGTTTGAGAAGATTGTTGGAAACAAAAGACAACGTGAGCAGTGAATCTGATTGTGATGTAGTCTGCGGTTTAAGGACAAATTCCACCCACCTATTTTTTTATATTCATATCAGAAATACTATAAGACTGCATGGTTACTTGAGGTTAATATTTTTTTGCATATTAATTACATACTAACTGTTTGTACAATGGAGTTATAACTAATACTACTATGCTGTGAACCCAGAAATACAAGACTGAATAAAGCACTCTAGTGCTTCTAAATATAACTTACATGGTATATCATTTTGAGTAAGATGAAAGCCTCCATATTTTTAACTTTTAGATCTATACATTTTGAAGACTTTTGAGGGGCACTGTATGAGTCAATGCCTCCCCATCATCTCTAAGACAAAACTTCCATTTTTTCTACTGCTTTATCACCCGTATGACTTAAATGCTGTAACCTAAATAAGATTATTCTTTTTAAAGATTCTATTTGCTTGCTAATATGTGAAATACGAATAATCATGCATTCCTAAAAATGTTTTCTTAAAGACAGATGTGGAATCAAGAATGGAAACAACTCTTCACATTAAAAAATAAAGTAGTATTTCATGTTCTTTTCCTTTTACAAGACTCCTGCTAAAAATTGGTAAATTAGTAAAACTGTTGGTGAGATTATCTAGGAGAAATGACTTTACTCGTGAACTTGTATAAGAATAAAAGGGAGGGCTGGGGATTTAGCTCAGCAGCATAAGTGCCTGCCTGGCAAGCGCGAGGTCCTGAGTACGATCCCCTGGTACAAAACAAACAAACAAACAAACAAACAGAATAAAAGGGAAAAAGTTCTCCTCTAAAAGATATTTGATGATGCCTTTACACAGTGAGTTTAAAAAGAAAGATCTTGGAGTGAAGTTGATGCTTCTCTTAAAATCTAAATGAACAGATTTGGCATTTGAAAATATTTATGACAGCAATGTCATGTTTAGGTCTTTGTACATTAGAAATCATTTAAAAAGAAAGTACATTGAAATACTGATTATGATAGTAAGAAACAACATTAATATCTAGTAGGGAATATTTAAATACATTTTGGTACATTTATATAATTGAAATCTATGAAATGTTAAAAAGAAATAAATGTTACTAATGTGACTCTCAGCTCTGTTAATCATTCATTTAGGAGTCTTTGCCAAACTCTTACTGAGTCTCAGAACTATCATTCTTAAAATGCATAAATTATTTATCATATAAATTTTATGAAAAATATAATTTTATGTGAAACACTAAGGACAATATGTAGCACTTTTAAGATTTATGTGTTTGTGTGCATCGTTTTTTCTTTTGGCTTCTTTTTTGATGTCAGGATCAAACCCAGGGCTTCACACATGCTAGAAAAGTGTTCTGCCTTTAGTGACACTTTCAGGGTGTATTAAGTATTGTTATCATCGTTCCCCTCATCAAAATGAACTGATAAAAAGAAATATTTAAATTATTTTTACAAATGTATTATCAGAGAGATTTAATACTAACACTTCATTTAAAAGTATATATGAAAAATTTGAATAATAGAGAAAAGGATACTAAATTGTATGTACAATTAAAACTGGATTTTGAGAGGATCTTTTGTTAGAGTCTGATTCCACATCTGCCATAAATCATATAATCTCCACGACTTTCAGCTAAACAGAATTATCTTTAGGGTCTTATCTATTTCTATAGTAACATTTCCTTAATATATGGAAAAGTCTTGGAGAACAGGCAAAGTTTTACTCTATGACTTTGCCAGCCTCCAATTCTCTTGGGGTTCTTTGTTGCCAGAACTTAGTGGACTGAGGAAGTTTCATTACAACATTTACTTCTGGGATGGGAAGAAGCATTATCTTGAATGTCAGCCATGCAGTTGAATAGAAAACTAAGTAGAGACAATTCATTTTATATTTTGTGAACTTTATAGGATTTATTGAACTTATAACTTTGTGCAAGAATCATAACAAATGTATGAGACAGACTTAGACTTTAAAATAGTTTGAAATTTATTATAAAGTAACGTGTATAAATAGCTGCAACATTAATGTACTAAGAGATACCAGAAAATATATCGATTAAAAAAAGCATGAGTGCTTACCAAGAACCAGTGCTGCAAGGTGAACAATTTGGGAAGATTTCAGAAAGCGATTATGTTTATGTGGTATTTGATGCAGTCCTCATTAAAACTCACTGAGGTAGATATTATTCTTACTCTGATGGCCAGACAGCCTGAGCAACTAAGGACACATAGCTAATAAGTGGTACTGTCAGGATTCAAACAGAGTGGAACTTGACTTCAAGCCTACATTCTCAGCAGCTCCTCCATAAAGGCCAGTGAAAAAGGGTCATATCAAGAATCAGAATTAACATGAACAGAGACTTTGGAACAAAGCAGTATGTAGTTGGACTTGGCTAGCATAATCCCAAGGAAGAGATGGTAAATGGGTGTTAAGGTCATCAGCGAGGCTGGGACAGAGATTTAGAAGGTAGATCCCTAGGTCCCAATCTTTAGAAACAATCAAACAAGCAAGCAAACAAACAAACAACCAGAAAAAATATTGGTAAAATTTAAAAACATGGATTAAGACAAATAAGAAAATAAAATTTCAGCATGAATGTTTCTACTCTGTGCATTCAGATAAACTCTTTCTCATGAAAATCAAATCATATCTATCTTTTATTTCTACTTAATATAACACAAAAACTTCATTTTCCACATCCAGCCCCACTTACACATTCTTCTTCGGAGAAAACTTTTTCTTCTAAGTTATTCAATTTCCTTTGGTGATGTATCTTTATCTCTGCCAACGTAGATGTTGGAATTGCCTTGAATGCAAGATCTCTGAGAAAACTTCTTCTCTCTTTCCACTTCCTAAGAGGTTACTTCCAGTTTCATAATTTACAAAAAAGAACATCTGTATACTGATACATCCCACAGTTTCATTTCCCAGAAATCTTCAGATTTTTCTCCAGAAATTCAGCTTTCTGCATCCAGTCACTTATTCTATAACCCTTCTTGGATTTCTAGTATCTAAGGTTTGACCCACAAAACAGAATGTTTATTGTTGCCATCTGAATCTTTTATGCATACTACCCTCCACCTCAATGTGGCACCATTGTTCTTTGCTCAAGCTGGAAACCTAAGCATCCTCATGGGATTTTCTCTTTCCTATGCAAACCAAGTCAGAATTGGTAGCAAAACCTTCTGCTCTCCCACACATCTAGAGTCCTTTCATTTTCCACCACTTATTCTGCCGTTTCTCTCGAATGAATTAGTGCAATAGATTTGTAATTGCTCCCTGAGCTTCTGCCTTTGAGCTCTTATTCTTGTTAACATGTTAGACAGATTATAAGAGTCTAAAAGCATTTGCAGGAAGACATTCTCATGAAATGTGAAAGTCAAAGTTTTCAAACGTCCAAACAAGCTCAGTATGATCGGATAGTCTCATGTCTTGCCCATCTGCCTTCATTATACTTGATAGAGCAAACTAGCCTGTTATTCTTCAACGCGCTAAACACAAAACCTGTTTTTGAACTTCTAACTTTAGCTCTCATAGTCTTTTCCTAGATACTTCTGTGACTTTTTGTTTCCATACGTATTTACTAAGTGTGTTACTCTGCCAGTTTATATTTCTTTGACCATATTAATTAAAGTTTCTCACATCTCCAGCACTTTTGATCTTGCTTCTTGTCCTTTTCCCTTTTTAATATTTATTATTCTTAATCATAAAGTACTTTACTTACTTTACTGTTTTTAACTGACAATTCCCTTCAATTTTTTTGTAGGGTCTATGAAGGTGTGAACTGATGTGTATGTTGTTCATAATTGAATTCTGAGGGCTTCCAACAGTGCTTGTTGCAAAATGGTTTACTCAATAAATGTTTACTGGACAAATGAGAAAGGCTAATAAATTTGATATATCCTTTACTGAACTATTTGGAGTTTATCTTTTATAAATTTCTTGTATATGAATAGCACCTGGGATGATATGCTGTGCAGTCAAGTAATAATAAATTGAGTCACAGCACATTTCTACCATATATCTCCTATTGAATTTCTAATGAGTGTGTAATATTTGACCTACCCAAACTGAACTAAAATATCTGTATGTAATTATGATCTATATGATAATTTATTTCAAAATGTGCTTTCTTAGGTATCTGTACTGCATTATAACCTACACTTATATTAGAAATCCATATGCATGTGAGCCTTCTATCGACCGAGTCATCTTTCTCCTACAAGTGTTCTGCATGCTTTAGATCAGTGTCTCCAGCACCCAGGGCGAGGAACTGTATCAGTTCGTGTCCTGTTGTGAACTGGGCAACACAACAAAGTTGAGTTGCCTGCAAGCCAGCAAAGCTTCATCCCTGTTTATTTACTTATTTACTTTGGTCCTTTTGTGACAGGATCTCTCTAGGCAGTTCAGGCTGGCCTTGAGCTCACTATTGTAGCTCAAACTCCCAGCGATCCTCCTGCCTCATCCTCTTGAGTGCTTGGATTCAGGCATGAGCCACCATGCCTGGCTCATCTTTGTTTATAGCTGCTCCTCATCTCTCATGTTACTACCTACATTCCTTCTCTTGCCAGAGCAGAGGAAGCATTAGATTCCCTTTCTTTCCCATTTTTGTTTTTCATTAGTACATGTTTGTGGTACATTCCTTGTGGGAAACTGGAAGAAATTACATATAATTCTTTCTTCACCCTCTCCTAGAGGAGCCCTGCTCTCAACTGCTCATGGAAAGAGTTGCTTATGTGCATGTTTGTCAATCACTTCCCAAACCATTCCTCACCACACCGCCCTCCTCCACCTACATTATCTTCCATAAAACTTCTCATGGTCCCTGTTGGTGAAGAGGTTGGAGTTAACCTCTATAGATTCATTTTCTTGGATTTTGTTACATCTCTCATATCAGAAGGGTATTGAAGCAGTAGGGTTTTGAAGAGTATGTTTTGAGTTATCAGGCATGGATAATTCTAGGTTTATTGCTTTCTGAGTAATTGACAAAATTTTAACTTATCAAACCCCTTTTTAATGTTTGTAATACAGAGATGATAAATGATAGCTACATCTCAAGGTTTTATAAGGATTATTGATATACATATGCCACACATTCAACAGACACATGAAGCTTCTGGGTCACATGTAAGGAGGATACATAATGTACAGAGAATATAAAATCTTCTAAAGGAATAAAGTATATTGAAAAATGTTTTTCATAACACATTATATTTAAAAATGGTTTTAAAAATAGTACACATTTGCAATTCATGCAGTTTACAGTCATTTTGGAGAGTGGTTCCATGTACCTTTTACAGCTTGTTTCTTTCTTTTTAAAATTTCCTTCCTTCTCCCTCCTTCTGTGTTTCTCTATCTCCTCTTTCATACTTGTTGATGTTATTTGTCTTAGCTCATGTTATGGCATATTGTATTTACTTTAATTGTAGCTATTAGGTTCTTGTGCAAAGACATCTTTTATGCTTATCTCCCTTTCCCCTTCCCTCTTGTCCTTGTTCCCTTTTATTACATCCCTAATGCAAGAGATTCATTCTTTTGTCCCTTTTTTCCTCCATTTATCATTTTTTCATTTGACCTTTGCCTCACTCAAATGAGAGATACCAAGATTGTTTGTCTGATTTATTTCTGTATGTTTTTTTCTGGGCAATATAAAAGCCTCTGCAGATCTCTGAATAGTGAAGTGCGTGCAGCATTCTCTTGGTTTCTCTGACATTATATACACTGACTTTCCCTTATGTTCTTGTGTGCCTCCTTTCCTCAGCTGGCTTTTCCAAAACCTGGCTTCTGAGTGTGGTTCAGCACTTAGCTTCATGGAGAAAGTCACAGTACAAATGTATCTTAAATGTCTGTAAAAAAAGTGAATGAATAAATAGTTGGGGCATTAAGGAATGCTACTGATCATAATTGATTGTAATTTCAGTACACATCATTATACTTCTTTATTATATCAGTTTCTTTCACCCAGTAATTCATAGATCTTTCTTGAATGAATGAATGAATTTACATATACAAGGAAAACAGTCTTTCAGTATGTATATATATATATATATATATATATGTGTGTGTGTGTGTGTGTGTGTGTGTGTGTGTATGTTTATCAGTATTTAGAGTTCTCCTAAAACAACTTCCATAAAATACATGGATTAATATTTCATCTTCATAAATTTGATGGGTCATTTGTAGTTTCTTTTATCAATTTGATGCTTTTGCATAAAAACATTTTGTTATTCAACTTGCCCACTAATTCTGGGTTTAATTAGGAATTGTGTTTTCTTTGAATTCATATATTTTATCTGCAGTATAATTCACATGATCATGAGAATAAGCATTGCCTCAGGCCTTTGATCCAACATAAATTAAAAGCTTTGAGATAACTTATCCATGAGAAAATTAACAACATTCTTTGCATCCTTTGTTCCCTTTCTCTGGTATAAAATATTTTTTTCTTATACATTGCCAAAGACCTCATTATTCTGAAACATCTAGTCATTGATGAGGTTTTTTTCATTTTTACTTTTTAATTTTTTTTAGTGTTTGGCACTATACAGAGGGAATATTTCTCCGTTGCCATAGGAAACAGTAGGAGGAAACTGAAAATGAGGGTGGAATGATGATTAGAAATGTGATTCAAGTTCTATTTATTTTGTGTCTGGCTTGGATTTTTTGCAGACCTGATGATTTCTGAAACCACTAGTATTCTTTAAAGGCACGATAATTTGATAAATTCCTAAAGAAACATCACCTAATTGTAAGATAGTGCATATGAAGTTAGTCATTTTAAAACAACTAAAGATTCTTGGTTAGCAGAGAAGATAACATACAAAACAAGTCTCATACAGTTTCTTTAAATAATTTAAATCATTAACTTGTTATTTTTAGTTTACAAATTATACCAGATTTTCATGTAGGAAAATTGAAACAAAATCACCTTTTTCATAGGAATTTGAATGGAAATACATGACTATATTCATAGCTATACTAAATTTTTTCTTGGAAAGATAGTTCTAAACATGCATATTCTTGGTCCTTTGAGCCTTAGTGAGGTGGTAATTTTTTTCTAGATCAGGGCTAGGGAACTGATTACTGTGAATTTTATTACAAAGCTTTGTAATTACTTTGAAGGCTCTCTGGAGAACCAAGTGGACTACATGAGAATTTTCTGTGCTCATCACCTAGCCACAGAATGCCCTTGGTTTTTAACAGCAAAAACTATCTTGAAAAATATGCATATATACCCCTTTTTAATGTACAAAGTATTTACATAGTTGACATATTGATTCCCATAAGGGAAACCTACTATATATTATTCTCATTTATGAGATGAAGATATTTCAGTACTGAGATGTTAAACAATTTACTGATATTTCTAAAAGCATAACTTAGGTTTCAATGTATTATTTTCTTCAAAATTGGTACTCATCTCACTATTACTTGCTGCTTATTGTAGGGAATTTTTCTTATACAATTCGTCAAAATTGAAATACTCATCTCCTCATTTATCTTTGTTGCATCTACCTATTTATTAAACAAATGCTTATTTATTTCTGGGAAGACTATTCAGTTTGCTTTACTTTGTATTCAGAAGAGTGTATGGGTTTTGTTTTGTTTTATTACTTGTCAGTGCTATGAATGGAATCCAGGTCCTTATGCATAGTAGGAAAGTGTTGTCACTGAGTTTTTTTTCCCTAGCCTTTTATTCTTTATAACTGCAAATTAATATGTGCTTAGTGCTGAAACTTTGGAAAGAAACAAAAAGCCTAAGGAAAATCAAAATAAAATAATTCAACAAATCCCATCATCTAGAAATCAACAATGTTTAATATGTTGGGGTACATTCAGTTTTCTGTTCAAAGTTGAGCTGATTTTTTCCTGAAAGAATAGTTCTGCCAGTCACCCATGAGATTTGATTTTATGTACTCCAGATGAACCAAAGTAAAACAGTATTCTAAGTAAGCCAGAGGTAAGAAACCACATCACCTGTTTTTATCAAATCACAAAAAGAGACTCAATAAATCTGAAGCACTTACTAATTAATTTATTTACTCTGTTGGACCAAAGCCTTCTTTTTCTGCACTAGTATGGACTATTAGAACTTACCTACATTTAGTGTACTTACATTGTTAAAAACTCATGCTCTTTTTAAAAATTTCTTCCAGGTTTTGAAGATCATGATCGCATGGATGCATCTAACCAAATTCGACCTGGGCACAATGGAGATTCTTTAGAGAACATATCTAAATTTCTGGCTAATTCCTTTGTGTGCCACTCAACATAGGACATCATTTGATGTTATCTACCTGCACTATCCTAAATTTTTCTCATAATGTTATCTTTATTAGCTTGAACTGCTTTCTTAAAATGGTCCTTCTGTTGATTCTATCAGTCCTGCTTTTGAAAGAAGATGTCCGTGGGAGTGCACAGTCCAGTGAAAGGAGGGTGGTGGCTCACATGCCAGGTGACATCATTATCGGAGCTCTCTTTTCTGTCCACCACCAGCCTACTGTGGACAAAGTTCATGAGAGGAAATGTGGGGCGGTCCGGGAACAGTATGGCATTCAGCGAGTGGAGGCCATGCTGCACACCCTGGAAAGGATCAACTCAGACCCCACACTCTTGCCCAACATCACCCTTGGCTGTGAGATTCGGGATTCCTGCTGGCATTCAGCTGTGGCCCTAGAGCAAAGCATTGAGTTCATAAGGGATTCCCTCATTTCTGCAGAAGAAGAAGAGGGCTTGGTCCGCTGTGTAGATGGCTCTTCCTCTTTCCGCTCCAAGAAGCCCATAGTAGGGGTCATTGGGCCTGGCTCCAGTTCTGTGGCCATTCAAGTCCAGAACTTGCTCCAGCTGTTCAACATACCTCAGATTGCTTACTCGGCAACCAGCATGGATCTGAGTGACAAGACGCTGTTTAAATATTTCATGAGGGTCGTGCCTTCAGATGCCCAGCAGGCAAGGGCTATGGTAGACATAGTCAAGAGATACAACTGGACTTACGTGTCAGCTGTACACACGGAAGGTAAGTCTCCTTTATGCATTTTGAGTATGTTTTATGATGCATTCAGCATCTTCCATACTAAAATTCCATGTTTGGAAGGCTAACCTGTGCTGAATAATTTTGGGTATTTTAAGTAACCTCATTTATAGCAGCATTAGTGAAAAGGATTGGATTAAAGATATCTAGAGAAACATATATTTAATATAATGGTTCATGTATCATGCTTTGGTTAAATGGAAAGTTTGAATTACCTATTGGATTGTTTTTATTTCTGTCACAGAGATGCTTTTTTGATATTTGTTTCTAGAGGTTTCTAAGTTTTCCAGATCTTTGTTGAACACCTCATATATTTAACATTTTAGATTGCTCCAAATGCTAATTTTTTCTGGTTGTTAAAGAAAGTTGTACAAAATACACGTAAGGGAGAAGAGAGTACTAGCTCAGGTGTGTTGTTATAAAGAATTAACAGTTTAGACTTACAATTGCTTTCCAATAGAATGAATAGTTAAATCTGAAATGGAGATGAGTGAATTAATTTTATCCTTGTATGGAACATTTTTGTAAGTATAATTTTAAATAATGCAGTACAATTTTGCCTTGAAGTAATTGCTTCTTTATGGTGAAACTGTAGTGAGGAAGGAAAAACATGACTGATATTTATGTGAATACTAATTTATCTTTGTTGCTTATGGTATTTAAAAGTGATTTTCAATACATTATTTATTAGTTCTTATCTAAAATTATTTTCAGTGGATTTAATTTGACTTGTAGGTAATATGACCTAAAGTGTGGTTCATTATGCAACCTTTTTTAAAAGACAACAAAATGCATATACTAAACAATAGAATACAGTGTAAGATCCAAACCATTTTTCATCAATCATTGAATTTTGTGAAGATTAGTTAAGGTTTGAAAGATTCTGTAATAATATGTCTGTATAATCCAAATCATGTGATCCTGTAAAATGTAGTGCTAAATTATTAGGAAATTATTGAAATGATCCTTGTGAGTTTATTTCAAAATTTGGAGTGAATAACTATTTAAATTCAGGAATATTTTCATTTTCAAGTGGTATAATATCATGAATTCACTCCATGGCTACCTATATATTTAGAATTCTGCACACATTAAATGTCTTCTATATAGATTAAGATATAGATCTTATATATAATCTATATATCTTCTATATAGATTAAGATTGAAATTTCCATGTATAAATTGATAGGTTGTATAAAGGCATGTCAGTTTTGGATTTTGAGCAATGGATGATTGTTTGCAATAGCAGGTATTTCAATATTTTTTCTTTACTGAGAAAAAAAGAAACATTTTTTGTTGTTGTTATTGAATACTTGGGATAGAATCCAGGGCATTATACATACTGCACGCTAGGCAAGCACTCTATTTCTGAGCTACATTTCAAGCTCTAAAAAATCCTTTTCTTGTTCTCCTCACTTTGTTGTTGTTTTGTTTGTTTTTGGTGCTAGCAATCAAACCTAGGGCCTAGTAAGTATACAGGAAAAAGAATGCTCAACATTTTAGTCTGTATGTAGAGAAAAACAACTTAAAAACTACACTGAGATTCCATCTCACCCCGGTCAGAATGGGCATCTTTATACAGAATATAAAAACAATAAATGTTGGAAAGGCTATGAAGGAAGAGGAACTCATCTAGACTGCCAAGAATGGAAGTCAGCACACTCACAAGCAGTATGCAGGCTCCTCAAAAAATGTTAACTAGTACAGCTACCAAGGAAATCAGTATGGACGTTCCTCAAAACACTAAAAGCAGAGCAACCACTTGGTCAGGTTATACTAATCCTTGTCATATGCTCCAAAGAATTAATGGCAGTAATATCCAGCCATGAAAATAACCAAATAATGTATTCTGCAGGTAGATAAATTAATCTGGAGATTTTCTGAGCCAAATAAGCCAGACACAGAAATACAAATGTATCATGCTCTGCGTAATATGTGGAATGTAAAAATTATGACAAAAAAGCAGATGAAACACTTACTAGACAACAATAAGAGAACAAAATGGAAGAGGACAGTGCTATTAGGGCAAATAATAGAGGGGAAAGGTACGATCAAAATTCATTATATACCTTGCACCTTGACCCTCCATTGAATGTGAAACTAGGGGAGAAGTGGAACAAGGGGCTGATGAGGAGGAGTGATGAAAGCCTATTATGGACAGAGGTATCCACCAAAATGAATCTCATTATCCTGTATACCCAATATACATTAAAAATGAGTGGAAAAGTCACTCAAATAAATTTGATTTAGAACTAAATCTTTCAATCACTAAATTATAGCATTAAATTATGATTTTTAAACAGAATGATGCTTTTTGTATTTTGTACCACTGATCAATAAAATAAAGTTAAAATTATTAAAAAAGTATTCTCTTAAAAATGTGTTCTCTTATTTAAACATGAAATTCTTTCTGGGAGATTTTAAAGCAAAATGTTTGATATTAAAATACATGGTTTTTCAACTCCTAGGCAAGTCTATTGGCACTGAGCTATACCACAAGGCCTCTTTTGCCCCAAGTGCTGAGGTTTTCCTCATGAAATCACCATTTCATTTGATTTTCACAATCAGCCTTAGTATAGAAATATACCATCCAAGTACATAGATAACTCCAGATACCTTATTCTTATTTTAAAATACAAAAGCTTTAAGAGTTTAAGTAATTAATTAGGTATATATTTAACACCAACTTTAGAGGCATTGTACTTAAACCCTAAGCATATATTCATGCATTATATTTTTGTTAAGCACAAACATACCAGCCTCTCGGAGAGTTTGGTGAAAGACATCCTTGTGTTTTATGCATAATGACTTTCAATGGGCTTGCAATCTGGCAAGTGGGATAAGATATGGATGAAGACTTACAAAGTACAAGTTCAGGTATCAGAAATTGGAAAGACGATTCTAAAGTTTATTGATGGAAAAATCACTTTCTTCTGTGGGGTTACTGAGATCATGGTAGTACCAATAGAGCAAGAAATGAAATTTGAAAGTTGAGTTTTACTGGTGAACATACTAAAAATTAAGAAAATATGAATATCAGTTAAAGACATGAAGAAATATGAAATGTTGGAGACCTCTTGCTCATCAGAGCAAGGCTTGGTCACTATGTGGAAGTTGGTAACCCATGATTGTTACCCAAAGGAAACTCCAAGCCATAACTTCCAGGCTGTGCTCATTTAAAAATTTATTTTAACCTAAGTACACACCAGGAGTAGTTGAATAAGCTAATAAAGTAATGATGACATTACATGAAACATTATTATCTAGCAGTTAAATTGAATGGGGAACTCTATATGTAATGAGGTAAAAATACTGACATCCAAGATTTTTTAATCAGAAAATAAAATAAGACATAGTTTTGTATATATGGTATTCTATTTATTTAAAAGGAGTTTAAATAAAAACATAAAAATTTATTGGGTATGGATATAATTAGAGAACAGAGCAATACTAAACAGTTTCTCCTTTTAGAGAGAAATTTAAGTACTTCAGGACTAGAATAGAATTAGAGAGGTTTAATTTTTGTGTACAACTTTTACATACATATAATAGAAAGTGTTTTATATGAATACATTACCTAGTACAATATATAAATTACAAAAATATTATGTTTGAAGGGAAAACATACAACAGGAGCTATGTTGACACATTCTGGCAAAATATCTGACTGATACAACCAGGAATCAGTAGAGAACAGACTTTAGTACTGAACACTCTAAAACATAAAATAATACACTTTGGGTTATTATTTTATGTGATTTTGCCAAGAAACATGTATCTTTGGTGCCAAGCAAATGGGTGGATACTGCAGTTAAGTGATATTACATTTTATCACTATGAGTGTGGCATAGTAGGAATTTTCTCACAAGGTAAAACTTACCTCGAGGGTCAGAAATGTACTTGAGTAAATAAGGTATCAAATCCTGTTGAAAGCTCTCAAATGTCGAGCAGGTTTTCTCTTCTGTGGCTATTAGGAAAACCTCTGCGGGTTCTTACGTAAAATGAAAATATCACATCTTACTTCAGCCTTTCTCTCTGGCCAAGTCGAGGATAATTTTCTTTAGTGTTAGATCAGTATCCATACCTTATAATTGATTCTGTTAGTCTTATACTCATCCTCCTTTGCTCAGTATTTAGTCCTCTTTTTTGAAAAGTGTGAATATATCTAGATGTCCTCACATGAGCCATTGATTTATAAGACAAGATGTGATCATATTTTCAACAACATTTTACTCCTCTGTTGTCCATTGATCTTACAGTTAAATGTGACAGTACTGTGTTGCTCAATCCTCTTTGCAACTAACACAGATGTTCCTACAAGAAAGTGTGAGCCATCACAGAATTCAGAGGAGAGTACCGAGATAGGTTACAGCTCTATTGAAAATCTCTTATACTAACATTCCCTGTTGTGATTTTAGTACATTTCAAAAGTGACTATTCATTGTGACTTTTTGACTTAAACTGAAATCATGCCTAGAACTTCCAGACAAAGAGATTTATAGTATAATACAAAAGCAGGAACAAAAAATAAAGCATTTTTAAGGGATGATTAAACTGGCCCTCTAACTATGTAGAGGAAAGAAAGACAAAATGACTCAGAAAAAATCTCCATGTCTTTTGTAGGATCATTCCACTCAGCAACCTCTCTGTTGAAGAGAATTTAATGGGTCCTTTGCCTTAGTAATTTTCCAAAACTTGGCATATGGCGCAGGATTGATGTGGTTCACAGTTTAAGGGGTGTGGCAGATGGATCGCATTGGTGACTTCCATTAATGGACCTGTTAAATCCACATAATTTTCCTTGTAGTTGGACAGCTCCTTTTCATCCACATGCAGCACTTGCTTGTGATTGCTTTGTTCAGTACAACTCTTTTAAGATGGGAGCATCCTTCTAAGTCTGTCTTGGACAGATTATCATCTCCTATCATCACCACATGAAGCAAAACACTCAGGTGTTCCTGATGAAGTCATCTCAGTTGTTGACACCAACCACATGACAGCACTCAATGAAGATCAACACAATTACCTTCCTGACCCAGAGCTAATTGCAGTCACATAAATGAGCCCAGCTGAAACCATCAGTATTACACAATTGACCGCAAGCCCAGTGGTGAACAAAAATAAATGTTTTCAGAATGGAATTCAAAGTAAGCATATTCATTCCACTGACTTTACATTCTAACTTCTCTCCACGCAAACTAGATTATATTGTTATATTTCAAAGTAAAAAAAAATAGGTTTATCAACATGCATTCATTTACTGAGATTTAAAAGCAGAGTAATTGTTGCAGGTAAGAAGTACTTTCGTGTTGCTCCTGTGACTGGATGTTTGATAGCTATCTTGCCATCTAAATATTTCAAATAACCAAATACTTGTGCATATTCCATTGTTACTCACCTTTTCTGGGTCTATCTGAATTTCATTAAGAAAATAAGTTTCTGGGCCAGATTTTCTGTATAAAATCATTTAAATTTTATGCTTAATGTGATTTACAAGATTTTCACACTTCATAATTTTTGCTGACTTTAGTTGGAACTCTAATGTATATCCCCAGGTGCTAGTGGAGTGCCTAACATATTATAGATTCTCAAGGATAATTTGCTGAGTAGATGAATTTTGTCTCAAGTAGTACTTAAATTATTATTTATGAATATATAGCATGTGGATAAATAGTAGGCACTTGTAGTTTTTCACAGTTTTGCTTTTGTTTTTTAAATGAGATGTAAAAATGCCTCCTTTGATTAATTTTAAAATGTTCACACTTCATTCCCTCTCTTTGTTTGCACTGGTTCTTGGGCCCAGGAAGAACCTGAAGCATGAATTTAAATCCACAGAGAGAGTAAAGAGAGAGACTTCAATGCAAGTGAACAAAATGACAAGGGCAGATTGTCCCTGCGCCTTGAATCAGTGAATGAGAGGGACAATGTGAACTTTCAGGTGCATAGTGATTATAGGCAACCCCAGAGAAACACTCCAGTGGAACACAGCAGTAGACTCAGCAGGCTGTGGTGATTGTAAAATTATTTAGTTTCTAAAATCCCCCAGGTAGAGTGATTGGCCATCTTGCAGAGGGACCAACAGAGTTTGGAACTCAGAGCAATTGTTAGCTTCACCCAGTACCTCGCACTATCAGAGTGAGACTACTTAGTACAAATCAGCAGGAGATCAAGGAGCTGAATTCATGGCAGAGGAGAACTAAATTCAAGTTCTAGCCTCACAGGCAGAAACCAGCCTGAGCTTCAGAAAAACGCAAAGTATGGGCTTGCTGGTATTATCCACTACTCCTTCATAAAGTGACTGCTGGCTTGGTGGGATTAACCAGCATGGATCTGAACCTGTTTTGTGTATCAGTAACAGTAGAGATATACCTTGAGATGGACAGTTTATTTTTTCTTCTTTTTTCCTCAAGCCTTGTTCTCATCTCTTTCTCTCATTCTATTTCTCTATTTTTCTCCTAACCTCTTTCAAATTCTCCCCATTGAGGGTAAATTCACCATACTGCCAGCCTATTTACTGTATACACTTTTCTGGTTCATTTTAGATCATTATATAATCATGGATCTAGTTCATATGGTTAAAGGTGGTAAATTAATAGTTACCACAGTTTGTCACTTCCTAGGCTGTGTTTGATGTTATTGTTACTGAAGATTGTACTGCTTTAGCTAAGATGATGTAATTGTTCTGATTAGTTGTTCTTCTTGGTATGCCAAGACTGTGATTGCCTAAAGATCATAAACAATGTGTAGGGCAATGCCAAAGAACTGGGATCTGGGCCAAGTAGGTGGAAACTTCCTACCTCCAATAAATTGAAGAGATAAGACCTTGCAGAAGACTCAAAACCCAAATGACAGGTACACCTGGAAGACATTTTCTTGGAGCAGCTATTTCCAAGGGTTCAAAATACTATCAACAAATCTTCTCACCATAAGCAATTTACAACCATCAATTAAACTTTAAAAATAAAAGGAAAATGAAAAGTCATTTAAGCATGATTCAACCTCAGACTTCAAGCTCACCAAAGGCAAACCCATGCAATGAGGTAGAACAAGTTGAAAGTTACCTGAATTAGTAACAACAGAAGTAACAAAGCAAACAAATGAAGGTGTAGAAAAAAATCAAATCAGAAATAATGTCTCAGATAATTACAGAGATGGTGACCATAATAAAAGACATGCTTAATGAGTAGAAAAAGATACATATTTAGAAAAGAAGAGTTCATAGTGAAATGGAAGCTATGAGCACCCAATATAGAAAGGAAATGAAAGCCATGAAACAGATTCAAACAGATATATAGGAGATTAAAAATCCCAGTGAAAGCATGCACAGTAGATTGCATCAATGTGAGGACACAATATCAAATGGAGGATTAGGATTATGACTGGCAATCATTAAAAGAAGGATTTCTTAAAAATAACAAGTGACTGAGAAATCTGTGCAGCAACTGTTAGATAATGTGAAGAAGAATAACATAAGATTGACCAGAGTCTATGAAAAAGCAAAAGACAGTACAGATGACCAAAAAAAAAAAACAAAACAAAACAAACAAACAAACAAAAAAAAAAAAAACAAAAAAACTGTTCACAGAACTAATAGAAGAAAACTTCCCAAGCACAGAAAACCAATTTGACCTACAGATAAGTGAAGCATATGGAGCTCCACTTAGCCATGATAAAAAAATCTAGGCTGGAGATTTAGCTCAGTGGTATAAGCACTTGCCTGGTAAGTGCAAGGTGGTGAGTTCAGTCCCCAGTGATGAAAAACAAAAACAAAAACAAACAAAAAGTTATACCAAGGCATATAATAGTCAAGATTCCAGAAATTGAACACAGGAACATTAAAAGATGTTAGAGGTAAGAAACAAATCACCAACAAAGGAAAGCTCCTCAGAATCAGCGGACTTCTCAACACAAACTCTCAAGTCAAGGAAAGCTTGGAGTGAAGTATTTAAGCCCTAAAACAACCTACAACCCAGGTTGATATACCCTGCAAAATTATCTTTCAAAATTGATGGATAAATAAGATACTTCCATGAAAAAGAAGACTAGAAAAAACTGATGGCCACAAAACTAGTACTCCAAAAGATTCTGAAGGACATTCTAGAAAGACATGACAAGGACTCAAACTCCATGAACCACAAAAGGATGAATCCACCAGGCAACATGAGCAATTAAACATAGAGAAAGGGGGACAAACAAAAGGAAAATAACATCACAAGAATAAACCAATACATATTAGTTATAACCATCAATGTACATGCTCTCAATTCACCAATGAAAAGATATGGACTGGTAAACTGGATCATGAAGCAAGACCCAACAAGATACTGTAATAACAAACACAAGTAATTCAAAAGAAATTCTTATACTGAAAGTCAAAGGATGGAAAGTACTCCCTGTGACAGGAACAAAAAAAAAAAAAAAAAAAAAACCAGGGGTAGATATTCTAATTGCAGTTAAATTGAATTTCCAGCCAACACTAAGAGAGACAAAGGCTGCTGCATCCTTATAAAGAAAACAGTCTGAGACAGAGAGAGAGAGAGAGAGAGAGAGAGAGAGAGAGAGAGAGATAAAAGTTATAAATATATATGTGCCAAATACCTGTGCACCAAACTTTTAATATTAATGGACATGAAAAACCAAATAATCAGTAATACAATTGTAATAGTGGTCCTCAATAGTCACTGTCACAAATAATCAGATTTAGTAGTTGGAAAATCAACAATGAAATATCAGAACAAGACTTTTGAACATATGAACTTAGTAAATGTCTACAATATTTCACACTGCAACATCAGAATACACATTCTTCTAAAACTGCACATGGGATATTCTCCACATAGCCCACATACTAGCTCATAGAATGAGCTTAAGTAAATGCCAAGAAATCGAAATCCCATATATATTAGACCTCAGTGCAATGAAATTGAAAATCAATGCTGAAGGAAACCACAAGAAATTGATAAACACTTGGAAATTAAATCAAAATCTCCTGAATAACCAGTGGGTTGTGGATTAAAGAAGAAATAGATGGTTTTACAGTTAAACAGTAATGCCAATACAACATACAGGAACTTATGGGACACAGTGAAAGCAGTCCTATGAGAGAGAAAGCAGTCCTGTGAGTCCAGTGAATGCCCATATCAGGAAACCAGACTAATCTCAAGCAAATTAATGCTGAACCTCAAACTTCTAAAAATGAGGGACAAGTCAAACCCAGAGCTCGTATGAGGAAGAAAATTGTAATGATCAGAGCAGAAATTAATACAATGGAGAGTAAGAAAACAATACAAAGAACCAATGAATCAAACAGTTGGTTTTTTAAAAAGGTTAAATAAAATAGATAAAACCTTATAGAAAAGAAAAGAGAAGAGTAAAATTCATGCAGTTAAAAATGAAAAGGGCTAAGTCACAACTGATCCTAAAGAGATGCAGAATATCACTGATACTTAGTTTGAGATACTTAGTTTGTATTCCAATTAGATGGAAAACCAAATTGTAAATAAATCAATATCAGTCAATGAAATTGAAGATGTAATTAAATCACTCCAACAAAGAAAAGTGCTGGCCTTGATGAATTTCCTGCTGACTTCTATAAGAAATTCAGAGAATAACTTATGCAACTACTCAAACTCGTTAATGAAATAGAAAAGGAAGCAGTATTCCAAAATTCGTTCCTGGAAACAAGCATTACTCTGATACCAAAATAAGAGAAGGATCCAACCCCCCCCAAAAAAAAAAAAAAACTACAGGACAATCTCCACAAAGAACATAGAATTAAAACAAATTTAGTAAGATATTGAAAAAAATGGTGCATAATCATGAAGAAGGTTATGCATCATGACCAAGTAAGATTCATCCTAAGGATGTACAGATGATTCAACATATGCAAATCAGTAAATGTAACACACTACACTAACAGAACTGAGGACAAAGCCATATGATCATCTCAATAGTTACATAAAAAACATTTGACAAAATGCAACATCCATTCATAACACTACAGAACACTACAGAAAACTATTATAGATAGTTTTCTATAATACACTCTAGAACACTACAGAAAATTATTATAGATAATATGGCTCATAAAAGTCATATATGACAAACTAAAAGCCAATATCATACTAAACAGACAAAAATTAAAGCTTTTACTGTAAAATCAGGAGTAAGGCAAGAATGTCCACTCTCACCCCTCTTATTCACTATTGTTCTGAAACATTAGCCAGAGGAATTAGACATGAGAAACAAAAAGAATGAGGCTAGGAATGGAAGAATTTCAATTATTATTTATGGATGTCATATTATTCTATATAGAAGGTCCCAAAGACACCACCAAAAAACTTCAACGTTTAACAACCAAATTCAGCAGAAAATGGATATGAAGGAAAAACTCAGAAACCAATAGTCTTCCTATACATGACTAAAAAAACTAACTTAGGGAAAAAATATCTTTCATAATAGCATCCAAAAAATGACACATCTAATAAAAAATTCAATGAAGAAAGTGAAAGACCTTTACATTGGAAACTGCAGTACTCAGAAAAACATGCTTAAAGATGCTGTCAAAACATAGATAACAGGGGCTGGGGATTTAGCTCAGCGGCATAAGCACCTGCCTTGCAAGCAGGTGGTTGTGAGTTTGATCCCCGGTAGCGATAAAAAGGAAAAAGGAAAAAAAAAGTGTAAAAAAAAAAAACCATAGATATCACTTGCTTTGAGGTAGTAAAAACCAATATAGTGAAAATGGCCATAATTCAAAAATTGTTATACAGATTTTATTTAATTGTGATCAAAGTACCAACAGCATAGGTCACAGAGTTAGAGAAAACAATTCTAAAATTCATTTGGAACCAGAAGAAATGTATAATAGCAGAAAAAATTCTGGCAACAAAGGCAAAGTAGGAGGCATCACAATCTCTGACTTGAAATTATACTACAAAGCTACTATGATTGAAAACAGCGTGATAGTTGCAAAACAAAATAAACAACAAAACCACACACAAAAATCAGTGAAACAGATTAGAAGATGCACAAAGTACTCCAGACATACTGCACCACCTTATCTTTGACAAAGGAGCCAAACACCTTCATTGGCAGAAAGCCTCATTAATAAATGGTTTTGGAAAAACTGGCTTTGCACATGCTGAAAATTAAAATTAGGCACAAATCCTTCACCATGCATTAAAGTCAAAATGCTTCAGAGATCTAAATATTAAAACAGAAATCCCAAATATGCTTAAAGTATAGGTCACCTCTTGAAGGTATTGGTGTAAGCAAAAACTTTATGAACAAACAATCACACAAGAACATCACGAAGACTCAAGAACTGGCATTGCATCTTAATAATTTTTGAATAGCAAATGAAACTACTGATAGAGTGGGTAGACAACCCTTAGGATGGGAAAAAAGTTTTGCCAAGTGTTCCTCAGACAAAGGACTAATATCAAGAATATATAAGGAACACAAAGTGTCATCTACCCCAAGTTTAAAGACCCAATCCAAAAAGTACCAACGAAGTACTACTGACATACCTTAGTGCAGCCTAGACAGTTTCTCCCTATTTTTCGATCTCCTGTAGGTTAGATATTCTTACTCACCACTGAGGTATTCATGGCTGAGATAACGTTCTTGCTTCCTTGTCCTCAGGAACCATTGCTGAAAATACCAGAACTACCCCCTCCCTAGATACACCATGCTCAGAATGAATTTATTTTCAGAGGACATCACTACATTGTTTTCCCAGTACACACAGTAAATTTCTCATGTGATGTGACACTTCTCCTTGAATAGGAAGGTCATCTCTGAGTGTGAATGTCTGTCGAGGGTTATGTATTTACTCATTTTTATGGATGGCAGTTGCAAGTGTACTTTTTTGTTTTTTATTCCAAATCTAACATCAATAACATGTTCATCTGAGCTTTAGAGTTTGAATATTTAGAAAGTGCAGTCACTCTGTTTACTAAAGGCCAGCCTTGTGATTCAGTTCTTCAGTCACAATAACTCCTTTATTAACTCCTGGGTGTAGTAAGAAAAACTGGCGAGTGGGAGAACATGATGTGAGATGTTGATGCTTTAATGCACTACTTGAGATGCAGAATGCATAGGCCAAATAGCAATTCCTGCCTGGTAAACACTATACAGCATATGCTAGGAAAGCACATGGGAAGCAGGAAACCAACATCCTCACAGTTCTACAGGGAATAGATTTTGAAGCTCCTTACCCTCTTCCTTTTTCCTTTACTTTTTCTTCTTCTGTCCTCCTTTCTCTTTCTCTCTCTTTGTTCTCTCCCCCTCTCCTCCTCACTCACCCATTCTTCCTCCTCATCACCCTCTTTCCTCTCTTCTTTGTCTCTCTTTTCATGTTTCTTCATTTATTTTTAGTAAATAAATTATTGTTTTTTAAGTTTTAGGCTGTTTGGTAAATTTGGTTGGAAATAATAAGTTTTTAAATATTCTATTAATTAGCATGTATTTATATAAAAGATGAAGAATATGTTATTACAAATTAGAAAGTCACATTAAAAGAACTAATTGTTGTAAAAAAAATGCAACCAACACCAGCCCTTGAGACTTTTCCTCTGTGACTCTGAGAAAGTCACAGGTCCTATTTTCACTGTCGTATGGAAAAGGAGTTGGAAAGGCCACTCTCATGGTTTCTTCCAAACCATCCTGTGATTTACTCTGCTAAAATATCTTTAGGCAGCAACATAGGAGGGATTAAATATTGAGCATCACACTCAAATGGAATCAAGCAAGACTTTTACAAAGCAGAGTGCGTCAAAATGATTGAGACCTGAAGCCATTTCTTCAGAGAATAAGTTTAGCAGAGAGAAGACAAGATCCCTTCCTGCAGCCTGCTAAGTATTTGATACATTTAGCTATTTTGTGTATTAGGTATTTGTAATGTTTAGTGGCCAGAGCATTACAAAGAGAAAATGTACTGAAATATTAGAGTAGCAAATTGCGACATATTCACATTAACTGTAAAATAGAGCAGAACCATTCATTGAAGGAATTGCCTCTTTTAGTAACTCCGTTCTCCATAACATCTTGTGTACAAACCTATTAAGTCTGGAATAGAGAATCATTGAGGGCTGGGTAAAAATGAACTTAAATTTTAGTTATTCAAAGAAGGGCATTAGAATATTGTTTATTTTTGGTAGATCTTGATATTGGCCACCAGTGTCACTTGTTTGAGATACTATTGCTCTGTAAATTAAAATGTTATCACATATTTAGATAGTGTTCAAAAGTTATTCCATTAATTTATTCTAGAACGCAGTTTGAAAAAGTAAGAATTTTATAGATTATAGACCCAGAAAAGAGTTATTTCTCTATAACACTGCAGCTGTTTAGTGACAGAGCAAGAATTGAGACGTAAAAGCAACTTTTTTTGAAGCAAATATAAATTCCTTTGTAGTATTTGTTCAAGGAAAAATAGAATGCAAATCTACATTTTTTCTTGCTCTAGAGAATATGAACGTTATCTGTTTCCTCACTGAGAAAATCTTCTGAGCATGTTTCATGTATCTCTTCATCCAGCTTTGAAATCATCACCTTTCTCTGTTCCCATAAAATGAATTAATTACAGTAAAAGGAGGAGGAAGCTTTACGGTAACAAATTGACCTCATGGAAGACCTTTCTGAGAGTCTGTTGATAAGCACAAACTGTGCCTGGTTGCTTCTATTCATGTCTTCACTGCAGACTCCACATGATCTTTTAGATGCCAATTATAGCCAAGAGCAATATAGTTCACATTTTTTAAAAGCAGGACATATTGTTAAATGAGATAGTCATATGTATGAAAATTAATTATTTGGAATTCATCAGTAATAGGAGCTGTAAATCTCATTGTGACACATTCAGTTTAACTACATTTGCTGAATTAAGGAGACCTTTCCTCCCACAAGTGTCTTTTGAGTATGTGAAGCTTGGGTCAAATAATTTAACTCAGTAAAATAAAGTGAGAAAAGATAAGCAACAGCACTGTTACAAGTAGCAATAGCTCCATGAATTGTATAAACTACATTGTATAAACTATGATTTGCCCTATGCAACTGTGAAAACTCAATATAAAACACTTAGCATCAAGCTTGGAGCACAGCCAGTATTCAATAAATACCTGCCAAGAACTTGCTTTATTATAATCTTCCAGAAAAAAATGCCTAAATAATTTTTCTGTTTGGCTTTACCTATATTAATTTGACTATGAAACGAGGTAGCAAATTTTTCAAAAAATGATCAGTGAATGTATGAGTTTTATAGTCTTACATTTTCCCCTTTGGAAGCCAGATTTGCAGCTGTAAGATAAAACATACAGTATGTAGTCCTCTGGTACAGCTATGAGTACACCCACACCAGCTCCTCCAATTGCTGCTGTGAGCAGAGGCAGAATGAATGGTGCAGTAAAATGAGCAAAGCCTGGAGAGTCCAAGAGCTAGCTTTTCTTTGCTGTGTGTGTGGCGGAGGAACTGGAGTGGATTCAAAATAGAGTTAGGGCTGGGGATCAGGCTCAGCAACCTAAGCGCCTGGCTGGCAAGCACAAGGTCCTGAGTCCAACTCTCAGTTCAAAGAAAGAGAGAGACAGAGACAGAGATCAGAGACAGAGACAGACAGACAGACAGACAGACAGATAGACAGATAGATAATGCTATACTTTAAGAACTTCTGTACTACTTTTAAACAAGTATGAAGAAATTTGTAGTGAAAAAATGAGCTCAAGCCATAGATACATCAGGAAGCTGTTAGTAGACTCTAATTGAAACAATTTGAAGCATGCCATAGTCTTGAGTATAAAAACAAAATTGAATAATATGAATTTCAAAAACTAAAATAGGGGAATGGGAAAAAAGAAGCAAGGTATGTCATATAAAATACAAATTCCCTTTAGTGAATTTTGTGTGTAATTTTATATATAAATGACATATATTTATATTATATATTATATTGCATTCATGTATAGACATATATTACATTGCATTTTATATATAATATATGTGAATATTATATATAATATAATTTATTTAATATACTCCATCTGTTTTATTTATTTTTTAGCTTTTTATTTTGTTGGTGTGTTATCTATATAATGGTTTTTATCATTTACAGAAGCAGAATAATATAAAAGTTAATTGAGATGCTGATGTGTTGATTATCATTTCATGTAATTAAAAAAATTAAACCACAAACTACTCTGCTAAATTAGTGTATTTATAATTGAGGTAATTTGAGAAAATATAGAATATATGAAAGCTTTGGAAAAATAAGTAATCTGACTATATAATTTGTAATCAAACATAATTTGATTGTGTTCAATTCTTAAATTATGATTTTCATCTTATCAGGTGTGCATAAGTGGTCCTAAATTTTGCTAAGAGGAAACAAAAAATTATATATAGATCCATTAACTGTTATCACATTTACATTAAAACTTTATTTTACCTAAACGCATAAACTGAAAAATCAAGCTGGCATCATTAATTATGTAAATTTTTATTAATGTTCAACTGGTTACAGTAAACCTTCTCATACACAATTAAATTCAAAAGAAGAAATGTGATTGGAAATTTGGTGATATTTCCTTTTCCAAGTTTGTGAATTTATGAAAATAGTTGAAGAATGGTAACAACACTTTGATAACTTGAAATAAACTTTTCAACAAAATATAATGCTTTAATGAAATGTAATAAATTTCATTGCATTTATATAATAAGGAAAATAAAACTGAGCTCAGGATCCATGTAATGTTACAGCAAATGTATTAACTTATTCATCAATTTACAAATACTTATCCTATATGTACTATGTTCTTGTCTGTGGTATGTGATATCAAAAAGTGAGCACTTTTCTTAGTTTCTTAGGACTTGAAATATTTTTTGTGCTTATGTATTTTATTTTATATACACATATATTTAAAGGCATTTTAATACTAATGTTTTTTTTAAAATAATTAAGTTTGCTGTTGCAATTTAATTATATACAATGATCGCATTCATTATAGAAAATTTGTACCTGTACATAATATAACTTGATTTGTGTTTTTTTCCTCCCATTCCCCTCCCTGCTTTTCAAGTCTTCTTCCCATCATTTACAAAGCTTTGTTTCCATTTTATCTTTCATCATTTTTTCTTTCCCCTTACCCCTCCTTTCTTTCCTTTTGAGTAATTTATCCCGATTGCACTGTATTTCTTATAAAATTTGGGTTTCTCACACCAGTGAGAAATTGTGATATTTACATATATTTGTCTGTTTTTTTTTCACTTAAAGAGTATGGTTTTATGGTTCATCCATTTAGCAATATGCGTCTCTTTATCCTTCTTTATCACAGAGTAGTACTCCATTATATAAAATAATTACATCTTTTTTATTCATCAGTTGATGGCATTTAGGTTGTTTCTAACAGTTAATATACTTAATATTTAAATGATCTTTATTTTTAAAGACATTAATTTGCATAATGATTGTTTATTTTAATTAGAATATTTCCTTGATTTTTATTCTTTTCAATAAATTTTGATTGAGTTTAAGTGAATGAACTCTGCTTAAATAGTCAAAATTTGGACAATTTACCTAATCACTGTAAAACTGAACTTTATAAATCATGAAATGATGAATGATGTAAATGTAATTATGTTAGTGTTGATGATCAAAAATAATTACTGTTTACCAGGAGTCCAGGCACTTTTCTGAGTGCTTAATGTATGTAAATTCAACTAATTTCCTCATCAATATTATAATATTCCCTCAGTGATATTGATGAGGAAATCAAATCACAGAACATAAGAATAATAATAGAATTAAATAAAATATCTGAAGTAAAGGGGAGTATTTTCTTTTTTTGGTTCTGGGAATCGAACTCATGACCTCGCACTTCTCAGGCAGTTGCTTGTATCACTGAGCTAAATCCCTGTCCCTAAATGAAATATTTTTTGTGCAAATTAAATTAGCATTTAAAATATATAAAATGATTATGATGTACAATACATAGTATACAATAAATGTAATCTCTTCATGGTAATTCAGTCATTTTTTCTGCCTTATTATATCAAGCATGGATCATGCTTCTCTCTCTCTCTCTCTCTCTCTCTATATATATATATATATATATATATATATATATATATAATTTTCACATATAAAAGTAAATCATACATTTTTTTAACATCTAGAAACAAAAAGCAAGAAAAATATTTTTAAAGTTATTGAACTCTGAAGAAATGAAACCTTACTTTTTAATTTTTCTTTCTAACACACAATTTTTAATTTAATTTTATTTTATTTTAAAACCAAAAAGAAAAACATTGATATGGAATTTCAGAATAAAATAATATGAGATTAACAATAGTTAATAAATTGTGTATTGTTAACTTCAAAGTAGTTGCTCAGATTGTAAGATATAGACATGAAAAGAAGATCAAACAATGAGAGCACAAACCTTTCTTTTTGATGAATGAGTGGAGATTAGTACAATCATCTCTATATTCTTTTCCCCTGTTTTTCTCCTTCCCCCCACCTCAGTTAGTCTTTCCGTTTGAGTAGTTTGTTCCTCTTTCATTTGCACAATATCTATTGTACATTTTGAATCTTATTTATTCTTTCAGTTTTTTTACACAGGGAGGCAATATGATATTTATACAATTTTTAAGAGTAGGTATATACATATTTCTGTTTTGTTTGTTATTTTATATTTATTACACATTTTTGTAAAGAATGTATTTTCTCATGTTACTCATACTCTTTGAAACATTGTCCATGCCTTGAATTATCTCACCTTTTTTCCACTTTACCAATTTAGAGTCTTAAAAATCTTGCTGTGCTTTATAGTTCTACAAAGCACAAAAAATGAATATGTATTATAAACTTTTTCCTCCAATTTTATAATCATTTTATTATCTAAAATAACAGCAACAAAGGAAGACAGAAAGATTAGAATTATATGCAACATTGAAGTACATGAAAAATTATAAGACTTTTATTAATACATCAAAGTTAAAACGTTTTAAATGAATATATGTTGGAATAAAAATTTCAGATAATCTGAAAACTTACCTCACTACTAGTTTGCTTGCTTAATAAGTAAAACATTCCATTTTTCCTTCCCAAAGAATAACTCTATTCATGGTGCTTCCCAAATAAATTTATTGCCCTATAAAATAGAAATACGGTGTAATAAGATGGCTATTAAACTGTTGTTAAACTTTAAGATAAATCATTTTTAATCTACTTTCATTATTTCTATTATTTATCATACAAATATATATTGTTGAAATCATTTCCACTTAACAACCTTTCCCTTCCTGCATTTATGTTTAAAACTGTCTTTAATATTCTACAATGGATGATCTCATCAAATATGTACGTATTACTATATTTTCACCAAGCTTTTCAGTGTGTATCCTTATTACTAGAATATTTTGCTTCCAGTTCTGTGTCAGTGTCCTCTGGTGTTCATGAATTAAAATAGTGCTTACAGTCATAGGATTGGAGACACATGATCTCAGTTTAAGACTGTCAAATGTATACAACTTGGAAATATTGTCTAATGCATTTTAAGACCTTAATTTTATTTTTAGTTATCTTGAAAAGTAAGTGTAACTGTTGTTATTATTATTGTTATTAGTAATTAAGTACTTACTATGTACCAGACACTTCAGTTTACTTAGTTATAATGCTATAAGATAGTACACTTGTAATTATCATTTAAAAGATGAGAAAATAAATCCACAAAGATATTAAACAAAAAACAAATTTTCATACTGCTATCTGAAAGTGAGTGACAACAATTTATGATTCTTGTTATCTTTTTTCTTCCTTTGATTGAGAAAATACTTTCTTAGAATGGATGCATATTGGCACTTTGTTTTGCCGCAAAACTCTGTAGTGTGGATTTCACAAAAAGACAAAATAAATTATATTTCTCGAATGGCCAGTGATGGTGAACCTTTCTTCACTTATTTACTAGCCATTTGTGTATCTTCATCTGAGAAATGTGTGTCCATCTCAGATGACTATTTTTGGATTGGGTCTTTGAATTTGCAGAACTTGATGCTTTTCAATTCTTTGTATGTTCTGGATATGAGTCCTTTGTCTGAGGCACTGCTGGGTAAAATTCTTTTCACTTTGTTGGTAATTTCTTTTGAAGCACAAAAACTTTTTTTTAATAATATGAGATCCCATATTCTTTGAAGTACTTGCTGTGCAGTTTGTAACTTGAACCACTACTAATAAGATAACAATGTGTAATTTATCAACTAGTGATTTCTTACTGTTATTTTTTTGAAATTATTTATTTTTCTACTCTTTTTTCTGTTGTGTTTTTTCTCTAAATAAAAAAGGTGAAAAAAGAAATAGTAAAACAAAAATCACTTGAGCAGCCTTTTAAAAAATTAGTACGTTTGCTGTATGTAATGATTACATACCGTGTGGAGAGTTGGTACATCTATAAAAACGCTTTTTAATTCTTTCTCCCCACCACATCTGTCCTCTTCCTCCGTCCATCTCATTGTACCCTTCCTTTTTTCAAAGCATCAGTTTTAGTTTGTGTGAGTGGCAGGTAGCACAACAACGTGCTTTGCTGTCTGTGTGTGCTCTGAATGCCAGATGCAGTGAGTCAAATACTTACAAGGCTTTGAAAATGGTGACATTTGGTCATAGATTGTTATACATTTCTATCCCGTGCTTAGTGATGTGTGTACTGAGGAGCTAGCAGTAAAGTTTGAATGATTATTCACAGTTAATAAACAGCAGTGACTGAAGATTGAGTCATGTTTCTGAGGACTAAAATTACCTTATTCAGCCTCAGTAACTAAAACTCAGGTTATTCAGAATAATTTAGAACAAGAGTAAAAGCCTCTTCTCTTCAAAACAAGTTAAGTAAAAAAAATCATTTTAACTATCAAAGTCAGTGAACGAAAAATAATTAATCTACCCAAGTAGCTTGTCAATATTTTCATATTATAAATTTTGCAAAGGAATGTCTCAACAAAACATATATCCTACATAATGGATTGAAGGTGTAAACTCAACCTAATCAATACAGGGTCTGTTTCCATTCTGGAAATGATCCCAGGCTCTTTTTTAAAAATCCAGGCTGAGCGAAATTTTATGAAACAGGAATGAAATACTGAGGAGAGACCTCATGAACCAACACAAGATGAAGAAACACCAGTTTCTGTATTCAAGTTTATTCTGCCATTACATGGGTTTCCCCAGCATGTTGTTACCTATGTGTGACATTCTTTCTGCAATGCTTTTAGGGGTCTTCAAAGCTGGTAGACATACTACCATTCAGGCGAAGACCAGGCATTCTTCCCTCCACTTGTAAGCAGCATCTTACAGACTCTGAGTGGGCTGAACACATGGTGCAGCCAAGTCAGAGCCAGCCCCCAGCATCTAGGTGGGCCTAACTGATTAGTCAACTGAAAATTCCTTGTATACTTGAAAAATTGTAATAGTATTTTACTGTAGAATGCTGTGAAGAATGGAAAATTTCTCTTTTTAAAACAAGTATAAACATTTTCTGTGAGTCTTAATTTCTAGAGAGCTCATTATATCTGAATGATACAAGCTACTTAGCATTTTGTAGATTACATATTCTTTGTTAAACTATGTGTTTTGTAAAAGATATATCAGTGCACACTTGACCATTCAACTGAATGGGTTCATGTTGTGTTTGTTTATGTGCAAAATGCAATTCTTTTTTCTTTTACTTGTTGGAGATTTGAAATATTTTCAAAGAATTTGCAATGTCAAAAAATTAATGAAAAGTATGTCACAAATGCATAAAATACGTAGATGATAGTCTACTTTATCCTTTACTATCATACATGAACATTAGTTAAAATTTATCAGAACATACAGTCTGTGCATGGTACTATTTGCAATGTAGAGAAATATAAAGATGCAGTATTACAAACACATAAAATTAACTCTGCTGACAAACTTTACTACTGCAGATTTCATTGCTGTACTCTGTTCCACCATGTGAAGCTGAATGTTCCATAGTTTTTTTTTATTTAAAGAGAAAAAAGAGAGAAAAAAAGCAATAAAAGGGTCAAGTAGTACAGAATTTCAAGAAAGAAAAAAATATATACAGTAAGAAATCACTAGTTAATAGATTACATATTGTCATCTTAGAAAGTTGTCCAAATTATAAAATTAAAGCATATAAAGTGGACATTCATACAGTGAGATTGAAGACAGTTCTGTTCAATGAACCAACAAAAACTCAGTAATATGGTTTTCTATCCTACACACTTAAATATACATGCAGTTATGTCCTCAGGCCACTTTCTTCCTCTCTTTTTTACAATAACAATAACACTTTTTGGGTTTTATTACTCCCATAGTTCTTATTACTTTTTTTTGAAGAGAATAAAACCAAATGTGACAAAACAAAACAGAGTCAGTTAGAACAGAAGGATGGACATAATATATGATGCAAAAATAGAATACCAGGTGATTAAAAATGATTACCACTATGCTTCTTGCTATCGTGAAAAGAGTTGCCCATATCATCAGGTATAATAGAATTGCACAAAACAGTACAGAACAAGACCAATAAAACCTACACTGGAGACCTTACAGGACTTCAAAAGAAGAAAATCGTCAAACCATAATGGGCATCATAGTAAATCTTATTGCCTTCAAAGCGGTTGCCTATACCCTCACACTTGATACTATCAAACAAAACAGAATATAGTAAAATCAGACAGAACAAGATGGGGAGAGCAATACTGGGGTTCAAATCAGGTTAATAGGAAAACAAAAAAGTTACTGTAATATATCCTGTTATTTTTAATTTAGTTTTCCCTTAATTATAAAATAAGTTAATTTTAAAAAGTGAGAGATTGAGATAAAAGAGGACATAATAACAGAACAACACAGGTCAGAACCAAACAATTTAAGCATCATTGTGTTTCACACCAGATAAGCTGACATAATAGTAATCACCATAGTGTCTCTTTCCTTGAATTATTTGAGTATAACCTTGTATACTGTAGCGTCAAACATATTAAGACAGTGTGAAGCCATTCAAGAGAATGTAAGAATTACAGGGTATTTAGAACCAGCTAACAGAAAATGAACAACAGTTTCTATATTATCTCTTTGCCTAGAAAAAATTTTGTTGACACTATCACATATAGTAAAATATAATAAGATACAACGTGTTAAAACCCATTGTTCCGTAGATTTTTAACTGCCTGTCGTTTGTACCCATACCATCCACATTGTGTACGAGCAGCTAAACGCAGGCACAGCAGTGTACTCCTTAACTGTATCGCTCAGGAGATCGAGGCAAAAGATTATGAGTTTGAGGCCAGCTGCGTTACATAGCGAGGCCCTGTCTCCAAAAAAATGTCACCTGTATACAGTATTGATTTATTACCTATAAAGTTATTTTGTTTGATTCACCTAAGAAATCGAGGATATAGTTACGTTTATGGGGGCCCAGATACTATTTACTGGTATTCTTTGCATGCACCAAGTTTCTATTTTTTCCAAGAGTATCCCATCATTCCACTTAGAAAATAATTATGGATGGTTTATTTTTTTGAGATAAAGAGGAGAAATTATAAAGGCCTGCTACAGTGAGAAGTACTTTACAGAGAGTAGCAGTTGATATTCTTTCATATTAAATTTTGGTTCTGCTTTTTAATTCCTTGTAGTGTGAGACCTATGAACTTGGTTACTTGTACTTTTGCATGCTAAGTAAATGTCTGCAGCTATAGTTGTATCAGTAAAATGAACAGCTTTCTATTAGTCTTGGTGACAAAGTAGTTAAATTTAATGATTTGTTTGGCTGATTCTAATCTTCAGTGTAGTGGATGGAGCATTGAACCCCTGGACCTGGTGGGTCACTTGACCCGTGTGTCTTCTTAGGGTTTTTAATTTTTTACTTTTTGGATTTGGATAGATTTTAGTTTAATACTTAGGGTTATAATGCAGTTGTTTTAAAAAATATCTCAACAGTACTCAAAATTATTAATAGACAATTACTTCAGAGTAGCTGTTTAGGCTCTGTAAAACTAGTTCCTAATTTATGAGTTATGTACAGAAGTTGTGAGAATAGTTTGTTTGATGGATATTTTCAAAACAGTGAAGTTTTTAAAGCCATTTTGGGGAAATAATCAAAATATCCTCCTTTCATTAGTTTCTGTGGACTTTAAATGGATGACAGAAATTAAAAACAATTTTTTTAACATAGTAATAAAGTTTTAAGATACATGGTTCTGTTTCTGTGCTGTAGTATAGAGGTTCTTTTCTTATCATGTATGGTATCTTATCAAGTTTTTTTCCTTTTCTTAATTAAATGAGAATTTTCAACCTTCAAATCTGTTTAATATTTCCTGCCCCTCCTTTTTCTATTTGCCTCTCTATAGCTCTGTTCCTTTTTTTAATGTACTTAATAACAGGACAAAAAACATTATGATTGTACAGTTTCATCTATGGTGAGTTGATTTTATTTATTCCTATTTATTTATTTATTTTGTATTGGAAATTGAATTCAGGACCTCGTACTTGCCAGGCAGGCGCTTGTTCCCCTAAGCTACATCCTCAGACCTATTTGGTTACTTTTAATAATTCATTAATAGAAAGTATGTATTAAAACTTTTAGAGTCGTTTTCAGTGTAACTTTTGGAATTGAGAAGGATGATTTACTCACTTTTTGGTTACTCAATAATCTGCAGAAGTATATTGCTTATACAAAAATGAGTAGACCATTCAAATATGCTTTAAAATTCGGGGTGTTCTTATGGTATCAAACATTTTATAGTAAGTATAGAAATTTACAAATAAGAAAAAGGGTAGGATGTACTAGAAAGAAAAGACTGTGATTGAATAAAACTGTCATATTTTATGAACATTTTCCAATATTGACATTATGAACAACATATTCATAGAATTATCTTAGGACAGCTATAAAATGTATGCTGTTTTGTGTCTGTGACATTCAGATTATCTACTTTGTAAGATGAATATAATTAACAAAAGTCTCTTGATTAGCTAAAAGTATTTGATTAGATAATGGTTAAATTTAATGTATAATTTTAATGTTAGATTGTTCATTATATAAGACAAAAACTATTCTACAGAGTTGTTGAAATATTTGTTTCATATAATATATGTGACCTGATGTTAAGTTGTATCAGAATGTTAAGAATGGTTTTCTGTTAATCTTTGAACTAGGGGTAATTGGGTTAGCACATCCGATTTTCTTTTTGTCTTGTGTGCTGTCAGTTGAATAGTTTTTACTTCCATATCTCCCTTTTGTCATACATTCACTTCTAACATTTGGCCCCAGTAATATGTAATACACTTGGCAAGAATTAAACAGTCGTAAAATTAACTTTTAATGACCTTACATTTTCCTTATGTATTTTTTTAAACTGATTTGGTTCACAGGGAAAGAAAGATTTGTTTATTGTATTCCACTTTCTACTTCAAACAGGGGCTTGGGAATAGTAACAGGTTACATTCATTGAATGGCTGTGATGAATTGGTATTTTGATGTGTATGATTTCATTTTACTTTCATAGTGACTTGTAATGTGGATATAATTATTGTCATTTTCCAAGAATTAAGGAAATAAAGTACAAAGGAAATAAATGATTTTAATGTCATGGTACGACTGAGACACAATTTCATTTTATGTGTTTCTGGCTCCAAAGACTTTCCATTTCTTCATGCTCTCTTTAGAGTTCCCCAAACTGATGCTAATAAGGTATAAAGTGCCTGCAGGTGACCCTCACCTTTCAGACTCACTCGTGGAGCTAACTGCTATTGATAGTTCCATGTTTTCACTTTTCCTCTAGAATTTGTCAGTCTGTCTCTGTCTCTCTGTCTGTCTGTCTGTCTGTCTGTCTGTCTCTCTCTCTCTTTTTCTACCTCTCTGGTGACAGCAGCTTGTAACATCAATAAATTACTCAGCAATCTTGAGGTCCTCCTGCCTCAGCCTCTCAGACTGGTCTCTCAATATTTTGTTAAGGAATATTATTTCCCAAAAAGCTTTGCATCACAAATTCAGCCTTGTCTAACTTCTTTTGCAGCTGAATTCTAAAAGAAAAACAAAAAGAGTATGTTGAGCACATCTTTGCAAGTCAGTGTGAAGCATCTTTTAAGTATAAATCACTTCCAGGTCATTTTCTGGGCCTATTATTGAATATTTCTTTATAACTGTACTGACTCCACACTTTTTATGCCTCAATTAACCTGTCTCATATTTTAACTCTTGTTAAAGTCTCAGCTTTTAACCTTTCTTTTCATTTTCTCCTCAGCAACTTCTGCACATAAATTGGTGTCTATCTCAACTACTGAGCTCACACTTTATCTTTAGCTACTAGTGTAAATATGTCAAGCATTGTCACTTGAACAGAAAAAAATTTCTCTTTGGCAACTGGGAACACAAATGGAAGATTTTTCTTTCGAGTAGCAAAATATTACTTGCAGCCTCCGTCACATCCCACTACTTCACACATCATTAAATCACAATACATGTGGAGGAAAATAAGGCAAGTGTAACTTAAGATTTGCTAGATTTCATTTCCTATGCACTTATTTTTCACTTCCTCCTGCCAGTATCTTAGAGATATGTGTCTCATGAAAGCCAACATGAAGAAAGAAATTAATATTTTCTGGTGGAAATCTTGCCAGTTAGTGGTGTAGGACTCATTTGATCACTTGGTATTGGAGATATTCATTGATAGAACAGCCATTTTTGTAATGTAATGAGTCCTCTGTGACTAGAATTGGCCGAAGTACAGAACATAATTCACAGGCAGAATGCTAGGGTCTGATGTTCGGATGCAACACTTGATACATAAATTTCAAGCTTATCTGACAGGTTATTGGATTTGTTGTTTCTAGTTACACAAATAGAAACTAAAAATATGTCATTAAAAAGTTAACATTGAAAACACTGCTTTTCCAATACTGTTGGCAATAACATGCTGGAGTAAAATGGAAATATTTTGTTATTTTTATCTTGAGACCATTGTGCTAAAAGGTGATATGAGTAAAACATATCTGCTGATATTTTGTGTCAATAAGGTTTAATTCAGTTGAAAAAAATCGAATTATATTATTTGAATCAATTTAAGTTTAATTAAATACAGTAACAGACTGATTCTTTAATTATATATTATCATAATCACCTATGATAGTGAGATCCTGACAGAAGAACCTGAAATCAAAGACAGATATCTTAATGCAGGGAGAAGCCAGCGGAGGACCACTGTGTGCATCCTCCTCTGTACCTCTGGTATGCAAAGGAACAGGTCTAAGTCTTCATAATATTTCAGTGCATATCACAGGTTAAAAAGAACCATGAGAAGCTTTCATTTTAGTGTTTTAAAAATGTATTAAGGAACCCATCTTAATGTTAAGTAACACCAAGAAGTGAAACATTTGACTGACAATGGAAAAACTTTAGTATTCATGGGAGAAGAGTTATAAACTGATCTCTATTGTTGAAACAAGGACCTTTGCAATGAGCCTCGTGGCTCTTGATTCCACTTTTTTTTCTTTTTTTAAAAATTAAGTTGATTGGTACATTCATCATAGTGAATTTGCACTTGTACATGATATATCTTTGTTCTTTTTTCTGATTCCCTTCCCCTTTTGGTTATAATTTATTGGAAATGTTCAATTGCTTTAACCTTATGATAGGTAATGGTAAGTCAGGGAAGTAGGAGAGAGACAGCAGAAGATTGTAGGAGGTAATGTTGTTTAAGATATAAAGTCAAGAGAAGTGAAAGGAGAGATAACATGTTTCCTCTGTTGTCATGGGCCTTTCTCTTACTGTGTTCAAATGTACTTCACTTACCCATAAAATGAACACATATCCAAAGGTTTATTTCCCTCATGCCTCATGGTAGAGTAGAAGGGTATAGTGACACTGCACTTGTCCCTCTGGAATGTCATACATCCATTTTTTGGGAGAAAGTCTTAGAAACTTGCACAAGGATGCCCTGGTATCTTATCAGAAACACTTCTGAAATCCCATGTGAGAGAGAGACAGAAAATCTGGGACTCAGACCTAGCAATCCATTCAATAAGTACTTCAGTGCAGCCTTAATATATGGAAAGTACTCATTTGAGTTTTTAAGATTTTACTTTAAATATAATTCTTGAAAGACACTATTCCTTCATTTTTATTTTTAAATCTTTCAAAATCTACCTCCATCTTCAGTCCTCTCATAACCCTCTTATAACTAATCTTGACATCATGAAAGCACTCCAACCTGAGGACCTATGATGCACTGTCTTATAGTCAAGTGTGTTTTAAACACATTTTATTTTCCTAGCCAGAATAACAAGGAGATCAACCACATCCTACTGTTTTTTCAAAATCTGAATAGCTTTTATCTTGTCATTTAAAAAAATCTGAATAGCTTTTATCTTGTTAACTTGTCATAAGATAATTCTTATTTGTCTTAGTTACTTTTCTTCCCCATTGTTGAGACAAAATACGTGATGCCCAGAATTAGGGAAGGAAAGGTTTATTTCTTACAGGTTGGAGGTTTCGTCCATATTCAGTAGTTGGCGCCAAGGCAAAATGATAAGGCTGAGGGGGAGCGGTTCATGCTGTCCATGGAGCAAAGTGTGAACCCAGTGAAAAAGAGAAGACACACCTTCTTCCCATCTTTATACTATATGCTGGCTCCATCCCTGGGTGTGTAGCACTCGTACCACCAATCCGATCACTAGACAACGAACCAATCATAAACACTAGATTTGGCCATGTCTATGATTGCATGAGGTGGAGGGGCATCTGAACATAAACCATAACTTATATTTAAATAGTTGGAAAACAATAAATATAGAATAAAGTTTCTGTAATTTAAAAATGTTTGAAATTATGTACACTGCAGTGTACACTGAATGCTTTAGATCAGTGATGAAACTTTTGGGACTTTCAATGATATCAATAGCTTGCTGTATCATATCTGACACAGACAGATTTTCTACCTCTGTTTTAGACCATAAAAATAGCTTTCTCAGATAGAAATTCTGAAATAAACACCTACTAGGGATGAGACAAATTCATTTAAAATACGTATTGATGGTCTTTTGTAAACCAGGGCCTTTTTGATGTGCTGAGGAAGATATAATATGTGACTTCTACCTTTAATAAACATACATCCTGCCTTTACTTCCATTTCCCATGTAGGCTTCTCAGCAACACATACCTATGCCAGACCACAATCAATATACAATATCTAAGCCCTAATCCACTAACCTCTCATGGGACTCTGTTTAGTTATATTAAGAGCATTTGTTTTATCTCAAATTCTCATGTGCATTTTATTTATTGTCTTGCTTGTTGTCTGCAACCCCAAAAATATGTAAGAGTGGGAACTTTGTGCAATAAATTCTCAGCAGTATATTAATACCACCAGGAAACCTGTTACACTATGCTTACTCAACAAATATTTTTGAAAGGCAAATGACATAAAAGTTGACCAATATTTTGATAAAATATTATAATCTTTATCACAGAGAAATGCAGAAGTTACGTGTCTAAATAATGAAGAACCTAGGATTCCAGCATTATCATTTCCATTTCTAAGACTTGCCTGTTTTACATAATTTTTCCACTTTTGGCATCTTTATCCATTTTTACAAGACTGTACATGACTTTGCGCCACAGCCTCGTGCCACAGATTGCCTGCACTTGAAAACAATTCAAGGGAGAATTAAAGCTAATCATTACACTAGAATGCCACAACCTTACATATGGCATCATCTCTCCCCATAGATTTGGCATCTGGTACCCAAGCTTGTGGAAGCATCCTTCAGGACCAAGGATGCAGAAGGATAGGATTAAGGAGCAGTTAGCCAGTCCAGTGAGTAGACAGCAGGAAGCTTGGCTACAGGCTGCTTTTGAAAAGGACTGTGCAGGTGATGGAATGACCCTGCTGTTGGTGACATTTTCCTTCTCTTCCACACATTTTGTTTTTGTTTATGATGCTGACGGAAGCAGAAGATTTATGAAGAATTTTAGGAAGCTTTTTTCTCTTTACTAGTTTGCCAAATCTGCACTGAATATCAATTATTTTATTCCTCTAAAGTATAGACATTTAAATCTGACTTTTCCTCATTTATTTCAAGAAATTGAGTTTCATATTTTTTTCAGTGAAATATTATATATTGGTTAGTGAATTTGCACTATGGTAACTAATGATGAAATGAGGTGATTCTGGCTAAACACGTCATCCATCTCTCTTCATGGAGACTGTCACAGGATACTGGAAAACTAGTACAATTGGAGACAAAATATCCTGAATTCAATTTCAGTTTCACTGCTGCACAGAAGTACTTATCTTCACAAACTTTTATTTATTTTTTTGCCAAATTAGAATTATTATGATTACACAGCAGGGATATTAGAGAATTGATTGAAATCATGATTGTGATAGTCTTTAGGTTACTGGTTGACACACAGTAAGTACTGCATAAATGAACTTTGATATATTAAGATAATATGTAATAAATGAACTAACAGGGGAATCACAGTTTGAATAGTGTAGCACGTGGAGCTGGCACTGAAGCTGGTTGCAGTTCTGTGTCTAGGTTATTAAGTCATCTTATACTTGGGTATTTCAGGAAGCTTCCTGATAGTCTAATTGAATAAGGATTACCATGGCCACGTCATAGTTTGGTTTCATTCCTCCAGCTGGTGTTATAGTTAGAAGTTTATCACTATCAATCTCCACTAATGTTTCATAATTTCAATATCACTAAATTCTACTCTGGTTTGCACTGTCAGTATGAGGCTCTATTATTTCCCAATTTAAAGGAAATATGACAGTTTAAGAATGTTTTAGCTTAAGCATGTGAGCATGTTATGCAATATTTGTAGTGGTAAAGATATGAAATACGTTATTAATATTAGCCTTGCTTAGAATGTCTTTTAGGTCGTTGCTTCAGTATACTAAAATTAGAATACCTTTTAGAGCTGTGTATAGATATGGTTGAAAATCCAAGTACCTGGGCTTAAATTTCATTTCTCATAGGTACTATTAGAGACTTTTCACCATTCTGCTTCAAATGATAGCCAGAAAGCTTACTCCACACATTAATTATATGACTTAATTTAAGTAAAATGATCCATATTCAACACATTGAAGAGTACAATATTAAACACTGTTAATGTCTTTGCTTACCTTATATTAAGTATAAGTGGCTGCACTCATCCTTTCCCCTGCCTAGATTTTTCACTAATAAGATTATGAGACATATCCTAAAATTGCTGCAGCTGTAGCCTATAACAATAAGCTCTCTGTGTGAAGAAAATTGTTGCATGAGGAGTTTCCAGAACCATGTCACTTCTTTCAGGCAGGGGATCCTCTTTCCTTAAATTGTATGAATGATTAAGCCAAATATCTCGGATTCATTTCCCTATTTTGTAGCAAAAATTTTCTATAATTCAAGACTCTCATGACCTTCTCTCTTTGAAATTTAGAGATAATTTGAGATAAATGTGAATTTTTTTGTGGTTACATTCTTTCTATACATTAAGTAGTATGGTAATAGTGGAAGAGAGCAATGTTAGAGTGGATAAACCTAATAAATATTACTATAAAATAGATGGTCAGGTCTACCATGAAAAGATGGTGTTATTCTGCCATCATCTTCTCTTGGTATTGTCTGATTAAAATTTCACTTTCTTCTGTAGTCTTCCTCCAACAACATATAACCTTAGTATAATCAAGAGACAAACATCAATCACAATGAAAGGACAGCCTGAAAATTAGTAATACTCCTCAAAACACGAGGTAATCGAAAACAAAAGAAATCTGAAAGTCAGTCACAGTTTTGAGAAGGGTAAGGATATATACCTACTAAATATATACTGGCATCCTAAATGCAGTTTTAAATGAAAAATGAAACTAGATAAACAGAATCTCAATAAAGTATGGACTTAGATTAATAGTGATACATCAATATTAGTTCATTATTTGAAAATAATGATTAATAGCTAAGAAAGATTAATAATAGTTAAAGCCATCTATAATGTTTATAGGGATTCTCTGAATTCATTATAATAATTGTACTAATCTAACATATACTAAAATGAAAAGTTCATTTTACATTATCATTATTCTTAATTATTTTTCCAAATTCAAACAAGTCCTCTAAGAATTCATCTTTTATATATTTCCATAATCACATTTCCTCTTATCTTGCCTATCACCATCATTTACATTTACCTCTCACATTGCATTGCCAATATTATATTGTACTATTTGTTCCTTAAGGATAAGAATTTGGCCTTTTATTTCTGTATTCCAATACTTTCCACAGCATTTGGGGATGCATAACAGCTAAGTGCTCAAAAATAGTGGAATAAGTGGAAAAAATTGAACAAATCAATGTTAGAATAATTAAATGACTTTTTAAAACTATGAATCAACTCAAGGGAGGTATAATTTACTATGACATGAACTGTAATTGTACTGAGATAGTGTTGGAAAAGAATTCCGAAGAAGGTCCTAGCCACAACACGATTACATATTATTACAACATTAGTGACAAAATCAATTCTCAGAGATTTGCTTCTGGGTTACCCAGCTCTACTCTAGGGATTGGAACTGGTATACAGATACTTCTTGCTGTTAAGTACAGCTATTTTATCTGTAGATCCTGCACATATTCTGCTTGTGAACTTTCTCTGTTAATTCAGGTAACAAATATGCAGTGGCAATGGAAAAAATAATTGCTAACATTTATTGAATACTTACACATGTTAACTATTGTACTGATTATTAGTTATTACTAACCAAATATATCTACAAAGCAACACTATATTGTTGATTGTTATTAGCTGTACTTTACCAACGAGGAAACTGAAGCAGACAGGTGTTTAAGGTTACATATAAAAAGCCTGCTGTATGCCAAGCATGGGATGTGTAACTGAAGGAGTCGGAGAAAGTAAAAAAAAAAAAAAAAAAAAAAAAAGTGTTACTGATAGAAATATTGACATGGATTACATCTGAAAATTTGGGACAAGAGTGACATTGGGGCACTTTCTTTGCAGGAGGTGACCAACTAAGCTCTCCATAGATTTTCTTCCTAATCTTTCCTTTTTCTTATTTAATAAAAATCTACAATGATAATCAAGAAATACCAAGTAACAATGTTATGGCTGACACAGTCTTGTGAGGGAAAACATTGTTCTGATAAAGAGTGTAATTTGGAATCAGACAGACCTAGGTTAAAATTGATCTGCAGCTGGTAGCTTTGTTGTGTTAGCCAGCCAACTTTTGTAGCATCTTTTGCAGGTGGAAATTATCATTCTTCTCTTGCAAGATTACAGTGAGGATTTGTAATACGTATCTGCACTGATGAAATTCTTATCATCAATAGAGTAAAAAATGTAGTCAAAGGAAGTGGAAAAGATGGCAGATCAATAAGAAACAAAGTAAAAAGCTTCTCTGAGAGAAACAGCCCAGATGCTGAAATGTAGCATGCTGGGGAAGACCAGAAGGAAGGAGATGGATTCTCGACCCAGGAAACAACTAAAGTTAAAAAAAGGAAGGAAGGAAGGAAGGAAGGAAGGAAGGAAGGAAGGAAGGAAGGAAGGAAGGAAGGAAGGAAAGAAAGAAAGAAAGAAAGAAAGAAAGAAAGAAAGAAAGAAAGAAAGAAAAAGAATAACTTGGGCAGAAGGTAGTAGCCAGATGCACCTTCACTGGAAGCAGACCCAAAGTGTGCAAAACACCACTGAAATCCAGAGAGATGCACGGTTATGGTGAAGTTGGGGTTGACAAGCCTGAGGGCCTCAGGGAGAGCATGCAGTCTTGGAGGTGAGTGGTGGACCAGAGAACTGCATCAGTTCACAGTGAATGTGGGGGACTCAGTCTGCTCGTGGGATTGGGAGTTGCACACCTGCAGTTTCTGAAGCAACAACATCTGATATAAAGAAACAATGTCATGAAATTATAAAGGAACTTAAAACAGAAGTGTTAATACAAGTAAAAGAAGATATAAGAAAAATAAAAGAAATGCTAATCACCCCTCAAGAAGACACAGATGGAAGCATGGAGGAGCATAGAAAAAGGAAGGAAATCTTCAATGAAGAATATAAAATAAATTTAAAATACATAAAAGAGATTCAAAGAGATTACCAGGAAATTAAAAACTCCATTGAAAGCTGGCAAAACTGCTTGAAAGAAACTAAAGATAGACTATCAAACCTTTAAGACAGGCTTGCAACTTGTGATCATGAAACAAAAGATCTCTTAAAAATAACAAGGATCCAGGAAGTGACAATACAAAGGCTAGAAGATGACAAGAGGATCTATAACTTAAGAATAAAAAATGTGAGTGAAGAAGCAGGGGTAAATACAAGTGAAATACAAAGGCTATTTACTGAAATAATTGAAGAAAACTTCCCAAGCATATGAAAAGGAAATGATATTTAGATAAATGAGGCATACAGAACTCCAGCCAGCTATAATCAAAATAGATCTACACCCAGACATATAATAATCAAGATCCCAGACATTCAACACAGAAACAGAATATTAAAAGCTGTCAGAGAAAATAAACAGATCACCTATAAAGAAAAATCCATCAGAATCACATCATGACTTCTCAACACACACCATCAAATCAAGAAGAGCTTGGAGTGAAGTATTCCATGTCCTGAAAAAAATAGTCTCCAACCCAGAAAAACTAACCCTGAAAAACTACCTCTCAAATTAATGGAGTAACCATATGCTTCCATGACAAAGAGGAACTGGGGGAGTTCATGACCACAGATCCAACCCTACAAAAATTTCTGAGGACATTCTAGAGAGATAGAGAGAAGACCATGGTTTCAGGAACAGTGGCACAGAGGGCTCACTGAATGAGGAACATATTGAAATGAAGGGGAAAAGTAGACAACTAACACCAGAAAAATCGCATGGCAGAAATGAGGCAGAGAAGGTTGGCTATAATTGCTAACATGGATGGCCTGGATACACTAATAAAAAGAAACACAGGCAGAGTGGATCAGGAGATAGCATCAAGATGCTCTCTATAAGAAATATAATTACTATGGTAACCATTTTTAATTTCTTCTTAACTTAATTTGAAGAACTTAATCTGCATTGCTTTCACTGTCTTGTTTTGACTGATTTTATTTGCATCTGTTTTCTTTAATACTAGCAAGTCTGAGGGTATAGGCAACTACTTTGAAGACAATAAGATTCACTATGATATCTATTCTGTTTGACTATTATCTTCTTTGAATTCCTATTATGTCTCCAATGTTTTGTTTTTATTCACCTGAATGCCAATATATCATGTTTTGTATTTCAGGAGAGAAAACAAATACAATGAGGTTAAATGGCATGCTCCTTTACATCACACTATTTACAGAATAGTTAGCTCAAGATCAGAATAGCCAGGTGTTGACTAATGTTCTTCCAAACTGGTTTTTGAAGTCATTCTGAAAGGTTTAATGAAAGATCATGAAACTGTTTACCATCAAATAACTTTTATCCATTTGGGAGACTTTTCTAATGAACAGCAATATACATTGCTCAAAATACTTGAAAGATTTCCTGAGAAATGTCAATCAGCATTATTTGGTCTCTTAAAACACATGAAAAAGAAAGTACTTGCCTGTATCTAACATTAGAAAAACAGCAACAAAAAAGAACTGGTGATTGCTTAATGAAGAATGAAGGCCTAGAATATCTTTATGAGGGCAAACTCATGTCTAGAAAAGTTTTTGTTCCCCCTCAGTAATCACCTCAGTTACCTAAGGAATGTGCATTTCAGAACACTGCCAAAAGAACCCCACTGAATTTTTCTCAGTCATGAGCACAGTGGCAGAAAATAAGCACAATAAAATAGTCAGCCAACATATACCCTGGAAGCTGGCACAAGGGTTTCCTCACAGTGAGGGAACACAGAAGTGATGAAATATCTGTCTGAAAATTTTCAATTGTATGTTACAGTATCACTAGATTTTGCATAGTAATTCACAGATTAGAAAGTTTTGCAATGTCGTGATCCTGTAAAGAAAGCTTTTGAAATATTATGAGTAGATACATAAAATGCTAAGTGAAATAAGTAGACACAGAAAGTTAAATATCACATGATTTCCTGTATGAAACCCAAAGTTTAAATAATTTAGGAAGAAATCAAAAGATGGAAGATAGGACACAGACAAACTCTGGAGATGGGAGGGAGAGAGGGAGCAGGGGGAGGTAAAAAGGATCAAGAAGTTATCTACACATGTACATTCACGAATTTATTATGTTTCACAAAAATTTACTAATAAAAAAGAGAAGAAAGAAAAGAAGGACAGGAATAAAGGACACAATCCAGGCTAAATAAATCCACTTTTCAATAATATGATTTCTTACACCCAGAACTTTGAAAACTATGTTCTCTCAATTAAACCATAGTATACAGCATTTTCTGTGATTGTCATTGCATCGTGTCACTCACTGATCATTGAGTAGGAAGCTATGGTCGTTAGAATTCTGGAAATTTTATGAAACAGACTTGGTCCAAAAAGGATGAATGCAGGCCATTTGAGCACTTCGGTAGCCAATATCCTCAAAAGAGTTATGCAGGGACAGAACCAGGCATACAAGAGTGACTAAAGAAGGGCATTTTACAATGGTGCACTACACAGCTATAAAGAAGATTTTACCAAAGCATGTAAAAGTAAATGGATGAGACTTGAGACCATACTTGTAAGTGAAATAAATCAAACTCACACGTGTAAATATCATTTGTCTCCCTACTGTAAATAACTGAAAGAGCAACTATGATCCATAATCTACAGTAAATATTGTGAAAGGCTAAGAAACTCCTCAATGAATAAAAAGTAACTGGGATAGGGGAATAGTGGAAGAAAGGAAAGGAAAAGGAAAAAGACATACTTTTTTTTTGTGTGTGTGTGTATGATAGCTAAAATGACTATGCTACTAATTGTATTAGTTCTTAGAAAAGAACAGTTAATACAGTTAATTTTATATGTCTATCTCTAGTAACCTAAGCAACCCTTTTGAAGGTAACAATGTGCAATACCACAACCATTGTTAAATTCCTATCATCTTGTTTTGAAACCTATACTTTTATTGCTTTGGGTTTGTTGTTGTTTGTGTCTTTTGCTTTTTGATCTTTTCTGTGTCTTTTTCCCCTCTTCAATAAATAAAAATAAAGGAGCATGGAAAAGAACATTTATCCCTGTTTGTAGGCAAAATGAACTTATGCTACACTTATTTTATGTTCAGGTCAGCTCAGAAAGTTTCTTTGTGATTTTATGAGGTACTAACACTATTAAAAAGCAAATTCTGTTTTCTATACTGCACCATGTGCTGTGTTGCTATTTGTCTGAATATATTCCCACAGCTTTCTTGAATTCTTTTCTTAAGCAGGCTAAGTTTTATTATTATTAAGAAACAGAAGTTAAATAAGCAGCAACAATTTTTGAAAATAGGAACTATCTGGAGTAGTTGTGTGTGTGTGTGTGTGTGTGTGTGTGTGTGTGTGTCTGCCTGAGTATGAGCTCGTTGTGTGATAAAAGCACATTTATGTCCATATATGCATATGACATCAGTGACTGTGTGATTATTCTACCTTTAGAAGATCTGATTTACAAACATAGGTCATAATTATCCTTTCTAAACTAGAATAAAATAATAAATAGATTCAATTTTACTTTTCATATGAAATTTATAAGAAATTCACATGAATAAATATTAATACTCTCTGATCACTAAGGAGTCATCTCATAATCATTTAGTGAGACAAGCACCTAAATAATTTTAATAATCACTGGGCAGGCTATGACAAGTACTATTGTAGATTTAAAATTGCTAAGGGGTCACAAGAGGAGATGGGTTTAAAGATTATTTTTTCATTAGAAATGACATTTCACTGAGCCCCTAAAGATGAGAAGGATGTTGGCATAGGATGACAAGCAATTTTTATAGATAATACCTATTATTACAGTTAAGCTATAAATGATTCTTACCTGGAAGTAATTTGGTAGAAGTCAGACTTCATAATGTAAAGATTTGAGAGTATTTCAAAATACATTAAATTTTAAGTTTTATATTGGAATTTTGTGCCTGATTTTGTATTATTCACTCTCTCCTTCAACAAGATTTTAACAAAAATAGGATGTTTGTAAGATTCAATGCAGAGACCCATAATTCAACATAAGCTATTCAAGCATCACATAAAGACTGTAGTAGTATTTTCCTCTTTTGGTGCTAAACAAAAATGAAAAATTAAATGACAAAGAACTATTATTTTTCATCTAATGTTCCCCAGAAGATAACGAGTGTTTGTGGGCAGCTGTTCTCTGTAGACCAGAGCAAGTATCAGAGTTAAAAAAAATTTCAATATTTCCTTCTAAATAGTGATTGACAAGTATAGAAGAATGTTTTTGCTGTATATAATGTTTTTCATTTTCTTAACACATTTATAAAACTAGCCAATATACCATCCTAAAGTTAAAGCAAAAGTAAAATTGTATATGACTGTATCTACAGGGACTTGATCTAGTGTATTAAAAGAGAGTATTAAATTTGGAGTGAAGCAGATTACGAGTAACGACAGTTGTGTTGGTACCTTTGAGTAATTGTCTACAAATATATGAATTTTTCTGGACTTCATAAGATGTTAATTTTATGCACATTAGAAATTCCTAATATCTGTAATGTTAGATAATAACAGATAAAGCAGAGTGAATTAATTAAATTATTAAAACACCAGCTAATAAGCTATTCTTGAATGCTGCTTCTTTCCATTTGATCATTTGGTATACAGCCTTCACATTTTATACAGTTTTGGGTGAACTTTGAGTGCCTGTTTCCTTCCGTACATTTCCTATTTTTCATATTAGAAGGCAGGCTGTCAAAAGCTTCTGGGAAGCAGTCTTTACTGTTGGTAGACTGGGCTATAGAAAGAATTAATGTTCATACTTAAAGTAGAATTATAATGTGAGTATGTGTTTTTTATTTACCATAAATACTTCCCAAAAAGTCCAAAGTTTCAACCAAGAAGATAGCCATGTACACTATCAACATACTGAGTTAAGTGGTCCTAACTCTGCTTATGGCTAAATTGATGTTAGAGTTCATGAAATTGAATCAGAATGTTCTCAGCTAATGAGTGTGATCCAAGATCCTCCTGCTGGACATTTACTTCTTCGGCACAGAAAAGTTCCTTGATAACCCTGCAGATACTGAGCTGTAAGTATTACCTGAAAATATATTTTTGTCCAAAACTCCATTGCAACAACAGCGTATTCCTAATTTTACTATTTATTGTATCTTCAATTTATCCTTCATTGAACATTTTGTATTTTGTTACTACTGATTATTATGGTTCAGATGTACAATGTACCGCCAAGTCTAATATAAACAAGTGAGCCTGGTCTTATGAAAAGTGTTTAGGTCATAGGAAAAATACTTTCATTAGCTACTAATGAATGGATAGCTAAAGAAGTGAGGACTGGTCAGAAGAGGCAATTGTCTGGAAGCATAAATTGGAGGCTGTATCTTCCTTAATACCTCCACCCTTCACATGTTGTTTCCTGAATGCCTTAATGTAAATGATTTTGGTTAGTGGCAAGTTCTTTCATCATGCTACTTCTCCATTTGACCACATATTAAATCTTGTGGAAATTATGTGTCAGACCTCTTCTCTTTTAAATTGTGATTGTGGAATATTTTGTCTCTGTGACAGGAAAATGATCAGAAATATTTTGGTTTATCAAGAGAAGTGAGGTCATTACTGTGAGTTTTCATGGCTATGTGATCCATAAACTTTGGAACTGGTTTGTGGGATGAATTTTGAAAGGCTTGGAAATGCCAGATAGAAAGTCCTAGAATACTTTAAACCAGATTAACAGAAGATTCAGTGTTCAACAGAATGTTCATGGAAATATGATAGGAAAGCTATATTCAGGAGGTTTCATTTAGGAGCAAAGACTCCATGCCAAAGGTTATGCTCTGGAAAAAAATTGTCTGTTTTGTTCACGTTCTGAAATTTTAGAGGAAATTGAAATTAAAAGCAGCAGACTAATTGATCTGGTAGAAAAATTTAGAAGCAGCCTGAAATTCAGGTTGTGATATGAGTACTTTTGGCTTCACAATGAGAATCATGAGTTAAAAGCTCATTTGAAAAGTTTGGAGTTTTTCCAAGAAAGGAAGGGCTTGAAATGTTGGGTCAAAGGAGAGGATGATTATTGAAAAGATAAGCATTAAAAACAATGCAACTACTTTGCATTAGGAAATATGAAAGATACCTTGATGGCATTCAGGAATCAGCAAGACTCCACCTTTTACAGGCTCAGAGGTGTAAAATTATAAACCTTCCATTGAGAAGAGATCCCCAGGACTCTCTGTGAAAAAATGACTCCCTAGGTTTGGTTTCAAAATTCTCAGTCAAGATACACAGAGGCCTCTACAAACATGAGCCAAATGGATACAGCTATTATTTGAGGTCTGACCTTATGGGTATGCAGAATTGAAGAGTTCAAGGATCATAGAGGTTTCCACCCAGATTTTACCAGAAATAATATGTTCCTGTAACTACAGTGCATGAGGTTGTGAGAATGAAGCTAAAAGTGCATTGGAGATCCCAGAAAGCTGGACTCACTGCTATGAGTTTGTCATGAGTCTCAGAGATTTTGTTTAGAGTTGGACATTTCAGCAATGCTGAAACTGTTAAAAAAAACTTGCCAACTATTAAAGTTAGACTAAATGCATTTTGCATAAAGATATGGACACTAATCTTTAGGGGATCCAGGATAGAGTGCTTTGGTTCAGGACTATAACTTTAAAATAAGATGAAAAACCTGAATATAATTTATGAAAGTAAAGTTAATGAAGGATTACAGAATTTATAAAAGGTAGAAAAGGAACCTAACACAGTAGAAAAATTAAGCAAATGCACTGTGAACAATAATTACAGCTCACTGATATTTAGCTTACCAGGGATAACAGTATCCAATTAACTGAATTTCCTTAGAAAATAGCCTCAGTTAGTTTTGTGCCATAGTTTATAAAGCAGAAGATATTGTTTCTCTCTACAACTTGAGCCATGTAAAATTAAAACACAGGTTTTCTTATTAAGACATGATAGATTTTTTTCTTTTCAAGAAAAGAGACCTCTATCTATCAGGATGCCTAACAGCACTGAGGATTCTCATTTTCTCATAAATATGGGCCACATTTTGTAGATGGCATCTCTCTTTTACCAGTTCACGATATGTGGCAATGTGTGTGACACCATGATATGGTCAGCAGCAAAGATTAAGGGTATAGTTACGGGATGGAACAGACCTATGTTCTGGTAATTATTTTTCATCCTCCAGCTGTGTGGTACCCATAGTCATTGAACAATGTTTTTCCATTTTCTCAAACATAAAAAAGTTTTTTATTAATAGTTAATAAACTTTTAAAAACTAAAGCTGCTTTAAGAATACTCTGATGTTATGAATTTAATAAATAACTATATATTTTTTCAAAACAAATCTATATGTAAAGAATTTCAATAATTCTCTGCCATCTTAATGCCCTAACAAATCTAGGAATCTTAGGCTGACAAACTTTGCTCTAGTAATTTCTTCTGTTCAGCTTACTTGCATAATTCTGTGATCTTTAAGATATTTAAAACTTTTTTCTCAAAGAAACTTACAATTTTATAGTGCTTCATATGAAAGTATATGAAATGTTTTTAGTACAGAGTTTTACTTTTCTAACATTTTATAGCTCCAAATTTACAGTGAAATTTAGTCAATTTAAATAGTTTTATAATTATAAGATGTAACTGGGAAAAACTTGGATTCTGGAATAGGGCAAAACTTTTCCTATTATTTATATTCATTCTGTGACCATAGAAGAATATATTTTGGGATGTGATTTTATTGTAGGTTTATGATTTAGAAATTTTAACAATATGCAGTTATCCATCATTTCTGCAGTGCTTACCTCAATCTTTTGCAATATACTGAGCCTTTCTCAAATCAAAAAATGTATTTATTGTGCTTAAGTTTTCCTTTCTTCCCTTATCATCCCTAACATTATACTCTCTCAACTCATTCCAAGGACAGCTGTCAGCTCAGATCATCGTGTTATATTTTGAACTAACTTGAGACTTTGGTATGTTGTATTGGCAGCATCTGAGTCAGGAGTTGTAATATCAGTCAAAATCATCTGAAGATATTTGTAGGGCCTAGGGAGTCTTACGTTTATAGCTGTTGTTCCTAAAAATGACATTCATGTAAAAATGTTTTCACATTCCAGGGGCTGGAGATTTAGCTCAGCGGCATAAGTGCCTGCCTTGTAAGCAGGCAGTCGTGAGTTCGATCCCCGGTACCGGTAAAAACGAAAAAGGCAAAAAAAAAAAAAAAAAAAAAAAAAATGTTTTCACATTCCAAACTGAAATTTGTTTTGTTGGTACAAATATGAAAATACTTTTATAAGTCTGAGGTTTGAGTTTCAAAAGTCCAATTTATACTTTCCTTATAATCTAAATCTATCTGTAAATATATGTGTATTAATGTGTACATAGGAATTAAATATTTGTAGCTTTAACAAACTGTATGATATACATTTTAATATGCTAATATTTCTAAAACAGTAAACATTCTGATGTATTTTTATTTATAGCTTAGATATAATAATTGCTTTTACATCTTAGGTACCTTTTATGTTCTTTATAATTTTATGCAGTTTATTCTGTTACTTCATAGATAAAATAAGCTTGATTTTGTACAGTTTTGCATTTGTAGCAAGATTATCTTAAGTAAATTCCTTTACTTCTCTTAGTTTTGGTTTTCTCAATGGATTGTTAGCCTTTAAGGAAACTTAGATCAATTAGTGATTAAAATAAAGCTGAATGTAATTATCTAATTTTCAGTACTACAATTTTTCAAAAATTAAAATTAGTTCAGTAAAATTTAAATGTCTAAGTAAAACCAAAAGAGGGAGTAAGGTACGAATAAAACCTCTGTCATTATTAGATTTACCACTTATGGATAATCCATCTGTGTATGCTAGCATGCCCAATTACCTTTGTGTTGTTAATTTGTTTTATGCACTTAAAGCATCTTATAAACCCAAGATTTATCCTTTCAATCCTATTTTGTTGTTTATTTATTTATTTATTTATTTATTTAGGTGGGTTAAGAGACAAAGGAGGAAGAGATAAAAAAGGGGATTAGACATTGATGTTGTCTTTTATGTAGTTTAAATAAAAACGACCAAATGCAAACCAGGCTCTTAATTGGTGTTAATTTAAAAGAAAAACATGTTTTATCAGTTACTTTTTACAAATTCTGACAATGCCTTTAATTAGAAAACAAAACTCTAAATAAATAGCAAGGGGAAATGACAGTGCAAATTTTCAAATTCTTATGTACATTTCTCGTTTCTTACATCTTCTAATAATGATTGTCTTTGATTGCTATCACCATAAACCATTACTTGCGTATGAGCAGCTGGAAAGTATAACTTCCATAACAAGATGAAACAAAGTTTTGTCCTGAATTTGGATTTAAAATAGCAAAACAATATTTTTAATTTAAACAAGGAAATGCAAAGGAATAAAGTATACTAAATTATTTTCTCTAACATCAGAAATTATGCAGAAATTTTACAGTGGGAGAATTTAACATTATGATGAAAAACCATAATATTGTGTTCGTTGAGCTAAATTGTAACTGGAAAAGCTAAATTTTAGCTGGATAGACTGAGCTATCACCTGTAATCAACCCCAAACATACTTTTGAAAATATGCAACTTTTAAAAACAAATTCTTACAAGTTTGATATATACGTACTCATAGTCATGAAGAACAGTATTTTGAGTAAAAAATAAAACATTGTACTACAATGGGAATTAGTGCTTGTCTATTTATACACAATGGAAAGAAATAGAAATAAAATGTGTTACTTATGATAAGTAAGTTAAAAGTAATTTTTATTGCAGTATTAGCTTCTTTGTTTTGCTTGGTAATATCTACTTGTTAAATGGAAAATGTTCTGCATCTTTCCGCTTGCTTATAAACTCTGGTTAAGTTTTTAAATTTTTTATTTTTCTTAATTCATGTTTGCAGCACATAATGAGTATATTCATCATGCAGAGTTGGTATGTATATGTAACATCTTAATTCTTGCCACATAGGTTCTCAATGAAGTAATTTTCATGCAGAGGTTCTTCTCTATGTAATGTATTTGACCCCAATTTCCTCTTAAACAAGACTTGACACAAAAATATGATTTTATTCCATATTTCTCCTTTAAAAACCATCATTGTTTTCTTTGTACATCATAATCACATTAAAGTTTGATATTCTGTTTTTTAAGTATACTTCAATGATACTTGTTTTTATTTAAAGTAATAAATGATTTAATGATGTGAATGATAAAAAGAAATAAAAGCCTACTACTTTCACCGTGCAGTTACAGTTATTAATGATAAAGCAACGAACTCAGGATTCTTGGCTCCCATCTAGCACCTTCCTTTACTTCTCACTTTGCTACAGAAAAGCTAATTCTTCTTTCAGACTTTGTGCATAATTTTGAAATTTGTGAACAGAGGATTCTTAAGCACTTATCTGCTCACCACACTATTGTGGTTAAACCCTTTCATTTCTTCCTCCAGTTTACTTGAAGATGCAACACCTCACCCAATCAAATGCAAAATTTTATTTTTGTTAGATATTAAAAAGTGGAGCAAGCCAGTCTAGGAGATCCTATGACAAGGGTCATGTGGCCTGATTGGGATGGATGAGGAATATACACTTGATTCAAAAATATGAAGAATGATTAGAAATTAGGTCCAGCAAATAGGATGGGAAAGATGACCAGGAAAAGATAATGTTTAAAGTACAAAGTAAGGACTGCCGTGACAGCGGTGACCCGCTGGGGTGAGGCCGCAGCAGGCAGGCAGCGGTTGCTGGTTGCACTCTCACCAGGGCTGGCGGTTAGAGGCGGAGCAGGCAGCTTGCGGCAGCCCTGGGGAGGACTCAGGTGGCAAAGGTGGTGTCCACAGTGACCGGAGGGGTCTGAGGACCGCAGGCTGGAGCAGCCGGACATTTAAAATTGTTTGGGGTCAACACATTCAAAATTGTTTGGAGTCTCTATCCATGGGTTTGTCAGCATCTGCTCCTGCTGTCTCAGCTCAGACCCCAAATGCTTCAGATCATCAGACAGCATCACCACCTTCAGAATGCCCAAGGCATGAAAGGAAGAGTCAAGGCTGTGCAGTGAGCGAGGAACCATCTAGTCCAGTAGTGACAGCAAAGCTTCCTCTGGGCCTGCCCACCAGGATCCAGCGTATGAGTATGTGCAGTGTCAGCTTACTGGTGCCAGGGCCAGTAAGGAGAACCTGGGTCCTTCAGATCTGATGCCACCACCTGATCAAACACCAGCCCCCGACCAGCCGTTTGTTTTGTCTAGGTCAGAGAGGAATCATCCATGCCAAGAGCAGACTTGGAGAAAAAGTGGGTCTACCCTTCGGAACAGATGTCCTGGAGTGCAGTGCTAAGGAAAGGGTGGAGGTCGGTGGATGAGGACATTAGTCAGAAAGGTGTGTATAATGCCACTGAAGTTCACAGTCAGAATAATGAGCAGGCCCTGGGAGGAGATTTTTGAAGTGGGAAGCCCTTCATGCTGAGGAGTGTCCTTGTGGTCCCTCGCTGACTCGGAGGGAAAGCAAACGGTATTCACCAAGGCCAGGGTTCGTTTCTAGATGGGGTATGAGCTGCCTTTCGACAGGCACGATTGGATCATCAACCGCTGTGGAACTGAAGCGAGATACTCGATCGATTACTGTGACTGCGGCGAAGTGAGCAAAGACTTGCCAGTTCTCCATCCTGGGTGTGCGCCCAGCCGTGGATCTGCTTTCGGCTGTGTGGGACAGAATGAAGGTCGCCTGGTGCGCTGGACGTCATAACCACTGTTTTGATTGCGATGGAAAAATATAAACTATTTTTTTCTGAGGAATACATTAAACTATTTCCCTAAATTGAGTTCCTTTAACTTCACTATTGCTGGTGTAGTTCAGCTAAAAAGTCTTAACGTCTGTAAAAGAACTTTTGAAAAGTGTTTAAAGTTGTCTTGTTTTTTTCAGGACTGAGATGTAAAACCTGAAAGTCAGTGCAATGTTCATGAACTTTTTCCTGGTCAAATATTATAACTGAAACTTAGAAAAACGACATAGTTATGCTTTTTAAAAAATGACCAGCATTTGTAACGTCCCTGCAGTGGAGGTGCGGCCCTGAACAGTATGCAAAGGTATACACTGGAAATGTACCCAGCAAGAATAAGCATGTCTCAGCTCTCCAAATTCTCATTTATGTGAGTTTTTCACATAGAAATTTAAAACACCGGGAAGTGGTAACGCATATATTTTGGAACTCATATTTTAACTTAAATTTTTCATTTTTATTTCTGTAACTTTAATATGTGAGTCTACTCCCCCCAAAATGAGTATCATTGTCCCTGGCACTTAACAGGTCCTTCCAACTTGGAATACATTCCTTTGCAGCTTGTGAGTCCTTCCAGTCGGCTGAATCCAAACTCTGAGAGTCCTGCTCAAGTCACAGGGCCAGGACAGATCCCTCTCTAAGACATGAGGACATTTGTCTTTGGGTTAAAGTTCACAAGAAGAGTATTTTTTCCCTCAAATGTAGAGTATTGGCATCAATACAGAGACCTGAATGTGTTTTTGTTTTTAAGGAAGCTTTAAATTTGCGGTTGGAATTTGGTTATTTGACTGGTTATTCTAGTTACAGCAGCATGTTACAAATGACTGGTTTTTCTTTATTGCAGTTCATGTTAAATCTTTCATTTTTCTCGAATACTGTAGTGCTAAATTAGTGGATGGAATTGACAATGTAAATGATTAACTTGATGTGGTTTCTCTGCTGTGTCAGTTCTGTGTGGGATTTCAGAAATATAATAATTTTAAGTTGTACATGTCAAATATTTACATATTTTTAAATAAAGCTTGGTTAATGGTTTTAAAAAAATAAAGAGTGATCATGGCCATGTATTATGTTTCATACGTAGATATCTCTCAAAATCTCATGCACTCATAGTGGGGCATTTGAGAGGTGATTGGACCAAGGGGATGTGATGATCAACAGTAGATTAGTCCTCTAATGAGCTCATAGCTAAAGGTAATACCTGGAGGTAAAGCCTGGTTTGAAGAGGTGGAGCACTGGGGGCAAAGACTGGAAGACTTTTTTTCCTTTGCTCTTCCCTTAGTTTATCTCTGTTCCTTGCTATGTCATGAACTCTTTCTCTCTTAGAAGCCCATCTGCCATGCACCCTGCCTTGGAGCCAGCAGCCTATAGACCAAAACCTCTACAAACAGTGAACCAAAATAAACATTTCCTCTATTAAGCTGGGTCTGTTGAGGGTATTGTGTCTCAAGGAGGAGAGAGTCACTAAGACATGTGCGGAGGAAAAGAAAAGTGGCTGAAGCAAAGAAACTTGGAAAAAGTAAAGCATGAAAACGACTGTACTGAGACAGCTGGGGGACAAATCATGCATACCTCTGAGTGCATAATTAATAATTTGGTTTTGGAAGCAGAAGGCATTGAAAAATTTTAAGTTAGGTTTGACTGGGTCTGGTGTGCATTTTGCCAAAGTCCTGCAGCTTTCACAGTGAAGAACATGTTAGAGGTAGAGGTTGTGTGTAGAATCCAAGAGAGGAAGGTGGGTTTAAAAAGGGAGATATCTTAGGAGTTAATGCGTATAATGTCTTAGTGAAATCTCATAATAGTAGAGTGATTTTCTGAATGCCATTTTACAGGATATAAGTTGACACTTAGAAGAGTAGTATCAATTTACTTAGCCCCATGACAATATATGACGTAGATAACAAACACCAGGTGCTGAAATGAAGTCTGTTATTTTTGTATCCCCTTTTGTTTGTCTTGCTATTGTTTGCCCATTCTCCTAGTTTTACATTTAGGTATCTTGGCTTGCAGTGCTTTGAAATCTTTTGGAACCACTTTCATGTTTCACTCCCAGTCTCTGCTAATCTGTCCTCCATTCTTTTGTAGCATAGTATGCTTTCTCACTAGTCACTAACTTCTTTATCTACTAGATTATAAATTTATTTTTTCATTAACATGTTTGCATTACATCATGGTTTTATACCATAACAAGTTGGTATATGTACATAGCCAATTTTAATTCTTTTTTTTCACAGCTTTTGCCCCCCTTCCCCTACCTCCTTCTCTACATCTTCTTCCATTTGAAAGCATTCTGCCTACTTCCTTTTTTTTTTTTATCAGTACCAGAGATTGAACTCACAACCGCCTGCTTATAAAGCAGGTGCTTATGCCACTGAGCTAAATCCCCAGCCCCTGCCTACTTCCTTTTACTTGACTTTATTTTTGTCTTTTTTTTGAGACAGGGTTTTAGTATGCAGTTCAGGTCACTCTTAAATTCATTTTGTAGACCAGGCTGGCCTTGAACTCACAATGATTCTCCTGCCTCAGTCTCCCAAGTTCTGGGATTACAGGCATGAGGCATGATACCTCATTTTTATTTGACTTATATTTTGAGTTTCTCATGTGAAAGAAATCATATGATATTTAACTTACTATTTCACTTGATATTATATTTTGGAAGTGCATACATTTATCAAAGAATGAGTCAAGTTCATCCTTTGTAGTATACTACTATGTTTATATAAATAGCATGTTTTCTTTGTCCATTCAGATATAGATATGAGCTATTTCTGAGGTTCAGGTGTTATGAATTGTACATGAATACTTATGTTTGTAGCAGTTTAATTCATAATAGATGATAAACTTCAATAGAAAGACTATAAACATTATTTTGTATAGCCCCAATACCTAGAAAAATGCAAGCATATACTAAGTGAGCAACAAAATTTAAATTAAAGGAATGCCTGTGATAATCATCTAAATCATACTGACTATATTCTTTGAATCTTCTGTGTCACATTTACAGCAGCTGACCACAGAGAATCCACTATTATTACCCTTGATAATATATACTGATCACATTTTGTTAGGCACAAAATGGACATACAATTTTATATACAATATTATCAGTGTTTCTGAAAGTATAGATACATCATGTCAGTATTTCAGGTAAGGATATAGCAACTTACCTAACGTCACTAGCTCCAGAATTCCAGTTTAAGACACTTCAGATACAAAAATCTGCAATCTAGATTATAGTATCCACATCCATCAATGCCACTTTTGTTTGTTTCCTTTTAACATCCCAATATAAGTAATGCTCTAACCTCATAAATTTTACATTCCTGATAGGAAAGACTAGTTCTTCAAAGCCACTGTTATTTCTGCTCTTCCCAAATCCTTCCACATGAACCAGTATAATGCATTCAATTTCTGTTAAAATGAGGAATATTTCAGTAGCAAGATCCTTTTATATCTACATTTAAGCATATAGCTTGCCCTGAAATATATTTAAAACACTTGTAGCATCTCACTCATCAGCATAAATCTAAAAATAGATTTTACCTATGCAAGAGTTTTGCTAAGAGTTGGTTCTGCTGGAAGATGTAAAATACTGGCGTCTTGGAAATCAGTGATGTGCCTTGTCCAGAGGCAGCCTTGTCTGCATGCTTGCCGCAATTTAAGAGTAGAATCCCTGAGTACTAAGAGAGGTTATCCTATGTGCTGTCTCTGCTGGCTTCTCCACTCTTGACTGAACGGAGGAACCAAGCAGAGCCTTGAACGACATTGTTTTTCCATTAAAAAGAATCTTTTCACCTAAGAAACACATACAAATTTACTCAGTTTTAGATGGAATCAAAGAATTTTAGATTGGGAGTGGTCCTTCATAGTATATGTAATCAACTTACTTTTGTTACTAACTTTTAAATGGCAGGCTGAAGTATGCTTTAGAGAAGAGAAAAGTGGTTCTTAAAAAGATAGATTACTTGGTCAAGTCATGAAGAAATATTTCAAACATAAGTCTAAATGCTTCTGAAAGTTAAACTGTTTAAAACATTTTTTCACTCTTTAAATGTTAAGATCTTTCCTATATACGTCCTTCTTCAACATCTTAAGACTGTTGTATTTTTTCTTTGTCTAAAGTTAAGAATCTCACAATACTATAATCTTTCTTTCTTTTTTCCCTTTAAATTGCCTTTGTTTTATCCTTACCTGTGGTGATTCCTTCTGGCTACTAAAGGAAAAAAAATGGAAATCCTTCTAATTCAAGTACAATAAATTTGTAAGAGACAAACTAACATGTGTATAATATTACAAGAAGTTGATTTTCACTTAATTAAAAATATAAATGCTAATATCAGAAAGAATTTAAGTATTCCCTTGAATTTGATAAATTATGGCTCAGTAAAATCATATGATATAAAAAGTGGCAAGCTGTATTTTCTTAAGTTAAATAGGAAACTTGGTAAATCTCTCTTAGAGTTCATCATGGAAGGTAATAAGAGATCATTTGGTTCAGTTTCCTGTATTTAGGAAAGTTATTTATGGTACACTCATTCCTAAAATATCGTTAACCATTGCTGTCATAGTGAGATCCTTGAGAGCAAAGATTGTGTATAGCATGTTGTTACTTTCAGTTCTAGAATGATGCTGGGACATTAGGAATCCTGAGCCAGTATTTGTAAAAACTGTGATGCTGTGATTTGTTACATAACGGGTCACGAACTGGTCCTCAGAATAACAGTACCCAAGAACATTGGAAGTTCCCCAAGGTGAAGGCAAGCAGCCCTTGGGAGAGATGAGTGTCAGTTCTGTGACTGCATTAGTTATCCCATGAGTCACTCCACATATGACTCCCTTCTCATGATGTGCTCATCACTCCACTGTGTTCTCTGTATGGTGGTGCTGTCTATCGTATTACACTTAAACACATCCTGGCCATCCTATCTTGGGATTTCTGACTGAAAAATTATGAGCAAAAGTAAACCTGCTTTCTTAAAGCACCCAGTCTTGTATATTTTACTGTAACTACACAAATGGGACTAAGATATATATGAGAAGGCAAGACAAATAAATGTTCTTTCATTTCACACTGCTAAGTATAGTACACTGTATCTGGCCATAAGAAAATTGCTAAGGATAAAGAATAAAAACAGTTACAAAATCCTGACCTTGGATCTTGTGTTCTGATGGTGAAGTGTCAGTAAACATGAGTGAACCCTAATGAGCTGTGCATAGATTAGACTGTGTTACAGAAGACTGCGTTTCAGGTGTTTCTGAGAAGTGGACTATCGGGTAAATATATGCAAGAGATGAGGAGGAAGATATGGGAATGTCTGCAGAAAAAGACTGATGTTGGTGGGAATAACAGAGTCCTTGGTAGAGGAAAGAAACCTTTGAAAGTTTTGAGTAGAAGAGTGAGATTATCTGATTCATCTTAAAACATATACATAACTAAAATATAGATATTAATTATAAAATGTAGACTGGAGCATAGCACTAATTAGTTACCTCTATTTATTTTATGCATTTTAGTTATATGAGGTGCATGAAAAGCAAAAATTTCCCTTCTTATAGGTAATACATTTCTAGGTGAATTAAAGAGCTAATGAACTTGAATGACACATTGCCCAAAGGGATTTCTTACATAAGCAGGCTGTCTTTATGTGGGAATCAAGGGCAAAAAATCCAGTATTATCATTAGCAACCTCTCATTTCTGAATAATTTTTAGGAAGCAAGAGCTCCAAAACAGGATTTGTCTGTGTACTTTACCTAATGTTCTTGAATAAGAAGATCAATGCACATCCGGTTTGCTAAATATATCTACAAGCTCTCTCACTGATGCAAATAACTTACACATTTTAATAAAATCTTTCATTTCCTTCTTATGACTATATTTAAAGTGTACTCTTTTGGAATTTTAATTGTTCCCCAGCTTTGGCACTATGCATTTTTCTTAACCTAGATACAGTTAGGAAAACAAGCCAAAAATAGTTAAATTTGAAATAGAAGTGCTTTTAAGCCAAGAGGTTTAGGAGACTACATGAGCTCTCAACATTCATTTTATACCCACATGTCTTTTAAAATATTGTTATCACCACATTTCCAGAACTCTCCTAGGGACAAAATAACTTACAGGTGCCTTACAAAAAAATAACTCAAAAAATTTACCCTGAAGTGAGAGTATCAAGAACAAATGGAGGGCCAGGGATTTAGCTCAGGTAAGTGCTGCTAGGTAATTGCAAAGACATGAGTTGGATCCCAGGTACAAAAGGAAACAAAACACCCCCAGCAAACAAACAAACAAAAAACAATGGGATTTAGAACTTTTGCTTTGATAGTGGCAGTCTCCCAGGAACATGTGCCTTCTGTTTTTGTTTAGGTTATCAAGATTAAAGCAGTGTTAAACCCTTGAGTGATTTGTTTTAGTAAAGTAAGATGCTGATATTAGGGCTTTTTTTTTTTTTCCTAGCCAAAGCTTTCTTTTGAGTTCATGCAGTTGGGAGAAATATATAGCCAGGCTTCATGCTTTTGCATTTGCTAGACTCCTGCAAAGTGACCTTTTGCAAAACTGTAACCATTGACTTAATATTAACACAGATGATAATGCAAAAGCTTGACCACCACACTGGTTACAGCGCCGTTCACTTCATTCCTAACTTCTACATCCCTAGTCTGTTTTTGTTCTCGTAATTTTGTCTCTTCAAGTATATTATAAATGGACCCACACAAAATATGCTCCTAATGGGATTGGCTTTTTCACTTAGCACAGCTCTCTGGAGATTTATATAAGCTGTTGAATGTATGAGTAGTGCATTCCTTTTTAATTATAGGACCGTACTTCACGGTATGGATTTACTACCTATTAAAGCCTACCCATTCACCCGTGGAAGAACATCTCATCTGATTCCTGTGTCTGACTATGAAAAATAAAGCTGCTGTGAATATTTCAGTACAGATTTTCCTGTGAATCTATACTTTGATTTTTCTAGGGTAAACATGGAGTAGTGAAACTGCTGGGCTGTATCATAGTCGAATTTAATCTGATGTTTTTCCAAGAAATTTTCCAAACTTTTCTAAAGTGGCTGTACTATCTTACATCCTCACTAGTAATGTATTATTACATAAATGTCTGATGGTGTTTTACCTTTTTACCTTCCTGTTAAGTATATACTTAAATCTTATTGTGGTTTTGATGTAAATTTCCTTGGTGGGTGCAATGTTGTAAGTCACGCTGTTTGTCATCAGTGTATTCACTTTCGTGAGATGTCTGACCAATGTTTTGCTCATATTATAACAAGAAGCTTTGTAACTGTTGAATCCAGAGCAACTTTACATACTCTAGGTCATACTCTGTCTCTGACTGTATGGTTTGTAAATGCTTTCTTCCAGCCTGTAGTTTGTTTTTTACAATCCTCTTGACAGAGTCTTGTACAATTCAGATTTTAATTTTGATGGAGGCCCACTAATCACATTTTCTTTTTAGGAGTCTTAGTTTAGGTGTCAAATGAAAGAACTCTTTGCCTCATCCTAGAACATGAACACTTTTCATATTCTTTTCTCTAAAGTTGTATTGATTTTGTATAAAAGTTATGAGACTGTATATAAACCATGCGGTTTATTTTTTACTTTGATTATGGAGTGATGACTTAAACATCATTTATTGAAAAACTTGTTCTTCCCTTGAGCTACTTTAACACTTTCGTCAAAAATCAAAGGAATGCACTTGCGCGTGTTTACTTCTGAGATCTGTGTTCTGTTCCTTGCATGTATATTTCAATAGCTCTGTCATAATTAGTCATTGCTGATGGCTCTAGTAATACGATAGATGTTGAATCCAAGTAGACTTTCTTTACTTTTACTTTCCACAATCATTATAGCAATTATAGTTTCTTAGCCTTTTTTATAAATTTTAGAATTAATTCATACAGATCTACAAAAATCTACACATGTTGTTAGATCTGTTCTTAATCATGTTCTACACGTTGTTAGATCTTTTCAACTATTTTCTGCTGACTTGTAAATAGTATGTAAATTTCTTATTTTTGATATTTACAAGCACATTGCTAATATATAGAAATGCAATTGATTTTTTGTGCTTATCCTGTAGCCTTCACCTTTACTGATCTCACTTAGTTTTAGTAGTATCTTTGTAAATACTTTGGTATTTTAAGGCAACATGCCATATCCACAAAGGACATGTTTATTTCTTTGCCTCCAATCCTTATACTATGTATTTCCTCCTAATGGTTTGTTGCATAATAATGAGAAGATTCGATGTCCTTCCCTTATTCACAGTCTTGGAAGAAAATACTCAGTTCCACTAAGTTCACATTAGCTGTTCATTTTTGTAGCTAATTCTTTATCAATCTGAGGTCCTCCCACTCTATTCCTATGTTCTCAAGCACTGCTGTTTTGGTGTATTGCATTTAAATTTCTGTTAAGTAATATTTCTTCATTGATTGACTTGCATTCCTAAATAAACACTGCTTTGTCGGAGTATAATTTTCATAAGGTGCTGAATTCTCTACATAGTAATTTGTTACATGTTTCTGTGGATATTCTCATAAAAATATTAATATGCAGTTTTCTTTCTCTTTTTTCAAAAAATGGGCCTGCAGATTTATTTCTCTATATTTAAGAGTTTTAAATTATGAATCTTTAACACGTATATGATATTGAAATTATCTATTTCCATTTGGATAAATTATTATTGTGCTTTACAAGGAATTTACTCCTTTCTTTCAAATTATAAAGCTTTCCATATATTCCTTATTTTTCAACATTTAAAAGATCTATATTGATATTCACATTCCATTCATGATGTTGATAATGTGTGTCTTTTTTTTTTTTTTTTTTTTTTGGTACCAGGGATTAAACCCACAATCTCCTGTTTGCCAAGCAGGCACTTAAACTGCTGGGCTCAAAATCCTGGCCCCTTCTTTTTGTTTTTTAATGTCTTTTCAGAGATTTGCCAAATTTATTGATTTTTTTTAAAAAGCAGATATCTGTTGTATTGGTTTCCTTTACATTACATATTTTATTGATTTCTGTTATCACTATTGTTTCCTTTCTGTTTGCTTTGCCTTTATTTTTCTCTTTTTCTTTAAGACTTACCTTAAGTTACTGATTTGAGAGTTTTCTATCTTTCTATTGTAATCACTTATTCCTAAACATTTTCAGTACTGTTAACTGTATCCCATATTTTGATACATTGTATTTTCAATTTAACTAAGTGCAATGACCTTTTTGTTTTATCTTTTACTTCGGGTTTACACTCTTGTTATTTAGTAGTGTGTTTCTTAGTCTCTGAGAAATTTCTTCCTATACTTCTGTTATTCATTTTACTTTGACACTTCTTGAGGTCAAACAGAACTGGTTCTTTCAGTTAGCTGTGGTTGATCTTCTGCCCTGATATTTGTTCCAAGAACATTTTTCAAAGAAAAATAATTATTCTTCTGTTGTCAGATATCGTTATCAAATGAGTAGTTATTTGATGGTTTTCTTCACTTCTACAATAATATTGTTCATTTTCTTTCAAGTTGTTCAATTGTTGAGAAAGTGTTGCTAAAGTATTTACAAAATTATACCTTTGTCAGTTTCTCTTCGGTTCTTTCAGTTTTTAATTCATGCTACAAGAAAGCATATCATTTATTGCATAAATTTTTGGAACAGACTATCCTCTTTGTATTTGTGTAATGCACTGTTCTATCTTTGTCTCTTTGTTTGAAGTCTACCTGATAAAATATGAAATTTGTTCTATACTCTTATTTTATGTGCTTTGCATAATGTTTTCCATACTTTCACTTTTAATATGTCTATAGGTTATTCTTGAAATCAGTTTCTTGTAAACAGCATTTTGTTAGATCATTTTGTTAATTCGCTCTGACAACTCAATATTTAATTGATATATTTATACTACCCACCTTTAGAACTTAATGCTATATTATGGTTAAAATTTTTACTTTTTCTCTTAATTTTCTTATAATGCAGCTTCTATTTTTCTGTTTCTGCCTTTTTGCCAGTTATTTGAACAATGTTCTGAATTCCTTTATGTTTTACCTACATTATTATTGAGTGCACCTATTTGTGTAGTTTTAGTGGTCACTCTGAGTAACATTCTATAGTGTTATCGTTTTCCAAATTCGAGTAAAATGGGTAAATATTGCCTCAACCAATGTTCAGTTCTTGACTTTTGCTTATAATTTTCTTAAATATTTACTTATATTCATTTATAACCACACAGCACTATTGTTGTGGCTTGTATCAAAATGTTTCCCCAAAGCTTTGTGTGGGCCTTTTTGGAGGTGGTGGAGGCTAGAGTGTGTGATACTGGAATTAAAGGAATATGGTACAAGATTAGCTCACTAACTGACTTAGCATCATTTTGGATGTGGATAGTAGATGTCCCACCATCGGTGTGGGCAGCACCAGTAAATAGGTTTGTAGTCTGGATGAAATATAAAGGGAAAGAAAATAGTAGTCCTCTTGTCTGCTCTGATGGACTTTTTTTCCTCTGTGATGCCCGTCTACCATTCTACTCTACCTAAGGGCCAACCAAAAATGGGTTAAAAACTTTACAAACTGTGAACTGAAATAACTTTTCTATTCTAACTTGTGGATGTCAGGTATTGTATCCTAGCAATGAGAAAAATAACTAAGACAACCATGTTATATTTTGGCCTCGGCTATCATATAGAATTTAAGAAACTGAAGCAAAGAAGAAAAAACATTTCATTTACCTACCTTTTACTTTTTCTATTTTCCTTCTTTCTTAATGTTTCAAGATTTCTCCAATATTTGGTGTTTTCATTTTCGACTTTTTTAGTTTTAATTCAGTTAAAAATGTTTTATACACTCCTTTATTCCTGAAGGACTTTTTTTTCTGATTTTGACTCTATGTTTCTACTTTTATATTGTCAGTCCTTGAAAATTACTTTATTACTTCTTTCAGGACTCCTTAGCTTTTTATGAGAAACCTGCCATTGTTGGAAAATTTTTCTTTTGTAAACTAGGTGTTTTCTTTTTTTAAAGCTAGTTGCTTTTTAGAGTTTTAAAATTTGTATTTCACAAGTCTGACTCTCCAATGTTTTGGTGGTTTTATTATGTTCATAGTATCTGAGGTTTGCGCAGCTTCTTGGGAGTGTTTAGCTGCTGTTTCTTAGCTCCTCTTCTGCCTCACTCGCCTTCTCTTCTCCTTGCAGGACTTGAAGAGCCAAATGGCATTTATAGAATACATTTTCTGATAGTTTCACAGAGTCCTGAAACTCTGTTTAAAAAAAAAATTACTTTTAAATTTAAATTTACTAATTTACATATTTCTATTATCTGGTTACTAATTCTTCAATGATTCGCTCCATCAAGGATTTTCCTCCCTTCTTTCCTTAATTTCTTGTTTTCTTGTCTTTTTTTTTTGTTATTGTGGGTCTTTTTTTCTAAAAAATTCATTTAATTCTTTAAAAGTGTGTCTTTAAAGAGACGTTCTAATTTTATTTTTCTGAGAACTTCTAAGTTTTTTATTTGGTATGAGGAATTCTGCAGTTCTGCAGTTTTGTAATTCTTAACTTTTAAGGTTACTGTTAGAATCTGTGTCCAATAGTTTTACAACCAAATTATACTATTGTTTCCATCTATGGATTTTCCTGTTTAATCTGGTCTTAAGCATGACGGTGTTATGTAATGAGGCCTTTGGCTCTTAATTAAGCATTCCGTTTTATCTGGCTTACTTTGATGCTGCTCTGGCAGGAAAACAATGGGTGTCATTTTTTAAAAAAAATTTCTCCCATAAGCTCAGCAGGGCAGGTGGTTTTATTTACTTATTTACTTATTTTTGTCTTTTTGAGTCAGAGCCTCACTATGCAGTTTACACTGGCTGTGAACTCACTTTGTAGCCCAGCTTGGCCTAGAACTCCCAGCAATCTTCCTGCTGCAGTCGGCCAAGTGCTGGGCTTGTAGACCTGTGCCACCACGGTCAAGGTCAATCTGGGTGTCATCTGGTTATATAGTTAAATGGCTTAAAAGTCCAGTTTCACTCCTGAGCTCTCTTGACAACCATGGTGAGGGCGCATTTTTCATTTTTGATGGAAGAAGTGATCAAGCTTCCTACAAGGTCTCTACTGACACTCCTGACAATGAGAAGGAGATGATGTCCTCAAATCCCCTGGTTGATGGTGGAAATTCTAGTATACATTAGGCCTCCTCTATTACCAACCCAGAGAGGAGGAGACACATACACTATTGACAAATCAGAGTGGAAGTTCAGGCCTTTTAAGTAATCTTCACTAATGGCATCTCTCATTTTCTAAATTCTGTGTAACAATGGTGAGTGCCCTGGATCCTTACAGCTAATGCAGTCCCCTCTAATACAAGCTTGGCAGTATGATTGCATATCTAATTACAGACTGGGAAGGGTAGAAGTTTAGCCTTTATATATGGCCTTTTCTAGTATTGATAATGGGCCACAGATTTTGCTAAATGTATTGGTAAGAGAAGAGTGGCTACCATTTCAATTTTTTTTAAACTTTTTCATTATCAGTGCTGAAGTTTGAGCCCAAGGTCTTAATCATGTTAGGCAAGTGCTCTGTCACCTGACTGCATTCCCAGGCCCATCTAAAACATTTCTGTCTTGTTAGATGACCTCATTCTTACTCCTGTGGTTACAGACAACATGCTTGTGTTGGAGCTTTTGTATTTCTTGACCACTGGTGTTTGCAGATTGCTTATTCATTTTCCAACTTGGAATACACTGATGCAAAAAGAAAACTCTGGAAATCACCACCGTGTTCTTCCTTAGCTATTGATGTCAATGTTTAAACTTCCTTCCTCTCTATATTTCAGCTTTTTAAAATATTTACCTTATATATAATAGCTAGTTGTACCTCATGAAATACATAAGAAAAATGGAATTCCATCTTTTCAGAAGCAAAATCTGAGACTTGTATTTTAAAATGATTTTTGGCGGTTTAAACCATTTGGGGAAATACACATCTCTATAAATCTCAAGACTGTGATCATACATAAAATGACAGTCATTTTTGTATATAGAAGAAACTGGAAGAATCAAAACTAACAAAGTGGGCATGGTGGTGCACACTTATAGTCCCAGAATTTTGAGGGATTGAAGCAAAAGACTGCAAGTTTAAAACTTGTCTGGATCCATTAGTTACTTAAATATGGCCATCATATGTCCTGAATTTCTGTTTCTCTGATTTAGCAGGTCCCAAAATCTGACCCCTAATTTAAGGTATTTTTCCTGGCTCACTTTATCTGTGTTTTTGGTGACATTTTTCCCAAAGAGATATTAGACCATTTTGGTGCCACTCATCACTCACAGTAATCTCTTTCCTATTTCTAGTTATACTCTTATAACACGTGTGTACTAGATTTCTATCATTACATCAAAATCTGCACAACTAGAACATAGTCATCTTTTTATTGATCCTAATTTTTTTTTCATAATTCTAGTTTTAATATCAAATATAACATTCATTTTTTGTCAAAAGACATATTTAATTCTTTCCTTCACCTTTCACACTTCATTACCAATGGTGTTTTTTTTTTTTTCACTTTTGTCTTTATGGTGCTTTTGTAATCCTTGTTTTCCCTGATCATACTACTGTTCACCAATACAGCCTGGACATTACTCTTTTATTCCTGTTTCTGGAATATTTTAATGGTGCACTCTCTGTGTGTCTCTGTCTCTCTCTGTCTTTCTCTCCCTCCCTTCCCTCTCTCTCTCTCTCCCTTTCTCTTTTTCTTCCCCCCCCCTCTCTCAATCCACTCTTTCAAACTTACTATAAATATCTTACAAGCACTTCCTCCCCCTTTTCTTTCTCCTTCTTTTCTCCTCCTTCTCTTCCTCCTCCTCCTCTTTCTTGGTCTTTGAGTTCCCTGACAAGAATATTTTACTGGCTTGCCATTACCTCAAGATTAATTACAAAGTGCTTTAATTTAGAAGGATGAGTCTTCTGAGTTTAAACATCCTTTTATGGTTCTTTATAAAACTCTTCAGGTAAGTGTTCATAAATTCCTGTAAAAGACAGCAGGAAACAGTTAACTAACTTTATTATAATTCTGGTATCTATTGTGAAACTTGGACAAATGCATTCATTGAGTGACTCGTTTTATCGATCAAATCAAAAGAAAATCAATGATAGATCTAAGACCAGTTTGAAATCTAACATTCTGTAAAAAAAAATTAGAACAATAAACAAATGCTTTACCTACTGCATTTACTTCTTTCTTCTAGAAAGGAGACCAAATTTTATTCCTGTTTTGAACATTTTATTATTTTTACCTAGTGGCTAGTCCATTAGTTCATTTGGATTATAGACATACATAACCCACTGTGTTGATACTGTATCTCAGGCCCGTTGTCTCTCAGACACTCTTCAGATAGCTTAACTAGACAGGGTACAGCACGTGAAGAGAGATTAAGGAGAGAGTTTGGTTTAAAAACAAACGGTAGAACTATCTTTTTATTATTTTTGTCTATAAGTGAAAAAAAGGAAATGGAAAGTGCATGCCTATTTATGACATTTGTAATTCATCACCATTCAAATTCTTAATTAATTCTGGAAGTAAACAGAATTAGTGTTATTTCATGTTAACTCAAGTTGCAAAGCTTTTGAAGTCCAGCAATACCAAACCCCAACATTTCTTCTCGTCAGAGGCACTCAGATATGTCCTTTCAAAGTTTACCAGCATTGTCTTTCTCTGAAGCAAGATTCTGTCTCTTGTGGATTTCAGAGATGAAGACATATCTGTAATCAAATTTTGTGCAGAGAAAATAGGCCATTTTGTAGTGCAGTTCTCCCACAGGATTTTATATGACAAGTTAAAGTGTCAATCTAGTAAATTGAGTAATAATTAAAACTTTCCTTAAAAATTTGAGCCTATATGTTGCACAATTATTTTTTACTTTGACAAATACTTACACATTATTATTATTCTGTTCTATGAAGTATCTTTGGCCCTATGCCCTTTATTTTGTTTTTGTTATAAGAACAATATAAGGCAGATCTCAATCCCAGAAAAATCTCTATATGTGAGGATTTAGGTGAGGAAAGAAGCTGTGTTTCTTTCTCTTTTGATTCCAAGTGGTCATCATTCTCAGAATACCTTGCAGATACTGTATCACTTGGAATTTCAAAATTTGAGGTTTTCCTCGTGGTCTTCATATGTTTGATACAACCTACATACTACTTTTAAATTACAAACTAGAAACAAGAACTGATGTTTAAAAATGCAAAATTATGTGCCCATATGAATCTCAGTGGCCATTAAAGTTGTTGTCAAGCTCTTCCTAAGGATCTCTAATTAGCCTTGCACCGGGGTATGTTACACATTATTAATGCATTGAAGGTAACTTTTTATTACATGTAGCCTAAATATACCATAAGTGTCTTGTGCTGTCTACCTTCCTGATTTTACTTAGGGAATATATTCACACATAGCTTTTGCTCCATGATGAGTCTATTTCTTGTAATATCACTAGAGGGTGATAATTGTCTCCAGTGTTTCTCTTCATAACAGCTCTGGGTTTTCTCTTTGTAAAACCTGTTTCAGTGTCATTTTGCGGGAACTATTCTAACCATCCTCATGCCCACAAACGTGCAAAGTTAGAAGCCCTACACCTAGACAAAAAACATTTTTCATTACTGTATCTCAAGAGTCTGGCAAATACATGAATAAACTAGCGATACATTGAAGACTTAAATGTAAATTCTGATACCGTAAATCTTTTAGCAGAAAACATTGGAGAAAAGTTATTCAGTATTGAGTTGAAAAGTTATTCAGTTATTGGTTGTCATGATAAATTTTTGGATAAAAAACAAAAGCACTAACACAATAAGCAAAAATAAGTACCAATCCCTGGGAACTATACCAAAGTAAAAAATTTCTGCACAAGAAACATTTAACAAAATAAAAGAATAATTGATGGATTAACCATATACCCAATAAGCAGTTAATATCCATCTACATTTTTCCATTCTCTGGGTTGAATTTTTAAATTTTTCATCCCCAAATCTCTCTTTTAGCTATTTATTTTTTAGTTAGTAAATTTATTTTATTTTAAAATCAATAAATAAAGTTATATGTATCTATCATGTACCATTTGATGTTTTGAAGTACATGTATATCATGGAGGAATAAATAAATGTTAATGACTCATGTATTCCTTCACATTATCAGTATTTCTGCAGAGAATATCTTGAACAAATATTTTACTCTGCTTTTTCTTTACCACTTACTTGTCGATTTTCAAAATTTACGTATTTATTTTGTAATAAATGTAGATTTGCATATAGATCTAAGATGTGAAAAAGTTCTATCAGTGATAATATTCTTCAAAACTGCAATACCATGACCAGGAGACTGGTATATGTATAGTTGACAGAAAGAAGAGTTCCTTTACCACTGGGAATCCTTGTATTTCCTTTTTATAGCTATCGCCATTTCTGCTTTTCTGACCCAGCTACCAATTTGTTCCCCACTTCTACAGATTTCTGAAATCCAGAACATTATATAAATGGAAGCATATGAAATGTTATCTTTGGAAACTAAGTTTTTCACTCAGCATAATTCTCTGGGCATTTATATAACTTGTATTTGTTACTAAGTTGTCCTTGTTGCCTAGTAATATGAGATGCCTGCATGAGATGGATGTTGCACAACTTGTTCTCTAGACGCAGGGCTTCTTTTGGTTATGATGAATAAACCTATGAGCATTTAGTTAAACATTTTTATGTAAATATGTTATTATTTTAAGATAAATATGCATCTTTGAAATTTCTTTATTGTATATCATGGAGATACTACTGTATATACATACATATTTTAAAATACAAAGTATACATATAACGTATCCACATCTAATACACATAATTCATGTGTTATTTTATATATTATTTTAAACAGATTTTATATATCATATATTTATATACCTATTATTAATATTGTATATTTTATGCTAATATGTTTTATATAATATACATGTTTATATATACTATATATTTTAAAATATGTATCATATATTTTGATAATATATAAAATTATATTTTCAAATTATCAAAGTGTTTTCCATAGTAGATATACTATTTATATGCATTTCAGTATTGCATTTCCCATTAAAATCCACTGATCAATTTTAAATTTTATATGAAACTTTCTTATCCATAAAATTATAACTTCATCCATTGGTCACTTGGAAAATATTTCTTCACTGAATCATAAAGGATGTCTTCCAAATGTTGACAAGTTTCATTATATACTTACAGAAAAGCTCATTTCTAAATTTTATCCTCATGGTCAGAATAGATTTTATGACCTACAAGCTGGTAAATTCATGTTAGTACATAATTTTCATGAAAAGCTCTTTTATTTCTTGAAATCTTAAGTTTTATAATAGATGGAAAGTATGTCAGTTGTTTTCCTCAAAATATTTCTTCGTCAGTTTTCCCTGAGAGTGGCAAATACCTAGGATGATCATTTTATGACAAGAAAAGAGCTTTTTGTTCCGTGTGGGAGGTTTCACTCATGAACAGGAGACCCTAGCAACTTGTGATTGTGGGAGCATATTAGGAGTGAAGCACGTCTCATGGCAGAAGCACTCACCTCATGATTGGTGTATGAAAGAAAGGATGAGGAAGGAATTAGAGTCCCACCGTCCCGTTCCAGTACACATGCATAAACACTGAAGATCCTTATTCTAAATCCTTTCTCTTCCTGGTTCTGCCACTTTCCAGTAATGTCAACCTGGGGACAAACCTTTAACATGTGGATGTTTGGGACACATTCCAGATCCAAGATAGCAACGTGATAGGCTCAGTTAACTAATATGAAGAGTATATTAACTAAATAACTAATCAAAAGGAACTTTTTTGTATATTTTGATACTTTAAAATAATTACATGAAAAAGTAATTAATCTCATAATTCAATTTCAAGTATTCTTTCTAAATAACCATCTTGCTTTCAAATGTAATAAAAACACTATAGAAGTACTTCTTGTTTCATCTTATGAGATAATTAAAAGGTATATATTGAAAACAAAATTATATATAAGTGAAACTGATGTCATATTTTTAATCTTTACTATAAGTCTATAGTGGTTAAGAAAACAAACAATTACATTTTGGGAAGAGAGTCCTGTTTCATATCATGGTACCAGCGGTATTATCAAGCCATTACTTTTGCAACCTCTGCCCAAGTGTTCATAGGGTACACTTCAGTATTACTATTAAAATAATTATTGCAAGTCCTCAAAAGGGACCGGGAGACAAAAAATTTCATTGTAATTCTTCATGCTGCTGATTTAAAGTATTATGTAAAACATTCTATTGACATTCCTGTTATAATTAGGATTTGCTTTGGATGAATACTCTATGTCAAAAATTTGTTTCATGCAAGACATTCCATTTGGTCAAAATTTAAGGATAAATAGGATAGTGTTCCATTGACATTCACAATGTCATCTCCCTTCTCCCTGTGGCTATAGCAGTCTTATATTTTCTTAGGAAATCACTTGCTTGTCTTTTAGTTTGTATCTGAAAGATTTATCTGTGCTTTCATCCATTCCTATAACCATCCATTCCTAAAATAAAATCATCCTATGGAAATTCAGTTATGTTCCAACAATTTTGTAAACTCTAGAGATACAGAATTGTTCCATGAAGTGGGACATCTAAATTTGGGGTTGTAAGTATGAGGAAAATCATCACAATGCTACCAGGAAAATACTGTAAAACACAATGATTAAGTCATGAAAACATGGTGAGATAAAAATAATTGGGGTTGAGAGCAGATAGCAATTTTTCCTTCTTGAAGACAGTTTTCTTGGCTTTCTGTATTCAGTACAGAGACTAGGTCTGGTGTAAAGGACTCCATACCTGATTACATTGAGTCAAATTGAATATCAGATGTATATTATAAATAATAATTATTAGAATTGTTGCTGATTGGAATGCTTTCTGGAGTAAGATGGAATCTTAATGTTTTTTCCCTCCTCAATAGATGACTGGATAAAGATAATGTGGTATCAATATTTCATAATGAAATACTATCTGGGAATAAAAGACAAATCTGAGACATTGTAAGAAAATGGATTTACCTAGAAAATGTAATGTTGCATGAAATAAAGCAGACAAGCAAACTTAAATATGGTATGGTATCTCTCATTTGAGTAAGGCAAAGTGCAACCAGATTAATAACGGATAGATAGGAGGCAGAGTGTATATGTTATATAAATGGGAAAGCATTGAAAAGAATAAGAACAAGGGGTGGGGGGAAGGGGAAATAAAAAATATGCCATATACAGGAAACTAATAGCTTCACTTATTATAAAGATTGTATACCATAAACATGAACTAAGATTAATATCAACAAATGAAAATGGGTAAGGGAATAAGAGGAGTTGGGCGAGGTGGCGCATGCCTGTAATTCCAGCGCTCCGAGTTTGAAGAGGAGGATCGCCTTGAGTTTGAGGCCAGCTTGTCTACATAGCAAGTTCAAAACCAGCCTGGACTATGTACATAGTGACACCTGCTGTCCACCAAAAAATAAAATAAAATAAAATAAAATAAAATAAGAATAGGTAATCAGGAGAGGGAAGAAAGGGGACAGGAAAGAGAAAGGTAAGGGACTTAAAGAAACAAACTGTGTTTTCCAAACCTACTTTGTACCCAAGATGATTGTAAACTGTATTTGCTGCAAACATGTATTAATGAAAAGGAAAAGAAAAGAAAGAAGAAAATATATAATAAACTAGTTAAATAGTTAATATGGTACTTTAAAAGAAAATTTTGGAAACAACACGTTCTTTTCATGATAATGTCAGTTAGGTATTCTGAGGAACTGAACAAATGAAATGCAATGTTTCTTTGGGGTGCTGTATCTTAGAAAATGAAAATATCTAGAAAATCTCTTTAGATTTCCCCACAGCTACTAGAATTCAAATAAGCATCTTTTCTGTAATTGCTTTAGTTACTCTAAATGTTACTTAGATTTAAAATTCTTTGGATTAAAAATGTCTCTAACAAATATAAAATGAACTCCATTTAATCAAGTTCAAAATTATTTATATAAGCTTAGGGAGTCAATTTCTGTAGTTAAGAGAACAATGACAATGATTGTTTTTATCTGCTGCTTTCAACATGTAGTCCTTATGCATGTGGAATGCTTGGGTACTAAAACCGAGAAAACCACCAAGAGATTAGTGGGCTTTTTGTCTAAATATAAAGTAGCAAGAGAACTGTCAGAAAGAAAAATTTATAAACAATTAATGCAACAGTTATTATGTTCACATTGCAAAGACTTGTATGATAATATGATAGCACACACCAAAAATTCAAATTTGAATGCCACATAAAAGAAAAATGTGAAATGAGGTTATATCATGACTATGAATGTTTGTTAAGATTTTAATTTATTTTCAAGAAGGAAATAAGCAGAGAAAAACATAAAATTTTATTCTCTTGCTAAAGCTAAAATAATATGGATATGGGCTCTGCTATAAATTATTCATTCATAACACTAATATTTATTGAGAATTTTCTATGCCCTAGGCATTTTTCAAGGTATAAAATGACATGTAAGGTAAATTCAGTTTTTAGTTTCATAATTCTTCTCTAGGTGACTCATAAATCCTGATTCTTCCAGATTGCCTTGGAGTTTGACTACTCAAAACTAATGTACTACACTAATCTAACTTTGACTTATTTATTTTCCAATACTTTTGATCACATAATAAAATAATTCAATGAAACACATAGAGGACACACATGTACACCATGTTATCTACTTATTGACAATATCTATTCAATTATCTACTTTTAACATAGGAACTCTCTCTATTGCCTAGCTTGTCACTGAACTCCTGGGCTCAAAGGACATCCCTGCCTCAGTTTCCAGAGTATGTGGGACTACAGAGGCATGCACAGTGCCTAATACCGCATTACTTAAAAGCTTTCATTGTGTATTTGATCAAATACAAAGAATATGATTTCTGACACATTGCATATATATTTAAATACAAGTGATAATGCCATTGAATTAAATGTAACCAGTAAAATGCAAACCATTTAGAGCTTTCATATTTAATATTCAGGTAAAAATAAAATAACATGTTCTTGTTTATTTTTTTATAATTAATTTTTAAAATTTTTCTACTTATTAATTTTCTTTATTTTAAAAAATTAAGTTTATTGGTACAATCTAGGTAATAGAAGTATTGCATTAATCATAGGGAATTTGTACATGTTCATGATATACCTTGATTTGTCTTTTTTTCTCTCCCATTCCTTCCTTCTCTTCAGTCCCTTTTCCTATCCTTATTCATAAAGCTGTTTCCATTTTATACTTCTTCTCTCATATTTTATTTTCCCCTCCTTCCTCCACCTCCTCCCTTTCTTAGTCCACCTTTGCATTTGAGCAATTTGTTCCCATTTCCCCATATATCATGTGGCTTTCATGTATACTGTTTCTCACATTAGCGAGATGATGAGATACTTGTGTGTCTAATTTATTTCACTTAAGAGTGTGGCCTCATGGTCTATCCATTTAGTAATACATACCTCAGTTTATTCTTCTTTATATATTTTTTTAATAAAGTTTAGCTATTATAAACTGTGCCACTATAAACATTGGTGTGCCTATATAACTGCGATATGATGCTTTTAATACTTTTGGGAAAACATTAAGAAAGGGAATAGCCAAGAAAAAGTGTTAAATGGTTCCTCAAGTCTTAGTTTTTTGAGGAATCTCCACACTGATTTCTACAGTTGTTGCAAAGTTTACAAGGTCAGCTGTGAAGAGGTGATCCTTTATCTCCACAGTCCTTCTAGCATTTGTTATTGGTTGGCTTTTTGATAATATCATTCTTTCTGGAATGAGACAGAATCTCAGTGCTGTTTTAATTTGAATCTCTCAAATGTGTAGTGATGAAGAACAAGTTTAAAAGACCAGAAAATTAATATTGTTCCTGTGTCCTCTATGATTTTTATTTTGATTTTATTTCTTTAATATAATTGGCTTCTAATTTGGCATATATACTTTTAAATCTATTTCATATATCTGAAACAAAAATTTCAGCGATATGGTATATATAGATAGGCACACATACTGCATTTGCATATTTCTGTGATGAAAAATTCTTCCAAAGTGAGTTATTATTATTAAATATTTCAGTATTAAATAAATGAAAACCACCTAGTATAGTATAAATTATAAAATTATTATATTTAAAAAATTTGCTAGGGAAATAAAACCTTTTTTATAAAATGAACAGGATTTTCTGAGTGGTGGCACATGCTTATGATCCCAGCACTGAAAGGCTGAGACAGGAGGATCAATTGGGCTTCATAGGCAGATTGAGCTTTGTAGCTAGACTCTGTCTGAAAAAACAAATTGTGGACAAGACTTATTTTATGAATTATTCATGAACCAATGAGTAAATATGACTGATTAGTAGTACTGTGAGTTTTGTGAGCTAATTTATATATTATTTTTCCTATTTTTCACTTTTATAAATGGAAAAGCTATGAAATACTGCTCATATAAAGAGATGATTAGGTATTCCCTTGCCACAACACTAAATTCTTTTTTTTTTTTCTTATTTAAGAGGAAAAAGAGAAAAACACAAAACAAACCAAAGCGGTGTAAGTTCTTTGAACTCCTGGATTATCTCTCAAAATCCACATCATGACATATGAAAATAATTTTAATGAATCTTCCTTCAGTTTTGATAACAGCAAATAAATATAATTTATTGGACTTGTAAAATATTAGTCACCACAGCAATACCAAGACTTTGAAGTGCCACTTGCTTCTGTCCAAGGATCTTACAGATTTTGAACATTTAAGCAATATCATTGTAAAAAAAAATGCAGTTATTTTGTATCATAGGAATCCAAAGAGGAAGAAGAAACCAGTAGAGCTGATCCACATCGGAATGTAGTTCAGGTTTAAAGTTAATTCTGTCTCTTGAACGCTGATTTCATTTACTGGACTAAGAAACTAATGTGCATTCTACAGCATTTCAAATGCAGAAGTTCACCTGCTGTTGTTACTAACCAGGAGCAAGTTACCATTGTTTTGTACATGGAGCTGTTCAGACTTTCAGTGTTTTTATATTTGGTAGTAAGAACTTGATACCCTAAAACCTAAATTGTGAATTCTGAATAGGATTTTGTTTTTAATTGAGCCTCATTTTTAAAGACATTAGCTCTTGAGAACTCCCAGGTATTTAAATGTATCTTATATTGAAACTACCTGGAATAAATTACTCAAAGTAATTTTAAAATGTATTTTCATTGTCTATCTCTCTCCAGAAAGAATGGCTATTATCAAGAAATCAACCAATAATAAATTCTTATGGGCCTGTTAGACAAAAGGAACACTTCTCCGCTCTTATTGTGAATGTAGACTGGTGCAACTGTTGTGAAAATCAGTGTGAAGATTCCTCAGAAAACTAAAACTCGAGGTTTCATTTGATCCAGCTATTCCACTTCTTGATATCTTCACAAAAGAATTAAAAGCACCATAACACAGTGATGCTGGCACATCCATGTTTTTAACAGCACAATTTTTAATAGCTACATCTTAGAAAGATCCCAAAGTCCATTAGGAATGAGTGGGTGAAGATGATGTGGTTTCTTTTATACAGTGGAATAATACTCTGCCTTAAAGAAGGATAACCTTGAGACATTTACAGCTAAATGGATTCACTTTAAGATCATACTCTTAATGAAAAAAATTAGACATACATGGTCAAATACTGCAATGTTTCGCTTGTCTAAAAAACTGAAAGTGGAAATAAGGACCAAAATGAATAGTAGATATTATGACATAGGGAGGAGATGTTCAAACGGAAGGGGAACAAGGAAGAAGGGAAAGGGAAAAGGAAAAAATTAAGACAGAAGAAAATAATAGAAACAAAGCTTTTGTTAATGAGGGGAACTGGAGCTGAAGGGAGGGGAAGGTAATGGGGAAATGAAGAATCAAGATATATTATGTACAGGCACAAATTCCCTGTGATAAATGTGATCACTATGTATATCTAAAGAATATCAATAAAATTAGTAAAAATAAATTGAAATTAAAATGTCTATTTTAAAAGTTTTAAATCTTTCTAAATGAATAGAAATATTTCATTTATTCTATTAGATAATTAGAATAACTGATTGTTTCAATATTGATTAGTTTACGGAGAAAATTACTCATATACTGTCTTTCTAAACAAGATTATTTAGGGAAAATATGATAAACCTACATGAAGAGTCAGCATATTTAAGTCTTTTTTATTATTTTTATATAACAATTGAGGAGGAAGTAAGTATTCAGTAGTAGAATAAAAGCTTAAAATTTTATCCTGAAAAAATGTTTTATGTGTCAAATTGGCTACATATTTTCAGCTAGTACAAAATGAAAACTTTCTCTGGATACTTATTTCTGCAATTATTGTCACTTCTATGTGTATTAAGTATGCTACTAATTATGAAAAATGCAATGTTAAAACATTGAGAATCAATTACCTCATAAGCTTACTGAAAGTAAAGTTTGCATAATAACAGTTATTATTGATTTGTTTTAAGCTGTACCCTGAGTTCAGCACTTGGTTTTTAAATAACATTTGTTATAACTGCATTTATTAGATATAATTATTATAGTTATTAGATGAAGAATCACAGTCTTTATACAATAAGATTCAGACTCCTATCATCCTATTTGAGAATAAAAAAGTTGATGAAAAATAGAGAAGCGATGAATTAATAGGCTTTATAAGACTGAAGAACATTTCAACAAGAATTTAGAGCTCACTATTTTAAAGCATTTGACAACTCTGAAAGGAAACAAAGATAAAGATTAAATCAAGCAGGGCTGGGGATTTAGCTCAGCGGCATAAGCGCCTGCCTTGCAAGCAGGCAGTCGTGAGTTCGATCCCTGGTACCGATAAAAAGGAAAAAGACAAAAAAAGAAAAAAAAAAAGATTAAATAAAGCTCAGATTTTTGTAAATAGAAAGTTTAGAAATGCACAGTTCTGAAAATCTATAATCACAATGTTTCTAGATGTTACAAAGTGTTTCAATAGCATTATTACATGTAATATGTCAAAATGTGGATAGAAAATTATACTTAAAACTCATTTACTGATGATGCAAAGTATTTAGATGATGAAAATCCATGCTAACCTTTATAAATCAATATATTGTATAGTGCTTAGAAGTCTGAGTTCTGTATTCAGAATAATAATTCCTTAAGCTTTGATTCCATTGTAAATATTCCCTTATTGTATTTGTGTAAAGTGTCCTGGATATTACTAGGATTTTACTTAGGATAAAAGCTTAAATTTTTAACTTGGAAAAATGTTTTATGTGTCAAATTTGCTGCTTATTTGCAGCTAATACAATATAAAAACCTTCTCCGGATACTCAATTCTGCAATTATTGAATGTCACTTCTATATATAAGTATGCCACATGTGAAATGTTATTTCAGTACATGTAAAATATTATTTTAGATTAAATAATCTAAAATAACTTGTATGTAATTGTCTATAATTACTGTTAAGTAAAATAAACAATGCACAAACATGAATATTTCATGAGGACCCAAAGCATAAATGTGATAAATGCCAAAATAAAAGACAGATAGTAGGAATCAAAGAGACAGATCTTTGGCAAATGTGCTGGGAACCTAGAGGTGGAAGGAGGGAAGAGGAAAGAAGGGAAAAAACACTTTAGAGAATTAAGGTATATATATACATATATATATATATATATATATATATATATATATATATACCTATATATATATATATATATATATATATATACCATATATATATATATATATATATATATATATATACTCTCCATGATGAGTGTAATTGTTTCATAGTACAAACATGTATTAATGAAATAAAAAAATTAAAAGGTGCATATTTTGAGATGTTTTTAAAATTTGGAAATGTTAGAAATGATGACAATAACAGATTAATGTATATTCTGAGCCAATTTTATATCAACTATTTTCCATGTATACTCTGTATATAGTATCTATGCACGTATTATCTATTATATATTGTCATAATAACCCATAATGTAAGCACCAATGTCCCTTTTAATGTATGAAAACTTTGAGTCTGAGGAGCTGACCTTATATCACATGCCAGTTTTTGAAGTCCTGATAATCAAGGCCAGGTCTGGCTCCCAAATAAGCTTAAGGTGTTTCCATTAAATTTGGATTCTTTGATAAGACAAAATTTTATAAAGCAAGTAATAAACTCTACATTAAGTTCATATGAATAGAATAAGGTAGCTATGGCTTTCTGAACCTCTCTCTGAAAAAATAAAGCAAAATCGTTTTGATTTATTGTGAATTAAACTGAATCAGTAAGATTCTGGTATTTTCAAAATAAGTCCCATGAGTTTTGGGAATTTTAGTAGACATTTTCTATAAAGAATGTATCTACCTTACGTTTAGGCACATGGGAAGAACTTGATAAATATTTATTCTTTACACTGATATTTATTTTTTACACTGAGCAACCCCTCCCAGTATAGTTGCATGTCATCTATTCATGGGCTCTCATTTCATAAGGACTTTCTTTCTGTCCCTTACATTATTTCTGTCCCTTACATTCCAACTAGGCTACCTACCCTTAAGGAGGGAGTGCTCACATCCAGACTAGGGCACCCTAACTCCATCAGATCCTTATACCTAGCATCACACAACGTAGCCACCTGCAAAAAACCCCCACCTATGACTCTACAATGCTCATGGGGACATCAAGTTATAAGATATAACAAATATGAGTTTTTCATTATTAAGAACCTTCAAACAGATATCATCTGACTCTTTGCAAAAATAAAGCAGAAGGCCAAGAATAAATAAGCATTGAAAAGATGATTTCTCAGTCTGTTAAATTTCTGTTTGGAATTTTATGCATATTTATATATAACATTTACATTACTTATGCTGTAAATATATATATATATATATATATATATATATATATATATTTGTGTATGCAGCATTCAAAAGCATACACCTATGCCACAAATGTATAAAGTTATTTAAATTATGTCATTACTGATCAGCTTAAAGTTACAAAAGTAATTCATCATAAAAATATTCATTTTGTATAGAAATATCTTCTATATAACTTTAAAAGATACAATCATTGAATTGTTGGTATAATTCTTATTTTAAAACCTTAACAGGCACATTGATAACCTAGCATGATAAAATTAACATTGTTTGATATTATGAATACATTCATAATTGAAATAAAAGAGCCAGTGCACACAATAAGCAGTGACTATGACTCTGCTCCTTTATATTTATTTATTTATTTATTTATTTATTTTTGTCTTTCTCATTTTTATCAGTACCAGGGATCGAACTCACGACTGCCTGCTTGCAAGGCAGGCTCTTATGCCACTGAGCTAAATCTCCAGCCCTGACTCTGCTCCTTTAAAAAGAAATGAATTTAGGAAAAGCCCTAGATGTAATTTGATGAGTTTAATATCCTAGGATCCAACATCACTGACTCTATACTATAATTGGTTCTTTAAGGAGTAACAGCTCATTAGAGAAATCTTGCAATCCACTTTGCTCTAAGGAATAACAGGCTTTCCTCAACAGGCTTTTGAGAATTGTCTTAATGTCTGTATCCTCAATTCCTTCAAGTAATGTGAAAGTCTTGAGGGAGGTTACAAGGAAACAGACAACAGCTGATTTGCCCTTTAGCACTGTTTCTAACTTGCATAGCTCAGGGATTTTGGAGCTTGCCAGCCCATGAGGTTTAGAAGTCATGTGCTCTGGGTCTTCGGTGTCTTTTCTTGTAATCTCCAGTTCCATCTTCATTTGCTATCTTGTCACTTTGGCCTATCATTCCCAGCTCTTCAAAGGTCTCTCTCTCTCTCTCTCTCTCTCTCTCTCTCTCTCTCTCTCTCTCTCTCTCTCTCTCTCCTTTTTTTCTGTTTTCTGTATATGAAAGTGTAAGGTCCACTTAGCTAGAAACTTGCAGCATGATAGAGCTTTAGAAGATTATGCAGTTTATGAAAGTTTTTTTTTTTTATTATTTTGGTTCCTGAAATTGAAGCCCAGTGAAGCTCTGACTCATTTCAAAGTAAAAGTGAAATCTGAAAATCACATACACACAGAGAGACAGACAGAGAGAGCTTTGAAGAGCTGAGAATGATAAAATATGGAACGAATTGATTTTAGGGTAGTTAACAAGTCCCATATGCAAATGGAATCCAAAGAATCCTATGAAAGGAATAAAGTGGAAAATGAGACAATCTCAAACTTTAAATGAACAAACTAGCTTGATGTCTGCAACATTCTGCTCCTTCTTAGCCCAATTCAACTGTGCTTGGTGACGTATACTTGTTATGAGAGACTCAGAAGTCAATGGATGGCTCAGTTCTTGTACTGATATTGTATTAATATGATTTATCCTGCTGATGTGTGAAACAGCCTAAATGTGTTAATTCATCACAGAGCTGTTTAACATTTACAGCATGTTTTGCATATGAGTGGCTTTGCTTTGATGATAGAATGAAGGAAAAGTCTTTTAACTTTTTTGGCTAATTCCTCAGGAATAAAATGTTTAAAAATTCTTTAGATGTTTTCAACTTGGGCTAAGACTGAGTTATGATTCCAATAATTTTCTGTTTTCTATGTATGAAAGTATGAGGTCCATTTAACTAGAAACTTACAGTGTGGTAGAGCTTTGGAGGACTATGTAGCTTATAAAGGTTTTGTTTGGCTTTGCTTTTTACTTTGGTTCCTGAAATTGAAGTGCAGTGAAGCTCAGACTCATTTCAGAAGTAGAAGAGGAATCTAAATTTCACAGTTAACTATTGCATTTAAGTGTCTGCTATTAAAGAATTAACTGAATGCTTGAATCATTTGTTTCTAGAGAGTTGAACTGATAAAATCCCCTTAATTGAGTCTTAGAAAGCCACACAAATCAATTGAAGAATGAATGTGCTATTTGTTGGTGGGATGACCTACCTGTTTTTTTTTTAAATCATTATTTGTCCACTTGTTTGATTTGATGGGTTAAATCCTTATTATACATCGAGTTGAGTAGTAGTTGCTTGTTTTCTTAGTCAATTGATATAAAAAGTGTAGACAAAACCAAGAGAAGGAAAATTTCTCTACATTGTGTTTTTAAAAACAATATTCAAAGTTTTAAGAGTTATCATATTAACTGATCACTCCATGGGAAAAAAATCGCTAAGGAACTGTTCATTGCTACATGACAGAGAATCCAAGGTTTCAAAAACTTAAAAATCAGCAAGTATTTATTGTCCCACATTCATATACTCAAGGAAGAATTTAACTGAATGATCTGAGTCCAAGTGATCTGTATCCAAGCTGGTAGCCTGTAAAGCGGTCTCTGAGGAAGTTTGAATGGAAGAGTATTCTTTCACAAGCTTGCTGGTGTGTTTGTTGGCAGGCCTCAGTTCTGCCATTCATACTGGCTGGAGATTTCAGTTTCCCAACCCAAATGGTCATCTTTATAGCTTACAGCTTGTATGAGGGACTTCAAGTATATAAATTGGCTTTAAGAAAGATAATGTACTCAAGTTGGAAGTTACAGTTTTTTCATGTACTAATCTTAAAAGTGACATATTATTTTTGTTGTATTCTATTAATTAGAAATCAGTGATAAAATTTGATTAAAATTTAATCAGAGATATTTAAGTTTCAGTTTGAAGGGAAACACATCAAATAACTTGGACATATCTTTATCTTAAAGATCTATTTTTTTTTTGTCTTTTTCCTTTTTCCTTTTTTATCGGTACCAGGGATCGAACTCACGACTGCCTGCTTGCAAGGCAGGTGCTTATGCCGCTGATCTAAACCTCCAGCACCTTATCTTAAAGATCTTAAAAACATCACATGGAATCTTCAAGATAAATAATTCATATTACATTTATAATATTCATTCTGCATATAATCTTCACAGCACTATTTGACTCAGGGATTGCTGTTAAATTCATTTAGGAATGGATAATTTAATGCTGAATTATATATGTTTATTTATGTGTGTATATCAAATTCTACATATTCAGAATTTATATGTATTTTATTGCATATTATATTATTTCTTATCTATAATATCTGCCCATATTATATTATTTATAGATGGTAGAATTATGATGCTAATTCTGATTTGACTGAATCATAATAATATCCTTATAACTACTTAACAGTATAACTTTCAAGACAAAGTCCTTTCATGTAAATTCAATAACTTTAACTTTTTACAAAAGTAATTTCATATGGAACATATGGATCTCCTTGGTTAAGAGAAAAAAACATAAAGAGAAGCACAGATATCACAATATAGAAATGTGTTTTTTAAAGACATTGAAATGTTATTTTAAATTTCTTTTCAAAGATAAACTTCTGCAATATATACTCAAGAACATGCTATTTTAGCTTGAACACCTCTGGTAGTGAAAACATACTACTTGAAAAATCATTTAGTTTTTGGTCAGTCACTTCTAATTTTGGTTTTAATTATGTTAATAGACATAGTCTACCTCCCTCTGACTTGGTCCTACTTTTATATCAGTTTTTAAATTGTCATTATCTTCAATCAGCATCTGTACCTGCTCAATATATGTATTTCAACTTGTAATTATCTAGGAATCAATTTTATTTCCCTCTTCTTGAGATTCAAATCAATAATCATTAACTGGAATCATTTCACTTAAAGCTTCATTAAAATTACCAAATGAGCTAATCAACTAAGTGGAACCAGCATAACAAACGAGCAATTTCACAGACAGCTCTGAAACCTAAACATTCATGCAAAAGTATAAATCCAGTATCAGACTTCAGCTCTTCTCCAATGAAAGCCAGGCACATTCACATCTTCAGCTCTCTTACCCTTACACAACTGAGGGAGGGTGTAAAGCTTCGTTTTACACATGGGAGAGAGAGCATAGTTGAAGAGCAATATACAGCTCACTGCCTTCTTCAAATCCTAGGTTTACCCCACACTATGTAGGAATAAAATAAGGTCAGCACTGTCATTTTATCAGATGTAAATACTGAATGTTGTGCTAATCACGACCTCCTAACTGCAGCACTTTGTAAATACTACTATTGTGAGCCACCTGGAGATAATGATAAAAGAATTTTCTCATTCAGGAGGTTTACGTTGGTCTTAAAATTTTATTGTTTTCATCAGGTTCCTAGTAATGCTAATGCTTCTGCCTCATGAACCACACACAGTGGTTCAATCTAAATCCTTGAGAAATAAGGGCTGGCAGCATTACCATGGTATGAAATCTATTTAGAGAAGGAGACTCTTGAATTTCATTCTGAGCATGTGTCAATTTCATTTCCCTCATTGATGGGACAAAATATCTGATCCTCACAGTTAAAGGGCAAAAATTTATTTATCTCATAGTTTGTGGAGGTTTCAATCCATAATTGTCTGGCTCCAAAGCAGGGTGTCATATGACAGAGGGACAACATTTCAAGGCTGTGGAGGACAGCAAAAACAGCAGGAGCAAAAAGCCTCTTTTTTTCCCTTATATTAAAAGTAGGCTGTTCAACCTCAGGCGAGTGTAGCACTCACGTAGTCGGCACAGGTTAAGGATGTTTACAAAGTGAGGACCTTGGCACTCTGCTGAGTAACTTAATTAAACTTCTAAGCTTTTCAAATTGACACAGTGAACATCCTAGAGATAAAAGTATGTTCTCCACACCCCACCATGTGGAACTGCTGAGTTACTTATTTAAGCTTCTAGACTTCTGAAGTTGACACAATATATAAAATATTAAAAATAACACTGAATTAGAACATCTGGTTATGGGTTCTGGAGATCTGCTTAGTTACAAAGCTCCAAGGTAATTTGTGTTCACACTCCAGTATGAGAAATATTAACTTGCATTACATATAGAATAAATATTGAAAGAAGTCATGATATCTTTTCACTTCTCTGAGTTATCTCCTGCCTCTGTACCAGATTGCTTCTCCCCATGCAGGAGCAGGATACCATTAGAGTTTGACACTATAAGGTTTTCTTTTTTCTTTTATTTAAAGAGAAAAACAAAACAAAACAGTGAGAGGGTATAAGTAATACAGACTTTCAAGAAAAAAATATACAGTAAGAAATCACTAGTTAATAAATTACATATAGTTGTCTTAGAAATAGTTGTTCAAATTACAAAATTAAAGCATACAAAGTAGACATTCAAGCAGTGAGATTGCAAACAGTTCTGTTCAATGATCCAACAAAAACTTAGTAATATGGTTTTCTATCTTACACACTTAAATATACAAGCAGTTATATCCTTTAGATCACCTTCTTTTCCTCTCTTTTTTACAATAACACATTTTGGGTTTTATTACTCCCACAGTTCTTATTACTTTTTTTTTTTTTTTTGAAGAGAAAAAACCAAATGTGACAAAGCAAAACAGAGTCAGTTAGAACAGAAGGATGGACATACTACATGATATAAAAACAATACCAGGTGATCAACAATGGTTACCATTATGCCTCTTGCTATCTTAAAAAGAGTCGCCTATATCATCAGGTATAACAGAATTGAACAAAACAGTACAGAGCAAAACCAATAAAACCTAAACACTGTAGACCTTACAGGACTTCAAAAGAAGATAATAGTCAAACCCTAATGGGCATCATAGTAAATCTTATTGCCTTCAAAGTGGTTGCCCAAACCCTCAAACTTGATACTATCAAACAAAACAGAACAGAGTAAAATCAATCAAAACAAGATGGGGAGAGCAATACAGGGGTTCAATCAGGTTAACAGGAAAACAAAAATTTACAATAATTTATCCCACTATTTTTAAACTTATTTTCCCTTAATTAAAAAAATAAGGAAAAATAAATTAATTTTAAAAAAGGGAGATTGAGATAAGAGAGGACATAACAACAGAACAACACAAGTCAGAACAGACCAATTTAAGCATCATAGTGTTTCACCACCAGGTAACCTGACATAATGGTAGTTACCATAGAGTCTCTTTCCTTGAAATATTTGAGTATAACTTCCTATATCACAGCATCAAACATATCGAGACAGTGTGAAACCATTCAAGATAGTGAAAGTATTACAGGGTATTTAGAACCAGCTAACAGAAAATGAACAATGGTTTCTATATTATCTCTTTGCCTATAAAAATTTTTGTTTATACTATCACATATATTAAAATATAATAAGATACAACATGTTAAAACCAATGGAAACAGATGAACAACAACTTGATAGGACTTCAAAACAAGATGATATTAAATCAGCACTAGCTATTATGATATCTTGTTTTTTTCAAAATAGTTATTCCTACTATCACAGACAATAAAATCGAACAACCCAGATTAAAACCATTCCAATTAATAAGTGAAAACATTATATGGCTTCGAACCAATATAATTGGGAATCATGATTACCACATACTTTTATGTATTCTTATCATTTCTTACACTAGGGAAACTATTTGGTATTTATACATGTGAGTTTGATTTATTTCACTTATAAGTATGGTCTCAAGCTGTGCCTATTTATTTATAAATATCTCAATGTGATCATTCTTTATAGCTGAGTAGTACTCCAAATACCACAACTTTTTTATCCATTCCTCAGTTGATGGACACTTAGGTTGTTTCCAAGATCTGGCTATTACAAATTGTGCTGCTATAAACATGGATGCACGTATATCACTGTGCTATGATGCTTTCCGTTCTTCTGGAAATACGCCTAGAAGTGGGATAGCTGGAACAAATGGGACTTCCAATCCCAGCTCTTTGAGGAATCTCCAGACTGACCTCCACAATGGTTGCATCAGCACACACTCCCACCAACAGTGCAGGAGTGTTCCTTTTTCTCCACAGCCTCTCCAGCATTTGTTGTTGGTGGTTTTCTTGATCTTGGCCATTCTTTCAGGAGTGAGATGAAATCTCAGTGTGGTTTTAATTTGCATTTCTCGAATGACTAAGGATGATGAACGCTTTTTCATGTATACATTTGCCATTTGTATTTCTTCATCTGAGAATTGTGTATTCCTCTTAGATGCCTGTTTTTTGGATTGGATCTTTGAATTTTGGGGGTCTGAGTTTATAAAATTCTTTGTATGTTTTAGACAGAAATCCTTTGTCTGAGAGGCAGTTCACTAAGATTTTTTCCCAGTTTGTGGGTTTCCTTTTCACTATGCTGGAGATTTCTTTTAGTGTGCAGAAACCTTTTAATAAGAGGTGATCCCAGTTATTGATTCTGGGAACTATTTCCCATGCGGTTTGAGTCCTGTTAATGAATTCTCTACCTACTCCTATGTCTTCAAGGTTTTTACACAGTTTGTCTTCCAATAGATTTAGTGTTTCTGTTTTAATATTCAGATCTTTGATCCATTTACATTTTATTTTAATATATGGTGATAGGCATGGTTATAGTTTTAGTGTTCAGCATATGGAGAGCCAGTTTTTCCAACACTATTGATTAAAGGGACTGTTGTTCTTCCAGTGAACATGTTTGGCCCCTTTATCAAAGATAAGGTGGTTGAGTGTATTAGTAGTTGTGGTTGTATCTTCTAATCTATTTCACTGATCTTCAGCTCTGTTGTGGTTCCAGTACCATGTTGATTTTACTACAGTTGCTTTGTAGTATAACTTCAAGTCAGGGATTGTGATGCCTCGTGCCTTGCCTTTGCTACTTAGAACTGTCTTTGCCATTCTAGATCTCTTCTTGCTCTAGATGAATTTTAGGAGTGATCTCTTGAGATCTATGAGGTATGTTGATGGTATTTTTATTGGAATTGCATTGAATCTGTATAACAGTTTTGGGAGAATGGCCATTTTCACAATATTTATTCTTCCTATCCATGAGCAAGGGATATCTTTCCATTTTCTGAGATCATCTTCAATTTCATTTTTCAGTGTGTTATAATTTTCCCTGTATAGGTCTTTCACTTCTTCCGTGAGAGTAATTCCTAAATATTTCATTTTATTGGTTGCTAGTGTGAAGGGTGTGGCTATTCTTATTTCTCTCTCTGTGATTTTGTTGTTAGTGTAGAGGAATGCTTTTGAATTTTGAGTATTGATTTTGTATCCAGCCACAGTGCTGAATTTATTTATTATATCTAGGAATCTTTTGATGGAGTTTTGGGGATCTTGTATGTAGAATATCATGTCATCTGCAAATAATGATAATTTATCTTCTTCTTTTCTTATCTTCACCCCTTTTATTTCTCGCTCTTTTCCAATTGCTCTGGCTACTATTTCCAGTTCTGTATTAAATAAGAGTGGTGATAGGAGACATCCTTGTCTTGTGCCTGATTTTAAAGTAAAGGCCTTCAATTTTTGGCCATTTAGTATGATACTGGCTGTTGGTTTGTCATAGATGGCCTTTATTATATTGAGGTAAAGACCATCTATTCTAAAGGTTCTTGTCATAAATGAATGTTGGACCTTATCAAAAGCTTTTTCTGCATCTATAGAAATGATCATGTGATTCTTATTTTTGGTTTTATTGATGTGGTGGGTTACATTTATTGATTTACATATGTTGAACCATCTCTGCATGCCTGGAATGAATCCCACTTGGTCATGGTATATAATCTTCTTGATGATTTGCTGCATACTATTTGAGGATTTTTGCATCTGTGTTCATTAGGGAGATTGGTCTATAGTTCTCTTTTTTAGTTGGGTCCTTCTCAGGTTTTGGTACTAGAGTAAATATTTGCTTCCAGGAACGACTTAGGAAGGATTGCTTCCCTTTCAATTTTATTGAAGTGTTTGAGGAGTGTCGGCATTAGGTCTTCTTTGTATTTCTTGTAGAATTCTGCAGTGAATCCATCTGGGCCTGGGCTCTTCTTTGTAGGTAAGGACTTAATTATGTTTTCAATTTCATTAATAGAAATTGGATTATTCAGCAGTTTTACATCTTCTTGACCTAGCTTTGGTACTTCATATGTTTCTAGGAATCTGTCTATTTCCTCTGTGTTATCAAACCTTTGAGAGCAGAGGTTTTCGAAATAGGTGTTAATGATCTGTATTTCTTTAGGGTCTGTAGTGATTTCACCCTTTTCATTCCTTATTGCATGAATTTGAGCTTTTTCTTCCCTTTTGAAAATATGGTTGGCTAGGGGCTTATGGATTTTATTTATTCTTTCAAAGAACCAAGTCTTTGATTCATTGATTTTTTTGGATTATTTTCTTAGTCTCTATTGCATTGAGTTCTGCTCTGATTTTTATAATTTCCTCTCTTCTTTTGGCTTTGGGTTTGACTTGCTCTTCTTTCTTTAGATGTTTGAGGTGTAACATCAGGTTACTTATTTGTATTCGTTCTGTTTTCCTGATGTTGGAACTCAGTGCAATAAATTTTCCTCTGAGGACATATTGCATTGCATCCCACAGATTTCAGTAAGTTGCATTTGTGTTTTCATTTGTTTGTAGGTATTGTTTAATTTCTTCTTTAATTTCCTTTGTGACCCACTGATTACTCAAGAGTGTGTTATTCAGTTTCCGTGTGTTTGTGGCATTTTTGCCGTATCACTCCATGTTCTTCTTGACTTTATTGTTTGTGCTGAGAAGTCTGCTGTGATTCTGATAGGTTTTTCTTTATAGGTGATCTGTCTTTTCTCTCTGACAGCTTTTAATATTCTATTCTTTTGTTCAATTTCTGGGATGGTGATTATTATATGTCTGGGTGTAGTTTTGTTTTGGTTATGGCTATTTGGAGTTCTATATGCTTCATTGATTCTGATATCAGTTTCCAATTTCATGTTTGGGAAATTTTCAGCTATTACTTCTCTAAATATCCTCTTGACATCCTTTATGTTGTCCCCTTCTTTTTCATTTATCCCTATAAACCTTATTTTTTTTTTTTTTTGCTTTGTGTCATCTTGCAGGTGTTGAATTGTTTTTTACTGATTTCTTGTTATTTTTAAAATATCTTTCCTTTCCTGTTCACTGGATGCAATCTTATCTTCGAGGTCTGAGATTCTATCTTCACATTCATTGAGGCGGTTTTTACAACTGTCAATGGAATTTTTGATTTCCTGTATATCTCTTTGTATCTGCTATATATATTCTCTTTGTTTCTTGTATTGTTCATCCATGGATTCTATCTTTTTGTTTAGTTCCTCCAATTTTTTAACTGTATCTTCTTTAGATACGTTCAGCATCTCCTTCATTTCTTTTATCATTTCTTCTTTTACCTGGGAGATTATTTGTAGTTTGAATTCCTTTAAAGCTTCCTGGAGTTTCTTCTTTATTTCAGTTACTATTATTTCAGGTATTTCAGGCATATGGCATGTATTTTCTTCTATGTACATGGCTCCTTGGCTTTCTTGGGATGGGCTGGATGTTTGAGATTGCATTTTGGTCTTTCATTTTGTCATTTTTCCTATATTTGTGTGTTTCAAGTGTTTTTCCAAAGCTTCCCTTGGATGTGTTGGGAATTGTCTCCCTATGTCCTGGGCTTCTATGACTCCTCTGGTAGCTCCTTCCTTGGGCAGCAAGGCCCCAGATTAAAAGAAGGTTGCCAGGCTCCTCTCAGGGAGACCTAAAGCCTCCTCAACCTACACAGCTCCCCCCTCTGGCAGCAGAGCTCCCCTGAGGGAAAGAAGGCCACCTGGTGTGGTCCACGCAATCCCAAATCCCACTAAGCCCAATCTAGTGTGGCTGCAAACCCAGCAGGCCCCAACCCCCTAGAGCAAGGATCTCATTCTCTCCCATCGATTGGATGTTGTGTAACCATCCAGCTCCTTGGATAGCAAAGCTCCCCAGGCTGATAGAAGGTCTCCTTATGGCCTAGATAGGCCTCAAACCATCTCAGCAGGGCTGCTCCCTCCTCCAGGTGGTGGCAGTAGTCCTGGTGCTCTTCACGTAGAAAGAAGGATGCAGGCCAGGGGAGGCGGGGGCAGGTTCCCGCAGCTTGGCCCAGTTCCCTCCTTCAGGCAGGGCAGCTGCCATGTGCCCTCTGGGTGAGAGGGCAGTCAGCAAGGTTGGAGCGGGGTCCAGCTCCCTCTTCCTGGAGGCCAGCTGCAGTGTGCCCTGCGGGTGAGAGAGTGCAACCAACAAGTCTGGAAGGGGTCCCGCGGCTTGGCCCAACTTACTCCTCTAGGTGGGCAGCTGTGGTGTGCACTCTGGGTGAGAGAGGGCAATCAGCAAGGCCAGAACGTGGTCCCGCAGCTCGGCCCAACTCACTCCTCCAGGGATGCAGCTCCTGCACTAATGTCTGGGGATGGACCTCATGGCTCCTTCCTCAGCAGGACTGTTGGTCTGTATAATCCTCCTTCTCTTCTTTGACTGCTGTGTTTAAAGACACCTGTCATAATACCATCGTGCAGCTTGAGGGTCTCCTAGAGTCTTTCTTATACAGGCTGTAGCTTGTAGAGTTCACAGAAAGCAGTGCATACAGCTAGGGTACACTCTGCAATGTGCTAGCGGAAAGCTACAAGGTTTTCTTTGTCCTTCTCTTCTCCTTCTCCTCTTTCCCTTTCCTCTCCCCTCTCCCTCCCCTCTCCTCCCTTCCCTCCTTCCCTTCTCCTCACCCCTTCTCCCTTCCTTCCTTCCTTTTCTTCCTTCCTTTCTCTCTCTCTCTCTCTCTTTCTTTCTTTCTTTCTTTCTTTCTTTCTTTCTTTCTTTCTTTCTTTCTTTCTTTCTTTCTTTCTTTCTTTCTTTCTGTACCAGACATTGAACTCATGATTTCATGCTTGCCAAGCAGGCACTGTGCCAATGAGCTATATCCTTGGCTTCTTTTTATTTTATATGGCTGCTTTAAGAAATCTTATCACTCTTAGTCTTGACTGACATCTCAAATATTATCAATTTTATAGCTCTGTGCTAACTTCTCTTAGGTTAAGTCCAAAAATAGCTAATTCTCAACTATTCATATGCACAGAAGTAGCCCTCAGGCATGTCAAACTTTTACCTAGAAAATAATTCATTAATTTAACTCAGTCTCTTTTTTTGTGTTTGGTATTCCCATATACTCAGTAATTTAAGGAAAGTGTCTCTGAATATTTACTGAGTAATTCTTATCACTCAGTTCTTACACCAATTTATTTACCAAATTTTGTTTTTCCCAGTTTTGGTCTTTGTATTTTCTTTCTTGTGAGCCTCATTTAATGAGGTGAGAAGGCAGACAGTAAACAGGTAAGAGTTAGATTATTATTTCAATTCAAGTAAAAAGTTGGCATAGTTTTAATATGATAATATGACAGTAGGCACAGAAAAGTGGGCATATATTACAATACAGAATGTGCAAACCAAAAGACAAATGAGTTAAAGTATTTTTTGCTGCAACAAAATACCTGGCCTCCAACAGTCATCAAAGGGAAAAAGTTTTAGTTTTTGGTCTCAGTTCAGAGATTTTAATTCACGTTTGACCAATACCAAGGCAGTAACACCAGTGTAGAAAGGCAAGGTGGAACCGATCTGCTAATTCATGATTTCTAGGAAACAAAGCCAGGGAACAGGTCCAGTGGAAGATAGATTCTCCCTGGACACATCACTAGTGACTGACCTCCTCCAAAGGGTACCAGATCCCCACAGGCATCTGAAAGTTTGCCTCTTGTCCAGTCACTTCTTCAGCCACTTCTCCAGGAGTCTTTTAATTAAGTTAATAATTAATATTAAGGGGCACAGTATTCTAAAATACCAATGTTCTTTAAATGAATGTATGTTGACTCTATGTTCTAATAAAATTGTTTATTCACATGGGACCATGAACTTAGAATACTAGATGAATTACTTCATTCATTTTGTGAACATGGATGGAGTATATTGTTAAGCCACTGTGATGAACTCCTTGTGTATCAAGCAGCTGACATATTAGAAAGGTATATGGGTAACTTCATGAAAGATACAGTATGTATTACCCAACTCAACTGTTTATGTTTGTTTGTTGAGTTGATTTTTTAGTGCTTTTCTCCATTGTCATTCCCACTGAAGCATCTTGGAAATGAATGGTTACCTTCACAGATTCCCTTGCAGTTTAGTAAAATTCTAGTCAGTGAGCTATAATTAGACATTTTGCAGGACTAGTTATAAAATGTCTATTCTCATGATTTAAAAACAAAAATTCCCCTCAACTGTCACAACCCCTTTTCAGAACCTCAAAATTTTGAAGACAAGTATGACACATGAAAATCATATAGCTGTCTTATAACTAGGAAGTGAAGAGCTTTAGAAAAAAGGCTGATGTCCTAAGGATAAATAGTTCAAAGTAAGTTATCTATAGAAATGGTTTGACTTTCTTCCTTTTTCTTGTTGAATAATGGCTCTTCTACAAATTTAATCCTCTAATGGTTTCATCTGTAAGTATTCTCAATTTACAAAAAGTAAAATAATATAAGGTTCCTATATGATTCTCATCAAAATACCCTCAATGATATTAATACTAACATGATTTATTCTTCTGAAAATGTCAGAATGAATTTTAGAAGCAATTCTTCACTTCCCATTGTATAAGGTTCCTGTGGTCTATGTAGTAAATTGTCATGTTCTTGGTAACTACAGAGAACAAAAATTGGTCACAGTTCAGAATCCCTGGGCTGATACCAAGTTTTAGCTACGCGAAGAGGCTCTAGGGAAAATCTATTCCTTGCTTCATTCAGCTGTTGGTAACTGCTAACATTTCTTTGCTTGTTGCTGTATTACTTCAACCTCTGCCACAATGATCGCATTTTCTTCTATCTCTTTCAAATCTTTATATCTCTCTCTGGTAGTACCCTTTAGTGGCATTTTGGGCTCCTCTTGGATAATCCAAGATTGTCTTCATCTCAAGGTCATTAGAGACATCCGTCCTACACTTTATTTGATAAAATATGGGTCAAGTCATAGATATCAGAAACTCATGCCTTTGCTAAACCATTTTTTCAGCCTACCACACACTGCTTAATTCGTCAATATATATTTCTTATGAATAAGAATGTTTTCCGACATGAGCAAAATATATTCATCAAAATCAGGAAAGTCAGTGTTAATCTGTTATTGTGTAGTCCACTGACATCATTGCAATTTTCATAATTATCCTAATCACACTGATATGACATATAGCAGTAAATATGGAATTGTTCCATGCATTGTAATAGTATGCGTGATCAAAAATATACAGGGAATGTTTAATTTTAAAAAAATGTTATTAGAGCAAAAGACACAATAACATTAATCCCCCTCAAAATGGTCTGCCCATGCTTTGAACTCAGTCCATCTATTTTGTCACTTTCTGAAGCAGTTCTGGAAGTTCTCTTTCATGAGAGCTTTATGATATGTGATCAAAAAATAGTGAGTGCTGCTACCTAGTACCATTTAACTGAAAGGCAGGCTTATAAAATACAATGGTGTATCCTAATCTGCCTTATTCACTGTATCTGGCAACATGCAAGTTCTAACTGGTTCCCCAAATCAAAATGACCATGCAGGTAAATGTTGTGGATCAGTTTACAACATCAAGCCACCCTTCACAACACAACTATATTCTCAAGAAACTATATTATCAGGGCTTCAAAAACTGTTTCAGAAAGCAGCAAGAGTGATGAGATAAATGTGTTCTAAGTGAAGCAAAATTGTTTTACTTTTTAGATGGGAATTAATGCTAATGTCTTTCATTGTAATAATTAAAACTAAATATTCACTGTAGTTTTGGAACATTATATATAATTTCAATATTTTTAAAAATCTGGAATAGTTCTTGTGCTTTTATCAGCTTTAAGATCTTTAAAATAATACAGTATAGTTACTTTGTAGAATGCTGTTCCATTTAGATTTGTCTTTATTTCTTGAAATTTAAAAATTTGTATAGCTTTAGCAAGAACATTGCAGAAGTGGTACTGACATCTTCTGTGTGTTCAAAAAATGTTGCTTTGTCTCTTTAATGATGATGCTAGCATTTACTATGTGAATAATGGTATTTATTAACTCTCCTGCTATTAAATGTGTTATTAGTTAATAAGCACTAATCATCTTATGGAAGATTACTTTGAGGTTATGTGAATATCCTGTTTTTCATCAGTCTTCCACATTCCTTTTGGTGACATCAGTTCTCAGTATGATGACTGTCAAATGTTGAAGTTCCAACTCTATTGTGAAATTTAGGTTGTCATGAAACCTCTCTCTCTTTATGTATTCACCTATGTTTTCCAATTATCATACTACAGTAATGTCATAAAGTCTTATTTTAGTCAAAGCAAGTCATTATGATCATGTATTTCAATTGCTTCAAATTCAATCAGTGAGACCTCCTCTAGGTTCATTGCTTGTCTTTGACATGCCTCTTCAGTAGTTTTGGCACAGTAAGATGCTCTCAGATTTTGTGATTTCTGTCAGGCCTGCAGTCAAGCCCTGCTCTCTGGAAAGATCTGGCTTCTTGGTAGTTAGAAACTATTATTTAGCTACTGTGTGCACTGTGTGAGGAAGAAACATTATATTGATGCCTTTTCAAGGAAGCAGATAAAACATACATGTAATTATATATATATATATGTATATATTCATCTGTATATTTCTAATCTTACCATTGCTAAAGCTTTATCATTTTGGAGCACTTTTCATTCTTACACTTTCCATTGCATTTCAATTCCATCTCTCCTTTCAATATTTAAAAGTCACATTCAACAAGGAGAAACTTGTCTTCCATTTTCTTTAATTTTTTCATTTTTTTAATATTGTCTTTGTGTCATCAAACACCTCACCTTGAGAGCAGAAATCTGGGTTCTGGTCTCATTGTTTCCCATATCGGTATACTGGCTGTAAATTCACACTAAAGGAAAGGGGAAAGAAGAGAGACAGAAGATGGTAGACCGACAAGGGAAGAGGGATAAAGTAGAGCAGTCCACTCGGAAAGCTCTGGTCCAGAATTTTGCCTGCCGACCCTGATAGCCGGTGCATGGCCAGCCCCCACATCTTGTTGCCCACTGTCCTTGTGTTGTGTGAAGTAACTGAAAGGTAGATGTTCAAGAAGGTATAGAGTTGAAGGAAGATTACAGCTAGTGAGAAATACTGATTCCAGTATTTGATTCATCACTGTATGAGTGATTTTGCCCAAAATGTTACCAGACATACTACCTTCTGTCATCAATGGATATAACAACACAGATCTTGGCTAATTCACTAATTTAATTACTTTAGGCTTAATGTTGATTTTAAGAGTTCAGTAGAAATTAGAGTCTTTGAGTCCTATTCACACAATATAAGACTCTGTTTCCCAGCTTCCTCGTTAGTTAAGTGGGCCTGAAACTAACGGCAGACAAGCTTAGAAGTGAATATGTAATTTCTGTGCCAAAATCTTAAGATAAAGCTGCAGGTCTTTCCCATCATTTTTCCTCTGATGCCTACTGGTTGAAATACAATGAGGAGTCAGAGAAACTATGGGCTACAAAGAGGGAGAAGCAAGAGCCTCTGAAATGCATTTGAAGTAGATCCACCTGTCTTTCACTAACAGAAAGCAAGAAATAATTATATGGAGGTCACTATACAGTCTTCTGTATTCATGGTTCCACACTCACATATTGAAATGCTGAATAAAAATATTAGAAAAAGAACTGTGTCTGAGCTGAACATGTAGTCTTTTGCCTTGTCATTATTCCTTAAACAGTGCAGTGTGATAACTTACACATTTACATTGTTTGAAATATCATGAATAACCTAGAGATAATTCTAAAGTTTATGAGAGGTTGTGCATAGATTATATACAATACTGTACTATTTTTTTTAATTTAAAAAGATTAAAATAAAGAAAAACAATAAAAATACAGGATTTCAAAGCAACATAATAGGAAATTAACAATAGTCATTATATTATATATTGTTATCTGGAAATAATTCCTCAGATTATGTAATACAGGCATGTAAAACAAATCAAATATAAGCCCTCGGTTTCTTTCAGTGAACTAATAGAATTAATAGTACAATTATTTTAGCTGTTTTTTTGTATATATATATACTCCCTTCTTTCTTTTTTATTTTCCAGTCCCAGTTGTTCTTCCCTTTTGAACAGTATTTTATACAAGGAACTTGAGCATTTGTGAACTTTTCTACCTGTGGGGGTCAGGGACAGGAGTCCTATGAATACATGACTATTCTCCTGATGGTCTGTTTATTACAACACTAATTCCAGTTATCAAAACTCTTTTGAAACCAATTTTTTACAGTATTTTACCTTCTGAATATAGTTCTACATATGTAATATGGGCTTTCTGAGTAAGATCATAAAACTCATACGGGGCATACATGAAATTCAAGAAGGATTTTCTGGAAGCAGTACTTCTTACTTGAGGCTTATAAAGTAAATGTTAATTAGGCAGGTGGGAAATGAGCGTTCACATTAGAGACAACAGCATATATAAATGTAAGAGAAATGAGCCAATTTCATGTTCAAGAATGAGGTGACTATTGTTCAAAATGTGTGAAGAGAGTAAATGGAAAGCTAGATGCAACTATACGTATTATGCCAACTTTTCTTCTGTACATGGAGTTATTCAGATGCAACACTGCTGAAAACTGTATTTATATACTTTATTCTTGATATCAGTTTATTTCTTCTCTTCACTACAGTCTCCTGTGTAAAGAAAGAGATGTAGAATAAATTATCATACACAATTAGTACTGCTTATAAAAAGTTAAACTTGAATGAAGCCATTACTATCAGTTCTATGTGTCATATTTTTAATAAATTAACGTTAGCTCACTGGCTTTAATGTATCTTATTAGTATTCAGGAGCCTTTTCTTAATGAGAGGTCCAGGAAACTGTTGATTTGTTTCAGTAAAGAAATTATTGACATGAGGATATTCATTTTATGGGGAAATTAAGACTGGTTGTATTCCAGAAATATTTGGATTTTAATCTAAAGGATAATTACAAAAGTTTTATAGGTCTTATGAACTTTGTATAACAAAGGGAGTCTGATATTCTAAAGTACCAGCAGGAGGTTTGGTTTAGGCTATGGATTGATATATCTCCAAGTATTTGGTATTATTTCACAAGCTTAGTAACCACAATATATTTTTCTAATAAATACAAATCATGGTATACGGTGGAAAAATACTAAAAAAGGTTTTTAATGTACAAGAAGCCTTTATTTATGTCCTAGAATCCACAGTAAATCAACACAAAAGTTAAATGGTTGTACTGCTTTCTTGTCTACTTAATTTCCTCCTCACCCGTTCTCCATTACTTTTTCTGTTTCATTGTCATTGCCCTAATTCATGCTCTCATTGTCTCCTATCAAACCTAATCAATTTTTATATTCCTCTATCTCTACAATATGCTTTTCACCTTGATGCTGGAATTTCAATTTAAAATCTAATTTTCTGTCAATACATCTAAAATCCTTTACAATGGATATTAACAATCTAACAAAGAAATTCCACATTTCTTGGTACAGTTTATAAAGCTTTAATCTTCTTCTTGCCTTTTTTGCCATAAAGTTCTATTTGTAAGTTTGTAATTAATTCATTGTTACAATGTTCAAAAATTTTGTAATCATTTCCTCTACTTCAGAACAATTTCACTATCCCAAAAGGAAACCTTAAAACTACCAGCTTGTTATCACCTTCATGCCTAGACCCACTAATATACTTTTAGCTTTTTTGGAGTTGCTTATTCTGTACTGTGTGTATACATGGAATTATATGAAATGTCCATACTAGCTTCTTAAATTTGTTTCCTTTCATAACTGTCTCTTACAACCTTAGATTTCAAAAATAACAGTGAACATATATGTATTTCTATTCATAGTTGTCTGGGACCCCAGCTCTTTCTAAATTGTTACTGCATTATAGAATTTCCTTAATATTCAAATTCCAGTCCCATAGAAGGAGACACCAAACTCATGTACACTGGTTGACCATTTTTTTTCTCTTAGAAATCTTCTTCACTTTCTCACTCCTGGTGTGCAATCCTGTGGCTGACCTTGGTAGGCAGGTTATTTCCTCCCTCACACTATCAGTTGTTGGTGTCTTTTATAGCTGCTGTGATTGCTGTGTTTCTCTGGCCTCAGACAAATGACCCCATACTTCCATCACTTGGTTCTCACCAGGTGAGCATTCACAGAGGCTTTTAGTGTTTGGACCCCTGTTATAGCTCTGACTCAAAGAGTGATACGGTACAGTACTTTTGTTATTAAAGTTGAATAAATGAAGATTATTCAGGATATCCATTACTTTAATGAGTTCTGATAGTTTGTGACTATCAAGGACTTGATTATATGTATTTTCTCAGATCTTCTGGTAACAAATTCATTCTATAAAATACTTTACAATTGAACAATTTGATCTCTATTTTGTTACTGAAGTTATGCTGGGTAGACTATATGACATTGAATATCACACATCTTTTGGCCTAGCTTCATGGCCACAGTTAAAAGACGGTGGGAAATATAACTTTGATCCTATGTGCACATCCACATAGCTAAATATTTGGTTCTTGCTTACTCTTTCTTTGAGTAAAAAACACTAGATATTGGAAGACAGCAGTATCATAGACCATAATATGCTCCTCAATTACCCTTGTGAATGAATACACTCCTTTTCGGGTATAGAAGCTATTCATCTCATATCCCAAAGTGAAAACTCAAAGACTCATTCAGTTGCTATATGTACCCTGAAAGTACATGAACTTTAGTGTATTAGTGCTAAACTTTAACAAGTCCAGTTATCGTTCTTCACGATTCTGTGATCCATCTCATACCCAAAATGTGACACTAGAGTAGAAACAAGATAATCATCATGAAGTTCCAATCTACATTGTCAAATTTCGCAATTTTCCATTCTCATTTTAATATTTGTTAATGTATGTAATGGGGACCCTTACTTTATTGCTGACATGTTTTTCACATTACTCTTTTTTGGCTACTAGTATGACTAGAATTCTATCAATTTTTTCAAATATATAGCTTTTAGTTTGATTTTCGATTGTTTCAGTTTTCAGCTTCAGTGTTTTCCATAACTTTATTATTCCTTTTTTTTTTTTTTTTTTTTTTTTGTATCAGGAATCAAACTCATGACCTTCGCTTGCCAGGAAGGCACTGGTGCCACTAAGCTGTGTATCCCCAGCTCTATTTCCTTCTTTTTGTTTCTTTGGGTTAATCTCTTTATTCTCTGATGCTTTAAACTAGCACTTGGACTAATGATTTAACATTTTACAAGTCAAAAATTTAATGCAAAAGTTTCTCTTCAAACATTTATTAGCTGCATCTTGAAAATTTTAATGTCTTAGTTATATGATCATGCATTTTTTTTCTTCAGACTTCCTTTCTTATATTATCATCCCTTATACATGCCTTGTTTGATATTCAAATATTTTGGGATTTCTCAGGTATGTGTTTGTTATTTATGTCTAGTTCAATTATGTGATGACTAAGTTACATATTTTGTATGAATTTTTTATTTTTCTAATTTAAGGTGTATTGAATTGCTTAGTTTATAGTCTGTCTTCATAAAAGTTCCATACATGCTGGAGAGCAATGAATATTCTGAATGTACATACATATGTATGTATGTGTATGTATGTATGTATAAAGTTTCCCATTAAAATAGCAATTAAGGCTGTTGTTTCTCAAATCTTCCATAAACTTTGTGATGATTTTGCCTTCTTTGTTACTGTTGTGGTTAGGGGATTGCAAGGAAAACAAGACAGTATAGGATACCAAATTTCTAGTATTATTATATTATGGTCAGCCAAAGAGTAAAATACAAGAAATGCAAGAAATTTGTCCACCCACTAAAGACCTAGAGAATTCAACCAAGGGCATAGCTCCCACAGCAATGTCTGTATGAGTACAGCTGAAGACCTAGAGCCTGTGACAGTGCTCCCCACAAGTCCAACTGTTAAGGCCTAGCAACCATGACAGTGACTCATGCAAGTCTATTTCATGGATCTGAAGGCCCCGACGTCAGCTGTGGAATCTAGGAAATCTGTTCCAGCAGGATGAAGCAACATTCAAAATAAGGACCAGCGCTCTCCCAAAAAGTACCACAGCCGTCCTCAGCAGCAACGAGGTCCCAGGTACCTCCAGTGATGAGAACAGCTGAACTCATATCAGGAAGCTAGCATAACAGATTTTTCCTGGAGGTTGAGCAGCACACATATTCCCCTCCAGATCCAGAAAGTGATGCTCAAAGTAAGGACCAGAGCTCCCGCTAAGTGAACCATAGTCATTCTCAGTGACAAGGTCTCAATCTCCTCCAATGATAACAGCTGAATTCATATTAGGGAAGCCAGCATGACAAGCTCCTCCAGAAGAACCAACAGCTCTAAACAACAACATTTAGGAGAACCCACAATGCTACACTCTTCCTTGCCAGGTCTCTTTTTTATGCTGGCAAATTTACTCAGGTGTGCCAGCTACACTCAGCACCACACTGATTGAGTTCAGCTGTGTTTAAATTGATCACCAGTTTTTAATCCATAACAATCTAAATTGGTCAACTTGATAACCATACACATGTACTTAAACCATAATCTAGTGGCAGATTTGTAAAAGGTTAACATATCTTGGTCTATTCAGAGCTATAGATAGATAGATAGATAGATAGATAGATAGATAGATAGATAGAATGGTAGACAGACAGATAGATCGACCTGTATATAGAATTGTAATTGCACTCATTCCCATGCCAAAAGCAAAATATTCAAAGGGTGACCAAAATTGAAAGTTAAAACACAATACTTTGGTTAATTAACCTGATTACAAACATATATCTAAAGACAACATTAAATCATATTAAAAGAACTATTATAATCACAGTCCTTGATTCCCATAAACTTTTAACATGGTGTGTGGCAAGACTAAAGTACAGGGATACCCTGATAATCAAATAAACTCTTCCCTTCAGGTGAAAGCTTCAGTTCATTTTTCCATTGTCCTATTCTCAAACCACATTCTCCTCTGTATCATCACTGTAACCCATAGCTCCACTAGAACCTTCTCTTTGGAGAAATGTTTCAAATCACTCTCCCCCGCTCTTTGCTCTAAATTTCCGACAGAGATCTGGTCAAAAACTTTCATCAGTTATTATGCTACCATCGCAACAGTGGACTGCACTAAAATGTTTTTGCCACAAAGGTAATATCTCCAAACACAAGCAAAATGCGGAACAATTTCCTACCAAAGCACAATACACTACCTGGGATCCACCAGAGATATAGTTCTCAATATAAGTCTCTTGAGCTTCATCTTAACTCCCAGCATTTCCGTCAGTACTCTGATTTTCCAGGCGCAGACCAAAGTCTCCAATATAATTTACAGCATTCAGAGTCTGTCTCTTAGGCCAGTCTCTCAAAATCTTTCCAAACTGATTCTGAAGTCTCTTTCTTTAGCCTCATGGCCAGGCAACGTAACTGCAATGACTTCACTCCCCTGGTACCAATTTTGTATTAGTCATGGTTGCACTAGAGAAATAGATATAAACACAAGATATACAAATGTATAAGAAATCACAAGATTGACTATGATGGTCAGCCACTGAATTGGATGAGGAAGTATGCAGAGGGTGTCTGAATCATAGAGGCCAAAGAATACAATCCAAGGCCTGGAGATCCCTGCAGTGTCTCATGCAAGCCTGCACTAGGAAGCTGATGAGTCTGTGATGAAAGGCTGAAGAGTCCATACCAGAAGGCTGAAGGATCCAGAGCAGAAGCAAGTCTGTTCTGAAAGCCAGGAGACAATGTCCAAGCTGAAGGCAAAGAAGGAACTTCTTTGAAGAACAGAACCTCTTCCATCTTTCCTCCTTCCCTTTTATACCACCCAGGCGACGAGCCAACCTCAGGTGGGTCTTCTACACCCTAGAGTGTAGAACTGCTAAGCCAATTTAGTTAAGCTTCTAAATGTTTAAAGTTGGCACAGTCAACCAATCACTACAGTTACTAAGTGCTAATGTCTTCAAAATCACTGTACGTTGGATTAGTATAGGTAGGTATTAGTGCTAAGCTATTTGACATGTACTTTAAGATCGTGATGTTCTATGCATACAAAATTAAGATTTAAAAAAATTTCTTCTGGGAAAAATGACTCCATTATGTTACATTTTATTCTGGATATTATTTCTTGTTCTGAATTCTATTTTGTCTGAAAATAATACAGCCACTTGAGCTTTCATTTGGTTGAAGATTATTACATCTCATTCCATCCTTTTGCCTTTATGATATGTGAAATTTTATGTTAAAGTGGCACAATGGACTGAATGCTTCTGTGTCTCCCAATTAATTCATTTAAACCCAAATCTCAGTGTGATAATTTTAGGGTGAGGTGGGTCCTTTGGGCCATGAGGGTGTAAGCCTATTCATAAAGAATGCCAGGTTACCTAGTAAGAAATGCAAGGAAACCATGAAAAGTCTATGTCCTGTGAAGAGGACTTTCACCACAACCCCATCGTTCAGCCACCCTGCTAAACCTGTTTTCCGCCTGCCAGGCTCCAGAACTGTGTGAAGTAAGTTTCTGTGGTGTTTAAAAGCTACCCAGGCTATGGTACTTTGTTATGACAGCCATATCTAAAATGAGTAGGTTCCTTGACTATGACATGTAAGTATGTGTTTTACTTTTTATCCATTGTGATAACTGGTATGTTAGAATATTCATACTGAATGTTATTATTAGTTTGGATTAAAACTTACTAAGTATTATGTGTTTGATACATTATTTATTTAATTTTTCTTCTTTTTCTGATTTCTCTTAGGTTAACTGCATATTTTAAAAATTAATTTTATGTCTTTTCTTTCAACATTTTTAATGTCACTTGATTGTCTTCCAATTTCTATGCCTCCTGTAGAGGAGTCTTTCATAATCCCAATTCTTTTGCTACTGTATTTAATTAGATTTGGTTCTTTGGATACTTTGAAGGACTTCTTTTTTTGTCTTTTTCTTTCTCAAAGTGGAAGTTTGGTTTATGTGTGACCAAAAGTTAAAACTACCGAACTACGTATCATACACTCTGAAAATGTACTACAAATTCGTGTGCTATCCATGCAGGGGATTCTTCTTTCTTCTATTTTATAATCAGTAATTTGAGCAAAATGTACCTATGAAGGATAATTTTATATTTTTCTTACTTTTTCTTAGCTTCTTGGATCTCTTATTTATTGCCAATCAAAAATTTTACAAAGTTACTGTATTTCCTTCTCCTTGCAGATATCTGCTTACTGTAAAATTTCAGCCAGCATATTGCCCTTGTGACTATTACACACACATTGGCTGAATAAAATTTGTGAACTTTCTTTTTCCATGGATTCTTTTTACTGGGAACACTGCAGAGTATATCCCCAAAATATTAAAAAAATGGAATTAAAAATAGTAATAAGCTTAAAAATCAGCCAAAATCTCTGAAAATCCTGTATACTCTACTCTTGTTCTGAAAAAGAAAAACAAAAAAAGGAGGCTCTCTTTAAGTAATCTTCAATAAGGTGTAAGTAGGAGGCAACATCTTTGATTTCATGTTTGCTACTATGGTGTCTCTAAAACCTTGATAAAAAATTTTAGTGAAAAAAAATTGGTTTCATATTCCTTAATTTTTCTGAGATTCCTAATACTGATTCTTCAGTTTAAGAAATGAAATGAATTCAGCTTTCCAATATATTAGGGTCAAAATTAATAGATTCTCACTCTCTTTAGATTGCAAGCTGTATATACAGTGCAACGATTTGCACACCTGTATAATATTCAGTATGTGAAACTGATTAACTGAAGCCTCAAATCATTCATCTTTCCTGGGACACTACTAAGAGATAAATAAAGAATGTAATACACAGCAAGATTGTTAGTATTTCTGATCATTTTTTAATCAGTAGACTCAGAAATGTGTTGTCTTTGCATGCATTAAGACAAGTTTTACCAAATATTTGCCACATATCAAAAATCATTGACTTTCATAATGTGACATTTGTGGGTACAGTCTCTTGCATTCTTAAAGGGAATGTGTGGTATTTCTTATTTTGTTAGTAAGACATTCTATTTTAAGAAAATGAAATGATAGGATATAGATTTTTATGTCACAAGAATACAAATTAATAATTAAATTTAACTTATATAAAATATAAAACCAGAGTCCTGTATAAAAGCAAGATAAATGAAGTTAACCAATACAGTCATTAGACATCCAAAAATTTCTCAGTGTATACTCTGTTATCCCTAGCAAGTTTCTTTTATCTACATGTTCCAAAATGTTTCAGTCACATAATTATATTCCAGTAAGAAAGATGAAAGGAAAAGGAAAGTTACAAGTTTTCCTTTTTACAACTTAATATGACTGTTGCATGCATCATTTCTGCTCTTGTTCAATTATCAAAACTTGTATAAATGGTAGTACCTTTTAGTGATATGTTCTAGAAAAATACATATTTGATTTCCAGCAACTGTTTACTTAGCTATTTCTTGTTTTAGCCTATTATTGAGAATAACATACTGGATATTGGGAAATAGCAAACATTGCCATATATTTCCTATAAATTTGCTTTACTATTGTCCTTTGTCTGAAGTGAGTACTTTCTTTTTTCTGATATATCAAGTCACCTCTTTTTTTTGAGCTTCATTTGTATTTAAGTATCTTACAGAAGTTTTTATTGAACTATTTGATGCAACAAAGTTAGTTTTATCCCTTGTCATTTTTTAGTGTTTTCTAGACAATTTCAATCAGATTGAAAAATACTGTTGGGCAGACTGTTTCCTACTTGTTTGGTACTCCATGCATCTAGTAAGAATCTGCTAGTCATAGAGGACTGTAATAGTGATGAAGAATTAATGTATTGTTCATAAACAGATGAATATTTGAGAGAATGATTAGATAAATAAGGAATTAATAAATGAATAAATGGCAACTAAGTAATAATAAATGAACAGAATTATAATTTTTAATAAGTACTTGATTTATAATTGTTTTAATATACATACAAAATGAGAAAGTAAGTGTATGAATTATGCAGTAATTGAAAAGGTGACTGGACTGTTGAATGAATGGGTTGTTCACAACTGTTTAATATAGTTAAATGACAGAATTGAATGCATAAATGAAGCAATAATTGAATGAGTGAGTACACTGTTTAATGATCAGTTGTTCGGTATGTGCATGAATGATTAGCTGAATAGCTGAGCTGACTCATGGATGACCAATGAGTCAGTGGAAGAGTGAAGAATGTATATGTGATACACGAATGGATGATTGTATGAATGGAGTGGATAGTCACAGGGAATGCAGTAGATGAATAAACCATTAAATTGCTGAACCATATACAAAAGTATATTGGTGAATATATATTAGGTGTATCCTACAGAAGTGTATAACTTAATCGACACTTCTCCCATGTGAAATTTAAAAGCTGGGTTTATTTCACCTATCAGTGAAGAACTCTGTTTTTTAATGAGCTGCTAAAGTTGCATACACCTCAGGTACCTGATTTCTAAATTCATGTTATAAGAAATTTCTTGCAAGTTTTCCTGGAAGAAGATAAGGTCTTATATAATGTGCCTGGCACAAAGCATGTGATTCATAAACAGTAGTTGGTTTTGCATCAAATACTCAGCCAACCCTTTTTTCCTATTCAGCATTTCACTGAACTCTGGATGTGCAAGTAAATATATATGTAGTCTTGGACGGGCCTTCTTGGATACTCCCATTAGTCTGGGTAGACAGGACATATGTATCAAGGGATTATCATCATTAAAATGAAGGAAATGTTCAGTACCAGATGACAAATGTGTGAGGAACTGAAAAAGGGAAAGTTCATGAATAGTCAAGTAAGTCTTAGAATGTTATGTTTGAGTTTGGGAAGTAAAGAGAAGGAGGATTAAATTAGCAGAGAGGAAGTGATAACATCCTGCCCATACTTCTCATTAAATTGCAAATTATCTGAAGAATCTCAGAGGAAAAATGAATAATTAGTGAGCATTCTGTTTATCTGCAAGAAAAATGAGATTTCAAAAACAGTTCAATGAATGACCCAAGGACAGACCATGACTTTAATGCTGGCACAGTTGCAAATGGCAGCCTCAGTTCTTGGCTGCTGTATCCCTTTGGACTTGCCAGAGTTCTTAAGTCAAGCAAAAAACAAAAATGCTCTTCATTTTTCTGAGGACAATTTGGTTGAGTTAATGTGATAAAAAATAAATAAACAAACCACTGGACCAGCTGAGTTGCTTGTGCATTGCCCTCATGGTTTACTCACCTGTCTGGATGCAGGGAACAATATTCTAAAACAGTGAGTTCATTCATGTTACCTAGTCTGTGCTCTCCTTATTATATCATCTGTCTCCAGTTAAGACTATTAAATCAACTTGACTTGGCTTGATTCATTTGTTTGGGGCATGCTTGCAGAATTTCTCAGCCATAGATCCAGAGATCCCTCCCCTATCCCTGGCAGATATAAATTAGTGATGGAATTTTTCAGGTAATTTAGACCTCAAAATGGGAGCCAAATAGGTTCAAAGCTGAACTACCAGAACTATAGATGTCTTCTTTGTGGGTGCACCTTATCTGAGCTTGTTTCCTAGTCAGTGTCATGGAAGTGCTATTATCTGTGGACTGACTTACTCTCCTTCACCAGGGATCCTGTTTCCTATGGTGATGGAATCAGACGGTGGGTGATTTTATATAAATTCACTTTTGGCTAATTGTTTATACTCACTACAATCCCAAAATGTCATTTGGTATTAGGCCTGAGCTGCCATTCACTGGAATCTTTACTCCCAGCTCTGCCAAATGCTATCAAAAGCAGTTATCACTGCCAGGTCACAAACTGTGATAGGAATTCAGGATATATAGAAATTCAGGAATTTTTTCCAAATTTCCCAAAATATTTGGACATCCTGAGTTTTCCAAGCCATTTTCATGCTTCCTCTCTTGCCCTGCTACTGTCTATTCTCAATGTTGCAATCAGGGTAATCCCTTTAAATTATATGTTGTATTTGTTGTATGAAATATTAGCAAAAGAAATCTTTTTATCTGTACCATCTAACATGGAAAGCACAGTCATACCACTGACCTCATAAAAGCATGACAACAGATTTGCAAAAGAAGCCAGCATTTATTTTAAAAGTTAATGATTGGCTTACTATTGTACACTTAGAGGCAGAAAATATGGGTCTTTTATGTTAAGTCAAGTAATTATATTCTATGTTAACTTTGCTCATTTTCATTTTATCTTTTCTAGATAAGAAAAGTAAAATGGTGAACTGAGTTAGATGTGTAATGTAATTCATAACAAAATATTTCATAGAGTTGTTTCACTGAAGTATTTTCTTTCCACTGAATATAAAATATGACAGTATTGTGAGTGTGACTCTAAATTAAATTGAATAGACAAAATGTGAAGTTGAAATTGTTTTATAATGCCAATAGTGTACAGATTTCTGTGTAATACAGCACTATAGAATACATTTGTATAACTTATCAGTGTGTATATCTAAGTCATTAGTGTAGGAAAAAAACAGATTCCACCAATTCCAGATGGAAATATAATTGTCTAAAATATAAATATATATTAAAACAATAACTGAACTTAACTTCGAAATATTTGTGACATTGGTAATGTTGAAAAAAGAAAAACTTTACACGTGGGAAGATCTCATTTGTGTCTTTACTATACAAAATTTAGAAATATCTCAGCCTTTAAGAATTATTTTATAGCCTGCAGCCCTTCCAGGGAGAGAACCAGCAGTGTCTCCTGAGATCCATGCCATGTTGGAACTTAGGACGCTGGGAAGCCAAGCAAGCACCTCTCCTCCCTGGTAAGCAGAGGCAGTGGGGCAGACTGCAGCCCTTCCAGGGGGAGAACCAGCAGTGTCTCCTGAGATCCACGCCATGTTGGAACTTAGGACCCTGGGAAGCCAAGCAAGCACCTCCCCTCCCTGGTAAGCAGAGGCAGTGGGGCAGACTGCAGCCCTTCCAGGGGGAGAACCAGCAGTGTCTCCTGAGATCCATGCCATGTTGGAACTTAGGACCCAAAGCACCTCCCCTCCCTAGTAAGTGGAGGCATGAGGCACACTGCAGCCCTTCCAGGGGGAGAACAAGCAGCAGCTCTTAAGATCTGTGCCATGTTGGAACTTAGGACGCTGTGAAACTGATGACCATCCTGCCAGCTCCCTGCTAAGCAATAGTGAACCTACTGCTACATGTCCTAGAGTCAAATATCCCACTTCCCCTATCCGCCCACCCCCCGCCCATTAGCAAATGGGAACCAGAAATCTAAGCGTCTCCTGGGAGGTTGGCCATAGCAAATAAGAGGGACTTCCTTCTACCATTTCTTTGAAGGCAAATATTTTTATTACTGTTTTGCTCTTTTCTGATTAATGGTATTGCTGTATTCAATATTCTGTTTTGATAAGTTCTATAGTGTTCTATCTTTCATCTCATTTTGATATACGTGATCGAAAGAACAACTATTATAAAGATAACAAAATATACTGTGATACCTGTTACTGTTATCCCGGTAACCCGCTGTGAAGTTCTGTACCAATTTCACTGTACGATCTTAGTTGGCTTTATTCTGACTTATTCTGTTGTATACTTTCAAAATAAAATTTAAAAAAAGAATTATTTTATAGGGGCTAAGGATTTAGTTCAGCAGCATAAATGCCTGCTTTGGAAGTGCATGGTCATCCAGTACCAGGAAAAAAAAAAAAAAAAAAAAAAAGAATTACTTTATATAAATCTATCTCCTTCCCTCATGCTAATTTAATTTTGTAAATGAATTTTGAACTTTATGTTTACATTTTATCTAAAGTCAATTTAGAATTTGTGATGAAACTATTCAATTATTAGAGTAATACATGTTACTTAAAATTAAATTAATAGAAGTACAGGTAGTGATAACAAAGATTCCAAAAATAGTATTGAAATTTATTCTACAAATATAAAAAGACTGATAGAAATTAAGCTCCACATCGTGTTCTAATTTTTAAATGCCAAAATTGTATCTTGTTCTGTCTCAAATTATGTAAGAAGTCATTTTATGGACTGGTACATTTATATTCAAACCACAAATATATGAAATTGAGAGCACAAAGGATTTTTAGTATAAAACTATTAAAAGTATCATAAAAACTGCATGAGTTTTGTTTTACAAAATTATTTGCCAATGACAGTATACTGAAGAAAAAGAAGACTGCTCTTGTAAGACCATTTGGATTTAAGTACTTACACATTTTAATGTAAAATATAACTAAACATGTCCTTCATTAAGCAGAATGTGTTCCGATGAATTCCAACTAAGCAAAATGTTTTATTTGCAGTGAAAGTATTTTCAGAGAAAACTTATAGTGTATAACAATGATTCTTAAACTTTCTTGTCTCATAGCACTTTTTACTCCAAAAATTACCTAATACTCCAAAGTAATTTTGTTTAAGTATGTTGTACAGTTGATATTTTTAAAAATTAAAATCCAAATATTTGCTTATTTATTTTAAACTTTAAATACTTGCTTATTTATTTTAAACTTTAAAACTTCAAATATTTGCTTATTTATTTTAAATAGTAACTCATTTTGTTAATACCAATATTTCAACCTAAAACTTGTGTATTTTCATAAGAAGAATCCACAGCTTTAAAGATGGCATAATTTTTACACTTCAAAAATTGTGTAATATATATTATTTAATAGAGAGCACTGGATTGTTAGATTATGTTGTCTTCTGTGGAACTAACATGTCAGGAAGACTGAGTAAAATTCTCCCATATGTTTGTGTGAAAAGACAAGGAAGAACAATGCCAGTTATATATGCTTTTATATTTAAATAAATAATATATTTTATATATAATAATTATAAAAGTAATAAATATAAAAACACATTTTAAATATAATATATAGCTACATATTATATATTTATGTAAATTTTTCAACTCCATTTAAAACGCCATCGTCAGATATATCTCGCTGAACTAATAATCATGTGAATAAACAATTTAAGTCCCTCAGCAGACTTTGGACCTCATTCTCATTATGACTGCTGTTTTCTTCAGGGAGAATCAGCTAAAGTTGTAAAGAATTTCAGTAACAAAAGTAAAATCTTTAAAATCACTGTAACAATTTTACAATAGTAGTATTTTGAACTTAATTTTTAACAGCAATTCTATTAGACAAAAGTATGTCTAAAAAATTGATGAAAGTATGAAATTTACACCAATTATTATTCAGGTCATATAATTTTAATATTCAGATAATTAATATAAAAACAATATAATAGATAAGATAAATATATCATTTTTATAAATTTTTAATGCACATTTTAAAATTAAATATGTATCTTTACTGAAAAAAGTTATTATTTATCAATGTTTTACACATAAATGGAAACGTTTCTATAGATAAGCACTTCTGTTTTCTTGCAGGTCATTTGTGATATCCCTAAGTCAGGGTCTTTCTTATAGGTCACACTCTTAATCAATAAACAAAAATCAATATTCATTGCATACTGAATAGAATTATAGGATTTGTTCATGCTTTTAAAGAAAACTTCTCCATGAAAACAATATCACTTTTTCTTTTTTACCTGGAGAAATTTTAGTTAATATTTTAGTCCTTTTAATATTAACATCCTTGTCCAATAATAGATTTCAGTTTTCATATACAGCATATCATTTAAGCAAATATTCATTCTGCAATGCACACAAAACACCAGTCAAGACAGCACTAATCATCATAATCTAAATCCTCTCCCTGTGTCTGATGTGATCCAGTTGATGGCCATGCAATTTCTGTATGTAGATTTTTATCATAGCCTGCAGATAAACATAGCTCTTTTGAGTAACTGCTTTCTTCTGATACTATGGTGCTATCTCAATCCCCAGGGTCAATCATAATATCATTTTGATTCTTTCTCATCTGTCATCCATAACTAAGTTCAAAGTCTTGTCATCTATCACCTAGAGTAGTTCAAGTGACTTCCCAAGTTTCTTTCTCATTTATTATTTTAGCTTTATACGGTTCATTTTATGAACTATAGGCATAGAAATCTTTGTAAATGGAAATTTGTACACATCTCTCCTTTCTAAATGCTTGGTGGATCCTTTTGTCATATTATGGTCTTTTCCATACAGTTTCTGATCATGATGTGAGCAGATTGCTTGATTCTGTTTTTCTCAGAATGTTGCCTTAATCTGAAATACCTGTCTCTCAGTAATGTCATTTGGAAAATTCCTACTCAACTTTGAAACCTTACTTTTAAGTCCTTCTCCAACTCACTTTGACACTGTAAGGTCCATGCTTTTTAGTATTTGCATAGTACATTCTGCATTGTTTGGTCAGAGCACTTTTCACTTCCCATAGAAATGCTTATTATGAGTAGAGAGCACTTACTAAACTCCAAACATTAGTTGCAGTATGTTATATATTTTCATTCATTAGCTTGATTTTCACAGTAAGCAAATTAAGTAAGTGCTTTTAGTGACCACATTTTACAGATACAGAAACAGGGTCAAGAGGGAACATGGCAGAGTTGAAAGTGGCAGCAGTTCATTACTCTGTGATTTGGAAAGCAGACACTGGAAAAGAACAACTTGAAGAATAAAGGAGAGAGAGAGAGAATTAGACTCTTTGGAATCAGGAAAGAATTCACAGGAACGTTAAAAGCCATAGGGAAGTTGAAGAAATGTCTCACAACAGGGAGAAAGAAGCATGCCAGTGTACACAATGTTTCCCTTGCTACTTACTGGAGCCTTGTGGGAAAAGAGCCTGACTCTGGTTTGACTCCAGGGACTCCAGGCACTAGGCTGGCAGTTGCATTCTACAGGGATACTGCGGTTTTGCTCTGAGGGCGGAGATCACTACCACATCTTCTGTTCAATATGGTTCTTGAAACACTAGTGAGAGCTATCAGGCAAAAGAGGGAAATGAAAAGGAACATATGGAAGAGGGGAAGAATTTGAGTTATCATTATTTGCAGATGATGTGATCCTCTTCCTCAAAGACCAAAAAATTTATCAAAGGCTCCCTGAGTTGATAGTCAAAATCAGTATCACAGCAAGATACAAAGTTAACAAACAAAGGTCAATAGCATTTTTACACACCAATAGAAACCACACCAAGAATGAAATTAGGGGAGAAATACAATATTTTAGTGAATATGTGTGCATCAAGAAAAATGAAATACTTAAAAATACCAATGAAAGATATATACAATAAGAACTTGAGTACTGTAAAAGGTAATTAAAGAGGACATATTAGTTGTACCTTTGTGCTAATTTTAAATTTCATATATTATAAAAGTGGGTGAATCTTGTTTTTCTTTGTCTGTTTTATTTCACTTATCATGATGATCTCCAGTTCCATCTATTTTCTGCAAATAATATAATTTCATTCTTCTTTTTGGCCAAATAATATATATTGTGTATATATTTTCTTTATCCATTCATCCATTGATGGTCATCTAATTGATTCTACAGCTTGAGTATTGTAAACTGTGACATAACAAACATGCTTATTTAGATATTGCTATAGTATGCTGATATCAATTCTCTTTTTTAATTTTTTTTTAATTTTAAAGAGATTAAGACAAAACAGGACATAACAGAACAAAACAATATAAGCAACACAGTATTTCACCAGAAGACAACCCGTAATTAACAGTAGCTACCACAATGTCTCTTTTTTTGAAATAGTTGAGCATATAACTTCATATGCAATAGTATCAAACATAACAAAATAGTATAAAACTGTTCAAGAGAATGAGAGTATTACAGGGTATTCAGAACCAAATAACAAAAAACAAACAATGGCTACTATATTATCTCATTTTTCCATAAAAATTTGTTTATACTTTCACATGTAATACAATCCAATAAGGTACAACATGATAGAGCCAATGAAACAGAAGAGCAAAAGCACGGTAGGACTTCAGAGTAAGATGATATTATAACAGTACTACCTATTTTAATGACTTGCTTCCCTCACATTAGCTGTTCATACCATCTGATATCAGTTCTCAAAAGCTGTATTTTTTCACTGTCATATAATGCTACCTCATTCATCAAAATATGAATTCTTGAAAACAGGAGTAAAGCATCTATTTCAAACTCTAGACCAAACACAATGCCTGGAATATGATGTGTAATTAATAAAAAATTTTTAATAAATGTATAGGTTAGTTGATAAATCATGTTAAAATATATTATTGAATAATTTTTGCCTACAAATAATTTATTAAGTAGACTAAGAATACTATGGTAAGTGTCACATATCTCTAAATCTTAATTTCATTTTGTCAGCTTTACTTAGAAATTTTGTTAAGGGAATGGTGTTCAAAACTACTTAGTTTTTCTGTGTTAAGACACTATGTTTTCTAACAAAATTAACAAGATGAGAGGATCTACTGCTAACTAACTACTATTCAGTTTACAGTTCTATATCTTTAGTTGGGAGAAGTATCAGGAATGTTTGAGTAAATTTTTGGAATTCTTGAAGTGTTTATAAAACTGATAATTTGGAGTCAGTAATATAAAGTCAGTTGAAACATAAGTGCTATTTCATATTTGGATTTTTAAAAATGCATTTTTAACAAGCATTTGTGAATCTTATAAGCAGGCATTTAGGAAAGATTCAAATGGTTCTAATCTTCTATTTCTTTAGGACTGCTAACATGTAACAAGTGCTTTCATACAGAGTCTATTGTATAAAATGTGATATGAAGGTCTGAAATGTTAAGAAGCTGTTGAAGAGAAAGTAAGCAATTCTAAAGAGATAAAAGCCTTTCTTTAGTGGAAAGTGATCAAAGAACTAAAAGATTAAATTTTAGTAGGTGGAGAGTTGGGAAGAATACTTTTAGGACCTCTACACACAATGGTAGAGAAGAAAAACAGGGCAAATTTGGGACACGCAGAGCAAAACAGTATGATTCAAATGTAGTTTAAATGAGAAAAATTCATAAAAAATAAATATTTAAGCTCAGAAATACTTGAAGACAGAAAAACTGTGTCAAATTAACTTTCATACTCTGGGAAAATGAATATTTTTGTTAATTTTATAATTACATGTGTTTTATTATATGTAGAAAGAACTTAGCTACTTTCTTTTCCCTGGGACACAATACCTAACACCTACAAATTCAAGGAGGAAAGGTTTATTATAGGTCACAGTTTGTAGAGCTTTCTCTCTCTAGTCAGCTATCTCCAAGACAAGGCAGCATGGCAAAGGGCATGGCAGAGGAGAAAGAGTTCATGATGTGGCAGGCTAGAAGTGTTAAGGGATCCTGGAAGGAGGAGAGTGAAATACTCTACCAGGCCACACTCATAGCAACCCATTTTTTTCTACCAGGCTTCTCCTCTCAACATTACACCAAGCTATAAACTTACCAGTAAACTAATCCACTGATGAATATCATGCCCCCATCATCCATTCACTTCCCCAAAGTCACACATATGAATACATGAAGCTTTGGACTACATCTAGTTATAAACCATAACATCCTGTCTCTCACTCTCCAAAACCTCATGCAAATTCCTTTATGCAAAATGCATTTAGTTCATTTCTAAGAGTTGGCAAAGCCCCAACAGTTTCAGCTTGACACTCTGAAGTGAAAGTCACATGTAAGGAAAAGAAATTTAAACACTGTCATCATACAGTGGCATAGGATAAACTTTCCTACACCAAAAGGGAAAAATAGGGAGATAGAATTGAATGGGACCAAAGCAAGACCAAAATCCATCAAGGCAAAGATTATATTCCATAGTTCTGTGTCCAGCGCCCAAGACAATCTGTGGCAAGATGTGAACTCCAAAGAGCTTCAGTGGCCCTGCGCCTATATCACTGGCAGTGGTTATAGCCTTCATTGTCTCTCTCATAGGATAAATTTGCTTACTTCTTTTGGCTTTTCCAGATGACCCATGTCCTTGGCTTCTCCAGCTTTCTGGGGTCTTCACTGCAGTTTCAGATTCAGTCTCATAACTTGACAAGCTGCCTTCTCACAGGCACATTGCCTAGCCTCCAACCCTTCTTCTGAAATCTGGATGGAATTTTTCCTGACCCCACAACTTTTAACATTATGTGTATGTGTAAAACCAGCACCACATGGATAATGCCAAGTTCTGTTCCCAGCTAGAGCAATAAATAGCTGATACCATCAGTTCATCTTTTATACTGTCCTATTCCTAAATGCTAGCCTTTTGGTAATGCCAATCTCTTTAGCAACCAAGATCTCACTTTCTCAATCTTTGCATGCCAAGAGTTCTGCCGATGCTTCATTTCTGGCCAAACTCAAAACCTTTTAAATAATTATTCTGGGCCATTTGTTCTTTATTCTCAAAATAGGACTAGCTAAGCCCCCAACAATAACCATTCCATCACCTCAGCATTAGACTGTCATGAAATTTCATCCAGATGATTAAGTAGTCCATTGCCCATAAACATAATACCTAAAGATAGCTGATGTTTCTATCTGCATAAAAATATTTCAAAGCTACAAGTTTAATATACAATGAGATAAGACGTGAAAGTTTTGGGAAAACAAATTATTGTAAACGTTCAAATTTTTTTTTAGAAATTTAGTATTGGAAAATATCTTCATGTATTTTATTATTTTGGAAAGTAAACGATTAAAAAGTCTTTTCCATTCTACCTATTAAAAGTCATCCTTCAGCCTTTTCCACTGCAACCTTACCATTCACCAGTCACTCACTGGCAGCCACAGGACTGCTTCAAGGCGGAAGAGACATTAGAACAAATGGACTGACCTCTCATCAATGGAGTAAAATCCACCAGGTACCGTAAGAACAGAAGGGAGAGTGATGAAAGCCATGCTATTTGATATAGTAGCTACTGGCTACACAATACTTAGCTGTACTCAGTTGTTACAGATACCAGACAACTCTGAAATATCTTTTGCAACATTAAACATTTAATTGTATAATTCTGTGTCTAGCTATGAATTCATAGTGTTTTCTTTCTCTGAATAATGGCATTTTGGGTTGTATACATAAGACTGATAGGACATCATTTCCCAAAGTTCTACTGAATGATCGTAGAGTAAAATGTTAGAATTCGTTATACCACTAAATTGTTAGTCTTCAATCAAGTATGTTTTCTCTCTGGGTCTCATTGTTTCATTATAAAAATTATAATAAAAGTTATAATTCAATTTATTTACTTTAGGGACAAAATGAGGAAATATTAACTATTTTGTTTGTTAAAGCAGGTCCTTCACATTGAGTTAATAACCTAGCCATTCTTTATTTTGAGACTGGGCCTTGTTAAGTTTGAGTGCCAGTCTTGTCTCAGACTTGTATCCTTCCTGCTTCAGTTTACCAGAAGCTGGGATTATAGATGTGTGTCACTATTGCAGCTTAAGTAAAAGCATTTTTAACCATGTGCTAACGAACTCTAATAAAGTGTCAGATGTCACTGCGGCATTTTGGGGAATATCTGTTGACTGATGGCACAGTTTTGAATCTGCACTGAAATCCTAGTAGGTCTGCATCATCCCCAGACACAAGAAGCACTACTGTAAATGTGGAGGGTACTCAGATTATTGTGCTTTCTTTACTCTTCAATTGGGAAGAGAAAACATTTTACCTAAACTATGGATTTAAACTTAACACTGAATAAAATCACCAAAAGATGCCCAAGAATGTGAACCAATTGTAATAAAAGATGAATGGTAACATGCTGATTACCATTTTGAATAGTAACTATACCATTTATGATCTGAAGTACTGAATTAAACATAAAGCATAATATGTTCATTCAGAGGTGTTAACAGAAGCCCTTACTTCATTCTTTGGTGGAAGGACATACACATTTAAGTAAAATACTTCTCTTGAAATCTTGTAAGGCAGGATGCCATGATATAAAGGTCATATGCAAATGCTTGCTGAAATGTCTTTAAGGGCATAAAACATTCAATTATATATTTATATGCCTATGAATTCATACCATTTTCTTTTCTGTAAAATGACATTTCAGATTGTTTTTTCTAAATTGTGTGACTCAGCAGCACAGATATTGAAATCAATTTTCTAACTTAGGCAAAGCTGATAGTGAAGATGCTGAGGGGATATATTATTTGATAGGAGTTTGCTGAGTGGTATGTGTTTAGGATCTAGAATAGCACCACCCCCCAGAGCACTACAGTAGTTCTCAAGCCAAAGGCAGAAAACAGATGAGAGCACAGGCTCATGTAGTTTTGTGGCTTGCAAGCTGTGTGACTTTAAGGAATCATCAGAATGTATGTATTCATCTTGTATTTCCTCTCAACATATCTCTTTGTAGCTCCTTTAAGAAAAATATGATAAAGTAAGTTTGTACAATTCAAAGAACAAGTTAACCATTCCAAAGGTCTTGTTCTATAAACCTATCTTCTGCTAAATTCTAACTACATATTTTTTTTCTTCTGGTAGAGTTATGCACAAATATGTGTAAATGTGTGTTCGTGTCTGTTTGTTCACCACAGTGAATGCATTTTAAAAGTGGAATATTGATGTAAGTGCTTTGATTGCCTCCTCTTTCTCATAGCCCTCAATGATAAACAGTAAACTCAGGATTCTCACAAATTGCAAAGTACTGTAATGGGCTGTAATGAAATTTTATCAGAAATTTTAATTTTTGACTTTTGAAGCAGGACAAGAAAAGATGATCCCAAACCTGATTTCTTTCTTTGTTCCCTATTTTATCTATTACTGTATAGACATTTTATCATTATAGAAAGTTGAGGATTGTAGGAAAGGTAAGTCATCTATAGTGCCCATGCTCAAAAACAGTGCTTATTATAGTTTTGTTTTTTCTATATTAATGTTAGAAAATACTTCGCAGATAAAAAAATTATGATAATAGGAAATAGGTATCTATTTCTTTTGTTTCTGCATATAAGAAATAGAAATGGATGCCCAAAATAGGTGATGTCATTTTGTTTCACATTGTATGATAAAAATTTGTAAGTTTGTAATTTTTTAAAAAGAATATTACAGTAAAGAATGTATTGCCATTAATGCCCCTCAAAACATTCCATCTCACTTCAAACACACTTGTCTCATAGTTTTGGCTACTATCTGCAACAGTTCTAAAAGTCTTTTTTTCTTATTGTTGTGCTGTATGGTTGCCCCGGTGTCCTAAATTGATTAAAAATATTGACCTTTGTAGTCATTTTAACTTTTGGAAAAAGTTAGAAGTCACATAGTATCAAATCAGTGAATATAGTGCATGAGAATACACCAAAATATACTTAGGAGTCTGCCTTTTGGTTTCATGGCATGCAGTAGTATTATGTTTTTACCACTCGCTTATTCCTTTTTTCTTGGTACTTTCTTAAGCCATACCAAGAAAATTAGAGTAAGTGTATTCAAATCCAGGGCAAGTACATTAAAGGGAATTAATGGCATGTGTCTTTGATTGTTATACATGTTTTTATTTCAGTGTTTGATGCAATATTTTGATTGCATCTCACATTTTTTTCTTAAAAAGTGTCTGTTTTTCTGATTTTCTCTAAATACACACATTGGTAGGAAAGTGAAAATTCTGACAGCATCTGAACACTTGTGACTTTCCACATTAAAAAAAAAAAAAAAAAAAAAAAAAAAAAAAAAAAAAAAAAAACCTCTTTTCGTAGTCATCTCTTTCCTACCTACTGTGGAATTTAGAGGAGTTAGCTCACTTGTAAATTGACGATAGAAAATTTCCACATATTCTGGGTATGAATTTTGCATTAGATCACTAATACATCCAGTATTCATTGAGTGCATGCCACATACCATTTATTGTACATCTCACAGGCAGCAAAATGGCTAGAGGAAGAACTGCTCTTGGGCAATCTCCTGCCTCTTATCTGAGATAAAGCTTATCAGACAATTTCAGTTCAGTGCAACTAGTACTTGATGCAGTGATAGTATTTCTACCCTTTAAAGAACTAAATGTACACTTTAAAGTCAAGGCGGTGAGGAAAAGATTCAATAAAGAAATCTGGAAATATATAGGGAAGAGAATTCCCTAGAGAATAGGAAGTAGTAAAGATTGGTGTCCTTTGAGGAAGAGAACACAAAGTATGAGAAGAGACAAACACAAGAACTGTGATGAATACATTGGTGACTGTGTGTATGTTGGTGTGTGTGTATGTGTGTGTGTGTGTGTGTGTGTGCACACGCATATATGTTAAAAAGATTTTAAGAGCTAACTATTGAAAAATGGGAAGGGCAATAACTACAAATATCCTGCCTTGGAACCTAGACTCCCTTTGTTAGAGAGCTATGCAAAGGAGGAAGAAAAGGCAAAATAATATAGAAGGAAGGGGATGGCAGAACTAAGTTGCTGTTTAGAAAGATCACTTAACTCACTTTATTATTCTTAGAAATTATTTACTTCATTGGTCATTCCTTTGTGCTTTTTCAACAGTATTAGAAATATCAGTATTGAACAGATACAATTAAATCCATTGGTTGAACTCCTTGCTTGAAGAAAGCTGAGGTGACACTTGCTTTCTAGACAATATATAAATACAACCTGCCTACATACATATATGTATGCATAGATCTAGGGAAGAATCAGTTACAATGGCATTTATTGATTGATCAATTATTATAAGCTAGTAATGATATATAAAATATATTTATCTTTTAATTATTTTATTCTACAGTTATTATTTATAATTCGTAAAGAAGAAAATCTCTGGTTCGAAATGGGTCAACAATTCACCATTATAGCTTCCCTATTAAACATGGCAGGATCTTTTTATCAAAAACTCATATTATAACTACTATGTTATACATCTTATCTATTTAATGTTGGCTGAGTGTTACTGAGTCTAGAAATAGCAGAAAAACCAAACAAAACAGAACAAAACAAAACAAAAAAACAGTAATAGCTCAGCTTTTGTATCCTAATAGATAAAGAGTTTGATTGATGAACTAAATAACTTCTCACCTAGTTTCAGCCTTGTTTTTTTACTGGCAGTGATGGTACTTAATTCTTGTAACATCATCTATATGCAATTTGATATACTTTTATGCATTAGAACCAATTAGGGAAAACTACTCTTCCTTATTTACAATGCTATATTTGTATTCTACAAAATTCTGGCACATGATCATATGTGCCAGATCGAATATAAGCTATATTGTTGATGGAAAAACAATAGGTTATTCCTGGATTCATACCTGTGGTTTAGACTTACACTTGAACTTGGTCACATTTGTGAGATTAAAATTATGTTCAGGTTTGTAATGAAGCCTGTTTGGCTATAAAACAATTCTTTCGGTGGCACAATGGGGATCCACAATGATCAGTTGTTAATGAGGAACAAAAGACCATGAGGTTGCCAGAACCTTAACATTTATTGATTGAAGAGGGGATTGATTATAAGATGACCCAGAGGGCAGAGGTGACCTTAAGCTGATGAGGATCTTGCTCTGGAATGTCTTTAGTCTTAGTAGTCTTAGTGTTAGTGGACGTAGCCTTAGTCTTAGTTTTAGTCTTGGTGGTAACTATGCTCTTTCATATACTAAAATGGCAAATTTGAGTGTTTTTCGCACCAGGAAATGACAGCATTTGGAGCTGTATGAATTAAATTTCTGATCACTTTTCACAGGATTTATCTAATTTTTAATGTTTTGCTTCCACTTGACATTTTAAAAATGGAATTTCCCATGCCAAAAGATCTTAGTTTGTAAATACTTCTCTTTTTATGGTTTATTTGCCACTTATTTTCTAGATCTGTGTTTTCTTATCATTAGTACACTTATTGTGGGAAATGGTATTTTTTAAGTAGGTAAAAGAATACAAAGAAAAAAGCTTTCTTCAGAGACTACCACTGGTTTTTTCTGTTTTGTTTTAAATTTTTTTCTCTATACTTGTATGGAATATACTCAGATACATATACACATGTCTTTCAGGCACATATCTGTTAACAGGCTTCTTTCATAGTTTTATTTATTTTGAAAAGATTAAAAGAAAACAAAACAGGAAAAAATGATATAGGATTTCAAAACAAGATTGTAGCAAATTAATAATGATCACTATATTGCATATTGTTATCCTGGAAATAGTTACTCAGATTACACAATACAGTTATACAAAACAAATCAAACAACATAAGCACTCACAGTTTCTTTTCATGACCTAATAGAATTAGTAGTACAATACTCATAAATGAAATAAGTCAGACTCATTTGTGTAAACCTGCATTGTCTCCCTCATGTAAGAAACTGAAAGAGCAAATAAGATCCAAAAGGTACAATAGATGTTATGAAAGAGAAAGAAATTGCTCAAAAGGAAAATACAACTGGCATGGGGAAAGAGGAAAGAAGGAAGAGGGAACTATATCTATCTATCTATCTATCTATCTATCTATCTATCTATCTATATATTATCTTATCTATCTATATCCATAAGATAGCTAAGATAATTGAACTACTAATTCTATTAGTTCATGAACTGACTTCTTTTATAAATACTTCCAATTGTCTGATTTTTCAATATTGAAACATTTTAAAGTGTTGTTTAGCCTATATTTATTATATAAAGTTGTCATATGCACATTGAGAGAATGAAATAAAAACATACTTTATTGATCATTTTTACCCCCTGCCTATTTCCTCTTCCGCTCTCTTCTCTTCCTCCTTCTGATCATCCCCTTTACATTTCCAAGAATCTGCCTCCTTGTTTCTTAACATGGGTACTTTATTTTACTTCTTAGGTTATTTATATTTTGGTTAAGTCAAAGAAACAAGTTTTACCATCTGTGACTGAATTATTTCACTTTGTACTATTGACTCAAGACCTGTGCATTTTCTTACAAATTACTCAAATCTATTGTTCTTTATGACTGAGTAGTACTCCAATGTGTACATATACTGAACTATATTTATGCATCTGTTGATGGGCATATAGGCCTATAAACATGGTACACACATGTCACTGTAATGTGATGATTTGAGTTCTTTTAGGAAGATGCATAGGACAGATTACAGATTGGTTAAAGAAAATTTCTATTTTTAGTTTTTCTAGGAACTTCCTACTAATTTCTAAAGTGGTTGTACTAGTTTGCATTTCCACCAACAATGTGGAAAGATTTCTTTTTCCCCACAACCTCACCAGCATTAATTGTTTCTTGAGTTCTCAATAATAGCCTTTCTTACTGGAGTAAGGCAGAACCCTAGTGCTGTTTTGATTTGCATTTCTTTCAATTTGTAGAAGTTTCAATCCTTTTATGGTCTGCTGACTCCAAGACCACATGGCAAAATCGCACCTTTCACAAGCTGTAAGAGTATATGAGCCTTTTGGGAGAACTCTAGATAGAAACAAACAAACAAAAATTATGATTAACCCAAGAGTAACTTATTTTTTAATCAACAATACAACACAGATTCAGTTGAGTGACTGAATGATCATTTGCTAGAATTTTATTAAGCACAGGTAGAAGATTATAAATGAGAAACAATAGTTTTCTCTAATTCAGTCTAATACACAAAATATTATATATTGGTCATAGTGAAACACATATAACTTTCAATATCTATCATATTGTTTATGATGATTAGTAACTAAATTTGTGGGCTTATATACTTGGTCAGCCTTTTGTTTTTTTTAAAAATACTAATATATGTATCTTTTTAGGTATCCATATATCTTTTCAGATATCCATAGTAATGTTAAAAAGATTTTCCTTAAGTTCAAGTTTCCTTAAACAGAGTTAAAATGTTTCCTTATGTTCAAAGGTTTCTTTAAGTTTGGCTTTTACTTTCTTTAAAAGGAAGTCTGAGTCTTAGTTTTATGTGTGAAAACTTGAAATAACTAGCTCTTGCTTCATAATGTATCCATGTTTCAGTGCCTGAGGCTAAACCATTAATCTGGTCATTTACTGGAAGTGCTTTTTCAACTGAAATGTTTCATTGTTGTGTTTCAACTGTAAAATTTGCTCACACAATAGATGTTTATTTACTGTAGCTTTATATGTCAAAAGTTGGGACACACACTGGGGATGGAATGGGAATCAAGCAGGGCAAAGTATTGCTTCCAAAGAGTTTATGATAATGGAAGACACATTGTAAACCTGTCCTTAGAACACAGTGTGTTGATTGTATCCATGAGAGAAATTCAGGACTATGAGTACAAAGGTAAAAAAGCACAGCCATAAAGATAAAACAGTGGGAAGAATATGACTTTATGGGTAAAACAAAATGAATTCCTTCTAGGCAAAACAGAGATTTAGATTGGGATATGCTTCATTAGGCACCACATATTTACTTGTAAAACTACAGTTAGTGGTCAGATACTGCTCATCCATTTGGGTAACAGGTATGGGGAAGGATCAGGAAAACAGATAACTAGGTATCAATGATCAATGTTCATAGTAAAGAGAAAACAAAGGAAGCTAAATCTGGCTTCAGGTTGAATTATATGCACAGATAGTGTCATTCCAAATATAATATTGGGAAGCGGCCATTTTTTTTTCTCACATTTTGCTTAAATTGAAAACAATTGCACTTCTCTTCTGCTCCCTGAACACTTATTTGGGTTTCTCTCTACTGATTTTCTTTGTTCCTTGTATTAGATTTCTTAAGCACATACCATATTTACCTTTTTTTAAAAAAAAAATCTGATTTTGGAATAATTTCCATGTTCAGCTTTTTTTCTTTGGGTTCTGATAGCTGCATATAATTGGAGGAAAACTTACTTGATTTTGCATTTTCTTTTGGAAATAAACCTATTTCTGACAGTGATACTATAAAAGAATGCTTACCATGTTAGTTGGACAGAGAATAAGATTGGGGAATAGTCTTGAGAGAAAAAACACTTTTTTCCCTTTTTCCCATTAGAGACTTCAATGAACTCTATGAGATCTTTTAGGTGTGGACATTCGTGTGCAGCCAGGTTGTACTGAATTTAATTAAGAAGCATAATGGTTTCATTTATGGCAGGTGAATGCCATGAATGGAAAAGAAGGGCACAAGTCACACAAGTTTTAAATGGTATTGGTAAAGATCCATTTCCAATCATTGGCAAGTTGTATAAACTGAAAGCAGCCTGCTATGCTTAACCCCAACTGCTGAAACTGTGGCCATCTGTCTTTCGTGAACCACACTGGGAGCTTAATTAAAGAAACCTGTGTCTGATTCAAACTGCTTTGAATATCAATTCCTGATTCATTATTAGGGAAATAAAATTATAATGCTTTAATCACTAACATGGGCAATCAGAAGGTTTATAACACTACTTTGCAAATTTTAAAATGGCAGTTTTTTTGTTTCCTTTCTCTTCAGAAAAGGACTCCTATCAGAAGACCCTTATATAAAGCAGACAAAGTTGCTCTTCTCTGGCTAACATGAACGTGCAGCGTCCAGAGCCCCTCCTTCCCCTCTACTTATCCTCTGGCCTCCTTCCTTCACCCTTCTTGTTATCTGTGAGATATTTCTATGGCATTCAGGGTTTGCTGACCACATTTGAAAGCCATGGCCTAATGTATTCAATTAGCTATTACTGGCTTCAGAATTTAGCCCTAAATATTGTAGCTGTTTCCAGGGTACACTGTAACACTTGTGCCAATTATTGATATTATTACTGGTCATTAGGGACAGAAAATAAGAGTGTTTATGCATAGAATAGTGACTGTTTTCCGCTTTGTCTCAAAAAATTGCATAGTGAGTGAAGAATAGCCCTGGGCACTTCCCCCTATCCTAGTAAAAGCAGGTTTACCTGCATCCTTAATGGGTGATATGGACTTACTAATGAACTAAGACTACACCAAAACTCAGTGATAGTCAGCAAATACTTAAAAGCAGAAATGGTATTTGAATTCACCAGGCAGAATGGAGAAGGGATAAAGGAAAAGGGGTTAATACCAGTAATCTCGAGGTTATGAGGAGTGGGTTCAACCTCCATGGTGACCATTAGGAAGTACAGCATTTGAGTCAGGAAGTTAAGTGTGTGAGTGAATCTATTGTCCTAACCCGGGATGCATCTGTGGCTATGTGGGAGGTCCAGAAATGCGGGTAAATAAGCTTTCTGAAAGTTATTTTAAATCATCAGAGATGATTCAGCAAGTATTTCAACAGAAAGGATAAACATTCAGAGAAGAGATGTCTCTAAACATGGATATACAAGGACAGCGAAATATTAATGTAGGAGTCTAGGATAAATTGGGAAAATATTATAAGCCATATGTGACATTTCACAAGTGATGTAATAAAAAATAATCTTTTTCTTAATTCTACTTATAATCTCTCATTTAGTCATCTTGCTAAATTTAGCTCTACCATGTTTCTATTTCTTTATTGAAACACTTCATTTTTAAAGAATTTTTTTCTTTTCTGATAGAGTTGTGAGATTCCACACTAAGTTTCCTTGTGCAAAGCCTTTCCCCTCAGGTAAACATTCTCACTCTGATTAAAGCACAACACCTAATAAGACAGTTAGATTATGAATGCTCCAGGTGATAATGTTTCATTGACTGGCACTGTGTCTAGTTTTCATTTTCTCCCAGAACCCCATAGGCAGCCAGATTAAATAACATACCAAAGAAAAAAACATAGTCTTTGAAAAGGTCAAAAGCATATAACATAGTTTGGTTCCCAAAAATAACTGATAGCTTTGTTTTCATGGACATATCTAGAATGAATTATCTAGAAGAAAACTGAAGTAATTGTACATAAATGTTGCCTTTTATTAATTAGTTGATAATTTCTAAATTAGAAGTATCATAGTGAATTAAGGTATATATTTTTGTCCCTCTTCTATACAATTTGGTGCTGACCCAGAATTTTTATCACAATATCTCTCAAAGAATTGGCAGAGTAGAAATTTAAGCACACACAAATCTCTTATGTGAAAAAAGATTCAGAGGTTTAATATGCATCCTGAGGACTAGTTTATGGTATTGTATTGTACACCGGAAATTTGCTGTACATACCGCACACACATGAATGTGATTATGTGACATAATGAGTATGTTAATTTGTTTAACTTTATGTTTCAGGAAATTTTTAATATTATTTTTTATTTAAACATTTTTATTAGTACATGTTTCAACATACAATCAATGCATTCATTTTGGGGATTTGATACATGTACACGCAACCCTTTAGGTGTTTTTTTCTCTCTCTTTCCTGTTTCCATCTCTCTTCTTTCATCTCTGGACTCCCTTCCCACCCCCAAAGGGTCTGCCTCCTACTTCTTAGCATTTATCTTTTATTTTGCTCTTTAAATTATTTTTTCTTTGGGGTTGTCATGCAGAAGACACCAGGTGATAGTTAACCCTCTGTGTCTGATTTATTGTGCTTAGCATCATGATGTTAAGGGGCTTCTATTTTCCTACCAATGCTTCAAATTTTTTCTTTATGGTTGAGTGGTAACCTATTGGTATGGATACCACGATTTCTTACCCATTGCCTTATACATGCATAAACATACTGTTATACAGATAGATATTTGACAATATCAAAACATTTTATGCACCTTTAGTATGTTAAAAGTGAAGAGACACAATAATTATTTTAAATAATTATTTTCATACTCCACTTAGACCTAAACCCATGCAAACATACACATATACATAATTCATTCATGTTTCTCTACTGCTTGCAAGTGTTCATTGAGTCTCCAACACCTCAATTCTTAGTTTGTCACAGAAGGGCTTTTTTAAATATGATCTCTTCCTATCTCTCCAGCTTTAAGTTCAGTTTTTGGTTCCTGCATCTTCTGCTTCTATTAACTCAAACTTGTTAACCATTTATTTCATAAGAGAAGCATGTAAGGAATATCCCTATACCCAGAGCTTCCATGAGTTCATAGTAGTAGCCAGTTTATCCTTCAAGACACAGCTTAAATATATCTTACTCTAGCCCACACAACATTACAACTATGTACTCTTCGCCAAACATAAGTGAAGTGCCAAGCTTATGTCATTGACTATTAATATTCATCATTCATAGCTTCTTAAAGTAACCATTGCCATCTCATTTTAGAACAGAAACAATCTGAGAAAACAAAAAATTATGGTCATCTCAACTGACTGAAAATACACTCAAAATATGAACCCATCTCTGACAATGAAGCCATATCTATTAGGCTTCTGTTACGTGTATTTTGTTTTATTAAAACAAACAATGAGAGGTCTGGGATAAGGGTTGTATTAAAAGCACTTATTTTATTGAGGAACTATAAAAGCAAATGGAACAAAATGTATAAATATTATGAAATAGGAAGAACATATTCAAATGGAAGGGGATCTAGGGAACAGGAGGTGGGAAGGAAGGAAGAGAAGAGAAAGTACAAGAAAAGAAGGAAAAATGGAAATGAAGCTTTTGTAACCTAAGGAGGGAAAGAGTAATTGAAGGGAGGGTAGGGATGGGGAAAAAGAAGAATCATGGTATATCATGTACAAGTACAATTCTCCATGATAAATGTGATCATTATGTATACCTAAAATGTACGGTAAACATGATTACTTTAAAAAATTAAAGAAGGTGTAGTATTACTGAAATTAATGAATATTTCTGTTTCACTCTACTAACTTACTTTCTGTGGTAGGCAAGAGAGCAAGAAAGTAAATTCTGTGCAGCACCAAGAGTTCTCACTTGGAAGCCTGGTGATAAATCAGTAACTCATGAGAAAAATGCAGGAGAAAGCATGATTTCACAGGAGGAAGGAAATAAAGGCTTTTTGGATTCCTATCAGTGATTATTTACAGAAAACTATGGTAGAAATATATAGTAGAACATTAGCTACAGACACACAGACCTACAATTTCAAATTTCAGAGTTGGTAGCATTTTACGATAGAAAAAATGATAGAGATGTGAGATTATCTGATTACTGCTAACTAAGAAGCTTATGTGTAGAAGAGAAAGTCAGATCCATTTTATGATTATTTCTGTTTGTCTTAAAAATACACAGAGCATAGAATTTCCCAAATGTAGTTTGAGTTTCTTTAAATGAGTGCTATAAACTGAAAGACTACATAGACATCAAAAAATGCTGCCGAATCCATAAAGGAGGAAAAAATATTTCTCTTAGAACTAACTCTTTGGTAAGAGCAATTTTGAGAAACCCTGTTAGGTATAGCACGTGAGTTAATCTATCTGAACTTCAACTTTTTAACAGTTATTTATAATAATAGCTATAACAAGCTCATGCGGGTCCACCTGCCCTTGATTTCCTGACGAGTTGTAAGGATTCAAAGAACAGTGCTCTGTTAATAGATCAATTGGACGCTTGATGGATGCATGCATTGCCCTAAAATTTTTAACTTGGTCCTCTCCTTTGAGACATTCTTCTAAAATCTAGAACAAAAAGCTGCAAAATCTCTGTTAACAATGATGTTGAAGCTATTTGTTTAGGAACTATAATATCAAAGGAAATATTATTAGAATCAATTAGGCTCTAAACATCAAAGCAATTTCAAAGATGTGCAGTGTCACATTATGTTATTGAATTTCAGTGCTGTCATGTCAGAGGGGAAATGAGAAATCTAGGTCATCCGATTATCAAATAAAAGACGTTATATGCTGTGCTAAGCTTCAAAGGGCAACAAGGCCCCTAAAGTGTTCTATAGTAACAAGCTGAGATTTAATTTTGAAAATATATTTCTGGGAGGACCTTTGAGGACCATAAAACTAGGAACTGGTAGAGAAGAAATCCAATATGGCAATTCTCATTCTCAGAAAGAGAAAATAATTTATTGGATGTGTTTATCTGGGTTTTAGGAAGGACTAACGGTTCAGTTTGTTTATTTATTTCACTAACAAACAATTAAGTGATAACAATATATATTTACATTTTCCAGTCTGAGTTCTTCATATGCTAACATTTTGCTACACACTTCCTTTTGCCAAAGGACTTTAAACTAGACTGAAAATTCACATATTATTTATAAATACTTCGATACGCCCATTTTGGAAATGAAAATCATCTCTGCTATAGCTTCATCCCCTTTGCAATACTAAGAAAGCAGACATTACTTCAACAGTGTCAGCAATTTACATCCTAAGCCATTTCCACAACTCTCCAGTTACCTAAAAAGATTCATCAAGGCTATGTTTTATTGTTTAGTTTTGTGTTTTGTATGTTTTTTTATTATATTCAATCAAAATTCATATATTGATATTATTTCTCGTTAGTCTCTCTTGATGAAGCAGCAATATCCATACTTTGTATTGTTTTTCTTCACCTGTAGTTATTTGGAAACTCCAGATCATTTACCCTGCCAAATATCCCATAGCCGGAGATGACTCTTCTCATGAGTAAATTCATCTCAAACGTGAGATGAGTATTTACTTCTCATGAGTAAATTCATCGCAAACAGAAACATGCTAGCAGGAAGGCTGTGTGTCTCTCATTCCATCACACATCAGCAGGCACATGATGCCCCATCATTTGGTTAAGACCATCATATTATCTCCATTGTAAGGCATTTTTACACTCTGGGAAGTTGGAACTGATGTTTTCCAAGTAGTTTTCAGCCAATATTTTAATGATTTTGTCTAAATCAATTGCAGCTACAGTGGTTTTATACTTATTGTTGATATTTTTCTAAGAAGGAGTATCTTTTCCTGTTTCTTCTCTTTTCTCTCCCTCGCTGTACCTGCTTCTTTTCCAGCCTCTCATTGTTATGTATAGTGTCTCTTTTTAATCTCAAAATATTATATTTCATTATCATCATTCTTTTTAGCATTCTGAGTGTGCCAAATTTATTAGTGTGAGCCACTCTAAACTGGCTCCGTTGCCCTTGTATCATGTCCCCAATGAAACTTCAAGTGTTTTCTCATTTTCTGGAAAAGCAAGTTGTTCCACACATCATTTGCTTTTTCATCAGACTAAAATCACATATTTCCAAGGAAAATTTAGTTTTTACTACTAGAAAACATTATTTAGAAATAAAGATCTAAATTGTGTGGGTTGTTAACTATATGTTTTTTGCTTCTTGGCCCTTTCTGGAGAAATAAAGAAGAAAAAATATTGTGTTTGTGTGCATTCGTATACATGAGTGCATGAGAGTACACAAGTGAGTGTGCCATACTGATCATCACAACTTGAAATCCAACTCCACATACTTTTTTCTTCCTCTGTTTGCTACTTACATTTATTTTCCACAGGGAATGCGTATTGTTTTTCTTCTTCTTCTTCTTCTTCTTCTTCTTCTTCTTCTTCTTCTTCTTCTTCTTCTTCTTCTTCTTCTTCTTCTTTTTGAAACAGGGTCTCTCTATGCAGTTCGGGCAGGCCTTGAGCTCTGCCACCTGAGTGCAAGCATTAGCCACCACGCCCAGCAGAATATGTATTCTTATTTCTCAATGTATCCATGCTAACTCATTTTTCAGTCTCATCCTATCACTTAAAAAGCTTGATAATTAGCTGGGCATGGGGGCACATGCCTATAATCCCAGCTAAGGCAGGAGAATCATTGCAAGTTTGAGACCAGCATGGGCTACATAGTGAGCTCAAGACCAGTCCAAACTGCATAGTGAGACCCTGTATCAAAAAAAGATCAGAAAAAAAGCTTCATAATTGTACCAAGACCACTAATAAAAGCAACAAACTAAACTTCAAGTATTTTCCAGGTTTTTTTTAATGCCATGTTTGCCATAGGCTTTAAAATCGAAACATTATATGCAGGAGTTCCTTGCATTAATTATTATGCCTGTGTTAGTATTTTGTCAGTATTGCATGGAGTTAGAATTGTCTATTTCTATTCTTGTTAGTTTTAAAGATTTGATTTTTCATTTTTATCTCTTGTATTTTGAATAATTGAACCATTTCCAAAACTCAAAACTGAAATTATATTTTTAAAAATCAGATAATACTTCCTTATATCCTAATTCCTATTTAAAATAAACTCCATTTCTCAAAAAAAAAATTAAGGTAAAAAAATCTTGATTGTCCTGGAGGCTGAAATGTTTTCAAAAGTTCTTCCAAAAATTATCCACCAATATGGGATGAGATCACAATGTGAAGGATGATTTCAGACAAGAAACAAATTAAGCCACTTAAATTATGTTGGAAATTGAAGTTAGACAAAGAAAGACAATTACACTTAGTTTATTTTGGAAAGTTGAGGAGTATGTCAGCCAATGCCTAGCCAGTAATTGGAACTAATCTACTGCATCCAGATGGGCTTATTTAATTTTGTATTAAGAAATCCGTTAAAAATTAAGCTTCTGAGGTATGAGGGAAATGACTAAACCTCTTCAAATCATATTTGATCAAGACAACACATAGAGACATTCTGTATTAAAATTAGACATTCTAAGTTCTATAGTGAAAATGGTCACTTATTGTATTTAAAACTCTACTTTCTGCAGTACGAGTATATTCTCCACTCTTCCTGTTTCGTCTTTGCTCTTTTCGTTACTGACACCTTAACTATGTAACAGTTCTTTGCACACGTTCTGCTACTTCTTATTTCTGTGCTTTTGGCAATTGTTTGGAATTCATCCTGACATATCTTTTGCTAGTTCTATACTGTTTTTAATGTAAGCACTATTTAGGTATGAAACACTTCTTTTCAATTTCTTAATATTTGTTTTCCCTTTGTTTACCAAGTGTCAGCTATGCTCATATTATAACACAAAATTATTTTAATCTATGTTTGTGTTTGATTTTTTTTTAAATTATTAAAAACTTGTAGGCAGGACTAAAAGGTTTGTCATAATATCTAATACATGAGTTTGATAAATATTTGTTAAAAACTATTTCAGTATTACAAAAGAAAAATTTTCATGATTTTTAAAGCTTACATGTGCAGATAAAATAGACCTACAAATTTCAACTTTTAAATGTTCTTAGTTTCAATTGTCCTTTCATCGTTTTTCTGTTTTTCATCATTGCCTTATTTTTCTCAAGTGCTATCTCTTTGAACAATGATGGGATAATATTGGTACATTTAGTTTTGGGGTTTCATGAAAATGAAGTGAAGGTAAGTAACTGTAGTTATTTTATTTAACAATTATTTTACATTGTAAATATTATTTTGAAGTAAGCACACCTGGCACCAAAGATCTGATGGATAAAATGTAAAACAAAATTGAATAAATCATGTAGATCTTCACTAGTGACATTTGGGGAATGATACTTGCATGTATACAGTGGTGATCTCAACAGAAGAGGAATTATTTCAGGTATGCTGGAATAAAAAGGAATTCTTGAGTCATGCACAAATGAATTAGTCATAAACTAAAAATATGGAATATGCGAGGAAAAACGAAAATTACTGCAGAAGACGAAAAATGGAGCAATTGCAAATTCAAAATATGCTGCAATCAGAAACTTTTTAGGTGAATATCAGGAAGGCAGCACGCACACGACAAATTCAGAGGTATAGGAAGAGAAAAGAATATGATCTAGATTCCATCCTGAACAAATTAGTGGAAATGGTTTCTCTTTGAGGGTAAAATCAATATAATTTAAGAAATTTAATATAAATTTACATATTTGATGCTCACACACAAATATGTAACTAAATTTTACATTGTTTAACAAAAGACTTTAAAATGCCTATCCTCCCTCTGCTGAACCTGTTATGGGGCAGCAAAAGAACATAAGGAATAAACACAGAATGTCTTATACAGGGAAACTGGGTAGTCAGAGCGCTGAATATGGTGGCGCCATTAATATATGACTTCAGATAAATTTCTTCATTTCTCTAAGGCACAGCTTCTTTTAAAGTAATGCACAATTTTAAAAAAATCTTGACAAAATGCAAAAACATGAATGCTTTCTTACCCTCCTAAACTTTTAGGGTAAAATATGTAAAAGCTACCATTTTATACAGTCAGTTCCTCACTAAAGGATTCTCTCGGATTCTCTCTCTCTCTCTCTCTCTCTCTCTCTCTCTCTCTCTCTCTGTCTGTCTCTCTCTGCCCGTCTCTCTCTGTCTCTCTGTCACTCTCTCTCTCTGTGTCTCTATCTCTATCTCTGTCACATACAATGTTGAAGAATAATTGAGAAATAAAAAATGTATATGTGTGTAATGTACAATATAATGTTTTGATATATGTGTGAGGTGTAAAATTATATCAAACTAATTAATGCATTAATCACTTTACATGTTTACTTTTTGTGGTGACAATATTTAAGATATACTCCTTTAGCTACTTTCAAATACATAATACAAATTTTGTAACTATAGACATCATGCTCATTTACAATATCTTGTTTTCTGAATTCAAACTTGCTGCTTAAATTACTGACTCATTGTGACTATTTGTCCCTTTAGTAAATCACACTGATTGTGTGATACATAGTTTTATTTACTACTGTCTTTTTTGCCCATATATTCCCTATATCTACTAACTGATGTCACTGATTTCAACATCTATGTTTTCTAGTTTTCTCTTTCAATTCCTCAGTAACTTGGAAACCAGATCACTGGATTCACTTTAAACTTTGTGTCTATAAAACAAAAGTCCATACACTCTCTGAGTGATCTGAAAGATGCATACAGAGTTCAAAGACTGTGTGGCACACGATTTATTTGAAATCATCTCTTTCATTAAAGTTATTAAGAGAATATTTTGTATAATTTCTCATATATATATAGATGCTAGATAAGAAAGCACATTGTAATTATTTTCATTTAGTTAATTTATTAACTGATAAATGGTTATGGGCAAATTGTATAAGAAAAATAATGTTGCCCTTGTCTATAAAGTGAGAAATCTCTTAGACTTCAGAGTCATTAAAAAGATGAAAGGAGAAAATTGTTAAGAAATACAAAAGTACTCCTTTGTCAACCTCGCTAGTAGCTTTCAAGTTTCCTTTTTCTACACAGAGGATACTGTTAATATTGTTATTTACTGTTTGATTTCAGGCACAACTAAAGCAAGAATATATGATCAGTATTTTGATAAAAGAAATTGTGGGCTTGGTGGTCTACATCTGTAATTCCAGTTACTTGAGTGGCTGAAGTAGAAGACCATGTTTGAGGACAGCCTGAGTAACTTAGTGAAAGTCCGTCTCAAAATTTGAAAATTTTTAAACAACTGGGGTTGTAGCTCAGAGCTAGCAGGATCCTGTAGTTGCCCCGCACTCATGAAGCTCTGGGCTCAGTCCTCAGCAATGAGTTAGAGGGAAGGTAACTTTATCTCCTCACGTACGAAAAGTCTGTCACTTGGCTCTCTATGCTCAGTTAAGATCGTCTCCCCTTCCTTCTTGGTTTTAATAGTCCAATTGATTCAAAAACAACTAATCGACCAAATAAAGTACTTATATTCTTTAGGTAGCCTTATAACTTGGCAATTTACTATTAATGATATTTCTATTAAAAGTCATGATGGTGGCATATGATTAGCAAGTTAAAATATTATAGATGGAAATTTTCATCTACTACATTTCTATCCACAGAAGTTGAAAATAAATAATTACATTGTGGATATAAAAAGCTTTGTTCTTACCATGCCTCATTAAATCATCTTTCTTTAACTGCAGATTACATGGCAATTTTTTCATGCTTTCACAACTTGTTTCTTTCTTTCACATGGTAGTACATAGAAGAATTTATGAGAGATACTTCTGAGAAATACTAGATAGCTCAGATGCATCTTACTGTCTGGCCTAATAGTGGAGCTTCTGTTTCCTTTTGACAGGTGCTTTTATTAGTTAAATTTTAACTCACAATTAAAATAATGATCTAATAGCAATGGTCCCAATAGACTGACTTCTTGTTTAACTGACTAAATAATTTACATAAATTATGTTTAGTATTTTAGAACCACATTGTAAGGAAGGGTTCTATTCATATTAGCAATCTAAATTTGATGAAATTAAGTAAGTTGATCAAGACGCTTGGCTGCTAATGGCTGAAAGGGATTTGAACAGTGGAATGTTGGCACTCTTCTTACAACTGCTTGAAATCTTATCTCTTTAATGATCAGAAATTCCTCTTTACTATCTATTGATTAGAAAAAGGATGCAGTGTTTACTTTGTTGGAGAATATATAACATAATATTAAAATTGTAAAATCTTTCTGTCATCTAAATATGTTTTAAAAGACCAGGCTTTGTAGGGTTTGTTTTTAGTGCTATTTATAATTTATAATTTCTACCCTAACTACATACTATACCAATCAGCATACCCTCTCTTTTCAGAAATCTTATAGTGTACATTAACAAAAAATTCAGTATAATTAACAGAAAATAATGTAGGACAAATATAAATGAATAGTTTATAATAAAGGTTATTTATCCAATAAATGTCGTATTCCTTGGGCATTTTTGATATTTTCCTTCCCATTCTAGTGAAGGGGTAAGGCTGAATAGTGAGGGTCTCCCAGTGCCAGGGTGCCCTTTACTCTTGGTGAGAGATACCTACTCTTCTGTTCGCTGCATAATGGGAAAACTTAGCACCTAAAGCACATTGCTTTAGGGAAAGGATTCCTCTTTATTTATGTGAACCAGAACACCACCTTAGGAGCAAATTAAGTATTATAGATAATTCTTGTACTACATCTGAATAGTGGAAGTTACTCAATCTCATTTTATATTTGCAAGATGAGAAGGCATTAAAATGATTCAGTGATACTGAAATATATAAACAAATAATATGTACTATTTTTGCTATCAGTAATATCGTCTCTCTTCATTTGACATCTTATCTGTCTTTTCTTTCTCTGTCTCTCTCGCTCTCTCTCCCTGTTTCCTTCCCTCCCTCCCTCTCACCACATCTTCTTGCCCCACAATTTATCAACACAATTACTTTGAAGCAGAACATTAAATTATTTTATAACACTAAATAAAATTTAGATTTGAAAATTTCAGCTCAGTCATTTATGCGTTTGAGACTTTGGTGAACTTGAATAATCTGTAAGTGCTTTGATTTCTGTTTTATCATACAGAGTATTACCATTATTTGCAGATGCATAGTATTGAAGTGAGAATTAATTGAGAATGCAAATTATATCCACACCTATTACAGTGTTTAGCAAACACTAAACTCAGTATGAAAATGACAAATGCTAATTTTCTCCTTCTATTTTGTTTACCAGAACTTTGAATCATAGAATTGATAGGACAGTCTTGTGTACTGGTAGACTATTTCTTTTTCCTTTCATTTTCATTTTGTGAAATGAAAATGGTCGCGCACATTTACAGGATACAAGGTAGTGTTTTGATACATATATATATCGCATAATGATCAGGTCAGAGTAATGAGCGCATCCACTACCTCAAACATGTCTCAGTTTGTTGCAAGAACATTTAATATTGTTTTAAATGTTTTGAAATAGATAATACATTATTATTATCATTATTCTACTGTGTAACAGATCAGCAGAATTTATTCTTCTATGGTAACACTGTTTCCCTTAGCCAACCTCTCCTTATCCCTCCAACCATTCATTGTTTCTGGTAACCACTATGTATTCTTCAAAACAATTTTAGATTCCTGCGTGAAAAATTAATGATTGTGCTTTATCTGTCTTTCTGTGACTCAATTATTTTGCTTAAAATAAGGTTCTCTGGGTACATCCATCTCGCCAAAAATTACAGAAAGTCATCATTATATGGCAGAGTATTATACTGTTCATATAGGGGAAATAAATGTAATTTCCAAACTACTAGATACCCAATACCTCAAGTTCAGGCTTCCTAAGATCAAAGAATGTATTCTGAGGAAAAACAGCAGTTAACAATAGGAAAATTAATTGGAAAGTAGGAATAATCCTGTGCAACAGGAGGGGTCCCAAATAGGTTGCCACAGACCTGATTTTACAGAATAAGTTTTAAACAGCAAAATCACAAGGTGAAGAACAAAATTATAAGGTGGGTACAACGAGGAACAAAACTATGATCAATCAATAAGGTTTCAAATTCAATCACTTAAGCAATATTGATCCAATGGGAAAGCAGGACACATAGTAATTGTACCTGGACAGATACTATTTAGAAAGAGACAAATCAAGGGGTCCTGACCACCCAGCGGAGTGACAGACATTAATGTTAATTTTTGTTTATCTCTTAGTAAGCCTTGTAGACCTGGTCATTTTGTCTTCATTTTAAGGCCTGGCCCTCAACAGATGAACCTGCAGCTACAGCTGTATTGTGTTTTCATCCTGTGTTGAATTCCTCAAGGGCCTAGCTCTGTCTGACTATAATCTATACTATTTCTAACTAATATAGCCATTTATAATGCAATCATGTATATATACCAAATTTTCTGCATTCATCATAGGTTGACTGAAAGTTGGATTGATTCAGTTCTTTGACTGTCAGGAATAGTGCTGCAATGAACGTGGGAGTAGATGCCTCTTTAATATGTTAATATGATTTTCTTTGGCTAATAGTTGAGAATGAGACTGCCAAAAGACATAGGAGTTCTGTTTTGTTCCATAATGGCTGCACTAATTTAATTTCACACCAAGGAATTTGTGAAACTTACCTTTTATCCACATCCTCATCAGCATTTGTTATTTTTTGTCTTTTAATAGTAGCCACTTTTATGGAAGGTAGCACTGTCTCATTGTAGTTTTGATATGCATTTCTCTGATGATTAATGATGCTGAGCATTTTCCACATATTTTATAATTTTATAATAAATATTTTATAATTATAATAAAAATATTTATAATAAATATTTTATAAATAAATATTTTATAATTTTCTTTTCAAAAAACTTATGTATTTTTAGATTATTCATTTTGTCACCATTAAAATGCTTGAATTCTTTTCATTGTCTGAATATTAACTTTTTTGCCAGATGTAGTTTTAAAAATACTTCTGTCAGTTGTCTTTTTTACTCTTATTATTTTTGCTATTCAAAAACTTTTTAAATTGATGTAAGTCAATTTGTCTGTTTTATCTTTTGTTGTCTGTACTTTGGAGTTTATATCCCAAAATATCTGCTCAATCTGATTTCTGGAAACATCTTCCCTATACGTTTTTTCTAGAAGTTTCTTGATTTTAGCTCTTGAGTCTTTCATTCATTTTAAGTTGATTTTTGTAACCAGTGATACATATGTATAGTTTCATTTTTCTGCATGTACATGTCCAGCTTTTCATCACTGTTTATTGATGAGGCTGTTCTTTCCTTTGTGTGTTCCTCGCATGTGTATCAAAGATAAACCTGGCTTTACACGTGTAGTTGTCTTTCTGGGCTCTGTATTTTATTTCGCTGTGCCATGTGTCTGCTCTTATGAGATACTATTTATAAAATAGTTTGATTATTAATTGTATATTTCGAAGTCAGTGTGATGCCTCACACTTGGTACTTTTCTTCAAGATAGCTTTGTTTTCTTATTTATGTTCTCTTATGGTTTCACAAAAATTTGGAAATTTTTTAATAATGCAAAAAATGTTATTGTTATTTTGATAGGAATTCTAGTCAGTGTATAGCTTGTTTCAAACAGTGTGGATATTTCAGTAAAATTAATTCTTCTAATCCATCATCATGGGGCATTGTAGTCCATCCAGTGTTCTTCAGAATTTACTTTTAACTTTTTAAATAGAAAAGCATGTGCCTGGGTTCCTACCCCTGATAAATTTCCATTATAATAATATTAAATTTTAAGAATATTACATTTTGAATTACACACTGTTTATAATGCTTACTCAATCGCAATTTAAGATAAATTTCAAATGAAGTTTAAAGTCAATTAAAAATTGAATAAGGGGCTGGGGATTTAGCTCAGTGACATAAGTGCCTGCCTTGCAAGCACATGGTCATGAGTTTGATACCCGGTTCTGATAAAAAAAAATGAATAGAATTCAAATGAATTTATTAACTTAATGATGTTTTTAAAAATTAAATCTCGAGGTGCCTTACAGATATTGTCCTACACCTGTCCTACACCTGAACTCACTGTACCTCTATCCCAGTGTGCTATGTTATAACTTGGGTCTCCTTTCATCTGTAATTACTTTAATTACTCAAATTCCTTGTTTCTGCATTGGTTCCTAGTATTTACCCTTCACTTGTTATGGTGCATCATCTATGTAGTAAGTCTAATACATTTTTTTCATGAAAAATACATGACAATAGAATGGATTTGGCTTTATACACTGAAATATGATTATTAGATTACCATTAAATGATAAGTATTACATTTGTTGAATTTTATTTGAAAATGATTAATCATTTGACAAGTTCCTAAAGTTCAAAATTTATCATGAACTCTGTTATCAAAGAGTAGAGATGACAGTTTGAAAATTCTTTCTTCCTTGAACACAACTACCAGAAAAAAAAAAATTCTCTGGCAATTATTTTGGTGAATGCAACATTATAAAAGGAGAAAAATTAAAGAAGAAGCAAATTATAAAACATTGTACAAATAAGGATTTTTATTTTTCTTTGTTTAACTTTTGAGTCATGCTAAGGCATGCATGACTTTTATGATATTAAATTCCTTTTTTTATTTAAAACCTATTACTAAAAGAAGGCAACTTATTATCCTGGCTAAATAAGCCTTTTATTTCTGCTAGTTTTTCAGGAAACATTTTTATTTAATGGTTATACTTCTGATTCATTTTTATATTCCTCCTTAATGCCTACCAAGTGTAATACGTGAATAGCTCCAAGCCATTTACTGAGGGTAGAAGTGATTTTCATCTCTGAAAAGTATTTTTAAAAAGACTGTAATCCTACCTCTCAAGAACAGTTTAGGCAAACTATAGGTAATCAACTGAATGAACTAAAAATTATTTTTAAATGTCTATGATTTCCAGGATATCATGATAAGTAATGAAGAGAATTGGGGGAAAAAATAAAAGTCGAGCTACAAGATTATATGGTTTTAGATTGACATGACACTCAGCAAAATAGATCTTACTAGTAATACTAAATGGAGTGTAAGGCATGATATGATAAATGAGATATTACTGGAAGTGTTAAAATTTTAAAAAGTAGTAGAAACTACCCAAAAGGTGTCACGACCATGGATTTTGAGAGATGAGAAAAAATAACACATTGTGCAAACTCTTAACTAGAAATTTGTTTAACAGATTGATCAGAAGTTTAGTAGCGAACAGCAAGATGGGACAGTCAGAACTGAACAGAACTTTCACAAATAGAAAACCTTCATGTTGTGTACTTTCATTTAGACATTCATTACTTTTATTTTTTCATTGAACTCAGCCCTTAAATATTAACTAAGGAAAAAGGTGACTTGTTTATTTCTCACTGGCACATCAAATGTGTGCTTAGCCAAAACAGTTGCCTAAAACATCCAAACTATAGATCTGATGTGTTTTTGTAAAACTTCCCAGTTTTTTAAGTTTATTAAAAACTAAAAGAATAATGTATAATTTAAAGGTTACTTATGAGTGACCTTTCTGAAATGTTCATTTAGAAGGCTAGTCTCTGAGATATTTTAAAAGAATGTCAGAGAATATGTTTTTTCAAATAAAATTGATTTGTAAAAAGGTCATATACATGATTTACAGACATACAGGTCTGGAGAAGTGAATAAGTACATAACTGCAAAGTAAATGATTACAGTTTAGGTGGTTTTTAATGAAAGTCTACCTGACATGTTAAATTTTAAGATTTTTTTTCTAGAGAATCAACAGAGTAAGGACACAATACTGCTTTGTCTAAATGGATTTCAATTTGAAGTGAGCCAATATATTATAAAAATTATTAATAGAGTTAGAAAATATGTAGAAAGTATATTTATAAAACAAAGAATGATTTTTAAATTAGTATGTCCTAAATATGAGTTTTTAAACTCTTGGTATATAGCTGTCTGCCTATACTAATTTATTATATATAGATATAAAATCTACTATTACTTTATATTTATTACATTTTATTAGTCATATAAAATTAATATCAAATGAATTATGTGTTTATCATATGCAAATTCATGTTAAGCATTATTTACATATGTTATGAAAATTTCCACATTACTTATTAAGTAGATATAGATATATTGTAATTATCATAGCTACATCAAATGTGATTAAGCTTTAATTTATTTAGTCAGTATCCTATTGTTAGGGGTATATGTTAACACTAAATAGTTTCTACTTCATATACAAACATGAAATTTTTTAAAAATAATAGTAGAATGCTTTATGCATCCCAAATCATTATATTAAAATACATAGTTAGAATCGTAATTACTGAGCCAGGTAAAGTAGCACATGCCTGTAATCCCAGCACTTGGGAGGCTGAGGCAGAATAATCACTAAGTTTGTAACCAACCTGGGCTACATAGTGAGACCTTGTCCAAAAAAAAAAAGAAAAGAAACATTACTGAACCAAACAGTACTGAATTACTGAACCAAAACATTTCTGTATTCCTTTGAAACACCAGAATTTTGTTATATCAAAAATGTAGGAAAATATGGAAGTTTTTTGAAATGAATTGATGAATTAGCATTCCATAATCTCACATCAAGCAATGCACCCATTAACACTTCGTGAGATTTGTTTCCCTTCATCATTGCTGACCCTAGTATTGCATTTTTCAACCTTTGATGAGGCTGGCCAGTACTGAAAGCAATCGAGGTGGATTTATTTATGCAGACACTGAATTACCATTCTTTTCCTAAGAGATGATATTGGAGATATCACTAGATATATATACTCGATACTAGAGAATCTTAACACATGTGCCATATAGTATCTCTCATATCATAAAATGTTAAACACTTGTAAAAAGAAAAAAAAATGTAAATAGTATTACCACTTTAGTTCAAATTGAAAGCATAAAAATCCTCCCAAAATATTTTAGCTCATTTTCCTCATAAATACAAATAACACATGAAGCTCTGAGTAAGGTTTAATGGCTTTTTTTCCTGAAATGGAATATGAGATCATCAACAATAAAATTATCAGACTAACAGACCCAATTCCTTGGGAAAAAGTGACAATCATGACTGCTTTTTATCTCTTGTGGGCCCTGTCTGAGGCTAACAGTCACAAGACTCTGATGCTATTTTTTTTCAACTTGGTTTCGCAGCCCTACTTTATGTCCCTTTCTTCCTGTTTACATTCTGCTTTTATATCAGTAGGATTCAGATCAAATGCTAGCTTTTGTCATGGAGCATCCTTAATCTCCCTAATTAGGATCGATTTATTTTTTTACTTCCCCTTTGGATCTCTCTCTTCCTCTATTTTCTCTATTTTTGTTTTGGTTTAATTTTTCACAGTTAATTTTTAATAAGTGATTTCTCCAATTTTTATTGTATATTTCTTTTGTTGCTATATACATTATTTACTACTGTGGTATAACAAGAACTCAATTTATAGTGCCAAGTAAAGTGTTTTTTTAACATTATATTTTGCACTTCAAATGTTAAAATGTATATGTTTTTTTCATTTATAATACTTATTTTCATAACTATAATATTTATAAGTTGTTATATTTAAAAATAACATTGAATTTTTTTTAATCTTTTTGAGACAGAGTCTTACTACACAATTCAGGCTGGCTTTGAGTTCACCTTGTAAACCAGATTGGTCTCAAACTTGCCACCATCCTCTTGTCTTAGTCTCCCAAATGCTGGGATTATAGATGTGCACTACCATTCCCAGCAGCACTGAAGAATTTTTAATTATTTATATGAATTTTGGAGGCTGATGGTTTCGGATCAGTGGCAAGCCCGAGGTCATGAGTTCTATCCTGGTACAAAAAAATAAAATTGGTTTTTAATTTTTTCCTTGAAAATAGTCATGAAACTGTGAAATACATAATGTATTCTTCCAAGTTTGTTGTTAGATTGTTGCCTTTTATTTAAACATATAAACTAAATTTATATATCTAGATATTATGGAATCATAAATAATAATCTCTTTCTTAAAAATAGAATATTACTGTCATTGTCTTTCATCTGTAAGGAAATGTTCTTATATTACTTATATTTTTTCTCTTTTTGCAATGAGTTAGAAATGTGAGGTGAAATAATATTGAGGGCCGTATGATGGAAATTGTTTAACATTTTTGAACAATATACTGCATTATTATATAATTAATCACTTTCCTTTGTCTAAATAAACAAGGGCACACTTTTTATAGAATGCTTTATTTTCATTGTGGTTGAAAACATTGTGCTTGAAGAGATGATAATTTTTTCTGTGTCTTTGGACAACCATGTGTATTTGATTTGTTTCTTTGAAGTACTATTCAACCCAATATCATTATCTTAAGAAGAATACTATAGAACTAACCAGGGGCCATGGTGTAAAGATCTCACAATGAATAAAAATAAAACATGTATCATATGTATTCACATATATATGGCTATTAAGTGCACATGACTTTGTTTTCAATTTTTATTATTTATCAGCAATTTATGAAACTAAGATCTTATTTGTATCTAATTAGAAGACATCTCAGTTACCATTAGCAAGACAAGTATTTAATTATTGTCAACTAATGTAACCTATTTAAATGAAGAATCTGTGTTGTCTCATTGGAAATATGAATAACCAGATCAATAACAGACCCCTCTGGATATTATTTAATATGCTAATATTATGAAAAGAAGTATTAGGAACCTCAACTCTTTGGCAGACTCTTTATTAGTTTTAAGTACTTCATTAGTCTTTTAAAAAGTTATTAAAATAAACTAAAAACTTCAAAACCTTTTTCTTGAGTTTTACATATACTGGAAAATGAGTCTAAAACTTTATTGAATTATATATTAATTAATGTTTAATGTTAAAGAAAAATGAAATAGTAAAGAAAAGAATTGTAAATGTTTACTTGTCTTTAAATCTTGCTTAGTAAGACAGTTTTTTATAGTTGGATTTATTAATATGAGCAATTAGTTCAACAACCTTCATATTAATAAATGAGTACAAGAGCCTTCTTTATGTTCCATGACTATGCACACCTGTGGAAATAGAGACTGGCCAATAATGCAAAACAACAAGTCTACAAGAGGGGCAGATGGGCCGGGGATTTAGCTCAGTGACATAAGCGTCTGCCTAATAAGCATAAGGTTGTGAGTTTGATCCCTAGTACAAAAAAAAAAAAGAGTTACAGTATAGCTTATGAGCAACTAGTGTGTCATGAGTATGTTATTATTGTGATGTTGCGAGTGTGTTTAATGTGATAAAACTAAAGTGAATATTTTTTGGTGAACACATTGTTGGGTAGGGAAACAGTTACCTAAAGTTTTTCTAATATTATGTCTTATATTTAATAACTAAAGTCCTTATGAAAAAAATGTGTGCATATATATCTGATAGCTATCACCTTTAGAAAACAGCCAGGGACTCAGTTTTTGATCCACATCTCTTAATAGTCTATTGACAGTCTGCATATCTACAGAGTTACATCCTAGAAAATGCTCTACATTTTAAAACCACGTTACTGTATATAACACATAAACTTTGAAACTAAAATATTGAACTATAAACCTGCATTTGGTATATTTAATTAAATGTCTAGTTTTTATCTGTATTGAATTGAACACAACTTAGAAACCATTTGAACTATCTCTCCCTTATGTTTTAGCAGAATATATTTTTGTCATTTTTTAAATGTTGTTTCAGAAACTATATGGTAATCAAATAAATGGAGGTATTCTTTCAAATGTTTTTTGTATTACATTTATCATTATGAAATCATCATTCTTCAAAAATAAACAATACATATTGATAACATAAAGCTCAGTGCACTTAAAGATGCATAATCCTTTACTATTCTTTGATGCTAACCTGACTACAGATCAAAAATGTAGAATCACTGGTTGGAGCTACCATTCTCACTATGAAGGTGAAGACAAGGTAGAAATATTGGGTTATTAATTTTGTACTGTTATATAATTTGTGAGCACCTTACTACAATTACAATTTACCATTACTAATAATTCCCAAAGTTTTATGTTGAAAACTTTTCCTTATACCACCATTTCTCATCATTTTTAGACATTTTGAGAATTCAGTGCATTTTTTTTCTAGGAAGATTTTACCCAATCATCACAAATGAAGTATGTAATACTAAGAATTTCCGTAAATAAATTCATGATGATGGTATATATCAAAACTATCATTTTCATATTAAAAATTAATAAAGAGTAGAACAAGTTTCTAGAATTTGGTTTTGAAAAATCAATGATTTCCAAGTTTCCAGATCATATTTTTAAATGTACTTTCTACTTCATTTTAACTGGAAGCATTTGAATGATACAATGTGTTTTTATTCCAGGGTTAATTAATCAGTAAAATCAATGTATTTAGAGAATTTTTTAAATCTAAAGTTTTTCTCTTATTTCAATAAAATTAATAAATACATATAAATACCTCATGTGCGTGCGCGTACGCACACACACACACACACACACACACACACACAGATGAAGAAATGGAGGAAAATCATTTATGCCTGTACTGCTGTGTTCATCTGCCTGTGTTTTAAACAGGTAGGGAAGCCTTTAACTAGAGAAAAGACAGAGGAGATACTGATGTAATTTAGCTGAGTATAGTGGTGCACGCCTGTAATCCCAGCACTAGGGTAGCTGATGTGGAGGATCACCATGAATTCAAACCCAGACTCAAGTACAGAGTGAGATCCTCTCCAAAACAAAACAAAACAAAACAAAACAAAACAAAAAAAATTGTAGTTTATAAATATTGAAAAGGATGTTTTTCTTCCAAACAGAGTACTACCAATTCCTGTGGATTCCAGTTGCTAAAATACAAAGGTTAGCCTATTTAAATTAAATCCAGTGATCTTACAAGTTCAAAAGTTATGCTAAAATAGCTATGCCTTCTGTGGTAGAAAAAAAGTCTACATACAATATTTAGGTCTTTTAAAATGCATTCTTCCTTTGAATAATGACAAATATATGCAGCTTTGAAATTACAGATTTTTCTTTTTCTTTTTGCTGTAAGATGAGATTCTCATTCACACTTTAAATTCTAAATAATGATATCTTCTCTTAGTCAGAATGATCTAAAATTGAGGATTTGCTTCTAGAATGCATTCTTTCTGTCAACATTCCAAAGACTTTATTTTCATTCTGGGGTATTTGTCCTTGTGCTCTTGCACAGGGAGAATTGAGAGAGGGCCAAGAAGGAGCTCTGGACAGCCACACTTCCTGTCTCCTGTTAGTTGGGACATAATCATCTGAGTTCACTCCAGGCACCTTGGGGTAAAGAGGACTTTCTGTATGCAAGATGTCATAGGGCATGCAAAAAATTAGTGTGGGGTATGCAATAAATTTTTCGTCTTCTGAAAAGAAAACCCATACTTCAGGGAAAAGCAAATAATAACAGCATTTTTGTGTGAATATTGGATTTATTTTGCTTTAAACACAATTAGAGACTATATTTTTATTTTACAAATATTGCTTGGTAGTGCTAATACCTATTCTTCTAAATATTAAAAGTATTATTGTATTTTCAAAGAAATATGAAAATCTTATTTTTAAATCATGAGAAAAAAGCCTTAATACATCTTATTGAGGAAGCCTTAATTATGTTATTCATACCTGAACACTGAGACCAATTAAATACAGTGATTACTTTATTATTTCATTATGAAGAGTTTCATCTTTGAACAGTTCAATAAAAGCTTTTCCATTTGAGTCTTTCCTTGAATATTAAATTTTTTGACTTTTAGTGGTATACATTTGCAGCATATAATGATTGTATTCACTGTAGGGGATTTGTGCATATACAGAACTCATTTCAATATCTTTTTTTTCCCTCTTTCCTCCTCCTCCTCCTTTATTTTCCTAGCATCAGGTTCTTTCATTTATCTTAGAAGATCTTATGCAGTAACTTATTATATATACAGATTAAAAACCAGACTAGTAGGTCAAAGAACATATAAAATATTTGAAAGAATTGGACTAAGTCAAGGTATGCTTTTAGATTCATCGTCTGTACTGGCTTACAGTACCTCCTTTAATCTTCCTTTTATTTTGAATTATCAAGTCTCCAGGCAGCTTTCCATAGCTCACTTTTACCTTGTGTTTGAGAAAAGATAGAAACACTAAATAAGTATTCCTCAGAAAAAGAAAATGAGAGTCTTAGATTGATAATTACTGATCTTTAATTTACTACGTTGTTCACCTCTTATTTGTTGTGAATTGTTAAAATCAATATGACTTATAGATCCTATCTTGGGATTCAACAAGGCAAAAAACAGAGGAGTAGAATGTGTCCTGATGTCTTGAAGCAGCCCTGCTGCCTCTGCCCACAGTACATTGATTCATGTTGCCATCACTTCTCCCTTGTGCTGTTCTAGTTGTTCTTCCTTCTGTCCCTGGCTCTTTTCAGGCTAGTATCAACACAGCAGCCAGAATGATCTTTCTAATTCAAGTCACTCGTGTCAGCTAGTGTCCTCTATTTTATTATATTTGACTCTTCCCAAGAATGTAAGCTCCAAGAGAATGGACAGTTTTATACTATTGGCCTGTATTACATCCCCACCACTTTGAAGAATGTTTGACGTGTAGTCAGTATTTATCTCAATTCACTTGAATGAGTCAGACTCTAGAAACAAGTTATCCTAAAGACAGAGAGATTTGAATATTAATAGCCAGTCTATAAATGATGCTTGTAAGCATGGGGAACCAGATAAACCAGTGGGTGAAGCAAAGAAAATAGCTTCAGCCTTATAGAGAAATCTTCAGAAGCTTGTAAAAATTGGTTACTTTAAAAACAATATTGTTCTGTGTTTTGCTCTGATTTATTGTTGTTTTATTTTTTAATATTCTGCTTTGACTGGCTTTATTCTGCTTTGTTTTATTTTTATTTTACTATGTCTGATAATACGGGCAGCTATTGTAAAGCTATTAAGATATAATGAGGTAGTCATTCTTGATTTCCTATTACCGTGTTTTGAAGTTCTGTACCACTTTCACTGTTTTATTTTGATTGGTTTTATTATGTTTTATTCAGTTAGGTTTTATTCACTTTAAAAGAAATAAAATAAAAGATATTATATTTCCATACTAAATGGTGTTTTATTTAAAACCAACAAGTAGGAATTCTATGCTAAAGATAGACAGACAGACAGACAGATATCATAATGTAATACAATAAATTTTAAAAAGAAAAGCAAAAATATTTAAAAGTAGATCTGTGACTTGTGCTTCACAATTTCTATTTTTGAATATTCTACACTTTGTTTTGGTCCTTAGACAGAGTGATTCAGTTGCATGTTGCTCTGAACTTCACAAATACTTCTAATGATGTACAATATATATGGCCTTTTAAGAGCACTCCAGTCCCTTAGATGTTGCTTAGATGTTGTCGTTGTGCAGTTCAGTAGAAAGGCAATAAGTTCAGACAAGGATAACAAACAATTTCATATTATTGAGTAGTTCATATCAATCGGTTCCTCACTACAGCCTCTACTGTGGGGAATTTTTCTCAAATAGAATTATTCACAGATTTAAAAAGCATGAGGCAAATAAAAGTAAATCACTGTTTTTGAAATAAAACTAACAAATCCCAAACCCCACCAGTTTACTTACTCTCACCTTTTCTTTTAGCTTCTGAGTTAACACAATGTGTAAAATATCAATCAAAACCAACGCCTCAATTTACAAATAAACAGCTTGGGTTTTGGATTACACAAACAAGCTTATTATAAGTGATGCAAGATAAAATCAATGTCTTTGTGAACCCTAAATCCGTTAAAGTTTCTAAAGTTTTGGTGGTATAAAAATAAGATGTTTACATTACCCGTTGCATGAGTAGAACCATTTAGTTTTCTAACAGTGAAGGAAAGCTTCCTTTTCAATAGCAAAGAATCTATGTGTTTCTCATGCATTTGTTTAATTTTACCTGTTTTTTTTTTTTTCAGTAGAAAATCATTAAGAAAAACAAGACAAATGAATAGAGAAAGATAAAGTTACAAACATCACATAAATTATGCTAAATTATGGGAAAATAAAGGATTTGTTAAAGAATATGTTCTCCTCTGACTCTACTGGATCCATCCAGTTATTACTGTACCTGGAATGGTGCTTTGCACACAAGGGGAACCTATCTCACCTTGCTATCAGAATCTTTGTTTTTTAAAAAAAATTTTCATCTTTACGGGGACAGGAGAGTAACCTGGAAAAATCAAGAAGTGATGAGGAAAATGTTATTATTTATTAAACAACATTGTTTTTTTTCAAAGTTGGTGTGTTATTTTGTTAGCTAAGGAGATGAAATAAAATGTAAAATCCTTAAATATCAAGAAGTTTGATTTTCTTCTTTCCCTTCCTTAGCTTCCAACAAATAACTGCAATTCTGTGATATTTCTTAGATTTCAGGTTGCATGTGAATTTAGAACTTACATGAAACCAAAATAAGTTATGTTCTGCACTGTATTTATTTTAAATGCTGATGCCATTCACATAGATTTATATTGATATGACAAGATATTTTAACTACTGTTTCTTGCTTGAAATAGGTCTTAGGTGTCTCTGATGACTTGCAATATTTCTGCTTGTAACCACAATTTACTCAAATGTTACAGTTGGTGATATTTTTATCTTAAACATTCAGCAATTTTAGATAAATATATGAAGATAGTTTCAAGCTTTCCTCTAAAACATTCACTTTTCACAATTCTGTCCAAAGAGAAGCCAAGAGAATCTACAACTACCACAGTGTAAAATGATGCAGCTGTTATGGAAAACAGTTTGGTGGCTCCACAAAAATAGAATTATCATATGACACAAAATATTATTCCAATGTATGTACTCCAAATGATTGAAAACATGGACTTAAATAGTCATGAGTGTATCAGTACTTATATAACATTATTCACAACAGCCAAATAGTGGAAATGATATAAGTATCCACAGATATATGGACGGGTAAACAGAAGCTAAACATTTATAAAATGTATTGTAATTTAGCCATAAGCAAAATGAAGTCTGACATATACTGTGGCATAGATTAACTATGAAAATATTAGGCTCAAAGAGATGAGACACAAAAAGTTGTAATAAAATTCTAAAAGCATATCAGTAGAATGAGAAACTAGGTAAGGATCAAGGAGACCAGAGGACAGGAAAATGAAGAATCTTTGGTTAATAGATGCTGTTTCTGTTTGAGGTTTAAAAAAAAGATTTTGGAAAATGTGATGTTTAAACAAGAGTTTAATGTAATTGATACCTTTGAAGTTTACTCCAAAATATTGAAATGGCAAATTTTGTGATAATTGCATAACCACCATCTTCAGAAAAAAAGTAAAGGCAATAGGAAAAAATGTTCAAAATGACTGTTATTAAAGTAGTCAAGCTCCTCACTTATTTTAGTTGACAATACATTGATAATTATTGTGCTTCTCATGTGTGCTGGTCACTGGAGTGAAGATTCTATATAACATAAGCACATCAATACCATTTTGTAGCTTGTATTTTAGCAAAGAAGACCAGGAAATAAATCCCACACCAAGCAAAATGAGAGACATGTAAGTTGTAATAAGTGCCAGAAACAGGGGTATACATGTGTATGCGTGTGTATTTGTTTATGTGGGTGTGTGTTTGGGATAAAAAGTAGTTCTTAATTTATAAGAAAAGCATGTGACTCAAAGTAAATAAAAATTTCATACAAAGTCAGAAGAAATAGAGATGGCAGGTTGTCTAGGAAATCAGCCCACATGGTAATGAAGGGAAAAAATAACATGAACAAGCTAGGGATATATTTCACTTTCACTGTGGAGCAGTTTGATGAGTAGGAACAGGATGCTCACTTTGCCAATACATTGATTGTGAGATGATTTTTACATTCCCACTGCTTATTGTTTGACCTAGAGGAACCCAAGATCAATAGAAGAACCATGCCTTAAAAATCATCTATTTCTTAGAAGGCTTGCAAGACTATACACTCTGAATAAGGACATGTAACAAATAAAGGTTCCATTTAACTTGTAATTGCTCTAGAATTTATAACTGTTGGTGAAAATTTTTGGAAGGCTGGATTGGCATGCATACATTAGATGGAAATTCTCCAAGAAAAGATTCTAGCTTCAAAGTGCAAATTTTTCAACTAGCTTGGTACCAAGCTCAAAGTAATTAGAGCTCCTGAGAAGCAAAGTACAAATACAAAGTAACTAAAATAATGAACCAGTGGTTTTTCTTGTGCAGTAGAGGGATCAGAAAGCCACATTCATCTAATTTCACCTTAGTACAAATGACCCTTTTAATAGGCCACCTGAAATCTGAACAAACAATTTAAAATATATTTCTTGTTGAAATTTTAGTGTTATAGTGAGGGTTTAAAAGAGAAATAACTTAATACAGGACACATAATTTATGGGATTATTTTATAATAGTCACACAAAGACTCAAATGCAAGAGTGCACAAAATCTGTCCACACAGTGGAGTACCAAAGAAACCAAATGAGAGCCTGGATCCCACGGCAATGCCCTGAACAAGTACATTTGAAGAAGAGGAGCCCATGGTAATGTCCTCCATGAGTCTGACTGGAGGCTTAGAGTTGACAGTGTCTCCTGCAAGTCTGTATCAAGGATCTGCGCTGGGAAGGTGCAAAGAAACTAGAAAGTCTGCACCAGCAGGCTAAGGATCTGCCCTGGAGCCAGAGAGCAACTCTCAAAGAAACGGAGTTCTCCTGAAAAGAATCACAGCCATCCTCAGAGACGGCGAGGACCTGAGCATGACAGTCAGGTTCACATCAGGAAATCTAATGCAACCAGCTTCTCCAGGAGAGTCAACAGCACATACAGCCCCACAGGTGTGTTTCTCACACCCAGCACTACACTGATTCAGTTCAGCTGTGTGTTACAAGGTGACCCTAAATTAATCCACCACGTTTAAACAGATTAGGTTAAAGGATTTCCACAGGAAAATAATGACAATAATAATGCACACCCATCAGAAGGAAAAGTTACAAAAGCTTTAGGAACTATACTATAATTACACCCAGAAAAATAGAAGTACTGTAGTAACATAACCTATAATAGGATAAGAACATGAAAATAGAATTCAAAGATCTATTACTTAATTTAAATGTGGAAAATTTTATCTATGGGGAATCATTTTTGAGTCTTTAAGAAGAGAGTTACCTGACCTCAATTTATAAATTTCCAGGAGCAATAAATAAAAGATATGTTGTTGAGAAAAGACAATAATTAGGAGCATGCTATGTAGTAAAGATTCTAAAAAATAATTTTTATTCTCATTGCTAGAAAAGAGCCTAATAAGTTGCTTTTTCTTTTATCACTTAAGGAAAAATGATAAATCACGACTATTATTTTCAAAATCTCATTATGCAATCATTGGCTTTTCAAGAGCAGAACTACCTACTGTAGCTACCAAATACAAGGCAGAGAGCAGCAGATTTGCACTGAATAGCCCTGCAGGAGGTGCAATGTTCACAATTATTTTTATTGCACATGTAATTGCTCAAAGATAAAAATATGACATTTTATGAAAATATGAAATCTATAAATAAGGAATATAACCCCATGGTTACTTCATTTTATTACAGTTAATACATATATATATATTTATATATACATTTTATTTTTCATTGTACTGTTTTATTATCACTTTCTTTCACCAGTGTTATATTATTTTGCTTTTGGTATCCTTAAATAATATCTTTGTAATCATGGTGCAAACATTTATAAATGGTATATGAATTACGTATAAAATAATGAGAATGTGTTTCTCAAGGTACCATTTATGAGTACTTTTCCCTAATTTTCAACAATCTCTCTCTCTCTATGTATACACACACACACACACACACACACACACACACACACAATTTTATTTATATTAGCAATTCTGAGTAACATTTCTTAGTTGCTACTCTTCCAATTAAAACACAGGGGCATAAAAAAGTTAAGCAATTTTTTAAAAATTATATAGTTAGTAAGTAGCAGAGCCAGGATTTAAAACATATCTGCCTAATTTCAAATGTCTAGTGCTTCACAATTAACTTGTTCTTTTCTGCTACCTTATAAATGGTAAATCTCTGTTCAAATTTTCAGTGTAATTATACTAATTAGAAGTGTATAGATGAGTAAATATAGCTACAAAACTTTGAAATTTTAAAGTTAAACCAAAATTTAATATCTCTCATCTATTTAGGTATCTATCTATCTATCTATCTATCCATCTATCATCAATCTGTACTTTTTATCTATCTATCTACCTGTCTCCTGTCTTTCATCTATCTATCTTCTTTTTATGTGCCTGTGTATTATACAGCACTGGAACCCTTCTAAAGTTGAGTCTGCTGGGATGAAATATCATTTTTTCCAGCCGTTCTCTTTTTTACTCTTCCTCTTGGTTTCTGTGGACACACATGCAGGAGCAGCATGTCTGGGCAGAGTAGGAGTGACAGGGAGGGCTAGCGGAGGAGAATTTTGTGATGCCTTTGTGGGCTGCTGGAGTGAACGTGACTCGATGTGGCTGTTAGCAGGCCTTGAGTGTAACTCAGTGACGATCAGCAGTGTGTAAGGTGACTGGGACTGACACTGTATCCTAAGCAAGCCTTCAGGCACTTCAATGGAAGAGCTTCATTTTGACAACCATCTTCACTTACAGATGAACTCGTATGTCATAGAAAAAAACCAAATAATCTATTTAAAGTTTTTGAACTAGAAAAAAAATTGAACTCTGGATTTGTTACAAAGTTAAAATTATTTCCCCCTTAGTCAAACTGTTTAAAGTTTGAAAATAATCCTCTTAATTTGGAAAAATTAGCTAGACGAGACATAGGTCACAGGGCAGTCATACATGCCCATTTTCTTCTTTTTATTAATGGCTATAACTGATAACCTCCTTTCATCCTATGAAGATTCATTATCAGTTTCAAAACTGGTTTTATGTTTTAAAGGTATTGTCATTATTCCATGAAGTCCCCTTGATTCACTTAATTTTTGTCAGCAAAAAAATGTTATTAATTGGGATTAGGTGGCCTGCACAAGTTCAGTGTATTAATCAGCTTTCATGTCACTGGAACATGGTACCTGACACAGCTGAAGGAGGAGAGTTTAATTTAGCTCAAAGTTTACAGTGTTATGGTTTATATGTAGGGTGCCCATCGAAGTCTCATGTGTAAAAAAATTGGTATTTGGTGAAGATGATTGGATCATGGGGATTCTGTAGGTGCTCTGGGGCAGGGAGTAGACCTGGAAGTGTTTACCTCCCTTCACTCTCAATTTCCTGGCTTCTGTGACATGAACAGCTCTCCTTTATATCAGGCTCTTGTCTGTATTTTCTGTTATATTGTCTTTTTTCTAAAAGTATTTCACTCCTTTCTTGTCCAATTTCAGATGGTTATTAGTATCACCAACGAAAATGAAACTGTCTTTGTTTTTTACCTTTAGCACCATTATTTTCATAGTAGATCGTGCCTATATTGTACATTATACAACCCAAAATAGTTTTAGCTATTTTTAATCTTCCAATGCTGTTGTAGCATACTTAAAAGCAGTATTTGCTCTAGGTTAGTATTTAGTCAGATACGGACACACAGAGAGGCTAAGTGACTTTCCTTATTGCATGCAACAGGCTATTGACAGCAAAATAGCAAGAGGTAGCAGAGATGGACCTGGGATTGTTTCTCTGCACACCATTGATGTAGTATTCACTGACCTTCTGCAGCTGATGCCTGTTCATTCCTGTCTTTCAAGAGGGAATTGGCATTAAATTAAGGAGAAGGATGGATATCTGCTCAGTATCTGGTTCTGGCACCTCTAGGAAAAATTATTCCTGTAGAGAATTGGTACTAGAGAAGTAGGGTAGTTACTGTGACTGTACGTGGACATGTAATTTAAAAGCCTTTAAAACTGGTTTGCAGAAAGGGTTTGTGGAGTTCTGAATGTGGGCTAGAGAAGCCTTAGAATCCTGCAAGCAGAGCCCGATGGGGATCCTGGCCAGAGCTAAGAAGTCCAGAATTCAGATAGCTAAAGACCATGTCAGTTGGACTAGAGACTTTATATGTGCTATACTCTGGGAGAAAATTTGCCTACATTTGTTTATATCTTGAGGCTTTAGGGAAGACATTATCAAGTTTTTGGCTCTATACAAGATAGTTGTACTATGTTAGGCAGAATTATGACCCTGTTGTTATTCAGAGATTAAGTATGATTAGGGGGATACACATTTACATGGGATAGATGTGATGGTTAAGACTGATTAACTTGATTGGAAGCCGCCCAGAGTATCGTCACACCACACCTGTAGCTGTACCTGGGTGAGTCAGAGAAGCATGCTCTTGATTTTTGAGTACCATATACGGCTCCCAGGCTTTCTCTCTAGGGCTGTTTCTTGCTCTATTTCCTGGAAACCAGGAACTAAATATCTTCGCTCCATAAATCACAGCCTTACACCATGATGCTCCTGACTCAAAGCCTGCCAATCATGGACTGAATTCTCTGAAACCATGAAGCAAATTAAGCTTCTCCTTCTTTAAATTGTGGTAGGTATTGTGGACACCAAAGAGGAAAACTGACTAAACAGTCATGTAGTTAATAATGTGATTAAAACCTCAGTGTTTTTGTACATATTCCTATTCTAAATGCAGTGTCTACCATTATTATACTTATTTCACACAGATAATCACAGTATTTTGGCATGTATTTACCTCTGAAAACTACCAAAACTTATTTCTTATAGAAATGCTGATTTCATCCTGTCCAGAAAATAAAATGCAAATGAAAACAATCCAAAATGATATAGAGCTTTTGATATACTTTCTCAATTAGAAGAATATTTGTATAATGTATAGCTAAGTAAAGTATCTAATGAGATGTCTTTAAAATAACCCTTGAATTTTAAAAAATTTCTTAAAAACTTAGAGTTGATAAAGTAATAATGTATATCTGATCCTCTAGAGCATTACTTTTATCTTAGTTGCTCTGTGTTGTCTTTCATCGAAATGCAGGAATATAAATGCTAGAAACTTGTATGACAGAGGCAAGAGTAGCTAAAAGTAATGGAGGCGGAATATAATTGAATTTCTAGAATATATATATATATATATATATATATATTCCCTTCAAGAGAATATAAACTGTAGAGAAATCAAGAAACAACTGTAATGTATACAGTTCAACACTACAAGATATTATGTGTGTGCCCAGCATAAGGTTAACATCAAAAATATTTTTAGAAAGAAATCCATTTACTTATTTTGCATTCAATATTTGAGCACCTAACTGTAATAATATTGTGTATACATATGCCAGACACTGTTCTAAGTATTCTACACATTCCATTCCCATTTAACAATCATTACGTCGGGTACAGGAGATAAACTGATTAAAACTCTTCCTGTCCTATAGCTATACAAGAGGAAAAAGTCAGTCATTTAATGAAACAGGAGGAGTTGAGATAAAACCCATTTTGGGGGGTTTTAAGGTCTACAATAATCATTAAGGGTAGGAAGAATCTAGTTAGGTAAAGAAATACGGAACAGGATGGGAACCACTCTCAGAAGTTGGTATTGGTTATATAACTACAGAGTTGTAGGCAAATCGGGTTCAATTATGGGGTTTCTTTTGATTGATCAGGTAAAAGGTAGGGAAATAAAGCTGAAACATTTGACTTTTAAGCCCTAGGTTTGAGGTGCATTCAGAAGAGGTAGCTTCAAAAATATTAAGTAATTAAAAACAAACAACCCAAGAGATGAAAAGAAAATATCAGAGGCTATGAAATTTTCTGTTGAGCACAATTAAGCAAATGATCACTTTTCAAAAGCCAAGGAGAACGTGGGCCTCCTTCCCAATTAGTAAACACTGCTAAAAGTTAATATGAAGGCTTGGTGGCAAATTTCCCTGGCATTTTTAAAGCCCATTTATAAGGATGCATATCCATGAAAGGACAAACCCTCGATCCTCAATGAAGCTCTGCTGCATTGCCATACTAGCGATTGATGGAAACATGCCAAGGTGTTTCTGAGATCAAAGAACAGTAACCTTGAGTACTGTTCAGGAGATGTCTGAGAGATCACAGTCAGGAAGAAAGAGGCTGAAATTCTTACTTTGTTATTTCCTACCTGTAGGACTTTATGTAACAATCATCTCAGATTTCTCAAGTATAAAAACAGAACAGTATCCACTTATAGAGCTATTGGTGATAATTAAGTGAATTATCTATGTAAAAGACTGAAGCTGGAAAATAAACAGTAGGTGTATTTTTGTTATTATTATCCAGCCTAAATCTCTGATTTCACTAGTAAGGAAGCAGAACTTCCCAGAAAATGCCCTGTAGCCCAGTCCACCAACTTACTGCCAGAATGCTCCCTAATACACTGTAGACATCCAATGCCTGTAAATTCCATTCAAGACCCTTGAGCCGGTTCAAAGTCCATTGATTTTTGAGTCCTGTTTACCATCTTTACAAAGCCATAAACCTGATTCATATTTCCATGCTCTACTCAACTCTGTTTCATTTGTTCATAGAACAGTATCTAATATATGTATACAGAAAATGACTTAGCAAACTTCATGTCATCTGTTATGCATTTTATTGTAATTATCATTATGACCTCTACAATGCTCTCTACTGGTATTTTTCAATAATATCAGTATTACTTTGATGATTGTGTAGATTTAGATATTCAAAATGTTAATTTTGGTCAACATTCTATTCCATATGCAGGATTTTCTATGTTATATAAACACTCAATTAGATTCTTTTATATGGTAGCTGATAAAATAATCAGGCACTGTATATTTAAATGTATGCATTTCTGGTTTTCTGTTTGTCACAATGTCTTGCGAAGACCACAAGCATGCATGACTCTTCAACTCCATGTTCTGTGATTTTATATTAGTAGTTAGAAACTGGCCACACTGGGAGTCTTTATATCATGGATATCAAGAACTGCTGCCAACCAGGGATATTTCTTTTCAGAAAACAAGTAGTGTAACTACTTGCATATCATTGCACTTATGGTTTTAAACAATGTGCACTAATCTGTGTATTTTTGTTTTCATAGTTTTATAATCTAAGGTAGAAGCTATATCTATATGCTGACTCGACTTCATTGTTTACAATACTAGGCCCCCTTAATTGTTTTAGCAAAATTATTTGCATATGTAGTAGACACGTATGATAAGTGATTAACTAATATGAGGTGTTATGGTTTGTGTCTCAGTGTCCACCCAAAGCCCCATGCGGTCACATGATTTTTTCAGAGGTGGCTGAATCTAGAGTGAGGGATTGATTCATAGGATAGTTCTGGGGCTAAGGGCAGATGATTGCTGGATCAGTCCACTGGTTGACAGGGCACTGCCCTAATATCTGGATACAGTATAAGGGACAAAAAGAAGTCCCTCTCCTTTCCTCTCCCTCTCCCTGACCTTACCTTCTCTCTCCTTGCTTTTGCTGTCTTCCATTGCCATGAACTGTTAGTACTCTACCATGTGCCACCATTCCTTAGAGCTAGCTAATTAACTGATTATGGACTGAAACCTTTACAAACTGGGAGCTGAGTAAACGTTTTCTCTGTTAATTTTGGGTGTCAGGTATTTTTGTCTCAGTGATGAGAAAAGTAACTAAGACCTGAGGAAACTGTTTTTATATCCAACCTGTTTTTCTTGCTGATACAGGTTTTCCAAGTCTCCTTAGTCTCTGGTAGATAGCAGTTACAAAGATCAGCTTTGTGAGGGTATCTGACTCAAAGTTCAGTGGTTTTCTGGAAACCTAAGGCTGAGATTGTTTCATACATAAAAGGGAAATGAGCTTATTTCTACTTAACTTTAGATTTATATTCAGGGTTATAAAAGATTATTTCAGGCCATTACATTATAATGAATAATTAGTTCAGGTCCCTAAATGGAGTACGGATTTCCAGCTGCAGGTCATTATTATAAAGCAATCCTTGGTTATAAATCAGTTCATTTCTTCTATAATCACTAATAGAGTGGAAGTATTTTACAATATGGAGCATATTTTAAAATTCTATTGTAATACTGTTCACAGTTCTTTTTTCTCATAAATATTGAATGCATTAAAATTTTCCCTAAAGATACCAATAAGTAAAAATAATTTTATTGCAAAAATGTAAATCTGGTTGATATTTCTGCCATCTTAGGGAAAGTGATAAAAAATTCAACTTTGATTGATGTATGTTTGGATTATAACCAGCATCTTTACAGATGAGATTTCTTCTCACACTTTCTCTCTGGCAGAATGTTAATGTCTGTGAAGATGAAATAATTTGAGAGCAATGAATTCTTTTGGGAAACACTCTGAAAGAAATGCCTAAACATCATACCACAGCATTATATGTGCACCCATTTTTACAGCAGCACAATTTGTAATAGCTGAATCTTAGCAACAACTCAAATGTCTATCAACCAAGAAATGGGTAAAGATGATGTGGTATTATACAATGGAGTATTAGTTAGCTGTAAAGAAAAGGACTTTACAGATAAATGGATTCAGCTTGAGATCATACTCATAAGTGAAACAAATCAAATTTTCCTTGTATTTTATGCAGGGTACCCACCTTAAGGGCAGATAGCGCTCACACCCAGAGTGGCATATTCTTCATCCTACTTAGAATGATGTCAAGCCAATCAGTGGCCTAATTTAGTAATTACACATCCTTGAATCCAGCATCACACAATTAATTCCAGAATCACGAACTAAATCCAGTCATCTCTGAAAAGCCCCATCTATGAATGCATGAGACTTTGAGAGGACATCTAGACCCAAGCCATAACAATCTCTATCTGGAATAGGTTTAATTTCAAGAATAATTTTCTTTGCCCATCTAAAAGTAAAAACTCCTTACCTATCAAAGTTTTATTATGAAGTGGCAGCAATTCAACCCTTCCCTCTTGTTCTTCTAAATCTGTATCTTTTATTATTCCCTCTGTATCCACAGTTGCTTTTTTTTTATTAAAGTCTCACATTCCTTGGGCTGAAGAATTTATGTTATGTTCTTCCTTTTAACCTCATAAACCAGCATCTGCTAAGTTTAACATTCTCTTTTTTTTTTCTACAGTTTCTTTACATTTTGCAGCCTTCACAAAATTGAAATGAATAAGGGTTTTCCTTGAATTAGGCACTTGATTGAAGCATATGTTTGGCTAACTTCATCTTCTGTGTCTACATATTTGACTATTATGTTCTTTTAGCAGTCTGAGACCACAAAAACTTTCCTCATATTGTCAATAAGTCTCTTTTGTTTTCTTGTTATTAATATATTCACTAGGGTGGCAATTTTGGTTCTTTCAAGAAGTTTTGTTAGGCGTTCTCAAAATGGTTAACTAGTGAAAAGACCTAATTGTAGTTTATGGCTGTTTTCAATGTGCCTTCCTCACTTGGATTCATTTCTAACTTTTGATTTAAAGTTAAAGATTCATAAATATTTTCTTTTCACTTGAACGCGCACATACCAATTGAAGGATTTTTTAGTTGGCCTTATTTCAATATTGCTTGTTTCATGAATCAGAGAAGGCCAGGGAATGGAAGGAGATGCTGTGAGCAGGTTGATGGAGCCATTAGAACACACACGAAGTTTAACAATTAAATTCGCTGTCTTACACAGCATAGTTCATGGAACCACACAATGATCAATTCAGTAACGATACAGATTACTGAACATAAATTCCCATAAAGCATAATAATAAAAAATCTTTAAATATTGTGAGAATTGCCAAAATGCAACACAGAGATATGAAATGAGCACTACTGGAAAAATTGTGCAGATAGATCTTAGTATATGGTTGCTGCTAACCTTCAGTTTGTAAAAATAGAGTCTGTTTTAAAAGTGAGATAAAATAAGATACAAGAAAATGACATGTGCTTTTAATAATACAATGCCAGATGTGTAATTGTGAATTTAAGGACAGCAGTGTACTTGAAATAAAAATGTTTACAAAAGTAATAAAAAATAAATAGTTTTCACACAATTTTATAAGGACATAAGGTGAATTAGAAGATTTAATTCCACAAATTTTGACTTTTTCATTATTTATGACCAATTTTCAAGAACTCCAGATATCCTGAAGTAAAGTTTTTTTTTTTTTTATTAACAACTCTTTATGACTTTTGATTCTTTCTTGAATAGGGTCCAATTTGTATTTAAAATTTTAAAATGTTATGTTGAAACTTTCATGAAACAGTAAGTGCTCCATTTTCCTGTTTTATATTTAACAAATTCAAAGAAATCGTATAAAAATTTCTAAGTATATTTAAAACCTTACTTCTTTTCAAATTTAAGCTATTGTACAGTCAATTTATTGAAAAACTATCAATTTGCTAAACACTGCCGTGTAGCATGCCACAAATGTGGTATGTCTCTTCATTTTCACCTAATGCAATGTATTTTCTAATTTCTATGAGCAGTCTGTTTTTGACCTTGATTTACTTGAAAAGTGTTAATATTAAAATATTTGGAGTTTTTTTTTTCAGGATTTTCTTCTGTTGATTTCCAGTTAAGTTCAATTATTCCAAAGAGCATGTTAATGTGATTCATATTACTTTAAATATGCTAAAGTTCTATTTATGCTGCAAAATATTATCTACTTCATAAATGTCTTAAGTAAACAAGAAAAGCATTTGTATTCTTCTTTGGATGAGTGTCATGCTTTAAAATGTCAATTAGCTCCACATAGTTGAAAGTTTTTTTCTCAAATTTTCTATGCCCTTGCTGATTTCCTATATTTTTGTTCTATTATAGGAGAGAAATATTGAAACATTACTTATAACTTTAAACTTTTGTATTCACCCTTTTTTACATGCATTTTGAATGTTTATCTTTAGGTAGTAAGTGAGACAGTATTGATATTTTTATTGACACTTTAGGATGAAATATTTTCTATTTTATCCTGATAATTTTCTGTATTATGTATATATCTAGTTTGTTAGCAGAGGCTTTATAGCTTTATTTTATTTATATTTTCCCATTAACACCTCCTTATTTACTATTACCCCATTTTTATTATTTCACAAGTGGTCCTCTTATATAGAGGATAGAGTTAAATCTATTTTAAATTCAATTTGACAATGTCTAGTCTTTTTGAGAAGTGTGTTTGAAAATTTAACATTTAATATAACTAATGAAATGGTCAGTTCACATACAACATTTTATTATTGTCTTTTTTTTCACCCTTCAAATTTTGTGTCATTATTATCATTCCTATATTCATATTTTTGGAGTTTTTCTGAATTATCATGTTTTAATATTTAATTTTATGGATTGTTTTGATTAAATTACTTTCTTTATAAAAGTAATGTGACATCTTTTAGAGGTTGTATTTTGTACAAAAGTATACACATATGTCCACTGGTTGTTCAGAATAATATGCCATTAAGTAAAAGGCAGGCCTTCTAACCTTACAGGTTTTGTTTTACTTTTGCCTCTGTGGCTTAGTCATCATATATACTACACTTACAATGACCACCCCATCTACTTATCCTTTCGTCTACCTACTTACCTAACTACATAATATATTGATAGTATGATTAAAAGGAAAACATCTGAAGATATCTTAATTTCTTTGTTGGTCTAGAGGATAAAATTTCAGATTAAAAAACTCTAGTTACATTTTTTAAGAATTTTAAAGATGTTTTTCTACAACCATATGACTTCCTTAGTTTCCAGTGTTAACCATGTAAACTTTTATTTCTGTATATGTGCAATCTCATTGTTTTTTGAGTACTCTCAACTTTTTTATCTTTAGTATCATGTAGTTTGGCTCTAGAAACTGTTTGATGTACTTGATCTCCTTCAGGATTTGGTGATTTTGTTAAATCTACTTATGTCATTGGCCAAACTGAGACATTTTTGCCATTTTTCTCTTCAAGTACTTGCTCTTCTTCAGGAACATGTTCCACTATATCTAATAATCTGTTGGCTTTCCAACCTATTTTTTCCTCTTTGTTTCATGATATGAACATAACTTCTTGCTCCATTACAATATTATTTTACAGTTTTAAGCATGTAAATGGTTATGTTAAATTCATGAAATAATATTTCTTCCATGATTTCCCTGGAAAGGAACACTCCATTGTGGTCATTGGCAATTATTCCTGAAGATTAGTTGAAACTTATTATATGCCTTAAAATACTCCCTTCCTCTTAACATTCCTCTTAGTTTTGAATGTACAGTGCTAAAGAATTAGTGAGAAACATTCAGTTTTCTGAAAGTTTGATACTATGTACAACACAGAGAATTTATATTATAAATTATACAGCTAATAAATCCAGAAAATATACCTACAAATTTTTACTTTTACCCATGTCTTTCATTGGTTATTGGATTACTTATTTTCCTGTAGTTATCATATGGTCAAATTTCAGATTTTCCTGAAAACATGATAGCTATACTTACAAAAGTATTCAGAAATAAAGACCATAGTAACTTAAGGTTTTAACTGTCTCTGCATCTACCTCTGCAGACAAGTATAAAGTAAAGGATGAACAGATGAGCAAATCAAACAATAAATACTTACTGGACATTTATATTGCAAGGCTCTGAGCAATGACAAACATACACAGAACTTTGAAGCAATCCATGCCTCTGAAGACTCGACACTGCTACTAGAAATAACCATCTGGTAGAAAATATAGTAAAAGAAATGTAACCATACTGGGATTTGCATAGAATTTGGTAAGGCTTGAACTTCAGAAAGAAATACATTTGAAGTGAAAGGAGAAAGGCACAGAAGTGAGAAGGAATAAAGACATTTTTGGTTAATGATGTATAATATATTGGAAACTAGAGTGGAATCATCTTCATATTATAAGAGAAAGTCAGTGAACAAAATTGCTATTTAAGGACATTGTAAATGACATTAAGTATGTGTTTAGTATTTGATGTGAAATCAGTTGATCTCAAAATCCTATGTTATGACAGGCACCTCTCATATATGTTTAAAGGATCATTTGAAAAAGAGAAGTTTATTTCAATTTCTTAGTCTGCCCCACCTTTATAGAATTTATTTGGGTTCTTCTTCCTTTAAATATCCTGTGGATAGAATTGATATTCAGGAATTTCTTTAGATAAAATACACATCTTTATTTGCATTAAACTCAAAGGGAAATGAAATAATTCTTCCAATGAAGAATGTAATTTAAAATGTACTTTAATATTGGTAATATTATATCCTGTTAATAATGCCATTAGTTGTCACTAATATAAATCATAGATGTGTTTGTGTTAAATTATAGTTGTTATAGAAATCTTGACATGTTTAACATTTCTTAAAATTTTAGTAAAGATTAGATCAATCACTAGTTTTTCATGTAAGCTATAATCAAAATGGATCAAAGATCTAAACAAAATAAGAAACACTAGATCTGCTTGAAGATAGAATAGGTTGAATTCTCGAAGACATATGTACAGGCAAAGACTTTATGAACAAAGTCCTGTTTGAAATAGAAATATTACAAAGAATTAACAAGTGAGATTTCTAATAATTTTACTAATAACATTTTTCAAGAAAAAGAAATCATCAAAAGAGTGAAAAGAGGGAGAACATTTTTCCAGCTCTTCATCTGATAAAGGACTGACATTTAGAACTAAAACTATTATATTCCCTAAATTTAAAGACTCTATCCAAGAATGGTCATCTGAAATGAATAGGCACTTCTCAGATGAAGTAGAAATGGGAAATAAATATATGAAAAAATGTTCAACATTACTGATTATTCAACAGATGCAAATTAAACCAACACTGAGATTCCATTTAGCTGCAGAAGGAATGGTTATCATCAAGAAATCAACCCGTAGCACATACTGGTGGGGCTGTGGGGGAAAAGGAACGCTTCTCCACTGTCAGTGAGGATGTAAAGCAGTGCAGCCACTGTGGAAATCAGTGTGGCGATTACTCAAAAATCTATAACTAGAGGTTCCATTTGACCAAGCTATTACTCTTCTTAGTATCTTCTTAAAAGAAATACAACATCATACCACAGAAATATATGTACACTCATGTTTATATCAGCACAGTTTTCAATAGCTAAATCTTAAAAACAGCCCAAATGGCCATCAAAAGATGAATGGAAAGATGCCGTGTGGTTTTATTTAAATATATAATGAAGTACTACTCAGCCATAAAAAAGGATAAATGTGACATATTTCTTGCAGAATGAATGCATTTTAGGACCATACTCTTAAGAGAATTAAACACATATTTAAATACTGCCTTATTTGTCTGGTATAAGAAGCCACATGGGTAAATAAGGACCAGAATGTATATTAGATGTTATAAAATGGGAAGAAAATGCTCATTTGGGAAGAGGATTAAGGAAGGGGGAGGGGAGAAGAAAAGAAGGGAAAAGGAAAAAAATGAGAAAATAAGGAATAAAAGGAAACCAGACTTTTATCAATAAGGGAAGGGAGAGGAATAGAATGGAGAATTAAAAGAGGAATTAATATATAAAGTGTACAGGTACAAAATCTCCATGATGATTGTGATCATTATGTATATCTAAAATGTACCAAAAATATAATTACCAAAAAGTAAAAAAAAATTGATACCTCATTGTCTTAGTTTTTTCAAATTTATTTGATAATTTTATTTAATTATAGTACATTAGAATATAACCTATTAAGTTATTCCAAAAAGCTTCACACATTTTATCAAAGTACCAAAGTCATTTATGACAAAAATGATTAAGAATTCCTGTAAAATGTAAAGTGAATTTGTGTATCCTCCTTTCCAATTTTAATATCCCAAAGAATCTCTCTGCATGACATTAAATCTTTATTTATTAGAACAGAAGACTATTTTTAAAGGAACTATTTAGGATAAAACACTGTTAATGCTTTTCTCATGAAGGTCGGCCTGACTTGATTAAAATATTATCTATTTTACTTTTATTAATAATATATTTAACAGTGAAGTTATTTTGATCATTTCTAACAGATCTATTTAAGTTACAGAAGTCCTCAAAGGAAAAATATTGTCATTTCACCTTAAATTAGTATGAAGTTACCTTTCAGAAGATTCACTTAATGTTTATTTCTTCTTGTCTTTCTCATTTTTCTTCTACACAAAAATGTGTATTTTCTTAACAGCAAAGTGATAATTGGATTTATTCATACATTCCTGTGTGATATAATGGAAAGAATTCTTGATGAATTTAAATAACTGAGCTTATATTACTAATATTTATTGGGTTTGTGACCTTCAGAAAGTTACTGAAGTCTTCAGAGCTTTGTGTTGAACATATTTTCTAATGGTTGTTATGCAGTCGCTATGAAAAATACAATGTTTTTAACAGTCAAACAAAATGCAGTTGGAGCCATTATTTTAAAATTGGAATCACTAGTTTAACATCTAGTTTAATACTAGTTTAACATCTGTAAGTAAATGGAATTGTTCTAAGTAAATGGAATTTTGTACATCTCTGAAGAGTGTATCTCACATGGATGAAAATTGCCCTAATAAGCTAGCAATATCCTTTCTAAGATAGCTTTAAATCTAAGATGATTTGGCTTGGCTCTCCCTTTCCTCTTTCATATATTAGCACTGTTGGTGCTCTTTTGACCACTTTCCCTTCATCCTAACGGTGCTCTGAAGTCTGACCTAGATCCTTGCTCCACTGAGACAACTCCGCTGCAGGTCACCAACTATCACATCTGGCGCCCTTCTTCCAGTCCTGGTCGTATTTCTTTGACTGAGGCATTTAATGATCAAAAGCATGTTTCAATCTGAAAAATTATTTTCCCTTCACAGATTCTGTCAAAGATCATTTCTGGCCACCATTCTAGCAACCATTTTGCCTTCTCTAATTGGGCAGCACAGGTTTGTATGTAGATGCCTAACCTCTGACATTAGAAATAGATAAATTGTTTAATCTCTTTGCATCATTTTTTTCATCTGGAAAAAATTTCTCCATGCAACTTTCAATAATGTTAAACATTAATAATGTATCTATTCAATTATTGTTTTACATTATTTTTATTTGCAAATAATTTCTCTGCTCTTTAATCATTCATTTCTCTCTGGCAAAACTGTGATACAGGCTCTCTGCTCTTGATACTCACTCAGTGTTTTTTAATTTATCTCTCATCTCTGTTGTGACCATGCTATCATTCTCCCTTGTCCAGACTTTTCGTGAAGTCTCCAGTATTAGATTCACCTGAGAGTCAGAACCATCTTTGGATTCCTTGTACTGAACCATGCACCCAAAGAGAAACACGTCATTCTCTCTGTCAAACACCAGATCACCAACAAGTCACACTGTGTGTTAGTGGCTCTGTGAAATTAGAAACTGTAGGAACACCTTTGTCTCCTATTTTCTGTGTTTAATCCAGCACTAGGTGAAACATGATGCCAAATACCATGCTTTCTTCTTAGATATGTGTTTATCAATAACAATTTCTTCGGTGTTTCTGCTACTGAAAGACCTTAACTGAGCTTGAAGCTCAGTGCTAGGGTGCTTGTCTAACAATAAGACACTCCATCCCCAAGTAAAACGAGCATGAGAAAAGGAAAAGAGTCTTGTCATCTCACAATGGGATCCCTTCTGTGGCTTTTCATAGGGTAACTCTCACTCCACTACTGCCTTTTAGCTGTAAGTAACTGCCAGAAAAAAGGTTCATGTTTTGCTTTTTTATTCACTTAATTTTAATAGTGTCCATTACATGAGTTCTACCACTTACCTACACATAGCCTTATTTAAAATTAAGAAAAACTGGTGATAAGCAAAATAGTCTCTATCCATTATCCTTTTCTTTCAACCCATATAAATTTCTATTCAATGTCTGTCTTTCCTTCTCATCTACAGAAGTATTTGTTTTGTTCTCCTTTTGGTAGTTTAACTAAACTGTAACATTGCTATGTAATTATTTCAAAACCACGGATAAAAAAAATTTTAGATGTTATGTACATGTACCATGTGTTATGCACACATCCGTATACTCTATGCATACAACCAAAGGCCCAATAATGAAAATTTCCTCCCTTTTTAATGGAAACTTTTCTTTTCATTTCATCTTATGATGAAATGTTTAAGTAACATCTTACTACTGAGGTTGTGGAAACACTTAGAAACTGAACAAGTTCCCTGTTTGTCAGGAGGAAAGAACTCTTATTACATTTAATACATAACTGTAATCACTTCCTATTTCAAATAGCTGACCTAAGATTCTATGTGTTTATGAGTCAGTATACTTTCAAATCCTTGGAATCTTCCTAAAACTACCTCACTTTTCACCGTGCAAAGATACGAAGAGCTTAGGACTCCAGTTTTATGGATTACTATCAGCCAGAAGTACTCTCTAGAGTTTTAGGCAGAAGCAAAGATTTATTAAATGAAAAGGAGAAAATAAAGCACATGGGCGGCCTCCATATGCTTCAGAGAATAACCTGCTATTCCTGCGTGCTAGGTAATCGTAAACAGTCTACTACATTGTACTATCCCAAAGGTAAGATTAAAGGCTTAGAGAGTGGGGAAACAGCAGGCATTAGTGCAGCTGAGTGAGAAAAGCTAACACTTTGGTACTATCCTGGGAGTTCATCAGCAGCAAAATGAGGACAGGAGAATTGGACCATGAGTGATTTTATTAAAACACTGGGTGAATCCAATCAAGAAGCTTTAGCTATTAAGTTCCCTGACGACAGAGGTTATGTCTGTTCTAATTTGCTTTGTGAAATGCCTACACAGGCAGCACGGATAGGGATCATGTTTTTAAGAAATGCTAAAATCCTGTTACTTAGTACTAACACATCCAAATACTCAGTGCATAGCATGTCTAATGAGAATTTGCAGCTGTAAAATTCTGGGAAGATATAGCTATTATGAATTGCATGGCTATTAATGTGCAAAATTTAAATATCATATAGTTTCTCTTTTATGAGAAACGCAAATCACAAATAAAGACCAAAATAAAAGATAATGGAAAGTAGGGAGATAGATCTTGCCAAAGCGGGAAGGTGATCAGGAGATGGAGGGAGGGAGACAAGGGAGGGAAGAGAAAGAAGATTAAAAAGGGAATTAAAATGTGTCATGTATATGCACCAGCTCCCACAAAGACTGCAAATGTGTGTTAATAAAATTCTAGGAAGAATCCTTGGCAATAGTGGAATTAACATTCGCCAAGTATCTTAGTGAAAGTATCTTAGTGAATCGGGGCCCAGGAGTATTAACTGAAACTTTAAGTATATAGGAAACAAATGTAGCGAGTTCTATAAAACAGAAAGGTCAGAGTGTTGTAAACACTAGCATCCTGATGCTGATAGAAAAACATTGCCAAATGATATGACTAATGACAGAAACGCTTCCTGAAGTTTTCTTTTTTTAATGTATCAATCTCTTGCTAAACATTTTCCATTTGAAAATATACAGAAATTCTATTCTTCATAAGTAGCAAAAATTAGTTTCAATGGTAGAGTATCACTTACATGCCTATGAATTCCTGCCTAATGTCAACACATGTAACAAATTTCACGGAAATGATTTGAAGCTTTTGTAATTTTCAGCACTTCTCTAACAACAAACCATATGATGTTAGAATTTGCAAGATGAGGTCTTCTAAAAGAATTTACAACCTCTCCTGTTTAAAGAGGGTGAGGAGATGAAAAAGAATTAATATGTGGCATATACCTGTACCAACTCCCCTAGAGGAATGTAATAATTATGTACTACAAATACATATTCATAAAAAAGAAAAACAAAAAATTGCTAAATTTAGAAAAGAAACTGAAGCTCAAATACATTTAAAATTTTTTTCTATAGTCATGTATTTAAGAAATGTCCCACATAAGAGTGAAATTCTATTTAAATATCACAAAATACAATGTGTTTTTAAAATGCCATAATTCTTATAATGATAAATTTATATTAATTTAATCTTGTAAAAATGTCAGTACCTTTTATGACTGGACATTTTGATCAGTCACAGAGGGTTATACTAATGGTATAAGCTACCATAACAGAAGCCATAGTCTGTATGCTTTAAACAATGAAAATTTATTTCCTCATTGTTCTGGGAGCAATAAATTTAAGGTCAGGAAGTCAATAGTGTTTTTTTTTTTTTTCCTTCAAAAGGTTTCTATCCATGTGTTCTACATGGTTATTTTCTCTTATGTTGTCACATTGTTAGATTTCTTAAAATTAAATTTAATGTCTAGGTTTTGTGTGGAATTGAACCTATTCCTCTAAAAGTACTGAATCTGGGCACTACAGCATCGACCATGTTTAAGAAACAAACCATCTTTGTTAACTTTTCTCCAGCCACTTCTTATTCTCACACCAACAAAGAATTTCAGTGTTATTGACAAGTAAATAAAACTCACCTACAAGATTCTGATATTTGAATTTGGACCCCTTTCCAAAGGGGAGTTAGAAATCACAGATTTCTTGTCCAAGACAGGGGCTTTGAAATCACCTTAAAACAGATGCCCCTGGATAATTTTTAATAAAAATATAAATACTGATGAATCTGGTTTACAAGGACATAGACATTTCTCTACACTCAGTAGTTTCTACTGATTATCTGAAAAAGGACTTTACTTACCATAAAAATATGTTAGTGAGCTTTGCTCTCCCTTGGAAAACACGCATATCTTATATCTGGTGGAAAGTTCCTACAGTTATTGAGATCTTTGCATAAATAGTCATATGCCCATTAAAAATTTTATTAAAATTTATTATGAATGATATGTCCCAAAAGAATATTTATAAAATAAAGACTGAAAAATATTGTCTGAACAGATGAATGAATAAACTGTACTTACATATTTTGTAGAATTTTGCCACTTCAGTGAAACTATTTTTTAGGCTTTTTAACTCAATATCTTTCCAATAAAATCTCTATAGAATAGAATTTCTAATTCTTGGAATAAACTTAAATTTTTTTCCAAGCAAACTTACCTTAGAAATTATTCACAACTTTCAAAATATGTGCTGAGAAATGGATAGTAGAATTTGGATAAGGAATGTGTAACATAATTATTCAAATTGGCTAAAGTGTCTTTTGTAATTATTGTAATACTGCAAAATGTTGTAAGAGATACAGATCTAAAAATCTCAGTCTTTGAGGATTTTAGAAGACATACTATTTTGTATTTGATGGCACAAATCCAGGAAAAACTAACTGGTTTCCCTAAGACCATCACAGGCAAAAGATAAAAATGAAAGGGTTAGATTCAGATCATTTCCCTCTAATTCTTTCCAAGGTACTTGTGAGTGACTTGTACTATCTTTTAGAATATATCTGATGTTAGATTAGCTCAGGCCTTTTAAATCACAATGAATGCAGAGCAGCTTCAATATCAGAGCTGTTATATACAACTATCTATAGCAGATAATCAAAAGTAATTTAATAAGAAATTTGATAAAACATTTACTCAACAAATGCTTAGACTGCATGAAAATATCTACTTACAACTAGAGAATTTCATTTCTTTCTGCTAAGTGTCTCAGAATGCATAGGAATTCACTAAATAAAAGAGTTTCTCACCAAATAGGAAATTGTATAAAATTTAAAAATTTTTAAATTTAATTTTAAAGAGCATAAAACAGAACAACAAAACAAACTGAAATAGTGATAAGAAAATAGGAAATCTACAATAGTTATTATATTGCATATTGTTGTCCTCTAAATAGTTGCTCAGACCATCAGCTTTAGGCTTGCAAAATCAATCAAACAATACAGCTCCTCTGAATCAGCTGGTTGCTCCTGGAGTTTGGGAGGGTCTGTGTTTTTCTCTCTGGTTCTCCCTGGTCTGCACTCCAGATGGCCACAAGTGGAGGCTTAACCTCCTTCCTTGTTCTCCCTGGTCCACACTCCAGGTGACTCACTGGAGAAAATTATTGGAGATTGGATCCTGAGAATTCCAGGGTGTCATAATCTGTCCTAAGAACTTTGCACTCCATCATGAAAGGACAAGATGTAAATATTTGTATGAATAAAACATTACTAATAGAAATGAATTGCCAGCCATATGTTCGATTTAAGAAACATAAAAATAAGCTATTGAAGTTAATTTTATGACTATATGTTAATTAGCCCAGTGTATCTAAATTTTATCATTTCAATATATACTTGTTTAATATATTAACAGAATATTTTATTTTTTTCTTTTAAGGATAAGTCTTTGAAATCTATTTTGTGCTTATACTAACAAAATATTTCAAAGTGGACTGCTCAATTGTCAAATGCTTAAGAGCCACATAAGGCCAGTGGTTACTGTGCTGGACAGGACAGGTGTAAACTATGGGTGAGAAACTGCCAAAGTTCCTGTGCTAGAATATAGCATGGATAATCATTCCTTTAGGAAGTTCAGGATTTGGCAACAACAGGAACACAGCCACGGCACTATATTTCAACTACTTTTACTCATATCTGACTCCAAATTGATTCTCTCCTCTCAGTACTGTCAGGAAAATTTGAGTTCTTTCAGAGGGAACCTGGAAACCACCGGACTCAGAGAGTGCAAATCCAAACTGGAGAAGGTGGTGGCAGGGCAGGGAGCTGCTGTCAAAGGAGCTACTTCTTTTCAGCAAATGCTGCCAAGCTTGAACAGTTTGAATGTGTTGCAGTGTTTTTGGCTTTCAGCCTGTGTGGGAGAATTTTTGTATTGTCATTCGATGCAGTTGGAATCAAGGATCAGAAGTGACTGGTGAGCTAACACAGAGGCAAGATGAATAGCTCACCAGCCTTCTCAACCCATGACACACAGTTCCATATAGAGTTTTGTCCTTTCTGTGCAAATGGAGTCACTCTTAATGAGACAGGACCTACAGTCTTCAGCCGTGAAACTGACAGCTTACAAACAAAGCAAAAAGAAGTTGGATTCTGGAGGGTTAGAGCAGGAATCTGGGTCACAGCTTCAGTCTTAACTTTTTATTTGTCTTTGAGAAGAATAACCAGAACAATAAATGAGCCAAAGACTTCAATATCTTTAAGAGGATGATATCTTCTTATTCATTTTTCAAATATCATATGATGAATATTAACAAAGTAATAAAAACAAAATATTTGAGTTTCAAATATCGAAATCAATTTATCTCTTTGCTTTATCTTTCTGATATTCTTCCATCCACAACAGTGATGTCAAATATATAATATCTAGTATTATCTAGATATATATATCTAGATAATCTGGCCAATCTACTGTCAAGAGCCTCCTCTGATTTTACAGGGCTTTGCCTAAAGAGTAAAATTGCATTAAGCACTGCATAGTTTGAAAGCAGCCTTAAGTTTTAAGCACCAGTTCTCAACAATGATGTGGACTGGATCATTTATTGTTAAATTATATGTGAAAATATGAAGCTAGGAAAAAGTGCTAATTTGCTAAGTAATATATGTAATGAGAAATTTGATGCAATAATATGTTATTTGTTTTAAAAAAAAAAAAAACCCATGCACTAGTGGGCAGAGGAACCCCATGGATTAGTGGGCAGGACTTGGAAGAACAATTGACGTAAACTGAGCAATTCTTTCCCCAGCAGCTAAAGACTAACAATACCCTGTAGGAAAAGAACATGAAGTTTAAAATTTGACAGATAGTGGTTGAAATTCCCGCTTCTTTACTCACTGGCTATAAATTGCTTGGCAAATTCTCCCAGTATCAACAGGTTATTTATAAGTGTAAAGAGTAATGGCTACTGCATGAAGTTAGTTGATTTTGATAGTAACATTTTTCAGGTAATTAGGCTGACTGTTTATGATGGTAAAGACATGAATATGCTGATGAAAGTGATGGTGACTTGAGTACTATTATTCTAAGCCATTCCTTGAATTACACTCTTTAGTTTCCCCTTTTAAAAAGAAACAAATCTCTTGAATTCCATATTCTAATCTAGTTACTGCCATACTCACTCGCTCCTCATTAACCTGCAGTGTCTCAAAAAATCTGTATAAATATGCTTTTTTCACAATTTTACTTCTATGTACGTAAGCCTATTCCCATAGGACTTTCACTGTTGCCAAAATCAGTGGGTACTTTTGCTGCACATTTTGTAGTCAGCAAAGTTAACATGAAACAGAAAGTAAAATCTTATTCTCTTGACTTCCATAAAAATAGATTCTCTTGGTATTTTTCTCCATCGTCCTTGTCAGCCTTTTATTCCCAATTAATATGTATAGGAATATTTAAATTCTTTGGGGTACATCCAAGAGCAAGAGTTTTCCTTACTTCACATTCATTCATCTATTATGTTGATTCTCCACATTTGGAGAAATCCAAAACTGTTTCAGATTTCTATTCTCTGGGCCAGAACATCCTTAGTCTCCTACCTGGTATTTCTGTATGTTTATTTCACAGAAATTAAAAATAATTGTCTAAAATTTGACTTTTGATAAATTTAGTTCTTTTCAACTTGTGTGCATCACTTGATTCAACAATTATATGATCTAGTATTATTGCAGGGGAGTAGATACACAGCTTTTAATTCCAGAACATAGAAGAAAGATTTAGAATGATACAAAAGTTTATTTTCCTTGATATGTGTTACAGTTATACTGGTCCCCATTCTTTCAGTGGTTTCATTTCCTGTTATTTGGCATGTGTGATTTTGTATAGTCAACTTGCACACTTATTCTTATAACCAAATGTTTTTCTCTAGCCCGATGCCTCATATTCTTATCACCCAGCAAATAACTTGGGATATACTTTAAAACAACATTCAGAAGGTTTTGTTTGCACTCTCATAAACAATATTTAATGCATGAACTTCTGAAACCATAAGAATAATATTTGCATTCTTATAGGATAATACTGCACCAATAAAGAGGTTAACCTAGCATGTTTTTCTGCTGAATTTACTATAGAGGCATTGCTGAAATTTTGCCAACATAATACATTCTTAGAGTAATAGTTAAAGAGAATTGTTTTTGGCTTTTTGAGACAGTATCTCACCATGCATGTTAGGCTGGCCTTGAGCTCGCTTTGTAGCCTAGGCAGGTCTTGAATTTGCAATGATCCTCCTGCTTCAGCCTCCCAAGTGCTGAGATTACAGGCATGCGCAACCAGGCCAGACACTTACAGAGAATCTTCAAAAAGTTATTCTAGTACTTTCTAAAATAAAACATCCTGGATAAGATCTTAAAATGCTCTGGTTCATGCTATGGAAAAGCTCTAGGGGAATATTTGAAATTATTGGACCACTGGAGGGGGGGAATGAAAATCTGTTGCAAAGGTTTTCACATCCCTATCATAATGTTTGTAACAATTCATGGAAATCTTCTGAAAATATCCACTAGCTGATATTCACTTTTCACTCTAGTCTTTTACCTTTAAAATGTTTCCATTAATTACATCACCAACATTAAAAATACCTATGCCTCAGCTAATTGAAATTCTTTTAAGAAAGTTACCTGTACCATTTAAATTTTCTCTATCATCTATCTGTCTGTCTGTCTGTTTTCTATATCTATCTGTCTGTTTTCATTTTGTGTGTGAAAATAGACCATTTTAAATGTCTGGTCACAGAAGAAAAACATAAGCAAATGAGTGCACTATAGAGTTCAAGATGTTATACTTACTGTATATATAGCTGTAATGGGTGAAAAGATATCTGTTCAAAATGAAAAGTACATCATCTTTGTAAAAGATACCAGTAAAATAAGCAAAGACATTATTCTCAGTCTTCTTGCACTCCTGACTATTTAGCCAACCAAGTTTAAGCTACAGATCACACTTATAGGATATGTTGAATTCGTACCACTTATTGAACAGTTCTAGGTCCTATCCAAGGGCAAGGAGTAATAATCCAGTGCAGATAGACTGATCCTGCTCATGTACATACTTAGGGGAGGGTATTTTGCCAGGCTAATGCCAGAAACCTCTGTGAGAAATAGCAGTGCTTTCCTTCACTAATAGTTGTCAGTAAAATGCATCATATTCATAGTAGTAGTGAGATACTAGTCATAAAAGCCTTTTAGAATGTACTCTTATAACCATTTATAGTAGGATTTTTAATATCCTTGGCAAATGATAATTTGTGCCAACCAAGTCTAAAAAGAATTCTGAGGTGAAATACCAAGCCCAATAATTTTCTTAAAGTACATTAGTATTTCCTAAAATGAATGCTTTCTGAAGAAATATCTGGGATATTCTTTCAGCATCTAATTGATTATCTTATTTGGACAAATTGAATCTTCCAAACTTTTTCTTTTTAACAATCATTCTGGTGCCATATTTCTGTTCAGAATAGCCCTGAGTTCATATTATGTAGTGATATGTACACACTTTTAGTACATAATGTAATTCGGCATGTAATATAATATAATTCAGTATGTAATGAAATGTAATTCATTATATGATTTAATGTAATTCAATATATAATGATATTTAACTCAGTATACAGTGATATGTAAGTACATTGGTACTTTCAAGAGACACGCAATTTTATTACATATTTTTCTATAGGTTATATACTAAACTAAATTAAATTGAGTAGTAGCATTATAATATAGCCTAATTCTGCAAAGCTTTAGAAATCTCATGATAAATCATATTATTTGATGTGATTTATGGTTCCTAGGGGAAAAAAAAAAAAAAACCGTAGGTTGTATTTTTAGCCAAGTCCTCATTATTAAATATATTATGAACGTGAAATTTTAAAGAGCGCTGGAATAGATTGTTTACTTCCTCAAGCACTTGCTTGATGGCACTATTGAGGAGATGCTGTTTTCACCCTAATGGAGTTTACAGTGTGGGGAATTGCATGTAACCAGGAAGAATGGGTAACACAGCAACAAAGAATAATGGAGAAAAAAAGTACCAGGTGGGAGGAAGAGCATGGATAAACATACGGCTAAGATATATGTGAAATACCATAGTAAAAAGTGAGATTTCAAAATGAATGTTTGTTCAAAAAATCAGAGGTAGGTTATATATCATTAGCTTCTTAAAGAATAATCTATGGATTTAAAATGATGCTGTATGTTACTTACATGTTTTACACCATAGCATGACTCCCTTTCCCATTGACTTGACACTCTGTGGGGAAATAAAAACATTTATTTTATTATTTTCTTTCATATACATTATGTGAAATCTATTTCATTAATCTTCAAGAAACCTATAGATATTTTTATAAAACCATTATTTTAAAAGTGTAATTCCACAATAAAGTTTTTTATCAACTACTAAATTATATCTATACTTTGAATATTTTCATCTTACTTATTCTCACTTTTAATTCTCAGCCTGCAATGACTTTCGTTTTTAATTAAGTTGAAATTATGATTTTTGCAAAGTTCATGTCACATATGTATTAGAAATGTTTTACAGTAGTTGTAGTTTCACTGCAATATTAAGCAGAAGTGAGAGGGATTTCCCACATGTTATCTTAATTTTGAAGAGTACAGTTTGGGAAAATCTTATTTCATTCTGCTAATTTAAGCTCATTGTTGAATGTAGTTTTCAGTAGTAATTTCATTTGTTTCTCATATTTTAGGAACCTCAGGAGAGAACAGCAGAACTCTGTCTAGAATATTCTATATAAAACTGATAGGTGCAATTTTTGGGATCCAGGCCACATGATATATATATTTCAGTATAAAAGGATGTAACTTTTTTCTTTCCAAAAATTAAAATTGAGCAGGTGTGGTGATGCACTCCTGTAATCCCAGCACTTGGGAGGCTGAAGCAGGAGGATTGTTGTATGATACCAGCCTGGGCTACAAAGTGAGCTCAAGGCCAGCCTGAATTGCATAGCAAGACTCTGTATCAAAAAGACAAAAAGAAGAAGAAGGGGAAGGGGAAGGGGAAGGAGAAGGAGAAGAAAGTTAAAATTAAGTACTTCCCAAACTAAATTCACAGTTACTTTTTATCTAATAACACAGTTCTCTAATCCAAACAAATTTCATATAACTTGCTATATAAATAAAAATAAGACGAAGGTGTTAGAAGAGATGCTAAATATTACGATTTTTCAATTATTTTTCTCACCAAATTGTGACTATAAATTTTAAATTGTCATTATTGCCACCATAATCATACTAATTTCAAATTATTTATGCAAATTTATCTGTATTATTTCAAAACATTAGGCAGGCTTGCAATACTGAAGCAGGAGAATTGCATTTTTGAGCACTTAGCAACAAAACAAGACCCTGCTCAAAATTAAAAATTAACAAAAAAGCTGGGATGTAGTTCAGTATAAAGGAAGTGGTTTTAATCCCTGATACCACAAATAAAGGACCACTAAGTGCAAGATAGTCAGTTGAAAAATACAGATGAGAATGAATCAAAGAATAATAGCAGGATGATATGCTCAAGATATATTGTACACATTGAAAACCTGTGAAATGTCAGACTGAAGGGGTCAAAAAGGGGATTGTAGAGAGCGATGTTTATCATAGGAAATTATGTGCATTTATATCCCATAGTCAAGCCTGTTAACTGTATAATCATGATGTGAAACAAAAGAAAATGTTTTTAAAAATGATATAAAGAAAACTTGATATGACTCCAACTGGTATAAAATTATTAATTTAGGGCCCTTGGCATATTTTTCAGGAAGCATCCTTTATACATTTTAATTGCATAAAAACTAGATTGCTCACCTGCCAACATCATAAAGACTCCAAACTTTCAAGTTTGGAGAAAAAAAAATTTTGCAACTTGACTTCAGGTGGTTTTGGCTGGGACTGGAGCTATCCTGCCTTGCTTTTCTCATCACACATTTCCATGAAAAACAGTGCTATACAAGAAATACACCTTCGAAGTTCGATGACCTCATTCCAGCAAGGCATGTATATTACAGTGGCACATACAATAGCTAGAAATCAGAGGATATACGTTCAGATCAACACTCAGCCACGTCCTTCTGTATATGAACTTCCATTTCATCACTGATCAAGAGATGATAGTACTGATTTTATCATAGAGTTGTTATAAGGAGGAGCCTGCTTATATATTTGTCAGCTTTCCCAAAATCAAACTGCTAATGCACAATTAAAAATCAACAGCAAGAGAAACCACAACTATCCAAGCACACGGCACTTTGGACAGTTCACTTTGAAACAAGCATCAACTCATTGAAAAGACCAACGAAGAAATTTTAAAATTCCTAGAATCAAATAAAAATGGAAATACAAAATACCAGAATTTCTGGGCTATGACAGAGCAGTTTTAAGAAATGTATAGCTATGAGTGCCTAAATTAAAATTTCAGACATATCTCAAATAAATAATGATGCATCTCAAAATTTTAGAAAAGCAACAGCAATATGAGTGCAAACTTAACAGAGGAAAAAATAATGAAGGTTAGAGCTGAAGTTAATGAGATAAGATGAAAAGAATAATACGTAAGTGTTGATTACCTGAAAAGATAAATGATTGATAAACTCTTTTTAAAATAAACTAGAATACAGAAAAATTCAAAATAAGGAGGATGTTGCAATAGACATCTCTGAAACCCACAGGATTGTTAGGATCTATCTTGAAAATCTGCATTCTAAATTATCTTTAGTGATTTAAACTCTCTTCAATCAAATGTCCATTCATTTGAAGCTTACTAGCCCTACTTGAAAAATTTCATGTTCTATGTCTATATGACTTTTAGGCCAGCTGTATATATATATATATATATATGTATGTATACAGTTACAAATATGTATGTATTTGTAAATAGATTCCTGAATTCTTCAAGGTAATCTTCTTTGTCCATCTTGTCCTTTGAAAGTTCAGAAAATGAGACTAGTTTTATTTATAGAGCCTTAAATTGCTCAAAAATATCTGAAATTGAAATATCATGACCTTTAAATGGGAAAAGATGCAAAATATAGCTGAACTTCTGAGATTTATGAGAATCAGTCACGGCAAAGTTGAAGAAGCAGAACCTACAGCATCAAATCTGTGATATATATATATATATATTCTAGTGTAATGCCACTTGACCATAAAAAGTAATATAATATATATAAATTCTAGTGTAATGCTACTTGACCATAAAAAGTAATGTAATCCTATCACTGCTGAAAACATGGATAAAATTGAAGAACTTCATATTAAGGCAAAGAAGCTAGGAACAGAAAGAAAAGTACTATATGCAAAATTTGAGCATCTATATTTTTACATAAAAATATAAAAGATCTATGCAACAATGTAGAATGCAGTTCAACTGTAATTTACCTCAAATGAACAAGTCAGAGAAAGAGTTGTCTTAGTTACTTCTGTCACTGCTAAGAAGTAAAACCCATCATCCGCAATTTGAGAAGAAGAAAGGTTTATTTTATCTCACAGTTTGTAGAGGTTTCAGACACAGTCAGATGACTGGAACCTAGGCAGGAGAGTATAGCACAGGAGCACGGCAGAGGAGAAACAGCGCAAGAGATGGTGGTGGCAAGGAGAGAGTATGATAAAGTGAAAAGGGAGGAAAATACACTTTGCCAGGCCACATCCAAGCAACCCACCTCCTCTCACCAGGCTTCATATTTAGCTACAAACTCATCAGAGAACTTATCCACTGATAAGTGTCAAGCCCCTGCATGATCCACTTAACCTCCCAAAAGCTTCCCCAAGAGCACATGTGGCTTTAAAAAGGGGCATTTAGAGACAAAGTGTAACAAGAGTGAAAATTCACATTTAACTTTTGAGTTTAAATCCAACATCATCAAATGATCTTCATGGTTCTAATGCTTTTGCATTCTGATTGTATCTAAATAATGCAACTATGCCTTTACATATCTGTGTTTTCTCGCAGGCAACTACGGGGAAAGTGGGATGGAAGCTTTCAAAGATATGTCTGCCAAGGAAGGAATCTGCATCGCCCACTCTTACAAAATCTACAGCAATGCAGGGGAGCAGAGCTTTGACAAGCTCCTGAAAAAGCTTACAAGTCACTTGCCCAAGGCTCGAGTGGTGGCCTGCTTCTGCGAGGGCATGACAGTGAGAGGTCTGCTGATGGCTATGAGACGCCTGGGTCTCGCAGGAGAATTTCTGCTTCTGGGCAGGTGAGTGACAATGAGAAAATTTATACATAATTAATGCCAAACATTTCATGGTATTCCAATATATCTTTTGTTCCATAGGGACAGATGTTTTAAACTTTTAACGTTTATTCCAGAAGAGTTTAAATATCATAAAATACCAGTGCTGGAAAAAGTCATAGAAAATAAATAGATATGCTGTGTGCTGATTAATGGTAACAGAAATCAGTCTGTGAAGCTGATGAGTCCTTACAGTCTCAAAAAAAAAAAAATCAGTATAAGAAAATGGATAAATTCTCACATGCTTGAGTGATTATTCTGAGAAATATTTACATATCTACCTTGCTGCTTTTGTCTTTAAAACTGATTTTGAGAATGGCTGTGGGTGCTTGGTTTATAAAATAGAATTACACTATTTTCAGTTGGAAATGAAGATTTGATGTCTGAATTAATGTTTAAAGCATTTGAAATTAACTCAATATTTTATATTTCAAAATCTCCTTAACTTGTCTGATCACTAAGATTATTACCAGACAAAATTCTAACCCATTAGCTTCTACAGGGATTGGGTCTAGTTATCCAGAAAAGTCACCTGATTAGCACAACTCATGTCATCCCTCTTGACATTGTTGAATCAGTGTATTTCACAAGTTCATCTGAAAAACAATAAAAAGTTAATGCATACACATATGTAATATGAAACAATTGTGTATGCATATATGTGTTTACTGCATTTATTATAAAGAAGTAATTCATATAAATGAGATTCTGAAGTCACAGGATCTGCATTTGGAAAGTTAGAAACCTGAGAACATTGATTTTTTACTACATATTGAGTACAGGACCAGAGAACTAAGCTTATTAAGGTCAAATATCAAATTTGAAGTCCAGAAACAGCCAATGGTTCAGTCCAGGTCTAAAGGCTAGAAAAACCAGTGCCTAATTTTATTCATCAGGCAATAGCTTTTCCGTTTATTCAGGTCTTAAGGTTTAGGTGAGGTCCATCCACAGTAGAGAGGGCATTCTGCATTATTCAATCTATGATTCAAGTGTCATTCAATAACATTCACACACACCTACACACTATCTGGATAGGATCTGAGAACCCATGTCCCAATGTAATAGATACATTAAATTAACTATTACAGCAACCATGATTTCAAATGTGTGGATGAAGTTTACTCTTGATGACAACAGTAGGTTCATTCTACATTTTTAAAAAGTTATCATGTATTATATAATATCAGAAGCCACCACCTCTCCCAGTATTTATGTCCATAATAGAAAGTCTTCTCACTTGTCATTAACTTTGATGACTTCTAAAAATACTTCTTTTATGCTTAACTGACCTCTCGTGGACAGATGTAGTTTATGCTTAGATACATTTTCTGAAAGTCACTTTATGTACTTAATCCTTCTCTGTTTAATCAAGTGGCAGTGGTTTGAGGGAGCTATTTTGGAATGAGGCCATACATCTTTCAAAAAATTATATTGAGTGATATTTCTTTTTCATTGATGTTATATATTTTGTCTAAATTCATCCCTATTTAGTAGAAGCGATGCAGCAATTAGTTCCATACAACTCAAAAACACACCCACTTCAATATTCTTATATCCCACAGAGAAGTATTACTACTGGGACAAAAATAGCAAGAAAGAAGCCGGCATTAAACAAATCTGCTTTCTTTTTCTTATAGAAAAAGATCATTGGGCACCTCCTATTTTATGTTGCTGTTCTTAGCAGTAGATGGCACAAAATTAGACTGACATGTTTCATTTCAGTAAAAGACAGGAATGTATATTTGCTTTTGCCATCTATGATTTTATTACTCCTATTTTAAAAATCAAAAGTCAACATATTTTTTCTGAATACACTAAAGACGAAGTTTTTTCAAGTCACTGAATTCATGCAATAATATATTTATAACCTTCAGTTAGATTTTTAAAATTCTTTCATTGATTGGTTATATAATAATTCACACTTAATGAACACTAGCTCACTTCGTCTTTAAGAGTATTTGTTAGAAATGTCTTCCTATTCTGAATTTTAAAAATATTTCCATATGCATATCATCTGTTGTCTCAAATCTTTAAGGAAGTTATTATTTAAGTGCTTTACCTCAAGCATTTATTTGAAAAATATTGTGTTAAAGTGGCAGAGAATACATCAATGAGTGAAGCTGACAATAATTATTAGTTTAATATAATTTATAGATAATACTAAGTGCAATGAAAAAGTACCTCCAAGGACAATCTGCATTCTGAGTACTGTTGTAGTTTCTATTCTATAGGAAAACACTAATAAATAAGTAAATATTGGTAGCTTGGCAGCACAGTCCTCATCTGACTAGTATGAAACTGAAAGTTTGATTCATGGTACAAAAAAAAGCAAATATTGCATAGTAGTACTATAGAACAGGATGGAAAATTTTTATTTTTGTATGCAAAAATTTAATGAAAACTCTCATTTATTTTACAAGTGAGGAAAAATCCTCTTTCATTTTTCAAATGAGGAAACTGACACTCCCAAATTAAGTAGCATGTCTAAAGTCACTAAACAACCCATTGACAGTGACATAATCCAGTGTTATTCTTAACTAACCTGTGTCCTGTGGATACAGACAGGAGAGAATTGATAATCTAATAGCATATCACTGGTTCTACCTAGGTCATGAGTCAAGAAGAAATAATTCTAGATAATTTTAATATAAATTATTATGTAATATTAATTTTATCACATAAAATTCCTATGAGTTCACCTTACAATTTGTTTTAGTATTTTAAGATTTTTTAGATTACTTTTTGTGTATGTATCTTTCCATACTCTTTTTGCCTCTATACTTCCCCAACTCAAACTTCGATAAATCTCTCTTAGGATCTAAAAGTCAAAGTTGTAAGAAAAGTGATTATCTTCTGAATTTGCCAGATGTTTCCATTTTTAACAACTGTAGTGACATAAACCTCTCCAGTTCCCTGGGATCACCCATGTTTAATAGGTCATTCAATAGTGTTTGATAGGACGAGGACAACAGCTATCAGACAGCCTCCTCTATCAACGTACCCCATAACCTGTGCTATATATCAATAAAATGTTAGTGACACTGACCTGGCCACTGGGTCTCTCCATTGAGCTCTGATAAAGCTATTGCTTCAGTGCAATAAAACTGTTCTGTTCAGATTCCTTAACTAGTCTTGCTAAACACTTTGTCCCTTACAGCTGACTGAGATCAATAATCTGAACAGTGATATGTATTTTAGAATATATAATATATTATTTATAAATGGAAATTTGAATATAAAATTAGAAAGAAAGCAATTTTATCACTGTTTAAAGGTAGTTTTATTTGTCTATGACTAAATATAACAATACATTTATTTGAATTAAGGGTCTTTGTTCTTCATTTGGATGACTATTATCAGGCCACAAAAGTAAATGTACTTAAATTATAAATGTTTTGGGGGTTTATAAGTAGTACTTCTTAGTAAGGGGCCAGTCAAAAATGGAAAGAATGAGTTTAATAAATATCTTACTAATTGAATTATAAGCTATTATTCTAGTAAAATCATGACAGTTTTTGCCTCATTGTAGTTAATCAGTATTCTTTCATATCACTAAAGCATTTATTCCAAGTTAAAGCTGTCTTCAAATAAGTATAATTATCTCCTCTGGATTCTTCAGTCTCATTATATTGAAGGGTAGGAAAATTACTTTCATTTATTTTAGAAGGAGTAGTGAAGAGATGATGGAGAGAGGAGAAAAAGGAAGGAAAAAGAAAGAGACATATAAAGTCTCATTTAATACACTACACAATATTGTGTAATATTGGTAATAATATCCCTATTTTATAGGGGAAAATCAAATTTGGTAATAATATCCCTATTTTATAGGGGAAAAGATTAAGCCTTTAAGAAAAAATTTATCCATTCTAAGTAACACAAAAAGCAAAGGCTTTTAACTAATATATTCTTTAACACTTGGATAAGCACATTTATTTTTCATTATTTGTGTTTTTGACTATAACTTGAAAACTAAAGAAACATAGGAAAAAATTCTTGAAAATTACTGAGATGGTTTTGATACATCTTTAATGCAAATAAAATCACAGTATGCCCCACATTTATGGGATTTTGTTTATTTGGTCATCGACATTTGAATTGAGCCACCCAGGCTAATCATATCATCATATCCTGTTGAGTGTATAACCAGTCAGTGTTTAGCTATAAGTACCTCAGAATCACATGCAAATTTTTCTGAAACATATAGTTTGAGCTCAAAGTTTGAAAATCACTTTGGGCCATGCACTGTGTAGTGTGTGTGTGTACGCATTTGTGTGTGTCTGTGTCTTTGTGTGTATATATGGTATAAAATATAATTTAATTACTGTATATTGCAGAATATATATTATGAAATAGTTTTTATGGCACTGAGAAAATTAAATATTATTTTCTAAAACATAATTCTAGAATATAGATCAGATGGAATAATGTGGATGTAAGGGAACCAGGACTCTGTACAGACATGATACTATTGTGGACTATGGTATGTGAATGGCGGAATGGTGCAGACTAAGAGTTATTTACTAATCTCAAACTTACAGGAGCTCAGAATACAAGAATGTGAGGAGAATGTCAAGAATGACCCCTACACTAGTATGTTATATAACAATAGGAATGACAATATCTTTGCTGAGACAATGATCATGGAAAAAGAATCAAGAACGAGACAAAATAGTTGTAGACAGCATTTCAAGCATAAAAATAGGTAAGAAGGAGAATATGTGAGTCTAGAACTCCAAAAAGATAAATAAGTGTATCGTCACAGCAATCTGTCCTGTAACTAAAGACATGATTGTATAGAATCAAAAGAGAGAATGCTTAATGACTTAACGAGAGATCTGATCATCCTTTTTAATGATTGGGGAAAATACTGAACTGTGCAAAGGAGATGAGAAAAGGCAAATCCAGAGATGTACGTAGACCAAGACTGCTACATCAACCAAATCATGGAAAGAGAAGATTCAGAGTAGAAACTTCTGGTAATTTTCTTAGATCAAATAAAAATGATACTGAAAGGGATTTTGATTTATTGAGGTGGATATAATTGATGATTTAGCAAAATACAGCTAAATGGAAGAGTCATAATGGAGTCAAAATGAAATAGCTAAGACATGAGTAGGAGGTGAGAAAGCAACCTGTGGACTACACGGTTTGGGGAAGAGTAGAGAAGGACAAATTCTATTGAAGGAAAATGATATTATGTGAAAGACATTTCAGCACAGCATTTTTATGTCTTTCCAAATATGTAAGTTGTGAGCATGAAATAGAATTTAAGTATTGACCAAGCTGCATGGTGTAAAGCTCTTATATTCCTATATCTTCATTAATAAGATGTTATTAAGTTTTTCTATTTGTTAAGCTTTTAAGTGAAGACATCATCATAATAATTTTGTAAAGGACGGTGCTATTGTACACTTTCCATAGTATAATAAGGGATATGAGTACACTTCTATGTTTTGTTATGAAATATTTCCTGTTTATATATTTCTTTTATCTAGTTATTTTTCTCAGTTAACTTATACAAGTATAATATAGTTAGAGAAAATATACATTGAAATATGATGAAAAAATTTTGCCCTTATTATTTAATTGTATTTTCCTTTGTCAAACTTTATATATTTATTTATCTTATTTTTAATGACTCTAAGGATATGTATATTGCATTTAAAAACCAGTTAAAGAGAATTTTCTTAATTTCATTATCATTTAATTTTGGATCACAGGAAAAAATGGAAAGAAATTAATGAAAGGGAAGAATTAATAGTCAAAAAATCCATAGAAATGTGAGAATAGATGTCATTTAAAGCAAGGGAGAGGAAACAAACCAAATGAAAAAGGCTGCTCTAGAATTAAGACAGAAACAAATATGTTAGGAACTAATATACCTAAACATTTGAAAATAGGAGTCTCACCCAATAGCCCCTCATCTCTTTGTAAATTAGGGACAATTGAAGAAGAGGAGTGTGTGTGTGTGTGTGTGTGTGCGCGCGCGTGTAGTGGGTTGCACTGAATTAGAAATTGACAGGAGAGGTTAATAAAAACAGAGAACTACACTGCTAATGACTAACAGTTACTTATTTTACTCTTTAAAAATATTACTTCATCTGTTGATATACAATGAGATGAGAAAGGTTTGGCTACACTATAATAAAAACATTCTTAATTTTTTTTTGTACCAGGAATCAAACTCATGAGCTAGCACTTACCAAGCAAGTGCTTGAGCTGCTGTGCTAAATCCCCTGCCTAACACCTTAATATAACGGTAGATTTGTATATGTAATGTCACACAAAATTCTAACATTCTTACTGTTAGAATTTTAAAGGTTGATTAAACAACAGTCTATTTCTGAAGTTAAAAATCAACAGGAATGAGTCATGGAAATTAATGCGTATTAACTAATTAGAGACCAAAAGTTTGCTCACTGATTAAATGGACATTCTATCTCTGCTCCAGTAACAGTCACAGGGAGAGCTTAAGAATCTTGGACTTCCCAATGTTAGATAACTTTTAAAACACACAAGGGAAAAAGTCTTAGGTTCATGGAACAGATTATTCTGTAAAAAGAGACCAAGTCATAAGTGCTGAACCCTTCTCTAGTCTTACTAGATAGGTAAAAATATCTCCAGGTGAGAGACGTGGAGGTGTTGGAGAGAATCCAGGTTTTCCTTCCCCATTTTTCTTTTCTTTTGTAAAGTGGAGACCACTTCAAACGTCCAGGCCAAGATAGTTCTTTATCTTTCAAAATTCCCTTGTGGGGTGAATATTACTGACACAGAATTTGAAGCTCAGAAGCATTATTTATCTCATCAATGGCCGCCACCCTTACCAGAAGAAAAGCTAACCCTAAAATAATGCTAGTCACCCTGTAAGGTGTTATGCTTCTGAAACATCCAAAAGTGACACAAATGGCCATGATGTTAATGCTCAAAAGTATTTCTGTGTCTAGGGTGAAACTAGTCTTTGATTCTGAAGCATATGAGACCTCATGCTTTAAGGATTTGTTAATCTCAAATTGCTTGGTATTTTTGGAACTTTTTGTACTTCCCAAAATGTGTAAATAAAATGGTTTTAATAATTGGATGATAATAATGGCCAATTATAAATTTTTTATCAAATATTGTTCTAAATGGTTGTTTTCATGCATTTATTAGCTTTTGTTGACTATCTTATTTTGGAGGTTATTATTGTGAATCTCATTTTTTAACTAAGGATACTGAAGCGCTGACAGAAAACTAATTTTCTTATGATTAAATAGAGCTATTGCAAAGAGAAGGAGACCAGAAGTTAGAGTAGTGCAGTAGAGGAGGAACAGGGAATGCAAATAAGATACATTGTATACATGGACTGACTCTCCATGAGACATGTGATCATTGTGTACTGTGAGCATGTACTAATAAATTTTTAAAAATAAAAGATTTCTGATAAAATGAAAATATCACAAATATGGTAAATGTCAGAGAAAGAACAATGGAAGACAGTCTGGACCCTTCACCAATGCAGCAAGCCATCTCTGCATCTTTAATAATATTTAAGGCCAGTAATAAATTTGATCCTAACAGTATAAAATATTCATATGTTCACCATTGATAAAGTAGGCAATCTTTAACAAAGGAAAATATTAGTTAGAGGGATTTTTAGAAAAAGACTTTTCTCATTTTTAAAATACAAATAAAACATGGGACAATTCAACTTTTCATAAACAAAAATTCAGATTACCTCGATGGAGTATTGGAACCACAGTGCTATTTTTTCTTCAAGAAATCTGTACTGTGACAAAACTTCAGGTTTCAGTGAACAGTGTGAAACTGTTTTATAAGTGTGGGCAATGTTGATGGTTAAACAAGGCAAATACAACGTTTTGTCTTTGGTGAAGTCAAGTCAAAGTCTTTTCTATTGTTCTCTGGAAGACTAAAATGATCTGGAATTCATAGAAGGCATGATAAAGTTTTATTGGCAAACAGTCATGGTCATTTATATACTGTCTTGACGCTGTTTGGATCTACACTGGTAGAGTTGAATGGTTGTAACAGAGACCATATACACAAACAATTTAAGATACTTACTGCCTGATTTTAATCTAGAGATGTTTAGCTGTAAAGATGGTTCTGTGCGTTTATGCAACACTATTACATCTAATGACTTTAACATCACTTATTACTTTTTATTGTGATATATAAATTATTAATTTGGCTTATCATCTAGTAAGTACTAGAAGATAATCTCCATAGTATGAGGGAAATTTTTTTTAAATTGCATTTTTCTATCCTGAGTCTGTGGAAAAACTATTGGCACAAAATAAATGCCTAATCCTAATTTATCTAATAAAAAAGTAGATTCATCATTTTTACAAAAGATTTTCTCAACCTGGCAAACATTTTACCTCTAAAATAGAATCTTGACTCTAATGATACATCAAGAACTCTCTATTATTTTGAATAAGAATTTTTAGTTGCCTGTTTAGAATCCAGAGCTAAGTTCCCTGCCATCATTATCCTCATCTCATTCAAGCTATTTTTTGGGGGGGTCTTTTTCTTTTTTATGGGTACCAGGGATCAAACTCATGACCGCACACTTGCGAGACAGGCGCTTATGCTGCTAAGCTAAATCCCCAGCTAAATCATTCAGCTATTTAAACAGCTGATATTTCATGTCTGCCAAAACAAAGACTTACAGAGGAAAAAGAATATAACATATTTGAATTAAATTAACAGGTTAACTTTTCAGGTAATTGCCATGAAATATGAACCCACATGTGAAGCTGTATCTTATGAGATTTAAATGATGAGGTGAACATGTGAAACTCATGGTAAGCAAATGCAATACTGCTGATGTGATGGGGTAACGAGCGCCAATAGCAGTGAATCGCCTGTCATTTCTTACTTAAGTAATTGACACAGATAGTACATTTGAAGTTACCTAGGGGTTTTATGTGTTTTCAGTGGTCAGCTGTCCTCACTTCTGAAATACACAAAATGGAAGGCACACATTGTTCCTACAAATGACCCAGGCAACCTTAGAAAACAATATTATTTTTTTTAAATTCATTATAAAGCTTTTATCTCCTACAATAGAATCATAGCTCTGTTATTGTCAAAAACTGTTAAGATCTATCTATATTTAACACAATAGTCTCAAGAGATTATTATACCCTGACACTTCCATTTTTACAGTTTTACACTTTCAGCATGAGGCACAGTGATGTAGCAAAACAACTAAAAATGTCCATGGCACATACTCCCATGGGAAAATTTTGTTTCTAAAACTTGATATAAATTTATGACTTCTAAGTAGTAATGTTTCCTTGTATGAAGGTTTTTGTTTTTTGTTTTGTTTTGTTTTTTTTTCTTTTTTCTAGTAGGTTTGTTTTAGGTTAGAACTTATTTATATGAATTCTGAGACAATATCATAGCCATACCAGTATGAAAGCCTTATATTTAGTTAATGCTTTAAAGATTACAAAATGCTTTTATGGGCATTATGCCATTTAATCTTCCTTGTCCAGTAAATGCATGGCAGTTACCACTGACAATATGTCCAGATGGCTGAAAATGGACATCAGCTATCCAAATACACATTAGATGAGTGGTTACCAAATGCAAGATCCTGGGCTATTGAAAGGTTTTAATAACATTTTCAAAGTTCTAAACTGACAAGACAAAAAATAAATACAACAGTATAGTTACACAAATATATACTTATTTATACGTTCTGTGTGTCTGTGAGATGTGGTTTCTGACTTGTAAATAGAAATTTTTGTTCATTTGTTTCTTCAACAAATATCATTTTGGTTGCTACACTGCAAGCCCTATATATTGAATATAGTATAACAAAAATGATCAATTATTAAGGTTGAAATTGAATAATAAGCACGTAACAGATATTTGATTCTAAATTTCAAGTAGAGTGAATAAATCATCTCTTCTAAGTAAAATGCTCTTTCTTTTATTTATGCTATTACTTTATGGTAACTTATCTTGATAAAAATATTGGCAAAATAGAAAATTGAACTGCTACTGATCTATTGACCCTAAATTATTTTGTGACTGTAACAGTCTGGAAACCACAAAGGCTTATCCTGGTCATATTATCTCAGGAAAGGTGATGAGTTTGAAATCCAATATGGCATCTACACTATGTTAAAAAGTAGAACGACGTAAAGATGATTGAAAATATCTTTAAAAACATGAAATGGCATTTGCATTAAAACAAAAGCTTATTTAAATTCTTTCACTGAGAGACCCATTCTTATTTCATTGTATACTTTAGAAGTATACGATGCCTATCCTCCTTAAGAATTGCGCTACTGTTCGTCCTAATTTAATTCCAAAAGCTATAATCATTTGAGGGCAGCTTGTCTTATATATTTCACATTTCAAAGAACTTATTCATATTTGAAACACAAAGCAACTTTTTCAAATCTCTGCTATTTACTGAACCCTACGTGTGGCTCATTTTGTCAGTTTTATTTACAAACACCTTTAAAGTGTTATGTGAGAAGGCCATCGCTTTATGTTGAATGCTATCTACTTTCTCATCTTGATTAAAGTCATAGAAAAATGTTGGTTTTCTACTTTTAGATGTAACCAATTTTTAAATTAGTATAATTAAGGTGACAGAGGTTTTCCTTAATGGATTTTGGCAGTCAAATGTAGTGCTTGTGGAAGAAGAAAACTGAAAGTAACAGATAATATGTATGAAATAGCAAAATGCTTTCAACCTGTATGGGCAGTGTGCTTCATGTATCACATGGAAATAAAATGATATGCATCAAGGAAAAAGAAATTCAGCAAAAATTAGAATCAAAACTTCAATAGGAAATATAAGACCTATCTTAGCTCATCTTTATAATGTTAGAGAAATAACTGAATATCTTAAAGGAAAACTGAGTTATCAATAGAGAAGCCATTTAAGTTAAAAAATTGTGCATGAGAACTAAAAGAAAATAGATTGAGGCACTAAAACTTGTGTAGGGTACTCAGTTTCACATCAGTTTTTTGGTTGGAAGTTGTATTTTTTTTCATAAACTTTTAATTTTTTCTTTTTTTGGTACTGGGAATCGAACTTAGGACCTTGTACTTACCAGGCAGGTGCCTATGCCATTGAGCTATATCCTCAGCCTGTTCACTAACTTATAAGTATTAATTTATCCGTGCTTATACCTACGATTAAAACGCATGCTTCAGGTTACACTGTATAAAACTGCATAAAATGTGTTACGATGAAAATGGACATCCAGTACAAATATAGTACTCACAAAATACTTAGTTTCATATATATTCTATATACTCTATACAGAAAATACATATTTTATATAAATATAACTATTATATATTACATATTATATATAATTATAATAATATATATTATGTATAATGTCTTTCTATATAAAAGAATATGTATATTATATTCTCTCTATATAATCTACCACTGTATATAGTAGTAGAATAAATCTGGCAGTGGGAATTTGAAGGCAACGCATCACGCATCTATATTGCAGGCTGTCTTTAGGCATTTTTTGCTTTGAGAAAGTAGAAACTGTAGAGCAGAAAGATTTGAAAAATATAGTTTGGCCAGAAGAGAAACACATATAAATTTGGGATCAAAGGAGCTGTGGCTGCTAAAAAGATTAGAGATTAAGTGCAGAAAAGCATCAAGACTTCTGAAGACTTTTCTTCATGAAGAGAGCAGCAGGGAGTTCTGACCCCACTAGGACACCTGGATGGATGGCTGTTTCGTCAGGATTTATTTTACCTTGTTCAGCCATCCAGCACTCAGAGACTACTACAGTTGTGGAATGGAGATCACTTCCTCAGTGATGTCTTTCCTTTTTACAAAATTCCTTTACTGTTACTGCATAACCTACATTGTAATCATTGCATTTGTGTGATTTGTAATTAAATATGGATTTTCATCCTTATTTGTTTAATACTCAAGTTTTTTCATACGGTAGTAAGCTCAACTCTGAACAGTGGTGAGGAAATGATATCAACTCTCAAAATATGAGTCATATCAGCCAAAAGCATCCATTTATTTAATTCTCTTTCCAACTAAGATAAAAATTCACTGGGAACATTGATAATACCAATTTTATTCACAATTAGAGTCTCACTGCCTGTCATTTAGTAGTTGCTCACAAAATATGTTGTATGAAATCACTAAAAATGATTTAATCCAAATATCAATGCACAGCAGGAGCACCTTTTCCAACTGCAAAAACAAACAAGCAAGCAAACAAACTGTCTTTATGTCAAGTCAAGTAGGATATACCAGTTCATCATGAAAAAGTTGGGGGTGTGGGCAAACGCTATTGTTGTCTCATGCAGATCTCTATATTGACTGCTGCCCCATGAGTAAATCTGAATTTTTCTCCTGCCCTGAGATTTTCTCATCAACCATCTTGATTAATATAGTTCCTTTCACCCTCCAAAGTGCTCCAAAGTCAAAGACTGGTGTCAGGTGCCTTGTATGTCTAAAGTCATTTGTGTTCCTAGTGCTGTTTTCTCTCCTGTCTACAGTCCGTAGCATCTTGACAACCTTTTCATGTTCTATTTCTCTGTGACTTGAGAAGAGCCTGGAAATGCAGGTTCACAATTTTTTTAAGAGAAAAAAAACATATCAAAAAAGAAAAACAAAAAGCAGAGAGACAAGCAACACAATAACAAACCCAAAACAATAACAGTATAGGTTTACAAAACAAGATGATAGGAATTTAGTAGTTTTTGTAATATTGCATATTGCTACCTTCAAAAGGTTGCTCAGATTACCAGACACAGACATGTAAGAATTTGAAGGCTTTTTATTTACCCAGAAGGCAATAGAGTTATTGTAGACTTGAAGCAGGGGAAGGTATGAGCAAGTCTTGTATTAGAAAGTTCATTCCAGGAGTGATATGAAAGTAAATCCAAAAGTAAAACTAGAGTAGGTCTTGGAAAGAGGACCCAAAATAGTATTGCAATAATTCAGCATGATCTGAGTAATGTAATGTTTGAAAAAGACTCTGAAACTCAGGGTACAGTTTACACATTGTGGGGAAGGCACAGTGACACAGCTCAGCTTCTTTTCTGTGTCCCTGAACTAAGGGTGGGAATTATTTTATCCCTACAACTCATTCTCCATGCCATATTCGTCTCTTTCTTTTTGACTTCTCAGGAGAATTTCCAAAGATGGGAAAAAACCTCCAAAGAAGGCTTCTATGAATCCACCCTGAATAGGAAACAAAAGGACAGTGGATCAAAGAAGCCCAAATCCTATACTTCCCCTTTTCTCTTGTTGAGACTTGCTTTCAGAAATTCAGAACATCTCTTTTCAAATGGATTGTTAGGACAGAGTTTAATTATCTTGTTATTTATGGTGATTTTAACACTGATGCAGAGACCTTTTGGGAACTCAGCTGAGGCCACTGGATCATTAACTCTGCTGACAAACTTACTGACTTCAGTGATGTATATCTGCAAGTAATTCCCTCCACTTGTGTATTTTCTTCTAAAATAAGATCTTACATGTCTGAATAAAGATAGACAATTGTGCCTTCCCTTTATGAGGCTAAATTGTCTAGTACAAATGAAAGGACTGTTGACAGGAAAAATTTTGGTGCTTTAAGGTTTAGGCAAATTCTAGAAAAAAATATTTCTTTAATGTTAATTGTGTTTCCTAGTTATAATGCTTGTTGAACAAGCTATGCCTCTAACAACTATGCCTAGAAATATTTCATTTTGTTTCAGGGAGGAAAGTGAGATGATGAAAAGACAAATATTTTACTATAGATCGGATATCATTAAATATTATATACATGTTATTTAATTTAATTTTAAAAGTAATTGAAAACCTAAATTAATTTTCTTAATTTTGTAAAGTAGTAAGTCAGTTCTCAGAGAAATCAGGTAAAGGAAATTGCCACTAACAAAATAATTTCATTATTCCTTTCAAAATATGATTATTGATGATAGTAAATTTAGCAAAAAGTCTGTCAAAAACCTATGCAATTTTCATTTAGGGTGATAGAAAAATGTGAGTTTAGATAAACTGGTAGATAAAAATTAACAGACTAACATATTATTTAAATACTATGTTTACATAACACTGATTTTGTCACTTTTTGAGATAGGGTATCATTGTGTAGTTCAGGGTGGCAATGAACTATGTAGTCCAGGCAAGTCTTGAACTCAAGGTGATACTCCTGTCTCAGCCTCCTGAATGCTGAGATTACACATCTGCACCACCACACCTGGCTCATTAATAGTGCTTTTAAAGGATATCTTCAGTGGCATAGCTACTGAAAAATCTGTGCATATATTGTCACTGTGGTTGACAAAGTATTTTCATATTTTGGCATAGTATTTTGGAGTCAAAACTCAAAAACTAGTTATTTTGATTCCAAGATCTATTATCTTTTCACTCTATTGAAACTGGTTATGTATCTTTAGACAAATGTATATCAATGATTTGGAAGAATTCATGAAAGTTTTCTTATCAGAATTGTCCTCCACACAGAGCTGGAAATTTTGATTAAGAAGAAATCAAAATTAAAAATATTAGCTCTTTCTGAAAACTTGATCACAAAGTAGAAAACTGAAATTTAGTAGAGATAATTAGCAAAAAACCCAGACTCATTTAATAGGCTCAGTGACTTTTGAATTCCTATTATTCTTGTGGTCTACAAAAGTATTTGCTGGCATCTTTCTATTTCCTTTTAATTTGTGTAAAATTGAAAAGTGCACTTACTTTTGGTAGGTACAAATTATATTGAATTTACCAGAAGCCTTGATTAGAGACATCATACAATTATTTGTCAGTTTTATTCTTCCAATGAAGAACAAAAAGTTAAATCCATTTTGAGGAGAATATTTTGAGAACTCAATTTAGAAGACTTGGAGTTTCCATGGTTTGGAGGTGCTTTGAATATGTTCCCCAACGATTACAGAGATCTGAAGGGTTGTTGCTTATGAGGCAGGATTAAAAGATGGTTTAACCATTAAGAAGTATTCTGAGAAGAAGGTGTGTAGGTCATTGGAATTCTGCTTTCAGAAGGGATTAAGATACTTCTCCTGGGACCAAGAATCATTCTCCAGAGAGGTAATTTTTATTAAAGTTTCACTTTCCTCTCTCTGCTGTCCTGTTTCTCCATATGATTCTTTTCTCTCACATACACCCTTCCCTTTCAATATAAACACTTCACTGGAGCTGAGCTAAGGTCAACAACATGTCCTTGAACCTTTAGAATTATGTGTTAAGGAATCCCCTTTTCTTTTTGATATTACTGAGCCTCAGATATTAGTAAGTGAAACTGTAATACTACGTACTGTCCACAAACTGAATGGAAATTTTGTTCTACACTTTGTAGAACAAATAACTTCTATATGATAAACATTTTTAAATAACTTATAACTTCTAACTATAACTTATAACATAATTTTTAAATAACAATAACTTCTATATGATAAACATTTTTAAAAAGAGAGAAAATTGTATGTACCTAAGAACTACTTTGTTTCATATTTAAAACTATACCACCAGCAAGAGTATGACTGATTAATATTTGTAAGATGTATTCTTTATTGTACCACTCCATCTGAAGAGTAAAGCATCTTTATTTTCATAGGTCAAATAAATAGTGTTTAATTACTAGTATATGCTTTCAAAATATGGTTTGGTCATATGTAGACAAGAAGCAGTTTTAGAATGTCAAGTGCTGATTATTTTTCTGTCTTAATCATGATACAACTTACTGCCGAACAACATTAGGTGATACAGCAGGTAAAGCCTCTGCAAAGACATCTAAGGCATGTAGAATTTCATTTGTACTCTGAGCCTCATCTAAATGTAGCTGTGACATATCCTTCAGTCTATTAGTTCATTTTTAATTTTAATTTTTTCTAATCAAAGTAGATTATTTTATTGTTTCTTAGGTTTGTGTTTTATAAACTGTCTTATTTTTCAAACTAAGAAGTAAATGAAGTTTTGATAATTGTAGGCAGTGTTTGTATTGATCAGTACCTTGTTCACATTCTTTGATTGCTTACTAACTTTTAAGAACTAGAATTATGTAAATGACAGAAATAGGCTTGATGAAACAGTGCAGCATGTTAGGTGAAACAAAAGACTTCAAAGTTCAAGCAAGCTCAGTTTACTTCCTGGAAACTGGATAACCAGTGTGGGATCTTAGGTAAGTTGTTTCATTTATGTCAACTTCATTTTACTTATATATATAATGCCACATTATATATGAGCCTTTAGTAATAGAGGCAAAATATGTAAACTCTTGATATAAAAGGATACAGCCCCATTCCAAAGTAAGTCCTAAAAAACTTGATAATTCAATACTTCTCCTGTTCTTTTGTTTGTTTGTTTGGTTGGTTGGTTGGTTGTTTTTTTGTTTGTTTGTTTGTTTTTTTGAGAGATGTATAATTTGTTCCTTCTTCTGTTTTTTTTTTGTTTGTTTGTTTGTTTTGTTTTGTTTTGTTTTGTTTTGAGTAGGGACCAAATTCATGACTTCTTGCTTGCCAGGCAGACACTTAGGCCACTGAACTCAATCACCAGCCCAATTTATTCTTCAATAGATTTAAATCACAGGGTTTTTTTTGTTGTTGTTAGTGTTTGTTTATGGCTGATATTAATGTCCAAAACTGAAGCCATTTTTAAAAAAACATTAATAAATGTTAAAAATCAAAGGTGAAATTCAAATTAGGTAAAAGATTAATGTTTTTGACTTGATATCACATAATGGAACCAAACTAGAAATTAATTGTTCATAATTTGGAAATTGTTTCATTTCAAAAAGGTTATAATGTTTATTGTTCTTCACAAATAACCATTATTTTGCTTAATTGATTTCTCTTAGTTGTTTTTCTATATTCTTTTGCACATGTTTTTTGCTTTGATATTCATTTTATCTTTCTTGCTTATTTTCAATTTTATTTATTTTTATTTCTAAATTCTTAGGCTAGAAACTAGGGCATTTGATTTGTGAACTCTCTTATTTCCTAACACAGACATATACTGCCTAAATTTTTCCCTCATTGGTACTATTACTCTTGAAATCTCCCAGATTTTTATATGATATTCTTTTTTGTTACTTACCTCAAAATAGTTTTAAATTTCCACTTCCAATTCTTCAACATATTCATTAATAAAAACATTTTATTTAGTTTATAATACTGAGAAATTTTCCAGATCTCTTTCTGGTATTCATTTATAATTTAATTATATTATAAAATATGCACTTCATATGATTTAAATTGTTTTAAATTTTTTGAGATTTGTTTTATGGTCCAGAGTATGGTCCATGTTGGTAATGTTGTATGTCTACTTATAAATAAATTAGTTTCTATTGACTTTTTCATTTTCTTCTGTGTTTGCATACTATTCTGTGTGTCTGGTAACTTTTTCATTGGAATCTAGACATTGTGATTATGTGGAGTTTTTATATAAATATTTTCAACTTACTCTGAAATGTAGTTCAGTTAATCAGAAGTAGCTGGTCCTACTTTATAATTTGTTACGTTGGACAATGGCCATGGCTAGTCTACATTTTAGTATCCTCTCAGAAACAAGAGCCTTTTCAGGATTCTACTCAAATAATCTGTGAATCAATGATATTTTACATTTTGACTCTAGAAACAGGCACTGATCTCCGCACTGTGTGGGTTTTGGGTACTGTTCAGTTTAGTACTTTCAGACAGTACACACTACAGGCTATAGTGACTAATGTTCAACTTACATGCATGTGTTGACCAGTGCACTGGTAAATACTTAAGGAAAACTATAAATCTCTCCAATTTTCTTCTCCATTTTTCTGTCTTTAAGAAGCTTCGGAGGTTGGTCATTTATAAGGTTCATCTTGCTTGTATTTCTAAGAAAGCATTACCATTTATTGTTCAATACCACAATCTCTAAAACCATTCTTTCAGATATTTTGCCCATTTTAATTTTTTTCTGATGATGTGATATACTTTATTGTGTTAAAGCACCTTGGTCAGAAGCAACAGTTCTATGGCACTAATTTCTGAACCATCCACTAATTGAAAGCGCTATTATCTGATAGAGGAAACTGGAAATTATAAAACCATCTTATTAATATTTTTTATCTTTTGGAGGAATAGCCTATTAATGAAGTAAAAATTATTAGATAGGTGCTATTAGGATATACAAGTGGAATCAGTGGGAAAGAAATAAAGAACACATATGTATTTCCTAAAACTTTGTCAGATTTTTTTTAAGTACCTGGTAGTTTCACCTACTCTTGAGTTATCTATACTATCCAGCATGTTTTCATGAGTCCTCATGCATTATATATATTCAAGTATTTATGCAAACATTTATTTATCAAATTGACTTAATTTCTAAGAATACTATGAATTAAGTCAAAAGGCTTATAATCTGTTTCAGTTTATCATGAAGTAGATGTGATAGAAAATAATTATTTTAAGAGACATACTATATTTGCAAAATATACACTGAAAGGAGGTAAATAGGTAGGAGAGGTATTCTATCAGTGCAAATCTCAAAATACTGCAAGCATATTACAGATTTTCACTGCTATTCTTTTCAATGAGTTGCTAAAAATTAAAGTTAAGTAGATGGTAATTCAGTAAGTTAGACCCAAGCAGTTAAGAAAGTGATACTTTACATATTATAACATATCTTTACAAAATTTGAATGTAATACAAATAGATGTTAATGAAGAAAATACCATATAAAATGCTCCTCTATAAAAAGTAAAACAAAATTTCAGGACAAAACAGTCAAATAACAAATGGTTAATATCTTGTCTATCATGATTTTAAAAGAATGGCCAAGGTGTTACTTAGAGTACAAGTAAGAAACAGGTCGATAAACACATGAAGAAAATGTTCAATATTCCTGGTCATCAGAGAAATGCAAAATAAAACTACATTGAGATACTTACACCAGAAAAAAAATGGCCATTGTCAAGACATCTGATGAAGTATCCTGGCAAACCTGGTGAGAGAGCTAAAGAAGGGCCAGCTTGGGGTCTTGTCCTTGGTGCTGTCACATTAATCATTCATGCACTTAGCAGGCAATGGTTAGTACCCCTACCTGCAAGCCACAGGAATGCAGACATGAATAAATGTCAGTAACTTGCTGGAAAATCAAAAGACAGATTATATATAATGCAAACCTGGTATAAAGCACTTAATTCTTAGGCCAGATTTCAGTTTTGTAAAAACACTGGGATGCTAAAGCAATGTATGGGTAACAAGAAAAAAGATAACACAAGATAAATACAGAGTCCAATTCTTGAGTTAAAAGAAAATGTCAAATGTAAATGTATACAATTAGGAAATAAATTAAGTAGTTAAAACAAGAAAGTCAGGCTTTATCACCTTTAAGGTAAGAAATAATATAAAGGATGAATGAATAAAAAAGCACGGAGATTTGGAGACTGATTCAATTCTAGCCATGAAAAACATGTACGAAACACTTTAAACGTCAGTGTTTCAATTTTCTGAGATGTAAAATTCAGTGTTAATTATTCTGTTCTAGTTTCAAAGGGAGCATTCTACTTCCCGGAACTCTTAACTTGTCTGTGTTAAAACCTATGATTTAGAAATAATACAGTAATTTTCCTTTCGTTATTCAAAGTATTTCACAGGTTTTTTGGATATCCTTATAAAAATCTTCAAGGCAGATACATGGTGTCAGCCATATTTATTCCAAAAATAAGAGTTTTTCACTGAAAAAATTCAATTCAAAATACCCATTTCAGAACCTTGTCTTCTCTTTACAGGACAACTGTAAGCAAACAATTAACATCTCCAGGTCTCAGTTGCTTTAGTTGTATAATGAATGCATAAAAAGTTATATTCTCCAGCTGGAATATTCTATAATTATACTATTCTTTTTCATACATAATTGAGCAGCTCTCTTGAATATGGTTTTGGTGTTTGATGTATCACATGTAATTATCTCAAGCTTGTGGAGACTCTTCAGAGACTCATCACTAAAGTGGCTTTTCCTGCTGAGTTAACTGCAATATATATGAATATTTGAACAATTTTTTGGATATTTATGGAATAGCAATGAAATACAGTGTTTCTTTTGGCAGAAATGGTTAATATTGCATGTAGGTTATCATTATAATATTGTACCCTTCAGAATTATAAAACATATAACTTTTAAACTGAGGGAAATTAACTTTGCCTTATCCTAACACTTAAAAGGCAGTAATGTTAACTGCATTACTAAACTGGCCCAGAGTGTACTCATGTAATGTAAGTATTATATAACTGACCTAATTCTTTTATTTACACTCTAAAAAAATAGTTTCTTTGGGGAAAGTTTGTGTCATCCTTGGCCATTGTTCCTTCTATGTGCTGTAAGTTCTTCTCTAGGTTCTGAGTGTTTTAGGATGCTGTACCCCAGAAGATTTATAGGTGTCTGGTCTGGTAGTGGACAGTATAACAAAGAAAGAAGTGATCATTTATTGTATATCTGTGATGTGCTTTATACACAATAATTCATTAATACACAGAGGGGCATGCACATTCTGTGTTACTTCTCTTGATGAATATATTATTTATCCTAAAGGAGCTAAATTAGATGGTCAAATATCTATAATTCTAGAAATTTCATTTTAGTTTTACCAATTGACACAGACTAGGCCTAATATAACAGGGGAAAAAGCTCTAGGACTAGTATAAAACAAAATCGTGTCCTTAGCTACTTCTAAATGGCCTCCTGACATCTTTTCTTCTATCTATGTCAGTAAGGACTGAAGGTCAGAATTTTTCTTCACATACTTATGGAATTGTGTGGATTCTACAAAAGGAGTTTTTGTTATAAAACATTCAAACTAAATTTATGATCACACATTTACTTTGTCGAAGTCCTTGCATCATTGTATTTGGATTTCATATCAGATTTTGTATTAGTTATTCCCTTTCTCCAGTCTGTCTCAAATCTTTCGATATGTGTGAAGGACGTTTTCCAGAAAAGCTCTATTATTTGTCCTCAACGACATCAGCTTAGTCCAGGTCACCCTGGAGAGATAAACTAGAATAATGTAATTGTTATATTTTAAAGGAATCCACTTCCAGGTCTGATAGCATAACAAGTTTTTTTGTTTGTTTGTTTGTTTGTTTGTTTTTCTTTTTTGCTACCAGGGATCAAACTCACAACCTCACACTTGCCAGGCAAGTGCATAGGCTGCTGAGCTAAACCTCAGGCCCAGCATAACAACATTTTGAGAATGGGAAAGACGAACCAGCTCTTTCTGGATTAATGGCTTTTCTAATGCAGAAAGTGTAGAATTTGAGTTAACTTTTGCCCAAAATTTATCTACTTCAACCTTTGTGAGTTTCCCATATACAGTGTTCATGATTGACTCTGATCATCTCTATGACACTGATATTTCTATTTCACAATGTATTTAACTGTGTTTAATAATATGATAGCATATCGGTGACTGATACAAATACAAATTCCCAATATAAATTCTCTTCTTTCTATGTTGCCTTCTTCTTGGAGCAATAGGAAGAATTTATTCTGAAAGTTGGTGCTTTCTAAAATATGCTTAATCTGTCAGTTCCTAATGATCTTCTCCATTTCCTCTTTTTCTAAAGTAACTCCTGGCTTCAAGAGTCCTACCCTGCCTTGCTTATTTAATTTATGGGACTCATTTTTGTTTCACACGTTTTTTCATATGTGCAATATTTATGTAGCTACACATGTCTGCACATATTTAATGTTTGAATAAAACTCGTTATTCTATTTTTGCTAATGCTGTCAGAAAGACTACATTTTTTCCATTTCTTTTCACATTTTTAAGTCCTACTTAGCTTGCAAGAGTTTGACCAAATTATCTTCAGCAACTATCTTAAACTAATAGTTTGTGGGTTTCTTGACGCTGAATGTAACTACCACACATTATAATCTTCTGTTAACTCAAACTTATTGATCTTGATTTTACTCTTTTCCAGGTATTTTTCTCTGCAAACTATCTGATGCTTAGGAATCATCCTCAAGGATGAGTTCATCTAATGAATTCAAGTCAGTCCCATTTTGTAGTATGGTCCAGTGTCCACCTTCAGTAGTAGACGCCTCTTTTGCTTTTATTTCTAGTATGACAATGACACAGAGTAGGGTGGTTAGATAAGATGCAAAATATCTCCCTAAATTGCATTATCAGGTTAAGAGAATAGATTTGTTTACTATAAGGAATTTCAATTATTGCATGAGGTAATACTTATGCTAAAAGTACTGCTTTTATAAGATTTAAAAGACATTCTATGATTTTTGGTGAATCTTACAACCTTATTCCAAAGGTATCACCTCAAATTTATTGATAGTAGTACCAAATACTGAATGGTACGTAGTCTCAGTCAGTCTGCATTTAGTGTCCCTATGTGATGGTAGGATGTCTTGCATGAGTGTAATGCTATATTCTTTCCAAAGTACATTTGTTACCTTATTTCTTTCACAGAATTGTCCAAGTATATCGTTATTATCCCTTAGCACTTATTAATTTGATTATATAATATCTGTTTCAGTTTTCTAAGATCTAATGTAGAGTTGGTCATATCTACTTTGACAAACAGTAAAACTGTAATCACTGTGAAGGTTAAAAGAAATAAACTGTACGTACAAAAACTGATAACACCTCAAAAGAAAACAAAAAATCAAATGAACCTAAATAATCTCTGTTTCTCTCCCACTATGTTAGTTGACATTCTTAAGATCCTTGAGCCAAAACATAGTGAAATTTGAATATGAAATCAACTGCCTTTTCTAATATGTCCTCTACAAAGGAAAAAAAAGTCTGACATGGATCTTAAAAAATAACATTTACCATCTCCTTTCCTGCCCATTCATGAAGACATATTGAAACTATTTTCCAATTAATTCATTGATTATAATAAATGAGTCGAATAACATTATATTCTAAATATGACTGAGTTGTTTTCTATCTTATTTTCTATGGATTTGTGACTTTAAAAAGAATGGACAAATAAAATATTTTAAACTATTCTTGAGTTAAATTAATTAAGTCTCTACACAGGAATAAACACATTATTCATAAATAAAGGAAGCAAATTGTAAAACTATGTCTGTTCTTTTTTGTGGATATACAGGAATGTTAATTAGTAAAATAAGGATGCTAACAAGTGCCAGAAAACTATCTCTCATAAATCCTTGTGAAATGTTAAAAAAAAAAAAAACTATATCCTGGGGATCAAATGAATTCAGATATTATATTTCAAAGTACATGATTAGTAGTATTCACGAAGGTGAAATAAATAAAATTCAGCATTGCTGTCAACTCAGAAGTCCATCTAGAAAGACAGAGATGACAAGGAGGAACTGTTAAAGTCAGTAATTGATGTTCTTACTGTTACATTTCTGGCAGTGGTGTCTTATATTCCATCACACCATGCTGACACTAGAAGTTGGTCAAAGTGTTAAAATGTAATGATCAATCTGTTAAAATGAAGTTTTGAGAGATTGGCTATGTGGTGGATTGAGAACTGACAGTCAATTTAAACACCAGCTGAACTGAATCAGTGTGGTGCTGAGTGTAGATGGTCCACATGAGGATTGTTGTCAGCATAAACAGGAGTCCTGAGAGGAAGAGTTGCTTGGTGTTGGTTGTAGTGTTGCCATGGGTTCTCCAGGAGGAGCTTGTTGCTTCTTTCCTGATATGACCTTGGCTGTTCCCATAGTCAGAGTAGTACAGGACCTTGTTGTTGAGAATGGCTGTGTCTCACTTTGGGAGAGTGCTGCTTCCTGGCTCTGGAGGCGAAGATGTGTGCTGTTCAATCTCCAGGAGAAGCTTGTCATGCTGCCTTCCTGAAACAGACTTGTTTGTTTTCATCTTTGGAGGAATAGAGGACCTCATTTTTGCTGAGGATGGCTGTGGTACTTTTCATGGGAGCTCTGGTCTTTATTTTGAACATATATTAAGTAACTAATCTTTAATAACATGTGTTCATGAATTCCACAAACATAGTATGTACAATACATGTATGCTATAAATTTCCACTATGTAGAATATATACTATCAATTTACTATGGTCAAATAATAGATGTTATACAATGCTATTTGTATAGATTAAAAAAATCTAGATAATATAGATTAACAAAAATCTAGAAATTCATATCTCAATATTCCACCAAAATATATGGCTGTAAAATATTCAATGTGCTTATTTTGGGATAAAATTTGCATTCTATAAATGATAAACACTGAGAAGCAAATGCTCTAAAGTGTTATGAAAACTGCATGCAAGTGAGAAATGGCTTGTTAATTGGGTAATGGCTTCAACTCAATTTTTTCTTAGCACAATGCATTAAAATAGTATAAAAGATCTTATTTGACATTTGCATTGCCTGAATTTCAAGTGCTTAACAAATAAGTTTGTGTGCATAGAACATTCATGCTTATTTTGTTTATTTTATGAAACATGCGATTTGTTATCAGATCTCTCCTTTGGTGACAGACTTGCTGATGGCTAACAAAGATTTATGCTTTGTAGGTTTCTAAACATGATCACAGACCATCAATCATTCCTAACCTTCAAGCCCAGCAGTGAGTCATTAGGAGTGGTGTGTGTGGTATACAATCAATGGTAAATGCTACATTGTCGTTAAATGAACACAGAGATACAAACCACAGATACACACAGAGTACAACAAACCATAGCATCATAACTACCTTTCCATCAAGTATCTCTGAAATACAAGTCCTCTTGTCTGCACATTCCACTAATGTAGATTTTAAAAAAGCGAGAGATTTATACGATCTGAAAACAGAGTATTTAATGTAATTTAAATTTCCCATTTAAGCAAAACTCCTCTATCAGTCTTTTTCTAGTGTCTTCAAATTTTAAAGGCACCGCACTGAAGACATGAACAAACTTTCTAAAATATGCTCTGTGACAAGATTTTGTTGACTTACTGTTATGGTCCAAGAACAGGAGTAATACCTTAAAGGAATTGCTTCTGTTAATCATTACGGTAATTTAAAAAGTAGAGTATGAATCAGATTATAAAGTGTTTAAATAATGTTTGAAGATATATTAAAATGTAGATTTGCTTTATTTAAAAAGACTTTTTGTACCTTTTAGTATGTATATTTCCTTTGATGAGACATCCTACCGATGCAAGAGATAGGGCTTCAATTCAGTTTTACAAGCTCAAAGCTTTCTATCATTTACCAAGAGTCTTTATATATTTTCCATCTTTTCTCTGAAACAAGAGGGATATTTTTGTCCCCCATACATGTGTTATTGAATATCTTGCCTTTGTATGTGTATTCCCTGTACTAGAAATATCTTTGCTAATTCTCTACATATTTAGACACAAACATATTTTTTTTCAAAATCCATTCTTCTTGTAACTATTTTTGATACTTTCTCCAAATTCTTTTAAAATGTTCTTTGTAATTGATTTATAAAACTGCATTCCTATTACTCATGTGTTTTATAACTCCAATTAGACTACAAATTGCTTGAAGGCAGGTTTGTTTTAAATTCCTCTTTTAATCTGACAGTGCCTATTTTGAGTAGGATTTCAGATATGTCTTGCCTGAATAAACAAATACATAAATGAATGCTACATCTTTTGTTAAGCAGTGTGATTTTTCATAAAAGATAAAATACAAACTTACCAATATACTACTTTTGAAGGAATTTTAAATTATGTATTTGTAAAGGTGCCTTAGAAATCAGCATGTCAGAGTTGTCTTTACTTTCATATTTATTGCTTCTTATTCCATAATAAAGATAGGGAATCAATCAACATGTCCATTGAGGACAGACAAATGAATGAAGAAAATATAGTACATAAACACAACAGAAAGTTATTTAGTCATTAGAAATAGTCAAATCTTATCACTTTGGCAACACAAATGAACTGAAATATTATTTTAAGTGACATGTCAGATACAGAAATACAAAGAGCACATGTTCATAGTTATATGTAGAAGTGAAAAATGTTGGTCTAATAGAAAATAGTAGAATGATGATAACAAGAGACTGGGAAGGTTGGTGGGGAGAAAGATCACAGATGGGATGCTTCATAGAGCCAGGGCTGCAACTGGATATGAATAATAATGTCTAATGTTCTCTAACACCATATGATAAAATAATTATTTGACAACAATTGTGTATTTGAAAATAACTGTCAGAGAGAATTTGGATGTTCCCAGCTCTAAAATATGATAAATACTTGAAGTGATAGATCAAGTATCTGACCATTAGCATTATATACTTGTGTGAAAATATTACATTGTACTTCATAAGTACGTACAATTATTAAGAATTTTAACAACTGGGTCTGGGGATTTAGCTCAGCAGCATAAGCGCCTGCCTTGAAAGCAGGCAGTCGTGAGTTCGATCCCCGGTACCTATAAAAGGAAAAGGACAAAAAAAAAAAAAAAAAAAGAATTTTAACAACTAAAAAAGTATGTAAATGTTTAAGATAAAATTCTGGTCTTTTTATTTGCTTATTGTATTTTGAATGCTGCTTATATCAAGGATGATGGTGGTATTGCATATACAGGGATAAAATGGCAATTATTTTACAAGAAAGGAACCAATAATCTAATCAGAAATCTATATAAATAGATAATTTTAAAAACCTGTACACTATAAAGATATGCCTGCAACCAAGGAGAAAAAGATTCTTTGTTTGCTCAGGCAATTTAAGAAAACTTCACAAAGAACTAATACTTTAATTAAATCTTAAAGAAAATTAAAGAAATTTACTTTTAAAATGTATGCAATATCTGGTATTTCTGTATGGGGAAATGAAGATGTGAAAACGTAACAATACTAGCTGGGAATCTATTACTGTATTAGGACAATAGACTTAATACAGGCATAAGGAGATGAAGAAAGCTTAATAAGTTTCTGAAAAGTCATTCTAGGACGTTGTACATTTATATGTGGATTTTTGGGATGAGAGTGTTGAGGGGCACCAGCACTGCTAAGCTTGCCCTACTCCAATAACTAGGCATAATTTGAACCCCTTCTAAATTACCCTCTGTAGTGTCAACTATGGAGCTGTATCCTCTCCCAAACAATCAATTGCAGGGGACTAAAAGTATCCACATGGAGATCAACTGTCTGGAATGGAGAGCACTTTTTATATATTATTTCCTTGGCTCTTAAACTTGATTAGCCCCAGGCACAAATCAAAGAAATTAGTGTGCATCTATTAATAATTAATTTGACCTTTAAATTGATGATTAATGAAATAATTAAAATTAATGATTAGGTTAGTGTTGTAATAGTCAGCTTCTTCCAGAATATTTAGAATACCAGAGGACATAGTATATAGCTTTTTAATTCATTGTTTGGATGAATTAGAACTCTGGAAGTTCTAGTGCTTCAACTTGTGAAAGAAGCATATAGATTGTTGTAGAAATACAGAAATTTACATTTTCTCTCTTCAGAATTACTAAATAGTAATCTCGGTGGATGAATGTTGCCTTGTATATATTTAATATAATGATACAGGTGCTTTTAATGTACATTCCTGATTAAGAACCAAGATATTTTATTGTATTGCACAGATGTAGAAATCGAGGTCCGCAGCAATTAAGTACATTTTTCAAGTCCACAGATATCAATGACTAAGCTGGGATTTGAATGCTCTTCCTTTCCGGTACTCTTGCCAGTATTTGACAGCTGACTCCAAAGGGCTTGATCTCTAGAGACTGGATGCCAAGTAGAAAATCAAAGCTAGTCACAAAAATAAAAGCGCTAATCAGAAATGATAAATGACAGTGTGTCAATGAAGTATAAAACAAAGCAAAGGAATAATTTCCAAAAAATAAAAAATTTTCAATGAGAAAAGAGAAAAATTTGAGAGATCATATATTCAATATTAGTAGATTAGTTTTTCATACTGAAATAATATTATTGAACACTTATTTTCTGCTACTGACTAAGAACATAAGAGAAGTAACCTAGTTACTTTTCTCATTGCTGAGACAAAATACCTGAAATCCCAAGTTAAAGGAGGGAAAGTTTATTTATCTCACAGTTTGCAAAGGTTCAGTCCCTAACTGGCTGACTGCAGGGCAGAGTGGTACGGCAGAGAGGCATAGCAGAAGTGAAACAGTTTACAGTGATCAGAAGATAGTGTTAGACCGGTGTCGCGAGGAAGACTCCAAGGGCCTCGCTCTCATGTAAAAACAATGGGGTTTTTATTATTTCGTGTACACGGGGTCCTCCAAACAGGTGGAAACGGAGAACCCTGAGTTGGGGCAAGGCTGGTGTTTTTAAGGATGAAAACCGCAAAGCAAGCAAGCATTGTTACAGAAGCCAATCATAGCAGTTAGAGCAGAACAGTTGGTGATTTGTCCATTTGTGATTGGTCAGATCATGAGGGGTGACCAGTGGGTCAGAGTTGATTAACTGTCTTGTTTTGCACAGCTTATTTTTAGGTCACCTAGCTCCTGTGTGGCTTGGTTCTGACATACTTCCCAATCTTGATTAGCATAGTCAGCAGACTTTATCTCTGAGTTTCCTGACATAATTACCTTACTTTAGCACCACAACCTTTCTATTTGTAGAGGGCAACAATGGTTAACATATCAATTGGGTAAGATTTTACAATTCTTTACAGAAGAGAGCATTGATTAACATATCAATCTTTTACCCAGGGGAAAAGGAAGACACACATTTACAGTTACAGGTATTACTATGATATAAACGAAGCTATTTCTGTGAAGAATGTACAATCTAATACAATCTGATGCAATTAACACAATTTGTGACGGGGCTACCGGATAGGGAAGACCCAGGATGTCAGGAGCTAGTACCTCAGGCCTTTGTTTTATGGCCTTTAGGAAGTTAAAACTTAACCTAGTTGGATTTGAAGGGAGAAGGGGAGGGGAAGCAGCAGATGGAACGAGCTTTCTTCGTCTCTTCAATAGCAAAGCAAGCAAGGGACAACTATTACTCTTCCTATATTTTATATCTTACCTAGGGTAATGAAGTCAGGTAGCACCCCCACTGTTAATCCTGTGTTTCACACAGGATTCACAATCCTGCGGATCTATCCCAGGTTCACACACTCTAGATCCAACCACCTTTGAAAAAGCCCAATCTATGACTATATGAGGCTTTAATGGGATGTCTACACAGAAACCATAACAAAAAGAGAAAACAAAAGATGTATCATAAGCTTTCCTCTGTGATGTTTTAGAATTTCTGAACAAGATATTTCACTAGAAAATATTTATAGTGAAATCCCTCATGCTTAATTTGTCTTAAAGTTTTCATTCCTGCACTAGTGAAGTCACGAGTGTAACTGCAATGGTGTACACTAAGAGGTCCTCCAAAAGCCTCCTGCACTCAAAGTTGAGGCTTTGGAGAAGTAATTGTATTGTGTGGGTTTGCAGCTAACTTGCTCTTAGCAAGAGAGATCTGGTTGGAAGAGGTTGGTTACTGTGGGTGTGGCCTGCTTGGAGCCAGCTGGCCATGGCCAGAAATATGAACAAAAGTAAACTTTTCCTTCCTTAGATTGTGAGTGTTCAATATTATTTCTTAGCCACATGGAAAGTGTCTAACTTGCATCACCTTTCTAAAAATCACAAGTAAGTGTATTAGGAATTAGAATTTTCTGTTTTTAAAATAATTTTACAGGCAACTACCAGCACTCATAAGTTAATGAATAAAAAAAACTAAGATATCACAGAAAGGCTGACCCAAATCACACTATGGTTAAGACAATTACCGTTGGTTACCAAGGCATACATTTGCGGGAAAGAGTCTAAACAAAAGTCACTGCATATATTGGAAGTGAATTTTTAGCATCCAACTCAGATTTAGTCTTTCCAATTTTTCTGAGCTGCACTGGATCTCCTAAATCTAGACCAAATATAGAATGATGTTCCTTTTCTTTATGTGTCTGCTCTTAAAACTTGATCTGTGAGCTTTAACCCCGTCATTAGGTAAGTCAAATGTGAGCATGAAATTAAGGAAATGCAGGGAAACAGACATACAGGCATGGGAAAATCTGGCATCCTAATGCTTGAAAGAGCTGCCCTAAAATGTGTGCCCTTTCCCCATGGTTGAGTCTATATGGAAGAGTTATCTTTCCTGCAGTTTAGGAATATTTCTGCTTTTTATTGCATCATTAATTTTATGGTTTAGATCTAAAATGTCTCTGCATATGCTCATGTACTTGAAAAGTGATTGGATCATAAGGAAATTAAGTTTATCAGTCGATGATTCCAGTGATGAGTTTAGTAACTACCAGTAACATGAACATCAGCTGAGAGAAGCAATGAATGGATTCAGCCCAAGAGAGAGGCTATGTGGGATATGATCAGCTATACTGCAGGAAGTGAGAACACCCAAGTCCTTTGAACCTCACATCTCACTGCCACCTGCATCTGCTTAGGATATGGAGCTACAGGATTTAATATTTGTCCTGTGGAGATTTGATCTTGCTTTGGTTCTATTCTTTTTCTATTCTTCTATATCTCTTTTTTTGGAGTGAGAATGTTTACTTTGTGTCATTATATGTAAGAAGAATTTAGCTTTCTTTTTTTATTTTTAAAAGCATTAAAAGTTAAGAGTTTGTCTTGAGTCTCAGAGAATGGTTTGTACTTACACTTTTCAGTAACGCTAAAATTATTAAGATGTTGGCCACTGTTAGAGATGGAATAAATGGATTCAGCATAATAAGAGAGACATCATTCAGGGGCAGAATGTTATTGTTTAGATATAAAGTGTTCCTCAAAATGGCTCACATTTTTGCAAAGGGGTTGGATCATAGTACACTGTACTCATTAGTAAATCCATCCACTGACGAATTCAGTAGCTGTCTTTGCTGTTAGGAGGTGAGGCCTGGTTGGAGGTGGGTCACTGCAGGCATGAACTGTGGGCTTGTCTCTAGCTCTGCCTTTATTTTCTTTTTTTAAAAATTTTATTTAAAAGGAAAAAGAGAAAAAACAAAACAAAACAAAGCGGTATAAGGGTACAAGTAATACAGAACTACAAAAAAAAAAAAAAAAAAAGAAAGAAAGAAATCACCAGTTAATAGATTACATATTATCATCTTAGAGATAGTTGCTCAAATCACAGTATCAAAGCATACAAAGTGGACAAACAGTGAGACTGCAAACAGTTGTGTTCAATGATCTAACCAAAAACATTAATATGGTCAGCTATTTAACACCCCTAAACACACTTGCTGTTGTATCCTTTAGAGCTCTTTTTTTTCCCCTCTCTTTTTTACAATGAAATTTACACATTTTGGGTTTTATTACTCCTTAGTTCTTATTACTTTTTTGCGGGGGAGAGAATAAAGTCAACTATGGCAAAACAAAGCTGTCAGTCAAAACCAAGGATAGACATAGCATATGATGTAAAACAGAGTACAAGGTTATCAACAATGGTTATCAACATTGTCTCTTGTTTCCTTAAAAAGAATTGTCTATCTCATTAGATATTATAAAGTTGAACAAAACAGTAGAGAACAAGACCAATAAAACTTAAGCATTGTAAACATTACAGGACTTCCAAAGGAGACAATAGTCAAACCAGAATGGGCATCTTAGTGAATCTTATTGCTTTCAAAGTAGTTGCCTATACCCTCAAACTTGATACTATCATACAGAATGGAACAGAGTCTAATCAGTCAAAACAAGATAGTGGGAGTATTACAGGACTTCAAAACAAGTTAATAGGAAATCAAAAAAAGTTACTATTATATATTCTGCTAATTTTTAAAATTTTCCCCTTAATAAAAAAAACATAAGAAATAATTAAATAATTTTTTTAATGAATAAGGGAGAGATTGAGATAAAACAGGACATAACAATATAACAATCTGCTTCCTGGTTGTCATGGATTGAGAAGTATTCTTCCACCATACCTTTCTACCATGCTGTTTCGGCCTTGGAGCCAACAAATCATAGACTAAATCCTTTGAAAACAGCGAGCAAATAAATCCCTCCTCAGTTAAGTTGCATATTGAGATACTTAGTCCCAGCCATGCGAAAACTGGCTAAAACAGTCCATTTTGGCTTAAGCAGGACTTAACCTCTACACAGCACACTCAATTCTCTGAACTTTATAAAACTTACATTTAGCCTCCATAACCATTTTTCCTTATGAAGGACACAAAATTTTATAGTGTACATCTAGTAAGTCACTGGAATTTAAATTCAAACTAAGGGGAGAAACATTTGCTTACAAAGCAAATGTGGCTTTCATCTCCCATTAGTCACTATCCGTGTAAGAAAAATCTCCTCCTCCTAACATGTAACTTGCTGGTCTGTGCTTCATTTCACCCCATTGTCCTCCTGTGACAGTTCTTTTGTGCAGAGGAATTAATTATCTTTAGATAATATGTTTCATAATATATTAGAAAAATCAGTTGTCCCTAAGTTTATTTCCAATAGAACTTGATTATGCATATAAATAAATGTATGAATCTCAAAGAATTACACTGCTCTCTGCAGTTATTGCAGATTGTTCTTTGTTATTTGAAATACTCATAGGAAATTCACATTTCCTTTGGCCAATATCCTAATAACTTCATGGAAAGCATTTTAATCATCCACCTGTATTTTTTTATACATTTAGGAAAAAATTGCAATCAGAAGTCTAGAGAATCTTCAAATGTGTGAGTGTATTATTCTCAAGTGCTGAAAATTACTCAAATCCTCAGAAATATCATTTTCTGTCTATACCTATTCTCAGCAAAACATTCTTGCAGCACAATGTTCTATAGTATTAGATATAGCTTTACCTAGTGTATTCTACGTTTATTCTATTCTATTCTATTCTATTCTATTCTATTCTATTCTATTCTATTCTATTCTATTCTATTGATATTCTCTTTGAGTAACACCGTGGCTATAAGTACTGCACACGCATTCCAATACCAATTTAGTAACTAAGAAAATTGCTTTTGCTTTCACAAATTTTTAACTGATCTTATAGTCACCCTAGTAGGTAAAACATAAAAAGTTCTTCTGATTTATTGTTAAGAAATACATTTCTCAGGTCACTTAAGGATCCTATCTTTGAAGTTAGAAACTGCTAGAAAAGATGCCACAACTGTGAAAGAAAGACTTTGGTCTTTCACAATTCAGTTCTACTTACTGCCATATTTGGCTTTTTCCACAATATCATTATGTCCCTAATATATATTCCTCCAGAAGTGTCTCTCATTACTACTTATAATAGGAAAAAGCTATTCATTCATTCATTTATGAAATATTTCCTGAGTATCTGCTATATTGTGGGCAATGTAATTGGCACAGAGAATGTAAGGTGACCAAGATATGATTTTTGTCCTTTTCTAGAAGAGATAAACAAATAGTTTGATATTAAATTGCTTCTTTCAAAAAATCTGGGAGAAATGCTACTTTTTCAACACTTGAATTCATTTATATAATACATATGTATAAGCACTTTTGTTTCAAACAACATACTATTATCTTGAAGTATGTAAGTAAGATAATGGCTCTCCTAACATACTATTTAAGGCTTATTTTAAATGAATGATTCCTCAAAATAGAAATAGAATAGAAACCCAAATACTGGAAATCATTCAAGCATTGACCTTGCTTTGCTTTCATTAGCTAACCACATGACTGACTCCTGAACCGCACTGTGTTCATGGGTCTTATTTTTCTTACCACTTATTTTTAATTATACTGCAAATAAAAGCAGCCACAAAGATCAGTGATAATGTTTATGCTTGCGATAATGGTACACTTGGCAATTTAATTATATCCTTGAGATGATTTTTTGGGCTAATTAGTTGAGTCCATTTTCTCTGAGTAATTCATTGTTGTCCATTTCAAATCATTAATACATTTCATTAAATAAGTAACAATCCACTAATTAGCTGTTTTTTTCTAAGAAGATTTCTGAAATTATTTTCTGGAATCATTCTATACAATAGGGCTACAAATTCCTTGTTTTCTTGTGGCAAGGGACCTAATATGCTAACCACATTTGCAATTCAACAAATGTGGATGAAAAATATGGTGAAAAATATGTATGAACTCCAGTGCCTAGTCTCCTATTTCCTAATGAAAGGACTCATCAACTTATGTAAACTTTTTCAGTCTTCACCTTCTCATTTACAAAATATGGAATAATAAGAGTGTCTAATTAGTATGGTTGTTTTAAAGATATAATGTCTTAGATTGAGCAAGCTACCATGGAAGCGTTCATAAAGTAGCTGTTCAACACTGTAGTTATTACATTTCTATTATTAACAATATTTGGCTGTGCATAATGGCTTCACAGTTTCTTCAAGTAAGAAACTTTTATTTTCTCTACTATATAAGCTATCCTAATAGACTATCTCATGGGTATTAAAATTCTTCCAAAATTCTCATGTGTATGGAAGGTGCTTGAGTTGTGGGGTCATTATACTCATTACTAGATTTATCCATTGATCTGTTCAACATCTAAATTTGCTGCTATAGTTTGGGACTTGCTTGGAAGTGGCTCATAAGCTGCAGAACCTGAAAGAGTACATTGCTGTCTTGGATACCTCCCTTCTCTATGCTTCTGCCTTTGCATGATCTGAGGTCCTTTCTTCTATCTTGTTTCTGTCTTGGAACCAATAGACTATGAACTAAAACTATGATTCAAAATAAACTCCCTCTCCTTTCAGTTGTGGGTGTTGCATACCCCAATGAACAGAACGTGACTAAGAAAACAGTCAACATACTTTACTTTTTTTTTTTCCATCTGACAGCCTACAGCCCTGTTCTCTGTATTGTTCCTGAGGTATTCACAACACTGCTGCTTGGATATAGGTAGCCACTGTTAGGTGTAATAAGGAAGATGAACTTTGAATCTTAAATTGGATCAGGATCTGTATCCAGTTGTGCAATTACTGCTTAAGGCAATCCTAATCCCTCTCAATATATACACATTTCTGCTGGGTATTCTTCCATTTTTCCACAGGTCTTCATTCTGACTATTGATCCTTACCTATTCTAAGATAGTTTTTTACTTTGGTCTTTCATTAAAGCTACATAGCTGACATCTTTTTATGTAGTATACTTTGAAGGATGATAAGTATACCCTGCCAGATTACACTGTGCTTCTCATTCAAAACTGTTAGCTACTTCTCAAAGTATCTGGGCTCCAGACTCCTTGAGAATATACCTTGCTCATTCAAGGAAGCAGATATAATTATTAGGAGATAGATACTCTATTTGCCCTAATTCTTTATCTTAGATGGTAAGATTGGTACAATAACTTTATGGTAACAGGATAGCCTTAATGTTCTTTTACATTCTTTTTATTGCTAAGATTTGAATCTAGTGAATATCCAACGTGTATATTTATTTTCAAGTTCTCTTAAATTTCTGTGATGCTTCTTTCATCCATTTCCATTTATCTAACATCTTAATTGCAGAAGATTCTTAATAGATCACTTTGCTTATAATGCCTCTACATGGGTTCATTCTCTAAAGATTTATCAGGCTATTCCTCTTAAAATATTCACTCTGATCCCAATTTCATCTGATCCCAACCCAATTCAGACTTATTACATCTTCCCAGGCATGCTGTGCAATTATAAAATGTATTAAATAATTCAAAATTCATAAGTATTCCCAACAGGTTTTTATACAGAGAAGTAAAATAATTCATTGATTAAAAAGTTTTAATTTTGCTACACGAAGTGACTTAAATGTCAGTAAGATTGAGGCAAGTAGATATTTGGAAAGTTGTTGCATCAATTTAGATCATAGATGCTAGTACCTGAAAAGAAAGCCAGAAATAGATAAAAATATGCATTACCTAGTCATATCCTTTCCCAACCTGTACCTGTAGACTTCAGGTCCTTCCTTTTTACCCTACTTCCTGAGTATACCATGATTCTAGTATATGCAAAGTTGTTGACCTTCTTGGGAGGTTTGTTCATGTAATAATTCTGAAAAATTAGATATTGACTACATAATAAAAAGATTTTAAACCTTATTTGGAAACACATTTTAATCTTCATTTCTGCATTATAAACAGTATTTTTGCGTCCAACTTAAATTATTCCTCAAACTCTTATTTTTAATATAGCATCTAAAAATTAGACTTTTTCTTAGCAATGCAAAAAAAAACACTATTTTACATTTCAATTTAGGAGTATGACTACCATCAATGGATTATATCCTTACATTTTATCCTGAGATCTACAAACACCTAAAAGTCCAGGAATGATTGAAAATTTATGAATTCCCACTTATTATATGCCAAACCTTGAATGTATGTATTCCTGGAATGTATATAAGTTACATTAAAAATAAAATTGAGAAATGAAAAACAGTATAAATAAGATGCATATATATACATATATATTATATGCTTTTTTGTTTCTCTAGAAAATTTAATTTAGGTTTATGTTTTGGGCTATATTGTATACCTGGGTGATACTAACTTTTAAATGTTTTTATTGTGTTTCCAGTTAAGATTTCTATAATTTATTCTACCAGATTATATCATCCATTTTGAAAACAAGAGATTTGACAAAATAGATATGTGACTATGAAAAATGAGTGATTGAGAAAGAGCCTGTCTTACATGATTGTCACTTTTTAATATATAAAAAATAATCCTAAATATATGCAATAATTTTTAATTCTGTGGGAATAAAAATGGTTGCTATATGATTCCAAGTAAGATCATTTTTCTTAGAAATATTATTTACATGGAAGTACTTTATATCAAAACTATTCCCTGTACTAGAGTTATAAAGCAAATTCAACAGTGTAGCTTGATACAAAGTCAACACTCAAAAATTAGTAGCATTCTTGAACACAAACAGGTTCACTCACTCAGAGAAAAATTATGGAAATAATAACATTCACAATTGCATCCAAAATGATATACTTAGGAATCAACCTAATAAAGGATGTAAAAGATCTATGTATTGAAAACTATAGTACTATAAAAAAAGACTGAAGAGGATGCCATGAAAGTGGAAAAATATCTCTTGCTGTTGGGTGGGAAAAGCCAACATAGTAAAAATAGCTATACTCCTAAAAGTGTCATACAGATTCAATGCTATCCCAGGCAAAATACCATTAACATACCAAACAGATCTAGAGAAAACATTCGTAAAATTCATTTGGAAACAGAAGACACCTGAATAGCAAAGGCAATCCTAGGCAAAAAAGGCAAGACAGGAGACATCAACAGTCCCTGACTTGAAATTATACTACAAAAGTTAGTGTGATAAAATCAGCATGGTACGAAAAAAAAAAAAAAAAAAAAAAAAAAAAAAAACCACCAGAGGACCAATGGAACATTTTAGAAGATACTGACATAACTACAAACACACTTAGCCACCTTATTTTTGACAAAGGGGCTAAACATGTTAACTGGAATAAATCCTCTTCTATAAATGATGCTAGAAATATTGGTTTTTCACGCACTAAAGATTGAAATTAGACCCATATCTATCACCATGCACTAAACTAAAGTCAAAATGGATCAAAGATCTAAATTTTGAAACAGAAACACTAAATCTACTGGAAGACAAGATAGGTAGAAATCTTGAATACACAAAGGTAGGCAAAGAGTTCACGAACAAAACACAAAGTGCATGGAAAGTACTTTCAAAGATTCAACTGAGATCTCATTTTATTAAAAAGCTTTTGCACTTCAAAAGAAATCACCAATAGAATAAAGAGAAAACCCTCAGAATTGGAAAGATTTTAGCCGACTATCCTTCAGACAAAAGACTTATATCTCAGGCTTATAAAGAATTGAAAAACATCAATCCACCCAAATTCAAAGACCCAATCCAAAAATGTGCATCTGTGATGAATATGCACTTCTCAGATGAAGAAATACAAATGGCAAGTAAGTACATGAAGAAGTGTTCACCATTACTGGTCACTCAAGAAATGCAAATTAAAATGACAACAAATTCCATCTTGCCCAGAAAGAATGGCTGCCACCAAGAAGTCCACTGGTAACAAATGTTGGTGGGGCTGTGGAGAAAAAGAAATGCTTCTCTATTGTTGTTGGGAATGTAGACTGGTACAATCACTATGGAAATCATTGTGGATATTCCTCAAAAAACTAGGATTGAAAGTCCCATTCAATCCAGCTAATCGCTTCCTGGGTATTTTCCCAGAAAAACTGAAGACGACATCCTCCAGTGATATAGGTGCACCCACATTTACAGCAGCACAATATGTAATAGCTAAATCTTGGAAGCAACCCATATGCCCATCCACCTCAATGAAATGGATAAAAAGATGTGGGATCTTTTTATACAATTAGGTACTACTCAAATATAAAGAAGGATCACATTGAGGCTTTTATAGGTAAATGGAGGCAAGTTGAGACCATACTCATAAGTGAAAGAAAACAAACTCACACTTGTAAATATTGTATTGTCTCCCTAGTGTAGAAAATTAACTGAGAGTAATAAGATCCAAAATGTACAAGAGATATTGTGATAATGAAAGGAAAAGAAAGTGCTCAAAAGGAAAGAACAACTGGAATAGGGGAAAAAAGAGAAGGAAAAGAGATTTTATATATATATATATATATATATATATATATATATATATATTCAGTAGCTATACTGCCAATCCAAAAAGAACGGTTTGTGCTTTCATTGTTTGATCAGTTTTGCCTACATCTTGTAACCTGAACAACTACTTCTAACATAACAATATACAATATATTAATTTGTGTTAATTTCCTACTTTTTTGAACATCTGTATTATTTCTGTACTTTTTCTATTTTGCTTTTTTAAAATAAAAAAAGATAGAAGAAAAACACCTATACCCTATATGTTTTGCTCTTTGAGCAACACTAGTATTGGTTCCAACACACACCGTATGCTAATTGAAAATTGCTTATACATATTTCCTTCTTTAATTTTTCCATGTAGTGGTGAGTAAACGGAGCCTTATCAGTCTAGTATAGAAATCCCTGCACTGTTTGTAACATTGCTATCATGTGCTGAGTACCAGAAATCATAGAAGTCCTTTTCATAAATATAATTTACTTTTGGAAACAGTACATTAATGGCAGTTTATAGAAAGAGTGACCTCCTTGGCAACACTTATTTCTTTCTTGTTTGTAAATTTGGCATTGACTGTGCACATTTTTCCCAATAAATATCCCAAACAAAAAACTGAAACAAATGACTGCCCAGTAAGATTCATGCATGTAACCTCATCTGTCAAGGGGATGAACTATATGTAGAACAAAAGGATCTATGAATGTTTCAAGCTGTGCTACATAAATATTGTTAGTTTTTGTATACAACTCAAGGCTTAAAAGACACTACAAGACAATCAAAAGCATTCAAGCTATTGGTTATAAAATTAAGTGTTGAGATGAAGCTATGAAGCTTTAAATATTGAAAGTCTTATTCTGGGCATTGTATATTCAGCACAACATACTTTCACAACTTGCTCCTGTTTTCAAAGATGTACTACTGTCTAGTTTTACACTGGCCAAAGTAGGACACTGACTAATGCTATAAAGTCCATTTTACTCTTCCTTCAGTTAAGCAGTAATGGTCTATTTCAAATAGTTGAATAACAAATAGGTGGCATGAAAGCCCACAGAAAAAAATCATTAAATTTATGGTACACAAACTAATTAAATAACAGAAATTCAACTCCTGGTGAAATTAAAATTAATTAACAGATTGTTTCATTTCTAACTATGCCATAACATCATAAGCTTTTAAAATACTGAAATATTTTAAAAACAATTTAAATGTCCTTTATTTAATAATTTGTGTCCATATACCTTATACATACTGAGTGTCGATCATTTAGTATGTATTAACATTCTATAATTATGACTTATCTTAGCAGTAAAATACCAACACTGTACTGAACCGAGGTATCAATATAATTTCCACTTATTGATCTCATGGAATGAAAGGAGAGTTGCATCCATTTATTTTCTAATAGTGTAATTTTAGAGATCAGTGCTTATATAAGCACAGCATTCATTTAAGTGGCTCAGTAATTTCTGAAAGTTCAGGCATTGTGTATGGAATTAGGAATATAGAGTTAGACAAAGTTGTTCTTCTCAAGTAACATGTAGTATCACCCAAAATCTATATTTTCAATCTACTGTTCCCTCCTACAGTCTTAACTCAAAAATTCAGATGCTTGTATGTATTTTTCATAGGTACTTTAAACACAGCCAATACAAAGTGAGATCTTTATCTTACCATCTACAATCTTCTCCTGTCCTTCCTTTTTTTCATTCTTGTAAAATGGCAATCATTGTAGAACTGTCCCTTCAAACTTGAACCTTTAAGTCTGCTTGATTAAACACTGCCACTTCAAATAACTTAACTTCTTTCCTATGTGCTCTTTCCTCTGTGTTCACACAGCTACTGCTTTTGACCTTTGTAATCCCGTCATTGTAATTAGTTGTCATTTTCTTCTCCCATTCCTTCTCTTGCTCTTCAATTCATCATCTATACATCTTCTACTGATCATTCTAAAATTTAATTCTATGGCTCTAATTCCCATAGGTTTTCTATTGCCTAATAGACAAAGTTCAAATTATTTATCATTGCATGCATTTAAAACTCTTCATCTGTTAGTACTTAGCTAGTACTCTAAATTATGTTATAGTGTGTTCATTCTTTACTTAAATAATGATGTGTCTATTTTCCAAAGCACATCATTTCATTTCCTACCTATAAATGATTGCCTCTCTTGCTTAAGGTTCACTGATCTTCATCTTTATTTTCTATTTTTATTTTATTTCATACTTTGTTTGTATTTTTAAACCTATGAGTGTTGACCTCTCATTCTCATATGACTTGTATCTAGATGTCTCCCCAAAGTGAATGCAGTCACGGATGGGATTTTTCAGGGTGGCTCGATCTAGAGTGTGCAATGTTGGGATTAATTATGCGATGCTAGGAAATCAAGTGTGTATGATTAATAAATTAGTCCACTGACTGGTTTGGCAAAGCTATGGATAAGATTAAGAATGCCTCGCTCTGGGTGTGAATGCTACCCACCCTAGATGCAGGTAGCCTGCATAGAATATAATGGGCAAAAAAGGTGTTGCTGTTATTGCTTGCTGCTTCATACTTGTCTGCTGCTGCCTCTTGGCTGCTCTGCAATGCCATTTGCCATGCCACACTGCCTTGGAGCCAACGACTATGGACTGAAACTTCTAAAAAGTGTTAGCCTTTCCCTTCATAAACTTTGGGTGTTAGATATTTTGTCACAGCAAATAAAAAGTTATCCAAGACAGAATTTGGTACCAGAGAAGTGGAGTCATTGCTGTGAGTGTAGACAAGCGGAGACATTGTGGTTCAAGACCCTTTGGAACTGCCTTGTAGGAAGAGTTTTGAATGGTTTAGAAAGGCCAGTTGAAGAAGCAGCCATGAAATGCTTTAATTTGCACCTGATGAGAGATTATGATAGAGCTTAGAAGACCAAAATGCTTAGAGAAATGCTGCTGGTACAGACTGGGCTTAATAGATTTCTACTGAGAATAACTGCATGGGCATTAGCATTCCAAAATAACGTATATTATGCCTTGGCAGAAAGTTTGCATCTTGCTCCTGTCCAGAGACTTTGCCTGAGACTGAGACTAATTAATCATGCAGAAGTAATTTCAAGACCATCTCATGTTAAGGCCGTGACATGGCTACTGTTGAGGGGTATTAGCCAGATATATGTTAAGGATCAAGAGCAAAGAACACAGCAGAACAATTTAAAAACATATGAGTTTTGCCAGAAAAGAAATTTCCAGTAAAGCTGTGGGGTACAATATAAAGCAGAGGAGAACTTTATTGCTGAGAAGGAACAAGACAATGAAAAAGATGGTTTGAGCATATCACAAGGTATAGCAGTCTTTGAAGGTCTCAAGACTGCAGAGGTAAAATAATTTGTGTTAAGAAAAGAACCTCAGAACATCATGCTACAGAATGGTGAAGGCATAGAGATCTGTTCCTCAGGACTGGGTTCGGAATGCTCTGTAACTCACACAGCCAAAAGAGAAAGAAATTTGGTTGCTGCTCTAGGTGGTGGCAGACTTCGACACTATCCAAATGGTGCTGTATTGTAAACCCTAATATAGAGTTCAGTCAACCAAGTATTGTAATTCTCTTTCTAGTCTTCTTTACAATCCAAAAAGTTTTATTTCTAGTCCCATGGAGATGTTATTGGAATCCCAGCTGGTCAAATACAATCTACCACTGCGAATGCAACCCACTGCGAGAGTAAAGACACCAAGATATATTCCAAGTTAAGGGCAGCCAAGGGGTCCTAAGTCCATTTCCCATGCGGACATGTGGACAAATGCCTCCATCCTAGGCCTCTCCCAGCATTTATTATCTTATGAAGAAAGGAGGGGAGTCAAATTGTGGGAGATTATTGAGTAACTTGAGCTGGCTGGCCAGGTGCAGGAATGGCATCTCTGTAATTTTCAGAGATAAAGACATGCAGAAGGATCAATTTACATAACCCAATTAAGGTAACAGTGGTATTGTTCGGGGGACATTGCTTGGGTTTATTATATGCAATTTCTTGTGCCCTGGGGAGTCATAGCCTCTTATTCTGAGGCTCATACCCAGTTGACATTCCTGGAGCTGTTTGCTCTAACATCTCACCAGCTCAATCGTGTATGCGGAGAGCACCATGTAAAGAAACAGGACTGTCTAATGGCCATAGATTTTGATATTAGCACCTCAGCTAGCCTTATTTGCAATGCTTAGAGCCAACTGAAGAGGAAAGGTAATATCCTAGCCAGCCTTTCACATATTAGTATAAGGAATTGAGTCTCCAAGTAATCAAAGTCACAGTAATTGTTTTGGGTTTAAAAGGAGACACTGGAGTTGTCTCCCACAGTGCTGGTTTTGGGCACACACAGAATGCAAGAGTTGTGGAGTCAGAAAGGCTTCCACTCAGATTTCACAAAAACACTTGGGAGGCCAGGTGATGTGTCTCTGAAAGGGTAGTGTGTGGAGCTGTGAATGTGAAATGGAACGTGCAGTGGAGACCCCAGAATGTTAGAGAAGCCAAGAATGTGATTCATTTGAGGAAAGCTTCAAGAGATGAACAAATTTGGTCCAAGGGAGAAGCTATGGGAGCCTCAACTATTTACAGTGTTGTAGGGGTGGAGCCACTCAACCTCTTTGTGGTTCAAATCTTGGCACAGACTGCCAAGACATGAAACTGCAGGACTTTACATTGTAATGTTTGCCTTGGGGGATTTTGCTTCCATTCTTTCTATTCCTCTTTTTGGAATGAGAATGTTTATCTTGTGCCATTATATGTTGGAGTGTTTACCTTTCTTTTCATTTGTACAGGAAGCTTGCATCTAAGAGTTTGCCTTAAATCACAGAGACTTTAGACTTGGAATTTCAGCAATGTTGAAACTATTAGGTCTTTGTCCACTCTTTGAGATGGATTAAATGTCTTTCGTATAAAAGGATAGGTATTAGTCTTTGGGATTCCAGGGCTGGGAATGTGCCTCATGTATTTATTTGTGTGTGTACACATATTGACATGATTAAGCCAGTCAATTCTCTTGTAAGCCACTTACCACAGTATTTAATTTACACTGCATTCAGAGATTCCTTTAGTGTATCTGAGCCTTAAAAAAACAGAATTGTGAAGAGTGTAAGACTTGAGTAAGTAAAAGGATATTAAATAATAAATTTTTAAAAAACACCTAAAAATACCTCTAACAAAAGGTCATAGTAGAAATCACATAATATCTGAAACATAATTTAGAAAGTAGAAAATATTTAAAGCACAGAAGTATAATTTGAATTTTATAAAATTAGGGTATTTGGAAGAATTTTTAAAATTTCACCTCTTAGTCTATATGCAAAATCTCTGTCTCCAGATCCACCAAGAACTATGCTGTAAGCCTTTGCTTTGAGAAATTGAGATGAAAATTTTCTGTGAATTTTTCTCCTGTGGCCATATAGTCCAGTGAGGCTGTCGAATCAGTTGTGGCAGATAAAGTTATCAGTAAACAAACTGACCATAGATGTCACTAGTGGGATTTCAAGTTTCATCAGGAAACATGATAAATTTTACGGCTTCACCAATAATCAAAACCAGTCAACAAGGTATTCCCAGAGATAAGCATAGAGCTTACTAACCCCAACTATAAAATAACTTCTCTCTATAATTGTATCAGAAATGATAATAAACTGCTATATTGGTTTCCTGTTGTTACTATAACATATAGCCACAAATAACATTTCTTAAAACAATATGCATTTATTACCTTATGGTTCTAGATATGACAAATTCAAAACCGTTTGGAACATACATAAATATGCAAGATATTTTTCTACATTGTAGACTAAACAAATGAGAATTTTTCATGTCATTTCAAGATTCTCCAAACATAATTATTAAGTCATAGTTTAATATAAGTAGGAAAAGTATTTCTGAATAGATATCTTTAAATATTTTATATTACTACGTAGTTATCTTTAAATAAGATATACTTATTATGTTTTTTATTAGTCCTCCAAAACATATATATGATAAAATCAACTATCATTACACTGTATTGGAGTCACTCTTGGTAGGCATGGTGACACCTATAATCATAGCACTTGGGAAGATGAGACAGGAGAATTTACTGAGTTTAAGGCCAGCCTGTGTTACACAATGAGTTCAAGGTTAGCCTGGACAACATAGAGACCTGTTCTAAAATAACAATAACAATAATAAAAACAAGAATAATTTTATTCTTAAATTTTATTATGCATTTGAAATTGAATTTGGCTTTTAAATCTTGAAATTTGATCTCACTATCTACAATTCCTTTCTGCTTAAGTATTTTATTCTTCTCTAGTCTAGCTGTGTCATATTCTGGTCACTCATTTGTTAGATTTTTACAGCCTGAAGAAACATTAACAAGTACTCATCTCATATCCCTATTATCTAGGTATTGAGACCAAAGATCAGACAGGAGCATGAATTTCCTGAAAGTCACATAGTGTCTTGGTTTACAATCTAGTTTTCTTGAGTTTTAGCCTAGTGTTCTTAATTCTAATTATGTTATTGACTCAAATGTATGTTGGTTTTTCTCTGTTTTCTTACATTTTTAGCAATATATTTCTTAAGAACTCAATAAGAAGATAGCAAATGAAGACTCATCTTTTATTTAGAGGAATTGGATTTTTATGTTTTTAATTTTTCAGATTAATTATATATCATGTAATCTTGAATGTTTTATTTAGTTTTGGTTAAATTTTTATTTTTTGTATATGTTTGAAGTGCATACTGATTATGTTCCTTGTGAAGAAGTGGTATACGTACATAATTTAAAATTCTTTTTCCCTCCCCTCTCACTTTCTTCCTCTCTCCATCTCTTCTTCCCATTCACAGAAGATCTGTTTATTTTTCGTTTTCACCCTTCAATTCAAACCATTACCAAAACCTGTCAATCTATACTTAAAGCAGATCTTAAACATTATCTTCTTTCCACCATTTATCATAATTCTAATCCAACATTTTCAATCTCTTCTTGATTGCCAGTGGAGCCTTTAAACTGAAGTTATTTAACCATTATTAATTATCACTTTTATTTTAATCACTTTTATTTTATGTTAACTGTATTGTTTTAGGGTTATAAAGAATGAAAACAATCTTCATTCTATCCTCAATTCATTTTTTAAAAACCACAGTTCATTTTTTGGCTTTGTTCTAAGGTTCAGACTAACTTTCATCTTTAGAATACTGAAGAGTATAGAGGAACATCACGCTCTACATTTAGAAATTAAATGAAATGACTGAGATAGAAAAAGTAAAATTCTAGTGGAGTATGTAATTTATTTGAATGTCATTAATTATAAGGGAATGTAGTTGCAATTTTAATGTTACTAAGTAACCAAATGTTTAGCTTGGAATCATTTCAGTTGAGATAGGAAGATAATCTCTTATACTCCACCTCCACTGACAATCTTCTTCAGAATACACTGGGAATCTTTTAAGAGCTCTGTTTAATTCTAAAAATCAAATCATTCGACATTTAGTGTGTTAGTTACCACTGTGTGCTAAACTGAATATACAATATTATATTTCAAACTTTTGAAAGGGTTCAAAAGTTTTGGCTTGGGAAAGGCCTTCTTCTGTGAGTTATGTATCATAAAAAAACTTGGAAATCTTCTTTAACATAAATTTACCAGAGGAGATTATGTGATGGAGATAAAATTTGAATATTTGCTACACATGAGCAGAGATTAACATTTCTAAGGATGGATAACCTTTGATCTGATGAGCAGGTTTGTGGACTTGCCTTGTATTACAGATAATTCTGTAAAAGAAATTCTGCATTTATGGAATCAGTTCACTAAGAGTTTTCATTTCTTAATGCCTCAATTACCACTTGTAAATATATATCTTCCTTGTATCACAAAATGGCTCTTATTCAAAAGAAAGGGAGGTGATATAACACTGCAAAGGTATGGTATTTAACTGTTATAGTAAATCAAGCTCCAATGCTTACATGTCTGTGATACTGGGTTTTTCAATTAGTCTTTCTGAACCTGTTGGTTTTCCCTTTATTACATGGAAAATAATATCTATCACACACAGTCAGCTACATCCTAAAGTATGATTAATATTCAGAGCACTTAATACAGTATGTTACCTAAGTTCATGTGTGCACAGTGGGATGAGTAAGTTAATGTACTTCCTATTGACAGTCCTGAACTAATAGATTGTTACACTAAGAAAGTGCGCATAATGCCAAATGAATCAGGATAAGATTTGGTTATGTTGCATTATATTTGACAACTGAACAGAGTACGGAGTTACTCTGTTCAAGCAAGAAATGTCATTTTCTTTTTTGTAGTTGTTTTCTACCTTGTCTGCTACTATAAGATTTCCTAGAAGGATGACTATGGAAGGCAAAGTATGGCCACAGTGATGTACTGGAACATTTTAACAATCAGGTCTCTAGGAGGAAAATAGAGCAGGGAAGACGTTGATTTGTGGCATTAAGAGAAGCTGGGAAGAAATATGCATATTGAATCCTATAAATTGGTATGAGGCTGTCAGTAGCACTCTACTGATAATGGGGAATTATTTTTCTTCTGCTGTCTAGAAGTGCTTATTGCTAGCAGATTTATGGGATCAAAAGGCAGGATATAAAAATAATCATTAGCATTTCCTTGACAGGAAGTTGCTTAGCAAGTAATAACCTCCATCATCTTTCTGAAACCCTAAAAGGTGGATATTTTTATCCACTTTTGTGATCAAAGAACTAACACTATGAATTTTTCTACATGAAAAAAAAATGAAATACAATTTTTTTTCAATTCTATAATATATCATTAATGACTCAATCACATCCAGTATGAGTATTTATAGACCTGGCCTCATTATTGAGGAGGACATGGAGAAGAGGAGAGGAGTTAGAATTAGAACTCCAATTTGTGAAAAGCTGTGGCTATTGCTTAATGAGACTAACATAATTTCCTTTATGTGGCAAACACAAAATATAAATAAAGAGCAAAATAAAAGATAGATAAAGAGGGAGACATCTTTTGTAAAATGGAAGGGCAACAAGAAGTGGAGGCAGAGGAGCGGGGAGGCAATGACAAAAAGAATTATGGTGTATGATGTACATGTGTCCACTGCCAAAGAGAAATGTAATCATACTGACAACATACCCAAAATAAAAAAATCGCAAAGGCAAAGTTGACACACATGCTACTCGAACTAATATCTCTGCATTGTATTTCTATATCTTAGCATTTATCCTATTTGCTCTGACATACCTGTTCACTTACATTTTCCCTTTGAAGCAGTGTTCTAATGCCTAGAAATTTTTAAACAATTTACTTCTATATGACAATATCTGGGATAATGAGATATCATTTTATGCCAACTCAATCATAATATAAATGAGGAAAAGGAGAGGTCAAAAATGTAATACTGAATTTTTATAATATTCTAAAAGTTCAAGGCTAAGGCTAATGAACATATAATTTGAATATAAATTCATTGCATTGAGTTAATTAGAAGTGTAACTAAATTTTTGGAAGACAAAATGATAAAAATTCATTAAGTAATGTAGTTTTCTTAACTAGTAATAAATACATTGCAAAGACAAAAATCAGTAAATTCTATAAAAGGCTTAACATTTTCCTGGACACATATAATGCATGATTCAAGAATGAATTCACCCATTTTCACTACTGATGTTTCCTTTGAAAACTGTTGGAACCATGGTAAGTCACTCCTGATCATATGAAATTATATTTGAGTATGATATTAGTGGAAGTAATTTTCCTTCTATAACCTGAATTTGAAAGCAAAACTTTCCAGAGTGTAGAGGGGAAAAATCTCATTTATAATATGTAAAATCTCAAATGATCAAATATGTGTAAGTCATGCAAAAGTCTTTGCACATAAACATGTAATTAATAAAAATTAACTAGTACTATTATTATTATTATCATTATTGCTACTACTAGAAGAATTGTCACTTCATTTTTAAACATTTATTTCTTTAGTGTAGAGCTTCACAATTTTTCCTTTTTATAATATATGTTTTGATACTTAACAAATATATTAATTGCAAGGAATTGATACGTATATATTTTGTATCTTTTCCCATATAGATTTTGAAAATTAGAGCTCGGTGATACAGATTTTCTTTTATTCTTAAAAATTTTTTTACTTTAAAGAGAACAAAACCAAACAAAGAAGATTAGAACAAAACAATGCAATCAACACAGGATTTCAAATCAAGACAACACTAAAGAAATAGTGGTTAACATAATGTCTCTTGTTTCTTTAAAATTATTTTTCATATATTCACACACAATGAATTCAAACAAGACAAAAATAGTATAAAACCATTCAAAACCAAAGAATGAAATCGTTACAGACCTTAAAAACTAGAAAACAGAAAATCAACAACGGCTACCATAATGTCTCTTGTTCTCTTCAACATAGCTGCCCATAACTTCATACATATTGAAATTAAATAATATAAAACAGACTGAAGCCTACCAAAACAAAGAATAAAAGCATTAGTGGACTTCACAACAGGATGACAAAAAATCAGCAATTGCTACCATAATGTCTTATTTTCTTTAAAATAGCTGTTCATACCATCACATGTAATGAAAACAATTCTTGTAAACATTTTAGGAGAAGTTCTAGGCATGTATAAGCCTATAAGTGCACATCTACCTTTTGTGTATTAGAGGGAAAAACAAAACAAAACAAAACGAATTACAAGAAACCAAAGAGACAAATAAACAATGCCATCAAGAGGCAAAACAAATGGCAAAAGAGGCTTTCAAAATACGGTGTTAGGAATATAACTAAGGTTGTTGTTTTGCATGGTTATCTTCAAAAGAATTACTCAGATTACCAGATATAAAAATTTATCTAAACATATGAACTTTAACTATTTTGTTTCAAGAAGTAATAACATTACTAGCACAATCATCTTAGCTATCTTTTGTGTATATAAAAATTTATATCTTCTTCCTTTTCCCTTCCTTCTTTTCTCCTTTCCCTGAGGTTTTTTTCTGCTTTGGGTAGTTTCTTACCCTTTCACAATATTTATTAAAGGTCTTATATCTTATTTACCAGAAGTTTCTTACACTAGGGAGTCAATATGGTATTTACATATGTGAATTTGATTTATTTCACTTTTGAGTATAATCTCAAGTCACATCCATTTATCTATAAAAGCCTCAATGTGATAGTTCTTTATAGCTGAGTAGTACTCTGTTGTATAAAAGTACCACATCTTTTTATCCATTCCTCAGGTGATGGGCATTTAGTTTGTTTCCAAGATTCTAAAAACATGGGTACACATACATCACTGTGGTATGATGCTTTCAATTCTGGGAATATGATCAGAAGTAGAATAGCTGGATCAGATGGGACTTCCAATCCCAGCTTTTTGAGGAACCACCAGACTGATTTACACAGTGGTTGCACCAGTCTGCACTCTCACCAACAGTGCAGAAGAGTTTCTTTTTCCCTACAGCCTGTCCAGCATTTGTTTTGGGTGGTTTTCTTGATCCTGGCCATTCTTTCTGGAGTGAGACAAAATGCCAGGGTGATTTTAATTTGCATTTCTATAGTGACCATTTTTCATGTATTTATCTTATTTCTCCATCAATTTTGAAGGACAGTTTTGCAGGGTACATCAATCTGGTTTGGTAGTTATTTTCCTGTAGGATTTTAAATATTTCACTACATCCTTTTCTTGACTTCATTGTCTGTCTTAAGTCTTAAGTAGTGATTCTAGTTGGCTTTCCTTTATAGGTGATCTGTCTTTTCTAACAGATTTTAATACTCTGTTATTATGTTGAATATCTGGGATTTTGATTATTATCTGTCTGGGTATAGCTTTATTTTGATTATGGCTAATTGGAGTTCTATATGCTTCATTTATCTTTATGTCACTTTCCTTTCCCATGTTTGAGAAATTTTGGCTATTACTTCTATAAGTAGGCTTTTGATGTTTGTATTGTCACCTTCTTTTCCATTTATGCATATCAATCTTATATTGTTTTTCTTTGCATCATCTTGCAACTGTTGAATTATTTCCTGATTCCTTGTTATTTTTAAAAGATCTTTCCTTTTCTGTTCATTAGCTGCATTAGATGAGAATCTTTGAGGTCTAAAAGTCTAATTTCACTTCCAGTGACGTATTTTTCCCAAATTTCATTGGAATTTTTGGTTTCCTGGATATCTTTTTAAATCTGTTTTATGCTTCTCTTTTTTTCTTATATTGTTCATTGAAGGTTTCCATCTTTTTGCAGAGCTCTCCAATGTTTTTTTAACTATGTCTTCTTTAACTGTGTTTAGCATTTCTTTTTTTACATTTATCATTTCTTCTTTTACCTGGGAGATTATTTCTCATCTGAGTTGTTTTACCTCATCATTGAGTTTTTTTTCTTTCCTTCAATTGCTAGCATTTTAGATGTTTCAAGTACATGCTTTATATTTTTTTCTATGTCCATGTCTCCTACAATTTTTGGGGTGGGCTGGAGATTTGACATTGCATTTTGCTCTTTCATTTTGTTATTTTCCTGTTTTCTCCTGGGGAAGCTGAATGTAAGGTCTCAGTTGTTTCTTGGGTTGAGGATATTTCTCAGTATTGCAGGGAGTTTGAGTGGAGGTCATTAGTCATGCCTTTCCCTGTCCCTAGTGGCACTTGAAGGCTCCAAAAATATAGTGAATATGCTGGGGATGCCTATGGCACACTCCAAATGGTATTGTGAAGCTCTTCAGATGTATGAGGTTTCTGGCCAGGACTCTACCATGTTCTGAGTGGTATACTAAGGCTGAACAGCAAGATGGAGTATACTAGGTAGGCCTTCAGTTTATGCCATATGGTGCACCAAAGCTCAGAAGCTGCTTGGGGTCACTAAGCAGAGCCTTACCAGGTTCTGAGTGAGGTGCCCAGGTTGCACAGCTGGCTGGGATTTGCTGTGTAGGCCTTTGGCTCCCACCACTGAGTAATTCCCCAGCCACATGGAGTCACTGGGCAGGGCCCAACCAGGTAGGTCCAAGAAACCTACCTGAAGCTCCATGCCACTGAGATCAGGTGATTCCTGGCCACTTGGGATCACTGACAGATTTTCAAAAGCAATATTTAATGCAGAAGCAACTAGAAAAACTCTAAATCAATAAAAAGTGTAATTTTTTGAGTGATAATATTTTTCAATTCAAAAATTTTATCCAATACGGATTGTGTATGAGGAAGATTTGGAAATCATATGTTTAAATATAATACAGTATGGTTGCTGTTCTCTGATTCTGTCTCCTGTCTCCTGTCTCCTGTGGCAATGTTGTTGTCAGCTTGAAGTGTCCCTAATTCCTCTCCCATTCATAGTCCTCAGATTTTTTTTTTTCTATTTCAACAGTCATCATTCAGCCAAAAGGCCATTCAATTCAGGATTGTGGTTGCACTGTGATGGTAGAACAACAAGCTTGAGGAATTCTGTGGTCAAAACATTTATGGGTCATCTATGTTCATGCTTAGTGGAAACACAGAAATCCTTCTGCAATTTATAGAAGAGCATATTACTTGCCTCACAAATGGACCTGATTAGAAGCAACTTAGAGAACATCTAGTTATAATGTTTGAAACCACAGCCAGAATGTTCCATCCTGCGTGGAGATTCAGAGCAAAGCGCTGCACTATCTTGCATCACTTAACTATGACTTGAGGCATAAGGTGTGCACAAAGTTTTGACTAGAATAATTTACATTTTGCATATACATTGCATACTGTGAACAAATGTGAAATATGTGATTCTCATATACCTTCTGAAATTCATCTTTGTTAATGAAGTTTCCAGTTCTCTGCTGTTAGTACTCAGAACATATTCTGATACTCTTTAGAGTTAGATATATTCAGTACTAAAAATAAGAAAGTATCTGAAAGGTTTTGAATTTCTTTTTGCTTCATCTTTCCATTCTTAGCCACCTGCATCTCCACATGCCTTTTTTTCCCCCACATGTGTTTTAAAATAAGCCTCTGCCCAAAACATGCAATAGGAGAAAGTAATGTGCAGCTTGGGTACTTTTCTACTGACCAATTAAGCTGTTTTTCTGGCACAGACTGTTATTATCTACAGCCATCAAAAAGACTAGCATTAACATGATGTCATTTTCAATAATATGTAAGATTTCCCAGTGGGAAAAAATCCTTTAATGACCACACAATTGAAATGTATGAACACATCATAGGAGAATGCAAATTTGTCTTGGTCTTGAGACTGGTTCCCTTTGATAAGAAAAATGTATTTCTGAGAAGTTGTAGTAAGCATTTTCTCTGTGAACCAAATATGAAGATATTCCTAGCTATTATTTGCTAAGCTCTGCTATGATAGTATGTATATATTCTCATCTATCTAACTATATTCTCATCCCTCTATAAATCTTTTCATATATATATTTAATATATACTTTCTCTTATTACGTATCTTTAAATATACTATATTACTCTATATTACTATATTAACTCTCATCTTTTAAAATTCTGTGAAGTTCAGAGATATTATTATTTTCAGTTTTGATATAAGTCACCTGACTCACTGAAAACCAGAATAAATTCCCAGTATCATAAAACTGGAAAACATCTTGGTCAACTCTACCTAGAGAAACCAAAAATAGTTTCTAAAACAATGAGTATAGAATACAAGCTTGAATACATCAGTTATAGATGTCAAAGGTAAACAAAGATTTTTTACTTTTAATATTGTTTTTTAATTTTCAAAGGTAATCTATTGGAAAAAAACAGGAAATCTTCCATTAGAAAGAAAGCAGCTTATTATAAGGAAAGACATCTAGCATAATATTTAAGGGCATCCCAGCAAAGAAAGAAGGCATTAAGAATATGATTACACAACTAATTGTTGTCATCACAAATACCCTAAGGAAAACAGGACTATATGAAGCCTATTAAAAGAATATGCCCCTCTTCCAAGGATGTCAAGAAGTAATTCTGCACAAGAGTAAGATCACGGTGTATTAGGCTTAGCTAGGAAAAAGAGATATGGGAAGAACAGTCCAGGCACAAAGCACACCATGTCATTTCTGAGGAGATGAAGGCAAACCAGAATGACTGGAATGTGGAGTGAAAGGAGGGTATGTAGCTTCTGTGCAGGGAAAAGGAATAGAAGCCACTAATAGGTAGTTTCTATAGAGGAAAAAAAAAAAAAACAGGGCAAAGATGAGGAACATTTTATGTAGGAGCCAGGGCATAAGCTTTGTACCTGACAGGTATGGAGGAGGGAGGATGAAAACAAAGACACAGAATTAAGTTGCAATGTCAGGGTGGGGGCTCTTGTTTCCCTTCAATAGGGAGCCCCAAGTGGCTGGATTACTTTGTCTTTATTGACTCAGACATGGGAACAACCAGTCAGAGTATCACAAGTTTCATCTGGCTCCCACCATCCATGATAGCTGTCCAGATAAACAATAGGATCTCAGCTGTATTAACTTTTGCCTAGAATCTGCAGCATCAGCATGCTACCATGCTAGAACATTACCTTTCTCCCTAATGTTCACCAAGGAGGCCAAATAGGTCTCAATCTTTCTATGTGGCCTAGAACAATTATGAAGTTGGACTAAATGGACATTCATAACAAGCAATGACCAACGTGAAAATTTTATATTTAAATCATATAATTAGTCATGTCCACTTTTTGGTGACTAAGAATCCCCCCAAGAAAACTTACTTGCCAGTTAGAATTTAGAAAAAGAAGTAGTTTCCAGGGTAATGAATATCTTTTAGAGCTCTGTAAATGAGTGGGCACAAGGATGGGTATGTGATGTAATCCATTTATGTAGTTCAGAAATTGGAAAATTTTTATACCATTTTTCTTCTTCCTGAAATAGCACAGAACAAATTTCTATTATTAAAATATTCAGATAATAGAAGGTATGCTAAATAGTAGGATAACTGAATGCTTAACCAAGATCCTTAGCCTCCTTTGCAATATGATTCTTATACACTGAAAATTATCGTTAATTTCTAGATACCAGAAAACAAAATCTTGTGGTGGTTTATTTTATTTAGCACATACTACAATGGCCAGGTTCTTCCATAGGAAAAGTTGAAGGGGCTTAACATCTTGACAACTCAAATAAATGTAAGAGTCTAAATAATCTACCCAGGGATCCTGTTTACAGCTCTAACATCTTAGAAATTCATGAATACATCTTATGTATTCATGAAGCAATTGAGAACAGTGGATAGAATTCAAATTTTACAACTAGCACATTAATGAATCTCATGTCTACCACTTTCTTACAGTTTCTTTAAGCAAATTGCTCCCTGAACACCAGATGATTGATCTCTAAAAGATTTTTGTGAGAATTAAACTTAATAATTTATACATGTAGTTTATTATACAAAGTGAAGTTTTGGTCCAGATAGATTAAATTCTCAACAAATAATAGCTCATTGTGTTAAACCCAGAGGACCAGCAGACTAAGACCTTCTTTGGAGCCCTGAAATTGTTAGCAAAATATATTTGAACTTCATAAAACCTGATTGAAAATAGTTTCAATCCTACATAATTTGAAATGACTCCTCTTCTTTATTAAAAAGGGCAACATTTTTCTCTTTTGAAGTATGTAGATATCTGAACAACAGGATTTTGCATTGTTCTGGTAAGTGTTCTGAGACATAGCTCTTTTTTTCATAAAATGAACTGGTCTGGCACAATGTTTTCAGTAGCAGTATAAGGCAAGAGAAGTAGACTGTAAATCACATACATAGTTTTAAGTATTTTAAAAATTATAAAATGACAAAACACACATTTTCTAATATTTTAATCATTATCTTCAAAATAATAGAATTTCAATATGAATCCAATAAAATATTGAGCTATTTTTCTCTCTTTTTTTGTATTACATCTAAACCCTGAGTATATTTGATACTTACAGCACATGTCAATTTATGCTGCTTATATATCAAATGACTAGTGGCTATCACATTGGAAAGTCTGAGATGATATGATCTCAAAAATCTTTGTGTATCTATGCATAGCATTAACTAAATAAAATTATATTTTTAGATTTATTAGATGTTATTTCTCATAGGCATATGGGTTTACTATTTTTTGAGGGATGGATTTTGGATTTAACTGTGTTAAAAATTAGAAAAAGACATTTAAATTGTTTGGCTACTGCTGAGTGACAATATGGCTATATCTGTCCAGGAATCCACTCTGAGGCTAAGTAACAAATGTTTCTCTGTTACCCTTTTCAGAACTGAATACATTATCACATGTTTATATTTTTTATTAACTCCATGGTAAAATCATTTAAATTCTGACCTTTATTAGTACCCATTTTAAGTACATATATGGTTATATTTAAATAAAGAATCTGACAAATTCTCATGTATGTGTTGTGAAAAACTTAAATCATTAGGTGCCCTAGATCTTAACCCACATCACTTTCTGAGAAGAATACATTTCTTGATGGAAACATATTTCTGTCACTCTTTTCCTATGATAAAATTCTGTTCAGATTCCATGGCATATACAATCAACCACATAGTGATAAAACAAAAAATCAAAACCAAGCCAACATAGTACATGCTTACCACAAGGTTAGAATAAAAAGTATTTGGTTACATCAATGAATTAAAAGCAACATTTTAAAAAGACTTTATTTCTTTTTAAATTTACTTGGTACACTTTAGATAAACATAATGATAATAATCAGCATAGGGGACTTGTACTTATATATGTTTCTACTGTGTTTTCTCCATTCCCCTCCTCTCTTTTCAACTCATCCTCTCTTTTTTAGCAGAAACATTGTTTCTGTTTTTTTCTTTTATTCTTTTTTCTTGTCTCTTCTTTCCTTTTCCCCTTCTGCTCTCTTGTTGCCTTTCTTGTTTGAGCATTTTCTTCACATTTCCCAAAATCTATTATACATTTTGGTGTTTTTTACACTCTCAGGTTTTAACACCGAGAATGTAGTATTTGAACATATGTGTCTCATGTGTTTCACTTGAGTATGGTTTCACTGTGCAGTTATTTAATGAGAAATGTTTTGAATTTATCCTTCTTTATGGAAGAGTAGTTCTCTATTGTATAAGAAACCCCACATATTCTTTATTCAGTCATTGGCTGCTGGACATTTTGGGTGTTTCTAAGATTCAGCTATTACAAAATGAGTTACTATAAACATGGTATGCATATATCACTGAGGTGTGATGCTTTCAATTCTTTCAAAAAGATACCAAGAAAGGGTCAAACAAAACCTTTGGATTCAGTTTTTTGAGAAATCTCCACACTCATCTGTATAGTGGTTGCACCAGACTAACCTACCACCCACAGTGAAAAAGGATTTCTTTTACCCTACAGGCTGCTATCATTTGCCATAGGTTGTTTGGTTGAAAATAGCTTTTCTTGGTGAGGAGAAAAATAGCAGCTTGCTAGGGGCCTGGGTGCAGAGTCTCTGCAGAGAAATCAGATTAGATGCTAGAATATGACAACATGGAGAGGGAAAGATGAATATATAATGATTCTTATTAATTAAGGTGGTAATCAAAGGAAAAAATAAAACTAGGAAGAAGAAGGAAAAGTGCGGATGGAGAGCTGAAGTCCAGTCCGGTGTACTCACTGAGCCCTGTTGTGCACTGTGCTAGGCACACCCAGAGGATGTAAGGTCGTGCTGAGACTGCAGCTATTGATAATGGGAGTCTGCGAATCCTGCACCCTTAATGTGACATAGTGAGCAGTGGATCCAAGAGGAAAAGTTGTATTGGCTGTTGGTGACTGCTGGAAATTGAGACCCGGGACCCTGCGAAGCAGCCAAAGCCAACTGGCTGAACTGGAGGAGACTGCAAGAAGCTCCGGAGCCCTGAAGCCGGACACCACACAGTTTTCTGACCCATCTGCACTGTGCTGGGAATGCAGTGAAGACAAGCGGCGCAGTGTGCAGTGGACCCTAGAGGAAGATCTGCATAGGGTTCCAGTCAGTACTAGGGACTGTGCCCCTGGCTGCTGTGGCTAGCTGGAGGACATCTTGGAATTGGGCAGAGCCTACCACCATGGTGGCATCAATGACACAGAGAGGACTGGTAGAGGACATCTTGGAGTTGGGCAGAGCCCACACCATGGTGACATAAGATAGTTGCCCCTGGTGCAGAGAGGTCTAGTGTAGGATATCTTGGAATTGGGCAGACCCCAGGACCGTGGTGACATCAGATAGTCACCCCTGGTGCAGAGAGGTCTGGTAGAGGACAGCTGGGATTTGTACAGAGCCCTGCACTGTGGTGACATCAATCAGCCACTTCTGGCACAGAGAGAACTGGCAGGATCTTCTGGGACTGAACCATGCCTCTGGTTGGGACACAATAAGCAGATACAAAATAGTCGCGACTCAGTGGCATCCACAAGGTACAGCCTAACTTGCAGATTGACTGGCACAGAGGCTGGAGGCTAGCATGCACCATCTCTGCATCCCTGCCTACCTCAGATGATAGCAAATATGGGAGGGCACCAAAAACTACAGTCAGCACACTTTGGAAAAACCCTAAGCAATATGGAGAGGGCCACAAACTCCCAGGGCACACTAGTCTGAAAGAAACCAGAAACATGACAAGAGATAGAAATAAAAAAATCTCCACCTTCTGAACCTGGGAAAATAAGCCCAGGAGAGGTAAACACAGAAGAGAACCAGCACAGTAATCATCCAATACTAGAAATATCATCAGCCGAAACAAAAGAAATACCTTCATGACCTCATAGACGAATTTAAAACTGTACTTCTGATACAAGTGAGGCAAGATGTAAAGAGATTAACTAAAGAAATGATAAGCCCCACCCAAGAGAACACAGATGGAAGAATGGAGGAAATCAGAAAAGAAAGAGAAACTTCTGATGAAGAGTTTAAACATAACCTAGAATATATGAAACAGATCCAAAGAGATTACCAGGAAACTAAAAACTCCACTGAAAACTGGCAAAATTTCTTGACAGAAACTAAATTAGCCTTTTGAAACTTGAAGAGAGATTTATGATATATGATCATGACAGAAAGACCTCTTAAAAATAATGAAGAACCAGAAACAATTCAAAGGCTGAAGATGACTAAAGGATACATAACTTAAGAATAAAGCACATGAGAAAGGAAGCAGGAGTAACCAAAACTGAACTACAAAGAATATTCACAGATATATTAAAGGAAAGCTTCCCAGGTATAGGAAAAAGAAATGATATCCAGATAAATGAGGCATACAGAACTTCAGCCACCTACAGCCCAAACAGATTTACACCCAGACATATAATAAGCAAGATTCCAGAAATCCACGAAAAGAACAGATTACCTACAATGGGAAAACTATCAAAATAACAACAGACTTATCAACACAAACTCGCAAACTGAGAAGGGCTTGGGGGGAAATATTCCAAACCCTGAAAGAAAATAATTTGCAATGGGGCTGGGGATTTAGCTCAGCGGCATAAGTGCCTGCCTTGCAAGCCAGAAGTCATGAGTTCCATCCCTGGTACCGATAAAAACGAAAAAAGACCAAAAAAAAAAAAAAAAAATTTGCAACCAAGACTGATATACCCAGAAAAACTCTCTCTCAAAATTAATGGATAAATAAGATGTTTCCAAGACAAAGAGGAACTGTGAGAGTTCATGGCCATCAACCTAACCCTACAAGAGTGCTAAAAGACATTCCAGAGAGAGAAAGAAATGGATACCAGGATTACAGCAACAGTGGCAAAGAGGCCTCAATGAATGAGGCAGACAGTGGAATGAGTGGGTAAGGTGGACAAATTATAGCAGTAAAGTAGAGTAGCAGACATGAGGCAGAGACATTAAGTTATAATCTTTAGTATAGATAGCTTTGATACACTATAAAAAAGGCAGAGGTCATTGTTAAGAGTGTGTCAGGATTTAAAAGTCACAGTAGTCTTATCGCTCTGTTTGGTTTGAATTTATTTTGCTCCCGTCTGTCCACTCATATCAGATCTGAGGGCACAGACTTCTGACCCTAAAATAGCAGGTTATGCCATGGTAACTATCCTTAATTTCCTACTAACTTAAACTGAAATCCTTTATTACTTACATTGTCTTACTATGACTGATCTTATTTGAATCTGATTTGTTAGACCGCAGTTTTGCCTTGGCTGATTTTGTATGAATTTGGTATGCTTGACAGTATCAACTGTAAAAGTAGAGGCAACTACTATGAAAATGACAAGAAGCAAAATATATATCCATACCAGTTTTGATTATTAACCACTCTCAAGTCCTACAATGTTTTCAAAGTTGTGTTTTTATAAAAATATCTATGTAATACTATGCCTAACTATATTAAGCCTGATGATGTGGACAAGTCTATTGAAAATAACAAGAGAAAGCATAGTATCTATGGTAGATCCCCTAATATTGTGGTCTTATGTGTCTTTTTCATTGCATATTTTTCTAGTAATTTGTTTTGCTGTCTTGTTATGACTTGTTTTTCCCTATAATACAGAGAAGATAGATATACATGTAGAAATTCACACATGGGAAGGATTTTTTAAACTATTTACAGAAACAGATTATATAATACAAAATGTAATGAACAGATACTCTGAAGAAGAGACACTAAGAAACCCAATGTTAATTCGGTAGCATTATGATATATAATCTAGCAATACTACTATTCACTGTTCAGAATGATATTAGTCTAGTATCTTAAGTTCAATTTCAGCATATGTAAAGATAAGGACAGCTACTACGAAGAGAATGAGAGACACTATGGTAGATATTATTGTCTTCCCTGATGTCAAATCTTGAAGACCTAAAAATCCCCTATCATCCTGTAATGATTTTATTAGTTCTATGATATGCAGTATATATTTAATGTGCATGAAGATGGGGACAACTATTTGGAAGAAAACTAGAGACAATTAGATAAACAGTGAAGATCTCCATTGGACTTGCTTTGAAATCAGAATCTCTTTAAACTGTTTCTTTTAAAACTGTTTTGTTCTGTTTTGATATGTTTAATCTTATCCTCTTTAAGAGAAAATACAAGTGTGTAGGACTGATAACCATATTACTAGGTTTTTGTTGGATCATTGAGCAGAACTGTTGCCAGTATCACTATTTGAATGTCACTTTACACACTTTATTTTTGTAACCTGAACAACTATTTCTAAGATGACAATATGTAACTTATCAACTGGTGATTTCTTACCATTTATTTTTCTGTAATTCTGTATTATTTTTACCCTTTTGTTCTCCATGTATTTTGTGTGTGTGTGTGTTTCTTTCTCTTTAAATAAAAAAAAAAGAAAATAGCTTTTCTTTCTGGAGTGAGATGGAATCTCAGCATTGTTTTAATTTTCATCTCTTGAATGTACAGAGATAGTGAATATTTTTTTCATATATACACTTGCCATTTTTACTTTTTCATATGAGAAGTATCTATTCGCACCTATTTTTGGAGTGTGTCTAAGTTATAGGGGTATGCATTTTTTGAGATCTTTATATATTTTAGATATAGTCCTTTGACGAACAGCAGGAAAAATGTTTTTATACAATGTGGAGTATCTTTTCATTCTGTTGGTGATATCTTTTGCTATGCAAAAGTTTTAATATTATGAGATCCTGGTTGTTCATTCTTTGTGATATTTCCTGTGTTACTGGGGTTTTGTTCAAAAAGTTTTTGCATACACCAATTCCTTCAAGAGTTCTACCTGTTCTATCTTCTAAGAGACTTACTGTTTCTGTTTTAATATTTACATCTTTGATACATTTTGATTTTAGTGTAGTACATAGTAACAGATATGGATCTAGCTTAAACCCTTAGCATGTGAAAAGTCAGTTTTTCAAGCACTGTATATTATTGAGGTTATTTGACTTCAAGTGAAAGTATTTGGCTCTTTTGTCAAACAAAAGTGGCTTAGTATGTTTGAAGTTGTTTTTTAATCTTCCAATCTGTTCCATTGATCCTTGGGTCTGTTTGTTTCTGTTTTGTTTTGTTTGCCAGCAGCATGCTGTTTGTATCACAATAGCTTGATAGTGTAATTTCAAGTCAGCTTGTTATGCCTCCAACCTTGACCTTTTGTTTAGAATTGTTTTGCTGTCCTAAGTCTTTTCTGGTTCCACATGAATTATAATATTTTTCTCTAATTCCATGAGGTGTTGTTATTCTGATCAGGATTACAGTAAATATGTATAACAATTTTGAAAACATGGCCATTTTCATCTTATTGGTTCTTCCTAATTGTGTTTGATCTGTTTCTTCAGAACACTGCAGTTTTCAGTGTAAAGATCTTTTATCTTCTTTATTAAAATCATGAAGAAATTCATGTTTTTGGATTCTATTGCCAAATGGGTTGTATCTCAGATTTCTATCTCAGTAAGTTTGTTATATATTTACAGCAATGTTACGGATTTTTGGGTGTTGGCTTTTTATCTAACTATGCAACTGAATTTGATTATTAAATCTAGAAGTCTTTTGGTGGAGTTTTTGGGATCTTCTATGTAAAGTATAATGTCATCTACAAATAACAATTGAATGTGTTTCTTTCCTATTCTTGTTCTTTTTATTTCTTAATCTTGTCTAATTGCTCTGGCCAATATTTCCAGAATTATATTGAATAAGAGCCCTGGAAATGCACATCCTTATTCCTTCTTCCTTATTTTAGAATGAAAGCTTTCAGTTTTTGTTCATTTAGTATTATGTTGGTTGTTGGTTCTCTACGGGTGGTTTTTATTGGATTGAGATAAAAACCATGTTGTCTAATTTCCTATAGGGTTTTTATCATGAATTGGTGTTGGGCTTTGTCAAATAATTTTTTGAGTCTATTGAGATGATCACATAATTTTTGTCCTTGGCTCAGTTAACATAGTGTATTACATGTATTATTTGCATATATTGAATGATGTATACATCTCTGGGATGAATGTTACATGGGTATGATGTATAATCTTCTGATGATTTACTGTATTATTCTGTTTGTCAGTATATTACATAGAATCTTTGCATCTATGTTCATTAGAGAGATTGGCTTGTAGTCTCTTTTGGTTGAATCCTTCTCTGGTTTTGGTATCAGGGTGATGTTTGCTTCCAAGAAAGAATATCTCAATATTGATTCACTTTTATTTCTATTAAAGAGTTTGGAAAGTACAAAATGATGTTGTCTCCAAATTTCTTGTAGAATTCAGCAGGGCATTCATCTGGGCCTACAATTTTTGTTGTTGGTAAGGGTTTTAATTACATTTTCAATTTAGTTGACAGATACTGGTTTATTTAGAATTTTGATATCTTCTTAATTCAGCTTTGCTAACTCATATGTATCTAGGAATCTGTTCATTCCTTCTGTGATTTTTACCTGATTAGAATACAGGTTCTTGAAGTACCTATTGATGATCTTCTGGAGTTCTTCAGGATCTGTTGTGATTTTACTCTTTTCATTCCTAATTACAAACTTTGTGGGTTTTTTTTTTTCATTTTTTTTTACAAGATTGGTTAATTGTCAATTTCAGTCTTTCAAAAAACAAATTCTACAATTCACTGGTTGTTTGTACTGTTTTCTTAGTATCCATTAAAATAATTTTTGCTCTGACCTTTATAATTTCCTCACTTACATAAGCTTTTGGCTTGACCTACTCTTCTTTTTCTAGGAGCTGAAGGTTCAACATTAGGTTGTTTTTAGAGCTTGCTCTGTTCTTTTTTTTTTTTCTTTTTTTTTTTTTGATATGGGAATTTGTCACTTTAAATTTTCTTGTTTTTTATTGCATCCCATATATTCTGGTATGTTGTACTGGAATTATCATTTAGTTAAAGAAACTGTCTAATTTCTTCCTTAATTCCTTCTGTGATCAATTGGTTGTTCAAGAGGATGTTATTTAATTTCCATGAATTTTTGAAGTTCTTGTGGTTTCTTTTGCCATTGATTTCCAATTTCATTGACCTATGGTCTGATACAGTGCATAGGAAGATTTGAATTATGTAAGCATGTTCCATGAGTTTATATGAGATATATTTTGGAAAATATCCCATGTACAACAGAGAAGAATGTCTATTGTGATGTTATGATTTAGACAACCTCTACTAAGTCCATTTGTTCAAAAATTTGGTTCAGTTATTTTATTTTTGGTTTTTCATCTCGCTGATATATCTTATTTTGATACTGATGGGCTGACATCCCTACAATTTTATTAGTGATTATTTGATATTTCATGTTCACTAATATTTGCTTTATATAGTTGATGCACAGGTATTTTATGTATGCATTTTTATGACTGTTATCTTTTCCTTTAATGGTGCTCCCTTACAGTATTTAGTGACCTTCTTTGCCTCTCTTAATCAGTCTTGGATTGAAATCTACTTTTTCTGCAAATATTGTAGGTAATCTTGCTTTTGCGGGGAGGTTCTTGTTGCGTGACATGTTGTCTTCCAATCTTTGACTTTAAGTCTATGAATTTCTTTTTGAATTAAATGTGATTCCTGTAGCAGCATATTGTTGAATCTTATTTCTCGGTGCATTCTGTCAATCTGTTTCTTTTTCTTGGAGAATTGAGACTATGAACTTTGGTGATTATTGCTGATATGAACTGACTTATTCTTGTTAAATGATTTTCTTGTTGTTGGCTACCTTTTGCCTTCTTTTTTAGTTGCTTGCATTGTCTGGTGTTGAATTCCATGGGAGTATAATCCTTGTCTCTTTCTAGAATGTCCTTCAGAAACTTATCAAGTGCTAGTTTGGTGTTCTTGGATTTCCTCAGTTGTTCTTTTCATGGATGTATCTTATTTCCTCTATATATTTGATAAATAGTTTTTCAGAATACATCAATATGAGTTGGAGGGAGTTTTCTTTTAGAGACTGAAGAACTTCACTTCCAGCTCTACTTGACTTTAGGGATTGTGTTGAGAAGTCTACTGTGATTCTGATGGAATTTATAGGTGATTTATTTCTTTATTTTAACAGCTTTCAATATTTGATTCTTATATTTATTTACTGGAATCTTTACTATTAAATGTCTTGCTGTAGTGTTTTTTTAAATAATGACTAGTTGAAATCTATATGCCTCACATATCTGTGTGTCCAATTCTTTTTCTCTGCTTGAGAAGTTTTCTGCCATTACTCCTGTGAAAAGGTTCATTTTATGGCATATGTGCTATCACCTGCTTATTCATTGTCTCCAGTCAACCTTGTGTTACTCTTCTTTGCATCATCTAGCAATAGTTATATTGATTTTTCATTGATTTTTTAAAGAAATCTTTCTTTTCATAATCCTGTCTTCTATAGCTGATATTATGTTCTCAATTTGGCTCGTTCTGCTGCATACATTTTCAATGGAATTTTACTCTATCTGCTTGAATTTGTTTCATGAATTCTATTTCTTTCCTATTCTATTTCTTTTGGTCATTCATGATTTCAATCCATTTCCATAATCTATTTTTTATCTGTATCTGCTCTAATTCACTAAAGATGTCTTGCATTATGGTCACCATTTCTGCACTTACCTGATAAATTGTTTTTTGTTTTGTTTTGTTAGAGTCTTATTCATTTGCTTTGTTATTTTCACTGTTACCACTTCAGAGAGTTCTCGTGGGTGGCTTTTTATTTATTTCACCTCATTGACTGTTGCACATGCCTCTGGTGATCTAAAATTCTGGGGTTGTATCTTGCTTAAGTGTTTTCTAATTTCATGTAGTTTTTGTTTGTTTGTTTCATTCCATGTATGAAAAATAGCTTTATTACTAGTATTTAGAGAACTATTAGGAAATTACTCCTTCTCAGAGATAAACCGGGGATTGAACTCATGACTGCCTGCTTACAAGGAAGGTGCTTACGATGCTGAGCTAAATCCCCAGCCCTTTCTCAGAGATATCTTCCAGGTATATCGGCCTTTTGGTTTTTGAGGATTTTGCAAGATCCTACTTTTTCAATTTATTTTGGTGAAAAGTTGCTGCATGCTTGACCCAGCCCCTTATTCTTTGGCATTGGCTATAGTATCATTTATGATTCTTCAACAGTCTCAGCCTTGGCAACTCAACTGATTAAATCAGTTATGTCACCTTAAGTAAAATAGTACAATCAGAAATAACAATAGCATCAAACACTGCCTAGAAAATGCCAAATTGTGATAACTTACAACCTTTCACTGTACAAACTAGATTTGTGATTATATAACAAAATCTAAAATAAACCAGAAATTTTGTAAATAAGCCTTTAGTGTGGAAATTTTGTCCCCAGAGAAGAATATTTAAAAGGAGTTAGAGATTTAAAAAAAGAGTAACAGAAAAAGAGGAAGGGATTAGAAGCAAGGCTGAAAGACAAAGGAAGATTTTGCAACCTTTGAGAAATTGATGCAGAAGATAGGAGAGAAACAGAAAATAAATAAATAAAAACAAGAACAGAATAGAACAACAACACTGAGAAAACCTAGAAACCGTGTTCACACTCATATAAAACAGAAACAAATAGTCATTTCAGAAACAAGAAAAACTAGAATGATGGCCACTTCACGGCATCACTACTGTCGCTGGTAGACCTAGTGGGCAGAGTCAGATCCATGTTTATTAACCCCAACACCAGCCACAGCTTTACAGATGGGTAACGGATAATCCCAGCAATCCTGCATATTTAGTTCCACTAAACTTTAGCCTGTTTTCTGGCTGAGAGGCCAGAACCTGACTTGTTTAATGTATAACATTCTATGTGCCTCCTGCTGGCTGAACTCAGCTCCTTGATCTCCTGCCAATGTGAACTCAGCAGCCTTTCCAGAAAACTGAGTTTTTATGAGTAAAATCTTTAGGAAAGTTTGAGGTTTCCTGAAAACCTGAGCACATAGAATTTCCATATTTTACCTCTGCCCCAATGTTGTTTCTCCTATTTTGAAATTTATGTTAGTATATCTATTGAAATTGATAGAATAATATTGATATGTAATCATTAAATGAAACTAATAGTTCATTAAAGTATTCTGGGTATTTGCCTAATTTTTTTGTTTGGAATAATGATCCAAGCTATCACATACCACAGTACATTTAGTTTTCTTGTGTCCTTAGACTCTTTTTGGCTAAGGATAATTTCTTGCATTCTATAAACTTTTCCTTTTCTTCAGAGTTGTCTTATCTACAAGTCAAATATTTTGTAGAATTTTCCCAACTGAGATATTCCTGATGTTTTTTTCATGGGTAAATTAGTGTTGTGGGTTTTGGAGAGGAGAACAGAGGTAAAAAGCAGTATTATATCAAGCATGTGTGTTACCGACATGATTTATGACTTTGTTAACCTATCTCACCTAACTAAAACAGTATTTGTCAGATTTTGCCAATGTAAAATTACTCTCTCATCTCTTCTATACTTTTGAAGGAATTTATTTTGCACAGCCTATACTTTGGGAACATATTATTTTGTTCTCTCTTTTTTTTTTTTTTTTTTTTTTTTGGTCTTTTTCATTTTTACCGGTACCAGGGATCGAACTCACGACCGCCTGCTTGCAAGGCAGGTGCTTATGCCGCTGAGCTAAATCCCCAGCCCCTATTTTGTTCTCTTTTACAGATAAAATATCTGTTTAATTTATTTGGAATTCACTACCCCTCCTCGCTCTTTTATTAATTTATTAATATTTTTACCCAAATAATAAGTATATTTTTCTACCAAATATCTGATGCCTACAACTTAAAGGGAAACATAGTTGACTTATGTTTTCAGTTCAAGTTCTGGTGGTTCCAATGAAGAAATATTATGGTAGAAGTGCATGGCAGAGTTAATATGTTTAGTTCATGGAAAAATGAAATCAGAGCAGGGCAATAATACCAGAAATGAAAGGCCATGAACCGTATATGTGAACCAAGGTCGTACCTCTATGAGTCACCCAGTCAGGACTAGAATTGTGTTTTGCTAATCTCCTGAGAGACTCTCAAACCAATCAAGTTGATAAACCATTGTAACGTAAAATCTCTGAACTTATGGGTACTTCTTTTATGCTTTGGGTTTTAGTCCAGTGACACTCTAAATTGTTGCCCAATTATTCATCTTTGTCTGTTGGGAGTGCTTTCAGTTGGCCTGTGGGCCCATTTGCCATATGCCTATCAGTGTGTTTTGTGAGGGGTTTCTTATAAAATAACAAAATAAGGTGTTCCAGGCCCACTTTTATATTTTTCTCTATCTACAACCACTGTTATCTCCAAGCAGAAGTAATTCCTTTTATTGGATAATGCTAGCAGATTCCAATACTTTTTTCTGACTACCAAACATGCTCAGTACTATTTAGGTGCTTTTGTTTTAGATTCCTTTAGCTAAAAAACAAACAAATGTATGTGTGTACTCTAGGTCATTTATGCAGAAATATCTCTGTATCTGTAACCATCAATATCTGTGCTGAACTGGAGTTCTTTCTAATGCTTACATTATTCAGTTACTATATGAATCATTTTTAGCCTCTTTATCTTGCTGCTCTGTAAATTCCAAATCCAAAAATGGGAAACCTGGCTCCCATTATCTACTAGATTACTTGTTTGGTTAAATATTACATGCATATCGGTATTTCTTGTATATCAGTATTAACCTATTTACTAATGATCAAAATACTTTATTGTCCACAGAAAACTACTATCCAGATGGTTTTCCCTATATGGTTTTACAGACTATATTGATTTTTAAAGTTACATAGGCCAAGTCGTTCTTCTCAAAGATATTTTATACTTGGAGATGGAAGGGAAGCACAAAACAACACAAATTTATTCTGTTACATTTCTGGAGGTCTGAAGTATAAAATTAAGGTATGCAATGGTTGCTATTTCATGATATATAACAGGTTTCCATGATTCTTTAATGTCAAGTACATCATGGGTCAGGTGGTATATAGTCTAGATTCAAAACTTGATTTTCTCATTTGCTAAATGTATTAAATTGGACAAGTTATTTAACTTCAAAAAAGCCTCCATTTGTCTCTCTGGGAAAAAGTAAAAAGCATTCACACAAATATTACTGGATTATTTATGGACTTTAAATGAGACAAAAGCATATAGCAACTGCTCAGAAAATGATACCTGTGACGGTAGTGATGACTATAGTGTATACTTTATTTCCTTGAGGTACAAATTAGATTCTTTTTGCACCTACTGGATAAGGAAAAAAAACCTGAAGTAAATTTAAGGGTATATCCTTTACCAAAATATGAATTGTTTCCCACCTGTGTTCATCATATATTTATCAATTTTATATGAAAAAATATCAGAAATTCTAGTCAATCACTTTTGCCTAATAGTGACTCTTATGTTAGAATAAGCAGTTGGCATAAATTTGTGTATCAAACCCTGACTACAGCACCCTTCAATTCAATGCTTGTCAAATGTTTCCACTTTTGAAATATTCTCCAAAATTTTTTGAGATTCAAGAAGTTGCCTTTAATAGAGCTGTTATAAGTTGATTCCTGGTCAGGACAAACTACTAAGACAAGAATTCAATTCTAGAGTGGGTTTGGTTCACCAAGTTCCATAAATCAGTTTCCTTTCTAGAATGGCATCATCACGGTATGGGGCCATGGACAGCTGCCTTTCCTGATTATATGAGGACTAAGTTATTGAAGTGTTTGAAAGACATAGAAATGTGCCCTCCTTTCATTATAGGGATTTAATTATAATTAGTATTTTCCCTTCTCTTCCATTCCCCATTCCATTCTCTGGCTTTTGGCTCAAAACCTTTAAAATAAATGGGTAGAATTTTGTGATTTCTAAAGTCTCATCTCCCTGTAACCAATAGTTGCTGAATATCTACTTAGAGCAAAAGTGACCTTGTCATAAATAATAGAGTGCTGCACAGAATGTCTGGGTATTAATGTCTCCCTGTCTGTTTGTAATGCATGGCTGCTATGCCTCAGTATCATTTTCCCTCATGAGTATGATTTTTGCACTTCAGGGTTTTCATTAACATTATTCACTTGAAAATATTTAATATAAATAAAATGCTCTCTTTTGGCTTTCTATTGAAAGATGTTGCAAATGTATTTATCTAACTATAATTCTAGATTTATAAATTCAGTCTGTAGGATATGAGAGATCCATATTTAATCTGCTGTTTGAAATTATCATATATAAAATAATTTAATGCCACTTATATTATATTATTCATTTGATAAATGAGAACAGCTATCTTGTTCACCAGTCTTCGGTATCACTTAAATACTGTCTTGAAACAATTTTGACTTTTACTTTTGATGTTTGCCTAACTAGTCAATATAGGCTTCATTACCTCTGGCAATTTACTGCAGTTCTTTTTATCATTGTATAGCCAAATCTCCCTCTCTGTTTCTGTCTCTGTCTCTGTCTCTCTCTGTCTCTCTGTCTCTGTCTCTCTCTCTGTCTCTCTCTCAAAAAAAATCAAAGAGACACTGTCCTCTAAGAGGAGTTCACCAATGAGGGTCATTTTCAGAATTTCAGAATTTCAAAATCACATTTTCAAAGCTGTTATTTGGTATTTCCAATCTTCTTGAAAGTATCTACCAGTGGAAGAAAAACTCTTCGGCATGAGGGTAATCCAGATGTGCCAGGTGAGACGCTGCCTCAACATTTATGTACAGCTCAAATAAAGCAGGATAATGAGAGTTCATTGGGAAGGAGTCTAAAATACTCCTCCTGAAGTTATATTTTCATAAAAAGCTCCTTGTTAATGTGTGTTTGTTCAAGATCTGGCAGAATTTGTGGGTGGATCAAAGATTTTCAACACTATCCCCTGAAGTTTTTTCTTCCCGAATGGAGGCTGACTGGAGCATCTTCCTCACCTTTTCTTCTGCTCTACCTAAGCTGAGGAAAGGAGGTTTAGATGGCAGAGCCTGCAGATACTGTAGAAACAGGTATGTCCTTGTGCAGTAAAATTTCAAGCTAGTTTCACTAAAAATGCATTTCTATCAGGTCATGGTGACACATACCTTTAATTCAGGCACCCTGGAGGCTGAGGTAGGAAGACCATTATTTCAAGGCCAGACTTGACAAGTAAGCAATTTAACTAGATCTTGCCTCAAAATAAATAATACTAACAATAAAAGAATTGGAGATGAGCTGCAGTGAGATGATCGTGGTTCAATTCTTTGTAATGCTAAAAAAAAAAGTTGCATTTCATCCACCTACAGTGCTTACTAGAAGTAAGGACACAAGCGTATACTTTATGCAGAGTCTCAAGGACAGAATAAGGCAGGTATTCTGGAGCATTTGTACCTGAAATGACTTTCTCCCTGTAACATTTTCTTTCTTTCTCCACATAGTCTGCTTATACAAAGAAGTAACACATGTGGGAAATCACAAAGTTGATAAGAGACTCCCAGTTTCAAAGTAGGATCTTCACTTTGATTAACTTGCAATTGCAGAAATTAAAGCATGGTGCTTAGAAACCTGGCATGTAGATTTTTCTAGTTTGTTTTTTTCTCCAATCATAAATTTAAATTCTCTAGCTTTCAGTGCTCTCATATAGAATATAAGGAACAAAACTTTTAGTATCTATTATTTTTTTTAATTTGAGAAAATAGTTATGAAATAAATAAAAATAATTTTTATGAAAGTACTTTTTAAGTATGCAAATGTAAATAATCATTATTATACCTTTCTAGAATTAGAACTCTGTGATTACCTGAATCTTTCATAGTTTTAATCCTTATTATTAGGAAAGGGGTTACCAACTGTCATTCAGTGCCAGCCCTCTACAGTTATTTTTAAGAGTCTGTAAATATCTCTGTTACAGTCTAACCTTCCTCTGCTTCACCATAGCTGAGCATGCTAATCAGAGAGGCAGTGGGTTCAGTTTTGATAATGCTCTTTGACTAGGGCAGTTATCTTACTGGACTGGCCACTTCATAGAGTTTAAAATTTGGGGGAGATTTATAAAAGAAATGTGTTCCCTTTGGCCTTTATTTCAATTTCCTTGCCTAGATTTTCTTCACAGTTTGACAATTTCCTCCATGCACCCCTCTCTTTTATTCTCACATCCATACATACCACCACAAATGTAAGTTTCTATTCCTTTCTATATGTCCTTATTCATGGAGAACTACTTCTCTAGCACAATATGATTTCAGACTATAGAGCATGTGCTGTTCATGGTCCACTCACTGCATATATGCTTGCCACAGTGCAGATACTGAGTAAAGATTGATGCATAAAGATATAAATAAGCGACCATGAAAGCAAACCATACCTAGGCTCAAGAAAGCTGTGTTCCTGAAATACTTCCTGGCAGCACTTAGTGCCCCAGAAGAAGGTGAGTGGCAAAATCCATCACTCTAGAGCTGACATTGGCACTAGGTGACTATGCAATGGCATCTAATAGAACTAAGAGTCTTGCAAAATGTGTGGTTTCCTTGTTACAAAATTCCTTGCTGCACTGTTGCCACAGTATATTTTCAAATATGAGTTTGTACTTTAATTCTGTACTCTGTAGCCTGAGCTATACTACAGGTAGCTCTATACAATGCCCCTAGCTTTTATGAAGGAAAAATAGTTACTTTAAGGTGGAAAAATATGACAAAAATTCATCTTATTCAAGTAATCAAATTGGACATCACGAATATTGAGACATATTAAAATCACATGCTTTCTAACATGATGTCCTGAGGGGTCTCAAAATATCTGTACAATTTCTAAAAAAAATGGATACACAAATCTATTCAGGAGTAAACAGATATAAAACCAGATTGTACAATATTCTAAAAACAAATGACAGAAATCTCCAAAAGTGACAGCAGTATCAATAACAATGGAAGGCTAAAGATTAGTCCTATGTTAAAGGAAATTTAAAGTGATATGACAACTAAATACAGGATGTCTTCCTATATTAGACTCATATTTAGAGTAAGGATGTAATGGGGGAATGGACAAACTGAAAATGTCAGCAGGCTAGTTAATAATTTAAAATTGTGTTCATTTTAATGGTTGTAAAAATTACACTTTTTAATGCCAGCATGTGGGAGGCTGAGACAAGAGGAATGCCGTGAGTTTGAGAGTAGCCTGAGCTACGGAGTTCAAGGGCCACATAGCAAGACCTTCGTCTCAACAAACAAACATACACACAAACAAGTTACACTTTTTAATACGATATATTAACTTCTAGGCTATCTACATAAATTATATATAACAATTCTTTGTACTTTTACCTAGATTTTTTGAAACCTGAATCCATTTATCATATGCCAAATAATTCTAATTCTATGCATGCTAAGAAAACAAGCACATAGTTTATATTCCAGGGCTTATGCTCATGTAAAAGACATAAAGTGACAAAATAAAAAGAGCCAAGTCCTGTGAAACATTTAACTTTGGCTCTATGGAAATATTGAAAGTAAAGAAATTCATTTTTGATATAAAATATACTTTTTGAGCAAGGCAATATTTTAGTTGCACATTGAATGACATGTGGAATTAGAACATGCAGAGTGAGGAGGCAGGTGAGGAAGTTCAGTTTAGCAAGTAAAGAGTCAAGAGAAATTAATTTCAATTCAGAAGAGCTGTAGGAGGCTAGTTACATATGGATATGAGATTTTCTTTTAAAAAGTCTTGAATACAAGTCTTGAATACAGAATGTCACGATTCCATCCACTGGTCTATTAGGAACCATAAAAGGATTTTGGATTAGGTAATACTAAGGTTTTTAAATAGATTTAAAGAAAACTGTTGAATAATATGGAGTTAAGAATCAAGGCTATGTTACTTAAACATTGAGTCTTAGTAGGAAAAGTATCCTGCGGGTACACACTTGCTTTCTTAACTGTAAAATAGTTGTTTGTGTGCAAATGGACCAAACAAGAACTGTGAACTCCTAGATATTTGCAAAAGCATATGGTGGAATTGAAAATAATCCTTTAGGGGCTGGAGATTTAGCTCAGAGGCATAAGCGCCTGCCTTGCAAGCAGGCAGTTGTGAGTTCCATCCCGGGTACCGATAAAAAAGAAAAAAAAAAGGAAAATAATCCTTTAATACATATCCTATTCAGGTATTTTAAACAGATGAAATGGTTTTAAATAAAGGTTTAAAAATGGATGAACATTTTATAATGTAAATTTTGAAAATGCAATAGGTCAAGCACAATTCAGAAACATAAGGATATCTTATAATGAGGTTCTGATCTTTGATTTCTGTACAGCGTTTCTTAAGTACTCATTTACTGCACAGATGTTGGAATGTAATTCTTAGATTAACAGCTCGATATTATAAAGTAAATCTTCTTTACACTCTCTTTTGCCATGTCTTACATTCGAAAGACACTTTATGATTATGCTAAGCACAAATAGCAATATAATTTTCACAGTACAAAATATAAAAACATGAATTTAAGTATTTGCAAAGTTCTGTTCTATCAAATAAATTAACATTACTCAGAACATGTTGGTTTAAAGATACACAATGAATAACTCAATTTTTAAAATTTATTTCCAGTAAATGAATTTTCCTAGATTTTCTCCTTATTTATTCACTTTCATATACATGGTTCAAAAACATTTTAATTGTAAACTTTATTTCCTAATTTTTATAAACTTAATAGTTATGTAGACTAATTTTCTTATATTTATTGCTTTCAAAAATGTTTTTTTATTGAGTGCCTACCAAAAAACAAGCTCACCACTGTGTTCTATTAGAGACTAGCATGAAAAAGTCCCAATCTTTCCCTTGAGATAGTTACAAGATAGGAATACTTAAGTTTATGGGGATGATTTCCACAAGGAAAATAAATGTAGGTGATATTTGATGCTAATGATTTTTAATATATTTCAAATTCATTTTAAATGATATGTGAAAGCACAAGAATTGTATGTATGAATGCTATACTATGTAACATTTCAATACCTATATACACTATGTAAATTTTAAATCAGATTAAATATACCTATCTCTTCAAACATTTATGTCTGTGAGTAGTCAGCCTGCCATGCAATAGCACACTACAATTTCTTCCTCTCAGCTAACTGTAATTTTATACTCTTTGAACAGCATTTTTCTTTCTCTCACTACTTTCTAGCCTCTTGTAAATATCATTATATTGTCAACTTTTCATAAGAGCAACACTTTTAGTCTCCATATATCTACATACTGTTTTCCATAATGATTGCATTCATTTGCATTTCTATCAACAAGGCACGATGTTCCTTTAGCCCACATCCCCAACCAATGCTTGTAATCTTGAATCTCTGGGACAGTAGCCATTCTCCTGGTTTGAGGTAATATACCATTGTAATTTTGACCTGCACCTCCCAGATGACTAGTGATATGGATTATTTTTAATGTGTACGTTGGCTATTTGATTGCCTTTTTTGAGAAATACTCATTTAGTCATATTGCCCATTTTGGTTTCAGGTTTCAGAGTTATTCATATTCTGATTATCAACCCATTTATTCAAGGTGTAACTTGCATTTTTCACCAATCTTGTGGATTATTTTTCTGTGCAATGTCTTTTTACTTTAATGCTATTATAGTTGTCTACTTTTGTTCCTGTTGTCTGGGTTATTAGGGTCTTGGCTAAAAATATTCTTGTCAGTTGTGATGCATTTCTCTTACAATTTTCATACAATGTCATAGTTTTAGGCCTTTCATTTAAGTGTTTTTAAAATCTTTGTTAATGCATATTTTGACACAATAATTGTATTTATCTTTGCAAACTGGTATATACATACACATGTTGAATTTATGCATAAATAAATAACTGACTGGCCTATGCTTGGACAAAGCTGAGGGGATCAGTGCCTTATGACAAGACAACTGGCATAATTTAGACAAGGTATTCAGTTTCACCGTACAAAATATTATTCATCTTAGGAAAATCAAGACTGTAGGCATTCTAATTAGGCAACTCTATTTGAAGATTTTGGCTGATATTAATGCTAAAATGAGAAAAATACTTCTTGATAAGAAGAAAATTTTAGACATTATCCATGGATCAAAACTTTCTGATAGCTTGGGAATAGCTCTTTGGTAAATATAGTTATATTTACTTGAAAGGTTCATGAACATGATAATTAACTATGGGATTACATAACAGTTACACCCTTTTATAAAGTTCCAAATATAACTGGATGACATTTAAAAGTTATTTTCAAGCTAAGTTTCATTTGGTCTTTTACAATCTGTTTTAAAATATCACATATTTTATAGTATATAGTGTATAGCAAGATGTGAAAAAGATTAAAGACAAGATATGAATCTTAACCAGGATAGCCTAACTAAAATCATGACAATACCCTCCTCCTGGTTTATTTTCCAAAGACTTGGACAAGCAGAACATATATTTCTTCACCTGTGTAAGGTTTGAGTGCATGTAAAATTTACTTGCACATTAAAAATTCAAAGAAAAGCCAATCTATATATCCAAAAGTAAATGATATTTCAAATTAACTTTCTGGAGGATTTATCTAAGACACATTGTTTTTCATTAGCTGCAATTCTGTGTACTTGTAGTAGTACTTATTTTTCCTAGAATGTTAGAAGGGCCTCCAAAAGTCATAGTGTACAGTCTTCTTGTCTAAGGCCAAAGAATATAATAGATTTTCCAAGAACTTTAGGTAGAATCAACAGTTAATCGAGTGCAGCTCCCTGAGTGCTCAAGAGTGCTATTACTCTGGGAGAACAAGCATTAGAGGAAAGAACACAAGAAAACTGGCCCATATGGTCACTAGACAAAATAATTTATAATTGTGTCTTTGGAATTCAGTTATCAAACAATTGCATGAGTACTGTCCCTCTGGCCATGGAAAAAAGCCTGTGTCTTGAGATGCATGTGGTATATTAGTAGTGTGAATAACAAGGTTTTCCCACCGAATGACTCCTAAAGAGTCTGATGTGTTGACATTATGGCTTTGCAGATTGGAGAATACCATATAAAGTTAATTATTTTCCAGTTTTTTAAAATATAATAAATTGGGTTGGGGATTTAGCTCAGCAGCATAAGCACCTGCCTTGCAAGCAGGTGGTCGTGAGTTCAATCCTCAGTACAGATAAAAAAATAAAAATAAAAAAAAAACAAAAAGGTAAACTAGTGGGAAATAGAACACAGACATGTGCCCATGCACTTCTACAGAGGTAATTTAATCTCCTCAGATATACCTGGACATAGTTAAATGATCAGATATTAGAAACCACTAACCCCTTTCAAATCCCAGCTATCAGTTGGAAGGAAAGAGGCCAGTGACCTGTTTCCAGGTTTTGCCTGGCTCAGGATCTGGGAAGCTAAGCTAACCTCTGAATAGGTTGATATTACAAGCTGCTTGTGTAGATAAAAAAGATGGTAGAAACAGAAAGAAACAGAATTTTAGCAGTGTAAAACTAAATGACAGTGTAATAGGTAAAGAAAATGTGTATCCTGCAAACTTATTTTATTTTCTAGCAAAATGAATGCTGAAAAAGCTATAGTTTTAGACAGCTTATTGACCATAGAACGCTAGGGAAGCTTAGAGATTTCATTTCACTGTTGAAGTAACAGCTATCTTTGTACAAATAAATGAAAATCTCATGAGACATGAGTGAGAATGTGGTGAATATCAACATTTTCAAAAACAAAATTAAATTTAATGGATTTTTCAGTGTTATATAACAATTCCATTAAAATGAAAAATTTGAGTGTTATGAAAGTACTGATAGCTTTTAGGTTTATAATATTATAAATGTACACATAAAATGTGCAACTTTAACAAGATGAGAACGGTTCTGAAGTCATTAGAGAAGTTATTTTATTTTCATTTTTTTATTAGTACATGTTTGTAGCACATAATGCTTACATTCCTTGCAGGGAACTTGTACTTACCAAATTTTAGTTTCTTTTCTAAATCACCTTTTCCCTTCCTTCCCTCCACTCTCCATCCAACATATATTTTAATATATATTAGTATGTCATTGATTATTAGTTTAGCAAACTCTGACTCCATCTAAGATGTCTCTCCATAGATACCCAGCCTGCTCATTTGGCAACCAAACATTATTGATTCCATTTGTTGAATCTATTGACCATTTACCATACTCATTTGTCTGTTAAAGAATCTTAGGGTTTAATTATTTCCCTTAGCACTTACCATACAGCTATATTGTTCATAGAAAAATAGTACATAGATTTTTAAAAAATTAGTAGCATCTGTAACAGATAAAATAAAATATTAAAATGTTCTGTATTATATATAGGTTCAATATGTTGAGGAAGTATAACTGAGGAAGTCTCTCATTTTGCATAAATAAATTTTAAATGGAGGAATATTTGGATCACCTTATGCTGTAACAGAGCATTTCTTGAAATTCAGTCTCTTGTATTGTAGAAATAATTGTATATTCATTTCTCACTTATTAGTTTCTATATTCTTAAATTGAACCATAACTGAAATAAGTTAATTTGAAAAGGCAAATTTACTTTTAAAAATAGGTTTGTTGAATTATAATTGATATACAAAAAACAACACATATTTCATAGATACTTTGTAATGACTTTGAACATATGGAAACATCCAGGATCACAGCCAAGGAGATAAATACATCCAGTGCCTCTCATATTTCCCTTGTGTTCTTTTTATTGCATGAATAATTAACATAGACTACCTTGTCAGAAATTTAGAAATTCATGTTATAATTATAAACTATAGTTATTATATTTGTAGCAGATCTTTTTAAATTACTCCTATAGAAAACTTACTCATTTAATTAATCTCCCTTTGTCCCATCCATGACAAACTTTGTCATAGTATCTCCTGGATTTAACTGTTTGACTCTGGCAAACATTACTTTAGGCTCTGTTTAATTTAACTATGTTAAATGCCTCATGTAAGTTCAGCCACGTAGTATTTATCCTGGGATTGATTTATTTCACTTATAATGCATTCCAGGTCCATTCATGTTGAAAATGACAACATTTTTTCATTTTTTGGACTTAATAGTATTCCATTGGGTGAGTGTACCACATTTTCTTTTTATTTTTTTCTGTACCGTTTATGGGTTTACTTTTAATTATTTTATTTAGAAAAAAAGCAAAACAGAAAAAAAGAAATAATACAGAATTTCAACAAAAAGTATATTACTGGTTTATAAATTACATATTGTTATCTTACAAGTAGTTGTTTAAGTTACAAAACCATAAAAAGAGGTCAATCAAACGATGGTGTACCAACTATTCTGTTTGATGAACTAATAAAAACTCAGTAGTTAGGTTATCTATCTTGCACCCTTAACCATACATAGAGTTATATCCTTTAGAGAACTTTCCTTTTCATTATTACAATATCTGTTATACATTTTGCATCTTATTACTCTTTCAGTGTTTTATTAGTTTTTATACTAGAGAGACAATACAATATTTACAAATGTGAATCCGATTTATTTCACTTCTAAGAATAGTCTCAAGTTACCTCCATTTACCTATAAAAGCCTCAAGACCATCTTTTTTTATCTTCTTTTTTATTTTTTTTATTTTAAAGAGATTAAAACAAAAAAGGACAGAACAAAGCAGAGCAGAACAGAACAATGTAAGCAACAGAGTACTTCACCACAAGAAACCCAATATTAACAGTAGCTACCATAATGTCTTTCTTTGAAATAGTTGAGCATACCTTCACATACAATAGTATCAAATATAACAAAGTAGTATAAAACCATTCAAGAGAGTGAAAGTATTAAAGGGCATTCAGAACCAAAAAGCCAAAAATGAACAACGGCTACTATATTATCTCCTTTTCCATAAAAAATTTGTTTATACTATCACACATATTAAAATCCAATAAGATACAACATAATAGAAACAATGGAAACAGGAGAAAAAAAGCATGGTAGGACTTCAAAAAAAGATGATATTAAATCAGCAATGGCTTTCATAATGTCTTGTTTCCTTCAAAATAGGTCATCCTTTTTACACCTGAGTAATATCTCATTGTATAAAAATACCACTTTTTTTAAATCTATTCTGTGGTTGATGTACATTTTGGTTTGTTTACAAGATTTGGCTCTTATAAGTTGCACTGCTATAAACATGGATGCACATATATCATTATAGGGTGACATTTTCAATTTTTCTAGGAAAATGTCCAGGAGAGGAATAGCTGGATTGAATAGAACATCCAATTCCAGTTTTGTATGCTTTTTTTTTTTTTAAAGAATATCCATACTGATTTCCATGATGGCTGCACCAGTCTACACTCCCACCAACAGTGGAGAAGTGTTATTTTTCTAGACAGCCTCACCAACATTTGGTATTGGTTTCTTTCTTGATGGCAGCCACTCTTTCTGCAGTAAGACGAAATCTCAATGCTGTTTTAATTTGCATTTCTCGAATGACCAGTGATGGCAAATAAATACATGAAGAAATGTTCACCATTTGTATATCTTCATCTGAGAACTGTGTGTTCATCTCAGATTCCCATTTTTGGAGAAGGTCTTTGAATTTGGGGGGGGGGTGTTGTTTTCTAATACTTTGTATGTGCTAAAAATAAGTCCTTTTAAAAAATTTTAAAAATTAAAAAATAAAATAAAATAAGTCCTTTGTCTTAGGGATTGCTGACTAAAATTCTTTCCTATTCTGTGGGTTTTCTTTTCAATTTTTTGTTTTTTGTTTTTGTACAGGAATGCTATTGATTTTTGAGTGTTCATGTGGTTTATTACATATATTGATTTGTGTATTTAAGCCATCCTGCATTCCTGGGACATTGATGGTTTCTTTCGAAGTGCAAAAACTTTTTGAAGTACTTCCCATGTGGTTTACATTTTGTTCATGAATTTTCTGCCTACCCCTTTGTCCCCAAGATTTCTACCTATCTTTTCTTCCAGTAGACTTAGTGTTTCTGTTTTAATATTTAGACTTTTGATTCATTTTGACTTTAGTGCATAGTGATAGACATGGTTCTAGTTTCAGTCTTTGGCATGTGGAAAGCCAGTGTTTCCAGCATCAGTTATTAAAGAGACTATCATTCTTCCAGTGAAGATGTTTAGCCCCTTTGTCAAATATAAGGTGGCCGAATGTCGTTGTAGTTGTATTTGCATCTTCTAATCTGTTACACTCAACCTCAGGTCTATTTCTTGTCAGTACCATGCTGACTTTATCACAGTGGCTTTTTAATACAGTTTCAAGTCAGGAATTGGCATGCCTCCTACCTTGCTCTTGTCATCCAGAATCACCTTTGCTATTCTAGGTTTCTTCTGTTTCCAAATGAGTTGTAGGAATATTTTCTCTAGATCTATAAGGTATGTTAATGCTATTTTGATTGGGATTGCATTAAGTCTCTGTAACAGTTTGGGAATATGGCCATTTTCACAATGTTCGTTCTTCTTAACCAAGTACATGGAATATATTTCCAACTTCTAATATCCTCTTCAACCTCTTTTTTGAGTAGTATAATTTTCAGCATTTAGGTCTTTTACCTTTTTGGTTAGGCTAATTTCTAAGTATTTTATTTCTCAGATGCTATTGTGAAAAGTAATATTTTCATAATTTCTCTTTCAGTGAGTTTTTTGTGTACAGGAATGCTATTGAGTTTTGAGTGTTCATGTGGCGTATTACATATATTGATTTGTGTATTTAAGCCATCCTGAATTCCTGGGACAAATTCCACTGGTTGTGATATGTAATCTTCTTGATGATTTACTGTATTCTAATTTCTAGTACTTTATTACAATCTTCGCATCAATGTTCATTAGTGAGGTTGGCCTATAGTTATCTTTTTGGTTGGGTCTTTCTCAGGTTTTGGTACCAGAGTAATACTTGCCTCCAGGAATGAGTTAGGAAGGATTGCTTCCCTTTCATTGAGGAGTTTGAGCAGTATTGTTGTTAAATCTCTAAATATCTTGTAGCATTCAGCTGTTAATCCATCAGGACCTAGGTTGGTTTTTTTTTTTTTTTTTTTTTTTGGTAAGTTTTTAATCACAGTTTCAATTTGAATAGCTCATAGTGGATTATTCAAAAATGTTATATATTTTTGACTCAGCTTTGGTAGTTCATACATTTCTAGAAATCTGTCCATTTCCTCTGTGTTTTCCATGCTATGCGAGTAATGATTTTCAAAAAGGTGCTCATGATCTTTTGAATTTCCATGGAATCTGTAGTAATGTCCATCCTTTCAGTCCTTATTGCATGAATTTGAGTGTTTTTCTCTACTTTTCCTGATAAAGTTGGCTAGCGGTTTATCAAATGTGTTTATTCTCTCAGAAAAACAGCTCTTTGATTCATTTATTCTTTGTATTTTTTGTTTCAATTGCATTAATTTCTGCTCTGATCTTTATAATTTCCTATCTTCTATGAGATTTGGGTTTGACTTGCTCTTTCTTTTTCTAGAAGCTGGAAGTGTAACATTTGGTTGTTTATTTGTGCTCTTTCCATTCTCTTGACATGACAATTAGTTGCTATCTACTTCCCTCTTAGGACCACTTTTATTGCGTCCCACAGGTTTCAGTATGTTGTATCTTAATTTTCATTGAACTGTATGTATTGCTTAATTTCTTCTTTAATTTCACCTGTAGCCCACTGATTGTTCAGGAGGTTGTTATTTTATTTCCATGTATTTATGCAGGTTTTGCCATTTCTTTTGCCATTAATTTCCCATAAATTAATTAATTTGCCATTAATTGCCATTTAAGTACACAATGGTCTGATAATATGCATGGGATAACTTCAGTCCCTTTATATTTACTTAAGAATGTTTTATGAGCTAATATATGATCTATTTTGGAGAATGTCCCATGCACAGCTGAGAAGAATGTGTATTCTGATGTGGTTGGGTGGAAGACTGTAAACATCTACTAAGTCTGTTTGCTCACAGGTTTGACTCAGTTCTGATTTCTTTGCTGACTTTCTGTCTAGTTCATCTATTTCTTTGTGACAATGGGATATTAGGGTCCCCTACTACAATTGTGTTTTGTTCATTTGGTTTTTCATATTTACTAGTATCTGTCTTATATAGTAGGGTGCTCCTGTATCTGGTACATATGTGTCTATGATTGTTAGTCCTTCCTGTTGAATTATCCATTGACAAGTGTGTGCTGACCTTCTTTATCTCTTTTGATCATTTTTGGTTTAAGTTCACATTGTTTGTAAACAGAAAACTACCCTTGCTTTTTTCTGGTTTCTGTTGCATGGAATATTCCATCTTTTGACTTTTAATCTATGAGTTTCCTTTTGAGTCAGATGTGTTTCTTGTATACAGCATATTGTGGTATCTTGTTTCTTGGTCCATTCTGTCAATCTATTTCTTTTAATTTGTGAATTGAGGCCATTTACATTGATGGTTATAACTGATATGTACTGGCTCAACTTTATCATGTTATTTTCCTGTTGGTTTTCTGCCTTTTCCACTTGTTTAACTGCTTGCTCTGTCTGGTGGTTTCTTTCTCTTTTTGTTCTAGAAATTGTAGTCATTTTAATCTCTATCTAGTATGTCTTTCAGTACTCTTTCTAAGAGTACTGGTTTGGTGGACAAATTTCTTTAGTTGTTGTCATGGGAGTATCTATCTTATTTCTCCATTAAATTTCAAAGAAAATTTTGCAAGGTATATCAATCTGGGTTGAAAGTTGTTTTCTTTCAAGGCTTGAAATACTTCACTCTAAGCTTGTCTTAACTTGAGGGTTTGTACTGAAAAGGCTGCCATAATTCTAATGGGCTTTCCTTGATAGGTGAGTTTTGTCTTTTCTCTAACAGCTTTCAGTATTCTGTTTTTAAGCTGTATGCCTGGAATCTTAATTATTATATGTCTGGGTGTAGATTTATGCTGGTTGTGACTGTTTGGCATTCTATATGCCACATTTATCTGGATATCAGATTCTTTCCCTGTGTTTGGGAAATTTTCTATTACTTCTGTGAATAGTTTACTGATATCATTTGCATTGACTCCTGCATCTTCACTGATATCTGTTAGTCTTATATTGATTCTCTTGGCATCATCTTGAAGCTGTTGAATTGTCATGTCATATTGCCTTGTTGTTTTTAAAAGGTTTATCCTTTTATAATCGCTAGCTGTGATTCTGTCCTCAGGATCTGAAATTCTATACTTAGCTTCATTTAAACAGTTTTGCCAGCTTTCAATATAATTTTTTATTTCTTGGATACCCCTTTGAACTTATTTCATGTATTCTACTTGCTTTCTATATTGTTCATTCACGGTTTCAATCAGTTTCCCATTTTCTTGTACTTTTTTGTCTGTCTTCCCAGCTATGCTGAGCAAATCTTTTATTAAGGAATTAAGGTTGTCATTTCTGTCTTTACATGAGAAATTAGTTCTAATTTGATTTCTTCTATAACCTCATGGGTTTGTTTCTTTATTTCACTTGCTATCTTTTCAGAGATTTCAGGTGTGTGACTTTTAATGTCCTCTATTTCAATGTCTCCTATACTTGCTCCTGATGGACTGAACTTTTGAGATTGCATTTTACTTTTCTGTTTTGTCATTTTCATCTTTCAGGCTAATATTTGGTCTTTAAACCCCACTAATCTCAACTGTTGGTAGTGCATATCTTAGGGTCTTATTGTGTGGTTGCTGTTTGTCCAATTGATGGGTACCACAATGAAGAGTTGGGCCAGTCACCTGAATTCCTCTTTCAGGCCTGTTGGGTGAGTTCTATATTCTTTCCAGGTTGAATAGCCTAGGTACATTGATGTAAGTTCACCCTTTGTTCCCACTGTTCCTATGTCTTAAGGTTTTTCCAGGTCACCAGATATCCCTTTATATCATGTTTGTCTCAGCTGGGACCCTACTGTGTAACTGGTGTGTCATAAGCACTTCTAATTTTCTCCAGGTTGGGGAAGGCCTTATTGGCACACTCCTCAGCCCACCTGATGTCCTCTGTGTGGAGGAAGGTCTCACTCATGCTCTTGTCAGGCTTGCCAAGGTTCTACTTCTGGAGGGAACTTCACTATTGCTCCTGTTTACCCACTGAAGACCTCTATTTTAGGGGCAAACTCATCACACTGATTGAAGCCTGTTGATGTCCTCTGTTTCACTGAGGAGTTACTGAGACTCCCATCAACCCATCAATGATAATGCAGTGCAGTCCAAGGTTCTGGGAGGTGGCAGGGCAGCCAAAGATCAACAGCAATGCTAGGGCCAGGAGGTGGGGGTCCCCCAGGGTGGGAGGGCAGGTGCAGAAGCAACTGCCCTCCAGCGTGGAGTTCCAGAGTCCAAGGGTCCACATTTTCTTTACCTATTGATATGTTTGTGAATGAAGTAGAGCCGATATATTAACTATTATGAATAATGCTACAGTGAACACAAAAGCATTGAGATTCGAATCTTGAATAGTTTTGGATATACACCTTAAAGGGGGATTGCTTGATCACATGGAATGATAATGTTTCATTTTCAAGGAATCTTCATGTTGTATTATATAATTATGCACCAATATATAGTTCTACGTTTTAATGTTCCTATTGCCCATTTCTTACCATCTTTGTAAAAATATCTACTGACCTGTTTGTTCCTAGGATCACTTTACTTTTCACCAGTGTTTATAGAAATTTCTCCCTAAATAGAAAAACAAAATAACTTGGGAAATATAAAGTAACCATAAAATATATATGATATTAAAATAAAAATATTCCCCAGTAAGTATCTAAAATAAATCCTGCATATGCCCAGGGTTCTCATACTATCCTTGGCTAGATAAAATTTATGGTCTTAGAAATGCATTGCAAGCAGGACACTGCAGATTTTGGATGAGAAGAAAGCCTCTAAGGTGAAGGTGAATTGATCATACATACTTTTTTCACTATTTTTTTCTTTTCACTACTGTGCTATCATCTTATAGAAAAAAATTACCTTCCTTAAAGTTTAAGACTTCCTTGATGCAAACCTAGGCCCCCAGTCCACCCAGGACAAGTCAGAACTCAAGAAGACAGATGAAACCGGAAGTCAAACACTGGAACTTTCTGAAATGATAACAACAGAAGTGAAAAAACAAGTGGAAAGTCTATAGAGAAAATGATCTCTCATATAGAAAAAGAAATGACGCTTAAAATCAAAGATACTACAGAAAGCACCAATAAAAGAATAAATCTTAGAAAAATGATGAAAATAAAATGCCCAGCAATAATAAAGAAATGGAATCCCTGAAACAGATGCAAACAGAAATTCAAGAGATTAAAATCTCCACTGAAAGTGTATGCATTAGATAGAATGAAGGAGAGGATAGAATATCAGATCTTGAAAACAAAATTGCATCCAGTGATTATCAAAAGAAAGACATCTTAAAAATAGCAATTGCCTATAGGAAATCAACCCAACAGCCACAAAACGAAGCAAGAAGAATAACTAAGTATTGATTTGTCAGTGAAAAAGCTGGAAATATAAAAAATGTCATAGAAAGCTTTTCAGAAAATAATGGCAGAAAACTTCCTAAGCATGGATAAGGAGTTTGAAACACAAATAAATGAAGCATATAGAACTCTAAACAGCCACAACCAAAATAAAACTACATCAAGACCATACAATAATTGAGATTCTAGAAATGCAACACAAGAACAGAATATTAAAACCTGTTAGAGAAACAAACAGGACATTTATAAAGGAAAGTCCATCAGAATAATGGTAGACTTCTGAACACAAATTTTCAAGTCAAGAAGAGCTTGGAGTGAAGTGTTTCAAGCCCTGAAAGAAAACAACTCCCAACAAAGACTGTTGTTCTCTGAAAAACTATATTTCAAAATTAATGGAGAAATAAAATGCTTCCATAAGCACCTGCCTTGCAAGTGCACAGTCATGAGTTCGATCCCCACTCCAAAAAACAAAAAAAAAAAAAAAAAAGAAAGAAAGAAAGAGTGAAAGAAATCACCAACAGAGTGAAAAGCAACCCACAGTGAGAGAATAATTATACCCAGTTGTCCCTCAAATAGAGGATTTTTATAGAGAGAATATAAATGATTGAAAAAAAGATGAACATCACTGGTCATCAAAGGAATGCAAATTAAAACAACAGTGAGATTCCATTTCACCACAGCAAGAATGGTTCTCATCCAGAAATCAACTAGTAACAACTGCTAGGGGGGCTGTAGTGAAAAAGGAACCCTTCTCAATTGTTGGTAGGAATGCAGACTGGTGCAACCACTCTGGAAATCAGTGTAGAGATTCCAAAAAAGACTAGAATTAGAGGTGTCACTTGACTCAGCTCTTTCACTGCTGGATATTTTCCCACAAGAATTAAAAACATCATTCTATTGCAATATATTTGTATCCATATTTGTAGCAATACAGTTTGTAATAGCTATATCTTAGTAGTAACACAAATGGCCATCAACCAAGGAATAGATTTTTAAAAAGTGGTATTTTTTTGTACAATTGAGTATTTCGGAATTATACACAAGGATAAACTTCAGACTTTTATAGGGAAATGGATGCAATTTGAGATTCTACTCCTAAGTGAAATAAATGAGCCTTGCATGTGTAAACATTTTATTGTCTTGCTAATGTAAGAAGCTGAAAAAATAAAGAGGATCCAGAATGTAAAATAGATAGTATGAAGTGGAAGGAAGCTATTCAAAAGGAAAGAGAGAAAAACTGGAATGAGGGAAATGAAAAAAAAAAAGGAAATAGACAGATAGATAAATTAAGATAGTTATGTTACTAATCAATATTAGTTCACTAAAAGGAAAGGTGTGTGCCAGTATTGTTTGATCAATTTTTCATGCTTATAGCTTGTAATGGGAACAACTACTTTGAATATAACAATACACAATGTACTAATCATTGTTACTCCTTTACAATATTATTTTGAAATTTTGTACCATTTTTTTATGAAATACCCTCCCTTGAGCCACCCCTGAACCAAATACAATCGGAACAATAAAATATGCTCAGGTTCTTGAAAAGTTTCTCTGATATCCTGTAACAGCAATAAACTTTCTGGGCCAACTTTCAGAAAATTTAACAAATCACATAAACATTTTCTATTTGTATTCTCTCAACTTTCACTTAATAATGTATCTGAAACTATACTACAAATTGTTGCTTGCAGTTTCCAAAATAAAATTATCATAGTCTTAATACAGCATAAGCATGCTATATCAAAATTATGTCTATTCTCCAACATGCTTAAATTGCAAAATGAAATGATTCAAAACCACAGAACCTGTGTTCAATCCCTCACCACATGCATGTTCAGGCAAAAGTATTCAATTTCAGTGAGTCTCATTTTAAATTTGTCATCTAAAAGTGTAAATCTTTGTCAGGCTTTCCAGAACTTTCCAAAGAGAGAAAGTATATATTTTTAGATTGTTAAATAACTATTTCATTGACAGCTCTTATCACTAAGATACTGTGCTAGATATTAGGAAAACAAACAAATTGAACATGATTTCTCCTTTCAAAGTTTATAACATAGTGAGGAATGTAATACAGAAAAACAAGGTATTGCTCAATCTTATAGCAAGCCAAAGATTTTCATCTTGCATTTTATTTTATTACTGATAAACAGATTTATTGCACCATCTCTATGCAATTCCCTTGACTGAATCAATAAAATTTACTTAATAAAAGAACTAAGGGAAAAAAAAAAACCTTGAAGTTTACTGAAAGAAGTCCTTCATTAAAAGAATCCTCTGGCAAGTACGTTAGTTAAGGCATTTGCTTATACAAATCAGACTTGGAAATTGACAGGCAAAATAGAACCTATAGGGTCAGTTGGGCTGTACATTGTTTTTATGTAGTCACAGAGGTGGGCAGAGAACAGGCAAGGATGTGCAGAGATATAGTGTTCTTAACCAACAACATTCTGTTATGAGGATTACATTTCATTCCAATGGCACTGAATCAGAGAGCCCTTCACCTTTTCTTTCCAAAAATGCTGTACCATTCTCAATATTTTTTTTCTTTAAACAATAGTCTCCTAATGGAAGAAAAAAGGAACTTTGATGTCAGGCATTTCTGAAATTTATTACACTGATTTGTGAACTCAAGTTTCTTCATCAGAAAAACAGGACTATTTTGACAAGTTGTTGTGAAGATGCAGCAAGACAATACTAACAATACTAACAATACTAATCATCACCCAGCACAATGTTTGGTGAATTGTATATTTTCACTCTGTGTTAGTTCCTTCCCCAAAGGATTACTATAAAAATCAAGAGTCAATGCTGGATTATTATATTTTTCAAATATTTCAGATTTTGCGCATCTTTATATTTATAAAATTAATGCAACACTCTATTTTGCCCATTGTATCTAGATTAATTCATACAAAATTATCACTCTGTATATGTGTGGATTAGTGCTTGGATTAAAATCTTGGAATAAAGAGTTTAATTAAAGAGTTTTGCCTTCAAGAAGGTTGCAAACAGAAGAAACATATTTCAATAGCATCTTAATACAAATTAGTAATGGTTATGCTGGAGACATGAACAGTGGATTTTGCATCTTGGAGAAGAAAGTGATAAAATTTGTTAATAGGCAGGATTGCTGTCTTAGTTACTTTCCTCACTGCTAACACAAAATACCAAACACCCACAAGTTAAGAGAGGAAAGATTTATTTAGCTCAGAATTTGTAAAGGTTCAGTCCATAGACAGCTGGCTGTAGGGCACAGCACACAGGTATCGAAGAGGAGAAACAGTTCATGGTGGGCAGAAAGTAGAAAAGGCAACAAGCAACATCCGCAGTTTTTCTATTCCTAACATAATATCCAAGCTACTAATGGTAGGTAGCCCCCTCACCCTTCATCATCCTGCCTTTGGTCCTAGCATTTCACCTTGAATCAATATCAGTGTTACACAGTTTATATTCAGCTACCTCTGGAAAAAAACCACTAATGACTGCATGAGGCTTTGTGGACATCTATACAAGAGTGGTAGCATTCTGTACCTAGCCCCTAAAGACTCATTCACATCTGTTTATGCAAAAGACATTTACTCCATCTCTAAGAGTTGCCAGAGTCCTAATAGTTACAACATTTCTGAAAAGTCAAAAGTCCTCTCTGAGATTTAAGGCAAACTCTTAGCTCCAAGCCCCTGTGCAAATGATGAGAAAGTTAACAAACACTTTCAACATTCAATGGCACAAGGTATAGTTCTATTCCAAAAGTTACAAAAACAAAAATAGCAAGGAATGGGAACAAAGAAAGACCAAAATCTAGCAGGGAAAGCTTTAAATTCCACAGTTCTACCTTCCGATATCACCAAAAACCTGTGACAAGTTTTGAATTCCAAAGGACTTGGGTGACTCTTCCCCAAGGCACTTCTGGTAATTGTAGCTCCCATGTCTTCTTCTTTTTTTTTTTTTTTTTAATTTAAAAGGAAAAAGAGGGGAAAAAAGCAGAACAAAACAAAACAGTGTAAGGGTACAAGTAATTCAGAACTACAAAAAAAAAAAAAAAAAAAACAGTAAGCTATCACCAGTTATAGATTACACGCTATCATCTTAGAAATGGTGTTTTAGGTCACAGGATAAAAGCATACAAAGTGAACATTCAAACAGTGAGACTGCAAATAGTTGTGTTCAGTAATCCAATCAAAAATATTAATATGGTCATCTATTTAACACACCTAAACACCCTTGCTGTTGTATCCTTTAGGGTACTTTCTTTTCCCTCTCTTTATTACAACAAAATTTACACATTTTGGGTTTTATTGCTCCCATAGATCTTATTACTTTTTTTGGGGGGGGAGGCTGGCTTTATTTACTCCTTGCAGCTTCGGATGGATGATCCGGATTCCTGGCTTCTCCAACCTTTCTGAGTCTTCCTTTAGCTTTGGCTTCACACTCAGAGGTTCAAACACTGCCCTTTCAGTGGAACACTGCCTGACCTTCAAGACCTTCTGCTGAAATTTTGGTGGAAGCCTTCTTGACCTGTTGCATTCTGCATGCACCTAAAGCAACACGACTTGGATGATACCAAAGTCTTCTGCCAGCTGTAGCAATAACCAGGTTTCCTTCTCTTTTGACTGTAGAGTTCCAGTGCCTGTGAACCACATCCTGAGAAACAAATTTTCTAGGTCATCACCATTCTTGAACATGGTATTCTGGGGCTCTCTTCTCAGAGCAGTCTTTCACTTTTACAATTTTGAGGCTGAAAAAACTCTATTGCAGTTTTCAGGTTGCAAAAAGTTATACTGCTTCTTGTGATTCTCTCAGACCATATTTTCTACTCTTCTGTTCTTTCTCAGCAATCAAGATCTCCTCTGCTCTGCTGTATCTTGCAGTCCACAGTTTTACTAGAGTTTTTGTTTCTGATAAAACTCAAAACACTTAGATCATTCCAATGAGATTTTGCTCTCCATTTTCAACATACAACTGGTTGTAAGCCCTCAATGATATCCATACCACCACCTCAATACTAGACTGCCTTGAAGTTCCTTCTGCAAGATTAGTCTGTCAGCCTCAGGCAAAATCTCTGTTCTGGAGCAAAAAGCAAACAAACTTGCCACCAAGACACAACATTCATGGTCTGGAGTCCAACATTCAGTGCAATTCTTTTTCCAACAGAAACTTATTGAGTCGCCTTTGACATCATCATTTATGTCAGCATTCTGGTCTTCTAAACTCTACCCAGAATCTCTCATGGAGTATGACATCAAGCATTGCAGCTGTCCTTCTTCAGCTGACAGTCCAAACCTTTCCTAACTTACCTTCCTGCAAACTAGCTCCAAATTCTCCCCACAGTCAGGTACAATCACAATAACCACCCCATTTCTTTGGCCAAAATACTGTGTTATTTAAGGGAGAAAAGGTTTATTTAGCATATAGTTCGTAGAAGTTTTAGTCCATAAATGGCTGGCTCCAAGACAGTGGCATAGCAGACAGGCATCGTGGAGGAGAAACAGTTTATGAAAGGCAGAATGTAGCAAATTAACAATGGATAACCACAGCTCTTTCTATCCCTTATATCTTATTTAGGCCACTTAGGGCAAGCAGTAATAACACCCTTGATCCTAGTGCCTTTGAGTCTATCATTGCACCATGAATCAATCCAAGCATCTCTAAAAAATCAACACCTGTGACTGCATGAGGATTTAAAGAGGAATATCTAAACTCAAGCCATAACAGATGCTTCAAAGAGAAAAAGAATAGATAGTAATTGTTTCAATCAGTGAAAGACAAACTGGAATATGATCCAAAAGGCCCTAGACAAATCCTACTTTTGGGTTCATTTGTGCAAGGCATGTAAAATGATGACAGCCTTGAATCAGTAATCACACATCAATTTATACTGCAGCTGGGACATAATTACTCTTTTGTAGTGTAGAAAAAATGTATTGTAGTGGTTATTCATATAGTCATGAAATTCATTTTTATATGAATTATTAAGTTGTCGAGAATGACTGATAGGATGGTTCAATAGTTCCAGTAAACTGTTCTTGAGCAAATCTGACCCAGGTTAATACTATTGGTACTGATAATGCAGCTAATTTCAGCAAACATAGATCAAGTAGTTCTTCCATATAAGTACATTGTAAGGTACCAGGGATATCACAGTTAAAAAGACAAAGTGTCCCATTGCTGATGCCAATTATAGTCTAAAGAGAGAGATAAAAACAAAAATGGAAATATTCCAAAAACATTGGTATAATCTGGTGATACTGAATTTCATTCATTAAATATTTGTTAAATATGTTCAATATAATTTCAGACAAAACAGTAATGTGGCCTTACAGAGACATAATACTTGTCTTCATGTTATAATTTGTGTCTGGTTATCTCCGCAAAGCCTCATGTGATCACTAGGGGCATGTCTTTCAGAGGTGGCTGAATCTAGAGTTTGTCATTGGTTTATTGTCTAGTACTGGGATTGGTGGTGTGACTGCTACACCCATCCTAGGGCAGGTAGCTTGAATACAATGTAAGGAATGGAAAAAGGCTTGCTATCCTGTTGCTTCTACTGTCTTCCACACCCATAAGCCATTGACCCTCTGCCACACCTCCCTGCCTGATGGAATGAAAGCTCTACAAACTGTGAGTTAAACAATCCTTTCCCTCTTTAATTTTGGGTGTAAGGTATTGTGTCCTAGCAATAAGACAAAAATAGCTAAGACATCTGGGTGGAGTTTAAGGAATTCTTTCTGAAACAGTTTACATCTAAGCTATAGATGGTTTGGAGCTCATTTGCCAGACAATAAGAGAGAGTCTTTCATACAATAGAAAAATATTGAGTAATGTCACAGTTAGAAAATGACAAGATGCTTGTTGGGAGTATTAAGCAGTCTGACATCGTAATTAAACATAAGAAAGAAGTAGCATGTAATGAGTTTGGAAAACAGGCAAGAGTGAAATTATAAAAGATCTTTTTCATATGGCTAAGTGTGCCTATGAAAGAATTTATCAATTTTCAGTAGTCATTAAAATATGATATATTCTCCATAATAATATGATTCTCTTTTCAGTAATGCATTGATAAGGAATTACTGGTAATTGGCATCAGAATTTAATATTTACATGTTTACTATTAGTCACCTACTCAATAACTATATGTTGATATGCTGCAATCACTGTAGTATTATATGTTCTGAGAATAAAGTAGTAAATAATATAAATACAGTACTATCTTCATAAGACATGATGTTAGAAAAACTAGGTAAGTATCAAGTAGATTACCATGAAATTACAATTGTAGGGAATATTGTGAAGAGTAAACAGGCCAAGGTCATGTTAGTCAAGGTGTCTAACATGAGAATGACAGGAAAGCTTCCTGAGAAAACTGCAGTTCAGCAGAGGCTTAAGACTAAATGTAACTTCAACTGGTGAAGATGAGAAGGGTAAGAATACACTTTCTCATTGGAAGGGATGGTGTATTTCTTTCTTGTTGTGGACACAATACTTACAATTTTTAAAAGGCAAGGTTTAATTTCAGTCCATGATGAGCTCATTCCAAGGCATAAATGTCATGGAAGAAAGGCATTGTGGAGCAAAGATGCTTAACAACCAGGATGGAGAGCAAGAGAATAGTGCCAGAGAAGGAGCAAGTGACCAGGAATAGAGCTTGAGGCCACGCTTCCATAATTCACCTAAACAAATCTATGAAAGCTCTATTCTACAAATCCCTGTAATGAATCCCAAAGTCAATCAACTTGAAATTCTATCCTAACCACCATATCGTACTCTTTCATAACATGCTACCAGCAAAATTTCCTTAAACCGTACTTACTCTCCAAATAAAATAATTGCAAAATCCTAACTCCATCTAATATAATACACTTATCTCATATATGACCAGAAACACAATTGTCTCTTTTGCAAAGCCTCATTAAGTCCAGCATATTTTAATAATTTATGTTTGATTCTCTTCTAAAACTCAAGGAAAGCTTGTAGCTTGAACCTCTGTAAAAATAAAAAAAAAAATATTACATACCCTCAAGGCACAATGGAATAGGGGAAACATTCCCATTCCAAAAGGGAGAAATGGCATACAGAAAAGAATTGAAGGAATGAAAAAAAACCCAGAAAGGCTTAACTTCTGTAGGTCTATATCTGGCATCTGGGAAACAAAGTGATAAAATGTAAGTCCCAGAGGACTTGGGCAGCTGCATCCCTATAGTGTTGCCAGTTGTAGAACTCATCTATCTCATGTTGCCACATAGCTGAAACTTGTATGCTGGATCAACTCACAGCCTACAGCTTTTTATCAGCATGCATTGCATTTTCTTGGCATATCTGATCTCCTGGAGTCTCCAGTGCACCTTGGTTTCATTATCACAGTTTATGCACTACACACTTAGAGGATCCTTGCTTGGTCTTTTAGGTCTTTCTTTTAAATCTGGGTAAAAGTTTTCTTGACCTCATAATTCTTGAATTCTGCCTCCCAATAAAACTGTTACTCCAAGGATAATGCAAAAAAAATTGCTTTTAGTGAAAATGTAGCCAGGCCTCTTTGGACCATGGATGTAGCACTGTGAGAACATGGATAGCTAAACGTGGTGAAATTGTTCCCAGATCACTCACAATAAACCCTTGTCAAAAAGGAGTCTCAGGGACTCACTTCTCAAAAGAGAGGTTGACACTTTCACACTCCTGAGTCTGCAGTGCGTGTGGCTGACATACCCTCAGGGAATCATCTTCTTGTTCCACTTTAGGTACTGTATCTCTTTAGTCCCAACTTTATGCATTATATCAGTTCACGGTTCTTTCTGGAACAAAATTTAGTTAAACATGGTAGTTTAACATGGTGTAACTTTATATTAATCTTTTCTACTTTATGAAACAAACTTCATGTGTTTAAATAATTCTACTGTACCTTTTGTCCCAGGTTCTCAATATAAATCTAACAGCAGCCACAGGTACCTACGCCCTAGGCTCAATGTTAGACTTTCTCTGTCAATTAAGTAGCTCATCAGTAGTCTCTGCAAAGTCTGAAGACATGGGAAAATTGTAGAAAAATGTTCTGCCAAAGTGTGACACATATGGCCTTTTGCCCAACTGTCAATGGAGTATTTCTTCTTAACTGAAAACTCCTGAGCTGACTTTCTTTCTGTACTATTACGAAGATAAGCATGGATATCACTATAGAGGTGTCCCTGGAGAATGAGCCAGAAATTTTATTATAAAATAAGTAATAGAATATTCCTCACTTATTGTCTAGGTATCTCCTTTGTCTTAATACTGAGAGATTTACTGTACTAGTATCTCAGGGAAAAATCTGAGAGATTTAGGAAGTGAAAGAAACAGTACTCGGAGTTCTGCATATTATAGTCTCTGAAAAATACAAAAGACACCACAGAACAGTCACTCTCAATTCTAGTTTTCCCTCTTCTCAGTACTCAGAGACATGTCCAAAAGATGGTCATGACAATGTCTGTGATGCAAGATAGAGTACTAATGAAAAGCTAGGCAAAGGCTGTAAGAGGACACAAAAGTTTGGAAGTAGATGTCATTTCAAGTCATCATAGCATCTCTACAGTGATGTCAACTCATATTCTCACAATACTACAAGAAGAATTTATCTGTTTTCCATCACTCTTGCCTGCAAAAAGACCCCTAGAAAAGTAGAAACGTAATTCTAAGTGTAGTTGCAGCTAAATGTAGTCTTGACTAAATGTGGACCTAGAGAATATTCAATCATTGGATATTTTCTTCACATTTGCTAATTAATTTAGAAATGAGAATTGACCAACTTACAGCCATGTGTTCAGTTTGTGAAAAATTAAATATCACTAATCATTCAGTCACATATTACCTACCCAGACTGTTCTTTTGTGAAGAAATTAAAAAATAATAATGTATATCTTCATAGACGTGAACATTGTTTTAAATTTTTCATCTGATATTATGAAGAAAAAAAGCTGCCTTTATTCAATTTTTATGAAACTGATATGATGGGGCATTTTCATCATATTAATTTAGAGTAATAAAACATTGTGCAAGGAGAGTTCATAGATAGGATGTTTTCACTCATTACCAACTGTCAGTGTACTGATTGGAAAGTTATCTTCACTATCAATTTGTGGGTGTACACTTGTAATAGTATGAACCTAAGGTTTGTTCTTGAGAATAGTTGCTTACCTTTTATATTAATGATATAAATATTCATAGTTAATCAAAGGGTCATGTGTATGATGAAATATCATAAATCTTAAAAAATTTAGTCTGTATTTTGTAGTGCCTAATGTGTGTTGTATATGTTTGTCTTGATAAGGAATAGAGTTCACATTTGTAACAATTACTATTTCTATATTCTGCAGTTAATAAAATTAAGACAATGTAAAACAGTGCATTTTTATATTTCAATCTCCAGAATTGTGAGGTGGCTAAATTAACCACCTGCTACCAATTCCGTGGAATTCTCTTAACCTTGTTTTTACACACACACAAAAAGAAAGTGAGTTCCTAGAAAAAAATGAAAGTTAATTTTTCTTTTCCTGATGAAAATATTGTTACAGCCATTATTAAATACATATTTATTGTGTTACAGGCATGGTGCTAAACATTTTACATGTTTTTTGTCATGTTCTCATTTAATCTCCCCAACAATATTTTACTAAGCTACTATCACTACCAAATTTATACATTAAAAACTTAAGTTGTAGAAAAGTAAAAATATTTAAAATCACCAGGTAGGAACATGCCAGAGCCAAGATTTGAACTCGCAGAGCAAACTATTTATTATAACTATCCCATATTAACCAGTAGGTATTTATTTTTATACTACATAACTAGGTACCTAAAGTTTTGTGAATATTGCTGAGCATTTTTTCTGTTCATGGGGATTGCTTTTGAGACAAGCATAGCTTGACATACAGCCAGACTAAACACAATGGATAATGATTGTCTTACAGACCTCGTGTGAGACTGAATTCATAGAAATGCTCTTTCAATAATGCACATAACAATTTTCACAGAGACTAGACAGAAAAGCATTATTCAATGTCATTTTTTTTTGCTTTTTCTGTAATGTATTGGTTTTATTTTGAATAAGCTGAGAATGTTTCCATATTATATAAAGGGGAAAGGGCCAATGGTATTTCACAGCCAAGTCACCACTGACAGAATCAGGAGACAACCTACAGAATACACAAAAATTTGCCCAGCTGTTCCTCAGAAAAAGGACTAATATCTAAATACACAAAGACATAAAAATACATTCCCAAATTTAAATACCTAATTGAGATGGGCATTTGATATGAATAAACACTTCTTGAGTGAATACTAAGGTCAATAAATACTTGAAAAATGTTTAACATATCTGGCCATTTAAGAAATGCAAATTAAAACAACACTAGTTTACATCTCATTCCAGAAAAAATGACTGTCATCAAGAAATCAATCAACAGCAAATACTGGGAGCAAGTGGGAAGAAGGACCTCTTCTTCATTGTTGATGAAAACATAAAATGATACAACCACTGTGAAAATCAGTATAGAAATACCTCAAAACAACAAAATTAGTAATTTCATATGATCCAGCCACTCTCCTTCAAAGTACTATCAAAAAAGAATTAAAGGCATCATGCTACAGTGAACTATGCATATTAATGTTTATAGCCCCATGATTCCTAATAGCTAAATTTTGGAAGCAGCCTATATGTCCATCAAAAGAGGACTGTATAAAGAAAATATAGTATTTATAAATAGTGGAGTACTTCTCTGATGTAAAGAAGGATAAATCTGAGTCATCTGTAGGAAAATGGATGTACCTGGACATTATATTGTTAAGTGAACTTAATCAAGCACACAGGTTTATATATCGCATTTTCTCTAGTATGAAAAACTCAATATATAAATAGAAAAAAAGTAAGATAATAGGAAAGGAAGAAAGATAAAATAGTCATTGCAATCCCGCATGAATAATGTACATAAAAGTTGTCATATATTTTATATGTTTTTTTTGCTTGTTCATTGGGTTGTTAACCTGTGTACATGAAATTAGGTTTATAAAGATTTATAAGATAAATAAATGAATCTGATGCTGGCAACATAAAAGGGGGCAGGCAGGAAAGGAAAAGAATTGAGTTGTGTTATGTGTATATACTAATTCCACACAATGAGTGTAATCATCAAGCACAACAACATGTACTAATAAAAATTAAAAATAAAACAAAATTAATCTTTTTAACCACAAAATTTATCTTTTATTATCATCTTCTGCCCAAGTTATCAGTAAGTTTCCTGCTGATCACCCTTGTGTCTTTTTTTTTTTTTTTTTTTTTTACTCCATTACATAGAAGAATCATGCTGCTCAAAATAAGGGTTTGTTCAAGTTTTCCTTTGCTAAAGGTATCTGGTCACTCCTAAATTAAGTGTGTTTGAAGATAAATAGAATGATATTTCATGAATTTGGATTAGAATTGATATTGCTAAAATGTCCAAAATTCCCAGAGCAATATGAAGATTGAATGTAATCTCTATCAAAATTTCAATGTTATTTTTCACAGCTATAGAAAAATCAATCTTAAAATTCATATTGAAACAAACACACACAAACTCAAGTTGCCAACATAATTATGGGTAAAAGAAATAAAGGTGGAAAAATCACATTATTCGATTTCAGACGACACTACAAGTTAATAGTGATTAAAAGGCACACATACTAAAAACAGAAAAGAAAGCTCAGAAATGAATGTCAGTTTATTTTTGACAAAAGGATCAATAGTACACCGTGGAAAATAGCAATGTTTTCAATAATTGTTGGAATATTTATGTGCAAAATAATATTGGATACTTCATTTACTCCACGTGAAACGTTCAACTCAAAATAGTTTAAAGATTTGAACATACAACTAGAAATTGGCATGAGTTCAGTCACCAGTACCCCCACCCAAAAAAACAAAAACAAAAACAAAAACAAAAAAACTCTAGAAATTGTAAAACTACTAGAAGAAAAAAATGGGAAAAGTCATGCAACTTTTGTCCAAGTATGATTTTAGATGCAGCCCAAATATGTAGCTTCAAAAGAAAAAACAGACATTTGAAATGACATAATGTTGCCAGTTTCAGTTTTCTGCACAAGAACTGAAAAAAACAGAATGGAGAGACAACCTACAATTTGGGAGAACAGTCACACACATTGAATTAATATCTAAAATATATAAAGAATTAAAATAACTTTTTAGGAAAAAAGCAATCTAATTAAACAATATGCAAGGGAGTTGAACAGAGTTCTCAAAGAAATATTAGAATGTCTGAAACACACACAAAAAATGTTCACCGTCACTCATCATAAGGGAAAATTACAATGACATATTATCTCCCATCTTTTAAAGTGGTTATTATCAGATAAAAAATGTTTGCAAGGATACGGAAAAAAGGGAACCTTCAAACACTTTTCTTAAGGATGTCAATTACTGCAGCATCAGAGTAAATATAATTACTTTAAAATAAATGTTAAAAAACAGAAGCATCGTAAGATTTGGCAGTTCTATTTCTGTATATGTACCTGAAAGATCTAAAATCTGTATGCTGAAAAGATGTCTTCATTCGCATATTCATTGCAGTACTATTCATAATAGCCAAACTAAATATCTACAAATGGGTAAGTGACAAAATATTGTGTAATCATATAATTTTAAGCAGGAAGCAAGTTTTTCATTTGTGACAACATGGAGAAGAATATGCTAAGAGAGATAGGTCAAGCAGAAAAACGCTGCATGTTTTCTTTTACATGTAGAATCTAAAGCAGCTGAATTCATGGCAACAGAGATCAGAATGGTGGTTACCAGAATTTGAGGATGCAGGAAATGTAAAGAGAGTATAGTAAGAGGGTGTAAAGCCTCAGGTAGACAAAGGAATAAGAATATTTGGGAGATCTATTGTACAACATGGTGAATGTAGCTCATAAATGAGTACTGTACACTTCAAAATCACTCAATGTAAATTTAAAACATTCCTATAAATGTTAAATATTTTGGGTGATAACAAAATAAAGGAGATTCATATATCAGTCTTCATGATTCTTTATATTGTAATGAGATGATAAAAATAATAAAGGGATACAATTGTAAAATATACACTATGTTAAATGTGCTAATAAATTGCATGATGAATGAAAAAATAGAGAAGATGAATATTATTGGACAAAGAGTAAAATAAAGCAATCACCCTTCACTGAAAAGGGAGGATTAGAATAACAAGGGAAAGGACAGTGGCATATTTCAATCAATGTCACCTTCTCAAGGAGGTCTTTTACCAGATTGTCTGAGAAATAACTCAACATGCCTATTCAGTTGTTACTCAGTAGGTACAACAGGCTGTGCCTTTGGAATAGAAAGGAAAGAGACCTTTTGCCCTGCTCACATCATAGGAAAAACAACCAGAAGTAAATAATCAGAGAACATAGGAATGTAGCTACAGGGGCATAAAAAGCAGAATAGAAATTAGGAAAATAGAGAAGTAACCTGAGCCTAGACAGATTAAGAGAGCTTTGGAAAAGAGGTGATATTTGAGCAAAAGATTAAAGTCAGTAATAGTTAATAATGGTAGATAAGCTTTTCCTTTCTGTCAGAGAAAAATTTAACAGAACATGTCTTCTTTTTATATTCAAATCATGTAAGTAGTATCTGAATATATTTCCACTTAAAACCTTTCAAGCAGAAAATGTAGAGAAAATGTGAAAGTTTAACACCTATCATCAGTTCCTACAGCTCTAACTCCTAAATCTAAACACTGAGTTCTACTGAAAATATAAAGAAGAACAGATAAAAGAAAATTATGTGCTCTACAAGCAATGTGTACTAAAATTTATAGTGTTGCAAGCACTTATAGTAGGCAAATTGAATAGAAATATACAAATGTATGACCTTCACCCTCTAAAGATTAGAGAACAATGAACTCAGGAACCACTGTACAGATGTTGACTCCTGAAGGAATAAAATTCCTGTAGATGGTTTGGCAAACAGTAGAATACAGATCACAGACGATTTTAAGAATTAAATCTGGAGAAGTACTCAGGGACTACAGTCTAAAGGAATTTTCATACTAATTTGGGCATTTGGATGATTTATATTTTCTGTGAGAGGCTCTCAAAAATTATAAGCCAAAAAAACTCTTATTGCATGTTCATACCTCTGTTGGCTAATTTAAAAGCCCTCTCAATATTTTGATGTATTTTTATAACCTAAAACATGAAAATATTCTACTTTAATTAATTGTTTATAATTATCCCTTTAGTAATAAATACTTATTATGGAAAATATGAGAAACAGAGAAGAATGAAAGGCAGAACAAAAGAATACATATCTAACTCAACAACCCAGAGAAAAATGCTAGCATTTTGATATAATTTCTTCCAGCATCTTGCTAAGTAAATACATTTAGTCTGTATGTATCATATAGACTTATAAGTACATAGGGCAATTTTTCTCATACCCTTAAATATTGTCCAAAAGCATAATTAATGTCTAAATAAAGATATCTATCATGTCATAGGGACAGAACTATTATATATAGTTAGCACTACACTAGTATAATGTTTAAAAGAGAAGAGTATGACAAATTAAGCTCAAGTCTATCAGGTAGAATATAGTGTGTAAAGCATTTCAAAGAATTGTGTCAGAAGAAACTGAGCAGGCAATGCAAAGATGGTAGTCACTATAATCATTAACAATATTAATAAATTGTATAACAATTATCATACAAACAAGATATCAACAATTGTTTTTCTGATTTATCTGTGTTTATAAAGCAATTGTAACTTACCTAAAGACATGAAATAGGTTTTATTATATATAATCTTCAAAAGTTACTGTACTTGTTCTCTGTGATGAAGAACACTGACATTTTTTAAAGTAGTATGTTTTACAGAAGTCCATTTTATAATGGTTCATTCCCCTAAAAGGAAAGTTACATCCTATAGCTTCACTAGTAATTGTTTTATTTCCTTCCTTCCTTCCTTCCTTCCTTCTTTCTTTCTTTCTTTCTTTCTTTCTTTCTTTCTTTCTTTCTTTTTTTTTTTTTTTTTTAAACTGGGAATCAAGCTGAGGACCTTGGGCTTGCCAGGCAGGCACTGTTCCTCTGAGCTACATAACAAGCCCTACTACTTTTCTAAATAAGAAGTCCACTGGAAATAAAAGAAAGACACTGGAAATTCAACCTTACTTTTCATTATTTGTATAAATCACTGCATGGTAGCCAAAGAGGAACCAAAATGTAAAACAAGCTAAGTTTTTAATTGTGCGATCCTGAAAATTTTTCTATTTTTATGTTTTGGCTTCTTGAGACAGAGTCTCTATATGTCTCCAGGCTGATCTGAAACTCATGGCAACCCTCCTGTCTCAGCCTCCTGAATGCTGGGATTAGAGGTCTGCCATCACAACACTTGGCTTTCTAGATCTTAATAAAAGGATGACTACATGGTCCCTAAAACAGAATAAAAAGCCATCGTGGTAATTTTTTTTCTCAGAGTGGATAATTAAAAGGAACTTTTAGTTCAGCACTAAGATTATGCTACAACTCTCATGAACTAATGAATTTCAGTTCTTCTACAGGTATAACTGGGCTTAATGGCACCTATATCAGTGTACAAAATGACTGGCAGTTAAACTTGAAGGAGAAGAATTTTATTTTGGCTATTCTGGCCAAGGCAGAAAGTTATGGTAGAAGAAAGCTACTTACCTAATCGTGGCCATGAAGGAGAGTAAACAGGAAGAAACTGAGGGGAAGAGCCAGGGACCAAATCTCAAAGGTTATGCCTCTAAGACTCACCCGGCCACTTCCAGAAACATACTTCATTAAGCTACTATGCAGCTTTCAACCCAGTCAAGCTGACAAACAAAATTCACCACAGTAATACATCTAAAAATTATTTTAACTTGCAAGCCACATTACAGTACCTGGTACAGTATGGATGCCAAGGAAATATTAGCCCTGTCCTGTTTTCTTTTATTATCTTTGAATTTAAATTAGCTGAGTAGGCCTCCTAATGTGGTAGGAATCAATAAAATTAATCTTTCTATTGCATAGAATGTCTAGGTATTGTGGCTTCACTTTTCCTATTGGAAAAGTCTTTTAGAGTATTAGCATAGCCAAATAAAATAGCTTTTCTTACTCCTGGTAAAACATAGTATGTTCCTGTTCTATCCCTCAGCCTAATCATCTACTTCTCTCACCAAGTATCCTAATAGTAATGTTTTAAACAAACACTCAGTGAGGATCACTGGGTGCAAGACACTGCTAACTGCCAGTATTAAAACTGTGCTAGCACCACTCTTTGATGCTATTCATCAGCATTTCCACAAGATTCTTATTACTTCCCATTAAACAGCCTAGTAAACAGTAAGTTTATTATCCAGTCTGAGTCATTCAAGATTCAGGCTGGTGGTAGCCTGGATAGCCTGTGATCTTCCAGACCAAACTGCCCACTTCCCACCTCGTCTTTTTGCCCCACTTTACTCTTTCAGAGTATTGTCCTCCTAGCAGACACATGCACTGCTTTTTGTTGTCCCTATATTTGTGAGAAAGTTTTAGGGTGATTCAAAGTCATAGCACTCAAAAGCAGGAAAGAATTCTAACACGTAGCCAAGTCAGTGTTTCTAAATGTGGCTATGCATCAGAATGCTCTGGAGGTCTTGATAAAAATGGAAATTCTTAGAATGAGCCCCAGATAGCCTTATTATATAAATTTAGCAAACATAATTGATTACTGTCATATACAATCAGGTTTAGAAATCACTGGTTTGATTTTTATTTCCCACCAAAAGTATAACTACAAATTCAGCCAGCAATAATCTCTTTTTTTCATTATGTTCCTAAATCTGAATACTTCAACCACAAAGCTGAAAAAAGAGTTGACATTCAGTAAATACCAAGAAGTCACAGTACATCCTCAGCATTGCTTAATTGTGTTTTTGTTACTTACACTTGTTCCAAAAGAGGACTTAGGCAACTGACAAAGACATATGTAAAATCTTTTTCTGTTCTACTGATCAGGACAGGATTTGATTGCAGAATATAAATCAACAGGAATGAAGAGCTCTGTTTGCTTCCAGGGTAAATTCTGTTGTCTAAATCAGCAGCAAGAAACTTACTGAGAATTTTGTAGGACTTTTTGTCCTTCTGTGAAAATGGCCACATGGACAGGTATTAGGATTCACTTGAATAATTATAACTTGCAGACAGATAAACCTAACCATACATTTAACTCCAACTTCTGTCACCGTTTATATATACCATGACTGTCTCATAGTGGCTCTTCAGTCCCAGAAAATATTCTTAACTGCTCTTTACTACTCTTAACATTAACTAAAGATTCAAGTACTTAATTTATGCTTCAGAAATACATACTGAACCTTGATATGAGACAGGCACTGTTTTAGGCACTTATAAAAAAAAAACCCCAGATAATAACCATGCCTCCTTGATACTTTTATTCTGTAAGCATAAATATGCCTGTTTTAGAGGATTGCTGTGAAGGTGAAATATACATAAAGGCCTTCTACGTTTGAGGGCATTTAATATGTGTTAGTTCCTTTCTCCACCTTTTGTTCTATTCAAGTGATACCTAAATGTACCACTACAAAAATCTTTTGACTGCATATTAAAAAACAAAACAAAAACTTACAATTCTGAATAAAAATCAAATGGAGACTGAGATCCAAAATAAATCCTTGGCCTTTGTTAAGCTTTTTCTACACGCTGCACAAGCTAGTGGAATTTGATGTTTTGTTTACAATTTTCACCTTCACTAGTCCATGGTAGGAACAAGCAGTGTGCATACACACAGCTCTGCATCTAGATCTCCAATAGATATACTTGATATGTGTCACAGGAAACAGGAGTGCAGATTCTGATGAGTAAGAAGCTCCAGTCTATAAGCTATGTATGAGCTTTATGAACTGACTGGATATACTTGTTAGGAGCAGAGACAAATTCATTGACAGTAATCAAACTGAAAGTGCATTTCAAAAAGGAAGTGGAGCAGCTTATGAAACTGGCCAGATCATTAATGCTGTATGATGATGCCTATCTGATACTTGCCATATGTACTAGAATTTTATCAATATTTCCTAGAAAACTGCTATCACAATAATTTTTATTCTGAATGAACATAACATTTTCAAAGACAGAAATTTTGATGTCACATTTTGTAACTGGCCTGCTTGCCACAAACACCCCAATCCCTATTTCCATGTATTTCTAATTTTGGAATGTTTTTATTGTACCCTGATACCTTTCTACTCTTTCCATCCCACTCTATACTGGTTTAATCTAGCTCACCACCAAAACTCTTTAAGAAGGACTTTCATATCCTCCTGGGATTCAACTTTCTTTCTTTGCTCTCTAAGTTTCTCAAAATGTATTCTATATGCCATTCTGTCACTAGTGAATTGAAATTCCAAAACAAAATCCTTAAATATATAGCAAATTTCAAATGATGATCAAAAGAGACGAAAGTTAAAGTCCATGTTTTTTTTCACAAAAGAATCCACCTATTTGAAATCTGAAATAATCTTGATAAGTTAATTATAGCCCATAAGATTCATAAATCTTAAACTTTCATGGAATGTCAATCTTATTCCTACACTGTCTTTGAAAAACATTCTCTATTCAACAGAAAGGATAAAAAAGTACTCTTTTATTAAGTTTCAGTGAGAACTGCCAAACATTTTTGGGATTTTTTTTTTATCCTGTTGAATGTTAATTACTGAGGTCCACAAAATGAAACTAAGTCCTAAAATGTGCTTTCTTTAGAGTGCCTGAGCCAAGTTTCAGGTGCCTTAGAAACTAACAGAAATCTGCATATTTTGTAGTGGAGAAAGACTCCTTTTCTTCTGTCTACAAAATGCCTGTAACCTCTTGTCTAGCATTCTTTGTTTTGGGTATATAACTACATGTTTGTTGCCTAGGAGGTTCAAAGAAGATAGGATTATTCAAAAATGACACCAACTTTGTCACTAAATTGCATGTTTCACAGTAAGGTATGTTTCAGTGGAAATCCTTCCTAGTAACAATAAAAATAACCATTATTGGTTTAGTATTTATTAAATGATATACATTGTGCTTTGTAATTTCCAATCTGTTTTGTCTGTTTAGCAATTGTAAATCACATAATCACTGTCCTTATATTACACAACACAAATAAACATTAAAGAAAGATGATTAATTATTTTCCTGAAACTCTGACTCAGTTGCTATGCTATGTTGTAATAAGCCATAAACTCCTGTGTAAAAGAGTATTTTTATTAATATTTCTTTAGAATGATCTTAAATAAAGCACTTCGCTCTTAACAAATGTTGAGAAAATGTTTGTTGCTTTGACTGAATTTTTAATAAGTAAGAGTTACAATATAGCACTGTGTTTTCTGGAATGCAGCTATTACAAATGCCCCCGATTTGCTATCATCTACTAAGACTTGTCAACACCATGATAGGAATGGAAGGAAGATATTCTTTTTTTCTAAACCAACACCCATTTGTACTCAGGCATAGCCTCACACTTTGACCAAATGGAGAAACAGACCTCAATTCACACCAAAAGCACCAAACAGGAAAGCAATGTATTATTGTGAAATATATCTAATCAGAAAAATAATAACTTTGGACTTTGCATTAGTCTTCACATTATTCACAGCACATTTAAAGAAAAAATACATCTAATTCTAAAGGCATTGGCAGCAAGGCAAGTTATTATTTTCATTTCACAAGTAACAAAACTGCCTTACGCAACACCAATGCATATGCAAGGACTTTTGACTAGGTTTCTTGTTCTATTTTCTTTATGTATTTATTGGCATTAAGCTATAAACATCAATCATTCTAGAATTATTATAGTCCTAAGATAGCAAGGGTATAATTATGGCTCTGTTATCATCTTAAGAACCCTATCTTACTTTCATAGACGCAAAACAGTAAGTATGATTTTGTTTTCAAACTTAGAGATTCAATTTGTTCAGAGAAACTCCAGATTTTCATTATACTTTGAATATTAAATGGTCAATAAGGCCATTTGAACTTTATAATGAATATTACATTATTTCTCTAACAAACATTAGAAAAACCCTAACTTCAGAGAATGTTGGCTGCAAGAAGCTACTAGAAGCAAGAGAACATTTCTACCTCCCCATATATACATGATTTAGGAGGGAGAAAGTGTTAGAAATAGTGTTTCAAACGTTCAAACCAAACCAATGAACCTAAGAACAGTCACACAATATGTCAATTGTTTACAGTTCATTTCTTAACTCAGCACCTTATTGAAGAAGCCAAGTTCCATTTTATTATTTATACAATTACTGAATAAGACCAGAGAGGATTTAAGGTTTCGAAGAGGAGGTCTTGATTTTCCTGCAGTAATTACTGTCTGTCACTGAGTTTTATATAGTCATTCATCAAAATATATTGAGCAAAAATTGTGTGCCATGATAGGTTCCTGAGATGCATAATGAATAAGGGATAATCCTTACCCTGGAGGGCTGTCTGAGGAGGTGAAGATTACTACAGTCTAGCTGAATTTCTGTAGTCTAGTAGAATTACTATAGTCTAATAGAATTTATTGCCTTTTCAGGTCTAACATTTAGTTAGAGGATTTCTGAAATGCCTCTAAACTTCAATCCCTTATACTTTGAAAACATTCTTAATATTAAACTGAAAGTATTTTCTTAGTATCTCCTATTTGTCAATCATTGTTCTAATTTTTTTAGTGTATTATTGAATTTAATACTTTCAATAGTCATGGTAGAAAGGTACCATTATTATTCTTAATTTATAGGTAAGGAAATCCAGCAACAGAGAGATTAAAAACTTGTCAGTGGACATTTAATTAATAATTAGTAGGCTTAGACAATGAACTCACACAATCAGAATCCAAAGTCTGTAAACTGGAGAAATGTGTCAGCATGCAACCACTGGCATTGGATGGTGAAGAATTCTAAGATGGGAAGCCTCATAAGGCATTGGAATAAGGGCATATTTCTTTATACGATATGCCCTTTCATGGCCACATCAGAACCATTCTCTTCTCTTTTCTGCTATCCTTAGTTCCCTAGCAGGTGACACACATAGATCACTATATCAGAGTACTCTTTTGATCATGGCTAGTTAGATAGGGCCAGAGGGAAGCACAAGCAAGTGCTTGAAAAGAAGAAAGGGTAATGAAGTCAGACAGTTGACTTTTTGATAGCCCTTATTCCTGTGGGGTTACTTTGAAATGGCTTCTGTCTTGGTTACTCTTTCTCATTGCTGGGACAAAATACATAATACTCAAAATAAAAAAGAAAAGGTTTATGTAGCTCACTAGTTGTGGAGTTTTCAGTCCATAATCAGCTGGCTCCAAGGCAGGATGGCATGGCACAGGGGCAACACTTCAAGACAGCAGCCAGCAAAAGCAGCCAGAGCAAAAGTGGGAAGAACAAGCCTCATCTCCTCCCTTATGTTGTAAGCAGGCTAGCTTCCCACTCCCTAGGGCAAATGGAGCACTCACAAAATAACTGTGCCCTTCTCTTGCACAGAACGAGTATATTTACAAAGTAAGGATCCTGGCTCCCTGCTGAATCTCTTAAACTTCTGACCTTCTCAAATTGACGCCATGAACAATATTCTAGAATGGTAGTGGTTTGTCCTTTACACCCCAGGATGTAGAGCTGTTGGATCCCTTAGTTAAACTTCTAGACTTCTCAAGTTGACATAATATATGAACCATAACATCTTCCTTCCTATTCAGCAACCTCTACATCAACCCTCCCTGTCTCTGGACTTGTAAAATGTCACACTCCCTTCTTTACTCCTTTGGTTTAGGTTTGGTAACTACATCCTGACTTTCATAGAATATGAGTACTGCACTATCCTTAACAATTTCAGTACACACTATTATAAACGCTTCCTCAGATTTTGCTAGTTATACTAACTGAAGTGCCCTATCTATTCCTTCCAGAAAATCAGACAAATGCACTAGTTTTATAAGGCATTAAACGCTAAATGTTTCTGGTTATAACTCAGCTTTAATATTTTAATCTAACTCATCAATATTCTTATCACATAACACTTTTCAAATCCTTAAAGTCATATGAGCTTTTCTTTTTTCTTCGCATACTAATAATGTCATGTTCCTTCTATTGCATATTAACTTGGTATAATCACCCTTCCCTTTCTTATCCTCTCTCTCTCTCTCTCTCTCTCTCTCTCTCTCTCTCTCTCTTCTCACTCATACTTTGCCTCCCTATTTCCCTCTGTCTTCCTCTGCTTCTCCCTCTTTCTTTCTTTTTCTCTATCGGTGCCTCCTATAGGCATAGGTTCCAATGATTGAAAAAAATATTTAATGCAAATTAGAGCCAGAAAAAGACCAAATTTCTCAATTTCTCTCAAATACTCTTGAATAACACATTATATTTTATGTGTTTATGCTTGTACCATGAAGGTGGAGAAGCTGAGCTCTGAGGACCTTAATAGATTTGTCTAAGATGCCACAGTGATAAATGATAGAAACATGCTTTAATCCCACAAGTCTATTGGAATTCTTACCCTGCAGTTAGTACTTCCTTCAGATTTTTACAAGCAATCCAGCCCCAGTCAACATAATCATGCTGTTCAACAGTGGTTCCCTCACATCCCCAAAACACAAGGAGCTACAGTGAAATTTTTAGAGGCATATTAGAAATTATTCATTTGTAGGTCTTTTTCTTTTCCATTTTGTTCACAATGTGTTGTTTTCACCTACTGCTTTTAGGAAACCAAAGGAACCTTCCTGTGATGACCACAATTGTGTCTTTGCAATACCTCAGATTTGAACTGATGAAGCAGCAGTGCCTGTTTTTGGAGAATCTTATTTGAAATCTGTTAGGTTGCACAGCAGCACAATACTAAGAAACACTGGCTTAGGTAATTCAGGTCCTGGGGAAGTTTCACTTGAAACAATTTGAATTGTGAATGTCAGTACCCAGAATTTTCTGTGGGTTTGTGAAGGAGAGAGAACCGAAAGGACTTTTAACAGGAAGCTGGAAGAGGCAGCTTGGTAGGCAGCAGAGCTGTCACTTGCTCTGTTTCCAACACTGTCTGCCAACTCCAGCGGCACAGTTGTTTCCTATTGAGAACAGATTCTGCTCGTTCAGTGCTTGTTTGTGAAGAAAGAGATTTTCAGACAGTCATCTAAAATGGGGCTTTCACACATTCAAAACCCAGCTAAAATCGCCCCCAGGGCACTCAGAAAAGAAGCCAGAAGAACAAAGATCCCAGGTACCCAGCACAACAGATTCACACCCATTCATATTCTAACCATTCACTAGGACACCGAGGTGGTCTCCTTTCCGGAGCATTACTTTAGTTACTCAAGCAGATGATTTTGCATTTAATGTTCAAAATGCTCCTCACAGGCCGGAGAGTTAGCTCTCAAGTGGCACAGCACCTGCCTGGCAATCATGAGGTCTTGAGTTAGATTTCCAGTACCAAAACAAAAACAAGGAAACGAAAAACATGCTCCTCATTCTTTTCCTCATTATCATTACCTACTGTCTTCCATGACAGAGATGCTATTAGTTTTGCAAATCCAGTCATGACAAACCCATGTTTAAAGAATTTCTTATTCTTCAAAACAACTTCAGACCACTTACATGGCTTTCCAAGACCAAACCTCTGACGAAATTTTGGCTTCATGCTTCTCAGAATGATTGATAAGCCCTGAACACATCGCTCATCTGATGTCTCTGCACATGCTACTCACTTCTTCCCTACTTTCCTTTTAGCTTAGTCCACTAGATCACTAAACATCACTAAACTAGATCACTTAGTCCTTCTAGATCACTAAACATCTTTGCTTTTGGACTATTTTTTCCTAGGTCCTCTCCTTCCTGTCCACCTCAGAGCACTTAGGCTTTCTTCCAAAACCACAGTTCACATCTCCATAACATGTGAAATGACATCAAATGCAAGACACATTTTACAAAAATGTGAAGATTAAACAAATGTGCAACCTTGAAGTGATTATTAATACAGTATTATTTATTCTTTTTTCACCTTTCCTATTAGACATTATGTGGATATGTGTTATATCATTCTTTATGCAACTCAACTCCTGTCATGTGTAGGATCTTAGTAAAAGTCTTCTTTCAGTTAAGAAATATAACCTATAATCTCAGCAGCTCAGAAGGCTGAGGCATGGGAATTGTAAATTTGAATCCAACCTGGGAAAATTAGTAAAATTAAAATAAATCTAAAATTAAATCAAAATTAAAATAAGTAAAAAGATCTGGAAATGTAGCTCAATGCAAAAGCTGTAGATTCAATCTCCAGTACCACACACACACATATACATGCATAAATAGACTTTATGGGTGATGAGCTTAGAGGTGTCTCTAGGGTATAAGTTATGATTCACAATAAAGTTAGCAAAGCCAGTCTTTATAGATAACTCCTAAAATTTTAGGGCTGAACATAGGAAATGCAAATTTTCCCATTAACACTTTTTAAAACTTCAAATAAAATATTTTTTAAATTCTGAACGACTTCATTGTGTAAAGCTATGTATGAGAGGGCTCTTAAAAATATACATTGTTTAATATGTTATTATAAGTTGCTAGTATGGAGGTCTTAAAGAGTCACCAGCTCAGAATAGAAAATGATTCCTAAAGTAATATTTCCTGGAAAGTGGCAGAGTGGTTAAAATACAATACTTGTATCTCAGAGTTTTCAGTTTTATGTGCTTTACCTTCTTCCAGTGTTCTCCCAAAATGAGAGGTCTAGAAGAGATCCATAGAAATAAAAAGCACAAAGCAGTACAAAGTCTCATTCTGCCAAAATGATTTTCTTCCTTATTCCATTTTTAAAAATCGTATCAAGGAGACCTTGTCCCTTTGGTACCATTCTGTCTTACTTACACTGTCTAAGTTCCCTTTACACCAAAAGGAAAATAAGCCTTGGGCTCCACTTGCTGGCAGGCAGGACAATCTACTTTGTTTTGATGACCCTATGACATATTTATTTTTAGACGATATTGTAACTATACAACAATTTTCTCTTACTATTAAAAAGATCCCATGCCATTTTCTATTTAAACATATTTGACTTTTGAAATGTAGAATAAGTAAGAAGAAAACTTTGAGGCAAATCTTAGTACCATGTGTTCAAAAGTAAGAGAGAAAATCTTGCAGGTCATGAAAGAAAATTTCAAGTAATGAAAAATGACAAATGATTTACCATGATGGCAACACAGTAACTAAGTTTGTAAACTGCTTCTTCTGGCATGAATTTACCACTGCTGATTAGCTTATCCTTACCAGCTCAGGAAAGGAATGCCATTTTAGTGGTATAGTTTGAAGTTGGTTAAAGGCACAAAAATTTTCAAACTTTATGTGGCTAACCCAGATAACCCTGAAGAACTATATAAAAATGAAAATATCATTTTTTATTAGCTGGGTAATTTTTCCATACATCACAGATACATGGCTGAAGCTTAAATATCTGTCTTCCTCTCACCCCTAAGTAAAACTGTGAGATGGTAACCTGCAGCAGAAGCCCCATGATACAAAAACTCAAAGTCATGAGCAGCCTACTTAGCTAACATTAGGAAAAAATATACAGACACGCGTCATACATATGAGAAGCAGAATATTCATGAATGAGGAGAGTCATCCACATGTGATACAAAAAGGAAGAATGCCATTCTATTCATAGAGACATTTATTTAAGTTATGCTAGGATAATTTAATTAAGTAGAATATACTCATATAGTACTGATTAAGTCTCAGACACCTAATCTAAGTAGCTTCAGATATTTACTTAAACTTAAAAATCATGAGGCTGATGTTACTAATATTTGCAAATAAGGAAACTAATGCACAATTAAGTAACTCACCTACAATCACACAGCTAGTGGGAGTAACACTCAGACACTCAAGCACCAGAGACTGTACTCTAAATCACTAAACCAGGATCCATCTGATTATCCACTGCCATTCTTCCTCAGAAAGGAGGTGTGTACAGAGGTGCAGAATTGTCCCTTCAACCACAACCAGCAGTAATAAGAGGAAGAGAGAGAGAGGGCTCTATTTCATTAATCCACAAGTGTGCATTCTGTAAACCATGGGATTCAGCAATAAACCTCACTATATGTCACTAATGTCATGAACTCCCTCTAAGCATCAGGAGCTTGTAATCATTTACTAAATATTGTCTTGTTTAATAAGACACTGTTGCTATACACAACTTCCAGTTCTTAGTTTAAACTCAGTTACAGGAACAAGTTTAGATGTGTACTAAGTAATAGGCTCTTGAAGAATTCATATCATTTTATTTACAAGACGAAAGAAGATTACTCTAGACAACTTTTATGTGCAAGGGACACAACACTACTTCTCTGATTATAGATCCTCACCACATATTAGAGAATGGCACCCATCCTTGCAGAACATTGCACCAACTCAGTATTTTCAATTGAGCTTTATAAAGACTGTTCCCTTTTTCTGTGTCTGGAAGTTTCGAAGAATAAACCCATAAATGGTTAATGTGTCAATTTTAGTCAAACTAATTGTTCCCTTTTCAAAGTGGATGAAATATAAAACATACAACATGCCCATGAATGGTCTCCTTAATAGCGCCCTACTGGTGACTCAGCCATGACTTCTATTGCTTCTAAGTTGAACCTTGGACAGTGAAAGAGCCAGATGAATCCTGGAAAATGAGATCCCATACTGTTGGATCCAGGCACGTCCAGCAGCTACTCTCTGCTTGATCTCTTATCAGTGGAGTATCTGACGATTAAAGAATGGCTCATATCAGTTTGAGTGCTTCCTATGTGCTAGAATTTGTCAGAGGAACTTTAACATGCAATTCAAACGTCTTTGTACTTTGGCTGTTGTAGAGCATATACATACCTTTTCTCTAAGTCTTGCTGCTGATTTCCTTTTTCCTTCTTGCTCTGTGGGGCCCTTCCTGATCAACTAGTCAAACTATTCCATACTGTCCAATAATCCACATATATTCTTCAGTCTACTTTTCTTCCCACAGAATGTGGATATTCACCAAATTTCTGCCCATTGGAAGTGTTTTCTCTAACTTGTATGTTTCAGGACCACCCTGAAAGTCCACAGTACTCTGAAAGTCCTTCTTTTTTTTATGTGCACGTATACAATGAACTAACTCCTACATGAATCAAGTTGAATTTTTTTCTTTGCTGAGTGTCATAACAGTCTACTCCTGCAGTTATAGATGTTACTCCAGGAAGATTATTGATTTAACACTGGTTGATGAAATTAGATCGTATCTATCTCCTCAGGCAGCCTAGTAGTTCTCACTAGGCTTATGCTGATCCAAAATGTAGTGCCTTTTCATCTTGCAAAGGGAATGTTATTACATTCTTCAGTGTTATAATCATCTGATGTAAGAAGGTGTCTTAGGTAAATTTTCCCTTGTTGCTAAGATAAAACACCAAGCACCTAAAGTTAAGGGGAAAAAATTTATTATTTAGATCTCAGGTTGTAAATTTTTCAGCCCATAACTGGCTAACTCCAGAGTAGGGTGGCTTTGCAGAAGAGAACAGTTCATAGAAGGCAGAAGACACCAAAGTCAGTGATCAACCTTGACAACATCATTTTGTCCCTTTTATACTCTTTCTAGGCTGCTGGAATTAGTCATAACCAAACCAATCAGTGAACTGATCACCATCAGTAATTCCAGTATCAAACACTCTAGATTTAGCCACCTCCGATAAAGCCATATGACTGCATGGGGCTTTGGGGGAACATCTAGATACAAACCATAGCAAAGGGTCAGCCTTTGTACCTCTACATCTAATAGTCATTGGAATCAGACTGCCCTTGAGGAAGAGAAATACCTATTATGAGGCAGCTTCCCAACTTCTGGGTGAGGGAGAGCTCTAGAGAGACTCATTTTTGAGTTGTCAACAATCAATACTAGTAGGCAGCTGAAATAGTGGACCCTTAGTCATGAAGAGTAATATTTATGGTATTCTACAACTTTTACTGTGCATGTTAAATGACAGCAGGAAAGAGATTAGATCTATAAAATTTGTAACTCTAAGCCCTATTTGAGTCTATTCCATTATGAATTTTTCATTAGTATACTGAAAAACTTCTAACTACACGTGGCTCACTATTGACATAACAGACATAAATAGAGAAAGTCCCAAACTGCTTTAATTTTCCTCCCCAAAACTTTTAGGTGTCATAAGCAAAAATGACCCCTAAAGCAAAATGCATTAAACTCTTTCATTGTCAAAATGAGAAACTAACACAAAGGAGAAATAATTTATTCACTGCTGATAGATATTCATTTTCTTTATAAATTTAAAATAGCAATTATTCCTACTCATAGGTTGTAACCACTTGTAGAACTTAAACTATATAGTTTGACAGTGTATTTTAAATTGTATTTGATCCAAGAGCAAATAACTATAATGCCTTTACTTTAATGCCTTTATATGTTCAAGCCATCATACATCCATAATTTTGGTTTCTAAATTCTTTACAATTTAAAAATAAAAGATCACTTATTCATTTACTTAGTTAATACTATTGAATACCTTTGCTGTACTAGGTACAATGCCAGGCTGAAGAAAATTAAACAGGAGAGCAAACTTGGTTTCACAGAGCCTGCAGACTGATTCATCAAAAAATCACAAAGTAAATAAAAGCAGAGATTGACAGAAGGTGCTCTGAAATAGAATACTGTTCCCATAATGTGCATTATAGAGAAATTAATTTAATCATGAAGGTTTTAGGAGATCTTGATAATGTGATGTATATGGCCTGGGTATATGAAGTATTAATAATATACTCAGTAAGTGGAGAATAATATTCAAGGAAGAAGAAACAATACATGTGGAGACTCTTTGACAGAAATAGGGTGCCACACATGAAGGATTAAAATGTTGTCCTGGCTACCTGGAGAGACCATTGAGCATTACAGAGCTTCAGGAAATGCAAGGGCCAGATTCTACAATCATGTTCAGGATAGAAAATTGTTGAATTGTTTTATTCAGGAAAGGACATAATAAGATTTGCGTTTTAAAAAGGTCCCTAATTGCCCTTTGATGAATGGATTGGAGGAAGACAAGACTGGATGACAACAGTGTTATAAGCAATGCATTTGATCTGATGAAAGAAGATAGTATTAATTAGCCTAGGCTTGTGGAACAAGAGAAAAGTAAGTGGATTTGATTAGTGTTTAGTCAGCAAAATTGACAAATCTTGATGCTGACCTCCATATGGGAGAAAAGATAACAAGATAACTTTCTAGGGCTTTGGTTATCACAAATGAATGAAAGTAGTGATAGGATATATAAATGTGAGCATTTCCAAGTAAAACGTGATTAAACAAACCAAAACTCTATGAATTTAGAGATTTTTTGACATTATGAGCCTTAACTTTTGTATTGTCTATCTTTTAAGAAACTGATGAGATTTATAAAATCTCTGTCCTTACTGAAGCACTTTCTCATTCTCTTCAAATTTTGCATGCATTTTATAGGTCAGCTTTATTCAAATAAATAGCATGGTATTTATGTAGACAATTAATTTGAGGCTGAGAATTTTTACTACATCTTTATACTATACTGTGAATACTTGTCTCACCTGCATAATGCCCTGCAAAGTGAGAAAACAAAGATGACTTTGTATAATTACTGTAACTCTTCCTGCACTGCATTTTACTTTGGTTAGCAAATGAGTACTTAGTGGACACTTCCACAACTTTCCTAGTCCTCATAAGGAATCACAAAATACAAATCTTCCTGTGGAAACCCATACCCAAGCATATCAATCCTTAATGATAGAACCCAACACACAAGGGTCATTATGGCATTACTATCAAGAAAAAAATACAGCTCTCCTTTTCAGCAAAACTGCCTTCTGCTCTTCACACTTGAAGCTTCATGTATCCCTAGGGAAAATAAAATATTTCATTCCCCAGGGAAAAAGTCATTTGGATGCAGCTGCATTTAAAATATAACTGCTGACTTAGGATCTGATTCTATGATGAAAATTTTGCAAAAAATACCATATATAGTAATTATATACACTACATACTCTATACACATGAGACATAAATGATGTGCCAAATCAGCTCTTATGGCAATCTGGAAAAATGAAAAGAGAATATGTGCTTAAATCCTGGGTGGCAGGCCAACAGGAAAGTATTTTAAAGAAAAAATCATACAGAAGGTGGTACAATGTCAATTTCTTTAAAAATTCACTTAAAGTGGCACAATAAAAAGCAAATAAAAGAAAATGAAATAAAATTTCACAATGAACTGATATGAACTTAATTATCTTTTAGGTCTTTAAAATAAATTTGATTCTTTCAAAAAGTTTCATCTACTTCTCACAAAGATAATAACAGCACCAAATTTATACTGAGGAATTACTATATTCAAGTACAATAAAAACTTCACATACATTATCTATTTAATTTTCAGAACTGTACCATAAAATAGATGCCATTAAAAGACACATTTGAATAAAGAATGAACTGAAATACAGAAATATTGAATAATTTTCCCAGAAGATTTCATTATAAGATCAAATGACATGATCATATCTAAGGATGTCTGACTTAAACCACACATCACACAAAAATGAAAATAATTATGCATACTTAATATTCAAATTATCTGTGCTTCTTAACCGTTATAAGTACATAAATACTGAATATGTATGTTGACTCATTAAAAACTACATTATACATATCTAGGCAAGACCATTGTATTTGGAGAGCATAGGAAAAAAACAAACAAACAAGAAATATGCAAGTACAAAAGCAAGTTAATGTCAGTCATGTTATAATCATATCTTTGATAATGAGATAAATTAAATAGGAAATGGAAAAATTCCTCCAAAAATGGCCTACCTATTTATTAAAAACACTGACCTGAAGCCTTTCAAAAGAGTAATAATACACAAATTTTAAACACAGCCTCATATAAAAACCTTTTTCTTAGTGGATCTCAGCATTTTGCCTTTCACAGCGAGTAGGAAACCTAAACTATAGACATAATGAGAGTATATACTTAGAAAATGGATGTAAAAATGTTCAAAAATCTTTTATTCAATATCTAAAACATTTTAAAACATGAACTCATTCATATATGTTGCATAATCATTTCTAGAAGTTCTTAAACTGTAGTCAGATAAGATTCTTTTGATCTCCTGAAAAAACATTTCAGAGAAATGAAGAGGCATTCATCTCATTCCTATATTTCTTTCTCCTTATCAGATGTCACACTTAGCTACAAATAAAACCTCCAACTTTTCCATAGTCTCTAATGCAGAAATAAATGTTTCTCAACTCACCCATTAAGTTGACACAAAATCAAGTTTTATATTGTTACTTTCAGAACCCATGTCTAAGAGGTGCTTCCAGAGGAGCTTAGAAAATATTTCCATTTGAAGAAACAAGTTTGTCTTTTAGTTCTATCCTTTAAAAATATACATGATAAATGACTGCTAGCATTCCAGTGTATTAACATGTAAAACAAATTGTTGATACTATAGCCATATGCTATCGATATCCTAATATCATATTGAAATCATAAATACTCATATCTTTATGCCCATGTCATTGCTTTTTGGATGATCAAGAAAGCACATTCCTAAACAATCTTCAGCTATGTGGTCATGATGGTCTCCTGACTGCTCAGTCATGCATCTCAAGGTATTTGTGACCAGAAGCATGCAGATCCCCTTAGCTGATTCAGTTTGCAGCTTGTTCAGAATCGTTATCGTGGTTTCATCAACAACATTTAGATGCTCTGAAAAGGGTAGAGCTAAAAATAAAATCATGCACACTCTGCTTTCCATCCTATTCTGTTGGGCAGTATTCATTTATATTCATACCAACTAAATTACAGTTTGTTACACCATTGCACTCACCTCTACACTTTTTTGTGCTATTCACTGCTATTTTGCTGCTATCTCCTATTTCACCAATTATTACCACTCTTTCCTATACAGATAAAACTGCAGAAAGATCATGGACCTAACTATGTGTGACAACTGTAGCTCAGTTTTTAAAAAAAATCTAGTACACTCAAATTCAATCTCATCAAGATAATGTTAGAAAGAAATGGATCATTTAATAAGACTCATAATCCAACTATTACTTTCAGAAGGAAGCAGCCTGATTAAATAAAGTAAAGCCTTGTCCAGTCAGTCTGGCAATCAATATTGCCATAGCTGTTTACTGAAATGGACACTATTACCCCAATTTGCAGAGCAAACAAGAGCAAGAGAATTTAGGTGACTTGCTATGGTCAAGAAAAAATTAAGAATAAATCCTCATCTACTTTACTCAGAAATGGGTGTTTCTGGTCATTTTATTACAGTATTCCATCTCTTAGAGGCTTTCCTGTGAAGCTCAGATTCAGCTGCACCCATAGCTGGGATGTCCTTTCCTTCACATCTCCACTCACGTGCTGTCACTTGGTAGGCATATTCTCTCCTGTTTCTAGTGGTTCTTTCCACACAAGGAGTCAGATTAATGTGAATACTGGCTTCTATCTGAGGAAGTAGAGTAACTTCTCTAAAACATTTTGGAAGAATAACTACTATCAGCTTGTCTTTATCCTTTTTTATTAGGATTTTATCCTTCCTTTACAGCAAGACCTAATCTCAGCCTAAGTTTTACCTCTGCAGCCTGTTCACATGAAGAATTGTGCCAATTTCTAAGCTACTAGAATGTCTGAGTTGGGTAGATGCTATGGTTTATATCTAAAATTCACCCCCAAAGCCTTGTGTGTTTGGAGGTGACTGGATCAGAGGGGTACTGTTCGCTTCATTGAATCCATCTGTTGATGAATTCAGTAGTTGAATGTGCTGTTGAACGTAAGTCACTGAAGACAAGGTGTGGAAAGGTGCATTTTTGTGACTAGTACCTTCTTTCTGTTTGTTTCCTGGCTCTTGTGGATTGAGCACCTTTTCCTCTGTCATGCCCCTGTGCCATCCATTCCCTTTCTTGGAACCATCAGACCACATACTGAAACTGTAGGTCAGAATAAACCAACATTTTTAAGTGGTGGTTATGTGACAAATATCAGCAAGAAGAAAAGAACTAAGGCAGTGTTATGGCTTGTGTCTGAGGGTCCTCACAAAGAGTCATGCAGTCATGGAGGCAGCTGAGTCTAGTGTTTGGGATTGGTTCATTGTCTAGTGCTGCACTGGTGGTGTGAGTACACTATCTCTGTACATTCAAGAGATGAAAATTAAAACCTGTCCAGGGTTGGGTGCCAGCACACAGTATAAGTGAAGGAAGGAGGCAGAGGCGTGCCTTTCCCCTTTGTACCCTTTTGCTATTGAAGCTTTTGGAATCTGCAGCAGCTGTCATGTTGCCTGTCAGCAATGCCACCCTGCCTTGAAGCCAACAGATTATACACTTAAATCTTCACAAATTGTAAGATAAATAAACTTCTCCTTCCTTTATTTTGAGAGTCAGGATTTTGTCTCAGCAATGGGGTAAAAGTGACCACGTAAGTATGGTTGATTCCAGGGATCATTGATGTTAAACTGTATTCCAACCTATTATCTTAAGTATTTATGGTTCTGTATTGCTTTAAATTTTATTTTTTTCATTTCTTAGCTTTTTCAAATAATTGAAAGGTACAATTTGGTGGCTCTCCTATAATCCCAAATTCACCTAAAAGATTTTCCCAACACCAAGTCAGAAATCACCTATTGCTTCCCTGTTTCTTTAATACTTTGTATTTCCATACTAGTTTTTATAACCAGTTCATTATGTTAGCTGGAAATTCTACTTCCTATGTGAAATTCCAGATGATTAGAGCTATCTTTTATTCTTTTATTAGTGTATTTCCAAATGGAGTCTAATGCACCGCTTTGCAGACAATAGTTTGTTGAATTGAATTGAATTGAATTGAATTGAATTGAATTGAACTGAATTTATAACTTTACCCTTTCCCATTTTTACTTTTTTTTTTAGTTCTGTGGTTGGTTAAAAGATGTAGGAGATATAAATTCCAACTTCTCTTCTCCACAATAGGCCACTCTATGCAATGATTAAGGACCAGTGGAGAAGCTATAAAATTGCTAACCTTCTGAGTGGCAGTCAAACAGTTAACATATCCCATTAGAATTGTCTGTTTGCTTCTCCTCCTGTTTATTTTGATTATTTACCTTGAGCTTCCTCTCATGATGAGGACATCATTAAGACTGGTATAAAATTAAGAGAAGGAACGTTCAGTCTTAAAAGTGATTAAAATCTCCCGTAGTTGAAGCTGAAGAAAATTTGGGAGCTCAGCAGCCTCTAAATTTATTCTACCCAAGAGGGAACATAGCATTTTTAATTGAAAATAAAGTAGTGTTTTGTAGCTTATGATTTCATTCCAAATGTACACAAGCATGACAGTGTTTCTGAAGCAGAGATTTTAACACCTAGCATTTTAAAGCTTGCACTTATTACTGAAGCACTCAGTAATCTTTACAGATGATGCAATGACTCATTAGAGTTGACAGAAAACATCAATGATGGAGTTTCTGGATTCATAAGTATATTTGTGAAGGGTGGATTCTGTTCATTAAGAATTGTTCTTTATTTGAAACTTGTTCTATAGCTAATCCTAATACAGTTTATGCATGTACTAATAATTGATCCTTTCATGCATCCATGCCTCAATATATTCAAGAGCTTATACTGATCACTACTGTTAGGCAAAAGTCAACAGAGGGTACTACGCACACATAAATAATCATGTTTTCATTTAAGCAGTCTTTCACAATGACTTACGAGAAACTATTGGAGTAACTCTTGTAAAAGGTTATGTAGTCCGGATGCTAAGATATGATAAAAGAGGGACTTTAATCAGTCTGGAACCTAAGAAAACTTTCTGAAAGAGATTAAATCTTGGCTAAACATGGAGATATTAGCAAGAGTTATTCATATCAGAATAAAACAGTGCAAAATATTTTGATACTACAGAATTTTTTTTCTTTCTTCCTTTTTATCCGTACCGAGGATTGAACTCACAACTGCCTGCTGAGCTAAATCCCCAGCCCCTGATACTATGGACTTTTTAATAAACAGGAATATTTACAATTTTTTTGGTTTAAGATAGTGTGTGAGTAGTGCATTTGTTTGCTTATAGTAAAGTCACTTTCAGGCCTTGCTTCTGAGCAACGTAACCATTTTTTGAAACACCAAACACAGAAATTATAATAATCTACATATTACTTCAAACAATATATAATAAAGGATATGCAGATAGGGACAAAAAGTAAAACATAAAAAATGTAATCCTATATCTATTAAAAAATAATTTAAGCCAAGTTAATATTTGAGTTACTTTAGTGAATCCCTTATTCAACTTTATGAGAACTGTACTGTCCTCTTCTTTAAAGTCTTTGTGCTGGTCTTCTCATCATGCTTTTGCCCTCCACCCTCTGCATATGAAGGGCTGCATAGCAGTGTTCACCTTATCTTCAAGCATCAGTTGCTATGTATTGAAAGAAACACCGAAAGGGTGAGTGAGAGTCAGCCTTCTGTCCTCTACAAGCTTCACCTATCTTGTTAAGGAATCTGTTAGTATATGGCTGGTTTTAGAGAGATTCTCTTCCAACTTCACATGTTGAGGTTCTATCTATCAGGCTAAACCAAACCACTGGTAAGGAGGGTAAATAAAGGTGTGAGATCAAAACTAAATATGTATTCAGTGATTGCAAACTATGCTTTTAAAAGTGCTGTTTGGGTTGTACAAGTGGCTCAAAAACCTTTTATAGTCTCCTCTAATTTTTAGCCTTAGCCTGCTATGCCACAGCATAGCAGAGGACCCCTCATCCTGTCTGTGACTACAGTGATGGTCCATTGAGAGAAAGAACCATCTTATTCATTTCAGTTGTTTCTCCATTCAGAACGGTATCAAATCTAAAACAGACACTGTCAAAACTAAAGTATATGGTCAAGGAAGTTCCTCATTTTGGACAATCATTTCAATAATATATTTGATTTGATTATAAATACAGCAGAAAAATAACACTTCGGTGTCCGACGTATATACATTTATTTGTGTTCTACAGGCTCCAATAGTAGTCTTAGAATCTCCACTAACAAACTGACTAACAAATAAGAATAATATCTGTTACTAGGGCTTTGAAGAGATTTCCTATCAGCACCTCTTGTGCTGTGTTATGCATTTATTTTCATGTTATTTACACAGATGGATAAGAAGCTCTTGGAGAAGTGAATATTTAGATACCCCAGCATGTATGATGATTTCTGATATAAAGAATGAACTTTTAGCTCATCACTTTAATAAAAAACCAAACAAAAACATATTTCTCTAGAAAAGAGCATCAGAACTCTATTGCCCTGTTTAGTCTTAGGTGCTCTCTGGGTTCTTTGTGTCACTGCTCCACAGCCTCTGTCTCCATGCCAGAAGCAGTACAAAATTCTGAGTAGGTAGAAAAAAAGCAGAGCTGTAGTTCAGAAAGTGATCTGCAAGTGCTGATTCCAGATGAGCATGAAAACAACAGCACTTTAGGTACTCCGAGGATCAGCGCCAAGAGAAGTTAGCGAGTGGCCAAATAAAGTGTCAGCAGTTGTATTTGAAGTACACAACTATGCACCTGTAGCCACATAAGCCCATAATTAACGATGCTGTAGTTCATATTTACACTGCTTTTTCCACTTCTTATATGCTTGTATCATGGCAGTTCTTCGGTATTTTTTATATCTCATATACCTCAGTCGTTCTCTGCTAGTCTTTAACTCCTCAAAACCATGTTGAGTTCTCTTTCATTGATTATATTGTTCTTTGTGACACTAAGTTCATCAAAGTATATAGAAGTTTCCTATAGTAATCTTTTATTAACTCAATTAAATTTTAACATTTATCCACAGCGTTCAAAATGTAAGACAATGCTTAATACAGAATAGAAATATTAAATAAAATAAGGAGGAAAGTTTTGATTTTACACATAAGAGAAATATTGCAGTCTTTTTATTATCAGAATTAACAGCTACTAGTATCCATTCATTTAATAAATGTTTATCCAGTGCCTATGAACTGTCAGGCACTGTATTAGTTACTGTGAGCACTGTGTTATTTTGTTCTTTTATTTATAGTAACCTTGTCATTCAGTATATCTTTAAATGGGTAACTTTTATATTTTAACATTACTTACAACAATAACAGCATGTAGATGATATTTTCAGCTAACATTAGGCCAATAATGAAATATGTCTCAAAGAGATTAGTCAGTTTTTCAAGGTATAATATTCTAACAAGATGAGGAGCTGGAATCAAACCCAGAACTGCCTGATTGCAAAGCAATTATTCTTTTAGTATGCTTTGATAAATATTTAGTTACAATTAGTATAATTTTCACACCTGGTGAAGAAATATAGTAGAAAGATCATGTTCTTCTGTGATGCGTTTGACATTAGTAAGTAAAATATTTAGATAATTTGTTTCCATGGGAACTTTTCAATATAACTGAAAAAAATATTCTCAGGATACATGAAAAAATCTCCAGCTAGATTGGTAGATATATCTCACTAAGATATAATTCATTATAAAATCAAATAGACCTTATTAAAATGTAAGTCATACTTTTGGTCAATATTTTATGATTGCTATAGACTTTTGTACTGATATTAATAGAATGTACTTCTAAGCTTTTATCAGGGCCTCCTGGCATTAGAATATCAGAAAAGATCCTTTCATTTTCTACTTGGCATCATAATGATAGCTACTTATGTATTCATATACCCCAGTTCAGGAAATAAGATGATTTAAAATTAAAGAAAATTGAAAGAAAAAAATGTAACAACTAGACATTAAAATTGAAGCTTTATACATCATTTAGTGCCTGCAGGATGTCTAGTTAAGTATGGAAGAATGTAGTTCTAAGGGTAAAGTAGGAGCAAAATAGAGGCTAGATACTGGCAAGTAGCAAGAACTTGTACAAATGGGGAGGGGAACAGGAAGGAGGAAGGGGGAAATGAAAGAAAGGAAAGAGATATTTAAAAGTGAAAGGAGGAAAAATTGGAAACAAGGCCTTTATAAATGGGGAGAGTAAGAAGGGTTGAAGGAGGAGAGGGAAATGGGGAAAACGAAATGATATATTATGTACAGTACAAATCTCCCACGATGAATGTGATCGTTATGTGTGTCAATATGTATTAATAAAAATATTTCCATTTAAATCCAATATTGAAGAGAAATCATTATAGTTTCCTTTTATAGACTTACTGTACTTGTCACACCACCCTTATCACTTCAGACAAGACTTTTCCTAGCCATCCCGTATTTGGTTCTTTCCTGAAAATTAATATGTATGGAAATAAGTGTATATACAAATGTGTGTAATAAAGAGAAGGAAAGGTTAAAATGAAGTAGAAGCTAAAATGAAATATTTGGGACTTTAGAAAAAGCTTACAGTGAAAGATCGTAATTGTAAGCAGAGTTCTGGATTTGACTCTCACTATGATTATGATTTCACTATGATTATGATTTTAAAACCTCGATAGCTATTGAGGTAAAACACAACTTAATGTTTGTAGAGTTTAGTGTTTTACTGACTTTGCAGACCTGAAGCTGATGTTCCTATCATCTATTCAGAGGATAACAGTATGCAATGCAGCATCTATGTGGGATCTCCTTTAGAGCTGATAGTCATTGTTGATTTCATATTGTCTTGTTTTGAAGTCTTGTATCATTTTCATTGTTTTGTTGGGTTGAGTTTTATTCTGTTGTGTCATGTTTGATTTTATTATATCCAGTAGCATAGACAGTTATTTCAAAGATAAGATATATTATGGTAGCCATTTTGGATTTACTATTATCTTGCTTTCAAGTCCTTTACTGCATTCATTGTTTTATTTTTATTGGTTCTTTTCTGTTCTGTTTCGTTTGATTTTTACTATGTTTTGAAGGTATGGGCAGCAGTTTTGAGTTTGTCAAGAGACATTATGGTGACCATTGTTGATTTCCTATTGTCTTGATTTGAAGTATTACTGACATTGTTTTGTTTTGATTGATTTTATTCTGTTCCATTTTGCTTGGTTCTATTCTCTTTAAAAGTTACAAAAAATATTTTAAAAGATATTTATTATTGTTATCATATAGAACATAGCAATACCAATAGTTAACTAGCAAGAGGATTCTGACTGGGTAATAAAATAATGTTGGTGTAGGGGCTTTTGTAAATATAAAGCATCATACAGATATATACACATCAGTTGAATTGAACATTCTTATTTTTCCTAGAATAATGGCATAGAGATACATTTAGATGTAGTGTATATATAATTCACTGTCTTCTCTCTTCTCTAGATAGATATCAACACATATTTTAATGATGATATTACCTGAACGAATTTCCCACCATGATAGAATTTTGATTTAGAATGATACCAGACCCTAATTTAGATTGGCACTGTGGGTGGGGAATAAAGAGGGCTTTGGGGAGATGTTACACCACATAAATGTAGGCCAGATGAAATATGGGGGATAGTATTGGGCTGAGAAAAGAAGTAGCATTAACAGTCAGAATAAATAAAAACTTCAGAAGCATTAAGGTAGGATACTTGTCTGATGGCTCTACTAGAGGAAATAAAACTTAAAGCTATACCTAGGGAAAGGCAAAATCTAGGCAGTGCCATGAGAATGTCAGATGATAGGAAAAATATGAACGCAGTTTGCAGAAGGATCTCTTCCAGCTGAGAAACTAGGTGGGCTGGTGTTTGTGAAGATACTAAAGCAGGATGGGGAGCATGGACAGGGGATTTGAAAGGAGGAGGCAAGTTTTGTGAAAAGCATAGCACTTGTAGGTTATTTACTTCATGTTCTCGTTTTTTACTGTGGATTTGAAGATCATTCTATTGATGCTGATTTTGAAATTTACTTGTCTCCAAATCAGACATCTCTGCATATGCTACAAATATATCTTTTCTGCTGTCTTTTCAATATCTCAAATTGGAGATTTAATAAATATTTTAAGTTTAACCTATTACTACAGATAACTTGATCTGTGCCTCTAAAGGAGGCACCATCGCCTCAATTGTGTCCCTACCATATGAAATATTTCAGCTTGCCATTTATTATTCTCCACTTATTCTCCAATTTTAAAATGTATTGTGTTTACCTTCAAATGTATATCCAATGCAATGAATTAGTATCACCAACATTTTCACTTCTTAATTCTATGCTAACACTGTGCCTTACTTGGTTTGATATATCAAGTTTCCAATTAATCTAATTCCACTTTTTATCATCTGTACTATATTTTCCCCAGAACAGTTGGAATAACCAACGTCAATCAATTACATAAATATCAGTTAAAACATTTAAATGATTGCTCAACAAATTTAGGCTTGAAAGTCAAATGTGATCAATTTCCTTTCTAGTCTTCAAAATAACTTCCTAACACTTTTTGCTTTATTAAATTTTAATCCCATTATTTTTCATTCTATTGTTACAAATGCTTATTTTTTATCAGTGCCCTTGTATTTCCTACTTTACCTGTACAGAATATTCTTTCCCCAGAACTTAACAAGAATACTTTTTTTCCTCATTTTTCAAGTCTCAATTCAAATGTTTCCTACTTAGGATGCTCTTTCCTTACCATCCTAGCTATGGTAGCACAATTCCCTCAAACATTATCATCTAATCTTGTTCATTTTACTCTGTTGTATTTCAACATATTATATTTCTACCTAAATTTATTATATAGGTGTATCTATTTGATTTTTCCTACATTATACACTTAATAGAGTCCCATAAAAATCAATGCTTTTAAAATATATTTTCTGTTATCTACTATACTAAAACCATTCCTCTCCAAGACTAGATTGTTATTGATTTTTTTGTGTTATATTCCCAATAAAGTTGCATGACTCTGCTTAGCATTAAAGAAGTGCTATATTCCTACTACCTAGACAAGTGCTTGACATATAAAATCATATATTAGTTTTTAGCTGCTGAAGATTTTGTTCTATATTCAATTTTCATTTATCCAAACTTGATGTTGAATCTTACAAAGGAACAGAAAGATTTGTTTTTAAATTTTAACTATAAAGAAAATCATACAGTAAGTTGATTTCTAAATAAGTTTTTAAAGATAGTCTAAATATTAATGAGTTTTAAGACAGTGCCAAACTGGCAGACTCATCTAATAAATCCATGCATAGGTTATTGGATCATGACCAAGGAATCACTAATATGCTTTAGCATAGAGAAAACAGACAAGCAAGGTAAATCAAAATTAACAAGTACAAAATAAAATGCAAAAATAATAGAAGGTGGCTGTGTGCAGAGTTCACTTAATATATCGTTAAGCACAGTTTTCCCAGGTCACAGCATAGTGGGCTGACTTCTTGATTAAGGCACCTAGTACAAGCAAAGTAATCAGGAAATATCGCCTATACCTCACCAGGGGCATTGACAAAACCATTAATGAACCACAGTGTGAAATTAATGTAATGCCTTGTGGGGATAATGATCCTCTGAGACACACCCGTGGAGGCATTATAACTATGACTCATTGTCAGTAATTGTTAGAAAAGTGCCTTCAAAGTAGCATAGAATTTTATTAATAACATAAAGCTGATAAGTGCTGGAAAGGAAAGATCTTTCTTTATGAATTAGGAAACAAACCATTTAAGGAAGTAATGAATTCTACATCACTGAAAACATTCAAAATGAATAACTGCCTGAAGTGTCAGTAAATTTAAGACTATTCAGTTTAAATACCAGCAAACTATAATTTATCAGAAATAGTGAAATATTCAAAGAATTAAAAATAGAAGTTAGAGGCAAAAAAGAAAAGAAAACAAATCAAGGATTCAAGGAAACAAAGAAAAAAATACACAGTTCTTTAATTCATGGGGATCACAAATTAGTGGTAGTGCACACAGATAAACACCTGAATATTCCTGGCCAATTATGATTAGAGAAAACTTCACTGCCAGCTATATACCAAAGCATCACAGCAAAATTATGAAAAAAAAATAATTCATTAGTGAGAGAGAAGAGAAAATGAGTAATAGGAAGTATTTTTAATACAAAAATATATCCTTCATAGATAGGTAGGATTTTTAAAAAACAGCCACAAGCATTTTTCGATAATTGGATGGCTGATAACATTTGTGATGGTTCCCACATAGCCATGTAGCTATGTTGCTCACTCTCCCATATATTTTGATTCTCATAATTATATCCAAAGTAATGTGTGATTACAGCTGTTTACTTTTTAAAATATGAATTATAGTTCATTATTTTTACTGAACACTTTCAAGATTAGATTGATATTATTTGTTTGTTTTTGTAATTTTCCCAAGAAAATTGCATAAGCCTGTTTGCCATCTCCTAGATTCATTCTCCTTAACTCAGCCAATCTGAATGTCTCCATAAACAAGTAAAGATTTACAGGAGAGTGTGTTATTAATTTCATGTCCTGATTCTCAGTTTACTTAGATTAATGGATTGAAACAAAATAGTAGTTATAAACTCGAAATTAGGCTAACAACAGTATAATATTGCTGATCTGTGTGAATGCTGGATTTTTTGTACAGAAATATGTGGTAGTATACTTGGTGGCGGCAATTTGTATCATCTAAGAAGTAATCAGCAACTGCCATAAAAATGATCAGATTTTACAAATAGGACACTACTAATAGTGAAAAGAGAGGAATTTGAGTTAGTAGATAAAATAGAAAATATAATTAGGAAATAAAAAGGAAGGCTAAGGGTTCATAAAAATACATTAATTTCAGGGTAAACTCTACCAGATCCAAAAAGCAAAAAAGGAAAGAATTTTAGAAAGAGAGTTCCAGAGAAAACTAATGTGTGTTAATGTGTGTTTATTTAGGTAATTGAGTCAGAGATGTATCAAATATGAAGGCATTTTGTAAAGTCCAAAGAATATTAAATAATTTTTATTATGATTCTTATTGTAATGATCTTTAATCTATAATGCTCAGCTGTTTCAAACAGTATTTGATACTATAATAAATTTTAATATATTTAGTACCAAAATCATACATATGAATTAAGTGGGAAAGTTATGTATTTTTAGCATAGAGGGCTCCAGAGAGTGAGTTTCCATGTCATTGCTCCTGCCTTATCATCTTCCTTAGCAGCTTTGTGTGTGTGTGTGTGTGTGTGTGTGTGTGTGTGTGTGTGTGTGTGATTTTTCAGATTACCAGGAAGGACTTACAAAGAAAATATTGATGGTAGTAGCAAGAAAGATGACGTTGATATGATGAAAGATCTAGATATGAGATTTTGGGTTGAAGTCACTACTCTTAGAATATTAACATATTCTGAGATGAAAGATAATAAACAGTCTCTGTAAGTAAATTAATGATTAAATAATGGAAACAGCAATTCTCTGCTGTTTTGGTTTGGTTTGTTATTAAATATATGCAAAAGATAAAACATGAGGAAAGTGTCATAGAATGTAGGCTTGCTGGAGTGAATCATAAGTTGAGTAACTTATAAATAAAACAGTTCTTTTGCCCAACATATATTTGTCATGTGGTCAAGTTTGTTTCATATTGAATTTAGTAAATATAAATATAAATCAAATATGATGAAGTAAAGTGACATCAATAGAGATAAACCTAAAAGCGGTGACATCCTGTTTGATTTGTTAACCTTCCATGGTTTTTAAACTAATTCAAACTAGATTCAAACTAGATGCCTTACAACTTCCAAACAGAAAGCTACCACACATTGCATGTACACCTTGAAGTCGTGAAAATGCATACAATAAGTTAACTTCAGTCAATTTTAACATAAATAAAAATGTGAAATTTTAGGTTGTTTGACAATAAAAGGATTAAAAATGTTATTAATTAGTGTAAAAAAACCTCAGCTTGTCTTTTCTTTCCAGTTTTCTATACTTCCCATATTTCCAGTTTTCAAGTACTTTTTAGGTAGTTAGGTAATTGGAACATAATATTTTTATTTATCAAACAAATAATTTTATATCATTTGAAATAGATAATTACTAAGTCACTTCAACAAAATGAGCATGTCTTGGTCATCATTTGACCACAAGCACTGAGAGCATCGCTTCGCATACAGCTTGTGATAAATAAATAGACATAAATTAAGTGAATGAATTAATGTCACATTTTGATGATACACTAACTCATCGACTATAATTTTCATTTGAATATAATCCATTTTATTATTCATATTGAAAATAATGGAGTACTTGCTGAAGGATTCACTTGTTCATTCCAAAATTTAACAACAAAATTTAATAAACATTATCTGAACTATACTGTTAGTCAATAAATATTGTTCTTTATATACTTCTTGTAACAACCTTTTCATAATAAATCACAGCATTTATGATATTAAGGTTATTGTTCATTAGTTTGACAAACATGTATTCAGTGTTTAATATTTTCAAGCACTGGGTTATAAATATAATAGTGATATAATCCTTTTCCCCTAAAAACTTTCTATTGTGATGGACTTGACATTAGGACTAAATAAAGAATGTCCTGCTTTTCACTCTTTCCAGATAATGACATAGGCATATAATATTGCCTAAAAACATTTAAATTATAAATAATGCATCACAGAGTAAATGAATAAGGTTTCTTAGGGGATTTTATAACTTACTCAATACTCTAGAAGAACTTGGAGTAGGGCTCTAGTGGATCATGGTTATAAAATCAATCAATTAGGGAAATAAAATACTGAATTAGATAGACTGAATTTTATGAGAGTAGTATAATAAAATCCAAGACATTAAATTAATTGTTGTGCAATAATGGTAACTTTATAACAATCCCTATTGCTGAGTTCTTTGATACAATTAACCATTAGACATTATTCAAGAGTTCGTGAAATCAGACCTGTAATTCTTAGTATGTAAAGAGTCTCACTCTCCAAATACTGTGCTTGATTCCTTTACATGTGAAAATGCCTAGACCTTTAATTATAAATTTTTATTCTTTCTGCATTTCCGTACTTAATCTATCCCTTTTTCTTTATTCTTCTGCATGGTCATATTGGACTCGCTGTACTTTGTTTCTCTTAACACAACAAACGTTCACAGAATATACATTATATATCAAGACCTTTATCTGACTATGTGTGAGGTATGTAGGACATTGAGTCTGGTGAGAGAAGTTTGGACAAAATAACTGATTAGGGAAGAAAGAAGTACATTTATGTTAAGTGGTGTTCCAGATAAATTTGATCATTCAGATAGATCCACCAGGAAAATAGTAACAAATGAATGACAGAGTCTTTGGAGCAATATTGAATCATTATGGAGGCAATAGAAGATGAAATTCTTGTCACCACATATACATACCATGAAAATATCCTTGCTGTGAAAGATGTTCCTATATATGAAGAAATAATTTGGATAAAGACAAAGCTTATAGATACATCAAAAAACAGTGTTTTCTTGTCTACAAAGTTTGTTTAAACCAATATATATTATTATATTTATGTTTGATAAATTTCACTGGTAACAGCAAAAAGAAACTATTAACACCTATTCAATGCGGAGATAATGAGTTCTAAATAAAGCCATCACTGCTGATCATGGGAGCCAATCAAATCACTTTGGGTTTGTCTCTGGAAAAGAGGGCATTGCCTTACTCCAACAATTGAAGTTTAAGAAATTAGAAAAAATAATTGTAATTGGAGTCTTATCATGAGATCCAAATGAGAGATTGTTTAAAAATATAGGGAAAATACTAAAAACAAGATACTGGTATACATTCAGGTCTAGGGTCTATATTGGAAAGAAAAAATTTTATCCAAAGGATGAAAAACAAGCCAGGTTGCCAAGTGTGACAGCACAGAGTTATCAGATGAGAGATTTTCAAGACAGAAATGTTTTATTATCTAAATGTAGCATAGATCAGTAACTCTCAATGTCTCTTCCCATACCCAAACTGAAATGCCACTGCATTCTGACCTTTTTTGATTCTGCCTTTAAACAATATGTTGCTTCCTCCGTGTACTTCTTTAAATGTCTAGTGTTTCTCTATGAGGCTCGCTCTCTCTCTCTCTCTCTCTCTCTCTCTCTCTCTCTCTCTCTCTCTTTCAATCTCTCACTCTGCTTCTTCCATACATAGTCCCATGATTTGGAGCTCATAAGTCCTTGAGAATTACAATGCACATTTTTTCAAACTAGAATGGCATCCTCTGGTTGGAAATCAAAATGGACATTAAACTATGAACTATTTGACACTGGCCTCTTACAGTCTGGGTTCATGTATTCTGTTTAAGATAAAATACATTACCTATATAAGCTTTTTCTGCCTGTTTTCCTCTGAAACATGACTAGCTCTAACAGAACATTTGGGCAAGAACAGTCAGTGCATTTCATATAGTTAGTGGTAATCACAAAAAGTACAAAAGTGATTTGTCATATTAAACATATCCATAATGAAATGAATTTGGCAAAACTAGGGGGAAATCACTTCCCTTCTTAGAAAAAGGTTATTCCTAACTCACCAGTATTCTCAGGATAAATTTGATAGCTAGACATGGGTCTAAAGCAGAATGAGTAAACTCTTCAATTCACATTTTATTTGTTAATTTTTCTGTATTAAATTGAAAGCATTCTCATGGTCAATAGGATTACAGCTATGGGTCTTTATATTGTGCCAAAACTTTAAAACCAAGATATACTGTTCTCTCCTTTCATAATTCTAGTGAAATGAGTCAGACACAGAAAAGCAGTACTGCATTATCTAACATGGTAGATAGAAATTAAAAACCCAAATATCTGAAAGCAGAAAGTATACTGGTGGTTAGTAAGGGTTTGGGTTATGGGAATGAGGGTATTTCTGGTTACAGAATTCAAAATACTCACTTATACTATGAATAAGTTTGGCAAATCTAACATAGCAAGTAACAGATATGTTAAAAATTTTGGTTGTAGTACCTACTACACACTGCAGGATATCAAAACATAATGTTGTATTCCATAAACCTAAACAATTTTTGTTCATTAAATATTGAAAAGACATCAGACACAAGGAAAACAAAGTGCAGGAATAGAGAATGATGTAATATAAATAAAATAATTGTGGTGAGCACCCTGTTAAAGGAACAGAATATCCAAAATCTCCCTTTGAAAAAACAGTGTTTCAGATGAACTGCAGCTTAAACTGAAAATATCAGATCCTGTTTTATATGTTTAAATTACAGTGGTACCTTGATTCATGAATGTTTATTTGCAAACAATTTGCTTCATGTGTTTTGCAAAATTTTGCGTCTGTTTGCAAACTGTGTACTGTGTGGCAAGTTTGTCTGTAGCCATCTTTCCCACACAAACACAAATGTGGCCATCTTTTCCAAAATCGTGGAACAAATTAAGTTTATGAACCTAAGTGTCACTATATACATTATATGTGTGTGCATGTGAGTGTGTACCATGTGTTAACATGTGGATTGATGTGTGTATAAGTATGATTGTGTGTAAAGCCTAAGTGCTCCAGGGGATACATGCTATGGATATTTTTCAAGTTAATAGAAGAGACAAGAGGATTAAGTTCCCAGTTATCCAAGAACATTTTGTCAGATGAAGAACATGTTAGGTTAAAATAGTGTGAGAAAAACCCATGAAAAATAAATGAACTAAACTAATTATTAAAATTTTATCACTTAGACTAGTCCCACAACTTCTAGTAATAAAATCTTCAGTGTTATTTACCATGACAATATATCAGTGCTTGAAATCCATTTGTTAATGTGGAAATTAACTGATAAAAACAGAGCTATGTGATGCCTAAGGAAAGTAAATGCCAGATCTGTACTAGCACATACTTAATCCCACACCCTCAGTTCTTTCATCCTCTGTAAATTAGATCTCTCTCTCTCTCTCTCTCTCTCTCTCTCTCTCTCTCTCTCTCTCTCTTTTTCCCTCTTTCTCTCTGAATAAGCACTCTGTACATCTTACTTTCCCTGCTTCTCCACATGTTCCGCCCTTACTCTTTGTGGGGTCTTATTTTATGATTCTCAGCTTCTTCTAAGCCAGCCAAATTTTCTTAATCACTCAAGAAATTTAGTTGTTTTCCAAAAATACTTTCTTAGATATTTTGGAATTTCTTGAAAATCTTATACTTCTTCCATCTAGAACTGAACTTGTGTAAACCTGTTGCTGAATAGTTCAGAAGCATTACAGAATAACGTATACCCTTCATTCTGCTATGATCCTTAGCAGCTCCTCTCATGAAATTTAACTTTTGTCTCACCACTCTACCAACTATCAGTGAGGTAGGCAGATCTTAATGACAGTTTTAATTTCTATGCTGTCCATTGGATCTGGTATTTTTTGGCTATATTGTACTATATGTTCCTCATGAAGCTTTTGTTTTCCTCGGCTTCATGTCGCTACCCTACTCCCTAATCAGCCACATTATTATCCTCTTTCCTCTTTGCCTGTTCCCTCTATCAAACTCCCAAAAAGATACTTTGTCCTCCACACATTCCTTAAACATCTATATTACTTTACTTCATATTTCTACAACTTATAAAACTCTCATTGGATTGTTACATTAACTCTAAATTTCTACTAAGAATAATTTATTAACTGGTTGACTTTGTGAACATTGCAAGACTGAACACAACACCTTCTCTGGTTAGTTAACTAATATATGTTTCAATGCTTCACATATAACAGGAATATATTACATATTTGTCAATCAATTTATTCTCAGTCATGTCTATTTTATCTTTTAATACTCAATTCTTTTTCTAATATTATTGTTGTCACATTATATGTTATACAAACAATTTTTAATGTTTATTTTATACTTTAATATATTTTTCCTGGGTTATCCTTGCATTCATCAATTTTAAGAGTAAGTTGTGCTATTATGTTCAACAATTTTAAAATTTTCTTGTTTTTCTAGCAATAATCAATTCTTTGTTACTTTAATGACCAAATGTCCAGCTATGAAACAGTAATAAAAGGGCTTATCAATATGATATTCATGTATTTCTCCATGCCGTATCCTTAAGAAACTACTCCAGTAAGTTTTTCTTGTATAGCGTGAGGTGTGTAAGATATTTGTAAACAGATAAAATGTAAATGGAGATGTGGGAAGACAGGAATAGCTAAGATGATTTTGATAAAGAAAAACAAAGTTGAAGCAATATACTACTGGATAGCAAAGCTTACTATAAAATTATAATTTTGTATAATTCAAAGATAAAGCAATGAAAAAGAATTCACATGTACATAAAACTTGGTTTTTGAGAAGAGCAAGCCTACAAGAGGGAAAAACAACTACAATTAAACAAAAGATTCTGAGTGAGTTACAGGTCAATATGATAATTACATTTTTAATATTTGGAGGGAGTTCTATACTGTTTCTTTAATGGCTGCACCACACTGCCAAAAGGATGAATCTTGAGAACATTACATTAAGTGAAGTAAGGTAATCCCAGAAGACTGGGGAGTTCCACTTATATGAGGTGTCGAAAATTGTCAAATTCGTATAAGCAGAAAATAGATTGAGCTAGGATAATGGTAAGGGAAATGGCTGGTTACTCTTCAACATATTAAAAGAAAATCTTAATTATGCAAGATGAATAAATTCTAGGTATCACGACTATAGTGCTGTATTTATAATTAGTTGTATTGTACTTTTGCTGAAGGTGGATTTTGTTTTCTTCTTACTACAAAAATACAAGATTTTGCATTCCTGAGTAAATTCACCTCTTACACTTTATATATGACAGTATAAATTATATTAATATTTATTTAAGATATTTCAACAATATTTATGATAAGTTGAAGGACTTTTCTTTTTTATGAAATCCTTTTCATATTTTTGAATTATAGTTTTCTGAATAAAGATGTGTTTCTAATTTTGTTTTCTAAACTCTGAGAAATTTGTAAAGTACAGATATTATTTGTCTTCTAAAGGTAGAGAATAATTCTCCAGTAAAACTAGTTTATCAGTGGTGTGTGTGTGTGTGTGTGTGTGTGTGTGTGTGTGTGTGTGTTTGTACATGTGGGAAATATTTGCATAAAATTCTACTGATTTAATAAATAAAAATTATTTTTCTGCCTTAAGTTTCATTTTATTATGCTTCTCTAGGGACTTTCTGATTTTATCAAAATCTTCAAACATATTATCATCACATTTAAAATGTTTTCATGCTATCCTTTTAAAATTATATTTGATATATGTTTGTAATGTGCATTTTTCATTTGATTATTTTTGATGAATGTTTTGTTAGTCATGTGAAAGGACCAATTTTGCTTTAAATGTTTTGACTAAATTTTTTTAGCAATTATCTACACATTTTATTTTTCTTCATTTCTAACTACTCTGAGTTTATTTGCGCCTTTTAATTTCTTGTGATTTCCTTTAAGCAATAACTTTATGACTTTTCTCTGGTTGCTGGGATATCTTTTTATGCAAATGATATTTAGTCCCTATCTAAGAGTTTCCAAAGTTCTAACAATAGAAGCACTGTTGAAAAGTCCAAGTCTGAAGTGTCCACCAAGATGTAAGGCAAACTCTTAATTTGCCTTAGCCCCATACAAATGAAAAGAAAATTAAACACTTCCAATATTCAGTGGCACAAGATAAACATTCCAATAGTCACAAACAGAGAAGTAAGAGGACTGGCATCAAAGTAAGTCCAAAATCCAAGACTGTAGATATTAATCCCTGTGGTTTCAGGTCTAGCATCTGAAGCAATCTGTAAAAAACTGTAAGTTCGAAAGGGCTTGAGTGACACCATCCCTATAATACTTCTTGTGGTTGTAGCTCCTATGCTTCTCTCTTGTGCTGGATTTGCTTCCTCCTTGCAAGTGTTCTCAGATTATCTATGTTCTTGGCTTCTCCAAACCTCTGGGGTCTCCACTGCACCTCTGGTTTCACACTCACAGTTCCACATATTGCTTTCTCAGGAGCATTTTTCTTGGCCTCTGAGGCCTTCTGAATTGGACTGTAAACCTTTTAATACAAGTCTTGTATTCTGTATGCACCCAAAAGCCAATGCCATGTGAGTGATGCCAAGGTCTGCTGCCAGTTTGAGCCTCAGCCAGACTTTACATTCTCTTAGCTGTGAGGGTCAAGTGCCTGGATTATGGGACACTCTGAATGCATTTCTGAGGAACAAATTTTTTATCCTTCTGGATTCTGCAACATGGTACTCTATGGCTTTTTTCTCAAAGCAAAATCTTTCATTTTTGCAGTTTGAAGGCTGCAAAGGTTGGTGACTTACTGCTTCTTGTGATGCTCTCGGATTATCTTTTCTATTCCCCTGTTCCTTCTCGGCAATTAAGATCACCTTAATTCCATATTTGTAGTCCACAGCTTTACTGGAGCCTCCTTTCTGTCCATACAACAATTTAAATCATTCTTCTAGATTCCTTGCTATTGATTCCCAACATAGATTTGGTTAAAAGCCCTAAGAAGTAGCCATACCACTACCTCAATATTTTACTCCTTGAAATTTTTTCTGCCAAATATTGTTTTCACTGTTTTGCTTTGTTCTGATTGTTTTACTCTATTCAATATTCTGTTTTGATAGTTTTTTTTTCTTTTTTTATTTTATTTAAGGAGAAAAAAAGCAGAGAAAGGGTACAAGTTATACAGATTTACAGAAAAAAAATAAACAGTAGGAAATCGCTAGTTAATGGATTACATATTGTCATCTTAGAAATAATTGTTCAAGTCACAAAATTAAAGCTTGTAAAGTGGACATTCCAACAGTGAGACTGCAAACAGTTCTGTTCAATGATCCAACAAAACTCAGTGATATCATTATCTTATACACTTATATATACATGCAATTATATCGTTTAGAGCACTTTCTTTTCCTCTCTTTTGTACAATGACAATTACCCATTTTGGGTTTTGTTGCTCCCACAGTTCTTACTACTTTTTTGGAAGGGAGTAGAACCAAATGTGACATAACAGAACAGAGTCAATCAAATCAAAAGGGTGGACATAATAGATAATGTAAAAGCATAATACAAGGTGATCAACAATGGTTACCATAATGCCTCCCGCTATCTCTAATAGAATTGCCTATATCATCAGTTATAATAAAATTGAACAAAACAGTAAAGAACAAAACCAACAAAACCAAAACATTGGAGACATTATAGGTCTTCAAAAGTAGATAATAGTCAACGAGAATGGGCGTTACAATGAATCTCTCTATCTTCACAGCTGTTGCTTAAACTTTTGAACGTGGTACTATCAAGCAAAACAGAATAGGGGGACATCAGTCAAAAACAAGATGGTGAGAGTAATACAGGGCTTTAAATCAAGATAATGGAAAGTCAAAGTGGGTTACTATAATATATCCTGCTATTTTTTATTTATTTTTCCTTAATTAAAAGGATAAAAATAAAAAAGTAAATAATGAAGTGGAGATTGAGATAAAAGAGGGCATAAGTTTTATAATGTTCTGTTTTTGCTTTGATTTTGCTCTACCTGATTGAATGAACAACTACTGTGATGATAACAAGACATACTATGGTACTTATTACTGTTATGCTGGTTCTGTTCTGAAGTTCTGTACCAATTTCACTTTATTGTCTCAATTGGCTTTGTTCTGTTGTATTTTATTATCTTCAAAATAAATAAATAGTAATTTCTTCTCCAGATTAGTCTGCTGCCCTTAATCTTATTCTCAGGCAAAGTTTTAGACATGATAAAAATGCAGAAAAACTCTTTACTAAGCCAAAACACACATCTTCTGGAGTCCAATAACTAATGCAGTCCTTCTTCCCGGCAGAAACCTCCCAAGCCTGGTCTTTACTGGCAAGATTTCTATCAACCTTCTGGTTTTCTGAGCTCTGACCAGGATCTCCCATAGAGAACAGCCTAAGGAGTTCCTGCTCTACTTTCTCAACTGACGTCTCCAAATCTTTCTAAGCTATTCCCACAAGCCATTCCCCAAAGGCTCTTGAACCACCAGTCCCGATTCTAGGGTAGTAAATTTTGTCTTGGTTACTTTTCTTTCATTGTTGGGACAAAATACATGGCATTTTTAGTTAAACAGGGAAAGGTTTATTAGCTCACAGTTTTGTAAAGGTTTCCTTAAAGCCATAATCAATTGGCTTTAAGGAAAGGTTACATGATACAGATTTAACTGTTCTTGGAGGCTAAAGACAGCAAAAGCATCAAGAGCAAAATGGGAAAGGGCAAGCCTCCTTTCTTCCCCAAATTGTAAGTAGGTTACCCACCTAGGCAGGTAGAGCACTCACACCAGCTCTGTATCCTCCTCTTGCACTGGTTAAAGATGTTTACAAACTGAGCACCCTGCACCCCTGCTGAGTCACTTAGTTAAACTGCTAAACTCAAGTTGACACAGTGTATCAACCATTGCAAGCAGTTGCTTTTAGCAACTCTACTACAATAAGCCTTTTGTGGGTACTAGTTTTACTTGACACTCATTTACTAGCAGTTTACTTTTTCTTTTTCTTTCTTTTTTTTTTTAGAACCGGGGATTGAACTCATGACCTTGCACTTCCCAGGCAGGCACTTGTGCCACTGAGCTAAATCCCAAGCCCAACAGTTTACTTTTTCATTAACTTTTGAAAATTATTTTCCATTATCTCCTCAAATATTTTTTCTATCCCATACTCTTCTTCCATTTCTCCTGGGGTTTGACTATATACTTTATTTATTTTCATCACGTTTCATAGGTTAAATGCTCACTATTACTAAATTTGTTTTTTCCTTGCTTTATTCTGTTCATTTCAGCTCAAATTGATATATATTTATAACTTTGTACTTTTTGGAGTTCTAGAGTCCAGACATAGCATTTTGGGCTCTTCTGCTCAGGGTCAAATGGGCTGAAGTGAAGAGAGCCAACAAGTTGCACTCCTTTGTTTCATGGAAGAATCTGCTTCCAAGCACAGTCAAGTTTTGGCTGACTTCAGATGCTTCATGGAAGTAGGCCTGCGTCTTCATTTTCTACCGGGTTAATATCTGGGAACCATTCTCAACTCATAGAGGCCACTGCATTCTTTTGCAAACATAGTTCCTTTAAAGACAAAAACAGGGATGTTCCTCCAGCTCTCTTTCATCAGATTCCCCTCCAGTTTAAATTTCTTCTTCTAGAAAAGCCAGTATCTTTTCAAGATTCACCAGAATAGAACAGGCACATCTAAAAAAATCTCCCTATTCTATGATCTCATTTATATTTTGAAAATCCCTAAAAAGCAGTAGTTATCTAGATTAATGTTTCTTTAGCTGTGACAACTAGTTTTAATAAGTATTATTTTTAAGTCATAGAATATAGGCAAAGTTATACAATGAAAATCAATTTATGCTAGACAGAGAGCAAATTTCAGTTTAAGTTTTCTTTTTTTTCTGTTGTATATTTTGATATTTTCCATTTCACTGCCACTTATCTATCATAAATCCTAGAAAATAAGAATCCCTAGGATTCATAAACTCCAGTGGTAAATTGATTTTCAGTCAAAAATGTCCTTATTCTCAAAAATTCTATATTTTGCTTCAATTTATAATGAAACTATTCACAGGTGTTTCTTGTATATTCACAAAAGCTTTTACTTAAAATCTCAAATCCTTCTTGGTTTTCACTATTATTTAGAAATCCTAAAATCTTACTCTTCCAGATGGTAAAAGGAATATTATATGAAGATAGTGAAGCAGCCAATAGATTCCTAGTAATAGAATTTTTAAAAATTCAAAAATATCTTTAAAATGTTGTTGTTAAGATATCTGGCAGAATGATGACAACATGTGGGTAGAACAGAAGTCTCCATAATAATTATGTGGATAGTGAATAGATTTTTGTGGAAAAAAATTGCTGGGTTGTGGCCTAATGAATGTACTCATTAATCTTAATAGCATTACGTAGAGCATGGAGCAGACCATGCTGGAGAGAGAAGCAAACTCAGTCTTTAGTCATTTTTTAAGGTGAATTTGATAGTGTTATAGTCTGAATTAATAATGAAGGATATGGTACCTAAAAAATTCTGGGTAGTTTTAAGTTTGCTATTTAAAGTATATTTTTTCTTGTGCAAGCCATTAAAATAAATATTACGATATAAAAACACAAAACACAAAATGTATATCTGAATTGAGAGAAACAAATATTTGTAGCTAACTTTTATTGCACTGTCAATTTCAAAACCAAAAAAGAATCATAATGTTGCCTCAATGAAAGCAGAAATCTTGCCATGCCAACCTACCGCATGTTTAATTAACTGCATATTTTTTCAATAAGTAAATGAATGAAAGTCACAAAACTTTAGAGGCAGAGAAAACTATTAAGTACAGGATGCTCATAAAAGATTTCAATGTAGCTATTATGGTCTGTGTCTAGCTGTCCGCAGAAAGCCTCACGTACTTTTAGAGGGGTCTTTTTCAAAAGCAACTGAATCTAGACTTTGTGATTGATTTGTAGAGCAATTCTGGGATTAAGGATATAGGGGGTTACAGGTGAGTGATTGCTGGTCAGCCCACTGATTGGTCTGGCACCACTCTAATCCCAGCAGTCTGTGTAAGATAAAAGGGGAAGAACGAGTCTCTTTCCTCCTCGTTTCTTTTGTTATCCTCCACCACTATAAAGTGTTGCCTCTCTGACATGTGTCACCCTGCATTGAAATCAGTAGGGCTGACACCTACAATCCTTTAAATTTGTGTGTTGGATGTTTTGTCCCAACAAGAGGAGACTAACTAAGATAGTTACATTCTGTCTCTTTGATGAATGAATTAGATTTATCAAATTAGATGACATATGAAGAGCTGGGAAAATGGCACCCTGTACTGAGGGCATAACATACTTAAAGGAATGGAGATGTGAAAGTATAATATGTCTGAAAAACAATGTGCTGTTTCTAAAAGATAATATGTGTGTTGTTAGTCTCAGTGGCATGAATATCATCACAATAAACAGAGCTAAAGATTTCAATAAGCAAAGATTATTGTGTATGTATAACATTTCTTTCTTTTCCTCTCTCAAATTCATATCTTCTATCTCAAATTTAATGACCACTAACTTCTATTGATCATGATGCACATGTATATAATGTATCCTGGTATTGAGTATTTTGGAACATAATTTGAAGTGATTTACTTGAGATTTTATTCCTATCTTAGGTAGAACAGTTACATATCTCCCTATAGTCTCTCCTAAATTATAGTGAATAACCACACTTCCACTGAAGAGTTTAACCATTGACACACTGCATGTCATTAGCTTTCCATGTAAATAACTCAAGAGACTGAAAGATGTAAAAATTAGAGATTTCAAAGCATTCAGAATCCTCTTCTGAGAAACAATACTCTTCGGGGAAATAATCTCCAGGAGACAAGACAGGAAAGCGATTTTCAGGAAATGATAATTCAGTGATTGGAAACCTAATGAATTGCATTGTTTATGAAGACTGAGTTAAAAGAAGAGTATATTCAGTCCCCTAAAGATAAATGAAGTAAAGCTAATGGGCTGGAATTTGTCAATGTCCATTCAAGCAGGACCTGCCTAAAGGACTGTTGGCTCCTGGAGGGCATGTGTTGAAACCTATCGTTATGAGACACTCAGAATCCTTACTGAATTAATAGTTTAATATGCATACTGACACTGTCAATAAAGAGACACTCAGAATCCTTACTGAATTAATACTTTAATATGCATACTGACACTGTCAATAAAGAATGACCTAAAGCATTGTGCTACATGTTCTTTTTGCATTTTAAATATCAATCATTTACAATAATATATTTTGAAAACGAGGAATTGAATGAAAATATATTAGCTGTACTTTGATGATTTAGTTTTTGATAAGGCAGACAATTGTAAAATTATTTAACATTTATTCTTGTTTATAAAGTTCATAAATTTTTTACTGCATAATAGTTTTTTACATTTCTTGCATTTTTTATTTTAAAGACAACAAATCAAGAAACAAACAAAAACAAAATCAAAATTACTATAACAAAAAAACAATGGCAATATAGGATTTCAAAACATGATAGGAATTTAACAATGGTTGTTACATTTTTACTGCATAGTTTTTGAATTTATTTTTACCTATTATTTTTGCTATCTAACCCTCCGGAGTCTCTATATTTTACAATGTCTTATACCATTAGATCTATTGGTTTCTAACCCTACACTGCTTACTTCATTACCCTTGGTAAGAAAAATAATACTAAAGTTAAAATATTTTTAAATATATAACAGTATCCAGTACACAAAACTTGGACTTCTATAGCTGTCATTATTTTGTATGTTTGAGCATCAACAACCAATGTTCTGAATACAAAAATATACACATAACAGTAGATTCTATTAGGGTAGATATTATTTTATTAATATTAGGATGGTGCTGGACCACAGACCAAAGAAGTTGTTATAAAGTATTCTTTTAAAGCTTAAAAATAAATTTTATGTAGAAAACATGTAAAAATCTAGAAAATGTTTTATAGAGCTTATAAGAGGAATATGATCATGTGGCAAGTCATATTCATTCTCTCTCTTTTCACCACAAACCTGTTCTCTTCCTATATTTTCCAGGACATGACTTGGAGCTGCCATACTGATTACAGTCCAAGGAATCCTACGTTAGAATTTTGTATACATAGCTCCCCACTCTTACGGTTGTTCTTTTAACTAAATTTTCATTCTTCTTGATTCTTTAAAATATTGATTGTGTTACTACATTTAGTAGTCCATAACATTTACATTTTTTCAGGAATTAGGACATGTACATAATACAATTTAATTCCCTTTCATCCCTCCTTCCTCCATTCATCTGTTGGTACTCTTTCTTTCTCCTTTTTTGTACATGTTTGCAAAAACATAATGCTTTCATTATTTCTTTGGAGTCATTACATGTACATAACACTTCTTAACTCCTTTTTTCAACCCCTTTCCCTCTCTTCCCTCAATCTCTGACCCTCTTCCTATTATCCCTTCTTCCATTGTCTTTTTTCTCTTTATACCTTCAGTAACTCATACAAGAGACCATGTAATATTTAAGCTTGCTCATCTGATCTGTTTCACATAAGATATGATCTCACTGTGCATATATTTTCCTACAAATGACTTCTTTATGGTAGAGTAGGATTTTATTGTGTATAAATACTGTATTTTCTTCATTCATCTGTTGATAGATAGGCTGCTTCCAAGATTTAGCCATTATGAATTGTGCTGCTGTAGCATGTGCATGTATGTATCACTGTAATATGATATCTTCTATTATTTTGGGAGGACACTAAAAGGGAAATAACTGTGTTAGTAGAATTTCTAGGCACAGTTTTTCTGAGGAAAATCCATACCAATTTCCAAAGTGGTTGTACTAATTTACATTCCCAAAAAACGATGCAGAAGGGTTCCATTTCCCATGTGGCCTCTCCAGCATTTCTTATTAGTGAATTTCTTGATGAAAGCCATTCTTTCTGCAGCAAAATAGAATCTGAGTATTGCTTTAATTTGCATTCTCTGGTGGTCAGCAAGATTGAGAATTTCTTTAAGCATTTTTGGCCATTTGTATTTCTTCTATTCATTTCACTTGCCCGTTTTTTGATTGCATCTTTTATTTTGGGAGTATAATTATTTTTTGAATCTTTACTTTTTTAAGATTAGTCCTCTGTGTTAAGTACACCTGGAAATAATCTTTTATCTGTATTGTAGAATGTCTTTTCATTCTGTTTCTTTTGCAATGCAAAAGATTTTTATTTTGATATGATCACATTTCTTGAATCATTGGTACAATTTCCTGTGTCACCAGGATTCTGTTCAGAAAGTCTTCACCTGTGCATATCGCTTTGAGTTGTACCAATTTTGTCTTCCAGCAGTTTAATGTTTCTGTTTTAACCTTTAATTCTTTGATTTATTTTTATTTCTTTTTAGTACATGATGAAAGATATGGGACTAGATTTAGTCTTCTGCAGGTAGACAACCAACAGTTTGCTTCAACACCATTTATTGTGAATCCGTTCATGACAGCACCAAGAAAACTAGATACTTAGGAATTAACCTGACTAAAGAAGTGAAAGATCTTGACAATGAACACATATACATCCTGAAAAAGGAATTTAAAAACGTATCACAAGTGGAAAGACACCCCATTCCTGGGTTAGGTATACAATATAGTCAAAATTGCCATATTTCTAAAGTTGACATGCAGGTTTAATGCACTCTCAATCAAAATTTCCACAGCATTCATCACAGAACTGTAGTAAACAATCTTATAATTCATGTGCAATCAGAAAAGAACCAGAAAAACAGAATAAATCCTGTGTAAAAAGATTAAAGCAGAAAGAATAATAATAGTGCCAAACTTGAAGTTATATTACAAAGGTACTCTGATAAAAATGAAGCATGGCACTGGCACTAAAACAGACACAAAGATCAATGGAGCAGAATAATACAGCATTCAGGAACAACCCCAAACACATTCAACTATTTGATTGTTTGGAAAGAAACTAAGAAAGAGCACTCAAGGAACGAAGCCTTTTAAATAAGCAAGGCTTGTTTCCTTGACTTTTGCAATGTATTTTGTAACTTGATTCTCAAAAATTTATGATCAACTGATCTGAACTATCACTCACACTACTGACATGGTTCATCCAGTTATCATGTTATCTTTGTATCATTTTATACCGTATAAGCTACCACTGGCTCCCACCACCTTCATGAGATCCAAAATCTTTGGGATGACATAAAACAAAATTTACAATGTTCACTTTCTCATTAACACGCTAATTCTGTTTGCCCTATGTACTTACATTGCTTAATATTCACTATTCGTTGACTCTTGTATTTTTTCATTATATTGAAATTTTTTATTTTAATGAGCAAAAGAAAAACAAAATGAATTAAAGCAGGGTAGTAAGAGCATAACAATAATTAATACACTGTATCATGTTATGTTCATAGTAGTTACTCAGAATACAATATATAGGCATGAAATACTGTCTAAATAATATTAGCACAAACCTTTCTTTTCAATAAACTAAGAGAAACTAGTTGTATAACAATCTTAACTATTTATATATATATATATATATATATATATATATATATCCTTTTCCTTTTCGTTGTTTACCTCTTTCCCCCATCAGTTTCTCTTTTCCTTTGAACAGTTTCTTCATAATTCACAATATCTTTTCTATATTTTGGATCTCATTTACATGTTAGCTTCTCACACTAGTGAGACAATACAATGTTTTTAACATATTGGTCTGATTTATTTCACTTATGAATATGATCTCGAATTACATTCATTTACCTATAAAAGTCTTGAATTTATCCTTCTTTTTGGCTGAGTAGTACTCCATTGTGTTTAATAAAACAATTTTTGAATCCTTTTCTCAGTTGACGGGCATTTCAGTTGTTTCCAAAATTTAGCTACTAAATTTCTTTGTTTATCTTGAAAAAAGCAAAACCAAATGAAATAAAACAGAATAGAGTCAAAACAAAACAATGAACATGATATATGACTTCAAAACAAGATAAATGGAAATCAATAATCACTATATAATACCTGTTATTATCTTCAAAATAACTGCCCATACCATCAGGCATAATAAAATCAAACAAAATAATATACAATAAAACCAATAAAAACAAAATAATCAAATTATACAGGGCTTCAAAACAAGACAACAGTAAAACAACAGTGGCTACCATAATGCCTCTTGTTATCTTCAAAGTCTTCTATACTACCAGACATAATACAATCAAACAAAACAAAATAGAATAAAATCAATCAAAACAAAACAATGAAAGCAATACAGGGCTTCAAAACAATATAATAAGAAATCAATAATGGCTACCATAATATATTGTGTTATCTTTCAAATGTCTGTCCATGCCATCAAATATAATAAAGTTAGACAAACCAAAACAGAATAGAACCAAACTAAACAAAATGATGAAAACAATACAAGTTTCAAATCATGATAATAGATTACAATGGCCACTGCCTTCCTTTTTTTAGACACTTCCTCCCCCTTCACTTTCACAATATGTATTGTGCATTTTGGACCCCACTACCTCCTCTAGTTTTTTTATACTAGGGAGACAACACAATATTAATCCATGTGACTTTGCACCATTTCCTCCATGAGCATGATCTCAAGTTGTATCCATCTACAAGAGCCTTAAGATTATCTTTCTTTATAGCTGAGTTGCTTTCCATTGTATAGAAATTATTTGTCTTTCTTTTCCCCCCTGTAGCTGATGGGCAATCCACCCCCTGCTTTCTGGTTCCCTGTCATATAGAGCACTGTTCTCTCTCCTTTGACTTTCAGTTAGTGAACCTCCTTTTGACTAAAATGTGTTTCTTATAAAAATCATACTGATGGATCTATCCCATGATCCACTCTGCTTCTTTCTTTTTATTGGTGAATTGAGGCTGTGAAATTAAAGGTTATGGCCAACATATACTGGCTTGCTCTGCCATGCTATTTTCCTGCTGTTGGTTGCTGATTTTTCCCCTCCATTCAATTGTCTGCCATGTTCTGTGATCCCCCCTCTGCCACTGTTACTGGAACCATGATCTTTTTTTATCTCTCTCTAGAATGTCCTTCAGTATTCTTTGTAGGGTTGGTTAGGTGGTCGTGAATTCCTTCAGTTGTTCTGTCATGGAAGTATCTTATTTCTCCATTAATTCTGAAAGATAGTTTTGTAAGGTACATCAGTCTGGGATCGAAGTTGTTTTCTTTCAGGACTTGCAACACTTCACTCTAGTCACTTCTTGACTTGATCGTTCATGTTGAGAAGTCTGACATGATTCTGATGGGTTTTCCTTTATAGGTGATTAGTTCGGTTCTCTAACAGTTTTTAATATTCTGTTCTTGCACTGAATTTCTGGGATCTTGATTACTATATGTCTAGGTGTAGATTTATTTTGGTTATGGCTAGCTGTAATACTATGTGCCTCATTTATCTGAGTTTCACTTCCTTTTCCCATGCTTGGGAACTTTTCTGATGTCATTTGGGTAAACAGACTTCTGTCATTTGTGTTGACACCTACTTTTTCAACCACAACTATTATTTTTAAGTTACATTTCTTGGGGTTGTCTTGAAGCTGTTGAATTGTTACTTGTTGGTTCCTTTTTATTTTTAAGATATCTTTCCTTTCACAATCACAAGCTGATAACCTGTGTTCAAGTTTTGATAGTCTATCTTCAGTTTCTTTCAAGTGATTTTGCCAACTTTCAATGGAGATTTTAATTTCCTGGATATCTCTTTGAATCTGTTTCATGTATTTTAAATCTTTTTTATATTATTCATCAAGGTTTCCTTCAGTTTTTTATGCTACTCCATTTGTTTAATCTACATCTTCTTTAGAGGCGCTTAGCAATTCTTTTATTAGTTTTTCATTTCTTCTTTTACTTGGACTCTACTTTTGTTCTAACTTCTTTTATAGCCTCATGAAGTTGTTACTTTACTTCACTTGCCATCACTTCAGAAATTTCAAGTGTGTCACTCCTAATCTCTTCCATGTTTACATCTCCTGGGCTTGCTCTACTTGGGTTGGAGGCAAGAGACTTTCTTTAGTTTCTTTGTGTTGACGTATTCCTGAGTTCTTCCAGACAAGTTAATGGGGTCTCAGCCACTTCTTGCTTTGGCTACAATTTCTCTGAAGTGAGACTGTTTGGTTCTTCTAGTCAGTGCTGGCTACGGGTATTTGATGGTGGCCAGTGGATGCACTGGTGCAGGGCTGTCTTCTGCTTTTCCCAACCTGTGCCATCCCCCACCATGTCTGGTGGAGTGTGCATGGCGACAGGGCTGGCCAACACCTCCTAGCTGATCATGGAGGGGATCTTCCACAATGGGTGCCAGAGTTCATGCAGGGGTGGGCCTGGTCCGCTGGCTGCAACTGGCTGCTAGGCTGGTCACCAATGGGAAACCTCTGCTACTGGAATGGGTGTGGGGGTGGGGCTTAGTCCAAGCTGTTTCCATGGGTCTGCACCCAGCTAAGAGCTACTGGAGGAAGTCAGCAGCGGTTCTGGATCTGGGCTTATCCAGCCTGACTCCAAAATGACTCCTGGCCAATCATTTTCTCTTGTGGGAGGCCTGAGTCCTCTGCACTCACTGCCAGCCAGTGAAGTCCTCTCCACCATCGCATTTCTTTGTAGAGGCCTCTGGGGTCAACAGCCACCACCATCACTGTGGATTGTGCATCCCCAGGTAACAACAGCTCCTCTTGCACAGTGGGTTCTGCTCTGGGTGAAGGCGCTACCAGCTCCTGCCTTCTTAATTTAAGTTTTTCTTTTTACTCTCTCTGTGGGCTTCAATTCTCACTTTAGATTCTTCCTGGGTCCAGAATACCCACTTTATTCTTTCGTATCTTCCCTGTGATGCTATATTCCAGCATCTGGACTGTTTCTCTGAGAGAGACTGTTTACTCTGCTGTTTACTGTTCTACCATCTTTAGCTACTAAACATTTCGCTGCTATAATTACATGCACATATATCATTGTGATATGATGTTTTTAATTCTTCTGGAAAGACACTCAGAAGTGGAAATATCTGGGGTGAATGGGACCTCCATGAGGAAAACCCAGACCACATGGGAAATACTACAAAGCATCAACAAATAGGATCTCACATTATTAAAAAGCTTTGCACAAAATAATCACTGACAGAGTGAAAAGACTGAGTGGGAAAAAATTATAGCCAGTTAACAAAGGACTTATAGCTAGACCATAAAAACAACTGAAAAAACTTGGTCACCAAAAATTGACTCAATCTAAAAAGGCATCTGAGTTGAAAATCCACCTCTAAAGAAATAAAAACTACAAATAAATACACGGCAAATGTTCATTATTGGTCATTCAAGAGATGCAAATTAAAACAACCCTGAGATCCCATCTCACTTCAGAAAGAATGGCTATCATAAAGAAACTAACAAATGCTGGCTGGGCTGTGGTGAAAAGGGAAGCCTTCACTGTTACAGTGTAGATTGCTGCAACGTAGAAATCAGTGTGAAGACTTAGAAAACGATTTCAAAGTGCTTTTATTGTTCCATGGTTTGCATTTTTGAAATTGAATTTAAATATTATCCTTCTATACACAGCTAACTGTTTACTAACATTCTTTTGCACTTAGTTTATACCTATTTGTATATGGTTACTTTGTGTGGTGATTGATTTGTATGTCTTTCTCTTTTTCATCCCTCCAATAGTCTGTGAAATCTAAGATTATAACATTTGAAATCTATTGAAATTATGTTTTTTTTTTCAGTGTCAACATGTAGTAAATAGGATAAACTGAATTTCCTTCAAAATATGTAATGTTTCTCTCTGGAAATAAAATAGATGCCTGCCCCATTTAGTTTTGTCTTAAGCATCTGACTTCTTTTGGTCAATAACATTTATTACTCTTTAGATGTGAAACATATTCCCAAAGCTTCCAGTGCTCAAATATATGGCATTTGGTAAGTAGCTAGATGATGGGGGCACAATACTCACAGTGGATTTATCCGCTGATGAGCTCATAGCTTAATGTACTATTAAGAGGTAAAAACTGGTCATAAGAGGCATGCTACTCGAGGCATGCCTTTGGAGGTATTCCTCTCTTCTGAAGTTCTCACTTCTCTCTGCTTTGTGGCTGCTATGAAGTAGCAGCTTCTAGGAGTAGCTTTCCTCACCACATCTTTCCATCATGTTATTTCTGAGAGCCAATAGCCCAGTGTGGCATGAGTTCCACTGTGGGCTGTTTGTAATAGTTTGAAAGCTATTTTTATGGGATTTTTTAAAAAGACAAAACATGCTAATCCATGACTTGCTTTTTCTAACCTAAACTCTCACTATTAACATTTACTTACAATGTTGGCACATCGCATTAAATGGGTTTTGAGGATTTCAGTTTGGACACTTGGTCTCTAAAAGTTTCTCATTCACTGGACTAAACTATGAAGTGAACTGCCTGTACCATAAATTGAATTGAACATCTCTTTCTTTAAGTGGTATCAGGTATTGTGTCTCAGCAATGGAAAAACTGACTAATACACTATACAAGTAGAAGTAACAAGTACTAGTTAGAAGCATAATCCTTAAGAATCATCACATGATTTTCATACATAATTTTCTTTACTACAAAAATCAGCATGTCCCAGAGGAGACTGATTCTTCATGATACATCTCAGAATGAATACAATCTGGAGCAGTAATAGGCTACCCATAATGAATATAAAGGCAGGCAAGAAATAAATGTTTGTTCTACACTATGGAGTAACTGAAAATATTTTTATTACAGTATTTACATCCAGATGATGTTTAATAACTGTTTATAAAGAAAGTAGGTTATATAAAGAAAACAAATTTTAGCTGCATAATTTGAGTCAATTTTATTTTAAATAAAAATATTCTGTTAGAAAATACAACTTTCACAAGTTGATAATTTTGAAAAATAATTGGAAATAAGATTGATAGATAAACATACTACTAAGTTTTTGTTAGTTCATCAAACAGAATACTTTGTACTGTCATTGTTTGATGTCCACTTTTTATGCTTGATTTTGTGACTTGAATCACTACTTCTAAGATAGCAATATGTAATATATCAACTAGTGATTTCTTACTGTTTTTTTTAAATTCTGTATTATTTCTATCCTTTTTAAAAACTTTTTTTTTCTAAGTTATAAAAAGGAGGAAGGTGAAGGGTAGATTACAGAAGTACATATTTCTGGTAATACATTAGGGTGAAAATAAAAGCTGATTCTTGCTAAATGAGCAAAATATCTTCAGAGAAGATTTAAGGAATCTAAGTATCACTTGGAGAGGTGTTCTGAGAATGGGTAAATATGTATAATTTTTTTTTTTACTTTAGTTAAAATACACTAAGATCACTCCCTACACAAGCACTCTACTGTTGTGATATTTTCAGACCTGAGTGTCCAGACACACATCTGGTAGATAATCAAGCAGATGTCAAAAAACTGGAAAGAAAACAGTAAAGTATACCATAAGAAAAGAAATAAAATGTTTGCTAGTTAGAAGTGGTACAAATTGGATGGGTGAATCGACAGATAATAAATGCCTTCATGTTTTAAGATTTGAGTAAATATCATTTTCTTTCCTTATCTTCCTTTTTACATCACTCTGGTAAAATACATATCACCCAAGTCATAAAGTCATATCAAGATACTGAAGTGCCACTCTGTCAAACTAATGAAAAGCAGTAGGCGGTAGAATGTAATTCAAGTTTTTCTTGGCATTTCATTTTACCTTTGGATTTATTACTTCTTATTTAGAGATATGTGATCATCTTCAACAGATCCTAAAAGTATATGTTTACGAAAACATTAATATCTAATCATCCAAAGGCAGTATAGCGTCGTTTAACTTAGTCAGATTCAAATTACTTTTCTCTGGCCTTCGCTAGAAGATATTCTCACTACATTGAAATAGAATGACACCCATTTGTCAGGTGGAAATTGAGCTTTTTCATTTCTACACTAACTTCTTTATAATTTTATTTTGTTTCTGACTAGAACTATCTGTAACATATAATTTTAAACTTACAACCTGAAATTATAACATTAACGATATAATGTTATCTTTTATGATTTCTTGAACTGAATGATTTATAACTGGAAAAAAGCAAAGACAGAGAAAAATATGATGATAGATAAGTATATGAAGAGTCTTTGGTCATGACACTTTTCTTCTATGCATAGACACCCTGAAAAAAAGTTTATGAAGACAAGCTTTTTACAACCCCCAGGAAATTCAATGAATGAATTGTGAAGGGTAAACTCAACCTATTATAATCTTTCATTTCTTATGTAATATTCATAATCATAGCATTACATAAGACTGAGCTAATGTTAACAAAAGGAACAATTTAAATTCCCTTTCTTGGAGAATGGTGTTCTGCTTGACAAACAGAGCTTCCTGCCTCATTTGCAGCACGCCCATGCATCTCCTGGAGTGCCAGTGAGACCCACACTCTCCTATCAGTGACATAATAAACCTTCCACAACAGAGGGAGAAAACAAGGCAAACAAGCCCACTTCATTTCAGCTTGTCAGGTTTAAATAAAATCTTCTGTTGCTGAAAATGAAAAAAGATAATGTGTGAAGTAATCAAATTCAACATTGGGACAAAACATATTGCATTACTTTGACTTTTTTTTTTTTTCTGTCTTGATCTTGCCACAAAGTTTTTAAAATTTCACCATTTGTAACTTTTAATGAGTTATCTTGTCAAAGAGATGTAGAGAAATTATTGGTCTGTTTGGTATGTTCATTTTTCTCCTCACACTGTGGATGCTTTAGAAAGTATCTCAACTTAACACAAATATTTGTAATACCTTAATAAGTAACATATGACACAAATATTTGTAATACCTTAATAAGTAACATATAACATATTGGAATAACTTTCAGTTGTTAATTTTTAAGTCAGGGTTGGTGTATCAGGACATAATGAAAAAATACATTTTTGTTATTTTTCATTTTTATGATTTGTTTGTTTTATAGGGACTGAACTCATCACTTTGCACTTAACAAACAAGTGCTTATGTCACTGAGCTAAATCCTCGGCTCCATTTTTGTTTATTTTTATTAGTACAAATTGATTACATTCATGAGGAGTTAGTACATGCACATAACACATTTTAATTTTGTCCTATTTGCTTCCCCTCTTCCTCTCTCCCACTCCATCTCTTGTTCCTCTTATTCTTTGCAAAAGATCTATCTTCTTATCTTTTATTTAGTGCTATAATTTACTTATGTGTGGAGTTCTCATATAAGAGAAACCATGTGATATTTAAGTTTCTGTTACTGCAATTATTTAAATAATGTTTTCCCCAGTACTGTTTTTCTACACCAAATACTGAATCATGTTCTCTCATTCAGGAAAAAATAAGCTTAAGCGCACAATGTACTTAAAAAGATCATATCAGTGAAACAAATAATGCTTGATAATGTAAACCACTTCCTTCAGCCTTTTCTTAGTGCTCACTAACCTCCACTCCTTTCTTAAATCCAAATACCTTCCTGTTTGAATTTGGAGCCTATACTATGTTCTCCTTTAGCTCTCTCAATATCCTTATTTCTTTTGTACTATTTTCTGTAACTGTCAAAAGTTTTCCTTTCCTAAGAGAGAGCACAGCACCACTTATTCCCATCAAACACACTGCACAAACAATGTGCATTAAGTAGAGAAGAGGAACAACTCAGAAACTCCCTCCCTCTGGATGCCCTAATGTTTGCTCAAATGTGGTTTAAGCAATCTCTCATTCTCTGTCTCTACCTTTCCAGTACTGGGGTTTGAATCCAGAGTCTTAATACTGAACTACATCCATAGCCTATTTTATTTTGACACAAGTCTTACCATATCACTAAGTTGCCAAGACTGTGTTCAAACTTGAAATTTTCCTGTCTTACCCCTCCAGTGTGCTGGGATTATAGACATGTGCCTCCACATTTGTTTTAAATAGTTTCTTGTGTTTTGTTTTCATTGTAATGTCTCAGGAAGTATCCAAAAACCTTAGAACACTAGAATACTTTTCCCTATTCTGCTATATTCTTGTATCCTTTATATTCTTATAGCTTTATGGTGTGAATGCTCTCATTTTCCTTCTTCACTTAGTAGTATATATTTGCTATACATAATAGGTACATTAGTTGTAGAAGTTGATACACACACACACACATATATCCATACCACATCTTGGTCCTTTATGCTTCCCTTTCCCTTTCTCTGTCTTGTCTCCCCACCCCTGTATACTATTATGTGTCTTTTATTTTGCTCCTAAATTATCTACACTTTGGGTTTCATGTATCTTGGGTATTGAAACCAGGGCCGCCTACATACTAGCCAAGTGCTCTGGTACTGAGTTATATTAAAACTTTGCAGGTAATTATCATTCTATTAAATGCTGATATTTCATGCTGTATCATGGATATTCTCAAGTTAGACCTTTTTTTTTTTTCTAAAATAAAATCTCAGTATTCAGGTTTAATTGCAGTGTTGATACTTTGTTGTAAATAAGTGGGTTTTGAATTGCAGTTTGAAAAGTTGGTCTCTAAAACGTTAGCCATCATTGATATATGGCATTTTAAAACTGGTAAAATTCTCTCAAAAGCACTAAGTTATGCTTTGCAGATCAAGGTAAGTGAGGCTGATTTAACAATCTGAGATACACAGTTTTTACTGTGTTACTATGTAATTTTAACAAGCTGGCATATTAACAGGCATTAAGGTATAATGCAGGACTATCATGTGACCTGAAGTAGCCATTGCATTACCAATATTTCAAAATGAATTCTACAAAGCAAATAAGTCATTTGCCCAAATTTCTGTTTTAAATTGAGGCTTCTTTGTTTTCTACAGCGATGGCTGGGCTGATAGGTATGATGTGACAGATGGATATCAGCGAGAAGCTGTTGGTGGAATCACAATCAAGCTCCAGTCTCCTGATGTCAAGTGGTTTGATGATTATTATCTGAAGCTCCGGCCAGAAACAAACCTTCGAAACCCTTGGTTTCAAGAATTTTGGCAGCATCGCTTTCAGTGTCGGCTGGAAGGGTTTGCACAGGAGAACAGCAAATACAACAAGACTTGCAATAGTAAGATTTATTGTTTCATTTAAAGTGGGAAAGGCTCAAGCTCCAATTTACATAAAGTGTGTCAGGGGGGTAGTGGCTGTAATTTGTTAGATAAAAGGTCTCTTGCATAAATAGAGTGAGTATTACCACTTAATGGTGATAAACAGGTTTTAGACTCACTAAGAAAAACGTATCTGAGCAAGTGTTTACTCTACTGAGATTTAAAAGGATTATATTATTTCTATTTATATCATTCAAGAAATGATACATTTCTGTAACCCCCTGTGCTAAAAAGATCATATGAGCTCCAAAATACAACAATTCTTGGCATCCTTGAAGGCAGAAAGACTACATTCTATTCATCTCTATTGTCTCAAGCATTTAACACAGTGTAAGTACAAAACGTGAGCTTCATAAATGTCTGAAGAATGAATAAAGGAATGTTAAAGGGTAAATCCAATTCCTATTTCAATTAATAAATCATAAAATAACATCAAGTATTTTGTTATGTATAACTAGGATGTTTCATGAAACATAATAAAAGCATGGTCGTTCATTCAGTTTTCTACAATTATTTATCAAGATTCACAAAGTACTAAATACTGCCTTAGTGGTAAGGGGGGAAAAAAGATAATGCTAGATCCTGCATTCAAAAGTTTAGTGTCTAGGAAAAGAGATAGTTATGCTAATTAAAACTGAAATTCAATATTGTAAGTGATACAATAAGGGTTACACACAGAATCTGGCTAGTACTATTTGAAGCACATTCATAGAGTCTTAACATTAGTAACCAGAGTTAATATTGATGTATACATCAATTTCTTTGGACATTAAAGTTTTCTAAAATTGATAAAATTTTTGTGATTAATTTATACCACATTGCATAATAAGAGTAAGCACACTTATAAAATAGTTTTATTCAGACAAAATTGCCATTATGCATTGTGTTAGAATACCAGAGTGCTTTGGGGGTAGTGTGATGATAATCGTTCAAGAACCATTTCCATTCCATAGACAACCTATCCCATATCAGTATCAAAGTGAGGAAAATAGTGAATTCATATAAGGTATTCTCCTCAAGGTCCCATGTTTTTCACTATTTTGTATAATGATGAAGATAGCAAACGTCTGACCATGATTGTTTTTAAATGTTATTGCTTGGTGAAATACACACTTATCAACTTTATATCAGTTCTTATTTGGGTAGTTGAACAGGCAAGGGATTTAAGAATGGAAGATAAATGCATGATGAAATCCACATAGGCATAATCTAAATGTAAGTCTGCTTTCTTCTCTTAATTTCCTTCTGCATTCTACCTCAAGATCTTCCAATGTAAGAATTTTTCTTTAATTTTCAAGAAAAAATGCATGAGAACAAATATCATTGTCACATGCTTCACAATTTCAATTTTCGCATCTAATTTTAAATTTTTCACATTTCTACTAAGTCTCAGAAAGATAAACTTCTTGACTTTCTTATGTAATTTTTTAAACCTCTTTTTTTTTTTTTTTTTTTTAAACCAGGAATCAAACTCAGAACCATGCACTTGCCAGGCAGGTGCTTATACCACTGAGCTATATCCCCAATCCTTCTTTTCTGGGAAACATTACACCAATAAGAACGGATACCATCAAGGACTCAAAACACATAAATAAATAAATAAATAAATAAATATTGGCAAGATTGTTGGAAAAAATAAGTCTTTTGAATTTTGAGGGATGTAACTGATTTGATCCAATATTCCTCTTTTGGATATCTTCCTGAAAGATTTAGTTTTCATAGTACAGTGATACATACAAATTCATTTACAGTAGCACAATTCATAACAGCTAAATTATGAAGTATCACATTTAGCCATCCATAGAGAAATGAATAAAGAAAATATGGTACATGTACATGTATACAATAGAATGCCACTCTAACATAAAGAAAAATTAATATGAGTCATTTCCAGAAAAATGGATGGATCTTGAGACAATAATGGTAAGTAAAATTAATCAGATTGAGAAGACTAAATATTGCATAGTTTCTCTTACATGAGAAAATCAAAATATTAGCAAACTAAAGAACAAATAACAGAGGGATGGTAGGAAGCAGGGAGATAGGCTTTTAGAGGTTTAAAGGATATCTGGGAAAGGTGTGGTAGGGAGATAGTGAAATTAAATTATAATATATCAGTAATCAAAATAATTGTGGAGCTCAAATTAGGAAAAGAAAAAAGCATATACTGTAGGATTCAATGTCACTAAAACTTTAGAAACTACAAAGTAATCTATAGTGATACAAGGCAGATGAGTGGTTTCCTATGAACAGGAATGAAGGAGCAAAAGATTGCAAAGTGCAGGAGAAAACATGGAAGTGATGGTAGTTTCATGGAAGTCTACACATCTGTAAACTTCTTGACTTATTCACTTTCAATGCATGTGATTTTTAAGTCAATTATATGTTAATGAAGCTGTCCAGAAGTGTTTAAGGAAAAACCATAATCATCATATATATGTTATAAACATATAAAATAATCCTATTTGCCCCAGGTTCATTTTTTAAGTTCTACAAATAATCAACCTTTTTGTTTCTCATAACTTATTATTTTGATGCCAACCAATAGAAATTTGTTACATAAAGGATTCATCCCCTTCTGTAATCCCTATGCTCATTCTTTTAGCTGCTGGGACAAGATTCTCTCCTAGTTGTTCAGATGGCTCAGAAGAGTTGTACTGTGTAATGCCAGCAGTGAGAGCTCTTAAATTCAGCCCCACCATCCTCTCCCTTTGTTGCCTTTGGTCAGTTCTTTAGCTTTGCCTTCTTCATTTATGCAATTCAGATAACTTATATTTTGGCATCAATGAGAATAAAATAGCATAACATGTAAGAATCTTATCAAAAAATCTCTAAGAAATGTATTAAAACTTGACACACTTATGTTACCATAGAGAATGTGCATTAGAAACTATTTGTATTTAAATTATTGTGGAAAAGAAATGCACCATGTAGAAATGGTAACTATTTGAAGAGGTAGATACATTTTGCATGATTTGAACATTGTTATACAATGTCTACATGCACAACCACAACATATGGAACCTCATAGATAGATGATAGATAGATAGATAGATAGATAGATAGATAGATAGATAGATACATAGATACATAGATACATAGATAGATAAACTTTTATATGTCAATTAAAATAATGAAGTCAATGAAAAGCAAAAAAGAAATTCAGCATATAATGTTAATAATATTAATAACCTATAATCTCCAAGTTGGAAATGATCATTAATACGATGTGAGAAGCATGTGACTGAAAAACTCAGCAGCCTCCTCTGTCCTTAGTCTTCATATTAACATAGATATTTCATTTCTGCATACCTGTCTTGTAACAGGTGCCTTCCCCAACAATTATAGAGTTCTATTCTTAATTTTAATTTTCTGGCTGATGCCAGATGCTATATATGAGTTTACTCATATTTCCATGGCAACTATGTGGGATGGTTGTTGCCACAGCCCCCATGGTTGGACACGTGTACAGACATTTTTATAATTGCTAGTGTCACAACCTTTAAAAATTGTAGAGGAATGGCACCCAAGCCAGATGGCTTCTAAATAAAGAAGGTGGTGTCTCTCACAGCTGTGAAAGAGCAAAGAAGTAACAAGACAGCCTACTATCAAAGACAGGGTTGCTCAGAAAATGGTGTGAAAAACCCTGATTATTAAAAGTTAATTTACAATAACAAATCATTAGTCCACTCTTACAAAATTGGGTAATGCAAAGGTAGAATCCATAGAAAATATATGATCTGGTGCTTAATATCAGGTTCCTTACACTTTTCTCAGGAATAATATATATGACATTGAACTAGAAGTCCCATCAGCGAATATATTTGGGGTGCCTACTATTTACCACTTACTAAATTTTTTTGAGAGGCTAGAGCTATAGCGTTGAACAAAATAGGCATTCATTCTTAGGGAGAGGGAGATCAAAATAAAACAAATAAAATAATTATATTAGATGATGATCATTGCTAGCAGAAAACTATAGCAGGAAAATGAGAGTTAAAATTTTGAAATAATACAATTTAAATAGGATAGGCAGGCTTGATTTTATTAAGCTGAAGCTTTGTAGATAGAACACAAAAAGAGGAGGGAGTGGTGCAGGTGTACATGGGGAGATGATTCCAGAAGTGGAAAATCGTGAAAATAAGGCTAAATTATGTGCGCAGTAAACATATTTTAGGCAAGAATTGGGAAGCCAGTTTAAAAAGCAAAGTGAGGGGACGCAAGCAGCAGATGATGGAAGATAGGCAGAAGAAGAGAGATTCTGCAGAGCACTGTTGGCTGTGGTTTTAAATTTGTCTTTGAGTTTAATGAAATAAGAAGTCATTATAGGATTTGAGCAAAAGAAGGTCATGAACTGGAACTTCTTGTTACAACATTTAAAAACTACCTCAGAATCTTGCTTAACAGATATTTATAGCAGTAATAATTAGATAACATGATACAGTAGAAATTTAACAAGTGCCCTAAATTTGTATCGATATGTTGTTTATACAACTACCTTGAACTAACTGGCTAATATCAGTCATTAAGGTGATATGATACATGTTACTATAGGGCCATATAGTCTGATATGATACATGACACTATAGAATTACTGCTTAAAATTTTCCAGAAAATCCAGTTTTAATTTTCTTTTAGATCTCTGTTACTGGAACAAAGATTCAGGAATGCAGAGTCATGGTATAGAAAGAGCTTGATTTCCTGAGTCACTTGTAAGACCAAAAAAGAGCCTAATAATCTCCCTTAGGCTGCTTCATGAACAAAAAATAAACTTCTATTTTGTTAAGCTGTTGAATATTTGAAAGTTGTCATAGCAGCTATTATCTTAACTTACATACATACTTTCCTACTGTTCCTAATAGACAGCAGTCTTGTCATGATGTGTAAATCCCAGTCTATAGTGACTATAAGAATTACAGCCTCTATTTCCATAGTGATTTCCAGTGACTCTGTTAATTTGGTTTTTTTTTTTTTTTTAATATAGTGAGGGTATTTAAGCTGTTGCTTGCAAAGGAGTTTATTCATTAGCTCAAGGCATCAAGATTAGCAGACATAAATATTACTTCAATGATGCATGTGTTTGCAATTAATTAAAATTGGTATAAAATTTAGAACATTGATCAAATTTCTACTACATCTTATGAAATTCTTTTTATTTTTTTGATGCTGGGGATCAAACTCAGATCCCTGTGCATTTAAAGCAAGAGTTTTACCACTGAGCCACATTCCCAACCGGAAACTTGGTTTTTAAAACATTCATTAAACAAGATTCGAGCAAGTTTTAAGAGAAGATTCAAAGATTAGTTCATGGTTAATCTCTTCCTTAAGATATTTTATAATTTAACTTGGAATACTTTTATAATAAGGTTATATCCAGCAATTAGAACATGATTAACATATGACTGTAAGAGCTCTAAGTATTAGAGTAGGTGGAGAGCTTTTGTTTCTAGGGAAATCAGTGCTTGATGCTATCATTAGCTTTTGAGTTGAGTGCTAATAATGGTTGGACTGAGAGGGAATATTGGAATCAGAGTATTTGAAACTTAGAAGATTATGCAAATCAAAGAACATAGTAGGAAAAACATAAAGACGTGTTCCAGTCATAGATGATGAAGAGATTCAAGGATGGGAGGAATGTTATACAAGTAATAGAAAAGGTTGCTAATTGACCGGGAAGATTTTTGTTGTTGTTCTAGGTATTGAACTCACCACCTGGTACTTGCCAGGCAGGTTCTTATGACAATGAGCTAAATCCCAAGCCCCAATAGGAAAGCTTTTTAAGAAATATTTTTAAGGAATAACACAGTTTAAGCAACGATTTCTAGAATTTAACCTCTATAAAAGTAATTTTGAAGGTTCATGAAGAAGAAACTTATTGAATCAAAACTACATTTAAAAAGTTGCCTGACAGTAGTATTTGGAGTTTATTGGATGGTATGATTAGCATTGGATATGAGAAAAAAAAATATTGTGTTTAAAATACTGGAATTTTGGTGATGTTGCTGCAGTTCCTGTCATAAGGTTGAAAATAAAGTAAACTCAGACTGTTTGTTAGGTTGAAGGAAAGGGAATAGATAAGGTGAATTCTAGCTTTCAGCTTGAGGTGACAGAAAATTTTGTTAATAAAGGAAGAGGAAAAATAAAGAAATGGGCTAATTGGGGTAATTCTTCACAGCAAAGATAAAATTCTGCTTAAAGTACTTCAAGTTCAAAGTTACACAGGTAGATATGTACAATTAACAGAAGTGTGACAGGTATCTCCATAACACACAGTGCTAATGAAAAATCTCTAGTGCAAAATTACTGACAGAAGTGGAAGACCAGAAGCCTGCATTGAGGTTTAAAGAACTCAAAGCCCTTAAAGGTTAATGGAAACCATCACTATTATATATTCTTTAGATAGCTATTTCAAGAAGAATGGAGTTCACTAAACCTCAAAAAGTACCACAAAGTTATGTGAGCTAAGTTCATTGCTTTAGTCACTTTTTATCACCAGAGACAAAATACCAGACACTTGCAACTTAAAAGAAGAGAGTTATTTTGGCTTCTGATTTCAGTCCATAGGACTCTGGCTTCCAGCAAAACAGCCTGGTGAAAGCTGAGCACATTGAGGTGGCCAGGTAGCAGAGAGAATAGGAAGGAGCCAGAGAGGGACATCTACTCTTCCAGATTATATTCCTACTAACCTAACTACCTTAATTACACCGCAACTCGTAATAGCACATTAGTCATGATCCCATATATCAGTGTGCAATAATAATACCATGATCCAGTCACCTTCCTTAAACCCTATCTTTGAGCTAATGAGGCTTTAGTCTTAATCTAGACCATAACATTCATGTATTCATAAATATAGTAAATGTAATTAAATGAACTAATTCATGTGAAGAAGGCTTATAGAAATGATGTTATATATGCTGAAGACAGCATAATAAAGCACATTTGACAATACTTGATAGCTCTGTGATGCTGAACAAAATGTTTAGATTTTCTCTTCTCACTGTCTTCAGTTGTAAATTCACCAAAATATTAAATACCTGGTAGTGATCTTATGAGAATGCAGAATAATACTGATGGAGCACTTCCATAACAAATAGCATAGATGAAGATTTCAATAACAGAAATGTACATTCTCACAGGTTTGGAAAGAAGCCCAAAACGAGGATGCCAGCACAGCTGGGTTCTAGTAAGAGCACATTTTGTTTTCTTCTTAACAGACTATCTCCTTCTCACTCTATCCTCATTGGTAGGAAATGGGCTGGACTCAAATCTGAGTTCTTCCCGGCTCAATATCCCAGAGTGACAAGATCACAGGTGTGCACCACTATCCCTGGTTTTGTGTTCCTTCTTTTAAGAGTACAAATTCCATCCTGAGTGCTCCACCTAAACATAATGGTTTTCCAAAATTTTCTTTTCCAAATTCCAGTTCAGTCCATTAAGACAAAATCTTTGGCATTTAGTAAAATTCAGTAAGTTAAACCACTGTTGTGAATATTTCTTTAGAATAATAATTATTTCTCTAGCAATTTCATAGGGCTTGGAATCTAAAACTTTAGAACAAATAAAAATGTAATTCTACAGAAGAATTAAATCAAAAATTACATTGTATGAAGAAATAAAATTCATGAAAATATTGGAAATCACAAATTTCTTTTAGTCACAGAAGAAAGAAACACAGCTTCAATTTAAAATGTCTCCTATATTCTGCTTGAGTTGGTAATATATCTGCAAATTATAGCAAAATCTTTAATCAACAGTGAAGAATTTAACATGATCTAGAACATCTGATGCTAGGTAACCCATGTCATATTGTGATAAACGTTTTATTTCTCTACTATTTTTGGCCCTTCCATCTTAAATAATTCACTAAATATGTCCTCAAATGTATGGTCTTACCTGTGAAAACTGTTCTCAGCTGCCAGAGCTGTTGCAGTTATTTCACATAAAAGAAATACGTATTTGAAAATTTATTATGATGCCACCAGTTAGAAATGAGCCACCACTTAAACACTTACTGACTTACTTTATGTATGTATGTATGTATGTATGTATGTATGTATGTATGTACTGGAAAGAAATTCACCCAATATGCTTTGTTTAAAGATAAAAGAATAATTTGGCTAGATTCCAGTCATCAGACCACCTTTGGTAAAATGCAGAATCAAAGTGATTGAGTACAGATTTTGCTATAATTTGTTAAATAACAAGGACACAGTTGTTAAATATCAAGGTCTCTCTGATTTTAATTTTAAGTTTGCTTCAATCCAAAATCATTGAAATGTTTTGAATAATAAAAAATGTTTTCATTTCACATTTGATACAATCATGGTTCTAACTGCATTAAGAGGAGTGAGTATAGTTGTAAAGGATTCTAAATTTCTAGGTCCCCTAACAATAATACTATCTCAGTCAGTATCATCAAAACCCTACCTCTGTTTTTAGTACAGAGCAAAATGGAGAAGTATGATGTATGATAAATCAGTCAAAGGGGGGTATTTTAAAATCTTGAAAACCTAGCTGACACTGGAAAGCATATGGAAATCCTTGGAAAATAACCGCATGGCTTTAATTAATCATCTCAGAAGCACATGACAAGTTTCCTGTAGGAGGAGCTTCTACAATGCCTGCAGTTTTGATGCTTATTTCACTTTCCCTGGTGCCATTCTTCCTTCCTCTCCCATTTCTGTTTCTTGGAGGGGCACAGAAGCAGACATGGATCAAGGTTTCCTTTTGTGCTCTCAGGCAATATTTAATAAATTCAACAATGATTCATCTGGAGATTCCTTCCCTAGACTAAATTACCACATTCAAATGGTCATAATAATTGGAAGGTATTCTCTTCTGTGAAATCAGCCTCCAGGGTACAAGGAATCTGCTATCCCAGGTGAGGGAAATCTGGAGCTGTGAATTAAATTTGATGTCTATGTTTTCTTTTTCAAATAATAGTTTGCTTCAGGAAATCTTTTGATATAAAATTAAATGATTTTATTGAAATATAACTGCATACAAACCCATGGAACTCTGAAATGATGACATTATTTATCATAAGAATGAATAGTTGAATCAGAACTTATATAATTAGTAAATTATCTCATAATAGCTGATAAAAAGTTGATTCACCAAATAACAATCTCTCTTGTGCCATGGCTTTGGGTTACAATCACTGGGAACCAGTTTTAGCTTGACTCCATTAAGTAAATTAATATAAATAACTACTATTGTTTGGAAGAATATCAGGACATAATAGGAGGTACTGGTAGCTAACAGACCATGTTTAGGAACCTGTATCAATTCTTCTGGTTTCTAGTAAGCAGGAAGCTCAGCTTTTAATTAACAATTTGGCCAGAATATATGCACACATGGGCCCTATCTCAAACCTCACTGCAGATAAGACCTGGTCATTATTGTTACTAATATTTTTAGCTCACTACCTTCACATTCCTGGGAAGGAGCTTGCAATTTACTGAACCTGGGTTACATTTCCATTCTATGGCAATCAGAGAATGGCAAACAGAAGAATAAAAGTACTATAAACTTCCCTAATGAAAGGATTACACAGCTTTCCATAATCTAGGTAAAATGAAGAATTCATCAAAATTAGGAATGGATTTGTATTCTATATAGCCAAATTTTGAAGATTACTACATCTTAATTTAATAATTTTGTACAGTATAAGTGGTCTACTGTGTTTCATAAACAGTTACTTGCTCATGAGGCTCTATACTTATACCGTTCTTCTATGTTCCTTCTAATCATATGAGAGAATTACTATTAGTGTCCTCTTATTTAAAATGGTAAAACATAAGACTTAAATGGCTTAAATGACTTGCTCAAGTTTACATTGCTAGCAAATAAACCTTCTGGAGGTTGTATGATTTCAAATAAAATCTTGTGCATATATATGACATTATTTTTCCTGCCACTATTAAATAATTTTACTGATTTTAGAATAAATACAAGTTTAATATATTTACTGAAACATTCTGACTAAAACTTCTGAGACATAGAATTGGCATTTAATGTCACTACAAATGCATAATGATATAAATGAATTTATGAATTCATGATTTTGATTAAAAGACAAGGTGCAAGGGCAGTGATCCTTCCTCTGGGTGAGCTTTGTGCTAAGCTGGTGATCTCTGAGACAAAGGGTTTGAAGTCTCAGTCAAAAAGAAATCAATGCATGTTCATCATGGTAAAATGAATAGTGTCTTCAATGGTTTATCTTTGTTATTTATTTTTTAACATGATAGTATTTACAGAAATGTTCCTTTTAGATATTACATGTACAATTAAATTTCTGTGAATCTTTTATTTTCTTTAACTCCATTGCTTTTCACTCCAATTTTTAAATGGATTAATCCTAGAGACCAATCAGGGAAGATTAGGAATAACTAAAGTATGTGGTGAATGTTTACATTTTTAAAAATTGTTACAATAAACAACAGCCACTTATCCTCTCTCACAGAACTTTGAACACATTTATGCCCTTTTTCTTCAACTTTGTGATGCTGTTTGGATATCCTGTTTCTTGAGTGTCTTTAGGAGGTGTAATCCAAACTGTGGTGAATATTTTTGCAGAGTTCCATCCAACAAAAATGCAGGCTCATAGAAACATTGCAGTGTGTCCGCATCTGTTTCACTTACTGAATCTGGCACTGTGTGACTTCTAGTTCCTCCCAAAAGTCACAATGACCATAGAAAGGTAAACATTTTCAATTAATAGAAGACATCAAGGCAGGCAAAACAGCACAATACAACCTAAAATAGAACTTCTAAACTTGCTTCAGAAAGTGGAAAGAACAATGGGATAAGTATTTTTAAAGTGAGAAGGAGTATTTTGAGAGGAATTAATCCCAAAGTGTCTTTTACCATAACAAATTTAATTTAAGCATTTACACTGCTCTCTGATGACTCCTTATATTTCAGACACAGAGTAGAAACATCCAGAGACTAGGTAGCACTAATAAGCCTACGAGAAGGCTCCTACCCTGACCTTCAATAATAATTAGGCTAAAATGCAATAATATTTTTCAAAGGCCTGTAATGATTTAATTTTAAATTGCTTTAACATATTTAGAAATTGGATCAAAAAGAAGCAGCTCATATATTTGGAGAACTGGTGTAATCAATCTTCAGACAAGCCTTACAGATTTTAAATTAATATTGATCGATTATAAAATATTTCATGGTTTCTTCCTGCTTTTTCATTCATTTGCTCTCTTCATCCAACAATGTTATTTTTCTTTTTATCTTGCAGATGAACAAATTAAGGCTCAAACAATTCTATTGGTTTGCCTAGGCGAGGACATAAAACTGCCAAATAAGATTTAAAATTTGAACCCAACACTGCAAACTCATGTTTTTGTTGTGCTGTGTTGTCTGCTCTAAGTTAAAAACATTAGCTTGAAATAATGCCTGTCACTCAACTCAATTTAGAACTTTTCAACATTATGTAAAGTAAGAAAAAGCAGTCTTTCTCTGAATCACCTGAAGCAGATGATCTAAGATAGTGGCTTTCATGTTATTGGATCTTGTTTTCAAACAATTTAAAAAATCTGAACCCACTGGAAATAATTCAGTATGAACTAATGGCATATATACTTGAGGCAGCCAAGACTAAGTTAGGATTTAATGTTTAAAGTTTCTTTGATTATATCCTTCCATGATTCTCTACAAAACTAGAGTTTTAATGTTTCTTTTATTATATCTTTCCATGATACTCATACAAAACTAGAGTTTTAAGAGATTTTCATTCCAGATGCTTGCAATGCTTTACAATTTTTAATATTTTTCCCTAAATTTGTTTTAAAAATATAGAAACTTCAGTTTCTTTATATGAAATATTAAGCTAATGGTAAGATCTCTACACATGTTCTTTTAACATGTAACAGCAATTTCTCAATATCACCCACTATTATTTGTCAAAACAGCAATTTCTCAATATCACCCACTATTATTTGTCAAAATATTTTAAATTTAATCTTACAAATATACCTCAAGTGCTGCTCCTAGAATTTAGCAGAAATGATAATTCCTGCTATTAGGTAGAGGAGAATGACATTCACCAGCATAACTTTTTTATGTTTATAAAAAGTTAAGAGATACTCTAGACTTTTTAAATGTCAGTCTACACAGTCAGACTGAAGTTGGCTTTGAAATTCTACTTTACTACATTTTATCTTTTCCCACTGGATATTTCATTCCAGCTCTCTGACTCTAAATTACCTCTGTCAGGTACACATTGACAAAAATAATTGTTAACGTGTATTTTTAAAGGTTAAATAAGAACCTGAATATAAAGCCTCTTGCATCTAGCATTAGTTGGATAATTTCTTCTAATTTTCCTATCTTAATCATTGTCTTTGAAATATTTCTGAATAAAATTATTTATAGAAATAATCATTTCCATAGCTTAAGTGGCATGCTAAGTTTAGAGTAAAATGAATAATAAAAATTTACTGCAATTGGCACTGTACCTATCACAATCAGAAAAGAGAGCTTTATAAATTTTTCTGATAAGCCAGACACTGAAGCATGTGTTTATAATTCCAGCACTCAGAAGATTGACTCAGGAGGATCCCTGTGATTTCAGGACAGTCTGAATAGCATAGTGAGTTCAAGGCCAACTTGAGCTACCTAGGGAGAACTTTTCTTAAAATACACCAATAAATACATACATATATTCATACATATAAACATACTTTTTGATAAAAGCAATCCAAGGTCTATCACTGTCCAGGAATCTACTTTCTAATCAAGTTAGATTTCTTATAGTAGAGATGATAACTAAACTAACTTTCTATTTGTACAATTTGTGAATTCTGCATTTTATGGTTGAATTATTTGCAAAAAGTTTATAATAGTGATGTAATTCATTTTTGCAATTTTCTGTTTCATTTCAATTACAGAGCTTATTATAAAATGGCATTCTCATTTATCATATTTGTGAATTTTAATTAGAAGTAAATCTTAATAGAACATACATTATTTTGTATCACTGTCAGAAGACTAAGGTCTAGAACACTATGTGAATACATATATTAATTTTCAAATTTTCAAAAGGGGAGAGTATAAATATTTCAGATTGATACAGTGATTTCCTTTATGCAAACTATGCTGTATATACAAAATCAACAAGCTTTCATTTTGTACATTCTGTAAGGTAGGACTTCATACATGTTTTTCTTCAGTTCTCATAAATCTATACTAAACATTCTTTTTTCTTGCTATCAAAATGCAGTAGACCTGAAAAAAAATCACTCACTTCTACCTAGGAAACTATCAGGGCTTTACAGTAAAGTGACAACCGGACTGTGTTTCAAAGTTTTGTAGGAATCTGATCAGTGAGGAATGGGAAAACCATAACTTCAGAAAACATCATAAAACACAATTAAAATGGAATTCATGCAAAAGAATGGTAGCCTTGTCATCTTATTTCTTTTTCTTTTTTCCCTTCTTCTCTATGCAACATTGTTATCATTTTGGATTTTTTTGTTGTTGTTGTAGTTGTTGTTTGTCTCTCTTCTCCCCACTGTGTTTTTTTTTTTTTTCTCTGTTAAAAAAAAATGATGGCAATGAAGAAGGATAGAGAGGGCCGTATGAGAAAGGTCTGGTCTAGAAGTTTGTTCTTGATAGAGTAGGAAGGTGGGGCCCATAGTTTGTCACATATTCTTTTAAATAACATCCTACCCACTAGCCTTCATATTCCTACAGAATTTTGCCTTCATTTACATGCCATATGGAAGTTCCTTAAAATACTGTAATGTGAATGAAAGAGATACATTATTTGAAATAACATATCCATCAGAGGGCTGCCAACTGACTGTTCATGTTCATCATTTGAATTTAAAATTTGGTGTTCTGCTTGTTGATGTGTACAATCTCTGTTGAATTTCAGAAGCTCCCTGAAGGAGATTCTTCTTTCTGCAGCTGCTATGTTAATTTGCATTTCAATATGAGCATTTAGAGGTCAAATGCTTATATTTCAGTCACAGTTATAAATTAAAGACAGTGCAGATATTAGAAGCTCTACAGACATTTGGGAACAGGTCTGAGTGCTCAGTGTTGCCACATTGCCTAAAACAGGGTGAGCACAGACAGTGTTAAGCAAAGGGATAGATGATCTATGGTGTCATCAGTAAGTCAAGTCTTTTCATAAATAATTTCTTCTCGCTTTACATCGCTGATCTCTGTTCAAGCTCTAGATAACATAAAGCATCCTTTATTTCATTAATCTTAACCTACTCCCAAGAAGCTACCTACATCTTTATTACACTATTGATTTCTATTTCTGTACATTAGATTCTATGCAGTGTCTATTTTACATTCACTTGTCATTTAAATGATCCATAATGACAATGCTGAGCACTGTTCTAGGTGCTAGAAATACACCGATAAGAAAGATCTGCATATGCTTTATCCACAGAGAGTTATCGTCTATTTTAAACAAATTTATGAATCCTGGGATATCTTTAGGAACTTTGCACAAAGAAGTTGTTTAATAAATGTTAAATAAGAGAATGAGTATATGACACAATTTTAGCATTTAAGGAGCTCATACTCTGTGCTGCACATGGGCCGACACAGCTAATTTTAGTGTATTGCAGAGAGTATTATCTGTTGTAATACAGGTAACAAGCACATTTCTGTGGGAGCACATTTTTGCAAAATTTATACTTACTTGAGAGATGCTCTGTCCTGTCAAGGCAGGAAATAAATTATTGTGTCATCCACTGTGCATAATTAGAAAACTTTTGCTCAATGCATAAGGCATGAGTACATTCATAAAATAAATGAGAATATGGAGAACTTTTTAACCTGCAATTTTTTCACTGCAATGTAATGGTGTGTGATTGAGTAAATCTTTTATATTTCTAATCACCTTCTTAGAAATTCTTGCATGCCTTCCCTTCTTTTATACTTTCTCTTCTATTGTCATTTCCTTACCATGGTATAGACAAGAAGGAACGAGGACACTCTAAAACAAGGTGCCTAGAACAATGCTAAAATAATCAACTGTATTTTTTTCTTAAGCTGTCGCCTATTTCGCTACTTCACAATCATAAGTTAATTTTTGAAAACATTTTTAAATCATGCAGTTTCCTTTTCACATTGCAAATAGAATTAATCAAGGAACCAGAAGACAAGGGATCTCAGGCAGCTGCTGCTAACATAAATTTAGATAAGTCCTTTTTTCCCTCTTGGCCTTATTTTCCTCCTCTGTAAAATGAATTTATTGAAACAAGCTAAGAGATCATAATCTCAGGTGGGTACGGGGCCAGAAAATGTAAACGAGAAGAAAATCAATATTTGCCACATGAGAAAGTTGGTGCTGTTACATCTCCTGATATTTCAAGAGTCTGTAAAGTTGATTATACTAAATTTCCATAATATAAATTTAGCCCAAACAAAACTTATCTAAAGGCCAAATTCAGTCCAGGGACTTTCTTTTTCAACTTTTAAACTAGATGCCTTCAAAAGCCCCTTGTATCTTCGACATCCTTTGATTGCCAAATTAAAAGTCTTATTTCCCTTTATCGAGTATCTATATATCTTCAAAGCTCTGTGCTCCTGACAAATTAAAGAACATGCTTTTTTCAGGCTATAAAACTAAATTGTAATTGCATATTGGAAAGTTGCAGTTTCTACTAATCATTTTTGAGATTTCTGATTTGACTAAACAATACTGAAATTAGGCTTGAATTTTAAATGCAATAAATCATGAATCTTATTCTGAATAAAGGCAAAAAGAAGGGAAAGCACCCTTTCTTGGTTTTCATTTCCCCTCTACAGACTGCTGTGAACAGCTGGCAAGCTTGAGCTCATACAGTATTTTGTGCCTGAATTAGAACTGGTCCATGAAGACTCTAAAAAATAATCCTTGAATAAAGCAAACACTGCTGAAGGAAATACACTTTGAAGCACTAGAATGCCAACTGATTGACATATCCAGTGTTTTCTGCATCTGAGTGAATAAGAAAAGAAAATGAACCATTTTATTATGAGCAGTTAACTATTTAAAATAAGCTAATAAGATGAAACTTCTTATAACCTCACAAGCTTCTATTATTGAATTATGCATTACATGCTGAGTTGGGTTTTATTTGCTAAGGACAGATATTCTAGCATGCAACCGAGTCTAATATACAGCAGGTACTCAAAAAATGATTTTAATCAATAACTAATTTCTGAATGAATTAATGAAAAAGTTAATTAATGAGCTAGAATTTGTCTGTAGAGCAAGAGAAGCAAGAACAATGGAACTGAACATGACTATGAGTTCTATTAAGACATCCGAAGATGTTCACAAGAGGGCAGGAATTTTGGTAAAATAAACAGAAGGTTAGTAAAAGTTGGTGACAGCCTAATGTCACTGCTAAGTGTTCATAAACAATTTTCTTACTCTTAATATCATCTCACAGGTCTAGAAATTTCATATATAGTATTACGTGAATTTTTGATGCTATTTGAATCTTACTGAATACTGATTAAAAAAGAAAACAATGCACCTGACTGGTGTTGGTCTGTAATCTGGTATTTGCTTCTACTGTGCTGTGGTTCCACTTTGTTCAGTTTTCATTCCCTTTGCAGGGCTATCAGAGCTTATCACAAGTGGCTAGTCTGTAGTCTACACGTTGTGCTCTATCTGGTGGTCAAGCCTCTTGATTCAGGACTTCTAGGGTAAAATCCGCACCTGCATAACTCAGGAGGATAATGAATTTCACAGCCAATGATGTGGTATTCTTTTCTTCAGCTTCCCAATCTCATCTATCTTCCTGACATTTCCAGCTTCCAGCCTCACCCAACCACTTGTTCTCTGGCTAGGAATCTGAGCCTTCACTACTGCTCACAGGTTTTGTTCCTGTTAACAAAGTGCCACCGTAGTCAAGTGGGGAAAGGCTCCATAATACAAAAAAAGCAACAGGGAACCTCTTGGGAACAGTTCCTTTGATAACAGAGACATGCTCCCACTTCAAGTTTTCCTAAGTGCTTTCCTTGTCACTACCACCTGTGACCATCACATTGCCAGGGCCCCAGCAGGAGAGATGGGCTTAAATGAAAGAAAATAAACACAAAGAAATACAGTTTTTACATCCTCTGTGATTTACAGGATTCCTACCCCCATTTTCTACTTTTCAGTTTAGAAAATGCAGGCACTGCTCTTGGAGTCTGTTATTCCAGCACCTGTTGCATAGCCCTATGTTTGGAGCATTTCTCTGAATCCAGGTCTAAAGATACCAGAGGAGGAAGACCTAAGAAACTCATGTGCTGTTTTGAATTGTAGTCTTTTCTGACTCACTTTGTTACCAATTACTATTCAGAATCCGCATCTAGTTTGTGCAGTCATTCTGCTCACAACTTTAGCTGCATTCAGTGGAAAAAGCAGACTACAGTGTGCATATGCCATTTTGACTGGCCAGAGTGTTTCTCCTGCAGTTTTATTAGATGGTGAAAATACAGAAGATTGCCTAAAGTGATCAACAGTTCTACTTGATGGATCCAATTGAAATTAGTGTTGTAATTTGGTTTTGCACATTATTTTGCAAAGAAATAATTTATGTGTTCTACAGTAAGTGTTTTGAAAAACAGATTTGGTAATATTCTTGGAGGGGTTCTATAATCCATATGGCCTTATTCATGTGATTAATATATATTAGTAATGCCAGTTATGCACCAAATGTTTTGCTAGGTAGAAATTTACATGCATGTACAACATTACATTCTATTATCAGTAAGTCCCCAATGCACTAGAAACCACTGGCAGATTACCACCAGTGCAAAATGTTAAATCAGATCCATATATGGTATTTAATGTTATGACAAAAATCTAACACTTGTATTATGGGAAAGTAGAGCAGAAACTAAATTTTTGAGTTGAAAAGGGTCAAAAACAATCTCTGACTGCAGATGAATCTTGGAAACAACATAAACAAACAAATGCAAAATTCAAGGCAAACTCTGCCCTAGATAGAATAAAATGCACAGATAAGAAAGATTCTGTTGTTTAAAAAATATTTTAAGGTATATGCTAACTTGTTTAATGTATACAACCAGTTTCTCTTAATTCATTAAAAAAATTTGTGTTAATATCTGTTTCTTCTTTGTGAGAATCATGTTTGCCAAAGTCTTGCACTCTGAGTAGCTATTTTAAAGATAATAGACTGTATAATGCACTATTATTCTTCTTATCTTGTTATGAAATTTTGTTTTATTTTTGTGTAAAATAAAAACCAGAAGAAATAAAAAGCAGTAAAGTGTGTTGTAAGGATGCAAGAACTTCCAAAGATCTGGTGTGTAGATTAAAATGGATAACAATGAAGAAATAATTTAGGCACAGGATAAGAAAAGTACTGACAATCAGACAAGGTATTTAGGTATAAATTTATCATGAAACAAATGGAAACAAATGAATAGATTTAAATTATTAGCAAAGTCACTTTCTGCTTTAGAAAAACCACCGTAAATACATTTGGAGTTAAAGTACAACAAGATTAGAGACAGTAAAATTGTGTCTATTGTAGCAACTCAAGGAAAATGCATTATAAAATATTCTGAGATTAGTTAAATACGTGATGCTGGCTAGAGCAATTATGCCAGAGAAAGAATTTAAAGGAAATATGAATAGGAAAGTAAGAAATCAAATTAACACTCTCTGCAGATGGTTTGATCCTTTACATATATGATCATAAAAACTCCATGAGAAGAATAAAAAAAATCACCAAAGTGGCAGGGTACAAAATCTACATACAAAACAACAGCTTTCCAGTCTACTAATAATAGATCTTCCAATAAGGAAATAAGAGAAATAATTACATTCACAATATCAGAAATAATCCTAGTACTTAACAACCAAGAAAATAAAAAGACACTACAATGAAAGGAAAGGAACCATGAAGAAAGAAATGTAAGATCTCATAAAACGGAAAAACATGCTTTGCTTATGCACTGGCATAACTAACATTGTTAAACGGACCATATTACCAAAAGTCATCTACATATTTAATGTGATTCCTCCCAGAGCACCAACATTCATCTTAGAAATAGAGAAAAAAATCCTGAACTTCATGTGGAAACACAAAACACACAATATAGCCAATGCAATCCTGAGCAAAAAAGGAAATGTTAGAAGCATCACAATACCACATTTCTACAAAGCCTCAGTAGAAAACACAGCATGGGCCTGGCACAAAAAGAGACAAGAATACCAGTAGAAGAGAACGGAACACACAGAAACAAATCAGTACATTAATGGCCATCTGATTTGTGACAAAAAGCCAAAAATATGCTGAAAAAAAGATAATCTCTTCAAAAAGTATGTTGAGAAAATTGACTATCCACATACAAAAGATCAAAACTAGATTCTTATCCCTCCTCTACTAAAATCTGAAAAAAATGAATCAGGCATAAATTAAGGTCATAAATCTTGCAAATGTTGAAAAAAAAAAAAAAAACCAAGGGAAGCATTTGAAGTCATAGGCCTATGGAAAGAATTTCTAAATTGAACCCAAATAACCCAAGAATATCAAGAATCAACAAGTCAGACTGCATCAAATTTAAAAACACTGAAAAGCAAAGCAAACAGTGAAGAGAACATACAGAAAGGGAGAAAATCTTTGCCATTTACACTTCTGACAGGACTAATTTCTGGAATGTATTAAAATCTCCAAAAACTACCCCCCCCAAAAAAAATCAATACATAAGCAAGTGAATTGACCAGAGATTTTTTTCAAAAGAAGAAATAGAAATGTCCAAGAGATATGAAAAATATTTTAAAAGTTAATCATTAGAGAAATACAAATCAAAATCACATTGAGATTCTATCCCCAGTCAGAATGGTTATGATGAAAAGTACAAAAAATGATAAATGCTGGTGAGGATATGAGGGGAAGCAATCATTCTATTGTGTTGGTAATAAACAAATGAAACCACTAAGAAAATCAGTATGGTGATTACTCAAAAAAAAAAAATAGCTCTGCCATTTCATTCATCTTTGTAACACTTCATATATTTTGGAAAAAAAAATAGCTTACTATAATGATTCATATATATATATATATATATATATATGTGTGTGTATATATACAATTTAGAGCAGCACAATTTGAAATAATTAAGCTTTGAAAACAGCTTTGATGCCTGAGAAAATGTGATATATATATATATATATATATATATATATATATATAATTATTACTCAGCTATAAACAGAGTAAAATCATGTCATTTGTAGGAAAATGGAATGGAAGTGTGGGCCATTATTTTTAAACAAACTAAAGCACTCTCAGAAAACTAGGGAATAGCATGCTCTCTCTTTTATAAGAAAATTTTAACAAATGATAAATAAAAATAAATACAAAAGTAATACAGAAACAGAAACCTAGAGGCAATATTCTAGTGAAAGGAAAGATTAGAGGCAGAGGGAAGCAAGGGAGAGAAGGAGTATAGATAAAAATAATTAAAATGTTATTCACAGGTACCACTATATCATCATGTCTCATTATACTGTACTGCTACTACTAATATTCACCAATTAAAAATATATGATACTACATTGAAATGAGAGAACACTATACAGTCATTTAAATAACATTCTTGTAGGTATTAATATTAAAAAAGATTAAGATTGACAATGAAGTATTACAAATGAAACGTAGAACAGAATGTGTTCATGCTACCATTTTTTTTTTTTTTTTTTTGTCTTTTTCGTTTTTATCGGTACCAGGGATCGAACTCACGACTGCCTGCTTGCAAGGCAGGCACTTATGCCGCTGAGCTAAATCCCCAGCCCCCATGCTACCATTTTTAAAATCTATTCATTCATTCATTTATTTATTTATTTATTTATTTATTTTAGTACCAGGAATCAAACTTGGAACCTTGAGCTTGCCAGGCAAGCACTTATGCCATTGAGCTATATTCCAAGCCTGTATGCTACCATTTTTTGAGTAATCATCTATATGCTTTTGTATAAGGTTATCAATGAAATTTATAATTTAATGGAGAAATGACTAAATTCAATATACCTCTTAGGAATGGCTGAAAAATATTCAGTGTCTTGGGGCAGGAGAAAGAGATTTCTTAGGTGATAATCTTTTAACCTTTGAACTTTGTTGCTGAATCCAGAAATATAAATATGTTAATACCTAAATAATGTTAAAATTGTGAAAACCCAAATCAGATTGGCAGATGTGGGCTGAAAGAAACACATGCAAGGAATAGACAAGAGTTTTTCTTAACAAATACTAACGTTGTTTACTCTCATAAATTTCCAGAATTTTTGTTGGTTTAGCTTTCAAAAACTGAAGAACATTTTGTTTATACAGTATTTATGAACTCTCAAGCTGAACTTGCTAAATTTTAATTCTTGTTTAGTATCTGTGTGATACTTGGTAAAATGTGTCTCTTATGATTTTTTTCTAACATTTGCAAGATTTGGGCTTCAATTGATGCCTGATTCATTTTTATCCTATGTTTAGTATAGGAGAGGTAAGAATCTAGTTTTGGTATTTGTAATGGGTATCTGTTTCACACACTAGTTCATCACACAATTTCTGATTCCTTTATAAAAGTAGTATACGTGTCATTCGAATTTTGTATGGCTCAACTGAGACAATAAATGTGCAATACTAAAAACAATGCCATGCACTCTGTTAGTGTTAGCGAGAGAGCTGTCATTTACAAGGCATTGGAAGCATTGGAAAGAGCACAGAACTATAAGATGAATGTAAAACTTTAGAGGACAATGATTTTTTAAAAATATTCATACTATTTCATTCTCTACCACATATTCTTATATTTACTCTTTTGGTACATTGTTCTTAAATATAGACTACTGAACAGATTTCATAAGTATGAAGAAGTTTCACAATTTTATACATTAAATAAATGATTAAAATAAAGAAATAAAGTGCGAAACTTTAAAAACTGAAGTAGTCAGACTTTTTCTAGGAACTGCAGTCTAAAACACAGCTTCGTAATCACATCTCAAGGAAAATTCTAAATTTAATAAGCCCCTTCAAGTTTTATCTATTTTTATAAAATTAGTAAGTACATAAAGTGGTGCTCTAGTTAATGCCATAACTAACAAAATCTGTCTTTAATATGAAGAAAAATTTTTAATTAGCCAGGCATAATCTAGATACAATAGCATTATAATCCTACAAATTTTTTTAACTTTTTTAAAGAGAAAAAAAAAACACAGTAAAAGGGTACACATAATACGGAATTTCAAAAAAAATAGTAAGAAATCACTAGTTAACAGATTACGTATTGTCATCTTAGAAATAGTTGTTCAAGTTACAAAATTAAAGTGTACAAAGTGGACATTCAAACAATGAGACTGCAAACAGTTGTATTCAATGATTCAATAAAAACTTAAGTAATATGGTTATCTATCTTACACACTTAAATATACATGCAGTTATATCCTTTAGAGCACTTTCTTTTCCTCTCTTTTTTACAATAACAATTACGCATTTTGGTTTCATTACTTCCACAGTTCTTATTACTTTTTTTTTAAGAGAATAAAACCAAATGTGATAAAACAAAATGGAGTCAGTCAAAACAAAAGGATTGACATAGTACATGATGTAAAAACAGAATACCAGGTGATCAACAATGGTTACAATAATGCCTCTTGCTATCTTAAAAAGAGTTGCCTATATCATCAGGTATAATAAAGTTGAACAAAACAGAACAGAACAAAACCAACAAAACTTAAAAATTGGAGACAAAAGAAGATAGTAGTCAAACCAGAATGGGCATCATAGTGAATCTTATTGCCTTCAAGGTAGTTGCCTATATCCTCAAACTTGATACTATCAAACAAAACAGAATAGAGTAATATCAGTCAAAACAAGATGGTGAGAGCAATACAGGGGATCAAATCAAGTTAATAGGAAAACAAAAAAGTTACTATAATTTATCCTGCTATTTTTTAATTTATTTTTCCCTTAATTAAAAAATATATTAATTTAAGAAAAAAAGGGGAGATTGAGGTAAAAGAGGGTATAACAACATAAAAAACACAGGTCAGAACAAAACAATTTAAGCAACATAGTGTTTCACCACCAGATAACCTGACATAATAGTAGTTACCATAGTGTCTCTTTCCTTGTAAGATTTGAGTATAACTTCGTATGCTATAGCTTTAAACATATCAAGACAGTGTGAAACCATTCAAGAGAATGAAAGTATTACAGGGCATTTAGAATCAGCTAACAGAAAACGAACAACGGTTTCTATATTATCTCTTTGCCTATAAAAAATTTTGCTTATACTATCACATATAATAAAATCCAATAAGATACAACATGATAAAATCAATGGAGACAGAAGAACAACAGCTTGATGGGATTTCAAAATAAGATGATGTTGAATCAGCACTAGCTATTATGATGTCTTGTTTTCTTCAAAATAGCTGTTCATGCTATCACAGACAATAAAATCAAACAACAAATAATAAAAGTATTCCAAATAATGAGTGAAAACATTATAAGGCTTCAAACCAATATAATGGGGAATCTTGATTACCACATACCTTTATGTATTATCATTTCTTACACTAGGGAAACTATTTCGTATTTTTCCTTGTGAGTTTGACTTATTTCACTAATGAGTATGTTCTCAATCTGCGCCCATTTATTTATAAATATCTCAAGGTGATCCTTTATAGCTGAGTAGTACTAGTACTCCATTGTTGTATAAAAATACCACAACTTTTTTATCCATTCCTCAGTTGATGGACACTTAGGTTGTTTACAAGATCTGGCTATTACAAATTGTGCTGCTATAAACATGGGTGCACATATATCACTGTGGTATAATGCTTTCAGTTCTTCTGGGAATATGCCTAGAAGTGGGATAGCTGGAACAAATGGGACTTCCAATCCCAGATTTTTGAGAAATCTCCACAATGGTTGCACCAGTCTACACTACCACCAACAACAGTGCAGGAGAGTCCCTTTTTCCTCTCACCCTCTCCAGCATTTGTTGTTGGAGGTTTTGGTTTTCTTGATCCTGGCCATTCTTTCAGGAATGAGATGAAATCTCAGTGTGATTTTAATTTGCATTTCTCTAATGACTAATGATAATGAACATTTTCTCATGTATTTATTTGCCATTTATATTTCTTCATCTGAGAACTGTGTATTCATTTCAGATGCCCATTTTTGGATTGGATCTTTGAATTTTGGGGGTCTGATTTTTTAAAATTCTTTATATGTTTTAGACAGAAGTCCTTTGTCTGAGGGACAGTTCACTAGGATTTTTTCCCAGTTTTTGGGTTTTCTTTTCACTATGCTGGAGATTTCTTTTGATGTGCAGAAACTTTTTAATAAGATGTGATACCAGTTATTGATTCTGGGAAGTATTTCCCATGTGGTTTTATTTCTATTCAGGAATTCTCTACCTATTCATGTCTTCAAGGTTTTTGTCTCCCAATAGATTTAGTGTTTCTGTTTTAATATTCATATCTTTGATCCATTTAGATTTTATTTTAGTACATGGTGATAGGCATGGGTCTAGTTTTAGTTTTCAGCATATGGAGAACCAGTTTTTCCAACACCACTTATTAAAGAGATTGTCATTCTTCTAGTGAACCTGTTTGGCCCCTTTATCAAAGATAAGGTGGTTGAGTGTGTTTGCAGCTGTGGTTGTATCTTCTAACCTATCCCATTGATCTTTGGCTCTGTTTTGGTTCCAGTACCATGTTGATTTTACTACAGTTGCTTTGTAGTATAATTTCAAGTCAGGGATTGTGATGCCTCCTGCCTTGCCTTTGCTGCTTAGAACTATCTTTGCTATTCTGGGTCCTTTCTTGCTCCAGATGAATTTTAGGAGTGATTTCTCTAGATCTATGAGGTATGTTGATGGTATTTTTATTGGAATTGCATTGAAGCTGTAAAACAGTTTTGGTAAAATAGCCATTTTCACGGTATTTATTCTTCCTATTCATGAGCAAGGGATGTCCTTCCATTTTCTGAGATCATCTTCAATTTCTTTTATCAGTGTATTATAATTTTACATGTATAGGTCTTTCATTAGTCTCGTGAGATTAATTCCTAAATATTTCATTTTTTGGTTGCTAGTGTGAAGGGTGTGGCTTCTCTTATTTCTCTCTCTCTGTGATTTTGTTGCTAGTGTATAGGAATACTATTGATTTTTGAGTATTGATTTAGTATCCAGCTACATTGCTGAATTTTTTTATTATATCTAAAATTCTTTCAATGGAGTTTTGGGGCTCTTCTATGCAGAGTATCGTGTCATCTGCAAATAATGGTAATTTAACTTCTTTTTTTCCTTTCTTTACCCCAATTATTTCTCTGTCTTTTCTAATTGCTCTGGCAAGTATTTCCAGTACTACATTAAATAGCAGCAGTTATAAGGGACATTCTTGTCTTGTGCTTGATTTTAAAGTAAAGGTCTTCATTTGTTGACCATTTAGCAGGATACTGGCTGCTGGTTTGTCATACATGGCCTTTATTATATTGAGGTAAAGACCATCTATTCCAATTTTCTGTAAGGTTCTTATCATAAATTAATGTTGGATCTCACCAAAAGCTTTTTCTGCATCTATAGAAATGGTCATGTGATTCTTACTTTTGGCTTTATTGATGTGGTGGATTACATTTATTGATTTACATATTTTCAATCATCCCTGCATGCCTGGGATGAATACCACTTAGTCATGGTGTATAATCTTGATGATTTGCTGCATCCTGTTTGCCAATATTTTATTGAGGATTTCTGTTCATTAGGGAGATTGGTCTGTAGTTCTCTTTTTCAGTTGAGTCTTTCTCTAGTTTTGGAACTAGAGTAATATTTGCTTCCAGGAATGACTTAGGTAGGATTGCTTTCCTTTCAATTGCACTGAAGAGTTTGAGTAGTGTCGGCATTAGGTCTTCTTTGTATATCATGTAGAATTCTGGAGTGAATCCGTCTGGGCCTGGGCTCTTCTTTGCAGGTAAGGACTTAATTACATTTTCAATTTCATTAATAGAAATTGGGTTATTCAGCGGTTTTACATCTTCTTGACCTAGCTTTGGTACTTCATATGCTTCTAGGAATCTGTCTATTTCTTCTGTATTATCAAACCTGTGAGAGTAGAAGTTTTCAAAAACAGATGTTGATGATCTGTATTTCTATAGAGTGTAGTGATTTCACATTTTTCACTCCTTATTGCATGAATTTGAGCTTTTTTTTCATTTGCTTAATAAGATTGGCTAGGGACTTATAAATTTTATTTATTCTTTCAAAGAACCAACTCTTTGATTCATTAATTCTTTGGACTGTTTTCTTAGTCTCTATTGCATTGATTTCTGCTCTTATAATTTCCTCTCATCTTTTGGCTTTGGGCTTGACTTGCTCTTCTTTTTCTAGATGTTTGAGGTGTAACATCAGGTTATTTATTTGTATTCATTCTGTTTTCCTGATGTGGGAAATCAGTGCAATAAATTTTCCTCTGAGGATGGCTTTCATTGCATCCCAGAGATTCCAGTAAGTTGTATATTCATTTTCTTGTAGGTATAGTTTAATTTCTTCTTTTAATTTCCTCTGTGACCCACTGATTACTCAAGAGTGTGTTATTCAGTTTCCATGCATTTGTGGGATTTCTGCAGTGTCTTTTATCATTAATTTCTAATTTCATAGCTCTATGATCCGATAACATGCAAGGGATAATTCAACTCTTTTACATTTATTTAAATATGTTCTGTGAATTAATATATGGTCTATCTTAGATAATGACCCATCTACTGCTGAGAAGAATGTGTATTCTATTATTGTTGTATGGAACACTCTGTATATGTCTACTAAGTCCATTTCTTCACAGGCGTGATTCAGTTCTGTTATTTCTTTGCTGATTTTCTGTCTGGTTTATCTGTTCCTGGGTGTCAATGGTGTGTGAAGATTTCCTATTAGAATTGTGTTACTGCTAATTTGGTTTTTGTATAACTGGGTGCTCTGGAATTTGGTGCATATATAATTAAGATAGTTATCTCTTCCTCTTGAAGTTTTCCCCTAACCAGTATGTAGTAACCTTCTTTATCTCTTCTGATCATTATTGGTTTGAAGTTCACACTGCAAACAGAACAGCTACTCTCGCTTTTTTGGGAGAGGTTCCTGTTGCATGAAGTATTGTTTTCCATCCTTTGACTTTCAGTCTGTGAGTATCATTTTGGGTTAGATGGGTTTCTTGTAGACAGCATATGGCTGGATGTTGTTTCTTGATCCATTCTGCCAGTCTTTTTCTTTTAGTTGGTGCATTAAGAGCATTTGCATTAATGGTTATAACTGTTATATGTTGGCTTATTGTTGACATGTTATCTTTCTGCTGTTGCTTCTTTATCTTTCTGTTCTGTTTAATTGTCTGCTTTGTTTAGGGGTTTTTTCCTAAGTGTATCTAAACTGTCTTTCAGTATTCTTTGCAGGGTTGGCTTGGTGATCATGAAGTTCTTCAGCTGTTCTTTGTCATAAAAGTATCTTATTTCTCCATCAATTTTGAAGGACAGTTTTGTAGAGTACATCAATCTAGGTTGGAAATTATTTTCATTTGGATCTGAAATAATTCACTCCATGCTCTTCTTGACTTTATTGTGCTGAGAAGTCTGCTGTGATTCTGATAGGTTTTCCTTTGTAGGTGATCTGTCTTTTCTCTCTGACAGCTTTTGATATTCTATTCTTTTGTTAGATTTCTGGGATGATGATTATTATATGTCTGGGTGTAGTATTATTTTGGTTATGGCTATTTGGAGTTCTGTATGCTTCACTGACCCTGATGTCAGTTTCCATTTTCAGGTTTGGGAAATTTTCAGCTATTGCTTCTCTAAATTTCCTCTTGACTCATATAAATGCAATATGTAACTTTCTGTGACTGTCAATTAATTTGCTTAACGTAATGTTCCATCCATTTTCTTACAAATAAAAGGATTTCACCCTTTTGAACAGCTGAATAATATTCTATTGTTATGTAATCCACATTTTTTAATCATCTTTTGACAAGCATCTGGGCTGTTCCACAGCTTAGCTATTATAAATTGGGCTGCTTTAAACATGTTATGCATCAATCACTGCAGTACGCTGTCTTTAATTCTTTCAGGAATATACTAAAGAGTTTAATAACTAAATCAAACAGTGCTATTTCTAGTTTTTTTTTAAATTTTATTTAAGGAGAAAAGAAAAAAGAAAAAAGAAAGCAGAGAAAGGGTACAAGTTATACAGATTTACAGAAAAAAAATGAACAGTAGGAAATCACTAGTTAATGGATTACATATTGTCATCTTAGAAATAATTGTTCAAGTCACAAAATTAAAGCTTGTAAAGTGGACATTCCATCAATGATACTGCAAACAGTTCTGTTCAATGATCCAATAAAACTCTGTTATATCATTTTCTATCTTATACACTTAAATATACATGCAGTTATATAGTTTAGAGGAATTTCCATATTGATTTCCATAGTGTTTACTACTTTATGTTCAGATCAACAGTGTAGAAAATTTCTTTCTTTCCCTTACATTCTCATTAGCAGTCATAGTTTTTTTTAAATTTATTCTTATGATAATTACTTTGATTGGAGTGAGTTGAAATCTTTGTGTAGTTTTGGTTGCTATTTTCTTAATGGTTATGATTGTTGAACATATTTTAATATATTCACTGACCATTTAATTCTGAAAAATATCTACTCAATTAATGTCTTCATGTATTGAATGGGTTACTTGTTTCAAGAGAGCTATTTTTGAGTTCTTCAAATATTCTAAGTAATCATATATCAGTAGAATGGTAAGCTTCCCCCCCCCATTCTGTAGGGTTGTCTCTTCACTCTGTTGATGGCTTCCTTTGATAGTATTTAATTCAATATAATTTTATCCATTAATTCTTCCTATAATTTCCTCACTAATAGAATTTTATTAAGGAAGATTAACTGTGCTGTAGAGTTCAAGTGTTTTCTTTGCTTTTATCTATCAGTTTCAGAGTTACTTGCCCTATGCTTAGGTCTTGGATCCATTTTGATTTGATTTTAGTACAGGATGGGAGATAGGAATCTAGCTTCAATTGTCTCCATGTGGATATTCAGTTTTCCCAGCATCCTTTGTTAAAGAGATGATTTTTATGATCCTTTTGTTGGAACTCAGATAGTTGCAGGTACATACATTTTTTTCTGTGTCTCCTATACTTTTATTTTTGTCTACTTGCCTGTTTTAATGCTGGTATGATATCATTTGTATTACTGTATAATTCTTTATATAATTTAAAATTGTATATTTTGATGCCTCCAGCACTGCTAATGTTGCTCAATATTGCTTTGGATATTCTGAGTATTTTGTGCTTGCATATAAATTGTAGGATAGTTTCTTTCCAGTTCTGTAAAGAATATTTTAGTGTTTCGACAGGTATCATATTGAATCTGTGCTCCATTTTAGTAATACTGTCATTTTATCAACATTAATTCTGCCAATCTATGAACACGGATGTCTATTTTTTAGTATCTTCTTAAATTTCTTGATTCAGTGTTATTCAACCTTGATGATAGTGGTCTTTCACCTTGGTCAGGACAATTTCTAGGTATTTTATCTACTTAAAGCATTTATGAATGGCATTGTTTTTCTGGTTTATTTCCTGGCAGTTATATTACTGTTTTATAGAAATGCTATTGATATTTGTGTATTCATTTTGTATCTTGACACATGGCTAAATTTATCAGCTCTAAAAGTCTCTAGTATAGTTTTTAATGTCTTCTACATGAGAAAAATATATCATCAGTGTGATAATGTGACAATTAAGCCAAGTAAGCCAAAATGACTGGCCTAAGTGCTACATACGATATTAGTAAACCATACCTCTGGATGTTCATGGGTCGTTCTTGGAGGCTTAAATTTAGGTACTGTATTTAATTCCTAGCTCCTACCTTTCTAAAACTTGTCTGTTCATTTTTCTGGCTTCCATGAGCCAAAGAGCTTTGTCCTACCATAACCCTGCACTATGCTGTTTCTGCCTTGCACCAGCCCACCATGGATAGAAACCTCTGAAATAATAAACCAAATTAATAATAAACCATTTTCCTTCTTTAAATTGCAGTTAGTAATAATTTTATAGCAGGGATAAAAAGCAGACTGACACAGTCTGCAATATGAAGAATTTGACTCATTCATTATATAGTCTTCATTTCATATCCTTTTTGTTCTTTTTCTTGCTTAATTTTATTTTTTCTCTTGCTTAAATTTAAAATTATAAGAACTGTTTTGAACACAAATGGAAAATATGGATATCTTTGTCTCATTCCTGATTTTTCAGGAAATGCTTTCAATTTTTCCCACTTCAGTATGATATTGGCTATAGATTTACAAGGTATGACTTTTATTATGGAAAAAAAATTCTCACACATATCCTCCAAGGTTATTTTCATGAAAAGATGTTCAGTATTGTTGAAGGGTTCATCTCTGTTTATTTAGATCACATGAAGTCTTTAAAATTTTAATTATATATTTATTTCATTTATTGATTTACAAATATTAAAATATCCTTGCATTTGTGACACTGAACCAACTTGTTCATGTTGTAGGACCTTTTTAATATATTCTTTAGTTCCTTCAAGAATCTTACTGAGGAAGGAGCTGGGGAGATGGTGGATCAATAGGCAGCAAAATAAAGAGCCTCTCTGAAAGAAATAGCTCAGATGCTAGAATAAAACATCCTGGAGAAGACCAGATGGAAGGAAATGATCCTCTTGACCCTGGAAGAAGTGGACAGAAGACTAGCCAGGCACGCTCCCACTGGAGCCAGTCTCATTGTGTACAAAATGCAGCTGGAACCTGAAGACATGAGGCCCTGGTGAAGTTGGGGGTTGAAGTTTGGGGGAAGCCTAAGGACCTAGCAGGAGGATACTTGCACAGAGGGTAGTGGAGAAATGGAGAACAGCATTTGGCTTGGAGATCTATACTGGCATGTGGTGAGTGTAGGGAAATCAGTCCTTCCATGGGAGTGGGCAACTGGCTGGTGAAATTTTGGAGTCAGGCAAGATAAGCCTGGAACTCAAACTGCAGCAGTTTCAGTTAGCCACTCCTAGCACAAAGCACATTGGTGAGAATTTCTTGGACTGAGTTTTGCCCCTGTTCATGATCCAATAGCCAAAGATGATGTTTCCCCGAAGCTATACCTAACTGGCCCCATCTGCACAGCACACATTAAAGTGATGAAGACTCCCAGTGGTCAACCAGCTCAGAAAGGAGGGGCCCTACTCCTGCTTGTACTTCAGCAGTCATCAGCAGACTGGGGAGGGCCACAAACCCTAACTAGCTTCTTCAGAGTAATCATAGCCAACACAGGAAGTTGCAAGGACCCTTATTATCCACTCACCTGGAAGAAACCAGAAACATGACAAGAGAAAGAAACAAAAGGAAGTCTCCAATCCCCAACCCAAATTATACTGGCCCAGGACAGGTAAACACAGAAGAGATCAGGGATGGCACACCTGTGGTGTTGGGGGGAAAAAAGCATCTGACATAAAGAATTATCTTCATGACATTATAAAAGAACTAAAAACAGAAATTCTAATGCAAGTAAAGGAAAATATAAGAAAAATAATAAAAGAAATGCTAGGTACCTTTCAAAAGACACAACGGAAGAATGGGAACACATAGAAAAAGGAGAGAAATCTTCAATGAATAATATTTTTAAAAATCTAGAATACATGAAACAGATTCAAAGAGACTACCAGAAAATTAAAAACTCCATTAAAAATTGGCAAAACTGCTTAAAAGAAACTAAAGATAGACTATCAGACCTTGAAGACAGATTTGCAATGTGTGATTGCAAAAGGAAAGATCTCTTAAAAATAACAAGGAAACAGGAATTAACAGTACAAAGACTAGAAGATGACAAGAAGATCTATAACTTAAGAATAAAAAATGTGAGTGAAGAAGCAGAAGTAAAGAGAAATGAAATACAATGTCTATTTACAGAAATAATTAAAGAAAACTTCCCAAGCATAGGAAAAGGAAATAATATCCAGATATATTAGGCATACAGAACTCCAGCCAGCTATAACCAAAATAGATCTATACCTAGACATATAATAATCAAGATCCCAGCAATTCAACACAAGGACAGAATATTAAAAGCTGTCAAAGAAAAGAAACAGATCACCTATAAAGGAAAACCCATCAGAATCATGATAGATTTCTCAACACAAATCATCAACTCAAGTGGAGCTTGGAGCAAAGTATTCCAAGCTTTGAAAGAAAGTAACCTCTGCCAGGGATCTAGCTCAGTGGCATAAGTGCCTGCTTTGCAAGAGCATGGTCATGTGAGTTCAATCTTTAGTACAAAACAAAACAAAAAAAAAAAAAAAAAAAAAAAAAAAAAAAAAAAAAAAAAACCTCTAACCCAGATCGATATACCCTGAAAAACTATCTCTCAAAATTAATGGAGAAACAAGATGCTTCTGTGACAAAGAGGAACTGAGGAAGTTCATGAGCCCAAATCCAATCCTACAAAAAATACTGAAGGGCATTCTAGAGAGAGAAAACAGAACATGGTTTCAAGCACAGTGACAGAGAACACTTCCTGAATGGGGCAGACAGTGGAATGAAGGGGAAAATTGGACAACCAATGGCTGAAAAAAAAATAGCATGGCAGAGATGAGGCAGAGAAGATTGGCCATAATCACAAACATAGATGACCTCGATACATTCATAAAAAGAAACACGTGCAGAGTGGATCAGGAGATAGGGTCCATCAAGATGCTCTCTATAAAAAATATAATTAATGAGAAAGAGGGATTATGGACTGAAAGTCAAAGATGAGAAAATAATGGTCTGTGTGACAAGGAGCCAAAAAAGTGGGGATAGCTTGCCCATCAGCTGCAGATTGGTTAGAAAGACACAACACTTTTATACAATGGAGAACTACTCAGCTATAAGAAAGGAAAATCTTGATGCTCTTGTAGATAAATGGATACAACTTGAGACCAAGCTCAGGGATAAAAAGTTTCAGAACCACATAGGTAAATAGTGGGTTCCCTCCCTAACCTAAAAACTAAAGGAAATAGTGGGATACAAAATGTACAATGCACCCTGTGAAAGTGAAAGGGGAGGAATTGTCTAAATAGGGAAGGCAGAGGACATTGGTAATCTTGTATCATGATTTGAAACCCAAATTGCTTTCATCACTCTGTTTAGGTTGGTTATATTCTGTTCCAGTTTGTCTATTTGAACTAGATTTGAACAGATATTCCAAAAATAGAAGGATATACTATGGTAACCATTTTTAATTTCCTATTAACTTAATCTGAAACCTTGTATTGATTTCACTGCCTTGTTTTGACTGATTTTATTTGAATCTGTCTTGTTCAATCCCTGCCTTGTCCATTTACTGTAGTATAGACTGTGTATTTTTAACAGAACACTATAAATATCTCTTGAATCCATCTGATCTGTTTAATAATTCTTTAAGTGTGTGTGTGTCTATGCATGTGTGTGACTGGTTGTGACAGTGGGTTATTCAAATACTCTGTATAATTATGCCCCTTTATGCATTAGTGCTTGTGACTTTCTAAATATTCTATGTATGTGCACAGTTTATTCATCACTGGCATATCTTGGAAATGCATAATAATTGCATTTATGTTGGAAAATTGGTGCATATGTATATCACATTTGATTATTTGTACATCTCTCTTCCACTAACTTTTCCCTGTCTGCTTGCCCAAATCCTCTTACCATGTCTACAAAGTCTACTTTTGTTTTCTATTTTACCACATCTTTTACTCTTTATACTTATTTTGGATTTTTCAAATAAGAAAAACCATCTGTGTTAGATTTATTTTACTTAACTTTAAGGTCTCAAGACCAGTCTTTTCCTACAAATGACTCAAATTTATTTTTTTTTTCTGGTTTAGAAGTATTTCATTTAATACATATAGCACATTTTGTTTTTCCATTTATTTGATGATGGAAATACATGCCATTTCTATAATTTGGGTATGTATCACTATAATATAATGAATTTAACTCTTCTGAAAAGATGCCAGAAGTAGTAGAGTTGGGTTAAATGGCATTTTGAATTTTTTCAGGAGCCTTCATACTTAGTTCTATAATTGTACTACTTTACATTTGCACCAATGATATGGAAAAATTCATATTTCCTCAAAACCTTGCTATTATTATTGGCTCTTGAGTCCTTCATAATAGTCATCCATACTATTGTCTTACATACTAATGTAAGACAAAATCTCACTGTGGTTTTGATTTTCATTTCTCTAACATTGAAGAATGCTGAACTTCTTTTATTTACTTATTGGACATTCTCACATTGAATATTTTTATTCATTTCTATTGCCTATTTTGATTAAGTCTTTTGCTTTTTCACATTTTAGCATATTTTTGCAATATTTTTTCATATTTTTGCAGATCACAAATGCCTGTGAATCTCTTGTTAGTGAACTCTTTGATTCATTGCTCCTTTGTAGTGTTTGTCTCAATTTCATTAATTTCTGATCTGATCCTTAAAATCTTTGCTTATAAAAGTTATGGATTTGAATTGATACTGTTTTCTAGAAGCTTGAGATGTATATTAAGTAACTTGAGATTGTGCTATTTTTAATATGGGAATTTATAGCTTAAATGCTATCCTCTCTCAACTACTTTCATTTGGTGTCATAAAGTTTTGATATGTTATCCTGTCATTATTTGATTCTAGGCAGTTTTCAATTTCTTTACTGATTTCTTCTGTGAGCACTGATATTGCATGATGTATTATTTAATCTCCATGTGTTGTGAAATTTTCTGTTGTTTCTTTTTCTACTGATTTCTCGTTTCATTCTGATGTGATCCAGTAGGATGCCAATAATTGTTTCATTTTCTATATTTATTTAAGGATGCTTTAAATTCTAAAACATAATCTTGTTTGTTGGTTTTTTGTTACTGAATCAGACACTTTATAGATATTCATAAAGTCCATTTATTTGATAGTTTGGTTCAACTCTGATTTCATGATTTTTTTTTTCTGATTTACCAGAGATCACCCATTATGAATGTATACCTGTCCTTTTATGTCCAACAGGCTTTTTGTGTGATGCAAAGATATATGATACATATATATTTTAAATTGTTGTCTCTTTCTAGTGAATTGTTCCCTTTGGCATTACCTAATAACATTATTTGTTTCTGATCAGTTTAGGCTTGAAGTCAACTTTGTCTAAAGAGAGGATAGCTACTTTTGTTTTCTGTCAGTCTCCAGTTTCGTAGCTTATGGTTTTTAATCCTTTTACTTTCAGTCTATGTGTTTCTTTGAGGATGAAGTTTTTCTCCTGTAAGAAATATTAGGATGAATTTTGATCCCATCTTCTAGTCTGTGACTTTTGATGGGACAGTTGAGACCATTAATAATGAGTGGTATTATTTAATCTTACTTTAAACTTTGTAATTGCATTATTTTTTTCACTGATAATTTCCTTTTATTTTTCTTTTAACTACTTTTCCAGTTAGATGAATTTTATTTTTGGAGCTCTTGGGTGATACTGGCCTCACAGTTTATGTGAGTAGGATTTTTTTTGTGTGTGTAATGGTGATCTGCTGGTCATTACTTCCTTTAAATTCTTTGTTGTGGGAAGCCATTATTTGCCCATCAATTTTAAAAGATAACTTTGAAGAGAAGGATACAATAAATCTGGATTAACAACCGCTTTCCTTTAAGTCTTGAGAAATGTCATTAAAGCCTCATTGGCCTTTAAACTTTGTGTTAAGAATCTGTTGTTATTCTTATATGATATCTTTTATAGGTTACTTGATGTTTTCCACTAGCAGTTTTTATTATTTTCTCTCTGTACTGAATTTCTGCAATGCTGAATCCTCTTATGTAGAGGATTTATTCTAGTTATGACTACTAGAGATTTTCTATGCCTATTTTACTTTACACTGAAATTTTTTCCCAGATTTGAACTTTTTTGTAGTATTTTTTAATGAATAACGTTTTTATGCCTTTGGTGTGACCTTGTAACCTTCCGTTTTCACTTGTGATTCTTGGGTTGCTTTCCTGAGTCATCTCGCAACTGTTGAATCCACTATCAATAGTTCCTTGTTTTAGTGTATTACTGAGTTCAACATCAAATACATTACCATTGTTCTCAAATTCTAAGAGTGCCTCCTCAGATTAGCCATTTCTGTTGCCTATTTTCAAGTGTACTTTTCATATCAAGATTTCTAATAGATTCCTTTTCATAATTTTTGCAAAAGTGATCATATCTATCTCCTTAATTTCAAACTAATTTTAGTTTATTCCTTCAAACTAAGACATTTTATTAAATATTTTCATTTTATGTAAACTTCTTTAAACTCACTATACATCTTATTGATTTGCATATTAGCTTTTTCTTTTATATCTTACAATATTTTAATCATTTGGTTTGTGAATAAAAAATACCATTAATTCTGTTTGCTCTTGGTTTCCAGATATTTGAAGTATCCATTTTCATTCTTTTGCTTTCTGTCTATGTGTCTTTTCAGGTATGCTGCATTTCTTTCATGGAGTGTATAGTCAGGTCTTGTTTTTTGATTCAACCTGGTTGTCTCTTCCTTTTAACTGTAGGATTAGAACCATTTACATTGTGTTATATTTGAAAAATGTTTACTAATTCCTATTTTGTTGAATTTTTGTGTTTGATTCATTCCTTTACTCGTATGTTCATCTATTCTTCCAATGAGATTCACATTTCTTCTTGTTCCTGTGATAGTATTTAAACATGAAGTATTCCCTGCAGTGCTGGCTTAGTGGGCATGAGTTTCTTGTATTTACACTTATAATGAAAGGTCTTATTATATTTCAACTCTGAAGGATAACCTCATATGATACAGAAATACTGAATGACTTTTTTTTTCAGGAATTTAAATGCATAGTTTCAAGATCTCTTGGTTTTTAAAGTTTCTGATTAACCTGGTATTATTCTGATGGGTTTACCATTATAATTGATTTGGTATTCCTTTCTAACAGCTGTTAGAGTTCTTACTTTGTTCTTAATTTTTGACAGTTTCACTGTGATATGTCATGAAGAAGTTCTTTCCTCATCATGTCTCTTTGGGGTTCTAAATGCTTCCAGTGCCTTGATATCTACATCATTCTACCTACTTTGGCAATTATGTTCTACAAAAGTACTATGAGTTTTCCATGTCATTATCTTATATATTTTACCCTTCTTTGAAGTCCATGAGTTTAAAGTTGGTCTTTCACTGTTGTCAAAGAGCTGTTGCATATTCTATTTGATTCTTTTTGTTTATTTTAATTATTTTCTCCTGTTTTATTTTATTAGTACATAGTTACAGAACACAGTGATGACATTCATCATGTATACCTGACACATTTTAATTCTTTTTTAATGCCCTCTATTTCCCCATCTTTTAGGCCTCTTCTCATTTGTAAAAGCACTATCTTCCTGTTTTCCATTATTTTTTCTTTTGTTCTATAATCATTTATATTTTGTTTCTAAGAGATACAATGTGATATTTTAGCTTGTTTATTTCATTTAACATTATGCTCTGATTTATTTCATTTAACATTATGGTCTTAGGGTGGATATATTTCCCTTCAAATAATTCAAGTTTATCCTTCTTCGTGACAGAGTAGTACTCTGTTGTGTATAAACAACACATTTTCTTTATTCATTCAACTGTTAATTGACATATAGGCTGGTTCCAAGTTTTACCTACTGTAAGTTGTGTTGCTATAAACATGGGTGTGCATGTTACTCTGTGATATGATTTCTTTAACTCTTTCATAAGACATATGGAAGTGGGATACTTTGAGATAGTGTTTTTGCTTTTATTGCTGCCTGAATGTTCTTGGAAATACACCTAGTTTTCAGGCTCTGATATTTTTTCTTCTATATTATTTAGCTGACTACTGAGATTTTTCAATTGAGTTTTTTATTTAACTAAGGTTTTTCACTTCCAGATATTTTGATTCTCTTTCATAACCTCCATTAATTGAAGTGCTATTTCACATTCTGCATTTGTTTCCTTAATTCACTAACTTGTTTATCCATATCTTTGAGTTCATGGATCATTTTCACAATTGTTCCATTTAGGTGTTCATTTTTGTATTCTTTAAATTTGTTGATCACTTAACTGCTAACTAAGAAAACTATGTGACTGAGCAAGGTGTGGGAGGGCACATCTATAACCCTAGTACTGAGGCGTCTGAGGCAGGAGCATTGCCACAAGTTCAAGGGACAGCCGGACAGCCTGGGGCTATGTACTGAGACACTATCTCAAAAAAAAAATAAATAAGTAAGTAAAGGAAAAAGAAAATAAAGAGTAAAACAGATTATTATCATGATAATACTAATCAGAATAAATAAAAAATTTCTTGTATGGAGTTTAATCCACATCAGTGTCTATGAGTTTGCTTAAGATTGAGTTTTAAACTGTTGGACAGATGTTATTATGTTTTCTCATGACCCTTGGTGTTTGTGTTAAAGTTTTTAAGTCAGTTGAGGTGAGTATCATTAACACTATTTTGTGAGGTCTTTTTTCTAAGTGGCTCTCATTTTGTGATGTACCGTAGGCTGTGTGCACATTTATCAGTGTGAAAGCAACCAGTTAACCTATTCAAATCCCTCGGACCTCTTTATAAGGAGAAAATAACCACAAGTAATGTCAACACCTAAAACTCCAACCATACATCAACCTATGATTGTAAACGTGTCTAAAACTATCTGCTATTTTACTAACCCAGAACAGGAAGTAGAGAATAATTATGTAGGATAGGTTAGAAAAAATTATACATTAATGATAATAGTTTTACGTGTAAAAATAAAGTGTTGAGAGCAGAGAAATATGAGATGGTACAAGGAAAGAAAATATGAAGAGTAAGGAAAAGAATTTAACTAGGAAGTGATAGGGAGATTAAATCCAGTTAATGAACTTACAGAAAAGCAGTTAGAAAACCCTATGAAATAACACTTGATCTAAGAAAATATGTCAAAAAAAGCACACTATAAAAGCAAAAATAAGAACACACATGCATACACCCCCACAAAGAGAAAAATCAAACCAAAAAAATTAGGTCTAATATTCCTCCTTGTGCAGACATTGACAATGGCACAATCATTTCCCTTAGATTTTTATTGTTAGAAACCACCTTGTACAAGGAGGGTTGTGAAAAAAAAATTAATTTATACATAGTTCTTCTTCCCAGCCTCTGCCCACATATGAGAAACAAGCTAAGGCCATCCACAGCTACATTCCATCCTTCCATCGTTGAGGTTGGGTGCTAGAGCAAGGTTCTGAGTGGCAGGAGTGTTTCAAATGAAGGTACGGGAAAAACGTGAGTCCGCTACCAAGCATCTCACTTACATAGGTTGTTGACAGATCAGCATTATGTTCTCAAGTTCCAAACTCTGCAGAGTGAGCTCTCAGACACAGTGTCTGCACTCCCTTGTTTACGCTGAGAGTGTCTGAGTGAGCAGAAGTATTGCTTACCCTGGAACTGTTCTGGGATGAGACGCCAGGAAGATCCCACAAATGTAGGAATCACAAACATTGCTCCACACTCAGACTCTTTCTCCCTCCTCAAATCTCATAGAGCTGAATTCTTTATCCTGTAACAACACTCAACCTACCAATTTTTGTTTGATTTTGTTTTATCTTTCCACCAAATTGGATGATTGCCACAGATGGGTTTCACGCTATCCAACAACCATACTGAGGAGTTTGAAGCTTGAAGTCTGGTCTTCTGTACCCAGATGCTGGAGTATATTCCACTTCTACCTGCTTTTAGTTTTCTGTGTCACAGGTAACATTTTTCTGAGCCAACATTCACTCCTAAGGAGCCTGCATATTGCCTCTCTGGAGATAAGTAGCTGTTGTATCTTGAAGAGTTAAAAAAAGAAAAAATCAGAATTTATTTTCCTACAATATGCGTTGGTTTGCATACATATTTTGAAGCAGCTTGTGAGTGCTCACTACCTCAAACCCACCATGATGATCTGAGAACAATGAAATTTTAAAGACCTAATCAAGATCTCAGTCAGGAATCTGATATGCAAGATAGTCAACTGATTGGTCACGTCAGTTGTGTTTTCACAACAGATTCTGAGTCTGAACATTTCCTACCTTCTCTAGTACTTACACCCTGGAAAAGCCACTGATGTCTGTTGTCTTATCTATTTCATTGACAAACTAGTCTGCCTGGCTTAATAACTCAAACAGTATTTTGGGGTTTTACTTTCACCAATTTCTTTTTCTCTGATCAAATAGTAGCATTGTAACCACCAATGAATGCTTGAACTGAAAACCTAGACTCATCATGATTTTTCATTTTCCCTGTCTCATATCTAATAAATTAAAACACATCCTACTTTTTTCTGTTTTCAAAATGCAATCAGAATCCTACCCTGCACTAAGCTACCACATCTATCAGCATTCTGCTATAGTACTCTCTAAGTGTTTTCCTTTCTCTCACTGAATTTTATTTTCTGCACAGAAAAATAAAACTTTTAAAGGAAAAGGAGAAAAATTCTAAGGCCCTAAATTTCACAGCCTCTATGTTTTCTACTGAACACCGTCCTCCTCTTGCCCTCAGTCAGTAAGAGTTAGCCTTGTTTTTATTCTTTAAATTGCATACAAAGGACACTTGCAGTAGTTAGTGCCTCTACCAGGGAGTATGCTTCTCCCAAGTCTTTATATTCTGAATAAGAAAAAAAGTCAGATTATTATGACAGTAGACTGATATTAGGGAAGTTATTCTAGCCTATGATTCATAACATAGATTTATATATATATATATATATATACATATATATATACATATATATATACATATATATACATATATGTATATATATATATCTGACCTCAATAAATGTTTATTGGATTAATAAATTAATGGAGTCTGAATGCTGTATTTCATAATTTCCAAATAAGCCTGTTTATGGTGAGCATATCCTTTGAGCCTCAAAGTGATGGTGATAAATCATCAAATAAGTAATCTAAAGCCAGATGGTAGAGGATCTACTTTCAGCCAGGAGGACTTAATAGTTGGAAACTAGTGATTTGTTTAAGATTTCTGAACCACACAGATATATTATCACAGCTGACACTAAGGAAATTAATAAGTCTTTAAGGAAAAAATATGCAGTACAGAAATACGGTATTATTTTGGATCTAATCTCAGAGTTCAGTTACCAGACTTGGACCTTTCTCAAGGTTTTAGAAAAAAAAACCTCTGAAACAGGAGATAATTATTAGGCATAATATTTTGGCAGCTGTTTCTTAATATTGCCTCTGATTCTAATTCATGTAAGTTGCTCTGGAATATTCCTTAATCATTCAAGACTCATGAACGTAATTACAGTAAAATTAAGTCTCAAAGTTGATCCTTAATTTGTTTCCCAACAGGCTCTCTGACTCTAAGAACACATCATGTTCAGGATTCCAAAATGGGATTCGTGATCAATGCGATCTATTCCATGGCCTATGGGCTGCACAACATGCAGATGTCCCTCTGTCCAGGATACGCAGGACTCTGTGATGCAATGAAGCCAATTGATGGACGGAAACTCTTGGACTCACTTATGAAAACCAATTTCACTGGGGTTTCTGGAGATATGATCCTATTTGATGAGAATGGAGACTCTCCAGGAAGGTATTGTTACAATTCTCCCCATTGATGATGGGTTTAAAAGGATAGACAACTCTTGATTCTGAGGTGCCTGCTTGTATTCTTTGTAGTTTGCTTAGCCCAGCTCATATTGAACAAAGGAACTACTACCTTTTATCCTGTGGCTAAGAAAACAAATCATGAGACACAAACTGTCCTTTTGAAATCTTCACCACATTTCCAAAACCTAAATTTCGCTTTGGAAACTCATTTTATCATAAATAGACAAAAGCCATCTCTGTCATTTTTAAATATATTTGTCATATTATTGTCTAATCTCTGTTATCTTCTTCATTCAACTACTCTGAAACAGGAACAATTCAATTTCTGGTAATCCCTAAGCAGGTCAAGGTGCGTTTATATTGTTTGCTATACCTACAGTGCATTATAAGTCATATTTTACTTTGTTACCCTCCAGCTAGAGCAATTTCTCCCTCATTGAGAAATAAATTGTCCTTTTCTCCAAAATTTCATCTCTCATTGTTTTCAGAGAGGTGCCTGCGAAATCTGAAACTTTCTCATTAATTATAGGTCAGCCTTTGGACAAATCACTAGGTACCCAAATCGCACTAGAATTCATGTCTATCTTTTGCACCAAAATCCTATATTGATCTGCACAGGATTGTTTCAATCCATTAATGATTTCACTGAAATTTTACTTGGATGTGAAACAGTGGAAAGTCTTCATTCTACTTTGCATTTGAACCAAGGTCTTTCGGTCACCCATTGCAAAACTCCCAAGTGCTCTTCATGCAGAATCTATGATTAACAGCTGTGCTTGCACAAGTGTGGGTTGACCCTGCCAACAGAAGATCTCATGAATCCCTCCATCATACGCCATGTGCTCACACTTCCTGCCAGCAATCTTGGTTTAGCACATTTTTGTGTTCTAGGTAAGCTGGAGCTGAGCTGGACTCAGCTGTTACCATCTCACATGCTAGACTGCTATATAACAACTGGCTCCAGTAATAAATCAAGATAAAAGCTGGCTATTTTTTTTTTCTGTTCTAGAGACTTGAAGAGTATTGCACCAGTCAGGCTGTGTGCCAAGATAAGCTGACTTTTCACACATTGTCTTCTATTCTTTTGGATGTTCAGTGCATCCGCTAGGGGAAAAATACAAGAATTGCTTAAGCTCAAAAGAAACTTCCAATGTGTTGTAAATCTTCTTAGAGATGGCTGACCCATGAGCTCAATGTTCAGGTTCAGAACTAAGGCCAACACTCTGATGTCGATACATAGATTTATATCAGTATGCGTCTCTAGAGCACTGATGTCAGTTTGAGAATTGCTAATAGAGTGATGACTGTAGTTACCCCAATTTTGGTTTTCATTCAGGGATCATCTCAGTACCACAAACCAGATATTGAAAAATTTCTCTGATGGCTCAGTTCTATTGTAGGAACCTTCATGGATCCAGTAGGACATATCAACTTTACACATAATCTAGTTATGCTATGAGAGGATACTTTTAGGAAATTGGTTCTTAACTTTCTTTGGAACATAAATCTCTTTAAGACCCTGATAAAATTCTAGATGTTCTTTCAGACTAATATACACAAAATTTTGCATATAATTTCAGAGAATATATAGGCTTTTAGTCTATTCATGTACTTCTCAGTATACATATTATATTAGTGTAATAATAAATTATCAAAATCGGTCTCTAAGGGCATGGACCAGACCCAGGAAAGAGTATTTTGCAGCTTTTTGTTTCTCCCAGTAATCCAGTTATGTTTCTTTATGAAGTTATAATTATTTACAAGCAACCTGGGCTCTCTCTCTCTCTCTCTCTCTTTCTTTCTCTCTGTCTATATATATATATATATATATATATATATATATATATATATTATATATACATATTATATATTAGTATAGATTATATATTATATTAACTGTGATAGGATATAGAATATATATTATATTGATTGTGTATTCTTCAACAATAAATTAAATTAATTGGGGTTTTTTAGTTGTAGAAGGTGCATAATATTATCATTTTTTTCCATATGAAGAAACCAAACTTTACAAAGATTAAATAATAGAACCAAAGACAGTCTAGTAAATGATAGAGCTAAAATTTTAACTTAGTTTCCTGGGCTTCAACTTCTTATCTTTTACAATAAATTGTCAATCAACCAGTATCAAAAAGCTTAAAAAAATTTTTTTCTGAGAAATATTTCTGTGTAGTAAGTTACTGTTCTGTTGGATCAAAAAGATTCCCAGCTGTGCAATGAATCAGAGGAGACTAAGGTAACGAAGGATTCTACAGCATCTCCAGTCTTAACAGAAAGATCCTGAAAGCAATACACTCTGTCACAGAGAACTGTAGATTGGTAGAGTATATTTTAATCATTTTTTAAAGAACTAATTTCTGTCTAGAGTAGTATCAATCTATAATTCTTTAATATTAAAATAAACTAAATTGGTGAGAGGATACATGAGGAGCAAATGTTAAATTAAATACAAATATTTAAACCAAAATTTAAAATGTGGATTCAATAAGGATGTGAGTATAAAATATTTGAAAATAAGACATAAAGTTACATAAAATTATATAGAGGCAAGTTCGTCAAATTTTACAGTAAGTAATACAACACCAACTAGAATAAGAATACACATGGTAATCTCATAATCAGTCACAAAAATTTTAATACAGAGGTATCATTAAATGATAAAAGGATTTTAAAGCATTAACTTGAAAGAAGAAGGACAAGAAAGAGAAAAAATAGATGGAGCAAATAGAAAATTTTGAACAAGAGCAATGCTCAAGCTTTAAAAACCATCAAATAATTAATCTTAGATTTTTTAAAAAAATAATTTTACTTGTATTATGTTTGAAATGCTTTAATCTATACAGTGGAAAAGTATTCCATGTTGATTATTATTATTTTTTTTGGTCTAACTCTGTGTCTTTCTTCAATCTATAGCTACCTAACTCCAAAGATACAGATCATTACAATTGCTTTGTTTTATGAACCAGGGTAAGCTCCCTGTCATATTAAAAAATTACACTTTAAAATTTTTTAAAAGGACCTTAGATTAAAATTATAACCTGAGATAACCATGAGAACAAAGTTCTCTCCACAGTTTTCTTCCACAATTTTTATTCAATTCCCCTGACATCTTTTCATCAGCTCCTAAGGAAAGAGCACCTTCCGCACTATCTCTGGATATGCACTCCAGGTTTCAGAATTCTTACCTTTAGGAAATGTACTATTTCTGTTTAACAGAACCTTGATTTCTTCTAGTTTCTATTAAATAAATGCTTTATTAGAATTTCTTGTTTTGCAATATATTTTGGTTTTTGATAACATAAAATTCATGTAAAAATAATTCAAATTATTTTGGCTCTAACATGTGGAACAGTTAAGGAAGAGATAGACATGGAGATATTGAGATAAAAAGAAAAGATATTAAAGAAGAGAGAGATAATATGCAAGGATATTGTGATGAGAAGGAAGATTCAGGTAGCCGCAAGATGTAGACGCCAGATGGTGGAAGTGTAGAGACGGGATAGAAAGAGGAAGAAGAAACTGGGCTGGGGAATTTATACCCTCATGTTCTGTGACTTGAGTAATACTAATCTTTGCTTCTGATACTGATTTTGGGTGACTGAGATCTTTACCAAATCCATCAATAACAAACAGGACACTAAATTACTTCCTATTGTTTTATTGGACAAAATACAACCTTCTAGATAAAATAATGAGTAAACATTACAAAAAGACTCTGTTTTAAAAGAAAATATTTTTAAAACGTTCATTTTGATAGAAAAATATATAGAAAATAAAAGCTGTAGAGCAATAAAAAAAAAAAAAAAAAAAAAAAAAGCAGGGCTGGGTTTAGCTCAGCAGCAAAAGCACCTGCATTGCAAGCAGGCAGTCGTGAGTTTGATCCCTGGTACCAGTAAAAAAAAAAAGCTGTAGAGCATCCTTAAAATTTTTTAAAAATATAATTCACAAGAAAATGGAAGAACTTTAAGAAGTAAATTTTTCTGCCCTGTTTCTTTTTAGAACACTGCTATTGTAGTTTCAAAAATGCAACCTTAAATCTTGTAACCAGAGCTATCATTGATTCTCTCTTTATGTTTGCCTTCCAGATGGGGGGAAAAAAGACTAATTCTAAAGGGAAAATTCATTTTCTCAGTTTAACAGCTTGATGAGTTAAGTCAAAACTAGCATTTAACTTTTCTTTAAAACATTTCCTTGTTAAATACATTTCAGTTTTGTAGTTTTGATGTTCATTTTTTAAAATACTACATCCTTTCACGTTTTAGCTTTTGTTTATTTTGTTTTTGAGGCAGTGTCTTGCTATGTAGTTCAGGCACACCTTGAACTCACTTATGTAACCAAGGCTGATCTCAAATTCATGGTGATCTTCCTGCTTTGGCCTCCAGAGAGCTGGGATTACGTGTGCCCCACCACACTCAGCAATTTTTTTATCATTTCTGAGAGCCATAAATATAGATATTAGAACTTTATAATGCCAAGCTATTTAAATTTTAAAAATAAGCAACAGAGTTGATCTCTTGGCTGTCCTGAGCAAAGTTGAAATAATTAAATGGAGAAGAAACAGTAGACATCAATTCTAAATGCTTAGGTAAGACCTGGCTTCCACTCTTGCATTTTCTGCACCCTGATCATATTAACTAATCTGAGTGAGCTTCAGTTCCATTATCTGTAAAATTAACAGCTCAAACTATATTCTATCTCACTTAAGAATTGGTAGAAATGGAGCTGATAGTTCATTTTTCAAGCAAATAAGGAGATCGTGATAACTTTTCAAATCATGACCAGCAAAGAAAAAAGCCTTCTGATATCAATCTTTCTTTCCCCAAGACCAAAATGTTCATTTTCTGTGGGCAAGTCACCTTTTAAGACTCCAAACATTAGATATTTGGAGCAGCCAGTGACATAATATGAGTTCCTTTTATTTCAGTGCTCTGTGCAACTGTCTGCATGCACAGTACCCATCTGATCACTAAGACAGCATGTAAAGAAAGTACACTATAAATTTTCATTTAGAAATGAAATTTAGACTCATCCAAAAATTTTAATTACTTCAAATAAAAAAATGCAAGACAATTTTTGAGCTATGAATTAGAAAACAAAATATAGGAATCAATTGATATTATGAAAAAAAAACACTAAAGTTTAAAAAAAGTGATCCTGAATAAAATCAGAATGCTAAAATGTAGTTTCACTACTGGCACTGGGTTTGCTTTTTCAGTTTCTGTATAGAGCATATATTGTGTTGAATAAGGTAACATGATCACTGGAACCCAAAAGCTAGCAAATTTTCCTCCATCCACACTTCTAGATAGCTACACATAATAAGCATGAAAAGTTGGAGGAAGTATATTTAAGATCCTATATGTCAGTACTAAAAGTACTGGGTTGGAAGTATAAAGAAAATTGAGCTCTGTGTGAACTTTGACCTACCTGTACAAACTGATAAGTAGTGGTAATGATCATCCAATGTGTTCAATTATTTCATTCTCTTGAAATGTAAGGAAAAGTTTTCAAATAGGCACACTGCTTATCCTCTGTACACAATCAAAACCAAGAGTAATAACAAAGTCTGAGAACTCATAAAATATTTCTCTGTTCCATTATTTGTATAATGCACTAGATGCATTAGAAATTATTTGCAGATTTTTAAAAACATTATTCCTGTGATAGCTCTTTTAACCATTGACAAAGGATAATTTATGAAAAGTAAAAATCTATTCTTATTCAAATTCTCTCTATATTCCCTGACACTGAGGAAAAAGATGAAAGTTTTGCCAAATTTCTCATTTGATTAATAAAGAAAAATTTTATGTTGTTACTTGAATGTAGAGAAATACCTTCCTATCATTTGTCAGAAGTTTTTGTTTAAATTCTTTATTTCAAAACTCTTTCATCCTTCTTAGGTCAAGTTACTTTCTCACATGGGATTATTTTCTATTTCAGGTGTAAGCTTGAAAGTAAAAAGGAAAAGACTTCTGAAGAGAAAATGAAACAGACAGGTTTTTTCTTATCCTAAATGCACTGTCATGGAAAATTCAGCGTTGCTTATATGAATATAGATACATTGGGGAAATAAAGTCCACTGCATTTTCATAGACGGTTATATTCTTAGCTGAATGATTATTATATTCTTGTTCCTAAGGTATGAAATAATGAATTTCAAGGAAATGAGAAAAGATTATTTTGATTATATCAACGTCGGAAGTTGGGACAATGGAGAATTAAAAATGGATGATGATGAAGTATGGTCCAAGAAAAATAATATAATCAGATCTGTTTGCAGTGAGCCATGTGAAAAAGGCCAGATAAAGGTAAAATGGAGTCTTTATCTCTTTGATTTTTCATTATAAATTTAGCAGTGTTAAGTATCATTAGCTATCTTTTAAATTAGAGCATGAGGAAGACCATATATGTATCAAAATCTGATACATATATACTGACTATATATTTATATACACCAATATCACAAAACAAGTATAATTATTATGCATTGTAAATATATACAAATAAAAATTAATAAAAATAGACACTTGTTTTACTTTTTACATTGTAAGCTTCTAAAATTGGAAATTATTTCTTTACTTTGTTTTCACTAATTCTTGAAGGCCTAGCATGCAACCTACTAACTAATTTAATAGTATCTATGAATGTCCCAATATAATAGTTAATATCAGCGTTACAAATATAGGTAATGCATCCATTATTGTCCAGATAAAGAAAACTAAATATCATGAGCATAAATAACTAATATCATGAAAATGTGATGAGATAAAGTACATTATATAAACTTATGTGAGAGATTTATTTTGAATAAAATGCCAAACATTTAATCATAGAAATGGTTATGATTTCAGAGAAAGATCACTTATATAGAAATAGCAGTAATAGAAAAGCTGCAATAATGGTTAGCTAGACATTTATTTAATAATCAAGGGTGTATGGATGGCTATTCTAATTGGTTATAAAAGAAAAATTAAAATGATGGACTGAAGCCAATTTGTAGAGTTTTCAGTGTCGTTTTGCATACATTCAACTTGACTTCTATTAACCTAGAGTCAAAGGATAATTTTGACTAGAAGTTTTATACAAGTGAAGATTAATGAAGAGAATTACAAAAAGTGTGAAATGAATAAGAGAAGTTATAGTACACAGTGATGATGGTGAGAAAGGCTCTAATTTAAGAAGGAAACCATGAGAATAAAAAGAGCTCATGGAACGCACTTGGGTGAAACATTATAGAGGTAGGCCCAGTCCACCTCAGCTCTGGTTCAACATCAGGTTAAAGAAGAAAAACAAGTCTACAATATCAAATTGTAATTCCAACTCTAGTAGCTGCAAGGTGCTATACTCAGGAATGAAACAAAAGGATTGGAATAGAGAAAGGTAACAGGTTACTTGGTAGCATGATGATTTTGAGATAGCTTGCCAGGAACGACTGGCTTCGAACAATAAGAAATAAAGTTAAAGATCCAGATTTAGAAAGCAAATATGGCTCAAGTTGAATCTTACAGAAGATAAAACTGCTCCACCTGAACATTTTGACAAAATATGTGGACCAAGAATGAAGACTGGAGAATATTTCCTTCTAAAGTGTAAATGAAGATAAAGAAATAGATATTGTGCAAATAGACAAAACAGAGAGAATACTCTCAGGTAAGATGGTGGTCAGTGGAAGAGGCAGGCCAGTGAAGTGGAGGAATGAGAGAACAAGAGAATTGAGGGTTGCCTTTATCTGGGACTTCAGGAGAGAAGAATCTGTCAAAAAGAACAGGCTATAATAAAGCTAACAGCTATTAGCTACTAACTATAACAATAGAAGTATATGTTAAAAAGGTGTTTGGCAATTTGAGGACACCAAAGCAACTTTGGGGCAAAATGTCACTTATCTATTCTTCCAGAAAATAAATAGCCCATGAATAATAGGATGAAAGTGAAATTTATGGGGAAGCATGTATAACTATTTCTTCTGGATTGTCCTAACAGAGAAATTAGCATATCAAAATAATTTATTATTTGATAAAATAGGTATACAATACTATTGCAGGCAAGGAAACAATTTGCCTTATTTATGTTTTTTTTTCAATCAACCTTACCTTAACTCTGTTTACAAAACATTTGAGATGTTTGATTGAAACAGAAATATTTTACTATTGGTAGTAAGGTACCCAAAAGGTTTTCTGAAGTTTTAGAAAGCATAAAACTAGAAAGAAGAAAGATAAAGAAAAAAACATAATTATTAATTACCTGCTAAATGGCTTAAAAGTTCATCCAATATCAGAAAATTTGTTATCATGTATACAAAGAGTTAAAACTTTTCCCACAGGATAAATATAGTCAGCACTCTGTTCTTATAAATAAAGTTTTAATTGAAATACACCTAAGTGTATTTTTAAACATATCCTCTATGACTGTTTTGATGATACTGTAGCAACAATTAAAAGATGAGTAGTAATACTGACTGTGCGGCCTAAAGCCTAAATATTTTCTACTTGGCCCTTTGAAGAAAGTCTGTTAACTCCTGATAAAAGCAACAAAATAGGCATGCATCTTAACCAATAATCTTGCAGAACAACACTTCCTGTGAAATCCTTTATAATTGACCAACTATGAATATCAAATGTCCATAATCTTCAGAGGCTCCTATAGAAAGATTATTTAGTGTAAAATCTGATAAAGATATCTCTTCATTTTGATGCTTCACTGAAACTCAATTTAAACCAACTTCAAATTGCTAGGTGACTGATTTCAGAGATTTTTTAGATATGCTTTTCTACCTCAGTCTCCTGGAAATAATTTACAAAATAAAGAATCTTGTTACCCTTGGTACAAGCTTAAGTATCACATTGTTTCCTTATACACAAAACCCAAAATACAAAGAGTAAAATAAAAAATAGATAATAAGGAACAAAGGAAATAGAACTTTCTCAAAAGGCAAGGTGATGAAGAGATGGGGAAAATAGGAAGGAAAGGAGAGAAAGGGGATAAGAAAGGAAATTAAGCCGTGTTAAGCACATGCATCAACTCCACACAAGGAATGCCAACATTATGTACAGAAAATTTATATCAATGAAAATAAAAATATTTTTATCTCTGGTTATTGGGTAAAAGTGTTTGTTCTTTTTTTAATCTTCAAATGTAATCTGGTCTCACTTTTTAATAGTGTTTAGAGTTGTAACTAATAATTTTATTAATAATAAAATCTCATGTCATTGTTGATAGATTTGCAAACTTAGTTTTGCTTAAAGGCTTAGTCTAGTAAAGTCCCAGGCACCGTACATATTGTTAGTTATAAAAAAAGTGCCACTACTACATTATGTTCAAAATGATTCAGAACTGCTGTGGAATTGAACAGCCACCATATTTTTATTAAAAATGATTATGACATAGAATATAACATGATAAAAAATAAAATGAATTTGTTTTGAATGATTAGAAAGAGACAGATTAAGTTGTCACAATTGGTTCAAAAAGATATTGCAATATTGAAATCATTCTTGGAAAAGTATATGAAATTATGCCAGCAAAATACTGATATTCACAAAGAAAAATGAATGCTAAGAAGACAGCATTTTAGGGGGGATAAGTAGAGCTGTTTTTATTTGCTAGTCCTCGTTAAGGTCTAAAAAGGTAATTTTTCAATATTCTAAATATATAAACTTTTATTTCAGAATTTTATTATTGATAGCTTTACCGAATTTGCTTTAATTTACACTGAAAATTTATGTTTTTCCATTCTTTGAGTAAGTATGCTTGATATTAACACAACTAAAGAACATTTTCAGGTGTTCTTTACTTTAAATTACTGTGATATATAATTTAATCCTCAGAGAATCTTATAAAACATTATTAAAACACAACGAATAGGGCATTTGAAGAAACAAGGCATCGACTGAGTACTATTCAAAGCTGCCTGTTTAGTGACTGTAAGAAAGACCAGAGCCTAGTGTTGTTTCCATGTTTGTTCCTCTACATCTTTCATAATAATATAAAGTCTATCTTCTAATAAGGCTTAACATTTGTGAGCATGAGGCTTGAACTCCAGCATATACTACTTGATACGTCATTTATGTCAACATACTATATGAGCTAACTATACCTGAATTTTCTATTCTAAAAAAGAATGACATAAATAAAATCAAATGTTTTAATGACATCAACCATATGGCATGCCTAACTCTATTGTAATAATTAAGAGTATTTTAGCTAAATGAAACAAACCAAATTATCAGTTTTGCCTCACTGGTTAAATAATTTTAGAGAAAAGTTGTTTCAGGCTCTTTTGTCATCATTTTCAACCTGTAGTGTTGCAGTTTTAAGAATCACTATAAAGGATGGCATAAAATGTAATAAAGATATGCTAATTATAATTATAATTGGTTATATGTATTTAGACAGTGTTATCAAAGAATACTAACATAGCCGCCTTTAAGATGAGGAATATAAATTATAATCACAGCTGGTTTAATAATTTATAAAAATGTCAAATGAATTCTGTGTGTATTCCACAAAGGCTATTAATGCTCCAGAGGTGGTGGTGGAGGGGGAGATATATCCGTATCTAAAAGATAACATCTGGAACTCCTTCATGTGTTATACTTTCTGTTGTCTTAAAAATTAAATAAATGAAGAGGTACTCTCAATGACTTTATCTTCTTCTTAAGTAAAGGAAAAGCTACCAAATATTAAAAAATCAGCTGTATTATTGAACCAGATCAAGAAATTACCTCTAGTTAGTGCAAAGACCCTTGGAAAGGGAGGGGAGGAAGACAGAGAGAGAGAGCTTTTATCTAGAAACTTTTATGATTATTTCTATCCAAAACAAATTCTTAAATTATTTTCACAGGGGCTAGGGGTTTAGCTCAGCGGCATAAGAGCCTGCCTTGCAAGCAGGCAGTCGTGAGTTCGATCCCTGGTACCGATAAAAACGAAAAAGACAAAAAAAAAAAATTATTTTCATAAATTTAGACAGATTTTTGAAGATGGAATATGTAAGATGTTTTCTGGTCACAATTATTTCACTAGTGGTAAAAAGTCAAGGTAGGTTCAGTAAAAGAGGCATACAGTCTTGGTGAAAATTCAGTTTTGCACAATTATATGTATGTACACATGAGTATAAACATAGATACTTATTGTAAGTATCAAAATCTAATTATCCTATGACTTGGATATAACTTAATTCTCAGCTCTACTGTCAGCCAGTTTAATGGCACTGGATTCATTATTTAAACTTATACTAGTTTTTTAATTACCAGATATTAACACTTTTTTATGCTTATCTGATATCATTTTAAGTAATTTATACAAAGAGCCTTTATGCTTTTTAAAACAGTGTAATACATTTCAATAAAGAATTTCTAAATTTAAAAGAATTAATCAAAAATTTAAATAATTTCCTTAGGTGATTCGGAAGGGAGAAGTTAGCTGTTGTTGGACCTGCACGCCCTGTAAGGAGAATGAGTATGTCTTTGATGAGTACACCTGCAAGGCATGCCAGCTGGGGTCCTGGCCAACTGATGATCTGACAGGTACTTGTATTATAAAGCCAGCACATTCCTCTAGAATTAAATGATAAATACACAGAAGAACAGGGTCACTTCCCAAACATCCTGATGTTGGATGATTTTATCTGTGTGACAAAGAATTCTAGTGGGTGGGAACACAGCATGACATAAACCAAAAGCCTGACAATAATCGTGAAAATCCTTAGATCTTAGGGGAAGTTCTACTTTTACTCCATGCTGTATCCCAAGTTAGACCAGAATTTCTAGTTGTCTAGTAAGCACTTAGGCATTCTCAAGACATATTCAGACTTTCCTAGTTTAGTATGCCATAGAGGTATAGAAAGAGAGTACTAGCTAGGAAGAGTGACACAACATACACAAGGGCAAAAATTTAGCACCTAAATGGGTAAATGTTTGAGCACTGCTTTGCTTGTCTTAATGACTTTCCTTACTTGAAGCAGGAGCCTCCAATGATAAGAGATTTTAAGTAACAATATTGGCACTGAATAAGACTTAGCTCTACTTCATTATTGTTTTTTTTTTTTTTGCCTTTGCTTATGGTTTTTATTCAAAAGATTGTTCCTGCATATCACTGTGTTCTCTGTTCTATATTTAATAGCTATTATTAAAATTTACACTAAAAACCAGAATATGACTCCTACCATCTTTTCCGCAATACTCTCATTTCATGTACCTAATGAATTAAAAATGTAGAAACTAAGTCGCTGCCTTTATCTTAAAATACCTGCAGCAAAGGAAAAGGAAAAAAAAATAAGAGTAAAATTTAATAACAGAACACAGATTTATGGGCAAGAAAAGAGAAAGAATGTTCGTTGAGGCTCACAGATACTTTCTGGGCAGAGGATTTACTATGTGGGATGCCAGATTACTTACTGGTTTCACAATTAAGGTGGATTTTAGCAGAGCTCCTAAAGGATACCAGATCCAAAGGTCATCAGTGTCTGACTCCATCCCTCACAAGCAACCTTAAACTTCTATTAGCTTACTTAAAGCACCCAGTTATAAAAATCTTGTGGGTCCTGAACATATCAAGACATCATTTTTTAAAAGAGAGAGAGAGAGAGAGAGAGAGAGAGAGAGAGGAGCAGAGAGAGAGAGAGAGAGAGAGAGAGAGAGAGAGAGAATAAAACAAAACAAAACAAAACAAAACAGAACAAAGTAGACCAGAAGAAAACAATGCAAGCAACACAAGGCTTAAAAACAAAACAATAAGAAATCAACAGTGGCTGCCATGTCTCACTTTCTTTGAAACTTTTGTCAAAACCTTGACACACAATAAACTAAAAAAAACAAAATAGTATAAAACCAACCAAAATACAAGAATGAAAGCATTATGGGCCTTCAAAACTAGATAAAAGGAAATCAATAATGGCTACCATAATATCTCTTGTTTTTTCAAAACAGCTGTCCATACCTTCACACATATTAAAATCAGATAATAGAAAACAGACTAAAGCCAATCAAAACAAACAATACAAGCATTATTTGATTTCTAAACAAGATGATAGGAAATCAGCAATGGCTACCACAATGATATCAAGATATCTTCACACTAAGATTTTTAATGATTAATAGTTTTACAGAATTTTTGTTAAAAAACATGTATTAAAAGAATATATAACTGCTTTGTGACAGAATTTCAGTACTAATTTTGCAATTAAACAACATGCTTTCTCCTCCTCTTACAAGTGCAGAACCCAAAGCATTTAACACATTTTGTGGAATAGGTGAACTAATTTATATATGTTCATGCATAAAAACCCACAACATTAAAATGTCAGAAAGAAAAAAAAATATGATTGCTTTCTTTGAGGAGAAAGTGAGAAACAGTATTAGTGACATCACTGTTACATTCTTTTTTCATTCTAATTTTAACCTGAATACTTCTAACTTCTAAAAGTACCTTGTATGTCAGCTATTGTAAATGGATAAGCACCTAGTTAGTGAATCTGTTTTAATGGTTATGACTCTTACTTACATGCTGATTCTGAATAGTCCAGCTCAACCTAATTGGTTTCCTAAGTTTCCAACTCATGAATCTAACAAATGTCGAATATTTCTATTTGTTTAACCCAAAGATATTTCAATATAGCATGTACAACCTTTATCACATCACCATCATGGCCTTTTAAAAAACATTCACAGTTGTACCTTGGTTCAGGAATTGTTAGGGTTTATATCTAGATGTCTCCCCAAAACCTCATACAGATATGGGTGCAGTTACCTGGCGTTTATGATTGATTCACAGTCCAATGTTTGGATTATGGATGTAAGTGCTACATCTGTCCTGCAGGTAGCCTGCATACAATACAAGAGTGGGAAAGAGACTTGCTCTCTCACTCTGCCTTTTTTTGCTTTGTTGCTTTTGCTGTCTTCTGCCACCAGGAAATGCTGCTCCTTTGCCACACCACCCTGGCTGAATCCAGGTGATTATGGAGTGAAATCTCCAGAAAATTAGTTAAATCAATCTTTCCTTCCTTAATTGTGGGTGTTGGATATTTTTGTCTCAACAATGAGAGAAAAATAACTAAGACAGAATGTAGAACTAAGAGTGAGATCATTGCTGGGATTATTTCTGATCATGTGGTTCAAGAGCTCTTGGAAATGGCTTGTGGGAAGAGTTTGGAAAGGTTCAGAGATGTCATCCAAAATAGTAGCACTAAAATGTGTTAGGCTGTTCTGTATAAAAGACTCTGGTCAGAGCTCATAAGACCAGAAAACTGATAAAGTTCAGACTTGAGAGGTTTCTGCTGGAAGAAGGACTACATTGACTGTTGGACTCCTGACAATGTATGTTACTGCTTGACAAAAAGTTTGTCTGCATTTTGCTCATGTTCAGAGATTTTTTTTCTGAGACTAATATTAAGGGTGGCTGACTATTCTGGCAGAAGAAAGCTCAAAGTAGTCAAATGTTGAGGTGGTGAAATAGCTATTGTTGGTAGGTGTTTGCCAGATTTATGTTGCAAATCAAGAGCAAAAAGCCAACCAGAATGATTTAAAATGTGAGTTTGGCCAGAAATAAGCTCTAGTAAAACTTTTGGACTACGAAGACAGATATGAGGAGATCTTGACTGCTGAGAAGGAATAAGAGAATAAAAAAGATGGCCTGAGAGCATCACAAGAAGCAGCAAGTTACTACTCTTTGCAGCCTCAAAACTGCAAAGGTAAAAGACTGCTTTGAGAAGAAAGCTGTAGAGTACCATGTTTCAGAATGGCAGTGGCTATGCCAGGTTCTGGAATGGCAGTAACCACATCAGGTTCCAGAAGGGCAAAAGCATAGAACATTTGTTGGGGCTGGGGATTTAGCTCAGCAGCATAAGCACCTGCCTTGCAAGCAGGCAGTCGTGAGTTCGATCCCTGGTACCGATAAAAACGAAAAAGACAAAAAAAAAAAAAAAAAAAAAAAAAAAAAAAAAAAAAAAAAGAAAAAAGAAAATCTGTCCCTCAGAATTGGATTCAGACTGCTCAGCAATATACAGGCACTTGACTCTTACAGTCAAGAAAGAAGCAAGCCTAGCTACTGTTCCAGCTAGCATCAACCCTTGGCAAAATCCACATGGTGCTGGTTTTAAGTACATGCAAAATGCAAGAGTCTGAGGTTAAAAAAGCTTCCAACTAGAATTCAAGTAGGCCTAGGATAACATGCCTCTAAGAAGGTAGTATGTGAAATGGTGAAGGAGAAGCCAAAGGTATAATAGAGATCCCAAAAGTTTAGAAAAGACAGAAATGTGTAAATCATCTGAGGTAACCTGTAAGGAGGAGCAAAATCAGCCAGAGAGAAGTCATAGGACCAACAAACACTAGAAATGCTGCAGGAGTAGAATCATATAAACCTTTTGGAGCTTACAACTGGCCACAGATCACGTTGGAGGCTTCACATGGAATTATAGGATTTATGTTTGCCCTGCAGGATTTTGTACTTGCCTCAGTCCCATTCCTTTGTATCCCTGTTTGTAACTTTGGAATGGAAATATTTATCTTATGCCATTGCATGTTAGAAGTGTTTAACTTTCTTTTCACATGTGTAGGACTCACAGTTAAGGGTTTTCCATATATCTTGAAGGAGAGTTGAGGCTTGGACTTTTCAGCAATGCTGAAACTGTTAAGACTTCGGCAACTAAAAGTTGTGCTAACGTGTTTTGCAAGAAAAGATTACATGAGTCTTTGGGGGATCAGGGTCAGAATGTTATAATTTATGTTTAGATGTCCCCCACAAATTTCATGCAATCATCAGGGTGGGCTTCTAGAGTTTATGGTTATTGATTCATGGTCCAATGTTATGATTCTGATGTGAGTGCTATATCCACTGTGTGGTGAGCAACCTGCATACAATATAAAGGAAGGAAAGAGGTTTGCTCTCTTCTCTTTGTTTTTGTTGCTTTTGCTGCCTTTTGGCCATGAACTGTTCCTCCTCTGCCATGCCATCCTGCTTAGAGCCAGCTGATTATAGACTGAAACTTCCATAAACCAGGAACTAAATAAACCTTTCCTTGCTTAATTCTTGGAATTGGGTATTGTATCACAATAACAAGAAAAAAGTAAGACAGGAATATGTTTGTGCACAATTTGGCTTGCAAACTGCACCAGATGATGAAGAAAATGAAACCATATTTCCCACAAAATATGAATATGGCCATGTTTTCCAGAATTGAGGAAAAAATTAAATTCTTGAACCAAGGTACCACTGTACTTATCTTTCCTATTACATCTCTTCAGCAGTATACACATCTGTAATCCCAGCACTTGGAAGACTGAGGTAAGAGTATTTCCATGAGCTTGAGGCCAGATGGATTATACTATGAATTCAAAGCCAGCCTGAATTACAGACCGAGACCTTGTCTCAAAACAAAACTTTAAACACCCCACTATTCTGTCTCCTCTTTCAGTTAATGATACCACCATCTCATTATTGCCTCAACCAAAGAGAAATCAGTCATTTTAGACTCTTCTATTCTTGACCATCTATGCTTAGCCATTTATTAAACTTGATTACTTAAATTGCTAATTATTCTAAATTTCCTTCCTTCCTCTCCATTGGTACAACTTCATATTTGACCTTTTTTTGTTTGTTTTTTGCTGCCGAGGATTCAACTCATGACCTCACACTTGCCAGGCAGGTGCTTAAGCCCCTGAGCTAAATCCCCGGCCCCCATATTTGACATTGTGATAAATTATTTTGCTTCCCCAGTTATATGCTACATAGCTCTAGGTCTACTATTTATCTGCTACTGGATCAATATATAAAATAGGCATATATTTTTCTTTATATTGCCCATGAACAGAAAAGAAATATCTTTCCTTCATATCTAAAGTTCATAGTTAAGTCCCTATAACAAAAGATAAATTAATAAAAATCTAGTACAGATATATATACACACTATATGTATACATATATCTTACATGATAATAGGATAGGAAATTTCATAAGGAAATTAAGGCTGAAAGAGACAGATATGCTCATGTAATTTTATGCAAGATTTGATGAAGTTGCTAGACATAAAGAAGTATGATTAGATTAAAAAAGTATGATAAAATAGTAAAATGTGGAGGTAAATCAACAAGGCTTGTTTGTGCAGATTCCTCTGCCAATGAAAGTTCAATGACTTCCTTGAGAGGAGAAAGCAGGAGGAAGATGAGTGTAAGCTTCATGATTTTTCTATTTCTCAAGTGCTATAGAGACAGTGTGTCCTGAATGCATCACTCGATGCTTGGCTTCATGTCTGTAAGATACATTCTAAGGTTTTCAAAGTAATACATAAAATTTTCTCTCTCCTTCAATTCTTATAATTGCTCTAATTTTAGTCACTAACCCTTTTTACTTCTCATTTTACAGTATGCTAGTAAAGCTATTTATAATTACCTATACACATTATTTTATTCCTTCCTGTCTGTACATAAGTTATTTTTTCAGCCCAGAATGTGTTTACTCTGCTTTCTTCAGCTGAGCAATTATTACTATTCTCCATTCTGCTCAGGTATCACCTTCCCCTTGAAAGCTTAATGTACTTAAACTACTAAGTCCCCTCTTTTATATTTCTAAATTCTATTTCTTTCTTTAAATATTTTTCAATACTATTTTTTTCATTTTTGTAATCCCAAAATGTAACACAATGCATGACATAAAGTAAACATCTCTCTAAATATGTGTCAAACAAAGAGAATGTTATAAATGAAGGCTAAGGTATGTATGTTTCAGCTAGCTGACAAAGAGCATCTCTGAATAAAGAACTTGGCTTTTATCCTAAACAGTGTAGGTCCAGTGGAGATTTTTAAATGAAAGTATGAAATCTGCCTCCATGTTTAAGTGTGAGAGTAATTGGGGGACAATGGATTGGAGAAACGTCAAACCTGGAAAGGTTTTCCAATTGATTTATGAAGTTTAACTTTCACTAAAATATCCAGCACTTTTCCAAAGAAACTATAACTACTTGGAAGTTTAGTTCACTGACTTCAATTCAAACTAAGGGGTCATTTAAAATTGCTAGTGAGCTGGTTATTCTGTTAGCTTCAGCTATTCCAAAATCTGTCTCAAATGTTTAGGGTTTACTTTAAGAAATACCACAAGTCTTTCTTTTAACCAGTTGGCTTTCATTTACTCACTTCAGACAATTCAGGCCAACTTTACATTAATGCCATCATATAGAAAATAACAACTAACACAAATTAAATGCTTCTCCTGTGGCAGAAAATGTTTGACCCATCAGAAAAATGTCCTTTAATTAATCCTAACAAAACCCTGTAAAATTTGTAGTATGTCTAAAAGATATAGGCATACCTAGAAATAAGTAATTGCTCAAAAAACACCTAGGAGTTGCAATCAACTGATATTAATTTTTATCTATACCTTATTCCATATACTTTTGCATTTGTGTGTTTGTGTATTTTTATGCAGAATGATACTAAAATGAAGAATAAGAAAAGATACTTATGAGTTGTGCTCTTGCGGATTATTGACATACAAACATGTGTGTGTGTGGGTGCATGTGTCTATAAATATACAGGAATACAGCATTGAATTATAACAATATATTATCATTAGTTAAGTCATTAAAATAGTTTTTAAGTTTTCTATATTCTCAATGGCAACCATAAATTTCACAGAATGCATTAGCAGAAACAACATAAAGAAAAGTACCTGATCTGAAAACCACGAGAACAAAAAATACAATTCTAAGTGAAAGTTGAGAGCAGGTCATAGGTAACATCCCAAGTTAATTAGTTTTCACAGAGGATAGCAGATAGTGACTCTTTATCCAAAATTACCACATACCTATGCTAGCAATTAGTAGACAGAATCTCTGCTGTAACACAGATGATCATTCTAAATATGGTATTGACAAATAATAAGATGTTGAGTGTTTATAACCAGAATGTTGTGGAAACATGTCAGTGAAAGCTAGTGTAGGTGAGATTTAAAAGTGTCTCTTAGCTGATGTACTTACCATAATGAATGAAAAATGACTGCTGAACAAACTGAAATGAAAAAAGGCACAAACACAGGAACCGAGGACAACTGAGAGCCTGAGGGAGAAATGATACAGAAAACCTCAGAAACCTGGGCCGACTCTTGGGGTGCTTTGTAAACTATAGTAAAGACTTTAGATTTACCCAAAGTTAACTAAAAACTATTTATTTATTCATTCACCCATGGGATCATCTAGTCATTCATTCAATAAATATGGATTTAGTGCTTTCTCTGAGGGAATGAAAAGTATCTTTTCATTTCACCTTCCCTAGATTTGTTTGCTGAGGCTCCTATAGCAAAAGACAGACTGACAAGAGAAAAGTATACACTTTTGTTCAGTATGAGTTTTTCTTTTTTTTTTTTTTTTCCTTTTTGTAGGGGACATCTCACTATGTTATGCAGAATAGTCTCAAACTCCTGAGCTCATTCTCTGACTAGACACTTAAGTAGCTGGGAACACAGTTGTATCGCACCATGCCCAGCTAATATAAATTTTATGTGACTTAGGAACCCCTCTAAGGAAATGAGTGAGGACATGAAGAAGCAGTAAATGTGTTTTTACATTAAATTTGAAGGATAGGACTGAGGATTTAGCTCAGCAGTGTAAGCACCTGCCTGGCAAGCACAAGATTGTGTTAATCCTTGGTCCACAAAAAAAAAAAAAAAAAAAAAAAAAAAAAAAAAAAATATATATATATATATATATATATATATAGAGAGAGAGAGAGAGAGAGAGAGAGAGAGAGAGAGAAGGAAAGTGAAGAGTTGCAGAGAACTGTGACAGTGTTATCACAATTTTAGATTTACCCAACACCAAGAAACTGAGTGGCACTTAGAAAGGTGGAGGGAACCGGACTGAGCAGGTTGAATTACAGGGCAGCGCGGGTCATGGTTAAGCATAGGGTGTTTCAGGCAGCCTGTACAAGCAAAGCTAACAGATGCAGGATGAGAGAGCTACTTAATGTAGGCTATCCATTTTGATTTTAAATTTCAGTTCCCAAAGGTTTGTTTTCCTCAATAATAAAATCATAGAGTGAACTAGGGTAAACTTATCTTACCTGGGCTCCTTTATTTTGAGTGATTAAGGATAGCTGTTTCCTCAAAGTATACCTGAGAAATCTTTCACATGAGTCTTAGGACCTGTTTTAGGGAGAAGGATGAGGGAAGGTCAGGCATCTTCCTTGCAATTGTTGCTTTTCAAATTCCATAGATTAAACTATTTAGTTTTCCAAAGTACCATATTTTGAAATAGCATGTCACAATCCCATCATAGGCAATATGCTAAATGCTGATACTTTCTATTAATAAAGCAGATAAAATTATTTGGCCTTATGATGTCTACATTCCGGCAGAGAGAATAATTTTCAATGTAAAAATTATCTCCAATATTACCCAAAAATTGAATAAGAAAGGATATATAATCCTGGTTGGCAACCTTATAATTTACCTAGTCATAATTTGGAGAGTGAATATTATTATAAAACATGAAGTGGAAAGATGATTTCAGAATGTTATCTCACGAAACAGAAGAGGTCAGAGAGAAATTACAGAAATACTTTCAGTTATGTCTGAAATATGTATGTGTAATCAATTTGTTATTTGAAATAAATGTGAAAAATGCTAACAATGCTTAAATTTGTATTTTTGATTTTAGTGTTAAACTTATTTGCATACCTAAAATTCTTTTAATTTAAAATATTCCTACTGTTTGAGCTACTTAAGTAATACTGAAAGATAAGATGTAAAAATAAAGCCTGAATTAGGGCTTGTAAAAGATGAAAAGAGAAGCCCACAATAATGTTACAAAATAATGTTACTGTATTAGTAACATTAGTAACATTAGTAATAGTTTGGTCTAAGATAGTATAATGAGATTACAAACTAATAAAGATATTTTATTATAAATTTAAATAGACAGAACCAGGCAATGAATTCTGCAAGGAAGCAACTGCAGTATTGTTTGGTTTGGCAGGAAAATATGGAGAAAGGCAACAATTTGATGTGGTATTCATACTCAAAAGGATTGTCTAAAAGCCTCTGCCAAATGCTTGATTGCATACCATTTCCTGCCACACATTCACAAAAATGTATATTAGAAAGAGGTCTTTAATTTGTGTTCTGTCGAGGAATTGAAGATATGATGTAAATAGTAGATCTCTGAGATCCTTAGCTTTCCAGGCCAAAGCCACAGAAACACTTCCAGGTAGGTTTGCCAGGCTCTGGCACCCACCCAATAAACCCAAGTGAAAAGAAAAAGCAAAAACAATGTAGCTTTCAACAAGTAACTCAGTGGGAAGCTTTATGACAGGAAGTTAGGATGGTTTCCTGCTTTTCTTTCAGAAAGAAATGTAACTTATTTAAGTGCAAAGTGGTAAAATGGAAGGAAGGCAGAGCACATCAACATTTTAATGTTAACAGGAACATTCTCAGGGAAGTCCTTTTGGTTTCCTCAGTTACCTAATTACTTTGGAGGTTGGACCCTTTGTGTCATCACTTAAGAGGGAAAAAGTGAACAGAATCAAACAAAAAAGACTTGGTGGGAATCTGGGAGGGAGTAAAGGATGAACTCCAAGGGGGTGTAGCCATTGACAGGTTTTGTAACTCCAGCATTGGAGTTACAATCTCCTTATAAATGTTTCTTTGATTTGTATTCCTCAGCTTGTTCTAGGTGATAGGAGTATTTTTGCTGTTTAAAAAATAAACACATTAAATGAAAACATGAGAGATCAATTTTTATTACCAATAATAATAATTACTATCTTATCTTTTTTTAATCTGAGGCAGTTACTATTATAAAGGAATTAATTAAGCCTCATGAATATTCTATAAATTGCTCAAGATCATAAAACTTCTGGAAAATCAGGTCAAGAATTAAGACTTTTTCCCTTATCTACAATCATATTTTCATATATATTTTTAGGAAATCAAAAAAAGTCTCATATCTTCAGAAAATTACAGAAACAAAAAAAATCAGCTTCAAATTGGTCAATAATATCTCCATGATGTTTTCACATTTTTATAATAAATGTGCTTAAAATGTGCTGGCTATTTGATTATTATAATTAAAATAGGAAGAGAAATAGAAGAATAAAAATTATCTCTTTAATAAATGATGCTACAAAAACTGGTTTTCCATATGCCAAATATTGAATCTGGACCCATGTCTCTCAGCAGGCAGTAAACCAAAATCAAAATGGATCAAAGATCTAAGTATTACAAGAGAAATACTTAATCCGATGGAAAAAGGAATAGGTAAAACTCTTAAAGATATAGGTGTAGGCAAAGAATTTAAAGAAAAATCTGATTCCAGGGGAATTATTACAAAGAATCAACAAATGGGATCACATGAAATTAAAAGCTTTTGCACAGCAAAGGAAACCACCACAGAATGAAGGGCCAACCCATGGAATGGGGAAAGATTTTTACCAGCCATTCCCTAAAGAGAGGACTAATATCTAGAATACATAAAGAACTTAAATAAATCATATTGACCCCCAATTTAAGACCCAATCATTAAATATGTGTTTCTGATTCTTTTGGAAAGATTATTATGAGATTAGATGAAAAATTTGTTTAATTTTTATTACTTCAGTTATAGTACTCTGCAAATATTAAAAATAGAACAGGTTTACAGAATCATGTTATGTACTTTCTTAGTTTCTAGGTGAAATAATAATGTGAGAAGGAGTATATGCTGTACATTTGGTTATCTTATCATTCACTCCATAATTCATTCAGCAAAAATAATTCTATTAAATTTTTACTTTTTTCCATACCGTACTAAATTCTGCTGCTAAAGGTATGAAGTCTCCTGACTTTCCACTTAATGAAATCATATTTGTATAATAGAAGGATGATTTGATAGTTTGCATTCAGAGTATAGACACGTACAGTGATTGTACCATGCAGCAAATGCAATTGTAACACGAAAGATGTAACTATTCACTAAGGACTATTTGTTTCAACTAGATCCCAATTTAAAGCTTGGTCACAGTGGTGTCAGAACCACAATGCTTACTTTAGAGTTTCTAGAAACTACCAAGAGATGCATACAAAGACTTCAATGTAGTCAACATGCCTTGAATAAAGTACAAACTGAGTTAATATTTGTCTAATGAAAGAACAGGAGAGGTGGAAATGAGGATACGAAGAGTACATATTGATTACTATATAAATAACGGTAAGAGAGAAGATTAGCCAGGTTTTAGAAATTTAAAAGTACCTTCTGGAAGGAAAGCAAATCAGTGTGAGAATGAAGTTAAGTAGGTAACAGAAGAATTTTCCAGCAGAAAGAAAAAACAAGAAGGAAAGATGTATGTCTTAGAGAAAATGTATAAGTATCTAAAAATAGTTTTCCAACATAAAGCTATTAACAGGAAAATGTATTATTATTTCACATTTACTATTTATTCTTTATTATTATTTAACTTATTATTGTTGCCTTTTTTTTTTTTTTTTTTTTGGTACTGGGGATCAAACTCATGGCAGACACTTGTGGCATTGAGCTAAATCCCCAGCTCCTTATTATCTAAATTATTTAAATTTATTATTGAAGCCTGTATTAGGGAAACAATCTTTTTCTAAATATCAAACATCAGCTATAAAAGAAAGTAACTGTATAACAATACAATTCCCAGATCTCTGAGTACTTTCCAAATTTCTCTTTTTAAATATGCTACATAGATACTTTTCAATATAATCTAAAGAAGTTGATTTATGATGAATAGTGTAAATAATATAGCTGAGGGTTTTGATTGTGTATAACATATGATGCATAATTCATCTTTATTTTCTCCTAACAGCATAAAGTTTTATTTATTTTCTCCTAACAGCATAAAAATTTTGCAGTTAAGTCATAGTCTTCTTCAAACCGCTATACCACTAATGACTCATTATGTGACACTAAGCAAATTCTTTTCTTTTCTGGGCTTCAGCTTCATTTTTAATAAAATGAAACTAGTTAATTCACAGGATGATTGTAGCTATTAATAACATACAAATAGTTCAGTACTTATTGACTGTTCACATAGTTTAACTATTATCACCCCACTGGTATTAAAGTTTTAAATCAGGTAGGTTAAATTAGGAATGAATGAATGAGAAAAATGGTCAAAAATATCCAACCTGTCTTTATTGAATATCTTTTACTTTTAAAAGTAATACCTTTGACTAACCAAATCAATGGTACAAAGTAGGTTATAATTTTTATTTGTTGAACTAAAGTTACTTTCATAAACGTCTCTTTGAACTTCACTAACTTATTTTCTTATCTGATTTAAAATGAATTATTTACAGAAAATCAATAGTGATCCCAAAAGTTAGTAAGGTAATCATGATCTATGACAATCTTTACTAAAAAAGGCATCTGTCATCTTTTTTTATCTTATCACTGTTAAACATATCATATTACAGAGATACATGCATACCCATGTTTATAAAAGTATAATTCATAACAGCTAAATCTTAGAAATGGCCATATTTCATCAACAGATGAATGGAAGAAGACAATATGGTATTTATACACAACCAAATACTACTTTGTCATAAAGAAATAAATTTGATTTATGTGTAGGAAAATGGATGCACCGTCTGACTAGTAAAATAAATCAGACAGACAAGTCTAAATATTGCATGTTTCTCTTATATGAGAAACCCAAAATAAAAATAAAGAGCAAAATAACAGATACATAACAGGAAGCAGAAACAGAGAGAGAGAAAGAGAGAAAGAGAGAAAGAGAGAGAGAGAGAGAGAGAGAGAGAGAGAGAGAGAGAGAGAGAGAGAGAGAATCTTTCCCAAATAAGAAGGAGATCAAGAGAAGGAAGAAGAGGAACTGGAAGGCAGGGAAAGGGAATGAATAAAGCTTGAAGATGTGTTATGCACATTACCAACTCTCCATAAGGAATGGAATGATTATATGATGCAAGTATTTACTAATAAGGAATAAGAACTGGAAAAATTAAAACCCACTAACAAATAAATATATAGTTTCTGATTTCCTTATGACTTCACACAATTTTGATGTATTCCTCATTGGTAAGAAAGTAATGTATTTGTTAACCTTTTCATAAGGGTCTAACATCTATATTCTTCAATTTGTTTATACATTTATAATTAACAGTATGTTTGAAGTAACAACCACAATGTAATTTTGAAATATCCCAGGGTTCAGGTTTGGTCTTCTCTTCTTTCTATACTTGTTTTACTGGTGATCATAACCACTCTGTTATTCTGAAATAACATTCACATATTAAAGATTTCTAAATTTAACTTTCCAGCTCAGACTTCTTGTCTAATATAATAAATACTTCAAATTCTACATTTCTAAGCTAAAGTACAGGTCTTTTCCATGAATCACCTGAATATTCTATGATTATTATTCTTTGTTTCATGTGATGTCATATCCATTCTTTCAGTAACTCAGGCCATTTATCAGGAAATCCATTGCCTTGGTCTTCTCATGCTAACTCTACCACTGGTCACTCACTACCTGTACTTTGAACTCCCTGGTACTAGCAATCATTATTAATCACTTCTACTCTGAAACAGTGACATAACTTCATAACCACATTCGTTCCTTTTTCATTCCTTAACTTTATTTACACTCTCTTTTCACTGCCCCAAGCAAAGAAATCTTTTTGCAAAGTAAACCAGGTCATGTTACTACATTGTATAAGAACCTGCAAAAGTTTCTCATCTCACTCAAAGTAGAAGTCAGTTCTTACAAATGTGTTCTATATGCTGTGTCCCTTAATGTATCTGTCCTACTTTCTCCTTTACTTCATCTGGGCCTCATCCCAAAACACTTTTTTTTTTCTTTTTGTACCTCCATTATAACATCAAAACTTTCCTTTCTTAGGGTTATTACCTTTGCTGTTCTTTGTCTCAGTGGCTCTGCTCCAGGTCCTGATATGGCTCATACCCCTTTCTCTTTTATTAGTCATCTATCTACCCTAAGCAACCAGTTGAATACTAAAAACTATCCCTTTCTTCCTAAGTCAGTTGTCTTGCTCTACTTCATATAGCCTCTCTTAACATATGATCATTTATTTTTGTTGATACTGTATTGTCCGTTTTGTACGCCTCGTTAATTTGTGAATACAAAATCCTAAAATACGTTTTTACACTCAAAAAGTATTTACAGAATGGAAAAAAGAGACCACATCCATGTGTTTTAGGTACTTATCACCTACCACAATAAGAACTTCATATTCTGCCAATAATCCTCCTGATGAAAGGTTTCTGCCATAGTATAAATTACTGAATATTATGGCAGTGGTGTAGCATGAAGGAATGCCAATAATCCTAAAAAAGACACTTACCCTGATGACTACTTCCTCCTCCTTCCCACTCAGCCCTGATTACAATTTCCCCTTTCCTTCCTGTGCCCCTGAAGAAAATTTCAATCAGTTCTTCACCTGCCATCAAGTGATTGTCTCAAACTCCACCTCTGGCCAGAAATCATAAAACCTGCCATGCTTATCCCTGGTCAGCGGAGAAAGCCTCGCCTCAAGAGTTGCACATTCCTCAAAAAGTCCTCAATAAAAGTATTCTTTTTTTCTTTTGTTTTGCCTCTCTATGGCACTGGAAAACCTTAACACTGACATTCACAAAAGGTTAGAATCATGATCTCCACAGGAAAAAAAAAAAGATCAGAAATAAAAAAAATCAGTGCTTGTGATCACACAACAAACTGTAAAACAAGGTTCCAGCCTTGTTCTCTCTTGCTGTAAAGTTCATTTCAAACAATATGCTTGATAAAGTTGTTCCCCTTAACATTGAGAACACTCACTGACTTTTTAAATGAGATACTAAGGCTCATACAATGATAAACTATAAAAATCCTTTTTACTTTTCCAATTTTTCAAACTTCATCAATTTACAATTTTCTTTTCCCACTAAATGATCGTGTATTACTGCCTGCATGTACACATTCTTTACCCTAGGGTTGGGGAGGAGGTGGTGCTGACAGCCCTTCTCCCAGTGGAACTTTTCAAACCAGGTTCTAAAAGAAAATATAAATCAGTTGTCATATTGTCAAACCATGCAATAAAAAATGTGTACTTTGTTTTTCACAATGATAAATCTGATCTGCCAAAACAATGTCATCATGATCAAAACCACTCTGATATAGCCCAACTGAAGAAAATAATGTGGTTTCATTGATTTTAGCTTTTGATAAATGCAACTTACCCTCAAAATTATCACATTTCTTCCTAAGAGCATAAAACATTATAATTTAGTGCTTACCACTAAATTATATAACATATTTGGAGAATGTTCTATAAAGCATCGGTATATTTTATAATACAAAACAGATAAACGTCTTTGATCTTGACACCTCTTAAAAACTGCATTAAGTCGAATGAAAACCTCTTAGAGCGTTAGTCCCTGTGTTGTACTCATGAATAATTTAAAACAATATAGTATCATTTACTCGGAGCTGTTTTTATAGGGAAGAAGTTAGGAAAATGTAACAGGCTGGCTTTTCCCCCATAGACTGCAGAACAATCTAATAAAACACATCGGCAATTTAGCATATGTGGAGTCACTTCTGGTTTACATATATGGTTCTTGTTGCTTCTCTTTTCTCACTTCATAAGTATCATGCCACTTTTCAGATTACATCTGTATTTATATCATTCTCACCCAAATCTTAAAATTGTAGGTAGGCAGATATTATCATCTTCCTTCCTAAAGCTTTTGCTGATTTTCTACCTGAACTCTCAGCAGTAATTTCTGGAGACATTATAATTCTCTTATGACAGTATTTTACTGTGCTCTACAGTTATCTCTCTGCATATCTGTTCTGCATGTTGGCTATTTATCTACATGTCTTCTAATTTTCCATGCTTGTATTTTTTCCTTTGTTATTTCTTTAGATACTGTTTAGTTTCAACTCTATCTCAGTTTTCTTAATCAAAACTAGATAAAATAGTGGTCCCTATCGCATAAGAATACTGTGGTTATTAAAGAAGTTAATTAAAGTTAAGTGCTTATCATGAAGCCAACAATAGAGTCACAAAGTCTGAGAATGTGGCCAACTCTCTATTTTAAAAGAGGAACTACTGTCTTTATATCACTATGATGCAAACCTGAAACTCAAAGTAAAGCAGATGCTCAAAAGCATGAACTAAAAATTGAGCGAATACTCTAGTTGTACTATCTGAACAATTTTTAATTTGTTTCATTGGTGGGTCAAAACATTATTCTTTCTCCAAGTATGCCTTTCCTATTTTTATGGATTTTGTTTTTGTAATTTTTTCTGTAGTGAAACTAAGCATTTTAGTTAAATACTTAACAGTAGCACACTTAAAAAATGCAATTTTGTGCAATTTAAAATTTAATAACTAAGAGGCTTGGGAAACAAAATAGAAGGCAGTTTGTATCACAGTATGTATACTGTTTTGCAACCAGCCTTAAGAAGAGTGATGCAAGCCTAAGTCTTAGAACAATCCTGGCTTGTCTCAAAGGAAAAGAAAATCAAGGGTGTATGTGAATACAGAAGGAATACAGCAGTGCTTGGAATGACAATGCAAGAACTCTGAGTCATAAAATCAGATAGTTTTTCAACATTTGGATGGGATGATAGCCACAGAGAAAAATGCTTTTTCCTATTTTTAAAAAGTAGAAAAGCAATGTACTATAGAAATTTATGATAAAATACGAACAATAGCATATATGTGTAAAATTCTAAGGATACTCATTTATTATAAAGAGATAACTTAAATGTTTGATTCAAGTAAAATACAAAAATTTTGAGCATTTTATAGCCTTAGCCTTTTCCAGGCCATTGAAAATTTAATTTCCTATTAGTGAATTCTTCTGTAGAGACATACCAAGATTAAAACTTTCATTAGAGAGGGAATTCTGTTTTCTACTTTCATTTTATATATGGAAACATTAAGACACAAAGAAATGAATAAAAGATCTATTTTCATGGGAAATGTTTGTATGCAAACTGAAAAATTAGTATATTTTCTAATTGTCATTTGTCCTTTTTAATGTAATAATTTAATTATTTTATGTATTTAACTGTGTGGTGCACGCCAGGCACTGTGCTTGGGGCTACAAATACAACAATGTGCAACGACATAGTTTCCTGCCCTCAGCTTGCTTCTTTCCACATGCAATGGACAGAAAAACAAAAATACAGAAGAGGAAACCCTTTGGCTACAAGGCAAGAGGCAATTATCACTTAGGCTCAGGAAATAAGAAACAATCATCCTCAAAGAATTGGAAAATGGAATAATGAAGAGTTAGTCAGTGAAGAGAGATATGGAAAAGTGGAAAGAGAGAAAAGTATTTTAGTCAGAACATTTTATTATTTAAATCCATATGCTGTGTTTTTCCATCCTTATTCATCTGCAGTATCATCAGAAGTCATATTTTTCAAAGCTGTTCCCTACAAATGTGCATCTGTGATCACCCTTCCCTTTAGCATTCTGCAGTACTATTAAATCACTCTTTATGTCTTAATTATAAAATAAATCTTGGCATGCAATTTTAAATTTTCCTATAAAATATAACCGATGGAGAACAAAAATAAAAACTAAATAAAAAATATAGCTGTGAACTTTCAGCTCCTTAAGGGAATTATATTAAGGGCAGCTAAGACAAAAATGTGTAATAAACCATGAAGGCTGTGAAATAGAGCGGGTTCAATGATGAATAGATGTCTAGGAGTCTATTCTGTAGTAAATGGGTAATGCTGTTTTATCAACCATTGTTCTCTTGTGCTGTGGATAATCTGTGCCAATTCTGAAAATGTTCAGTGCTAGAAAACTTTAGGGAAGTAAATCAGCATCTAACCAACTCATATCAATATCCAACCAACCGCCTTCAACAGAATAGGATAAGAATCTTGCCAAACAATTTGAACCAATGATATTTCTCAAGAGGAAGCAAGCATTTTCGTCAGCATAATAATTATTAAACACTTGAGCAACCACTATGCTCACCTTGAATTGCAAGACAATGTTCATTAATCATATTTTTTTTTTTTCCTACTGAGTAGCCTAAGGACTTTTTTTCTTGGGATCAATTGATCAAGCTTTCTGCCTCAGTATTGCAAAAATAAACAAACATGGGAAGTAAGTAAATATATAAGCCCAAAGTTTTAATTTCAGGAACAGGAAGTTAACATGTATTAGTAAGACTCATATTGTCTCTCTGTAAAACAGAGATAATGATAGTTACCTCACTTATTATACAGTTTACATAAAACCTCATGGATAGTGCATACAGAGGCACTTAAGTATTCATTTTCTCTGGGTTTTTGGCACTGACATAGATTAAAATAAAACAGCCTTGACCAAAGCAGTTACTGATTAAACCTGTCTACAAATTAGGTGGAGGCTAAATATTTTGAGAGAGCAATCATTGGAATGTTTTATTTCATTCTAAAATAATGGAAAAAAAATAACTCTAGAATATGCATTTCCAACAGAGAGGCTTTTGGTTGTTGCTTTTTTATCTACCTTCAATTTTTAAAAAAATGTGTTGTAATTAATAGCCTTCATGGGAAAATGAGGCTGAACTTTAATCAGATGTTACCTGTTAAAAGAATAATTTCTGTTTACTGCCTCCTTTTTATTCTACTCATAGAAGAAATGATTTATGCACATGTAACCAATCACTCAAAAAGATTAATCAATCATTAAATAAAACACAAATTAAGTGAGTAATCAGTACCAGAAATATTACTAATGTGGAAGGTATGACACTTCACAAAATTAAGCCTCTGAGCATCTCACCTAATTTTGCTTTTTCTAAGTACCAGACACTTGCCTGTAACATTCAAGGGTAGTACATTGAATTTAGCCCTTTGTCTCTAAACATACACACTTCTGTAGCTTTATAGTTCTCAAAGGCAGCAAAAAAGAGGGTTGAAAATGACATGACTTGATTCAGACATGAGAATAAGAATTATATTATTTGATTATAGTATATAATTTGGCAAATTTCTAGGACAACCAAATGAGTGATATTCAGGACTAAGGATCTTTCTGAAGCCAAAGAGATGGACTTGTAACATTAAGGTGCTTATAGTCAAACAAGAAACAGAAAACTCAATGGGATAATTAACCAAAATTACACACAAATTAAAATTATAGTTAGTGCTACAGACAAAAATGTAGTATCCACTACAATTCATATACCACTTGCAATTCTTCCAAACTAAGGAGGTAATAAGAAATTGTAGCTGAATCTAAGTGAATAGAAAACATAAAAGTAACAAAGATATGTCTGTTGTGGAAAAAAACCAAACCAATTCAGATAGAATATGAACAGGCACAGAGAAACTGGAAAGCAACTCATTTTTATGTTACTGGGCTAGGGGAAACTGAGTTCCAAATCACCAGCCCCATCTTGGAGTTAAACAGACACACATGTTTTAAGGAAGTACAAAAGGCTGGTAGCAGGTTGTTTTATAATTGGTTAAACAGACTGGTTCATACATTGTCAGGCAGACTTATTCCGAGCTGAAAGGGGGTTTCTTAAGGTCAGGGGCTTGCGTGAACAGGAAGAATCAATCACAGTCTTTAACGAAGCCAGTCTGTCCTTGAAGCAAGTTAGCACAACAAGATGTACTTTCTGATTGAGTTTATGTCTGTCTTACAAGCTGCAGCTGGTGTGGCAGATCTCAAGCCCAGCTGAGTCTAACCAAGCTGGAGCTGCCTTTCCTACTCTTAACATACCGTCCAGTTATAAGTTTTAAAAATTGCCTTTACATGTTCACTTCAGAAATAATTCTGGGTCTATACACCCCTTAATTCCCAAAACATCCTAGAGATCCAAATCTAAGGAAATAAAGAAGGGAGGGAATGTAGATTAAAGGTCGAGCATATTGAAAGCAAGCACAGCATTTTTAGCCATCAGTCAATACCCTACCCTCTGAGATGAATCACTGCTCGTCTGAAATATAGCACCATAAGGGTTAATCAGACAGACCGGCAATGGAGAACATACACATCTTACTCTCAAATATTCTCAACAACACTAATTTTAACCAAAAGTACACAGAATTTGCAGATTTTATTAAAGAATTTCTGCTCAGCCTGATTTACAGACTATAAGACATCTTCCCTTCTCCTCTTCCACTTCATAGATACTTGGAATAAAGTTTAAAAGTGCAACAGTGGGAACTATTAACTGTAGTAATATAAATTATGTAAGATTAATATCTCAAATGACTTGAATTGAAAATATGTTTTTAGAAGATTAAGTGAACTTCAAAAACTGCTATCCATGTTTGTTGTATGACTACACCACTGTATATCCCATTTATCTAACTGAAGAATAGATGATACTTTTAACATATGAGCAATAGATTTCAAAGCATAGGGTATTTTCTGGTGACTAAACATGTCATGGTCACTTTCAGTCTGTTCCACATACAGTTTACCTTTTCTGTCTTCCTTATTTCTCTGGATCTGAACTGCTATGATGTTGTTTTGGGAACTCAAGGTATGCAGACCCAGAATTTTTTCTGAAGTGAACATATCCATGGTAAGCATGGAAACTAGCTGTGACTGAACATCATCTTAGAGGCTCAAAAATTCAATGAAACATTTTGCTATTAGATACATGTAAAACACAGTGGTGGAGTCATACAGCAAATGTGAATAACCACTTTGAGACTTCATCTTACTTTTAAAAAACTGTTATATTTTCAATTCATATAAGTTCAAGCTGTGAAATTGTGGATTATTCCAAAGACCCTGAAATTATGGATCAAGAGAGAAAGGGGAAGAGAAAGAGATGGTTTAGCTATCCAAACCATCTTAGAACATCAGGCATGGTTTGCTAATGTATGGTTTAATTGAATTTTAGAAAAAAAGTAATGATTTCCATCTTCACAGAATCAGAAGATGCTTGTTAGGAGGAAACTATGAATAAGATTGTTTAAACTGAAATGCAATATTATTCTAAATCAATTAAACTCCTAAGCAATCTATAAAATTTACACTTTAGCTTCTTAGTGAACCTCTACATATACTTCTATAAGCTTACTATTACACTGTGAAGGAAATAAGTAAAAAAAAAAAAAAAGAAAATGTTTAATGAAAAATGCCTAGTAATTAAAAGAGAATAAAGCAGAAATTTAGGATCAATTACTAGATGTTTGTAGGCTGATGCACATTTTAGGGGCATTAATCACAGGGAATTTAAATTTGTATGATAACAAAGTTACCACTGCCTCCAGATTATGAGACTTGATACAACATGATCCATGTTAGGAAGGACACTATTCCTCCAAAATATAGATGTTAGAGCAATGGAGCAACTTAACATGCAGTGGTATAGTATCAGGAGATAGACTTGTAAACCTGAAGGTTGATCTCTGTGTAATATATTTGGATAAGGAAAGAAGAAAGAAGAGGGAGGTAGAGAAGAGAAAGAAAGGGAGAGGAAAAAGGAGAAGGATAAAGAAGGAAGGAAACAAGGAAAATAAAGAAAAGTGAAAAAAGAAACGAAGGAGGGAGGGAGGGGGGAAGGAAAGGAGCAAGGGTTATGAACATAAGAAAAGAGAAAAATGGACTGCAACGACATTAAACTAGAGTGGACCATGCAGTTACCACTGTCTTCTGGCTTCTGGTCTCCTGAGCTCTGACCAGAATCTCCCCTACAGAACAGCCCAAGCTGTTACAGCTCTATGCATTTAGACAACATCTCCAAACCTTTCCAGACTCTTTCCATAAGCCACTGCCAAAGGCTTTTGAACCACATGGCCAGATAGAGTCACAGCATCCCACTCCTCTGGTACCATATTCTGTCTTGGTTACTTTTTTCTCATTGTTGAGAAAAAATACCTAACACCCAAAATTAGGGAAGCGAAGGTTTATTTCTTACAATTTTGGAGGTCTCAGTCCATATTCAGCTGGCTCCAAGCAGCAAGACGGAATGGTGGGGCCACAGTAAACAGTAAACCATTGGCAGAAGAGAAAAACCATACCTTCTGCCCCTCCCTTACACTATATCCCTGACCCTCCTCTGGGTGAGTGTAGCCCTCACACCTTCACACCACCAATACCAGTGCCAGACAACAAACTAATCCTAAATGTCAGATTCAGCGCCACCCATGATTACATGAGGTTTAAGTTGGGGCTCTTTCAGCACACTATAACACCCCACCACAGAATAATGAGTCAAAATCTTCTGAGTTCAGTCCATTGAATAATATTTTTGTAGGCTTTCCAAATAGTGATGGTGCACATCTATTTTTGAAATTGTAGTATGTCCTTCAATTAAAAGTTTCAATAATTATAACTCTAGTGAGAGTCTAATTTGCTCTCCCAAGAGAATAGTTACAAGAGTATCTTGAGCAATGGTAGTATTTGCTATCCCAAGAGAATAGTTACAAGAATATCTTGAGCAATGGTGGTATTATTAGACTAAACATAAAGCTTTCTGAGTGGTACACATTAAATGGAAAAAATTATTTTAATGTATAAATTCAGTTACATTTATGAAAATAATGGTATCATATTTGAGGCATGCCTCATGCATATTTCTTCAACACATAAACCTCATTAGCTTTCTTTGCTTCACACAGGATGTTAATGGGTTGCATATGAAGATTTCATGGATATATTTGACACAAAAAATAATGGTATATGTTATCCTAAAGAAATTAAGGTGCTAATTATGTTTAAGAAAAAATGATTAAGAATTATATGTTTCCAAGATAGATAACTATACTACTAATCTCTGTTAGTTCATCAAAATGAGCAGTTTATGCTGTCATTGTTTGACTGATCATTTTTTGTGCGTAGGTCTTGTAATCTGAACAACTACTTCTAAGACAGCAATATGCAATATATTAACTAGTGTTAATTTCCTACTTTTTCAAAATTCTATATCCTTTGTATTCTTTTTTGTTTTTCTTTTTAAAATACGAAAAAGATTAATCAGAATAGTAGAAAAATGGAGCAAAAGAAAAGCTTTTAAAATAAATGTATCACTTGAGTTAATTCTCTTAGCTAGCAAAAGGATTCCTGCCTCATATATCACATAACATTATTCTAACAGAAAATTCTTTTTTTCCCAGCAAATTCTCATGAATGTTAATACCTCATGACACAGCAGTAGAAGCAGACTTGTGTATAATTAATTATAATAGATAATAAATTTTGTTGTCAAATCAGTGCTGTTATGCAGAAATGAAGATAGGAATGATTAATTTTTTCCTTGTGCAAAGTACTTTGTACAAGGAGTAACTTTGTAAATATAAACCTAAACTCTAATATACACTGAAGTATCAGAGATTACATTTTAAAATATAAGCATCATATCTGAGTGAAGAGTATGACTAAAAATTTGGACACAGATATGTTTATTAGAGAGAGATACATTCATAATTATTGGTATTATACAAAAAATGTTTATATTTAGTCTGGTCTATACAAAATTTTTTAGTTTAAATAGTTTTGTTTCAGTATTAAAAGCACAATTGTTTAGAGTAAGAATATATCTTTTATAGAAACAATCTGCTAAACTATGCTGAGAATTTCAGTCTAACATAATAAATTTAACCCTAATTCTAATAGTATCATCTGAAATCTGAGATCCTGAGATTAAAAGTATTGCTATGAGACGAAAAGGCATTTATTTCATTTTCATAGCAAAATTGTCCTTGCACATATTCTTAAAGAATCACATGTTTCTTTCCCATCATTCTTTATTGTTTCCTGCCTTTCATCTAGCAACCATTGCTACTCAAAGTCATTTATTGCAACATCCATGATCATGGGGCATATCTAGGTAACAAGGAAAGCCTTGTAGATTAGACAAAGAGATGTGGACACACATTATCCAGAGCTGGTTCCAAATTGTGGTTTCATTGTATTCAGGGACTCAATCCCTCTGTTTTTCATTCAAACTCTGAAATGTCTTTAAAGCTACCTATAAGTCAAATACAATTGTTGGAACTTTAGTCATCAAATTATATTTCATGCAGCAGAGAGAGAAAAGAAGGAAAATAAATAAGATATTCTCCAAGATTAATCATTTTCCTTTAGGAATCATCTATTTACATCTTATTGACTAAAATATATTCATATGCTACATTTGACTGCAATAGTTGCTGGAAAATGTAGAATTTTAGCAGTATCTTCCATCTTCCCAAATGAAACACTGGTTTCTGGGGATTAAGGTGAAAATATTTTTGGACAATTGGAAATCTTTGTCATATTTCTCAAGTATTCAATGTAGCAGATTATTGGCTTCATTTCATACTCAATGAAGCTATCCTAATTCAATTTTCTAAAAATTCTCACTGATGGGAATAATCCTCCTAGAGAAATAGTTCCAAGTTTTGCATATCAGGACCAATTAGAGTGGGGTTTTTTTTTGTTTGTTTGTTTTTGTTTTTTTGATTTTAAATACTAGAACTCAAACTCAAGACCTTGCACTTGCCAGGTAGGTGCTGTGTCACTGAGCTATATGCCTGGCCTAGAATGTTTTTTAGAAACTTTAATGCTCAACTAATGCTCAGGCCAAGTACCAAGTATGTCAGAAAATCTAGCAGGAAAATCCAGACCTTAGCATTATATATATATATATATATATACATTTATAGTGTACAGCTAAGTTTGAGAACCACTTTACAAAATAAACTTAAATAGAAGATAGGTAACAAATATTACTATATGCTGTTAATCAAATTATACTAAAAACTGCATGACATGTGCAGATAATAAAGTGAAGAGAATAGGCATTGTCCAAGATTTCTGATTATCTGCCTTTTCTTATTTTAAAAAATCATTTTTTAAGAAAGTACTCTTTTTTTTTTTTGGTACTCAGGATTGAACTCATGACTTTGTGCTAGCCAGGCAGGTGCTTATGCCACTGAACTAAATCTCCAGCCCCTAAAAAAAAAATCCTTTTTTAAAATAACATCTTTTCTATAATACCTAAATCATAGAATTCTCTAAAAATCTGAACTTTTATTTGTTAATGTTGGTCATCTTTGATTATTTTTGCATAATTCCACATCCATTCAAACATTCTATATGGTTCTTAAGTAATTCTCAACTTTGTCTATATTTGTCAGTTTGGTATGCACACAGCAACCAAACTGATGCTTAAAATAACATCCACAAAAATCATGTGATTCCTCAATATCAACCTCTACAATTTACTGTTAGTATAGAAACCTTTGACACACGAGATTTCCCTCCTGCCTCGTCCTGAGTCTCTCAAGGCACTATTGTGCGACCATCTCCTATCTTTTCCTTTCTTTAAGAGTTAACCTCTGTCGACCAGTCCTCCTGAACTCCATGCTCATTCAAGCCAACACATGTAACTGCTAATTTCTATTGTAGGGGATTGTTTCCGCAGCCTGAGCCAGTACCCTTGACCTTTATTATAGTTAACAGTATTTAAAAAAAAAAAAAACCTTATTTTTATGAGGGCAGACAGCACTAGTATTGTTTCAGAATTTAGAACAGTTTCTATAACAGAGTATTTAGTAAATACTGTATGGATTTTCTGAGTTAGTTTGGGAAGGAAAGAATAGTTTGGAATATAGAAATTAAAAAGATAGGTGACAAATTATAATAGCCATATCCATCTACTTGTATCTTAGGGATTTGTGAGCCAAGTTAATTTATCTCCCTCTTTTTCATTATGTGTCTGTTTGTCTGCAGGTTGTGATTTGATCCCAGTACAGTATCTTCGCTGGGGTGACCCTGAGCCCATTGCAGCTGTGGTGTTTGCCTGCCTTGGCCTGCTGGCCACCCTCTTTGTCACTGTAGTCTTCATCATTTACCGTGATACTCCAGTAGTCAAGTCTTCCAGCAGGGAACTCTGCTACATTATCCTTGCTGGCATCTGCCTGGGTTACTTATGTACCTTCTGCCTCATCGCAAAGCCCAAACAGATTTATTGCTATCTTCAGAGAATTGGTATTGGCCTCTCTCCAGCCATGAGCTACTCAGCCCTGGTAACCAAGACCAACCGTATTGCAAGAATCCTGGCTGGAAGCAAAAAGAAGATTTGTACCAAAAAGCCCAGATTTATGAGTGCTTGTGCTCAGTTAGTGATTGCCTTCATTCTCATATGTATCCAGTTGGGCATTATTGTCGCTCTTTTTATAATGGAGCCTCCTGATATAATGCATGACTACCCAAGCATTCGAGAAGTCTACTTGATTTGTAACACCACCAATCTAGGAGTTGTCACTCCTCTGGGATACAATGGATTGTTGATTTTGAGCTGTACCTTCTATGCGTTCAAGACCAGAAATGTTCCAGCTAACTTCAATGAAGCCAAGTATATTGCCTTCACAATGTATACCACCTGCATTATATGGCTGGCCTTTGTCCCAATCTACTTTGGAAGCAACTACAAAATCATCACCATGTGTTTCTCAGTCAGCCTCAGTGCCACAGTGGCTCTAGGCTGCATGTTTGTGCCGAAGGTGTACATCATCCTGGCCAAACCCGAAAGAAATGTGCGCAGCGCCTTCACCACTTCTACTGTGGTGCGCATGCATGTAGGGGATGGCAAGTCTTCTTCTGCAGCCAGCAGATCGAGCAGCCTGGTCAACCTGTGGAAGAGGAGGGGCTCCTCTGGGGAAACTCTAAGGTAAAATTTGTGGGAGCTTTGTGGGATATGGCTGCTAGAGCTGAAACAGCACAATTTGCTTCCAAAGTCTTTTAGATGAGATCTCTTTTAGAGGAGGCAGGATAACTTAGTGCTTCAGACCTCATCCTCAAACGGATTTTGTAGGGTTAATTAGAGTGAATCCAATAACTCTGGCCAAAGCTACAAGGCACAGAACCTGAGACTGCTGATAAAGCAGTTATAGCAGAAGGGGAGTGAGGTCAGAACATGAAAAGTAAAGCCACTGGACCATTTCAAGGATTTCCAGCATCTGAGAGGATGGATGTATATAGTGAGCTAAATCTTAGTACACAGGAACAGTATAAAGAAGCAAAGTGCCAATAACTTACGCACCTGAGTACTCTGGCATATGCGTGAATCTTACTGAAGCCCAGAAGAGCTCTCCCTATTCTACCCTATAGAGACACGAGAACATACACAGTTTCATTCTTAAGGGCCAATTGGAAGTTTTAGGGAAATGTTGATTAGCTGAAAAGATCAAAAGGGCAATGTGACTTTGTGTATAATTGTCCTAAACATCTTACCAGTTTCCAAGTTCCCTTTTGCCTTTAGTTAACTTTTATTTACTTGTGGTGACCTCACCTCAACTTTGATATCATGAACAGCATTTATTACATAACTTTCTTCTGAAAATAATCTTTAATCAACAGGAACTGAATGATTGCTTCCTCATATGAAGTTTTTCTTATGTTACAACTGACCCAATATTTTAAAATCCACTGAGATCATGACAGCAATGGCTGAAGAACAAATTCTGAGGCATTAAAAAAGCTACATAGTTGGTAATTGGAAATAGGGGAATCTTATTCCATACATCAATGGATTGGGAATGAATATTTCTCTATTTATGAAGGGCATATCAAAAGAGCTAGTCAAAAAACTAGTCATGTAAAATTCACTGAGATTTGACAGTAATTCTAAATGTGCTATAAATAAAAGATAAATACCTCTCAGATGGATGATAAATATATTACTTGAACTATTCAACTATATCATCACTTAGCCTGCATGAAAATCCTACTTTTTGGGCTGGGGATTTAGCTCAGTGACATAAGTGCCTAGCTGGCAAGTGTGGGGTTCTGAGTTTCATCCCCAGAAAAAAAATTAAAAAAAAATAAAATCTTACTTTTCTATTCACATCCTACTTTTTATCTACTGAGGTCTGAAAAAGGTTCACAGTATATTTAAAGAAGTTTATAGACAAGTCTTAATTCATTTGCATTAACTTATTCACTTACATCATTTAATTAACCAAATATTTTATACTTTTCATCTCATCCCCTGTAGTCAACAAATTGTAAATTTTACTTTTCCTTCATTCAATATAATATCTTCATTAGTAAATATCATGGTAAACAAAAATACCATCTAAATACCTAACACATTGGCATATTTTGCATCTACCATATAAAAATCATCTTTTTTCCTGAAACTTCTGTAAATCAGCTTTTAATTTGGGCTAACAAATTTACTTTTCAAACTTTATCAGGCTTTTCTAAATTCTTTTTTCAAGTAAAATCTTCTAGGAAAGCATGATATTTAAAACATACAAGTTGATATAAAGAAGAAATTATGGGTCTGCACCTCAGTACCACAAAAGCCAGAGAAGGCTTCTTAGAGAAGCACGGAGTAAGAGCAAGAGCCAGGTTGTCCTTTGAACACTGACGCTACCATTTCCTATCTCTACATCTTATTTTTTTTTATCTGACAAATTGGGATCCTGTCATCTACTCGACAGTACTATGGGGAATGAAAGACATACTACCTGAATAGGTTTAATACAGAGCAGATGCTTTACCGAGAGTAGCAGTGTATTGTGCTAGACAGAATTTAGGCTGAATACTGGCAGCATCAATTACCAACTGTGTGACCCAAGGCAACTTTGCATCATTTCACTGTGGCTCAGTTCTCACTTTTAATAAATGGAGACCATGAGACACATAATTGATACAGTGGTTGCAGGGAATGAATACACTAATACATGTGATGTCTGTCACACTATAAGGACTTCTTAAGTACTTGTTATATTGTGCTTTGATTAAAATAACAATTGTCATTTTCCTTCACAAGTGCAAGTCATTGTGTCAGGTATGAAATTAGGAAAAGGTAAACAGTAAAAAGACCATCAGAAAAAGAAGTTAAAATCTACAGAGGCATTGCTTATAGTCTGAGTTTTCCAGGGCATCTCTATCTTTCCATTATCCAACTCCTTGTCAGAATATGTACCAATCCTGTGCTACAGTGTAGGCAGAGCAAGCTACTTGGGCTTGGGGGCCTTGTCCCCATTGTCCATCACTGTATCTTTGATGGTCACTGCACCTAGAAGGGTTTGCTACACATAAAAGATGCTCAATAATGATTTGGTTGCATATTGAATGAATGAAAGAGTGTGGCAAAGGGCTAATGTGGTAAGTATTTTTTGACTTGTCTTCAAGTGTGCATACTTCTCTCCAGTGATCCAGCTGACTTTTGTAAGATTAAGTCTACAGTCTCTTAATTATAAACGTAACTCACACAACTGTGTCTTCCGTCCCTGCCCAAGAGTTTGGTCATTTTTTATAATTATAATATTCCTTTAGTAATATTTGATTAATGCGTTCAAATATTTTGTTTCTACCTTGGTAAACAAAGAGACAAACCAAAACAACAAATTCGGCTGGTAAGGCTGATAGAACAAATTCTGAAGTGTTTGTGGCAATTGTTTAACTTAATTTCTTTTCAAGAGAAATTAAGTAGTTTTTTTGATGTTTTGGACTTTACAGTCAGTATATTTAGGTATTAGAATACCAAAGAAGGGAAGGAGGAATCTTTGGCAGCTGGTGAGGAGTCTTTATTGAAACCTTGAGTAAAACATGGCCTGTCTACAGGACTATAACTGAATCAGACTATGCTCTTGAAAATGTAAAGTTGTTTTGTTTTTATTTATTTATTTTTGCCATCAACACAATTAGTAAGGCTGGAAACTGTGGTTGATGTGGAAAAGAAAATCATTCCCTTCCATTACATGCTCCCAACTCCTATTCATTTTTTTAAGCCAGAGAGAGATGCAAACTTTATGATTTCTATCAAATCTTAAATAAAATATTTTTTCTGATAACAAACTAAGATGTTCTGAGCATTAATCTTACATATCTTACATTGTGGGATATAACTAGTTTTGCACGGATTTTTACTTCCTCTTCAAATGTCTAACTTTATATAGGTTAGTGAGTATCACATTTTCTGTCACACTGGAGCTTTAATACTAGGGAACAAATGAACTCTCGTGGCAGCTCTCATGTTAGGTTTGATCCTCCTCTGCTGCATTCTATCTAATGGATAGAAAAATGTACTGCTATAAACCCACATTGGGCCTGGATTCTGTTTCTGTGTGATGTTTAGGAATATCCCTTCCTCATCAAATGTCAGACTGTATGAGCCATCCACTTTAAATGGGATATTGAATATACACTTCAGAATGAAGAATGCAATAATACCTCTAAGGTTATAATGACTGTTTCCAAAACTTAATGTACACCTTTGCAGAAGTATACACCAAGAGAAAATAAATGGAAATATAGCTATTTGGAGACACAACTAGATCTAAATCCAGAGTTCCTTGAATTTGAACAAGGTCATTTAGTTTGTTTCCTCAAGTATAAAATAGTATGTAGTAATTCCTGTTTAGAGGGCTAAATGTGGTTATATGAGTTAAGTACCAGCACATAGAAAATACTCAATAAATAATAGACAAACTTTTCAGAACCAGGCTTAAGCTATGAATAACAAAAAGCCCATTTTGAGAGTCTTTAATATTTGTTGAATTTCATTTGCCTTGTGTCACAAGAAATATGGAGGGAAGCTGCTCAAAGTGTGGGCTGAGTAAAGCCAGTGTCAATATTTCTGCATTTTATGATGGTCACTAGAAACACTATGACACTATGTACTGTATCCTTCTATTAGGAAAAATGAAAGTCTTCTCAGAGTTCTGTAAGAATTGCCCTTATGTTTATTACATAAACTGCCTCATATGCCTACAATAGGAATACAGGAAATTGTGAATTTAGCCTCATCAGCCCCTATGAAAGAAACTGCATGGAAAAGGGGTGACGCTATTCATTGGATAAATCACAGAAAGTAGTAGTGAGCCAACAGAAAGTGTACCTACCACAGAAAGCAGTAGCACCTAGAAGTAACAGTGATTTTGGTAGTAAATATGGTGGGAAAATAAGGAAAAAGAGATTTTAAAATAAATTATAAACCAGAATGATCTCCCAAAATGGTTCATTTATTACCACCTATGTGTTCCGTCACTTTCAGAACTTCTCACACATATTATTACCTAATATTTCTAATTGACATGAAATATTGCAAATAGAAGCAGTCTTACCTCCAATTTTTTCAGGTGAGAAATTTAGCTCCAATGTAACTAGAAGACTACCCCTCACATCATCTCATGACTAGAAAGTGACAGAGCAATTTTAGGCTCAGATCATGCAATGTGGTCACTAGAACTGAATACGTTCTGTATTGTATTCTTTGGAAAAAGTCTCAAGAATTGCTCCATAGAACAAAAGTTATTTTGTCAAGCAAAAGTTTTAAAAAACTATCATTGTTTTGGCAGTAACACTGAAAAGTCTTATAGTGTAGAAACCAATCATTTATTACTCTTTCCAAACCTTTCTTACTCTTAGTGCACACAAGCCCATGTTTTTCAAGTAGCTTTCTTAACATTATGAAGAACTGATGCTTAAAGGTCTCATATCAGGAAATATCATAGCACAAAGAGAAGACACATTGATAGTTCGTATTTACTCAGAAGAGGACCGGAAAAGGCCATTTCTATCTCTGGTCATGGAAAGACAATCATTTTGAGCATTCTTAGCACCTAAGGAAGAGGACAGCTACTTCTAATAGATCTAACAGTTTCCTGGGAAATTAAATTGCCTCAACCTAGAGCACAAAGAAAAGTGCCCAGAGTCATTCAATTCACTGAAATAGCAATGGGAGATTTTTATTTAAATGGGAATGAGTCACTATAGATTTTTTTATATAGAAACATGCTATTTATGCCATCAATGTATAGAGGTCCCTGTGATTAACATTTTGGTTCTAGACACTAATTTCCAGCATGACATGGTGCAGCATCAAATCATTGTCAACTGGATAATGCCAGGCTTCCATTTAAGGCCTTCACTTCAGCTGCAAATTGACAAATGAACACAAAACCAATTCTGACCTAAATAAAGCCTTGAATCTGATAAGTCCAAAGTTTTCATTCTACAAGATGCAGAATTTCCAAGGACATGGGGCTAGTTTTAAATATACTCAGCCTTTCATAGCTAAATTAATGACAGAGGTCTGTTACTCTAAATCACGAATTTTCCTAAAAGATAAAACTCTCTTTTGGGATTCTAGTCAGGTGTTAGAATCATTAGAGCTGTTGCCTCCACATTCACTGAATTTTAGAAACTGTCATTTGCCAGTTTTATTTTAATGAGCTATTTAACTTTGCTTAATTAGCATTGTCATGTGGGCTCACTTAATTTGTCTACTAAAGCAATTACTAGCCTTCCATATCCATTGACTAAATTGCAATATGCTTAGAAAATTGGTTCTCCAGTGTGAATTTCAATATACTCCAACTATTACCAGAGCTTTAATGATTTGTATTGTAGATTTCATTGAGAGGTTTATTAGTCTGTGTAAATTGACGTGCATGCTATGTCTGTCTTTAAAATCCTGAGCTTCTTCCTCACTCTAGATCCTATTTAACTTCCAGTGCTAAGATTTCTTAATGAACCAAATCAGATTAAATTATCTTTCAGAGTGTACTTCATTTGGACTCTTAGAAAATTTATTGTATACGTATACTATACCTTTAGCAAATATTCCTCACATCTTCCTTGGCTATTATTTTTTCTAGACATTCACTGAGGGCTGACAATTGCAAATCACTGTGGCAGGCCCCAATGATAGAGGGAATGTGGGGCATGTGTGTAGCGCTTTCACTATAACTGAATGCAGTGTTAAATGCTTTCATATCTCTCTCAGTGCTAAGCACTGTGCCTGGCCCCTAAAAGTACTCAGTAATAACAAATACAAGAGGGACAGATGGATCTTTGGGACAGCAGTTCACCAGGCTTACTCTGCCATCAATGTGAAAAGAATTACTTTGTGGACCTGATTGCCTAAATTTTAACTGATGACCCTTTGTCCCTAAAATATTAGAAACACTTTTTCCTAAATCCTCACTTTGTCAATCAAGATTCCACTAAATGCCTGCCTGTTCTGTGTCAATCACTACTTCACTTCCTGAGGATACAAAAGTAAATAATAAAAACCATCTTTGAAGTGCCCTCAGTCTCCCAAAGGAGACTGAATTAGAAGTAAATTCAATAAAGTGATACAGTGCTATGACAGAAGTCTATGTGGAAATAGAGAAGCTCAAAGGTAGAAATACTAAACTCCATCAGAAATTAGAAATAAACTTTAAAAAGCAGCTGTTAAAACAAGAGAAACTACCTAAGCATTTGAATATCTGTTTAGAAAACTTCACGGCTTCTCTACCTGGTAGAACAACTTAGTGCCTAACTTTATTCACCTGTTAGAAAACACAAGGAGAGTGTGATTAATTTTCATACAGCAGCTGAGTTTCTGGCCAGTCCTTGCCTGACTTTCCACACTGACTGCCTTACCACTTCCTTCATTTCACGCACCTAGCAAGAAAGCCACTTTGATATGAAACAGACTTGTCCCATCTCAAACCCAGCTCTCAGAATAACTAACTCATACTTATATACTAGATCACAAAATCTGGTCATACTGTAGATTTTGGATCTTATTTACTTTTTCAGTTTCTTACATTAGGGACACAATATGATGTTTACACATGCAAGTCTGATTTATTTCACTTATGAGTATGAATCTCTAGTTGCATCTTTTAATTGTAAAAAGGAAAGAAACTCAAAATGAAAGACCAACTGGAATGGGGGAAAGGAGAAAAGAAGGAAGGTAAAAATATATTATATATGTGTGTGTGTGTGTGTGTGTGTGTGTGTATACACAACATGATCACTAAGATAATTATACTACTAATTTCTTTCAGTTCATTGAAAAGAATGGTTTGTGCTTATATTGTTTGATCAATTTTGCATGCCTATATCTTGTAATCTGAGCAACTACTTTGAAGATAACAATATACAACATATTAACCAGTTAGATTCCTATTATCTTGATGTGAAATTCTGTATCACTGTTTTTATTATTTTTTTTCTTTCAAATAAAAAAAATCTGGTCCTGACTTCTGAGACTGCATCAAGGTTAAAATGAAGCATGTGCTTCCTGCTATACAGGATTTACTATCCTATGTTAGAATTACCCATTTATTTGTAAGATTCATATGTGCCCATACATGCAGATACACACACACACACACACACACACACACACACACAATACCAGGAACTTTAAAAGATCAGGTCTAATTCATTTTTATGTTACTGGCATATTGATAAAATCCAGGCACACAGGCAATTCACACACAAAAAAATGTACGTTGAATGAAGAGACAGAAGATGAACACTGATGCATGGACTGTGATGCCACATTTTACCAGTGATCAAAAAGCTAAAGATAGGAAATAATTCTGTTTACTGAACACTTGCTATAAGGTAGGCAGACATTTTCTCTAAATGTAGTAAATTATTTCTCTTTCCAAAACAATATATGGGATAGAAGTTATTATTTTATCTATTTTAAAGATGATGAAGCTGAGATAGAGACTAATTCACTTGTTCATGACCATTCAGAGAGTAAATAGATGCGACAGTATTGCAATGAAAGCTGGCTGACTTCAAATCCCATAAAGATTCAACTGCTCCCCATTTCAGCCCTTAATACATGGCAACAAACACTCCGAAAAACTGAGAATGAGTGAGTAAGGAGTATTATACCTCTCTCTCCAAAAAACTTACTTAAAACTTTCTCCCTGGGTCATTACTGCACTTCAATTCCTTGATTTGTTTGGACCTCCCAGCTGATTAGATTTTCTTTTTCTTTTTTCTTTTTTTTTTTTATCTTACATAGAAATCTTAATAATATTTGAACTGCCTGAAATACAGAAATTCAGCAGTGTTAAAATACCAGTTTTCATTTGCAAGAATAAAGTCAGATATATTTTTACTTTTTTTAGCAATTATGAAGATATAGACATTTATATATTTTTAAATTTTTACTTTATTTTTTATTTAAATAGAAACTGTAGTAAAGCAATAGTATGAAATTTCAAAACAAGATAGTAAAAGAATAGCAACGGTTAATACATTGTGTATTATCTTCAAAGTAGTTGCTCATAAGATATAGGCATGAAAAAATTGATCAAAAATATTGGCACAAAACTTTCTTTTCAATAAACTAATAGAAATTAGTAGTATAAGTATCTTAACTATCATATATATATATTTTTTTCCTTTAGCCTTCCTTTTTTCTCCTTTTCTCCTTTCCAGCTTCTCTTTCCTTTTGAACAGTTCCCATTTCACAATACGTACAAGCACAAGGTTGTGACTTCAATTCGTGATACAATAAAATTTCCTTTTGAGTACAAAACTTACTGTCAAGTGAAATTTTATAAAATAGGTAAGGAATCCTTATTTCAACATTGGTTCAATTCAGTTTAATTCAAACTCCAGTTTTTCCAAATAATCTCTTTATGCTGGGCATATTGTTGAATTCTAAGAGAGTAAGATACATATAAGACACGAATCTTGCACTTCTGAGAAGCTCATGGAGTAATAGAGAAAATCAATGCACACCCAATAATTTATTTTTGTAATGTAAGAAGTAATACGGGACAGATGTACCTAGAGAATTCAGAAGTACTGCTAAGGGATCTAAGTCTAGGTTGGCAGCTCTTAAGAGGCAGATATCTGAGTTTAGTCTAGACTGATGGCTAAGTGACCTCAGTACAAACCAGAGAATTCAATAAAATCCTAGTACACACATGCTGGGGAAAAACATGAGCAACAGCCCACAAGTATGCAGTGGCATGGTGGGGCAGGGGATGTAGACATGTTAAACGCCTGTCAGGACAGGAATGGAACTGACTAAAAGAGGCAAAACAGCAGTTTCCACTGTGTCTTTAAAGTTCAGCTTGAAGCAGCATCAGCCACCCACCTGCCGCTGTGCCCATTTCCTTTTAGTAGCCTCGTTCTTTCAACACTCACATGTCTTTATGCTCATGGCCACCTCGCCAACACCTGATGCATGCCTCTCATTGCCATTCCCAATTAAAACTGATCTGCCCTTTGTACTCCCTCTCTGCTAGAGAAGAAAAAAATAATTCTTGCTTTTATTATAATGCTAGTAATGGTTTGCTTCATCTTTTATGCAACAAACACTTATTTAGTAACTGTTAATTGTAATACATTACCTCATTGAATTTTCACATAATATTTTTAGATTATTTTTAACTGACATAAAATTCACATGCTACAGCATAATTGGAAGTACTGTTTTGTCTATAGTTAAGAAAAAACTAATAGCAGGAACACAGAGGTGAAGCAACCCCTATTTAATGAGCTAATAAGTAGTGGAACAAAAATTTAGAATGCAAACCAAGTCTGTATGTCTCAGAGCTCTCAGATATAGTGCTTGTCTTTGAGTACTGTCTTTCTGATTACCTCATTTTCTCAAATATGTACCCCTTTTTAATATTGTAATAAAGTCAGGGCGAATGTATTTTCACCATATTGATACTGATTTTTAGTCTCAGAGAAAGCACTCTAAAGGCATCATGTTTTCAAAACACAGCAAGATTGGCCAAGGTGCCATCATAGAACAATCTGGACTATCAATGTTCTCACAATAAAACTTGGTGGAAGTGTGGTGCAGGGCATTGAGTCCAGACTCAAAGCCCTGTATTCTAATCTTGGCTCTATTGCTGGCAATCCAAGACCCCAGAAGAAACACTTGAATTCTTTGAGCCTCTGCAACACAAGGACAATATAATATCTACCGCACAGGGCCATATGAGCATAATACTGAGTATATTTCCAAGTCCAAATCCATGACACATCATTTCCTTTCTTGTAGCTACAGAGCCATCTTAGCTTAAATCTACCTACTCTACAGTTTAGTGACATAATGTAAAAAGAGATTACATGATTTCACTCTTTGAGAAAGTTACTGAAATGGGAATATTTGACGTTGGAAATTGTACAAGGCATATTATTGAATCATTTTTATTTCCTAGTTGCACATAACCCTCCAGATTTCCATTTTATTCTTAGGTGGTAGTTAAAAAAATTTTGTGTGCGTTCTTTTGTTGCACTCAATCTTTTTTCAGTTTAATGACGCTTTTTGAATTTTCTCTCTTTTCCCATTGTGGTTTTGTCAGTGCATTATGTGTCTTCATATGATTTTTAACTTGGCTTGGAACATGTAGGTTCACTTCTACTTAATTATGTAGAAATTAAATGACAAATCACTGTGGTAAATTTTATGTGTTGCATAATACAAAATTCTCTTTATTGAAGCAAATATGTATTTACATGTTGTTCACTTACATTTACCCAAAGAATAAAAAAGTAACTGCAAAGTCACAGCCTCTCTCCTATGCATAAGCCTGCTTCTGGGTCTGATTCTCTGCCATCACCAGAGCACATTCCAGGCAGCAGAGGTGAGCATGAAACCTGGGCTGAGGAGTTAAAGAGACACAGCCTTAAATGCCAGCCGATATTCCTGTTTCTGTTCTTTATGTTATTTTTCATTGAGAAAAAAAAAAAAAGAAAAAAAAACAGTATGACTTGAGGAGCAAACACCAATCTGTTACTGACCTTGCTCATCCAAAACAAATAGTAACTGAAAGAAATGAATATAGTAGAAAAGAATAATTACAACTAACATTTGGTAACTTTGTAGGAGACCAAGTTTGAAACACTATTGGGTAGATTTTACATATCATAATTGTATGGAATCAAATTTATCACCCTAAGGTTTCTCATGTAGTGGGTCTGGGTGAGGTTATAGAATTTTCAGCCCTAACAACTCCTGAGAATGCTTGTGCTGTGGTTATGAAAATCACATCATAGCTTTCTGTTCAGAACCATAGACTTTTAAATACTAAGCTAACAACCATGTGAATTAGGTGTTAAAGAGGTTGAAAGATCTGTTAAAGATTATACAGCTGATGAGAGGCAAAAAAAGAGATTAAATCGAGGGTCCTCTGAATCCAAATGCCAAGCCCTTTCCACAGTAGCATGACAATCTTTTAAGAGGAAACAGAAAAAGTGGTTGTTTCCTCCTAGTTTGTTTCATATTGAGGCTTGTATTTAACAGACAATAGGGCACCTTCCCATCTAAGAAAATAACATTTTAATTTTAATAGGTTTACTGGTGGTTGGATTATTAAACATTCTTTCCAATCCAATCATTTCATAAAATTCATAAGAGTTTCAGAAATGAATCTAAACTCTTCATCCAATTTTTCTCTTCTGGCTGACAAGCATACATTCTTATCTCATTGTAGTAAAGCTCCAATCCAGGAGATCAGCTGTCATCTCTCTACATTTAGGTCCAAATAAACAGCTGCATCAGTGTCAGATGGAGTAACACATCTACCAGGGAAATGAAAATGGACTGGGATGTCATTTGGTTAGAATTCCATTACATGTTCATCACATAATAGCACCATAAAAACAAAAGCATAATCAAACAAACAAAGCTTATTAACAGAGTAAATCTTAGATGGCATAAGTAGAACAAGAGAAGTAACAGAATAGAACAATACTGAAATAGTATGTTCAGAAGAAGCCAGAATAATGGTCCCAAATATGGCCCCACCCTATTCTTCACACTTACAAATATATTAATTAATATGGCCAAAAGACTTAGTACATATATTAAGGATACTCAAAGAGAAAAGTGGTTTTAAATTGTGGGCCCAATTTAACCCTCAATGTCCTTATAGGAGAGCTGAAAAGATTCAGAGCAGAAAGAAATTTGAAAATGCTATTTTGCTGGCTTTAAAAATAGAGGAAGGGGCTAGAAACTAAGAAATACAAACAGCTAGTAGTACCTAGAAAAGCAAGACAACTGATTTTCTCTAAAGCCTCCAGAAGGGAAGCATCCCTACTTACACCATGATTTTAGCCCGGTGACAGTAATTTACAGCTCCAATACTGTAAATAATTAAATTTTTTTAGTCACTGAGTTTGTGATCATTTGCTACAGCTTCAGTACAAAACTAATACACCTTGCATCTGGAGCTTAAATGAATGATCCTATCCTGATTACCACCTTCTATCTTGGTAAAGAACAAGGTGAAGTGATCTTGGTTTTCCATCACCCAAAACTCCTATGTATCACAGAAGACGACTGTGTTCATGACTCAACCTTAGCACATATATTCTATGCAATACCATTGAGAACAAAGATGTACTATTCACTATCTTAGCATCCTCTCATGCTATTTCCTACCATCTTCACTCTGGAGCCCACCAAGGTCTTGGTCAGCAGCTGAAGAAAGCAGGATAACACTTGCCCAGTTGGTAGAACTTAGGTACCCCAGTAGTGTGCTCTGATTCAGGACTATACATTATGGCACTGCATAAAAGGCCCAGAAATAAAAGAAACCAGGGTTCAGAGTGAACTGTGGGCACTTCTGCCATGGGCCATCCAGATACTGGCTATAACTCAGTGTGCACCCCTTTGCTAGAAATGGTCCAGGGTAGGAGTTGGCTGTTCTCCTCCATGCATAGAGCTAGTGCCTGTCAAGGACAACAATATGAGAACTAAATGTTCCATCCCAAATAGACTAGTATGTACTTTTCAATTTAATTGATTAATTAATGGAAATATAAGAAAAACTTGATTTTAACATTCCATCCCAGTCTAACTTTAGGACCTGTTTTAATCTAAAGGTTTTTGTTTGTTTGTTGATCTTTTTCCCTGAAATGTCAGCTGGTACTTGAAAAAAACAACAAACTGACTTCAGTGCAGAACTTACAAAGCCACATTAGCAGAATGCTAATGTGCTGCAATGGATCTAAGCAGATGCAGACTTCTGATGTCTTGCTTGTCTTTTTCACCTTCAAACACCGAATCTCTGCATCAAAGCACATGTTATCTAATTTCCCATGGACATTTCCAGAGGCTTTCATTTAATCGTATTCACTGTGCAGACACTGCTTTGTGACTGTATCTCCAGGGAGAAAAGTGCCAGACAGACGGCAAGTTGTTGGCTGAAAGGAGCAGACAGCCTTTAAACTCCAGGGCATTTCTAGCCATCCTTAGCAATGTTAGTGAAGAACTAGACCTTATGTGTCAAGTATTTACAGACTCTCCCCTTCTATCCTCCTTTCATCCTTCCACGCCACAGTCTCCTCCCCAGACCCTAGCAGTCAGCAGGCAAGGTCTCTTTCCTAGACACTAGGTGGCAAGTGGATTCTCTGGGGAGCTCCAGCACTCTACTCAAGATGCACTGAGTCCATGTAGAACAGGTTGTGGACTGCCACTGTGGGTTTGCACAGATTGCTTTATGTAAGAACCAGGGGCATATTTTTATAATAACAGTACAAATAGTTGATTTGCTGATTACAAAATTAGGAAACTTCCTAATACAAACTTCCACACCTTATCTAGTGGTTTTCCACTCATCACTGACATCACATTTTCATAACTGTAAAAATGATGTGAATGTATAAGTTAGGAAAAAAATCAGCATTGTTTTCCACCTTTCATTTTTGATGCCAGAAATGTTTTCAATTTCATTAGATTACAATTCCAGGATTTATTCTCCAAAACTCAACTAACTACTACTTAGGTCTTCTATTTTCTGATAATGCGTATGGTATGTTCAATATTATTTCTTATATTAGCCATAAAAGGAGGTTGTGTTGCAGCTCTTATATAGATGACTACATTAAATGTTACAGAAATAAAGGAATTTGCCCAAGGTAGTGAATAGCTCAAGTTGACTTAAATTTAGTGGATGAGTTTAAGAATCCTAACTCTAAAACCCACTAATCCATGAGGCTGTCTCTAAAGCTTGACTTAAGAATGAAAATCCAGACTATGGTGTTACATGTTTAGTAGCACAATTTTTAGAGGGAAACAAAAAAAGCAAGTAACCTTTTACCACACATAAAAATTAATGAGCTAGCATGCAATATTTTGTACCTAAGTGCTCAGTGCAAGTAGGAAGTTGGTCTCTGCTGGCAGGAGTTAAATAAATGACAAAGGAGATAAATAAGAGAAACAGATAGCTCTTAAATTATTACCATATTTAAAATTAACCTCTACGTACTCCAGCCAAAAGTTTAAACAGTAGAAGCTACAGAAGAAAAAGTTGGGTCTCTTGCTGAATTAAAAGATCATCTATTGCCCCATTTTATTTTGTTCAAGCTTATTCCCTTTCTATTTTATTTTTCTTTAAAACTTAAAGCCACTGTCCAGAATACACATTTATGATGACCCAGCTGAAGTCCAAAAATGACGTGGCTTAGTCATGACAGCAAGTGTACATGAGAAGAACATTTGGATTTTCTGCTGAAATGTCTGCCTCATACAGACAGCAATGACATGAACAAAATTGATAGAAGAGTAGAACATGTTTCCTAAAGATAGACACATATTCACTATGTGGTTTGCTTTTATCACTCAGGGTTTCTTTTCCTTTTTACATGTGAATACTATTTCTAAAATATATCTGTGAAATAAAAAATATATCTGTGAAAGATGTATTTTAGAAGTAGGTATAGTAATTCAACAGTTATATCTTAAGCACTCAATTCATGTAAGTATTCAAGTCAATTTTTAGAATGAATTGTATTTGACCATATGGGTCACTTTAATATGTAAGACAGGTCAACAGAGCAAAATATAATTTTGAGCATGAAATTAAATAATGATTGCATTATTACCTCTCCAGAACTTAGCATTGGAGCCTTCTTTTATTTCCTCCCCAAATAAAAGCTGCAACTTCAAACTAACCAAATCTGCTTCATCCTTGACATTTTACTTCCCAAACCCCTTATATCAGTTCATTTCCCAGATTTAGTTTCCATATAGTTTGCATTCTCAATGATGTATCATGAGAATTTTGGAACTAATATCCTAAATCTCTGTTCTTGGTGTACTACCCTGTTCCAAAAGCCTTCAGAGTTATCTTCCTAAAGCACAATCTTGATCACATTATCCAACATTCAAATTAACTTCAATGACTATAAGTGTCTTAAAACATAAAATTACAAAACTTCTTCACAGGCTCCCAAAGCCTTAGTGACTGGCCCCTTGATGATTTCACATTCTCCGTCTTGAGTCCCACTACCAATCTACCTCACCAGTGTCCCCAATGTCCCAACCGCTGGTCTTCCTCCAACTAAACTCAAACATAGACTGTGCTATAGTGCCAAACTGCAAGGTTCCCTAAATACCCCAAGCCATGAGCTTTCTTTATTTGGTATGTTTCTATGTACATATTATTTTTCCTGCCTCTACTAATAGTTGCTCTTACCTTTACCTAGAAAATACTTTTTTTCCCTTTTTACGCTATAAGCTATATTTTTATAAGCTATATTTACATTTGGATTCCCAGATCTCCTCACAGGGAACCGATCAGGTTTTTTTTTCTTTTTCTTTTTTAAAAAAGCAAAACATATAAAGCATAGAAATGAAAAAATACCATTAAGGAAATAACATTAAGAAATCATCTTTAGTTGATATATACATATTTTTCTCTTAGCTACATCATGCTACATGTCTTCAGCTACATGGGAGGGTGGAGAGGCAGAAGGATCACTTGAATCCAACAGTTCCAAAAAAACCTCTTCAATAAAATGAGATCCAGTCTCAAAAATATTTTTAATTGATTCATTGTACTGAACATAGTTATTGAATACACTTGGATAATCTGATTACATGTTTTTAATGTATAATGAAAAAATTAGGATGATTAGCATTCATTCATATGGTATTTTTTCCTCTTTGCTAAATTATAAATTTCTCACAGGCACTGGTTTCTAACCTTCAATCACCAGCAGCTAGCATAATGTCTCCTCTAGTGTCTCTCATAAAGCCTACCTTAGCTCCTTCCCTACTGGTAAATCTGCACTCAGTAGTAGTTTGTTTTCCAAGAGGGTTGATCAACCTTCTAAGTCTTGCTTACCACTGTATGATATTATATCATGTAAGTACATTTCTTCCTTATAGAAAGTAAATGCAAAGAAAATTCAGATTTGGTGGGTTATAGTGTTACAGGTGATATAACTAGGCTGTTTTACGTTAGCAGAAGAAATGCTTATAAATAATCAATTAAATAGTTTTGCTCTGCAATAATTAAAATGCATTTGTGGCTGTACATAAGATGATATCTGGATGAATTTGATGAGCTGCATATAAAACAATCCATTAGTATAATGAATCGGTATTCCTGAATTCTATAGTTAGAGAATTTTAAACTCTATGTGGTATTAGTGGAATCACTTGTTATTATTGGAGTTTTATTACAATATTTTTTATTAGTTAATGACGTTGTGTAGTAAAGTAAGTGTTTTTAATACTGTTTTAAGAAATATTTAAATTGCTCCTGCTTGAAAGTGGTTTCACTGCAACGTATCTAGGACATGCAAGATATATCTCTTTCAGAACATAAATTTTCATATGAAAGAAAGCTATGCCTCAGTGGTAATTCTGTGAGTTAACAACTCTTTTCCTTCTTTCAAGCTTTAGTCCTTAGATATAGATGGGAAAATAAAGGAGAAAATAAGACTATTCTTTGTCTAGTTTCTTGACTAAAAACACAATACCTTTTGTCAGTCACTCGGCCAACCTCTTTCTGTTTTCATTCTGGGGTCTCCCTTCCACCAACCTTCACCTACACACAAGTCATTTCACAGCTACTGTATATTCATCAGTTCATGGACATAGAGCTATAACTGTACTGGAAAAAAACAGGAGAATAAATATTTATCAAGCTCCTTCAAAGGACTGGGTGCTATTATGTTATCTACTTTGTGCAACAACACTGCACTCCAATGTGTAATGATGTTTATAACTGGAAACTGAGGCTCAGAGAGAAAAAATAAGTTGTCCAGGATTATACTCTTAAATTATGACTGAGATGATTTAAACTCATGTCCATCAGCCCATTCCTCATGGACTTTCCACTATGCTTCATTATACTCTCCATTCTTCCTTAGCTGAAAAATTTGTTCCCTGTTATTCTGAAAAGAACTATTCAAGTTGAAATAATAGGTTTTATGATAGAATTCCAACTCTCAGTGATATATTAAAGAAACCCACAAAGGAGTATGCAAAAGAAGGAAAGGTTAGGAGTGTTTGAGTTATTTAGGTATTTCAACAAAGGTTAAGACAGGTACAAAAGAGTAGGTTGGGGCCACTTGTAGATACCTAGATAACTATAGGTGCTCTCTACAGTCATGTAGTGGTCCTTGCCACCTTATACTCTTCTGCCATGGGAGAACTCTACCATCATTACTCTCTTAGTTATCATCTTTTGTCTTTTCTTGATTTCTATCTGTGGTCTACAAAGGGCTACTAAATAGTTCTATTTTCATACCTGGTATCACCTCAACCAGTATACCCGAACTTGTTCTTCAGCAAGTCAAACACTTCAGGAGTAGTTTCTTTTCATGTTTCTGTTAATTAAAACAAGTTTTCTACTTTCCACTTTCAAAAACAAGCCATGCTTAATTTTTCTTTGTCTTCAATTTAAACAATATTTAAATACTACTGAGAATTTTTAAGTTTTGACTTTTTAATCTTAATTTTTACTTCCACAACTCCTATACAAATCACTTTATCCTTGTATCTCTGAATTATCTATATTTCACAAGAGAAAAAAATCTATATATCTAACAAAGCAAAAGATATCCAGTGCGTCCCCACTTTTGCTGACAAATAAAATTCTGAGGATTCAAAACCCCTCAGTATCTTCAGTTCAACTGTTTTGCCTTTTAAATTTTATCTCATGTTCCTCTTACTCGTAAATCAAGGTGGTATACCAATGAACCTTACAGGAGTTACAGAGTACATTGTTGTTGCCATGAAGTACTTATAAAGTATGAAACTCATCTCCAGTTGTCTTACTCATTCCATTTATAAAACTTTCCTTCACTGTGTAGTCTACAGTTAAAAACACGCATATGCTATATTCATGACTTTTCCACTCACTGCAATGGCTATGGCCATGTACATACACATAGAAACACACATAGCCTTCAAGATACTATGATGTATATGATTATCCTTATAATACTTGTAATTTTAAAATTTCTTATATGCTTTCAACTTTTATAAATTCATTTTATAAAAATATCCTTTCTCAGTTTTGAATGCTGTAAATCTTTTATAGGAATAGCTTCCTAAAAATAAGAAGTTCCATTTAGCCAAATTCTAACCAAATTATGACAGACACACATATGTATACATATACCTATTCATGTTACATATATAAATGTGTGTTCTCACTTGATATAATGCAAATACACTGCAATGGAACATAGAGTGATTCTGGAATATTTTAATATTCTGACTACGTTCATGAGTGTATCTGGAACTTTTCACTGAGACTATGTAATGTACCAGCAAACAAGTTTTATGGATATTGTGGTAAATAAAACAAAATTTCAACTTCCATAGAAATTCAGGGTTAGTAAGAGACAATGGCAATAAAAAATATAACAAGAGTCGCTATTAAAAAATGAAGCACGAGATTCTAGAATAAGGTAGATTGGGAACAATTTTAGGTGTTTTGTACGTAATGTAAAGAACAGCTTCTTTGAATAAATTGAACAGAGACGAAAGTGAGAAATAAGACATAGATCTGAAAAATAAAGGATAAGTATTGTAGGCAGAGAAGAATCAGTGAAAAGATGACACAGAAATGTCATTGTAGAGCAAAAACAATTATTTGTGCAGTAAAATAAAAAAGTAAGAGAAAAATATTGACTAATATTTTATTATCAGACTAGATAAAGTACAAATTTTGTGTTTTGTTTAAATGTACAATGTAACAAGAAAGTTGATAGTGAAGTTAATAGTTTAAAAGACTTATAAGGTAAAATTAATATATCAAAGAGAATTTTCTGGTTTCTATACATGAGAGAGAATATAGTGGCAAAAATAGGGAACAAATGACATGTAGTGGACAAACTGTGATGTTTTCAACTAGAAAGTATAGTGATGGGACTTAGTGACTGCAATTGTGTATAAAGGAGAGGGAAAAAATAAAACATGAAACCTGGGCGTTTTTTGTGCGGCAATGGGAGGATTTGGAGCAATGGAATTTTCAGCCTTATCAAGGAGATATTTGAAAGGGGAAATCAAGAATTGAGGTTGGCTACATTAATAATATGACCTATGATCTCAGAACAGTCTAAAATAAATAAAAAGGTACAGTTAGGAAGAGCCACCTGCATTTGATGATGACAGGAGTTAAGGAGCCAAACATCTGGGGTTTGGGCTTGATAAGGGGGAACAAATTTGAAGAAAAGTGTACTTGGTTGGCAATATTAAATGCAAGATTTCTAAGTAACTTCTGTGTGTACAAGTCTAAGAAATTGCTAGAAAAACTGGTGTGAAAATCAGAAGATTTTGGTTTTTGAAAACCCATTTGGGAGTGCCAAGGACAGTTCAGAGATCAAGTAAACAAAAGGAAGTTTGACATTACATAAATAAAGGGAAGTCTGAGAACTAATCAAAGAATTTCTGAATGGTAATTATCGCCTGACACACATGTGGTCAGTGATGTATGAGGAAAGAGAGTGTTTTAAAACTCCACACATGGTCAATGATTCCCAGTTAACAGAAGACAAATTAGATGGTTAAGAGTTCATCACTTGATATGTAACCAGCTGTCTATTGGAGTTTAGCAAAAAGCAACATCAGGCTTCATCTCTTTGAGAAAGTCATCTCCCAAAGTCCACATAAAGATAGAAGTCGCTGCTTGTTATGCAGATGGAGCAATCTCATTGTTGCCGGCTGGAATCCCATACCATAAACTTTGATATAATGTATGAATGTCCCAGATGCAGACAGAAGACTCATAGCTAGGAATCCTGTTGCTATCAAGATCACTGCAACTCCCTGGAAGCCAGCTCCAAATCTCTACTTGTGAAAGGTTTCACTTCTCCACAACCCCCGTATTTATATTTCATGTTTATGAACAGACTACATTGTAGAGACACAGGTTTCTAACCTGGGAACTGACCATAGGCACAGGCAAAAGATCTCGGGGGATACGGGAATCCTGCCAAGAAAAAACATGACATATCTACAGTAGGACTGCGCTGCCCAGGGCAGATGGACTGAGTCCTAAAAGGTACATGATAAACTCGACCCCTAGAGGGCAGCAGAGCCTCAACAGAGGGGCAGAAGCACCAGAGCCAGGGTTAGTAGGCAGTTTCACAACAGGAGGCAAGAGGGCACCACACACATTTATGGAGAATGGAACAAATCAAAGGATTCAAGAAGGTAAGTAATACAAACGATTAAAAAATCTCTAAGGTGCACACCAGGTATCAAAAACAAATGGGATAGAAAAGAGAATAGCTCTCCAGCTGTCAGTTGAAGGACAGCAGGGTTCTCTGATTACCCTAGCATCAATAATAAATAGGTTGCATTTGCTGAGGAACTGCATTATTCACCTTATTTCCTGCCATCATAAATGATATTTTAAGAACTAGAGATATGAAAATAAATAAATTACTGTTCTTTCCCAGATAATTCTTCTTAGAGACAGAGATGTGAACAAAAACTGTCAGTAAAGAATGGCAAAAGCTTTAAGTCTTCATAAAGGATGCTGAAGATGCACAAAAAGAAAATAATTAATAGTATGACAGGGAACAGGAAAGGCCTCAAAGGAAGACATCCAAATGAAAGGAATCTTGATTGTGGTATCTTCTCTCTCCTTTGACTGCTCTGGTTATTCCCAGAAATAATTCATCTTTTATTTTCAGATTAATTTATTCTTTCACCCAGCATGCATTTTTACGAAGTTTAGCAGGATCCAGTGATTGTTACAGTTGCTAGGGTACATACGATGTCTCTGGCTTCAAGAAGGTTACACTCTTTATTTGTGGATCATGAGCAAGGCAATGAACTTACTTCACTGTTTTCCCTTACTACCACTTTCTACACCCTGCCTTCTTTCCAAAAATGAAGAGAACGCTCAGACCTTTAGTTCTGCTAGTAACTGAGGCAGTAAAGAAAGGTAACAGGAAAAGAAAGCCCTATCTTTTCACTCCATTGACTTTTTATAACACTTGTACTTACATGCCTCTCGGGAGAGGGTAAGTTCTAGGTCTGCCACACCACTTTTCTATTTTACTTCACAAGTTTGATCATTTCATCCTGGGTACACACAGGCATTGTTACCTTTACCATGAATTTAGTTTTGTCTAATTGTTTGTCTATAGTAACTGGGTTTGTCATCCCACTTAGATTCTAAACTCCTTGAATCAAAAGGCTTTGAATAATACTTCCTTAATGTCATGCCAGAAACTCAGAAGGTACAGAGTACGTGTCTAAGTATATTACTTACAGTCAGAAACAATGAATTTCATGTAGTTCTCTTGTCAATGAGATCATCCACAGTATTTTAAGGACCTTTAAAACAATATGTGAAGGGCTGGGGATTTAGCCTAGCAGCATAAGCTCCTGCCTGGCAAGTGCAAAGTCAATCCACGGAAACCTCCCCCCAAAAAATAATGACAATATGTGAAAATTTCCTAGCACAGTGCCTGTCATGTATGTTTGCTTCAGCTTTCACATTAGTTATCCATTTGGAAAGTTTTATTATTTTCTTAAATCTGGTACCCTAGCATATAAATTTTGAAGTACAAATGATCAAATGTGGTTCTCATCTTGCCCTGTATGAAGACCTTTATTCTAAAAATCATTGATCAAGTAAGTGATATTGCTCAGAATCACTGATGTAAATTAGCTCCAAAGCCAGATATGTTGCCTACATCAAACTAATGTCAACTGAGGTTTAGAAAAATTTGAAGTATTATATATTTATCTTTTTATTTTGTGTATGATGATATGGAGATAAGTGTGTGACTATGTGCATATATACATGTGTATACGTCTACAGATGTATATGTATATTCACTCTATATATGCATATATAGCCTTTATATCAATGAGAAATTGACAGTGTAAATAAGAACCAAATGTATAAAACATATTTTGAGATAGGAAGAAATTGTTCAAAAGGAAAGAAGAACTAAGGAGTTGGGTCGGGAGATGAAGTAGAGGAAAAGAAAAAAATGCAAACAATGCTTTGTAAATAAGGAAGGGAAGAGGGTTGCAGGGAGGGGAATGGAGAAAAAAATCAAGTTATATCATATACTGGTACAAATTCCCTAGGATGAATGTGATCATTATGTATATCTAAAATGTACCTATAAATTTAATAATAAGAAGAAAAATTTAAATATACTTCAATTGAAGTACTTATAAGTGTGTGTTTTGTGTAAGATTATACGGAGATATGTGTGTGATTCCCCATGTGCATATATATGTGTGCATACCTGTATATGTATACATGTTTTCTATATATATGATAAATATATACTTATGTATTTATTTATACATAAGCTCTTCATATACATACATAGAAAGAGAGGGAGAGAGAGCGAGAGAGATCCCAGAAACCATCCCCTGCAGATACTGAGAGCTCTACAGTTCTACAGATCTTGCCTTCACAGATGAATCAACTGTTTTGAAAATATTCCAAAAAAACTTTGCACCAAACCAAAGATACAGATTTTTCTCACCATTTATCAAATGGTACAGTATACATTTTAATAAAATATTTGTGCTACATTACATCATCTAGAGATGATTTACAATATATGGAAAGAAGTACATAGGTTATTTGCAAAACTACACCATTTAATGTAAAGGACATGAAAACCTTCAGACATTTTTTTTATTTTGAAGAGAAATTTTAAGAAGTTTCCCAAAAAAAGGCTAATGGAAGAGTAACAATAACTAATTCGTTGCATATTGTTATCTTCATAGTAGTTATTCAGAGTACAAGATATAGGCATGAAATATTATCAAAACAAGAATAGCACAAATCTTTATTTTTCAATGAGCCAACAGAAACTAGGTATATAACTATGTTAACTATTTTGCATATGTATAATATATTCCCCATTTTCCTTTCTTTCTCTTTTCCTCCATCGGTTTCTTTGCTCTTGAAGAGTTTCTTCCCAATTAAATCTTGGAATTTTGTTATCTACAAAGGATCCTAGAAATCATCTCCTGCAGATACTGAGAGATGAAGAAATATATCTGTATAACTGTGTCACTTTCATCTATGATAAACTACTAGTTCAGTACATGGCACATAAAAAATACCTAAGAAATACCAGTAAATGTTTTTTTGGGTTCCTCCCATTATAAAACTGTTCACTTCCTCTTATTTTGACACATTTCATTTATCATGATAGATATTTGCTTAGAAGTACCAAAATTAGTAAATCCATCTGTTGTAACTGTATGTGATTATAATAATCATAAAACATTATTCTAAAACCAGGAAAAATATAATTCCCTTATAAAAAATAGAATGCAGTAGAAAGTCAGTCTCTCATCACAAACTCATGACCTCAATCCCCTCCTCCTCCTACCCTGGAGTAGAGATGATTCTTTAGAAACTTGTGTAAGAGCACAGTTGCTTGTTTGTACAACTAAAGCAGTGAAACATGTCCCTGGTCTCTGCTTTTGATTCCTCACATACATATAGGGACTAGAGCACCCCAACCTCCTTTGCTTATGCCTACTTCCCCCTTGTTTTATATCAAAATCAAATGCAATTTTTAAACCTGAGAAAAGTAGCTTCTTTGAAAAATTATTAAAAAAAATTTTCTTTAATTTTTTCCTAAGTAGCCCAGAAAGACAGTGGTAAAAAAAAACAGGGCAATTGTTAGGTGTGGACCTAAGACAAGAAGAATTAAAAGGTAAAAGGGCACCAACAGCAGAGAAAGTGGACTATAGGAAAGAGGAGAGTGGTCAACAGAGCTACTGGGGTGAGATAAGAACTTACGAAAGAATGCTGTGCACTAGATGAGGGAAAGGTCAAATTAGATGGACTGAGATTTGGATAAATATTGCCTTACTTATTACTTGTTTTTACCATGTTCACAGCTGCCTGCATGCAAAACCACTTACTGAGTTCCTCATGTCAGGTGCTTATTAAAACAGACATTTTCTTGTCCCTGTGAACTATAGTCCACTAAGAAAGATAGATAATGAACTGAGAATCAAATATGGGTCTAACTCCAATTTGTGTTAAGTGTTATGAAAGAAGAGAATAGGATTCTACAAGAGATTGACAGGAAAGACAGGCTGAGATGAAATAGAAAAGAATCTACTGTCTGTACTATTTTCAAATCCAGTACAGATCACAGCAGTGTAAATGAGGTGCATAGGACCACGGAGATCATATGTGTGGTTGCTCTAGAAGGGGCAAAAGCCAAAGATTAATTAACCTACAAGATTTCGTAAACATTATACCAACCTTGTCACTCATGAAGACTCATGGTGTTACAATGAGACATGGAGAAACAGGACAAAATATTTTGTCTGAGCTATCATTTGTGGAAAAAAAACAGTGTTACACAATTTGTTAATAGAGAAGAAAATGACAGGTATGAAAGTAACATTATCAACAATTTATTAATCAAACATTTTATATAAATTATCTTACCAGACCTCTAAGATTTCGTGTTGCAGATTAAGAAGTTGTAACTGAGACTGTATAATCAAGCTACTTAGCAAACATAATATGGTATAACCAACTTTTGATTTTCTAGTGGGGTGACAGGTAAATCTCAGGAAGAGGCAGTTCAGGGTTTTTGGTTATTTTTTTTTCTTTTTCTTTTTCTTTTTAACACCACAACCTCAAGCTTGCCAGGCAGATGCTTATGCCCACTAATCTAAATCCTGAGCCCCTAGGTTTTTTTTTTTTGTTTTGGTAGGTACTGCAAACTGAACTCAGGACCTTTGCACTCACCAGGCAGGCACTGAGCCACTGAGCTGTACCTCCAGCCCTTCTTTCTTGTTTTTATTTTTAATTGTGTGTATTTAGAAAATACAGTATTGTATTTCAATATATGTATATAATATGGAATGATAAGATTAGGATAATATATATATCTATTACCTAATACATTTACCATTTCTTTGTGTTGTAAATATTTAGAATCTTCTCTAAAACATATTTTGAAATACAGAAACTAATTGCTGTCCACTACATTTACCCAGGCTACAAAACATTAGAAGTTTGAGGTCTATTTGTCTTCAGACAGAAAATCAAGTTGCAACTACAAATTACAACAAAGATGAGCACACAAGACCGCTCAGGTTTACTATTCAATAGGGTAAACAGGTTCAGGAGAGTACAGTTCATAGCTCAAACCAAAGAGATTGTAAAAAAAGAATGAAAATGTTTGAAAAAATAGACCAGTGCCTTTTAGGCCACTTAAAGACAGAAGTAGGCCTAATGAAAGATATAAATAAAGTCTATAGATAGCATTCCTAAAATAAGATATACACACCATTATTAACCAATTTGGTGGCCCTAGGTAACAATATGTAGTTTCCCTATATCTTAGTGCTTCTTCCTTAATACAACAAGGGTAGTAATAATACCTCATGGTTAAATAAGAAAATTCAGATGTGTTCTTTAGAACAGTGGCTGGTATATGCCCAGTGTTTTTTGGCTCCTATTGTCATTATTACCCAGCTTCATCTGACTTCAAGGCCATTGAAATTGTTCATGTACAAAAATGTAAGGAGAAATTCCTTTTGGGAAAATAACTCACTTGTTTTAGGAATGATTTAACTGTAAAGTGCCAGAAACGTTTAATGCTTTACTGAAATATTCCTTGAAGCCGATCTTATTTGCCTATGAAGTTCCTCCCACTACTCAACATTGTATTCCTCCCTGAAACATTTTCCCTATTGAGGATGTTGTGTAAATTTCTAAAGCACATGAAGATGGGTTTCAAACTCTATATCTTCCTAGAATAGTACAGATGATGTAACAAATAGCAAGGTAGGGAGAAAGCACACAAGAAAGAGGTAATAATATAAAATGATTCATATCTGTAAACAACTTCTCATAAGTGAGATTAAAATACATCCTTGGGGAACTCTCTGCAAACTAAATGAAAATCATTACTCAATATAAAACATATCACATTCTCATACTATTGCTATGCTGTAATTTATTAATCTGTTCTCCAGTGGTTGATTTGTTCTTCTGCTAGTTTTTGCTATTTTCTATAACACTGAAAGGAAAAATCTTTGTGCAGAAACCTTTGAGTGCCTGTTGAATTATTTCCCTAGAATAAATTCCTATGAATAGAATTAGTCATCATAGCTGATTCTTTACATTTTAATTGCTTATTTGCATTGCTTCCCCACCTGTCAGCTTCAACCTTCCTTTATTTTTATAAAGCACATGGAATAATTTCTTGGCAGAAAATACTTTCAGACTTTATGTTTGCTTCTCAAATTATTTTATATGGCTATTAGTCATGCTCAAAAATTTTAATATGAAATTGTTGGGTGAATCAAGTTGGCATTTCTGAGTAAAAAATTTCTGTATGTATACAGAGACCATAAGTTTTGCTGGACTATTTAGAAAATAATCCTAAAATATTTCATATATATAAATACATTAAAGTTTGAGGAGTGAAATCAAATTAGGGAATTACTTTGCAGTGTCACACTGTAACAATGAACATTTAAAGTTGGTATTAATCTTTCTCTCCAAACTGAAGGTCCTTTATGACCTTCCTTCTGCCTTCATCAAGCATTTTATTTACTTGTACTTAGCTGAAATCAGCTCTCTTGGTAACATTTTGGAGCTGTTGAAATCCTATACCCTCATTCTTTGTCTGTCTTGATGCCACACTGTATCGTATACACCAACACTAGTTATCAGTTCTCAACCATACCTCTTGGCTTCCACAGTTTTGAGGTATTCCTGTCTACGTGAACTGCGGACAGTGGAAGGGCATTCTGTTTGCATGTTACTGGAGGGTGATTTTTTTCTACTTAGCTCTGATATAGTCAAATTTGACCTTTAAAAAGTAAATTTATTTTATGCTCCAAACCTAGCTCTACTAAGTACACTATTATCTTTATGAATGACCTTTTTGATTTTTCAAATATGTCACCAAACTATTTCTATAAGCGTTTCTATTAGCACACAATGAAGAAAAAAAGGCAAGGTGTTAACAAAGAGCATGATATTTGGAGGTAAAATAGCTGGTTTCTAGTCATCTCACATGTGTGACTTACCAGCTATGGGCACTGGGACAGAATATGAAACTTTTTGAGCCACAGTTCCTTATTTGAAGAGTATCAATTATCCTACTGAGTTTCTTGAAGGAATTAAATAATAAGGAAAAAGGTTTCCACATAATATTGAAATGTTATTTAAATCTGTGTGATACCACAGCTCCTCTCATCACTTTATGATTGCCATTATCCAAATTTAAGATTTCCCTAAAGGAAATAAATACTATCTTCTGTGTAAGCTTTGTGATTTCAGAGTTCACTGCTTGTAAATCATTTTGTCTAGTTTCTTGATAACTCCATAAACTCCTTCCTTGTCGTAGTCTGTACATGCTGTTTCAAATACTACCCAAATGGGGTGGCTTATGAACTACAATCAGTTATTTTTCACAGTTCTGAGGACTGAGAAACCCACAATCAAGGAATTGGCACTTCAGTGTCTGGATAAGGTCCACTTAAAAGTTCACAGATGGTGCTTTTTTGCAGTCTTCACATGGTGGAAGGAGAATGAGAACTCTCTGATGCCTCTTTTTAAAGGTATGGATTCCATAAAAAGGGCTGTTCCATCAGCGCCTAATCACCTCCCAAAGGTCCAACTTCTTAACACTATTATCTTAAAGATGAGGACTTCAACATATGAATTTTGGGGATAGCAAACATCTGGATTATAGAACTCTCCAAATTGGTTATTTTGCTTTTGCAATTTCCCAAAACTCAACTTTCACCAATTCTACTCTCATGAGCACTCTTTTATTCAAAATCCTACGATCACTTAACATAAACTTGCTAATACTCCTTCCTGAATGAAAATTTCTCCATGATTTGATTCTCTCATATTCATTCACCTGTGCATACCTTCATACAACAAATACTATCATCTATAATAAGTCTGGCTATTTCATAGGCACTGAGATGACTTTACTAAAGCCCTTCTGAATTTATAGCTTCATAGAGCTTAAATCCCATAGAAGATTTCAATGAGAAAAGCAGACTGTACATAAAATAAGTAAAATATAAATTGTGTTGTATTAAGTTTTTCTGAAAAAAGCAGGAAACTGTAATAGGAAGAGGGGATGATCACCTGATTATAGTTGGTCGTAACTGAACGCACTGGGGAAGGGAAACCTGAGGAAAATTTTGAAAGAGGAAAGCTCAGATAACACCTGACTATAGCAAGGACTCTGGTGGTAGGATGGTTGGTGTTCTCCAGCCACATGATCAGAGTGGGCAAGGAAGCACAGGAAGTCATGAGGTCAGAGAAGTAGTAAGAGACGGGAGAAACTATACAGTTCTTTGAGGAGGAGAAGAAGGAGCAGAGGGGGAGAGAATGAAAAGGAAGAGGAAGGAGAGGAAAAAGAGGAAAGGGAGAAAAAGGGGAGGGGTTAGTTTTTCTGTATAGTAAAAAAAATCAGAATGTACTCAGATTGGTTGGTAACTAATTGAAAGGTGTAAGTAGAAAGGTGGTGATATGCAAAGGACTGTATTGTGACAAGATTATTCTGCCTGCTGTGTGGAGACTGGATTGGATTGGGTTGGGTGGGGAAAAGTTAATATATTAAGACCAAAGCAGAACCTATTTAAGAATCTTTTACAATTTTAAAAAATGATGGAGGCTGGAACCATTATGAGTGAAGGCTGCAGTGACAAATGGACAAATTCAGCCATTACACCCCTTTCAGGTGAGGTCACTGTTCTTCTGCATCATCTGTTTCACAGAATACAGAAAGAGGGGCCATCTGATTCTACATCCTCACACTAAAACTAGACTTTTTGACATTTATGTTTTTTCTCCATCTTTTGACTTTGCTGATAAATACTACTCTTGAATGAAGAATTTCTATCAGCCCAAGTTCTGCTATTTGCTGAGAAACTTTAATGCCCGTATAAAGGATAAACCATTAAATAGCTTCTCTTCCCATAGCTCTAGTGACTTATAATGTGTTATCATCTTATTTTGAGTGACTTATTTCCTCAAATCTCCCTCACATATAAAATATTCATTTTCAATATCAAACCTTCACTATTTTCTCTCCGTCCAGCTTCAGGCATCACTGCCAACATCTGATATTCCACTTAATATTCATTCCACGAGTTCCTCCATTTTATTCTAGTCTTTTACCTCATTTTGGACTCATTTATTCATTCTGGATCATAAAGTCTATATAAAACTTTCAGTAATTGAACATTCAGTGAATGTTCAAATGAAACCTTTGAACTCAAACATTTTGGTGAGATTATATTGTCTCACCACATAAATCCAGCCTCACTGAAGAGAAGTTAAAGCTTTCTGAACAAAGTAAAAAGAAAAAAATCTTCAGGGAATACCAACAAAACTTATTCTAGAACAAATCATTCTGAAATCTCATAAAACTTTTGTAAGAGATTTTCATGGCAAGGTTCTGGCCTATAAACACAAGTTGTCAAAGCAGAACTGACCACAAATCAGTCTGTAGTTTGTAAGAAAATAATCAGCACAAATAACCCTGAACCCAGTGTCTAACTTTGGCGGGGCGGGGGGCGGTGCAGGGCAGCATTTGTGTTTACTTTGTGGGTTTTGGTGTCAGCTTTTACAAAAAGAGGTTGATTTTTAATGAAATAAGATGTTTGAGATCTTTTTCATGTTTGACAAATGGAGATAACCTGGCAGAGGTATGTGTGGGGAAAAGAGACAAAGAGGAGCTTATAAGCATGAAGTGTTAAATATTTTAACTAATTTATGAAGGATTTGATTCACTTCACAATGACTAGAAGAACATATGCATACATTATGCATCCTTTTAAAGAAGTTTTTGACCACCAGTAGTTTCCTATTAGATTAATACTATTTCCATTTAGGCTATAGAGCAGCATTTTCTGCAATATAATTCATGAATAAGCAAAAAATATTTGTACAGACTGAAGTAGAATCATTCACACTGGTACTTTACAACGGATTCCTTTCCAAGGTATTTTATTTGATGAAATGAAGCCGCCTTGATTTGACTTGGTCTGATGCTTTAGTAACTAAAGTCTTCAAGTTTTTCTTCTATTCTTCATGTTCTTGTTCTAAGATTACATGGTTGCATGTTTCTTATCCTTACCTTCTCCAACTACTTACGGACGCTTATGGGGCAGGGCTGACAGACTTATCTCTATAGCCAAAAACAAAGTCAACTGTCTAGAATGTATAGGATGCTCAGTTAATTTCCACTGTATGGTGAACCATTACATCCATTTGGGCTTGATGATCCATTTTCATTCAAATTCTACTTTTAATATTTTAGAAAAGGAAAAAAATAAGAAGCCTTGACCATCAAGATCTATACTTATTTTAATTTCATTACAATGTTTTTATCTTACTTTTCAAACACTATAAAAACAAAGATAAAAAGTGCCTATTTCCAAGTTATTTGACAGTAACTCATTTTATTGTCTGTTGAATACCAGGAACATAGACGAATTGGAACCACATCAGGTTCCAGATTATGGGGGAAAAGGGAATAAACCTCATTTGCATGGGTGCCTGAAAGCTCTATAAAAATTTATCTTCTACTAATTAGGTTTGTGATTTTGATAAAGTCAGTCTCAGTTTCTCAATTTAGCAAAGGGAAATAACAGTGGTTTCTAGCTACCAACAGATTTAAATTGGCCAAATAGATTATACTGCAAAAGCGTAAGGAATAATCTAAATTTTTAAAAAAATCTGTCATCAACATATAAGGATTTATCTTGATGTGCATTATATGAGAATAATATTAGGGATCACCACCCAGCCTTTGTTTCTTTTCTCTTTCTTCTCTTCCCTTTCTCTTGCATTCCTTTCCTTTCTCTTTCTTCTTTGTTTTCATTTTCCTTTCATTTCCCTGCCTTTCCTTTCCTTTCTTTTGTTCTTTCTTTTGCAGTACTAAGACTTGAAACCAACACATTAACACTAAGATACATTTCCAGCCTTTTTTATTTTCTATTTGAGACAGGTGTCACTAAGCTCCCTAGACTAGATTCAAACTCGTGATCTTTATGCTTCAGTCTCTCAGAGTATTAGAATTACAAGCATGTGCCACTGTGGTTGGCCTATTTATTTTAGATTAAATACTTAGTGCCATCTGGGAGAGGAAAACTGCTCATTCTAATACAAAACCTATTTGATAATATCTCAAAATGTAAGCAACCCAATACCGACTGTCAACTTTAATTTAATAGTTACAAGAACCTCTCATATCCAAGTAATGTATCTTCTCTCTTTTGGTATTGCAAATGTCTAATATTCAGACATAGTAACACTCAGTGAAGATTGACTGTGCTAAAATTTAGCTTTTGAAAACCTAGATAAAGATAACACATATAATGACTAACATATAGATTATAAACTTTGATTTTTATTTTCAAAGATCAGATTTGTTTGCCTTTGATCATTTAACCTTTACCCATTGTATGGAAATAATAGCAAAGCCTCTATTACAGGATTCTTGACATTATTAAATTTAAGTTCTAGCACAATACATGATACCTGGTAAGCACTAAATTGGTTGTAATTAATGATCAATATGCATGTTTTACGTGCTAAGACTTACATTATTTTATAATTGCTTATTAAGTATGAACTCACAGATTAATCAGAAATGAAAAAAGGGGTGAATTACATGAGATTTCATTCAGAGGTATTAAAGTCATGTTCAATTTTTTTCTATATGCCATCACAAGTATCAAATGAGACCACAGGTCAATCAATGCACTGAGAAGAAAGAAGGCCTATTTTGGCATGAGGTTACCCTCTCTGTGGTCATGGCGCCTCCTCAGCCTGGCAGTTAAAGCACACAATCACACCTTTCTGTTTGCTCCTGTCCTTGTTCATGCTCACCAGGTACAAAGACAGGAGACTGGCCCAGCACAAGTCGGAAATAGAGTGTTTCACCCCCAAAGGGAGTATGGGGAATGGTGGGAGAGCAACAATGAGCAGGTAAGCAAACTGTGAGTGGCTTGAGGTGGTGTGACATGAATGTATGCAAGCTAGAGGAACAGGTGGCTCCCTAGTCTGGGTTCTTGCTCAACTCTTGAGTATCCAATCTCGGGAACTAGTTTTCTGTGTCTGATTTGTAAAACTCATGCCATCCTCATGTATAGTAACGGGAGCCTCCTGTCCCAGATGCTGCTGTCCCTCAGGGTTGTGCGCTTTGCATGTCTGAAGCCTTAGCTAACAGTCAGTCTTCCTTGAGTTTTAACTTATTGGTCTAATGGTTTTGGAGTTTGCAAAGTGAAAGAGATTGGAGGAAATTCACATTTCAGGACTATGCAATAACTTAATAAAACAAATGCAAAAGCTTAGGATTGGTTTTGAGGGAAAGATCGTAATTGAGGGAACACTCCAACCCCTGATGTCAGACAAGCTTGGAAATTAATCTTATTTACTTTGAATGTAACAATGTCTTAGAGCCAAGTGCAAACACCATGCCAAACCAGTGGACTGTAGACACAAGAGACTTTTTTTGAACTGAAATAAGGAAAGCTCATCCTCCTTTAGCTACTGTACCTTTGCAGCTCCTTTACTTTCTTGTGTTGTTGACAAATACTCCCTGTCGCTGTGCTGTGCATGTTCTTTTGTAGTAGGCACTTCCAGCTGAGCTGTTCTCAGTAAATTGGGGTATTAGAATTATAAGCATAAACTGAGCTGTGTTGCATGAAATGAACGTGCTTATTTGCATGGGATTGGGTTTCAACAAAAGGGCTCTGGAGATAAAGGCAATCAGGATTGTCATTAAACAGTTCCAAGACGCTGTATAAGCCTTCAGTTCAGGAATCACTTACCATGAACTACCTTTCCACTTCTAATTTGCTTTAGCATTTCCCAATCCATCTGTGATAGTAGGTGTAGAGGAAAACTGTTGCACATCAGCCTGGATGAGAGAAAGGGAGAGGACCAGAAAGTATTGTGTCCATGCGTGTTTGCATGTGCTGAGAGTACAGCTTGAAATCCAGCTGCGTAACAAAATGATCTCACTAAATTCTGTTACAATTTCACCCCAAAACATGGTGTTTGCTTCCTCAGTGGTGGGCTCCTTATTTTCAAAATAATAAATCAGTTTTTTTCAAGGACCACTACATTGCACAACTATTGGAAGCAATTCACATGGTAGTCTGTGAAAAGGTTCCGAGAACTATGCAGTGCACAGACTGAGCAATGATTAACAGTAGTTCTGGCCAAAAGGCTGTCCAATTTTGTCCACGCTTCCCAAAGAAAAGGCAGTAAGAGAGTGTGTATAAGTGCAGTATATATTCTTAGCCTTTGGCTCACAATCTCTCTGTGCAGTGATCTTTGGATCTCAGTATTTCTAGCTGGGCCTTACTGAACGATTCTGTTTGAGTAACTCAATAGACCACTATTGAGGCTCCTAGTTTCTTTTCACTTATGTTACAAACCGGCCTAATTTCTGTCCTTGCAAATAGAAACAAGATGCACAAGGCAAAAATGACTTCACTAAGTGAGGACTCAGGGAATGTCTCAGATAACTTATGTTTTGAAATCTAAAACCACAACACACGTGACTGCCTATCAAAGATACTGGGAAAACTGTAAGTGTCAGAAGCTAGAAATCTGTTCTATAATAAGTTTCCTAGGTCATTCTAATTTAGTGACTCTATAAACTGGTGTTTTAGAATATTTATCTAGAAATAATATGGATCTGTATATAGTAAGCATTACATCTTAACTATGCCATCCAATGTTCACAAGAATGTTTAATCAATGCTTAGAAACCTCAGATCCAATTAATTCAGACACCAAATTTGCTCAGTGCTGTCTTGACTGAGAATGGGATTGGGGAATACAGACAGGGTGGATCATATGGTATAAATAGACACTAAGTAAAACAACAAGCAAGCTTCCTTGGGTCCGATTCAGATCTAAACAGGAAGCTAACTCAATATATCTGCTCGAGGAATGGTCCAACTTTTTTCTACAGCAGCAAAATTCCATTTAACTTTTGTTTGCTTACTCATTTGAAAATAAAAAGGTAATGTCAAGACTTATGACAATGACAGGTACTGCTGGGGAAGAAGGAAAGAGACACTTGGTGGAAGTAATGATTTAAGCCCCACAAATAAGCAGTCAATTGGGAGCAAATGATCTTTTCTAATTTATTTTTCTTCTCATTTCTTTAGCACTAAAAATCTAATAGAGATAGTTGGGTGGAGTCTTTCTGTTCTCTTATAAAGCTTTCTTTCGGGGAACAGAAAAGTTCTGTAGATATACAAAAAAGGGGGGGTCAAAATTCACAAGGCTTTTGTATATGTTACGCTCTCCAACTTATTTGGTTACATAAATATACCCACATAATAACATTTATCTGGGAGTAACAAGGTTAGAATAAAAATTATTCTATGTCGACAAATTACAGTATGTCGAGGAGATAACTTACATAAAAACAGTTTCTAAGTAAAGGACTTGAGTGGTTAAACACAGTTTTCTTACTCTAGAATTGAAGGGCTGTGGAAAAGATGACTGCATATGTGAGGTGACTGCTGTTACTTTTAGTATCAACTAGTAAGGCTTTCTTTGTAACCCACCTCCTCAGCTCCCCCAGCTGCTTCCCTAGCCAAGCCTTACATTTACTTTGCAAAGATCTGGGCTGGTTCTGTGGCCTTTACTGAACACCCAGTCCCAGAAAACCAAATATTATTCCTTCTCTCATGTATCTAAGTTTCCTGTGGTGAAACTTTAGAATGGACAGGACTCCATAACTGTATGGGATGATTCTCCTAAATCTAGGAGCCACAGAAGAGAAGAAAAGTTGTGAACTGTTAGTTCCAACACCGTCAGAGCCTTAAGATGCTCCCTTCCTTGCGCCCTCCTCAACGAATCCCCTCATTTGCAAAGAAATGAGAACTTTGTATGTACTTACAACACTCCAGCCTCCTAAAATAATTGGTTGCAATTTTCCTATTTTTCTTTCCAAATATAACATGTTGTCTTTTTGTGCATTCCAAGTGGAAAATCTAAAGTATTTTTCAGGGTTCAATCTGATTGCAGGAAAACTGAAAGACAGTCCTAGATAAGGAAGTGCTGAAAGAACTAGAAATTATTTAAACTCTGTTACTATGTCAATTCATACCCAGGAGCCCCCATCCTCAGGAATGAGGATAACCTCTATATGGTTATGACTAACTCCAGCCTCATCAGCAGGAGTGTTCCATCGGAGTACTTGTTGGAGTCTGCAATCTAATGTGCTCATGTTGAGCTCCACAAGGAAAAATCTTACACTTTCCGCACTTCCCACTCTCTCTCTTTTAAAAAGGGGTTCTTTATTCACGAAAAACTGACAGATCAATAGATTCCTACCAGTGTGAGAAAAAAGGAAGGTGATAAGGAGTTAATTTATGACGAATAAAAAGAAAATGTTACTGTTATTATTTCATGATACCAGTGTATGAAACATTAATTTCGAGTAACTGATTTTTACCAAGTATATACCATACCTAATTTTAGTGGGTGAAAATATTTAATGAAGTTTTACAAAATCTAGTGACAGTGATATCATAATAGTATCTGTAAAACTTATAGGCTCTAAGGCTGGAAATTTTAGTGGGTGAAAATATTTAATGAAGTTTTACAAAATCTAGTGACAGTGATATAATAGTATCTGTAAAACTTATAGGCTCTAAGGCTGGAAAGGTAGACCCAAAGATGATGTCTGAATTAAAACAGTTTTGCTTTTCATCCATTTTTCCTTTATCACAAGCCTATTTATGAGCCAAAAATCCTATGTAGATAAATAAATCAGCCAAGATTAGGGGCCTTGAATATCTGTAGTGTATGAGGGAACAAAGTCAGAAAAACTAATAAATGCAACATTAATATGAAACTCCTCTCTACATGACAATATATCTCATATAATCAACTAGTTTAGAGCAAGGGGAATTATGCATTGCAAACGTGTACTAATAAAAAATAAAAACTGAAAAAAGAATAAATTGAAGAGTAATTAAAAGCAAATAATAACAAGCCTAAGTTAAGTCTTCAGAGATAATAGGCACATAAAGGTTTAAAACTCAAGGTCTAAAAAAAGAAATAGACTGTACTTTTCTATTATAGTAAAAGCCAGCTAGTTGCTTAGCAATAGATTAGTAATTTTGCAGTAGTATTCTCTTACCTCTCTCCAAAGTAAACTTCAGATTAATTTTTATTTTTATATTTAGAGATCTAAAAACTTATAATGATAACAATGATTACCATTACTACTATACATATTCAAGACACAGTATTTATTGTTTCTTTATACAAATTATGCATTAAGTTTTCACAAGAGCATATTCTATGGTTCATATGAGAAAAAATGTGGTTCAAAAATATCAAATAATTAAAGTGTTAAGAGTAATTTCATGAAATGTCTAAAATTAAAGGGAACTTAAAATCTAATTCAGGTATCAGCCAGAGTAGGATCAGTTCAACTCCATAATCAACATTTTCTGTGAAATGAAGACTATATAACACTTTCTTTTACTATAGTGCTGTGAAAATTAAATGGACTATGCAAGTACAGAACTAAGGATATTCCCTGACCAAGTGCAGAAGATATTCCATGAGAGCGTGCAAATGACAACAAAGCCAACACTATAAATTATAAACTTTTTACAGATTCTCAATGAATGCTTACATCATAAAATCTCAAGAAACCCTACAGAAATTAGTTTTATCTTAATTTATTTAACATTGAACCTACTTATTTATGAGCCATCTGTTCTATTTGCTATACCATTAGCCAATTAATTTTATAAAATATATCGATCAAAAAGAAAAGATCAAAATCATGTGTTCTGAGTAACATACCAATCCTCAAAATCTTAAAACAACTTCCCAGGGAAACCTTTTAAAAGAGCTGCACATTTTCACGATAGCTAATGTTTGGTGGTTAGAACAGAAATCACTAACTTTATTAAGGACCATAAATATAAACCAAGTTCCAAATTCCTTTTGTTTATTTTTCTAAGAGAATCACTAATTTCTGACAGTATGTTTGTGTTATTATTGGACAGTCTTCTATTAAGCCTGTGCAAATAGTAACAGGAATGCTTATATTTCATGACATTCTTGTTTAAGTTTCTGCTCGACTATCTTCTCATCTAACACCTTTTTAATTGGGAAAAGAAGTAGTGAGTCAAAGTTGTATGCAAGACTGCTGTCCCTATGAAATATATATTTTGGAAATACACTATAAGAACAAATTCACACACACACACACACACCACATATACACACAATTTTTTAGAAGACATTTATATATGAGTGCATGTATAAATTTACATGTATTTTACTTGAGAAAATTTATTTATTTAATAGCTTATAATTTCTTGTAGTACAGAAGAAAGAAATCAAAGTAGTTTCTGATGTAACAAATGTCAATTCAAAAAGGGAGTAGCCTGACATATAATTAGTCAAATACAAACTCATATACTTTAGAGGAGTAAGTAAATTTTGAAAGATGATTTCTATTGGGAGATTCAACTCAATATATGATTAAAATTCTGCTATTATGTCCACTTATTATACCCTGCTAGGTAAATAATATTGAAATGCAGCAACAGTTGCCCAGCAAAGCTGAGTATTCTGAAATTTTAAATCAATTATTTCTTCTAATTTCAAATTTTCTGAATCATGAATTGATTCAACACAAATTTATTTATATTTAGAAATATTTATTCATTACTTATATATAAATCTATTTGCCTTATATTGTATGTAAATTCAAAAGTTTATGAATAGGCCTCTTACACCTAATTATTTATCATCATTATAATTAATATTGCTTACAGTATACATGAGATACTAGTCTGTCATTTATTTTGACTTGGACAACTTAGCTAAATTCTATATACTTCTGTTTTGACAATTCAGATTAATTAATACCTGTCCCTACCAAGCACTGAACATGCTGTAATTCACTTTTATCTCACTAATACTCCCAGAACACCTCTGCACCAGGCATCATACTGAGCGTAGGACATGCACTTAGCTGCATCCCTTGGGATGCTCCTGAGTTAGTGGGAGAGCTGACAAGTACAGAGGTAACATTTGAAAAGTTCTTCCAGGAGTCTCTTTTTTTGCCACCAATTCCAAACTCATGTTTTTCTGCAAGGTTTGCACCAAGTTAAGTTCTTCCACAAAGTTTTCTTGGCTGCATCAGTTTACAAACATGAAACATCTGTGTCTAGTTTCATTATCTCTTTCCTAAATTGTAATTTTGTTTTATTGTGATTGCTGAAAAAAAATGCATTTCTTGATTTGGAAAAAACACTCACAAAACTAAAATTTCATCTAATTTTAGTTGAAAGATTTCAGCTAAAACTTAGAACTTTACTGTCAGCATGAGAGTGTAATTTAAAGTCTGAGCTTAGGTAACTGATTTCTGGATCAAAACAGTTTAATTTGGAAGGAAAAAAACCTACCATATTTCAACAATATGTGTACAAGCTTAGCACTTGCCTCTGTGTCATGTCATACTCAGTTAAAATACTTTCTCTTCACTGAGGACCCTTGGGGGAGATCACATCAGTGTCAACACCATTAGGCACTTTAAAAACACAGCCAGCATGGACATGTAACTTTCAGAGAATGCTTGTGTTGCTCTTAAACCAAAGATGAGTTCTAATAGGACTGAATGGTTGTCTTTCTATAAGGATTTTGTTAGAGATTAAAATCCTTGTAAGAAATATTATCTGGCAATATTATCACAAAACCTCCCAGCTCTGTGGGAAGAGTTTCCTGGGATTAGCCTTGCGGAATTAGCTACTAAACTATGTAGACAATACACCTATTAGTTGGATATAGTTTATCTATGTTAATATCCTTAATCTTCATGCTTCATTAAGCCTCACTTTATTTGCAAATCTTTCCTTGAAACTTCTTTCCCCAGTAGAAACATCTTTATTTTTTCTTAATTGCTCTTTTACCAACAAGAAGAACCTAATGGAAAAAAAAACAAACTCTTTCTCTCAGTTTTCCTATCAGAACATTCCTTTCCATTTTCTCCTTTGTAATTCTGATTATTATGTCAATATTATATCCCTATACTAATAAAGCAACATTTTAAATCTATCCTAACAGAAGTATTTTGCTTAAGTCCATTTTTCTCTCCCCCATCCTTAATCTCTAGAGAAATAATCAATTTAATAAATATCAGTTAAATCTGAATATTTTCTCAAGTATAACCAGCACTGGGGCTAAATTAGTGACAAAATCAACGGACAAAACTGGGTGAAGACTTAAGTTACCAGTACAATGGAGCCTGCATTCAAACTGTTCTTCTTGAGCCCAGCAAAGAAAATTAAGTAAAAAATTAAATAAAAATTAAATAACAACATAGTTTTTATGGATGAATAATAACAAAAGAAACCAATAATTTAATCAAGCATGCAGATGACATTTAAATCTAATAATCATAGCACTTTTTTGGTCTAATTATGTTAAAATACATATCAGTTCTACACACTAATAAGAAGTTCCACATTAATTACTTTTGAGTTATTCACATAGCAAAGGAGAGTAAAGTAGAATCTTGTAGTTGGGAATGTCCAGCAAGAATTTTTATAGCAGACAAAACTGTTCATGTATTTTAGCTTCTGATGCTCTAACTTCTATTCCTCTCCTACATTGTCAAACTGGATTACTTGCTGCTCACACATTCCTTGTGGATTTCTGAACTTCTGTTACTGATGTCTCCACAGAGCGCGATAACTATCACTCTCTTTTCATATTTCATCATAAACTATCAATTACTCAAAGAGGATACATAGATCCTCCTTAGGAAGACAGCTTTCACTCTGAAAGCCCTGCTGGGTTCCTTCCTTTGTAAAGTTTTGAATCCCTTGTGATTTGTCACTCCTGAAGCCTAATGAACTGATTTCTTACTCCAGTTCTCCAATACTACTCCTCAGTTTCCCTGCCTTTATCATGCTTCCATCTGCCCATCTACTTTCTCATTTGAAGGTCATAAGGAAAGGAAAAACCACATATATCTGTCAACCAATATAACTGCTAGTAACTCATAGTGTTAGTTTTCTCCTATATCTATCTTCTTTTGAATTCAATGTTATCCTCTTTGAGAGATGACTAAGTTAGCGATTTTCATCTACAACAACAAAAAATACTGAGAAATAAAAATCATTTGCAAAGGAATCACATACAAGAATTTTGTAAAAAGTCCAGATTTAAAGTTATCCCCACAATTACACAATCCTAGTTTATTGGAATTCCAAAATAAATCAGAGAAAATAAAATAATTAGAATTATCAATAGGAAAAGTGTTTTTCTTTGCATCATAACATTAAAATGGAGGTGACAACAGTTACATATTAATTTATATTGCTATAGGATTCTAGTGCCTTCATCATCAAGACAATTGACATCCAATCATTATCTCTGACAAATGTTGGTGCCTAATTAACCTGTGTTGTTTAACTTAATGGCCAAAAAGAGATGTAGGGTGTTTTCTAGGCTATGTAAGTATATGATTAAGAAGTATAGAGAGAATGTAAGTTAAACAACTAACTTTTCTACCTAAAACACGTATCATCCCCGGATATACCACCTCAGGGTTTTCTTTCACAGAATAAGGACAATAACTTCAAAAAGAAAATATATACAATATAACATCATGAAAATGGGAATCATGACATAGTATTATTCTCATTTTCCCATTTGCTAACTTTGTAAACATGCAGAACGAATCACCTCATACCATTGACCCTTGGTCTCCTCATCTTTGAAGAGGTGAATAAAGACACTGGTCTTACCACTCTTCCATAATCAGAATGTTCCTAAAAGCAGTTTATAAATCACAATGCAAATATATTGTTTGGATTTCTATGTCTATGCTGTGTAATTTATTTCTTGTCTTTATTTACTTTTACTCAAATGTTCTTCTCTGCATATATCTCTAATGCATACATTCTCATAGCTATTTAAACTGTCAATAAGGTCGCTATTTACATCTATTTATGTTACAGCTTGGAAATTTATATAAATGGTTGTCATTTTTCTTACATAGTACAGTGTGCTTCTCAATTTAATTTTCAAAAGATGTCACATTTTCAGCAAAGCTCAGCAAGAAATCTTTTCATCTACCATGGATGCCTTACCATAAATAACATCTAGTTCTTTACTATCTCATAAAAACTTTATTACTATATTTTTACTGAAGGGAAATCATGGAAATCAAAATATATTCATAAAAAGTTTAAGAAAATTAACCATAAATGGAACTGCCACTGCAAACTGTCTGCTTATAATGTTCTTAATCTATGAGGTTCTTTCATTTAACTACTATTTTGTTATGTCACTCTACAAGCATAATTTGCTACTAACATTTGTTAATGACATTTCAAGTTTTTCAATTTTCTTTTTGTATTAGCTCATAACCACACTATATCTCCATCTTGGCTACCCATTAAGCTAAAATATACAAACTACCTGATTTATTCAATTTTCACTTAATATGAACATAATGTTACAAATTCCACAAACTTTTTGATGGTTAAACTCTTTCTATTAATGTCTGCTCCCTAAAGATGACAAGCTGAGACAGAATGCTCTAATTTCTTTATGTTTGGGCAGATGAATAGAGAAAACATGAGTAGTCATTGAGCTTACATTTAGAACCTGCTTGAAATTAATAAGTTATTTAAGTGCTCTACATAGAAGAGGAACAATAAATTTCTGAGAGTAAAAGTACAAGATGTCATTTGAGCTGACCCAAAATATAAACAAAACCCATCCCCACTCCCCTAAAAAACCCTAATCTTCACATCACACTGAAGTATTTTAGAAATAAAGAAAAAAACTATCATAAAAGGGAAGATATTGTATTATGTGGTATTATTTTGAAAAGAGTTCATTGGTATTTACAAAACAATGAGTAGTGTTTTTTTGATTCCTGTCCTGTTACACAAAATCATTATGTACTGCTTCTTTCTTCTAAACTTCTTAATTTTTCCTCTTTTGTATCACTTAATCTATGCAGTGGGGAAAAGTAAAAATGCTACTGACGGGTACAGAAAAGCTGTCTTTCTTTTTATTTACCACTTACCTCAGGCCACCTGAAGCAACATAATCTCAATGCTGAAACAGAAATGATCAACCTAAATAATACACATAACATCTTATCATAACTGAATGGAAATTTAATGATAATGAATAACCCCCTGTATGTGTGGAATTTTTATGCTTGATTATATGTAGGATCCTTCTGGTTCCATCCAGAAATCATGTGAACAGGTGTCTATTTCTTCCCTTTTTTTTAGTAAAGAAATACTCTTAACGGTGTTGTGACATGCTCAACATCAGTCAGGGTCAGATCTAACATCAACAGTGTGGGTCCTGTCTTACCTCATTTACCTACACTGCCTCAATAATCTTTCATTACTGACATATTTCAATAAAACAGATATACATGTCTAACAAAGTATTCCTTTGTTGTCTTTAATGCAGATATCAAAATTTAGGTTTCCACAGTTAACGAAATATCATTTCATCAGTATACACTGACTACCATTGATTAATGGAAGCTACATAACATGTAGATATATCCATGACAGGAGAGAAATAGAATCTTCTTAATATTAAACACTTGTAACACTTGATTCTAACCAAAATCAATTGTGAATTTTAAGACTGAAATGAATTTATCCACTCAAAATGACCCCAATATTTACTGAACACCTGCAATGCTCTAGAATATGTCATGGACATTATGGACATAACAGTAAACAATAAACCCTTTGCCTATCCCTTGCATCCAGCATATGGGATTAATACAAGAGTTATTAAACACCTAAATTCAGTTGCTATAGGAATATAATTTAGTTAAGGGTGAGATCAAGAAGTCTTTCTTCAAGCAAGTTAAGCAGAAGTACAAAGAAAAAAAACAGAAAGAAGAATGAATAAAAGATAAAAGGAGAAGGAAGGGGAGGGAGGAGAAGGAAAAATAAGAAGATAAAAGAGGAGAAGGGGAGGAGGGAAAGGAAGCAGAGGAGAGGAGAGACCAGGAGAGATGAGTTTCTTCTCAGAACTTAACCCACAAGTTTTTCAGTATGCTATCATGCTTTGGGGCATGACTATGTGTGATTCAAAAGACTGTCACTGTTAACATCCAAAGTTATGTTCACCATTTTACACTAAAAGCATTTGAAAGAGGGAGAGAGATTATAAAATCAGGTGTTCCCAAAAGCTGTCTGCTGGAAGCAAAAGTATCCCTAGAGTAAAGCATGGTAGAATAAATCTAGTTATGCATCTAGTTTCTAGCTCATGCTTTGTATTAAAAGGGGCCCCAGTGACCTGAAAGAATAATTGCCCCTCCCAAAATGCCTATTTCCTATCCTACTGGTAGGGGAGAAAGGGAGTAGCTGGCAACCACTCTTTGAGTCAAATCCCATAAATAATCTGGCCCATTTCTTCTGTGCCATGTTGCAAAAATTAATGTACACCTGGGAAAGTGTAGTGTACTAAAAATTTAAAAGGAAGCATGGCAGGTTAATGCAAAATGGGAAAAACAAATCCAGAAACTGTATTAGAAAAGTCAAACATTTACCAGTGCCACTTCTACTATAAATGCACAGCAACCACCATATTTGGAAATAATTTGATCATGCTTTCTGAAGAGGGCTGGAGAAAGGGGACATTTTACAATTCAGATTCTGATGAGCACTGGGTTGTCATATACATGGTAGAATAAATGAAATGAGATTGTATAGGAAGGAGCATAGAAAGAAGATCAAAAAAAGAACAGATGAAGTAAACAGCACGGGAAAGAAGCCAGAAGCATATTGCTAAACGGACTATAGAAATGGTAGTCTGTAATCAGGGGAGTGTCTCACGCAGAGCGGATCTGGAAGGTGCAATTAGGCAAACTCAAAGCAGCTAGCTGTGCTCCAAGGAGTGTTGAGAGCCCTGACTGGCAAAGGCAACTAAACCTTTCAAGAAGGCCAAGAGAATAATGAGAATCGGGGCGGGGGCAAGGACTACTTTTTGCTAGTGTTTCTCAATTTAAAAATGTCTGCTTCCGAGTCACTTTAGAGGGCAGAGGTACAGAAGCAGAGTAAAAAGCATCCATACTTGGAATCCATTCTAGACCTGCAATCTCCTGAGACACATCTAATGATATTGATAAATGCCCTATATAAGTTTTATAAACAATTAAGTTTAATAACCAATAACAGAATTTGGTTCTTCAAAGTCTTTTGAGACTGCCCAAGGCTAGCACTTGGTCACAATTCCAGAAGGGAACCGTCTGCATTAAATATAATAGACCTCTAGTTATAGAGATCATTTCTGTATTGGTGATGGGAATCACACTAGGATTGCTCTATGTTACACCCCTGAAGTCAGATCATGTCCTCTAGCTACAGTAATATTTCTAACACTGGGACTGTACTTTGGAGGCTATGTCAGTTTTTGATATTAAGGAGGGTACAGACATTGAGACTGAGCCGCCACTAAACTTGTCTTCATTTCAGCAGCTTCCAGAGCCCAGAACAGAGACCAAACAAGAACTGCTTGGGAAAGAAAAGGACAAAAAAGCAAAAACAAAACAAAACAAAACAAAAAAAATCAGTCATTAAGTCCCTAACCTATGGGCAAAATTTTGTGTCTTCACTGAATTTGTATTTTCCATCAGATACACTAAATAAAACCATGCTCAAAACTAGAAGTGTGGGCAGAAACTGCTAGTTACATAGGGCTGAATCTGCATCAAGATTAGTATAAAAGCTTAATTGGAACCACTGTTACTTTCTGCCCTTGATTCTTTCACACCTTCCCTCCTCTCTTCTGTGAATTTAGTTCCTAATTGTAATGCTTCAGTCCAAAGAAAGCCTGATACCAGGCATTTCCGCAGAGAGACATAAAACTCTAACCCCGGCATCTGTATCTACAGCACAAACAGCTTCTGTCTGAATGGGTGGAGTCAGAACTCTTGCAGAGTCCTGAAAAATGCTCTTGCATCCACACACCCCTCTGACACATTCACAGTAATAAACCCCATGGCCAGATTAAATAAAGGAGCCTTTCATGCTAAGCAAAACAAGTGAAGGTCACTTCCAAAGTCCCAAGTTCCTTCACTTGACATCCTTGTGATGTGCTATCTCCTGAAGAACAGAAAGGCTGCTCGAGCTGTGGCCCCGTGCCCACCCACCACTGGGGAAGCAGCGTGGAAGGCCCCTCCCGATCTCGCTGAGTCACCTCTCCCCTCTGTCTCCACAGCTCCAATGGAAAATCCGTCACCTGGGCTCAGAACGAGAAGAGCAGCCGGGGGCAGCACCTGTGGCAGCGGTTGTCGGTCCACATCAACAAGAAGGAGAACCTCAACCAGACGGCGGTCATCAAGCCCTTCCCTAAGAGCACGGAGAGCCGCGGGCTGGGCGCCGGCGCGGGCGGCGTGGCCCCAGGGGCGACAGGGCCGACAGGGGGCGCAGGGGCCGCAAGCTGCGCAGGCGCGGGTCCCGGCGGCCCCGAGCCCCCCGACGCCGGCGCCAAGGCCCTGTACGACGTGGCGGAAGGCGAGGAGCCCTTCGCGGCGGCGTCTGTGCGGCCGCGCTCGCCGTCGCCCATCAGCACGCTGAGCCAGCGCGCGGGCTCGGGCGGCCGCACGGACGACGACGTACCGTCGCTGCACTCGGAGCCCGCGGCGCGCAGCAGCTCCTCGCAGGGCTCGCTCATGGAGCAGATCAGCAGCGTGGTGACTCGCTTCACGGCCAACATCAGCGAGCTCAACTCCATGATGCTGTCCACGGCGGCCCCGGGCCCCGGCGTGGGCGCCCCGCTCTGCTCGACGTACCTGATCCCCAAAGAGATCCAGCTGCCCACGACCATGACGACGTTCGCCGAAATCCAGCCTCTGCCGGCCATCGAGGTCACGGGCGGCGCGCAGGCCGCGGCCGGGGCCCCGTCGGCAGGGGGCGCTGCCCAAGAGACGCCCGCGGCCGGCGCGGAGGCCGCAGCCGGCAAGCCGGACCTGGAGGAGCTGGTGGCCCTCACTCCGCCGTCCCCCTTCAGAGACTCGGTGGACTCGGGCAGCACAACCCCCACCTCGCCAGTGTCCGAGTCGGCCCTCTGTATCCCGTCGTCTCCTAAATATGACACTCTCATCATAAGAGATTACACTCAGAGCTCCTCGTCCTTGTGAAAGTCCCTGGAATCCACGCTGGGGCCCGCGTGCTCACACGGACGCCCTTGGCGACACCAGTCACCCAGCTGGCGGGCTGAGCAGAAGACGCCAAGTACACGGGGCACGGAAAGGAGATGAACAGTGCACTCTCAACCGACGAAGACACCGACTACAGTTCTTCTGGCAGATTTTCTTCTAGTGGCCTTAGAAAACATGGGCTTTTAAGAAACACTGCTTATATTTTTGAGGGCTGACAAAAGAGTCTGTTCACTTTTGTACCGAGTGCTTTGCTCTAGGAAAGCGGAAAGTGTGAAACAGCGTCATGGTGAAAACAGAGTTATTAACAACTGTAAAAAGTTTTGTTTACTTGCATTCTTTTCCCAGAAGAGTCTGATTCACAAAACATGAATGTACGTTTTCTAACAAACTGACAATCTGGGACCAAATCATCAACTTTTCTCTTTTTTCTATTTTATTTTATTTTTTCCTTCAAAGACCTTGGGAAGCAGTAACCTGGGGCCCAGTATTGACTGAGGCATAGCTGTGGGTGTTACCATGCTAACGCGTGACTTGACCGTGAATGCCGAGCTCATGTACCTAGGGCTTCTACCAGAGACTTTACAGTTTGGTTGTGAAATATTCTTCCAAAAGCCTGCATCCAGGATTCCACCTAGTTATTTCAGATTCACCTCCATTAACCAGGAAAACCAGTGGAAGATTTCTTGACTATTTCACCATGTTGCCAAATCAATAATGGAGTAGCAAAAAATATTTTCTGGAATACTGTTTTGTAATTCCCTCACTGGGGTGCGCTGTGTAGCTGGAAATTCTCTTTCTAGTAATTTTTGCGCTCCAGCCTGGCTATCTCATAATACACATGCACTCCTTATAAATGCCGATCCTTTAGTGTTGCAGACAAAACATTGAAATATACATTTGGGCTTCTTCATTCTTTTCTTTTGAGAATCTGATGCACTAAGAGCTCCTCTGTTACTCTGAGTCCCATCACTGGAAGAGTGGTTCATAGACCCAATGAAGACATTGGAGAGACTGTTGTTGAAAAAATTAACACAGTCTTTATACACTGGAAATTCAAACTGTGTCAAGTTGGCATAGCAGAGATTTTGCTGTGCCAACGACCAGTGATTTTTAACTTTTCTTGGCTGCTGAAATAAGGCAGCTATGAACTATGACAAATGTAGATTTTTTCAAAGCAATACAGAATACTAAAACAGAGGAACCTTAATATCAAGTACAGTCTTTCTTAGCCATTCCAAAAAGAGGCAAAGCAATTATTAATATTTTCTTTTTTTAAAGTAATTACTAATATTATGTTGTGCACTTCATACTGTCACTTTTTAAATACTGCAGAAAAGAGATTTAGAGTTGACAAAAAAAAAAAATATGTGCTTTGATACATACAGGTAGAAATCATAGCTCAAGACCTGAATCCACTGTCACCTCTTTATTCGCCCCCTTGCAGCTATCCTCAGGTACCAAGTATTTTTGATTTTTAAATAAAGCTAGTAATAAAAAGGAGGTGTCCTATAAATTTAAAGTTCAGTTGACCCGCCTTATACTAAAGATAGCCTTATTAAAAAGATTTGCTGTGAAGCAAAAGTATATTTTTTGGCAGAGAGATAAATAGAATTTTTTTCTTTTAGTTCATGATTCTTATTTTAATACTTTTTATTTCACATCTTTTTTTTAAAAAATTGAGAAGTGGAAATTTGTTGGTACAGTTTATCATTCTTCACTTTTTAAAGGAATAAATATATTGCTTGCTGAAATTCTGATTCTTATATCTATCTTAGTTGATATTTTAAATCATCTTTCCCAATGTAAAATATTAAAAACATTTATTAAAATATTTTATTTAAATATTAATTTAAAAGTAATTTAAGTTTCTGTGCCAAAGTTGAAAATAACATCATCAGCACATCCTTTCCCCAAATATTAATGCATTTTTATGAGATTCTTGAATCAAATAAAATCTAGCTGACTTTCATGTCTTCATTGAAACAAGTGTCTGCCTCTACAAGAAAAACACATGTAAATATTTTGAAGTATTAATACTGCTGGATCATCATTGAAAAAGGTGGCATTCACCTAGAGATTTCTATCTTGATTTCTTAAGTATTGATACATTTCTAAATGTGCTCTACTGTCTGTTTTAAAATTTGTTTCATAAAATACTTAGGTTGATTTCTATTTTATTCTGAAGAACAGTAAGTTTCCTTCCGTTGACCAATAGAACATTTTAAAATTTTACTCCATAATCAAATTTCTTTTCTAGTTTTCAGTGACATATTTTTTAAAACCACCTTATTATGAGAAACTGCATTAAAAATTAAAATTTAGTGCAAATAAATTTCCATCTGATAACTCTACATGATAATTAACTGTAATAAAAAATTTATCAAATTAGAAAAGAACAAGATGTATTTTTTCTATATTTATATAATCTTTACCACTTAATTGAACACATTGTATATTGGACATGACATAATAATACATCCTTGATACATTTTATTTTGGAATGATGCTAACTCTGTCTCTTGCCAATTCTAATACCAGGTTCCAAGTAATAACTCTATAATACAAAGAAAACTGAATATCTATTCTAGGGCTAGGCTATGAACTTCACAACTTATTTGGGTACCTATTGTCACTGAGTTTCCCTGAAAATAATCTGTTCCTGGTGCCCAGTGATAATTCAGTTGGGACCTGAATGACTAAAAGGAAGGGGAAAGTGTAGGGAAATGCTAAGAATCAGCAAGATGACTAAAAGGAAAGAGTTTGACCCTTGGAAGAAAAAGAGACTTGATTTCATCAAGTTTTACTGGCCAAGAAGTCCACTCATCTTTCTATTTTGGGAGAGATGTGAGGGCATTCTGAGAAGACTATGCATCTACTGGGAAGAACCATATTTTGGGGTTAGGAATGGGGAGCAGAAAGGCTAAATGAAGAGGAAAATCATAACAAATTTGACTGAAGCAGAGAAAAAAGCAAATTTCCAAATGTGCTGATCCTTGAAAATAATAGTCTTTCCCAAACTATTGAAGTTACCAGCAAGTAATCAGGAAGACCAGGAGATATTTTTTGACTACAAATTAATTGTATAATGGCTCTGTTGAAGTTCTGTGGCTTCCAAACCAGGAATTAAACATTATTTTTAAGAAAAAAATAAAAATATTTCCTATGCTAGTCTCTCAGCAAAATGTACATGTTTTGGAGACTTCCAAGTTATTATATGAGTTCACATTTAGTAACAGCTTATTAATAACCCTCAAGCTGTCAAAATTGCTATAGTTACCATTTACAATTTTATACTGTGAAAAAAAAATACAGATCAGTGAAAGCATAAAGATAAATCAGAGTTTCCTTTGAAGAGGGTCTGAGGCCTGGGAGATTCTCTACTGTTTATTGAAAAATGAGGCATGTATAAAATAGTTGGCTAAATTTCACTGATCTTCTCAATGTGAACAAATATACTATGTATATTGTGTGTATTTCTAGAATTCAATGGCAGCTGCTGGTGGTGTTGTAATTAGAAATCTATATAGAATATAGATGTTTTAGAAGGATGGTGCCAATTCCAAAAGATTTGTGTGGGCTACAAGTGCTTGTACTTACTTTTTTCTGCACTTACAACTGATTTGGTTTTAAAATTGTGTGCGCGTATCTGTTCCTTTTCTGTTGTTGCAGCTTGTACTATTAAAATAATAGAGAATGTTAAATTATTTTGATGTGAATTGCAAATGATTTTCATAAACTATAACATTTTTATCAGTATTGTTTTGCTTTACTTGTATAAATGTGTTTTATTTTAGCATTTTAATATATACTTGCCTGTTTCTCAGTTGTCTAAATTATGTTTTAGGTGGTGTTTGTGAAGTCAGTTACTTTTTGAAAAAATATTAAAAAAAGAAACCATGGTATGACTTAAGATTATTCCCCTTAATGTTTAGAATATTGTCGTAATTTTGTTTTCTACGATGAAGGCTTATGATATTAATTAAATTCTGAATGACATACACAATCAAGTTAATGGGTTACAAAGTAGACATTGGATAGTAGATTATAATGAAAATATAAATCAACCACATATCAACCAGAGATGCTGTTCCCAAAGACATATAAAAACAACTTTTAAGATGCAAATAAATACTTTTAAAAAATGAATGTAGGGAATATACTTTTTGTTTCTAGGCATAAAAATTGTAGATATACTTTCCTTTATGGATATAGGCATCACACAGATAAATTATGCCGCCTGTGTGTGTGTGTCTGTCTCTAATGTGTATAGAAACATGCACATATATTTATAGATACACTTTACTTTTGAGTCCATCGACATGAGTGTTTGTGTGTCTGTTTATATGTATGTGTATAAGCATTTCTGTATAATTTCTCTGAGAAATAATTATTACCAGTCACTTTTTTACTATGATACTAAAACAAATTAACATTTCCTGAATACAGATTAGTCATAACCTAAAAGCAGACTAGAAGGCTACTGTTTTATATATAAAAAAGAAAAACAATACAAATTTTAAAGTATATCTTCTTTGTGTCTACTGGCATATAGAGATTATGCATACATAACACATAAACATCTATGTAGATACATATATACATGGGCTATTATATAAATAACATTGATCTTAAAATGTAAAACATTTTTTTCTCACACTCTGCTCTTTAATGTCTTCTAAAATAGTCCAAATGAGAATGTAAAATTGAGTTTAAAATGAGATGCTTGTAAAAATGACACAGATAATTTTGTCTCAAAATTAAGAATATTTTAAATCCCTGTCTTTCTTGCTTTTCTCTTACTGAGATAAAATACTCAACACTCACAGGTTAAGGGAGGAAAAGTTTATTTAGCTCACACTTTGTAGAAGTCTTAGTCCATTAATGGTTGGCTCTAAGGTAGGGTGGCATGGCAGGCAGGCATTGCAGAGAAGAGATGGTGCATGATGAATGAAAGGTAGCAAAGAAAACAAGGGACAACCACAGCACTTTCTATCCCTTATATCTTATCTGAGCTACTTAGAGGGGATAGCATTCCCATCCTTAGTCTTAGTACCCTTGATCCTAGCACTGCACCATGGATCAATCCCAAGGTCACACATGTTAGATCCAGCCACCTCTGAAAAATTCCCACCTATGACTGCATGAAGCTTTGGAGGGACATCTAGGTACAAGCCTTGCCAGGGCCCAAAAAATCTTTCAAGGCATTCAAATCCAGCTGATGCAATAAAAGTAAATTTGATAGGGCAATAAAAGTATCTATTGCCCTATCACCAACTGACCTTATATAAATCACCTGAGTTTCCCATAGCTCACATCCTCCTTCTTTAAATACAAGGATAAGTAACTCAAACTAAAATGTTTGTTTCTATTATTTTCAACATTCCTAATACATGATAAATGCTTGCCCACATGACAGTCATCTACAGAAAAATCTAGAACTTTGCTCTATTCATGTTAGGTATTTCTTAAGCCATTAACTATCAGAAAAACTTTCACAATTAACTATCTGAAAAACCATGAAATGTATTCTTTCAGGTAACATCCACATGACCTTAACTTTTCCCATCAGGATCTGTCTCCTAATAGCATATTTAGCTATGAACTCATGGCTAAATTAGTTTACTGATGAACGTAGCACACTCATCACTTTCCAAAAGTTCTATCTCTGAACACATGACATTTTTGAGGTAATTGTAGATCTAAACTATAACAAGAACTATAGTATACTCTAGGATTATAAAAGTTCACTATTGTAAAGTATAATAATAGTTATACCATTAGCATATTAAAGACATAATATGAACTGTGTAAAAGATACAATAAGAACATTAGAAAAAATTATACCAATTACTAACAATTTTTTAAACCAATAAGTAAAAATAGAAGAAAAATTTCTTCAGGTAGAAAGAGAAAACCTATCAGAAACCTGTAGCAAAGATTATACTAATAACAAAACATGAGAAGAATTCCCATTAAATGATGAGCAGAGGAGGTATGCCATGTTGTATACATTATTCCTAAAATGAGTAAGACATTTTGAAATTTAAATAGTGTCACTTTTGTGATATTGCAACAATGTCTTTATTTGGCACAAATGTTTATACTTAGACTGTTCTAATCCAACCAGAGCATAAGACCACTTTAGTGTACAGAAATTCAGTATAATAACTATCCTGCTAGATACAACTTAAACTCAAAACAGTAAAGTAGGTAAAATACTTCAGAGAAACAAATCTACCTGCAGGTTAATCTACCTATAAAATCTTAGGCGTTCTAGAAATAATGTTAAATTTGATGATATGAAAAAACAAACAAGTAGTTGTTTACCATGTGACTGGTTAAGAAATTTCTTGTCACTAATAACATTATAAAATCTGCTAGATTAGTGAGAAAGTTTAAAATATAAATATAACAATGTTTTAAATTGTGAAATACAAGTAAATCATGCCCTTAATTAGAAAAAAAAACACAGCACAGGTAAGTATTGGTGAAGGTAATATTTTCAAGTACTTTCCAAAGAGTGTTCCAAAAAACAAAATTTTAATAGACTATTAGGAGCTGATAAAAAAAGATTAAAACATCCTGGCACTAGGAATAGCACATCTGCAGATACAAAAAATACAGAGTGTTCAGAAATTACTACTAGCTTAATTTGACTAAAGCTGCTTGGGAAGGTTAGTGGGATAACATACGTGTACTGCTTAGCACAGAACCTGGCCCATGAGAGTGTTCTTCCAATGCTCACTCTCTAGAAGGAACGATAGAGTAATGTTCGATGTTGAGATTTAATGTTTAGATTTTTTCAGTGAGGGAAACCTCCTTTTCTAGCTCTTCTTTTTTTTGTATAAACTAAAACAGTTGTTTTTTTTTAAAACAATGTTTCCATTTATTTCAGTTATTGTAAGTCCTCTATGCAGTTAAGAAAAGAATATTAACATTAAGGGAAATACAAGCAACCACTTGAATTTCTTTCCTTTCTATTGTTATGAGAGCATTAAAAATATAATGATATATCTTCTTAAAATATTTGAATGTACAGTACAGTATCACTAAAGTTAGCACAATATTGTACAGGAGATCTCAAGAACTTGCTTATCGGGAGCACTGAGACTTTATATCCATTGAATAGCAACTCCTCACTTCTCCCTAATATTTGTACCAAGCAATTATCATTCTAATCTATGTTTCTGAGTTTATATACTTTATATAAGATCATATAGTATTCATCTTCCTCTGATTATTCTATTTAATTTAGCATAATATCCTCAGTTATATATCCTTTCTTTTAATAGCATCCCTCCATTATAATATCAATTTTGATATTCTGATGTATTATATCATATTATTTATTCATCAATTCATTGATGCACATTTTGGTCACTTCCACATCTTGACTACTGTAAATAATTTTAAAGGTGAATATTTAAATCCATGCTGCTAAATCACAGAAAGGAAGAAGATTTCCATGAATACCAAGTGAGATTGTATGTTCATAGTTTATTCAATGTGCTAAACACTACCAGGCATTGAATTACTCGACTAATTTTCAGAATATTAACTTAACATGTCTAGTTCAATTGAGGGATAAAAAACAAGGGCTATAAAAATAAACTATTTGATTTTGAACTCCAAATATACTTCCTAATATCATGAAAGTAGGTTGTTTTTTCCAGCAATATCTAGTGTCACTTTAACTTATCTGTAAATTACATTCAATGTCAAACATGAAACAAGTTTAAATAGGATTTTATCATCCAAACACAGTTTTCTTTCAAATAAAATTTAAGGAAATTTTAAAAAGCCTTTTGATAAATAGAAGAGAATGATAATTTTCCATTATGTATGATTGTTTTAGATAAAACACATTTAATGAATGTCTGTTGTTTGTCAGGAAATAGTTCTAGGTTTCAGGGGTTCTGCAACCAATGAAAGAAATAAAAAATCATTATTTCCCTGGACTTTATATTTTATTTGTGTATTTGTGTGTGTTTCACGAAGATACAAAGAAAAGATAAATTAGCATATATTTTAGAAAATAACTGCTATAGGAAAAATAAACAGGTAAAGTAAACATAAATTCAAAAAAGGAGAATGACTTTAGATAGGCACATACGAAAAATTTTACTTCTAGGCACTATCTGAGCAAATATTTGAAGGAGGTACAAAAAAAGTCATTAAAATATTTGGGAAAAGAATATAAATCGGGGTCAATTATAAAGGAGCAGCATGTACCATGAGGTGAAAAGAAAAAGGAGGAAGTGGAGAAGGCTGAAGAGGAGGCAGAGGAAAAGAAGGGGGAGAAAGAGAACGAATTTCACAATCACTCTCCTTCTGTTCAAATCTGTTAAAATGCTTTGAATGGAACTGTACTTGAAATGTGTCACACACTGTTACTAGGGTTTGTTCCACATTGCCAGTTCTCATATAAAGATCTCTACCTTTCTGCTGAATGGCAGTCAGCTGCAACATTCATCATATTTGTTGATCACAGCTCATATTAGAGAAACAGTGAGATCAAGAACTGGGCAAATGGTGAAGAAGTGACTCTGGGACATATTCTGAGGGAGCATAAATAAAAACAAGTGGTTGGATGAAGTGAGTGAGATGGGAAAGGTCTAGGATGCCACCTACATGTCTGGTGTTGGACAAAAATATCAATCACTGAGTTAGGGAGGAATACTGGAGATCCAGCCTGAGAGAAGCTCTGTTTTGGACAAACCAAGTTGAAATGACTTAAAATGCTGTATAGTCAATATGTCAAGCAGTGAATTATGGGCCTAGGGCTTCAAGAGATAGAAAAAAGTTAGAGTTTCGGTAAGAAAGAACATAAGCAAAATGCTCACTGAAAAGGCATTATTGAATGGACTATTTGCAGACCTCAGTGTTGTTAGGGAACTAACTAGATATTAGCAGGACCTTGAAATCAAAGAAAGTGCCCCTAACCCCTAGGCCACCAGTGGCACAAAATTAAAAAGACTTCACTGAGTTGGTAAGATCTGCAGCTATATGGAGAATGTTTGAAAGGCATTCTAGTCTTGGGACCTGAGAAATGTCAAATACACTTTCTCACAACTGCCCAAACAACATTCTAGAACTATGGCAGTTGACTACACAGGACACTAGCCTTTACTTGCCTGGGTCCTGGAAAATTTCCCCATAAACAATTTTAACCAAATTAATTGACTCAATTTAGCATCAAATTTCTAATACTAACTGTTAAATTATATAATCCTATTTGTTCTTAAATTGGTCATAAATCATTAAAATTAAAAGGGACCATTCAGATCACTTATCAAAGATGATTATCATATCTAGGAAATGCATGTATCTGAAACTACTACTGTAAAGAGAATACATGAAACCATAGAATAAATGCAATTATAAGTTCAGACATTCATTACATATTAAATTTATGTAGCTTATACATAAGCATTTTTCTTGGCAATATAGCATATACCTATGTATTAGTTTCATTCTTAGCTCTTTTTTGTTAAACTTGTAGTTTTAGAAGGATGTATTTGATTTGTTTAGTGCCAAAATCAGCCTGTGAAAGAGTCAGGACCAGGAAAAAGAAGGATTGATCATTTGCTATATATTTTACAATTGGGCAAGAAACACATGTAAGGTCATTTGTCCCACATGAAATCCATGTGAATTACACTGGAATACATTTCCTAGCATAACTTCAGGAATTTTATGTTCAGCATTGTGCTTATCTTTGGTTTTGATCCTCTATTTGCTCAATGGATAATCATATTATCTTCCAATGGACTAGAAAGCCACAGATATATTTACATCTAATTTACCCACTTCCTACAGCAAGTCTTCTGCTTACCATGCTGACATGTGAACCAAAAGTCATATGTGCATAGTTTAATAGAGAGGCAGAGTAGAACAACTGGCAGGTTAAGCTCAGGAAGATATCCAGGTCCAAATGGTTTGAAGAGATTAGAATCATAATTGGAAATCTCTCTTCCTTCCAACCACTTTGCTCTAGAGAGAAATCAAGATGGTCCCAAATGACTTCTCACTTTTTTTGAAAAAAAAATAGAATATCATATGCATTTGCAATTGACAACTTGGAAATGCTTTCAGTAAAGTAATGAGACATGGTATATATCACCATTTTTCTCAGCATTCTTCAGAGATGAGTCTAACATACTTCTGGCTCAGAAGCCCTGGCCAAGAGAATATAGCCACTGCTAACATCATCCATATGTGTAGACAGTATGCTAAAAATCCATTTTGTGAATAGTAAGTGCTTAAGGAAGCTTCATGGAATAGTGCTTAAGGTAAAATCGTCCTTTTTCAAGATTATACCCTTCTTATCCTATCAGAGGCTACTTAGATTAACTTATTTCAGTCTTCCTATCTTGTACCCGATGCTCAGTAAGGACATGTTAACATACAGAGGGACATGAGGGACATGTACAAGCCTGGGCAAAACATGTCTATAGAACCAGGCCAAGGACTCAATGTACATTCTCCTGCCTCATGCCAGCCTTGATTGATATGACAGTTGAGCCTTGGTAGAGAATGAACAAAGACTCAAAAAAGAAACGGAGAAGGCTTAGAAAGCCTTTAGCTAACTTTTTATTTTAAGATTATTAGAGAAAGTGTTTACTATTACTTGCCAAACATTTGGCAAATAAATAAAGTAGTAAGTTGACTCCTGTTTTCCAGAGGACTATATAACATAATCCAAATCTAAAGTGAATATTTAAATTGTTTATTAGCATCAAAGATTTTGCCACAATTCTCCAAAATATTCCCCTTTCCTTTGAACAAACTTATTTCACTGTTCTTATCACTTTCTGAAGCAGTTCTGGAAGTCTTTTTATCATAACTGTCTTTAGTTGCACTGTTATAGCTGCCTTGATGTCTTGAGTCGATTCAAAACTTTTATCTTTCATGGTCATTTTGACTTTAGGGAAAAGCCAGACATCACATAGTGCCAGACCCTAAGAATAAGACGGTTGAAGACACAATGTAATGCTTTTATTTGACGGAAACTGTCATAAATGTTTGAACTGATTCAAGACACTGAGGAACCACAAAAAGACATTCACAAAAGAGGACTACCAGAGCTTCCTTAGAAAGTGGCAAAAACAATGCATTAAATGTGTTCAAAGTGAGGGCAAGTATTTTGGTTAGTTAATGACAATGTGTGTTTTCTGTGATAATTATTTTAAAATATTTAAATATCCACAGTAAGTTTTATCAAACCTCATATGCATTGGATGAAAGTTCCTGCAAAGAGCAATGGACTTAACATTTCCTCAGTACCAGGAGTCTCAGTATCCACATCAGTTATAGTCCTGCTCTTTAGGATGAGTGATTGCTGAAGCAGAATATCATTTGTGAACAATACTATCAATAATCTAATAATTATTAATTATCTTAACAAAAATAAATTTCACTCTGAATAACCTCTCCATTAGATTTTTTAGCAGGAATATGGATCATACAGCAGATCATATTCTAGAATGTTAAAAATTAAATTAAATCTTCTTAATTTCCAAAATCAATGAAAAGACTGCAGCCATAACATAAAATTTCTTCTTCTTTTTAATTAAACTCTGAATTAATAATGGATTTCTAAAAGAATTTTTCAATTTCAGGTCAAAGCATGCCTGCCTAAGTGTGTTAGTTTCTTAGAGAGGCACAGTCATACAATAAGCAAATTCTTAACCTATTCCTTGTGCTTGCATCTCCATTTTTTACAGTGTCAGATGATAGCTGCTGTGATTACATAGGTTGAAACATGAGAAAATAGTGTGTTAGAAAATATATTTTTAGTCTCCATAAATATTGTGTTGACAGAAAAGTAAAAACAAGAAAGTAGACTGTGACCTGAACTGGAATCCAATAAACATGAGTTAAAATTCTAATTGTATGGCCAATTAGCTGTGAGATCATAGGCCAAATAACTGAATTTTACTTAATCATAGTTCTGTTTTCTGCTAGAAAAATACAGATGATAATTGCCTATAACCTACCTCACTGTTGCTTAAAAGATAAAATAGTGTAAAATCTGTATAAAAATTGTTATAGTTGTAAAGAACTCTACAATTTAGCTATTAGCTACTTTGCTAAAATATTAACAGTGTGTCTGCTCAAGCTGCTACCAACTCCATTCTTCAAGTTGCTCACTTAAATGGAACATTTGCAAGGTCCCGAGTTTGGTTCACAGTACCCAAAACAAACAAATGAATAAGTAAATAGATAAACAAATAAGCTGAACACTTGACTGTTCTCTTTCCTTTTTCCCCTTTAAGTGCCTTCAAAATGCTCACTTGATATAGTTCCAAATAAAAACCGTGTATGTTCAGAATCAGAATACTTAACACAAACGCCTTGCCACTTGGTTTAAGATATCAAACTCTTCCATCTGAATTATAGGCACAGGTTCTCAAAGAAACTTCTTGTTGTTCACTTTGTTTCCATCCCCTTAACCACTGAGTATTTTTGGCACAATATTTTGGCAGAGTATAAATCAATCATATGATGTTTGCCCAAAAATCTTCTACGACCTTTACTGACAATGAAGTTAAAATTTTTCTTCATATCTTCAAGGTCCTTTTTTATTTTCTTTAAGGATGTTCTATCGAAGAATCAGAACATAATTATAAATATACTTAAAACTATCTGAAAAATAATGAGCTATTCAGCTCTCTCTTCATCCTTCCACAGGGCTTGGACCAATCCTAATGCAATTCCCATCTACTAGTATTCACTTCTTTTTCTTTTCAACATGTGGCTTTAGGTCAGACTCTTTTAAATATCAGCCTTTCAATATAAGGTGTACTTACACCAAGTGGCATCCTCCAAAGCCTAGGGGAAGTAACCTTAATGAAGTCAAGGGAGAGGAGAGTATTGACTTCTGTTCTATGTTCAGAAGAGATCATTGTACAACTTTAGACCTCTATATCTATGTATGTGGAGTTCCCTTTGCCTGGATTGCAATTTCTCATTTGTCACTTGTCAAAATTTCATATAATACAGTATTTAAGGCTGATTTAGATGTATCCATCTTCCTAGACCCTTCACCAGACTATCTAATCAACCGTGATTACTCCTTTTCAACATTTTAAACTGTTGAATGTTTCTGCTAAGTATTGATAGTTACTTCCTTGAAGTTACATTTAGCAACCATAGCTCATTATGATCTTAATTTTCTTAGCAAGTAAGAAGTAAGTGCTTTGGATTTTTACAGAAGGATGACAGTTACACTTTCCTGCAGGGAAAAATGATCTTTACAAGAGTTCTTTTCCTACTTATCTTCTGCTGTCTCTTGCTTTGATGGAGAACTGCCTTAGGATATCAGATGTTACAGTCTAAACTACTGATCAAGAAGAGTATCTTGAACAGAATCATCTGGGAGAAATATATGGATTGATAAACTGCATGTGTGGAAGCCATTAGAAATTCACATTAAGTACATCTGGACCAGAATATAGGTGTTATGGTTTGCATCTAGATGCCCCCCAAAAGTCACATACAGTTTTAGATGAGGCTTTTTGTATGTAGCTAAATCAAGTGTGTGATTCATTTGTAGTGCAATTCTGGGATTAAAGGTGCTGAGATTAAGGGTTTGAGTGCTACACCTGCCCTAGGGAGGATAGCCTGCATACAATATAAGGGACAGAAAGAGGCTTGTTCTTTTCTCTCTCTTCTCATTTGTTGGTTTTGCTGCCTTTCATCGCCATAAACAGTTGCCTCTCTGCCATGTATCACCCTGCCTTGGAGCCAGTTTATTATGAGTGAAACCTCTACAAACTGTAACTTTGGGATTTAGGTGTTTTGTATCAGCAGTGAGAAAAGTAGCTCAGAGGTAGCACGAAATGTTCATCAAATTCTATAATAACTTATATCTAGGTTAATTTAATAATTTTGAAAATCAGATAGGAGCTAAAATAAAAATAAATAAAAAGGAAAGGAAAATATAAAAATGGCAACACTAACATAGCATAAGATAGGAGATACTCTAGACAACAAAATTTTCTAACATGACTTTGTTTTCTTTGATTTGCCACTGTATTCACTAAGAACTTTCAAAATTGAATTAAAACACTCCTAAGAAATGAACATGTGGGCCTAGAATTAGCGTGTTCTCCCCTTTATAAATTCTATTTCTCAGCATAACTTTGTAAACTGACATCAGAATAACATACCTCAGTCTTTGTGCTTGTTTGTTGTTTGTTCTAGAAGACACATCTATTATCATTATATAAACAAATTCAGATTTTTTGTACTTGCAAGTCTCTAAGATCTGAGAGCAACAAACAGAACGTTCTCACTAAGGTCATATTAGTAGCTAGAACATACTTGACTACATTTTACTTTTTAATAATGCAAAATAAGACATAGGAAAGGACTAGGGATCTTTATATAGGCCTAGAGTCTGACACTGTAATATAGGCATTGTATTATCAGCTGACAAAGGTGGCATTTCCATGATCCTATGTTGCAGGGACTGTACAACATACAAATATCATCTTATTTAATTATCTTACCAACCTTGCAAAAGGGATACAATATATGGAGAATATTTCTAAATATCTATACAACAGAAATGCTTTCTACACTCCTTAGAAAGACAGCCCCATTTTTATTAAAAATTCTTGATAAATAGAATGTATACAAAATAATTCAGCTGTAGTGGATATCTTTAAATCCAGGTCGATTTTTTTTTCCTTTTTGGTAGAAAAAGTGAATCAAGAATCTTCAAAATGAGTTACATACACTGCCTTGTTAACAATTATTTATTTTGATACAGGGTCTCACTAATTTACCATGTTATAGTCCTCCTGCCTCAGATTCTCAGAATACTGGGATTACAGACTTTGTACCATCATGTTTGGATTCTATGGTTTTTTAAGGATGAAAGATGCTTGCTAAGAATGTAAAACAGAAACAACCTAGATGCGTGATGATACCAGATTCAACAGTGTCTTCCCTGGTTTCTGTCTCTACAATTATTTCACACAGAAAGGAGTAAGACACCATTATTTTAGGTTGGATTTGTATGGTACCAAACATAGCCCAAACTGCCAGAGAATTACATTCTCAGTTTAGATTGAGGAAAAAAGATACAAGAAGGTTATGTAAATTACTTGGGATCACATAGGTAGTAAGTACTGATCAGAAATTTTTGGACTCCTATATAATTCCAAATAAATATTTCCTTCATCTTCCATGTTTTATGACCTTTATAAAAGATATTTTGCCTTACTGGGCATGGTAGTAAATGCCTGAAATCCTAGCATTCTGGAGGAAGATCAGGAGAATTTCTATGAGTTGAAGACCAGCCTGGGCTAATTAGCATGACCTACAAAGTGAGACCCCGTCTTAAAACATAAAAAGAAAAGAATAGACGAAAATGGAATAAAAAGAAAGAAAAGAAAGTAAAGAAATGAAATGAAAAGAAAGTAAAGATTTTTTGCCTTGATATTTGATGCAGAACACAAAAGCTACTACTTACGGACCATTTATGTGGAAGGCACTGAGTTCAATGTTGTCACATGCAGTGTTAACATGTTAACCCTTTAAGCTCTCCTTGTGTGTAAAAATGTAGCAATTTAAATAAATCATCTTTTAAATTTTTTATTTTAAAGAAAATAAAACAATCAAAACAATGATAAAGATTTTCAAAATAAGATTGTAGGAGAGTAACAATGGTTAGTACATTGTACAATGTCTTCAAAGTAGTTGCTCACATAAAAAAGATACAGGCATGAAAAATTGATCAAACAGTATAGGCACAAATCTTTATCTTTAATGAGCTAGTAGTAATTACCAGTACAACTATCTCAACTTTTTTCTTTTTGCCTTTCTTTTTTTCTCCTTTTCCCCATCTCAGTTTCTCTTTCCTTTTGAACAGTTTCTTCTCATTTCACAATATCTATTAATCATTTTTTTCAGGTCTTCAAAAACAAAACTATTTTTTCTCTAAAGTGTAGCAGAGAATGTGTGCCAATCTGTAAAACAGGATTGATTGTGGTGCCTTCTCCAAGTTAGGACAGCTCCACTAGAGAAAATGATCTCTTCAGTCCTTTTTAAAATACTCACTCATGGGACTCAGACAGGAGAACACCAAACTAAACCTTGTCTTCTGCTTTCCTTTCAAAGTCACTCACATTCAATGGAAGCAGTATTAGCATCTTAAAATCTGTTAGAAACAGAATGACAGAAAATAGGAATAAATTGCTGTCCCATCAGAGGAAAGAGAACACAAAAGAAAAGTTCTTTTCCAAAGCAGTAACTTTGCCTTGCAAGGTTTCATAAGAAGAAGCATACACACAAATACACTCAACAAATAAAAATTAAACTCAGGGAATTCTGAACATGTCGTATGATTAAGTGAGTGATTTAATTTGGGAAGTTAGACAAGTTTGATGATTATAATTTTGAAGTTAAATTGCTTAGTAAATGATAACATCAGAAATCACTTAAATGGAAGACAATTTTGACCTGTTGTATACCTCAAAGAAGAACTGAGTACAGTCAATAGTTATTGAGCACATATAGTGCTAGACTCTACCCAATTGCATTACAGCTATTACCTGCTTGTAATGTCACTGATAAAGTAGGTACTATTTTCAGATGATAAAACTGATGCCAGGATTTTGAAACATCACATAACTGCTAAGTCATATAGGTAAAAATTTTAAGCCAAATAGTGCAGTCCAGAGCACAATTAATCAATAGTCATCATGGCCTCACTTAGGTTCGAGTTTACTTCACAGAACATTAACCTTCCAAGAGGATTAAAGTCAGCCCTTGGAAAAGGGTGGAAATAGTTGGAAAACTACTGGCCAATATAGCAGTATTCAGTTTTTACCTCCAGCTTTGTCTAATGAAACATAATGTTGCAGGAACAAGGTAACTCAGAGTTCCTAAGCTTACATGATGAGCACTTACCACAGTGGGTCTCGCGTTTGTCCCTCTTAATTTTATTCTTATTTATTCTTATTCTTTGTCCAAGGCCAAACTCCCAGCAAAATATTTCTGACTGAGCCATGATGACATGATACTCCATTCAGTCACTGGGACTGAAGTGCCCATCACTTAGCTGCATGAGGGACCACCTCAGATAAAGCAAGCAGTTATTTCTTAGCCATCATTGTACATTGCATAGATCATTCCAGTCTTCTACCACCACATATCTGTGTTTCAAATCTGAAAGACCCACGTTGTGGTTTTTGTTGCACATCTACAATTATTAAGTTATTTGTTCTCCCCAAGTCTTGATTTCTTCAAGACTAAAACACTAATTTTTCCCAAGCTTACCTCACAGAATAATTTCAGGAGCCAAATGAAATTATGACTACTAGTATAGAAAAGAATAAAGTAGTCTTTATCAATGCATAAGCACTATTTTAAATGCTTTGTATCTTGCTGACTTTAATTTTCTCATTGACTCTATGACCTAGATACTGATATATTCTCATTTTGCAGAAGGAAAACCTGAAAAACAGAGAAATTCAGAAAACTTACCTACACTCATACTGCTCTGTGTAACAGACTATGAAACATAGATTTGAGCACACATTTTAACCACTTCTGGAATAGATATGAAAACACCTAGCAATCTACAAGGCAGTATTCAAACATAAGAGATTATAATTACTGTCAACCACTGCATTTAGTGCTAGAAAATGCTATAGTCAGAAGATTAAGGCAAAAGGAATCTGATTTAAGGTTTACATATTTGTTTATACAAGATTTTGGTTCTCAGGTTTTGCTCCAATAGTTGCTGGGAAGATATGCGTTCCGTTTTGGCTCAAATTTTTTCATGGGAGTCTTCTGGAAAGGATTTGGTTTATCAAAAATATTTTGATGTCTTCATCAGAAATTAATACTTTGTTTGGGTTCATTCACATTCATGGCTCATGAAATTTGTATAATTTACTACTGTTTCAAGACATCATTTTCACTTGGTTCTGGTTCCACAGTAAAATCTATGGAAAAAGAAAGTGTAGAAAACGGTGAGAGCAGCTGAACAGAAAAACACAAAGCCAAAAGTTCCAGGCAGAGAGCCAGAGAAAAGAGGAGAATCTTAGTCACTTCTCAAAGGACCGTGTTCTCAAGGAAGAGATGTTAATTAAAGTTCTTTATTTATTTACAGAACACACAGTGAACTAGCTTAGGAAAATTGGAGACCAGGATATGTTGGAATTCAATTAATATATGTATAGTACCTGTGGTATAGCTGTGTATCCCAGAAGAGCAAACTACAAATCTTAAAAAGAGTACGTCTTTTCCAGGAGGTACCACCATTAAAGTAACACTATGATGGTGTGTATAACACTCATCTCTTTCTCTTCTGCTTTCAAAGAATTCCACTTATCTATATGTTTCGCCCAAAATGAAATTATATTTTTAACAGAAATTTGAATGATCAAACCTTTATTTAGAGATTCACTTTTATCTAAAAGCTGTTCCTTAAGGAAAGATTCAAAGTGGTCACAGTGATTGCTCAGACAAAACTGTGGGACAAAATTTATTATAAGAGAAGATAGAATGACTTAGACACAGCAAAACTATGCAAGACACTCACTGGCCCTAACTAATTGTGAGCTTATGCAGGGATGCAAAATGACGGAAGGCTGGTGATTTTTCTTCAAAATACCAGAACAATCCTTTGAAATAAGACTATCTAAAAAAAATCTCATATTAAAACAAAGAAAAAATGGCATCTAATTAAAATTTTTGTAGTGTAGTAAACATAGCAGTGCTACAGAAACCCAGAAAAACAAAGGAAGATAAACAAATCTCAGAGTAGTAAGAGAGGGCCCCAGGAGGGCCTTGGAGCTAATCGGGGCCCTAAAGGAATGCTGGGTCTGGATTGATAGGTAAAGACTATTACCATATTGGAAAGCATAGAAAGGGAGGTTCCCTAGATTCATCAATACAATCAGTAGTAACTGAAATTCTCTTACGTGGCAAATCCTGTGGGTGGATGTGCATGAGTGATCCGTAGGTTTTGATGCAAGGATGTATGGAGTGTCTGTATAAATAGAAGGGACGTATCAGAGAACACTAAAAAGCAGAAAATTGAAATGAAGCCAGGTTTTGAAGGGATTTGAAAATAAGGTAATAGAAGAGAATGATTATAGACATGTAAACTAAGAAATACTATGATAAAATTGGCATTACAATATATAAATTAGACTGTGATGTGCAACCCAGAGGCATCCAGCCAGAAGAACATGGACACAGATCTCAGGTGAATTATTGAGAACCTGGTCTACTGTGTGGGCACAGCAATAGACTTACAAGTTTATTACTAGTCTCTTTGAGTAGTTGCAACAAAAAAGTTAGACTCTGTAGTTTATAAACAACAGAGTTTATCTCCTACAGTGGCAGTAGCTGGGAAGTCCAGGAATTTTTTCCTAATCCGTTTTAATTGAAGTATAGAAAGAAAAATAGAAGAAAAAGAAGGAAGAGGAGGAGGAAGAAGAGGAAGAGGAAAAGAGGAAGAAGAAACAGAAGAGGAAGAAGAGGAGGAGGAAGAGGAGGATGAGGAGGAACAAGAAGGAGAAATTACAACAAAATTTCTTTTTTTATTTAAAAGGAAAAACAAAACAGTAAAAGGGTACAAGTAATACAGAATTACAAAAAAAGGTAAGAAATCACTGGTTAACAGATTACATATTGTCATCTTAGAAATAGTTGTTCAAGTTACAGGATTAAAGCATACAAAGTGGACATTCAAACAGTGAGACTGCAAACAGTTGTGTTCAGTGATCCAACAAAAACTCAGTAATACGGTCATCTATCTTAACACACCTAAACACATTTGTGTTGTATCCTTTAGAGCACTTTTTTTTCCTCTCTTTTTTACAACAAAATTTATACATTTTGGGTTTTATTACTCCCATAGTTCTTATTACTTTTTTTTGGAAGAGAATAAAACCAAATACTACAAAAAAAAAAAAAAGCTGTCAGTCAAAACAAAGGATAGACATAGCACATGATGTAAAAACAGAGTACAAGGTTATTAACCATGGTTACCATAATGCCTCTTGCTTCCTCAAAAAGAATGGCCTATATCAGTAGGTATAATAAAGTTGAACAGAACAGTACAGAACAGGACCAATAAAACCTAAACATTGTAAACACTACAGGACTTCAAAAGAAGGTAATAGTCAAACCAGAATGGGCATCATAGTGAATCTTATTGCCTTCACAGTAGTTGTCTATACCCTCAAACTTGATAATATCAAATAGAATGGAACAGAGCCTAATCAGTCAAAACAAGATAGTGGGAGTAATACAGGGCTTCGAATCAAGTTAATAGGAAATCAAAGTGGGTTACTATAATATATCCTGCTAATTTTTTTATTTGTCCCCTTAATTAAAAAATCATAAAAATAACTAATTTTTTTTAATTAATAAGGGGGAGATTGAGATAAAAGAGGACATAACAACATAACAATACAGGTCAAAGCATGACAATTTAAGCAACCTAGTGCTTCACCACCAAATAAACTGACTTAGTAGTTACCATAGTGTCATTTTCCTTGAAATATTTAAATATAACTTTGTATACTATAGCATCAAACATATCAAGACAGTGTGAAACCATTCAAGTGGATGAAAGTATTACAGGGTATTTAGAACCAGTTAATGGAGAACGAACAATGGTTTCTATATTATCTCTTTGCCTATAAAAATTTTTGCTTATACTATCACATATAATAAAATCCAGGAAGATACAACATGATAAAACCAATGTAGACAGAAGAGCAACAGTTTGGTGGGGCTTCAAAACAAGATGATATTAAATCAGGCCTAGTTATTGTGATGTCTTGTTTTCTTCAAAGTAGCTATTCATTTCATCACAGGCAATGAGATTAAGCAGCCCAGAATAAAGCCATTCCAATTAATGAGTGAAAACTTTATAAGGCTTCAAGGCCACAAAATGGGGAATCATGATTACCACATACTTTTATATATTTGAATCATTTCTTACACTATGGAAACTATTCAGTATTCACACATGTGAGTTTGATTTATTTCACTTACAAGTATGGTCTCAAGCTGTGCCCATTTATTGATAAATATCTCAATGTGATCCTTCTTTATAGCTGAGTAGTACTCCATTGTATAAAAATACCACAACTTTTTTATCCATTCCTCAGTTGATGGACACTTGAGTTACAACAAAATTTCAAGACACGTCAAAGTCCAAGATTAAGGTGAAATAAGATTCAGAAGACTCAGTTTCCAGTAACATTTCATTTACTTCATAGGTAGATTTTGTTTTGTTTTGTTTTGCTTTGATTTTTTGTTTGCTTTTCAGTACTGGGAATTGAATCTGGGTCTTACCCAGAGCCTACTCTTTTTTATTTTATTTCCCTAAATTTGACATCCTGTTCTTGAAGCTGTAATCCTCCTGCTTCAGCCTCCTTGGAATTCTACACATGCAGCACCATGCTTGGCTTACAGGGTCTTCTTTTTGCATCCTTTACATAGTAGAAAGGCAATAATTTACTTCAAGCCCAATAATGGAACTAATATCATTCATGAGGGCTTCACCTTCATGACCTAACTGCTCCTAAAAGCCCCACTTCTTAACATGTGTATTGGGAATCAGGTTTTACCAAATGAATTTTAAGAGGAAAAAGACAGTCAACCCATATGATATTCTAAAGGTATAAGAGATAAATTGATCGATGAGTGATACTTCGGCTCTTCATGCCATAGCAATGGATGATGTACAGGTTTAGAGACAGGGGATCTGGTGAAAAATGGTGCTTGGGCATCTTGCAGGAAGTGGTGTGACAGTGAATCAAATAGTAAACACATAGTCTCTACTATACCTCTTTTAGGACAGTGTCGAGTGATTTCTCATCTTTTAAAATTTTCCCCTAACATTCCTAGTACTTTATTTGAGACGATGCAGAGAAAAAGGACTACTATCAAGCTACCAGATATCCATAGTTAGGGACAGGTCTGAGCTCGGAAGCTGTGGTTAAAAAAAATCTGGAAATTGAAAAGCACTCCTGCCTGGCATGTGACAGCTGGCTGTTTCCCCTGGAATACACGATTCTTTTACTGCCACAGTGCTTTCCTAAAGGGCTCCTTTCATCACAAGTGGCCTCACTAGGTTAACAGCCTTGCTGAGCAGATAAGAAAAATGAGGAACAATATCTGGTTGCCTTTAGGCATGCCAATCTCATTACACTTCTACCCTGAGGGAGACAACTATCTGTTATCATCCAAAAGCGAGATGTACTTTGAGATTACAGGGCCAATGTATATCCAGAGTAAAGCAGAAAAGCTTGTTTGAGCCAGATTTCATTTTTTAAGTGTATTACCCATTGCAAAAATATTACCCTTTTCTTCTAACATTTCTGCCTCTTTTACCTCTTTCTTTGCCTAGACTGTAAGACTGCAATATACTGTTGTGCCTTATTTCAAAACTAGTTTTGCTCCAAGAAGAAGGTTGATTGATGTTTGCATAGACAGCCTCACTAGAAAAAGTATCCCGGAAGTAGTGTCTGTGTAAACATGGGGATTATGCCGGATCCTCCCTGCAGCTCACTGGCAGTTTTTGCTTGTTTCTGTTTTTATTTTTTAATGTTTTTCAATTTTTTATTAGAATGCAGTAGATAATAATTTCATATATTGTGGAAAATTGCTGTACATACATAACCTATTTTGACTCTTTTTCCATACCGTTCACCACTTCTTCCCTATCTCTTCCTGTACTGTATCTTTTTTGGTTTTTTGTTTTGTTTTGTTTTTGGCTTTTTGAGACAGGATCTTACTATATAGGCCAGGCTGGCCTTGAACTCAGTACGTAGGCCAGACTAGTTCCAAACTCACAGCAATCCTCCTACCTTAGCCTCTAAGTGCTGGGATTACAGGAGTGCACCACCATACCTGGTTTGTGATTTATCTTTTGAACAGAACAATTTAAATTCAAACAGAATTGGAAAACTATGGCCTCTAAACTAAAGCTAATATTTATTAATCTGGTTGAATCTTATTAATCTGGTTAAATAGTGGAAAATTAAATCATGCTGATTTCAAATTTCTGGCTGATGTCTCTCAGGTGGGATTTGGAGTGCATAAACTTAAAGCAGCAGCATGATGAATTAGTATACTTTCATTTTACTGAAACTCACAGGTTCATTCTCCCTGTTAGAGACTCCACAGTGATGTTTCTATCTGCAGGAATAGAACAAACAGAGTCCACGCCAGAACCTACACTGATTATAATTCTGCTTAACGGCTCACCCATACCTAAAGCACAGGGCCCAGACCTGGCCATCTAAAGTGCCCTCCCCCAGACCTCGAGCTGAATCCTACCTCTCTGCATCTGTTCTCTGCACACAACTGTCTCTCCACTTTTTCCATTTCACCACATTCTTTTTGCTTCCTGGGAAATCTTTGCTTTTTCATTCCAAATATTTATATTTAATCCTTACTTTAAAATCCAGATGAATGAGGGAATGAATAGAGTCAGCACTTACAACCTCCCAAGTATTAAATATACATAAATAGCCAAATAGCTAGATAGAGATACCCAGACAATAAATATTCTCATTTAATCTTCCTAGTAACACAGCATTGATACTGTATTACCATAGCCAGTTGAGAAAAGAGGTAAATGAGGTTCATGACTTAAAATAACATTTCTTTGACATCATAGCAAGAAGTAAAAACTATTTTGTCCAAAGCTTGGAACCTTATTCTCTATAATACTATTTATTTGATTTTGATTAGCCTGTGCCCAGCATTAGCAAACTCAGCTCCTCCATTGCTTCTGATTTCACTTTCACTTTTCTCCAGCTGACCCTATTCCCTCCTACACCAACTCCTTGCTTACAGAAAGATCCTTGTTGTTTATTGTCTCCATAATTATTTCAGAGCCATGTTTATCTTACTGGTATGCCCTGTACCCAAACAAGTCTATTCTTATATTTCCTGAGTTTGTGTGGTTTCAGAAGCCGATTCAAGAGACACAACAAATTAAAACATATTATCTATATTTAAAAAGCTAATAGATCATGATATCAGCTTCATGAAGTACAATCACTTGGGTTTCTAGCAACATTTTATGAAATATTATAGATTCGGGGCTGGGGATTTAGCTCAGCGGCATAAGCGCCTGCCTTGTAAGCAGCCAGTCGTGAGTTCGATCCCTGGTACCGATAAAAACGAAAAAGACCAAAAAAAAAAAAAAAAAAAAAAAAAAAAAGAAAGAAATATTATAGATTCAAAAAAGAAGAGGCATCAGAATGCCTTCTAGAGAGTAAGGAGTCTCTACCCCCAACATCCTACATTGGTTGTACCTCTTTCTATCACTCAGTATAATGTTTGGGAAGTCTGTCCTTTTTGTTGTATAATTTGCAGACCAATCATTGTTGTTGTTGTTTTCCTTCTCTTTATTTACTTAGCTTTCCATTCTTAAAAATTTTGAAAACACTTCCAAAAGTTGTAAGAATAGTTACATAAGTAACATATTAAGAATAAGAAGCATCCCCGTGTAAAATAAAATAGCATTTATGGACCACTTCTTGCTGTACTTTTCATTTTGTATTTGTTATGTGATCACAGGCAGGGCCAAATATGTAAAATGGACAAGACATTAAAGAGATACAATCCATATTACATGATATATTTTTAGCAAATTCCTAGCAGCATGCTCAATACATAGTAGGGACTCAAACTTATTTTTATTTTAACCTTGAATAGATAGTTGTTCTTATCAGTTTGAAGAAAGGCTAACAAAAATCAATATCAACTATCATTTTAAAACAAGTAGGCAAAATGGATGTGTTATACAGAAAATGTGTCTTCAACTCCTAACATCTGGGTTTGATTTCTAGCTTCCTGTCTTCCTGCCTAAGGAACTCTGAGGATTAACTTTGTGAGCCTCTTTATCCTCATTTGTTTTGCATCTATACCTCATGGGATCACTGTGACAAAATAATATATACAGAGTACTTTTTAAAGTGCTCTAAATGAGTTTCACTTAAAATCCATGTGATTAATTATACCATAGAAAAGACTATGAACAAGCTATCAGTTTTCACATCACAATTTTTAGAAAGAAAAACATTAGAGCATCACTTTGGAGAAAAAGTGGAGACGTTTTAATCAGATCCTTGAAGCTACACATCATAGAGTATCTAGAGTAATCCAGTCACTGTTAAGCATTTGGCAAACTCATGCATTGACTCTCTAATTTTCAAAAGGATCAGGATTAGAACTGTGGACATTGAAGTTCACAGGAGAAAACAGAGGGTGGAAGGAGTTAAGCATGTTATCGAAGACTACTCAGCATGGGTAGGAAAAAAAGCACAGCTCAGGTCTGTCTGGCACCAGGCCCATGCTATTGGCATTGCCTTAGTAATGTGAAATAACAGATGCTGCCCCATGTTAAAATTATGAAGAGTTGTGATGAACAGATTGGCATAGGCTGTGAAGTAGTGGGACAGATGCTGAGACTGGAGAAGTATGTATGCAGTCTGAGAGGATTGGGACAAACAGAGAATGCGACTCTGAAAAACATCTGTCACTCTCAAAAGGTTGAACTATTCAGTTTAAATTGAATTCTCAGACCTCTGTAATGAGCAATGGTCAGAAACTTACTTAAATAAGCTTATTGAGACAACCAGGGATGCTGATGAAAGCTGCAATATATTTGGTTCCAGGAAGATCTCTTTTGTATAGTGTGATCTTCAGAGGCCTCATTAAAAATGATAAAAGAGACAAAGAGATTTTCAATCCTTGCCACTAAAATGGTCATAGAACTCCTGTATGGGGCAAAAAAGATATTTGCTTGAGAAATGTCATTTTTTCTTATTTAATAGTGTGGAGAACATGGCAACATCACTAAGTTGGCTAAAGTCAAACTTATTTTTTGATTTTTTAAAATTTTATTTTGAAGGTAGTAAAAATACAACAGAACAAAGCCAACCAAGGCAATGCAGTGAAACTGATACAGAACGCACAGCAGGATACCAGGATAACAGCAATTGGTACCCTCATATATCTCGTTATCTTTGCAATACTTGTCCAGTCAATTAGGTATACTGAAATCAAGTAAAAAAACAGAACATTATAAAACGATTTGTCATGATTTATGTCCGTGGCCCCCAGGCCTCATGCATTTGCATTATGCATTTGTGATTGGTTCATTGTCTAGAATTTGGATTGATGATGTCAGTGCTACACCCACATAGGGGTGAGCCAGCATACAATGTAATGGCAGGAAGAAGGGATGTCTCTCTTTTGCCAGTTTCTACCTTGCTGTTGCAGCCATCATGAACTGTGGCCCAGCCATGACCCCTGCCTTGGAGCCAACTGAGTATGGACTGAAACCTCCAAGGAAATAAACCTTTCCTTTCCCAACTTTGGTCATCAGGTGTTTTGTCTTAGTGACAAGTAAAAAGTAAATAAGACACCATTCAAAAGAGAATATTGAATAGAGTAAAACAATTAATCATAATGAAACAAAACAGTGAAAAACAATTTGCCTTCAAACAGAAGATGGAAGGAAAGCCCCCATATTTGCTATATTACATATGATCATCTTCCTAAGAGATGCTCAGACCTCTTTCCCCAGCTGCTAGGGGTGGGTGGGGGTGGAATGTTTGATAGACTCTTGGGAGCAGTCAACTGAGTCTCCTCCAGGCTCTGGCTGGAGGGAGGCGCTTAAACAAAGAGGGTGGGCAAATTACCTTCTTGTGCAGCCACCTAGGTTTCTCCATGGCCGGATCTCTAAGGTTAAATTTGAAGGAAGGAGAGAAATTAGCTAATCTCTTATATCATTGCTACTTTGTTAGAAATTCCTTCTTGACTGGCTGAGGATTTAGCTCAGTAGCATAAGCTCCTGCTTGGCAAGCAAGAGGTCATTAGTTCGATCCTTAATACAAAAAAAAAAAAAAAAGAGAAAAAGAAAAGGAATTCCTTCCTGATAGTATCCTCAAAATGAAGATTCTAATAAAAGATACAAAATGATAAGGATACTCCAATAAAATCTGTATGGTATCTTTCAAGCAAATATTTGTAGGAAGTCTTTTTCTTTTCTTTGTATGTATTCTGTCCTTTGAGATTTTTACTAATTTAAATATTTACTCATTGTTGATGCAAATAAATTATACTCAATGTAATCAATATTACATTTTTGATTAACATTCTTCTATGCACGTCTTTTTTTGTCTTTCATGCACACCCCAAACACACAAATATTCACAAACATACTCAATCTTTTTTTAAATAGAATCAAAAGTGTAACATTTTTTGATCTTCTTTGCAAATTTCCATGGACAGTTTTCCAAGTTTTTTATTTCATATTTAATAGTTACTTAGCATTTTTCAATATGGGAAAATGAAGTATATTAGTACTATTTTGGTCAATGTGTAACGATTTTTTTTGTCTCCTAAATTCTTCAGGTCCTTACTTGTAAAACAAGATGTTTGAAATAGGTGATAAGTGATTTTACTAACCCCAACAGTTTATGTTTCTTCCACTACATCCTACCTTGAATTTTTCCTTTCCATTTTGTGAGCCCATTTCCCTTCATTCAAGAATAATTAGATACTATTCTATGAAATAAGAAAAAAGAGATGGAGAGGGAGAAAAGGAAGAGGGAGGAAAAAGGAGCAAGAGAGGCAGGAAGGGAGGAGAAAGAAATTATTGTACTACATAAAGAAATCAAGAGAGATTTTATGGCAGTCTAGGAACAAACTTGCCTTTGAAGAACTGCAAGGAATTAACATCTGGTGTGACATGGAAAATGGTATTCCAAAGGAGGGAGCATCAGAGATATAGACATTGAAGCAGGAGAGAACTAGGTGAGACTAAATAAAAACTGCCTGAAGGGAAGAGACAATAGCAGGTTGGGATTATGTTATGGAGAAAATACTTAGATTGGAAGAATTGTGATGGTAGGAAGGAGAGAGGTAAGTGATAAACGACTTTCAGATTTTAAATAGGAGTAAGATAAGAGATGTTTTTCTTGGTCCCAGTCTCTTTACTCTTTCTGAGTGGTTGAGAAGGGGAGAGTTACCAGATGCAGCAAAGACCATTTAGGAGAGTGCTGGACTACAATGGTGCTAGCAGTACTGGCCTAGGCAGACAGCAGGAGGAGCACAGTCACTAAAACTCTTGAGTCCCACACTATCTATCTAGTTTTGAACTTCTTCTCTAGGTTTCAGTAACTACATGGTCTCAGTAAGTTATTTGATGAACTTTATAAATATTTGCATATAGGAAGTACTATATGTCATTTAATATAAGTATTATAGAGGTGGGATAGATTCAAGAGGCATTTCACAGAATTTCTGGGGCATTTAGAGAAAAAATATTTACTGTCACAAGATAAAGCACAGAATGACTCCAACTTTTCAGATTACTAAGTAGATGACAGAAAGAAAGGGAATAATGGTATACAGACTTGCACAGGAAAAGATTGTATCAGATTCATGCTAATTGAGCTATGAGGTAAACAAAGTAAATTCAGGAAAAACATGCATCTGGAGATTTAAAACAGAATGCTGGGTGCAGAAACCCAAGCAGAGGTATAGATCTAGGTAGGTAGATTTGTGTGTGTGTGTGTGTGTGTGTGCACACGCGTGCCTGCACTGTGGGGCTTGGGATGTGATAGGGAAAAAATCTCAATCTTATAAGATATACAATGTATGCATATATCCAATAAATATATTAAAAGTATCTAAAGTGTGTGTGATAGTAATATAATTAGTTCTGGGTAATGGCTTAAACATTTGACATACATTTGAAAACAGTCTATTATTACCTCCAAGAAAACACTAATGACACTGTGTTTCTGACACTCAACCAGCCAGTAACATAATTTCCAAATGATGATTTTCCAACAGAGCTGCATAAAACAATGACAAATGGTCTATTTAATGAGCCTCAAAGCAATTAAGACATAAGCACATCAGAGAATTCTATTGCATTTAATCATCAGAGATATTGTAAACAAAATTGTACTCTGATGATTAACTGAACTTGATAAATCAATTATAATTTAATTTCCAGAGCACATTTTGAAAGCTTTAAAACTCTGAAAGGACACACTTACTGGTTAGATCTTAAGGTCTGACAGAAGAAGACAAATATAATGGAAAATCTACTTAGCTATAATGTAGAAAAACTGTTGTACTCCAATTAATTTTAGGATTTTGGTCAAGTCATTGATTTCTCTGAACCTCAATTTCCTTGTCTGTGAATTTCACTAAAAAAATCTGTTATACCATAACAAAAGCAAGAAAATGCTTCAGATAAACATTATTTCATCATCTGCTGATTAGTTTTGCTTACACATGTGCAGTGATGAGACGAGATTGGTCATCAGTGTTTGTGGCAAAGCAAATGAGCTTGAATGTCAAGAGATCATGCTCACATTTCAAGATCATTCTGGTATCATTCTGCTGCATTCAGGATGGATATTCCAGTTTATCCAGAGAGCAATGTCATCTTCTCTCCACATCTTTGTTCTTTGTTTTTCTGGTCTTGAGATGATAGGACAATGATCACACTGCATTGATGAGAGTGATTTTTCATGACAAAGTTGAGACAATAGCCTTATAGTCTCAGAACAGAAAGATCAGACCAATTTTCCAGTGACAAATGCATATATATTCAAGCAAGAAGAAAAGGAAAGCACCACAAAAGTTCAATATTCTCATGTATAATTTGGTATAATGACCAGAGAGAAATGGATGCTTGAAATTCCATTATATTCTTCCCCTTCTGGAAGAATTTTCTAAATAGACCCATAATAATTTTATTTTAATAGTATGGAATGTAAAATGAGAGGAGTTACATGAGATTAGAAGTGTGACTGGATGATGCTCTCTACTAACTTGATGCAAACATTGCACAGAAAAAAAGTCTTATTTCACTTCTTTTAATAGTATTTAGATGGTCATAACCCAAGGCTCATCTCTGCGATTCTGCTGTCTTAGGTTTTAGTGATCCTGGAAGCCCAATCTTTAATATGTGTATTAGTTATAATTCTCTAAGGAATCGGAAAAGTAGGGATATGAAGTGGGATGGATGTATGTTGGGGGAGATATAGTATTATGAAGAATTGGCTCATGTGATTTTTGAAGTGACAGAAATCCTTAAATCTCACAACTACAAGCTGGAGGCCAAGGAAAAACATAGCAGTTCTGGCCCAAATCTGCAGATCTGGGAACTACAGAAGTTAATGGTGTCAAGTCCTTGTCAAATCCAGAGGCCAAAGAACCAAGATCCAACGTCCCAGAACAGAAAATGGATGGTCTAAATGAAGTGGAGAGCAAATACAAGCTTTCTCCACATCTTTGTTCTGGTTAGCTCACGCTGCACCATGAGCATGGTCTTTACTCAGTCTATGACTCCATTCAAATACTAATCTTTTCCAGAAATACCCTCACAGACACACTGAGAAAGAGTGTTACCAGATATTCCATCGTTCCTTTAGACAGATATTAATCATCATATTTGTTGTTAAACTATCTATTTCTTCTAGATTTTGAAAATTTACTCCCAAGAATTTGCACATAATATTTGCATATGTCTTAGGTTCAATTGCATGAGGAGATGCATGCATGAGGATATATGCATGCATCTCCCATTTCCTGATTTCAACTGCTTTTGTTCTTTCACTTACAGTTCTTTTACTTACAGTTTATATGTCATTGCCTTTTCAGATAATTTTAGAACAAAGTTTTACAATGTGTTTATTTCTAATTTTGTTAACTCAAAATTGGTTGATTTTTTTATGCTATTTACACTTAGTGGGATATTGTTTTATCTTCCAGTTAGTGCTATAAATACTAAATTCTTTTTTATTTTTATTCTGTAATGATGAAGATGCTAAAAGTATGCATTTTCTTCTGTGAGTTGTGTTACATGTTCTTCATTGGATGGCTTTGAAATATTTACATTTTTCTCTTTTCATAGGAAGTAGGTAATGCTAATCTTTATTTCTACCATATAAGTTAAGAAAGTGAGTGCTTATTTATTCCAAATGTTTATTGTTTCTAGTATTTTTGTTTTAGTTTGGAGAATACTTTTAAATCTTTACTTTTGAAAAAAATAAATGAGTTTTGAAGCCAACTGAAGAACTTCTTGAAATGTAAACCTACATACTATACTGGAAGAGTTAGATAAGTAATTTGTTTGAGCCAATTATTTCTATAAATAGTATTATATAAGGCAGTTTAAAAAGACGAAGTCCTTAACTAAGAGTTTTACTTTGCAACTCAAGGAAAGCAAAATTACAATAAATAAATATAACACACATCATCTTAGAAAGTAACAAGCTGAGTGATACTAAAATATTTAAAAACTAGCACAGATGCAAAAATTCTAAATCTAAATTTGGAAAAATTTATTCTCTAAATTACATACTAAATGATAAAATAGTAGCAGTAACTTCTACTGGATCTTTCTTATAATTTCAAAATTGTTCATTTTAGAAGTTGATGGTGGTATCTTTTGATTGATTCAGATTCCAGATACATTACTGACTTTTTTGTGCCATTTTTGACAGATTTTAACAGAGAACCACATTAATATTTTTAGTGAGAACCACCATTTAAGGTGTACCCTCAAGAAATTTAAAAAACCTGGTTTTAACAGAGTTAGTATTATTGATGGTTTTGAATCCATGGTGAGTTTCTTCTAAACAATTGTATTCAAAATGTTTCTATTCTGTTAGCAGTTCCTGAGATTTTTGTGTATTAAATCAATCTACATTTCACTAGTTGAGGGAAATCATTCATCAGATCATGTTATATAATGAAGATTAATTATTATGGCATCATTTAAATAGTTACCTTAACTTCCTTAATTTTTTTTAATCATTCATTCATTGTGCTTTACTCATCACTGCAACAACTTTCAGGACTCAGTAAATTGGAAGAAATGCAAAATCCTTTCATATTAGTCATCTAACAATAATTTGTACTTTTTATAATATGTGAAGCATTCTAAGCAGCTCAGAATTACTACTTTTTTGTTGAAAAAAATGTATCATCAAGGTAAATGGCGTGAGCGCCTGCTGTCACCATAGCCACAGCTCCGACCCAGGTGAATCTTGCCAGAAGGACCAGAGAATGGCCCCTCACCTGGCTGCTGCCATGCCTGAGGTGAACTGCTCTGGAAGATCCAAAGATCAGAGGGAATGCCAGCGACACAGCAGAGTCCCAAGCAGGGTGTACAGGATGGTCAGGCTGCACTAGTGGCATTAAAAGGTCCGAAGCAACAATAACAATATGAGCCAACAGGTGGTAACTCAAGTAAATCAGCATTGTGCTTGAGGGCAAAGACACAGAATAGAAGCAAGCAGATGAGGCTGCTTCTTTTTTTTCTTGCTGTTTTGTTTTGTTTTGGTTGTTTTGTTTTATTCTTTCTTTTCTTCCTATTTTTTCTTTTTCTTTTCTCTTTTCTTTTTTCTCTGTTTTGTAAATGTTTGAGGAGGACTCCGGGCACAGAAAACTAATTTTTTCCTCCAAGCCCAGAGATAAACTTCAAGTAATCCCTTGCATGCTCTCCCATTCTGTCTTCTGCCCTCTCCTCTAGTTTCACAAGGCTTGTGTGATCATCCTTTGTCCTCCATTCTTGCTTTTATTTTCCAGTTACTTTTGTTTTATCCACTATCCTTTCTAAGTCTCCCCAATATAGGGTGAAACTCTACCAAGAGGCAACACTATAAATACAACCTCTCATTTTACAATCAGGTTCTATTGTATAACTGTAGATTTTGATCTTGTTTTAAATTTCAAAATTAGCTATCACCAGTTTGTTAGTTTCTAATCTGTGAATGGTGCTGTTGTTTTTTAGGTACTGGGGTCGAATTCACACCCTCACCTTTGCCAGACAGGTGCCTACACTATTGAGCTAAATCCCCGGGCCTTTGTTGCTATTCTAATTGTTCACTATACTACTTTAACTAAGATGTCATATCTTGTAATCAATTGTTCTCTCTTCTCAGATGCCCATCTTTGGATTGGATCTTCGAATTTTGGGGGTCTGAGTATTTTAATTCTTTATATGTTTTAGACAAGAGTCCCTTGTCTGAGAGAGAGTTCACTAAAATCTTTTCCCAGTTTGTGGGTTTTCTTTTCACTATGCTGGAGATTTCTTTTGACATGCAGAAACTTTTTAATAAGAAGTGGTCCCAGTTATTGATTCTGGGAAGTATTTCCTGTGCGGTTTGAGTCCTGTTCATGAATTCTCTACCTACTCCTATGTTCAAGGTTTCTGCACTTCTCAGATGAAGAAATGCAAATGGCAAATAAATACATGAAAAAATGTTCATCATCATTGGTCATTAGAGAAATGCAAATTAAAACCACACTGAGATACCATCTCACTCCTGAAAGAATGGCCAGGATCAAGAAAACCAACAACAACAAATGCTGGAGAGGCTGTGGGGGAAAAGGAACTCTCCTGCACTGTTGGTGGGAACGTAGACAGGTACAGCCTTTGTGGAGGTCTGTCTGGAGATTTCTCAAAAAGTTGGGATTGGAAATCCCATTTATTCCAGCTATTCCACTTCTAGGCATATTCCCAGAAGAACTGAAAGCATCATACCACAGTGATATATGTGCACCTGTGTTTATAGCAGCACAATTTGTAATCGCCAGATCTTGGAAACAACCCAAGTGTCCATCAACTGAGGAATGGATTAAAAAGTTGTGGTATTTCTATACAATGGAGTATTATTCAGCTAAAAAGAAGGATCACATTGAGATATTTATCAATAAATGGGCGCAGCTTGAGACCATACTCATAAGTGAAATAAATCAGTCTCGCATGTGTGAATACCAAATAGTTTCCCTAATGTAAGTAATGATTCAAATATATAAAAATATGTGGTATGATTCCCCATTATGTGGCCTTGAAGCCTTATAAAGTTTTCACTTATTAATTGGAAAGGCTTTATTCTGGGCTTCTTGATATGGAAATATTTGAAGCTATAGTATATGAAGTTTTATTCAAATATTTCAAGGAAAAAGACAGACACTATGGTAACTACTATTAAATCGGGTTATTTGGTGGTGAAGCACGAGGTTGCTGAAACAGTCATGCTTTGACCTCTATTGTTATATTGTTATGTCCTCTTTTATCTCAATCTCCCCCTTATTCTTTAAAAAAATTATGTAGTTATTTCTTATGTTTGTTTTAATTAAGGGAAAAAATTTTTAAAATTAGCAGGATATATAATAGTAACTTTTTTTGATTTCCACGATCTTGTTTTGACTGATTAGACTCTGTTCCATTCTGTATGATAGTATCAAATTTGAGGGTATAGGCAACTACTTTGAAGGCAATAAGACTCACTAAGATGCCCATTCTGGTTTGACTATTGTCTCCTTTGGAAGTCCTGTAATGTTTACAATGCCTAAGTTTTATTGGTCTTGTTCTCTACTGTTTTGTTCAACTTTATAATATCTAATGAGATAGACAATTCTTTTTAAGGAAACAAGAGACATCGTTGATAACCATTGTTGATACACTTGTACTCTGTTTTACATCATGTGCTATGTCTATCCTTGGTTTTGACTGACAGCTTTGTTTTGCCATATTTGACTTTATTATCTCCCCCCCAAAAAAGTAATAAGAACTAAGGAGTAATAAAACCCAAAATGTGTAAATTTTGTTGTAAAAAAGAAGGGAAAAATAAAGAGCTCTTAAGGATACAACAACAAGTGTGTTTAGGGGTGTTAAATAGCTGACCATATTAATGTTTTTGGTTGGATCATTGAACACAACTGTTTGCAGTCTCACTGTTTGAATGTCCACTTTGTATTCTTTGATACTGTGATTTGAGCAACTATTTCTAAGATGATAATATGTAATCTATTAACTGGTGATTTCTTACTGTTCTTTTTTCTTTTCTTTTCTTTTCTTTTTTTTTTTTTTTTTTTGTAGTTCTGTATTACATGTACCCTTACACTGCTTTGTTTTGTTTTGTGTTTTTCTCTTTTTCCTTTTAAATAAAATTTAAAAAAAAATAAAAATAAAAAAAATTGTTCTGCCTTCTGTAATAATACTGGGATGCCATGGGGTAATAGCATCACCACAGCCCAATATCAAAGAACTGGGGACTGAGCCAAATAGTTACCAACATCTCACTCTTCATTAACTGAGAAGGTAGGATCTTGGAACGGATACAAGCCAGGAACCTCCTACATACAGAAGATATCTCTGAGGAATAGATTTTTCCTAGACAAGACTGTCTAGTAACGTAGCTACCTATACTACAAAAACTTACAAGGATCAACACAAAAAAACAAATTAAGACCTTTTGAAGTAAAAAATAACAAGGACAAAAGCAAAATGCAACCTCAGACCTCCAGCCCACACAGAATAAATCCAGGGGACAATGCTATAGAGAAAAATAGAAGATGCACATCTGACATTTCTGAAATGATAGTAACCAAAGTAAAGAAACAAATCCATGAGCTATAAAGGAAGTCAGATGAAAAATAATCTGTCAGGAAAAAAAAAAGAAGAAAGAAACAAATGAATGTCAACATTTATAAAGGAATTTCTCAGCAAATCTAGAGCAGAGGTTGATTTTTTTAAAAATAGAAATTCCCCAAAAACTAAGATTAGAATTCCCACTAGAGCCAACTATTCCCTTCTTTGTATTTTCCCAGAAGTATGAAAAACCAGTGATCTATGTATGCCTATATTTATAGCAGCACAATTTATAACAACCCAAATGTCCATCAACTGAGAAACAACCCAAATGTCCATCAACTGAGAAATGGATAAAAATATGTGGTATTTTTATAGAGTGGAGATTTACTCAGCTATGAAGAAAGACAATGTCAAGGCTTTTATATGTAAATGGATGCATACTCATACATGAAATAAATCAGCCTCACGTGTAAAAACATCAGATTGTCTCATTTGTATAAGAAACTGAAAGAAGAAATAAGATCCAAAATACGCAATACATATTGTGAAAGGGGAAGAAACTGCTCAAAAGGAAAGAAATTGGAATGGTGGAAAGGAGACAAGAAGGAAGTGAAAATAATATGTATACACATATAAGATACCTAACACAATTATACTGCTAATTTCTATTAGTTAATTAAAAAAATTTGTGCTTATAGTATTTGATCAATTTTTCAAACCTATATCTTGGAGTTTGAGCAACTACTTTGAAGATAATGATATGCAATTTAGTAATTACTATTAATTCCTTATTATCTTGAAATTCTCTTTTGTCTTCTTTAAAATTAAAACTAATAAATAGCATATCATGTGTCTTCATGTACAGAATTTCTTTTTTGTTTCATAAATATTGTTTTTCGTTATGCATTCAACCATTTTAAACATATTGAATTATCAACTTTACTCCTGATATGTCTCTTCCTCTCTTTAAGTGAATGAAAATGCTGACAGCGCGGCAAAATATCACTTAGAAAAAACAAATTTAGCTAAAAGTTTGTTTTTCAAATTTTTAATGACTTCCATCGTATGACTTCACTTTAAGTGAATATCAAAGGACTGGTATAATTTCCAAATGACATTTACAGTGCATGCTCAAGGAGTTGCCAATTTGGCTTTCATAAATTATTCTAATTTCCAGTTTCCACATGTTCTGAATATTATTGAATTTCTTTTTATAATTATGTGTTGATTAGTTGATATGAAGTTTATGAGCAAACATAATTAAAATGATTTACCTAATCATTGCATCATTCAGAGAAACTTTTATCTGAAGATAATGCCAACAAACAAATGGACATTATTATGGTGGTTCTGTTGGTGCCAAGTATTCATTTTTACGTACATTGTTTGTCTAGGAATACTCAATTTTCCAAAGGCATTTATTGAGAAGTATGTCTTCTCTTCAGTGCTCCCTATTTGAATGGGTTCTACTTCACATATGCTATAACAGTTAATATACTTGTTTATATTTTTGTGAGAAAGTTTTTGATTTGATGCCATCTAATTGTCTAATTTTGTTTTTATTGCCCTGATATTTGGCAACATATTAAAAATTTCTAGGTCATATAAATATTAAAGAGTTTCTCTTTTACAGATTGTATAGTAGTTTCACCATTTCTTATCTTATACTTAATCTTCAAATGACTTTGAATTGATGTGTGGAGGGTATAAAATAGTTGTCTACTTTCATTCTTTTGTATACGGATAGTCAATTTTCCCAGTATAATTCATTGAATAGTCTTTTCTTTCCTAATTGTGTATTTCTGATACCTTAAAAAAGTGCTGAAAATAAACAAGACATGAGTGTTTGGGTAAGTTCATAGACTATACTCCACTGCGATGCCAAGAAAGAGTCTGCTTGTTTACACCTTCTAGAAGTCAGCTGGATTCTTTGGGTTGTGTTTCTCTCTTCTATCTTCTGAACTAGGAGGTTCACATCTTTAAATCTCTCTCTGACCTTGTCTCTCTCTTAAAAGGGCTTTTATGGTTACAGGAAGCCTGACCCAAACTCAGAGATTTTGTTATAATGGAAGATGGAATAAACTGTGGGGAATAATGAAATGATAATCATGCTTGAAAAGAACACTTTCATAACTGCTTAGGCCTTGCACCCTCAGGAAATCATTAAGAATAAGGGAAAGATGAATAGGGACTGAACCAACAAAGCAGTAATAAGATTGAAGGGGAGTAGTTCAAGACATACTTAAAACTTGGTGACTAATTAGTTTAGAATGATAAATAAGATAAAGTATTCCTATTAATCATTTAAATGATTAGTCTCATGTTGAAAACAAAAAATGTGATTAGAAGGACGACTACTTACATGAATCAGTAGACAGTATAGTTATCTGGCAATGTTTTGTTTGAGGGATGATAGCGGATTTTATTGGAGAAAAATGTCATGGTTGGTAAGAAATTAGAGAGCTTTAAAATCTCAGGGGAGTTTCAAACAGTCTGTTGTAAAGATTGCTGCTTTTGGTGGACCCAAAATAAGAGTTTTAATCAAGCTCCTAAGAATAAAGTGAAGGTAACAGGAAAGATGAAATGAATAAAAACCATCTACTAGTTACTGTGTAGTGGCTAATGTCAAAATTACATATAATTTCTAAAATCTTAATGAATGCTAAACTTTTATTTAGTATGGTGCCAGCTATTATAAGTTTACATTTAATCTTTATATGTACCTGGCATGGTATTATTCCTACATTAAATATGAATATAATTTATTCAAAGACACAGTATAGTAGATAAAGCAGGATTTTTTTAAAAAGACCTTTAGGACTCCATAACTATTCTTTTATAAGGCAAGACCCACCTTCCTTTGCACACAAGATGTTAAGTATAAGCAATGGGGCAAGTAATACAGCACACAAAAGATACAGTAAAGAAATTCAGAGTTTATATCCCAACAGGCATTTGCTAGTCATGTGACACTAAACCGCCTTTACTTTCTCTGTGTCTGATTGACTTACTATATAAATTAGATATATGTTTCCCAATTACTAAACAATGAAACATGACAAATTTCCCAACTTTTTATGATTTTTCTTTTTACTATTCTTCTCTGTATGTGGATAGAGTTCAAATTCCTATTTTTACTGTTCTACATTTCGTATATCTATCACTTGGTAGATGGTGATCACCAAGGTTGAAGTATGATTGGGTTTGCAAAATATCAGACTGTAGGATGTCTAAAGTTTCTTTCAAATCATGAAGTCTGCTTATGTGCTGCAATTGACTGTTCAATATTTTTCAAATTATAAGTGTATTCAACTTTGAAAGAGAAAATCTACTTACTGAGACTATTTTAAAGGTATGTTTAATTTTGACAAAGGAGAAATTTCACTAAAAGAAGTAAAAAATAGATTTTTCTCTCTGTGGGTGAGATTAAAACATGCTAAAGTGAATTAATGACAATAGAATGTAAATGATATAGACCATCCCAAAACTTTGGGATAACTTTATACTCTGGAATGAGTTATAAATAGTAGATTAAAAGGAAGAAATTCTCCTGGAGTGAACCCAGACAGAACTACTTGACATTCACAGAGCTCTTTTTTCCTGAATCTCTCCAAAAATGAATTTCTTACTTTACTGAGACATTTAATTTAACTTAAAAACAGTTGTTAAAGACATGGAAGTAGCAGGTGGACTTTTAAAGGTAAACACTGAAGTACAGAAAACTATTATGTGGCAGAATCATACTCTGACAAGCCAAAAAGCAATATCTTCCTTCAGTGGAAATGTATGACAGCAGTTGGGGCTGTTAAAATGATTAAAGCACAGTCCTCTAATTGGGAAAATTCCTCTCTCACACAGTCCATCAGACACTCACTTGGCTGTACTTAATGGAAGATGCTAATAGAAAGCCACAAAGGTGTCACTAGGGTGAAATTCCATTTAAAGTTGCCCCGAATAGACACTGTGAGATTTCTAAAGGGAGGCATAACCATCAGCTTGGAAGCAGGCAGGATTATACTGCAGAACTTAACAACACAGGAGAGAGTTTTACAACCTAGTAACTCAGGGATGGGCCTGTGTGGGTAAGTGGTTTTCCTTGACGCTTGCAGATGAATTTTGCATCCCGTTCCAGTGCCTCCCGAGCCCTGCCTGGTCTCTGGTGAAAGAATGTAGAATGTAGAAGCAATGTGCACTTCTATTCGATTGAGTTTATTCAACTAAATAAAAAGGAATAGAGAGAGAAATAAAAGTCTTATATAATAGCATGAAAATTGGAATAAAAAGCAGAACAACTCTATTTGTGTTGGCCTCTTACAATGTTTTCTACCTAGTCATCAATGAGGGAATTGAGTTATCTTTTGCCAAAATCAGGTACTAAAGTTAAATTCTTTGATTTATTAATGTTTTTTTACGTAAGACAGAGGGATTGATTTAGAAAGAATAGGAGTAAACACGGAATTTGGCAGTGTCTTTTAATTTCTTAGAAAAACTAATTATGGTAACTGTAGCACACTAATAATTGACCAATTGGAATACACTTTCCTATTTTTATTCTATCAGTTTTCCATCACTATTTATTATCTCAGTCATTCCAAAATCTTCTTATGGGCTTTTCTGGTTCAATAGTTTCCATTTTTTCACACCACACTCAGAGAAATACTCTTCAAAATACAAATCTGTTCATATTACTCCTTTGTTTACAGATCATAAATTGTTTTCTGTGGTCCTAAAAATAAAAGTCAAACTCCTCAGTACATTTCACAATGGATTTGATGATAACAGACTCAGAAGAGTCTGCCTAAGAGTGACAAGTCTGAGGAGCAAGAGCCAAGAACTGTTGGCTATGTATATCTGAGTAAGTCCTCGAGATACAGAACAGGAGCCATGATAAAAGGGAGGTACAGAAAAGCTAGTAGAAATACCTAGCATCACATTTGAACTTTTTTGAACAAAAGCCTGAGACCCAGAAACAAACTAGAAAAGTCTGAAGCAAGGCACAGTAAAGGTCACAGGGAATGGGTAGTGGAAAAACTTCGGGAGGAAGGTGTAGGCAGAGTTCCTGATAAACAGATTACCTCTAGCACCTGGGATGGAACAAGAGAGGTGATGCAAAGCAGTTAGTAAGGTTCAAGAGCTGCATCCCTTCGATACTTGCACATATCTATACTGTGCTCCACCACATGGACATAACCTGTGGCCACTGTACAATACTCCATGCTTATTCACCTGACTTGGACCAAGCTGTCCAGCTCCGGAATGAACACTCTCTTGTGCCTGATAAACACTGACTCATTGTTCAAAATGTGGTATGTTTTTTTCTAAAACTGAATAGACTCCCTTAGGCCTGAAACAGTTAATTTTAACTTCTCTGTGTCATTCAGGGACCTTGTACAGACCTGAATGGTATCATATATTACATAGCATTGTTATTATTTGATGTGATTGTCTCTATATTAGAATACCAGTTTCAGGAGGATAGATTCAATGTATCAAATGTAAGAAAAAGATTGAGACATAGACCACAACTTAGTAAACACATTTTTCTGACTCATAAAGAGAATTCAAGGGTCTAATAGAGTATTATTCTTCCTGACTTCAAGAGACTTCGAGGGAACATTTTCTTCTGATATAAACAGCCATACTAAAATGCTGTTTGTACCTTCCCGTAGGAGAGTATCTGCATACAAAGAAAGGATAGGGAAGGTAAGGAGCAGAGACTAAAATAAAAGATATGGAACAGAAAGTAACTTGCTTCTGACATTAAATAAAGTTAAGAAAAATGGCTTGGGACTGTATCCTAGAACAAAATGACTTAACCTGCTTAGTCTGTGTTTGTAGAGGCAGTGATTAATACAAAATAATGAGATAATTGGACTCAGTACTGCAAATATCATAAAATATTTTCTTTTGGGTAAAAGTCTACATGTTTAGAAGGCTAGATTTGTGGACAGAAAACATCAGAAAAGATTTAAAAAATCAAAAATGTTAGTAGTTTCTTTCCTTTCCTTTTTTTAATACTGGGAATTGAATTCATGACCTTGTGCTTGCCAGGCAGGTGCTGTGCTGTGAGCTACATACTTGGCCCCAAGTTGATAGTTTCTTAATTGTTCCATTATCACTCTGTTATAAGGAGAATATTTTACTGTGAAGAAGAACTCAATTTAAGTAAATTCAATTTGAAAATATTTATTAGATTCCTATGTGGTTAACAGTTACTCTGCAAAGTTGAAATTATAAAGGATGAATAGAATGAATAGGGAAGTAATATATCAGAATGATTAAATACTTTAGCTTTGGAGTTCATAGCCTGAATCTTTTATCAGTTTACACAACATACATCGTAAGTTATTACAATGTTCAAAGACTAAAATAGGCATGGTGGTGCAGGACTGTAATTTCAGCACTTTGGGAGGCTCAGGCAGAAAGATCTTAAGTTCAAGCACAGCCTAGGCAACTTACTGTTTTAGGGTGGGAACCTACCCAATGTGAAGGCCTGGATATAGTACTTGCTACTGCACACACACGGACACACACACACATGCACATACATCAAAACTAAAGTATATGTTGATTACGATGACACCAGCTGAAAGAAAAATCTGGAGTATTAGAATTACAAAAATTATTGGCAAGTCATCAGAATCTAGGAAGAAGCAAGGGAGGATTCATCTCCAACTTTGGACTTAACAGCCCTGTGACACCTAAGTTATAAAATTTTAACGCCTAGAACTGTGCTGCAGTAAGTTTGTTATTTCAGGTCAGGTAATTTCTGCACTTTACTATAACAACCAGTGACCAAGAAACAAGTGTCTATTGTCTCTGTACTACAACCCTCAGCTTTGGTCTTCTGTCACTCTCCACATGGTCACAAGATTACTCTATTCACTCTTACCCTGTCGTTTAAAAAAGAAAAGCAAGAAACATGTGGTATATCATATGTTTGGGGGAGATTTCCTTTTCCAGAAATAAAATTTAGATTTAGCTTCCAATAAAACTTATCCTCGTACCTATTAGTTAGGAGTACATTATACACTCAAACTTTTGCTTTTGCTGCAGGAGAGCCTGGCAAATGAGTTACAGATGAGTTAACCCCTGTCATAAAGGCAGGCTGTTCACTTAAAAAAACAGGGAGCGTGGCTGTTAGAGAAGCAAGAACTGTTTTAGATGGGTGATGAACACTTCAGAGCCTCAGCTTTTTTCAGTTTTTCATTTATACAAACCTTAAGTAGAATGAAATTTTATATTATAGTAATAACTAGTTAACATCTTTTTGAACATTTACTCTATAGTAGGCATGATAGTAATATTTTATATTCATTTTCTAATTTTACATTAACAAATATCCTGCAAAGCCAGTATTATTAACATTTAACAGATGACAAACCTGAAATAGAGATTGTAAGAAAATTGTTTCATGTCACACAACTAGTAAGTAGGGGAATTAAGAATTGCTCTTGAGTAGTCTGATTAGAAAAACATCAATAGATTAGAATCCATAATCTATAACATAGATGGATTCATGTCTTAATAATCTACCTTGACGACTGAATAATTATGGCAATGTTAAGATTTTAACAGTGTAAAAACTCTATAAATTGTCTGTTAGGTTCGATAACTAGTGGTCAACTTAACGCCAGCTGAATTACATCAGCATGCATTGAGAGAAGATGCTCCACCTGAGGAGGGTTGCCAGGATAAATAGGTGGAGAAGAAGAGAGGTGTTGGGAGGGATTAAGGCGTTAAGGAGACATTGTGGGTTCTCCTACGAGTTGCTGTCTGAGCTGTTGGTTCTCCTGGAGAAGCTTTGGTCTTCACATCGAGCATTGCTTCTTGGCTCCGGAGGGGAAGACATGTGTTGCCTGGTCTCCAGGATGAACTTGTCACGCTGCTCCCTGGCACGTACCCGACTGTGCTTGTCGTCAGAGGAGCTCGGGGCCTCTGTGTCACTGAGGGCAGCTGTGGTTCCTTTCAGGACAGCCCCGCTCTTTCTTGTGAGTGTGACTTCTCAGCTCCAGTGTAGAAGCCTCATCCCACTAGCACAGCTCCTTCATCCTGCTGGCATAGACTTTCTGGCTTCCACAGCTGACGCTTGGGTCTTCCCGGCACGAATCTGTAAAAGAGACTGGCGTGAGTCCTTCTTGTGGGCTCTGGACTTCAGGTTGGACTTGTGGAGGCGTTGTTCTGAGCTCTGGGTTTTTATCTGGACTCTTGTGGGGACATTGCCATGGGGTTTAGACTCTTGACTAAATAACCTATGTCGTTGGTGTTGCAGATAGATTTCCTGCATTCTCCTGTGTTAACTTCCGGTGACCATTATAAAAATATTATAAATTCCATGTCCTGATCTGAACTGTTCTCTGTGTACAACCCCAGACCACAACATTGTCTTTTACACAGTTTGTCAAATACATCCGTTATACATGGAGTCTGAATTCTTCAGAGGAAAATACTTTAACCAAATTCAAGCAAGTGTTGAGAAAGTAAATGTAAATTGTTGTTTATCAGACAAGTTTACAAAGGTTAGAAGCTCACTAATTTCAAAGTACTTGAACCCATAATTTGAGCCCCAGTTCAGTCACATGAAAGAAAAACAAGCCAATTACCTAAGTTCTTAATATACCATTTTTTTTAATCTATGAAACAGGTATAATAGTAATCAGTGTAGTTGTTTAAAGATAAAATGAGATAATATTTGTGCAACACATAAATCCATATATTGTAGAATAGTAATATAGTAATGAATGCCTTCTGCTAATTTTTCACATAAAATTTACTTCCTTTGTCTTCCTATTTAGACATTGTCATTACATCAGCATCATTTCAAGAATTTTCTATAAACGACATACACACTGGTTAATTTATCTCAAAATCATGAATTCTGTTGACATGAAAGCTAGAAAAAAAAATACGAGTTTGCTTGTGCATTGGAACTGTCCCAAAGAAATGTCACTTTTGCTATGTGACCATATATTTAAAGTAACCAAAGATATCTTTCTTAAAAATAGAAATACATTCATTAACATTGTCATATGGCCTTCCTTTCAGCCAGAACCGCCATCTTCCAATAATGTGTCAAAATGACGAATACAAAAGGAGAGAAGAGGGGAACCCAGTAAATGTTCTCTAGGCCTTTTAGAAAACATGGGGTTGCTCCTTTGGCCACATACATGCGAATCTACAAGGAGGGTAATATTGTAGACATCAAGGGAATGGGTACTGTGCAAAAAGAAATGACATCCAACTGTTACCATGGCAAAACAGGAAGAATCTACAATGTTATCCAGCATGCTGTTGGCTTTGGTGCGAACAAGCAAGTTAAGGGCAACATACTTGCCAAGAGGATAAATGTGAGTACTGAGCATATTAAACATTCAAAAGTCACAATAACTTCCTGAAACAAGCCAAGGAAAATGGTAAGAAAAAGAAGCCAAAGAGAAAGATACCTGGGTTCAACTAAAGTACCAGCCTGCTCCCCTCCCAGGAAAACACACTTTGTGAGAACAAATGGGAAGGAGCCTGAGTGGTTGGAACCTCTTCCCTATGAATTCATGGCATAAACTGGGGATGTGGCTCCACCATTCAGCCCCTAACTGGCGGCTAAGAGTTCTAGGCCCTATTTAAAAACAGCAATCATCCTGTGTTGTAAGAATGGCTTCCTTGCCGGGCGTGGTGGCTCATGCTTGTAATCCCAGCGCTTGGAAGGCCAAGGCAGGAGGATTGTTACGAGTTTGAGACCAGCCTGGGCTACAAAGTGAGCTCAAGGCCAGCCTGAACTACAGAGTGAGACCCTGTCTCAAAAAGACAAAAAAAAAAAAAAAAAAAAAAAAGAATGGCTTCCTTAATGGAACAGGTGTGGTGCTTTTATCTCAGAAACAAGTATTTGCAGCATCTTTTCATTCTACCTAATTAATTGTGTCAGGTCTTTACACTTCAGTGTTTTTCTTGCTAAAACTTATTGTTGAGGTATTATGTAAGTGTATACTCAAATGACCAAACATTTATGAAATATTTCCATTGGCTTGAAGATCCTGTAAATCACACTGGGGAAAGATTTATGAAAATAAGATGGAAATCATTTCAATTAAATAAATGGAAGCCCATTTAAATTAAATAAACTATTTAAAGAGCACACACACACAAAAACTAGTGTCATATGTCCATATCCTGTGAAAGATGGTGAAATGTCACAGTCAATCTTCTATTGAATAACATAGAAACATTGGATATGTATTAAAATATATTGGCGTCCTGTCAAAAGCTCATGACTTTGGTCAGTTGGTTGCTTGAATTTTTTAGTGTGTCCTAGATGTGTGGCTTCTATTTCAGTTCAAATTTACTTCTTCAAAATGCTTTTATATTACAATTGCTAATGAGATTAAGATTTTATTTATTATCAAGATTTGCCATCGGGGTTCAGTGGTGTCTAACTCAGAACACTTTTTGTTTTATTTATTTTTTGCTTGGAAAATTTTAATTTCCTTACTGAGGCTAACTTTGCTTTTTATTTTTTCCATTTTTATTAGTACCCGTTTGCATTACATAATTGTTACATTCCTTGTCTAGAGTTGGTACTTGTACATGATATGCCTTAATTCCTTTTCCGATTCCTTTCTCTTCATGCCCTTTCTCCTCCCTCTATTCTTGTTACTTTTCTGATTTGAGCACTATCTATCTCCCTGTCTCCTATTATCTATCTTTGATTTTGTGCTTTATGTGTGGATTTGTCTTCTCATATAACAGAAACCACGCGGTAATTAAGATTATATGTCTGATTTTTTTCCTTTAACATTATGATCTCAGGTGTACCCATTTTCCCACCAAATACATTTTGCATGGGTTAAATATGTTTATACATACAAGGTACTTAAAACAGTCCCTGGAACACAGCAACATTCTGAGAGAATTGGTTTTTTTATTTGATTATTAATTTTTCTGTAATTATTAATATACTATTGAGACATGAAATTGGTTTATGGCATAACCCTTTTATAAAAAGAAATAAAATGAAACCCAGATGTTTTTAGAGTCTAAAGTAGCCATTTTAGTTATCAGATTGATCAAATTTATATAACTTATTGTAGTGTGGTGTTATAATTATTCTATTTTCTAGTGATTGCTAGTGTCTTACTGTACTTAATTTATAAATTAAACTTTTATCATAGATATGAATGTTGTATAGGAAAAATAGTACATATATAGGGATTAGTACATTACAGGGTATCAGATACCTACTGAAGCTCTTGGAACATATTGCCTAAAGATGAGACCCTACTGCACCTAAAAATACTCTGATCATATCAGCAAGCTTTCTGTATAACACCACTGATTTTTTAAAATGGCATCTTTTGTTTTTGGTTGAATTTATACAATGTAAACCTTTTTTTTTTTTTTTTTCTTGAGAGCTTTGCAGTCTTTCTAATGGACTTCCTTTCTAGATGTCTCATGATGCTGTGTCATGACTATTTTTTTTCTGAACTTCTTGAAATCAACTTCCTAAAGCAAACTTTAGACTGTGCTTGGTCTGTCCTTCTCTTGCTATTATAAATTAACAAGCATGTAAGCTTTCTACACGGGTTAATCTTTTTCACTTCACTTTTTGTTTAAGCCCCAAATATCAGTTCCCTCTAGATACTCTTTTCTTCTCAGGGGAAAATATAGCCAAGACTCAGTTAAGAATTTATCAGATATTTTTCTTCTAGCTAAAGGCATATTTTTGCAGATACTGTGGGTTACTTTATGTTTTTTTCTTGGTGGGCATACATCTGTTTGTCTAACTATCACTTCTGCTAATAGTGCACATTGAATGTGATGTTATGTTTCCTTCACACTAGCTTCAAGAAAATAGCTCCAAAAATAATTTGGGTTTTCCACAGTGTATTTATACACTTTTGACATACAGCAGAACTGACTCTTAGCCAAAATGATGCATTCTTTTTAGTATAAGAATCATGTGTGAATAATCATTTTATAATCTTGCATTTCAACTTGTAAAGTCTCAGTAATCCTTTCCAAATTAGTAGAAGTAGTTACATTTGATGTGCTCATTTTAATATCACAAGTTAATGCATAGGTATACAGTTTTCCTCCCTCTTAAAGCTATTTTATTTCTTCTAGAATTACCAACTACTTGATAACATTATCTTCCTCTACTACTTTATTCATAAATATTTTGCATCACCTCATTAGTTCTGTGCTGTTTGACAACACATAGACCACCTGGTCGGACATAAATTCTCAAAGTTCACAGTACACAAGAAGCATCCATAAAACTAATGTACAGACGCAATTCAATGACTTCCAAATGCTCTTTTCTAGTAGAGTCAGTAAGTTGATGGTATGGCTAAGGGCTTTGATTTATTGGCAATAATTCAGATGCATATCACCCTTTAGAAGTAATATGCTAGACAAGCAAATGTATTGTTTTCAGTTAGATAGGTTATATCATGCCAAACACATCATTTCAATATCTTAAGCCATTGTCTAGAATTCCAAATGATTTTAGTGCCATCTGGATAACCAAATGTTCAACTACAAGATAATTTTTCTTTTCTAAAGTCTTATGGATTGAAAGATACACTGAAAACACTACTTGGGCTCTTTAGTCCATTTATTTCCTTTAGCTTCCTAACAAAATCCTCACAAAGAATTCTGCTTCCAAATGTAATGAATCCTGATAGTTCACAAAGAATGAGAAGTAACATGCCATCTTGCTAAAATTTCTCACTCTGCATGTTTTGGAAAAATAGGGTATCTCCTGAATGATGGAGATGTTTCTATTCGTTTACATCTAAGTGAATTAATAGAAAATAATTAACATCTTGACTTTTGTGATGAATAACAAGATTTCATTTCTGCAAAAGTATTTGAAACTCATCCCTTAGTGTTATCTCTTTTTCTAGAAGGTCTAAATTCTCCAAGTAGCTAGTTCTAAGCCAAGTACAATTTTGATCCAAAGGAATATTTGACAGTATCTCTGAGTGTCATCAGTGGAGATTAAGGTAGCTATTGATAGCCAACCAAGTGATAGAGACCAAGTGAAGCAGTCAGTTATAACTCTGAGCAATTTGTCTCACAAAATCAAAGAATGGAATATCATACACAAAAAGAGGAAGTAAGGAGAACATTTATTGGAATTATTATTTTGAAAAAACCTTTTGGTAGATACCTACCACAAGGGATTTTCAGAAGGGGAAATGCCCATGTATTTTCTTTGTTTTTGTCTTATATTATTAAATGGAGTAAAAGAGGCTTTGTGAAGTTTTCAAAATTCAGGTACTTTAGTTACTAAAAGCCTAACAATGGAAAACATATGAAAATATCTTAGTAAAATATTAAACCTTTGTTTTTTATTAATTCAGTTTTTGTCAGTTTAATCAAAAGCCCTTTAATATCTTCAGAAAACCCTATTGCTTCAAATTTAAATTTTAAAACATATTTTTTTTCAAATAACATTTGTTGGCATTGTTCTCAATAAAACTTTTGGGAAAACCTGGAAAGGTTACCCACAGTGAGAAAAACAGGAGCAAATTTTTTTAGGCAGTTGCTTTTTTCTAGACACAGAGGGCAATTTTGTCCAGTAATTTCTCAGGCCTAAGTGCTCTCACTTATTTATTTATTTAAAGAATTCCTTCAGATTATTCATGGGAATCAAAGCATAGCAGTTAATATTTTTAAGTTCTCTCTCTCTTTTTCTCTCTCTATATATACATATATAAATATATATGTAAATGTATACGTGTGATATGTATAGATATACATGATATAGATATGTATAGATACATGCATATATTCTTTAACCAAAGAAAGATTCTTAAATTAGTGTACCCAGAAAACAATAGGCATTGCATTTATAAAATAAAAAATTGTCTTATTATCTTGATTGGTTAGCAACCTACATGAAAATATGTCACCAATTTAAAAGATACGTACTCTTTCCAACAAGTTAAATTAGCCCACTGTGAACAATAAAGTACATGAGTATCTATTTATCAGTAAGATAAGTTAAGTAGATCTTTTAGTGGGTAATATATATTTGAAAGTTAATACACAGAATATACATATTAGTCAAATCACATATAACCTTCATGTTATCAAACTTTAAGGTTAGTATTTTCAGGATTTTAAGTCTTGAACATATCAGGGCTTTTCGTTTATGTTTTGATTTGTTTTCTAATACTGTGATGCTTTAAGTGAGTTTGGCTAATCCTAAAAACCTACATAACATGTTTTCCATGGAAAGCCTCAAAGGAGTCCTAAGTTTATAATGACAAAAATAAAAAGGAAAAATGAAATTGATAAAGCTCAAAAATAACTTTTAATGAAGCAGTTATAAGTACTCTAGTTCTTAAAACAGATTAAGCAAATTTTAAAAAACAGACATATAGAGCACAGAAAATAGTTATTTGTAATCAGAGTGCACTGTTAGATGTATTGGCCATGTTAAATTGTCATGGGACTGGGTCTGTGGAGATTCTCAAAGCTGGGAGGAGGAATTTAACCTTCCCTAAACAAGGAGTATTAGAAGGCCTGCTGACTTTCACTGGGGAAAAAGAATTTTCAGACTGTAAAAGGCATGGGAATGGGAATTTTCAGTCCGTAAAAGGCATGGGAAAGGTTTATGAGAGACACTTTAGTAGGTACTCAAAGGTGGAATCTGGGTTCTCAGAGAAAGGAGATGTATTACTTTAACAATTAGGAATGTTATTGTGATTTTGGCAATAGAAATTTATACAATTTGATAATGTAAAGTCTCAGTTTAGGTTCGGTAGGTTTTGGGGGGAGGTGGCCTCCAGACAGAAAGATAACAGTCTATTTATAGAAGAAAGTCTAATTTATAGGTAAAAAGATGATTTTACCTTTTTACCTTGAAAAAAGGATCATTTATAACTCAAAAGAGAATTTCCAAACCAATTTCAGGATGAGAGGGAAATGCCAGGGTTATTGTGCTCTGGGGGAAGAGAAAAAATTATATTGGACTCATATTCTGAAGTTGCAGTTATTATCATTTCCTTGTCTCCTTTCTGCCTATTTATTATTTCTTTTATGTAACATCAAAACCATAAGTTTATAATTTAGGTTAATAACTATAAATAGACTCTTCAGAACGCTATTATGGATATTATAGCATTTTTAACAGAATCGTAACAGAGATCTCTTGTAAATAGTTATACCAAGAAAGAGTCAGAAGAAGAGAATAATGTCAGAACTTGGAGTTGAGAAGAGAAAACTGGAATGAAAGTATTTAGAAAGTCCTGTGAAGCAGTCTGCTGTCAAGAGTTTAAAGTTTCTGATCTAGGAGTCCACGTGACCCACCATGTGTCCCACTGAGGAGCTAAATTCACACAAAGATGTTCTGTAGAGAGACAGACCTCCCAGACTCAAGAGATATGGAGATATACACCTCCATCCCTCAGACTCTCTAATCCCTGAAAGTGAAAGCCAGCTTCACTCTGGATCACCATGTCACTGGGGCCACCATTTGTCCAACTGATTAGTTAGGGCCAGATCAGCTGCTAAGACAACTAGGAAGACATAGTCATGAAGCAAACAGTGAACGGTTACAGAGAGGGGAAACTCATGTTCCTAGAGCAATAGAAAAACCTGTCCTTCCAGGATCTTCCAGGTCAGAAGATTTACTTGAGAGAGAGAGAGAGAGAGAGAGAGAGAGAGAGAGAGAGAGAGAGAGACCAGGAGCTCTGTGCTCTTGGGAATCACAGGAAAGGGTTCAGAAGAAGGAGACTGATTTGCCTTGGAAAAGCTGCCACTGCTAGCTGCATTATTTGAGAGGCAGGCGGAGTGCAGGGGATGAGAAATAGAATGACTAATCCAACAGTAGCAAGAGCTGTAGCTATGGGGCAGAGACAATAGGATATCCAGTTTAAAAAAAGCTAAACTAAACTAAATCAGAGAGCACACGTCTTGTCTAACTTTTAAATATAATTATGGTCAAATGGAGAAAAGGTAAAAAAGATAAACACTCTCCAATCTCTTGCCTTTTATCTATCTCAGTTTGCAGGATTCAATGTCCAGGGTGATCTCTGTTGGACTTCCAAATATGATGCAGTTAATTTTGTATAAATTCAAGCTCTTTGTCTCATGAAGTCAAAAAATGAATAATCGTAAACAAAAGAAAGGAGTTGGGAGAGTGTGTAATGGAAATAATAAGAAAAAATAAATAAAGCTATTGGTGCATACCCACCACAAGGGGTTTCTGGAAAAGGAATTACAAGTGTGTTTTCTTTGTTTTGGCCTTATATGGATAAGCAGAACAAGGGAGTCTTTGCAGAATTTTTAAAAACTCACTTATTTATCTAGAAATGGGATGTTTTGTATTTTCAAGTTTCTCCAGCCTGCAGGTTAGGGAGGAGCTGTTAACTAACAACATATTTTGCCTAAGAATATTTTTTGGGGGGAAGAAAGGTGTCATCTTTCTTCTTATTTTATCTTCTTTTTATTACTTGAATTAGCTCAGTGTGTGTGTGCTAATTGTTTTCTATCCAGCCAAATCTGTTTCTGGCTTACTAATAGGTCAACTAACTGAACAGTTATATTTTTTTACACACGGATGTTGTTAAACACATTATAATTCATAGGTCAACTATCAAAAATAGTAAATAAATAAATGTGAACATTTATGTCTTACATAAAACTAGTTTCATATCTCTCATTAATATACAGTAGCTAATATAATTCACTTTTCTCATTTATTAAATATGAATACATATATATCACTCTGGATTAGTGTCATAAATTTTCAAACTTCATTCTCATGATTCATCCACATTTTAGTTTTCTTACATAATCTATTGTTCTACTTATTCCTTTCAGCCTTTTCTGCTTTTCTGCATTGGAAATATTGTCATGGTTGTTCATGTTTTTGTATGTGCAGCAACCTTAACTTTGGAAAATACTTCGCTACTGACTCCATGTGATTCGTGTGAGGCTATCAATCAGGAGCTTCCTGCAACTGTGAACACATGGGTGAGCACTGGGCCTGCTCTCCAACTACTCTTCTTCTTTTCTGGGAATGACTCACTTGCATGAAGACATGACAGAGCACAAGATGGTTGTAACTTTCTCATTCAGTGATAGTACACTACAGGGAAAGCCACACATACCAGCTTCATGCTAGACTGATTCCTGTCCGTCAGCTTCTCAGAGTCCTGCCACTAAATTCCTTTTCCTTTGGTAAAATCATGACAATATTATTGCTACCAGTAAAATCATACAGTATTTGTCTGATAGATAAGTTGGTAAGATAGGTTTCTTTCCCAGGGATCTGCTGACATAAAGCAGACCCACTCTCACAGTTGTTCTGCCTTTAGAGAAGAAACCAGCTTTACCTATTTTGAGACTAACTGGAGCTTACCTTTAGTGAGGAGAAAATGTAGCATACGTCCCTCAAAATTCAGAAAACTTTGCTTCAAAATCCACTCAATAAACAGAATGTTTTGCAGCAGTACTACTGTCTTTGAGCAGCTTAAAGGCCACATTAGAGACACAAATAATGGGAGTCACATGACAGCAGCGATTTTAAATGTCAACATTCTTGAGTGTCTTTTCAATTTCAGCCTTGTTGCATTCAGTCAGCCGGAATGAGTCTCAGAAATTTGCTTTTTCCATCAACTTCCAAGGTGGTACCACTATAGCTGCTATTCTTCAGGTCACATTTATAGAGCAGTGTATAAGAACATGTCAGTTTTTCTGCTTTTTGATTTTTATTTTATCTGACATAAAGCTCAGCTGATTGAGTTGCAACTAAAAGAATGCCTTCTTCAAACTGTCTGACATAACAAAGGGAATTTGTTTCCTCAAACAGATTGAAGTTTAGAGACATGATATTTTCTGCTGCAGCTCAAAACTATGAAACTGTGAGGTCTTGTTTGAACGTGGTTTCTAGGTAATCACCACCCCTTAAACTTATCTTTTACTATAGCTTAGAGCATTCTAGCACATTTTAGGCCCTTAAGAAGTAATCAATATTAATCTATATCCTATCTCCTCTGGAGATCTCTGTCCCTATCTGAAAAATAAATGCTTTGATTTTTTTCATGCCACATCCCCTTCCAATGTGAGAAGTCCCAAATGCCAGGAACTCCTATATTCTGTGTTAGAACAGAGAATAAAGAAGAGATGGACCATGTTTTTAAAAGCTGTAGAGTCCAGTTTCAATTACTTTCTAAGATTTTGTACCAACTTCTTTTTACTCCAGGCCCCAAACCAATTTAAAGTTTTGCTAATCCTCTCCTTCTTCTAACACATATACTATGTATATATAATAAATAGGAAAATATAAATAAGCATAAAATAGATTCCATCAAGCTGAAAGAGATGACTGAGAGAACATGACAGTGCAGACATAAAGAGGTTTTGTACTGAGATCCACTTGTGTGATCTCATTAGGATACTCTCATTTTGAAATGTGAAAAACACAGGGTAATAAAGACTGGAAAAATATAAAAATCCCGTAAAAGAAATTGTATTATGTTTTATTGAATTCAAATCTTAAAACATCTGATGATGTCTTGAGAAATCAATAACATTGTACTCTTTTTTGATAACATTCTTCTGCCTTGGGATATTTAATTATATTAACTGTTACTTTTTCACCTAAGCAAAAAATAAAACCAATGAGGGACTATATTGGAAATATCTTCAGTTGGATAAATCCTTTGATGAGTACCGAGTTGATTTGTAGTTCGATTTGAGGTGTTTGCTTTACTAATGTCTTTTTTCCTTCAATTCAGTGTGAGGAAGTACCATCAAAGAAAACAAATGACTCAGACTCCATATGTTGCATCTGTGTATCGTTTATCTGGAGTCTTTCATGTTCCTCTCTTGTGTATATCTAACAATGTCTTCTTATCATTAGGGAGGCTTACTGCTTAGAAAATCTGGAATAATCCAGGAAATGTGTGTTGTTTGATTGATTGATTTCGTTTACTTTGGTTTAGTTTGGTTTTTGTTTCATGATGCTGAGAATTAAACCAAAGGCCTCACATATGGTAGGCAAGTGCTCAAACACTAAGCTATACACCCTGAGCCCAGAAGTTTAGCAAAAGGCCAGCAAAGGACAAGTGTGTCCTTCTCCAACCTCACCTCATCTTTTGGTTTCTCCTTTTGACCTTTTCTTCTCTCAACTCATTCATTCAGGCATTAGCATAGCAAGAAGGCTTCTCATGGTTGAGTTAACTTTCATGGTTAACCTATTGTGGTGAACAATGATAGTGATTGTGATTTAGCAATTTTGTTAAAGGCCAAGAAAGGTCATAGTAGAGATTTCAGAACCTGGTTGGCTGGCTCCAAAGCGGAGTGGTATGCCAGAGGGGCATCACAGAGGAGAAACAGTTCAGGGCAGGCAGAAGACAACAAAGCAGTGGAGTAACACAAAGCAAGCAACTAGCAACAAGTAACAAGTGACAGCGGCAACAACAGTGACCCTCTGCCTGTCCCTTAGATTCTATGGAGAATAGCTTCCCTTAGAATAGATGGCACCCTGGGGGGGCACCTTTAATTCCAGAACTGCACCATTAATAAGCTCAGCATCATATCCTTAATCCCAGCATTGCTTAGTCTAGATCCAACCAAAAAAAAACTACCTATGACCATATGAGTTTTTATAGAAACTTCTAAACACAAGCCATAACACACAGCATCAGAACAAGAACACTATTCCACACTGATTTATTTCTAAAACCATGTGCTAGGTACTTAAAGAATAAATTATTTGGAACTAAGTTGCAATTTTTTCTTTAAAGGTATAGAGGAATTCTTACTGTGTTATGACTCTTGATTAGGTGACTGAATTGAGAAGCTGTTAATGCTCTGAAGTCAATAGTTGCTTCAACCTCCAAGGGGCTGATTGTACCATAGTCCCTCTGCACAACTGTGTTCATCTATGCTGAGCTCCTAGGCTCTTCAGTTTCACTGTCTTCTTTGATCACTAATCTACATGTCTTCTGTTCCTTTCTCTAGGAACACTTAATCCTCAGTTACTTCCCCTCCTCCATCACCACCAACTTGATCCAATCTTACTCAACACCACTTTTTTCAGCAAACCTTCCCTTCAAGTTCTATATAAGGTGGAACATCATACCTTCTCTGATCGAATAGTACCTCCTTTTCTCTTTGTGAACAGCCATCACACTGTATTACTTCTCATTTGCATATCACTTTCAGGAGATTATACAATCCCCACAGGTATGAATGAATTCTTATGTAATATGTATAATGCAATCTTAAATAATATGCTTGGTATTTTGCTTATCATATGGGTTCCTTTATTCAGTGAAGAAAAGGATCAATGAACTACAGTTTTTTGTGGAGGTAGTCCAGTTAAATGACTTGTTGGTAATACCTTTAAGAATGGAATTAGCACCCTTAAAAAAGATGCTGCCAAAAATGTCAAGAATGTTCTCCCACTCTCATTCTCCCCTAATGACCACAGAAAATATAGTGGTATGGTGGGAAGTTAGCCTTCTGTTAGTAGGAAAAAGGAACTTCCCAGAACCTAGCTATATCAGAATGCTAATCTTAGACTTCCAGCCCCTAGAACTGTGACAAACAAATTTCTATCATTTAAGCCAACTAATTTATAGTATTTTGTTATAGCAGTTGAAACTCACTAAGATGATGTGCATTGGCCAATGGGAACTGGACTTTTATTCTGTTCTGAAATAAGAGGAGAAGCCCTTCTATAACCAATACCAAAACTTGGACCACTGAAATTCATTACAATATGTCAATATTGATCTCATTCATTATATTCTGTGTCATGATGTAATGCATCATTATGAAATGATAGTCAATCATTCTGCTGAACATTTAACTCTAGAAAGATCCAAACATACTTTCTTCAAGGTAGCTAGAAGAGTAATGGCCAATCTACAGGTTAGGCTTCTCATGATGAAGGGAAGTTCTGCCCCTACAAAACCTTTGCAAACACATACTGAGCCTAGCTGAGACTAGGGAAGGCAACTTGGCAGCTTGAAAAGAGTGCAATCTGTAGTCAAATCACCTGACCCAATTCTGGTTCTGCAATATACTTTCCATACAGTATGGAGAGTCATAGCCTTGATAGAAATGATCTAAATGTTCTTTCTCCTCAGAGTTTACATATTGAAACTTAGCCACAGCACAGCAACATTAAAAATGAGAATTTTAGAGAGCTGATTAGATCATGAAGGTGAAGGCCTCATGAATAGTACAGTGATTTTAGAGATCAAAGTGAAATCCTTTTTCTCTTCTCTTCTAGAGCTACAAGGCACCATCTATGCATGAGAAAACCAGCCTCACCAGACAATAAATCTTCTAGCATCTTGGCCACGAACTTGCTAGTCTCTATAAGAACATATTTTTGTTTTTTATAAGATACTCAGTTTGTTTTGTGTTCTTTGATACTGTGATTTGAGGAACTATTTTCAAGAAGATAGTGTGTAATCTACTAGCAGGTAATTTCTTACTGTTATGTTTTTTTGTTTTGTTTTGTTTTGTTTTGTTTTGTAGTTCTGTATTGCGTGTACCCTTACGCCGCTTTGGTTTGTTTTGTGTTTTTCTCTTTTTCCTCTTAAATAAAAAAAAAAAAAAAAAGATACTCAGTTTGTGATATTTTGTCATAGTATCTCCAATGAGCTAAAACTGATGAAATGAAGAAAATAGTAATAACCACATCACAGAGTATTCATGAGCTTATTGAATAGAATATAAAACCTTATGCAAATGTTATTGTTAGTAAAAGCATCAATAAAAGATAAAGAGTACAGTATTATTCCTACCTATAAGCAAATAAAAGACTTTACTACTTAACAATGGGCTTCAACAAGTCAGTTAATCAACTTTGCATGCCGCTGCTTGGACAGAAAAGGGAGATAAATGTTGTATCAACCTACATACATTAATACATAAAGAGTACTACTCAGAACCTAGCACACATTAAACTCATTGTAGAGAAATCAAACAATGATGTGTTCCTAAATTCCTCTTAAGGATTTAAAATTAGGATGTTTGTTTATTAATAAGAGCTAGCAGTCTTCACAGTGAAAGAGGTATTGCATCTGCATTTTCAATGACGGGTTATTTAGACATAGAAAACATCTAAGAATTCCCTTCTAATCCTGAAAAGAGGTTCACTTTGTCGATCAGCTCCAGGAAACATGATATGCAAGAGGCAGTGGGGGAGTAGTGGAGGGAGAGTAGCAATAGGAGGTAATCAGAGGACTTCTAGTCTAGAATTTCACAGAGGGAGACCCATGAGTGATTTAAGAACTACCCCAGAACCCTTTGTTCAAGAGAAAATTTTAACCGGCAAATTAAAATTCAGTTTTAAAATTGTTCATTAAATGATCTGCTCTGCCTTAAAAATTAAAAAGAAGATAACTTTTTCCAAGTCAGGGTCACACATAGATGTGCGCATGCACAAACACATTCACACACCAACACTGTTTATTTGGTGAACAGTGAAGAAATGTTGTATGACCGGTGCCGCAAAGGAGACTCCCAAGGGCTCCGCTCTCATGTAAGAACAAAGGGGTCTTTATTGTTCCGCGCACACGGGGTTCTCCAAACAGGTGGAAACGGAGAACCCCGAGTTGGGGCAAGGCTGGTGTTTTTAAGGGGGAAAAAACCACAGTGTAAGCGCTTTTTTTACAGAAGCCAATCACAGCAGTTAGAGCGAGATAGTCAGCAGTTTACCTGTTTGTGGTTGGTCAGCTCACAAGGGATGACCAGTGGGTCAGAGTTGATTAACTGTCTTTGTTCTGCACAACTTATCTTTAGGACACCTGGTTTCTGTACGGCTCGAGTTTGACATGTTTCTACAACCCTGATTAGCGTAATTGGCAGGCTCTATCTCTGAGTTTCCTGGCACAGCACAGCCCGAGCATATCACAGCTGCAGATATTTTCTTTGATCTTCCTGCAGGGCTGAGTTAGCACTGAGTCACGAGGCCCAGTGCTGTTTCTAGCTGAGAAACAGCATCTTGTTTTCAACCTTTAAATTTCTGCTCCTTCAATGTCATCTTGTTTGTCTTGCTACCTTTACTTCCCACATTCCCTTCTGAGGGCATGTTGAAGTTTCAGTCACTCCCATCAAAACAACTAGCTGGTAGAAGTATAGGTTAAATAAATTCTCAACAAAACAAAACAGAAATGTTTATTTTATTATATATCCCAATGAGCCTACCTGGTAATGAACTATAAAGTAATTCTTTCATTGACACCGTTTCTATTTTTAAAAGAAAATCTGTTCAATAAAGAAAAAATTAGAAAACTGGCAATGAAAGTTTTTAAAAAAAATAGGATGTCCTGGGAGAGTACTTACTAAATGGAGAACAAAGGCAACTAACTATTCTGTGTCTCACTCTCAAGGCTGGAAGTGGAGGAATCAAGATGACTTTTCATTCAAATCAGCTGCCAGCAGGAAGCTGTGGGCGGTGTGTTCACAGGGTAACTCTTCTGAGATAAGAGTTCCTCAAGTCCTCAGGTTTCTGGAAGTCATGTGATAAGTTATTTTCTTAGTGCCATTCTGAAGATTTTGAAGCGAAGAGCAGTTCTCTGTCCTTTCTTCTCTTTCATTCCCTCACCATTGCCTCTCCATATTTACTAAGCTTTGGGGCTTTTGCCAAAGAATTTTCCCTGGAGTAAATACACACATCATCATTCTCCCAAATGTCAAATATATTTTAGAGAAGAACTAGAGCAAGCTGCATCCTTTTGAAGCTTAGAAGAGGTTTCCCTGAAGAGTAATGCATGTCTGTGGTCTTCTGTGTTCAGTTTAAGCCCTCTGTTATATCATTGTAGAAAGCTTGCAATTTTCCATGAAGGCCTCACAAAATTGTGTTCAGTCCCTTTGGTCTATGGAATTTAAACATAAAAATGAAAAGACTGTTAGGAATTACTAAAGGTAGCGTAAACCCCTCAGACCTGAGGAGAGAGTTAACCTCTTTAAGCAGCAGAGTTCAGAGAGCTCCTTCGGGAAAAAAAATTGTACAGATACTTCAGACTTCTAAACCCAGGCCCTGTGTACTACACTCATATCCTCACACTCTCTCCTCCTTCCTCTCTCCCTGCTTCTCCTCCTGGCTTCTGAATTTCTCTGACTCCTGCCTATATTCCTCTTCCTTTATTCAAAAGCCTAGGAGAAGAGAGGCTCAAATTAGTCCCTGAAAATATAGCCTGCATTTAAAACTCTGTATTTATTTTCTAGGTAAAGGAGATAAAGTTTTGCCCTTGTACGGGAAGAATTTGGACATTTCCTGTTTGTATGAACAGGAAAGAGGAAGATACAAAATTATACATACATAAGCATTAAGCCAAGTGAAAACAGATGGAGAACAAAGTAAAGCATGGGCCACAAAGCGTTAGACAATGTATCCCTTCCTATGCCTTTTGTGTCCCACCTTAGTGTGCATAGTCAAGTAGCCAAGTTATTTTCGAATGCCAACAAACTTGTCTTGACATCGTGTTCTTCTGACACTCTCTGGAATTCTATTTTCTCTGTTAATTTCTGGTTCTCATTATGCCAGTTGGCAGCTCTGTTCCCACAAAAACTAAAAATGACTCAAAAAGAAATGTCTGCCTCTCTTCTTAAATCATGTCTCTGTGCAGCCTGTTTTGTGTCCTTCCAATGACTCCACACTTGCTCATCTGCTCTTTTCTGTCAGCAGTATCCGTGGGGTCTTCCTTGGGAATTTTTCTCAGACTCATTTCTTTTTCCCACGTCTGAGTAGGCTGGGTCTGGGCCAAAGGGCAGTGACTTCAAAAATATGTCTTCTCAGCCAAGTCATAAAATCTTAGAGGTCACAGTGTATTTACTTTTCCATCTCTTTGAAGGCTTTCTTCTTCTAGTTGAAAAAGCATCCAGGAACATTTACATAAACACATTTATGCCCACGCTTACACAAGTTTGGTGTTATTGTTAATGTTGGTGTTAGCAATACAGTGCAGTATAGATAGAAGACAAAATAAGTGCTAAGTATTAGTATAATTTTTGATGCAGTATTTATTTATATTTTGAATCTTTTTATTCCCTTCCCCCACCCAATACCCCATCTATTATTTGAGTATTATATAATAAACTGTCAATAATTATTTGTTGAACTACTTTACTAAGAGAAATGATTGAAGAGAGACAGAAATGAATATAAAATGAACTAGAATACATAAAAGGTCAAGAGATAAAAAGAAGAATATACATCACTTGAACAGAACACTATTTGCTTTTTAAAGTTTTCATACACTCTACATTTGCTTCTCATGGTAGCTTTTTGAAATAACTTTTGGAATTATTTACAATCAAGAATGTGAAACTCAGAAAAGTTAAGTATCTTACTCAATGCTGTATCTTGGAAAGCGGTAGTTGTGAAATCCATAAGCTATACGTTTATGCAGCTTCTGGAAAAGAAAGAACAGAAGTGGAGTTGCTACTGAGATCTGGAAACCTGGAATGGGGTCCACACTTACACTGCCTGGCATGGTGCCTGGGACATAACTGGTGTTAAGTGGTTATTGAACCAAGCAGAGGAGAAGTGACAATGGTCACAATAGAGGAGAATGAGCAGACAATAGTCAGTGCATAAGATTAGGTATCTCAATCCTCTGTCCTCCATCCTCACCATTCCTGTATGAGACCCTGAAAAAACCCTTCTAATCCATTCCCGTACAGGCTATACCCTTGCCATTTGTTCTCTATCAATGCAAAGTGATGATATCAAATTACTTACGGTTCTCTTTGATGTTAGAAAAATGTTTTTAAAATTTCACTAGGCTTTCCATAATAGGACACACTGTTTCCTTTTCTCTTCCTCCAGGATGTGCCACGCAAGGATATTTAATGTCTTTAGATCCCTGAAAGTACTGAAACACTCTTTTCTTCTCTTTTCCTGACTAATTATGAACATTTCTAACAGGTTTTGAACATTTCTAACAGGTTGTATTAGTTTTCCATGACTGTGTAACCAATTACCACAAATGTGGCAGTTTTAAATATGGGAAATATATTATCTCCCTGCTCTGCAGGTTGAAGTCTGGTACAATGTGACTGATATCTTTTTAGTCTAATATTAAGGCACTAACTACAGTTCTCACTCAAGCATGAGTTCTCTTCCAAACTCACAGGATACTGAGAGAATTCAGCTCCTCCTTATTCAACTGTGTTGTATTTTCTTTGTCCTTATTATAAGATAAACTTTCATTCAACCAAAAAGGATTTGATGATTCCTTGTGCTTCGATAATCTTTGGTTTCTGTTTCTAATTCTTCTGCTTTAAAAGCTCATACAGTTTCATCAGGCTCATCAGGAAAAGCCAAAATACTCTATGCTATGATAAATTGCTTTGTAACTTTAATTATATCTACAAAGTCATTTGCACAGTAATATACTATCATGCTCCTAAACACTAAAAAGTAAAGGTTATGGGGAACATTTCAGTTTTAGCTTAGGTGTTGTGTTAGACCCATGGTCATTTATTTATTTGCTTCCATTTCTAGACTCTAAGCTTCATAAAGCCAGTGGTTGTGTGTACTTTACAAATCAATGATGGTTTGAGGCCAGGCTGTCCCAGCCAGTGAATATGTGATATTTAATTTTCAAGATTTTGCAATTCTGTTGTTAAACATAACTATTGAGAACTGACATTCAAATAAATATGTTCAAAAGTTAATAAATACTCAGAACTCATCACTTCTTCTTTCGGTACTACTGTTAACTAGCGTATCTATCTCTTTTGTTGTTTTTTTTTTTTTCCTTTTGGGATGGAGGTTTTGTTGTGTTGCTCAAGCTAGTCTTAAACTCCTAAGTTCAAATAACATTCTTATCTCAGTCTTCTGAGATGCTTGAACTACAATCATGTGCTGCGATGCACAGCTACATGCACCTCTTGAAGTTATTCTTCTTGATTGTATCTTTATGTATGGTGGAACTATTTATGCAACATGCAGTTGTACATGTTTTCTCAATTCCTAGTGGATTTTAATTATATTACATCATTAACTCCAATAATAGTAGGTAGGTTTATCCCACAGAAATCAGCAAACACTAGTTGTCAATCTTATTATTTAATCTATAGTCAACTCAAGAAAATGATAGTGAAAACATTAACAATACAGATTAACTGTAAAATGAATTGTCAATAGCTATTAAATAAAAACATGTAGAAATATTATTTTTCCAGTATGTAAAACTTATGATTCAACAAAGAAACACTCATGTTACTAACAAATGAATGAAGTTATAATTTAGGTTTCATTTTTCTTTTATATTACTCCTTGCTTTAAAATACTCATGTGTGAACTTCATTCATTTATTATTTACAAGTATAGATTGGCTAAATAGATGAGTTCAACAAAACAAAAAAATCTTGTGGGAATGAATTGGTTATATTGAAATTACAATGCAGACTAAAGTGTATATCACACATTCTTTATATCAGTAATTTTTTGATTGAAAGCATGTATATTTGTATGTATATGGAAACATACATTTTTAGTACCAGTCATTTATCATTTACCAGTCCGTAATATCTAACACATGACAGGTACTTCGTAAATAATGAGTGAATGAGTAGAGGCCAAGGTGTACATGATGGGCCAGCCAATAGAAAGCTGAATAGAAAGCAAATAGAGGAGACGCACTGATTTGGAAGAATTGGAAGCTATAGGGACTAGATGTCCGTTGAGAATTTCTATAAAATCTAACAGAAATAGGAGAGTATATTTTGGGGAGAGTGAGTGAGCTCTGATAACAAAACTTCTTAGGAGTTAAAGATGATTAGGTACATTATTCAAGGCTTTGCACTATTAGTAGCCTTTAAATTAATATTGTGGAATTTAGAATCTTCACTTTTAGGTGAAAAAGCTTGGCTAGTGAAGTTAATAAATTGCTCAGATGCAGTTAGCTAGTACAAGGTAGAGGTCAGAGTGATTACTTAAAGACCTCACCAGACTCAAAGTGATTAACAGGCTATGAACAGTTATCACTTAACACTTTCCTATGCACAGTGGGAGTCCAGAGGACCAAAAGACACAGTGTGTTGGAAGGTGTTAGAAAACTGACTGTTAGTTTTTAACCCAGATCTCCTAGTCAAAATCCCTCCTTTTTATTTCCTTTGTAAAGTATCCTGAAAATTTCTGTGTACCCTAAAGTCTGAAAACCACTGGCTCTGGAAGCACACATTTTGGCAAGTGACTATTCTATATAGATGCTCATTAAAGCTAAAAAATTGAAGAAATACTTTTGAGGGAATGTAAAGATTGAACTTGCCCAAGGTAAAATGAAGGTTCTTCCTTTGGCAGCTGGCATATTAAAAGTATCCAGAAAACTTTTTAAATTACAGAACTTTGGTAATTTAAGAAGTATTTCAATATAATGCCAAGGTTGAGGCCTTATCAGGAGTATCACATAGCTATGTCTTTCTTCTCAAATGTGCACAGTAGTCCCCAATTATGCAAAAAAAAAAAAAAACAGTGAAACAAATGTCTGTGTGTCTAACCCTGCGTGTCTAACCCTGGATTTCAGAGGCTATAGTCATCCCCTAGCAGGGAAAGAATGGTTCTTCCCTGCCATAGTGGTTTTCTGACCTTAATCTTTACCCATAGAGTTATGCTTTAACTGCAAACCCTCTGGCTCTAAAGATGTCACGTGTCATGTGTCTCTCAGTTATCACATCCTCTTTTCTCCTTGCCACATCCTTTCCTGCCTCCAGCCCACGTTTGTTTCCAGTTATTAGAATGATTTTTAATGTAGGTCTTGCTTTCTGTTCCCATGACACTGTATCCCTCACCAGAATCAAATTATACCACAGATCCTTGGAAACAGATTTTACAAAGTATACAGAAGGATTGAGAGGAGGGTAAACAGTTCTGTTTGTTCAAGTTAAGTTTTCTCCTTTTTAAAAAGAACCAGTTGAAGCTAGCTTCATTTATCTGGAACCTCTGCTGTGCAATTGCAATCCGAGGCCCACAAAAGAGTGCTGAGTTTCCTCCCACATGCGCTGCTTTTTCTCCAGTAATAGATTGCATTTTGCTTGACTGCTGAGCAACAATAGTCGACTCATGCTGCCCAGCTTTCAAAACAGGTCTCAGAAGGAGACAGAAAGCAGGGCAAATTGATGCTGCTAGTTTTCTCAATAATTCCTCCCCAGGATCCAGGTGTACATGTGGGCTTCTGTTACCAAGCTTGTTTGTCTCTTTTAAAAGGTCCTTTTGTGCCATTTGGGTGACATAGTAGCTCTATGAGAAGAGCAGCAAGAAAGCTTGTCTTCGCTCTCACATGATCAACAGACTGAGGAGTATTCTGGCTTAGTGACTTCCTCTTTATGCTCTCCAGCTGCTGCACATATTGCCAGTAACTTCGATTGGGGATGTAATTGGCTCTTTGGATTATGCTCTATTCTTAACAATATTCCAATTTGTAATTAGGTAGTGGGCTACGTAGAGTACACAATGGTTCTAGTAAGCATAATGGGAAATGTCTCCAGGTTGTTCTTTCATTGCAATAATTCATTAAGGCCTGCAAACCAATTTTAGTATTTTCTCTCTTGTCTTTAGAAAAAGGCTTTTGTGAGATTACATGGAGAGAGGCAATGCTGATAGCATGTATCTTGCAGAAATTTTACAAAAAAAAAAGGAGGAAATAGGTTTAAAACAAAATAAATAATAAATAATCACAAAGAAGAAAAGCAAGCAAAATTTCTTTAGACACTTGAAAAGTTTCAGTTTGACTTGTGCAATTGCTAATTTGTTCATGTATTAAATATTTCTTGGATGACTGCTCTGAACAAGTTCAAGATAGACAGAAATAAATATGGGTCCTGATTTCAACTAACTCAGCATCTAAAGGAGCAAAAAGTTGTACATTAAGCATATAAGGTCCCTAAACTTTTTATAGATGCTAAAATGGAACTCTCTGGAGAACACAGTGGGAACCCAGAAAGCATTATGGTCAATTTATGACGTAAACAAATAGGAAATTTTCCTAAGCAAAAAGGAGTACAATAAAGAAGGAAATTCCCAGGGAGAGAAAAATACCTTCAAATATTCAAAACTGGAATAGCCATACTTTATTTCTCATGCCATCTTTTACATGGACCCCATATGTCCATTAGGGTAACTTTTTGTTTTACTTAAATTAAAACTTCCCATAACCCCTATCCCAAAACTTCTGTGACTTGCTGAAGAACTTCACTTGTAGTTCTTAACTCCTGCTCCCATAATCAGTTCTATACACGGCTTACTTCATCATGCTTAAATGATGTCTTTGATTTATATCTCGTTGTCTCAGGTATGGGCTTTTAGGCTTTTTTCTTGATGTTAAGAAAATGTCAATAGCAGCTCCATCCAGGTGTGACTCTTGTTTGCGTAACAGCATGACAAAGCAAAAACCAGATCCCCATATTAACTAGCCTTCCATTTGCATCTGTCCGCTTTTCTTCTTCAGCTACCAAAGCACCATGGTTTTTCTCTACACTTTTCTTCATTCTGGTGCTTTTTATCTTATCTTGTTTTATTTTATTTGTTATTTCAAAAGCAAAACAGAAAAAAGAATACAAATGATACAGAATTTCAAAAAAGTAGGAAATGAACACTAGTTAATACATTGCATATTGTTATCTTAGAAGCAGTTGTTCAGGTTTCAAGATCTAGGCACAAAAATAATCAACCAGACAATGATAGTGCAAACTGTTCCTTTTTATGAACTAACAGCAATTGGTAGTGCAGTCTGATGCCTGCTTTGTATCCTTCTATTCTCCCTTTTCCTTGATGAGCTTTCCGGTCCCTCTTAAGAACTCCAAATTCTTTTCACACCATGAAGAGCAGTGCAATATTCTCTAGTTCCAGTTCTGAAATTCAGCTCTAGGACACTCATGTTTATTCAAAATCCTTCCAGATCTGAGTAACCCTGGTATGGTACTTTGTTCTCAGAAGAAATTATGTCTCTAATACAATCTGCTTTTCTTAGAAATTACTTATAGATTTATATAGCAATCTCCTCCTACATTATACCCAGTACCCTTCACAATTGAGGATGGCATTACTATTCATCAAACCCCACTTTACTTTTTGTCCTACTTTTGTTCTGGTCTTCAGAACTGAACTGCAAGAAATCCAGTTCCATTACTGTATAGCAATGCCTCATTTTGAACTCCATCTATTGCTTATGGGGATTATGATTTTATTACATTTGGATTCCTCATTTCTCTAGAAACCCAAAATACTTCAGGAATGAATATCATCCACCGATTATAGAATTAAAAAACGTCTATCACTATCTCTGGGTTAATTTACTTGTTCTATAAACATTAATCACATACAATACCTGACATTAACCTTTGTTCTGCTCTGAAAGAGTTCACAGTCTAACCAAGTATAAATTCCAAAGTGTTTTAAGAAAAATAATGTTTGGAATTGGTGTGTAGCTTCTCAAGGGGATGGCTTTAGACAATCTTCTTTTGGAGTCTATTTCCCAGGTCATTAGTTAGAACATTAGTCTCATTCTTGCAATTATACCTTAAACTACATGCTCCATCTCCTAGGAAGTAATGACAATCATATAGGAAAATTCTTTGAATAAATAAAACCATTGTAATATTGTAAAGTATAAGATGTCCCTCCTTTATTATAACTTGGAAAAATTTTCTTCCATGCTTCCATAGAGCCTACAGCATTTCACATGTTACATTATGTTATAGTTGTGCAATTACTTGTTTCTTCTCCTAGATGTGAGACCCTGAAAGGGAGGTTTTAATTTATACAAATATAGTTCCTAGTATAACGCTGAAAATGCCAGTGTACTCACAGTAGCTTTATGAAAGAAAAGTTAGAGAGAAGAGAAAGTATTATGACTACTGTTAGCATGAGTGAGATCATTTTACAGTTACTTCAATTTGGTACCCTTTTTTGGAAGTGTAGTCAACCTTACAGAGTTTGCAAAAGGCCCAATACAAGGACACTGGCTGTCAAATCTACCCAGATAGATTGAATCTAAGCCTCCAAAATGAGGCTTTTGGAGTGGCCTTATCAGACCACAACTACTGTCCTTATGAGAAGAGGAAGTTTAAACGGATAAAGAGCAGGATACATGAACCCAAACTGGAGACCAATGAAGGCAGCCATCTCCATGCCAAAAGTAGAGTGCTCAGAAGAAGCTAAGCCTCTGACATCTTGATCTTGGATTTTTATCCTTGACAACTATGAGAAACTAAATTGATGTTGATTTTGCCATGAGTTTGTGGTATTTGATTATAGCAGTTCTAAAATTTAATATTCTTAAAAATAGTCCTTCAAACAAAAGTCCTTGAGACTAATCCTACCTCTTTCAATAGTCATCAAATATTTACTTTTGCATCTTGAATTAAAAAAAGAATGGATGAATGAATAGAATGAGTTATAAAGTACAAATATGTAAAAAATGTATTATAAGTAAAAATAGAAAAGAAATCTACTTGCATAGACATGGATAAACCTATCTTGGGAGTTTATTGTTTTCTCATTTCTAAACTGAAGCTGTTGGAAAAATAATTTACTTTATACTTTAAAATTTACATGTAAGAACATGTAATTTACTGTAAAGTGTATCATGGATAACTTTTATGATGATGAAGAGGAAGAAGAAATAGAAAAGAAGGGGGACTAGAAAAGTAGAGAGATCTTGTTGGGATTTCACTGGCCATGTAAGAATTGTAAGGTTTTGTAATCAGTAGATAGCATATGTTTGCACTGAGTATGAGATATGGTTATAACCTAAAATTTTCAGTCTGAGGTGATAAAGATTTTGACTCTACTACACAAGTGTTTTTTTTAAATCATGGTTTATATTATCCTACATTTTAAAACAATCCCAAAATCCCAACATCCAAGCACAACTATTTTCTTTCTCATTTTATATGTCAGGTCAGCACGGTTTATTTTAACCTACTATTCAGGGACCCAGAGTGATGGGGATTTAATCTTCAAGAATTACTGTGGCAGTGGAAAAAAACTGGGGCAAATTAAGCATTGTTCTTAACATTTCTGCTCAGAAGTGGCCATATACCACTTTTTTTCAAATTTCATATGAAAGTAAATCCTGTGGGTGGACCTAATACCAAAACAGTGAAGTGTGGCATTTCTGTGACATACCTGACCAAACACAAAATATTTTAGCTTGGTGGTGATAGTAACCATAATGTTTAAAGATTTCCACAACTAATTATGTGTTCATGGGTAAATATTTATTTTTTTGTTTGTTTTGGAGTTGCTCATTTTTTATTTAGAGGTGGGGTCTTGCCATGGTGCCCAGGTTGGCCTCAAACTCCTGGCCTTAAGAGAGGCTCTTCTTTAAGCCTCCTCAAGCATGTGCCACTGGGTCCAGAGAGGCTGCAGTTACATCCTTTGGCAGTGTCTCAAGGAATTATTTTCATGTTCCAAAAATATGAGTCACATGCAGTACCAGTGGAGAACAGTTTCACTATGATATGGGAAGCAAATTCTTAATACTAAATCACTCAATATATCTTTAATGCCTGATTATTCACATGTTACCCAGAGTGTTTCCCAGAAGTGAATCCCACTGTTCAACAGAGATTATTAATTCCAAACTAATTTTATGAAATGATTAAAATGGTTGAAATACCATCTTGCTATACAGGCTGGCCTTGAGTTCATTATGCAGCACAAACTATCTTTGAACCCACTGCTTTAGCCTCTTGAGTGCTGGAAATACAGGCGTCTGCTACCTCACCTGGCTTCATGTTCTCTTTAGAAAAAATTGTCTGCAAATTGATTACCTATTTAACTATTAGCTGTTTTGGGGGAGTATCTTTTTTTGGGCAGCACTTTGCATTGAGCGCATGGCCTTGTATATGACAGGCAAGCACTCTACCACTGAGCTACATCTCATCCTTTGAGGGGATAGCAATGGGTATCTGGCAAATTGTATGATTAAACAGCTTTGGCGAGAGTAGGGATTGAGGATTGGTTAAGATGGCATATACCTGTAATCCCAGCACTTGGAAGGCTGAGTTTGAAGCTATATATGTGTGAGTGTGTGTGTGTGTGTGTGTGTGTGTGTGTGTGTGTACTCTTTAAAAGAAAAAAATGCAAAAAAAGATTTTTATGAATACACAACCAAGAAAATCATTTGTTGGGGCAGTCATGATGCATTCTTTAGTTAGACAAATGGAAAGCAAACTATCCCCAAGTTGGATCTCTCATCTTCCTGCTCACAGAGTGGCACCCCAGGAATGGAGGCACACTGTAAGAAAGCCCCCTGCAAAGACAGTGCCAGACAAAAGGTTCCCAAAGCCACAATGCACACAACTCTATGGAATGGGTCCAAACCATTCACAATGCCTATGAAAAGGACAGGAAAACATAGTGCACTTCATCCTGCTTCATAGCTCAAAGCAAAAAGGCACTTATCCCAATCACAGCTTCGTGTGTTTTCCGTTCATTGGTCAACTTTAGGATGCATGGCAAAGAACTGAAGCAATCGAGCCTTTCAGGGCCTATGCTGAGACGAGGCACCCTCAAAGCGACTCTAGTCAGACCTATGAGAGGTTAGAAAGGAAACCTATAACTTTCACATGGACACATCCTCTCTACCTTTCTTATCAGTGACATCACTCATTTCTCAGGCTGCACAATAAGCAAAACCCATCATTCCTAAAGGCCGACAAGAAGGAGTCAATTCATCTTAAGTCTTACAACTATGTATTAGGGGCAAACCATCCAGCCACATACCTGACACTGTTTCTACTTGCTTCTCTGAAGAGGGCAGTGAGGTGAAAGAAGCTCTAACAGTAAGTCTTATGAATGTATTCTGCATTTCAGCCACACAAACCATACGAGTAGCATTGCTTCATCAAAAAGAAAAGCCTAAGGTGGCACAATGGACCTTCCTGTGACTTGTAACTCAGAAGCCTGAGGTTGGAAGATCATGATTTAAGGCCAGTCTGGGAAGTACTATAAGATCCTGTTTCCAAAAGGAAGGGTGGGCAGGGTGGAGGAGTAGACCTAATTTTCTTGTTCTTGTTCAGAAAGTTAGCAGATTATCTCAATTTGTACTTTTCCCCCAGGGTATCATAAATGCCAGGCAAGCACTCTAACTAGCTCTCAAATCTTATCTTGGTTTGGCTTTTGAGATTGGGTAAATGTAATTTAGATTGCGATCTATAAGAATTGATAAATTGTTTGAAACTTCAAAGAGTTTAACTTTTTGTAGAAATTTAACCAAGAAGAAAAGGAAGAGGAGGGAAAAGGGAAGGAGGAGGAGATTTTAAGACTGAAATTTACCTCATATTAGAAAAGGAACTTCTGAAATTCATTTCTTCAAGTGGATATACAGACCAAAATTTTCTTAAGAAAAAGTCTAAATTAGTACATGGAGTTGACTCCATGTAATCCAGGAATAAAAAATTTTGAGATATCTTAATACTCCCAGTCACTGATTCACTCAGTAGATTTATTTTGGTTGGTTGGTTTTATTTGTTTGGCTGCTTGATTGTTTTAGTCATGTAACATTGACTTGAAGACATTGTTGGCCAAATGACTATTAGATTCCTATAGAAGCAAATGTAAAGTGTCTTGAAATTTTATTTTTGTCAGTCTGTGCATTAATTTTTCAATGTGTAAAAGAAGATAATCAAGTTTGCAGCATAACATACATTAGTTCCAAGAAACAACAACAACAAAATGAAGAAGTAAACAAAGGCAAGCTGCAAATAATTATATAAAGTGTGAAATGCTGAGAAGGCCCACTGAGTGCCATCCCTCTACTGGGCACTATCCATACTGACCGGCGTTTGTGTTTCTCTTTCATCAAGAGATATAATAGGTGATGATCCTAAAACGTTCTGGATGCTGCAGGAGCAACACTGACTGATGTTTCATATGAAGCTGTTCTCCCCTTCTGGAAAAAAATGAGTTTAATCACCTGTCATTTAAGAATCTAATTTATAGTATTTTTTTTTTTTTGTCTTTTTCCTTTTTATCGGTACCAGGGATCGAACTCACGACTGCCTGCTTGCAAGGCAGGCGCTTATGCTGCTGAGCTAAATCCCCAGCCCTAATTTATAGTATTGTATCAAACAGCTTTCCAAAAGAATGTTCAGAAAGTTAGGTGCTGTGGCCCACTTCTTTAATTCCAGCACTTAGAAAGCTGCGACAGGAGGACTATTCAGTTCAAGGCCAGGCTTGGATACATAGTGAGTTCCAAGCCAACCAGAACTACACAGTGAGACCTTGTTTGCTATTTGTGGTTTGTTGTTGTTTTAAATCAAACCAAACTAAAACAAAAAGCTCAGAAAAGTATCAATAAAAAAATAAAAATTATAAAAAGCATGATATTATCTCACCCTTTTGAGCTATTAAACATGTCCGTGAACTATGAACTTGGGAAGAATTATTTCACTTTCCAGTACTCATCTTTATAGATGAAAGAGACCCTTTTAGTAAGCTTCTGAATGAAACAAAGGAAAAGAAAACCAGAGAAAGGCCTAGAAACATATAAAAGAAATATCTTAAAAGACTATTTGAATATATATGTATCATAAAGTTCCATATTTTTACTATCTGTCTTAAGAAAAAGAAAAATTTAATTTGTTAGTTGCTTAATTGACAAAGGAGTCTCCTTTTACTACTGGCTAGTAACCCTAAAATAAATGTCATTGATTACATTACATAGATGAAAAAACCAAGTCTTAAACAAATCATCAGTACAAAATCCAGAATTGATCTTCACTATCCACTACCGTTTTCATCCTCCTTTTTATTTTTTTCTGTGTATGTCAGATGTCTTTTTCTGCTCACTAGCATTGCTTTGATTCTTTTAATTCAAGTACCAGAACTCTGTTGCTCAAAGGTGGTCATCCTTGAGACCGAGCCAAGACTCAGAAAATTTAATCCAAAAGAAAAGGTGTTGAACTGATACTGCATGAGGGAAATGATTTCTAATACTTATCCCAACTACAGTGTTTAAAACATGAAGAGGAAAAAAGTATGTGTATTGTTGTTCTCAACTCACAGATGATCAACTACTTTCTTACTTTCCTGTGATTCTTCCAGCCTGTGGTTGTCCTCTAAATTAAAACTTTTTCAGCTATTTCTAAACCATTTTTTTCTTCTCTAGTGACTTGTCAGATCTCTACCTTGTATATAGTGTAATCTCTTTTAGTCACTGTTCAGTGGCATTTGAACACTTGGAACTAATTACAGATACATATCAGCTAAAAACATGATCTACAAAGCAAACAAATACCTTTCAGATTTGCTCTATATAGAGCAAATTAAAGAAAGACAAGGACTAACAGCAAGCTCTTATCTTTATACTGTCTCCTTATGGCTGTCTGGCTCCCCAGAAAGCACTTGAGTTGAACTTTCTTGTTGGTACTTGTCCTGTCTCCTTAATCCTCTCCGTGTTGAAATTTGCTCAGCTAAACCTCATCATCTCCTAAACAAGCATACATGGGAATTTCCAATAAACACATTTCTCAAGAATATCTGATGTTCGTTACTGGATCAGAAGCAGATGTGAATTATTGAAAACACAAAAAACACTTTTTAACTGCTTTCACTTTATCATCTTTCTACTCCAATGTTTTAATGTTTAACCAAAGCGATTAAATTTAGAATATTACTTTTTTTTTAATTCTGAGCTGAGTGCAGTCAGCTTCCTGTATGTGTGGCTTCTACATCCATGGATTCTGTATTCATAGATTCAACAAACCACAAATCAAACATATTTTAAAATATACACTGATTTTACGAAACATGCAGATTTTTTTCTTGTCATCTTTCCCTAAAGAATATAGTATATCAATTATTTTTCACAGAATTTACATTATTTTAGGTATTCCGAGTAATCTAGAGATAATTTAAAGCACACGCATACAGATAATGTACAAATGCTTTCTGGTTAATCACTAACCCAAACCACTTGCTACCATCTTGTGCTCCCCTGCTGCAAACATTTATGCCATAGAGAACCCAAGAGTGCAGGAAATTTTCCCAACCAGTTTTAGCCTCTTCTATTTTCACTCCTCTCTGTTGTAGAAAATTTCAGTCAGCATCAGCCTGTCTGAGGAGTCACTGGATAACACCTCCAATTTCCAAGCGGCTATCCTGTGACCGAATGTCTACAGGCTAGGAAAGGTAGTGACCACATCAATAAAACCGAGCATCAATTCTCTATTACAAGGCAGTGGATCCATCATTAACCTTTTAAGTAACCTGAGTCAGCACATATACTTAAAATGAAGAAATGAGTACAAAATCACAACCAGTTAGTACTTAAGTATTTATTTTGGTCCTGGAAAGTGGACCCAGAGCCTCACGCCTACTAAGCATCCAAGAGCTCTACTAGTGAGCTGCACTCCTGTCCATTTATTCCTATTTTTTAAGGTGGCACCTTCACTTGTATCTTCAGAGACTATAAAATGTTTTTATCTTTTGTTATTCTTGTCAGTGAATTTCCATCCATGCCTCTCTAGGCAAGCCATCTCCTCTACTTTCAATTTTTAAGTTGTTGTTTATAAGGCTGTGGCATCCAGATGATAAAGCAGTAGTCAGCAGTGATCTCGTCTTACTCATTTTATATTTCACTGTCTCTCATAGTGTTTAAACATTAGCCACTTAAAAATATGGGTTAAATAATGAGGGAAATATAAAATAAATCTATGAGACCAAATATAGGTTTTGAACCCAAGAATTAATTTTATCTGCTAGAAAATAAGAATATTGGAATTGGAAAAGATCTTATGCAAAGCCTTTTAGTCCCATCTACTCATTTAATAAAGATTCAGGTACCCAGAAAAGCCCCACAGGAGGCCCAGGAGAGCCAAGCTCAGATCCCCCTCTGGGAGTCAGGCACACTCCTCCATCCCCGCCCCCGTGGCCTGTTCTGATTTCATTTCCTTCCGGTCTCATGATTTGCGGGTGTGGGTCAGCCAGCAGTCCGAAATGTTCTCATGGTTTTCTTCCTGGCACTTTCACAATTAGGTTTCTCTCTCTCCCTCCTTCCCTCCCTCCCTCCCTTTCTCCTTCCCTCTCTTTCTTTCTAGGAGTCTGACTATTCCCACTAACTTGACTGACCTTTTCTTAACCTTTCATTTCTCCTTTGTATCAAATACTCTCTAAAGCCTACAATACTTAAGACAGACACAACACACCTGAGAAATCTGAAGAGTCCTCAAAAGACAGTTTTCTTTTTGTAAAGAATAAAAATAATGGATCAGAAGGCTCATCTGGAAAATCTTTTTAAAACCAAGAAATCTAAAATGAAATGAAGTCCACAGATAATAAATTCATTCAAATATTCATTTGTTCAACTAACACTTAAAAATCTGAGCTGTGCATGGTAGATTGTGTCTGTGACCCTACATACATACGAGGCTGAGGGTTGTAAGGATTGTAAGGTAAAGGCTGGCCTGCGCATCTTATTTAGAGCCTGATCATCAAGAAATCAAAGAATAAATATGGTATGCATATATCATGGCAGTATGACACAATTAACTCTTTGGGGGTGATACAGAGAAGGAGAATATCTGGGAAAAGGAACCTCTAGTTTTTTTTTGCTGAAGAATCTCCATACTAATTTTCCTCATGGTAGTACCAAAGTACACTCATACCAACCACAGAGAAGGGTTCTTTTTTCCACACAGCCTAACTGGTGTTTATTATTGGTTGATTTATTGATGATAACCATTCTTTCTGAAGTGAGATAGAGCTGAATCTTATTTTAATTTGCACTTTTCAAATGACCAATGCACATATTTATAGCAGTAAAATTTATAATAGCTAAATCTTTGCAACAGCTCATATAGTCATCAAAAGATGAATGGATATAGAAAATGTAATATTTATATATAACATAGTTCTACTCTGTACCAAAAAGGATATATCTGAGACATTTTTAGGTAAATGGATGCATCTTGAGACAATAATTTAAATGAAATAAATCAGATGCTTAAGTTTAATTACCACATTGTTTCACTTGTATGAGAAACTCAAAGTGTTATTAAGGAGCAAAATAAAGGATAGATATTGGAAAGCAGCAAGAACTTGTTGAATGAGAAGGGGAACAAGGAAGGATGTGAAAGGAGGAAAAGAAGGGAATAGGAATTTTGAGCAAAAGAGTTCAAAGTTAGGGGTTTACCTCAGTGTCATAAGTGCCTGCCTGGCAAGCATGAGGTTGTGAGTTTGATCCCCGGTACAAAAATAAATAAATAAAGAGAAAGAAAGAAAGGAATGGAAGGCAGAAATGGCAACAAATCTTTTGTCAATGGGGGGAGAAAGAAGGTTTGAAGAGACAGAAAGAATATGGAAAAGAAAAGAATGAAGACATACTTTATACAGATACAAATTCTCCATGATGAATGTGACAATTTTGTATGGAAAGGATATATGAGTGAAAGCAATTTAAATGAAATCAAAAATAACAAATGTTTGTCAGACTGCAGGAGAAAAAGAAATTCTTCTATATTGGTGGGAAAGTAAACTAGCAATGGTGATTGCTATGGAAATGATTGCTATGGAAATCAGTATGATGATTCCTCAAAAATTAATACTAGAAATTCCATTTATTCCAGTTCTTCTCCTTCTAAATATCTTTTTGAAATAGCTAAAAACAACACATTACAGTGATACATAAATATACTGTTTATAGCAACACAATGTATAGTAGCTAAATTTTGAAGGCACACTGTATGTCCATCAACAGATGAACAAATAAAGAAAATGTGAACTTTACACACAACTGAGAATTACTCTCCCATAAAGAATGGTAAAATTGGGTCATTAGAAGGAAACTGGGTACATTGAGATCGTAATATGAAGTGAAATAAATCAAACACATGTTTAAATAGTCCATGTCTTCCTTATGTGACAAGTCCTCTATAGAAATAAAGAACAAAATAATAGATAGATAGGTAGATAGACAGATAGATAGATAGATAGATAGATAGATAGATAGATAGATAATAGCAAGTATAGAGATAATCTTTCTCAATGGAAGGAAATCAAGAGATAGTAGAGGGGTAAAAGAGGAGAGGAAACAGATATAAAAAGAAATTAAGACATGTTAGGTACCTGTGTCAATTCCACACAGGAATGTAAACGTTATGTACTGCAAACATGTACTGATAAAAATGAAAAAACCCACTGAGTTTAGTCCCTTTTATCCACAAAATAATTATGTTTTACTAAACTTCATACAGATAACTGGGCTATTGAGGAAAGAAACAGCCTTCGAAAAGATTTCAGGTTGCACAGACAAAAGGGTGTTAAAGAAAATTTCTCAGAGGTTTTTGCAGTTGAACAGGGGTATTTGTTTAGAGCTGAGTTGTAGATCAGTTGTAGAGTATTTATTTAGTATGTCTGAGGTCCTGGTTTGGATTTCCACCACACCACTAGGAGTAGGGGAAGAACCTAGGTTTATTTCAAATGCATCTTAACCTTGGTTTATTTCAAATCTTACTTCTGGTAAAAGACTCTATAGAAGGGAAAAAAGCATGGTTTTGATAAGATAATTAATAGGGTAAAAAGGATTATTTAAAAGTTTAGATTTGTAAAGCACTCATACATTAACAGTAGTATCTCATTTCATGAATGCAATTATTTCCATGTTTCTGGTTCAAATTGGACAAGAACCAAATCAAATTTTCCCATGAGGTCAACAATGAGCCTAGCCATTGAATTTGAGTCTGTATTTGCGTAGTCTAAACCAAATTCACTGGCTGAGAAGTTAAGGAATTTTATTACCAACTGGTTAAGAAAGATTGCTTATGTATACAAAAGTATGTATATTTTGCTTAGGTTTGAGTTTTTCCGACATCAATACCCAAATATTTTTCATAAGATGAGATACCTACATTGCAATTATGATAAATCAAAATCTTTGATGAATAAACACAACAGCAGTATCACTTTGTGACTGATAAGATTTATTAAGAAGTAAACATAGCTGTAAAACATTCAACACTGGTCAAATCCATCATTGTTCTCTTGAGGAAAACTACAGTTTTCTGTTCTTTATTACAATCTAATGGGATATGTTAGGGGTTTTTTGGTACAGTTGAGAGAGAGATCTTTATTATGGGCCCCGGAGGGCTGCAGAAGAGTGCAAGATCTTTCTGGCAAAAGCAAAGAAGTGGAAGTACTTGTATTAGGTCTGGCTGGGGAAGGAGTTTGGAGGTGGGCAAAATGACATATCAACAACTGACTTAAAGGAGCATCTACATATGTGAATCAGGAAACAGAAGATTTACTGGGCCTGGGCGTAGAGCACTTAGGTGGTTGTGTAGTCCTGCAATTGGAGAGGGCTCAAAGTACACGCAGAAAGGGAGTGGGAGATTTATTTCTGGAACTAGAAGGAGAGCAGGAAGTTACTTTTGGAGAGATAAGTTGTTTCTCTGGGCCTGGCACCAAGTTGGGCGGATGTCATATTAGAGATAGCTAAGCTCCCGGCTGGCAGCATCTATCAGGATAGTCTCCCAATTTAGCAAATTCTCTTTGCTCTATTTTATTGTAGAATATTATTATTACTCAACTAAGTACTTTCTAATCAGAGACCTGATTTCCATATCTGCCCCATGACTTCACTGGGTTTGAACAGTGAAAAAATTATTTAAAGTTTTTGAACATCATTTTCTTCATCTCTATAGCAGAATTCATTTTTTACCTAATGGGGTTATGAAATTTACAAGAGACTGTGTGTATTGTATTATTGGCATAAAATAAGCATCAAATACATTGTAACTACTTTTTTCTTTTCTTTTTTCAATAGTGAGGATTAAATCTAGGGCTTTACACATGTAAGACAAGAGCTCTGCATCACCACTGAGCTAAATTCTCAATCATTTTTGTTTTCACACTGGGTCTCCCAAAGTTGGAACTTGTGATTAGCTTCTCTCAGCCACTCCAGGTTTTTTTTTTTTGTTGTTGTTATGGGGATTGAATTTACAACGTCTCACTTGCCAAACAGGCACTTATGCCACTGAGATAAATCCCTGGCCCATCCAATATTTTATTATGTCATCATCATCATCATCATCATCATCATCATCATCATCAGTACCACAATCATTTCTTGCAGCCACTGTGAGTTTATGTCTCTGTTGTGTGAATAGAATCGAAGCATCTTAGGTTTGATGCTTAGCCCCAAACTTTGTAGCTATGAGATCTAGGAATGCTATTTAATGTTTCCTATTTGAATTTCTCATCTGTAAAATTCTGATAAAGTAAAAACTAATCACAATGTGCAGGGACATCTGTAAATACAAATGTAACAGTATAAATGAGAAAATTGCCCTTGGCAACATGGGGGACATTCTCACAAAGTAGCATTGCATTTACTTAGTAATGTATCTGAATTCTGGCAAATAAAGGGATATTTATGTGTTATGAACTTTAAAAACTGGCATCAAATTTATGATTCTGACATTTTTGTTAGTGTAAGAGTTCCTGCTTACTCTGAAGATGATGTAGAAATCATATTCAGAACCAGCAAAATTCCAAATGAGATCACAGATTTTTATTAAGATTTTTTCTACTTAAAATTCTTAACCCCCTTTTTTGGTTTAAACTGAATAAGACTATGTTAAAAAGAAATGAAATTCAGGCATTGTGTGGCACACATCTATAATCCTGACTGGGCAGAGGGGTTGAGGCGGGAGGATTATGCAGTCTAAAAAACAAAGAAAAAGTAAAAGACAAAAAAGAAGGAAAGGAGTGAGGGAAGGAAGTAAGGAAGAATAGAAAGAAGGAAGGAAGGAAAGAAGGAAGGAAGGAAGGAAGGAAGGAAGGAAGGAAGGAAGGAAGGAAGGAAGGAAGGGTCCAAGTACTTGCCTACAGCAACTGAATTTTATGCTTTATGCTTGAGAGCGGAAAGTCATCAGTGTTTAGCAAGTTAACTCTCTGAACAGTCCCCGTGGTTGGTATACATGTAAATTGTTGCTGAGATCTGATCTGCCATTACTACTCTCCAGTCAACCACATGCCCAGTGCCTTGAGGAGTTTGCTATAAGCAGAACCTGTATACTTTGATAATTTTGTGATCCAGTTCAGTGCTTTTGTGGCATCTATTCCCTGGGTCAGAGTGCTTATTGCTCCCTCCCATGCAGGCCTTCTATACCTACATATCATTTATATTTCAATTACAATGCCTTTTCCTCGGAAAGACTTCCTCTTCTCACACCTTCAATATCCTTCCTCTTTGATTCTTTGAACTCTATCTTGACCTTCACTGTAGGTATCCAGGGAATATATTTTGTTCTGATTCTGCTCTGTGCACAAAAACTGTGCCTCTGGGAACTTTGCTTCCTTGCCTATTTAAAATTTGATTCTCTCTTCAAGGTGCAGCTTGGCTCAAAAGATAAGGTTCAATTCCATTGGCATTATCTATGAGTCTTTTCTACAGTAATCTTGTGCTTTAGAGTTGCTTTTAATTTCAGATCTTCCACTTATTAACTTTAATTTTAGATTGGCCACACATAAACTTTGAGGACCTCTTAAAAATATCCCTCTGTAAAATGGAGATAGTATTTTCCTTAGAACAACACTGAGCTCAATATACATATAAAAAGCAAAACATCTGGCATATGATAGATGCTTAAAAATCTATTTCTATTCTGCTCAGAGCATTTTTGTTCTTTTTATCTTATTAATCCTTTCACAAGTGACTGTAGTTTGCCTTGTAATATGGATATGTGTGAATTTGTCCTTGCCTTTCCTTGAACTTTGAATTGAATGGATTTTTGTCTTAAATATGTGAATAGGTCAATGCAATTTATTCATGGCCTTGACTCAAGACATCCATGCAGACACTCTCATTAGGAAAGTGGATAACAGAAATATTGAAGCTAAGGCATTAAGTACAAACTTACTTGCATTCAAGTACATGAACTTTCCAGAAGAAAGCATTATATATATAGAGAGAAGCATACAATGTGTATATATATATACATGTATGTATATACATATGTATACAATATATATATATAGAGAGAGAAGCATACAATGTATCTCAGTAAACACTGAAACCCTAAGCAAACTGTAGTGTTAGACAAATGTCAAGAATTTTAAAAATTAGAATAGAATTGGATTAAAAATTTTGCATGTTCTATAGTTACCACTGATTTCATTCCATAACATCTTTTTTCATTACTTTCCTTCCCCTAAGAACTGAAACAGAATTATTTCCTGATGAGGGAAGTTAAGCTAATTGTTTATTTTGTATCAGAAAAAATCACACATCATTTTGCAACAATTCCTATTTGGTAAATGCTGCATTGAGATTCTATGTATCTCTAACATAAGCAAACAGAGTCTTTCAGACTCCCTGTACTGGAAAGAAATCTGACACCAGATTCAAAAACAGAGGGTCCACAGCCAAGGGAGTAATCTTCACTGAGCAGATTTTGTGCTTTTCAGATACACAAAGTTTTTTTCCATGCTACATGAATCTCACACAACAAATACACCAAACCCTTTTACTTTGATTTAATATTTAGATCTTGTTTCTAAACTCACTTTTTAGGAAACTGACCTCTAGTTTTGAGGTGGCTGCTGACTGGTTTGTGCTTCTAAAAATCTAAAAGTTACCAAGATGTTACTATGAAAAATTAAGAACCGAGGCTAAAATAAGAAATAAAGACAACTAAAAATATTCTATTTTATCATTTTGAAGCCTTGAAGCTTAAAAGTTAGCTTAAAAAAGAAGAGTTCATGTTTATGACCTGAGTTGAAAATACTTCAATCATTACCATCTTATGCAGTAGAGCATTGACCTAATACGGAATCTAGGTCACTTCTAATTACATAAAGATGGGGTCAGAGCTGTTTCAGGTTTAGGGCTTTCCCATCCCCTCTAAGGACTACTGTAAAATGAAATGTAACAGTGTTCACATGTATTTATTTCTTTAATTAAGTTAAATTATATTTTGGTAATCAACAGTACACTTCTGGGGCAGAATGTGTCTGAGAAGTGCTTTCCCCTTTCTATGTTTAAACTGTGATGCGTGCATTCACAAGTACATATTAGCATGCACTATAGGCAAGGCACAGTAATACAGACTATACTTCAATAGGTACAGTATTTGCTCTGAGTGCAATCCTTGCAATAGATTTAAGTGCCATTTTCTTAAAGACTTTTTCTCAATTCTCTAAGCTAAATTAGATCTCATTGTATTCTGTCTTGTAGCTTATGATTCCATTCTACAATAGTTCATGTTTTCCTAAATAATTATATTATATAGATTTTTAGGTTGCTATTTGATTTATGTCTGTATCTTTTACTAAACTGCTAAATTGTTTGGAGATAGGAACCATGCTTGTTTTGCATATCATGGGAAATACAATACTTTATCATAAATATTTAAATAGCCTTGATGATTGCTACACAGAGATAAAATTTCGTAAAAGTGAATGAAGAGGATATATGAGGAGAAAGTCTTGTATTTTAGGATATTATCAATAAAAAGAGAGTAGTTCACTTAACTGGCCATATCTTTTTGGGTACTTGGGATGGAACTAGCAGTTATTCAAATGGAAAATGGGAAACAGGAAAAGAGCAACCAAAGAAACTTTTAGGATCTCTAGATGTTCTGGAGGAAATTGTCGTTTATTAGCTCTAGATCATCCACCTCACTGAGCTGCCTTCTACTCTCTATGTGGACAAATCCCTCATACAACTCAGGCTACAAAGCCCTGTTACCGGTCCAGACCATATGCAAGCCATCTTCATGCATCCCATCTCCAGCATGCCATCCTGGGCCGCTTCCCACAATCTCAGGCTCTGATGCCAGTGTCGTAACAAGTCCCATAAAGATGCCTTTTGGTATCTCCTCTTAGCTCAGCCTCTTGCTCTGTGCACGCCAATGCTGATGCCGTTCAAAGGCTCATCTCATGTTTTTGAACTCAATTATTCAGGAAGGAAAAGAGAAAAAAATGAAAGAGAAAATTAAAGAGAAGAGAAATAAAGTAAAATGGGGACAACAATCACTCACAAAATAATGCATAAGGTATAAGTAAAACTTAGATTTGGAAAGTAAATAAAGTCATAAAACAGAAAGAGACTTTGGTGAACATATACTCAGTCTAGTGATCTCCATCTGGCTGGCTATTGGAATATCTGAAAAAGTTATGAAAACAAAAATCATGAATATCTTAGCAGAGAAGATATTTATCCCATGATAACCTGTTAATGACACATTCTGGTGCAAGCTTTTTCAGCCTATCCTATGAAGGACCCTGAAGTTTCCTCAAATTTCAAGGGACATGCATGTACAAGAGGGAAAAAGTTTGGAGGAAGTACATCTTTCCTCTTCCACTTAATCAAGGCACATTTGAGTAGAAATGTATTTTCTGTATTGAGCCTCTATGCAGTATTTAACTAAAAGTCTTATCTTCTTTAATGTGTGTGAAAGAATTGCACCACAGTATTTTTCTAACCCTTAATAACACATAGAAGATAAAATGGAAACCCAACTGTGTTTGGCACTCACTAAAAACAAAAGAAAACCCTGAAAATTCTCCAGGATTTTCTATGAAATACATTCTTCACTGCAACAAAAATTTCTCCAACTTGCCAATATTATTCAATATTGTATACAATAGTGTACACTGTTTTAAATTTTTTATATATAGCAATAAATTTTATTCTTTCATACATAAGCAATTCAAAATTACAGTTTCTCAAACAAGCATTTGATAATTTTGAACATTGATACTTATTTTTACTTTGTTATCTTTTTTGATAAAAGGTCCTAGTTCAGGCTAGTTTCAACTCAATAGGTAATCCAAAGTGGTCTCAAATTAGTGTGACCATCCTTCCTCAATTTCTTGAGTGCAGGAATTACAGGCATGTGCCACCATTCCTTGATCAACACTGATAATTATAAATGTTAAATTATTACAAACATTGTGATTAGATCTATTTGTTAGTCACTGGGCAGAGTTAGTGTATATACTATGCATAACCTTTATGTGTTTTTATTTATATAATACCTTCCTCTCCAAGTTTTTCACATTACAAAGACAGTCATTTGTTATATTTATCATGCACCTTCAGTTGTGTTCAGCATCTGTAAAATAAGAAATTTCTTAGCTACTATAAAAGTTGTTCATATTCTATTTGGAAAGCAAACACATAGAGCAAAAGAGAAAGAAAGAAAGAAAGAAAGAAAGAAAGAAAGAAAGAAAGAAAGAAAGAAAGAAAGAAAGAAAGAAAGAAAGAAAGAAAAAAAGAAAGAAAGAAAGAAAGAAAAGAAAATCATACAATAGTATCAGTAAAAGTATGAAGTGAAGGTTCCCAGTAAGTCAAGAGAAAGAATATAAAGGCACAAGGGGTTAAAAAAGACTTCCTATTGGAGATGAAGTTAGAACTGCAAAACTTATTCCCACTGATTATTTCCAAAGTGCCTTTAAACATGCTTTCGGCGAACTGTAGCATGTAGATATGAGTGTGAAGCTTGTTTGTATCAAGTTGGACTGCATTGCATCAAGTATAACTGGAGCTCATCTGACAATATCTAGACCTTTTTAGATAGGTATGAGTTGTCAGATTCTAAAGCTTGTCATCCTTGACTTACTCTTCTACATCTCATTTGTTAAACAATTGTGGCTTTGCTCTACGTCGTGCTTTATTAAATGTTGACATATTTCACATATTTGGGAGGTGGCATGCTATGGGAGAAAGTAGAAATTTGAAGCCAGCCTAGATTTCAGAAATGAATTCACCAATAAGTAGACATGTGACTATGGGCCAATCGGGTTAACTACTTATGTTGCTTCATTTGTAAAATAGAAGTAAATGAGTCCTTTAAGTTACTCATGTGTCATACAACTGAGAAATATAAGGTCAGGTCTTCAATATGTTTAATATGCTTCATAGAATTTTTAAAATTTTTGATAATAACATGTATATTTTCAAATGAAATTTTTGCCCCATAAGAAGACAAACTAGTTCTTAGTAATAATGCAATAAATTCCTCTTGGAAAGTTGGGCAATCTATACAAATGTTATTGAGAAAAGTAGTGCAAATCTACTAGTATGCTTCTGCTGTGAGCATGAGAGATAAGCAAATATAGATAAAAATTTATCGTGAGTTTGAAAAAGTATAATTTATTTCAAGCTATAGAAAAATCAAAGAAATCTTCATAGATAAGTTCCCTTTGTTCTTTAAAGCAGATAACTTTTCAAACAATGGAATAGTATAGGAGAGAAATACAGTTAGGGAAGTACAGTCTTTCAGTGTCAGAAAATTCTCATTGAAACGTGATTAACACATTAGTTTCTCCTTGTAACCATTCAACCATTAAAAAGGCACAATTATTGAGTACCTACCCTATTAACAATACTGAAATAAGCAATGATAGTAAATCTCTGACTTTATGAAACTATAAAAATAGTTCTACTTAGGATTTTTTAAAAATTTTATTTAAAGAGAAAAAAAAACAAAACAGAAAAAGGGTACAAGTAATACAGAATTTCAAAAAAATAAACAGTAAGAAATCACTAGTCAATAGATTATATATTGTCATCTTAGAAATAGTTGTTCAAGTTACAAAATTAAAGCATACAAAATGGACATTCAAACAGTGAGACTGCAAACAGTTCTGTTCAACTGTCCAACAAAAACTTAGTAATATGATTATCTTACACACTTAAATATACATGCAGTTATATTCTTTAGAGCACTTTCTTTTCCTCTCTTTTTTACAATAACAATTACACATTTTGGGTTTTGTTACTCCCACAGTTCTTATTACTTATTTTGAAGAGAATAAAACCAAATGTGACAAAACAAAGCAGAGTCAGCCAAAACAAAAGGATGGACATAGTACATGATGTAAAAACAGAATACAAGGTGATTGACAATGGTTACCATAATATCTCTTGGTATCTTAAAAAGAATTGCCTATATCATCAGGTATAATACAATTGAACAAAATAGTAAAGAATGAAACCAATAAAATTAAAACATTGGAGACATTACAGGACTTCAAAAGAAGACAATAGTCAAACCAGAATGGGCATTATAGTGAATCTTGCCTTCAAAGAGGTTGCCTATACCCCAAACTCAATACTATCAAACAAAACAGAATAGAGTAAAATCAGTCAAAACAAGATGATGAGAGCAACAAGGACTTCAAATAAAGTTAATAGGAAATCAAAATGGTTACTATATTATATTCTGCTACTTTTTAATTTATTTTTCCCTTAATTAAAAATATTAAATAAATACATAAAGGAGATTGAGATAAAAGAGGACATAACAACACAACAGCACAGGGCAGAACAGAACAATTTAAACAATATAGTGTTTCGCCACAAGATAACCTAACATAACAGTAGTTACCATAGTGTCTCTTTTCTTGAAATATTTGAGTATAACTTCGTATACTATAACATCAAATTTATCAAGGCAGTGTAAAACCATTCGAGAGAATGAGAGTATTACAGCGTATTTAGAACCAACTAACAAAAAATAAACTATGGTTTCTATATTATTTCCTTGTCTATAAAAAATTGTTTGTATTATCACATAATAAAATCCAATAAGATACACATGATAAAACCGATGGAGACAGAAGAACAAAAGCTTGATGGGACTTTAAAAACAAGATGATATTAAATCAGCACTAGCTATTATGATATCTTGTTTAATTCAAAATAGCTGTTCATACCATCACAAACAATAAAATCAAACAACCCAGAATAAAACCATTCCGATTAATGAATGAAAACATTATAAGGCTTCAAAGCAATATAATGGGGAATCTACTTAGGATTTTTAAAAAATATTTTATCCCATACATCATCAGGAACCTCATTATTCTGAAATGCAGTCTATGTTTGAAGAAAATGGCAGTGGCATGTATGATGCTATGGAGCAAATGCTGAAGGTAAAATTCATGTTTTCCAGATTACTTGCAAGCAAATATTCTGCATATGTTTATGTTTATCAATCAGATGCACAGAATGAAGCTCAAATTTAAATTGGATTAAGTAAGGAGAAAAACCAGGTGCAAGCATCTGTTTTGCTAGTGTGAATCACAAAAGATCAAGAGGTTATGGAACAGCTGGAGAGCAGCTCCATGCAGTAGCCTGCCTCATGAAGAAAGCCACACTCCCACCCTGCAGATACAGCTCTGTCATGGAGTTTTGGAAGTCACTGAAAAACATCAAGATCCCCAAATTCAAAGACTCTCTCCAAAAATGGGCATCTGAGATGAACACACAGTTCTCAGATGAAAATATACAAATGGCAAATAAATAAATGAAGAAATGTTCACTATCACTGGTCATTTGAGAAATGCAAATTAAAACAGCATTGAGATTTCATCTCACTCCGGAAAGAATAGCTACCATCAAGAAATCAACTGATGACAAATGTTGGTGAGGATGCGAGGGTAAAGGAACACTGCTCCATTGTTGGTGGGAGTGTAGACTGGAGAAACCACTACGGAAATCAGTATGGAGCATTCTCAGAAGACTAGGACTGGAAGTTCTACTCAATCCAGCTATTCCCCTCCTGGGTATTTTCCCAGAAAAATTGAAAAGGTCATATCACAGTGATATATGTGCACCCATGTTCACAGCAGCACAATTTGTAATAGCTAAATCTTGGAAACAACCAAGATGCCCATCAACCACAGAGTGGATGAAAAAGATGTGATGTTTTTATATAATGGAATATTACTCAGCTGTAAAAAGGATGATCTTGAGACCTTGATAGGCAGATGGAGACAACTTGAGGCTACCCACATTAGTGAAATAAATAAAAATCATATTTATAAATACCACATTGTGTCTCTAGTGTAAAAAGTAATAAGAAATGTAGGAGTAATAAAACCCAAAATTTATAATTACTGTTGTAAAAAAGAGAGGAAAAGAAAGTGCTGTAAAGGATATAATTGCAACGTGACCGCCCTGTGTAGCTGCCAGCAGCTGCGCTCCAAAGGCAGGGCTCCCGAGCATGCCCCAGCCACATGCTGTAGTTCTCCGGATGCACTGTGGCTTCCTGGGCATTGTGGGCCACGGTTGGGAGGTGTCACTGTGAGAGGTAGAAATGATACTGCAGGCATTGCTCCTGCTTTGAAACCGAGTGTCCAGGCTGCTGACTCCAAGCCTTTACACAGAGGCCAAGTCCGACCCGCCCAGAGCCCAGCCACATGACACTGCTCTTGGCAGGTTTCAGGCCTGCCCAGGACACACCCAGTAACCTCCCAAACCAGGAAATAGCTGGTTGCGGTAAGTCTGTATGCCATCCCAAGCCCTGGGGAGACTTTAAGATCATCTCTTCAGGAGCTCAAGGACCCGCCCAAAGCCCAGCCACACTGGGCTGGTCTTGGCTGGTTTCAGACCTGCCCAGGACATGCCCAGTGACCTTCTCCCAAACCGGGAAACTCAGTGGCAGCGCAGGTAAATTTGTGCTACCCCGAGCACTAGGAGACTTTAAAATCATCTCTTCTGGAGCTCAAGGACCCATCCAGAGCCCAGGCACACTAGACTAGCCTTGGGAGGTTTTGTGGATGAACTATATCATGCCCAGTGACCTTCTTCAGGATTTGATCTTCGCCTGGGGAGAGCTTCAACCCATCATCCACAGTGGTTAGGTGCCTGCCAAGCTTCCTGAAACACTGAAGGTGGCACAGGAGAGCCTTAGGGCCTACCTGAACCAGGCTCAGAAACTTCCATTCAGTCCCAGGGGCCTAGGGCACGGGAGATGATTTCCAATACTTCCAGGAGAAGCCTTGGAACAACACTTGAAGCATAGAAATATAGGAAAATGACAAAGTGAAAGACCAAAATGTAATCTCAAACCTCCAGCCCATCCCAAGAAACCTTAGAAGCTATGTACACAGAAGAAAATATATGCCATACACCTGAAATATCTGAAATAATAGCAATGGAAATAAAGAAGCAACTCCAGGAAGCTTTAAAGGAATTCAAACTAGAAATAATCTCCCAGGTAAAAGAAGAAATGATAAAAGTAATGAAAGAGATGCTGAACATTCCAAAAGAAGACACAGTTAAAAAATTGGAAGAACTAAACAAAAAGGTAGAATCCCTATAGGAACAATAGAAGAAACAAACAGAGTACATAAAGCAGACCCAAAGAGATATACAGGAAATCAAAAATTCCATTGAAAGTTGTAAAAACCACCTCAATGAAAGTGAAGATAAAAGTTCAGACTTTGAAGACAGGATTGCAGCTAGTGAACAGGAAAGGCAAAATCTTTAAAAATAACAAGGAATGAGGAAATAACAATTCAACAGCTGCAAGATGATGTAAAGAAAAACAACATAAGATTGATAGGGATAAATGAAAAAAGAAGGGGACAACATAAAAGATGTCAAGAGGATATTTAGAGAAGTAATAGCTGAAAATTTCCCAAACATGAGAACGGAAACTGACATCAGGATCAGTGAAGCATATAGAACCTCAAATAGTCATAACCAAAATTAAACTATACCCAGACATATAATAATCACCATCCCAAAAATCCAACATAAGAATAGAATATTAAAAAGTGTCAGAGAGAAAAAACAGATCACCTATAAAGGAAAACCTATCAGAATCACAACAGAATTCTCAGCACAAACAATAAAGTCAAGAAGAGCATGGAGTGAAGTATTTCAGATCCTAAAGGAAAATGATTTCCAACCTAGACTTCTGTATCCTGCAAAACTTTCCTTCAAAATCAATGGAGAAATAAGATACTTCCATGACAAAGAACAGCTGAAGAACTTCATGATCACCAAGCCAACCCTGCAAAGAGTACTGAAAGACAATTTAGATACACTTAGGAAAAAAACCACTAAGCAAAGCAGACAAACAGAATGGGAAGCTAAAGATTCAACAGCAGAAAGATAACATGTCAATGATAAACCAACATATAACAGTTATAACCATTAATGTAAATGCACCAACTAAAAGAAACAGACTGGCAAAATGGATCAAGAAACAACATCCAACCATATGCTATCTACAAGAAACCCAACTAACCCAAAAAGATACTCACAGACTGAAAGTCAAAGGATGGAAAACAATACTTCATGCAACAGGACCCCCTCCCCCCAAAAAAGCAGGGGTAGCTATTCTGTTTGCAGATAATGTGAACTTCAAGCCAATAATGATCAGAAGAGATAAAGAAGGATATAATTGCATGTATGTTTAAGTGTATAGGATTGATGACCATATTACTAAGTTTTTGTTGGATAGTTGAACAGACTATTTGTAGTCTAGCTGTTTGAATGTCCATTTTGTATGCTTTGCCTTTGTAATTTGAACAACTATTTCTAAGAGTACAATATGTAATTTATCAACTAGTGACGTCTTAGGGTTTTTTTTGAAATTCTGTATTACTTCTACCCTTTTTCTGTTTTTTTTTTTCTTTAAATAAAATTTTAAAAAAGATTAGAGGCAAAGGAAGGGAGAGGCAGGAAGGGGATGAGAAAAGAATAAAAATGTATCACATACACATACCAACCCCCTACAACAAAAGTAACCATTACATTCTATAAACACATACTAATAAAAAATAAAAATTAAAAAAAAATCTGTTGTTTACTTTCTTCTCCAAATTCTGTTAGCCATTTAATATCTATTTATAAAAAGCTTTCTGCTGGAATTAGTCTTGGTAAATCACTATCCTGAAACAATATATACACGAACAGAGTTCATTAACTAACAAGAGATATATATCTGATACTGATTAGAACACTCTAGACTCATACGAAAACATTAGTGGTCTAAGAGTTGTTTGCCTTGGTATTCAAGTGTAGCAGGGTTCTTTTTAGATATTGAAATTCATTAATTTGTGTTATAAATCACATGAAGCAACATTTTTCTTTGCATTTGGCTAAAAAATCAACCATTTATTTCTGGGAAAATCAGTTATACACTGAAGAAACACAGACTGAGTTTGTGAAATACTGGTCTAAATAAAATGCTCAGCAATTGCGTCAGTTTTTGTTGTTGTTGTTGTTGTTGTTGTTGTTGTTGTTCCAAGTCTGTCTGTCCTGAGAAATATACTTACACTTGTAGTTTCTGCATAGTTTCCCAGAGTACATACTAAGTGAAATTTAAACAGGAATAATAATATCTAACCAACAGAAAAAGCATAATTTTTACATTAGAAGTTGATAATGTGCTATTTATTTGGACAAACTAATTCGTGTTTAGTCTGGCAAGTAACAAAAATCAGATTAAAGTGAACACAGTTTATTTTATGAGTACAATTTTCATAGTGAAAACAATGAGAAGATAAAATTTTGTCTCTTAATTTCTTTCCTTCTGTATGTACATGAATTCAATACAAATAAAACTTTTATAAGAATTGGAAGGAATTTTGAAAGCATTAAAGTGAGAATGTTTGAATACTACAAATTCCTAGGAAGTAGACCAATCTTAACCGTACAAAATTAATGACATTGAGGTACAGTGTGGTAAGCACTGTAATTTTCAGAGTCAATGAAGAAATTAATTCAGCCTAGAGTCAAAAGATGTGATAATTAAGTCTAGAAGACTTTAAAGCTGCCATAGGCTAGGGAGAAGTGGAATTTAAGTAAGATGATTAAGGTTGGGTCAGTGTGACTATGGACATGAATATAACTTCTAGAGATGTGATCAATGCTTGAAAGCACATTCAGGACTTAATATCTGGCTGTATATCACATATAATTATGTAAACTAAGTTACTTAGGACAAGGAAATCATATCAGTGTGTTATGATTATCATGCATAAATTTAACAAATTAATCACAAAATTATAAGATGTTCACATCAAAGGTTCTTTAGAAATCACCTCATTAAAATTCCAATATCAATCTATTCACCTAGTTTGCCAACATTAGTGATGAAAGCTGTTGATCCTGTCCCTATTCTCCTCAGTACAGAGTGCTGTCCCATCTCTAGCTGTCTGGTTTTTGTGTGCCACTCACAGTTTCTCCCTTCTTTAGTCCATCGCCAGTGCAAGACCCTAGCCCAGTGGCCAGCCAACCCCACTATCCCTTCTCACTCTGGACCATGGCTGATAAATGACAGATTCAGGAGTACCTAAGGCCAGCCTCTCCGCTTCCAGGAAACAAACTATAGTACGTTTTACATTTTTCTCCAGGGATCTTCTGGAAAAAAGATGAAGCTAGTTTAAAACAATATAGCTAAGACAATATTTTGTGGACTTTGGCACTCTCCCTCTGTTGATTTCTGTGTTTCCTTACTTATAAAAGAATACATTTCCTAAGGATACAGAAAATAAGGAGGGCTGTACTAAAGTAGCAATGGAATGCTAATTAAGATTATTAGAACATCCCCTCTAGGAAAGGAGGGAATGCTTGGGCTGGATATGAACGAAAAGGAAGCAATATGAGAAAGAAGAAGGCAACAGGTAAGGAAAATTATATTGCATTCAAGGAACATAAAGAATCTGGTAGTGCTCACATATTGTGAGCAAATTGTAGAAAGAGAAAAATGATCAGAAAGGAAGGCTGGAGGTGTTTCACAAAGTCCTATAGGTCTGGCAAGAAGTATGGATTTTATTCCAGGCATAGAGGGAAACCATCAGATAACTTTAAACAGGAAATGATAAGAATATTATAAATGCAAATATACTAATAAGAAAAAAAATTGAAAGAAAAGAATCAATATGTCCTGATTTGTACAACTAAAAAGTGTTGTGTATTCTGTGGCAATGGAGCCCAGAAAGCAGGAGTTGAAGCATAAAGACCACTTACATGTTAAACTGAAATGGTTTGGATGCACCTAAGCATGCTGCAATTGATGGTTTTTGGATATACTTTGGAGATACAGATAGTTCACTTGTTACATCTTTAAGAATCAGAAGTAAAAATAACATAACATTTATGAAAACGCCTACATTTTTAAGTTGAAGTAGATGACAATCAGCAGTTCTGCTTGGGCATGGTAATTTTGAAGTTTTATTGGTCACCAAGGTGAAAATGTCATAAATTTAGCTGTCAATGCACATCTAAATCTCACAAGAGTGATCAATGATCTAGATAGATATTTAGTTGATATCAGTGTGGAGGTCATTGTTAAAGGGTATTAAGTACATTTACCTACACTATCACTCTACACAAAGACTGTAAACATTATGTACTATACAGGGTACAAAAAGGAAGGAAAGGAATCAAGAGATGGACAGGGAGCGTGGGAAGGGAAAGGGGATGAAAAAAGGATGTGTTATGTGAGTGTCCCAATTTCTTACAAGGAATGTAAACATTACATACTACACACATGTACTAATTAAAAAATCACAGGCTGGATGATATTTTCTATGAGGAGGATGTAGACCGAGAACAGAAAGAAGCCTGGAGCCCCATCCTGGACCACCAACAATTAGACACTGAGTAGGAGAGTGGGAGCTAAGAAAGATGGCTGACAGACAAAGAAATGTGTGTCATCAAAAGGAAAACAAAAAACCAAAAAGTTCAAGAAAGGAGGACTATTTGCTGTTAGGAGACCCCAAAACACTAAGTCTGAGCCAGAGTGGTGAGCACTTTGCTGGTCCTTTTGACTAGAGCTGAGTCAGGAAAAACAAAGATATGCTGTGAAGGGATCCAGAGGGTAACAAAAGGTAACTTACTTCCAAGAGGTTTCCTTGTGTTTCTTTTTATATTGTTTTATATTGTGTTTCTTTTTATATTGTTGTAGGGCTAATTACTAGAGTGCTTGAATGGCAAGAGAACCATTGACTAAAGAGTGAAATAATTAATGTGAGAGAGAGAAATAAATCTTGTGATTAGTGGATTTGTGAATATTAGAAAGATTGGGGTCAAGAACTCAGGAGGAGGAGCAGTGGGATAGGAGAGCAGCTTATCGCCCATACCAAATAAAAAATGATAACACTAATATTTACAGATTCTTACTGCTAGTATAAAAATTACCATTTGTTTTGGTGTACTGACTTTACTGATCCTTCTTTATATTTCAGTTTGAGCAGTTTCTCTTGACCTTTTTCTTTCTTCAGCTATGTCCAATCTACTTATAAGGTTTCAATATTCTTCACCTGAGCTATCACACTGGCCTTTTTATTTCTAGGATTTCCATTTGGTTATGGTCTTTTCCAACTCCAGTGTGAAATCCATTATCTGTCCATGTCTGCTGTTCTGTTTTCATTAGTTATTTTATTATAGAAATAACAGGTGTCGTAATGTTCCTGTGTCACATGGATCCAGCTATGTATCTGTTGTCTCTGCATCTGAAAATGGGTGTACCATTCCTGAGCTGAGTCATTCTACTCAGTAGGTAAATATGATTTGGTAATTATAATACTGGGGTGACCTTAAATGGACCACACACTTTCAGTCCCTTGAGTGGCAAGATGGTTTATGTTATGCATAGAGTAGTGCTTTGTGTGCCAAAGGTTTTTTCAGAATTAAAACATAATTAGTCTATTTTCAGCCATTCCCATATATCTGTACCACAAAAGGGCTTTCTTTTTACATTTTGCTCTACCTCTACTAATCAAATATTATTAGAGTCACTGAGCTGGCCTAACAATTGATAAAACTATAGAATATGTAAAAAGGAAACAAATAAAAATAAAATAAAATAATATCCTTTTGTATCTTGACACAGCAACTCGATTACTTATGTTTTCTCCCCCTTGTCATCAAGGATCTCAGTCTGATCAAAGGAAAACATGTCTAAGTGTGACTGTGCTATAACAAGAAATGTGTGAAGTTCTAATTCAATACACAGAAATTAGTTGTCTGCTGGAGAAGAGGTTAAACTTGCAGAGCAGAAAGATGCCTACAGAGGTATAAAATGTGTGGCCTCTCTCTACTTGAAAATGAATGATTGTAATCACATTTTAATGCTGACTTCCTCCAATCTTCTCAAAATACTTCACTTACATGAGCAGATGCAGCTAGTTGATAAATGAATCTTGATGATAGTTTTCAAAAGCATTAGACCTTTGAGATGGAATTTTTTCAATAAGCAAATTCTTACTGGTTTTCACTCTGGATCCTGCTCCCAGCAGTTTATAGTAACACAGAAGAGAGTGATTTCTTCTCCAAATATCTACTTTTATAAAACTAATAGATGACACTTATGTCCTCCCTCTTTAGGTTTTTTTTTTTCTTGTTCTATAAAATGTCTCCTGGTATTTTAACTAATTTTTCTATTCTGCAAAGAGAATTACTTGCAGAGTTATTTACTGTTGTTCAGACTTAAAAAGCATTGAAGATAAAGTAGAAAGTATTAGAAATTCTTTGCTGTGGAGGAATGTGCAAGGCTAAAGAGATGAGTCCCTCATGTGCTGTGGGTGTCAGGCCCTTCTGCCTCCAAATTTCCACCTCTAGACAAAAGACAGTAAACTGTGAGTGAGCCGCACATTCAGTCACCCTTAATAATGTACACAAAGATCTTATAAAATTTTTTAAAAGAATAGAACAGAGAACACTATTACAGAGAAATTATGTCTACTTGATCTGGAACTAAGAATACTTCTATTTCTAGTTACTCTAAATACTTTTTCAGGAAAAAATTTAAACATCAGTAAAGCAAGTATGTTTAATCTTCTGAGAAAGAAGAGAGAACTCAGAGACATGAGAGAGCAAAGCTAGTTAAATTATCAACAGTACAGATAAACATATGAACCATCTGATGCAGCCTGAACACAAGGTCAACACATTTTCTGTTCTCATGATCAAGTTGTCTTCCTCAACACAGATAATATCTTTATTAGGTATTCTTATGATTCATCCAGTGAAATTCCTAGCAAGTCAGCATTCATCAGTTAGCTTCCTGTCAGTGAAATTTAAATGAGTTCAATAGAAACATTTGACATTTTTTCTCTCCACACTGTTGTCTCTCTAAACTTTTAACTGCATTACACTTTTTTTAATTTTGAAGAAAAAGAAATAATAAGAACAATGGTACAAAATTTCAAGATAAGATTGTAGAGAGTAATAATGGTTAGTACCTTTCATATTGTTATCTTCAAAGTAGTTGTGTACAAGACAAGGGCATGAAAAACTGATCAAGCAATACAGGTGTGAACCTTGCTGTTCAATTAGCTAATAGCAATTTGTAGCACTACACATTGAAACATATGTAATTTTCTGCTGTGGGAAAGAGAGAGAGTTACTCTTTGCTGCTTAAAATATTCTATGTCCTTTACATGTAAAGATAAGAAACAGGATGCACTGTCTGTGGTTTTTTGTTTTGCATTCGTGTGACAAAAGACCACACATACATGATAGCCAGAGATGACTAGCAGAGTCATATTTCTTTCTATACATAGCAAAGGAATCTGCAGATAACAAACTTTGGAAATACTTATGTCCTTCCTCAGCAAGATCATTATTAACAAGCTGTGAGCTCTGGACCACTCAGTCAGATCCTTATTAATTAGCCTTCACTAAGAGAGGACATAGTTATCTTTCTTTACCGGTGAAATCAGGAGAGATATGACCGCTTGTCCTAAGACAAATAATGTTTTGTTTCAGAGGGAAGATATTGATGTTTAAGGCAAATATAATACTAGAATCAGCTGTTTCGTCATTGTTTTCAAGCAGACACAGGCAGAAGACATGGATTCTCTGTGCTCCCTCAGCCTCAGAGCCAAAAGAGATCATCCTGTTCATCAGTTCTGTTAACCAGACACTGATGATATGCATTTTAAATGCACACCCAATGCTGAGCTAAACAAATTTAATGAAATAATTCTGGTTTTAAACTCTGTAGAACTTTGATGGTTGTTTCATCATCACATATGACTCTTTAAGGCTCATTTTACTTAAGAAAAGATTAAGAAAAGATTGCACAATAAAAAATTTATAAAAGGCATTATGCCAAATTTATTGTGAGGGAAGAAATATAGAGACAACCCAAATATAAATCACACTTATAAATAATAAAATGCATTATCTAAAAGTGATAAAAACGAAGGAGGCAGGCTGCCAATTGAGAAAGATAACAGAACTGAATTGGCTTGTGAAGGATGATTTGGGTTTGAAATGTAAAGACAGGACATCCAACCAGTAAGAATGATATCTGTAAAAACATAGTTCCACGGGCTGAGACATGTACTTGCATGGAAATATTAAAAGGCAGGATTAGAAAAGAAGAATGGGTCCAATAATATTGAGAAAAAGCCTGGAAATTATTTCTGCAAACTGAATTCATACTCGTGATTGAATAATGTGATTGATAAAACATGCTGACTTCTTCCCCTGCCAAACTGGCTTTCCTGAGTCTGTTTCCTAAAATTCCCCTCTAACTCCCCCCCACCCCGTCTACCCCTTCCACTAACCTTCCCCACTCTTTTCTACCTGATTCTTACCCATGTGCTTCCTCATGAAGATATTCTTTAACTCATCTGATGACCTTGAACCCCTTTTTCATAATCATTCATAGCATCAAATATTTTCCCATATAACAAAATAATTCTAATTATGCACTCCTTTTTTAGTGGCTATGTTCTCTTCCAAATGCTAAACATTGTGAAAGCAGGAATAATGTTTCCTATAACTTACTTCTATATTCCTACTGCCTAGAAAACTCCTTACTCATAGTGAATATTCAATAAGTATTTCGGGGACAAATGAACCGACTAAAGATATAAAGACTATTAGTAACATAATTATTAAAATCATGAACCAGCAAAAACTTTCATGATTCAAAAATCCCTAAGAAAAAAACACAATATATTTTTTTCAACCAAGTATAGCAGTCCCAACCTAGTACTGTTGATCTGCTCAGAGATACATGACAGAATAAAAACAGACAAAACATATTTTAATTATGAGGAGTACTAGGATGGTCACAGCCCAACAGCAGGGTAAGACCATAAGGCACGGTGTCTTTTTGCTTTTATTGGGTATGTAGCTTGATTGGAGGATGTGCTGGTGGGTTCAGGAAGCAGTGAGGGTGAACTGCTGACATGGTCGAGGTCCAAGAATTGAGGAATGATACATTTTAAGAAAAGCCCACAGAAGCAGATCATGGTTAACTAGTAACCAGATTGTCTACTCACTGCAGCTCTGAGCTAGACAGGATTTGCCTCAGTCAGGTCCTAGGCTGCCATGCATGTTATCTTGCTTAGAATTGCCAGAACTTCACAGGCTGTTTTCTGGCCTCGACTCTGGTCATTGGTTTAAAGATTAATCTGTCCTTAAGCCTGCCAGGGGTCTCACCACAAGTCAGCAGGCCTAGGACAGACTGTCAATTTATTTTTGTGCCAATTTTTTAATATTAATTATTGCCTACTCTGTAACATACCAAGCTGGTCTTCAGCAGCCAAGATTTAATTAATACACTATAAGATATTTACAAAATTAATTCAGTGTCAAATATATACTACATATGTGAGAAAACAATGAGAATACTAACAAAATAAAAGCTTCACGTATCAAAGAATTACTATGTGCCGGTTTTACATGCCTCGCTTCATACAGAGATGAATGAAATATGATACTAGCCTGAGGAGCTCATCATCGAGAGGAAAATGGTAATGAGTAATGAAAATAATTAACTCTGATTTAATGTTTAAACATTATCTCTGATATAGGATAGAAGTAATTACAGAGATTCAGAAAACAGAAACCATAGAAGAATTTTGTTCTGCTTAAGGAGGACCAGGAGTCCTCCTACTGCTGAGTCAAGGCATTGAGTTCAGCAGGTAAAGAAGAATCGGGGTGTAAGTAAAGGTGTATTGAAAAGGCTGTAAAAAAAGGGTATGAATTTTGAGAGTAGTTGGCCTATTTAGGAAAGTATTAATACTGTATTACAAGAGGGAAAAGAATGCAAGGTAAAGTCAAAAAAAAATATTAGGGCCAGGTACAGGCACTCTTGGTATGTCATGCCAAGGGTTTGGGATACGACAGTGTTCTATGAATGATGTGGAGATGCCAAAAGGATGTGTTTGTTTGTTTGTTCATTTTGTTTTTCAGTGAGAGACTGAAAGAGATCAAGTTTATATTTTAGAAATACAAAACCTTGTGCTAAGCAAAAGCTTAAAAGATAAGGTTCTAATCAACAAAAACTGTTGGTTAGGAATTCACAAGGGCTTATGAGTAGGATGAATGCCATGTGACCTCAGCAAGAAGAGATAACTGAATCCACACTGATCTTTCATCCACATTTCTGCACAAATATTGCAATTACCTTTGGCAGTATTATCTGGAAAATCCATCTGTAAATACAGTCATGTTTTCTCTTCCCATCTTATATAAGTGTGATCAGTACCTCTATGTTTGCAACTAATTATAGGTATTTTTGCCTTTATCTGCTCTACAAACTATAAAATCTTATAAGACAAATTTTGCTTCATGTGGATGCTACCTAAGGCTAGTGAGTATAAAAATTTCCCCTCATTCCCCAGTACTGAGATAGAACCCAGGGTACTCTTTTTTTAATTCTTTTTTATTTTAGAGAGATTAAGACAAAAGAAGACAGAACAATGTAAGCAACACAGTACTTCACCACAAGACAACTTGATATTAACAGTAGATACCATAACTTCTCTTTCTTTGAAATAGTTGAGCGTACCTTCACATACAATAGTATCAAACATAACAAACTAGTATAAAACCATGCAAGAGAATGAAAACATTACAGGGCATTCAGAACAAACCAGAAAATGAACAAAAAACAGAAAATGGCTACTATATTATCTCATTTTCCACAAAAAAATTGTTTATACTATCACACACAATAAAATCCAATAAGATACAACATGATAGAACCAATGGGAACAGAAGAACAAAAGCATGGTAGGACTTCAAAGTAAGATGATATTAAATCAGCAGTGACTATCATAATGTCTTTTCTTCAAAATAGCTGTTAATACCATCACACATAATAAAATCAAATAAAACAGAATAAAACCATTTCAACGAATGAATGAAAACATTATAAGGCTTCAAACCAATGAATTGGGGAATCACGGTTACCATAAAATCTTATGTACTCTTATCCTTTCTTACATTAGGGAGACTACATGGTATTTATATGTATGAGTTTGATTTATTTCGCTTACAAGTATGGTCTCAAGTTGCATCTATTTATTTATAAATATCTTTTTTTTTTGTACCGGGGATTGAACTCATAATCTTGCACCTGCCAGGCAGGTGCTTATGCCACTGAGCTAGCTGCCTGGTCCCATACTTACAAATATCTCAATGTGATCATTCTTTATAGGTGAGTAGTACCCTATAGTATAAAAATATCACATCTTTTTTATCCACTCTTGAGTTGATGGGCACTTAGGTTGTTTCCAAGATCTGCCTATTACAAATTGTGCTGCTATAAACATGGGTACACATATATCATTGTGGTATGATGTTTTCAGTTCTGAGAATATTCCTAGAAGTGGGATAGCTGGATCAAATGGGACTTCCAATCCCAGCTTCTTGAGGAATGTCCAGATTGACCTCCACAGTGGTCAATCACCAGTCTACACTCCCACCAACAGTGCAGGGCATTCCTATTTCCCCACAGCCTCTCCAGCATTTGTTGTTGGTAGTTTTCTTGATCCTGGCTATTCTTTCTGGAGTGAGACAGAATCTTAGTGTTGTTTTAAATTTGCATTTCTCTAATGACTAATGATGCTGAACATTTTCATGTATTTATTTGCAATTTGTATTTCTTCATCTGAGAAGTATACATGCATCTCAGATGCCCATTTTTGGATTGGGTCTTTGAATTTTGGGGGTCTGATTTTTTTTTAATTCTGTATATGTTTTAGACAGAAGTCCTGGTCTGAGGGACAGTTCACTAAGATTTTTTTTCCCAATTTGTGGGTTTTCTTTTCCCTATGCTGGAAATTTCTTTCAACATGAAGAAATTCTTTAATAAGGTGTGACCTCAGTTATTGATTCTGGAAAGTATCTCCATGTGGTTTGATTCCGGTTTATGAATTCTCTACCTACCCCTACGTCTTCAAGAATTTTACCTAATTTTCTTCCAATAGAGTTAGTGTTTCTGTTTTAATATTCAAATCTTTGATCCATTTAGATTTTAGTTTAGTACATGGTGATAGGCATGGGTCTAGTTTTAGTTTTTGGCATATGGAGAGCCAGTTTTTCCAGCACCATTTATTAAAGAGACTGTCATTCTTCCAGTGAACATGTTTGGCCACTTTACAAACGATAAGGTGGTTGGGGCTGGGGATTTAGCTCAGCAGCATAAGCACCTGCCTTGCAAGCAAGCAGTCAGGAGTTCAATCCCTGGGTACCGATAAAAAGTTAAAAAAGTTAAAATTAAAAAAAAAAAAAAAAGATAAGGTTGGTTGAGTGTGTTTGTAGTTGTGGTTGCATCTTCTAATCTCTTCCACTGATCTTCAGATCTGTTTTTATTCTAGTACCATGTTGATTTTATTACAGTAGCTTTGTAGTATAACTTCAAGTCAGAGATTGTGATGCCTCCTGCCTTGCCTTTGCTGCTCAGAATTGCCTTTGTTATTATAGATTTCTTCTGGTTCCACATGAATTTTCGGATTGATTTCTCTAGATCTATGAGGTATGTTGATGGCATTTTCATTGGATCCCAGGGTACTCTTGACTTAGCTATATACCCAGCCCATCTTTTTATTTTGAGATGATCTCACTAAGTCACCCGGGCTGGTCTTGGCCTTGCAATCCTTCTGCCTTAGCCTCTTCCATAGCAAGAATTACAGGTGTGCACTACTACATCCAAGTCATATAGAATTTTTCATTTAAAAATTGTTCTGAATAGTCAAGTAGCACATTAGTTTCCAACAGTGACAAGAAATAGCTTTTCAAGTAAATATTTGAAGATTTAATATATACTTTTAAAATAATTATAAAAAGAGCCAGGTATGGTGGCTCATGCCTGTAATCCCAGCACTCTGGAGCCAGAGATGGGAGGATCGTTGCGAGTTCGAGACCAGCCTGCACTACAAAGCGAGCTCAAGGCCAGCCTGAACTGCATAGCGAGACCCATCTCAAAAAAGACAAAATAAATAAATAAGTAAATAAATAAATAAAATAACTATAAAATTACTGCATATGAAGATGTGACAAAATAACTTTATTAATGGGTATTTAAGCTATTTCAGTGGTTTCTAATTATTCACAAGTTATACTATAATAAATGTTCTTTTTTAAGTATTATTGTGCTACAAATTACCAATATAAAAAGTGGTAAGTCAAAATATATATGCCTTTTAATTTTTTATTTTTCCAACTGAAATATATGAATTCTTATTCCCATAAAGGGCATAATATACTTCCAGTCTTTCTAAAGCTGTGTTGTTCAACACAAGAGCCACTAGCCACGCATAGCTACTTACATTTAAATTGCAAAGAATTAAAAATTAAACTTTCATTCCTACTGATAATATTTCACTTAGCCAATAGCCACATGTAGTCAGTAAATACCAGAGAGGTTAGCACAGATACAGATACAGATACAGATACAGATACAGATACAGATACAGATACAGAACATTTCTATCATCACAGAAAGTCCTATGGCACAGTGCTAGCTCAAATTATAACAAAATTAGGGGCTGGGGATTTAGCTCAGTGGCATAAGCACCTGCCTTGCAAGCAGGCAGTTGTGAGTTCGATCCCTAGTACCGATAAAAAGAAAAAAGAAAAAAAAAATTATGACAAAATTGGATACTATGAGTCCTTTATATTTACATTTTCATAGAACTTTAAGTCTTTTCAAGTGTCCATTTCTATTCATTTTCTTCTTATAAAATGGTTGTTCATTTTCTTTCTCCATTTTTCCATTGGATTGCTTGACTATTATTAAAAATACAAGACAAATATTTATTGACTGGTTCAATATATCTAAAAGCTAAATGAGACAAATATAATTCAAGTAATATTACAATGATATTATTTGAGGTAGAAAAGAATTCATATTGACAATAAGAAGCCTTTTGCAAATAAATGCTTCATAATAAAATATAAGTTGTACATTTATTCATCAAAATAATTAGTAAAATTGTCAGCATTTGACTGTCAGCACTTCATTGTTATGTCTGGTGATCATAAACTAAAATTAATAAAACTACTCTCTTTGATAAAGAATTAAAGGCAATTTGTTCCTCTTCAATAAACCCAACTTTGCTTCCAGTTTCCACATGAGGGACTTTACTTGGCAAATTACATCTGCCCTCAAGTGTAGAAAAGTTACTTTATAATAGAACTAAGACTGTAAAACCCTGTCATTCAAAATACAAGCAAAAGGGTAGCCTTATCTCTTATAGACACAAAAATGGTCAAAGAAATCAAAATACACATTAGGTTTTTAAAGCTTTTAAGTCTAATGATTAAGAATCCTAAAAATTCATTAATATCTGGCCAAGGCAGAAAAAACAACATATGGAACTTTCTACAAAATAGGCCACATACTACCCTATGAAGCAGACTTAGGTAAATACAAAATAATCAAAATTATCCCATATATATTATCAGATTATAGTTCAATGAAACTAGAAATTAACAGCAAAAGAAACCACGGAAATTATCCAAACAGATGAAAATCAAACAATACAGTCTTATCTTATTGCCAAGTCACAGACAAAAATCAAAGAAGAAATTAAGTACCAGAATCAAATAACACCAGTATCACATACCAGAACCAAGAGACACAGTAAAGCAACCCTAAAAGAGAAGATTGTAGTTGTGAATGCAACATCAGAAAACCAGTGAACCCAAGTAAATAACCTTTCTGTACCTCAAAAGCCCAGAATTACAAGAATAATACAAGTCTGAAACTAGTACAGGGAAGAAATTGTAAAAAGCAGAGCAGAAACTAATGAAATTTAGACTAAAAGCAATACAAAGTATTAATGAATTGGAGAGCTGATTTTTCAAAAGAACAAACAAAATAGACCCTTAACAAATCTTACCAAAAAAATCAATGCAATAAAAAGGAAAAAGATGATATCACAATGAACAGCATCGATATCCAGAAGATTATTAGAAACTAGGTTAAAAATATGTACTCTATTAAATTAGTATCCAAAAGAAATAGGTTCCTACATACAAGTGGACTATCAAAATGGAAACAAAAAGATATAAAAACTCTGAATAATCTAATAACAGACAATAAAATTGAAGTAGCAATCACATTTTAAAGAAACCTACCAACTAAGAAAAATTCAAGATCCAATGGATGCACTGCTAATTTCTACAAGAACTTTGGGAAAGATCTAATGCTAATATTTCTCGAAATTTTAATGAAATGATAAGGGAAGGAGTATTCCTAAAATTACTATTGGAAGCTAGCGTCATCTTGATTCAAAAACAAGATAAGGATCCTACTGAAAAAAAGAACTAAAAGCCAGTCTTTTTAATGAGCATAAATGCAAAAATTCTGCCAAACAATATTCAAAAAATCATCAAAAAGATCATCTATCTTGATGAAGCAGTTTTTATCTCAGAGGTGCAACAATGGTTCAGCATATACAAATCAATAAATGTAACATACAGAAAAAAAGCAGTAACAAAAACATATGATCAATTCAGTAGTTTGAGAAAAAGACTTTGATAAAATCCAATATCTAATCATAATAAAAATCCTGAAGAAAATGCATATGAAAGGACTAGATTTGATGTAAGCTACTTATGACAAATGTGTGGCCAACATCATATTAAATGGGAAAAAGCTGAAAGCTTTCCTTATAAAATCAGAAACAAAATGAGCCATCCCCTGTCACCATATCCATTCAATATAGTACTAGAAACAATAGCCAAAGTAAGCAAGCAAGAGAAAAAAATAAAAGGAGCACATATAGGAAAGAATTTAGTCATCATTTCCAGATAACATAATCCTTTACATTGAAGACAGAAAACTACACCAAAAGAATACTAGAATTGATAAAACAAATTCATTAATGAATCCTACAATTAATAAAACAAATCCATTGATGTAGCAAGATAAAAATATCAACACACAAAACCCAATAGCGTTCATGCAGACCAATAATGAACTGAGAAAGAATATCATCCACGTGGCTTTAAGAAAAAAATAATCACTTAGGAATTAAGCTAACAAAAGAAGCAAAAAAAATCCAATATAATGAAAATTATATACTCTGAATCAAAGAGGATATCAAAATATGGAAAGGAGCTGGGGATTTAGCACAGCGGCATAAGCACCTGCCTGGCAAGCACAAGGTCGCGAGTTCAATCCCTGATACAAAAGGAAAAAAAGTGTGGAAAGGTACTCCCTGTCCCTGGATAGATAAAACCATTATTGTCAAAATATGTGTACTCCCAAAACTGACATATTGATTTAATGCAATTCCAATCAAAATGCCTATAGCATTTCTCATTCAATTCTAAAAATCATTTACAACAGAAAGAGATCCAAAATAAAAAGAGCAATCCTAGGCAAGAAAAGCAAAGTAGGGAGCATAACAATCCCAGATTTTAAGTTATACTACAAGCCTGTAGTGATAAAAATAAATAAATAAGTATAAAATAAAATAAAAATACTACCGTATTGGCACAACAGGCATATGCAACTATGGGACAAAATAAAGTATGTAGAAAGGACTCTAGGTTCATTCAACTGTCTGATCCTTGCAAAGGGGTCAAAACATGTGCTGGAGGAAACTAGATATACTCATGCAGAAGGCCAAATCTAGACCCATATCTCTCATGTACTGAACTACAATTGAAATAGATCAAAGACATAAATATTAAAGCAGAAACAGTCTACTATAATATAAAATAGGTAAAACTCTTGACATAGGCATAGGCAAGAGTTTCCTGTACAGGACCCCATTTGCATAACAAATAACATCAAAATCAAAAAATGGTTTTATATCAAACTAAAAAGTATACGCACAGCAAAAGAAACACCAACACTGTAAACAATCTACTGAGAAAAATATTTTGTCATCTACAGCTCAGATAGAGGAATAATGTCTAAAATATATAAAAACTCAAAAAATTAGACTCCCCAATAAAAGTCCCAATCAAAAATGGGCCACTGAAATGAATAGATATTTTTCATAAGGAAAAGTACAAATGGTCAACAAATACCTGAAAAACTGTTCAGCATACCTCAACATTAGAGAAATGCAAATTGAAACAAAACTAAGATTCCAGCTATTATCAAGAAATCAAATAATAAGTTCTGACAGATTGTGGAGGAAAATGAAGACTTCTATAGTTTTTGTTGGAATGTAAACTGGTAAAACCACTATGAGAAACTGTATGGTAATTCCTCAAAACTGGAGATTCCATTCAATCCAGTGGTTCTACTTCTAGGTGCCTTCCTGAAAGAACTTAAAGACATCATGTTACAGAGATACAAACATACCTACGTTTATAGTAGCACAATTCATAATAGCTAAATTTTGGTACTGAGATATACATCTATCAATAGAAAAATAAAGAAAATGTACACCAAGTGTACTACTTTAATATAAAGTAGAATAAATTTGAGTCATTTTTAGGAAAAGTAATTGTTTTGAGTGAAAACTCAGATACATTATAAATATATGCTTTCTCATATATTAAAAACTCAAAATATAAATAAATTCAAGAGCAAAATAAAAGTTAACAATAAGAAACAGAACTTTTATGACTGGCAAAGGGACCAAGACATATAGGAGAGAAAAAGAGAAGACTATTAAAAAAAATTAAGATGTGTTATGTACATTCACTAACTCTTCATGAGAAACTTAATCATTAGATAAAATGAACAAGTATTTTAGAAAAGGAACAACAATGATTTCAACATTTTATAAAGTATATCATAATTTCCAAAGAATTTTCACATAAATCACTCTTACAGCAAAAATAAATGAAATATTAAGTGCAAAGAAAGCTAAAGAATGCACAGCTATAAGGTTAAACGTTTGGGTTACATAAGGCAGAACAATTTTTTGGAATGCCACAGAAGAGCAATGCCACAAAAGAGGCCTGTTCAGGCGAGTTGCTAAAGGGCTCTGCAGAGGCACTGGAACTTAATTAGAAAAATGATGTAGCATAATGGTGAGAAAAAAGACACAAAACAGTGGGGGCAAAGTACAGGGAAATCAGAGCATAAGGAAAATAAGAAAAGGTATGAGACTAAAGTTGCAATCTGCGGACCACAATGAATGGACAGTATAACTTAACATAGAAGTGGTAACGGCCTGTAGACTGATGGTGATGGTGAAGCTGGCAGTGGCAGTTGTAGTGATGGAGGTGGTGGTGGTACTGGCTACACTTGCTAAGCAGGGTTGCACTTATCTTGCCACCATTTTTTGAAAAATAATATATTCACCTTGTCACTTCACAAAATTGGCTTAGAGAGGGGTTTGCCATAATCTAATGATTAGCATGCCCAAGATTCTAAACTAAATATTTTTGCATGAAATTCTATGTACATAACCATCATCCTCCTGCATCTGGGGAAGAATCACCTTGAGGATCTGTACATGCTCTGACACAAGTGAGTGGTTAACAAAATTATTCTTTAACAATGAATGTGTACAGGCAGAGCTCCATAGTTCCAGACCTTGTGGGGAAGCACAATTTTGATCTCTTTGGTGAACTAGGTTCGTGTAAGGAATATAAGCTATTTAGGGGTAGCACCACAGACATAAATTATTCTCAATTTCATCCTTAAATTCATTTTGTCACCTCTCTTAAGTTTGCTCCTCCATATATCAAGTACTTTGACTTTTCCTGATGTGTATTCTTTTTATCCATTTGGCGTCAACCAGAATGGTAAGTGTACAGACAATGGAGGAGAAAAAAAATGCATGATTTTATCTGAGAAGAATTGAGGAAATGAACTGTTTTGATGACAATTTAAAAAATCTCCAACACAAGGCCCCTAGGTAATTGAGGTGGAAATGAGAGTCTACACTCATAGTGAGACGGCATCGTAACTAGTATTGCTAGACACCTTTGCTGAGAATATGGTTAATCCAGTCTCTGACGTGAGTGTAATAATATTTTCTTTGACTTGCTTCAGAATGTAAATTTGAGATGAGGATATGCATCTGGCTGGTTGATTAAACATGACGGCCATGTAATTTTTAATCAAGTTCTTGAATTGAAACAGGCAATAATAAATGGAGATTTTTGAATTGGTGATGAATCACACCCAGATTACAAAATTTCTCTGAACTCCTGTTTTTTTCCTATTTGATAAAATGAGGACACTGGCACCCAAGTGTTATCTCAAGAATTAAAAGAGATATATATGCAAAGGGTTTGACTCAAGGTACACAAGATGTGGAATGTACCGAGGTAGCTATTTCTGCCTAGCATGGTCTCCTGGAGAAGCTTTTTGGGGAATGGGTCTTTCATCCCTTTCGCAGCATTCTTCTTAATATCCTCAATTATTTTTACTTAAAGACTAATATTTCATTAGATTGTAGATCCATTAACTGAGAAAGAATTTATAAGCCATGGATGACCAAGTATAGGAAAATTATCATGTATAATCTATAGCTTCTTTCTGATACTCAACATTAAATATGGGTAATTAAGTAGTATGTTAAAGAAGAGTTCTATGAAACTGTAATGCAGAAACACAAATCCACACAATAATGCTACTAAGATGAGAATTATCTTGCTTTTGTAAAAAGAACATCATACTTCAGAGAAATTTCCCAAGATAATGTAATACCATTACTAAGCAACTATCAACGCTAGGTTTTCTAACATTTACATTTGTTTCACAATGTAATTATGAAACCATATTCTTTACATGACATTTTATAATTGAGATCATTACATAGGAGAAAATAATAAATTACATATTTTTGGAAAACAAAGAAAATAATAATCCATATATATTTTAGAATTCCTAGATTCTTTGTTTGCTGTCATATATCTAATTTTCTAGTATACTTTTATTTTGTTAACATTTTTTCTCGAAGTTGCAACTTTGTTTTTGTTCCAGAAATATTGTGTGGAATTAACATGTGCATAGAAGCAAACTATGTGGACTTTATCTTAAAATATATCTCTAAATTGTCTTTTTGCCTGCAAATAGTGTACTGGATCACTTGACTGGCTTAATTTGACTATATTCAGGGAATATTATGACTAGGCAAGTTGCTCCCAATAAAATACAGATAGATGTTTTATTGACTCGGTTGTAGGTTTTATTACTGTTATTCCTCCTATAGATAACAATTAAATATAATGCAAAAGAGGTTAGATTTTAGACATTGTACATCTTGAGCTATCATTTAATTGGAATTGGGTTTTAGAAATTGCTACAACTAATCAGTAGCAGAAACTACAACCCAATTAGGTACTCTTAGGGGTGGTGGAAGGAAAAGTATGAGATACTATGTAAAGAATGTCCCATTTTTACACAGTTATGGGTATTGCATCAGCACTAAAAATAGTAAAAGTAATCTTAAAGTAAAAACGAATATGACTTTGGCGAGAAAATTCTCCATAGATATTCTATACATCATGTGCCTATAGCAAAGAACCCCTAGGATGCTAGAAAAACATTGCCTAAACCTTCTCTACAATATCAGGATATCTTCAGCTGAGAGTTCCTCAGCAGTATTCAGTTTTTTCATGGTAACAAATATGTGAGAACATGAATTTTTAAAGAGAAAAGGTTTATTTGGGGTCACAATTTTAGAGACTTTAGTGCATGAATATTTAGCTCCACTGCTTTGAGTTGAAAAGACTGTGTTATAGAGATATGTGTATATCTATATTAGCATAGATTATAATAGTTGAATATTATAATGGCCTCTATATCGACCAACACATGAAAAGATAAAGACAATGTGGTATTTTTATATAATGCAGTACTGCTCTGCCCTGCAGTAGGCCCCACCTCCGATCTCCCAATACAACCGTATGGAGACCACACCACCAGCACAGGGGCACATGTGAGACATTAGAGATCCGAAGTACAGCATCGGCTGTGACAGAAATCTCAGGTGTGGTCATTATTTACCTGGATCTATTTCTTTATTGTCTGTTTCTGTCTTTTACTATTATAAACAAATTATATTATAATTTATATTACAGTTTTATAATTATACTACAGTTGTTTTCTTATACTGTTATGAATGACACATAGATATACATTATTAGCTGTTTACCTTTCCTTATTTGCATATTATTATATTTAGTCTCATTTTTGTTAGAAATTTTTCTGATTTTTTTCTCTATGACAAATATACACTAATTAATACCTTTTTTCTTAATTTTTATGTATTTTATATGATTTTTAGTAAGATAAATATTTAGAAATGGAATCATTGGGTTAAAGGACAGAAATGCATTTTATTTTTCCAGTTTTGGGGATTGAACCTTAGAGGCACTCTACTGCTGAACTACATCCTAGGCTTCTTCTTCTTTGTCTTTTTTTTTTTTTTTTTTTTTTTTTCCTTTTTATCGGTATCAGGGATGGAATTCACGACTGCCTGCTGGCAAAGCAGGCGCTTATGCTGCTGAGCTAAATCCCCAGCCCCCGCTTCTTTTAGTTTTGTTGTTGTTGTTATTTTAATACCAGGGAAAGAAGTAACAACCTTGTGCTGGCCAAGCAGGCACTTACACCGCTGAGTTAAATCCCCAAGCTTCTTCTATTTTGAGGCAGGTTCTCATTGGTTTTCAAATTACTGAGCCTGGTTTAAAAATCACCATCCTCCTGTTTTAGCCTCCTGAGTGGCTTGAAGTACAAATGTGCACTACCATGCCTAACTATGTTTTGAAATTCTTATTAAATATTACTATGTTTTGAAATTCTTATTAAATATTTGAAATTCTTATTAAATATTAGAAAAAATACTTTCTAAAATGCTTAAAACAAATTTTGATCTGAGTAGCCATGTCACAATGCGATTTTATTAACTATTATCTTTTTTACTTCTTTCCTTTCAGTCATAGCATTATCTATCCTGGACTCTTTAAACTTCTTTAAATCCATACAAGTATTTATATATCTTCTTATCTCTATTAGAATGCTGTGGGCATTTGCACCTAATAGAGTTAAGCTTAAATATCACTTTCTCAAAGAGTTCTTCCTTGAATCTGACAAGTAAATTTTTCCTAAGTTCATGTAGATAGTGAGAGGCAGTGCAGACCTTCGCATTTTGATCCCTGTATTTGTGCCCTTAAGAGTGATATGTCATGCTTTTTATTTATGTTTGTAAATAAGTGGGCAAGTTTAGTAAAAGACTGAAGGACATACACAAGGTAGTGAATATTTATTATCTGTGTGTATGGAAAGAAAGGGGAAAGGGAAAGGCAAGAAAAAAATTTGTAGTGAATTACAAAATATATTTGGCATGATATTTAAAATCTATAGAACTTTATATTTTACTCTATAAAGAAATATAAATATGCATCAGCAGAAAATATAGAATACAAGTTGGGCAAAAATAAAATGATACATTTGAGATGTCCTTCAGAATTGTGTCACATTAATATTTAGCATTCTCATTAAATTATTTCTCTGTTTTCCTAATTTCCACCTAAAGATGTTACGTGCTATTTAATATGGAGGAAAAAATGCATAAGTCAGCTTGATCTTTTCAACTAATTATGCAAATGACATATTTTAAATGTTTTCCTGTCATTATTTTGGAAAGTTATTTAACCATGGATGTACAATGAATTTTCCCAACATGGATAAATGTGTATCCTTGATTTTTACACCTGTAATATTAGGCTAGCTGGTGGCTTGGCTTTAATCTCTTCACAACACCACTCTTTAGTTTTGCAACCTGGAAATGGAGAATGTTTATAGTTCCCATACTAATAAGAAGTGGACAGCACTCATCCAGAAAACCCTTCTTTCCTCTCCCACCAAGGCCATCACCAGCCTTTGAAATCCACACTGTGCTCTCTAACTTGGAACTCAAAATGTCCTGTAGGAGTATCTTATGAGCTCAGTAAATTGACTGCTGAGTTGAGAAGCACAGGCTTATTGAAATGGTCAAAGCTGAAAGCTTGTTTGAACTGTAATGCATTCTGCTGAGCATTTTATGAATATAGTTTTGCTGCATTAAAATTCACCTTGTTTCACTTCATGTGCTCCTCCTGGCAATAACCCATAAGGGAAGAGGAAGTCAAATTAAACTACTAAGTTTTGAAATTAAAATGCTGACACATAGTTTAGCCTTCATATTGTCCAGTAAGTGTTTACAAGCTGGCTTAAACAGACCAAATGTTTATCAAGTAGTCCAGGGTCCACTTCCACAACTTCCAAGCTAATCCACACTAGTATGTTACCTTAAAGTCTCCAGTCTTTCTGGGCCTCACTATTTGGTCCCTTATACAAGACGAATATCTGAAAGTGAACAGTAGGAAGTAAAAATACAAAATTTGTCATGTATTGACGCAAAAAACAAAAAATCCAGTGAGAATTTGCTCTCAATAAATTTGATCCTTAAAGCTAGACAGAAAGTAAACGCAGTTTTAACCAGTATTTAATACATATTTGTTGAACATCTACTAGGTACTAGGGACTCAACATTGTATAAAATGGATGTGCTGTAAGCAGTGTGGAGCTTATGTTCTAGCAGGACAGATACATTATACACAAGAAAATGAAATAATTCCAGGAAGTTTTAAGAAAGGTGTGGACATATACAGAATAATAAAAATGAATGTTAGGAGGATGAGACTTTTTGAGGAGGTAAAATATTTATCTGTTAAAAACCTCATAAAAAGTGAAAATGAGTAAGCTTTGGAAATTAGGTCAATTATTTTAGGTAGAAAGGACAAAATGCAAAGATTAAGAACAGAGAAAGAATCTAGAGGATTTAAGGATTAAACAGAAAGAGCTTTGAAGAGAGTGAGAATTTGGAGAAATACAGAATTTGATGAGAGCTGGTCATACAGAACCTTGTAGGATTTTATTCAAACACAATAAAAAGATAACTGAGTGAAGCATATTAGCCAAAGAGTAACTTGATAGGATTCACATCTAAGTAAAAATTCACTGTCTTCAGGGTAGAGACAGTTACAGCACAGTGTAGAAAGACAGGAGAGTAAAGAGTAAAGGAAGACACTTAGACAGCTGGATTTTGCATTCAATTAAAAAACAGATCAAATCAGAGAATAATTTTTATGAGTAACTGCAGCAAAAAATGATTTATTGGACAGAGTGATAAGAGTGGAAATAATGTAACACATTAAGTGTGTCAAGTTTGCTCTATTGGATTTATTTTATTTTGTTCCTGAAAGAATCTTAACTTGTTAGAAAAAAAAATATTGCTCCTCAGAATTTTCATTTCAAAAACTTGGTTTGTTTAATAGAGGTTTAAAAAAAGTGAAAGTTTCAAAAATGGCGGCTTGCTAGGGGATTGGGCGGAGAGTCTCTCCAGAGAAATCATATTGGATGCTAGAATAGGACAACATGGAGAGGGCCAGATGAATGGATAATGATTCTTATTAACCAAGACAGCATGGCTGGAAGATTTAAGGTCGTGCTGAGACTGTGATGGCTGATAACGGGAGTTCCGCATCTTTAATGCGGCACACTGACCAGTGGATCCAAGAGGAAAAGCTGTATTGGCTTTTGGTGACTGCTGGAAATTGAGACCTAGACCCTGCGAGGCAGCCAGGGCTGCCCAGCTGCCCTGGAGGAGATTGTGAAAAGCTCCGGAGTTCCGAAGCCGGCACCGTGCAGTTTTCTGACTGTTCTGTACTGTGTCAGGAACACAGTGAAGGCAAGCGGCATAGTGTGCAGTAGACTCAAGAGGAAGACCTGCACTGAGTCCTGGTGAGTACTGGGGACTGGGTCCCACGGCTGCTGTGGCTGGTTGGAAGACATCTTGGAATTGGGCAGAGCCCGCTTGGAGTTGGGCAGAGCCCACAGCTCAGTGACATCAGACAGGCGTAGAGAGTTATGGTGGAGGACATCTTGAAAGTGGGCAGAGCCCAGTGCCGTATTAGCATCAGCGACATAGAACTAGTGGAGGACATCTTGGAATTGGGCAGACCCGCAGCCACGGTGACATTGCTCCTGTCACAGAGAGGTCTGGAAGAGGACAGCTGGGATTTGGGCAGAGCCCTGTGCCACAATGACATTAGCCAGCTACTTCTGGCACAGAGAGAACTGGCAGGATCTGCTGGGGCTGAACCAAGCCTCTGGTTGGGACCCAATAAGCAGATACAAAATACTCACGATTCTGTGACATCCACAAAGTACAGCCTAGTTTGCAGATTGACTGGCACAGAGGCTGGAGGCATCCCTGCCTACCCCAGATAACAGCAAATTGGGGAGGACAGCAAAACTCAAGTCAACACACCTCTGAAAGGCCCTAAGCAATACGGAGAGGGCCAGAGACCCCCAGAACACTCCAGTCTGAAAGAAACCAGAAACATGACAAAAGATAGAAATAAAAAAAAAGTCTCCAGCTGCCCAACATGAGAAAATAAGCCCAGGAGAAGTAAACACTGAAGAGAACAAGCACAGTAACCATCCAATACTGGACACAGCATCAGCTAAAATAAAAAAATACCTCCATGACCTCATAGATGAATTTAAAGCGGTACTCCTAATCCAAGTGAGGCAAGATATAAAGAGATTAATTAAAGAAATGACAAGCCCCACCCAAGATAACACAGATGGAAGAACTGAGGAAATCAGAAAAGAAAGAGAAACTTCTGAAGAAGATTTTAAACATAACTTAGAATACATGAAACAGATCCAAAGAGATTACCAGGAAACTAAAAACTCCATTGAACACTGGCAAAATGCCTTGACATAAACTAAAGTCAGCCTTTTGAAACTTGAAGAGAGATTTATCATATATGATCGTGAAAGAAAAGACCTCTTAAAAATAACAAGGAACCAGAAAGAAACAATTCAAAGGCTAGAAGATGACAAAAGGATACATAACTTAAGAATAAAGAATGTGAGTGAGGAAGCAGGAGCAACCAAAAATGAAATACAAAGAATATTCACAGATATATTAAAGCAAAATTTCCCATGTATAGCAAAAAGAAACGATATCCAGATAAAAGAGGCATACAGAACACCAGCTACCTACAACCAAAACAGATTTACACCCAGACATATAATAATCAAGATTCCAGAAATCCATCAAAAGAACAGAATATTAAAAGCAGCCAGAGAAAAAAAGCGGATTACCTACAATGGGAAAATTATCAAAATAACAACAGACTTATCAACACAAACTCTTAAATCAAGAAGGGAAGAAATGGGAAGAAATATTGCAAGTCCTGAAAGAAAATGATATGCAACCAAGACTCATATACCCATCAAAACTCTCTCTCAAAATTAACGGAGAAATAAGATGCTTCCAAGACAAGGAGGAACTGTGGGAGTTCGTGGCCACCAACCCAACCCTACAGAGAGTGCTGAAGGACATTCCAGAGAAAGAGAGGAAGGGATACCAGCATTCCAGCAACAGTGGCAGAGAGGCCTCAATGAACAGGGCAGACAATGGAAAGAGGGAGTAAGATGGACAAATTATAGCAGTAAAGTGGAGTAGCAGACATGAGGCAGAGACGGTAAGCTATAGGCTTCAGTATAGATAGCTTTGATACACTATTAAAAAAAAGCAGAGGTCATTGTTAATAGTGTATCAGGATTTAAAAGTCACAGTAGTCTTATCACCCTGTTTAGTTTGAATTTAATTTGTTCTGGTCTGTCCACTCATATTGGATGAGGGCATAGACATCTGACCCAAAAAATAGCAGGTTATACCAGGTAACTATCCTTAATTTCCTATTAACTTAAGCTGAAATCCTGTACTACTTATATTGTCTTACTATGACTGATCTTATTTGAATCCAAAACGGTTTTGTCTTGGCTGATTTTATTTGAATTTGATATGCTTGATAGTATCAACCCTAAAAGTAGAGGCAACTACTCTGAAGATGACAAGATGTAAAAGATATCCATACCAGAATTAATTATTAACAGCTCTCAAGTCCTACAATGTTTTCAAAGTTGTGTTATTATAAAAATAGCTAGGTAATACTATGTTCAACTATATTAAGCCTGATGATGTGGACAAGACTATTGAAAATAACAAGAGAAAGCATAGTAACTATGGTAGATCACCTAATATTGTGGTCTTATGTGTCTTTTTCACTGCATGTTTTTATAGGAATTTGTTTTGCTGTCTTGTTATGATTTGTTTTCCCCTATAATACAGAGAGGATAGATATACATGTAGAAATTCACACATGAGAAGATTTTTTAAAAAAACTATTTACGGGAACAGATTATATAATGCAATATGTAATGAACAGATACTCTGAAGAAGAAGAGACACTAAGAAACCCAATGCTAATTTTATAGCATCATGATATAAAATCTAGCAATACTATTATTCACTGATCAGAGTGATATTAGTCTAGTCTCTTAAGTTCAATTTCGCCATATGTAAAGGTAACGACAGCTACTACGGAAGAGAATGAGAAATGTGATGGTAGTTATTATTGTTTTCCCCAGTGTCAGATCTTGAAGACCTAAAAAGCCTTCATCATCCTGTAATGATTTGATTAGTTCTATAATATGCAGTATGTATTTAATGTGTGTGAAGATAGGGACAACTATTTGGAAGAAACTAGAGACAATTAGATAGCAGTGAAGATCTCCAGTGGACTTGCTTTGAATCTGTATTTCTTTAAATTGTTTTTTTTAAACTGTTTTGTTCTGTTTTGGTATGTTTAATCTTACCCTCTTTAAGATACAAAACAAGTGTGTAGGACTGATAACCATATCACTGAGTTTTTGTTGGATCACTATCAGAACTGTTGGCAGTGTCACTATTTGAATGTCATTTTACATACTTTAATTTTGCAACTTGAACAGCTATTTCTAAGATGACAATATGTAACTTATCAACTGGCAATTTCTTATCGTTTATTTTTCTGTAATTCTGTATTATTTCTACCCTTTTTTATCTCCATGTATTTTTTTCTTTCTCTTTAAATAAAAAAAATCTCAAAAAAAAAAGTGAAAATGGGTCTGTAAAAATTCAGCAATTCACAGTTCCACAGCTACTTTAGCATGCATTGTTTCTGAACAGTTAGCTTATAAAACCTTTATTTCATATCTGGCTATATCAATAATTACACTGTCTCACTTTCCTAATTCCATTCTAAGGCTCTAACTTAAAGCCAAGTCTTCTGTTAATGTTCAGATTTATAAATCTAGGAAGTATGGCCCCAGAAAAGTTACTTCTTAACTCTGAGCTCCAGTTTCTGTACCTGCAAAAGAAAACTATAGTATTTACAAGATTATTCTCACACTGATATAAACTATGAAAACACTGTGAATATGACAATAAGCTATTCAAAGAGAAAGAACTATTATTAGTTTATAAAGTCTCACTCAAATTCAATGATATTCTTCTATTTCTCATCCATTGCCTGATTAGACCTGGAATATATTCATACCTGATATTAAAAATGACACTAGCAACCCACTATTAATGTGGAGTAGTTGTGTTGTGGTCACTGCATCATTCTGATCATCTCTGTTTGCCTTGGCATACATTTTTTAGGTAACTATCAGAGATTCTTCCAGTGAAAAATTTCATTAGTGAAGAGGTTTTTCAGAATTACATAAAGGTTACTCATGAGACTTTTTCGATTTTTTTTGTACACAAGATCAAATTCATGACCTCAAGCTTGTCAGCTTGTTAGGCAGGTACTTAAGCATTGAGCTAAATCCCCAGCCCAAGACTGTCTTGATATTGATATAAACAAAGATGCTATTCTGCCACTTGTATGAAAGTATAGTATATACAATCATATAAAGCATAATACTTGGTAATGATAAGAAGTGACTATGTTTCTGGTTTATATAGTTACTATATTATACTTTGTTATTTTAAGATGTATGTCTTCTAGTTATTAAAAACTGGTCTTCTCCTTCTCCTTCACCATCCCCTCCTCCTTCTTTTTTTTTTTTTTTTTTTTTTTTTTTTTTTTTTGGTACTGGGGCTTGAACTCACAATGCTTACCAGGCAAGCTCTTAAGCCCTTCAGCAGCTGAGCTAAATCCCTGACCCTAAAAACTGAATACTATAAATCAGTATGTTGTGTTAATACTGGAAGCAGTTTCAGATATTTCATGGTTGCCTTGTCTCTTGATTGTCTCAAGAGTTCACACTGAGTGATTGATCTGAATTATCTGGGTTTGTTTATGTACGTTATGAGGTTTGCACAAGTACAAAGTCACCTGATCACACATTTCTCAGAATGTATTCTTGTTAAGCAATACCTGAGTGCGTCAAAATTGTTATTAATTTTATTCAATTAATAAATCAATAATCATGTTTATTTTGCATTTATTGTATTACTAAATATTATAGTGAATATTACCAAATAAATAAAAACCCCTTACAATCTTCATAATCTTCAAGAATTCAAAAGGCTCTTGAGAAGTATTCACACAGAAAAATTAACTGACTTGGGGAATAACACTAACATAATCCCGGGCTCTAGTCTATCATCATAGTAAATTCTAATCACCTGAATTTTCATGTGTAGGAATTTCATTATTTGCTCCTGCCTTCCTCCCCCTTTTCATCTGTTTTATTCAGGTGATGGGTGAGGAAATATTGACCATGCTCTGAGATAAATAAAGCTTAATGTACAACAATAATATAGCTCTGCAATCAAGGGGCATGAAGTTTGGTGGAACAGTCAGATAATTACAGTGGACTGTTAACATAAGAACATGAGCTCAAGAGAGATTTTTGACATAAGCTAGAAGATGAGCAGAAAGAGAGGGCAGTACTGTAGTTGGAACATCACAAGACCTCAAGAAATTGTCCTGCTTCTTTTTGGTGCTACAATCAATTCCTAATTTCAAACAGAAGTTTCCCCCACCTTAGGCATCATGGTAATACAGCACTTAGATTTCTCTTCAAGAAGGCATCTGCTGTGAGGTGTCATTCCCTCACCCCGTCAGTCACTTCAGGGTACACGGAGGCTTCTCACCTCAGGCCAGTGCCTAAGTGCCGCGGAGAGGCCTGAGAGGCCTGGCCATTTCTCTCAGCCTAGCTTTCCGACAGTCAGTCTTTGCATCAGAGTTCTCTGCCGAGAGCTAGAATTATATAAGGTGTGTATTTCTGAGTCTCTTCTCTGTAATTCTTTTTCTTTCCTTCCCAGGGGTCAGACCTATATGGCTGTTTGAGATTTTCTCTTCCTATTTTGTTCTCTCTTCACTGTTTCTTTCACAGGCAATAATCTTGAATAAATTTTTGAATCTCAGTCTCACTAAAGATACAATAGAAATTAGACAATACTTTCCTTATAGAATTATAAATCAGATGGTAAATGTTTATTATTTGGTAAATTGTAAAGTGCTAAATTAAAAAAAAATTATTATGGTACCTGTTTTTACTACCAATGCCAGAAGTATACAAGTTATCAAAGAGCATCTTACTGAATTGATATATCAAATTCTTTTTCCATCTTGAAGATCTTTTTTTTTTTTTTTGATAATGCATTGCTGTATAGTGGCTCTCATATTTATTCACAAGGCAGAGAACATGGAAATCATGATATTCTTTGCCATATACCAGGAAGTATAGATTGATTTATAACCATTATATTATACATTCATTCAACAAACAAATGTTTTGGCACTTGTGGTGTGCCAGGAAATAGGATAAATAAGATAACAATGAACAAAATTTAGAACCTATTGGTCTAATAAGTGTGGAGTTTTCTAGCAGAAATATACCCAGTAATAAATGTAGTCTCATCTCTAGTGAAATCGTTATCAACTCATTTATTCATCTCAAAAACAAATGAAGTAGTTGCAGAAAATGAAGTTATGCACACTTGATAGAAGATCTAAACAAAGCAAAAATAAATAACCCAGGCATTCAAAGAAGTAAAATAACTTTCTTAAGATTAAATAGTTGGTGTCAGGCCAGACTTCAAACTTTAGTCTGAGTTTCAAAAATCCTGAAGCCAGTGATTATCAAACTTTATTTTGTATCCTCTGAAAGAAAATTATTAAAGCACAGATTGCTGGGATCTATTTTGATATTTTCTGCTAAGCAAAGCTGCCCCTGTAAATGTACTCCTAATATGTGAATCTAGTGACATTCCTTGTTTTAGATACAAATTTGCTTTTACTTCATAGCATTTAATATGTAACTGAATTTTGGGAAATGAAACTTGCAGATACATGATTCAGGTTTGTTCTTGAATCTCACTAAGTCAAAATATGACACTCAGCAAGTGATGATTCAATTCTCTAGATCTTCACTTTCCAGTATTAAAATTACTTCATTAGAACAAAGTTTCCAAAATCCCTTTCCACTTATTTGTTGCATAAAGGCTGTGTCAAACTTCCTTCACAACTGCGTGTGACTATGCCTACACCCAAAGGAATTTCCAGACTGACTGGCTGTACAATATTGATGATTTTTAGAAGTGACATTTTCTCAGAGACTTAGGAAGGCAACGTTACTCTTCAGTATATCCATAAAACTAAAAAGTTTCATAAAACCAAGCAGTAATGGGTGGATCTCTCATCCTGACTTGTCACATTAAAGTGTATTTTCACCTTTAAGCTTTCAAGGGCAACTGTTTTGGCCTTTTTTTTTTTTTGGAAATCAGCTTTCCACATTCAATATTTAACATTGCAAGACATTTCTTGAGTGCTTTTAAACCAGAATCTAGGAGATAAGAGGGAATGATTTGGATTTCCCCTTTTTGAATGCTGATAATCTGATAGTAAAGGTGGACATATAAATATTTGTGACTAATATGTTGGGGGTGAAAATGAAAGAGACACATCAAGTCTGTGTCGCCATTGGCCATTGTGTCCACAAGCCTTGACATCTACTTGGTTCAGTAAGGGAGAGAAACCCACCAGGGACAGCCAGGAAAGTCAGAGAAATTCTCACACAAAAGATGATGCTTAAATTGAGCAAGAAGTCACCTGAAAACAGTGCTACCAAATAATTTTTGGCCTTTGGACAGCACCGTGCGCCATTCAAATGTCCAGCCTTCTGTATCTACAACTCCTCTCGTTCTGAACAAGCTACTTCCTCTTGTAATTTGTAAAATAGAAGGGTTCCAGCAAGATAATCTCTGAGAACTTGTTTTCCCCTTCTTGTGTAACCAAATTCCGTAAAGTTAATGGGGAGTGCACTACAACTGAGTTCTCCTGTTGGCAAAAAGGCATTCATTCACTGGAAACCGAGTCAAAAAACAAAAACAAAAAACCAAGTAGTGACAGTTGGAAAAAAAAAAAAAAAAAAAAAAAAAAAAAAAAGGGAAGTGAGGGTTTGAAATTAGCAAACGTTTTGTGTGAGCCAGGGGCACAAATGAGGCAACTGGATTTTAGAACAGAAAAGAAAAGCAAGCAAAAAAACTCCACTTAGTAGATGTCTCCCTCTCTCCCTTTTTCTCACCTTTGGTACCCTTCCCCGACCAGACCCTGTTTTAGACACCCAGGCTGTGCCAAACTCTGGAAGTCCCTTTGCAGCAGCGTCCGCGCCACCTTTCCGCGCCGCGCGGGCCGCGCCACCGCGGGGAGCAGCGCGCGCGCTCCCGCCGCACCTGAGGGCGGGGCCTCCTGAGCGCGTCTCCAGCGGCCGCGGCCCCGCCCCGGCCGGTTTCCGGGCTTGCGGGCTATTTCAGGGCTGCAGCCGCGGTCCGGCTCCCGGTCCCCGAGCGCTCTCCGGCCTTCCCCCAGCTCTCTCCGGTCGGCCTTCCCCGAGCCAGCGCGCCGGCATGGGTCCCCGGCCCCGCTCGCTGCTCGCCGCCCTCCTGCTGCTGCTGCTGGCCGGGCTCGGCGGCGCGCGCGCCGACACCCCGGCCAACTGCACCTACCCGGACCTGCTGGGCACCTGGGTCTTCCAGGTGGGCGCGGGCGGCGCCCGGAGCGACGTCAACTGCTCGGCTCTGGGTAAGCGCCCGCCGGCGCCCGCTCGCTCCGCATCCTCGCCTGCGCCGGCTCCCGCTTCTGCCCCGACCTCCGGCCCTGGCCGACGCATGTGCTTGGCCAGGAAACCTTGGCTGCATTCCCGGCCCTTCTGTCTACCGGGCCGGGCCGCCGAGGGAAACGAGCTGCTGCAACTTCGAACTCCACAGTCTTCATGAGCTTGAGCGCTTCACTCTTCTTTTTTGAAGAAGTTTTTAATCTCTGTTTTTTTTCCCCTACCCCCTCAGTTGCCTTGGTTTAGGAGAGAGTTGAGTACTGCAAACTTTTTTGATTCCCTGGTCCACTCTGGAAGGTTTTTCTAAGTTCTATTGATGAAGAGGAATGAGCTCAAAGACTGGGACATAGCAAGTTTTGTTTTTTGGTTTGTTTTAATGTAACCCTTTGTAACTTGATAGGAAAGGATTTTTAAACCAGGTGATTTCGATTTGCAAGTGTGATGATTTGCTCCTAGGCCAAGAAATTTTCTCCTACCACCATGCTGGATTTTGAGTATTGAAAGGGTATAGAAAAAACTTTTTCTCTCTCTCTTTTTTTTCTTTTTAAAGTGTTTATCCAATAATTACACTTAGGAGTCCACTGAGCCAAATGCAAGGGAGGCTCATGGGAGGCTGTCAGATATCTTAGCACGTGAACAGATAGGCGGGCACTCAGCAGCTCCAAGGCCCCTGGGACAAAAGCTAAATAAAGAAGGTGAGAAAAACAGCCAGGGGTCAGGAGACTTTGGGTCTGCCCAGAACCTTGCCGCCTGAGAGCTGCACAGAGAGAGAGTGAAGCTCTGAACTATAATTTTTCTCATCAACAGAGCAGTTGTCAAGTAATCTGGTTTTTAAAAAAGAACTATTTAAAGATGACTGCAGACTCTTCTTAATCTTGAACATTGTATACCATTTTCACATTGTGAACTGAGCAGAGATGGGCAGAAGGGAATTCAGGATTTCCACTGCCCTGTTGTGTGTAATCTCCATTCAAAATATTAATCTGAAAGAAGGAAAGACTATCTAAAGGGTGAAGGTCACTAGCAGTACAAATCTAAAACCTGTGCAGGCACCCTTGCCTGCAAACCTACCTCTGACCTTAAAATAGTAAAGACATCCACAGATCTAAGCCCTCATTTGAAAGTGAAACTTATAATTCCTGTCAGCATACACTAGCTTTAAGGTTAGAAACTTCAAGTTTGATGAGTGTGAAATGTTCATATTCTGAGCTTCTCATGTCTAGAGCTGTTGGAAAGAAAGATACTTCATTTCGTCTCTGAATTGATCATTTCCTGTCTTCTGGGCTTTACACTCTGTCTTCATGAGTTCACATGTGACTATTTGTCAGACCTTTTATGTTTCACTTTTTGACCATCACTTTGTCTTCTATTTCTGCGTATAGGAGCATCACTCATTGCTTATTTCTTAAGTGAATTTTTTCCCCCAGACTGCAAGCCATTTCTCGGGTTGTACATAGGCAGTAAGACTGATTTCATAAACCAAACAGAAGGCCCAAACTGGAGTTGCGTAAAGAAAAGCTGCTTAGTCAAATACTGGAAATTGTCAAAGAGTTTTCACCACCTCCACTGTAATTTAAATAACTGTCCTTTGTTGTTTATACATTTTCTCTTCTTTAGGTCCACCAGAAAAAAAAGTAGTGGTGCACCTCAAGAAGATGGATACAGCTTATGATGACTTTGGCAATTCTGGGTATTTCACCATTATTTATAACCAGGGCTTTGAAATTGTGTTGAATGACTACAAGTGGTTTGCCTTCTTTAAGGTTAGTTTAAATTTCCATTGATTTGATCTAATGTCTGAAATCTCTTCTGCCAGGAGCCCTTAGAATTTTAATTTTAGATCAAGAGGGTTATCCAAATTGAGGTATCACTTTCTCCAAGAGAAGTTCATGTAATGTTTTCACTTTATTGAAAATTATGATCTCAGATTTAAAAAAGAAACCAATTCTTTGTTTGAATATGTCCAAACCATTATATATACATTTAGATTTTATAACTGTGACTTAACTTTATTTCTACACTTTCATTTCTAAATGTTGCCTTACTCACTTGAACTTCTAGTGAGTTTGTAAGAAACATAAAGAGGTTATAAATTTTGTATTCTTAGAGTATATGCTGTCTTTCTTACCTTGTTTTTCGACTTGTTGCTCTACCTTGCTTGTTGGTTCTGAAAATTGAGAGCAGTGACTCTTTGAAAGTAGTACAAAGTATTAGATTTGTTAATGTGAGTAACTTTCAGGGCTAAATAACAGTACAAAGCATGGGAGTTACTCTACTCATTGGAATGATTAAAGTAAAAACTAGCCCAGGTGATTTAGATTGTGTTTTACCTTCTTTCACTAGGGCAGACTGTTGTCCATTTTTCTGTACAGACACACTGCTTCAAGTTGCAGATATGTTGTGACCTAAAGGAATTCAGCACAAAGTGCAATCTTTCCCATATGTTCTTCTGAAAGAATTGGGACTTTTCTTGTAACCTAAGTATTAAATGGTTCAAGTGCAATTGAATTTGTAAGTCTTAAACTAACTGTTTATCATTGTACACTCAGAGTATTGATACACTTTTTTATGGGGCAAAGTTTATGGACTTTGGAGCATCTGATGAGTTGGCTATTTTTAAGTACTTGTGGGAAAGTAGAGAATGACCATGGTAAGGATCACAGAGGACAAAACAGCATTACATACCGTGCATCTTGAGCCTGAGGCAGGAGGATCACAAGTTCAAGAGTAGGCTGGGTAGGGTAATGAGACCCTGTCTCAGAATAAAAAGGGCTGGACAAGAAGTGCATTGTTCCCTGGATTTACTCTCTATTTCCATGGGGAAAAAGGATTGAATTTTTGTGATATACCCTACCACATACATAATTTATGCTCTTTATTATCATCTTATTCTTCCTCTTCCTCTGTATCTTTATGGACACACAATAGGTACTTAGTTAACATTATTCAAAAAATAAAAATAGATGACGTAGAAAGCAGTTCAGAAATAAGGTGAATAAATTACTAAGTAGGAAGAGCCTACTAGTAGTATGTAAATAGATTTGTAAGTAATTTATCCTCTTGCTTTAGAAGACTTCTTATTCAGTACAGAAGAATTGGAGAAACTGGTGCAGAAACTTCTAAAATCACCATTTAATTACCAGAGATATAATAGTTAGAAGTAGACAAGGGCAGTTTCCCTCAATATTTTGTCCTCAGGGACACACAATATCTATGAAGAATTGGAGATCTTCTTTGCATTTCTTTTCATAGCAGTGTACGAATATTTGGTACAGTGTTTTACCATAGCCTTGCAGCACAAGGCATTAGGTCAAAAGGAAGCTGAATTTTAAAGCCAAATGAAGTTAGAAGTATTCTCACTCATAATTGGAAAAGAGAGAACATATATGGAAATAGGCCGTCAGTGATTTCGTAGGTTGGAACCGTGTCTAAACATGTGCTTCTGGATGACATGGGACTAATTTTACGCTTTATTGGGAATAACAGGAAGAGCATTCCTCCTTGACTGTTACTTTTTAAAAATAATTTTATAAAGTTACCATTCAACAGAACCACCATTATCATTTTTTTCTTGTGGAAAAAAATAAAGACTTTTGGATAGTATTTTGGCCTTATAATAAAGATTATAATTTTAATAAGCAGAGAAAAATAGAGCATAATTGTTTTTAACATAGCTCCTAACATAAGCAATAATTCCAGATACATTTTTCAAAGTAATAAAATCTTTTTAATGACTGACACACAGGAAAATTTTTCCTACAGACTTGCTATCTTTATTTTTTAAAATAAGGAATTATCAAAAATTAAATTGTGTTTGCTATTTAATTTCAAAGTGTCTTATGCAAACTGGATCTGCTCAGCCCAAGCCATTGCAAAGATACCTGAAGTTGTAGTATACACCAGTCATCATTACCCTACCTGTTGTTACGCCATAGATGAATGGAGTTTCCAGATCTCTCCATTGGCTCATCGCAGATCACACCACTGCCTCCCCTTACCTTCTCCAGATGTGCATCGGTCAGACTTTGTACATGACATGCCACCCAGAGTCTGTGGCATAGGTGGTTCTTGCAGATTCTTCCATTAGTACTTACACTGTACTTCTCTTCCCCTTAATATCCCGCAACCCAGCAGGCACGTACTGCTTCCTTATTATTCTTTATGTTCCAACTTTGAGTCCATTATGATACTTTCCTGTTCCTAAGGACTTGATCTACTTAATTCTCTATTTAGGCCTCATCTAAAAGATGAGCATTTTTCATGATTTGAGATTCCTAAACTTTTTCTATTTGGTTTCAATTGCTTGTAAAATTAGGGCTCAAATGGGAATACATTATATTTTTTGCATGTGATTTCTAGCAAGATAGAGCTTAGAAGGAAATAAATTTTAACACATGTTTTTGCGTAGCTGAAGTCAGGCAGGCAGTACTGGGTATATATCCTTAAAAGCTTTTTTCTTTTCAGCCGCTCTAGGAATTCTGATATCTGAACACTTTATACTGATTACAAATAGATGCATTTAGCATCCATCTAGGCAAGTTCCAAAGCATTTGGAACACCATTATATAAAACTTTAGGAGTAATTAGGACTATGGCTGCTTGGAAACTTCTTGGAGGCTTTCTTTCAAAAGACTGCAGCCAAAATTAATGATAATATTGTCTGCGGGCCAGTTTCTAAGACCAGATTTTAGTAGTGTTTACCATTCCGTTATACTTAGCACCCTGGCAAATTTGTACCTCTTTAAAAATCTGTGTATTAAAAACAAACAATGCCCTATAGAAAAGCACAATGCAACAAAATCAAGCAGAATATAAAAATAATGATGTCTGACTTTATGTGATAAGTGGCTAAGTGATTTTTTCCCCTTATGCTTTTATGTACTTGGTTTATTATTTTTTTATGGTAAGCATGTGTAAAGCTTGTCTGAACAGCATCTCAAATTCCCTACCAAATTGCCCAGAGGAAGGAAGTCATGTGGCACAAATAACTCTGAAGAATGCCTTTTAGTTGAATAGACCTCTTAACCTTTTACTGTTTTCTTATTTCACTTTTTCTGAGGCAGTGAAAACAAAACAAAAAACTGAGTGGAACACAAAGCAGTAGAAGAAGAACTGACTGTTAAGATTAAGGTTCTAAAAGACTGGAAAAAATACACGGCAAGGAAACTAGACTTGTTACAGCTAAAAATTTATTAGATGATAATGAGATGCATCAAAATGATTTCTAATTGAAGCCTCCTTTCATGTCCTTCAATATTAATACAATTATAAACTAAAGAACAACACCTACCATAGGTGTTTCTAAAGCTGCTCCTTAAAACCAACATTTTGAAAAACACTTATCAGAGGACTTAACTGCCAGTTTTGTATGTTAGTTGTTTGTCAGTTTTCAGCTTGTAACAACAGCCAGACATGTTAGTAGTTTCCAAAATGAAGGATTTAGCACTTGTGTCCCCATTTTTTGCTGTGCCTTTTGCAGTCACAGAATTATTTTTGAGGTAAGTGTACAAGATTCAGTATATGAAGCTCAGAATTTCATCCTATTAGTGTTTCAAATGAGGGAAAGTATCAGAGGAATAGCATTTAATTCATGCCAATTTTGCTTTCCTGATGTTTCATTTTAACATGACTCAGTTTACCAATATAAACTCTCCGTAGGATGTCACTGATTTTATGAGTCACTTGTTCATGCAGCTGGGATCTGTGGGGATACATGATTTACCACACCTGAGGAACAAACTGGGTGAGCTCCAATGAAATATGTCGGCTTCCTTATTAAAATCCAGCTTCTCCTTTCCCTCTTGGCTTATGCACATCACTGTCTGTTCATCACAAAGAAGGTGACTGCAGAGGTTATTGTATTCTTACGGACTTTTTGCTTAAGCCTGCTTCTCTGCTCCTTCTGACATGCCTGCATCGTTTATCTTGTTTTCAACTTCATGTTGTTTATACACGTCAGATCCAAAGATTAGTATTTGTAATCTGAGTAGACATGAACTCAAAAAGGTGAAGTCCCTCTTAAGAATAGGTTGACTCAGGTTCAACTCCCATTCTCCAAGTTACAATTGCTGCCCCAAGCTGCCCATTCTCTTCACAGCCTCTCAAGGAAGGGCAATGTGAGGCCGCTGGTGCTTTGGGTGAGGTGAGACTTTCAGTAGAGACAAGGCTGTTTTACAGAGGTTAGGATGTCTCCCTCCTCCTTTGGAAACATCACTCATCTTTTTAAAACTGGCTTCTCTTAAGAACATAGAATATTGATTGGAAAGATAAGGATCATTTCCACAATAAGTATTTGAATCACAGCTCACATTTGCCACAAATACAGATATCTAAGAGTTTAATTGAATGGATGGTTAGAGAATAAAGCTGACAGGGATTTACCCTTTCTCATGTTTTAAAATCACTTTCTTTCCCCTTTTTTCTTCCTCTTTTTCTTGTATCTTAAGTACTAAAATAGAGAATGAAAAGGGAGCTAGGAGCACATGTTGAAAGCACTATAGGCTTATCTAATGTCAACATTTTACAAACTTTATAGGGAACCAGCAGTGGCCCACACTTTTGCCAAGTAGAAATTCAACAGTTGTGTTAAATTATATTGTCAAGCTTTAAAGATTGTTGCTGGCAGCCACTAATAATAGATCAGAGTGAACATAGGGCATGAAACAAATAAGCTGATTTTAATACTATAAGTATAGCGTGTGTTCATTTCTTTCATCTCAGAAATTTTAATGCATTGCATGGTAGTAATTTAAAAGGAAGATAGAATAGGATACATCCCCAAAACAGATTGATGATCTTTTTTATATAAAATATAAAGTACCCTCTGTCCCTTCCTCCCACTTTAGGAGACATAAAAGATAAGCTGTGGTATTATTTGGTAAATGCCTAAATAACCTAGTAACTAGACGTATGAATCCAATCAATAACACTGAGCCTACCTTTAGAATTTGCAAGGGATACATGTTCCCTACTTAACATGTTAGTCTGCTTCTTAATTACACTTACAAGTTGTGTTAGTTTTCAGAGTGGTAGTTCTTTTTAGATGCATGTGCTTGTTAAGCATGTTGGCTGCATGCATGAAACCTGTCGCTTAAGCATTGAGCTGGAGAATGGCAGCTTTCTGTCAATGTCTTGACGAGTATTAAAAAATACCAGATTCTCAAATATCAGTGCTAGTATTTTTTATTACTTAATAAAAATTAATAAAGTATTATTAAGAGACAGTGTGATCTTGTTGGCTTGTAACTCTAGTTTTTGTTGTCTTATAGTTATTAAGTAGAGCACCTGTTGAGGGATGCTTTTAAAACCACAACCAAGAACAGACTTTGGGCCTAAAAGACATTGCAGCATGCAGCAGTGGACTTAACTCTAGCAGCTAGCAAGGCCTGTGCAGCTGCAGCTCTTTTGGAGTCTTTTTTTGCATGTAAAATACAGAGGATTCTTGGTGACCTACCTCCAAGGCAGCTGCCCTTCTGAACATTTCCTTGGAAAGTACTAGCCGCCATTATGGAATGTGAACAACCAGGAACTGCACAGGAAAAAGGAAAAATGTATCCGGAAGAAGTCTCAGGTGGCTTCACCGTTCAGCTTTTAATAAAAGGAACAACATGCAACATGTTTATGTGCTGTTGTTGTTGACTTGTTTGGATAGTCTTCTATTGAAATAATTTTTTCCAGACTGATCAAGATTTGAATTTTATGCTGTCTTTGATTATTCACAGTGCAGATGTTATCATTAAATACCTCTTCCTGATGCTTTTTTTTTTTTTTTTTTTTGTACCCTGAGAAATCAATCCAAGTGTAATATAAGGAGAAACAAGATTTTGGGCATTTCATGAGATGCACACCTATAAGTTAGTAGAAGGAAGATGATCCTGTGGTAGACATGTTTACAGGAAGAAAAAAAGAGGCTGTCTCAAATGAGGGGACCTGTATACCTGTAGCCAGTAGACGGATAGATGGTAGGCCCCTGGCCAGAAAGATGGTAAGGTTAATACCTCTCACCCCCCATCTCCACTCTTTTTGGATTTGGTAACAACCTTGTGCTAAAAATATAGCATAGTATAAATTTAAAAGATTATAAAGTAGATACTAGTAATTCCATTTTACAGATAAGGAAAATTAGTCTTACAGTACCTAAGCTTGTACAACTTCTAGCTGTAAAATACTAGAGCTATCTTTTTCAAGCACAAGTAAAAGAAAAGCCATTTTTTCAAAAGCTGTAAATGGTATTTAGATATATTGAGGAAGGAAGAGGCAGATATTTTTTTTAATTCCAATATATAAGCATCATGAATGTTTGCTTAATGGGGTAGACTATGCACATTAACACTTGTTAATGTGTTAGAGGAGTTACTTTTAAGTTTTAAAGATTTCTTTGCCAATTAGGCCGCTCACATTCTTGACTGCAATTTGTTCAGGACAAAGAGTTACCTTCCCTTTGCCTTTATAATGTCAAAATTAGTTCAACTTCAAACTAAATACACATTAAATCTCTTGCCAAATTGACTCCTCTTCATTATACCATTGTTCACACTGATTGCTGTCATTTTTAGCGCTTTCCTCTTCAAGAATAGACTCATTTCCTTTTAACTTGATTTAGAGGTGATTTGGTAGACCTAAAATGTGGGATACACCTCATCCATATCATCTAGCAGGATTTTTCTCCTGCAGGTCTGCTGGAATAGAGAAATTTTTGTAAACATAGTAGTTTGTCAGCAATGATGGCAATTCTCTACCATGTGAGAAGGCCTGGTCTGATATTTTAGATACTTGGGGAGTACCTACCCAGTACTTGTTTCCACCTTACCTCAATCTGATAAATTCTTCATCACTCAAAATTTTGGGTGATGAAGGTCCATTAGTGGAGGAAACTCCATTACCTTGGTTCTCGTGACACTTTTTAGGTACCATTAGTTTTGTACTTGTAATAATGGGGTGATTTGAAAGCATATGTTCATCTTTTTCCAGGCATAAATTTTATATTTCTCCGTCTATACATTCAGCATTTAATGCCCACAGAACTTGCTAGATTCTTAGAAGAAAAACAACTTTTTTATATTTCACAAATAACACTAGAAAATTTACAAAGAATTTTACTGGGTTCTAAAAACACAGATCAGAATGGTGCTATGTTTATTTTAGTTATCTGCTCTAAAACATTATAAGATTTTAGAGCCCTTAAAGTGTCATTAGTGTATGTTTGCAATACATGTATAATGATCATAAGGAGTTGGTAGATTCAAGATGTAAATACTTACAAAGCAACTTACATATATCACATATGTTCATATGGAAATGCATCTAATATGGAGTTTTAAAACATTACCAAATTTTTTTTGTATTTGAATAATTTTGTATCTACTTCAATTCCAGAAACAATTGGAATTGCAGATGTATGTTAGAAGGCCACACAATGTGATAGTGCTTAGCATTTTCTGTTGTAATTGTCTGTTTATCTTCCCTTTGGTCGTTAAATTTTAGGCAGGAACCAACCCTGTATTACTATTTTTATTTCCTACATATAATGCAACATGTGACAAATAATTTGAATATATAGCCTTTTAATAAATATGTTTAAAAGAAAGAAAATTAAACAATTCATAGTGGTTGTGATTTTTTTTTTTTATTGGTGTGTTTCCAGAAATATTATTTCTGTTTCCTTAGAAGCTATGGTGGTGCTCAGGGCATATTTGTTGAATGACTCAATGGAAAAGAGTTTAGATTTTTAAATTCTGTTTACTACGGAGGCTATGATAGGGTTCATTTTTCTTTTTTTTTTTTTTTGTGATAGGGTTCTAAGTTGTAAAGGTAAAGTTTTAACTTTCAAAACTACTAAAACTTATGTAGCTGTCAAGAACAATAGTTTTTGCATTGATTCCCTGAAGCCTGGATAACAACTTATTTGATCTATTATGGAATGCTCCGGATTAGACTGCACCTCTGTTAAATATAGCGAGGAAGAAGAGCTAATGGATGCATTAAATGAACTCTCAAATTTCTTCCAACATTACAGTTAGAAGTTTAGGGCAAGTAAATGAGGAATGAGCCTAAATACTTTGACTGTTTTGCTGACAGCAAATGGGGGTTTTCTTAGCTAATTCTAGACTGTGTATTTCGTTTAAAATGAAATGTCTTCAGCACTGGGAATAATCAGACTCAAGATTTTCATTATCACATGGAAATCTTAGCTGCCAGATTTTTCTGTAAAATGCTATATATTCTTTGGTTGCAGACACTGTAACAATTTCCTGGCAGTTTTGTAACTCATTAAAATTCATCTTTTTAAATAAACCACTCATTCTTGTTAATAAGGAGAAAATGAGCTAATTCTTGGAACTGTCTCAAGGAAGTTGACTGTTTTCTTAGGAAAGTCAAGGTACTCTTTGGAAGAGTGCCAGGTTGGTAAAATTTGCTTTATTCTTTCTTATTACTCAGGCTTTTACTCAAGTTATAAACTTGCAAAAAGTAGAAGTGCTTAATTCACATATATGTGGATATTTATAGTAAACAAAAGACAAGAAATTAAAAGATTATTTTCAATATTGATCTCTACATGTTTTGTGATTAAATTACTAATTTTATGCAATGTACTATTTTCTGAAGTAGTAAATCACCTTGATGGCTTAGATTTAGATGCTAAACTTTCATACATTCCCCAGTATATAGAGACACTTAAAAATCGCATGCAAAAATCAGTACACTAATGTTGTACACATATGTTCATACATATAAAATATTGTTTAAATAGTATCTATTAATGTCACAAATTGTCATATATTTCAAAGAGAGATCATTTGAAAAGCTATGCAACATATGCTTCAATATCATGATTTGATTGCAAAAAAAGCAATGCTGGAATCTTTGTTATCAATAAATAGTTTCCATGACTAAAGTTTCAATTTTTGGACACTGTTTTCTAATGTGTTTTAAAATTCTTTAAGAGAATTTCAGTAGATTTTAACATAATGTTATTAGAAGTATGGAGGTGTCACAGCTTTAGAAAACTTTAGATGAACTGCTAATACTAGGAATGATAATTTAGTGATAAATTTTGCTTGATAGGTGAATATGATTAAAAATTGACTATCAGTGATAGAACCATTCAAAAAAGAAAAGAAATTTAAAAATCATCTGTTTTCAAAAATTCATCTTTTAATGTGGTTAAGAAAACTCAGAATAGGGGTAAGAGTACTCTTTGCCATTTTCGTATGTATGCATCAGTATTTGAAGATTCTGGTTTTTTGTCTTTATTTTATGAAAATTAGCTTGATTAAATCAGCTAAAATGTTTTAGTTAGGTAAAGTGTGGACATGCAAAAGAGAATGTGCTTTGTCTTCACTATCTCAGAAGCACTCAACTATCACACTGTATGTGCCAGGTGATTATCTGATCGTGGAACTGCCGAGGGCATGAGCACTACTTTAAATATTAAATAATAGCAAAAACTGGTGGGCAAAATGCTTTGTATGTTGCAAGCATAGACAAAAATTACATTACTCAATGCTCAAATGGTCTTTTCATCTCATTTTGGAAACCAGCGTGAAAAGTAGAACCCAGTGTCAACTGATGAATTAACATTTCAGAATATACATTATTTGAAGGTGTATATAAACTCTTAGCTTTGTATTCATCATAGCAACAGACACCAAGGTTTACATTGCTGCTTGTTCAATGTTTTGTAACACTGCAAGCTTGTCCAACTTCAAAATCATCTTTATTCTTTATAGTGGTCCAGTTAAATAGTGTCAGTTATAGTTATCATTCCTATATCAGAGTGAGAAATTGAGTCTTCCTACAGACTACAGAAGTAAGTGACAGAACTGTCTTTTAGAGTGCAGGGTCCTTGCCTTCAACAAATGTGTTTATGTAAAATAAGTATTTCAATATTTTTGAACTATATTGTTAGCCAGAGAAATAGTATCATAAAGCTAAAGTGATTTTCTTTTTCCTTTCGTTCCCCCCCCCCTTTTTTTTTAAATCTGGCTCCTGAGTGTCAAAAATCCACAGAGTAAGAGTTTTAGATTGAGTAACTTAAGTTCTGAAGTTTCCCATGCTATTGTTTTTCAATTAGTTAATATTTTTAGGTAATTCTAATAAGACTGTTGTAAAAGTAAGAAATTTATGAAAGGGGATTTTTAGAGTGTTGGGCAACTTAATGGTAATTTTGAAGAAGTAATTGAATAGTTACTGAATCATGATAGTTTTCTGACTTTAAGAGACAGGATTTGGAAGTTGTTCATATTTTAAGAAATTACCTCTTTCCGTAGAAATTGGCGTAAATGAATGGAAACTTAAATCAGCTCATCTGTTGAAAGCAGTCTTCAGAGATCAGTGTTTATATAAATGAAAGTTCTTTTGGGAAAAAAAGCTTTGCATTTACAGTTGATAACATGGCCAAAGCTTCAACTTCTTAATTAATACTAATGTTAAAAATCACTCAAGGTTTTACACTAGTAGGAGAATGACAACTATCTCAAGAATATTCAAGAAAAGAATAGAGATACAATGGGTGGTCCCTTAAGTTACAGTATCAAGTACCTGTTAGGTGCCTGACTTCTGAACTGGAAAACACCTTAGTTTGTTGTATTGCACAGGCCTGTTCTGTCTTTGGAAACCTTGTTCTGCTTTTTATTAGGTAATTTTGGGTCCTAAAAAACACCAAATTATTTTAGATTGTAAAATCTATACAGTGGTTTAAAATAAAATTTTAAAAAGAAAATTGCATCAATATTCAGAAGTGAGTATTTTAAAACATTTACATTGAATTAATAACAATCAAAGTAGTAATTTTAAAGAAAATTAATATAAATAAGAATGTGTCTATTATGAATTATTTATCTGACTTTATTGGTTTTACGTAGAATTACAGATATAAAGATGTACAATTAGGAAGCTCAAGGAACTTATAAATCAACCTAAAGTTACAATAGAAAACCAGGAAAATTGACATTTCTGAAATCATTGTGTGTTTATAGTTTGGTACTCTGATATCATGGCATAATCACACTTTTATTAAATATAAATGTACTTTTCTCCCCTGTTGTGTTAGTATTGCAATGTGACTTGGCATTAGTTCTTTGTCTTCTGAACTTCAGTTTTGCCTATTCACTTATTCAGTAATTAATTGTTTCTGCTGGGCGTGGTAGTAAGTGCCTGAAATCTCACTTACTCAAAGTAAGACAAGCATATTGTAAGTTCCTAGCTAACTGGGGTAAGTTGGTGAGACAGTGTCTTAAATTGTTTTGTGAAGCTTAAACACATGTAGAGGCTCTTTGGATTTTAACTCTTCACTATATAATTTCTGAATTTTCCCTCTGACATCTTAGTAACTGCTCAATAATTTTTTTTTTAAGAAGGCTAAATGCTTTATATGAAGATGTGGTCATGGTGTCAGGAATGCTACTTAGTTGTAGTTCAGTCACTTTCTTAGGTCTCTCTTTTGTTTCTTGAAAATACATTTACTTTTATGTTCTCTTGAATCTCCAAGATTTATGAGTGGCCTGTATATTGTATAATGTTTATAAAGTATAAAGTTTCTGCTATCATAACATAAAAGCCACTGTAGGTACTATACAAAGAAATGAACATGCTATTTTCCAATAAACTTGTATCCACAGAGTCAAGTAACCCTCTCTAGCCTAAATTTGCTCACCTCTTTCCTATAGGACGCATTAAGCATTCAAACTGTTACATAATATTCTTTAGTGTTAATAAAGTAAAATTATATTTGAACATTTTGCCTTTTTTAGTTCATTTTCTGTTTTTAACATTTATTATACTTCAATGAGTGCTTTTCTATGTACAGTATTGTGTTTGTGTCTGTGTGTGTCAGATGACTTCTAAAGCAAATCTCAAGAAATCATAAAACCGACAGATGACTTTATAAAACAGCAAAGGTACCAACAGGTACTGGCCTGCCCTACCTGGGGTATCAGCTACAACGGAGAAGGGAATTTGATTACGAATAAATGCAAAAAGGGAAGAACATAATGGAATTGTAAGGTGTTTAGGTTGCTTCATATGCAATCATCAATACTAGACTCTTTTTTTCTACAAAAATAAAAGTTTTATATAGCCTTAATATGGATGTTCTTCAGCTTGGATTAAGTACGGATAAACTCATCCAAAGTTGAAGCCTGTCAAAAATACATTTAATACACCTAACCTACCATCGTGGTTCAGCAACGTAACATAGCATAGAGTATTGGATCTGGCAGTTCATGCCAGACTGGAAGCTGCAACTCTCTGCCCTCAATCCTCTAGACCAAAGGCAGGTAAACTACAGGCTGGGCTGCATTAACACTTGGCCCACCTCATTCATTTTGTGTTCCTTATACACTTTTCACACCACAGGGGTTGAATAACTAACACAAGCCTACTCTACAAACCTAAAATATTTATATTTAGTGATTACAAAAAGAAGTGTACCAACCTCTACAATACAGCATCCATTAGATTACAGGAGGATTCTGCAAACTGTAGCCCCTGACCCCCAAACCAACCTGCCTATTTTTACTATATGAAAAGGTTTCATCTAAACATCACTGATCTCTTGTGTGAATTTGTTGACATGTTGCCTGTGACTGCTCCTGTACTGTGGTGGCAGAGATGAACACATGTAGCCCCTTAATGACTGACAGAGCCTAAAATGCACATCGTCTGGCTCTTCTGGGAAATATTTACAATTCTTCATTTGGTTATAGAATCTCAGTGTTTGTACCTTTGAGGGTAATTTTGCTAGTTTCTTCTTTTTGTAGGTGAAAGAACTAAAACCAAATACAAATCACTTTGCACAAAGTTCTAGAAATAGTTTATTCCATTAAGTCACAAGATAAAATCGCCTATGTTCAAGTCTCTACCCCAAGAAGTATATAGCATTGCATATTTTTTCTGCGTTCCTTGCTCTATGCTCTCATCTCTATTGAAGCAGTGTTATTACCTGAGGACAATTAGGCTCTAGACCTGCAACATCTGAGTTCAAATCCTGGATCAATCATTTATAATTTTTTTCGAGCACTAATGTTGAACTATGGCAAAGGACCATAGGGAGAATATTGTAGTTAATAATCAATTTACCTCAGCCTTCTACTCATATCAGCATGTCTTAATAAATCAATCCATTGACACAAAAAGGTGATTTTCATCTATTTTTATAGAAAAACTTTATTAGTTGTACTACTTTTTGTTGTGAATCTTTTTCATCTGGAAAACGTGATGAATGGACTGAGCATAGAGTCTCCCTTAAGCAGCGGTGCCTCCCTGTTTCTGAGCTGAACCTCCATTTAGTACTTTGGTAAAAACAGCTTGCTGTTTTCTCTGCTCATAGGTTTATTATGAGGATTAAATGAAGTAACTTTTGTAAAATAGCTAACAAATGGTGAATACTCTAAAAATCTGAATTTCTTTCCTGTCTTACCATTTCTGGAAGTGTTTTGCTACCTAACTTTTGTTTGATGAGTACAGTGGTTAAGTATGGGAAAGTTTGTGTCTCTTTGTTTTTTAGAGTAGTTCTTAGAATGTGACCTCTCTGGTTGAAATTTTTGCTTTGTTTGGCAGGTGATAAAAAGGATCTTCTACACTATAAACAAGAAACAGAGAAATGGACCTGAGTGTTACACAGTGATTTCACTTGGTCTTTCTTTTTCTCATTTGATTACAGTATGAAACCAAGGGTATCAAAGTAATCAGTTACTGCCACGAGACAATGATTGGGTGGGTACATGATGTGCTGGGCCGGAACTGGGCTTGTTTTATTGGAAAGAAGATGGGAAGTCCTGAAAATGTGAATATGAATACAACACACCTTGAAAACCTCGTGGAAAAGTGAGTTGTCACAAGTAAAACATACATTCAGTTTTGTTTTCTTATATGTCTGAATCCAAGTGCATATTCATTTTTATAATTTTTTTATCTGGGTTATACTGAATTCATTTGGTTTAGAAGCACAAACCATCTAATATAAAACTTTATTGCAAAAATATGTTGACGTAACTGGCAGAAAAAATGATTTTTTTACAACAGTCCCAAAGTAATGGACTATTGATGGCTTTTTAAAAAAAAGTTCATAGAAAGGATCACAGGATTGCATATTGCTAGTGAAGAAGATCATTTCATTGGTTATCATGATAATTTATTGCATTATACATGTGATACATATGTTTATGTTGTAATGCATACAAGTGATATAAATGATACATTTTAAACAACTCCATAATTAACTGAAAGTCTTTAGTATTTATGCAGTTAAAGTACTACAGAATGGGTGATTTAAGTGTGAGAAAGTTATTTTCTCATAGTTCAAAGGCTAGAAGTTTAAGACTATGGAATCACCAGGTTTGGTTTCTTCTGAGGTCTCTTTCCTTAGCTTACAGATAGCCAACATAGCAGTTGTGTTCTCACCTGGCCTCCCCTGGGGTCAGTTATTAAGGACACCAACATACTGAGACAGGATGGACCCTAATGAGCCCATTTAACTTTAATTACCTCTTTTAATACCTGTCTCCAAACACAGTCACTTGCTGAGATATTGGAGTTAAATTCCAACCACAAATATGAAGGGACATTTAGTTTATAACATACAGTTAATGTTTTTGTTAAGTAACTATGCATTAAAAAGAAATTTCAGACTTTTTAGTTTTGAAGAGGAAGATACAAAAATATTTTTGCCTTGTCTAGATTAATTGTAAAAGCTGCCACTGTAAATGTAGACGAACCAGTCTCTCAAAACCAGGCAACACTGGCTTGCAGCCAGAGAGATGAGGAAAGAGAGGCTTAAAGAGGTGAATCACATTCATCTCTGAAAGTGCTGACATCTTTTTAGAGTATTTCAGTCCTTTTGTTTTGAGTTTAGGTTTAAATAGCTTTGTTTGGCTTGGTCCCTTAGCTGCATATTTCCTACTAAGTGGTTTACTTGTTACCTTATCATTTAGTTACGTTAGTTATTGTGGTGCTTTATGTTTCCAACATTGTCTCACTTACTGAAGAAGCTCCCCACTAGAGTGCTCAAAACTCACCCATAAAATGAGCAGTTAGGACTAAATCACTTTCAAGATCTCTTTTTGTCTTAATGATCTGCCATCGTATATCAGGATACATTTAAAAAAGAATCTCGAATCTTAAACACAAAAAATAATCATTAAGACCTCAGATGACATCCTGTCATTATTGTAATGCACATATCAATATATGAGGTTGTACGAGATGTTAATTTATTGGTACCAGAAATCAAATTCAGGACCTCCAGCTTTCCGGGAAGCTTGTGCAGCTAAGCTATATATGTCCAGCCCTTATTTATCTTTTCTTTGGTACTCACAATCGAACCCAGGACCTTGAGCTTACCAGGCAGGTACTTGTGCTGCTGAGCCATATCCATAGCTGGCTGTTATGATTAAGCAACACAGGTAAGGCTAGTTAGGGTTCTTAAATACTTACAATTAGTGAAAAAGTAACTCTGCACTGAAAAAGTTTCCAGAAATATTTTACTTAAAATTTAAAATTTACTCTTGTACCCAAAGAAACAAATATAGCTTGTTTATGTTACTGTGTCAATATTTTCAGAAGTATGGCACAGGCAGTCTTACAATGTATTTAATAAAGAAACCACTTTGCTTTCATATTTGCAACAATTGGGAAAGAATTTTGATTGCAACATTAAAAAGTTGCGTGGTTGCACAGTTTTTCTTATTTTCAGAGCTCTCCATTTCCTTAAGTTTATTGAAACCTTGTCTCTACCAATATGGTACTTCAAAGAGAAAGAGAAGTTTACAGTGTACCTAAAATGTTACTCAGTAGAAGAATGTGTAGAATTGAATGCTCATGGAAGTCTTCAGTAATGAATCATACTCAAACTACAGTTTTCAAATAGGAATAATATAGTGAATTCTGTAACTCCTAGAACCTGACACATAGTTTTGTTAAATGTTTGCAGTAAGTGAACTGTCAACTCTATTTTTATTTTGTAAATATGATTTCTGAATCAGATTTCTTTTTTTTTTTCTTAATGTCTGTATGCAAGCATTTGGTGTAAGGTAAGTCAGTGCTTCTTAAATTTTAATATTACTGTGAATCACCTTGAGAACTTATTAAATATAGATTCTGATTTAGTTATCTAGTTTGGGTAGAATTTGCATTTTTAAGAGATTCCAGGTACTGCTGATATTAGTTTAAGAAGCACATTTTTAATAAAGACATAAAATACACATATGGAACAATGTTTTATAAATAATGTAATTATAATATTGCATGGTACATCAAATGCACAATTTGTGAACATTCAAGTTTTGAACTCTCACAGAGGCATGATGTAAGGCTCACTTTGTCAGGTTACAAATGTATATGTAATACATATATGTATTACATACTTAATATATATATAAACTATATATAGTTTCTCATCTTCCTCTTTTTTCTTCATAATTTTGAAGATTATGAAGGTATTTATAGAAACTACAATGGTGGAAAGCAATATTTAAACAGCACTACCCAGAAAGAATCATAATTGGCATTATATATATATATATATATATATATATATATATATATATACATATATATATAATACACACACACATATATATGTGTGTGGTTATAAAATTAATTTTATATAAACCTTATTGGTTGGATTCTTAAAAATTAATGTTATATGGGCTCTTTTCATATCCCTGAATGATTTTGTAGATAATTTTATTGAATAAAATATACAGTTAAATAATTACTCCTTTTTATTTTAATGAGTCCTTTATCCTAAAAGATTTGTTTAGGTTGTTTATAGTCTATCACTACTATAAAAGTATTTTGTTCAACATCATTACATATTCCATTTTAGTTACCTTGAACTTTCAAAGAAGATACTATGATTTTAGGACGTTGATACATGTTGCCAATTTGTCTTCCAGGAAGACTAATTCCAATAGCCACTTAGACATGCAGGTTAAGTATCAGTCTTAACTGGGTCTGTTTGGATCGGTAAAGGTTATAGCTGAAGCTTTATCACTTTCTTGGCAGGTATTCTAATAAGCTTTACAAATATGATCACAATTTTGTGAAGGCCATCAATGCTATCCAGAAGTCTTGGACTGCAACTACATACATGGAGTACGAGACTCTTACATTGAAAGAGATGATTAGAAGACGTGGTGGCTTCAATCAGCTAGTACCAAGGTAATAAAATACATCTGTTTCTCACTAGTAAAACTACTGATGTTGAATCCTGTCCTCCTAGACAGCCCAGTCCTCCCAGATGAGTCCACTACTTTATTGGCCGTAAACATTTTATATTTTCGACTTTCTCCTCTCCCCTATATACTAGTCCTATTTATATTTACAAGTCATGATCTTGGGTTTTATGTTCATAGTGTGTGTTGTATTCATTGCTCCCTCCCCATTTTCTACAATCTGGCTGAGGGTTTGTAATCTCTCTTCTCTAGTGTAACTGGCATCCTGCCTCCTATTTCTCTGTATGTCTTTGGTCTCTTCTGCTCCCTGTCCTCATTTTCATCCATTCTATAAAACAGCAACAATTTGATTTTACTGTGCTCAGCTATGACTGTTGATGCCCATTAACTGATGAATAAATGTATCCAGGTATTTAAAGTCATCAAAATATGACTATAGCTATAGTCACTTCCTTGACCTGCTTTTATACAGTGTGACACATTGTTTACAAAAACTTCCTTTGCATTTTACCTCATACATCTACTCCCTTTCCTTTAGATGAAACAGTTTTCTGTGTTATTAACTGTCAAATTTGACACTGGTAGATATCTGAAATCTGAGTGCTGTGAGGTCTTGTAGCAAAACAAAGCAAACAAGAAGTCCTTATTTATTAACGTCCTCCAGTCCCTTCAGCCATCAGTGGTATTTCCTGTCTTTAGCCCGCATACCCCATTTTGTGTTTCTTCTTTTGGGAAATTATGTCATAACATTTTGAATATGTTCAGCCAGGAATCTGAATGAATTTAAAAATTATTTTTCAAAATAATTGTGACTGTGACTGGGACTACAAAGGATTTGTGCAAAGTGCTTTAACATTCTTTAGGTGGCTGAGGATTTCTTATAATACCATAACTTGTTTCAGGAAATATTGAAAATATGAGTAAAGGAAAGAAGGAAAAAACTGAAAGGATAGAAAGCAAATGAGAATCAATTAACTAAGTAGTTTATTTTACCTTTATATTTTGAAATATTATTTAGTTCTGAGAAGGTGCGATGGTTAATTCCCTAATAGCTATGAAGAATTCATGGTCCAAATGATTATTAATGAAACAGACTACAGATTGATTGCTCACATAACTAAAATACATCAGTAGCCTTATATCTGCAGATATTTCATGATATTCTTATGCAAAAATGAGTATCTTCACATGTTTCTTCACCTTTCATAAAAGAATCTTCCATGATATTTCTCAAAGCATAGTGTAGGGAAAGGCTACTCTAGGAGATACTCTAGTTACTCAAATTTCAGGAAAAGCACATATCATAACCCCTTCTTAATGGAGTGCTAATGTACGTGATAGAAGTGGGCATTTGAGACCTAATTAACAATAAAACCCCAAAGGAACCCCTAGAAGGCGAGAACAGTGTGTGTATTAGCATTTGAGTCTACAATACTGTCTTCTACCTGGAAGACCTGAGCCTTAGACACAACAGCCTCACCATGTGTCATGTTTCTGAGCAATTCTTCAGTGCTTTGTTAGGCTTTCTGTCTATCACCTTTGTTTCAGAAAATGGTTAGGTTTGTGAAGGGCTGCTTTTACTCACAAGTTCTGTAGAAAGTTTAAAATAAGACGGAGTGAGGTGATGACAGAAATAGTATAATCTGGCTGCCTGATTTTCAGTAATGTTTATACCTAATCACTTCTGCTGTAAATCAAGTGATGTAACAGACACTCTCAAAGATTATTTCTGTTTCAATTTATATTTTTTATCTGAGATTTAGGAGCAAATAATTCACGCTGCTCAAACTAATAAAGTTTGTTGTTTATAGATGTCTTGTTGAGTCCAGAATTTTTACCAGATTCCTAAGGAATCTAGAAATAAATCATAAAGAGCCAGTAATGTACATTATCCTTAAAAATGCTTTAGTTATCACTTCAGCATTCCCTAAACTCTTCTTTGATTTCTTCATTTTCACCCCAGAAAGCCTTCCTTGTCATGCTGGGTTTTTGTTTTGGATTTTTTTGGTATGTGTGTATTGATGGCAATATTTGTTAAAATAATTTTTGTGTGCTTTGTGCGTGTTAACATTATCTTCCACGTGGGCAAAGATTACCTTATGTTTATCTCTGTGTCATAGAAGTTCAAACAAATATTCTCAACTTATTTAATATTTTAATTTATTTGAATAATTAATATTTTTATGTAGTAAGTAAGTCTATGCTTACTACATTTATAAAGATTGCACTACTCTTGATTTAATTTGAATGTTATTTGTTTTTGTTTCATCTCTCCTATATCATGTCGTAATTTCAACATATGTCCTTTCTGTAAGAGGGGATCACTGGAAAATAGGTGCTGAGGGCCTAAAGTAGTTCACCAGAAAACTTTTCCATTGAGTAAATTGGAACCTTAGTAAAAACCCCACTGTGTACCTCTGGAAAGGTTAGAACAGTGTGATATGACAGTACCAAGTAAAGTAAGAAATTCAAATACTTTACACTGACGAAAATAAATAAATTTTACCAAAGTATAAAAGCAGTGTCCTAACAAATGAATTAAAAGAGGGAAAAGAAAGAAGAAGGAAGGGAGGAAGAGAGAGAGTTTGGGTGCTGGTTGATTGAGGCTGCTATGTGAGCAGTTTTTAAAACGAGAAGTTGCAGAAAACTCTGAGAGTGCAAAAACAGGACAGCAGCAATTTTAGATCAAAGGGGCAGCCGCACAGAGGTGCAGTGCTGCTGGCATTTGGCTGACAGAAACCCCAAGAAGTCAGGAACTGGAGCGCTCTGCACTTGTGTATGTTCATGTTTATGAGTATGTGCACGTGGTGAGGGTATGTGTGTTGTAAGTCTAAATACAGAGATGCTTGTAGGATAATTTTCATGTTTCCAGAAATGAAGACCTTTTATTCACGAGCCCAGGCAACTCTCCTTTGTGTCTATTATTTTCAGCTGTGTCATACAACGTGTGGTTCTATAACGATGAAACAATTTTAGCTGTAATTTATGGAGCAGGCCTGCTTACCCTACACTTTGACTTTTGCTTTTCTTTGTCAACTTTACTTCTATAACCAACCCATTGTCTTTTGAGTCAAACTTCTGCAAGTCTTGCATTTTCTTTGTACTCCTTTATATGCCATCCTTAGCAGCTCCTACCTCCTTTCAAGTCTAACAACAGCAAATAAGAAAGTGCAGCTATTCAATTGGCTCTCCCTACGCCTAAAACTAGACCCATGCCTATCACCGTGTACTAAACTAAAGTCTAAGTGGATCAAAGGTCTAAATATTAAAACAAACACTAAATCTGTTGGAAGATAAAAATCTTGAAGACATAGGGGTAGGTAGAGAATTCATGAACAAAAATCAAACCACACAGGAAATACTTCACAGAATCAATAACAGAATCAGTGATTCATGAACAAGAATCAAACCACACAGGAAATACTTCACAGATCATGTCTTATAAAAGAGTTTCTGCATGTTGAAAGAAATCTCCAGCATAGTGAAAAGAAAACCCACAAATTGGGGAAAAATTTTTAGTGAACTGTCCCTCAGATAAAGGACTTCTGTCCAAAACATATAAAGAATTGAAAAAAAATCAGACCCCAAAATTCAAAGACCCAATCCAAAAATGGGATCTGAGATGAACACAGTTTCAGATGAAGAAATACAAATGGCAAATAAATACATGATAAAATGTTCAGCATCATTGGTCATTAGAGAAATGCAAATTAAAACCACACTGAGATTCCATTTCACTCCAGAAGAAATGATCAGGATCAAGAAAACTACCAACAACAAATACTAAGAGGTTGTGGGGAAAAAGGAACTCTTCTGCACTGTTGGTGGCAGTGCAAACTGGTGCAACCACTATGGAGGTCAGTCTGGAGATTTCTCAAAAACCTGGGATTGGAGGTCCCATTTGACCCAGCTATTCCACTTCTGGGCATATTCCCAGAAGAACTGAAAACATCATACCACAGTGATATATGTAGACCCATGTTTATAGCAGCACAATTAGTAATAGCCAGATCTTGGAAACAACCTAAGTGTCTATCAACTGAGGAATGGATAAAAAAGATGTGATATTTTTATATAATGGAATACTACTCAGCTATAAAGAATGATCACATTGAGATATTTATAAATAAATGGATGCAACTTGAGACCATACTCATAAGTGAAATAAATCAAACTCACATATATAAATACCATATCGTCTCTCTAGTGTAAAAAATGGTAAAAATACATAAGATTTTGTGGTAATCATGGCTCCCCATTATGTTGCTTTGAAGTATTATAATATTTTCATTCATTGGTTGGAATGGTTTTATTCTGTTTTGATTTTATTATGTATGATGGTATGAACAGCTACTTTGAAGAAAACAATACATTATGGCAGCCATTGCTGATTTAATATCATCTTGCTTTGAAGTTTACCATGCTTTTATTCTTCCGCTTCCATTGGTTTTATCCTGCTGTGTCTGACTGAATTTTAATATGTATGATAGTATAAACAAATTTTTAAGGAAAATGAGATACTATAATAGCCATTGTTCATTATCAGTTATTTGGTGTTGGATGTCCTGTAATACTTTCATTCTCTTGAATGATTTCATACTATTTTGTTATATTTGATACTATTGTGTGTGAAGGTATACTCAACTATTTCAAAGAAAAGAGACATTACAGTAGCTACCATTGATATCTGGTTGTCTTGTCATGAAGTGCTGTGTTGCTTGCATTGTTTTTTCTGATTTGTTTTGTTCTGTTCTCTTTTGTTTTATTCTCTTTTAAAAAATCAAAAAAATAAAATGGTGCACAAAAAAAAAAAAAAGAAAGAAAATTCAGCTATTCATGCCTATGGAAAATTCCATCACAGTGATAAAACCAGTGTCATTTTGCAAAAAAAGTGACTAGATATTAAAAAATGAAATGATTAACAGAAACTCTTATTTTGTAGTAGACACTGTCTTAGTTACTTTTCTTTCATTGATGGCGTAAAAGACTTTTGACACCAAAATTAAGGAAGTAAAAGTTTATTTAGCTTACAGTTTGTGGAGTTATCAGTTCATAATTGACTGGCTCCAAGGCAGGGTGGCATGGTGCAGTTCATGGCAGCAGAAGACAGCAAAAGCAACAAGAGCCAAAAAGGAGGAGCAAACCTCTTTTCCTTCTTTATAGTGTACACAGGTGGGCAAGTGTAGACTCACACAACCTGTCCTTGCACTAGACAATAATAAACCACACATATTCTAGATTCCACTGCTTCCAAAAAGTCCACCTCCCATGACCTCATGAGACTTTGCAGGGACATCTAGACACAAACCATAACAGACACATTGAAACATGCTTGGGACAAGGCTGTTAGTGCTTTGGGGACCTGAACATGGATGCTAAGTAGACCAACATTGAAATTGTAAGACTAGAGATTAGAAAACCACTCTCAAAGGGAAAAGTATATATTGATGTGAAATATATCTTTCCATCCTAGGCCCAAACCTGTACCACTGACTGCTGAAATTCAGCGAAAGATTTTACAATTGCCAGCATCTTGGGACTGGAGAAATGTTAATGGTATCAATTTTGTTACACCTGTTCGAAACCAAGGTAAAGAATAATAGTAATAATAATGTTTGAAGTTTTATTAATTTATTCTTAACGATTCAATATTTGTTATGTAATAGCCTGCAGGTTGGTTTTTGACTTATTGAAATTAAATGGATATGACTCATTTTAATACAGACATGGAAAACATATGCCCTATGAATTCTCATTCCTTCCTCTTATATCCATTGACAACCTTGAGTAATAGATAAGCTTTCCACTTGAGCTCAGCATTTCTTAAACCTCCTTCTCAATACATGTTTCAGGTAAGTGGCAGCAGCCTGACTGATAAAGAAATCAAGCTCATTTGCCCTGTTAGTAGGAGAGGCTGCTGTGGACGCAAAGAATTGTATATAGTAATGATTAAAATTAGTCCTTTTTGCTGCAGGTGGTTTGCTAAAAATCCTTCTTTGCCATTTGACCTTCTCATTCCCCATCATTTGATTTTTAATTATTGTATGAGCCCAGAAAATACATGCTTAAATTTTTATACTGCTTTAGAGCTTTGTAGGAACATTTTAATTCATTTTATAACAGAATATTTACCTAATAGTATTACATCAGTTGCTTAATGACCTAGAAGCAAAGTTCAAGATTGCTACATAATTGAATTTTATCATTTTCAAAAACTTGATATAATATGACTTGAACTTCTTTCTTCTTTTACTCTCACTTGTTATCAAATTAGTTTAAGCCAACAATTACTTGGAGAATCATTTGTGTTATTCTGAAGTGTCATCTCAAAAAAGTTTTAGGATTTGGATTTCTGATTTTTTAATTAGTGATACTCAGTTGTAAAAGTCTATGCACATATCCAAAACCTAATAACTCCAAAATCTGAAATATGTCTAGTCCTACACATTTGGAATAAGGAATACTCAACCTATATTCAGGTTTGTTTTTTTAAGTCAGTCTAAAGAGAATAGTTTACATGCTTGTTATATTTCTAGTGGAAAAAAAAAAAAGTTGTATAGCATTTGCTGTAGGGAAACTCTAGTGTATTTTGGAAGGATTGTAGGTTTGTAATACCAAAAGATTAACTATTTATCTTGTTTCCTAAAAATTTATCCAAAATCGATCTGTGGTACTTCATAGCTTTTATCACCTGTTCCTTTAAGATCTAGTTCTTGTGGGTTCTGGGTGTGGCACTGTAAGCAAGTATACTAGCCAGTCTGCAGTCTCTTGCCCTTCCACTGACACCAACTATGTCATTCTTTTGCCTTTCTAACAGTTTTTCTAGAACTCATCAGCTGTAGAGAAATTGTAGGTCCTGAAATGACTTCCCCTTTCTCTAGTAGTTGGAGATAGCTCTGGAAAGGTGAGATTAGAAATGACAAAATTTTTCATGTTATTGAGAAATAAAGAGACAGTGAAAACAAAGGGCTGGTGTTAAGAGAAGACTAAAGTCCACTACGTCATCGACCAGATCCACCATGTTTACTTGGGAGGAGTAAGTAAGTGATTAAGATCATGTCTGGCATGTTTTTAGTGCTCCATAATGGGAGTTACTGATGATATATTTTTCCTTTTTTTGGTTGTTTATAGAACACTTAATCTAAGTCAGGATGTTTTTATAGAGCATTTAATCTAATTCAGGATGTTTTTATAATGGCAGAGAGTATAAAGATTAATATGGTACAGTCATTGTCCTAGAAATTTGTAATTTAGCAAGATTTGCAAATAAAACAGCAAAATACAATGTGGTAACTTCTTAAATGAAATTTTTAAAATTCAGTGAGAGCAAATAAGACAAGTTAGAAGAAAAGTATAATTCTATTCTCTTCCCAAAAGAGGGATTGACAAATGATTTAGGCAATAATTTAGAGAAGGAAATTAGACTTACTAAAGTAGAAGTGTTTAGCATTGGATTTTTTTTTAACATGGTAAAATCTATTATAGTTTCTAATGCTCCCAATTCTTAGAGTGTTATAAATATGCTTTGTTCAAACAAATGGCAATTTCAAAACAGAAAGCTTTGATGGATTAATTGATTGAATTGTAGTATCATGTCAAAAACCTGAGGAAACAGTACTTAAAATTTCTCTGTCTACTTTCTTTCTTCTTTCTTTCTTTCTTTTTGGACTGTAGGTTAGGAGAGGATACTTACTTTTTCTTCCTACAAATTGCACTATTTGAAAATTTCCACTAATTTTAACAGTGCCAGTGTTCTATATAATCCAGAATTCTCAGGTAGCCACAGGGAATATACAGCTTCTCTCTAAAGTACAAATCAAAATGAAGAAAAAAAAAATATTAGAAGGACACATGAGCTTTTATCTTTGTACCTGAAAACAGCTTTAAGAACAACCTTTGTTAATATACTTAGTGGCATGGGAGGGACTGGATGAGATAAACTTTGTTCTCTCACTGTGCTGTCTTTACTGATTGTTGTGTGTGAGAGACAGGAGTGGTTGCAATGGATTATATTAACTAGGAAATGCAGCATGTTTTCCTAATATTTAAAATCTGACCCATTTAACTTTTGGTGTTAAATACTGTTTGAGTAGAAAGGAAGGAATTTTCAATTATCTGCTCCATCTGATCCATCCTAAACACAAGATTAAAAGAGAGAGAGAGAGAGAGAGAGAGAGAGAGAGAGAAAGATTTTCAATAGTCACATGACTTGCCCTGGGTCACACAGTGAAACCGAACAGGAGAAGGAAAAGAGAATGTGCATCCATGTTTTTTTTGTTAAATTCTAATCTTCTTAATGGATAATACTGCTTTCTCTTTGTTTCTGGGGAAGTGATTTTGTTTTGCATTTTTGAAACTAGGTCTCACTCTGTTCTGGCTGGGCCATGAGCTGGTGATACCCAGTACACTGCCTTCTCAGAGGGTTGGGATTACAGACTAGGTATGTGTGCCCCCACATCCAGCTGATAATGCTCCTAGCCAAGTGCCTTTAAAATGAGGCACTAAGGACCTTGACAGGTGGCCTTCTGCTTAAAAATGGTTATCTTCTTTTCCATTCCTATGATTTCTGTGTTAACAAAGAACATTCTGAACCCTTGAATGTACTTGTGACCTGTCCCTTCCATAGTGTTCAGATGACCAGATAATGAGGGCTTAATGATTCACACTGAGAAAGATTATTTCCATGGCTGCTATGGGCTGAGAAAGCAGGATTGCCAAATGTGACCCTTTCCAAACTCTCTTGGAATGAGAGTCTGTATGTGTGCCTAAGACTTTGGTTTCTCATGGAGAGGAACAATGGCTTTGGTTGGAGCTTTGGGTTGTACCCACATTTAGCTCTCTGACATTGTAAGTGAGGTCCTAAAATGTAGCGTAATCTGAATTGTTTGAAAAACAAAATATTTCTTCTATTCAACGATTACATGATATGGAAGGAAATCTGAAAATGCTTTAAAGTAAATACAGACATAAACTGAAAAGGACTTTAATCCTGCAGTAGGAAACAATAAGGCTCCCAGCATTTGCCATCTGTTATTAGCTCTGTGATCTTGAAATCACTTCTCTCGGTGCCTCAGTGACACACTATCAAGTGATTAGGTTGCATTGTAAATGGATTTCAGGGCACCTTTATGAAGGTTTCTCTTCTAATCTTCATGATTGAGATGACCTCTCAACAACAAAAAGAAGACATGATATGAACAAGTTTGAGATTGTTTTTAGAGAGAATTTAAGGGGCATCAGGAATGATAGCATTTAATGTGAAAACAGAACTTTTAAAAATAAGTTTCTTTTTAATTTAGTTTATTTCCTGGGTATAAATATGTATGTATTATTCATTCCTTGACTCCTTCCCACAAACAAGAATTGTTTTTTCATTGTGTCAGGCAGCAAGACAAATAAAGCATATTCCCTTTGAACACTGAAGACAATGCACAATTTATTTTGAGGAAAAACAATTTAAGTATTTCAAATAGTGTTTTGAGTGTTAATGGCTAAGCACAGAATAGCCTAGCTTTCCTTTGCCCCTGAGGGATACAAATCATTATTTGGAGAAGAGAAAAAAAGGATCCTGAGTAATTTTTCAAATGCATAATATCTTTGAGTACTTTTCTCTCTAAAAAAGGTAGTTGCTAAATCATTAAGTTGAGGTTTACTAAAAGTACTTACTTCTTTTTACATAGAATGAATAATTTGACTTATATAATTGACTGTTCATAAGGCAATTCATAAGGGGACATTCACCATTCAAATTATTCAAATAATAAATAATAAATTTAATAACATACTATGTATGTAGAGTTGGATCTGAATTTAATATAAGCATCTTTCCATGTAGATTTTGTGCCCATGCCAGAAGCAGAAGTAAAATAATAGAATGTGAAATAATAGATATTAAACAATAATGTTAAAATTCTGTGTTCATTTCTTTCAAAAATCTGTTACCAAGTCAAATCTCAGTTTTGTTGCCTATATTTTCTCATATCTATTTCCTTTATGCAAATATTTTGAAACAAAATAATTCATGTACATTATCTCACGATACAACAGTTTTTCATTTTCTTGAATGCAACTATTTTCCTAGCAGTTACTTGATGTTGTCCTTCAGGTAGCAGAGGGAGGTGTTACGATAGGTAGACTTCTCTTCTCCCCCAGCTACTTTTCATCTTCTTATGACTGTCTGTCTTCTCACAGCCTACCTTACATATGATATTCATCAGTATAATTTCTGTTTTACCTTCCTTAAGCTGTCTTGTATCTGTCTCCTCCATGCAGGTTAAATCTAGTGCTCCAAAATATACCCACACCTGTGCCATTCTCAGTATACCCAATATACTTTAAAAATGCTGCTTGGCTCAGTCTGTTAAAGTTGCTACATTTAGGAAAATAACAAACAGAGTGGTAAATAGAAACAATAGAAATTTATTTCTCATATTTTGGGAAGGTAGATTTTTCAAGATCAAGGTACCAGAAAGTTCTTAATATCTGGTGATAATGCATCTTTCCAGTCTCTTTAGACTGCCTTTTATTGTGACCTCATGTACTGGAAGGGATGAGATATCTTTCTGGAAGTTCTTTTATGAGCACTAATTCTATTCATCCATTTCCTAATACTACAACATTGGGGTTGGGATTTTGGGGTATATAAATATTCCACTGCATTAGAGATATTTAGTAGTTCAGCTCACATGTATCTGTCCACAGCTTCTTTTCAATCTGATGGCTTAGGTTTTGTAGACATAAACTTTTCGTCATCACTAAGAATATTGTCAAGTGGATCTCAGACATAGTATTTGTTATTGAATCTTCTATTGCTTATTGTGATCAACCTTGTGAACAAGAACATTGAATATATGGTGCATCATATCCAGGTTTTTGTATGGTTTATCAGATATCTCTTAGAATATATCTGTATTTCTTTTCCATCTCCAGGATCTTGTGGAAGCTGCTACTCATTTGCTTCTGTGGGTATGTTAGAAGCAAGAATTCGTATATTAACCAACAACACTCAGACCCCTATCTTGAGTCCTCAAGAGATTGTATCATGTAGCCAGTATGCTCAAGGTAAGCATTATTCAGCATTATTTCATGAACTATTTATCTCTATGTAGCTGGCTGTCACTAATGAAGGCAAAATGATGCTGCAGTAAAGAAAGCAGTTTCTGCAGTAGAAAAACTAGCTGCATTGCAAATCTGGCCTTGTCACTTGCTGATGGATGGTTTCTCCTGGAATTTATTGCATCATCCAGCAAAATGTCTGTAGTTATACATTAAGTGAGTACTGCCTCTTACATATTGATCTAATAGTGCTCAAATCCATGAGAAGAAGGTATTGTCCCCATCCATAGGTAGAGAATGGGCAGGAGAAGATTTATAATGTTTTGATAGTGATTCAGCTTATAAGCATTAGAGTTTTGGTTTGCAGCAAGCTTGTATTCTAAAACCTAATTCTTATTATAACCATACTAATACTGGTTTATTTGTTAAATTCTGTAATTAGGCTTCCAGAACCACCATATGTATGTAGGAAGACCAGCCATATTTATCTAGCTAATTTAGAGAGAAACGTTGCTATTTCAGAGTTTCCATTTTGAACCCTAAATTTGGCCACTGAAAAGTTTCCTGGCTCTGCAGTGAAACCCCTGTCAAAAGATTATTTGTCAGTGAGCCTTTCATTCTTTCTGATACTTACCAAAAACCAGTCACATGCCTGCTATGCTCATCCTTAAAAACTTAGATGCTAAATAAATATCTATTACCTAGAAAAGGTGAAAGGATGGTTAGCTGGATGGCAAATAGATGGATGAATGAAGTGGCATGTAAGCTAAAAACACTTTTTCAGGGTAACAAATAAAAAGTAATGTAACAGAGAAGAAAACAAGTAGGAAGTGGTACAATTTCTGATGTGCTCTTTTTTAATAAGCCATTTCATATTTCTTCATATTCAGGTTGTGAAGGTGGTTTCCCATACCTCATCGCAGGGAAGTACGCCCAAGATTTTGGGTTGGTGGAAGAATCCTGCTTTCCCTACAAAGGCATTGATGTTCCTTGCAAAGTGAAAAAGGACTGTGTGCGTTATTACACCTCTGAGTACCACTACGTGGGAGGTTTTTATGGGGGCTGCAATGAAGCCCTGATGAAGTTGGAGCTGGTTCAGCATGGGCCTATGGCGGTTGCTTTTGAAGTCTATGATGATTTTCTACACTACCACAAAGGCATCTACCACCGCACTGGGCTGAGAGACCCTTTCAACCCCTTTGAGCTGACGAATCATGCTGTTCTGCTTGTGGGCTATGGCACAGACCCAGTCAGTGGGAGGGATTACTGGATTGTGAAAAACAGCTGGGGCACAGGCTGGGGTGAGGACGGTTACTTCCGGATCCTCAGAGGTACCGATGAGTGTGCAATTGAAAGCATAGCAATGGCTGCCACACCAATCCCTAAGCTGTAGGGTACACTTCCCAGCAGTTTACGGGATCATCATCAGTCATGAAAGGGATTGACTGATTCACAGATTCCCGATGTTTATGAGTAATTTCACAAGTGCACAAATAAATTTCTATGAAGCTTTTGCCTTTAAAATTAAAAACAAACTTGATCTTTAAAATTCTATCAACCACCAGCCTGATGTTCTCCAAGTACTCAGTGAAGTAAGATTTTTGAGAATGATGTTTAAACTGTCAGCTAATAGTTTTACTAATCATTTGTAATATATACAGATGTTATATTTTTACATTTTATGTGATAGCACAAGTTTTTAAAGCTTTTATAAATGAGCAAGAGATATCTGTTACAGCATTTCTATTGACGAGGCTTAAGAGACTTTTTACCATTGACTCCTTCAGTCAGATCTACTTATGTTACGTAAGAAAATATTTCTTAAGGAAAAACACTTGAGATTATCTTAATTAAGAATATAAGACCATTAACGTTTCTGAGATTGCTTAGAAACTCTACAGTCTTCCTTGTATATTTGATAGGCCTAAGCCCATAGAGGGGGTAAAAAGAAATGTTGATGAAAATTGTGCATTGGTTAAACTGTTTCTTATGGTATATGTTTTACACATGGTTAATGAGCATTCATTGGCGAACAATGTTGTTTAATAAGGAAAATACTGACTTAGATTTAGATCCCTTTTTGGAATCTCCAAGGGTATTTTGCAATGGTTTGAAACCTCTGTGCTCAGAAACATCTGTCAGACAAGGTAAGTAGTGCTCTAAAATACAAAAAGTTCTTTGTATCTCAAAGGACCAGAAAGATCATACTCTCTCACCTCCTCTCTGAACAAATAAAGAGACCACAGCTTAGAAAAGGGCAAGTGCTGCCTCCTAGGTCACACAGCTGGTGAGCGATGGAATCATGATTAAATCTCCAAATGCAGCTATCCTAGGCTGCCTTAAAGCACTTCTCAGCTGAACATCTATAATCACCAGGCACAGTGGCTGCATGCTTGGAAATTTCACTGTGGTATCTTATGTCTCTTAGGTTAGTCTAAAGCCTCATGTATTTTTTTTCCCCTAAAATTACATTTTTTGCTGTCCCTGAAGTCCCACTCCAAGACTGTGCACTGTGTTTAGTGTGGCTTCTCGGGCATTGTGGCATCTGCCACATGCTTTTGAACTTTCACTACATGCTGACAAAGAAGCAAACACTGTAATTAGAGGTATAGCAATGGCTCTTACCACTGGGAGGCCTCAACACTGTTACTGTTACTGTTTAAATGTAATTTTAGTTCCTGTGCAAGAGCATGTGCGTGCATGTGTGCGTGCGTGCGTTCGTGTGTGTGTGTGTGTGTGTCTAGACCTGCTGCGATGTGAAAGTGTAAATAGACTTGGAATCAGGCATGTTATTTTTCACTAAAATTTATAAAGATACTGCCGGTCACATTCATAAATAAGATGTAGATGTAGGCATGAGCTTATCTTCTAGTTGACTAGTTGGACAGCAGTTAGCAAACTTGTATCAGAGCAACTCATTTAAATGCAGAGAAGCTGTACTTTTGCATGATTGATGAGTGTGCTGCCTGTATTCTAAAGAAAAATTATCATTAACATTAGTTATTAAATGCTTTAGGAAATTTTGGGAGGTTAAATATAGGTGTAAACCTAACTAGCTTTGATAACCAGTTGTTAAAAAAAAAAAAACATGATGAGTTGAGAACAAGCAGTGATTGGAAGATGCTCTAAATTTTCAGAGATTACAAAAGGAGTTCCAAGACCAAGAACTCAAATTACAATACCTGCATAAGTGAAGAAGGAGACAGCTTTTCCTATAAAGCATATCACTTACTTTTTTCCACTGTATTCATTAAGACAGTTCTTCAGTGGATGGGTCCATAAGTCATATAGTTAGACTGTTGATCTATATAGAAAGCAAGTTTCATTATCTAAAACTTGTTTATATCGGTACTAACTGAAATATAATCAGAATGTTGACAAATTGAGCTCTGGAAAAAATAGGATGAGATCTATGACTCACCGCACTGAAGACATTCTCAGAAAATCTACATGGAAGCCTGCATAAATAGCACGACAAGCCACAAAGCAGAAAAGTAAAGTTGCACTCTGGACCATAGTGCCCAGCTAACATTCTGGCTCTGACCACTATTCATAAAATTCTAGACATTTTCCCAAACCTACTTGTGCTTTCTGTTTCCTCCTGTGTATCATGCTATTTACCAGATAATGGAGATGTCTCATAGATGACTTAACTGTAATTTTCTGACTCTCTGCTCTTGTAATTGCAAAGAATGAAGCAAATGGATTTGCATTTATAATTTTAAATGACATTACTTTCTAGCTAATGTCAAGCCTTTCTTATCCTAAGTAAGGACCTTAAAGTGGATTTAGGTTCTTCAGTTTTCCTGGCCATCCAGAATTGCTTAACTCTATCTGACTTTCAGTCACTGAACTTAGGAGTTGAATAGAATTAGTAAGGTGTGGAAGGCCATCTGGATGGCTGTCCTTCAAAGAAGAGCAGTATCTGCATTTTGGCAAGACCTGGCCCTACTTCCATGTATTGACATGTAATTAACTGGCTAAATTATCCCTTCAATTGGCTTTAAATGATGCAAATGGGTACAGCCCAGGTGCTGAGATAGCAAAGCTGAAGGTCAGTGTTGTCCCAACTTGTAGCTTCCAAGAAGCACACATGTGTTAGCTGGGCAGGAGAGCAGTGCTCCACACTGTCTGCTATCCCTGGTATAAAAGATTACACTTCAGAAGTGAAGCACCAACCCCAAAACATTAGATACTACCTCGAACTGTCTTAGGCACATTACTCTTTCTGTATATCCTTCTTTCTTCATATTGCAGAAGTGATTTCAGGCCTCTTATCTAGCCCAGCTCACAGTATACACATAATTTCCTCCATTCTCACACTCACTCATCCTTAAGCCACTCCCTTCTTCACAAATCAATAAAACCTGGGTTTGGCACTGGGAATCGAGATCTTTGTTCTAGTTAGCCATCATCCTTCCTGCACTGGGGACCCCCTTGGCTCTCCAAAAGTACAAATATGCCTTAATGTCTCTATTCTCATCTTGGGTTGCATTGGAAGTGGTAGATCTGAATTAAGTTGCTGAAATTCCAATAACTTTTCCATGAGATTACAAATATAAACTTACAGGACCATGATGACCAGAAAGAGCTTTCAATGGTAAGGGATGTAAATACCTACTTCACAGAAATCTCAAAGGATCAAATACTTTCACATATACAAATTATGCACAACAGTAGTTGGCATGGGGTAGGAGTGTATAAATATTAACTGCTACTCAAGTTATCTTTCCCTAAATGTAAATGGTAAAATAATATTCTGCCATGGGAAAACATTTAAGATTACTTGTACCCTACTTCAAGAGGGCTTATGAGATTTCTTTTTAAGTGAAGAAACCAAAGCCTCACACAAGAAAAACCATGGGAAAGAATATTTGCAAACTCTATAATAGGAGACTACTTTGATTTGGGGAATTTTGTTGCTACCAATGGGAACGTTATCTGGTAGCTTTTTCTAAAAATGACTTGCCAAATAAATGTTACTGGGTTTGAATTGCTCTCCACTCCTGTAGATTCTTGTCTCAAATAAAGAATTGAACAAGATGAGCAAAAAGCAGTGACAAAGTTTATTTAAGAAAGTAAAATAAATAAATAAATAAATAAAAAGAAAGTAAAAGTGAAAAGAGGAGAGAAACTGTTATGCAGCTTGGGCTGAGTAAAAGAAGAAAAAGCAAGATAAAAATACATCCTGGAGGATTCAGTTTCCTCTATTATGAGATAAGCCATGACAGCAATCTCTTCTTGGGATCTGTGCCCTTTTATACTGTCCCAGCCTTGAGGAAACCTATGAGAACTTCTATTTATGATTCCCCAGGCAGTGCTGTAATCCCAAGCCTCAGGCTGACATCGAGTCTAGGTCATCCTATTAAAAACCTGCTCAAGTTCTCAAGAGAAGTCCAGTTGCAGGGCATGGGGGCTGTTCTACGCACTGGTTCTTTGGGTGCTACAATTAATAGGTCACACATGCTTCCACCACCAGCTTTGCCAGCCCCTAATCCCCTAACTCAGGGAAAAAAGATCAAGTTTGAGAGTGGAAAGAGCTTCAGTAATAAGCCCCTGGCAGAGTAAAGCCACTGCAACATTGAAGTGAAATAGGTTAAGACTGATCTAAAAATCTAACAGTTGAATTTCCTATTCTATCTAAAGTGAAGTTAGCAAAAAAAAAAAAAAAATTTCCTATTCTAATTCTTAATAGCATTAAAATAAGGTAAGAACATGATAGGCACACAACATTAAGTCCTAAAGGTGTTATAGTCCACCTCTGCCCTTAGAATAAACCAGAGGCAGTGTGGCATACCCAAGTTCTAGCTAATAAAGGTAAATCTACACCTCAATATACCCAGAACTTTTTACAGTGCTTAGTGCCTACAATTAAGAAAAAAAAATGGAAGAAGAAATCTAAGTGCTTTGAAACATATATTCTCTTTATTCTGGAAAATCATTTCTGAGGCCTTTTTCAGGTCTCAGAAATTCTAGTTTCTTTCTGCGGGCAAGTGCTGTATGTTCATGCGATCAATGTGTAGTGGTTTTGAAGCTTTAATAGTTTTCAATAAAATGATTGTAATATTTATATCTTTTAACCTAGTAAGTGTTTATTTTTTCGAAGTAAAAATTTCCTAACCAAAATTACAGAGCTACAGATAGATTGGAATCTTCTGCTCTGGCAGGAAGCATGGCAACTTGATGGGAGATGGGTCAGGTAGCCAAAGGGCATGATGAAATACTAGCTGTACTATATCAACCTTATTGATTTATAAGCTGATTGGAAGTGCATATTTGCCTGAATTATGAAATAATTGAAACCTTAGCAGACCTGACTGTGCCATTTGATGCTATCACATCAAAAACCACAGAAGACAAAGTTGCTCTTTGGAAGAAATGCAATCCATCCCTTTGTCAGTGCTTTATTATTCTTTTCAGAAGTTTATAAAGGTTCACTTTTTACCAATTGCATTTGAAAGTAAGCATAAGTAACTAATTTCGCCTTTTCTAAGTTTAAGCCTGTGAATCTGGTGCAATACTTTGAGTTTGAACTTTCTGTCCTAAAATATAATTTGCTTCTTGAAATTTAGTTTTGAAGGTTGTTAAATGAGGGAATTGTGATGAATTCAGATTCCTCCAAACTGAGGGAAAAAACTAGCAGACCTATTCTCCTTTTAATGCAAAAGGTCTAGAGAAATTGAAGTTTTAGAAATCAATTGCAAAGAAATAAGTTGGAGAAGTAACCTTCCCCTGAGGAAAAGCAGCAAATGCCATGAAGCTAAGGTTGTACATTAAAGTAATCATTTAGATGATTTTTTTCTGTAATATATTTTCTCATCCTTCAAAAGAATTAAATAATTTCAGCATAGTTAATATAAATGATAAAAAATGAATGCTTTTAGTATCAGATTTTTATAGCCTCCAGTATTCCTTATGGACTTTATGGAAAGCTAAAAGAAAAGCCCTATTTTTTCTTAAGATTGACTATTCACATACCATTGTAAGAAATGGACTACTTCTGAAGAGTAACATGATTCTTGCAAAACAAAGTAAACAATATAGCATTATGCCACAGAAATACCACACACTTTAGAATCAAATGGTCCTGATTTTGAATCTATGATCTGCCAATATTTAATATCTTTGGCTTTGTTTAGTAATTGAAGAGAGACATCTAACTATCTGTGTCTTTGGATATTAATAGGTGATGCTAGTATCTAATTTTAAAGGGTCATGACAAGTACTAAAAAAAGAAAGGAGTGTAGGAAAGTTAAGGGCAAGAAAGTAGGATATGACTATGAAAGAAACTAGTCTCACACATTACCTGATACATGGCAGTCACTCTTCAAGAGTAGTTTTCAGCTAGAGGCAGTTTGCTCTTCACAGGCCATTTGGCAGTGTTTGAAGATATTTGAGATTGTTATATTTGCGTGTAGGGAAGCATGATACTGTATTTAGTTGGTAAAGTCTGGGTTGATAGCTTAATTCCAGGACAGTCCACTATGTAAAGCATTATTCAGCCAAAATATCAGTAGTAATGAATCTGAAAATGCTGGGTTAGCACACTAACTCCCTTGCATTCTTCCCTAGCACCAAAATAATTGTTACGGAAGATGTTACAGAATATGGAGGAGATTGTACAGCCTTCCAAAAAGTATATGAAACTTCGAGCTGAGCGTTTGAGACCCAAAAATAGAAATGAAAAGCATATGAGACCGAGAGGATAGGAGAAAGCAGAAGCAATGAGACAAGACACAGACGTCCCTTTAGTTTCAAGATGACAGACTGAGCCTATTCTGCAGTAGCTGTCACCCACTGACTCATGTTTTTAAAAGATACACAATTTATTAAATGCACAGCTACAATTTGAGAGAAAGAGACTCATTTGTGGAAAAAAAATCACAATAAATCTTCATTAAAAATAATCATTATGGAGAGAAGCTGCAAGAGAGCCATGCAGCCTCCCTGTGTGCTGGACTAGGCCCCACTGGCTGGGAAGAAGCAGCAAAGAAGCCGCCTCTACCCTCACCCCCACTCCTGTAGGCAACAAGATGTGACGGGGCTTAAATGATAATAATTGAGTAACTGAAATAGGGAAATAATCTGACATTTATGTTGTTTGATTGACTTTGCAGGCCTGGGATCTGTCATTTGGGTAACTATTTAGAGGATAGCAACATGTAATATAGTAATCTTGTAATCCACAAACAAGCCCCCAAGCTCAAGTTCAAAACATAAGGCAAAAACATATTTTAAAAAGCAGCGCTGATTTATTTTACCCTGGGCCCAGCAACACAGTGTAGTTGGAGATTGCCAAAGCTGTGTGTGTCCTTCCTCCCCACTTGCAGGACCCCCCCCCCCATCACAGCTCACAAAGTAAAGGTCAGGGGCATGGATCAGGAAATGAGAAATTCCTTGATCCACTAAGGAATGAGGAAGACCTTTGTTTCCCTTAAGAGAGGACAGAGAAGTCTCACAGGAATTTACAATTCTTTACAGAGGAGAGCATTGATTAACATATCAGTTAGGTCACCCAGAGGGAGAAGGGAGAAGGGTGAAGAGAAACATATATACAGTACAGCCACATTACAGATATTTTGGTATAATACAAATATAACAAAGTTCTTTTTTTTAGTCTACAACGAGTAATTGTAGATTTCTTACTATCCTATTATTGTTTTGTTTTGTTTCATTTTACCTTTCTGTTTTACTCCTTTTAACATTAAAAAATAAAATAGTCATCAAAACTGGGAAAATATAGGAATAATTGTAGGATCATGCATGTGAGAAAATCCTGCCATAAATATGATGACACCCTTTGGCTTACCAAATACTAAGGTAAGAATAAGAAGCAAAGTTGTTGTATTTCTACCTTAAAAAGTATTTGTTTAAAGCATTTATCCTTTACTATTGGTAGTTAATGGGCCTTTTTGAGACTGATGAAAATTATAGATCCTTTCCCCCAAAATACCCATATTTCTATTTTACATATAATTTAAGCAGTTTCATTGATGCTTATAAATCCTGGTAAAGTAAATTTCTGTGTATACATGTAATTTTTTTCTAGTCAGTAGCCATCCAAAAGTGTTGGAGACCACCACAAAGCAGCTTTGAGTAGGATTTAAATTTAACTAATTGGCTCTCTATGTTTATCTGTGGGTCTGTCCTAGGCCTCAGCCCCTTGATTCATAGTAAGCAACCTCTATGAATCATTGGTCCTGGCTGAGTCCTATAGTGGCCTGTGAAGCCAGAGATAACACAAAAGGCAAGATAAGGCCACAGCTGAAGACACCTTGGCTCCAACACTAATTAAGTAAATATTGACCATTGACCACAGCTGAAGGAATTTCACTCCTGCACTCACACTCCTACCATAAATGTCATCTTGGAGATAAAACAGTTCTCCTAAATTGGCATAATTACTACTTGGAGAAGTCTTCGAAAAAACTCCCAAGGTCCTGCTCATTTCCTGCACTTTCCTCAGTTACCCTGTCTTTTGTTGTTGGTCCTAATAAAAGCAAGCCAGTCCAGAGAAGTCTTTGTCTTAGCCCTTGGAGTCTTGAGCTCAGCTAAAGGGTTTTGACTCTCCTGGAGCCCTAAAATCATATCACTTGTCTCACTTTATTTAAACCTCTGCTCTACGCTCATTTGTGAGATTGGGGATCTAGGTCAGGACCCAAAACAAAAGTTTAGATAGTTTTGCTGTTTTCTTTCATTTACAGGCAGGGAAGAACTATTGAAAGGTCTTGGAAGGTGGAATTCAGGGAGCTGTGCCAGTTAGATAATTGATTTGAGCCATAATCTGGAAGACAGAGCCTGTCTGTAGACTGAGATCCCCATTTGTTCCTGGAGCCTTCATGGTTCCCTTGGTTCCTGAGCAGCTTACTGCTGCCTCCTTCCCTTCCCTGCCACAGTAGCAGTTTAACTAGGGAACATTTGCTATGGACAAATTATGTTTTATGTTTGCACCCAACTATTTCCTTCTTAATAGGTAATGATAATAATAGCTAGCATTTACCAAAGTCTCACTTGGTACCAAGTGATGTAGTAAACTCACTATGTACAATGTCTCAGTTAAATTCTTATAAAGATCCTGTTTTACAGAAAGGAATTGTACTACATGACTAACATGCTAAATCATAGACCTCATCCACTTATCTGGGGTTTGAACCCAGATCTCTCTCTTTTTTTTTTTTCTAGACCAGTACCTTTAACTATCAATACTTCTCTCCAGATGTTGCTCCTGTGATTTGCCCTGGGATGCATTGATCTTTTGGGTCCTAGTTCTTTTCTGCTCTTCTTTTCTTCTTGCAGGAAACTCTCTTATTTGTACAAATTCCAAGTTATATGAATACACTTTAGCAACTTAAAATATAAATGAAATAAGAATTGGTTGATTTTCTGTTTTGGACAACATAAAATAGGTTTATTTTGGCTCACAGTTGTGGAGTCTAGAAAGTCTAAAAATGTCACTGGCATCATCTCAGCTTCTGATAAGTGTTCTGTCCTGCTTCAGCTCACAATGGAAAGTGGAGGGGATTCAGATGTATATGAAATAGACAAATAGGGATTACTATTAATCACCTGCTCTTGTTGTAATTAATCTAATATGTGGGGACAAGAATTCACTCATTGGAGGACATCCTTAATCCATTCATGATCTTCCACCCTCAGGACCCAAGCAGCTTCCTCTACTTCCTACCTACCAACACTGCTGCATTAAGGATCACAATGCAACATGAGTTTTGGTGAGGACAGAATATATCCAAACCATAGGAGGTTGAAAAGTTAAATCAGATAGGAGGCTGTGAGAAAACAATGAAAAGCTTTCTTTTCAGCATGTTGGATTTCAGCTTTTCCTTTCAACAAGAGACTAAACAGAAATGTGACAAAATTCATAGGAAGGATTTCACAAACATACTGTTTAGCAGATTTTAACAATTTCTACATATTCAAATACAAGATGTTTTCTACTCAGCCCTTGAAGGGAGAGTAGATTATTTTACTTGGATGCAATAGCAAAGTAGCTATTAAATAGATCAACATTCCTGCTGATTAAAAATAAATAAATAGAAGGAGAAAGATGGTTGAAGACTTATCTGCTGCATTTCATGTCCCTTAGGATTTTGGGAGAAAGACATCTACCCAGAATAGTTTCACAAAATATATTTGGGTTCACAGAAAGCTCCAGTTCAATCTAGGCACTTTATCTCTTGCTGTTTATTTGAACTACCCACTCACTGGGCTTTTGTAGTTTGATATAATATAAGAATAAAGAAGGAAACCCAGCAGTGTTTGCCTGAATTTTATTGAAGTAACTGCAAAGTCTTTTAGCCTGAGGAGTACTGGCATTAAAAACCATCCATAAAACAACTTTATGGGAAACCTCTCTGTTTTTGTTTTGGAGCAAGTTTATATAATTAATCACAGGATTATTTACAGTTATAAAAAGTTGGAAACAACCTAGAGGTCCAACAAATATGAAATAGATCATTTGCAGTACACAAGTCTGACAATAACATTAAGAAACAAATATGTTATAATATATGAGGAAAAACCCTGTGTTTTGTTTTGCAAAATGCAAATAGATATGTAGACGTCTTCAAAGGGGCAGAAGGTTTATGAATCACTAAACAAGTTATGATCTTTTTTTTTTAGTACAATGGCTGTCATGTGAACAACAGAAAACATAATGGAAATTTGCATGATTTCATCAAATAAATATGCTCAAGCTTTCTCCCTTCACATAGAAATCACTTACTTTTTAACTATGCAGATATGATTTTACTCATTCCTCCTTTCAACAGCTAAGTTCCTTCAAAGAAAATTCTTTCATCTTCCCACCTTTTGCTTTCAATCTGTTAAATTGGCCTCCTTTCAGGTCATAACTTTGAAATTGCTCATATCAAGGTAAGTGAAATTCATCTCATGAAAAATGGTTTTCAGTCTTTATCTCAGCATTTACTATTTTGTTGTGCCTTAAACTTCCAATTCCTACTTTTCTGATCTCTGAACTATTTCTTTAAAGTTTTCTTTGCAGGCTCCCAGTCTTTTGTCTGTTGTTAAGTTCTGTTATTCCTCCAGCTTCTGTACCAGTTTCATTTTCTCCATTACTACACACTGTCTCAGGGAGGTCAAGCATAGAGTACATTATCTGTGCGCTTCTGAGTTACAGATGCCTCCATCTCCGCAGCTCTTGTATTAATGTCTGTCATGGAATGACAAATATCTCCAGAATTCAGTAGCATAAATCAAAGCACATCAATATTTTAGTTTCTTTGGGTCAGGAATCTGGGCACTTTTTACTAAGTGCTTTATTTCTCTTCTCTTCTCTTCTCTTCTCTTCTCTTCTCTTCTCTTCTCTTCTCTTCTCTTCTCTTCTTCTCTTTTCTTTTCTCAAAAGGCTACCCTCAAAGTGTGAGCCTATGATCTACCTAGTGATGGCAAAGTCATGGCATGAGTGGTGCATGTGGCTATTATTACTGAAAACTCTTAAATGGTTCATCATCACTGGGCTATGGTAGAGTATGAACTGTCAATAGGAAAATCACCTTTGGAGATAGTAAAGATAATTCAGTTCCTACAGGCATTTGGGTCAAGCCTGTTCTTCACTGGTTATTAGCAGAAGGCTACGCTCAGTGCCTTCACATCTGAATCTTAGCAACATGATCGTTTGCTACATCAAAGGCTATGAGCTGTGAAGGTGGAGGGACTGCCCTGGCAAGACAGGATTCACCAACTTTTATAGCCTAATCATGGAAGTGACATCTCAGTGATATGTATTCTGTTAGTCAGAAGCATGTTATTCTAGCAAGAGAGTATAGCAAAAATTCTGAATAACAGGAAATGGGCCCATTGAGGGATCATTAACATAAAGGTTTCTGAATTAGTTGTTTTTCTGTTTTGGGGGCAAAGTACCCAACATTCACAATGTAAGAGGGAGAAGTTTATTTTGGCTCACAGTTTCAGAGGATTCAGTTCAAGATAAACCTCATTTGCAAGTCAGAAACAACATGGCAGAAGGGCCTAGTGGAGGAAAGTTGTTCAGCTTATTACAGTCAGGAAGCAGAGAGAAAATGAAGGAGCTGGGAACAATAATGTCCTTTGCTAGGCCCAGTGACCCACATCTTCCAACCAGGCCCAACTTCCAACATCACATTCAATTGTGAACTTATCAATGGATTATACATTGATAATAATAGTGATCCCATGATTCAATCATCTCCCCAAAGCTCCATCTCTGAACAAAGAGACTTTGGGGAGAGTTTTTAACCCCAACCACAAGAGCTACCTACCACAACTATGGGCCAGATCAGTCTACTTGCTCACTGAGCCAAAAGTCACTATCTAATGCAACATGCATACATTTGAACACACATTTTTCCCATGCTCAAAGAAAGTTTATTTCTGATGCTTTTAGTTAATGGCACCACTATTCCCTAGTATTCAAAAATCAGAAACCAAGATATATTTATTCTTCCTCAGCAATTAGTCTGACCTCTTACCAATTTTAAGTATCTATTAGAACTGTGTCTCCATATATGTCAATCTTAAACTATCGTGATCTGTCACCTTTGTGACTGTTAAAACCTCCTGACAAAGCTTCCTTTCCCCAGCCTTGCCTTCTTCTTGTTCTCACCACAGCAACAATGTCATACTCCTGCTTAAAATTCTTTATTGACATTATATGGCTCAGGACTATTTCAGGGAAGATAGGGCTAGAAATGCTGGAGATAACCCAATGCTATTGTGGTTTTCACAATATGAGCTACAGAAATTAAACTCAGGAACATCTTTTGGGCTGGTAGGGATATATGCATGTTAAATGACAAATTTGGCAGGTACAGTTTTCTTTTTAAATAAAATCCAAACTCCTTACTAAGATATAAGAAATAATTTAGCATATAATTCCAGATAAGAGAGTGAAAACTTGAAACACTTGTATTTGTTTGCAGTAATGTTTATTGTTATGTTTTAAAACATTATCTTCTTGGAAGGCTGAATATTTTGAAGATATCTTTGTTCTATTATATAGACTTCTAGGCATTTTAATTTATTTAATTTCCTACTGTTGAAACCCACTCGAAAAGAAGGCCCCATGATGAAAAATGGGACAAGATCCCTGAGATGATAAATGGGGCAAGACGTCTTTTTTAAAAAGAAGCGCTTTTGTTTTAGCTGGCCCAGCGACACAGTGCAGATGGAATTTGCAAAGCTGCGCCACTGAGTTAGAATTTTGACTGATTTTTATAGTTTATTTATGATTAGCTCATTGATCATTAAGTACATAGTGAGGAGAAACAGAAACAAGGTGGGCCTTTGTTCCCCTTTGCTTGAGGTAAGAGGCATTTCACAGTGGTGGTTAGCTAGTTCATAGCCCTTAGTCGCCAATTCTAGAAACATTTGCGTCTCATAAAGGGAACAATGGTTGACACAGCATCATTTGTCTCTTACAAGAGGAACAAAAGTTGACAAAGCATAGTTACTTGGTAGGGGGGGGTAACGCGTACAGAACAGCATAAAGACGTAGTCAGTTAATCTACAACTATGTGGTTGGTGCTTGTTAACTAGGGTATGGAGCTCAGTACAGAATGACAATACTGCTAATAACTATCTTTTTAACTATTTTATTATTTTTGCTAATTATCTTTTAATAAATTATTTTAATTTTTCAGCATCTTAGTATAACACTTACCAGTTCTGAGACACTCATAGCTGTTTGCTATAACATTTCAATTTCTGATGAGCTCTGTTTGGCCCCAGGATGCCAGTGCAAGGAAAGCAAAATGATACCCCATTCCTTCTGGCAGAGGCAGAACAGAGCCTTCATATCCTATTTCAGAAGTCCAATTCCTCTCAGATTACATAAGATTTTAGCTATTTGGAATCTGGAGATATCATAGTCTACTTTTAACACACTCCATCTGCTAATCTGATCACAGAGTAGAGATTAACTAAGAGTTAAAATGGCATTTACCAATCTACAGCACAATGAACAGTCATCAACATTGCAAACATTGCCCTGACAATAGTCCCACAGGTGCTGTTGACACTTTTGGATTTCCTGGAAGTTGTCAATACAGAAAGAGACCTGAATGGACTAACTATTGAAAGCTGGTCCTCAGTCACCTGTGTTTATTTCAGTCTGTGCTGTTCATGATTTCAAAGCATAAGTCCTGAGATTTTCTGAAAATACTGCCTTTCCTCAAATATGGTTTAACTAGGTCAATTTTCCCGGCTTGAAAACAATTGATACTTCTTGTTCTAATAGCCCTATGAAAAATGAGATGTAAAAAAATGACCTTTTCATAGAATCTTATAGGAAAAAGCTATAAAACCCCTTAAGATTTGATGAGGCATTTCCCATTCAAAAATGATTAGTATTTTTGGCACATGCCTGCAGTATTTTGTAGTTGACAGCTGAATTATCTTGGCCTCTACCCAAAAATTCTGCCCTCAAAAGCTGATCTTCAAATCTCCTGGTTAGTAAAAAAAAAAAAAAAAAATCTCCTGGTTAGTGAAAAAAGTATTTAAAACTGATAATTTACATGCAAAAAATAAAACATTCCAATAGTTTGATTTAGAAACACTATGCTTATCCAAGTGGCAATAATAAGAGACAAAGTAATGCCTTTGGAATAGGGCTATGTTATTTCTATTGTTCAACAAGACAACCTTTGAGATAGGATATGTCCTAACAGCCCATTTTGCATATAGAAAACTGAAGGATAAGGAAAACCAAGAGCTTGGCAGTATCAATCAATACTTGAGATCACAACTCTAGATGGAATTCTAGTTTCTTTTGATCATAGCATATTATTTTCAGAAATGAAATTATATATATATATATATATATATATATATATATATATATTAGGCCTTGTGAAGTAATTCATCCTTGAACTGCACCTGAGAGTTATAATTGCTAGCCAAAAATGACTAACAGGATTATTTTTGTTTTAAGCATTAGTTATTTTATTTTAAAATTTTTATTAGTATACATGCCTTTGATACCTAATAAATACATTCATGGTGGGGAACTGATCTCATCTTGATCCTTTTTACTTTCTGTTCGTCATCCCTCTTCCTGCCTCTCCCATTCCCCAAATCCGCTTTTCATTGGCACAATGTTTATCTCTCCAGTGCTTTTAAACTCTTCTGGAAGTTGATTATCTTATCCATGACTGATCTCTTATTATAGAACAGCTATAAGGTTGAATGTCTATGATTGTGTACATAATTAAATGTTTCCTAATGCCTTAAGTTAGGATTACTTATGCTACTTTTTCCTGGAAAATTTGCATTAACTAGGATGCTCTGCCTTGTAAATTAACCCACAATCTCATAGATGGAACCTCCAAATCAAGTCTTTGTCATTTAACTATTAACTATAGTATTGTCACTGTCTTTCAATTTGATAATAATTCTTACTTAATCCAGTCTTGTCCATAGTATTTCCAATCATCCTTTGTTCTTTTGTTGAGTGGGGGAGAAATTACAATTTGATGAGGGAAAAACTCAAATGGAACACAGTGTTACAAAACATAAATTTTTAAGCAATGTAGCACCACAGATGTTAGCTGATGTGGAATGAAATGTTAGATGTTCAACATACAGAGTCCAGTGAAACAGTGATGCCATAGGGAAGCATAAATATTTCAAAGGCAGCATCTTCAAAAAGGTAGAACATGGTCGCAGGTGTCTCTTGGCAGATAAAAGGTTAGCAACATGGTTTTAATTTTGGCAAAAGATTTCCAGTTATTTTGTGAGTGAAGTAGGCAGGCATAAAGTTAATACTCTGCAAAACAGTAGGCAAACACTGTATCTAGACCCAGGAAAATAGACCAGCACTGTGTGAGGGAACTGGAGGACAAACGAGGATTTTCCCTATTCAGGGGAAGACAGAACACTGCAGCTTTGGGTTTGGGTTTCACCCCCCCACACACTGAATTTTACTAACAATAGACATAATAAATAGACTTACCTTTTGGTGAGGATAGGGCTAGAGGGCAAAGGGATTTTGTACAGGGTAATGACATGATCAGATCTCCTCTTCAATAATATTAATTATTGCTAAGCATCTTAGTTACTTTTGCATCACTTAGACAAAATATTTGGCACCACAATTTAAAGGAGGAGAGCTTTATTTTGTCTCATGAGTATTAGAGAACTCAGTTCATAGTTAGCTCACTCCAACACAGGAAGGGCATGGAGGAAGGATCTGGTGGAGGAAAGCTTCTTATGTCATGGCAGCCAGAAAGCAGAAAAAAGAAAGGGTAGAGCAGGGGGCATACTCCAGAAACCCACCTTCTACTACCCCAGCTTCTAATAGCAAGTCAGCTATGCTACCCTCAGGATCTAATCACGTTCCAAACACATAATAATTTTAGGGGATATTTTAAATTTAAGCAATGACACTAAGGAAAAGTTGAAAGAAGAGCAAGACTGGAAGATCACATTTTGAAGAGGCTTTTGTGTCTTCAAAGCACTGCCTCACTCTCACCTTCATCCTTGCCTGGCTTCTTTCTACAAAGTCCTAATCATTTAACACTTGTCATCTGTTTCTGTATCTTTATTTCCTGTTGAGGTTGTAAACTTTGATGAACTTGTAAACTTAATAATTTGTTTCAAAAGCTGGCACCGGCTTATAATCCTAGTACCCGCAAGTGTGGGGCAGCAGGATTCCCTCCAGTTTGAGGCCAGCCTGGGCTACACAGTGACTTCAAGTCCAGCCTGAGTGATGTAGCAAGACTATGTCTCAAAAAACAAACAAACAAACAAACAAAAAAAAAAAACAACAAGTTTTGGACCATTAAGTTCATAATAAACAATCAGAATAAAGCCAGAGTGAAAAAAAAAAGTCTCCAATTTTCAGTGGAGAGTGGGAAAAGTAAAGCACAGCATGTACAAATGAAGGTATGAAATGTCATACTCAGTTATTTAGACATGGCAAAAAGGGGAAAGCTGGGGCCAGAGATTTAGCTCAGAAGCATAAGCACCTACCTTGCAAGTGTGAGGTCATGAGTTCGATATCCGGTACAAAAAAAAATGGTGGGAGGTAGGGGAAGACTGACTGATACTTATATCAACATGTATCAAGTTGTCACCCTTTTAAAACTCAAGTCACTTCCTTATGCTTTACCAAAGGCTTTGTGTGTGTGTGTGTGTGTGTGTGTGTGTGTGTGTGTGTGTTTCTATTGGTTTTTCTGTTTCATTTTGTTTTGAGTTTTTTTTGTGTGTGTCAGTTTTGAGGACAAAGCCCAGGGCTTTTAGCAACCACATAAGGTAAGTGCTCTACCATTAAGGGAAATTCTCTCTCCTTGTCAGGTTTAAACTTTGCCTGACAGTCTCTGAATTGGGGTCCTGAATCCTGGGGTGGGGCACATGGGTTCTTCTGGTTCTTCTGTAGATGTACCTAGGCACCTGTGTATCTAGAGGAGTCACCTCCCTTCCTCCAATCAGAGATGCCCTTTTCTAGGACTCGGTACTTAGGAGCAGAGACTTTGTTTGATTGTCTTTCTACACCATCAGACCTAGGGAGCTTTACACAAATGCACCAAAGACTCATTTGCTTCATCTTCTGTGTTCCAAGTCTGATTTTTTGGATGAGCTCTCAGTGAAAGCCCAGGGTAAAGAGTTAATGGTTAGATGTAGGAATAACTGTGATTTACCATTTAAAACTTAGATACAAAGCATAAAGAAAGATGAATGGAAGAGATGATAGGTGACAAGAAGGCAGATTCTGGAAATGGAAAGGGGTCTGGGAGAAAGAGGAGGAAGGAAGTTCAGTAAAGAAGAGGTATTCAGTAGGTAAGGAGCAATCCATGTGTGTACAGATTTTCCAAGATGAATGTAATTATTATATATCACAAAATATGCTAATAAAAATAAATAAATCAAGACTGTCAAAAATATCTGCTCACAGAATATTATGAATGGCCCAGTCTACTAATTTATACTTTTAAATCATACTTTGATTTCATCTGTGCTTCGATTCCAATACTGTCTTACAGAGAAGCTGTGAAATATACTTTTCAAAAGTCATTTCATCTTGTCCCATACTTGGATAAACAGAGGAAAAAGAATTCTAGTGTCCAGGATAATTGCCAAGGGCAAAGAAGTAGGCCTTTTCCAAGGCAGGCTTTTGTGATCATCTCAGATACTCAGAGATGAAATAGGACTAAAAAAATCTAATAAAGAAAAAATGTCAGCATCCTTATTTCTTTGTGATGAGTAATAAGCCTCTCTGACTTTTCCATACAGATTCTGGCTTTTTGTACCTACATTAAGTGCCTTATTTATTTGTGCTTTTACTCTAGGTCTTGGGAGCGAATGGGGAATAATTATTACTTAAACCTCATACTAAACTCTGGCTTTGTAAAGTATGAAAGATAGGATATATTTAAAGGTCACTTAGAGGTTATATAATGAAGTGATATTTCCTATAATAACACTTGGAAGTATAGTCAGGGAAGTGACCAAATCACATTAGTCTATTTAGACCAATACCCTCCTCACCTCTGAAAAATAGGCTAGTTGCCAAAAAGAAAAAGGAAAAGATGAATTCCTTTTCATTTTGTGGTCAGAATAGCATTCCTTTCATACTTTATGTAAACAAAGATGAATTAAAATACCATGAAACAGACTGAGTTTATTAAAAATAAAAAACCCCAAATCTCTTACTTATAAAGACAAGCCCTGACCATATCTAAGAAACATAGAATGGTTACTAAAAAATACAAGGATCTAAAGTGAATTCTGAGTTATACTAAAGGTTATAAAATAATAGTCATGTTGTTAGGAACTGAATTTAAGTGTAGCATGTCACTTAATCACTAAAGTATTCTTGTAAGTGTATGTACATATTTGTGTGCACGTATCTGTATATATTTGTGTATGTATTTATGAGGTAGGAGGAAAGAGATGAAAATCAATTATTAACAAAATATGAATTTTTGTCACCAATTTACAAGTAGAAATTGGATTTCACTTGGCATAAAGGTGAACCTGATTGAGTTCATTAGGTTTTCTTCCAGTTGTCAATTTTTAGAGTGCCTAATTTACAGCCCTTGTATACTTCCTTTTGAGCACCTATGCTTTGGAGTTTTTTAAACTCAGGCCTCTTGTGTACCTCAAAGTTTGATCCTAGAAAGGCTGAATACCTGCCTGATCTCTTCATGATCCTGAGGCTGTTTTGCCCCAAGGTGTAGCACACTGTCTGTAACTCAAACGTTCTTGGTCCTGGTATTAAGCTAGATTTTGCCTCTCAAAAGTGAGAGGACAATATTTTCTGGGCAAAAATAACACATTATCAACTTAATTTGACCTCTTTAAATCATCTGATAGTTCAGGGCTGTTATATGTCTATCTGGGTTATTTTCAACCACATATATTCCACATATTGGTTGGTACGTTATTGCTCTTAAGTTCACTGGCAGTATCTGTATCATAGATTCTCTGTTTTATCATCTGAAAGATCTTATAAAAACCTAATCTTCTAAAGTTATTTCTACAGCTGCAATAGCTTAAACTTCTAAGACAATACTACTATTTTTGATTGAAATTCAATCAAAGAAGCCTGCGAAAATGCAAGGTAATGACACAAATCAACCATCAAATCAGATTGAAAAACTTTAGTTCTGGGCTCTACTATACACTAAGCCATCTCAATTTCCTCATCTGGAAAATAAAGATCATGATAATACTTATCTACATCATAGTTAAGAGTACTAAAGAAGGTAACCCAAATCATTAAATATGCAGCTGGCACACATTAAGCATCTAACACATGGTAACTAACATCACTGATACAGAATATGAGGCTCTTTGTGTTGAACTATACTTGTTTTTATATTGGTATATGTTATATGTTAGAAATTATACTTGATTTCTCCAAATATGATTTTCCAATTTATGCAATAATCCTATTGAATAGGTGCTATTGCCCCTGCTTTCAGACAGAGAATGTGGATATTTGATCATCTTAATCACCACCACCATCATCATATCATATTCTTGATCATTGTATTGTCATTCCAGTTGTATAAAGTAGTTCCTTCATATGGATACAGAAATTTAAATATAGCACATCAATATGCAGAGAAAGAGAGAGAGAGAGAGAGAGAGAGAGAGAGAGAGAGAGAGAGAGAGATAGGAGAGGAAAGAGGAAAAATGGAAAAGATTTGTTAACAGAAGCAGAAATGAAATGCCATTCAATCTTGTAATACTTTGCTGTAATGTTGTCCTAAGACATAGAGTAACACCAAAATTTCTCTGAATATGTCCTGTATCTTTATGATGAAATTCCTCTTTCTTTTTAAAGATGATTTTACATTTTGGACTAGAATATCCTAAGTAGCTGTGTAGAAGAATACAGAGGATTAAAGTATTTGATTCTCCTTCAGAGATGGTGAAATGGATGGATGCTATTTAAGCAAAGAAATTAGGCATACTGCATAAAGTAGAAGAGACAGAGATACCATAAAGACTCTATGCTGTGTAACGAACAATATAGGGATAGCACTTCTAAATTTCCTGAGATCCTTTTCTTCCTACTCCCAATACCTTAGATGGTTGGTCACTTTATATTCATACTCTAGAAGTTACTGCTAAAAAGGATCACTCATAATATTGAAAATTTATGTGAAGTAGACCTGTTGTCTCAACTTCTAAACATGAAAGTTGACCCCTGCCATCCCAGCAGACCAATTTGTGGGACCTTGGAACTCCAGTCAGCAGTGTGCACAGGGCTGGACTAGACCCAGACCCCTCCTGTGACCAACATCCCAGCAGACCATCTTGCAGAACTCAGAAACTCCAGCCAGTGGCACACATGGGGCCAGACTAGACCTGGTCTCCTCCTGCAACTCCTGCTGTCCCAGAAGACCACCTAGTGGGACCCAAAACTTCAGCCAGCCATGTGCACTGGACCATGCTACCCCTGGGCTCTTCCTGTGACCTCTGCTATCCCAGCAGGTCACCTTGTGGAATCCAGGATCTCCAACTAGTGGCCCATCAGCAGCATGAGTGGGCCAGGCCAGAACCAGGCCCCTCCTGTGTCCCTGCAGTCTTGGACACCCACCTGAAGATGTAGCCTGTGATGCACACCCCCACAGTCCCACCTCCTCGACCTAGTATTGCTGTTGATTTTCAGCTCCCACAGCATCCCCCAGAATCTTGGACTGCAGTGGATTAAGCATGCAGTATTGAAAGGAGACTCAGTAACCCCTCATCCAAACAGAAGAACCCAGAAAGCTTCTATCAGTGAAGTAAATTTGCCTCTAAAATAGGAACAGAGTTTGCCACCTTCAGTGGATAAACAGGAGCAATAGCAAGGCCCCCTCCAGAAGTAGGCCACTGGCGAGTTTGGCATGTGGGTTGGTGAATCCTTCCTCCACACAGAAAATATCAGGTAGGTTGAGGAGGGTGCCAATAAGGCCTTCCCAAACCTAGAGAAAATTAAGGGGGCCTGTGGGACATCAAGTACACAGTAGGGACCCAGCCAAGGCAAATACTATAAACAGGGAGATCTGTTGACTCTGAACAACCTGAAGACATAATAACAGCAGGAACTGGGGGTTGATTTCCATCAGTACACCTAGGCTTGTCAGCTTAGGAAAAACATAGGACTTACCCAACAAGCCCTGAAGGCGAAATTCAGGTGACTGACTCACCTCCTCATTGTGGGATCCAAAAATTGGACAAACATCAACCTTACAGAAGACCCCAAGATACACACTACCAACAGTTGACACTAGTGGAAATTGAAGGACCAAATATTAACCTGACAGGAGAAAATGGCAAGACAAAAAACCAAAACACAATCTCAAGCATCTAGGCCACCCAAGCATGTACAGGAGACATTGAAATAGAGGACTTTAAAAGTAACACACCAGAAGTCTCTGAAAAGATAGCAAGTGAAAAAAAAATTCCTTGAGGCTATGTATTGAGGAAATCAAATTAGAAGTAATCTCTCATGTAGAAACAGAAATAACCTTAGTAAAGGAGTTGCTCAGAGAAGCTAGAGAAGAAATAGATAACAAAACTACAGGACCATGGGAAACTGATTGAAACCTTGAATGAACAATATAGAAAACAAGCAGAATTCATGAAACAAACTCAAAGAGACATCCAAGAAACAAAAAATTTATTCAAAGCTGGCAAAACTGTTTAAATGAAGCTGAGGACAGGGTTTTGGACCTTGAGGACAGATCACAATCAGCGATCATAAAAGGCTAAAACTTAAAAAACTAACAAAGCAGCATTAAATGACAACCCATCAGCTTCAAGATGATGCCAAGGGAAGCAATATAAGACTACTAGGCATCAGTGAAGATGAGGAGTCAATGCAAATGACATAACTAAAATATTCACAGGATTAATAGCAGAAAATTTCCCAAACATGAGGGAAAAACCTGATATGCAGACAAGTAAGGTATATAAAACACCAAACAATCACAACCAACATAAATCTACACCCAGACATATAATAATTAAGATTCTAGACACACAGCATAAAAACAGAATACTACAAGCTGTTAGAGAAAAGACACAACTCAGCTATCAAGGAAAGCCCATTAGAATCATGGCAGACTTTTCAACACAAACCCTTAAGTCAAGAAGAGTTTGGTGTGAGGTATTTCAAGCCCTAAAATAAAACAACCTTCAAAACGCACTGATGTACTCAGCAAGACTTTCATTCAAATTTAATGGAAAAACAAGATTTTTCCATGATGAAGAACTGAAGAAATTCATGTCCACCAAACCAACCCTAGAAAGAGTATTGAAAGACATACTAGATAAGAGATTAAAAATTACCACAACCTCCAGAACAACAATAGAAAGAAACCACCAGGTAGGACAAGCAATTAAACAAGGGGAGAAAGCAGAAAGCAAAAAACATGTCAAGTTGAGCCAGTACATATCAGTGATATCCATAAATGTAAATGGCCTCAATTCCCCTATCAAAAGAAATAGCTTGACAGAATGGATCAAGAAATATGATTCCACAATATGCTGTATGTATACAAGAAACACATCTGACTCAAATGGAAACTCATAGATTAAAAGTCAAAGGATGGAAAACAATATTCCATGCAACATGAACCCAGAAAAAAGCCAAGAGTAACTATTCTATTTGCAGACAATGTCAACTTCAAACCTAAAATGATTAAAAGAGAAAATGAAGGTTACTACATACTCAGTGGAAAAATTCAAGAGAAAGAATGAACAATTATAAATTTATATGCACCAAACACAGGAGCACCCACCTATATAAGACAAATACTAATGGACGTGAAAAACCAAATACACAAGAACACAATTATAACAGGGGACCTTAATGCACCATTGTCACAAAGAGATAGATCAACTAAACAAAAAGTCAGCAAAGAAATAATACAACTCAATCATACCTTAAGCAACTGGACTTAGTAGATGTTTACATAGTGTTCCAACCACATCAAAATACAAATTCTTCTCAGCTACACATGGGACATTCTCCAAAATAGAATATATAATAACCCATAAAACATTCTTAAGTAAATGCAAAGGTATTGAAATTATCCCATGCATAATACCTTACCACAGCACACTGAAATTGGAATTAATGGCAAAAGAAATTGCAAAACCTGCATAATTACATAGAAATTAAGTAACAACCTTCTAAACAACCAGTGGGCTACAGAGGAAATTTAAAAAGAAATAAAGCTATACCTATAATTCAGTGAAAATGCAGAAACAACATACTGTAATCTATGGGAAGCAATGAAAGTGGTCTTAAGAGGGAAATATCTAGCAGTAAATTGTCACATCAAGAAAACAAAATGAGCATAAATAAACACCTAATGCTTCATCTCAAGCTTCTAGAGAAACAAGAACAAGTTAAACCTAAAGCTCAATGAAGAGAGGACATTGTAAAGATTAGAGCAGAAATCAATGCAATTGAAAAAAAAAACAAAGAATTAATGAATCAAAGAGCTGGTTTTTTGAGAGAATAAACACAATCAACAAACCTCTAACTAACCTTATAGAGAAAAAGAAAGAAGAAAACCCAAATTCATACAATAAGGGCCGAAAAGAGGGAAATTACTGCAGATGTCATGGAAATTCAAAAGATCATGACTACCTACTTTGGAAATCTACTCACATAGAGTGGAAAGCACAGAGGAAATGGACAGATTTCTGAAAAACATATGAACTACCAAAGCTCAACCAAGAGGATATAGCAATTTTGAATAACCCAATATCAGCTATGGAAATTGTAATTAAATGTAATTAAAATGTAATTAAAAATGTAATTAAAAACTTACCAACAAAGAAAAGCCCAGGTCCTGATGGATTCATGGCTGAATTCTAAAGAATTCAGAAAATTAGAAAAGATTTAATGCCAATAATCCTCAAACTCTTCAGTAACATTGAAAGGGAGCAATCCTCCATAAATATTCCTGGAAGTAAGTATTATTCTGATACCAATACCAGAAAAAGATCAAACCAAAAAGGAGAACTATAGGCTAATCTCACTAATGAACATTGATGTTATTGAGAATCTTCTCAATAAAATACTGGGAAATAGAATACAGCAAATCATTAAGAATATTATACACCACGGCCAAGTGGGATTCATTCCAGGAATGCAGGGGTGGTTTGACATATGCAAATCAATAAATGTAATACACCACATCAACAGAGACAAAAACAAAAACCACATGGTCATCTCAATAGATGCAGAAAAAGCTTTTGATAAAGTCCAGCACATGTTCATGATAAAACCCTTCCTGAAACTCTGAATACATGGTATCTACCTCAATCTTATAAAGGCCATCTATGAAAAACCAACAGCCAACATTATACTAAATGGGACAAAAACTGAAAGCTTTCACTCTAAAATCAGGAACAGTGCAAGGATGTCCACTATCACCACTCCTATTCAATATAATTCTGGAAATACTAGCCAGGGCAATCAGACAAGAGAGAGAAATACAAGGAATAAAGATAGGAAAGGAAGAAGTTAAGTTATCACTGTTTGCAGATGACATGATAGTTTATGTAAAAGACCCAAAAAACTCCATTAAAAGACTACTAGAGGTAATGAACAAAATCAGCAGTGTAGCTGGATACAAAGTCAGTGTTCAAAAATCAATAGCATTTCTGTACACAAACAAAAAACTCACCGAGAGAAATTATTGAAATATTGTCTTTCACAATATCATCTAAAAATATGAAATAGTAATAACCTAAGACTGTAAAAGACTTATACACTAAAAATTATGCTAAGCTCAAAAAGGAGATTGAAGAGGATATTAGAAAATGGGAGGATCTTCCTTGCTCTTGTCTAGGAAGAACCAACATTGTGAAAATGGCCACATTCCCCAAACTGTTATACAGATTTAATGAAATCCCAATCAAAATACCTTTAACACACCTCACAGAGCTAGAGAAAACACTCCTAAAATTCATTTGAAAGCAGAAGAAACCTAGAATAGCAAAGGCAATTCTTGGCCACAAAGGCAAGGCAGGAGGCATCTCAATTCCTGACTTGAAACTGTACTACAAAGCCACAGTGATAAAATCAGCATCATACTGGCAAAGAAACAGACCTGAGGATCAATGGAACAGATTAGAAGATCCAATGACAACTACAAAATACTCAGCCATCTGATATTTGCCACAGGGGCTAAACATGTTTACTGGAAGAAAGATAGTATCTTTAATCAATGGTGTTGGAAAAACTGGCTCTCCACAGGCTGAAGACTGAAACTAGACCATGCCTATCACCATGTACAAAACTAAAATCTAAATGGATCAAAGGTCTAAATATTAAAACAGAGACACTAAATCTACTGGAAGACAAGGTAATTAGAAGTCTTGGAGACATAGGGGTAGGCAGAAAATCATGAATAAAACTCAAACTGCATGGGAAACACTTCAAAGAATCAACAACTGGGATTTCATATTATTGAACAGTTTCTGCACTTCAAAAGAAATCACCAACAGAGTGAAAAGAAAACCCACAGAATGAGAAAGAATTTTAGCCAGCAACCACTCTGACAAAGGACTTATATCCAGGACATATAAAGAATTGAAAAACATCAGGCCCCAAATTCCAAGACCCTTTCCAAAAACGGACATCTGAGATGAACACACAGTTCTCAGATGAAGATATGCAAATGGAAAATAAATACATGAAGAAATGTTCACCACCACTGGTCATTCAAGAGATACAAATTAAAATAGCATTGAGATTTCATCTCACTCCGGAAAGAATATCTGCCATCAAGAAACCAACTGATAACAAATGTTGGTGAGACTGCAGGGAAAAAGGAACACTGCACCACTGCTGGTGGGAATGTAGACTGCTGCAGCCACTGTGGAAATCAGCATGGAGAATTCTCAGAAGATTAGAATTGGAAGTTCCATTCAATCCAGCCAGTCCTCTCCTGGCTTATTTTCCTAGAAAAACTAAAAAGGTCATGTCACAGTGATATTTGTGCACCCATGTTTATAGCAGCATAATTTGTAATAGCTAAATCTTAGAAACAACCAAAATGACCATCAACTACAGAGGGGATGAAAAAGATGTATTTTTATAGAACGGAATATTACTCAGCTATAAAAAGAATGATCTTGAGGCCTTCATAGGTAAATGGAGACATCTTGAGACTATCCTCATAAGTGAAATAAATATCATATTTATAAATATCACATTGTGTCTCTAGTGTAAAATTAATAAGAACTTTAGGAGCAATAAAACCCAAAATGTGTAATTGCTATTGTGAGAGAATAAAAGAAAGTGCTCTAAAGGGTATAACTGCATGTATGTTTAAGTGAGTAAGATAGATAACCATATTATACAGGTTTTGTTGGATCGTTGAACAGTACTGTTTGCGTCTCACTGTTTGAATGTCCATTTTGTATGCTTTAATTTTGTAACTTGAACAACTATTTCTAAGATGACAGTATGTAATTCATCCACTAGTGATTTCTTAGTGTTTATTTTTTTGAAATTCTGTATTATTTCTACCTTTTTTCTGTTTTGCTTTTTTTCTTTTTAAATAAAATTTAAAAAAATAAAATGCAAATAAATGATGTAAAGAACCTTTAGAGTACACACAAAAAACATGAAAGTTTATTTCATCTACTGGAACATTTCCTGCATGACCAGTTCACGGTAGATGGGTAGTGCACTGTTGATGAGATAAAGGCTGAGATGATTATACGGAATCGACAAAGTTTCAGACCAGATCGTAATAGTGATAATGCTGGAACATGGGAGCACACAAGGGGCGCTGCTGTGGAGGGTGGCCGTAATAATGAGCGCCACAGCTTTGAGTTCCATTATTGTTACAAAATTTACTCATAAATTCCTCACCCGTAAATTCCCATCAAATCCTTTGGTTATGCTCGGTCCCATGTAAAGTCTTCTCAAATTTCACGTCAGGGAAAGAGTTAAGGCCAGGCTTCATTATGGAATTCATGTTCTAAAATGGATACTGGTTTCTTAAGTAATTACCTGTGGCTCAAAATTCAACTTCTCTCTCTTTTTTTATTTAAGGGAAAAAAACACAATAAATAAATAAAAAGAATTTCTATTTTCTTTCTCTTTGTCTCTTGTCTTTCATTTTGTATTTCCAACATTACCTTAATAGTTTATGTGTAGATTAAAGCCCTTTAAAAACTTATACTAAAATTTTTAGCCAAAATTGTTTATCTCCTTGTGTCTATACTACTTATATTCCATCTTTTACAGTATCACAAGGTTTAAATCTCAACTTCTTATCATCACAATTAAAAAGTGATGTTAAACTAATTTTGTATCTTTGCGGTTTTAAAACCATTATCATTGTGGTGTTTTGATCTTTCTTGCTTTAAAAAAAAGGGAAGCATAATTGATGCTCAACTAATTGCATATATATGATGCTTAAAATTTGAAAACTTGTACTCTTGTGAAGCTATAACCCCAATCAAATCATCACCAAATCACCCCTCACCACACAATGAACCCAAACTTTGCCTGCTGAAGTTCACTTATATTATGATTATTTATAATGTAATCCTTCTGCTCTCTGCCATCCCTGAGTCCTATTGCCAGTCTGTCCCATAGTCCCTGGTCCAAGCATCGCTGGCCTGCTTGTGAACCTATTTCCCCCTTAAAAGCCTATTGACCATAGAGACTTTTATGTATATATTCAAGTTAGAAATAGAATAAGTTACTTGATCTAATTAAAACAATGGCAATAACAACATTGTGTATATACAATATGTTATTTTGCCTCCAAAGTTTCCTTCTGACACATTAGGAGGCGCTTTTATTTGCATTCTGAAAACCATGGGGTTTTTCAAACGGAATGTTTTTCACTCTTCTGAAGCAGGGCAGACAAAGGCTTTAATTAAACAAATGTTGCTTGGGAACTCTTGCCCCTAAAGCCTTTATTGTCCCTAATTAGCAGATGCAGCTGTAGACTCTATCAATATTAGATGGCCTGTTTATTATGTCCATTAATATTGCACTCATTAGGGAGTATGTTCAAAGCACCCCAGAATTATCAGCTTTAATTAAAACTGGATCAAATTGTAGAGAAACTACCCCATGCAAAATGGGCCAGGTAAAACAGGAGATTAAGAAAATAGCATACTGGGAATATTACCAAAGCTTCTTCGAGAAAACTAAAGAAGGATATTTTATGTTCTTATTGTCAGCAACTGCTGAGTGGAATATGAAAGAAGCACAGACGTTTGAGGGTCAGGCTGAGTTACAAAGGCAAATAATCAACAAAGTTGGAACATTTTGCTCCCCTGTGCAGGGTTCCTAAGTGACTGCCAGGCTCCTCTCAGTTTCATATTAAGTAGATCTGAAGTGGTGCATTCATTTGGGCACATTTATTGAATTCATCATTCAAAAATTATATAACACTAGGTCTAGAAGAAAATATGTGTATATATTTTCTCACAACTCAGCACTAGTATTTTGTATTTCCCAGATAAAATATATCGGTCTCAAATATATTAGGTTTTATTCAAATGTTGTGGAATGGATAGAACAATAGAATTCCAATCTGAACTTCTTTCTGATCCTCAGTCTCCTATAGCCTTGTGTATTATAGGAATTCTCTATTATATGTGTCAATACTTGGCCACACAGAATTGAAGGCTAATAACTTGAGTTTATTCCCTTTTCCATTTTCCTAATTTCTCCAAGCCATAAAAATCAACATAACAAGTATTCCTCAACAATCTGGTTATATTAGCTAAACTATACAAAAAGATTCTAATTTGTAGAAAATACTTGAAAAAACCTGACAAATCTTATTCTCACATTTTACCATGAGCCTATTTTGGAAGATGTTTTAAGATGTAGAATTTCTTTTTCCATTTATGAAAAGAAAACAAATTTTTGTGACCAAAAAGTAAGAAAATAACAATAATTATTTCATGTGGGTATTATTGTCTTTAAAATACTCAGTATAAGATATTTAAAAAAAGATTCTCACAAAAATGAAGCAAACAGAAAATAGCACAAACATTATTTTCAGTGAACTAAGATAAACTATTAGTGTAAATAAAACAAATTAACACATTTTGAAATATTTTTAAGATAATGGAATATGAAATTTGAGGAAGTATTTATTTCTCTTCTCTGTCTCTGTCTCTATCATATATATATATATATATATTTGTGTGTTTGTGTTTAGGTTCTATATCTACTTAAGTTCTATACCTATTATTCATTTTTATATTAATGTTACTGTTTATATATTAGAACATTAAATATTAACTACCTCAGTTAATCTATTCAAAGCAAAACAAGATTTAATGAAAAATAATATATATACAGAGATATATATGTTCAAGAGAAGAAAAATAATACATTTCTGGAAGCTAATTGCCACCACTTTGAGAACCTCTTGTAATTATAGAAGCCTACTGTAACTTCTATTAATTACACGAAGTCTCGATAAATTTGTATACTGTTTTGACTTTAGCCTAGATGTGTACCCAAAGCCTCATGCAATCATGGGTAGGGATTTTTCAGAGGTGACTGCATTTGTAATATGTGATACAGGGATTGATTCACTGTGCAATGTGCTTTATTTTGGTTGAATAACAGAAACCATACAATGAGATATTTAAGCTTGTGTGTCTGACTTATTTCATTTAACATTATGTTCCAAGTTGCATCCAATTACTTACTAATGCTTCAAGTTTATCATTTATGGCAACATAATACTCCAGTGTGCATAACTTCGTTACTTTTCTTTCATCACTGAAACAAAATATGCAACACTCAAACTTAAAAGAGGAAACATTTATTTAGTTCACTGTTTGTAGAAGCTTCAGTCCACAATAGTCTGGCTCCAAAGCAGGATGGCATGGCAGACAGGCATTGAAAAGAAGAAACAGTTCATGGTGGGAAGAAGGCAGCAAGGCAACAACAGAGAATCACAAAACTTTCTGTTCCTTATATTTGATCCAGGATACTTAGGGAAGGTGGCATTCACATCCTTAATCCTAGTGTCTTTGATCCTAGCATTGCACAGTGAATCAATTCCAGTCTCACATACTATAAATGCAGTCACCTCTGAAAAATCCCTACCCATGATTGCATGAGGCTTTGGGTACACATCTAGGCTAAAGTCAAAACAGTATACAAATATCATATTTTACTTACTCATTTATCTGCCAGTGGACATATATACAGTTTCTAAGATCTAGCGATTATAAATTGTTCTGCTATAAACATGGATATGCATGTATCCTCCTTATATGATGACTATAACTGTTTTGGGAAGATACCTAGGAAGAAGATAGCTGAGTCAAATGGAATGTCTACTTTTAGTTTTTGAGGACTCTCCACAGTGAATTGCATAGTGGTTGTGCTACTTTATGTTCCCACCATAGAAATCTTGATGTATCTTCAGATTCTCATCGGACTTACTAACTTTATAATGGCCCATTAAAAGAAAGATAAAGTATAATTCATCTTTTGGTACGTAAATGAAGATAAGCCTCCTTCAAATTTTTCTATTTCTCAAGGAAACAATTGGTAGTGATATCTCTGTGATATAAAATTTGTGATATTTGAGAAAAGTCTTAATCTATAATGACAGTACAACAATAGTTTAAAGTAAGCATCTTAAATTTTTCTATTGAAGTCTCCATGAAAATGCTTATATTTAAGATATAATTTTATCTTGAAAATAATGCAGTTCTGTACTTCATAATTTATAATTTTAAAAATTAAATGCCTCAACTTTTTGAAGAAAACAAGACACATTTTGGTAGTCACTGTTGATTTCCTGTTGTTTTGTTTTGAAGTCCTGTGTTACTTGCATTGTTCTGTTCTGATCTGCTTTGTTCTGTTGTGTTTTGTTTTATTCTCTTAAAAATAAAATTAAAAAAAATTAAATGTCTTTAAATTGTTTCCTCCTAAAATAGCTCTTCAAGTCATCCAGTCATGTCCACTCTCCAGGGGATTATACCTACATCCTGTAGGTCCTCATGCCCCATCCCTAAGAAGTACTGAGGAGATGTAATGTTCTAAACTAAGAAAGTATAGATAGTGAATTTTACCTTTTGGGAACTATTTCTGAACTGAATGTCATGAAAATAATTTCCCTTTGGCAGTAGACCTAACATTCGGATAGTAATTCCTAGGAGATCAATTATTTCTAGATGATGATAACAGAGAGGCAAGAGAAAATAATTTAGATTCTACAACTATTAGTCATTTTTATATTAATGTCACTGTTTATATATTAGAACATTAAACATTAAATACCTCAGTTAATTTACTGTTCAAAGTAAAGCAAGATATAAGGAAAAATAATGAGAAGCCATAGTCCAAGGTCTTCCAGTTTTATAGTCCCTTCCACTTCTATATTTACTTATAAACTGAGTGCCATGTACATTGCTCACATCATTCTTTGGGCCTGATGCCCTAAGTCCACTAGTACCAGAAATAAACTTTCCTTCTTATACACTCCTTCTTCCCTCACCTTATTGTGATGTTATTTCTGCAAACAAATATTCACTCTAAGGTCTGTTTACTGGGGAACCCAGCCTGTGGCATTTCCTAGCACTAGCTGTTAATTGCCAGGCATTCCCTCTCTACTTTGCTTTCATTAGACACCTGATGTGAACTGAAATGTGGAAATAAAATATATGCATGACCCTGAGACATTGTTAGTATGTGACAGGTAACTCTAATCAGCAAAGTGATTATTTTCAGTTCAACTAACTTAGCATAAATGTTTATTATGCTTCAGGCACTAAAGTATTTGATTAGTAGATTATGAAATTAGAATTTGAGCTCAGGTCCTCTTTGTCTCAGTCTGGTAGTTTTCAATCTATCCATAAACCTTTATGCTGCTCACGAATGTTATCAGCTCTCTGCCAGCTAAGTACATGGCATAACTGCAACTTTTGTAGTCTAGTAATATGAAACATGATCAGTCGAGTTGCTGTGGCTAATGACATGTGAGTAGAAAACATGGCTCCCTTTTACTTTATCTTTCTTCCCTGTAGCAGGGAGCAGCAAGGTCAAGCAGCAAGGTCAAGTTGGACAAAGTCCCCAGCCTAACTGAAGATGGGATGCCACATGAGGAAAAAAGTAATTTTGGTTGTTTCATGTTGTACTATCTGGAGATTGTTCTTACACTATACTTTACCTAACCTAGTTGATATATACATTTTATCTAAAGTGCAGAATATTTTGATGAAATAATGCCTATAAATCTTTTAACAATTGTCTAACACGGGGCTAGTAACAAAAGCATATTTTATAGAACGTGATTATCTAAGCTTTGCGTTATGAAGTCATTGTTGAAAATAGAGATTCCTGAGGCTCATAATAGATTATTAATAAAGAATTTCAGGTTATAATATTAAGAAATTCCTTTGGCAATTCTTCACTGAAATGGAACACTATTGTACTACATAAATATTCATTTGGGGGAAAATGTTTTGTGTGTATAGAACATTGCTTAACCATTTTCAATCCCGCTTTCTTCTTTACCCCGTTCCCCCTGATGCCAGTCTTCGGAGAGTCTGGATTCTTGTCTTCTATCACCTCTCATTTATTTAATTAATCCATTGTTTCTATTTTAGGCTTACCATGGAAAAGAAACCACATGATGTCTAACTTTCTGTGCCTAACTTGTTTCGCTTAGCATGATGATATCAAGTTCTATTTTCCTAAAAATGATATGATTTAATTCTTTATGGATTTAATTCTTTATGGATATTTCAACATATTATATATATATATATGTATATATATATTTGCAGAGCAGAGTTATTGTGAGTTATGCTGTTCTACGCATGTATATACATGTATTACTATAGAGTATTTTTGAATTTTGAGAATGTATCAAGGGAAGTGGGTTATCTTAGTTATAGGTGGGTTATCTTAGTTACTTTTCTCAATGTTGAGACAAAATATGTCCACAGATTAAAGGAGAAAAGGCTTTTATTTGGTAACAGTTCGTAGAGATTTCAGGACACAGTCCGCTGGATCTAAGGTGGGGTGGCACAGTAAAGGAGGATTGTGGGGGGCAAACAATACGTGGTATGGCAGGGCAGGCAGACAGCTGCAAACAGTAAGCAATGTAGAAACAGAAGCAGATGCCAAGCCTGCTTTTATATTTCATACCAACTACCCACACTTTGAGTAGTTTACATTTGCACAAACAATGTAGGAAGATTCCTTTTCCTCCACTTGCTAGCATTTGTTTCTCTTTGTGTTCTTGCTAGTATGACTGAGATGTGATAGAATCTCAGATATGTTTTGATTTGCATTTCTGTAATAGAGAGGTTTATTTGGGTTCTTATTGGTTACCTGTACTTATTTTGAGAATGGTCTATTTATTTCATTTGCCTATGTTGATTAGGTTATTTGTGCTCACTTTGGCAGCCTATATACAAAAATATATTGGATTTTTGATTGGGGAGATAAATTTCTGATTTCTTCATATATTCTAGAGATTAATTTTCTATCAGAGGAGTAGTTATCAGAATTTTTTCCCAGTTTGTAGGTTGTTTTCTTTTTTTCACTCTGCTGATTATTTCTTGTGCTGTACATAAACTTTAATTTTATGGAATCCCATTTGTTGAATGCTGATTTTATTTCCTATGCTACTAGGGTTCTATTAAAGAAATTGTTGCCTATGCCTGTGACTTCAAGTATTTCCCTTTTTTTCTTGCAGCAGTTTCAAAATTTTTGTCTTTATATCTAAGCCTTAGATTCATTAAAAAAGTTTTTCTTTAGGGTGAGAGATGGGGCTCTAATTTCAATCTCCTGTATAAGGATACCCGAAACCACTTTTTTTTTTGCACCAGGGATCAAACTCATGGCCTCGCACTTGCCAGGTGCTTATGCCACTGGACTAAATCCCCGGCCCCTGCCCTAAGTTTTCTTCTTTTTTTAAAATTTTATTTAAGGAGAAAAAGAAAAAAAAAACATAAAAAGGATACAAGTTATACAGAATTTCAAAAAAAAAAATAAACAGTAGGAAATCACTAGTTAATAGATTAGATATTGTCATCTTAGAAATAGTTGTTTAAGTTACAAAATTAAAGCATATAAAGTGGACATTCAAACAGTGAGACTGCAAACAGTTCTGTTCAATGATCCAGCAAAACTCAGTATTATAGTTATCTATCTTATACACTTAAATATACATACAGTTATATCCTTTAGAGCACTTTCTTTTCCTTTCTTTCGTACAATAACAATTACCATTTTGGGTTCTATTACTCCCACAGTTCTTACTACTTTTTTTTGAAGAGAATAAAACCAAATGTGACATAACAAAACAGAGTCAGTCATATTAAAAGGATGGACATAGTACATAATGTAAAAACAAAATACAAGGTGATCAACAATGGTTACCATAATGCCTCTTGCTATCTTAAAAAGAATTGCCTGTATCATCAATTATAATACAACTGAACGAAACCAATAAAACCAAAACATTGGAGACATTACAGGACTTCAAAAGAAGATAATAGTCAAACCAGAATGGGCATCATAGTGAATCTTACTGTCTTCACAATTGTTGCCTATACTCTCAAACTTGGTACTGTCAAGCAAAACAGAATAGATTAAAATCAGTCAAAACAAGATGGTGAGAGCAATACAGGGTTTCAAATCAATTTAATAGGAAATAAAACTGGGTTACTATACTATATCCTGCTATTTTTAATTTATTTTTCCCTTAATTAAAAAGATAAAAATAAATAATAAAAAAGGAGATTGAGATAAAAGAGGACATAACAACAAAAACAGCACAGGCCAGAACATAACTATTTAAGCAAAACAGTGTTTCACCACAAGATAGCCACACATAAATGTAGGTACTATAGTGTTTCTTTCCTTGAAATCTTTGAGTATAACTTCATATACTGTAGCATCAAACATATTAAGACAATGTAAAACCACTCAAGATAATGACAGTATTACAGGGTATTTAGAATCAACTAACAGAAAATGAACAATGGTTTCTGTATTATCTCCTTGTCTATAAAAGTTTTTGTTTATATTATCACATATAATATAATCCAATAAGATATAACATGTTAAGACTGATGGAGACAGAAGAACAAAAGCTTGATGAGACTTCAAAACAGGATGATATTAAATCATCACTAGCTATTATGATGCCTTGTTTTCTCCAAAATAGCTGTTCATACCATCCAACCTTCTCTGCCTCATTTCTGTTGAGCTCTTTTTCTGTCATTAGTTGTCAGTTTGTCTTCTTCATTTCGCTTTCTGCTCCATTCATTGTGGTCTCTCTGCCACTGTTTCTGGAATCTTGGTATTTTTCTCTTTTAGAATGTCCTGAAGTATTCTCTGTAGAGTTGAATTGGTGGCTGACATTCCCCTAGTTCCTCTTTATCCTGGAAACACTTTGTTTTCCATTAATTTCTAGGGACAGTTGTGCAGTTGTGTTATCAATCTTGGCTGGGGGTTATTGTCTTTCAAAGCTTGAATTATTTCCCCCCATGCTCTTCATGATTTGATGGTTTGTGCCAAGAAGTCTGCTGTAATTCTGATGTGTGTTCCCTTGTAAGTGATCTGTTTATTGTCTCTGACAGCTTTTAATATTCTTTCTTATATTGAATTTCTGGAATTTTGATTATTATATGCTTGGGTGTTTTCTGTTTGGGTTCTAGGTGGCTGGGGTCCTGTATGTCTCATATCTGAGTATCTTTACCTTTTCCCGTATTAGGGAAGTTCTCCTTGATTATTTATGTGAATATCCTTTGCAGTTCATTTGTTTTTATCCTTGCTTCTTTCTTTACATTCTTAAGTTATAGATTCTCTTATCATCTTCTAGCCTTTTTATTGTTACTGCTTATTTCTTTGTTATTTTTAAGAAGTTTTTCCTTTCATGCTCCCACATTACAAATCTGTCCTCCAGTTCAGATAATCTATCTAAGGATTTCTTTCTAAGGTTTCTTTCAAGCTTTAGGCCAGCTTTCAATAGAGTTTTAGTTTCCTGTTAATCTCTTTGAACTTGCTTCATGTATTCCATTTTTTCTTTATTTTCTCCATCAAACAATTCTCCCCTGTTCTTCCATTTCCATTCCACCATCTGTTTTTTCATGGGAGGTGCTTAGCATTTCTTTAACTATTCTACTTATATCTTGCTTTAACTTGGTTAAATACTTCACTTTTGAACTTGTCCTGGAGATATCGCTTTATGTCTATTGGTGCTGTGCCTGATATTGCATGTTTTCTGTCCTCATTCTCCTTTGCATTTACATTTCATGGATCATTGTTCTCAGGATTGGGGACTGAGGCCCCTTTCTTCTTGCTCCCTCTTCCCATACTTTTTGTTCCTTCCATAAAAGCATATATAGGAGGCCCAGTTTCTTTCTTTGTGGGTTACAGTTTGTTTCAATCATGCTGGCCAGGTGCTCCAGCCCACTGCAATGTACTAGGGAGACACAGACCTGGGAAGCCTATGCTGGGCCCACCCCTCCAGGTCAGTCAACCTGCTGAAGGCCTCACTGCATTAGGGTACACTGCCAGGTGCAGGGACCTGGTTTGGGCTAGCCTACTGAGTCTTATTCTGCAGCCTCACCCAGGTCAAGTGCTCCCCACCAATCCTGCTTGAGAAGGGAATATGTGCCTGAAGTCTCTGCAGCGTCCTGTTCCAGCTAGTCTGCCCAGTCCCAGAATGTCCTCTGTTGGTGCCTCCTAGTCTATGGAAGGGTCCCTGTTCCTCTCACTCACCACAGGTCAATTCAGGGCTCTCCACCAGCTCTGCTCTCAATTCGGTTTGCTGATTCCCTCTCTCAGAGCTCTCACTTTTCTATCCCTGCTGTGCCTATTCAGATGCAGCAGGGGTGGCAGGAAATTCAAGCCATGGTTTCCAGAGGTGTGGGTTCCAGCTGAGAATTTAGCTGTTCCAGTTGTAGCACCGGGATTGCATTTCCGGTTGGTTTCTCCCAGCTTAGTTTGTTCCTGGGTCGGCAAGGTATATCTCCCCCTGCTTAGGACTCCCCACATTGCACCATTCCTGGCATATAAGCTGGCTATCTTAGAGAGCCTCTGTAGCTGCTGTTATCTATCTGCCATGTTCTTCTGGAAGCCCTGCGTTTTCTTCCCTGAAACCACTTGTTAAAGAAGATATCTTTTCTCCAACAGACAGTTTTTGTCTTCTTTATCAAAAGCAGGTGGCTGTAAATGCATGAGATTATTTCTGTGTTTTCTGTTCTATTCTATTGATCTTATATCTACCTTTGTGTCCATACTGCATTGTTATTCTTATAGTTTTGTAGTATAACTTGAAATTTGGTAGTGTGATACCTGTTTTTGCTTAATACTGCTTTTGTTATTATGGTTTTTTTGTGGTTCCTTATGAATTGTAAAATTTTTTTTAGTTTTTGGAAGAATTTTATTGGCATTTTAATTAGGATTCTATTAAATGTATAGATCTTTTTTGGTAAAATGTCAATTTTAACAATATTAATTCTGCCAGTCCAAGAAAAAGGACATCTTTCCATTTACTAATGTCCATTTCAATTCTTTTTTTCAGGGCACTGTAATATTCAATTTAGAAGTTTTTCCACTTCCTTGTCAAGGTTGATTTCTAGATATTTAATATTTTTAACTGATAAAAGAGTAAAAACAGTGACATAGAATTTCAAAATAAAGTAAGAGGAGATTAACTATATAACCACATATTGTTATCTTCAAAGTAGTTGCTCAGATTATAAAATATAGGCATAAAACATGATCAAACAATGGAAGAACAAATCACTCTTTCTGATGAGCTAACAGAGATTATTAGTTTAATTATCTATCATACATTTCTGTCTATATATAAGTATGTGTATACACATAATATATCTATATATACATATCTATATATCTATATATGTATATATGTGTGGGTCTATATATAAATATATATGTATGTATATATAGATACTGTTATAGATTAAAAACTGATTGTCAACTTAACACCAGCTGGATTACATTAGCATGGCGCTGAGTATAGGCGTTCCACCTGAAGAAATAGAGACGTGGAGAAGGAGAGGGCTTGAGGCATATTGGTTTTCCTATGTGTTGCTGTTTGAGCTGTTGGTTTTCTTGGAGAAGCTCTGTTCCTTACATTGAGCATTGCTTCCTGGCTCTGGAGGGGAAGATATGTGCCACTTCATCTGCAGGATGAACTCATTACGTTGACTTGCTGGCATGCACTTGACTGTGCTTATTGTCGGAGGAGCTCCAGGCCTCTGTGTCACTGAGGATGGCTGTGGTGCTTTTCAGAACAGTCCTGGTCTTTGTTTTGAGCATGACTTCTTGGTTCCAGCATAGAAGTCTCAACCTACCAGCACAGCTCCTTCACCCTGCTGGCATAGACTTTCTAGCTTCCACCACTGAGCTTTGGACCTTCCCAGTGTGAATCTGTAAAATAGACTGGTGAAAGCCCTTTTCATGGGCTCCAGACCTCCAGTTGGACTCATGGGAGGCATTGTCATGGGCTCATGTAAGACATTGCTGTGGGATTAAGACCCTTGGCTAAATATTCTATGTTTTTGGTGTTGTGGAAAGATTTCCCACACTTTCGTGTGTTAACTTTGGGTGACCATCATAAAATAATATTATAAATTCCATGTCCTGATTTTAATTGTTCTCCTTATAACCCCTGGCTACAATAGATACAGATACAGACATAGATATAGATACATAATCTCTTCCTTTCTTTCTTTTCTCCTTTCCCCCATCCCAGTTGTTCTTTCCTTCTGGGACATTTTCTTCCCCTTTCACAATATCTATTCTATACTTTGGATCTTATTTGCTCTTTCACTTTTTTAAACTGGGGAAACAATACTATGTTTACATATGCAGGTATGATCTCAAGTTGCATCCATTTACTTATAAAATATTGAGTTTATCCTTATTATAGCTGAAAAGTACTCCATTATATAAAAGTACCACATCTTTTTATCCTTCTGTGATTGATGGACCTTTTGGTTGTTTTCAAAATTTAGTTATTATGAATTGTGCTGCCATAAACACGAGTGCACATATATTGCTGTTGTATGATGTTTTCAATTCTTCTAGGAAAATATCTAGAAGGGGAATAGTTGTATTGAATGGGACCTCCATTCCTAGTTTTTTGAGGAATCTCCACATTGATTTCCCCAGTGGTTCTACCAGATTCCACTACAAGAGTGGCAACCGATAACTTTTTTCATACCGCCTTGCCAAAATTTGTTATTGGTGGATTTCTTGATTGGTAGCCATTCTTTCTGGAGTGAGATGGAATTGCAGCATTGTTTAAATTTGCATTACTAGAATGACCAGTAGTGTTGAATATTTTTCCTATACTTATTTGCCATTCATATTTCTTCATCTGAGAATTGTATACTCAACTCAGATGCCCAGTTTTGGATTGGGTCTTTGAATTTGGTGGGACTAATGTTTTGTCTGAGGCACAGTTGGATAAAATTTTTTCATTTTATGGATTTTTCTTTTAACTCTGTTGGTGATTGCTTTTAATGTGCAAAGACTTTTTAATAATATGAAGTCCCATTTGTTAATTCCTTGAAGTACTTCCTGTGCAGTTTGCATTTTCTTCATAAACTCTTTGGCTACCATTATATCTTCGAGATTTTTTACTGGTCTTTAACTTTTTGAATTTATTGCCAGTGGAATTGTTTTCTTATTTATATCTTAGTGGGCTCATTATTGGTTTACAGAAATGTAATATTTTTGTGTGTGCTGATTTTATATCTTGCCACTTAACTGAATATAGCTGACCTATTGTCTTCAGGTAGGAATTTTTTGGTCTTCTAAGTAAAGAATCATATTTTTTAAATATAGATAATTTGAGTTCTTTTTCTATTTTTATTTCATTTCTTTCTCCTGCCTGATTTCTCTGGTTGAAGTTTGGGGCACTACGTTAAAGAAGACTAGTGACACTAGGCACCATCATCACCTCCTAATTACAGAGGAAATACCTTTAACTTTTCCCCACTCAGTATAATATTGGCTGTTTAGTCACATATAGCTTTCAATTTTAGTCAAGATCCTTTTATTACAATTTTCATCAAGGTTTTTATCATGAAGTGAGGTTGAATTTTATCAATGCTATTTTCTGTGTCACTCAGATGATCATGTGACTTTTATCCTTGACTCAGGCTAAGTGATGTATACACTTATTATTTTTTCATTTATTACTTTGTGCATCCCTATGATGAAACCAACTTGGTCATGTCATATGATCTTTTTAGAGCACTGAACTCTATTTCCAAGTATCTTTTTGATGATTCTTATAGCTGTATTTACCAGAGCTACTGGCCTGTAGTTTTCCTTTTTTTTGAAAAGTCCTTATCTGGTTTTATTTCAAGCTGATACTGGTTTCATGGAATGAGTTTGAAAGTTTTTCTTCCCTTGGAATTACATGGGAAATTTTGAAAATCATTTGTGTTTACTTCTGGTAAAATTCATCAGGTTCTGAGGTTTTTGTGGTTGGAAGAGTATTTATTACTGCATGTTTTTGTTGCTTATTATTAATCTATGCAGAATCAGTTTTGGTAAGTCATATGTGTCTAAAACTGCATTCATTCCTTTGACCTTCTTAAGTATAAATTTTCCTAATAGTTTCTAATAATCCTCTGTATTTCAGTGGTGTTTAACATTTTTATTAATGTGCATCCTCTCATTCTTTTTGTTGGTATATTTGATAGAGGGTTTCTCAATCATATTTACCTTTTTAAACTACCCTTGGATTCATTGATTCTTGGGGTGTTTTCAATCTCAGTTTCACTGATTTCTGCTCTGATCTTTATCTCTTTCCTTCTTGGGTTTGAATCAGTCTTATTTCATAGGATCTTGAGATGCTATGCTTTATTTGGGAAATAGCTTTGTTTGGGATCTTTCTGTTTGTCTAATGTAGGCACTTACTGCCATAAACTTCCCTATCATAACTACTTCTATTGTGTCCCATAATATTTGATATATTCTATTTCTATTTCCATTTTTTCTAGAAATTTTTAATTTTTCCCTGATTGCTTATGATCTGCTGATTACTCAAAATTTTATTTTTCAATCTCCATTTATTCATGCTTCGTTAGTCTCTTTTACTGCTAATTTCTAGTTTCATCTCCATTTAATGCTACAAGATAAATTAATTACTTAAGGTCCTTTGTATTTATTGAAATACATGTTATGGCCTACATATGTCTGTTTTGGAGAAATTTCCATGGACTGCTGAAAAGAATGTGCATTCTATTGTACTGATTGAAAAATTCTATTGGATATCTGTCAAATTCATTTATTCTGTGGTGTGGCTTAACTCTGATCTTTTGTTAATTTGTTTTCCTGGTTCATCAGTCTATTTACATGAGAGTGGTATTAATCCCCCACATGACCGCATTGTTCTTTTATGTCGTGTTTTATAAAACTCAGTGTGCTGATGTTCCATGCATTTACATGCAGTGTTATCTTTTGTTGGTAAATTATTCCCTTTACCAATATGTAGGGTCCTTATTGGTCCTTGTGTCTAGCTTTGGTTTGAAGTCAGCTTTGTGAGGTATTTTAATAGCTACTTCTGCTTGCTTTTGAATCCCAACTAGTTGGAGTTTCATTTTCCCTCCTTTCATTTTTAGTCTGTGTGTCTTTGAAGATGAGATGTGTCTTTTACAGGTATTGTGTTTAGTTGGGTCATGGTTTTTTATATACTCTACCAGTCTGTGTCTTTTGATTAGACTGTTAAACCACACACATTGAGTGTTATGTGTGTACTGATTCTTGTCATTATATTGCTTATCCAGTACCTTATTCCTTCAGCTTCTCATTGGTTTAACTGCTCTCCCAGTGAAAGTCATCTTGTGGATGTTTCCATCTTTATCATTTTTGTTTAGGTTTTTACTTTTTTCTGCAATGCTAGGTTAGTGTTTATGAATTTTGTTTATGTTTATCATGGAAAGTCTCTTTTGATTTTGAAGGAAGGTTTTGCAGAATATAGTGATTTGGATGGGCAATTATTTTCTTCTAGGGCTTGAAAAACTTGCATATGCCTTGCTGGCCTTTAAGATTTGTGTTGAGAATTTGGCTGTTATTTTAATGTATTTGCTCTATAGGTGATTTGACACTTTTCTCTAACAGCTTTTAGTACTATATTGTCTTTGTTCTCAGTTTCTGTCATTTTGACTATGTTATATCATAGAGATACTCTTCTCTTGTCCTATTTGGGATTCCATATCTGCCGTTTACTTGGGCAGATATTTTTTGCTGTAGTTTTAACACATAAAATCTGTATGCCATTATCCTCTATTTTGACACTTTTGTTGAGTTGATGGCCTTTAAGTTTGGCCTTTACAGTTGTCTAAGAGCTCTTGGGTCATCTTTTTGATATTTTTCTTATTATTCATTATTTTATTTAATGTTTTAGTATATTCATCTTGTCTTCAAGTCTTGATATCTTTTCTTCTGACTGCTTTTACCAGTCTCTGAGCCTTCCATCTGAATTTTTAATTTGACTTTAGAAGTTTTCATTTCCAGGGTTTCTACTTGATTCTTTTTTATAATTCCTATCAGTGTTTTCAAGCTCTGGGATGTCATCCACCTCAATGTCTGTGGAAACGTATTCTAGGGAGTTAAAGGTTTTTGTAGACGTCGTACTGCTTTATTTTCTCATAGCTTTGTTTATGTGTATAGATTTTCAGATCTCGTGGGAAGACAATCTTTCACTGCTGCATAGGGATCTTTTATGGGCAGTGGCTTTTTATCTGTAATCTGCTCAGGATTGTGAATATGTTCCCATGTGTAACTTTCTCCTAGTCTCTTCTGCGTCCTAGATCCAACTTCTAATGCTGTACTGAGAGGAAAATTATTAGAATCATCACAATTGAGAAGCTAGCCCTATATTATATTGATTAAGTAAGGACTTTAAAAGATTTCTACTCTTTTTCCTATTTCCGGAAAAATCAGAGGGAGTAATGAAGCATAATATGCTAGAAAGTATTAAACTGCAATGGTGTTTTTACTAATTTATACTAATTATAGTCTATCTACTTATGCATCCATCCACCCGTTCAAGAAAAGATAGAAAAGGAAACAAAAGAACAAAAACAAAATGGGAAAGACCCAAGAGACAGAATAAGTATAGGAGGAAAAATAAAAAGCACAGAGAAAAGAATATATTATAGATGGGAGGTGAGAAAGGAAGGCAATCATATCCATTTGTTGAACTGACAGTCAAAGTTAAATACCATGAAGAAACAACCAATGACGTTGGCATATGTGACTAAACAATGTGAAATGTTATAAGTGTAACAATCAAAAACTTATAAGTACACATATGTAAAGATTGAACTTGCTAAAAAAAAATCAAGTAAAAAAATGAAAAAAAAAAAAAAAACCAATTATCCTGCTTGTTTCAGTTAGAGTAAATATTTTATCTTGTCTGCATTTAGCTTGTCTATACTGTTGCCTTTAGAATACTATTCTCAGGAGCATCTGGCCTTCTGAGGATGTGGGGAGGGTGTTCACATCCCTCTTTGGTCTCCTTCTGATAGGTTTTGAAGTCATCCTCCTGCTCTGGGCTCTGCACCTTGCTCTGCCCTCTTGCCTTTTGCTCCGTGCTCTTATCTTACCGCCATACTACCTCTGTTCTGCCAAGCCTGTCTGCAGACCACAAGTTCACTGGTGTCTGATGAAGCATGGCTGTCTGGTGGCTTTTTACACCTCCTTTATGTCACAGCCACACCTCTGAGTTTCTCTTTGTCTCACAGTTTTGATGACTTCTGAGAACCAGTAGGAAAAAAAAAAACCTCAGCGGGCACTGATTTAGAGTGCTTTCTCCAACCCTGCAGGTCAAATGCCCCAAATACTTATCTCCTCTCTGGGTGTCTCTCAAGCCCACAATTTCAGTGATGTTTGGGGACCACCAAAAGAGAGTCCCACCCCCATTCAGCAATCTTTCCTCCATTCACAGTTCTTGAAAGTTGCAGCCACTGGCATTCCCCATATTTCTCACTGTTTCGTGAATCCTGCTTTCTTGAATGCCAGGTCCCAAATCAGGACCCTGGCCTCCATGTTTCTCTGGCCTTGGGGCTTGTGAGTTCCCTCTCCATTACTGCCCTCTGAATGCCTCTCTAGCTTGCATTTTCGATGGTATTCTGGTCCTTCTTGCAAAATGTCTTATTCAGTGATCCTGACAAGAAAAGATCTAGGTTTGTTGCACACCGAAAGCAATGTTAGCTATTTGGGCAATTAATGTCAGTCTACTGTGGTTCTTTCCCTGGAGTTATTTGTATTTTCCCAAATGGTGTGTTCTTCAGATCCAGACTGTAAGCAGTTGTGGAATCCAGCTCATTCTTGATTTTTGTATAACCACCCCTGTTTCTGGGTTTCTTCTGTTTACCTTCTCCTTCAAGTTGACTTCTGGTGGCTCTCTTCCTTTTCACCCTCTGCAGCTATGTACCTGCTGACCTTGGTGAGCATTCCTTAAGTATCCTGTGAGTGCTGTTTCTTCTAGCCTGACTCACTGGATGCCTCCCCTTCTATTTTATTTTTTTAAGCTTTCCTGTGTTGCCCACACCAGTTCTGCATTCTGGGCTCAAGCAGTCCTTCCACCTCAGGGTCCAGAGCCCCTGGGGCAAGTTGGTGCCACTGTTCACAGTTTTCTGCTAGTAGTTTCAGCAGTGGTAACTTTGGAGCTATTTGTCATTCTGTTTAAACCCCCTGGCACAAAGTTATTTTTCTCTGCTCTCTTCCTGAGTTTGAGTTTATTTATATTGTGAATTACAAGCTAAAAAAAGGAAGTTGAAAATAGCCAAGGCAGATGCAGATGATGATTCCGGTTCCAATGAAGTAATTAAGCTTTCTTGTTCAAGAACAGGAGAGTAAAGCACAAAGTTCTGTTGGGTTAGAAGGATGGGAGAAGCCATAGCAAGTGCATTCTGAAGAAAATGGGCTGAAGGAATGCAGGTCAGGGCTGGCCTAAGAAAAGGCCTGCCCCAGAGCAACCGAAAAAATACTGTAATTAACTGAGTTTGGATGTAGACAGGAAACATTTGGGTGAGTTTTATTATTCAAAAATACGTGATAGTGTGATCACTAACGTTATGGGTAACTTATTTAGCCTAGTGAATGTGTACAGTGCTTTCATAACTTTCTTTTCATCATTCTTTCTTGCTTTTCTCTTTCCTCTTTCCACATAGCTTATTAAAATATTCATTTTTCTCATTACAAAGCTAAAGAGATGAACATGAAGTAAGGCATTAGAAAATACAAAGTAAATAGGTTAGGAAAATTCATTTTCTACTAATTATAAATTACTACTGTTAATTGTGTAACTTTTCATATAATAGTTGCCCATTAGAACACCTTCCATTGTGCTGTCTCTTTTTCCTAGAAAAAAAAAATGTGACTTAGAACAGGCCAGGAGAAAAGAATGAGTAAAACAATACTGTGAAGAACGTGAACATGGATCATGGAAAAGCTATCGTAGGGGAAGTATGTGATGTGGGAAAGGGAGTGATCGGAAGGTGAGTGGACCAGATACATGTGGGCCCCGAATGCCAAGCTAATGGTCGTAGACTCCGATTCATAGGCCAGAGGGCCAAAATAAGATAGTGACTTGATCTGAGCTCTAGCACAGAGCTAGATTCGGAGTAGAAGCTAAGTAAATATTCATTGAATAAATAAATGAAAGAATAAATGGCAGCTGTGTGGAAGAAGGAGGCAATAGAATTAGCTAGAGGCCAGAAAGCCAGTGAGCAAACTGATTTCCTGTTACCAAATGCCTGAAAACATATATAACAATGGTTTTATAGACTGTCAGCAAATCAAATAAGGTTACTGTATTTTCCCTTGCCAGATGGATAGGATATTTTTACTTGGTTCTCCTACATTGCTCTACATAACCTCTGTTATGGAATTGGAATATCTAGTTTAATTGACTATCACAAGAATTACAGAGACAGTATTTATAACTTCAGTCATAAGATAAAGCAGCCATGGTGGTGCATGCCTGCAGTCCCAGCACTTGGAAGACAGAGGCAGAAGGACTACTTTGAGTTCAGATTCAGCCTGGGCTACATAGAGAATTCAAGGCCAGCTTGGAATACATAGTGAGACCCTGTCACAAACAAACAAAAACCCAAAAGAAATAAACACAATGGTCAGGACCATGGAAGTTCTTTCTTCACTTGATATTCTTAAGAGAAGCTATGAGATTGATTTCAAAGCATCCTTGAGACAAATGTTGTATTTTTCAGCAGCTCCTTTTCTTATGGGCTTCTGTCTTGTCACATAGGAAGGTCCTCTCTTCTCCAGCCTAGGGATATCAAAATCTAAGACATTAGTTTCACTGGCTTAATTATTTCTCAATCTACTCATCTAAAACAGTGATATGATTAGTATTGTTTCAATTGCTTATTTATTTATTTACTTAGCTGCAATACCAAGGATTGAACACTAACCTCTATCTGGAGCCCTTTTAATTTGTTTTCTTCTTTTTTTGCTACTGGAGATTGAACTCACAACCTCATGCTTATCAGGCAGGCACTATCTCACTGAGCTATTTCCCCAGCCCAATTTCTTTATTTTTTAGTCAGCCTCTCACAAAGTTGCCGAGTCTGAATTCAAACTTGTGATCCTTCTGCTACATCCTCAGATTGTAAGTATGTACCACTATGCCTGGCATCAAAACTTGCTGTTTCTTGGTGAAACAATATTTATTAACATTTATGATGAAAAAATTATCATAAGCAGGACTTGTTGATCAAAATGAGAATTTTAGGTTTAGTTTCTAGTTGTAGTTTATAGCATGCATTTAAAAATATCTATGGTATAAGTTTTCTTTTTCATATCTCCCAAAGAGAAGGAATCACATACATAAAAAATTTCAATGAAAAATCAGCATGGATTTACAATATACCTTTAAAATTATTAAATCATAGTCATTTTCATGTTTTTAATCATATACATGGCTGTGATAATTTATTATTTATACTGTATTTTTGAAATTATGAAATTGTTTTCTCAAATATTTTTAATAATATTGAATGATACAAAGTTTGAGAGAACTGACCTGCTCTGGATGTTATCCTCTTAATTTGGTAAGTATTTTACTTTTAATTTGTAAATTAGTAAAATTAGTAAATTAGTAAATTACTGGAAGTCAAATGATGGTATAGATTTATTCAGAATGTTTTCTAAGAATTATACATAAATATATTAATAGACACAAATATGTTCTATCAGAAATTCACATCTCTTCAACTGTAGAAATAACAGAACAGTTTTGCTTTTGTATTCTTTTAAATGTAAATATAAATGGAAGATGTGAGATAGCAGACAATAGCAATAATTTTGTTTTCGCAGTACTGAGGATCAAATCCAGAGGATTGTGCACACCAGCCAAGCGCTCTACCACTGACCTGCGTCCACAGGTCTTTCTGGTTTTTATTTTGACATAGGTTCTTGCTGAGTTGCCCAAGGTGGCATTAAAATTGAGATCCTCTTGCTTCAGTCTCCTGAAGCAATCATTTGTGGAACCTTGTTATGTAAAATTCCAGAGTTTATGCTAGACATTTTGCATATTTTATTGCTGTTATTACAATCATCCCCGCCTGTTACATTGTTTCTATTTTTCAGATTGCTATAAGTAACTGTGCTTTATTTTCTGTATTTTCTTCTAATGCAGAAGTAGGGATGATACAATGATGGCACTGTGGGAAAAGGGGTCTGACAGAATTACAGGGGCAGAGAAGCTGTTGGTGACAACTTGTCACAAATGTTTGTTCTGCCATCAATGCATATTACATTCCTGTAAGTTTTGCTCTGACTTGTGCCAACAGACAGTGCCATTTTACTCTGTGGAAGCCGTTGTCAGGAAACTTTCCTCTGACCGTATAGTAACAGTAGAAAAGCCAGAGACAGCCCCTTCCACTTTCTTTTCAAACCCCTACCAATCATTGGGCAGAGGAGTGATATAAGGCTCCTTTGATGATCTACTAAGAGGAAATCTGGTATCTTAGCTCTAAGGTGTGTTGTTATAGGCACTGTGCAGCCCAGGTCCTCTGACTCAGAGTGTGCGACTCCAGAACACAAGCTAATCAGTGTTCTGCCAATGCCTCTCTGTTTTACCATAATTAGAGATTGCTCCTGTTTTATTTAAACTGTACACTTATCCATTCATCACCTTGGAGGACAGGGGGCAAAAATAATTGCTTTAGCAAATGGAGAAACCTAAGGTAACAGAGTTTCAGAGTGATGACAGGACAGTTAGTGTACTGAAAATGCATTGTGTGGCTTGGCTGGCCCTCAGAACTCTCGTTTGTGGAAACGAAAGTGTCAGAGTTACTTGAGCCTTTCAAGCATTAGCTTCCTGCATTCTTAACTCATTAATACTGGATTTGAGGTAACCATAGATTTTATTGGACTCCACCTGGTGGCTTCATCCTGTATTACATCTCTGTAGGATTTCGAGGTGTCCCGGATATTTTTGATTTTGCCATCAGACACTAGATCTGTAATTAATATAATAGGGAAGGTTAGTGAGAATATTGAGAGAAAAGGAACAAAGACAAATGTTTGCTTGAGCTTGGCATTTATCAAAAGACTCAAGTTCAGACTTTGATATTTTTAATTAGGGGAACATAGTCAGCTATTGCATCTGAGACTATTTTAACCATTAACTAGTCAATGGTTAAATGTAAACACTTAAAATATGCTAGAATTTGTACTGTCTTGTGCTGTATTTCTTCCTTTAAATTAATCAAAGTTGGATCCTTAAAACTATGGTGTTAATTAAGGCCACACTTTCTTCTAAGAGATTCCATAGAGAGTACATCTCATGTCTGTCTAGCAAAGGGTTCATTGCTGAGATAGAGTCCAAGAGAAAAGTTCACTGGAAAGACAAGAAAAGCATGCAAAAAATAACTATATGAAACAATGATCATGTTTCCACTAGGTATGTTCTTTGAGATTGTGTTGAGCATTCAGGATAAAAGATTCCTGAGCCATGATCCCTGTGACCCTTAATGACTGATAATGCATTAGGAGAAGAGATGTTAATGAACATTCACAGTATTGTATGTAAATATATAAGATATAAGACAAGTTTTATATAACTACAGTGGCTATACAATAGAGAGATATGTTTGTTGGCAGAGTTAAGGACTCCAACATGCAATAGAAGATAAAAATAAAATGGAAGGAATCTTCCACAGAATAGGTATTTAAAGGATAATTTAGAGGGTTTTTTTTTAAGATGGAATGGGAAATTGAAAAGCATAAAAAGCCAAAAGTTAAGTGGAGAGTGATTCAAATAGTCCTCATATCAACACATAACTTTCCAGAAATTTAGGAAAGTATAATTTTCTTTTTTGTGTTCTAGTTTGTTTGTTTTTTATTCTATTGGACAAAGCCTCAGATACTGTCTCCATTTATTTTGTGAATGGACCGAAATCAGCATAGCTATGTCTACATGGATGTTTGAAGTGAGAATGGCCATATTCGTAAAGAATATGGGCATTTTAGGCTGCAGACCGATTATAGTCCTGCCTCTGCTTACCAGATGAGCATGCACAGGCAGCAGCTTCTAAACTTCTTGTGATTCACTTGTTTCTCTGTAAAGCCAGGAAAATAATAATCATAATAATACTCAGAACATAGGATTGCTATAAAGATTAAATGTTAGCTACAAATAATTATTAGGAATAAACACAAGTACATTCTCATTAGATTGCAACAAAATGATAAATGTAATGAAAATAATGAAAAATGATATCCTTAAATAATAAAAATTTGGTAAAATAGATAAATTCCTGATTTTTTTCTTTGTAGTACCAGGGATTGAACTCAGATTGTAAACATCTTATATCTCCTTATATCACTCCTCTGCCCAATGATTGGTAGGGGTTTGAAAAGAAAGTGGAAGGGGCTGTCTCTGGCTTTTCTACTGTTACTATATGGTCAGAAGAAAGTTTCCTGACGATGGCTTCCACAGAGTAAAATGGCAGAGTAAAATAACTCAGATTGTAAACATCTGATATCTCCACACTTGATGATGGAAATGACTTTCGTTTGGCTCTTTTTTTTTTTTTAAGGGTAAAAAGAACTAACAGAAAAATCAAGGATTGCACTTGCCAGGCAGGTGCTTATGTCGCTGAGCTAAATTCCCAGCCCCAGACAAATTCCTTTCAATTTTCTTAAAATATGTGAAAAAATGTTAAACTAACTGCATTGTCCTATATCTAGTAAAAAAAAAATGTTTGAAAATAAAATTCTTCCAACAAAGAAAATTTTAGACACATATAACACTGGTGGTGGATATTCCAAAAATTGAAAAAATAATAATACCAGCTTCAATAAAACTGTTTCAAATAATATTTTCTAAAAAGTATACTTCCAATTTTACCACACTAGAAGGATTTTGATCATAAAACTTGCTACGGACATTATAGGAAAGAAATAGGAAGTTGGCTGATCCTTCCTGTGAGCCAGCCAGCACACAGACTGGGAGACAAGACACCCACCACCCTACCGCTTTGTGTAGGCAACCAGCTAATTTGGAGGAACATAGGCTGGCATTATAGCAACTGAGTTACAAAAACAACTTAATGTCTGTATTTTTTGGTTGATTTTGCAGGCCAGGAGCTGGTAGTGTGAGCATTTGTTTAGAGGATAACAATATGCAATATAGCAGCTGTGGGGAATCTTCTTTTTGTTGTTTTTGAAAGTTGAGATTTTTCTCAGTTTTTTGTCCTATTTTATTCTCTTCAAAATAAAAAAGGAAAGAAATATTACAGATCAAAATGTATCATAAAAGTAGATGCAAACATACTAAATAATCCTGCCTGACTTCTGAATCAAGTAAGATAAAGCAGATTTTATTTCTATTATTTTATCATTTGGAAAGCAATATTAAAAATTACATCTTATAGTTGCAGAACAGGTATGACTGAAGTTATAGCTAAGTGGTATGGCACTTGTTTATCATGTGCAAGGCCTGGGTTCAATCCCCCATACTACAAAAAAAAAAAAAAAAAAAAAAAAAAAAAAAAAGAAGAAGAAGAACAAGAATATTTTATCATTCAATTCTCACATTATAAAGCTTTAGCATATGGTAAAGTTTAATCTGTTAAAGAATGTCTATAAAACTTTCATTATACAGCTCATGACCCATGGTAAAATCTGTGAGATTTACATCACTATATTAGAGATAGAGTATGTCCACCGTCACCTCTTTGATTTAAGGTTTTACTGCAAACATTTTCTAGAAAACAATGCTCAAGTATTGGGAAGGAATAACCCATTACTTGTCATAGATAACATAATCATGAATGTGGAAAATCTAAAGCAATGTCTGGGTAGACTGAAAAAATCAAGCAAATGTTAAATTCAGTATGAAAAGAATTAATATTACACATGCAAGCAAACAATAATTATAAATCTGCATTTAATGAGATGTCTCTATATACAGAACACAATAAAATATTATTATCTGAAACATGTTCAGATAGAACCCATATCAAAAACAAAATTTTCAAAGATTTTTACATAAGTTACATGTGAGTACTAATTGCATGCGAAGCCCAATAAGAATGAGAAAACTTATGACCTACATATCATAGGAAAGCATTCAGAAAACTTATAGGAAAAGTTTTATCCACTTCAAAGCTTTGATGATGGTGATCAAAAAGGTTGTGGTATGTCTTGTGAATATCTGGACATCAGAGGCACTAAAGAAGATGACGTTAGTAATGAACTTTTTCAAACTACAGATGAGCAATATAAGGAAAATGAAAGGGATGGTGAAATAAATGCTACTGTGGGAATTCAAAGACAGGCGAAAGGTCATTTGACTTAGTTTTTAATCTGTAACCATCAGTAATAATAATTCCTATCTTTTGATCCAACATCAATGTATACTTACCTATCACATTTTGTATATCAGAAGTTTTTATCAGTCTTCTGCTTACTTGAATCAAGAGCTGAAACTAAGCCTATGAGGTAAGAAACACCAAAACAGTGTCATTCAGAAACAAGGTTAAAATTTCTGTGCCCTTTGATAGGTTTGAGAGTATAGTAAGCACCGACTATTCCCTTAGTGACAAGGTCAAAAAACAAAACAAGACAGCAAAATCGTGGCTTGAAATCTTTATTCCAAAACTCTGAGAATGGTTTATCCTTGCAGTGTGATAGTCATCTGATAAGCCTTAATTAATTTAACAGATAGCAATCCTTATCAGGATTCCTTAAAGTACTATAAAAGCACTGCTAGTAAGTAAATTAAATCTTCCTTCTTGATTGGATGACATTCATGGACTTGCAATGAAAGAATTCTTTCCTGCCTTTAGGTAATAGACTAGGCTGAGCAGACATGATTTTCCTTTCATTTTTGAATTCACTTTAGAAATACATCTCAAACAGGAAGATTATGAAAGATCATATAACTAGTTGTTTTAAAATTCTTACATAAGCTAACATGGTATATATGACCAAGTCAAAAATGTTTCAGATCAAAAGGAAGAGGAATGATACGTTATGTTATAATTGTTACAGCAATGCATCAAAATTATGCATTAGCATTGTGCAAACAAGAAAAAATAAAGTTTGAAATTTACTTCTCTATAATTACTTAGTTTTCAGGCAGCCATTTACTCCTCCATAAATCTTACTTCTCCTTGTTAATCTTCACTGCTTTATTCAGCTTAACCTCTGTAAAGACGTTTTCCACAAGACATTAGCATTAATCCTTTTTTGTGGTGATTTGTACCTGTTTTCCATATCAATATATTTTTCATCTTAAAATATATGAATATTAAAGACAATTATTATTTAAAATTTATTTTTATAAGCCAAAGGGAATCACAATATCTTCCAATATAGGGGGTATCAACAAATTTTTGATTGCTGATAAATATGAATAACAGCAAAATGACTGAGAAAAATGGAGTAGAAAGTAGAAATTTAATAAAGTAGTTGTGAATTTTCTGTAGCAAAGCATTACTATTGTTTTTTGCTGCTCTGAAAAAGCCCTCTTTTACTGAAAGTGAAAAGTCATTTGAAATATATTCATGAGTGAGAAGAGGAAGGAAAATGGTATTTCTAACTTGCCCTTATTTTTTAGGAAAAGAGGAAGGTAAATTTTTATTCAAAGATCCTATTTAAAACAGTATTAACCTATAACTCCACACTGTGAATTGTCTGTGACAAATAATATACATTCATTCCATGATACTAGATATTATAGATAAGAAGTAAATATATTAGTCTTCAGGAATTACAAATTTGTTTTTAAATTTAAGCTTAGAAAACAATTTTATTATGTTCATTTTTTTTCTTGATCAATTTCATTTCCTTACAACTTAACATGAACTCAAGCTCTGGTCCACTTGGGCCCAGATCCCTTTGTGGAAGTGTTTATCCATGTTTACAACTTGATTCATAAATCGCACTGGCAACCAGTTGAAGTATTAATATTTACTGTTACCCTAAGTCTCTACTCTTATATTTGAAAGGGTCATCAATAGTGCCACTCGTATTCCACTATAACCAGAATCAGAGTAAGTAAAATTTAAGTAGGAAGTTTTTCTAGACGTTATTACTCATGTACAGCTCTGTAACCTGATCTCCAAAAACCTACAATTTAATTTTATGATCTTTTTTCCACTTCACATCCCATGTTTCACACTGCAGGAGTTACTGTGTATTGAACCATGTACTGTGATTTATATACTCTACAAGTTGTTTATTACACTTAAGTTCTTGAAAGAAAGAGAAAAAAAGACAGAGAGAGAATGAAGGAGGGAGGAAATATTATTCACTTAAAGACAAAAAGGATTTTTCAGTTCACAGTGTTTCATGTGTAGGAGAAGGGATGCACTTTGAGATGATAATGTTAAGTGAAATAAATCACACAACTCAATCCTAAATATTGAATGTTTTACATTAGAAACCTAAAATATAAATTAAAAGCAAAATAAAAGATAGATGATAAGAAATAGAGATAAATCTTTCTCAAATGGGAAAGAAATGTAGAGATAGAAGGAGAAAGGAATGAGAGGAAGAGAAGAGGATGAAAAAAGGGATCAAGGTGTGCTAATCTTAATTAACCTGTATATGTATCAGCTCCCAAAAAGAATGTAAACATTTGGTACCGTGACATATACCAATAAAGAGAATTGAAGTTTCATGTGCTCAAAGCTTCATTTGATAGAGAAAAAGTTAAAATCAAGGTTATGATTTCAGGGTTTAAACTCTTTCCTCTGTTAAACAATGCTTCCAATCTCTACTCATATGTTTTAAAATACAGTTAAGACCATTAAAGTCAACCTAATTGAATCTGAAGTAAATTTATTTTACTTATACTGCCTGAGCTTTCTTATGGATAAAGTGAGACTAATTAAAATACATACATCACTGGTTTGCAGGAATTAAATGAAATAGTAAGGCCCCTAGTACAGTAACTGACACATGGTAAATTCTCACTATACCTCATTACCCTTGGAAATAATAAAACAGTATACCTTATCAACCATTTATTTAAAATGCTCCTGTACCCCTTTCCATCTTTTCAGGCTTAGTGCACATGGTATAATAAAGGAATCCATCATGCTGAATGACTAATTTTCTCTCCAAACAGCCACATATGTGCTCACATTTATGCCTGTTTAGTGCTATTTTGTTCTCTATGAATATCCCCCTTGTTTTTCTCTGTTTAATCTGATCCCAAGTCAAGGTAAACTTGAGTCAAACAAGGTCAAGCTCAACTTTGCCTTAAACAAATTTTTCTGTGATTAGTCAGATCAAAAGTTGTAATTTCTTCTCCATTTTTTGAAAATAGGAGTCTTATTTTAGGTTTGCATAGTGTTTAAATTCTTGGGAAGCCTTAATTATGCCTGTGGATATCAGATATACACTACTCTTTTCTCCAAAATATAGCCTTCGGACATAGTCCTGTCTCTTCTCCTCCTAAGTGTAATCTCCTCTGGCTATCTGGAGATATTTTGAATGCTTTGTCCTCCAAGGAAATGGTTATCTACTTAGTGTTACTGCTCACTGCTTTATAGCAATCAGTTATCATTATGATACATATAACTGCCAATAATCCCATAATTTTGAGGAAATAAATTTAAGCTGTGTACTCATCAAGGTAGTTAACTCCTGCTTCTGTGAAAAGCAAACTAAAATCACATTATATTACAACAGTTAAAGTTTGTCATTTGTTTACGTTGCCATCTATCTGCATAGGAGTGGGTGATTTGCCGGGGATTTTGGGGTAGTGCTGACTTACTTTCAAGCAACGATTTGATTTCCCATCATACAGTTCCATAAACATCATTGTTTTACTTCTAACAATGAGGTCAACAGAAAATTAGATAGGTAACTGCTGAGGTGGTTTATAGCCAGGCCTATGAAGATCATCTCCATCCACATTTCTTTGGTCAGAATCCAGCCAATGACTCTAATCCAACTGAAAAGGATTTCAGAAATTACTATTCCTTTATTTTCTGGAGATACAAAAGAGATTGATTGCATCTAGATTTTCTGTGAAAGCATATCAGAAGAAAGAACTGTTTCTGCCTATACTGGCATTCATTCAAATAAGTACTATTAATCTATTTCTTTTCTGCTCCAACTGAAAATTAGATCAACTAGATAATATATTATCACTTTCCTTGCAAAAAAGTCTCGGTATAATAAATGACATATTCATTCTGAAAAAAATTATGAAATTAATTTAGAAGTAAAGTTTTCCTTCTCTCCAATATGTATTCACATTATTTTGGGAAGCCAGCTATGGTAGGAAAGGATGGTGAGCTCCTTCTCGCTGTTATCTTACTTTGCAGGAAACATGGAGAGATAGCACAACAGAGATAGTCAGATTTTCAAAATGCCATGCTTGAATTTTACAGTTGTGATCTGGAACCAATGTTCTTTCTGCATGGGAGAAATTCAATGATTATTATTCCCACATAGGTACATTTGGGTATTTCCCATTTGTAAACATCTGATATTTCCACCCTTGACGTTGGAAATGACTTTCGTTTGGCTCCTTTTTTTTAAGGGTAAAAAGAACCAACAGAAAAATCAAGGAGCAAAAAAATAAAAAACAGCAACAAAAATCAAATGACAACAACAATAAAGAGCAACAATAGTGATCTAGGCTTTCATAATGAGATAATAGAAATTTAGCAATGGTTGTTACATTGCATATGGTTATCTTCAAAATAGTTGCTTAGCTTATTAGGTACAGGAATGAAGCAAAGCAGTAAAATGGAACAAAACACTGAATTTGAAAAACAAGACAGAAGGAAATCCCCCACAGTTGCTTTAATGCATATTGTTAAGCTCCAAATATCTGCTCAGACTTAGCCCTTAGGCCCGCAAAGTCAATCAAACAATACAAGCATTAAGTTTTTTTTTAACTTCAGTTTTTATCTTCTCCACCTGACTTCCTCTAAATCAGCCATTGTGTAAGGCGGGTGGTGTTCTTCTTGTCTCCCGGTCTATGCATCAGCTGGTTCATGGAAGGCCTGGTTTGGCTTCTTGGTTCTCTTCCTGTTCCCAATGGCAGCTTGCCCCAGCTGATGGGAAGGTGTGGTTTTTCTTGGCTGTCTCTTTTCTTGGGTCTCTTTGGCTGTCTTCTCATAGCCTCTTCTCCCTTCTTTGTGAATCTAATAAATCTACTCATAGTCTGATTCTTTGGCAAGCTCTTAAAAACAAGCTCCCTATTACATTGGGACTTTGACATGTCATTTTTCTCTGTCATCAGTAAAACTCAGATCTCAATACAGGCAACTTGTTCACTCTGGCACTAAGAATTTTTGTTGGTGTTTTAAAATTAGATCACTAGTTCCCAAACTCTAAAAGAAATACATCAACTCATCTAAGTTGTCTTTTAAAACCTTCTCCATAGGTTTAAGCAGGGAAAGCATTTCTTTTCCATTGTTTAAAGCAAGTAGAGTAGAAAAATATCGTAACATTCTCAAAATTGTCTCATCTTTCAGCCTCTCTTATCGAGATCGCTTTTTTAGTTAGATTTGCATAAAATTCCGCATAGGTAGTGTTCCGGTTGAGATTTTGAGGGAATAGGTTAGCACACATTGGGTTTTTTCAGCTACATGTCTGCCTTCATCAATACTGAGAATATTACCAGTTTAGTAGATTTTAAAACTAATTTTAGTTAAGCTTTCCCAGAAATGATGTGCTCTAAAAAATTAGAGTAAATTGGCACATACTGACCGGAAAACAAAAGAGGAGGAGCTACAGCTTAGTGTAGTAAGAATTCCTGGGTGCCACTCTAGTGTGCTTGCAAGATTATCTTGAGTGTGGAAAACTACTGGTCTCATGCACCTCTGCAATATGAATGTTGAGAGCATATGTTGAAGGACATGAAAGTCACACCTGACTGCATACCTTTCACAGCATGGCCAATACATGTATAGATGATGCATATTCTGCATGAAATATGAACATGTTTGGCCATTTCACAATATGCAAGGATTCTACCATACTGTCAGTATGAGAAAATTTGATATAAATATGTCAGTACTTACTTAAAACTGATTTTTAAAAAGTTGACATGACAATAGTAACATCAGACAAAGCAACTGTAGAATATGGAATATTACCAAGAATAGAGTCATTTCTTATTAATAAGGAGAACAATTCACACAAAACACATAGAAGCCTTAAATATTGGCATTAAGATGGAGTGCTTGGGAAGTCATTATCTCTTCAGTAGGAAAAAACTATGATATTCATCTGTGACCGTTAGAGTTTCTCACATATCTCCTCCACTTTATACCTATATGACCCCACAATCTGGTGAATGTCTCAAGGAGAGATTATGAGCTTGATGCTAATCACCCAACCACCGATCTCTACTTTATAGTGTTACTACTTGAGATTAAGGAAATTTAAATTTTTTCTTACAGAATATTTTCCATAACTCCTATATTCACTCCCAGCCCAGAATTTAGGAATTATTTCTTTAGGGCTCTTGAGTTTCCTCAAGTTTCCAATTTGTTTTATATCAGCCCCACATGAAAAACTTTCTGATTTCTCTTCCTCCAGAAGAAGGTTTAGACCTGAGCAAAGTGTTATGGTTGATAAATTGTGTCAACCTAAGAAGTTTAGAAGTTGAAGGGCAACTCAGCAGGGAATCAAGGTCTTCACTTTGTAAATATCCTGAGCCTGTACAGAAGGAGGGCACCCAGATGGTATGATTGCTACACTTCCCCCCATCCCCAACCCTCTGGAAAGGGGTAATATGCTTTCAATATAAAGGAAGAGAGATTTGTCCGGCCCCCCTTTGCTCTTGTTGTTGTCTTCTGCCACCTTGAAGTGTTGCCCCACCGCCATGCCACCCTGCCTGGAAGCCAGCTGATTATGGATTGAAACCTCCACAAGCTGTGAGCTAAATAAACCTTTCCTTCAGTAATCTTGCATGCTGAGTATTTTGTTCTACCCATGAGTGAAAAGTAACCAAGACACCAAGTCTATCTCTAATCCTGGTCTCAGATTGGGCGAATGCCCTCAGCAGGAAGAGATAATCAGCTCCCTTTGCAAAGGCACTTTTTTCTCTAAAATTTTAATCTAATCCCTGTAGTTGTCACAGCCTCCTGATGTTTTTAATTTAGGATTTATATAACTTATCTAACTTTTCCTAGGCTTGATTTTTACCCTAGTGAGAAATGTATTACTAGCCTTATTGCATTTAAAAGTTGAAAAACTTAGCTCTATCAGTTTTTAAAAGTTAAACTGCATTTGTTGAACTTTCCTTACTTATTTTATGAAACACATTTTCAACTTAGAAATTTCTTGTATGCAGAGATATAACGACTAAATACATTTCATCAAAACAGATTAATTTTATTAAGAAATGAAATTAGGATAAGTTCTTTAAAGTTAGGTCTCATTTGTCAACATGAGTTAATGTTTGCAGTATTATGAAAATAATATAATATGTATGACAGGGATTTGGATAATACAAAAGAATATACATATGTGAACTTTTAAAAAATTATAATGAGGTAATTTGAAGAGTAGTATGACTTCTTTTTATACTAATTATTTTTGCAAGAGCTACAGATAGAGCATCCAAAACATTGTTGCACACACTGTATAGTCAGTTCTAAAAAGAAAGGAAAAGATGAAATTTTCAATTTTATTTTATCTTAATATTAAAATACTACATGTTAAATATTTTATTTTAATATTAAAATATTTCAATTTCATTAAGTTATATTCACGTAAATTCTCATTAAATTTTCATAAAGATTTTCAAAGATATTTTCTGCATTATGAGAATAAGGCAACTTTTTTAAAAACTAGAAGCAAAACAAAGAAAATGAAAACAAATGTTGATCAGCTATAGGTGGCAGGTGTGCTTGCAATCCCAGCTTCTTGGTAGGCTGAGGCAGGAGCATTACTTGAGACCAAGAGTTCAACATCAAGATGGGCAATACAGAAAGACCCCATCTCCTAAGAAAAACAATGAGATTTAGGCTACAAAGGATTATGACTCTATGGCAGACACGTACGTACAAGACTCAAAAGCAATCATCGAAACTGTGACACTAAATGCAAAACCTAGGCTCTTCAAATCATATCAAAGCCTTTTTAAACAATCTTCCTAGGAAGAAAAATAGAGTTGAAAAATTCAGATAGTCTCTGTTAAGGTGATTGTATGATCAACAGAGGTAATTTGCGTGGAGGTAGAAAAAAATCACTTTAGAGCAATCCTTATGGAGCAATGTTTTCTCTTAACTGTTTGCTTACTGTATATTAAAATTACACTGGCATGTTAGAAAGACAGGAGGGAAGCAGTCTTAGGAAAGGTTAGTTTCCCTGACATCTAAGAGACTGTTCAGAGACAATGTTAAGGAGGTGGAGGATTTTACAGATAGCAGAGTATATAAGAGTTCTTGAGAACTTATTGCAAGGGTTTCAAAAGTTGAGGCCTACAGAGAGAAAATAAAGTTGGTGAGAAATGAGAGCTGGTTGGGGGTTACAGTTCTCTAAGCAGGGAGAGCCAGCAGACAGTGGAATGACTTGAGAGTCCAAGCTCTGGGAGCGAGGGAACTCTTAGAAACTACGATAGAGGCATCATAGCATTAGTTCTCAAAGACTTTCTGGCAGATGGCACTAGTGGGGCTATAGAATGTTGGGTAGAGAGCAAAGAGAAGAGTAGTATTGACTTAAAAATAAGTAAAAGCAAGTTGGTTTGCCCTTAGGAAGCCATCAATGTTTGATGATACGAAGATCACAGACGAGGAGGAGGATGGCTCCAGCAAGAGAGTAAGGAAATCTGCTGGGTCATCCACCAAGGCTGCAAGAGCAGTGCCCAAATTCTTCAGCCAAAAACTTGATTATCTCTTAAAAATACAGAAATTCAGCAAAAATCTTACAATTTTCTAGCTTCCTAGTACCAGTTACTCAAGCTAAAGAAATACCACTGTCTGTCATATGATGAATGCAGTACTTCCTTGTTAGTACTTTTTATTAAGGTCTGCTTTTTCTTTAATAGGTATCTATTAAAATATATTTATCTTGCTTTCAATGCAGCTGATTTGAAATCTTACTGAGTATTTTCAAGCACACTACATCAAGGACAAGTATTAGATAGTGAGTTTAACTGTTTTCACTACTAATAAGTTTGATGATTCATACCCTCGCATTGGTTGCAATAAACCTAATTTACCATCCCAATTTTATTGCAAGGTGTGAGAATAAATATGATCAAACTACTAATTGGAAAAGCAATCAGATGAATTGTAAAGATAATTATTAACTTAACTTTAACCTCATTTACCACATAAGGACATTTTACATTCCAATGTTTCCTTTTTGGGTTTTAGAAAGAAACTCAGTCTAATTAAATAAGCTTAATATATTCAACTAGAAAATTCAAATGTAATATTTAGTCCTATTCAAACATATTATGTTTCTTTTGTAAGTAGTTTATTCTGTCACAATATAGACTATCCACAGAGATTTTTAAAACTCTAGCACTTGTTTTACTAAAGCATGTTCTATCCCTTCTGCCTAGAAAGATCTCCCTACCCAGTCCGCGTCAGAGAGCCTTTTGGTATTTACAACTCCTCTGTGATGGTTTCCCTGACTCTCCTACTTTTATTGCCACCCTTTGAAGTTTATCACTCCAACTTTTAAACAATTTCTACATACACATATATAAAGTAAATTACATACATATATGATTGTTAAATATATACTTGTATATGTGTATAAACATACATATAATAAATATATGAGCACATATTTTTAGTACACTGTTTTACAATTTCATTTTCATATCTGTCTCTCAATGATTATTCATAGAATTATATTACTTTTTTATCCACACATTCAGTGTTCTATCTGTTCTCAATACATGCTCAATAAATATTGTTGAATTGAAATATTTGTAACTTATGGCCTAATTTTCTACTTCCTGAATTGTGACCAGTTTTCAAATATATTCACTTAAATTAACATATTGTTAAGTAAGTTAGATAGCAAGATAGAGATAATCAGTTTTAAAAATTTCCCTAAAACACTTAAAGTCTAAGAAAAAAGATAAAGATATACCACATGGATCTGAAGTATCTTTATTCACATAATTTTTTAAAAAATTAAGAATTTTTGGGTAGTATATTTTTGTACCCTTATCTCTCTTGAATCTATATCTTCTGCATTACATTTGTTCAGGTAATCTCATAAAAGCTTGAGAATTTCAGAAGTATTGAACAAGCTCTTCAACAGTACATTTAATTTAAAGAGTTCCATGAAACACTATTAGATTTTAAACTTGAATGAAGTACAGATTTCCCTTAACATAAAGATTTTCATGGATTGTTAGGGTTGTCGTAATTTTTATTATAATACTACTGAAGTATTTTTACGGCTAGGTATAAACTTGTTAGATTTTTGTTCTTTTGTTTTTGGTGTTGTGACTCCTTGATCATACTGGGAATTGAACCCAGATCCTTCATTCTAAAAACTATACTCACAGCCCTTTTTAAACTTTTATTTTGAGATAATTTTCGGCACGGGCTCCAGCTTTTAATCCTCTTGTCACTGCCTCCCTGAGTGCTGGGTTTATAGGTGTGCACCACAATGTTTGGCTTTTATTAGTTTATTTTGGACTAAACATACCAAAACACACACACACACACACACACACACACACACACACACACACAGAAACATACACAATACAAACATCTTAGACTGATTTAGTTAAAATTAAAACATTGAATGTGATGTTATTACTTGAAATTTAAATTCCAATATTAAGTCTAATAACATATACTTGAAATCAAATATGCATTTAATTGTTTTGTTTATTTTATTTTTCTCTTTTTTTTTTTTTTTTTTTTTTTTTTTTTGTCTTTTTCCTTTTTATCAGTACCAGGGATCGAACTCACGACTGCCTGCTTGCGAGGCAGGCGCTTATGCCGCTGAGCTAAATCCCCAGCCCCTTTATTTTTCTCTTTAGGATTTTGTTCTTTCAAACTGCTAAGATGATTCATTATCTGTTTTTAATTATCATTATATTTTAATTTCATTTTTTATAGATACATTTTTTAAACTACTGAAACCTGATTTTAGTGAGCCCATTAAATTAATGGTGCATACTATACAATACTGGGAAATTGAAAGTTCTATTTAATAAAAATTTCTTCATTTTATATTTATAACTCCATATGCCAGTTCATTAACTTGTATGAGTTGGTAGGTAAGAAGAGAAGACCTGCTCCATATATTTGCTTGCTGATTGAACTGACCATTCTACTCCAAGTCAGTTTGTCTTCATCACCTCACTAATAATGTGGTATTGTGATAGCTTTTAGACACCACATACAAGTAGCAGTAAGTGACTATTACCTAAAAGCAAACCAGAGCATAGAAAATTGTGGCAGAATTGATTTTTAATTTGGTTTTGCAAATGACCCATTTATTCCTGTGTTTGAATTACTATAGCTTCACTACTATATTTTGGAAGTGTCTAAGACCTCAATCAAGATATCTTCAATTATCAGTCACTGTTGTATGATTCACACTGTATGCTCAAGAAGTCACTTTTTCTGAGAAAAAAATTAATGTAGTTTTACATTTTCAGCAAAGAATATCCATTCACAATAGAGAATTTTGAAAACTTGCTCATTACACTTGGTTTTCCTGTGTTGGCCAGAAGAATTTTCTGCGTCCATTTGTTCCTAAGAAACATTCCTGATGCATATAGTCATAGAATTTTTTCCCTTCTCCGTATTGTACTCCTGACTTTTTACCTATTCATAAGCAATATGAAAGAATTTTATAAAATAAAATTGTGCCTGCATAGGCATGAGAGTGCACTGGTAATCCCTCCCTCCATGCAGAAGACCCTGGTGGACCTGAGAGAACACTAGGGACCCTTCCCTCCATACAGAGGGCCTGGATGGGCCTGTGGACACCCAGTGATATAATCAGACCTCAGTTAGGTGTACAGATGGCCAGGTGGGTCTCGTGGCCTGGAAAAGTCTGAAGCAGCAATAACAATGGTAACCAATGATTGGTTTACATCAATATTCCTAGGCTACTCCATCTGAAAAGAATCTAGGACTTGCTAAACCCTGCAGGGGGAATTCAGGTTAACTGGCCCCTCTGTTATACTGGAAGACTCTCAGACTTGGGGAACACCAGCCATATAGTAGGATTCTGATTAAGGAACAGCCAATGGACAATCAAAACTAGTGAGTCTGAAAAAAACAAAATATGAACCAACAGGTGGTAAGTTAGGTGAGTCAGCATTGTGCTTAGGGACAAAGACACACATAATAGAATCAAGTGGGTGAGGTGGTCCTCTTTTTTAAAAATAATTTTATTTTATTCTATCTTGATTTATTTTTGGTTTGTCTTTTTCTTTTTCTTCTTTTTTTATAATTTTTTCTCTTTTATTCTACTTTCTTGTTTCCTTTTTTTCTCTCTTTTCTAAATGACTTGGATGAATTCCAGCCATATATAATTAATCCCAGCCCCCAAACACAAAGACCAAATTCAGGTAATGCCCCAAATACTCCTTCATTCCTTCTTTTCTACTCTCATCTCTAGTTTCACAAACCTAGTGTGATAGTCCTTTTTCCTCAACTTTGCTTCTGCCTCCATTCATTATCTTTATTTTACACAATATGCTCCCTAAATTTTCCAACTACAGAGTGTAAAATGACTCTATCAAGGGGAAATATTTTGCATACAAACTGCATTTATGATTGGTTCTATTATATAACTACAGATTTTGTTCCTATTGTTATTGATAATTGTACAATTTTACCTAAGATGTCATATCAGTTTTAATCAGTTGTTCTCACTTCTGTAACAATACTAGGAAGCGCTGGGGTAATAACCTCACTGCAGATAAACACCAAAGAACTAGAACTAACAACAGAGTCAAATAAATACCAACATCTCACTATCAATTAATTGGGAAGGTAGGATCCTGGGACAGATACAAGCTAAGTATCTCTTACACACAGAAGGCATTCTTGAAGAACAGATTTTCCCTAAACAAATTAAATTTATTCTGAAATAGAAAACAACAAGATGAAAAAAGCAAAATGTAATCTCAGACCTCCAGCCCACCTAGGACATGTCCCAGAAATCACATCATAGAATAAATTAGAAGACAAACATGAAAATTCTGAAAAGACATCAAGTGAAAAGAAATAAATCTATGAGGCCATAGATTAAATCAGATTAGAAATAATCCCTCAGATAAAATCAGAAATGACAACCATAACAAAGGAATTGCTCAGTGTAGATAGAGAAGACATAGGTTAAAAAACAGAGGAGCATATGAAAATGGCGAAAGCCTAGAATGAACAATATAGGAAACAGATGTTTGAGACAGATTCAAAGAGATATGAAGGAAATTAAAAACTCCACTGAAAGAATGAAAAACCACTTGAATGAAACTGAACAAAGACTTTCAGACTTTAAAGACAGAGTTGTGGTTAGTGATCAAAAAATGAGATATCTCTTAAAAATAACAAGGGATCATGAAAGAACAATTCAAGAAGATTAAAAAGACAAACATAAGACTGTTAGGTGTGCATGAAAAAGGCAAAACACAAATAATATAAAAAATTTGCAAAAAAACATAGCAGAAGATTTCCCAAGCAGGGAATACAATATGCTGTACAGATTAGTGAGGCATATACAACTCCAAATACCATAATCAAAATCAATTAAAACCCAGATATATAATAATCAAAATGCTAGAATTTCAACACAAAAGCATAATATTAAAAGTTGTTGTTGGAATATAATTCAGTGGTGTAAGCATCTGCTTGGCAAGTGCAAGGTTGTAAGTTTGATCCCAGGGACTAATAAATAAATAAATGTTGTTGGAGAAGAGAAACAGATCACCTATAAGGGAAAGGCCATTAGAATCATGGCCAACTTCTCACCACAAACACATAAGTCAAGAAGAGCATGGAATCAAGTATTTTAAGTACTGAAAGAAAACAATTTCCAACCCAAATGGATGTAACCTACAAAACTATCTTTCAAAATTGATGGGGAAAGAAGGCACATCCTTGACAAAAACAAATGAGAAAATTGTTATACATCAAACCAACCCTACAAAGTATACTGAAAGACATTCTAGATAGAGATACAATGATCACAATTCCAAGAACAACATCAGAAAGAAGTTATACTCCAGGACAAGCAATTAACCAGACAGATAAAGCATGGAAACAGCAAGAGGAAAATAACATAACAAAGATAAGCCACTACATATGTTATAACCATCAACATAAATGGTCTCAGCTCAGCAACCAAAAGACATAGATTGACAGAATGGATCAAGAAATGCGATCCATATGCTTACACAAGAAACACATTTAACGCAAAAATAAACACATAGGTTGAAAGTCAAAGGGTGGAAAACAATATTCCATACCAAGGATCCAGAAAAAAACATGGTAAGTTATTCTGTTTTGCAGACAATGTGACCTTCAAACCAAAAATGCTCAAAAGAGATAAAGAAAGTCATTATATACTTGTTCAGGGAAAAATTCAAGATGAAGAAATAACAATCATAAATTTACAAGCAAAAAATATGGGAGCACACAATGCTATAAGACAAATAATAGGTATTTGTTCTCTGAGTGTGACTGCTGTGTGGCTGGCAATGGAGTTCTGTTTGAGAATTCAGCTGTGAATCCATCGTGACCTAGGCTTTTCTTTATTGACTTCTTTACTTTTGGATTTTCAGGCACTCCTTGAACTTGTGCTTCTGTGAGACAGGTGTCTGAGCTGCTAAAGGGTTTAACCTGAATATCTGGAAAACAGAGGAAGATCCGGGCCACGAACGAAAGCAGTGATGGATGCGCTTGTACCACCGCCTGCGGGAACTTTCTCCCTGACTTGGGAGACCAGTCCGGCTCCCCACTGAAAGGTAAGAGTAACAGCTGTGGCTGGGAGCTCCGCCCACCTGCGGGAACTTTCGCCCTGACCTGGGAACTCAGGCCAGTTCTCCACCAGACCCCCGGGACCAGGCCAGATCAGAGACTGTGGCAGCGGCGGCTGGGAGCTCCGCCCAGCCTGAGGAGACACTCTTCCTAGCCTGAGGAGCAGGCCATAGTTCCCTGCTGGGTCCAGTGAGTGGGGACATCGAAGGGTACCCCATGCCAGGCTGGTGGACCTCTCTCCCACACCTGGAACACTTGAAGCTTCCAAATACAGGAAAATGACCAAACGAAAGTCTAAAATGCAATCTCAAACATCTAGCCCATGCCAAGAAAGTCCAGGAGCCATGTGCATAGAAGAAAATACATGCCACACGACTGAAATACCTGAAATAATGGTAACCGAAATAAACAAGCAAGTATGGGAAGCCTTGAAGGAATTCAAACTAGAAATATTCTCTCAGATGAAAGAAGAATTGATAAAAGAAATGAAGCAGATGCTGAACATAGCTAAAGAAGAGGCACTTAAAAAATTAGAGGAACTAAATGAAAGGATAGAATCCCTGGATGAACAGTATAGGAAGCAAACAGAATACATAAAACAGATGCAAAGAGATATACAGGAAATCAAAAACTCCATTGAAAGTTGTAAAAACTGCCTCAATGAATGTGAAGATAGAATCTCAGACCTCGAAGATAAGATTGCAACAAGTGAACAGGAAAGAAAAGATCTTTTTAAAATAAGAAGAAATCAGGAAATAACAATTCAACACCTACAGGATGACACAGAGAAACAACATAAGATTGATAGGGATAAATGAAAATGAAGGGGACAACATAAAGGATATCAAGAGGATACTTAGAGAAGTAATAGCTGAAAATTTCCCAAACATGAGATTGGAAACTGATATCAAGATCAATGAAGCATATAGATCTCCAAATAGTCACAACCAAAATAAATCTACACCCAGACATATAATAATGACCATCTCAGAAATTGAACAAAAGAATAGAATATTAAAGGCTGTCAGAGAGAAAAGACAGATCACCTATAAAGGAAAACCTATCAGAATTACAGCAGATTTCTCAGCACAAACAATAAAGTCAAGAAGAGCATGGAGTGATGTATTTCAGATCCTAAAAGATTTTCAACCTAGGCTGATGTACCCTGCAAAACTGTCCTTCAAACTTGATGGAGAAATACGATACTTCCATGACAAAGATCAGCTGAAAAACTTCATGATCACCAAGCCAGCCCTGCAAAGAATACTGAAAGACAGCCTAGATACATTTAGGAAAAAAACCACTAAACAAAGCAGACAGTTGAACAGAGCAGAAAGATAAACATGCAACGCAAGAAAGATAATATGTCAACAATAAACCAATTTATAACAGTTCTTACTATTAATGTAAATGGTCTCAATATACCAATTAAAAGAAACAGACTGGCAGAATGGATCAAGAAACAAAATCCAACCATATGCTGTTTATAAGAAACCCACTTAACTCAAAAGGATACTCACAGACTCAAAGTCAAAGGATGGAAAACAACATTCCATGCAACAGGAACCCCCCCCCCGCCCCCCAAAAAAAGCTGGGGTAGCTATTCTGTTTGCAGACAAAGTCAACTTCAAGCCAATAATGATTAGAAAGGATAAAGAAGGTCACTACATACTGGTTAGGGGAAAACTCCAAGAGGAAGATATAACTATCTTAAATATATATGCACCAAACTCCAGAGCACCCAGTTATATAAAACAAGTACTAACAGAAATGAAAAACCAAATCAGTAGTAATACAATTCTGACAGGAGATATTAACACACCAATGACACCAATGGACAGATCAACCAAAAAGAAAATCAACAAAGAAATAAAAGAACTGAATTACACCTGTGAACAAATGGACTTAATAGATATATACAGAGTATTCCACCCAACAACAATAGAATACACATTCTTCTCAGCAGTACATGGATCATTCTCTAAAATAGACCATATATTAATTCACAGAACATATTTAAATAAATGCAAAAGGGTTGAAATTATCCCTTGCATGCTATTGGACCATAGCGCCATGAAATTAGTAATCAATGATAAAAGATATTGCAAAAATCCCACAAACACATGGAAACTGAATAACACACTCCTGAGTAATCAGTGGGTCACAGAGGAAATTAAAAAAGAAATTAAGCAATACCTACAAACAAATGAAAATACAGATACAACTTACCGGAATCTATGGGATGCAATGAAAGCCGTCCTCAGAGGAAAATTTATTGCACTGAGCTCCCACATCAGGAAAACAGAATGAATACAAATAAATAACATGATGCTACACATCAGAGAGCTAGAAAGAGAAGAGCAAGTCAAGCCCAAAGCCAAAAGAAGAGAGGAAATTATAAAAATCAGAGCAGAAATCAACTCAATAGAGACTAAGAAAACAATCCAAAGAATCAATGAATTAAAAAGTTGGTTCTTTGAAAGAATAAATAAAATCGATAAGCCTCTAGCCAACCTTATTAAAAGAAGGGAAGAAAGAGCTCAAATCCATGCAATAAGAAATGAAAAAGGTGAAGTCACTACAGACTCAATAGAAATACAGACAATCATCAACACCTATTCCAAAAACCTCTACTCTCAAAGGTTTGATAACACAGAAGAAATAGACAGATTCTTAGAAACATATGAAGTACCAAAGCTAGATCAAGAGGATGTAAAACTGCTGAATAACCCAATCTCTATCAATGAAATTGAACATGTAATTAATTCCTTACCTATGAAGAAGAGCCCAGGCCCAGACGGATTTACTGCAGAATTCTACAAGAAATACAAACAAGACCTAATGCCGACACTCCTTAAACTCTTCAATGAAATTGAAAAGGAAGCAATTCTTCCCAAGTCATTCCTGGAAGCAAATATTACTCTAGTACCAAAACCCAGGAAAGACCCAACTGAAAAAGAGAACTACAGGCCAATCTCCCTAATGAACACAGATGCAAAAATCCTCAATAAAATATTGGCAAATAGGATGCAGCAAATCATCAAGAAGATTATACACCATGACCAAGTGGGATTCATCCCAGGCATGCAGGGATGGTTCAACATACGTAAATCAATAAATGTAATCCACCATATCAATAAAGCCAAAAGTAAGAATCACATGATCATTTCCATAGATGCAGAAAAAGCCTTCGATAAGGTCCAACATTCATTCATGATAAGAACTCTACAGAAAATTGGAATAGATGGTCTTTACCTCAATATAATAAAAGGCTGTCTATGACAAACCAACAGCCAGTATCATACTAAATGGCCAAAAATTGAAGGCCTTTACTTTAAAATCAGGCACAAGACAAGGATGTCCTTTATCACCTCTTCTATTTAATATAGTACTGGAAGTACTAGCCAGAGCAATTAGACAAGAGAGAAAAATAAAAGGGGTAAAGATAGGAAAAGAAGAAGTTAAATTGTCATTATTTGCAGATGACATGATACTCTACATAGAAGACCCCCTAAACTCCATTGAAAGACTCTTAGATATAATGAATAAATTCAGTAATGTAGCTGGGTACAAAATCAATACTCAGAAATCAATAGCATTCTTATACACTAACAACAAAATCACAGAGAGAGAAATAAGAGAAGCCACACTCTTCACACTAGCAACCAAAAAAATGAAATATTTAGGAATTACTCTTATGAAAGAAGTGAAAGACCTATACAGGGAAAATTATAATACACTGAAGGAAGAAATTGTAGATGATCTCAGAAAATGGAAAGACATCCCATGTTCATGGATAGGAAGAATAAACATTGTGAAAATGGCCATCCTCCCAAAACTGTTATACAGATTCAATGCAATCCCAATAAAAATACCATCAACATACCTTATAGATCTAGAGAAATCACTCCTAAGGTTCATCTGGAACCAGAAGAGACCTAGAATATCAAAGGCAATTTTAAGCAACAAAGGCAAGGTAGGAGGCATCATAATCCCTGACTTGAAGTTATACCACAAAGCAACAGTAGTAAAATCAACACGGTACTGGAATCAAAACAGAGCAGAGGATCAATGGAATAGATTAGAAGATACAACCACAACTACAAACACACTCAACCACCTTATCTTCGATAAAGCAGCCAAACAGCTTCACTGGAAGAACGACAGTCTTTTTAATAAATGGTGTTGGAAAAATTGGCTCTACATTTGCCAAAAACTAAAACTCGACCCAAGCCTATCACCGTGTACTAAATTAAAATCTAAATGGATTTTTTTTTTGTCTTTTTTCATTTTTATCGGTACCAGGGATCGAACTCACGACCGCCTGCTTGCAAGGCAGGTGCTTATGCCGCTGAGCTAAACCCCCAGCCCCAAAATCTAAATGGATTAAAGATCTGAATATTAAAACAGAAACACTAAATCTATTGGAAGACAAATTAGGTAGAAACCTCGAAGACATAGGGGTAGGTAGAGAATTCATGAACAGGACTCAAACTGCACGGGAAATACTTCCCAGAATCAATAACTGGGACTACCTCTTATTAAAAAGTTTCTGTAAGTCAAAAAAAAAAAATCTCCAGCATAGTGAAAAGAAAACCCACAAATTGGGAAAAGATCTTATTGAACTCCCCCTCAGACAAAGGACTTTTGTCTAAAATATATAAAGAATTTAAAAAAATCAGACCCCCAAAATTCAAAGACCCAATCCAAAAATGGGCATCTGAGATGAACACATACTTTTCAGAGGAAGAAATACAAATGGAAAATAAATACATGAAAACATGTTCATCATCATTGGTTATTAAGGAAATGCAAATTAAAACCACACTGAGATTCCATCTCACTCCTGAAAGGATGGCCAGGATCAAGAAGACCAACAACAACAAGTGCTGGAGAGGCTGTGGGGAAAAAGGAGCTCTCCTACACTGTTGATGGGAGTATAGACTGGTACAACCTTTGTGGAGGTCAGTCTGGAGATTTCTCAAAAAGCTGGGATTGGAAGTCCCATTTGTTTCAGCTATTCCATTACTAGGCATCTTCCTAGAAGAACTGAAAGCATCATACCAAAGTGATATATGTGCACCTATGTTTATAGCAGCACAATTTGTAATTGCCAGATCATGGAAACAACCCAAATGTCCATTAACCAAGGAATGGATAAAAAAGCTGTGGTACTTCTATACAATTGAGTACTACTCAGCTATAAAGAAGGATCACATTGAGGTATTTATCAATAAATGGGCGCAGCTTGAAACCATACTCATAAGTGAACTAAATCAAACTCGCATCTGTGAACTCCGAATAGTTTACCTAGTGTAGGAAATGAATCAAATATATAAAACTACATGATAACCATGATTCCCCATTATACGGCCTTGAAGCCTCATAAAATTTTCACTTATTAATTGGAATGGCTTTATTCTGGGCTGTTTGATATCATGGCTGGAGATGCAATGAATAGCCACTTTGAAGAAAATAAGACATAATAACAGCTAGTGCCGATTTAGTAACATCTTGTCTTAAAGCCACACCAAACTATGGTTCTTCTGTCTCCATTGATTTTATCATGTTGTAACTTGCTGGATTTTATCATATGTGGTAGTATAAACAAAAATTGTTATAGGCAAAGAGATAATATTGAAACCATTGATCATTTTTTCTGTTAGCTGATTCTAAATACCCTACAATGCTTTCATCCACTTGAATGGTGTTACACAGTCTTGATATGTTTGATGCTATAGCATATGAAGTTATATTCAAATATTTCAAAGAAAAAGACACTATGGTAACTACTATTAAGTCGGGTTATTTGGTGGTGAAGCACTAGGTTGCTGAAAGTGTTATGTTTTAACCTGTATTGTTATGTTGTTGTGTCCCCTTTTATCTCATCCTTTCCCTTATTCATTAAAAATTATTTAATTTTTAAAAAAAAATATATCAACCAATAAAAAATGCTCCTGGATCTGTAGGGAAAAGAAACCCTTTACAACTGTTGGTTAGAGAGTAGACTAGTACAAACACTGTGGAAATCAGTGTGGAGATTCCTCAAAAAATTAGGATTAGAGGTCCCATTCAACCCAGGTATTCCCCTTCTGTGTATCTTCCCAGAAGGATTGAAAAACATCACACCACAGTGACATATGTGAAACCATAAGGTTCAAAATATACAATAGTCACTGTGAAATGGGAGGAAACTGTTCAATAAAAAGAAGAAACTAAGATAGGGGAAAAGAGAAAGGATAGAAAGGAAAAGAAAAAAATGCAAGTTAGTTATACCATTAGTGTCACTTAGTTCACTGAATAGGAAAGGTTGTGCTAATATTGATTGAAGAAATTTTTATGCCCATATTTTGTACTTGAGTGACTAAAGATAATGATGTGTAATTTATCAACAATTGTTACTTTTTCATTATTTTGTTGTGAAAATTTGTTTTACCTTTTCTTCTTAATATTAACAAATAAAGTAATTTATAAAAAATTTTTTTTTCTTCAACACAAATGAGTTTAGGTATTATCTGGCCTGTTGTTCAATGCCCTAAGATATTGGGACTGTGAGAATTGGCATAAGAAAATTGCTACCATTGGCTACTACTACTTTTGTGTTAGATATTTATCTCTGATCCAGGATTCTTGTGTATTTTATCAATGCAATAACAAAAGTTCATGCCACCTAAAATTTGTAAATTGAAATTGTCACCCTAAAAGTGTTGGTAATAAGTGATGGAAATTTTGGCAGATGATTAGGTCACAAGAGTGGAGCCTTCATGACTGGGATTAGTATCTTTATAAAGAAGACCCTTGAGAGCTCATTTACTCCTCCTACCATCTGAAGACACAAAGAAATGTTGTCGTTGATGAACCAAAAAGTAGGCCCTCACCAAAATCTCCTTATACTTTTATCCTAGGCTTTCTAGTCTCCGAAACTGTGAGAAATACATTTCTATTATTTATAAGCCATTGACATTATGATATTTATTATAGCAGCTTAAACAAACTAAGACTGTCAGTATCTGAAACTGTACTTATTTTTGTCATAAGTCTATGATTATGAAGAAAAATCGTCTTACAAATAAAAAATCATGCTAATTTTAAAAAAGGACAAATAATAATACACATGAAAAATCAAATAAATAACAACAGAATTGTAATGGGGGAACTTAATATATCATTGTCACAAAGAGATAGATCAAGTAGACAAAAAGTCAGCAAATAAATAACAGAACTGAATCAAATGTGAAAAAATGAACTTAGTAGATGTTTACAGTGTTCCTTGCAACAACAGAATGCACATTCTACACAGCAGCAAAGGGATATTCTCTAAAATAGAACATATACTAACCCATAGAGCAGTTAATTTAATGTAAAGGAAGTGAAATTATTCCATGCATGTTATCTGACTGTAATGCAATGAAATTGGAAATTAATGACAAAAGAAACTGAGAAAATGCCATAAACACATGAAAATGAAAGAACACACTCCTGAAAAACCAATAGGTCAACAATGAAATTAAAGAATAAATGAAACAACATCTATAATCAAATGACCATGCAAATATAACATGGCAGGTCCTGTGAAATGCTATGATATTTCCCTTGCCAGAGTAAAATTTATAGGGGTGAATTCTCACATTAAAAAAACAGAATGAGCACAAATAATCTAATGCAGCACCTCAAGCATCTAGAAAAATAAGAACAAATCAAGTTAAAGGCCCATAAAAAAGAAGCAATTATAAAGATCAGAGCAGACATTAATGCAATTGAGACTAAGAAAATAATGCAAGTAATCAATGAATTGTAGAGTTGCTTCTTTGAAAGAATAAATAATTGATAAATCTCTAGAAAACCTCAGCAAAAAAAGAGAGGAAAACTCAAAGTCAAGCAAAGAAAAATGAAATGGGTGAAATCTCTACAGCTACTGTGGAAATTCACATCATCAATACCTGCTTTAAAAACCTTTACTTGTGTAGGATGGAAAACACAGAAGAAATCAACAGATTCCTAGAAATATATTAATGAACAAAACTGAATCAAGAAGATGTAGAAGTTCTGAATAACCCAAAATCAGTTAATAAAATTGAAAACATAATTAAAAACTTATCAACAAAGAAAAGTCCAGGCCCTAATGGATTCACAGGTGAATTCCATGACAAATTTAGAGAAAACTTAATGCCAACATTCCTCAAATTATTTAATGAAATTGAGAAGGAAGAAATTCTTCGTAAGTCTTTTTTGGAGGCAAGTATTACCCTGATACTGAAACCAGAGAAAGATCCAAACAGAAATGAGAACTACAAACCAACCTCCCTAATGAACATAGATGCAAAAATTCTAAATATAATACTAGCAAACAGAATGCTGAAAATCATCAAGAAGATTATGCACTATGACCAAGTGAAATTCATCCTAGGAATGCAGGGATCATCCAACATATGCTAATCAATAAAAGTAATAAATGATATGAACATAGCCAAAGATAAAAATCACATGATCATCTCAATAGATACAAAAAAACCATTTGAAAAAGTCCAACAGTCATTCATGCCAACAGCCAACATCATAATAACGGACAAAAACTGAAAGCTGTCACTCTAAAATTAGGAGCAAGACAAAGATGTCTACTATCACCACTTTTATTCCATATAGTTTTTGAAAACCTTAACCAATGAATTTAGATGAGAGAGAAGTAAAAGGAATAACAATAGGAAAGAAAGAGTTAAATTATTACAGATGACATGATACTGTACATAGAAGCCCCCCCAAATTACTAGATTTGATAAGCAAATTCAGCAGCACAGCTGGATACAAAGTCAACACTTAAACATCAATAGCATTGCTGTACAGAAACAATAAACTCACAAAGAGAGAAATTAAGGAAAAATACCTTTTATAATAGCATCAAAAATGAAATACTTAGGAATCAATCTAATAAAGCATGCAAACGATCTATATATTGAAAATCACAGTACTCTGATAAAGAAGATACAAGGGAATTTCAGGAAATGAATAGATATCCCTTGCTCATGGATATGAAAAATAAACGTGAAAATGTCTATACTCCCAAAACTGTTATACAACTTTAATGCTATCCCAATCAAAACATCATCAGGATACCTCATAGGTATAGAGAAAGCATTCCTAAAATTTATTTGGAAATAGAAGAGACTAGAATAGCTATGACAATGCTGGGCAACAAAGGCAAATTAAGAGATATCACAATCATTATTTAAATTATACTACAAAACTACCTTAATAAAATCAGTATGGTACTGACCAAAAAACCAAAAATCAGATCTGAGGATCAGTGGAACAGTTTAGAAGACGTAGACACAACTACATACACATTCAACCACCATATCTTTGACAAAGGCGCAAAACATGTTCACTGAAAGAAAGTCTCTTTAATAAATGATGGTGGAAAAACTGACTTTCCACGTGCCAAAGGCTAAAATTAGACCCAAGTCTATCATCATGTACTAAACTAAAGTCAAAATGATTAACTATATAAATATTAAGACATAAACACTAACTCTACAAGAAGAAAAAGTGGTAGATATCTGGAAGACATAGGGATAGGCAGAGAGTTTATGAACAAAGCCAAACTCATGGGAGTACTCTAATGTATCAAAAAATGGGACTGAATCTTATTAAAATGTTTTTTCACATCTAAAGAAATCACTCACATAGTGAAAAAAACCACACAGAATGGGAAATATTTTACCCAACTATCCCTCAGACAAAGAACTTTTATGTAGAACGTATAACAATTTGAAAAAATCAGGCCTCCTAAATTCAAAGACCCAATCCAAAACTGGGCATCTGAGATGAATACACAATTCTCACATGAAGAAATACAAATAGCAATTAAATACAGGAAAAATATTCAACATCATTGGTTATTCAAGAAATGTAAATTAAAACAACACAGATTGTATCTCTTTCCAGAAAGAATGGCTACCATCGAGCAATCCATCAATAACTAATGCTGGAAGGACTGTGAAGAAAAAGATACCCTTCTCCAACCCTGCTGGTGGAGTCTGGTAGAACCACTGTGGAAAACAGTGTGAAAACTCCTTGATAATCTAAGATTGGAGGTCACATCCAACCCAGTTATTCCCCTTCTGGGTATTTTCCTAGAGAACTGAAAACATCGTATCACAGCAATACATATGTACCTATGTTTATAGTAGCTCAATTTTTAATAGCTAAATCATGGAACCAACCAAAATGCTTATCAACCTCAGAATGGATAAAAAAGATATGGTATTTTAATACAAGGAAGTACTACTCATCTATAAGGCAGGATAAACAAGGCTTTTATAGGTAAATGATACAATTTGAGACTGTACTCATAAATGAAATAAATCAGGCTCACCACATTGTCTCCCTAGTATAAAAACTGAAACAGTAAATAAGATCCAAAATGTACAATACCTACTGTATAAGTCAAAGGGTAAGAAACTGCTCAAAAGGAGCGAAGAACTGGGATTGGAGAAAGGCGAAAAGAAAAAAGGAAAAATTATATATATATATATATATATATATATATATATATATACATATATATTATTGAAAAAAACAGTGTGCTTTCATTGATGAACTTTTCATCCTATATCTTATACTCTGAGCAACTATTTTGAAGACAGAAACATGTAGTATATTAACCATTGTTAGTCTATTATTTTGTTTTGAAATTCTGTATCACTGTTTTTACTTATTTTTCAAATAAAAATAAAATGAATAAAGCCGCATAGGACTTAGATAACTAGGAGATTCTATTTAAGATATCTGGAAAGATAGTAAAATATAATGAAGTAACTAGAGCCATACCTATAATCACAACATCAATATTATTGCAGTAGTTATTTTCTGGTTCCCTCAATGCTTAGCTTTCATTCAATTGCCTTCCCTTTCCTACTAAAATCTGCGTAATCTCACCAAGATGAGAGTGTACTTAGGAGTGTGTGGCAATTCATTGCAAATTAGAGAAGTCGCCCATCTCACCAGGTGAACGCAGCCCAGTACCAGATTGTGTGGTCTGGTGAGCAGTGCGTGTGTTCACTGTGAGCCATCACTGTTCCCCGTGGTTAGGTGCCCACGATACAGTGCCCTTGACTGTGATTCATTCAGACACTGTTACATGGACCAATTTAAAGTAATAGAATGAGACATCAGTCAGGGCTTCAGAAGTAAAAATTATGGTTTTGTATTAAAATATACTAAAAACCATATTATGTTACTGAACTTGAGCATGAATTGTCTTAGCTGCAATTGGTTAAAATGATTCAATGAGAAGGTTTCATGACTACTGGTAGCCCTAAGAGGAAGATATTATGATATAAGAAACAAACATAACTCAAACTGAACATGGATTTATTTCTACTTCACATAAAAATCAGGTATTTTTTCCTTACTTTCAGGAATACAGGACTTTTACATTTTAAAAATCAGTTTTTTGATGGTATAATTGACATAACATAAACTACATATATGTGAATTATAAAATCAAATTTGGAGTTGTTCAAAAATGAGGAATATTACATAATTAAAATTTATTTTACTTTTTAAAGAAAATTTTTTCATCTTTCAATTTCTATAGGTTAACTCCTCTATCTGGAAGCTATTTTCTGAATAATTTCTTACCTCTCATAATAACAACAAATTAGCTTTGGGGAGTAGCTTCTTTTACAGGATTTCCACAAATTTAATAGGTCTTGGGACTAGGGATTTAGCCTGGTGGCTGTTATGGATTGAGAACTGGTGGTCAACTTAACGCCAGCTAGATTACACTAGCATGCATTGAGCAAAGATGCTCCACCTGAGGAGGGCTGCCAAGATAAATAGGTGGAGAAGAAGGGAAGTGTTGAGGTTGAGGCATTCAGGAGGCATTATGGGTTCTACGAGTTGCTGTGTGAGCTGTTGGTTCTCCTGGAGAAGCTTTGGTCCTCACACTGAGCATTGCTTCCTGGCTCCGGAGGGGAAGACATGTGTTGCTTGGTCTCCAGGATGAACTCATCACGCTGCTTCCTGGCACGTTGGAGGAGGAGCTTGAGGCCTCCTTGTCGCTGAGGACAGCTGTGGTGCCTTTCAGGATAGCCCTGGTCTTTATTGTGAGTGTGACTTCTCGGCTCCAGTGTAGAAGCCTCATCCCACTAGCACAGCTCCTTCATCCTGCTGGCATAGACTTTCTGGCTTCCACGGCTGACCCTTGAGTCTTCCCGGCATGGATCTGTAAAAGAGACTGGTGTGAGTCCTTCTTGTGGGCTCTGGACATCCAGCTGGACTCATGGAAGGCATTGTCCTGAGCTCTGGGTTTTTATCTGGACTCATGTGGGACACTGCCATTGGGTTTAGGCTCCTGACTAAATAATCTATGTCTTTGGTGTTGCGGATAGATTTCCTGCATTTTCCTGTGTTAACTTGCTGTGACCATTAATAAAAGTATTATAAACTTCATGTCCTAATCCTAGTTGTTCTCTGTGTACAACCCCTGACTACAACAGTGGCATAAGCACCTGCCTGGCAAGTGTGAGGTCATGAGTTTGATCCCTGGTACTGAAAAAAAAAAAAAAAAAAAAAAAAAAAAGAAAAGAAACAAATTTAATAGGTCTTTTATGTCCATGGCATTTTGCAGCCTCTAGATTTTTCAGTGTTGGAAATTTCTGGCTTGTTTAGTGATTCAATGTCTTTAACACTTAGTAGCTCTACTTCATTTCTGGCAGCCTCATCTGTTCATAAATACATTGAAGCTCCTTTTTAAAAAATTGAATTATAATTCATACAGAAAAATCTATGTGCATTATAAATATGTAAATATGCTAAGTAGCTATTATCTTAAAATAGGCTGATATTAATAGAGGGTATTTTAAATAAGCTTCATTATAACACAAAAATACCTAAAACAGATATACAAATGAAAGAGAAAAGGATAAACCAAACCAATAATATAATTATCAAATCAGGAAGAAGACTAAGAGAAGAAGGAAGAAACAAAAGAACTACAAAGAAAACAGAAAACCATTGATAGAATGGCACTAGTAAATCTTCACTTTCAATAATTACTTTAAGGGCCAGGGATTTACTAAGCATTTGCCTGGTAATCATAAGTTTGATCCTTGGTACCAAAACCAAAAACCACAAACTTAAAATTAAAATTAAACACATGTAAAAGGTTAAATATACAGCAATATAGTGCTTAAAAATTCCAACACTTCATCTTTAATAATAGATGGAATATCCAGACAGAAAACCAATAAGGAAACAACAGGATTGAGCAACACTTTATGTCAAATGAATTTGACAGATATATACAGAACACTCCACCCAAGAACAGCACAATATGCAATTTTTCCAAAGGCATGTAAAATATTCTCCAGGATAAAGTATTTTTTTCAGACATAATGTGAACCTGATTTATTTTTAATTTTTGCTTTATTATCTACCTATTATTCCCACTTAAAAAGATGATTACCTGGAAACATTTTAAAACTATGTGTTGGAATCCTTCACACTATTACACCATAATTGTAGAAAGTCTTTAAAAACCTTTTACTATTTGAGCTCTACAATTAGTCATGTTTTCAATCATTTGAGACCTCACACTCTAAAATCTATTATCTTTTATTTCTGGTTGACAGTTAAATTGATCACTTTCTTAACATAAATTGTTGACAAAGCAACAGATATCAGCAACACATACTCACATTCTGGACAAAGCAACAGATAGCAGTGACACATTCTCACCATCTGGATCTTCTCATTCAGTTTCCCTTAGCTACAAATTCTTGGTTTACCTTCCAAACTGCTACAGCATTTGTTAAGTCTTTTTCTACTGACTAGTATTTCAGTGTATTTTCTCTATAACTAAAACAAATGAAACCAATCTTATAAAAACAACCAATCTTATAAAATTTAGATTGCTCTTAAGAGATCATTTGACTTCTGGTATCAACATTTTAATATAGTGAGTCAAACAATGTAAGAATTTTTGGCTCTCACATGAAATTCAGGCTAAGTGTTCTTCATCTTCAGATGCCTCTCTTTTAGCTGATTTGAATGCAAGCTTATCATCTTATATATATGGCTTCTAAGATTGTGATGCTCTTCCTTACCAGTTGGTGCAAGAAGAAAACCTGCAGAATCACTCATACTTGGCTGGACAGGGATGTAGATAGAATTTTTCCCACTGTCTCTTAGCTAGAACTCAATCATGTAGCTGAAGTTAAACATAAAAAAGCTAAGAAATACACATAGTCCAGTTCTGTTAAACTGAAAATTTTCATAAACATCTAACCAGTTTCTACATCCAAACCAATACCTCAGAAGGTAGAGGATAAGGCTGACAAAATCATACTTTGAGATACTTCTTCACATTTTCCATATTACTATATTGAATGCTACCTTCCTTTTATCGAAGAAAGCCATTTTAGTTTATTTTCTGCTCCTTGTTATACCTAAAATTGTAATTAATGTTTGCCCAATTAATTTTCCATTGACCTCAACTAACAAACCAAGTACAACTGGCCACCTTCCTGTTATCTATGTTCACTAGGAATTTTAATACTTGGGTTGTCAATAAAGTGTTTGGTATATCAGGTCTTGGGAAATTCATGTAAGTGTAATGAGTAAGGCTTTACAATGCATGAGATAGGAGGCTGAGGTAGGTTAACTCCCTGTCTGTAGGAGCCCTTGGAATTTATATTATCTGAGAGTAAATCTTGGAGCAGGAATGTGGTCTATGATAATCCCCTAAAGTCTTAGAATCTATGGCCACACATTTGAAATTTCCTCAAGCAGGAGAAAATCCACAGATTAATTGATGCTTATGTTTTATTAGCTTCTTTTTTTCCCTTTCTTTCCAGATTAGATTTCTTGATGCTACCCGTTACTTAATTTGCAAGGTCAGAATAGAACTGACTGTGTAGTTCCCATCTTATCTTGTCTGCATCCTTTTGTTTCATTTAAAAGAACAACAGTTCATTTTTCTTCTGCTTTTGAGAATCATCTAGTTATCCAGTCAGATAACAAATGCTTGCTGAAGGTTTACGGTGTGTCAGATCCTAAAATGAGCTAGGAAAAAAGCCATATTGAACTACTTCCATAAATCAGGCAGTAGAAAACTCACTGTAATTTCAATTTCTATTATCAGTTGTATGATTTGGAAAACCATAGGCTCTGAAGTCAAACAAATTGATGTTAAATCCAAACTCAATTATTTGCAAACTGTATTAAGTATGAAATTAAGATAAATAGTATTTTATCAGTTTTAATTTCATCTGCAAAGTGGTGATAATATCAGTTTTAGGCTAATAGTGAAGTGACAGAATGTTGGCAAAAAATGCTTGGTACAAAGTACAAGTATAGTGAGTATGTCTCTCTCTCTCTCTCTCTCTCTGTGTGTGTGTGTGTGTGTGTGTGTGTGTGTGTGTCTATGTCTCTGTCTCTCTTCTTCTTTTTTCTTCTCTTTCAAAATTTCTTTTTTTCTGTTTTTATTCTTTCTTTTTTAATTCCCTAATTCCCTTCCTCAGATACATAGGTGAATGGGTAAATTCCCATTACTGAAGATTACATTTAAGTCCCAATAAACACAATATTTCTTAGCACGAATGCTCCAGATTGTATGTTCTTTAAATATCATTTTAAGAATATAAGTGAAAGTACTCTTTACGAGACTCATATTTTGTTCTTTTCTTAGATTGCTGAGTGAATAGCTTCTTCTTTTCCAGGTATAACTAATAAAGGGCATCCAAATTAATAATTACAAAGAGCTAAAAACTACAAAATGGCAGGGTAAATATTTTAAATGAGCAGAAGAACATTAGTAATTTGTAGTCTTTAACATGATTTATCTAATTGACTGTTCCGATTTTTAAAGTTATTATTTGGATTTATTTCATTTTTTAATTTCATTTATTTTTTCATTTTATTTCATTTATTTTTATCTCATTAAGTAAATGTAATAGGTAAAAAATGAGTTTGCTTAATGGATTTGCTGCACATTTGACTTGAAATATAGTATTCATTTTGGTGCTTTAGAAAGTCTTTAACCAAATACAGTAGTATTACATGTGGCATCTTATATAAAGTACTTTTTGATAGAATTTATTTATTAATATAATCCCAAATTGTAATTAAAAATAGCTGAGTCTTTATATTAAAATGTGTGAAATACTTCGGTACACTCAGATTAAAAGTATTATGTATAATTAGATAAAGAAAGTTCGCATATGCTAAAAATTATGTTTGAAAACCACATTGATTTTTTTGTGTGTGAAATTCACACTTTTGAGGAAATCCCAAAATATATGAGAGATAGCATGTATAGCTCGAGAAGTTTATTTTTATAACTTTTATTTTGGAAAAAGCAGATGTTTTATTATCTTTTGAGCAAAGGAAATGATATTTTATTCAAATGCTATTTCCTGTGATATATTATTTCATGCATAAGTGTTAAAATGATCTCATTAAGATTCTAGTAATATTATATTTAGAAAAGTCCTATTGGGTTGAAAAACAACTTACTGAGCTTTATCTTAAGTACAGTTTTAAAAGACAGTGGACAATGTATGGAAATTTAATTTCATAAGATTTAAATCAAGGAAACCTATAATGTGCAAATAAGTGTAACAGGAAACCAAGCTACATATATAGCCTTGACTTAACTATTTACATATCTACCTATAAGCATATACATCACAAGTAAGCACATAAATAATAAGAGGCAAAACATTTTCTTAGGTTTTTCTGAGATGATGAAATTTTGACTAACTTATTTTTCCCTTTCTAAATTTGTTATATTTCTTGAAAATGCATTTGTATCATTAAAACACATAAAATGAAGAGTCCTCTAATTCACTTAATAGAGATGAGTGAAAGTTCAGCATTTAATATATGTATTGGCAAAAGCACATGACTTACTATCACCTCTCCAAAAGGTTACTTTCTTTTTAGTGATATTTCAATTCTTCCTAAAATGAATAGTAGCACAGTATATTTGCATTAAAGATTGGTGAAGAGGCAAAAAATAATCTATGCTAGTAAGCAATATTGCACCATTTTAATTCAGTACTTCTTACTTTATATATACGAACTCAGTACTCAGGACAACCCTAAAAGTCAGTGCTAATAGGGGCTGGAGGTTTAGCTCAGCGGCATAAGCACCTGCCTTGCAAGCAGGCAGTCATGAGTTTGATCCCCGGTACCAATAAAAAGGAAAAAGACCAAAAAAAAAAAAAAAAAAAAAAAAGTCAGTGCTAATTATTTTGCCATCTTATTAGAGAAAAAGCTGAGGCACAGAAAACTATCTTGCTTATGGTCATACAGCTAATAGCAAGAGCACTGAAATAAGCCATGCACTTCACTTTCAGGGCCTACTCTTACACAACAGAACTCTATGTCTGTATAACAAGATATCTACTGTGTGCTTTGCACTTTGGATTATGCATCACTACATAATGGCAAAGATGATGACCTCAGACCTCGATGGCCTAGGTTTAAATTCTGATTCCTTTAAGTTCATCTGATCTATTGTACAACATGGTAAATATGGTTAAAAACAACATTCTCTATTCTCAAAAATTTTTAAAAAGAATTTAAATAATCTAACTACAGAACATGGCAGGTGAGGTGACGTGATGTATATGTCAATTAACTCAATTTAGCCATTCCACAATGTACACATATTTCAAAACAATGTGTTGTACATGATAAATGATTTTTTTTGTTAATTAAAATAATAAATAATGAATTCCAACTCAAGTATTTAGATGTCATGTGTCTTTGGAAAAGAGATTCAGTCTCTCATCTTGAATTTCTGCATAAATCAATGACAATAATACAACTATATTGTGTTACAGAAATGATATTGAATTACATACATATTGAAAACAAATATAAAAAATATGTGCCTTGACACACTAAGTGACTTCTCCAGGATTACACAGTGAGTGGTTAAAGTCACAATTCAAACTCAGTCACAAACTCTTTGTGATTCAAAGAAATACACATTATGTATGTCACAGAGCTGCCAGGGGCCCAGAAGATCACTTATAGTCAACAATGTTCAGCATTGCAGTTTTAAAAATGGATTTCTTTTAGCTTTCAGTAAGGCCAAAGGGGTTCTTTAAATCGTATAGTATAAGTATTAATGTTTGGAGTGTTTTGTTTTTTATACTTTAATAGAGCCATTATTGTCATACAGCAGAGTTCTCTGAATCTGAAAGCATGGTAATGAGAAAGTGAGAAATAACTTCTTTTGTATAGAAAGAATAACCTGCTTCTATATACAAATCCTTTCAATTTCCTAAGAAATTATTCAGTCATTTATCTGACTTGATTTTTATAAGAAGAATGTACTGTATTCATCATATTTCACTTCCTAAGTACGAGGCTTATGCTCCTTAATTCTTGTGGCTAAGGTCAAGTTTAGAATCTGTGGCTAGATGTGTTTCAATAACTGCCCAAGGTCATTCTGCAGTTGAGTTGTGGAGCTGGCACTAAATCCAATGACTTCTCTTTAACACTGGAATTTGATGTGCTGCAAAGCAAAGAGTTGGCCTTGTCACAGTGTTTTTCTGGGATCTGCTATAAGTATTTTCTTCGCTCAGGCAAGATGCTATCACTTCCTTTGCTGAGATCCATAATTACAAATTTCAGTATTGCTTGCAAGCCTAGTGTTTCAAACTTGCTTTCCTTAGTTCTGCTAGCATTTCTGTATACTAAATGCCAGGTAGCACTAGCTAATTAACAAAGAGCAAACTGTGAATGTTGATGCATAACTTGGACTCTTCCAAGTCCCTTCTTACTACCAGTGACTGTTGACCTCGCTGTGAACCCAGTAGTAATAAAGCTACCACTGTGATTAGGGTTAGAATAGATGTAATCTTCTTAGTCTTAGTTGAAACTGTGAAAATCCCTTCATGTTTAATTATTATTTATTTGGCCCACTTCTCTGAAGGGGCGGGGTTCGCTAATCCTTTGGGCTGAGTCTCTGGAGTCTGTCCTACCAAAAAAGAATGCAAGCCTTACATACCAGGCATGGGAGACTGGGCCATGACTCTTATGAGGGAGATGAGGATGCTTCAGGAAGTCACTTGTCTTATGATTATTCACCATGGAGCTGCTTTTTAAATGGCTTAAGGAAAGTTTTCCTAAATAGAGAATGAACTTTAAAAACTTTTACTAAAAAAAAAAAAATCACAGATAATAGAGTAAACTGAAAAACTATCAAGTGACTGAAGAAGGACCCAACTAATTAACTGATTGTACTCAAAGTCTCCAAAGTCAGCAAATCAATGTGTGCTTCTTGGAGAGCCCTAAGCTTTTTTCTATAACAGCTGTGATTACTGGAAAATGTATTCACTCAAACTTGAGTCATTCGTGGGATAATGTATACACACTGGGAACACAACATTGAGTGAAATAAATCAGACATGCATGTTTGAATATCACATGGTTTCTCTAATATGAGAAACACAAAATATAAATAAAGACCAAAAGAGAGGATAAATAGTAAGTAGGGAGACAGATCTTCTCACATAGAAAGGAGACAGATGGAAGAGGGAGGGAAGGAGGAGGTGAAGGAAATGAAAAAAATATTAGGATGTGTATACCAACTCCCCACAGTGAATTTAATCATTATGTACCATAAACATATACAAATATAAAATATTAATTAAGATGATGTATCCAGATGGTATTGTTTTGGATGGCATTCGTTTTGGTGAGTCAGTACTAAAGATGGATTTGTGAACGATTTTATCAAAAGGAGAGGATGTGCAGCAAAGGCTGCAATCATGTGGACCAAACAAGGTTGTCAGTGAGGCCTCCTATCTACAACTGCTGCAAACAATTGTCCCTTAGGTCTTGGAGGTTTGGATTAATGCAACCCTGATCCTCCTGATTCTTCTGGGATTCAGAAAGCTGGAAGTTCTCATGCCTGTTTTGGGGATTTATCAGCCTCAAGAAGCCCGATAGATATGTGATGGGGTACCTCTGACCCGCCCATCAGATGAAAAAAGTTTTACAACAATATGCCTTACTTGGGAATGATTATTCTATTAATTTAAATAAGTGTCTTTCCACCAAGGAGAAACAAACAATATGTATGCCATAACCTCAATGTTAGGCTGTCTTCAAATTTTCTGCATCAGATTAATTAGCTGTCCATCCTTAATTTTACACAAAGTCTCAGGACATAAGCAAGATATAGACAAAAATTTTGCCAGAGCAAAGCACACATAGTCTCTAGCCCATTTCTCACCATAGTCGGTCTTCCCAACGCAAATTTCCTGAGCCTCATTTTTACAATTTGCCATTCTATCAGCATTCGGGTCCTCTGAATTCTTAAAACTCCCATAAAGCTAAGTTACAGCATTTTAGGGTTTCTTTCATTAGTACCTCTAAGCTTTTCAAAACTCTTGCTGCCAACCAGTTCCAAAAGCTCTAAATTTCATGGTCAGGTTATCAGTACAATGATATCATCTCTCTGATATGAAATTCTGTCTTAGTTACCTTCTTTATCACTGGGACAAAATACTCCATACCTAAGATTTACAGGAGGACAGTTTATTTTGGCTCATATTTTCATTCTATGGTTAGCCAGCTCCTGAAGCAGAAACAGCACTACAGAGGAACTTGGAAAAGAAAAACTGCTCATATTGTGGTGGCCAAGAAACAGACAGAGAAGGAAGAAGCTAGAAAGGGAGTTACACTCTTCCAGGTCAGGCCTCCAAGTGACTAGCCCTTTTGGATAAGATTTCATTTATAAATATCATATTGAACTATAGCTCTCCCATAGCTCAACCACTTTTCAAAAGTCCTGCCTATTAGAGTATTAGGCCTTTGAAAGACATCTAGTTAGAAACCATAACAAATTATATATTCACACTTTTATATATTTTGCTTTTATCAAATAATATAATATCCTGAAAGTCACTACCACTAAATAATCTTCATAAACCAAATATTAAATGACTAAAAAGTGTTAAGTCATAAATATGAAATTGTATGTTTAATACAATTTCTTATTGATATGTCCTTGGGTTGCTACTAAAAGTGATATTCTATTAAATATTTTAGTACCTAAATCTTTGCAAGACTTCTTGATTATTTCTTTTGAATATTAAAAGAGGAGCAACTGTTAAAGTGCATTTATCCCATACTGAGTAATTATGTCCATGTTTGTGACCCTTAGTGCATATTGCCAAATTGTCCTGAAAAAGGACTTATCCATTTAGAGAAGCTATTTAAAAGAGATTGGCAGAGTGCAACATGAGGGAATGACACTGTCTTTGGAGTGTGTGTCAGAGTCAGGAAGGGAGTAAGTCCTTACAACTGTCCTTCTATCCATTTCTAGCCTTCCATCTCTCCTTGTTTTCTGTGGATTCTGGGAGCAAAGTTCAAGCTTCTTGTAGAAGAAAACAAAGCAAAACATGTAGTTCACTACATTCAGGGCTCACAGTGGTTGGAAGGAACAGAAGGCATGGCCTTGCATGTTTCATATTTCTCATGACCATTAAAATATTTATCAAGTATCTGTACAAGTCAGGACATTAAATGGAGATTTGTCTGAACAAATATGGGAAATATCTTGAGCATACAGCTACGATGCCCCAAGTGTTAGGAGGGTATACACTTTTGATCTCACAGACCTAGTCAAAGTGGAGAGAGGGGAACCTATAAAAAGAATGCTGATAGGAGAGGCAACTGCAAAATGGCACAAATAATAGCTGCTGTTATTCAGGCATGCTGGAATGGGCCATAACCATCCCTTTTAGACTTAAGTAAGTTTATCATTTAAGATTTGATTTTGTTGTATGGAATAGAAAACCCAACTTGATATGGGTTAAATAACATTGGATATATTTCACTCACACATGAAATAAATTTGAGAAAATGATTAAAAGAGTGTCTTACTAAGCAACTTATTTTTGAAGAAGATTGATCTGGGGGTGATAATGGATAGTTCACACAAGAGGGACCTGAGTCCAGGAGACCACTCTCAGAAGCAGCTACTTTGTGAGATATGATTAAAAAGAATGCAATGAAAAGGACAAGATGAATGGGAGAGAGACTGAAGAAAAGTGGTGTCAATCTGGTGTCAAAGTGGGAAAGTAGGCCACAAGCAGAGAGGAGACAAAGATGATATCAAGTTTTGAACACCAGTCCCCTGGTGGAAATGCAATCCATACAGAGCTGTGGAAATGATTTCTATCAGTGACTCCTGAGCTAGGCCTGGCCTTCTGTGAAAGTCATTGCAGGACAATATAGGGAGCCTGTCTGACTTGTTCTGGAATTTGTGTGATTATACTACCCGTGAAATGGTGCCTTGGTTCTCTTGGGAGAGCAGAATTCTCTACCATGATAAGATCAGTAGGATCACGATGACAAAAGTTGGCCAGAAAAATAGTGAAACCTGAAACACATACTAAGCACCTGGTAGTGACACTTAGGACATTATTGTCAGCACATACTGAACACCCAAGATGGAATTGGAATTGTTGAACATCCTTGTCCAAGGTACATACAGTGCATTTGAAAATATGATAATGTTTCATCTATGAAGAAAATAGAAAATATAGAAAATTAAAAAATATAAGGCAAAGGAGTGATTTTACCATGTAGTAAAAAACTCTGATAACATGGTATATAATAGGGTACATAATACTCTATAATATGGTGTATAATATACTTTTTCTGCCAACAGTGTGTTTATACTTTATGCTTAATTGGGGTTTTATAACACTGTGTGATTTTTTCCAAATCTTAAAATGTTATGGAAAAAGTAATGTGAACATCCTTCCAGTTTCAATGTTTTGCTGAAATATTACTTATCAGGTCTATATAACGTGGCATCACAGAGTTATACCATTAAAATATTTAATCTGATCTTGTTTTGCAATTTTCAGTTTTTTTTGTTATTATAAACGATACTAGTTCAGGCAGTTTGTTAGCTAAGCACTCACATATACACACATTTTAAATGATTTTCATATCATAAATTTCCATGAATAAAACTGTCAGATCAAAGGCACATACTCAAAATTTCCCTCCAGGGGCTGGAGATTTAGCTCAGCGGCATAAGCGCCTGCCTTGCAATCAGGCAGTCGTGAGTTCGATCCCCAGTACTGATAAAAAGGAAAAAGACAAAACAAAACAAAACAAAACAAAACAAAAACAAAATTTCCCTCCAACAGTTTTTTAATGTCCCATCAGTATCAGATGGTAGTATCCATTTTTTGCACCCTAATTAATTTTGGATATTTTAATATTAAAACATTTTGTGAATATGAAAGTCAAGAATGATATCTCATTGTTTAATTTTCAAATTTGTATTACTACTAGTATTTTTCACTTTATTATTGGCATTTTGTTTTGTGGTAATGTGATTATTCTTTTACCTGTTCTTTTTTCTTTGAAGGTTATTTTATTATTTTAATTTAATTTTTGTTATAATTGACATAAACTAATTGAAAAAAATGATGAGTTTCTTTATGACATTTTCAAACATACATATAATGTATGTTGACTGCATCCACTGAAGGAGTGTTTCACAGTAATTTAAGAAGTACTTATAAATAAAGTATTTCCTTTTTGCCTGTTGCAAAAGTCTCTCCATTTGCAGTTACCATATGTCTTGCTTCTGGACACACACACACACACACACACACACAGACACACACACACACAGATACACACATGTGCAGACACACACACTTAACACATTTTTCTTTTTATGATTTTAACTTTTCATTTAATGCCTACAATAATGTCAAGTGAGCATTACCTTTTTGTTCTAATAAAATGTTTTGGGGAACTGTACTAAGGAATTTGTCTAAGATAGATTTGGAGAACTCAACTGATGGGATGTGCGAGCAAGGAAGAGGGAGGAGTCAAGTGTGACTGAGTGTTTAGGCAGGGTAGATTGTGGTAAGGGTGGAACCACTGATTAAAAACCAGGAATACAGGAAAAGGAAGAAGTCTGTTAGTGCAGATAATAAGTTTCCTTTTGTCTTTATTGTAAAATGTGCCAGAAAACCTGGTAGAAAGGCCCAACAGGCAATTTGTAATCAGCTTATGGAATATCAGAATTATGTTGAGAAATGCCCAACAGGCAATTTGTAACCAGCTTACAGAATGTAGAAAGAATGTTCAAGTTTTAGTATAGCTACAGAAATCTTCAGCAATTAATATGACACTTTCTTGTCTATGCAAATTTGGGCTGAACCCTTCATTGCACTATTTCATTAAATGTCCCCAAAGAATTTATGAGTAAGGATTATTACTGTCCTCATTTTGCACAGGAAGGGAAAACCCTCCGGAAGTTAAATTATTTAAGTAAGGTCTTACAACTGAAAAGTAGTAGAAACTGAATGTGGAATCAAGTTACATTCACCTTTAGTTTAATTTCCAGTGTTTAATAACTAGTTTAATTTTTTATATTGCCACAAGAGTTAATGAGTGCAAGAATGAAAAGCCAAGATCTCAAGGACAAAAAAATGGCACAATAATGGATGAAAGGGAAAGAAAGTAAGATTCAAGTGAAAGTTTCTGAGAAGGAGGTGACAAGGAAGATAGAAAGCATAAGCATCCTTGTCAGCGTACTAACTGGAGAGGCTGCATTTTGATAATAGGGCTTATATTTAACATACACTTAAATAAATGGGAAATGTCTTTTGACTCTGACCATCAAAAAATCCATTTCATTACTTTACACATAAACATTTTATACACGTTAAACCACACGTGTCTTAGCCCTTTTATGGCCTAAGTACTTACCAGAGATCCCTGGTTTACTATTTCCTTCTCTGGAAGCAACCTTCATATCCCAGGTCAGATTACTGCTACAGATGAAGAGCATGCCATCGTACCTGCGCTGACTTTTTGCTGAAGGGAATGTAGGATAATACCCTTTTGACATTCAGCCACAGCACTTTGTAAACTAGAAGTAGAACTAACACTTTTCCTTTATAATGTCTAATAGTGTAGCAGCCACAAATCTGGAGTAGAAGGCACATTAGAAAAAGTATGCACTCAGCAAGTAGAGATTACAATTCTTACAATGACATTTTGTATCTATGACTTTGAAGAAATTATTGAAATACTTGGAGCATTATTTCCTGAATTCATTATAGAGTAGGGGCACACACTACAAGTTTCAGAATTAAATAAGTTTACCAAGATAAAGAATACTCAATACTAGGAAGCTGAAATGCTAGTACACACAGAATCCTTTTTTGTGTGCTCTATTCAGATGCTTTTGTTTTTCTTTGTTTATTTCATAGCTTGTTTCTACTCATGTTAGGTGGGTTAGGAGGAAAGTGAGTTCTAACTCAGCCACATCTTTCCAATGCAAATCCAGTGAGTACAACATTCTACTTGGCAATAAATGTATTAATAAAAACAGTGTGTGTAGTGTATAATCTGGTTCTCTGGATCTATACTAATGGAGAATATTTAAAACTTATGTGATAATTTTTTTCATAATCAGGTAAATCTTTCTTTTGGAAAACATCAAAATTCTCATACACTAAAGTTACTTATTTTGAGCACTTCCCATACTTAAGTTTCTTGGCTTCTTTCTATACAACCTAAAAGTTGCCGCTCACTTCCTGACAACTTTTATATCCTGAACACTGCTGAACAACACTGGTTGTAACTCCAATTACAAGTTAGCACAAGTTTTGGACAAGCCTAGTGGATGAAAGGGGAATTCTTTGAAGACAACAGAGAAATGAGCCAAGCCTTAACTTGGCAGACCTATTTATTAAAACAGTGATTTAGGAGATTGTATTTTTTTTTTTTTCAAATGCCACTTCAGACATCCATCTCATTCAAGATCTCTAACCTTCTGTTTCAGGAATGAGACTGTTCTTTAGACTCATTGACTTGTCCTTGTTGTTTGGCATAATTATTAATAATGCCCCCTTGTTCTTTCAAGAGGCTTGCTGTGGATGATAAATTCTATGGTCACCTTTTCCCAGGCTTTTTGCAGAATAGATTAAGGCTCATCTCTTTATGCATTCCTTATATCAATCTAAGAAACATTAGTATATCTTTCCTACAATAAAACCGTTGGGATCCTATCTTACAGTCCTTTGAATACTCCATTGATGAAATAACTAGAGATCACATAAGCTAATGAATAACTCCCTGTGGCTTTTCTTAGTGGTGAAAACAAACAAGGCAACTTCAGGGAGCTTGTCTAATTCAGCAGGCCTGTGAAAGAAACATGACAGAGTGTCTTTTCTAGTTTATATTTGCAAAGCAATCTCCAATCACTTCAATTAGTTTTCCACTTCATAAGTACAAGATACATACCCACATTGGACAGTGAGAGACAAGAGACTCAGATATCTGATACCGTGCTTTTTGAGATACCACTCCCAGCTTGGATTCTGAGCACTTTGTGATCTCACACACTTCCTACAAATTTGAGTCATCTGCCTTTCTGCATTTCAGGAGAGGGTATGTGGTGGTTTAGCAGTGTGAGAGTAATGAGATTGTCAGCATTGCCAGAGATGCTCAGAATATGTCCAAGATACAGAATGGCTGCTGGGAAGATGAGCTGCTTTTGGGCCTAGAGACTCGGAGTATCTTTTACAAAGATTTCACTGAGCTGCTTGTCTAGGTAAATCAAAAAGTCACTTTAGTTTACAGCATTTAAAAAAATATATAAACTGTGAGTATTTTCTTCCCACTCTGAACAATTATCATGAGGCTTAAATGAATTCTTCTGGAGAGAAATTACCCATACTTCCTGTCCAGCTAGGGAGCTTAACACCAGAGTTGGTCATCATCCCTGGGCATAATCTCCTGCCCTCTGAGAGGCACTGATGCTGAAGTTTCAGGACTCCTTTCATGGCCCTAGACCTGAATTTTTAATTTTAACTTCATATTTTTTGCTTCAGCAGCTCTCCATTTTCTAACTTTTGTATTCCTGAAAGCCTGGATCATGTGGTATTTGTCCTATATCATAAATCTAAATATCTGATTTTTCCAACATGCTGCTGATCACAAGGGAGACCACAAAATGGTGACAATGACTCAGCCTGCTTCTGGCTCAGGGAAACAGGTTGAGGCCTACCAGGAAGCTGGCTCAGGCACACCACTGAGGGCCAGCCCACACTATGCCTCAAACTTCTTTCTCTCCTTGTTTCTATCACCATCAGCTCCTCACCTAGATCAAACCCTTCCAGCCTTACCAAACTGATGCTTTACATTTGGCAATGATCCTTTTTGTCATAATTCATACATTTTAAGGGCTAAAAATGATTTAACCATCTCTGGTGTCTGTGTACTCCTCCTGTAAAGGTACGGTGTTAGCTTATTCTTTAACAAGTAGAATATCTGTCTCATTTGGTAGATACAATCTGCCTGATGTGTCCCTCTGTGGGTGAAAACTAATAAGACCTACTTATCTAAGCACCTCAGCACCTTATCTAAACACACATAAATGCAATTCTACATACCTTTCCCTAGTGTCTTCTAAGATAAAACTAGAGAAGACAATACCTGTTCATAGATTTAAAACATAGCCCTCATGTCACTCTAAGATGGGCTTGGCATTTTACTACACATATATATCATCTCTAGTCCTTTCACTGACTGTATAATATAGGTATCATTATTCTCATTTTGTGGATGTGAAAATAAAAGTTTTAGTGATTATGTAATGTATCCAGGTCACACATCCAAAGCGTTCTGTGCTTGTGAGGTTGTAGAGGCTGAAGTGTGCAATGTCAAAGGAAAAAAAATTAAAAAAATCATGGCCACGCTCAAACTTCTACTTCCCATTTCACACAGGCTTGAGTTTAAATCTTGGTTCTAACACTTGTTACCTTCATGAGGTTTTGGGAAGGCTGTTCTCAATCTTGGTCTTCTTATTTCTAAAGGGAGCAAAATATTTTACTCCATAAGGCAGCTGAAAAGATGGACGAAACCACGTCCATCAGTGGAGTCCGGCACAGCTTATTTGGGTTTGGAATTTTCATCCTCAGGACTTGCAGGTCCACCTTTTCATTTCCTTTAGGTTGTCACCGAACTGCCTCCTTCTCTGTGAAACTTTCCCTGACCATCTTTCTAAAATGTCAGTCCCATACCAAGTCTTCATATGTCCTTTTATACCTTATCCATATATACGTTTAGGCCAGGAATCTTTGTTTCTGTTATTACTTCCATATTATCCTAAGTACACAGAGTTGTAGATGGTGCACAGTAGGCACCCAAGGTACACTGATTAAATGGATGAATGAAAAAAAAATTCTTTAGCAGCTTCAAGATCAAAGTTTGAGCTTGGTTTTTACCTCAATAGCTATTAGACCTGGGGGACACTACTTGACATGTCTAGTTTCTGGTTTTCTCTGTTGTAAAATGAAACAGTAATAGTATTTATTTTTAAGACTCCTGGATGATTAAATGACATTCATATGAAAACCATGGAAATATATCAAGGACTCCATAAATATTTGTTATTAATCTTACCTATCACTTGTCTTCCAGTGTTGCTCAGAGCTTTTAGGATAAGAGAAGACGCTCAAACTATTGATGCTCTCACCATTTTCAGTCTAGTCCTTTTTCTTTTTAGAGTAGAGGTGAAAACATTCAATGTTCCTATCGAAAAGCAGCTCAGTGACTAAGGCCAGGAGAGCAAACGACTTGCCCATGGTCACTAAACTCTAGCACAGGGTCAGACAGGACCCAGATGTTAGTGTTGTGGCTCCTAACACTGCTTTCCGGGCTGCTTTTCTAAGCTTTCTGTAGTGGGAGGTGGTGTAGGGGCTGGTGCTGTCAGGGTACCTGGGTTCAGGTAGGTGGGTCACTAAATCACCTTCTCCATAATACTTTTGACACTCATTTTTCTCCTATGCAAAACAGTGTAAATAAAATCCATACCTCACAGTTTTGTTGTCAGGATCAAAGCGAGAAAATCTCTGGCAACTGCAGAACGCAATGCAAATAAATGAACTCCAGAGTCCCTTAGTTTTCAGGCTGGAGCAAAACTCCTATCTCCACCCACTTCCAAAACCGCGAAGTAGGCAGGAGGATTAAGCCCGGGGAGGAGTTCCGCCCAAACCCCCGCCCCGCCGCAGAAGCCTCACCCTGGCACCCACACTTGTGCTCCGGGTGTCTGTCCCGCGCCGATCCCACCCAGGCTGCTCTTCCTCGGCCACGCACGGCACGGCGGGCCGGCCGCCAGGATGCAGGCCCCGCACAAGGAGCACCTGTACAAGTTGCTGGTGATCGGCGACCTGGGGGTGGGTAAGACCAGCATCATTAAGCGCTACGTGCACCAGAACTTCTCCTCACACTACCGGGCCACCATAGGCGTGGACTTTGCGCTTAAGGTGCTCCACTGGGACCCGGAGACCGTGGTGCGCCTGCAGCTCTGGGACATCGCAGGTGAGCGCTGCGGGAGGAGGGCGGGGCGGGAGGGGCGGGGCTGCGGGTCCCTGCTGGTTCCAGCCCTGAGCAGATCTACTGGAATCTTCAGGGCTTTTCTCTAGAAGAGCTCTGGTATTTTGGAAACTTGTTTTCAGAGGGGGTGTGGGGCAGAAAGTTTCACTCCAGTGCATTCTCTAGTGCTTTGAAGCTAAGGTTCTAATACTCTCACTTTCCTATGGGATATTTCTGGCCAGAGCAGGCCTCTTTGGGGACTCAGGGAGTGCAACTGGGTTTAGTTCTCTGTCTCATTGGTTTTGTGGACTAGGAGTCTTACTAATGACAGTGCATAGAGTATCACTCATGCTCTTCGTGGCTGAGCCCACAGAGGGGAAAATTCCTAGCCTTGTATAAAGGAAACTGGAATAGTCTCAGGCTAGTTGAAGTTTGTCCATTCTTGCTTTTATCAGTTTGTCCCAAATGTCACCCTCCCTCCCACACTCTTTAGTCAAGGGAGTTTGGGGTTATTTGCTTTCTATACATCAGGGGCAAAATTACCCTCCCCGTCTGTCTCTCTGTTCTCTATCTTTCTATCTCTCTGCTTCTCTGTGGTCTATCAAAAGGAAGTTGTGTTGCATTTTAAAGCAGCCACGGTAAGATCTATGACATTAGCTATAAGGTTCCTTGATTTAACACTGAAACTGTCTTTGAGCAATCTGGAAAATGAGTTTTTTGTTTTCCTTGACACCTTTGAAAATCAGAATTTGACTCTGAAGTTAGTACCTGGAGTTACATATAATCCAAAGTGAGGGTGGAGGGTGTCTTTGCCCCAGTGAGGCTTGGACCTAAAGCTATTTGCAACCTGGGCATGTCCACCCTTTTTCTACAAGTCTTGGTTCTGCTGACTCACTAACCTGCTCAGTGGCTTTGGGCAAGTTCTTTCAGCTAACTCCCATCCCTATTAAGTGGAAAGGGGTTAGACAGTGACGATCCAGAGCCTTCCTGCCTAGCTGTTTTAAAGTCCTCCAAGATTCTCCATGAATCACTTAAAACAGTCCCACTTAATGTCTATTTTATGGTCTGTGGCTCAGGAATCTTTCTTTATTTGTGCTGCACACAAACTAGTCAATTTTCTTCCTCCAGAAAACAGGTTCGATTCATTTGGTGTATTTGCCTGGAAATGTTTTATCATGACTTGAAATGAGAACAAACGTGGAAAATTTTTGAAAGGGCATTGCTGGTGTGGGGATCCTAGACTAATGAGTTGCCAGGTCTTATGATAAAGCTCTTGGAATGTGAACAGATTCATGCTTTTGGAGGCATGGAGAGTTCTTTCAGCATCAGGTTACTGGTGACAGGAATGCGTCATCAACTAGTGGCTGATTGGGCTTTTGACTTTAAATATTCACTATTACTCTTTATAGTACTCAGTTACTACATGTTTTACTGTCTGAGAACTCTTTTAGATACATAAAAGTGTCTAGGAATGGGGTTTAGAAATAGCTTCCTGTTTCAAAAGAGATGTACTTCTGTTTAAAATCTGAGTAACATTGTGCCACAGGGATATTTTGCCTCCATTAGTCTCCATTCCCTTACCTGAATGGTAGAAAAAAAAAGATAATGATTACAAACCCAAATCCTAGAGTTGAGCTCTTGTCTGAATCTTGCTTTATTCCATATGCTTAGAAGTATGTAAGTAAGACTTCAACAAAGTTTTGGAAAATCAATTTTACAGGTACAGTGACGTTCAACCCTGATAGTGGACTCTTTGGACCAGAATTCTAATCCTCAGTTATAACTAATCTTTCTTAGGCAGTCTCAAGCTTACAAGATTGGTGGGACAAGTTGGAGGTGCACAGAAAGCAAAGCTGGTTGGGTGGAAGTGAGGCCTTGTTGGAAGATGATGGTGAGGCATATATGCTTGAGGCTATTTGAGAAACCTGTAGGTTATGAGTGCATTTGAAATGCAGCCACAACTGCCCACTCAGACTGTAGTTAACTAAATATTGCTTCTAGTACTTTCAAGTCACATCCTGTCTTCTTCCTTTGTGCTCAACTTTGGTGTGTTTTCATAAAGTATAGATGATGGAGTTTGGTGTGCCTAGCTCTGGAAGGGCTGGGGTTGTCAATAAGACAGACAGGACTTGCCACGGCCTGATGGAATATCAGACATATTAGCTAAATCTTTGCTCACATAGATTTTTGATAATCGTTTGGCTCAATGCTAAATAGGGTCTTATTTGTCCAGGAAGTCTCTGTGATAAATGTCTTGTAGCCACTTTGGACAGTCTAATCGTGCAAGTCTTTCCAGAAAAAAATATCATTAGGGAGTTGTAAGGCAAGGTGATACATTCCACAAACTCTTTAGGGACTGGCAGTTGCCCTAGATCTTAGGACGCTATAATACAGGAGCAGCTGGGTCAGTTTTGTTGCCAGAAGCTTTTGCGACAGTCAGAAAAATGAAGTAACTTCCCCCAAGGCAACTCAGCTCCTTGTGGAAGAGCTAGATTAGACTCATTCTATGATTTGGAATCAAACCATGGTCTTTGTGCCCATAGACTGCTGAGTGACTGCCACAGAGTTGGCCTATGGGGATAGGACACTGTTTCCCTTATTTAGTTGGTAGGTTATCCTTGCCTTATCCTTGTGATTTCTAACCAATTTTTGGGTATCAGTACCACTCTGTAGAAAATGGAAAGAAATTGTATGAAAAGTTCATTCTTGGTTATGTGAATTTATCAGGGTTTTTTTTTTTTCTTTTTTATGTGGATTAATCAACCAAAAAAAAAAAAAAAAGGAAAGTTCACATATGAGTCTCCAAATGTAGATACTGTAATTGCTCCGTTATCTCCCTCACTGAAAGCTATACAATTTTATCTAAAACTCTTCATATGCTTTGTGACTCAGCTACTGGAATTTGGACACTTCTGGTAACAGCAGTTAACATTTCTAAACATTATATTGTTACACTTGCTCAGGAATATTTTATTTTCTAGTACAGTAGATGGTTATGTGCTAGTGCTAAAATTAAAACATGACTTGAATCCAGATCTCAGGTTCCTAATAGCTTTGCTCTACCTTCCTCAAATTAAAATAGAGTACTTCAGACATATTCTAAATATACTGTAAGTCATACATACTGTAAAAACGTAGCATTTGTCAGTAAACAATCCATGAAGCTTTGGTGGATCTCAGGTGCCTCATTTACAAAATAGCAGTTATTTTATTTTCCTGTGATATCAGGTATTGTAAGATGTTATCTCTTGCAGTCCCTATCAGCTTCGTTATCCTAGTCTCACTTTGCCTGTGGTATAAGTAGTTTATGAAAGGTTATTCCAGCTTCTTTATCTACATGTCTCTCATGAGTTGGCCAAGTTACTTATCCTCTATGCTTTCGTTTCCTGTTTGTAACCTGGGTATCATAACAGAATCTGTGTATCTTAGATTTGTTAAAATAATTAAATGAGTTAGTTCCTATTAAGCTGTACCTGACATATAATAAATGTTGAACAAATGTTTGTCATTACCTTATTTTAATTGTAATAACAAATTACTTTTATATACATTTTCCATCTTGAACTTATCAAGGTCACTAACAATATAGATAGAAAGGATGAAGTTCAATCTGTTTCATATTATAGATGATCAAGAATAAGAGAGGTAACAAATTTGCCTAAGATAAGGGATTGGACAAGCTTGTAGAAAAAGGTCTCAAATGCCACAGAACAAGAACATGTGTTAGAAATGACCCAAGAGTGTTGATCATCAAAAAATCAGAAAGCCCAATGCTATACCTAATAGAGTATAAAGCAAATTATGATTGCAAATATTTTATTAGGTACATTTGCACTATGCAAATTTTTATTGAAAGTCTCTAGCAAATAATGAATGACTCTAATGATAAGATTCTTTTTTTTTCATAAGCCATGTACAAGTGTTTATTTCAGTAAGAGGTCGTAAAATATATTTTTATAATATATGTAAGAAAAACATTTGAATGAAAAAAAGAAACAGGAAGTGACAGAGTTTAGTGTTTTAAATGAAATTTCAATTAACAATTCATAAAAGAAGTTCAAAGTGTACCTACAAGTTGAGACCATGCTTTACAAATGTTCTAGAACGACAAAAGGTATTAGCTGTTTTAAGGTAATACGTGGATTAACCTTTTCAGAATGATTTCAAAACAGGTTGCTAGATACTGTCATACAGACATAAAAAAGACACAAGAACTTTGGTGAGCAAAGTATTATTCTATAGCAGTTTGGTAAAAGTTTACTTCTTTTAATATAAAGGTTCTTTAATTTACATTTGTTCTTGTTACAGGGACAGAAACAATTAAAATGCTAATGTTTGGGGTCTATAAGCTATATGGTAAAAATAATTATTTCGATAAAGCATGAATTCTATGAAAATGTGCACCACACTGCATATGTAACTGAGTAAACGTAAACCATGTGATTAACTCTTCCATACAAAATGTTTAGAGTACATCTATAGTAACTGTCACTACCAGCTTTGTTACAAGAACTCAGAGAAGAACATTATTACTGGGCAAAGTAGCAAGTTGATGGTAGGCCAAACCCAGAGTCAGGGTCCCTAGGCAGCTTCCAGGCTCTTCACACCAGGGGCTGTGACATTCATTTGGGTCACAGTAGGAGGCTATTTTACAGTTTGCAAAGTGCCTTCAAGTTGTGAAACACAACTGGAGGGATCCGACTTTACAATCTCTTTAGTATCTTATTTTTTGAGTAATTCTCCCATGAGTTTTATAAGGTAGGGATTAAGCATTAAGGTAATACATCTAGAAATGCAGAAAAACTAAATTTGGCAACTAGAAAAAAAATATACACGTGTCAAGTCTGGGGCACTCTCTACCTGGCAGTTTCTTGCCTTGTATCTAACCTGGCTAACTATAGATTTTCTGATTTCTGTGTGGAATAGCATGTTATGTGCTTATAGGCATAAGAGTGTGTACTGAAAGCAAAAATGATGAAATTTCAAAGGTGGACAAAGGATATGGGGAAAAACTCAGCACTTCTTGCAGAACAGTTGATAGTATTTATACCTAAGACATGCCTTATCAATTAGGGTTAGTTTTATATTCATGCTACATCCCTCCTCTGAATTTGAGATCAAAAGTAAGAAAGATATCAAAGAATTCTTAGCTAGTCTTATATTTTGTGTGCTCGTACCTAGCTCTGTGATCTTACCAGAATTATTCCCTGGAAGTGGGTTTATACTATATTCAGATGACTCACATTTCATGCTGACAAACTTGAGTTCTCATAAACTTCAGACTCACAATTCCCTCTTCCAGATAGACGTATTCTTTATAGTATCTTTACATAATGATTGCTCAACAAAAGCAATTTGATATTTAGCAGCTACCAGGATTGGTTATAAAGGTATTATGCACCTGACACTTGAGAATAGTTGTCTTAACATAGGGTTATAGCTTTTGCCTTCTCTCTTCTAATTATTCTACTTGTGGAATCTTTCAAAGCTCTTAGAGCCCTCCTTATTTTTTTCAGTCTTTTACTGTGAGATGCATATGGTTAGCGTGAAATTTAAGGGTTTTTATGATGAGATCTCTGTTCCTTCTTCAAGCCTCGTCTTTCACCTATGATCACCAGCTACATCTAATATCTTTGTGTCTCTGTTTACCTATCTTCTTCCTCTTTGTGCTGTACCTCACACAATTACTTCTGGATAGATCCACTTTCCTTTTTTTTCTTAGATAACTACTATGGATCCATCACCGTGCTGTCCGTTGCACTCCTCCAAAATGGCTCTATAAACTCTGTCTGACCAAGGGAGACATCATTCCCTTGCCTCCAACATACTCCATGTACCCCACATTCGAATAATCTAGTAGTACGTTGGAATTTCTTTTTCTTGCAAATTGTAACTGTGGGTTATAACACAGTGCTTGGAACATAATAGATGCTCCATGAATATTTGTTCAAGGAAAAGTTTTTTGCTCAACTATTGCATCAATGCCATAATTTTAAGGCATATCGTTGAAGAGATTCTTTAAAAGGAAACAAATAAACTTATTCACTGTGTTCATGATTGAAAGACTTCATAATTTTATAGACATTGATATATACTTTTTTTTAAAATTGAGAAATAGGTAACCAGTTTTCTTAAGGGACTCCTCTATTATTTTACCGTAAATACTGGAGAATGACCTTAAAAACCATTCTTAAAAGTTTTGCTTCTTTGCTTAACAAAATCTCCATAATTTGGCATGAAATATTATTTGGAGATTAAATGGAAAAATCATATTTTATGAGGATTTTTCAGTTACATGGCATACAGTAGTGACTTTCTAAAAGATAATTTTATAAAGTTAAATCCTTGAGGACTTATCTGAAACAGATTTAAAGAATTAAAAACTTTTTTAACAATAGGTATTGCAGTGCTGTCCTAAGTACCAGTGTAAAAAGATAATTGAGTAGGGGCCCGCTTAGGCCTGTGGGAGTTCAGGCAGTGAAGAAGAGGGGATGGTGGCTTACCACTGTAGACAAATTACCATTCGCTTGGCTGCTCACATTTCTCATATCGTTTCTGCCTACTGTCCATTATAAGCCTTACATTTTAGCCATTCAAACTGCTTTGTATTCTTTGTTCACCCCCATGTTTATTGCCTCTATAGTCTTTCTTCTGGCTCAAGTGCCCTTCTTTTTAGTTCCACTTGTCCAAATCCTTCCCACTTTTAAGATTAACGCCTCAGTGAAAGCTTTCCTAATTTTCCCTAAACTTCTTCCTTCCTCAAGTCTTGTGATTTTTCTTATCTCCTTTGCAACACTTCTCCCATTAAGAGTGTTAGAGTTATTTCATACCTGCCTACGTATCCTTCATGGTTTTCAGCAGACCCTGCTATTTGGTATTTAACTAATGAAGTTACTGTACAATCAGAAAAGACGCAGAGAAAGAGTAAATGCTAAGTTGAAGCACCAAGCAAAGGCAAGCAAGAGGGAGAAAATTTGAGAAGGCTCCATATTTCTAAATGTCTTACCTTTTCCTTTGAATCTCTGATTTTATGGTTTGTGTTATCCTCATAAATTATTAAACTTTTGTTTCTCATCATTTATATTTGGATTTAACTTTTAATTAGGTTTTCAGTCTAGTGTAAAATTGTTCTCCCAGGAAGAATGATAAGGAATTTAGTTTTTTGTGTGTCTCCTCAAGGTAATGCAAAGCCAATGCTATAGACTGGGGGAGTCAAACAAATTCTAATTCAATTATTATGGGGTAAAGCTTAAAACAACCGAGATGTTTAATTGAGCTAAATTTTGTTGGAAGCTCCATTTTCATCTGCAATACAATGTGTTGTTAATGATCAGTATTTATTAAGGGTTGGGCATGGATATATGTTTGTAGGAGGCCGTTTCATTTACTGTTTACAGTGAGTTTATCTGGTGAAATAAGACAACTATGCTGAAATAGGCTATAAAATAGATAAATGACAAACAAACACAGGACTTTTCAGAAGTGGTACAGATTAGGGGTAGTACTGCAATGTGAACTGATATTTATGTAAGCTACAAATCCTATTTTCTACCAGTACATTCTATTTACTAATGCAGCATAAAACAGTGTAATAATTTTCACATCTCAAAAGACTGTTTAAATTTAGAGGATTAGCTACATTCTTTATATATATCATTGCTGAGACCATATGGTTGACTTGGTTTAGTAACAACTATCTGTTACTACTTTGAGGCAGGAAAAAACACAGTGCTTGTGGGACATGATCTTTCACTGAAAAAATAAAACTAAGGACACTCATGATGGTTTTGATACCAGAAAAAATTAAACTTTCTATGGTAGTAGAAGGAACTATGCATGTATTGTGTGATGTGTTTTTATATGTATGTACTTTAAAGACAGCAGAAGTTCTCAAATTTATAGTTCGCGACATATTTAGTGTCAAACAAGTTTTTCATGGTGCTTCTAAACAAAAAAACAACAACAACAAAAAAAAAAAGCCTAATGGTTCTGTTCATTAGTTTGCAGAAGTATTTTGTTCTAACAACTTCCTAACCATGTGAAGTAAATGAAACAGGTAATCTAAAAGAAACATTTTTATTTAATTTTTTTAGTGGCTTCAGGTTAATCCAGGCATATGTGTGCCTTTTGCTATGAAGCAGTATCTCAGACCTCTAAAACAGTATGTACTCTAACACCCTCGTTTCCTATTCATATCGGTTTTCACGTGATTTCTGTTTAATTACACAAACTTTCAGAATTTTATGTTCAGAAGATAAGTTGACACCAAAAAAAAAAAAAAAAAAAGCACTGTTCAAAGTATGAACTGCTGTAAGCCAAAAGTTTCTTAGGTGTTTAATTGCTCTTGAGTATTACTGTGTTTTCTATGAAATGAAAAAAAAAATATCATCTTGCACTCTCTGAGTTTACTGTGGCATCTCAGAGCATGCTGGTGCATGCTTTGAGAATTACAGCTCTAGAAGAATTTGGAAAGTCTTTAAGAATGAAAGTTTTGGAGTTGATGGTTTCTTGTGTAATTTATAAGAGTATCTCTAAAGGTTACTTATAGGCATTGTCTCCAATGTTGACTAAGTTAAAGACAGCTTTTAATTTAACACATTTGAACTTATAATTTAGTGGAAATAGATTGTTTAATTTAAAAATACGAGATGCTGATCCTCCTATCTTGGTTCATGTTGATGTCTCATTGTGACTTAGTTTCATTCTTTCCCTCTGCTCATTACTGGACCTTCAATTGCTTAATGGTCATATTTCTCCATATAGATGGATTATTTCACATAAGCTGTTGGTGCTGAATCTCAGTCTGAAAAGCTCTAACAAAAAAATGTACTGTGCCATTTTATTGGCACTCATTTTCAAATATACATGTACATGTGTGGCCTTAAATTTAAATATAGATTCACAGTTAATGAGACTACTTTTAAATTTTAACAGTAAATCACTATAATCAATTCACCTTAGTTTCTGTATGTGTACTGCTTATAGACACCCAAAAAATCAGTATTAACTTTTTTGCCGTCTTATTCTCTTATGTGCTTAAGCTTACTCCAGTATATCCTATTAACTTTATTTCTGTGTTGAAAAGAGGGAAGATTTGCCCCTGAGATGAAAACCAGCATAAGATAAAATGAGAGCCATTGCTAATGGAGGAGCTAAACAAATTAGAGAAAGAACCTGATGGTTTTGAACTGTAAACAGTTTCAAGGGAAACTTAATGCGGAGGAGTTTGTAGGTACAGAAAATAAGTGAACTGGATCAGAAAGTTTCAGCCCATCTACTCTTATTTCTTGATGAGGTTTTCATTGGAGAATAAGAGTCAGTATTAATTGCTACTTTATTAAGTGAAAAGTACTTTATTAATTGCAAGTGCCATTCTATTATTTAAATCCATCGAGGACATAAACTAAGGGCCAGACTATACAAACAAATGTATGGTAATTGAAAAACTGGTGGAGTCAAGGAATCTACAGGGTAACTGGGACACAGTCTGCAAAGATTTGAAGCTTGTAAAAATTAGTATTAGTCAGGGTTTGATTAAATGGCTAAAACTGTGATAGAATCAGAGGAATGAAGAGATCGGCATGGAGCCAAGTAGTAATACAAAGTCAAAAGAAGGTTGAATTTGGATATAACATTGAAGAATGGATAAAAGTTGGTTAGGTATAGATAAGGAAGATGATAGGTTCCAGTGGGAGAGACATGATGGAGTGAAGGTAGGTCAAAATAAGAAGCAGAATTTAGCAAAACAAGGCATAGTTTACTATCCTTTAACTTGTAGGTCAAAGTGTACAACCTAATCCTATAATAGGACAAAGGTTAGATAAATGAGCTCTTTTATTTGGCCTGGTTAACACTTGTTCATCTTTAAAAAGCCTTTCTGGGCTGACTGCAGTCAGTGGTAGAGTACTTGTCTGGCAAGTATGAGGCACTGAGTTTGATCTCCAGCACCACACACACACACACACACACACACACACACACACAACCTTTCTGAAAAACATGTTTCCAATTCTGTACCACCTGAGTCACTGCTCCAGTTCCCCTAGGACATCAAAACAAAACTTCCCCACATCCCTGATTTTCCCTTACTCATTCCCCAAAACTCCATGTACAGGTAGATGAATAAACTAGACTGATCCAAAGAAAGAAACAAAGGATCCTAGGTAACCCCATAGAAGCTTTACAGTTAGAAAGATGGATCAATAACATGATTTCTTTTAAAATGCAATTATGTCAATTTTATAAATTTCTAAATACTTTGTTAGAACTTTTTATAAAATTGTTATAAATGCATGAAATTAAAGCAGTGTTTTATGCTGTATGGTACTGTGAAAGAAGTGGCATCTCAGCATATTGCTTTTCTTAAAGATTAGAAAATTGAGACTAATGGACTGTAAATTAATTTCTGAACATTATTATCTACTACGTATAATGTGTGTGTATATCTAAAGGCTCTCAATTCTCAAGATATTTCAAAATCTTTGTATTTATGATGCATCTTCCAATTTATAGCTGTAGGGAAATGATTCAAATTGCTTTAAGTCCTATTTGGATCACATAGCTCCATTTTTATTTAGCATTTTTATTAGCATCTCCTGCATTTTTATTCTTTTTTTTTTTAATCGGTACCGGAGATCGAACTCATGGCTGCCTGCTTGCAAGGCAGGTGCTTATGCCGCTGAGCTAAACCCCCAGCTCCTCTTGCATTTTTATTAGCATCTTCTGTGGACAGTAGTGGATATCTAAAGGTATTTATTTAGGAAAGTGACTAACTAGAGGTGAAACAAGGTTAATCTGACAAAGGGATACACAAATTAAGGAAAAAAAAGTTAAATTTTCAGCATTGACTTCTTCCTGAAATTTTAGTCTCCTATATACAACTACCTACTTAACATGTATACTAATGCACATCTCAAACTTAGCATATCTGAATCCTTCCTTCCCTTCCTGCACTGATGCCCCAAACCTAAGGCTCCTGAAGTTGACATTACTACCATGTTGGTACACATCAATATCTCTAGACTGAATTATTGTAATAACTTGCTAACTGTTCTCTCTACCTACCTCAACTCCCTCAAGCCATTCTTGAATTTTGAAGCCACAGTTATCCATTCACTTCTGCCAATTAGTATTTTGATCTGCTCTAACCCTTCTGTACTTATCACTCTCACCTAGAATTAAAGGTCTGAATCTGTCTGGACCTACTGATCTCTTTGCCTTATCTTACCATCTTCTGACTCCACACAGTCCTTTCCACCTAAGAGTCCTTGCAGTTCCCAAATCCTTTCCAGAATCATTGTGCCTTAAGATCTCTTCACTTGCTATTCTTTCTGTTTAAAACTTTCTTTTCCAATATATTTATAGAGCCTATTGCTTTACCTGTTTTGAACTTTGCTAAGATGATACCCTCTTAGTGGTTCTTCACTGTCCAAACTGTTCAGATATGCTCCCACCCCAACATCCTTTTTTTTTCCTTTCCAACTTTTTCTTTGTAACACTTTTCATCATATAAGAGTATTATTTACATTTGTTTTACTTTTGCTTATGTTGTGTCTCTTTACAATAAGTCATAATTATCATGAAGTTCTTAGGATTAAGTTCTTAGAATACTTCTTAGAAAATTATACCCATTCATAAATGAGAATAGATGAGTAATTTCAATGCGAGCAGAAACAAAGTGATGAAAGCAACAAATTGAGCAGACAGTTCTTGGTAAGTATGCAACTATCATCTCAAAGAGGGGTGAGGGCTTGGGGGTTGTTCCTTCAACTCAGTAAGGGATCTTACTGAACTCTTACTATGTACAGAATGCAGTGGTTGTCATGACAGCTACAGAAACTTGGTTATGATGGTGTATCATCCAGTAATTTTGATTTTATTTAAAGAGAGACTAAACAAAACAGAAAACAGGTAGAAATAATACATACTTTCAAAGAAAAAATAAACAATAAGAAATCACTAGTTGATGTTTGCATATTGTCCTCTTACAAATAGTTATTCAGGATACAAAAATGGAACATATAAAGTGGGAATTCATACAGCAAGACTGCAAACAGTTCTGTTCAACTATTCAACAAAAACTTAGTAATATGGTTATCATTCCTATACACTTAAACATACATGCAGTTATCCACATTTTCATTTATGTTGCAATTAAACAAACCCGAACAGGCTAAAATCACTCTGAACAAAGAATAATAGTATTGCTGGGTTTCACATCATGACACTCCAGGATCAGTGTCTCTAGTGTCTCTTTTTCTTCAAAGTATTTGTTCACTTCATCCTGTATCATAAGATCAGGTCTCATAAACTGTTTATAGGTTCTACGTATGCATGAGTCTTAACATGTATTTCTACACATGCCACTTTTCTGTATTAGAGGGAGAAACAAACAAAGCAAGACGTGTTATATTCCTATAAACACATGAAATGAAAAAGACATATAATATCACTGTACAAGGAGTTCTACCATGGTTACTGTGTTGTCTCTTGTTATCTTCAATAGAATTGGCTATATCATCAGACATAGTATAATTGAATTTATCAGTACAAAACAGTATTAATAAAAACCCAACTTTGTAAATAGTGTCAAAAATAGGTAGTAATCAAACCAGAATGGGTATCATAGTGAATCTTGTCATCTGCAGTATAATTGCCTATACTCTTAGACTTGATACTCTCAATCATAACAGTTTTGAATAAAATCTGTCCATACCAAACAGCAATGAAACAAATCAGATTTAACTAAGATGAGTCATGATAAAACAGTATAAGTCATATAGGACTCCAAATTAAGTCAATAGGAAATTAAAGATGATTACTGTGCTGTATCCTGATGTTTTTGGGATAGCTGTCTGTGCCCTCAAATCTAATGCAAGTAGACAAACTGGGACAGAATAAAATCTATCTAAGCAGAGTGATGCGAGTAATATGGGTTTTAATTCTTGATACACTATTAACAATATCTTCTGCCATCATTTTTAAGACTATTTTTCCCCTTTCACTTCCCCAGGGTGCACTGTGCATTTTTGGATCTCATCAACTCCCTCAGTTTTAAATTGGGGGAACAACTTGGTATTTACCTAAGTGGTTCTGAACCTTCTCCCTCCTGGATTTGATCTCTAGTTGTATTCCCTTACCCATTAAAGCCTATCTTTCCAACTTATCCACAAATACTGGTCTAGTTACCCCTATTAATCTCTGGTTCCCTGTCACATAGAGCAGTGTTTTCTCACATTTGATTTTCAGTTCATATACCCTTTTTCACGTTAATTATACTTCCTATAAAGAGCATCTCAGTGGACCCTACCTCCTGATCTACTCTACCTGTGATTCTCTTTTTTTAAAATTAAGTGTATCAAGGCCATTTATATTAGAGATTATAACCAACCTTCTCTACCTCATCTGTTGTGCTCTTTTTCTGCCATTAGTTGTCTGCTTGTCTTCTTCATTCTTGCTTTCTGCTCTATTCATTGAGGCTTCTCTGAGAGTGTTCCTGGGATCCTGGTACTTTTTTCTCTCTCTAGAATGCCCTGCAGTATTCTCTGTAGAGTTGGACTGGTGGTCACAAATTTCCCCCAATCCTCTTTGTCTTGGAAGCATCTTGTTTCTCCATTAATTTCTAGAGACAGTTTTTCAGGGTACATCAATCTGGGCTGGAGCTTATTTTCTTTCAGGGCTTGGAATATTTTGCACGGTCTTGACTTGATAGTATGTGTTGAGAAGTCTGCCGTAATTCTGATTGGCCTTCCTTTATAGGTGATCTGTTTCTTGTCTCTAACAGCTTTTAATATTCTGTTCTTATATTGAATTTCTGGGATCTTCATTATTATATGCCTGGGTGTAGCTCTGTTTTGGTTGTAGGTGGCTGGAGTTCTGTATGCCTCATCCATCTGAATATCATTTACTTTTCCTATGTTTAGGAAGTTTTCCTTAATTATTTCTGTGAATAGCCTTTGTAGTTCCTTAGTTTGTACCCCGGCTTCTGCATTCACATTCTTTATTATCAAGTTATAAATCCTCTTGTCATCTTCTAGCCATTGTATTGTTACTGCTTGTTTCCTTATTATTTTTAAAAAGTTTTTCCTTTCCTAACCCCACATTGCAAACCTGTCTACCAGTTTGGATAATCTACCCTTAGTTTCTTTCAAGTAGCTTTACCAGCTTTCAGTGGAGTTTTTAATTTCCTGGTAATGTCTTTGAATCTGCTTCATGTATTCTATGTTTTCTTTATATTCTTCATCAACGATTCTGTCATTTTTTTTGTGTGTTTCTTTTGTCTTTGTCTTCTTAAGAGGTGCTTACCATTTTTTTTTTATTAATCTATTTATGTCTTGCTTTACTTGGTTAAATATTTCACTTTTGAACTCATCTATGAGGTCCTGAAGATATCTCTTTATGTGCACTGGTGGTGTGTCCAATGTTGCATGTTTGCTGTCCTCAACCTCCTTTGTATTTACTTTTCCTGGATCAGTGTTCTTAGGGTTGGGGCTGAGGACTTTTTCTTGTTGCTTCCTCTTCTCATATTTTTTGTTTCTTCCATACAGGATATAGAGAAGGCCCCAGTCTCTTTCTTTGTTGGCTATGATTCTTCTGAAGCTCTTTAGCTAGGTGATCCTGCCCTCTCCAGTGTGCTATTGTGATGCAAACAGGGTCGGTGAATGCTGGCCACTCCCCTCTAGGTCAGTCAACCTGCTGAGGCCTTCACTGTGTTAGTGTGTGCTCTGCATAAGGAATCAATTTGGGACAATTTATTGGGTCTTAGCCAGGGGCGTGACCCAGGCCACAATCCCACCAATCCTGTCTGGGAAGGGAACAACTGACTGAGGTCTCTGCAGTACCTTGTTTCTGCCAGTCCTGCCTGGTTCCAAAATGTCGACTCCTTTCCTGTGGAAGGGTTTTGTTCCCAGCATGCACCACAGGCCAATGCAGGTCCCTTTCCAGCTCTGCTCTCTGCTGGTCTCACTGATCTCCAACTTCACAGCCCCTGAGGTTCCCATGAGTCAAAACAGTGGGACTCCAGTCAGACCATTGAGGCGAGTTTGGGCATGCCAGCTAGTGCAGTTCTCTGGAGCGCTATTCCCCTTTGCCATCACATCTCCCACTAAGGCTTTCAAGCTTGTCAGCCGCGAGCTTCATTGTGCCTGCACATCTCTGGGTTCCAACAGTGCTTCTGGCTCAGTGGGACCAGCTCTGGGGAGAGCACCGCCAGCTACCGCCTTCTTCTGTTCAAGTTTTTCTTTTTTTAAAATTCTTTCTGTGTGCTTCAGTTCTCACTTTAGCTTCTTCCTGGGTCAAGGGGACCTACATCTTTCCTGCTTTTATTCTCCAGAATGTCATATTCCAGCATCCAGGCTGTTTCTCTCAGAGAGGCTTTTTACTCTGCTACTTAGTCTTCTGCCATCTTCCCAGACTCCCCCAGCCTGCGGTTTTGAAGGGGACAATCATACAAGGTTAATTCCAGGATTTACATGTGGATTACTTGCAAAAAATAGTGGTTGACACATTTCTATTGCTGTTTTGGCAAGGCAAAGTGGTAGAGACAGAAAGAGTTTCAACCACTATCGGTGAGTCAAATATGTTCCCCCAAACTGGAGAAAATGTCACTCATTAGGATGTCAGCCTGACTCTAATTCTAGTACTCTGAATTTTTCCTGATTTTCAAAAACCAAGCACCACTGTAGTATCCATGCAGTATCAGTGTGACAATTGCAACAATTATATTAGTTGATATTTTTCTTCCAGATCACTGTGCAAGATCCATGCTTATTTTTGGTTATATATTGACTTCTTGCTTTTTATGCTGTCATTCTTAGAAATTTAGAAAATATCATTGACGTTAGGTCTTCTGATTGTTTCATGAGCCCCCAAAGCACGTATTATTTGTAGTATAGTACACTAATTACAAAAGAGTATTTGACAATGAACATGAATACAGAAATGTGACATTGTAGTTTGAAACTTGTTGCAACAGATATTTACATAACTATGTTAGAATAACATCAATTTTCTCCCTCACTGGGGGTTTATAGATTATTTACTAGAAGTGAGGATTGAATATAGAGTAAATATGTCAGTAAAACAGTAATTAAAAAATACATGATGATGTGTTTTAGGGAAAGAAGGAACCTTAATTTCAGTTTATTTACATCATAGTGTCTTACGTCTTCCTGTATTCAAAAAGTGAAGAAATAACACTTAAATTTTACAACATCAAACATGACTAACCTGCTTGCCAGGATTTTCAAAATGATGATGGAAACTGAAGCATGAATATAAATTGTACAGATACTCACTGTGTGGGATAAAGAAAACAAAGAGGTCACAAAAAAGAGAGTAAATGATTCCAACTCTCAGGTCAGGGAAGGCTGTGCAAATATGGTAAGATTTCAGGTTACCCTTGAAAGATACATAAAATTTCACTGAACAAAATGAAAGAAGTAAGGATTTGAGAACTGAGATGTAAGTGGCAAGAAAATCTAGAGTAATATAGGAGGTGTCTTAAAAAGAAAGAGTAGTCTAAGGTGACTTGAACATGAAATACCTTAAAGGAAGTGACAAGAGAAGAATTTGAAAAAGTGATTAGAGCCAAAAGATATACAACCTTTTGTGTAGTGTTAATGAAAGTCTCTTTTTCATAGCCTGCATAAGTCATTTGATATCCAAAACAGATGAATATAGCTGTAAGAATTACCTTTAAATGACTTAGAATAGAAATAGAATGTGTTTAAAAATGCAGATTCTTGAGTCCCACAAGAAACCAACATGATAAGAATCTGGGGATAGTACAGGCAGGAATGGGTATTCTATAAATAAACTTCACATGACTTTTTATGGTATCAGATGACAACTGTCTAAAGACCTATATTTATATTCATTTCTGGGAAGAGAGCATTGTGATGAGGGACAATTAGGGAGCTGTCAGAGGTCCAAGTGAGGAGCTGAGCTGGAGTGGTAGAAATGCTGACAGAGAAGAGAAGGCACAGGGCAGAGCTGCTTTTGAAGTGGAGATGTTGGTGGGTTGTTGGAGATCCTTCAGATGAGGGAGTCAGGAGTGAGTTGGAAGATGATGATCTGAAGATAACGTTCTGGGTGTTATCTTTGTTATACTCAAGCTGTATTGCTGGTGATGTTATGATCAGATTGGGGAACATAGGAATAGGAGGTAAAGAAATCAGATTGGGGAGCATAGTAGCAGGAGGTGGAGAGTTTGTACCTTCTGATGCTAACGCGAGTTATCCAGAGCATTAATAAATTTATTTTGGGATATCTAGCCATTTATTTTGGAACATATGTCTAGATTCTTTATTTTACCAGTAAGGAAACTGAGGTTCACAGTGGTGAAGTGATGAATCAGATCACAAAAGTAGTTGATCAGATATCAGAAGGATAGAAAAACCTGCTATGCTTTCTGCCAAGGTTTTATGTCTAACTAGATTTACTACTTGGTTGTGCTTCTTAAGAATATACATAGAGTACTAATTGTGAAGTGAAAATACCATTAAATGCACAATATAGTTGTGCTGGTTCTGTGTATTTTTAGCTGAGTCTGATACAAAATGGACCATTTTAAGGTGTGAGGAAAGAGCAACAGTTTGAGTTAATCTGACGAAAGATAGGAGGGGCCTTAGAGTTCAACCACACCAGGCTCACTTAACACAAGAGAAAATATTTGCTGTTCTGATTTTTGTTCAAGGCTAGTCATGATTAAAATTAAGAATCATGACTTCTGACCCTATAAGTCAGTGAATTTTGCCATGAAGTTGCCCAAATTGTTACTGCACCCATTAACTTTGGTGATTCAATTGATTGCTTCTTCACTTTACACCCCTAAGAGCTACAAGCTGAGTAATAAGTCATATCTACACAGGGAAGGGAAGGGACCTCAGGGAGTAAATTGGATCACTTTCAATGCAGGCATTTGGTATGATGTTTCTTAGTTTAGAAATTCCTCATGGGCTAAAAACTACAAATTTTCAGCACAAAGTATACTCTGGACCTCATTAGCAGTTCAGTATATGTGTGTTGAATGAGCGATCTAATGCCAAAGGTGATTTTTTAAACTACATTCTTTTGTTTTAAAGTAAATTTGCCCAGGGTAATTTTTCAGGTCCTTACTCTGCCCATAAGTAGGTACTCACTAAGGGTCACATGGTTCTTACTCTTTTAATAAGAAACAGCAGAGAGGGCTGTCAGCTGACAAAGGAGGGATAAAACAGTCTGATCTGAATGTGACCCTTTGCTGGAATGCCAAAAATATGAACTTTCCAAGTGGGCTGGCCCAGTGACCTCAATATACAAAGGTCTTTTCTTTCTAGAAATAAGCCATTTTTTCCTTATTTCTGATGTGACATATGTAGGCTCACAAACCCACACACATTTCCCTTTTTGAATCTCTATGAAGATTCAAGACTATCTGTTGCTTTTTGACATAATCAGAAAAATGACCCATTGAAATCAAGTACGCTGGCTTCAAAACACCAATTTGAAGCACCTAACAAAAGTTCTGCAGTAAGGAGATAAAGATATATTTCTTTTAGTTTGTTCTTGACTGAATAAACTCTGAAAACCTCTAGTCAAGCAGATTATTGAAAAACCCATGACTTTGCCATTCATCTGATTAGATCTTTCAGATGTCATAAGACATCTGTTTTAAAAAGCCTTTAGGGCTTTGGAGTTCCGAATGATCACATAGAGTTCCCCTGTCCTGTCTTTCTGAAATGTCATGGCTCATACTGAATGGTATCAAAGGAGATCACTGTTTGCATCAGGAATTTAGAAAAAAGGAAAAAAATTAAAACTTTGGGGAAAAGTGAAAGTTCATCTTTGGGTTGTGTGTCATATGAAGAGTGTTTTACCCCTTTCTTTCATTGACTAGATGGCTGTGGGAAGTTTGAAAAGTGTACAGCCTATGTAAGAAATGATTTTGGATTGTCATGAGCTAGTTCTCTTTGTTGGTAATATCTGCTTGAGCATACAGCTCTATAACTACACTGGAACCTCTGATTTTATCCGCTTAGTGTTTAGGGACCTCTTTACCTCTTCAATACCAATGCTAATGCCATTGTGAACATAATTTACAAAATAGTTTGTAATTTATATTAAGATTCATTGTCATAAATCCTTGGCTCAAAATTTGTATATCCTTAGAGGTATATGTACCTACATTTTGTTAAATAGTATCCAGTTTTAGCATTCTGTTTTTTCTAAGAACAGTAATATGTACCTAACTCTATTGTAGTTTATATAATTTCTTAAGATTGTTAACATGCATGCATTTCTAGATCAGAATTAAAATTTTTGTCTGGCTACACACTTCTGGAATTTTGTTTTTAAAAGAAATATAAACTCTGTCTTCATAACTGCTAGTAGAAGTTGCTTATTGGCAGAGTTAGAAATAATATGATTTTATTGACTGTTTTTGTTTTTTCAGCTGAAATACCTGAAATTTTTTGGCATTAACTCAGGTCTGATTTTTACCATCATATTTTGTGTTATATTTTTAATGTGCTAACTAAGGGAAGGAAAAACTCAAATGTTTACTAGTTCTAAGATAATGTGCCGAATGTTTTATATGTGTTAATTTATTTCTCCACAGAACAGTGCTGTGGTTCTTATTCTTATAGTCATTTTGCAGATGAGGAGCACTTAATTTACAGAGTCTAAGGAATTTGTATTTTAGAAAATTGAATAGCAAACTGATTCTAGCTGATTGCAACTAATTCTAGAATGACTGTCCGTTATTTTTTTAAATAAAAATTTTGCAGTGTCAGAGAGCTTTCCTTATCCAGTACATTGTAGATTGCTAGCTGGTTCACTGTTGTATCCTAAGAATGTAGCCCAGAGGCTGTCATCAGTACTGAACATCTTCAATAAACATCTGTCAAATTGGGTTGAATAGGCTGTTCTGTATATAAATGTAGAGGAAAGATAGTACTAGACTGTGGTTTAGTTGTTGGAAATATTCGATGCTAGTAAATAATAGTAGGCTTTGGAATCAAACTGCTTAGGTTTGAATTCTGATTTAGCAAGCTTGCCATCTGTTAAATATAAGCAAGTTACTTATACTTTGCATTTCAACTTTCTCACTTTATTTATTTATTTATTTATTTATTTATTTTTTGGTCTTTTTCCTTTTTTTACCGGTACCAGGGATCGAACTCACGACTGCCTGCTTCCAAGGCAGGCGCTTATGCCGCTGAGCTAAATCCCCAGCCCCAACTTTCTCACTTTAAAGTAAAAATAATGTCTGGGGGTGTAGCTCATAGATAAAGCACTTGTTAAGCATATTTAAGGCAATAGGGTCAGTTGACTGTACCACAATAAGTAAGTAAACAAATAAATCATTGGTAGTAATTATACCCTCATAATCATTTATCCAAATCATATTTATGATGGTTAGTAAATATATAATGAGTGCTAGTTAGTATTACTACTTTTAATTCAAGTAGGTTTTAGATGCCTTTTAAACATATGAGGTGTGATCAAAACATGTGATAAAAAATGAATATCTAAGTTAAAAATGAAAAAGAATTACAGTAAAAGACAGACTGATATTAATCTCCTTAGAAACACTTTCCCCTTTTACTTCAAACCTACTCATCCCATCATTCTTGCCACTTTCTCAAGGAGTTCTGAAACTCTTCTTTCTTGAGTGTCTTTTTGTGTTTGCTTCAATACCTCAATTTGTTTTAAAACATTTACAGAACTTTATGCCAAATAAGACCATTATGATGTATCTTGACCCAACTTATTCACTGAGTCTACTCACTCGGAGATTTCTGGCTCATCCCAAAAGTCAAAATGATCATGAAAGGTAAATATTATGAAAGAATTAAGAATATCAAGGTAGCTGCTAAAGCACAAGTAAAGACAGTCATGAAAGTGGACTTCCAGAACTGCTGTAGGAGCGATATTTTGAGAATAATTGGTGACAATGTGTCTTACACTGTAATAAAGTTTTATAAATTTGCACATTAACCGTAAGTTTTGATCACACCTCATACACAATCTTCTTACATAGTAATCTACCTTTCCACTAAAATTTAAGCTTCTTGATAGCAGGAATGTTCATGTTTCATTCATTGTGTCTCAAGAGTTTAATGCTGTGTTGCCCTACATAATGTCCTGTACTGGTGAAGATGTTTGTTACTGACATCATTTAATCCAGAAACCACATTTATCTGGAGGACACTTGAAATATAACTGTGACTAAGGAACTAAATTTAAGATTTTATTTAGTTTTGGTTTATTTAAGTATAAATGATGAATGGTAAATAGTACATTAGATATAAATAGTTGATAGTGAGATATTGTATTAGCAGTTCTAGATATGCACATGATATGCAGTGCTTTCTCACTAAGTATTTGTTAAATGAATAAATTTCCTTTTGGTTTCAATTATTAAGAGCAAAGATGTGGGACTGATTATTTAACTCATTCTTTAAAAATTAGCAATAAAGTTCTTTACTGAATGACCTGCTCATACTGAAGTACACATGAACTTGAAATATATGACTCAGTTTCTGACTGTGATAAGTTTTTGAATTCTGTTTCTTTTTGATGACAGGTCAAGAAAGATTTGGAAACATGACAAGGGTCTATTACAGAGAAGCTATGGGTGCATTCATTGTCTTTGATGTCACCAGGCCGGCCACATTTGAAGCAGTAGCAAAGTGGAAAAATGATTTGGACTCAAAGTTAACGCTCCCAAATGGCAAACCAGTTTCAGTGGTTTTATTGGCTAACAAATGTGACCAGGGGAAGGATGTGCTCATAAACAATGGCCTCAAGATGGACCAGTTCTGCAAGGAGCATGGTTTTGTAGGATGGTTTGAAACATCAGCAAAGGTAAAGTGACTCTAAAGGATTAATTTATAGGCAAGATTCACAAAGACAATGGAGTATAATCGTTATCATGATAATGGTATGTGTTTGTCCATGGCTTTACAGTTCCCAAAGTGGTTTAAGCGTTTTTTTCATCTCAAAGTTATGGAGGAATAGGGCAGGAGTTATTATCCACAATTTAAGATGGCTGTGAATAAGGGAGTAAGCCATGGTTATTCTGATAATAGTTGATTATTATGTTTGATATGTTTGAGTGCTTCCTGTGTACCAGGCATGTTTTAAACCCATTTTTGCATTTAGTTCTCACCACACACCTGTTAGGTATCATTTTATAGTAAGTGAAAGAAATGAGCCACACACTTTGTCATTTTCTTTAATACAGTTAACATTATGCAGTTAACATTCAATATGTTCACCTGCATGTCAGCAATTGTACTTTGTTCTAAAAATAAAGTGATCAGTAACAGAGATTTTTAACATTGGAAAACTGGATTGGTGTGGTGGGAGAAAGTAATATGTACAGAATATGGCTGCTGCTGCTCACCCTCCTTGGAGACATAAGTAGCATGAGGTAGGAGAAGATGCAGACCTGGAGGATGCAGGGTCCTGTTGGTATGATGAGTATAATATACTTTTCAGTGTGCCTCTCAGTAATATCTGATTGATTAGGTGCATGGTTGTTGTGCTATTCCCTTTTGATTTTGCATATATTTTTAAAAAATCTCAGTATCAGAGGAAAAAATGTTTCATGGTAAATTTTAATTTTTAATTGATACGTAATACACATGTAGATGAGGCTGTTTATGATGCTTTAATTCATGTGTACATTGGGTAATGACTCAAGGTAATTACCATATCCACCATCTTGCTTCAGTATATTTTCTGATTTTTTTGTATAGTAAATAATGTTTTACATTATTAAGATTATAATCTGCGTAGTATATAATATGATCATTTTATTAATTTGTGCTTTACAGTTATGGGCCTATTTATAGAGCAAATGTTCTGTCCTATTTGTTTGAAATTCAACTATGATAAGATAGATACTATTATCATTACTTATGAAGTTCATACTTATGCCTTATTATAAACAATTGTAAACATCATCAGAAAGTGGTTTGAAAGTATCATTTGTGTGGTGAGCATTCATAATAGGCCGAGGGTGTTCTATTGCACAGAAGTGTGACTATAGATATTGATCATGTACTAGGTATTTCAAAAACAATGGAAAAAATGTTAAATATTTGAGGAAGTACGTACAGTTACCCAGATATTATGTATGTTTCTATGGAAAGATGGTGAGGCCGTGTCCTAGTGTAGCAACTATAATGGTTGAAAATAAAAAATGACTTCAGAACATCATTAACTTTTGAAAACAGCAAGATTACATAATTTTTTAGTTTCCATATTCTTATTTTCTTTCTGAATTTCCAGTTTTCTAGCATGTTTTGCCCCCTTTCCTCTAAATGTTCTGTATTTGCCCTATTTCTCAGAATTCTTCTATCATCTCCTGTTTCTTAGATGTTACTGAGCCTTTTTTAGTTTTTTGAAGGATTATTGCTGTCAAGAGAGACAGGTAGAGCAAAACTCAGATATGATTAAGCTACAGAAATTAAACAAATATGACACTTTTTAATAGTCTACTTTCTTGGACATTAGCTGGGATTTTTTGGGGATTAATTTTGAATCTCAAAAGACAGGTGAATTGCATTTCCTTTTCTCTTAGCCACACCCTCAACTCACAGCTTCTGCATTTTCTTTAAATCCCTTTCTTTTAAAAAGAGCCACTCTCCAGCTCAGAACCCTCCAGGCACACAGCAGTAAGAGATTTGGAGAACTCCTTTTCTCAGTTGATTGCTTTACATTTTAAAGAAAAACTGTACTGAATGATTTTTATGGGAAGGACAGTCTTCCATAGTTCATTCACTTAATAAATATCACTGAATATCTGTTATGTGCCAGCCAAGTATTCTAGGCACTGAAAATACCCAGAACATTGGCACAGCATATAATGACACAAGTGAAATATATAGTGAGTTCAATATTAATTAAGTGATAATAAAAGAAAAGAGAAAGAAAAAAGCCTGTGAATTATGGGAAGAGTTTAAATGGCTTGTGGTGCTGAGAATCTTTTCAACATTTTTTCCACTTTACATTAACAATCTTTGTTCAGTCATACATTGTCAAATTCTGTATGCTTAAGTACATAATGTTCATTAACTTAAGGCCTGTTGACCCTCAAACTTAGGTACTGAATTTCTAATTCTTCAAATCCTCACAAATGTGATTTTTAAGAAGCTTGTATAGCATGGGAGGGGAGCATGGAATTTAATAAACTAACATGACCAAGAGAGCTCAAGAGCTCACTGTTAAAGGTAGAGCCTGTGTCCAACATCTTTTTTTCCCCATCAAAGCAAAGTGCATGTTGAGGTTGTCCTGAATATCTTAATGGAAGTTGCTTCCCATGACCAGATTACTATTGAGTCATCCACTGGAAGCTTGGGAATAACACTGCAGCATTGAGAAAGTAGAATGGTCATCTGTTTAAAGATCTGGAGCAAAGTTTTGCTGACTTTCTTCATACAGCATTATGACATTTATGAAATTGAGGCCTGGATCAAACCATCTGCCTGAGGCTAACATGCCAGATTTTAGGGACAGCTCCAAATTCCTCCTTTGATTACATTTGGGACCAGAGAATAATTCCCACAGAGAACTTTCTTTTAGTGAGTCTGTGAACAATTAGAGTTCTTGAATGACATCATAATCAGGCGGGTGATAGGCATCTGATTTCCTATTTTTTTTTTAACATTTCCAAAACTTGTAAAGAGCCTAAGGCCACAAACTCAAGCTTTGTGCCCCTGGGCAGATCCTGTAGAAATTCTCTGGGTATCATCCAAAGCCGGGCCTTCAGTGAAACTGAAGCTAGAAAGGATTAGAGGAACTCATCATTAAAACCATCTTCCAGTCTGCTTTGAACAATCCAGCTCATAAGCTGCCATCTTCTGGATCTGGAGTAAGTTCCCTTGGGAGTTTTTATCCCTACTCCTCTTGCTGGACTAGTGAATTAACCTCTGGCGGACTAGTGAATTAAGGGGAAAAAATTTTTTTAAGTTTGCTGATTTTTAACTTTATATCATCCAACATTGAAACTAAAAGCTAGGAAAAAAAAGAAAAAAGTCATTCTTAAATCAGGTAATCAGGTTTTCTTTCTTTTTTTTTTTTTTTTTGGTTATCTATTTTTGAATTTTTTTCTGGTTTTCAACTGTGTTTCTTTGTATTCTAGCTTTGGATTCTCTAGGTATCACTGGGGTCATCCTTTGTCCCAATATTTCCCAAAAATTCAGAGTTTTTGCCTATTGTCCTAGCATCATTATTAATAATGTTCTTATTCCTGGTTTGTAGTATACATTTTTTCTTTTGCCTTTTCCCTTTTTATCGGTACCGGGGATCGAACTCAAGACTGCCTGCTTGCAAGGCAGGAGCTTATGCCGCTGAGCTAAATTCCCAGCCCCTGTAGTATACATTTATACAGATGAAAAACTTTATCCATTTTGCTCTCTTTATCAGTTTTACTCTAGTAGTAAATTTTAGTATTCTTGCTCCCAAGTTTAGTCTTCATTGTATACTTTGATGATTTGCCTCATTGGGGCTTGGTCCTCTTGTTAATGCGTCCCCAACGTTTGGGCCTGTGGTCTAGGCCCATGTGACTAACTGATGCTTCTGACTCACTAACCAATTTACTGGTAGGTTCTTGGTATTCACTGACTGCATCTTAAAGATTTTGTGTTTATCCTCAGTTATGCAACTTTTAGAGTAGTAATAACCATTAGGAGAAAATTCAGGTTTCAGATGCAGCATGTCTGATCCCACTACATATACGATATCCACTTTCTGTTTTTACAGCCCATCTGCTGGTCCAGGTTTCACTGTTTGCTCCTGGTTTTAATGTATATGGTAGCTGTATATCAGTGGAACTGTTTGTTTCTGGGTCTTAATCTTTTCCAGTCTATTCCATGCTACTTTGAGAGTACAGTATTTCACAAGTGGCTATGTTCAAAAGTAAGTCACCAGGGAAATAACTCAGTAGCTGGGAAATAATGGAGAAGCTATTTCTATCTAATAGTGGAGACAAGAATCAAATTTACAGAAGGAACCTGTGTTTCTGCCTATTCTTTCTTTCCTCTATTTTATGTCTTGTACCTGATGGATTTCTTTGGCTATTTCTGTCTAAAATATAATGATATTTTAGGTTCACATCTCTCTCAAAAGTTCTAAGAGCATTCGTGCCCTAAGAAGAAGCTTCCTTGCATGAAATTCTGTCTAATTTTGGTCTTTCCTTTGAAGCTAAAGGAAAAATGTTGTGTGTCTTGCTAAGAAAATGAATTCTGTATACCCAATTGTGGTCCCTGAGATGGTATTGGCTTTCTGTGTATGAGTAGGAGCATGAATATTTCATACTGCTCAGTTTTTTGGAACTTTCTAGCAACTGTTAAACACATTTATTATCTTTAGAAAATTTCTAGGTCACTTGCTTAGGAAGAACCCATAAAATTTTCCTCTTTTGCTTCTTTTTGCAGTTAGGGCAGAGTTATATGCCCTAGATTCCAACTTATATGAATTCAGAAGTAAGGAAAGAGATGGAAAAGATAAAATGCAAAATTTATTTTTCTGAGGAGAGGGGTGAGAGAAAGGGCTTCCAGTTTTGTAAGACAGCAAAGTTTACAGCATCTTGTGCTTGATGGAAAAACAGGATCGCTGCTAGACCTTGAAAGAGTTGAGCTCATTTTAAGATCCTTGGAGCTTCAAAAATAATATGACCCAGTACTCAGATAATGACTAGGAACAGTTTCCTTCTGTGGACTATCCTCTGTGGGGTTTGAGAATCGTTTTAGAGGTTTATGCTAAAGGAACTTATCTAGACTTTTGAATATTTATGCTAGCTACTCCGCATTCTTTGAATTAACTTTGTCATATTTAACCAGCTGGTGTCAGCTTCTATACCTTGCAAATTAGAGCCTAGATTACTATACTTGTTCGTGACTGTCACTATGTCCATACCTGGTTTGTAAATTTGAGAAATCAAGTTAAATAATGACTTTTCTTACTTCTTTTTTGAAATTTTTATTAGTGTGTTTTTATAGTGCATAATGATTACAGGCATCCTGGGAAGTTTATATGTACAGAACACATGTTAATTTTTTATTCATTGCCATCCCCTAGGCTTCCTCCCCACTCGCTTCGTCTTTTGGTCTTCCTTGCACTTGCAAAGGATTTATCTCACTGTTTCCTATTATCTGTCTTTTATTTTGCTTTTCATTTGTATGTTTGGGGGGTTCATGTAAGTGAAACCAAATGATATTTACACTTGTATGTCTGATTTATGTCATGTAACATCGTGGTCTCAGTGTGCCTCCATTTTTCTACAAGTGATTCAAGTTAGTCCTACTTTGTGGCAGTAGTATTTTCATTATGTGTAAATGCCATATTATCTTTATCCACTAATCTGATAGACATGTAGGCTGTTTTCAAGATTTAGCTGTTATGAATTGTGCTGTAATAAACACAGGTATACTTGTATAATTGTAATATGATGTTTTTAACTCTTTGGGGAAGAAACCTGTGAGGAGAATAAGCTGGATGGCATGGAATTTCTACTTTTAGTGTTGTGAGGGATCTTTATACTGATTTTCACAGTGGTGTACAAACTGTAAGCCAAGATAAACCTTTTTTTCTTTAAGTTATGGGTGTTGGTAATCTTTTAACAGTGAGTAAGTAACTAAGACATATCTCCATTAAAGAGATTGGAGTATAGTTCTCTTTTGTGGTTGGATCCTTGTCTGGTTTTGGAATCAGTGTAACGGTAGCTTTCAGGAATAATTTTGAATAGACTTCCTTTTTCGATTTCATCGAAGAGTTCCTGGAGTGTTAGTGTCAGATTTTCCCTTGAAGCTTATAGAATGCAGTAGTGAATTCATTCAGACCTGAGCTCCCCTCGGTTGGTAGTTTTTGGTTTGTTTGTTTGATTGTTTTAATTACTGCTTCAGTTTCCTTGCCTGTAAATGGATTATGTAAGTTGCAAATTTTGACTCAGTTTTGATAATTCATATCTATCTAGGAATCTGTTTCTCCATGTTTATTGGAATACAAATTGTCTAAGTATTTGCTAACATTCTTTTGAATTTCAGTGCTGTTTCTTATGTTTTCACCTTTTTCATTATTAATTACGTTGAACTGAATCTTTTTTTTCCTGTTTTTTTTCTTTCATTTTCTTTTGATTTTTTTTTTGGAGGGGGGTTAAGATTGGCTAAGGATTTGCATAATTTGTTTATTCTTTTTAAAGAATCAGCTCTTCAATCGATTCTTTGATTCTTATTTTGACTTCTTAGTGTTAATTTTACTAATTTCTTTGGAGGTATTTACTATTTCCTTTTTTGTACTAGCTTTGCATTTATATTGTTTTGTTTTTCTAAGGACTTGAAATGCATCATTACGTTTTCCATTTGAACTCACTCTGTTTTTGTGTGCTAGACATTCACAGCTATGAATTCCCTTTTTAGGATTGTATTCATTATGGCCCCATAAGTTTTGGTAATATTTACTGCCATTATCATTTGAGTCTAGAAATTGCTAATTTTTTCTTTGATTTCTTCTTTGACCTATTGGTTATTCAAGAATATATTGTTTAATTTTTGTGAGTTTGCATAATTTCTGTCATGTTTTACCATTGGTTTCTGGTCTCATTGCACTGTTAGACACATGGAATAATTCTGATTTTTTTGCACTGATTTAAATATGCTTTCTTGGCTAAAATGTGGTCTGTTTTGGCCATTTTTGTGTATTAGCTTTTTGCAAAAATTTTGTGTGTATGAGCTCATCAGCATAATATTATAGATTAAGCATTATTATTATTCAAAGAAAAAAATAGGTGGCTTCCCTATGGTTACTATCTTATTTCCTTTTGTAGCATACATTTTTATTTTTACATTAATATTTTGAAATCATGGTATGCTCTGTAGTCACTGTGGTGTTTCAAAATAATGGTGTACCTTAAATATAATGTTGTTTATTACCCTTCATTTTTTATTATTTGCACCAAAAGGGGACTGTAACCTGCAGAAGTTCTTAATTTTTCTAGCCATGTTGAACACTTAACAGAATTGTGGAAATGCTGGCCTATAATTCTTTTGCACAGGGAATGGTTTCTGAGATTCATTAAGTTTGGTGAATACTTTTGTTTTTTAATTTCTCTGCATATTGAAATATGCAGTTAAAAATTCCTAGTTTTCTAGAAACCGCTTGAAGGATAATATCACACATCATTTATTTTATAGGCTTCTAGGAAATATACTTAGTTATAAAACATAATGCATTTATACAAACTGAAAATGCATTGATAATTATGCTATGGGTAGATGGTTATTCTAATTCATTTTTTAATGGATTGAGTATAGCAAATTACTTTTTAAATTCTTTATATTTACATTGGGTAGTAGGCCCTTTATGATTTCCATTTCTTTGTGAAAAAAATCATTCACAGTCACTTTTGCATTCATTAATTAACACAATTTGCATCAAGTAACATTTCTGGCTCTGTCCTATGAGTGATGTGAATTAAGCCCATATCATGTTCAAAGAAAGTACTTCTTTTTTTTTTTTTTTTTTGTTTAATCTGTCATTAGGGAAAGTAGACATTTAGGTGTTAGGCATCATCTCCAAAGATTTAGATTGTGTTATTTCGTGTGACATGACTGATTTAATTGACCACATTACATTCAGTTTTGTATTTTTAGATGATCTGGTTACAACGGTAATTTTTAGGGACATAAAGAGGAGAAAGAAATTTGAAGTCGAAAATCAGAACAAAGTTAGGAAACATAGTTTAAAGGAAATTATGCTCTGCTTAATAGTCATAATCTATTCATAGAATGACCACCGGTCTGTAGTACAACTATTTGAACCATTGCTTTTGACCAGTTCTTAATGTCCTACATGAAAAATGGAAATTGTTTCCCAGTGTTTGAGCATAGCTTAAGCACAAAAAACTCAAATTCAGCTGCTTTTCTGCTTAAGGGATAGTATGAATTATGGATAATGTTTTAATTGTAACTAGTTAGTTTCTGAGTGATTCTTTAGGTCTATGTTTGCAGTTTACTATAAACTGAAATCTAACTAGGATGTAAACATAGCTTGGTGTATAAAAGGCCATGTGATATAATTGTCTTTGTGTTCTGCATGTTTCGCTTTTTGACGATGTAGAGCTCAGCTCCTTTCTGTCTCATACTTAGACAATGACAGCGACCCATCTCCAGATTTGGCTTCCAGGAGTCTGTGGTCCTCACTACTAAGAATTCAACCTGACAAGGGTTAATTTTGGCATTTTCACTGCCTTCTTTAATAATCTTCAATAGGCTTTACTTCTGAATAATTAAAATGTAAACAATTTAGGTATCAGAAAACCATGTCCGATAGAACAAATATGGTCTTCTCCCTATACTGTAAAATAAAATTTTATTAGAATACAGGATTAGTTTACATGGCTGCTTTCTATTACAACTACAGAGCTGATTAGTTATGACTGAGGCTTAGTGGCCTTCAAAGCCTGACTTATTTCTCACTTGACCTTTTACTCTTTAAAGTTTGCTACTGATATCTTGGAGTAAGAACACCTTCTCCTTAGGTACTGTGCTAGGGACTTTAAATTTATTTGCTGATTCTTAAGACAAGCTCGTATAGTAGATACTGTTAGGGTTTCTTTGTACCATTGAAAGGATTAAGTTTCAATTAAAAAAGTGTAAGTAGATAGCTTAAGGTCTTGCAATTGGTATGAAGTAGAGTTTAAGTTTCAGGACAGATGTGTCACCTGACCACACACTGTACTACTTTGTAGCTTTTTCCTATTTGCCCTTATATAACAACTATTTATTGAGCAGTGGACACATTGCAAGACTAGGTACTAGAAGAGTCAGATGAATAAAGTGGGGTAAGGGTCTCAAGAAGATTAAAGTGTAACGAGGGAGGTGAAGATGTGCATAGGTCTTCCAGAAAATGCAACAAAATAGAGTAGTTCACTGTAATTTTTGAAGGGCTGAAGGAGAAGGGGACTTTTTTTCATGTATACTTTTCTTCAGTCATTTCAAGATACCAGTCTTGTTCATCTCTGTGCTTATGTTCATGATATGTATGCTGTGTGGAAATCATAAAGCAGTTGACCTTTTTGTTTTTTTGCTGTGGAGGCCATATTGTATTTTGCCTAATGAAGTCCAGTTTTGAGTGTGAGAGAACAGTATAAACCCCTGTAGGAACAGAAGTAAAGAGTATTCAGAAATAAAATGTCAGTGAACTCAAAGATGAGTCACCTCACTTCCCGGATTCTCCTGTCTTTGAAGAGACCTATGAGAATACTTTTTGAAGATTGTTTTGGTATTACTTAAAAATTTTATGATTATTTCCAGTGTTAATTATAGTCTCAGTGGAGGTGAATATTTGGCAATGTCTGGAGATCTGTGTGTTTCTTGTAAGTGATAGGGTTGTGAGGTCTTGGTAACATTAAATTGTCAAGGGCAAGAGCCACACATTTAAATCCTGCTAAACATCCTGCATTGCACAGCATAACTCTCTCCCTTTCCCCTTCTCAATAAAGAGTTATTTGGCCCAAAATGCAATAGCTCTTTGTATGAGAAACCCCAGATACCATGCGTTTTATTAAAATTTTCCAAACTCTAAAGAAAAGTTATTTAAGACTTGTTTTTATTTAGTTACCTTTTTTGTGCCGGGGATTGGACTCACAACCTAGCACTTGCCAGGCAGGCGCTTATGCCACTGAGCTAAATCCTTGGCTTTAATTAACATTTTTAAGAAAAATCAAGCAGTATTGTCTTTTGATTTTTGTATGATTTTGAGTGTTTGACTCAGGCTGTTATAGTCTATGAAGGATTCTTAGTCTGAAGATTTTTTGCTGAGGAACCTGATTTGACACACAGAGCAACTTTCTTTATTTCCCACCCACCTTACACATTAATCTCATTGAACTTTAGCATTTTCGGTACTCTTTGTATTTCTTACTTCCATGCCTTTTTCCAGTGCTGTTCTTTCTGCTCGTAATGCTCTTCTCTTTCACCCTTGACTTAAAAGATTCTATAGACTATACCAGAGGCTGTTCTCTTCCAATCCACATCATATGCCTCTAAGGTTTCCTTAAAGGGCTTCATCACTCTCACCCACTTGCTTGACCACAAAAGAAGATGTAGCTATCAGGCACACCCATGTGGTCTGCCTCAGCCTTCTCTTCTGATAGATGATCATTGCCTAGAGATGAAGCCAGTATGTGCATATGCCTGAATGATTGCATGCATTTTATCTAAAACAATAATAACAATAAGAAACAAGATGACAACAACAACAACAACAACAATAAGATTTTCGTCAGGTAGATGCAGGATCATGATGAACCCAAAACCCGAGATGGAACACAGAGAAGTGTGGAGCAGGGCAGCTTTGGCAGAGGTAGAAAGTGTCAGCTTTGCCCAGACAGATGTGTGTCAGAAGTTTACCACTAACCTAAGGCTGTGTAGCTTCAAGCCTGTCTCTTAAATCATTCTGAGTCTCTTTATCTCCATTAAAATAAGGATAGTGCTTCATAGTGTTGTACAAATCAGCACTTGTAAACTTGAAACACTTAAAAGATGGTATGCAATAAAGGACAGATCTTTTTAGAAATTATATGCACACAAAATTTGGAGAATTCGTACGCAAGCTTGTCCACTGAAGAATGGGCTCTGTTCTATCTCCAGCCCTTGTTACACTGAGTTGTTTAAGTCAGTGATGAAAAGGATTCTTCAGAAAACTATATGAGAGCTGAAGATTTGTGAAGAAAAAAATTACTTAGCCAGTGTAGAATATTTTGTTGGAGTAAAATAACAGAATTTATGAAGATGAAATAGAGATCTTCTTTACAAATTATCTCCTCATATTATTCTGTAAAATGTCTTAGTGGATGGTCCCTCTACTCTTCACCCTTCCCCTGTGAGAATCATTGTGTTTTGGGAGATTGGATTTGTTGAGCTCTATATAGTTTGGGAAATGAAAAAAAAATTAAAAAGCTCATTTAAAGGAAGGTTAGAGATTGAAGGGAGGAATATATAAGATCTATCCTAAAAAAATGAATTTCTCAGAAGGATATGCTGAACTTTATAGTGCTAAGAATGGCAAATAGGAATTATAGGTCACAGGCAATATATAGTCTGTAAAATTTCCATCTTTGCACTTTTGTTAATTATTTCTTTCCTTCCCATAATGACAAATTCCATGAAAAAATTTTAACAACATATGTACTGTCTTTTGGAATTTGAAGAATGGAAGACTCTCCTGAGACTCTGTCTTACCTCATACTTCATTTGAAACACGAAAGAGCCTAACACAAAATTGTAGGTGACAAAAGATGAGAAGAGGAGGTAGAATTCTGGGGCCTTTGAGAACAAAACATTTCTTAGGCACAATTTAGTATATACTATGACTGAATTTTGATCCTTAGATTTTGTTAGTGGGCCACATCTCTCATTCTAGATACACGGAATGGTGAAATAGAAGCAGATTCTGCTTCTCTATTGTGTTTTCTTTCTGGATCTCTTCTTTCATCTATAGCTTCTTTCCCCGAATTCAGATTTCTATGTTCTTCTGGATCACTGTCTTGGTATCACCCAAAGAACTCCTCAAGCAAAACATGTCTGAAACTCAGCTCTGCAAGTATTCTACAAACCTACTCATCTGATTGAAGACTTCACACATGTAGACACCTCAGACAGACATCATATAAGACATCATATAAGACAGACATCATATAACACATAGTGAGGCTCATCTCTAGCTCTCCAGGCCTATTTCTACTTCATCTCTGTATTCATTCCTTGGTTATGCTAAGCTGCATGAATTCCACTGCTCACCTTATTATATACCTGTCTAAAACAGTGTTCCTACGTTTATGAACCTGCCTCTTACTTGCAATTGATAATATTGTCTGTTGAGTCACAGTTCAGCTTTCATATGGTCTATTACTGGTGCTTTTGTGGTCACTCTTCTCTCTTGGCATATTACGCTGAAATTTCTTCTCTGTGGGTCTACCCCTGCCCTGCCCTGCGAGTGCTCTTGGTCATTACCCAGCACAGCAATCCCTTGGTTGGTGTTTATTGGGTGGAACAAGATTTCTTGCAACACTGCGTTTTCAGGACATCTTCAGATGATTCTTTGAGTGTACTATTTTTCTTGAACTTTGTAGGGTACTTCTGTCCTTAGAGAAACTTACAGAAGCAGAAAAATTAAATTCCTGTTTTATTTCCCAGAAGGATTCCACATAATGTAATTCCTTTCATCCAAAAAGTTCTCTAGACACTGCACAGCAAGGAGATTGTAATGCCCTGCTGTGTGGATAGGGAACTAGAGAAGAAAAATGGAGGTGAAGCAAGTAGCCTTACCCTTAATGACTTTATTCCTACAGTAAGAACTGAAAATTCTTTGCTTGATAATATCAGATAGCATCCCATAAGGATTTAACATAGCCTGTGGATCTGATGATCCAACTCAGGATATAACATATATCTCCTTATTGAAATTCTCATAATGTTTTACATATATTTTCCATTTCTTTCAGCTCATGTCACTTGGGCCATGCACAATGGCTATTGTAGTTATCTTCTTTACTGATAATGTTCCAGGAAAGCTTTTGTTGATTTACTTTGAAGGTGCCCACCATAAATGTCAGATCTATTCCAATGCTCTCACCAATGACTGTAGCTCTTGAATAGGTTTGTACATCAGAGTCACCTGAGGGATTTGATAAAATTTCAGATATCTTGATTCAACTCTAGGAGATGTTAAAAGGAGATTAAAATATATATTTTTTAAAATACTATGATTTAAATTTGCACACTAGTTAAGGTGCATTGTATTGCATTTCATTCATTCTACTCCGTCATTCGTTCCAAAAGCACTCCTTGGATACCTAGTGTGTAATCATACAGTTACCAATCAGCAGAATTGGAATTAGAACCTAGTTTTCTCTACTTAGATCCTTTATTCTCTATCTTTTCTTATTTACATGCATCTGAATAGCAGGGTTTTTTTAATTACTTTTGCTTGCTTTTGCATAACCCATCTGTTATGGTAGAAGATAATTTATATTTCCTACATGATCATTCTCCACTTACCCCAAGTTTTGCCAGTAGAAATCTGTTTCTACTTGAACCATGACAAAAATATGATTTAGATTATTTGACATGAAAATATTACTCACTTACATAATCTGTCATTTGTTTTTATCTTGAGTGAAACTTTGTTTTCTCAAGCAATGTTCCCCCAAATTTTTATTCACAATATTCATCCTGTGGAGAATAATCATGACTTAGTGACCTCCATCTTATTGTCCTGTATTTTCCACTTTCAAAACAAAAGCCTTATACACCCAGAACACAGGTGTCACCCTGGAACTTCCATTTGCCGATCTTCTGTGTATATTGCCTTCTCCCTGGATTCCAGTCCTGTGTCCTTATTTTGCTTCAATTGATCAAGGTCAACTATATGCAAATGAGGGTGAACCTTTTAGAGACTGACCAACTTGCACTTTATTATTGCAAAATGCCCACACTGAAATTAAATTCAAATACAGAAGTTTCAGTTTAGAAAAAACAACTCCTATTCTTGGCTCACGTGCTGACAGAAAGGACTATGTGTTCGCAGAAATGTCATAGGTTCACTGTATGAGAATTTCAGTTATCTTCAAGTGCATTTGCTAAGCCTCACACAATTTCAGTTTTCTGAATGAGTAAAAATGTCTAGTTTTAGAATGATTTTATAGCTCAAAGGCATTACTCTATGGTTATGATGTAGATCTAAATTGCCCTGTTTCATTTTATATGGGAAGTCTTTAACTTTCTAATCTACTAATGAGTTCATAGCTGAATATTTTGTTGGGAAATAGAGCCTGATTATGAAAGGCAGGTTACTAGGGCATGTGTTGAGAGGCTGTATCCCTCCTTTTCTCTTTGGCTTACTAGGATATAAGCAAGCTTTCCTCCACTGTGCCCTTTCACCATACCATTTCTGCCTTGTAACCTGCTGTTCATGGACTGAACCCACTGAAAATGTGAGTCAAAATAATTTCTTTAACTTGCAGATGTTGAGCATTATGTCTCAGCAATGTTTAAGTAACTGATATATCTACTACAGCATAACAGTGTTATTTAGAGCCCTGATACTGATTCTTAAAATTGTTTGTGAAGCTGTTTTCTGTTATCTGTCAGGGATAAAGATCATCTCTTTACCTCAGGTAATCTGTAATTCCACATCTTGATCTATGAACCATTGTCTATCCATTATTCTGAACTTTGTCAGTCTTTCAATATAAAAACTTACATTCTGAAAAATGTTATTTCTTTGGTAGTTTTCTACCCTTCATTTTCTTTATTATTTTTTGGAGATACCTTGATTTGGTATAAATATCTGAACTCAGTTTGCAAACCTAATTTTTCACATATAATCAGCATTTTGTAAATTTCATTTTATTCTGCACATTTTCTTGACTTAATTTACCATCCTTTTATTTTAATTTTAGATTTCAGCAGTTGTTTTAATTTCAGAGAGCTTTTTTGTATAATCGTTTTTCAGAGTATCCTGTTCTTAGTTAAGAATGTAATAGCATTTTGGAATATATTAATTCATTTTTCAAAAATTTATTTTTTGTTTCTCGTAACATTTTTCACTTGAGTTACTTTTTAGTACATTTTTGTCTTATTTTGAAATCTCTTTTAAACATCTGATTATCCTTTGCAGACTACTTATGTGCAGGAGCAAGAACTTCAAAAACAGATGCTAAAATCTGTATACAGATAGGGTTGCTGAAGCATTACACTGATTTTGTCATAAAGGAGCGGAAGTGAGGGTCTGTTGGGCCCACATTTCTTTTTTAGAATATTTTATTGATGCATTATTAATTTTAATTTTATGAGCCTTACTATATTAAACATTGAGTACTTAATTTTAGTATATGTGCTGCTGAAGTGAGCATAACAATTAGTGCTTAGCAGGAAAGAATTACAAAAATTAAATATTAGATTTTTAATATTTATTGTTTATAAGAAAACCATCAAAATTTTCAATATTCATTCTTTTTTGGTATACAAAGTCTAAAAAAGAACAATACAAATAAATTCTTATAAAAACTGCAATCACAATACCAATGGCACTTTACAAAAGAATAATATGTTGTAAAGTTATCATATTCAGGGAAGTCTGCACACATGACAACAACATGTTCCATATACATGTTTTGCTTATACTGATGCTACATGTGTTTTGCTTTCCTGGCTTTTTTTGTAGGATATGCTTAGCATCTCAATGGTCTTGCTGTTTTGTCAGGAGATTCTTTTTATATTATACTGTGTATAGTTAACAGGAACATAATATATTGATAAAATAATGTATAAATTCATATGTATTGTGTGTTTAGAATAGACGTTAGTATTTTCACATCAGCTGTCTACTTGCTTACAAAACCTAAAAGATAACGAGAAATAAGTTCCAATATGACCTACAATGAAAATACTAATAGAATTGTACATGAAAATAAAATTTACTTAAATTGTCACACCCAAGGCAATCTTCACACATGAAAACTGCATGTTCCATGCACAAGTATCCCTTACACTGATACCTGCTATCAGTGTAAAGGATACTTGTGCATGGAACATGCAGTTTTTATTTTCTGTCCTTTCTTGTTGGGGACAGTTGACATTTCTTTGTGCTATTGTAGATGTAGTAGGTCTCTGGGATGCTGTACTATGTGTCCACCTGTTACTTCACAAATGTGCTCCTCAATTTTTTTGCATGGTTCTTTGGACAGAAACATTTTGTTTTTCCTCTGCTGTAAAAGATCTCTTATGAGTTCCAGTCCAAATCCTCTAAGAAAATTTCTCCATGATATTTTGTACTCATTAGTTTCTTTGTAAACTATCAAACTATTTATGCCATGCATGTTTATGATCCAATAAAACACAACCATTAATCATTGTTTCATGTTTCAAGTGACACCATAGTTGCTGCATGACTCATTAATAGCCTACCCTACCTTTGGTTTTGTTTTAGAAAGTTTCCATCTCAGGCTTCTGTATTGTTGAGATTTCACTGTCAATATTTCTTCATGGTGCAGTGTTGATGGCAGTACCAGTTTGTTTTCTTTGCCATATACGAGGCCAATGTAAATCTTTGTGAAATCGAAAGAGTGTACTGTACACTTCTCTGTTTTGAAATTGCAGCATTTCATTTTCAGTTGCTTTGTTTCTGTGTGAAATTCCTGTGCTGGTCAACTTGTACACTGTTGGCAGACATAACACCAGTTTGAAATCGGTGAATCAATTATTGAATGCCACGTTCTGATTAGTTTGGGAAATGGGAGCAACAAAACTGTTCACAACATCATTTGGTTTATTACTATATGAACAAGAACCTGATGGCTGAGTTCCAGGATAAATGTTTACACTGAAAGCATAATAAGCCTTTGCATCTACAAAGGCATACATTTTTATGACATATTTTGATTCATTGCTGTTTCATAAGTCTTTTACAATCCTATGATTACCATGAGAAATCCTTGCGATGTACAGCAGGCCTATAAATGTTTTCCATTCAGTTCATGAGATGTCATGATAAATACATTTTTGAATATGGATATTGGTATATACAGACATTTTACTTGCATTTAGCCTTTGTGTATTTCACAACATCTTCTAGTATTCCATCTGTTACAATTTTCAATATTGAATGGCAATGCTGGCATTCTGTTCAATACATTTCACCCCTGCCAAGACCCTCACTATATTTTTGGATCTAATTCTAATGTTGAATTGTTTGTTTTGATTGCATGATCATTTTGCAACACTTTAGTCGAATATGTAGTCATATTTCTATTTTCCTCATCATCTAGATCAAAGAGGTCTGCATTCCCTGTGTCTGTATCAGTTGATTCTTGTTCCATGTCACAAGAACTTTGGCTCACATGCGAACATCAAAGTCATCATCATCATCGTATATGCACACCACCTTTCTGTTATGAAAGCATGCACTTTACCATAATGAGTCATCTTTATCATCCATGCATGAGTAATCTGATGATTCACTTCTGGCCTGCTCCAGAACTTGCAAATTTAGTTTATCATTTGCTGTTGTACTGTATTGGGCTACCTCTACCGGAAAAATCAAAGAAAAAAACAAATCAAAGAAAAATCAAAGAATAAATGTTAAAAGCATTTAACAAATCCTGCAGGAATGTTGATCTATTGAACCCACTAGAATGTTTGGGTAAACATATGCCAAATGAGTTAGATGGAGCATAATGTGGGCAGAAATCTCATTTTACCATTTTTACGCACGTGCATGCCCCTTACCATTCATCATGCCTTGTGGATAATCCCATAGGCTGCTTTCTCTACTCCCTCAGGGGAAGGTACTGAGAGAAGCAGCAAGATACTATTATGCTGAAGTACAAATTTATGGTAGAAAAGTAAGAGCTGGGTCCACAGGACCCAGTGTTTTATGGCTTAGTGGGCTTAGTTTTGATTGTTGATAATTAGGTTTCACATTAGGTTGGCAGACATTATTGGCAACTTACAAATGTCAGTTGTTGGGTCTTCTTTCTTAAAAGGAAAAAAAAATTCTCTCCTGTTTAAGGCTGGATATGCCAGAGTTCTGGGGAGAGAAGGTGTGCATAGCCATAATGGAAAACTTCAGTTGACTTTTCTTGGCCCCGCATCACCTTGACAGGTGCTTTATTTAGTGTCTCTTGGAGTCTCAAGTCACTTTTCTTCAGTTTATTCTGAGGAAAAACAATTATCTGACTCAGCATATAGACATTTAATGGTAGTATTTGTGGAAATGGAGTAAGAATGGAGTTGATATCCCTATTATCATTTCCATCTATTATTCTGCTTTTAGCTACCTTTTATATATTAGTCTCATGGCTGTTGGGTCTGGTGGAATGAATTAAATTTTTTATTGCCCATATCAATCTCTTAGACAACCTGGCTATCTACACAGTAGTAAATCATTACTTGTTCATTACTTTCAAATTTCTAAACATGTGGTGAAATCTTGATAGCTGACACACATTTTCTCATTCTTTCAATTCTTGAAATTATATTTGAAACATTTCATTTTTTAAAAATCATGTTTGCAGAGTTTTGGTAGGGAAAGCAAATGCACACATTTCTTTGTATTGCCTTTACTAAGTGGAAGGTATCCATGCTCTTCTACTTTGTTAATTGACCCAATTGCTTGCTTTAACCCAATCCTAATTAATATATAAATTAATCATTCTTATATTTGACTTTAGTATTAGTATTTTTTCCTTAATTTATAACATGCAAACTAATGTATAGCAAGCTTTAAGTATCTTCCCCACAGTAATTTGGTGTGTCCCACATGTAGGATTTAAACTCACGTCCAACTGATTCTATCCTGACTTCTACTTAGAAAAGAAAAGGAAAGAAAAGAAAAAAAAAAAGAGAGAAAAGAAAGGAGAAAAGACTGTATGTCCTCTGCCAAAGCCAGTCAGCTCACCTTTTTTTCATCCTTGGGAAAGGTTGCTTCCTAGTTTCAGGAGGAATTTCCTTAGTAAGACTGTTTACCCTTCTTTCTCCTTCCGTTACTCTATTATTTTCTGTATTGATTTTGTTTGTCCTTGTTTTGTGGTGCTTTGCCTTCTTCAATATGTCTTGTTTGCCATCTTTGAGGTATTCTTAGATTTGTGGGTGATAGTCCTACCCTCCAAAGGCTTTCCGTTTCATCTCAGTCTATTTTGCTGCTAGTGAGGTATTGATTTCTTGGAGAACTCTGCCAGGATTGGGGGGAAATCAATACCGCATTAGACATAAGTGAAGAGAAGCAGCCACTCCTCAGCTCCCGGTCCACTGACCTAACATGCTGAGGCAGTGCTCAAAGGTTGGGCTCGCTTGCTGAGTCCAGAGATATGTGAAATGACTATTTCTCCTTAGAGAAATATAAAGGAGACAATGACAGAACAATCAAGAATCATAAATCTACTTTCTTGAACACAATGAAGTGGAGTGATTTTATGAGAATAATTGTGCATTTAAAAATTGCTCCCGATGAAGGCAGTTGTGAAACCTTTATAATTCTCATAATTTTGAATTTTCTAGTATAGGTAACATCATTAATGGCAAGTTCAGGCTGAAAATATCTGTTTAGGTATTAACAGATGGAATTAAATCTCTTGTTGAACTTACCTATAGAAAAGGCCCAAAGACTAATCTTTTCGTACTCTTGTATTTAAAAGGGAAATGAGGCCACACAGAAGGAAAATAGTGGACATGGCATTGATTTGCAAAAGAACCAAAGTGGAATTCATTAGATTCCTAATTCATAAACTTAAAGAGATTATTTGTGAATAGCCTGAGGTTTTACCTGCTTTAGCAGTAACAATATTTTGAGTTATAAAATGGGCAGTTCTTGGACCCATTTATACAAAATTTATGCTTACTGTAACTTAACAAAAGTTGGATTTATTTACTATAATTAGTGATTTTACAAACCTAAATAAGAGGTTTAAATGATTGTCTTTCTCCATTCTATCAACAATGTATTTTGTTTTAAATTGTTAGGATTCTAACATAAATGAGGAGTATCTTGTTTGGAGCAAACTTTTGACCAGATTTTAAGTTAGTTAGAGATATTGAAGTACACTATAAGGAATTTAAAATGCAAATGTGAGTTTCAAATCCACAAAAGGGTCAAAATGTTCTGTAAAGGAGTATTTTCCTGTTAGGCTTTTTGTTTTGTTTTTGTTTTGGTACGGGCGATCAAACTGATGACCTCACACATGCCTGGCTGGCATTTTTGCCACTGAGCTAAATCCCCAGTCCTGTAAATGAATTCTTAATCTAGACTGAAAAGTCAGCTTTTGCTATTTGTCAAATACTGTTCAAAATGAGAATAATATGTGACACTTATTTAGAACTTTTAAGTTTTGAAAAATTTCCATCATCCATTTTCTTATGTAGTTTTTATGAATCTCCAACAGAGAACTGTTTTCACTGTTTTATAAGACTTCTCTTTGTTGAGAATGTTTACTATGTTTCACATGAAATGGAATTAAGAACCCTTTCCTTTCTCTTGCTTTACCTGGGTGCCTCTTCATTCCATTAGCTCTTTTTTTCTGGAGTGACCAGACCTCCTGATTGGTTATAGGTCTAATACAGTATGCTACAATGATGCTCCAACCTACTTTGCCTGGATAACAATATATCTACTCTGTATAGTATTATTCATATTGATTTCTTTGGTATAGGTTTGTCAAACTATGGACATGCTGCACCATGGTCAACTAAAAATATCCTTACTTTTACAAATAATATGCTTTCAAATGAGGCCTTCTGCCTTGAAGACAGTGATAATTTGAACTCAAGTATAGAGTTTTCTATAAGTATTCATTTTTTTCTATACATTTAATCTACTATCCTAGTATTATTATTTTTAAGTCTTTTTCTTTTTTATCAGTACCAGGGATTGAACTCAGGACCACACACTTCAAAGGCAGGCGTTTATGCCGCTGAGCTAAATCCCCAGCCCCAATCCTAGTATTATTTTTTAATCTGTGTTTTTTGCTTATAAAATAAAATAAAATATTCATTTTAATTAGGGTTATACTCATTTTTACTTGAAAGAGATCCTAATCAAATAATTTATTTTTAATACATAACAAGTTCAAAGGCTTGTTTCCAGAACCAGAAAAGCAGACTCAGGACACCACAAAGGGTTCAATTTCCTACATCACCAACCTTAGCACATGGATTTCTTCGTCATGATTGTAAGATGGCATCTTGTATTCATTTTCTACTGCTGTGTAACAAATCACCGTAAGCTTGGCAGCCAGAAACACCTTTATTATTTCACCTTCCGTGGGTTAGTCATTCTGGCATAGACTGAATCTGGTACTCAAGGATTCATCATGCTCAAATCAAAATACTGACCATGGCTGTGTTCTCTTCTGAAGCTTGAGGTACTTCTTCCGTGCTCATTAAGTTATTTGCAGAACTAAGATCCCTGTGGTATAGGACTGAGGTTCCTGATTTCTTGCTGTCTATTGCCTGGGTGTTCTTATCAGTTCTAGTGGCTGATCTAGGAGCATTTGGCCTTTCCACAATGGTAACTCACTGTTCAAGGTCAGAAGGAGATTCTCTCCAGCCTGCTGCAATCTAGTCATGTGTAAGCAGCCTAATCAAGGGGGTGACTGTCCCATCATACCAATAGGTACTATCTGCACTCAGTTTTGTACTCCAGAGTTATTGATAAGATCAAGTATTTTGAAACAATTAAAGGTTAAAGGAATAGAACAACTCTGCATAGCCTTTTTTTTAATATTCAGAAAACAAGTACTAATTTTACCTGCCAACAGTGAAGAGAAGTGTCTGTCTCTCTGTGAAAATACTCTAAATTCCTGATTTCATCATGTTTGATTCTTGCCTTCATAGCTAACAAATATTTGATAAGTATGCCTTTCAAGACAGTCTTCTGATAAAAATGAAGTCAGTTTTGGACTTTTAAAGTATAATTAAATATTGAGTCCTCAGTTTGAGTCAATACAAATCTACTCAGTTCTCTTTGTGTTCAACTCATAGTCACTTGTCTAGAGAAACGTGATGAGAAGAATTATTCTTAAAAATGCACAAAGCAGTCTCTTGATTCGTCAATCTAAAATCTTTAGCAGGGAAGTAAATGGAGTTCTTGTGTGTAGGTCTGTATTCTCTGAGTGTTCTTTTCAAAAAATAATTTTTATTAGTACATGTTTGCTATATATATGAACACATTCTTCATGGTGAATTTGTACGTGTTCATAATATGTCTTAATTATTTTTCCCATTCCCCTTCCTTCCCTTCAAACCCTCTTCCCCTCTCCATTTAAAAAAGCTTTATATCTTACTTTTTCCATTGTTGAGACAAAATACTCAACACTGAAAAGTTAAATAAGAAAGGTTTATTTCAGCTCATAGTTTATAGAAGTTTCAGTCCATAGTTGGCTGGCTACAAAGCAGGGTGGCATGGAAGAGGGGAAACAGTTCTTGGTAGGCAGAAGTCAACAAAGCAGCAAAACAGCAGCATAGATCCAGACACAAATCTCTCCCTTTAATCCCTTCCAGGCTACTGCCTTTTGGACACTGACACCCAGGGTGGCCTTTCCTATCATCCACACCAGAGCTATGCTAGACCAATCAGTGATCACTAAATTGATAATTTAGTAACCACACACCCTTGAATCCCAGCATCACATACTTAATCCTAGCATTACACAGTGTAGAGCCATTCACCTATGAAAAGTCTTACTCATGACCCATGAGGCTTTGGGATGACAGACACAAGCTATCACACTGTCTTTTCATTTTCCCTTCCATTCTCTATTTTTAATAATACTTTCCCTTCCTTCCTTTCTCCTACCCTTATGCCCCTCCCTATTTTGCACTAATTCTTCCTACTTCCCAATATCTGTCCTCCATTTTGCTCCTTATTTATTACTTGTAAATTTCTGACACAGGCAAAAAAATTTGTACTTAAACTTACTTTAGAGACGTTTACATCATCTACTCCAATGCAGAATCATGTATTTATATTTTAGATAGAAACAGTGCCGAATTTCAGTAAGAAAATAGAAGAATATCTTTCACAAAGTTAAACCCCATCAAACAGGTATAAATCAGGTAACCTTAATGTATAGAGGATGAGAGGATAACTGAGGCTATTATTAGACATGTAAAAAGCAGTGAAGAAAGTAGAAAGTAGAAAATTATGATCTTAGAATACATTAATTTACCTAAAAATATGTCGTTTATACTTCTTATAGGTAGAACAGTACTCCATAATATATAAATACCACATTTTCTTTATCCATTCATCTGGTGATGGGAATATGGTCTATTTCCAAGATTATCTATTATAAACTATTGCTACTCTAAACGTGGGAAAGCATATCACAGTGGTATGATGCTTTTAACTCTTTTAGAAAGCTACCTAGAATGAGAAGAGCTGGGTAAAATGGAACTTGTAGTTTTAGGGTTAGGGTTAGGGTTTTGAGAAATCTCCATACTGAGTTCCATAATGGCTGTACCAATTTGCACTCCCATCAACAGTGCAGAAAGGTTCCTTTTGCCCCATAGCCTCACCAGCATTTCTTATTGGCTAACTGCTTGATGATAGCTATGCTTTCTGTAGAGAGACGGAATCTTTTCAAATATAAATATGTTTTATCTGGCAAAGGTTTTGTTCTTTGGAATCTATTTGAGTTAGTAAATTTTGTCAAACAACCAAGGATCAAAATTGAGATTAATTCTCAAATTCTGAGAAATTCTTAACTCCCTTATTTTTTCCCTCAAAAATGTATTGAGGAACTTCTTTATACCTTAGTTACGTTTCTTGTTGCTGAAACAACATATCTAACACTCAATGTTGAAGGAGAAAAGATTTATTCAACTCACAGTTTGTAGAGGTTTCAGTCAGTAATTGGCTGACTTCCAGTCATGATGGCGTGGCAGCAGACGTCACAGAGGAGAAATAGTTAATGAAAGGCAGAAGGTGGCAAAACATTAAGGGAGAAGACAACCCTTTTTTGTCCCTTACATTTATACAAGCTTCCAGGATTAAGGCAGTGCCAAACCATCAGTGGACTGATTTAGTAATCTTACACCTTTAATCCTAACATCACATATTCTAGATTCAACAGTCTCTGAAAACCTCACCTATGACCACATGAGGCTTGAAGGGATCATCTAGATCCAAATCATAGCAATACTTTTCTGATCAAGGTAGTTTTTAAAAGTCATTTATATTTCAACTCCACTTTCTTCACTGCTTTTTACATGTCTAATAATATCCTCAGTTATCCTCTCATCCTCTATGATTCTGCCTTGGAGTAGATGATGTAAATGTCTGTAAAGTAATGCAGCAAAATCTGGAAAAATCATTTTCCAGATTCAAAATGATTCAACTATGACAAGTTTGTACTGCTACTACCAGTTGCTCCAGTCTCTCTACCCCACCCATGTACAAATGGAAGGTGCATATTGTGTCTATCAAGTCCATATAATGGGTTAATAGTGCCCACATGATCTAAGTGGGGCCACTCTTGGTGCAGCCATGTCCTGGACCTGAAGTTGTTCTAGTCCTCAGTGTAAATATGTGACTGAAGCTAAATTCCTTTAATTTCTTTTCACAGTCTTTAGGATTGAGGTTGAGGGTAGGAAACTTTTTGTTGTTGGGAAAACTGTGGCGGTTAGAGGATGTAAGGATCTTTAAATGCAAAAAGCTGCTAGCAGATGGAGGAAATGAAGCTGATGGTACTTGAGAATCTTATTTTATTTTCTAGGGTTTATGGAGAAACCTGGGACTTTCAGCAGCTCTATCACTCCCGGGAGCTACCCTCCAGATGGTGTAGGCAGTTCAATGAGTTTCTGATTTTTGCGACCAAGAACATGTGGCAAATCAAGTTGATAAAGTACCCTTGCTTTAGTGAGTGATGTTTTAAACAAATGCTTTATACTTAAACCCTCAATTTGAGAAATTTTTACCATTGAGCATTGTTCTCAGATCTCCAGCAAGTTTAACTACATTAGTCAGATGATGAAGATGATCTTGAGTCTCATCTTCAGTCTTGTTTGGAAAAAGAGTGTAGATTCTCTCCCTTCATAGCTGCTGAAATTGACACCAGAGAGAGGATTTGGTGATGACCAAGATAGAGTACAGTAACATCAAGACTAACACTCACGGCCACGTGTACAGTTATGGCATAATGCCTGCCTGGAAAAATAAGGCCCTGAGTTTGATTCTCAATATAAAATAAGGGAAGCTATTATGTAGTGAAAAAGTATGTTTCTCAAAAATAATTACAAATTCATGTGGTAATAGTTACTACAGAGGACTGCTAAGAAAAACATGAGAGAGATACTTAATCCTACCTTGCTTGGAATGTGGATAGACAGTACTGGCCTACCAAAATGGCAATGCCTTGCCATAACCTGTGAGGCATGTTGTTTGTAGATTTGCATTATGTGTATCAATTCTGTTAAACTCATATTAAAAAGTATCATCTGAACTAAGCTTATAAAATGGAGAAAGTTTAAAAAAGAAGATAGCATTTCTTAGATAAGCATTTAAAAAAACCAGGAGTAATATGAAATCAGTTAACAAATGTCTCTTTCAGCCCAATCTTCCATCCATGACTACTACACATACCACCAATACTACAGGTCAGTGGTTGTCAAATTGTGTAAAGATGAACACTATTTATATAGAGATGTGACATTAGATAAAAGTTCTGTAAGCAAATAAATTTATGAGTACTTCACACTCTTTTCTTGCTTTGAATGGGAGATTGCTTGTTTTTCTCTAAACAGCCCCTACCAACCTGAAGCTGACTTTCCCTAATTCATATATTATAGTTTTGTCACATTGCTTTGGTTTCCCTCATGTCACCCAACTGATGATGCTAAACCACCCTATCAGTGTCACTTCCATTTAATGTAAAAACTAGTCACATTCTATCTTCTGTGGGATTCTAAGATCATTCAGTTATGAAATATTTTTTAATTACTTTGAACATTTTCTATGGTTATTTAATGACGAAGTGCCTTCTCTCCATATTATCTTATTAAACTCTGGAACTCACATTGAGATATCTTATGCCAAGAAAAGATATGTCGGCTTCTCCGGACATTGCCATATGTGGCTTTATAATCATGTTTATGCAGCACTGCAACATTTCCTGAGAATTTTGTTTTCAGTGTCTATTGTATGTGCTCAATATTCCTGAGATCACAAACATATTTCGTTTTACACTCATCTTTAACAACTTTGTGATGCTGGCATTATTTCTCTTAATATTAATTAAATATGCACCAGTAGTAAATATTTCACATGCCAGAAGCATATGAAGCTGGAAAATGTGCCTGAATTTCATTCAAAGTTTCAAAGTGCAATAAAATGATATCCTGTGAGTTGGTTAGATGTCAGTAGCTAAAAATTTCCAAATGAGGTCTCTTTGTTCTGGATGGAGAGGAGATTTACAAATACAGATAGGATAAGAACAACCCAAGCAAAGACTTCTAATGGTCCCAGTAGAAAGAGGAATAAGCACAAAGACACAGTGAAGGAAGGGTCTATAATCTAGCTCAGCTGGAATCTAACTAAAGGGAGTCAGAGCAGATGATACAAGACAGTTAAGCTTGGGCCACGTTGGTTGGCCCTTAATTTAGTGGCCTGCATTTATTCTCAGTAGACAGCGTGAGTCAGTAAAGTTTTTAAGCTGGTAAATGAGGATGATTTATGAACATAACTATGCTTTAGTGAGAACAGTAAAGAGATATTGTGATGGGAGTATGAAAGATGATTATAGGATGATTACAAAGTGAAGAAACTGAAAGCATGTAACCATTGAAGAGACTGCATGGGGCATGCTGGGATGAGGTACTGAAGAGCCTGAAAGAAGAATGCATTGTGTCCATTAGCATCTCTAAAGAGAACTACAAAGGCCTTGAACCAAAACTGTCACACAATGACTCATTTCATGGTGCATTAAACTATAGAGTACAGAGTCTTTCATGATTAGCACTTGGTCCTTGCAAAGAACACTATGATTATAGTAAACTAACTTATTTAGTTACATTATATTTCAATTATTACATGATAAACATTCAAATGAATGTATGCCCCATTCTTTTATCCTATTATAAACTTGTGGATTAAGGAAAAGGACATGTTATTCCATATGAGAAAAAAAATAAAACTGTACAGTCAGTCCTTGATTTATGAGCATTCAAGTTGTGAATTTTCACAGATACTAAGAGATCTTGCATTACAAATGTTCCTACATATGATCAAATTGCAGAAGTAGGTTATGTGTCTCCCGAACCTTGTCATAATATGCTGCTGTGTGTTTACTATACATGCGGTAATGTATGGTAGTACAATGCTCAACCGGAGTTCAGGATGTCTGGAAGCAAAAGGAAAAGCAGTGATGGTGTGGAGGAGGCTGGTGGTAAGTGCAAAGCAATAACCATGGGAACAAAAGGGAAAATAGTTGAAATGTGGACTGTAGCAAAAAGATGGTAAACATTACTCATTCTTAAAATATGAGTCATTCAACTAGTGGGACAGTTGTAGAGGACAAAAACAAGATCATGGTGCCAACGAAGTCAACAATAATAACTATGTAGTTGTGTCAAAGGTATATGAGACTTACTTGTTAGGATTATGAACAAATTTGATTTATTAAAATTCTCTGAGAAGGAGAGAATGTGTTTGTAAGTCAGAGACTTAGTGTATAACACTGGTTGATTTCTGTCTCGGGGAGGTTCCTAAGGATAAGAATGATTTGTCAGCAGACTGTGGAATTTAGGTGGTAGACATTAGGGATATCAGAGATGTGTAGAGTAGGATAGACTTAGTTCCTAGGGTTGAGGCCAGAGGTCTGGTAGTTACTTAGTACCATCAATACTCCAAATATAGGAAGGTGATTAAATGATGAATGACTTTAGCTTAATTTATTAATGCATTTGTATCCACAGTTCTTGTTCCTGTGTGTGAATGCTAACATTTTTCTAAGTATGGTGGCAGAAATAATTTTACTTACACCACCCAGAAAAGAATCTCTGCTGAATAGATAGTTAAGACTTGGACAAAAGAATAGTATACAAAGAGAAAAGAAAAAAGAAAGAAAGAAAAAAAGAAACCAAAGGCCTGAAAGGAAATTGGTAAGCCAGAATTGGTTTAACATTTAATTTCATAGAATTTTTAAGGGAAAAAGATACTAAATAATGACATATATGGTAATATCTATTTTATTAATGCCTGAACATAAAAAATTTATACTTTCTACTTTCGCCCCAATATAATACTTTTAGTCCTCCTAATTCAAGTGGATCTTATTATCTCTTTTAGACAAGAACAAAGATAATTAAGTACAGTTAGTTATTAATAACAGGAGATACCTGAAACAGGTGACATCTTAGAACATCACGTTAAAAAGAATTATTTTAAAACGGAAAAGGCAGGACTCCAGTTTAGCTGTGCTTACGTGTAAAGCCTAATTGCCACGCTGAATTCAGCTCAGTATTTGTAAACTGGCTTGAACACCTTTCTTCCATTTCACCTGAAAGGAATGGTGTCAGATAGTAGAAAGTAAGCATGGGCAGTTCGACTTGTGTACTAAATTTTATTGAGAATATTCTTTTTCACAGCCTACAAAAATCACCACATCTAAAATTATTTTTAGGTTGAAATCTGAACTCATCATTCTTGTGAAGGCTTCATTCATTCATTCATTCATTCATTCATTCAGTTTACTATCTGCAGGCATTGTGATAGACAATAGGATACAACCATGGATCCTCTAGGAGCATCCTGGAGTGTACCAGTAGAGGATACACTCAAACAAGCCATTATCTGTTGACTACAGTGATAGGTGACTAACGAAAGTGATCCCAAAAAATGACTTGAAGGATGCAGGCAAAGAAGGGGCAGGACAGGAACTCATATTTGTTAGAAGATCAACTATTTAAAGTCTAGGTGTTTCATGTATGTATATTACTTAATTCTAACAAGAACTCTATGAAATACACATATGATAACATTTTACCGATTAAAGAGTACAGACTGAGATGTTCAGCTTGTACTTGTCCCACGGTAAAATTGAGTTACAGTTCTTGACCCCAAAGTTCTTTTTTCCTTCCATTGCATCTAGGTGCTTCCTGTGACAATGATCTTGTGGTTTCAGTTTGCAGTCTTGGCACAGAAAGGTGCCAGAAAAAAATCACTTAATCATGTTCAAGCTAAATTGTATAAAACATATTTCTACCCATAGTTATCACACATTAAATGAAATTTAAATTAATTTAGTCCAGCAAATACTACAGGTAGATAATTTATTTTATATGTGTCTTGGTCCCTCCCTCCAAAACATAGGGATATTAGTGTATATACCTCTTCAGTGTCCTAAATGAGATTATCTGTATTTATATAACATGCATAACAATTCAGAGTAAGTGTTCAGTAAATGTTAGTAATTATTATTATTAATATTTGTGTCTTGTTGGCATTTATCTTTTCAAGCTGACAAATGAGAAAGTATTTTAACTGAAAGCTGCTATGCATCATCAGTGGGGCTTCAGTCTGGATAAATGATAGTTTTTAAGCTTGTGTTTATTCTCTTTTCAAACCTGATTATTGGGTGTTTTAGTGGTGTTTCAGGAAAGACTCACAAACACAATTAAATTGAATACAAAGTGCTAATAGATGCAAAAATCTATGAATATTCTGATTCTTAAAAGTCATTTATGGTAAGTTAAACATTATGTATTGGATTTGGAAAATCTATCTCTATATTGCCAAATGTAAACTCCAAAACAGACTTGGTACTGTGCCTGCCTAATATTAGGATTATAAGACAGTGTGAAAGAAGAGGAAGGGATAACGAACTTAAGTTTTCTTCACCACATTTGACAGAAAAAGTGAGGTGACAAGAGAATGCACATATGCCATTTAAATTAAAACCACTACATTAATTCATAGCTGTAAATGAAACAAAACAGTTTGTACACTGCTCATTTATAATTGTGGAGATTTGGGAAAAAAAAAAAAAAGCAATAGGCAACAGTTTAGGTGACCTGATTCCTGATGCCATCAACAAACATTTATGGGGCGGGATAGGTTAAAAGCAGAGAATCTTGGCTGGAGTCTGACTCTGCCATCTGACTGTGCTGGAATTTGCAGACATCCTATAAATAGTGGTTGACTGTGTAATCATGAGGAAGTCATTTAACCTCTGTTATCTTACCTTGGTTTTCATGAGGATTAACTCATATAACATTGCCAAAGTACTTACAGGCTTCCTGGTTTATACTTAGCTCTTCATATATACTACCTGTTTTTGGAAATATATTTTGGAGATCCTTTACCACACTGGAAGCCAGGACCACAAATATAATTAGATACAACACTAACACAGATGATAAGCAATATGGTTAAAGTGGTTAGTGTTAAGTGAAGTGGGTAAAAGAGCGAGGGAAAACCGAAAACACACTTCACAGTGCTGAGAGAAGCTAATAAATATTTCTAGAAATCGAGACGTGTGCTGCAGGCAGCAAGTGCTAGAGAGGAGGTGCATTCTAACATATGTCCCTGTGAGGTGCAGTAGCCTGTTTGATGCCAGGAGAGTCGCTTTTCTTCTCTTTACTAAAATCCCTGGTGTGTGAAAAGGGCAGGTTGAATTAGCCATGTCAAGTCTCCTCCTGCCTCAATATTTGGTGATTCTCTGTAACTCTAAGTGAGGCTTTTTATGGCTGAAATAGGATACTGAAGGCTGCCTGGGCGATGGAAAAAATATCTCTTGGCAGAGGAGGGGAGAAGGCAGAAGTCATAAGTCCCAGAAGCTGTAGAAAAAGGGATAAAACAGGTTCAAATGACAGGGATTGAGGTAAAGATACAGTGGAGCTGAGGAAGCCTTGTCCCAAGGACGGTGCAGATGACTGTGAACTTTTCTTCTTCATACTCCATTTCTTCACACTGACAGTGTAACTTTGTCCCGTGTTAAAGTCTGACAGTGTGGCTTGATCCGTTCTTCCTGTACTTGTTAGACTTCCTGTACTTGTACTTCTAGACAATAAGGCATCATTAAGACCTGTCCTCTGTGCCTTGCACACTGCTTATACTTTCCTTCCACAGAGAAAGCATGGCAGAACACAAAACCATGCTGACTTGTATGCTGGTGACTTTGATTTGGTCTTTTCAAAAAGCTGATCATGAACTGCAAGAAGACAGAAAGGAGAAGAAAAATGGAAAATATCAAAGCTTTGAGTATAAGAATTTTAAACCAGGTTCCGACATTTATTATCCCAGAGACCTATGTACATCATTCTGCAAATTTCATTTTTCTCATCTGTCAAAAAAAGGCATTAATTCTTGCTTCAAAATTATTGTGAAAATTAAGTAAAATGCCACATTCTGAGAGTCATGTCTGAGACATAGAACTCGATTATGAGGGGGTTGCAATAGAACCTCAAGATTGCAGTGGGCTGTGGTAGTTCTCCAGGGAAATGGAGGAGGCAGTGATATTAGGGAAGGAGAGAAGTGTTTGGCAGACAGAGGTGTAAGTGACCACTGTATTAACACTGACAGATATAACTGAAGTAAACTGAAAGCTGTCAAATGCTTGGCACTAATGTGCTCAATACTAAGTGCTGAATCTTCTTAGGGAATGTCTAAACCTCTATTCTATGTGAGAATTCTTATATTGATGTTATTATCCAGCAGGCCATCTGCTTTAATTAAAATTTTACACAGCTGAGGAATTTAGTGCCCTAAACTTGGAACTTCTGGCACATTTGGTGTTTCGTTTGAGGATGATGTTTTTGCAAGGATTATGGGAGAATGAATTCTTTGCCAGCTTCTAACTAGGCAGTCAGCTGTGAAGGTTTTCTAGTAAGATGTTTTTTTTATTCTGGCACAAATGGCCAAGGATTAAATAATTTTCCACTAAATATATGTTTTAAAGAGTTAATTAAAAAACTGACAAGCATTTGGGATCTCAGATGGTTAGATTTATATGACATTCTCTATTGAAAGTTAAGAATCACCACAGCTGAGTGTCACTCTATCAAATTATATTTCAAGAAACTCCACAATAGAAGCAAAAGGGACATAGTCCTTAAAAAATTTCTTAGTTGTATGAATGGGTCTCTGAACTAGATGCATATTTCCAATAATGAGAATCTTCAAAAATATGGCCATCTTAAGGCAACAAGCCAAACCAGTTAGAGTATGTCTGGGAGGAGGTAATGCACTTTTAAAAGCCCTTCAGTGATACAAATATGCAGCCAGGATTGAGAGCCACTGATGCAAAAGTAAATATATTTTAATGTCTGAGAGACATTGTAATGTAGTATTCAGGGAGCGGGGTAAGAACTTGAGTTCATGTCCTGTTGTTAAATGAAAGATTGTCCAAGATCATGGTCTGCTCTACGTAAGTTACATAACTTTATGGTGGCTTCATTACCTTTCAGATGTGGTTGTTGGCTTCCTAATAGATTTTTATAAGACTGGTTGTAAACATTATTTTATAAATAAAGCACTTGCTTATTGGTAGTAGTTACTACCATTTGTTTTAGTAAAATACTTTGTTAGGAATTTTTAGCTTTTTCCTCAGATTTACTTGTTGATATAAATGAAAAGATTCTTACCAGCAGCACAAAAGCGAGTACACATCAACCTAAAGCAGTCAGCACAACGGACCATCTGATCATATCGAAGATACATAAATAAAGCACAGTCAGATCCAGTGGTGTATGTGACTTGGAAGTTATACAATGCGTAAATTTCATTTCTAGCATAAGATGCTTCTGGATATGTTGTTACTACACTCTATAATAAATACAAATAGACATTCCCAGGCAATAAGTTCCACTTGAGCCAGCAGCTCTGTTTCAATGCCATCACTCAGAAAATGTGAGCCTGGCAGTGTTTACCTGGATGCCAAGTGGCCAAATCAATTACACTGCAATCTATTTGTCCAAAGGATCTGAACCAGCATTTAATCAAGAAGGGTTTGATTATCCATGTTGGCCTTGGGGCAGAAAAAGAGAAGTTGCTCTATGTTGCTGTTCCTTCTCCCTTCTTAGACCTGTTGGCTGTGATTTCAATGGTGTACAGAGAGTGATAAAATATATTTGGAAGTGTATAACTATGCAGATCAACCTTTCCTGAGATCTTGATTGCAGGCTCCTGCCCTTCCATGCTGGAACTGAGTGCCCTGTCCATTCTGTTCCCTTATTTATTTTAAAACTATTTTAGAGGAGTTGAAATGAGCATCCAACTTCAAGCTTATGTGTTCAACACAACACAGTTCCCTTGCCTTTTTATATATTATCGATATGTTTCGTACGTTTCTCCCCAGACTCACACCTCTTCCCGTCACTAATTAATGTGTGACTAACCATGTAATTTTTTTCAATTTCAGTTTCCTCAGCTGAAAAATGATGGACTAGAATATACATCCTAATATATACATTGGTAATTAAATGAAGTATTGAAGAATATATAGATAACATTTATTAAATGTATACATGACTCTATTCCCGTCACTATTTTACATGTTCTAAGTATTAACACATATTAGCTTACCTTTACAGGTAGACTTTTTTTCTCCCTTTATGAATGAGAAAACTGAGGCATGGAGTAGTTAAAACAACTTTCACAGTTTACACATTCATGAACACATTTGTGCCTGAAACACTATTCCCTTTCCATTGTTATATTTGCATGGGCAAATATAGTGGTAAACAATAGCATTTTCTCCTCAACTTCCTCTTAAGATTTCTGATTGAAAATAGTGTACTGTAGCAAATAGCATCTGGGTCTACATGATAAATATTTACTAAATGCTTGCTCATAGACTAATTGTTAGCACACTGTGTTAGATGTCTGAATAGACCTACCTAGTAATGGACTGCACTGTTCCTAGCACTGTTCTTTGACACTTCACCTTCTGAATCACCTCAGTGACCTTCTCTTGACCAACTTCAATATTCAAGACCGTAGTGCATGTCATCAGATGTTCTTTCCAGATTTTTCTGTTTATACAAACCTTGATTATGTCAGCTCAGTCAAGAATGGGACTTAGTTCATCATCCTTATCTCTGGCTGTCTAGCACTAAGCAGAAATATAAATGATGTTAATGGAGAGAATGAAAGTGGCTCAGTCACTGTAAAGTGCTGCTCTGTAAATACTTTCAGTCTTAACACAGACCGTGCTGCTGTTTGGTTCTGTGGAAACAGAGCCCCATCCTCCATGGCATCCTTGTGACCACCTGTCCTGATTCTAATGCCAAGTTGCTTCTATTTGGTGTGTTAAACTTCTCAAAAAATGTTTTACTGAAATGATCCTGCTGGGCTGATACTAATTGGGCTTAGATTTTAGTTGTTTTTCTCATAATGAGGACAGACTTTCATTGATTTTCCCATACTAACATTTTAAGTACTCATTAGTACATTTTGCCAATTTTCACATCAATGAAAGAAAACCCTTTTTATCTGGCATGTTAATATATGAATTGAAGTTTTGAAAGAAAACTACTGGCGAGTCTAACTTACACTGTATGGAAAGGAGGATCCTTTTTTAATGTGTATAACTTGGTTTTTCTGTCATATGAATGTAATTTTTATACAAAGAATTAAAAATGAGATTTACTTAATATCTACTAGGTCTGACAACAGGGAAATACCTTTTATTTGCTATTGTGTGTGATCTTACAAACAATGTTGAAGAAAGACAGACTTTGATAACAGGATCTGGGTGTGAGCGGCCTTGCAGTCCACTTTCTGTATGACCATGAGGAAGTCTCTATTCCCTCTAAACTTTTAGCTGTAAACATATATGATAGTATCTTACAGTTGATAGTCAGGATAGGATTTTATTGCTTCCTTCCCCAACATAAAAGGAACAATCAAACAGGAATTAAAGTAGCATAATTGCTGTTAGCAGTGAGAAATTTGGAAAGCATCTCTGTGTCCCACAGTTTTCATGCAACAATCTAAGTATGTATCAAAAACAGACAAAAATTAGGAATGTTTCATTTCATATTGGACAATGAGATACTGTAGTAAAATAATTTTTTAAGAAGCATACTTATCAAAGAAGTTCAGCAAATTGTGATAGAAATAATTATACAATTATACAATTATTTTAGTATACTGGCAGTATTCCATGTTTCCACTTTCTAACAGGAAAAGGGAAATTCATATAGGTTAGTTAAGTAAGTAAACAAAACATTTTAAATTGCAATGCTTGCTTCATATTTTCTTCAAATTAAAGTTTGTTTCATTCTTGAAATGAGATTTTTTATCTCACATTTTCCTTTAAAAAATTAGATCCATCTATATTGCCTAATAATACTACAGTAATAAGGAACTTTGAATACCAGTGGTTTTAAAAAAAATTGTAATTTTCATTCATGCTATACATACTATCTTGATCTGGTGGGATATGTGCTTGATCCTGTCTCATAAACCAGGTCAAGAGAATTCCCATCTCTGTGCTTCTCTAATTGCAGGAACAGAGTCAAAAGGACATCAGGAATTGAGCACTGGTTGTTATTGCTTCTATAAGAAAGACAGACACATTACTTCTTATGTTTTGTTGGCCAAAGAAGTTCTCATGACCATGCCTAATTTCAAAGTGGTACAATCCTACCATATCATCCAGAGAGCCAGAAGTACTTTTTAAACTAGTAACAATCTCTGCAAAAGATGTCCTATTAATTATATTTCATATCAAAACCACAAAAGTCATGTGCAGACAGTGAAATTGCAATCTAAGTTAGACCAAAAACTTACGTTTCTTCTCCAGGATAATGCTACAGGACTATCTGAAAATAAGAAAATTACTCTCTTAACAAATTCACTCTACTAACTGAATCAACAAAATGGTATTTTCCTATTTGACAAAATTCATTGAGTGCTTTCCCTTTTGTAAGGGATTAAAAGTTAGAGATTTTTAAAGGAAGAAAGGAGTTAGGGGAAATGAGATACATGGATACTTTATAGAAAATAGTATTTAAAAGAATTGTCAGAAGTGATGCCTCACATATGAGACTGCTTGAAAGTTATTTCAATAAGAATAACAAGAAAAACTTAAAATACTGAATAAGAAAAGCTTCTTTTTCCTCCCTTTAGGAAAATATAAACATCGATGAAGCCTCCAGATGCCTGGTGAAGCACATACTTGCAAATGAATGTGATCTAATGGAGTCTATAGAGCCGGACATTGTGAAGCCCCATCTTGCATCACCTAAGATTGTCAGCTGCTCCAGCTGTGCCAAATCCTAGTAGCATCCTCTGCTGGCACATGATAGAAATAGGCCCTTGACCCTATGAATTGTGCCTCTTATTTTGCCATTTTGGGTAAAGGTCAGATTAGTAAAACGTGGCAAACCAAAGATCTCTGCCTACATTTTTCTTATAAGAAAGAAATAACAAATGCTTTTTTATATCATCAGCACAGTTTTTACAAGCTTTTTAAACATCTAATTTGTTACAAAATTCTGTTGTGTTGCTGAGCAAACTTTTGTAGGGCTAGAGTGAGCCCCGGTATTTGCTCCTTTAAACCAGCAAAAGCCTTAGGACTTAAAGAGAAGAGGGACAGAGCGAACTAGCTGTCAAGTTAAGCATTGATATTTGCCTTGTCCTAGTGTGTCTTTGTGCAGATTTCAATACATTCTCTGCTGGCCTGACAGGTCTATTAAATAGAAATGGTATTTTCCCCAGAGATGACCTCCATTCTTGGCAGACCTAAGAGCTGTCTATGATTTAGCTCTTCAGAGTCGTGTACACAGGCTTCCTGTGCTTTTGTTGTCTTCATTGCCACTTGCTGTGACATGAATGTTGGTTTAACTGAACACAATCTGAAAAGAGCTACCCCCTAGATGTGCCTTTTCTGTTAGCTTTCTCTGAACCAAGCTGTGGGACTCTTCTCTACATGTAATATATATTATATATATTTTCACAAGTGAAAAATAAAACATTAAAAGATGCTGTTTCCCTGTTTCTGAAAATCCTTTAACTTTCTTAGTACTGGGATTATTTTTCACTATAACTATGTAACTGTGCTTCTCAAGATCCATTTTTCAACTTTATTTCAGAAAAGACATGAAAAATTGTGATGAATTTATTGCTTTTACATCTATTCTTTATGTCAGTATTTACACCAAGAAAGTAAATAGTGTCCAGATATCTTGTTGTTGATCAGAGGAACATGCCACAACAATCAGTGTTTTTAAGGAGACAAGGAACGCATATATAGTGATGCCTTTTTTTTTTAACCCAATCACTGAGATACTAATGTGCTGTAAGAGGCTACTATTGACTGATATTTATCATATCTTCCAGGAAGCTTTATGTTTTGCAACAGATGATTTTTAGTGTCCTACTAATACAGTCTTGGCCTCCACTGTTTCTGTAAGCACTGACCATAAATTCCTATTCAAATACCTTAAGGGCATTCTCTGGTTTCTGGAGCAGTTTGCTCATAAAGTAGAGAGGTCAGAATTGCCAGGAAGTTAATGTTAGGAGGGGTCAAATGATCAATACCCCTGACTCCTTTTCCCTGGAAAGGACAATTTGACATTTGCCTTGTGGACTTTCAGAGGTCTGTAGTAAGATGAGTTCTTGGTTCTCAGAGAGTGATGATGGTCCTACAGTGATCATTCTACTAGAGTTGACCTAAATTAATTTACTTTCCTTTCTTCCTTTATCTCCTTACTCATCTACTGATGATTCTCAAGTTCATCTTCCAAATAAGCTGTGTTCATTCAAATCCTATCTCAGGGTCTTGTTATAAGAGAACTCAATATGAGTTAGGACAAGTCTCGTCCTAGGAAATTGATCATCATTGGACAGGTTGAAGACACAAGGAAATACTATTGCTCTTGAGTTTGAAAGACATATTATTGTGAATTTAGTTACCTGCTATAGAAACCCTAAAGAAATAGGAACATTTCAAGACATAAGTATGGGCAGTGTGCAGGATAAGAGCCCAAAGCAAACAGCAATAAAAGCAATAATAGACAAATGGCATTATATCTGCACAACAAAAGAAACAATCAAGAAAGTGAAAAGAAAACATGCAGAATGGGGGAAATATTTGCAAACTATTCATTTGACAAGAGACTAAAATCCAGAATCATTAATAAAGTCAGTAAAGCCTCAACAAGATGCAATAAAACAGTTACAATGGGGCAAATGATATGAATAAATGTCTTAAAAGAATGAATACAAATGGGCAACAAACATATGAAAAAGTGCTCAACAGGCCAGGGAGCACTGGTGCACTGCTCAGGACTTGATAAAGCCCTGCCCAGCAACCCCAAGCAACCAGGAAGCCTCAATGTGCTGGGTGGCACCTGGTGAAGGCCTACCCAGCATACTCCACCTAGCTGGGCCATCTCCATGCATGCTGGGGACCTTGAAAGGCTCTGCCCAGCAAACCCAAGTATCCAAGGAGCGTTGGTGTGCCTGCTGCAGGCCTACCCAGTATACTCCACCTAACTGGGGCTGCTTGGTGGGGATCTGGTAGAGCCCTACCTAAGGACCAAAGCAGATGAGGGGGTTTGGTGCACCACATAAGGCCTGCTGATCTGCCCAGCATACCCCAGCCTTCAGGGGAACCTCCATGAGTCACTTGGGACCTGGTAGGGCCTGCCTAATGACCCACACTCTGCTGGAGAAACTCTTCCTCCTCAACTCAGGAAGCAACTGAGACTTTACATTCAGCTTCCCCAAAGAAATACAGGAAAATGACAAAACTAAAGAGCAAAATGCAACCCCAAACCTCTAGCTCATCCCCTAAAAGTTTAGGAGACATAGCCATAGAAGAAAGTATAAGTCACACACCCAAAATTTCTGAAATGATAGCAATAGGAGTAAAGAAACAACTCCGTGAAGCTGTACAGGAACTCAGATAAGAAATTATCTCTCAGGTAAAATAAGAAATGATAAGCATAATGAAAGAAATACTGAATACATCTAAAGAAGATATAGTTAAAAAATAGAAGAGCACAAGAAAATGATGGAAGCCTTGAATGAACAATATAAGAAAGAATTAGCATTAAACAGATTCAAAGAGATATCCAGGAAATAAAACATTCCATCAAAAGCTGGCAAAACCACCTGGATAAATTTGAAGATAGACTTTCAGAACTCGACAAAATTGCAACTAGTGAACAGGAAAAGAAAGATCTTTTAAAAATAACAAGAAATCAGGAAACAGTTCCACAGTTACAAGATGATGCAAAGAAAAACAATATAATGTCGATAGGGGACAACACAAATTATATAAAAGGTGACAACACAAATTATATAAAAAGACATTATAGGAGTAATAGCAGAAAATTTCCCAAGCATGGGTAAAGAAACTGACATACAGATAAGTGAAGCATATAGAACTCCAGTTAGCCATAACCAAAATAAATGTATGCCAAGACATATAATGATCAGCACCTCAGAAATTCAACATAAGAACAGAATGTTAAAGCTCTTAAAGAAAGCAGAAAAACAAGCCACTATAACGGAAAGCCCATCAGTATCACAGCAATCAAACAATCAAGAACAGCATGGAGTGAAGTATTTCAAATCCTAAAAGAAAATGATCTCCAAGCCAGATTGATGTACTTGCAAAACTATCCTTCAAAAATCAATGGAGAAATAAGATATTTCCATGACAAAGAACAGTTGAAGAGCTTTATGACTACCAAACCAACCCTACAAAGAAAACTGAAAGATATTCTAGATAGACATAAAAATGACTACGATTTCAAGAATATCAACAGAAAAAAACTACCAAGCAGGACAAACAAGTAAACAGAAGAGAAAGATAACCAATAGCAGAAAGATAACATGACGAAAATAAGCCAATACATATCAGTTATGACCATTAATGTAAATGGCCTCAATTCATCAAATAAAATAGACTGGCAGAATGGATCAAGAAACAGTATCCAACCATATGCTGCATACAATAAACCCATCTAACCCTAAAAGAATTTCATAGACTGAAGAGGCAAAGGATGTAAAACAATACTTCATGCACTGCAACCCCTCCCACGAAAAAATAAAGCAGGTATAGCTATTATGTTTGAAGACAACATGAACTTTAAACAAGGAATGATCGAAAGAGCTAAAGAAGGTCACTACATATTGGTTAGAAGAAAACTTCAAGCGGAAGAGATAAACAATCTTAAACATTTATTCACTAAATATGGGAACACTCAGCTATATAAAACAAATATTAATAGACATGAAAAATCAAATAAGCAATAACACAGTTATAACAGGAGAATTTAACACCTCATTGACACAAAGGGTCAAATCAAACTAGACAGGAAATCAGTAACAGAATTGAATCAAGCATGTGAACAAATAGACATTTACAGAATGTTGCACCCAACAACATCAGAATACACATTTTTCTCAGCTTCACATGGGACATTCTCTAAATGTCCATCTACTAGCCCACAGAACATGCTGTAGTAAATGCAAATAATCAAAATTATTCCTTGCATATATATCTGATCATAGTGCCATGAAACTGGAAATTAATGACAAAAGAAACTACAAAAAATGGATAGATATTGTAGAAACATGAATTACCAAAGCTGGATCAAGAAGATGTAAAACTGCTGAATAATTCAATTTCAGCTAATGAGATTAAAAATATAATGAGAACCTTACCAATAAAGAAAAGCCTAAGTCCTGATGGATTCACAGCTGGATTTTTACAAGAAATTTAGGGAAAACTTAATGCCAACACTCCTCAAACTCTTCAATGAAATTAAAAAGGAAGCAAGTCTTCCTGACTTATTACTGGAAACAAGTGTTACCCTAATACCAAAACCATAGAAAGACCCAGCCAGAAAAGAGAACTACAGGCCAATTTCCCTAATGAACATAGATACAAAAATCCTCAAAAACAGACTGTCAAACTGAATGCAGCAAATCATCAAGAAGATTACATACCATGACCAAGTGAGATTCGTCCCAGGAATGCAGGGATACACAAGTCAATAAAGTAATACACTATATCATTAGAACCAAAACAAAAGTCACATAATAATCTGAATAGATGCAGAAAAAGCTTTTGATAAAGTCCAAAACTCATTCATAATAAAAAACCATAAGGAAAATCAGAATAGATGGTCTTTACCTCAATTTGATTACGTCATCTGTGACAATCCAACAGCCAGCACCATACTAAATGGTCAAAAACTGAAAGCTTTTGCTCCAAAATGAGGAACAAGACAAGGTTGTCCACTGCCACCACTTCCGTTCAATGCATTCTGGAAACATTATTGTCATGGCTTATGTCAGTGTCCCCCAAGCCTCATGCAATTATGCATTTGTGATTGGTTCATTGTCCAGCACTTGGATTTGGTGGTGAGTGCTACACCCACCTGGGGTGGAGCTAGGATCTGATGTAATAGCGAAAAGAAGGTACGTCTCTCTCTTGCCATTTTGTGACTTGCTGTTTGCAGCAACCATGAACTGCAGCCCCACCATGTCACTCTGCTTTGGAGCCAACTGAGTGTGGATTGAAACCTCCAAGAACTGTAACAAATAAACTTTTCCTTCCCTAACTTTGAGCATCAGGTATTTTGTCTAAGCTTTGAAAGATAATAATCTCCAGCCAAGATTGATATATCCTGCACAACCATCCCTGGAAATTGATGGAAAAACAAGGTGTTTCCAGGGTAAAGAGGAACTAGGGGAATATGCAACCACCAATTCAACTCTACAGAGAATACTACAGGATATTCTAAAAAAGAAAAATACAAAGAATCCAGAAATAGTGGCAGAGAGGCCACAATGAATGGAGCAGAAAACAAAATGAAGAAGACAAACTGACAACTAATGACAGAAAAAGAGCTCAACAGAAATGAGGTAGAGAAGACTGAATGATAGGAACAGCTATTTTGGAGAAAATGACATCTTAATAGGTAATACTGATTTAGTATCATCTTGTTTTGAAGTCTCATCAAGCTTTTGTTCTTCTGTCTCCATTGGTCTAAACAGGTTGTATCTTATTGGATTTTATTATGTATGATAGTATAAGCAAAAACTTTTAAAGACAAGGAGATTATACAGAAACCATTGTTCATTTTCTGTTGGTTGATTATAAATACCCTGTAATGCTGTCATTCTCTTAAATGGTTTTACATTGTTTTGATATATTTGATGCTACAGTATATGAAGTTATACTCAAAGATTTCAAGGAAAGAGACAATATGGTAACTACTTTTATGTCAGGATTATCTTGTGGTGAAACACTATTCTGCTTAAATGGTTATGTTTTGATCTGCGCTGTTTTGCTGTTATGCCCTCTTTTATCTCAATCTCCACTTCATTATTTACTTTTTTATTTTTATCCTTTTAATTAAGGGAAAAATAAATAAAAAATAGCAGGACATATTATAGTAACCCACTTTGACTTTCAATTATCTTGATTTAAAGCCCTGTATTACTCTCACCATCTTGTTTTTGACTGATGTCCCCCTATTGTGTTTTGCTTGATAGTACCAGGTTCGAAAGTTTAAGCAAGAGCTGTGAAGATAGTGAGATTCATTATAACGCCCATTCTCATTGACTATTATCTACTTTTGAAGACCTATAATGTCTCCAATGTTTTGGTTTTGTCAGTTTTGTTCTTTACTGTATTGTTCAATTTTATTATAATTGATGATATAGGCAATTCTATTAGAGATAGCGGGAGGCATTATGGTAACCATTGTTGATCACCTTGTATTATGCTTTTACATTATCTATTATGTCCACCCTTTTGATTTGATTGACTTTGTTCTGTTATGTCACATTTGGTTCTACTCCCGTCCAAAAAAGTAATAAGAACTGTGGGAGCAACAAAACCCAAAATGGGTAATTGTCATTGTACAAAAGAGAGGAAAAGAAAGTGCTCTAAATGATATAACTGCATGTATATATAAGTGTATAAGATAGATAATGATATCACTGAGTTTTGTTGGATCATTGAACAGAACTGTTTGCAGTCTCACTGTTGGAATGTCCACTTTACAAGCTTTAATTTTGTGACTTGAACAATTATTTCTAAGATGACAATATGTAATCCATTAACTAGTGATTTCCTACTGTTTATTTTTTTCTGTAAATCTGTATAACTTGTACCCTTTCTCTGCTTTTTTTCCTCCTTAAATAAAATTTTTTTAAAAAGTGACAAAATCAATTATCCAGAGTAATTAGATTAGAGAGAGAAATAAAAGGAATAAAGATAGGAAAGGAAAAAATTAAAATTAGTATTATTTGCAGATGACATGATACTCTACAAAGACTCCCAAAATTCCATTGAAAGACTTCTAGATGTAATAACCAAATTTGGTAATGTAGCTGGATATACAATCAGCACTCAAAAATCAATAGCATTCCTATATACAAACAACAAACTCACTGAGAGATAAATAAGGGAAACCACATCCTTCACAATGACATCGAAAAAAATTAAATACTTAGGAATAAATCTAACAAAGGAAGTAAAAGATCTATACAGTGAAAATTACAGTACTGTAATAAAAGTAAACAAAGAAGATTTAAGAAAATGGAAAGATATTCACTATTCATGGATAGGAAAAACAGACATGAAAATGGCCATTCTCCCAAAATGGTCATACAAATTCAATCCAAATTCAATCAAAATAATTAACATTCTTCACAGATCTAGAAAAATTCCTAAAATTCACTTGGAACCAGAAGAAACGTAGACTAGCAAAGGCAATTCTGGGCAACAAAGGCAAGGTAGGAGGCATCCATTATTTAAAATTATACTATAAAGCTACTGTGATAAAATAAGCACAGTACTGGAATAAAAACAGACCTGAAAATTAATGTAAGGGATCAGAAAATACAGCTACAACTAGAGACACATTCAGCCACCTTATCTTTGACAGAGGCCAAACAAATTCTCTAGAAGAAAGATAGCCTCTTTAATAAGTGGTGCTGGAAAAAGTGGCCTTCCAGATACTGAAAACCAAAACTAGATCCATGTCTATCACCATACACTAAACTAAAGTCAAAATGGTTCAAAGATCTAAATATTAAAATGGAAACTCTAAATCTGCTGGAAGACAAAGCAGATAGCAATCTTGAAGACATAGGGTTAGGTAAAGAATTCATGGACAAAAATCAAACTGCATGGGAAATACTTTTAAGAATCAACAACTGGGATCTCATGTTATTAAAAAGGTTTTGCATGTCAGAAGAAATCTCCAACAGAATGAAAAGAAAACTCACTAATTGGAAAAATATCTTAGTCAACTCTACCTCAGAAAAAGGACTTCTATCTAGAACATAGATAGAATATATGAAAAAGAATTATAAAAAATCAGTCCCCCAAATTCAAAGACCCAGTCCAAAAATGGGCATCTGAGATGAATACAAACTTCTTATTTGAAGAAATGCAAATGGTAAGTAAATGTATGAAAAAATGTTCAGCATTATTGGCCATTAGAGAAATGAAATGAACACTGAGATTTCATCTCACTCCAGAGAGAATGGCCTAGATCAAGAAATCAACCAATAACAAATGCTGAAGGGACTGTGGTAAAAAAGGAACTCTTTTCCACTGTTGGTGGCAGTATAGACTGGTGCATCCACAGTGAAAATCAGTGTGGAGATTCCTCAGAAAGCTAGAATTAGGGGTCGCATTTGACCCAGTCATCCCACTTCTAGGCATGTTCTAGAAAAACTGAAAATACCACGCCACAATGATACATATGCTCCCATGTTCATAGCAGCACAATTTGTAATAGCTAAATCTTAGAAACAACCCAAATTCCCATCAGCTGTAGAATGGATTAAAAAGTGTGGTATTATTATACAGTGGATTACTACTCAGCTATAAAGAAGGATCATACTGAGGCTTTTATAGGTAAATCGATGTGATTAGAGAGGATAGCTATAAGTGAAATAAATCCACATGTGTAAATACTGTATGTCTCCTTAATGTAAGAAACTGAAAGAGTAAATAAGAACTAAAATAAATATTGTGAAAGGGTAAGAAACTGCTCAAAGAGAAAAAATCACTTGGAAAGGGAATAGGAGAAAAGAAGGAAAGGAAATTTAAAAAAATATAAATCTGTATATGTATAATTACATAAAATAATTGAGATTGTACTACTTATTATATTGGTTCTTTGAAGAGAACATTTAATACTCATTGATTAGATCAATTTTGCATGTCTATATTTGGTAATCTGAGTAACGCTTTTGAAGAATACTATGCGAAGTAACAACCATTGTTAAATTCCTATCATCTTATTTTGAAAGCCTATATTGTTTTTTTTTGCATGTGTGGGTTTTTTGTTGTTTATTTATCTCTTTTGTTTCTTGTTTTTCTTGTCTTTTTGTTTGTTTTTTTCCATATTTTCCCTGTCTAAAATAAAATTTTAAAAATTCTCAACCTAATTAACCATAGGGAAATGCAGAAATTCAAATAAAAACCCCCAAGAGACATCATCTGACCCAAGTCAGAATGTAATAAAAAACAGTAACAATTGCTGATTAAATGAAGTAATATGAATTGGAGAACTTTAAACTTATCTACCCAAAATTGCTTTCTATTTTCAAGTTAGCCTTTCAGTGAAAAAAATGAACTCTGTCACTGTTGGAAGGAAGGTAAATTGGCAGTCAAAAGTCTAAGACTAGATCCAGCTATTGAAGTTCTAGGTATATATCCAAAGGAAACAAAACCACCAACAAAGGGATAGCTAGACCATCATGTTTATTGCAGTATTATGTACAATTGGCAAGATTAACTTACCTATTATTCACAATAGGCAAGATCAAGTGTAATCAACTGAGTTGTCCATGAAGAGATGAATCAATAAAGAAAGTATATGTATACATAATGGACCATTATTCCACCACACACACAAAGAAACCTTGTGATTTGTGGTAAAAGGTAAGTGGAGCTGAAAAATACTATGTTAGATAAAATGAATTAGACATGGGCAAATATGGCTTGGTGTCTCAAATATTGGAAGTAGATTATCTTAAAAGGGAAGAAGAAGTAGTTACTGGAGGGTAGAAAGAGCAAGGAGTAACAGAAAGTCTGGCAATTTGTATGCTAGGCACAGACTACAGCTAGGAGGTATATATTCAGTGCTCTATAAGACAGTAGGGTCATTGTAGCTTGCAATAAAAAATACATATTTAATAAAGATTTAGAAGAGATAAGTTTGGAGGTCCAAAACATAAAAACTGATAAAAGAATGAAAACTCTTAAGACACATTCTGTATGTATTGAATTATCATACTATATCCCTTAAATATATACAACTATGTGATGATTAAAAAGAAGAAATGAATTGTTAAAAGAACAAGACAGTAAAGGAGGGAAAAATATCAACTCACACCAGCCAACTTTTAGTTTAGGATGTGGTGTGAAAGCTGAAGATTTCTAAGCAGCAAACAAAATTACTCTCATTTTGTTTTTAAAACAGAACACAAGCCTTGGTGTAATTGGTTCTAAGGTTTGGCTTCAAAAGATGCAAAGTTGCAATTGAACCTCAATTCACAGAGCTATCAAATGTCTTTTATAAAATCAGGAAAGGAAAAAGACAGTAAAATTTAGGGTGAGATGTGGGAAAATATTTTCAAATGTCTTGAGCCCCTAAATCTTCGGAATTCTAACCTAGGAAATAAGACTCCATTCTTTCCACTGCAGTTACTAAATGTACCATGAAAATACCATCTCAGAAGAATGTTTTGAAATGCTATTTTTTCCAGCAAAGTTCTGCTTTCCTTTCCTGTCATTGAATATAGACAAAAAAGACCTTGGCAGGATCTGAATGGGGCAACTTGATCTCTGTTACAGAATAAAATACATTGTTCATCAAATGAATCACAGGATCTGGTGAGAAATTACAAAGATTACCTTACTGAAACACTGGACCAGGAGGACAGAACACAAGGCCATATGGTAGATAACTAGTTATGTGAGGGCATTCTTTTGCTGTATTATTTTGGCAGACGAACCTGTAGTTGATTTTAATATGCTACTGAATGGCTGTTTGAAGCTTGCAAATAACATTGGCCTAATATAGATGATATATAGATGCTATAACCACTTTGGCAAAGTGCTGTAGAAGAGATCCAAGATTTCACAGAAGTAGAGATGTCAAAATGTATTTATTTGAAATCTATCAGCTGATTAGTGTCCTGAGATAAGTCTAGAAGACACTCCCTTCATTAAAGCAATAAGAAGTCTTTCAAAAAGAGATACAGTATCAATGAGAAACTCAGTTGTAGTTTTTTTGTGTTAATTTGTTTTTCTATTATAACAATTTATTGAAATTACTTATCACTTAAAAGTAAAACAAGTACAATAAAACTAAAGGAAAAAATGTTTTATGTCTCTGTCCCTTTGGTACTTATGATAAAGTTCGATGAAGCTGGGAGCTGATATTCACCATTTTGAATTGCTTTTCAAAAATAGAAACCTTGTTCTATAAACACAATAAATCTGTATACAGTAATATTAACAATTGGTGGCTTATAGAATATAGAACAATGATTACATATTTTAAAAAGTGAAACTTAAGTTATAATTTCTATGTGAACAAAAAAATGAATAAGTGTAAATCAATCCCATGATTGAGTGCCACTGTATTTCAGAATGAAGCAAGAATAGCTTACACTTGGGTTCTTGGAAGACTGAGAATGCTTAAAGCTACTCACTGTTCTTACTGAACTAGATTCAGGTCTTTTTGAAACCATGTCTGACTTTAGAAAAGCAGAGTGATTATGAAATCTGGGTCAAATGAAGTAGTAGTATCAATTGGAGAACTATAATCCTATCTATCCAAAATGGTTTTCTGTTTTCTAGTTAGCCTTTCAATGAGTTCAAAATACTTTGTTCTTCACTTCAAGCTAATTCTTCTTGCAAAATGATTCCAGCAATGGAAAGTTTTAACTCAAGCATTATTCACTCCAAAAGTAATTTACAGACAAGTTGAATTGATACATGGAGATTCCCAGTGTGTAAGCAACTTGTCACTTATGAACTGTATGTGCAGACATTTATGGTAGTTGTTTTCTGTAAATAAGATTTGACCTTTTAAAGTTGCTGCTGTGTTTTGATGGGAATGACTTTGCACATGATGAGACTATATATTTCATAATAAAATGCTGCAAGTATATTCAGTGCCATATTCTGCATAGAACCAAAAGGTGGAATTGAATTGGATCTGCTCACTGTCACTTTTAATAACTCATTTAAAAATGTGCTCCTTGCTATCACTTCAGGTTTTACAGAATGAGGGATCTGGATGCATCCTCCAGGAAATGTAGGGTTCCACTAACTTTATCACTTCTGCCACTGCCTGGTTACTTTTGGTAGCTCATGTCCATAGAGAAGCTATTAGAAAAGGTAGTTGCTAAATGGGAAGGGGATGTTCATCCTGGTGGTTAAGGGGAAACAGGCAAGCTGCTAAATATGGGCAGGGAAGAATAAATCTGGATGTTTGGGTTCACCTTGGTGCCTCCTGCTGCTTCTATGCCTGGTGATAACTGACAGAGCAATTGTACCATAAGGGTAAGTAACTAAGGACTCATTCTCAGGGTTTGTAAAAGTCTCAGTTACTGTACCACACAGTGCAATTGGTTTAGACACAGTTGGGTCAAGGGGATAAAAATCATAAGTAAGGAGGGAAATGATGAACATAAATTATCAATTATGATTTCAAGACTAACCATAACAAGAAAAAATGGAACTCATCCCGTTAGCTCCTGCTCCCACTTTTTCTCCCTCTGTTTCTGTCTCTCTCTCTCTCTCTCAATGTTATTATCAGTGACTTGAACATCTGTGAAAGAAAAAAGAGGGTTTAAGATGTAGCATGAGTGAATCTATTATGCAAGTGTGGACTACGGCAGACAGTGGCAGAAGCCTCCTGTCACAATACCCAGCAACTCTCCTAAAAGGCTTTCGCTGAACGCAGTACTGTATTGCACTCTCAACAAGTCAGGCTGCCACAGTCAACATTTGCCAGAGCAACCGCCTCATACAAGACTCACATAAATTACCACATAAATACTCTAGCTTCCTCCCGCCCTGTGGGAACAATCTGAGGGTTTTTCCATACACTCCCTCTGAAGTCTGCAGTGAGACTAAAGCAAATTTCAAACAGTGGTAAACTCATTTTCACAAGAATCTTTGTTTCTTTTGTTTCCCTTTATCACTTACCTATTCCTTTACAAACACTACCTAGGACCACCTCTTAGTTAAGAGGTTTTCTTTTCTGGTTGAGCTTTAACTGCTAGTGGTTCCTCATACATCAAAGCATCCAGCTAATAGCTATGGTTTCTCTAATAACCTGCTTTATTTTTTAATTGTTTTGTTGTTGCTGTTTTTTAACATAGGGTTTTTGTCTGGTAAGCAGGCTGGTCTTGAACTTGTGGTTCTCCTGCTTAACCCCTCTAAATAGCTGAGATTATTGGCTCGAATCTTGCTTTTCTTTCCAAATATTCTCTGAAAAATGGCCTTAGACATTTTTCTAAGATGCAAATGGTCTTCTAACCTTGTATCACAGAAAATCTCGATCTAGCCATCTAATCTTGAAATGATTATTGTTTCAGTAAGCCTCTCAATCCCCAAACAGATATTCATTAAATAATTACTATATTCTTTATATTTTGCTCGCCACTTTTGTGGAGCTACAAATGACCATCATAGACTTAGTTCTGAAGATGTTATGATAAAATAAGAAACTGAAATGTGAACAATTCATTATGTTTTAAGAGAGAAGTCATAAGGTCAAGCCAAGATATTTTGTTTGAAAACATAATTTTCTTATAAATGCAGGGAAAAAAACTCGAATTATGAATCAGGAAACAGAATATATGTATATATTTCCATCATTTTCTTCCTATATCAGTAGCATCTAGCCTTACTAGACAATTTTATTTACTCAGCTCTTTCTGATGTTGGGAATATTCTTTTCTTTTTTGCCTTCCCCTGCCTTGTTTTCTTTTTGTCTTTATTTTGGGGCCTGAAAATCCTACCCAACCTCAAAGGTCAGCACAATGGCAAAGCCTAATAGGTTTTCTCATCTCTGTAAATACAATAAACAACGTCATCAAGTTCACATAGCTACCAACCGGCAAATGAAGTATTCAATCCTAGAAGTCTGAGGTCAATATCCATGTTCCTAAACATTTTGGTAAACTATGTGCTCTTAGATTTCTGAAGGGGAGAATATTCTGAACTAGTAACTGCTGAGCCTAAAAACGACAATAGAGCTATATAAACATTGCACCGCTAAGCAGCTCTTTTTAACAACTATGAGGGCTAGTGTTGTTAAATAATGCAGTAAAACACTTAGGATAGTGTTTAACAGTAAATAATAAAGTGTTTATTTTATTATTCTGCCTACTTATTTATTAAGTTGAGATAGTGCAAAATCTATGATAAAAATGGCATACAGTTTTTTATTTTTTTCATATGTGTGTGTGGTGCTGGAATTGAACCCAGGACCTTGTCCATGCAAGGCATGAACGTTACCACTGAGCCACATCCTCAGCCCTGGCATCTATCTTTTGAGGTGTAAAAAAATAATACCTTAGAACAAATCAATAGAGATAGCAGGTAGATAGGCCGCCTAGGCTTGGAGGAGTTGGTGAGTAAGAATTGAAAGTATCAGATACTAAAAATGTTTTGGAGATGATGAAAACGTAAAACTAATTGTAGTAATGGTGGCATATACATGATGAATATATTAAGATCTATTGAACGATGTAATTTATAAGGAATATATGGTAGACAATAAAATCATGAAAAGAAAAATGTGGAGCCATAGGGAAAAAGTAGCATGAAATTGTGTTTTACACAGTGAATCTATTCAGTACAACTAGGGTATATTGCTTCAGTGTTACGCAACAGTAAGTAAATTTAAGAAGTGCTTTCTTCTCATGACTGTCATCTACCTAGTTAATCATCACTTCAGCTTCAGAGTTTGCTCTCATACATTGCAACAAGCATTAGGCATGAGTTTAAATCCAGTCGCATCTGGGCTGCTATTTTGGAAAAATAATATTTAACTTTCTGGGTTCCCTAAGCAATAGAAAATTTCCCAACATGGTAAGAAGATTAGCATGAGAAATTCCAATAAATATATCAAAAGTGCTGATGGAATAAAGCATAAGTCTCAAACATGAGAGTCAAATGCCTCTAAGAACTATTTGCAACTATTTCAGTGCCTTGATGAGTCTTATATTTTTCCATTTTAACAAGCCAATATATTTTCTTCTATTTGAATTTCAGAATATTAATCTGTAAAGATAGGCAGTATATTCTTTAACATGACAGATTCACTGTAACTGTAATGGTAGACATAAGACTATAGAATTTAAAATTCCAGATGGGTCAGATTATACTTTTGTTCCATGAGAACAAAATTTACTTTCAGAACTAAAAGAATCTTATGGAGGTGGTTTGTTTTTAATGTCAAATACCACATAATTGGTGTTCATTGTAACATAATATAATGTTTTCTGTTTTGCCCTCAACTGAATTTTTTTAAAAAAATTCTTATGCAAAATGTGTAACATCAATTAATTCGTATTTGTTGAACTTCTTAATCAAACAGCTTTCAAATTACTACTCAGAGCATCTTGCTGTGTTTGACACATTATATAGGTCATATGTCTAGGTCTCTAACAAAATATATTGTGCTTAATATATGTTGGATTTTTTTCCTCTCTGTGATAATGTTGTCATGGAAACAGAAGGAATAAAGCATCATGGTTCTGTGCTCTGTTAGCTTGGAATTTTCTTGAAGGAAGAGGAGTCTGTTAATAAGACAAGCAAATGATGTGACTGAAGACCAAGGAAAGAAGTTTTTTTTTTTTTTTCTGTTTCTACTGTATGGCATTCTCTACTTTATTTTTGTTATTATAATATATCTTAATAGTTATTATTTATTGCTGGATTTTATATTACTCTTTCAAACACAATGTTAGCTCATTTAATCATCCCAGGGAGGGCAATTTTAAATTTTGTACATAATAAAACAAGCTTATTGAAAACTATCTATATGTGTTACATGATTTTTCAGTTTTTAGTCAATACTGTCTTGGACACAATGGGCTAATCATACTACTGCACTCTTCTTGGCTAAAGAGACAGATAAAGGTGTGTGTTTGTGAAGCACATTACACATCCTGTTTTTTTTTTTTTGATCAAAATTTTAACAAAGGGAGTTCTTGCAAATGACTATCATTATCTCAATCCATGTAGCCCTTTGGTTAACACATAAACAACACATAGAGATATGAAAGATCAAGAAGTGAGAGAGAAGAGTCCACAGAGAAAGAAAGAACCTATCTAAGTCTTTTGTTGTAACAACATGTAAATTCTGATTTCACTTTTAATTATTACAAGAAGCAATTCCTTTTTGGTTTCTTTGTTCATTTGTTCAGAGAATATTAAGTTGATTTTCTGCCACTGTTGTATCAAATGCTCCTAATACAGCCACAGAAACATTAAAAGTGGAATTAGACTGGTATGAAGTTATATCTGTACATCATCTACAAGCTCCATGGTGTTATCACAATGTTTAATAACAAGAGCTCCCACTTAAATAAGATATTTTTGTTTCATTAACGTAGTCTTCAAGTATTCTATTAGTAAGGCAGTACATAAATACATGGTTCATTGAAGAAAAGTGATTTATGCTAATACAGATCAAATAGTATCACAATAGGAAGACAGTGACAAGTGGCCTATAGAATAAAAACAGGCAAACAAATATTTTGGGGCAATAATGACATGTGAGCTTACTATAGAGAAAAGTGTTGTAGATGTGATACTACACATTTCACATGAATCAATATTTTAAATTTAATATAAAATGCTTTAATCAGCATGTGTTTTAAGCAGAGTATGTTCTTATATATTTCTATGTAAGAATCATGAGTTAGGTATTCTTAAAATTCTAATTTGAAGTAAGATCCTGGAATTTTTATTTTGGAAAGATTAAAAAAATGTTGAAAAAAATCAAAGAAGGGAAAGAGTACTGGAAGACATACTAGAAAGACATAAAACTGATTAAAATTCCCAGAACAACAACAGAAAGAAACCACCAGACAGGGCAAGCAGTTAAACAAGGGGGATAAGCAGAAAACCAACAGCGGAAAGTAACAAGACAAAGTTGAGCCAGTACATAACAGTTATATCCATAAATGTAAATGGCCTCAATTCACCTATTAAAAGAAATACATTGACAGAATGGATTGAGAAACAGAATCCAGCAATATTCTGTACACAGGAAACACACCTGACTCAAAAGGAAACTCATAGATTAAAGGTCAAAGGATGAAAAACAATTGTCCATCTGCGAGGAACCCAGAAAAAAGCAGAAGAAGCCATTCTGTTTGCAGATAATGTGAAATTCAAACCAAAAATCATCAAAAGAGATAAAAAGATCACACATAACTTGTCATAGGAATAATTAAAGAGGTAGAGCTAACAATCATAAACATATATGCACCAAATACAGGAGCACCCAATGATATAAGACAAACACTAATATATATAAAAAAGAAATAAGCAACAACACAATTACAATAGGGAACATTAATGCCCCATTGTCACAAAGAGATAGATCAACTAGACAAAAAAATCAATAAGGAAATAAAAGAACTGAATCAAAACTGTGAGCAAATGGACTTAGTAGACATTTACAGAGTGTTCCACCCAACCACATCAGAATTCCCATTCTTAGCTGCACATGGGACATTTTCCAACATAGACCATATATTAGCCTATAGAACATTCTTAAGTAAATGTAAAAGGATTGAAATTGTCCCATGCATATAATCTTAACCATAGTGCACTGAAACTGGAAATTAATGGCAAAAAAATTGCAAAACCTGCATAAATACATGGAAATTAAACAACAACCTCTTGAACAATCAGTGGATTACAGGTGAAATTAAAGAAAAAATTAAAAAATACCTACAATTCAATGAAAATGCAGATACAACATACCAAAACCTGTGTGATGTAATGAGAGTGGTCTAAAGAAGGAAATATATAGCAATAAATTGTTACATAAAAAAAGAATGAGCACAAATAAAATCTAATTCTATATCTCAAGCTTCTATAAAAACAAGAGCAAGTAAAACCCAAAGCTCACAGAAGAGAGGAAATTATAAATATCAGAGCAGAAATTAATTCAATTGAGACTAAGAAAACAATACAAAAATAATGAATCAAAGAGCTGGTTCTTTGAGAGAATAAGCAAAATTGATAAACCCTTAGCCAAGCTTATCAGGAAAAAATAAAGAAAAACACAAATTCATGCAATAAGGACTAAATAGAGAGAAATTACTACACATCCCATGGAAATTCAGAAGATTATGAATACCTGCTTTGAAAATCATTACTCATGTAGGGTGGAAAACACAGAGGAAATGGACAGATTTCTAGAAACATATGAATTACCAAAGCTGCCTCAAGAAGATATTGCAATTTTGAATAGCCCAATATCAGCTATTGACATTGAAAACTTGATTAAAACTTACCAACAAAGAAAAGTTTAGGTCTTCATGGATTGATAACTGAATTCTACAAGAAATTTAGAGAAGATTTAATGCCAATAATCCTCAAACTCTTCAATGAAATTGAAAGGGAAGCAATCCTCCCTAACTCATTCCTGGGGGGAAGTATTACTCTGATACCAAAACGAGAGAAAGATCCAGCCAAAAATGAGAACCATAGGCCAGTCTCACTAATGAACATGAATGCAAACATTCTCAATAAAATAATGGCAAATAGTTCTTTTTTTTTTAATACCAGGAATTGAACTAACAACCTTGTGCTTGCCAGGCAGGCACTTATGCCACTGAGCTAAGTCTCCAGCCCAAAACCGACAAATAGAATGTAGCAAATCATCGAGGAGATTATATACGTCATGACCAAGTGAGATTCACATCAGAAATGCAGGAATAGTTTAACATACACAAATCAAAAAATGTAATATACCACATCAACAGAGCCAAAGACAAAAACGACATGATCATCTCAATAGACACAGAAAAAGTTTTTGATGAAGTCCAACACTTGTTCATGATAAAAAAAAAACCCTATAGAAGCTCAGAATAGATATATTTACCTCAATCTGATAAAGGCCATCTATGACAAACCAACAGCCAACATTATACTAAATGGACAAAAACTGAAAGCTTTCACTTTAAAATCAGGGACAAGACAAGGATGTCCACTATCACTATTCTTATTCAATATAGTACTGGAAACATTAGCCAGAACAATCAGACAACAGACAGAAATAAAAGGAATAAAGATAGAAAATGAAGAAGTTAAATTATCACAATTTGCAGACTGTATGTAGAAGACCCTAAAACTCCATCAAAGGACTACTAGAGTTAATAAAAATTCAGCAGTATAGCTGGATACAAAGTCAACACTTAAAAAATCAATAGTACACAAACAACAAACTCACTGAAATTATGGAAATAACATCTTTCAAAATAACATCCAAAAAAATGAAATACTTAGAAATCAACCTAACAAAGAATGTAAAATATCTGTATGCTGAAAATTATATTACTCTAACAAAGGAGACTGAAGAGGATATTAGACAATGGAAAGATATACCTTGCTCGTGAAAATAGCCATACTCCCAAAATTTTATACAGATTTAATGCAATCCCAATAAAAATATCACTGACATACTTTACAGATTTAGAGAAAACATTCCTAAAATTCATTTAGAATCAGAAGAAACCTAAGATAGTGAATACAATTCTGGGCAACAAAGGCAAGGCAGGAGGCATCTCAATCCCTGACTTGAAATCATACTACAAAAATACAGTGATAAATCAGCAAGCTACTGGCAAAGAAGTAGACCTGAAGGTCAATGGAACACATTAGCAAACACAGATACTAAGACACTGAGCCACCTTGTATTTGACAAAGGTACTAAACATGTTCACTGGAAGAAAGATAGCCTCTTTATTAAGTAGTGTTGGAAAAATTACGTCTCCACATGCCGAAGACTGCAACTAGACCCATGTCCATCACTATACACTAAAATAAAGTCAAAATTGATCAAAGATCTAAATATTAAAACAGAAACACTAAATCTACTGGAAAACCAGGTAGGTAGAAATCTTGAAGACATAGGAGTACGCAAAGAGTTTATGAACAAAACACAAACTACAGGGGAAATACTTCAAAGAATCAACAACTGGGATCTCATCTTACTAAAAGGTGTTTGCACTTCAAAAGAAATTACCAACAAAGTTAAAAGAAAACCCACACAATGGAATAGAATTTTAGTCAGCAGTCCCTCAAAGGACTTATATCCAGAAGATACAAAGAATTGAGAAATATCAAGCCTCCCAAATTGAAAGACGCATTCCAAAAATAGGCATCTGAGATAAATACACATTTTTCAGATGAAGATATACAAATGGCAAATACGTATAGGAAGAAATGTTCATCAGCACTGGTCATTTGACAAATGTGAATTAAAATAGCATTGAGATTCCATCTCACTCCAGAAAGAATGGCTTCCATCAAGAAATCACCTGATAAATGTTGGTAGGGCAGTGGGGAAAAAGGAATATTTCCCCATTGTTGGTGAGAAGGTTGACTGGTGCAGCCACTGTAGAACTCAGTTTGGAGGTTCCACAAAAACTAGGATTGGATGTCTCATTCAATCCAGCTATTCCCCTCCTGGTTATTTTCCCAGAAAAATTGAAAATGTCACATCACAGTGATATATGTGCACCCATGTTTATAGCAGCACAATTTGTAATAGCTAAATCTTGGAAACAACCAAAATGCCCATCAACTGAAAAATGGATGAAAAAGATGTGGTATTTTTATACAATGGAATATTACTCAGCTATAAACAGGATAATCTTGAGGCTTTTAAAGGTAAATGGAAGCAATTTGAGACTATCTTCATAAGTGAAATAAATCAAACTTGCATTTGTAAATATGGTATAAATAATAATAGTAATAATAATAAACTGAAAGTAATAAGATCCAAATGTACAGTAGATATTGCAATAATGAAAGTGCTTGAAAGGAAAGAACAATTTGTAGATGTACATATATAAATGATATATATTTAAGTGTGCAAGATAGGTAACCATACTACTAACTCTGTTAGTTCATCAAAAACAATATTTTGTGCTGTCATTGCTTGATTGTTCATTTTTTATGCTTTGATTTTGTAACTTGAGCCACTACTTCTAAGATAGCAATATGTAAGGTAACTAGTGCTGATTTGTTGCTTTTTTTAAAATTCTGTATTATGTCTGCTTTTTTTTCTGTTTAAAAGATAAAAAAAAATCAAAGAAGTATGGAAAATAAAAATTGTGTGAAAGTGCAAAACAATATGGGGTCATAGAGAGTTTCCAGGGAAACACATGGAAGAATTTGATACATGCCTTAACTATTGCATGATGATCAAATACTAAGAAGGGTGATACTCTGCTATTATCTTTGATGAAGGAAACAAAATAAAAGGACAATGAATAAGCCAAATTTAACTGCATAAAGAAGTGCAGTGAGAGTATGGGGAACACAATCATTTGACTATGCAAATAAGTAAGGGTCAATTAGAGGTACGGAATTTTCATCACAGTTAATTCATATTCAAAAATGCTACTCACTTCTTACCTATTCCCGCCTCTTAGTCTTCATAGGGACACAAGACAACGGCATTAATCCTTAAATTATGTATTTATTTTGTGTACATGTCAGTGATATTTCATTAAAGCGACAAGATATTCAGCAAGTTAAATAAGCAATATTTGATATAATGAATCATTGACTAGTGAACGCATGTTAATTATGATCAGTTAGTTAAGAATGCTTAAAAATACAAGGATAGCATACGTAAGAAAAGGTCACTATGTTTCTTTTCAAAGAAGGAAAACTCTTGTTAGAGTCTCCTGACTTCTTGGAGAAGGTGTTCCGGAGGCCCAGGAAAAGGTGGAGAAGGCACTCAGGTGCCTCAAGCCTGGGCAGATGACCAGGAAATCACTCCCTGGAAAGTTACTGGTGGGGGTGCTCTGAAAGTCGCTCGAGCTGGGCGCCACGGAGTCTCCTGCCCTCGCTGCAGATGTCTTCTGGCTAGAAAGCTGGCTGCCAACGAGGAGGCTGTCCTCTGTTGGGAGACCCCTCAAGCAAGGAAAGCAAGGGACCCCAAAAGAAGTAGCGCCCTCTCCTGCTGCCATATCTCTCTAGCACCCTCTGCTGACAAGGCCTTACACTGACCCTGCTGGGAAATGTTCATGGAATCCAGTTCCGGACTTAAAACAAAAAAAGAAGGGGTGGGGAGGAGGCGTGGGGGGATAAGTTGAAGCAGAAGAGCCTTGAATTGATACCTGCAATAGTGAATTAATTGGGGAAGCCAGGATACCCGTGAAAACAGAGTTCCAAAATTTCAATCACTTGACATAATAAAGGTTTTCTTCTCACTTAAATCATGATCTGGTGCTAGAGCACTCTATTAGGCTATTCTACCACAAGAAATTAAACTGTTGGGATTCCTCCACTTGTGCATCTATACACCTTGGAATCTCTGTTTCTGTATCAGCAGACAGAAGAGAGAAAAAAATGTGTAACAAATGTGTACTTCAGACTCAGCCTTGGCAGTGGTATTTACACATATGGCCATGCTGAGCTGACCAGAGCTTAGACTCGCCTTATTAGAAAAATGAAATAAACAGTAAGTGTAATCTTGTCTCTGCCATGTTAGATTTCAAATGATCTCTGTTTTTATATTTAAGCAAATTATAGTGAATTATCTGTAATATAAAAGTATTGATAATGACTTCAAAATAAAGATACAGTATTTAGAGTAATATTATGCAAAGTGTTATATGTATTTTGTTGTAAACCATTATATAATTTCCTTAAATAATTATTGAAATAGAAGAAATGGGATATGTATGCAATCTTGATGAATTTATAATAATCAGACAATTATTCAATCTAATAGTTTTATATTTGGAACTAAAATATCTAATGTCTTGGCAACCAAAACTTAAGATTTAAAAATCATCTGTGGAGTATTTGGAAGTTAAATTCACACCCAGAATTTACAAAGGAAAGGGAATTGCAGATGTGAGTAATATTTAGAAACAGGCAAGTGGGTGGAATGACATATCAGAATATTGGCATTTGTGAGTTAAATCAATCTCTCTCTCTCTCTCTCTCTCTCTCTCTCTCTCTCTCTCTCTCTCTCTCTCTCTCTCGTTTCTCTATCCACTGACGCCTAGGACCTAGGGACTTAGGCTTTCAAGGCTAGCACTCTACCATTGAGCTATGTCTACAGAGGGATGGAAAGAGAAGAGAGTGATAATGTGACATTTATTAAAAGATGTGCTGGTTAAAAACAGTTGAGAAGCATTTTAGTAAGTGCATGTTAGATACCTGTACCTACCTACTAATATTGTTACGCTCATTTGACTTTGCTCATCTGCTTAGGAAGTTTAGGAGCACAGAGTCAGAGAGCTTTGGTTCTGAAATGACTATCTCCATTTAACTGGAGATTTGCTATTTACATAGTATCCGTGCGTCCTAAAGCAACCGTCTCAGTATCTCTACTTAGCTGAAAATAAAATTTTTATCAGGATATTTTGGCATTCAGATAAATAGAACCTTTCCCAGCTTCTCTTGCAATTATCTAATATGTGATTATATTTCAACCAATGTGAAATCACCAAAAATTAGTGTGTAGAAATTCAGAGATTTGTCCTTCAAGGAAAGGAGTATGTCCTTGATTTCCCTTTTGATTGTGGATGTAAGGTATGGAAAAGTCATTTTGAACATGGAGAGTAAAGAGCTTAGGATTCTGGGTACCAGGAAACGGTGAGTTACCCTAACAACTGTAGAATTATCAATTTGAGTATCTTCTAGACAGTGGGAAAAACAATTCTATCCCATTGAAGCTCTGATACCATGTCATCGAATATCAAACCTTTTAATTAAAGTTCATGCAAAAATTGAAAGCAGTCTGAATATTGCTTTCAGAAAGCTTTTACCAATTTGCACTCTTATTAGTAATGATTGAAAATACTCAAGGAGCACAAAATTTATGATCCTCTCTCCTACACACTATCATAAACAATATAGATCCATTAGGGAAGCTTTTTAGTATATGTGTTGGGAGGGATTATTACATATATAAGAAAAAAAGAAAACTTTGCAGATGCCACAAAGATGATATCAAATTATAGCAATGTCACTTTCAAATGGAGAAAAAATTAAATTTAGACTTTACTTTTCTCTCTCCTCTTCTCTCAGTGACCTTGAAAAAGGTCCGTTTATTCTCTAGTACTTGGGAGGCAGTATGACTGCAATAAGTAAAGTGAAGTTAAGTAAAAATAGGTTTTCCTAGGAAAAATTTTGTCTATTTGAAAGATGTAGCCAACAGGCTCCTGCAAAACATGTTTGCCCCCAACATTGCTGAAACCAGCATCTCAAGTCTCTATATTTTATGGCATTATATTTATTCTATCAAAATATTATCAAAATTTGAACTACTAATGGATCAACATAGCTTGTTTTAAATCCATGACAATAAACTGCACTTTCTAAGAAAATATTGACTTTTTTTGCATAAAATATGATTCCAATGGCAGAATAAATACCATAGGAAATTTTCCCTAGAAATATTTAGTACTGTGTTTTAAATCACACAGGAACCAGATTGCTTGACATATTGGATTAGTGAAATATAAAATATAATATATATCTAGGACTGTGAGCAGTTGGAATACAACTTTAAGTGGTCATTGTAAAGACTAACTTACATGACCATATATGGAGCAAATATTTAAATTAAGTTATTACAGTAAAAGACACATTGCCACTAATATCTCTCAAACACTCCCACTAGTTTTAGACACGCTTATCCCATCATGCTTGCCACTTTCTGAAATGGTTCTGAAACTCTTCTTGCATGAGTGTCTTTTATGGCTACCTTGGCATTCTGAATAAATTCAAAGCATTTATGGCAACGTCCATCAAGTAGAGCCATTATAGCCTATCCTCACCCCCCTTATTCAGCAAAGCTGGCACTGTGCAGCTTCTGGCTCTTAAAGTCAAAATGACCAGGAAGGGTAAATATTTTGAATCAATTTAGGACATTGAGGCAACTACCATAATTATCAGTCACATCTTATGTGTAATTTTCCTTTTTAAGATCATGTATGTATAATTTCACATCCCCTTCTCCTTTTTTATACCCTTAGAAGAATACTAGGCTTACATAAAAGATTATTTCATAAATGTTTTTAATTTATCTTGAGTATCCTAGAATCAGTTTATGATATGTATCAATAGTGTACTATCCTTAGGATTTGGAGTAGAACAATGTATGGCTTTTTTAAAAAAAAATTTTTGTTTTCTCTTGTTTGTTTTTTTTTTTTCTTTTTTCCTCCTTCTCTTCCTCTTCCTCCTTCCTTTTGCTAAGTGTGTTTTTTTGTTATTAAGGGAAGCTACCATAAATCTTTCATGGCTAAACACTTTTAGGTAAAACTATAAGAATGAAGTTTCCAACTGTGAAATAGACTTAAAACATTTAGAAGAGTGCCTGGTATTTTGAACCGAGAACATGTTAATCTTATGCTAATATGAACCAAAATTGAAATTTCACCAAACAAAAGGTATGTTTTTAACCCTGTGTGACAAAATCATGTGAAGTAGCAATGATATATTTAGATTTGGAGAGGTTAAACCCAATACCTTTGTTACAAGAGCATCAAATACTACTAGTGTTGGAAAACATTTTCTGGTACACCTTAACATATTCTCCCATCTGTTAAACTCTAGTGAAGAAGACTCTGTGTTTGTGGAGTGTGTATGTGTGTGTGTGTATGTGTGTGTGTGTGTGTGTGTGTGTGTGTGTGTCTGTGTGTGTCTGTGTATGTGTGTATGTATATGTGTGGTCTATGCAGTTATACATGTGTTCTCTGTTATGTTTTAATTCACCATTCTTACTCTCTGAATTGATGTACTTTCTTTAAGAGATTCAAAATGATGATAATGAAAAGCTAATGTGACCATTTAAATCTCTTTCTTCCTGTTCTTTTGAAAATTTGGAATACCACACAAACAAAACTGAAGAGTCGCAAAAAGAAGTGATGAATTTTGTGAAAATTGAAAAAAAACTAACATAACAAGACAAAGAATTTCCTTAAGCTCTAGGGACAAAAATCACTGAATATTTAGTAACAAGCCAGACTTGATTTTAATCCCAGCATTTATTTTTCAATACTTGATTGCATGTTTGCATATTACATATAATTAGTTTACATACCAGAATTCCATAGACAAGTTTTTTTCATTTTAGTTAGCCTGTTTTGATTTTTTAAAGATTAGATAGTTCTAGGTGAGTTTTAATAATTATTAAAATAAATAGAAAAAATAAAGAGCTTTATTTGAAACAAAATATACACAGGGAAATATTTTCGTATTTTCTTTTTTTTGACAACTCCATGATCAATTAGAAATAATAAGAAAGATTCACACTGGAATTAACTTTCTAAAACAAATATGTCTTTTTTTCTTGCCAAAAAAACAAGCAATATAAATATGATATACAATATACCCTGAGCCATTAACTGGTAAGTCAGGATTCTAAAAGAGCCAGCAAGCTGAGGACAGTTTAAATGTGTACTGATAGTCTGGCTGTGAATTTGGTGACTTTCAGAAGTATTCAAGTTTTTATAACCTAGGTTGTTGTAAAAAGACGGAGCACATAATCTTAGGTTTTTATTCTAGCCATTCTATGTAAAGATGTGACTGCTGGTTAGGAAAGTTCTGAGACATACATGAGGTTGTGTGATTAATCTGACAGTAAAATAATGGCTCAAAACCACATCTCATCATATTACTAAAAATATCTCCTGTCATTGACAGACTGTTGAGTATCTGGCATCTAATTTACATTAGTTTTCTTGGTGGGCATAACAAATATGAATAATACATGTAAATTTACAAGAAATAGGTCAGGAGAAGTTAAGTAATTGGCACGAGATCACGAAGGTAGGAATAAGTTCAAATTCAATTCAGACTTTCACTATCTTTTTCTCATATGCTGCCCTATTTCCTTCGTAGCAGACTGCTTGTCCATTTTGCTCTTTAATGTTGCAGTATCTTCTACTGTGCTCCTATTTGCTGTGCATCATATTTCTACAAAGAAACTAGAGAGCCACCACCAAATGAGTTTACATTTATGAACATATCTTTAGAAGATATGCTGGAGCAAATTTCAAAGGTGTTTAAGCATATTGTTTAGTGAATGAAACCAAAAGGAAAGTTACTGTCTACCCGAAGGACAGAGTGTGAACAATAAAATACTGTTAAGGTGATACTATCAGAATTTTGTAAATTGGTCTTAACATATTTTACTCTACCTACTGCTATATGTATATGTACTCCTGTATGCATAATACATATTAATGTGTTTAATGTATCACTGTAAATGATCCATTTTACTGATAACGTAATTGGGGTTTTGAGACATTGAGACATCCTTCATCTTCAGAAGCCCTGTTCTGGCCTTTTATAATTTTCCAGATCTTTCAATTGTTAAGAACCTTAAAACTTGGAAGTGGTGCAGTGGGGGTGAAAGTGTAGAACTAACAGATGAGATTGTGGGATGAAAGAACTCACATTCTTTGTGAGGTAGTGAATGGATTTCTTCTCAGAGTGTTCACTGACGCCCACCTCACCTACTTGGTGAATCGCCAACAAGGCTGAGGATGCCACTTGGCACACAGGATTTGAAGGGATCAAAGTGCCACCGGAAGCCCCAGTTTACTCTTCCTGACTTGTCTCTGTGTGTTTCTGTGAAGAAGGTACAAATACCACTCATGCTAAAGAGTGCTCTGTGTTCCAAGGCAGACTCAGTGTTTCCTCCTACAGTTAATGAAGGGGCCGGGGGGACAAGACACCTGTCACACTTTGAAATGATGGCTGGATTTATCCTGGGTGTTGAGGCATACATAGCCTGGAGGTCACAGGAAACGGGGAGGAAAAGTACCGTCTCTTCTCTGTGGGTAAAGTTATGTTTGCTTTTGAACCTCAGTACTTGAACTTTCTTTGTAGAAAATGAACTTTCAGTGATGAGTCTACAAAGATATTTTTCCTTATTTGATCCTTACTTCTTTCAAGAAATATTTCCTGTTTAAAAATTCTCACCTATAGAAATGTTTCTTGTTTTAAAAACACAAAAATATACATCACAATCACATTACGGACATATATACCAAAATATCAACATACTATATATTTTAGCATATAAAGGATTTTCTATGTATGTATATATAATTCAAATGATATGATATCAAGTTTTATATACATTCTTTCCTCACACAATAAGATATTTTATTATGGTGGAGTTTTATTTCCTTCAGCTCAGTGGCTTTTTCCTTCTTCCTTTTCTTTCCTCATTTTTATTTTACTTCTTTATTTTTGTCATAATAGAATCCTGTCTTTGAATGTCATTAATTTATTCAGTAACTTATTTGTATCATTGAAGATGACAGAAGTGAATAAAACTAAGTCCCTGTTTTCTGGTAGGTAGCATTGGTTTATCAGGATGAACATACAAATACTGTAAATATGTTAGATGTAAATGCATTTGATAGAAAAAAGACACGAGAGAGAAAGAGTTTGTCTAGATACTACTTTATATAGGTTAGTCAAAGAAGTCATGTATAGTGAAAACAGAGCAGAGCTGAGAATAAAAATGAAAAGCAAACAATGAAAATGTCTGGGAGGAGAAAATTCTAAACATGAAGAACAGAAAACATGAGGGCCTTGAGGTGGAAACATGCTTGGAGTTCCAAACGAACTTAAGAGAAAGTGGCTTCAATACACTGGGCAATGGGAAAGAAGACATAGGGAAGGGTGAGGATGATGTAGGACTTCTCACCTGAACAATTAGATGGCACTCATAGGAAGAGTGGCATGAGTGAACAGAAATTTTAAAAAAGCCACTCGGGATGCTCTGCAGAGAAGAGTTTATGAGGATCTGAAGTGGGACGCAGAGAGACCAGATAGGAGCATTCCAGTTTCTCCAGGTCTTTGGCGATACCTGTTTAGGCTCTTTTCAATTATATTCATTCTAGTGGCTATTTAATGATAAATCTTTGCAATTTTTTATTTTTGTTTAACTGACTAGTAGAGATTTTGAACATCTTATCATGTATTTTTCACTACATGTCTCCAGACACTTATTTTAATATTAAATCATTTTTAAGGATAAATTGTTGAATTGTAAAATTTGTATAAAGTTACCTTTGCCTTTTTTTAGGGTGACTTCTTACCATGTAGCCCAGGCTGGCCTAAGACTCCTTTTGTTGCCCAGCCTAGCTTTGGACTCTCGATCCTCCTGGCTCAGCTTTACAAATGCTAAGATTATAGGTGTGGACAACCACGCCTGGTTTAAAAATGTTGTTTACGTATTTTGGATAAAAATATTTTCTCAATATATAATTAGTTTTTCTCCTACTTTTTGGGCTATCTGTTCACTTTCCTGACAACATCTCTAGAAGTATAAAAACTTTTTCATTTTGATAGTCTAATTCACTTAATTACTTTTTCTCTTGTGTTGGTTATATCATAGCTAAGAAGGGCATGGCTAATCTTAGGCTGTAAAGATCTATTCATTTTTCCTCAGGAGTTTTATGCTATAAGCTCTTATGAGCTATTTTAAATTAATTTCTTAGTGCTGTGTGAGAAAGGGGGCTGACTTCCTGCTTTTGCCAGGTTATTCAGTTGTTCTGGTTTCAGTTTTGAAACACACTATACTGGCCCCTTGCTTTTCCTGAAAAACTAAGTGGTCTCAGAGTTGGACCCACTGTGTAGCCAGCTTCAGCGCCCTCAAAGATTACTGCACTCCATGCTCAAGCAAATGCTGCTGCAGAAAGAAAAAATGATGGTGAAATAAGAAACAGAGGTTGGTGGAAGAGAAAAAGAGCATGTTAAAAATATTTCATTTTCCTCCCATTTATAATCTGAGAGAGAGAGAGAGAGAGAGAGAGAGAGCAGAGACAACTCTATTCCCAGAGATAGTTGAATATTTTAAAAAGTACATGCTAAGAGGGCCATGTACACTTGGACTCATCAGTGAGGCTCAGGGAGCACATCCAAGCTCTGCTGATCAAGCCTGTCTGAGAAAGAATTTCTTCTAAGTAGATGAGAATATTCTTGGGCTCATGTTTATATTCTGACTTCGAAGTTCTCAGAGTGTTTTAAGTTGTGTAATACAAATCTTTCATCACTTACGTTCAGAAAAAAATTTTCTTATTATTTGACTTTCTTTTTCACACTCATTTGAATGATTTTGGAAAAGCAAACCTTTAGAATTTAGTTAATGAATAATTCATTATTTATCCTTTTATGCTTTATGCATTTTTGCATCTTAAAATCTTTCCCAAACTCACCTTTACAAACATTGTTTTGAAAATCCAGCAAAACCTAAGTTCACTCACTTATAGATTTAGTATTTATTTTGTGATCTATGATTCACGTAAGGGCGATTTGTTAAAGGATGTAAGAATATGGTCGAAAGAAACACAAACATTTGGATCACAAAAGTCTTTGTTACAAAGGACAATTAAAACACTTAATAACATGTTGTATAAAGTTGGACTGTTAAAATCTTACTGTTTTAGCAGGCTGGACTACCCTGTGACCTTTGGACAATTATGTTAGGATTCTGCTGGATAGGCCCCCAAAGGCACAAAGAATTAGATAATCTTGAACATAATAGTCAAAACTTGATTCAGCTTAGATGTCCTTTAGGATGAATAATTAAGGATCCTAAGAATCAGGGAGGGAGACATAATCTTCCAGGTCATACCTCTAGTGGCCACCTCCAAAAAGGACACACCACTGAAAGCAAGTTAGGTATAGTGCCCTCATAATCTAATCACTTCAAAAAGCATCACCTGTGAAAATATGAGAGCTTTGGGGGACATTTGAGATCTAAAACATAACATTAGTCTTATTAGTTTTTAATTTTTGATAGCCTATTAAAGTAGACATTTCCTATAAATTTATTCTCCATCCTTTTTGTCAGAATGGGAGTTTTAGTCTAATTATGGCCAGTTGTTTGTGAAGACTGAGTTGGCACCTTATTGAGGTTTAACTTGCTGCTGGTTCTCCTTTTTCCCACTTTTTCAAAAGAGAACCTGACAAATTCTTTACATTCCTCACTAGCAAGTTCAGAAATCTTTGGTTCTAGTCTACTGAAAGCCCCACTCAACTCTGTTGAGCGCTTCCACGTTGGCTTTGAACCACCTGTCTCACACAACCTATATTCATTACAAGTTCTGAGAGGGGAAAGCTGGCAGTCCGTTTGAAGCTCCCTGAGTGTCTTCCAATACTCTGCTAGGTTTTCCTTTTTTTGTTTTTTTATTGTTGGTACGTATCTGTGATGCATAACAAATGCATTCACCTTGGGGAACTGATATGTATACATATTTCACAATGATGTTTTGAACTCCCTTTCTCACTTTCTCTGTATTCTCCCCTTCTCTGTGTACACTTCTGATCTCCACAAAGTTTAGTTCTTGTGGCCCTCCCATGGATTCTGTGCCTAAAATTGTAGCCCAGAATTAGCAAATAATCTCCAGAGTAGAGAAAATAACAGAGAATCAACTAGTGTCCCTGAAGTTCTGTATTCTTCAAAATTTCAGCACCTTTAGTTCCAGTTTCTCTAGCAATTTTCTGCTATTTTTAAATGTGTCCTATATTTTATTACTATTATTGTTTCTGGCTACTCTAGTTAGAGGTACTCTCCCAGTGTATTGTGTTCTGAAATAGAAAATTAATGCAATGAAATAAAATTCAACAGCAGAAAGATCCACAATTACAATATTTTAAATTACAGAAAACTGATGCTGAGACTCAAGATTTAGAAAACAAATGTAAAGTTTTTTTCACAAATCAGTATTTTGCTTTTATCTATCTTAATAATACTATTTGTCATTTTCATTGATATCAGTACATACCAGGTAGTGTTTCCAAGTGTTATCTATATAATCTCTTTCAATCATCTTATCAATATCACTGAGGTAGGTCAATTATTCTCATTTTACAGTTGAGGTTGCTGAAACACAGAGAGATCACATAGCTAAAGATAGGCGATGCTGACATCTGAAATTTAATTTTTTCTCAGCCACTAAAGCAAACTATTTTGCTTGCAAATCATTTTTTCAATGAACTCCTATTGTGTGATTTGTAATTAATCTTTCCAATCACCGAGTTAACTATCCAGGACTCATTCATATAATCTATAAATCAATTCAAATCAAAAGAAAAGTGGTAGAGGAGCTATAGTTCTCTGGGTCTTTGCATTTACTGTTCACACTGAGCAAAAGCTCTGTTATGAAACAACACACTGGCTTCTAACAAGAAGCTGTTGATCACATTTTCCTGGAATTTAGGCTGTTCCTGGGAGAAGAAGCTAGTGCTTTGATTTCCTGATAGATGGTTCTAATTTAAAAGTTTCCTGTGTTTTCATAGCAAAGCACTAAAAATGAAATGTTTGGTTTCTCTAAACCTTTTGTCATGCAGGAGTAGAGCAGAAACAACTGTGAAACAGTACAGTCAGAGGAACTTAACCTCTCAAAAAGATCTAGGATGAGTCAAAAGTTTTACTATTTTGGCCAGAAGTGATATAGGGAATGAAACTCCCACCTTACTATATGTCCCTATTAGTGTTCTCTAAAATCAAGGAATGAATTTTAGAAACAATAGAGGTTAAGAACAGAATATATTTATTGAGAGAAAGAAAGCTCTGTCTGCGAGAGAGACGGAGTCTCAAATGGGTTGCCAAAGACTCTGTCTTTTCTAGAGGCTTTATTTATAGAGTAAAACCATGAGGTGAGACAGGTCCAAAATGGAGAAAACATGGGAACTTGCAAGATGGACAGGAGGTGAGACAGAGCTATGGTCAACCAATAAGATTAATTGTTCAGATAAAATTGATCAAATGAGGGACAAATGGGAAGTGAGTCATGTAGTAAGTGGATGAGCTTAAAGAGCAGTGACTCTTTCTGTAGGAGGCTGGCTTCCTCAAGGTGATAGAGAACTATTTAGACTACCATCTTTAGGATGTGGGTGTATGCATTTGCTTAATCTTTTTTCTTGCAATGTGTCACACAGCAGGAGGTGTTTGTCTCCTCTAAGGTTGCAAGGTATCTAGTCTTCTGCACTGGCTCCTTCGAGGACCTAGGCTATCTGACTGCCTATTATATTTCTATCTAACTCAGTTGCCTGTAACAAAAGGAGTATGTCTTGTTCAAGGGACCATCAGAAGGGTTAATAATGACATGGTTTTAACTCATGAAGTGATGCCTATAACAAGGTCCCAGACAGCACTCTCACACCAACCCACATAGACCCATGCTACAGCAGCATTAAATAAGACTTAGGCAAATGCTGATTTTATGGGAAAACCCTGAGTGACTGGGAGATTAGGGTTTCATTAGAAAACAGAATAGGAATTTGGGAGAGAAGGTAAATTATGTAGGAAAAATATGTTATTCTTTTTTACACCTGAATTATATAGTCTATAAAAATTTCACTATGAACTTCTAGGATTGCCTGACTTAAATACATAGTATTCTTATCTACAAAAAGCTTCTTTGAAGAGCAACTCACAGAAAAGGGAAGAGTTCCTTATGAGTAAAAAGAGATAGCTTAGTCCTGAGAAAGAAAGAAATATTTAATCTTACAATAATCTATGAAGTAATTATGGTGTCATTTGGAAAAAGTATAGCCCGGGTCTTAAATAACTTAAACAATTTGCCCAGAGTCTCAGAACTTGTGAGAGAACATATAATCAATCCTGGAGATATGTTAGTAAAAAGCCAATGTCTTTCTACTGTACTCTGCTGATCTTTTAGCACTGTCACTGAGTGTAGATTTCATTGAGGAGCAGTTATGGAAAAGAAGACATTAAATTAAACTTGTCTTGTAAAATTGGTATTAGGCATTTATTTTCTACAGTGCTTTTGTTTGTGACTCTTCCTTCTGCCTCCCACATCCATGAAACTATCTCTTGACCAGGTCTGATATATGAAAATCCTCTGACAATGAGTGCTAATTTGATTACTGACCCAAGTGATGAGCTCTTTTAAATTTTACAAGATCTCTATTAATAAAAAAACAGAGATATTTCTTATTCCACAAAACTCCATTGAGAAAATCTATTTGTTGATTGTATCTGGGATAACTCGGACCCCAGTATAAAATCCAAGGAAGCAAGAAATTAAAATTTGGGAAGCAAAGGCTTTATTTCCAGGCCTGGTGACGAGTCTCCAGGAGCCAATTTGGAGACTGCATACCTGACAGCTAAAAGTCAGGGCTTTTATCTTGTAAATCCACAAACAGCTGCTGGTCACACAATGTAAGGAGGGGATGGGGGTGTGGCGCAAACAGAAATGGCGATTACATGTCTTGGGAAGGGCAAGATCAGGTAAGGGTTGTGCTAACAAGCAAGTCTCCCTGCATACTAGCAAGTTTAGATAAGAAGAAATCTTGTTTTTCTTAGCAAAGAATAGAGAAGTCTAACAGCAATTAACAACCTTAGTTACCTTACTTTAGCACCACAACTGTAATTTGTAGAGGGCAACAATGGTTAACATATCAATTAGGTAAGATTTTACAATTCTTTACACAGGAGAGCATTGATTAACATATCAATCCTTTACCCAGAGGGAAAAGGAACACACAGGTATTGCTATGATACAAATGAAGCTATTACAATCTAATGCAATTAACACAATTTGTGACCCGGTAGAGAAGGGGGTTGTCAGGAGCTATTACCTCAGGCCTTTGTTTTATGGCCTTTTAGGAAGTTAAAACTTAACCTAGTTAGATTTGAAGGGGGAAAAGGAGGGAAATCAGCAGGTGGGCTTATACAGAACAGGCTTCACAGCGCGATAGTTAGGGGTCCTTAGGTTATTACAGTATCAGTCCTAAAATCTCTTATGAGCAACAAACTCTGTTAGTACTTCTCCCATCAACATCAGTTCTCTTTCTTTAGCTATGAGCTCTACCACTGAGAATGATTTGGTATCCTCCCCTGGTGAAATCTGTATTGCTGGGTAATGTTTAATTTGATGATATTACAGCATCATCTATATTGAGTTCACTGAGATTGTCCAAGTGAAATTTCTTATGAATATTTTGCTAGAATAAATTAAAATAATTTATTTTGAGTGCTTTTGGAAAATAAATGATTTTTGGAGGAAATTGCCCTAATGCAAAGTTTATATTCCTAATTTCTTACACATTGAAAATGAGTTTCTATACCACTAAATTTTACAAATAACATAGATAATTTTCTACTATTGATTATTTCTCGAAATGAACCAAAATTCAAAACCACCTGAGGAAATGATATGCCCCTTCTCTCTCTTGTCTAAGCATATGACATGGAATTAAATGATCCTGACTACAGAGTAAAGTGAGAAATGCAAAAGTCAAGGTCAATATTAATGGAAAGACACTGAGGGAAGCTGTCAGGCTGAAATATAGACCACACAAGACAACACCATGGATGAGAGTGAGCAAAATGAGAACTCATTAATTGCTTAAATAGGGATGACCAACTGTCAGAACAGAAATATCTATACTCATTAAATTGAGCACTAGCACATGGTTTAAACAATAAGCCTAGATTTTCTAAATACATGAAGTCCCTGACTTATGAACCAGTTCTACTCAGGAGAACATTTGTAAGTCAGATTCATCTGTAAATCCAACAAAATGAGTCTTATAAACCTTGACACACATACAACATTAAAAAGATCCTAAACATATGCACAAAAATACAGTCAGATTCCAAGTCTATTATACTACCATTGCACTGTACAGTAAGGACATAGTAGCACAAGTGTGACAATGTGTGGCAGACACATGAGCTACTTTTGTGATTTGTCTGCATCTACAAATGTAATGAGAGGTCTATCTGTATCTGTGAAAATTCACAACTTGGATGTTCATAAGTCAGAGATTTAGTGTAACCAATATTCTTTTGAATAAGTGAGTTACAGACAAATGAAACTGGAAAGTAGGAAGATGTGAGTTGCTAGAAATACCAAGGATGTCAAAAATGTACAACCAGTTCACATTTTAAAGAAAATACCTTTTATAACAGAGCTAAACTGTTTATCCTCTGTTTATTTTGAAGCCCACAACCTACAGTATTGTCTTAGTTACTTTTTACTCATTGCTGAGACAAAATATCTGATGACCAAAATTGGGAAGGAAAGATTTATTTCATACAACCTAACCCTAATCCTAACCCTAACCTCCAAAAATGGAGGTTTCAGTCCATACTCAGATGGCTCCAATGCAGGGTGGCATGGCAGGGCCACAGTTCATGGTGGCTGCAAACAGCAAGGCAGAAACAAAGAAGAGAGCGAGACACACCTTTGTCCTGCCATTACGTTACATCCTGGCTCTACCCCTAGGCCAGTGTAGCACTCACACCCCCAATCCAAGCGCTAGACAATGAACCAATCACAAATTCATAATGCATGAGGTCTGGGGGCCACCCACATAAATCATGACAAATACCAAGCAGTTCTTTACAGGTGCAATTGATGTATGTAATATAAATTTAGTCTTCCAGTTATTGCAGATTAGATGAGGGATGAGTATCTTACCAAAAGCAGTCAGTCACTTTAGACTGGCCAAATGTTTGTGAAGTTGCTGAGTGAGATGACTCCAGCCTACTGACATGTGGGGACTCAGAAAACTATATGCTATTTCAATAAGTCAATTATATTTTCGCTGAAGAAGGTTTAAGATGAGAAATAAGGCAATAGGTGGTGTCTGGAACCAAAAAAAGCAAAATTGTGTGATCAACATGGTGATAAAAAGGAATTTAATAGCCATCAACAGTCTTATATACTCTTCTAGTTCAGAATTTTTCCATTCATTCATCTGTTTATAAAAGAGAAAAATCTTATCTTTTATATCCTTTAAGTGAACTTCCATGACTTTACTATCTCTTTTCAAACTTGTTTCATTTGCATACTCCCTTGGAGGGCCAAGCTTTTGAATAGTCTTTGAGATGTTAGCTAGTCAGTCTTGAAGTTTATGTTCCTGATTATGATATTTTAAAAATTAAATATGGTGAAGGTTAGAATTAAATGACATTCCTATAGGTACACAACTGTATGATAAAGTACTTGAAAAATAAAAGAAACAATATTAAACGGTGAATTCTTTTCTGTTTTCTACAAAGGCTTTGCTCTGGACCTGGGGTGCAAGTGTATCCTTCATTTCAAATTCAGTGCTTGGAAAGACATGTGACCTCAGGTAAGATGATTAAGCATTAAGTATTTGATTTAGGGGATGTTCTCAGAAAAGCATACAGTGCCTGTCAGAGGCAAGGCAGATTCAAAAATGTCCTTCTTCTGTCCTTTCCATCCTCTTCAGCCCTTAAAACTATTTTATTAAAAGTTAAAATATGTCTTCTCTTTATAGCATATTCTTCCCTCTCTCTCATTGCATTGCATATCCTAGATTGCTTTTTAATACCAGCAATTTTCTTCCATGTTAAAAAAAGATATCATTTATTGAATATTTACTGGTTCCTAGGAAATGGAAGTATGATAAACATCTTATCTCTGTTCAAGAAACATCTAAGTTTGTTGGCAATAAAGAAGTGTCCTCTCCTTTTAAGAGCATAGGGTTTAAAATCAAATGCATCCTTAGAGAAGACAGTGAAGGCCAAAGGGAATCTTACATGTATTCATCTAGCGATTTATCTATGTCACTTCTGCTTGCCAATTATTGACATCAAATCTATGAAGTGTTTGCTAATATGTTGAAAAGTTCAAAGCACAGGGTTGTTTGTCTAATTGAGTTGAAAACACTGCAATTTGGAACTTTACCAAGGTTTACTTACATGTCCTAATATTTAGTTCTTGAAAGGCATAAGTCTCAATAATTGGACCAGTGTATGTCAGTTCTCATCAAACCACAATAGAATTAAAAAAGTGTAACACATTAGATCCCAGTGTCTAAGCTCTTAAGGCAAAGCATCATTTTCTTTGTGTATGGACAGAGGCAAAAGTGGTAGCATCAAGTTCTCACACCATAGATTGCCTTGGAGCAACAACGAGGTTATTTGACTTCCTCACAAGCATTCAGTTTATGATGAGTGCCACATTAGTGACTTTAGGACTGACAGCAAATGTTGGCTTCTTGGAGCAAAAGTGAGGAATTGCATAAAGATGAAAACATACTAAAAATGCCCAAGGTTATGACTAAATCTTGATATACAGTAGCATTTTGCTTCATTCTGAATTTCTTGGCTGTCACAAATTGTTTATTTCTCCTTGATAACTTGCTTATAAAGTTACCATTGTGGAATAGGGCTTGTTTCTCATTGATTTACCTGCTCGTTGTTTTCTTGTTCTACTCGTTGGTAGAACAAGAAAAAATGACTCTGTAATTGAGTATTTTTCCAGTTTTGTTAACTGAGAAATAAAAATTTCTTTTCTAAAAGAATATTTGTGTACTTCATGATTCATAATTATTGCTGTCTTATTTTTTTTTTAGTCACTGAGACAAAATACCTGATGCCTAACGTTAGGGAAAGGAAATGTTTGTTTCTTATAGTTTTTGCGGGTGTTACTCTACATTTAGTTAACTCTAAGGCAGGGTGGCATGGCAGAGCTGCAGTTCATGGTGGCTGCAAACAGCAAGTGGAAACAGGCAAGAGAGAGAGACATGCCTTCTTCCTGTCATGACATCACATCCTGGCTCCACCCCTAGGTCAGTGTAGCACTCTCACCCCAATCTAAGCGCTAGACAATGAACCAATCACAAATGCATAATGCAAAGGAGTGAGGCTTGGGGACCACCAACATAAACCATGACACTATCCCTCCATCTTCCAGAGCAACACAGTCACAGTCACAGTCACAGAAAGACTTAAGACTTTCTGAGTCGAATGATCAAGTCATTTAATACTTATGATAACCAAATCAGATATGATTACTAGATCACTGTTTCGAAGTGAAGAAATTCAAGTGTAGAGAAAGTGAATTACTTAGTCATGCATATAAGAATCTCTGAAGCTAATATTTGAGCTATTCTGTGGACTCTGATGGTTCTAATGTGCTTTAAGCTGCTTTCCTCTTCTCTAAACTTTACCCCTGCATGCACCAAGTTGGAAAGGTTCAGGACCTAAAATATCCTCAGCTTTTCTCCTGTAAAGCAGGGGTTTTGGTTACATTTTTTTGTGTGTGTTTGTGTGAAAAAGCAGGTAAAAAGTACGAAAGTACTCAGCTTTTCAGTTGTAGTGAAAAAGGAAGATAGACAGTACATAAACAAATAAAATTTGTGAAAATAAATCACAGATGAATTTAGCCTGGAGGAATCTTCTATTTCAGAGAAAGTAGCTCCCAGTTATTCTTTAGAGACATCTGGATTGATGTACCTGTTTCTTTCAAAAAACACATAATTAATAAAGTTTTCCCAGACCATATTATAATATTTACATGTAGAATTTAACCCTAAGAAATATCATGCAGTAATGCAATTCAGCTAGAGGCCAGAAGATCTGATTACGAGCTCTGTTTTGTCTGTTTTGAAATAAGTGACAGTAGAAAAATCACTTCTTTTCTGGGTTTAGCATTTTGCAAACCTCCATTTTCTATCCACCTTTGTGGTCTATTTTCAGGAACTATATTAAAGAACTTCTTTGTCCTCTGGCTCTCAGGTTTTTCCCATGGAAAGAGAAACAGAGAAGCCAATGAGACTAGTTCCCTCCCTACAGGATCCTCAAGGCTAGACACTGCAGTTCTATTTTCAGATGGTTGTTGTACCTGCAAGACTGCCCTCTCCTTATCAGAGTCTTTTTCTCCAGGGTCTAGTCACCATTAAGCTTTAAAAGTAGGTAATAGTATTTGTTGTTTTCCTAAACATCGATTCCTTTTAAATAGTCCTGGTAGGAAACTATTGTGAAATTATCCATTTTAAATGTCAGCTATTTTTGTAGTTAGTCAAGATTGAGTAATTTCTTCATACTTTAATTGTCTCTTATAAGAATGGAAAAATATGCACTCTGTCTATATTTCACATGGTTGTTTGTTCTTTTGATATTCAGCAAATAATCATTTAGTGCTATTATATCTTCAGTACTAGTTCTACAATGAGATGTAATCCTACCCTCAAGAATTCCCCCAAAATGGTGGAAAAAAACATCAAAACAATGCATTATTATATATTATCATACAGTCAAGGTCAAAGAAAAAAGAAATCAATACATTAGAAGAAAGAGCTGTTCTGTGAAGGGAATCACAAAAGGGCATAATTATTATGCATGAGCATGAAAGGTAAAATAGACACTCAATCCAAAGAGATTTAGTGATACAAGGATTTTATTGATGAAGTCTGACTTACTGACCAAATGATCTCTCTTGCTTCCTTGCACATTTTCTTTTCTGATCAACCTCTGAATCCTTTTAGAGGTTACTTTTCTTATCATAATAGTGACAGTCATAGACATTGCAAAGAGAACAAGACAATACAGGACTCATAATTTATAGTATTATTTATAATGGTCACCCAAGGAGTAAAATACAAAGAAAATGCAGGTTATCTGTCCTCACACTAAAGACCTAGAAAATCCAGCCAAGGGTCTGGATCCCATGTCAATAACCTGTATAAGTTCAGCTGAAAACCTAGAGCCCATAACAATGCTTCCCATGAATTTAGCTGGAGGCCTACAGCTCATGACAATGACTTCTGCAAGTCTATTTCATAGATCTGTATCAGGTCCTAACATAGATCCTCGATCTCTCAAATGAGTGTGCAGTGGAGGTTTAAATGAGACCAGTGGTATGATTTTAGGGCTCCAGAGGGTCAAAACCTTTTAGTTGAGCTCGAGACTCAAAGGGCTAAGACAAAGACTTTTCTGGACTATTCACTTTTAATAGGTCCAACAACATGGGGCAGGGAAACTGAGGAAAGCCCAAGCAATGAGTAGGACCTTGGGAGTCACTTCAAAGACGTCTCCAAGTAATGAATCAAGTCAATTCAGTACAACTGTCTTATCCTGAAGGTATGGTAGGAGTGAGACTGTAGTAATAATTTTTGCAGCTGTAGTCTCTATCTACTTAATTGATGTTTGAGCCAAGTGTCCATAGCTGTGGTCCTGTCTTGCCTTTTGGGGTATCTCTGGTCTCACAGGCCACTATAGGCCTCAGCCAGGACCAGTGATTCATAGAGGTTCACTTACTGTGAATCAGCTCCCATCACCAGGCAAGGGGCCACGGCCTAGGACAGACTCACAGATAAACATCAAAAGCAAATTAGTTAATTTTAAATCCTGCTCAGAGCCACTTCATAGTGGTCTCCAACAGATCTGCACTGGAAAAGCACTAAAGTCAGTGGTGGAAACTACAAAGTATGCCAGTGGGATAAAAGATCTGTGCCAGTAGGTTGAGAGTTCTGCACTAGAGCCAAGATGTGACATTCAAAATAAAGACCAAGGCTCCCCTGAAAAGTACCACCACCATCCTCAGTGACAACAAGGTTCTGAGCTCCTCGGATGATGGGAACAACTAAGTTCATATCAGAAAGCCAGTGTGACAGGCTTCTTTTGGAGATGAACAGCACACATCTTCCCTGCCAGAGCCAGGAAGTGATGCTCAAAGTAAGGACCAGAGCTCTCTCAAAGTGAAACACAGCCATTCTCAGCGATCAAGGTCCCGATTTACTCCAATGTTAAGAGCAGAGTTCATATCAAGGAAGCCAGCATGACAAGCTCCTCCAGGAGAACTAACAGCTACAAAAGAATGAACAGCTCCAAACAACAACACTTAGGAGAACACATGGTGCTAGTCTCCCTCTTCATATTTCCTTTTTATGCTGGCAGTTTTCCTCAGGTGGTCCATCTACACTCAGCACCATGCTGATTCAATTCAGGGGTGTTAAGTTGGCCACCAGTTTTTAATTCACCCCAGTGACTGTTCAGAAGGATCTTATTTTTTGTCTTTTCTCTCTTGAAGTTCCCATTCCCATCTGTAGTTCATCTCCTTTCTGGGCACATGGCATTAATACCCAGACTTTACTTTTTACTTGAACTGTAGTCCCAGATGTCTAGTACAGCATAATTTATACAAAATCCCTTACTTTTCTCCCTCTTCAGTTATATGGCAAAATTTCCTCCCAAGTTCTCTATTGCTAGTAACTGCTGATCATATAACAGAATCCTGGACTCTAGGACTTGCATGAAGGTATATTGACACACATGCTATTATTCCCTACATAGACTGTGCTACAGATGTCTTTTTATGCTACAATCATTCATTTGTTACTTCTTTAATATTATAAATCAATATCTAACAGGTAAATATAATTAAACACTTGCTGAAATATTTGTAGACACTACATAGTTCCTACATGAAATTCCAGAAGAAAGGAACATTGTGATTAACTGGAAAGGGAAAGAATCCCATTTTCCTATCTTAGTCTTGCAGTGGGGCAAACAAGAAACCAACATCTAGGTAATTTACAATCAACAGAGATCTATTTTCACAGTTTGAAGTATGAAAAGTCTGAGATCAAGGTGCTGGAGGATTTGTTGTCTGGTGAGGGACTTTAATCCTACTTTCAAGATGATGCTTTTTTGTCAACACCATATACATATATGAGGAAAGTAGAAAGGCTAGAGGAACCTAAACTAATTCCTCCAGCCTTTTTGTTCACATATTATTAAATGTAATCATTTAATTGTAATACATTCATAAGAGCTCCATTGCTCAACTGCATCCCAAAGGGCCATGCCTCTTGGCACTACTACAACAAGGATCTGTAACCATTTTATTATTTGACTTATTCTAAGTAGAGATTGTTAGAATGTTGTTTTTGACTAAAATCCTCAGGGTATTTTCTCTTTATCATGCATACATAAATTAAATTTTAAAGCAACATTGCTTGTCATGTTGATGACATCCATGCTTTAAACTTCTGGGAGGATTCTGAGAATAGCTAAAATTCATGGTGACTCTTAGTGCCTACTCAAAGCAACTGTAGATGAACCAAGTAAATTGCATTAACATACTCATTTTCATTAAGGGAAAATGGGCTAATGCCAGAGTTGTTTAGTGGGTTAAAAAACATAGTTGATTTCAAAATTTCTTTATGAAGACTAATATTTTGTTTAGAAGACCTTGATTACAAAGATGATTTGTTATTTGAGGCAAATATGAATTTGTGATAATACAAAATGCTTATTTGGGTTATTTAATTTTTGTAATAGTCTTACAAAAACAAGGACATTTTATTTAAAATTATCACTTGATTTCTTTTGATTAAATATTAGTGAAAAGAAAAGAAGGAACTCGCGGTATGGATGCAGTCTCCCGCTCAGTTTCAATTTCTACCTCATATCTTAGCCTGAAAATTTTCTGCTTTAATGAGCTTCTGTAATGATGAGTAAATTGTTATTTGTTACTTTATTTCTAAAGACAAAGGTCAGACAAATCCTCCATACATAAAAGAAAAGGCAATAAATAAAAATAGATACCAAACTCAGAAAATAGCTGATATGTTTTCAAGAGTAAAATAAAATAAAAAAAAACTACCAACAAGGTACTTTACTCAAGTCTGTATCTAGTTTAAAATTTGTACTTCGTCAGTAAGTTTCTACTTCCTTAGATCTGACATTATACCATATTTTCCAACCGTATTTCCTTATCACATGTTTTTATCTCATGTTTAAGTGTTAAGATCTCAATTGAAACTTCTTTATGATTTGAGTCTCTGAGAACTGGATTATTATAAACGTTTTTTGTTTGCATTCAGATTTTTCTTTTTTTATGGATGTGAAGAGTGTTTGTTATTTAATATTAGTTCAAAATCTTAATTCTGATGCTCAATTCTCTGTATTATGGAAGAAAGTAACATTACTGATGATTAGATTTAATAATATGTGAACAGCACCAAGATTAATATATTTCTATTTAAGGACTCAGTTTATGCTCTGTTTCCTTTCCCTTATATGTTTTTTAATATAGAAGTCTTAGAACTCCATTAGAATTAGTGTAGCTAGAGTTGGCAAGAGGCTTACATTCCAGTTCTGATATTTAGTGCTACAATGTGATATTTAAGAAAAACTAGTTAATTTTTGCTTAATTTCTCTGATCCTGATTTTTTCCATTTGTTAACAGAGGATAATAATACATATCTTACAGTGGTGTTAAGATTAAATAACATAAGCTATTAACATAGGTTAGAATTTTGAAGGCATTCAGTGAATATCGAGCAGTATCCTTCTTTTACCTATTTCTTCTGATCTTTCTCTTTTCTACATTTTATTTTTTCACATATAACCTTCTGCCATCAATTTGAATTTCCCTTTATTCTTTCCTATGATGCTAGCTGTGCACCAGCCACCTCACCTATAACTGTATAGATATATTAATAATAATCCTAGATATCCTTTATAGAGTAATTATTATACAGAAATAAACATTCTAAGCATTTGAAAGCAATGTTTCATTTAAAATTTGCTCATCTTTAAGGGGAATTCTCATGTGTAATAAAAGAAACAAGGACAGTGATTGTCTCTGAAATGGAACCAGCATGGACTAAGTGAGAAAGGGTCCCAAGAATGTTTGTAAAGTAATGGAATGTGAGATTTCTTGTTGAGGCTTATGAGCATTTGAAAAGCTCATCAAAATATACACAACAATAGGTATTTCACTGCCACAAAATTATACCGCAATAAGAAATTGAGAGGAAAGAACTACACTTAAAAATATCTTAGGTGATGGAACTTTTTAATGTCTGTTTTTCAGAAGAGAAAAGTAAGGAAAGAAGAAATTGAACATTCATTCAGGTGACTTACTAAGTTCACAGATACTGCTGGCTGTGCCAAAGTGAAATCTAGTGTATTGCAGTACATGGCCCATGCACGAATTGTACCTTAACACTGGAAGTTACTGCCTCTAGAAAGACCAATGCATCCTGACCCGTGTTTTAAAATCCATAACATTTTATTTTATCCTTAGTACCCATATCATACAGATTAAGGCAGAGAAATGAAATATCATGACTTTCTTTTTGGGGATAGATAGATGGGTATTTTGAACAAAAAACAACTTTATGAAGAAAACAGATTACACTAGGATGATGAGTCTGAGAATACATCCTAGCATTTGAAGAGAGTTTGAAGGTGATGTCTCAGGTATAATAACCTCAAGTAGCAAGTTCAAACGGTAGTTCAGGCAGAATCCATCCGCAAAACTGCTGTGATGTGTGCTGTGCAGCGAACCATCAAGCAGTCAGGCTATTTCTAATATGGCTTTAGCAGAGAGGTAAACGTCTTATCTCTCTAACCCTCTGTGACAAAGCATACATTTAAAATCCAAATCAAGCATGTCAGCAAAGGTCTCTTGCTACTTTGTAATTACCACATAAAGCAGCCTGCAGTTCCTCTGCAGGGCTGGAGTCATTTCAGGATGATTTCCTCTTTAAGTGAACCAGCAGCTTCTAAATTTGTGACGACCTAGCCTCACATTTCACCTCTCAACTTCCCATCAAAATGATTATAAGCATATGGAAAATAAATTAAATCTTAAATGTAAGTTGAAAGACAGGGACAATTGATTAAATCGAAGGACACCTTCCTCTGTCCTTATAAACAAAACTGAGCAATTTCTATTACTCAATAAATCAATGAGTTCTCTTTCTGTAACCCAATATTCATGAAAAGTGCTTCATATATCCACTTAATCTGAACAACATATCTCTGAGACTTTATTCTTAATATGCGCATTTATAGATTAAAAAATGTGTTAGCTGGATTAGTTGATTTTCCCAACACATACAATTTTGATGGGAGAATGACGATTTAGGTCTTCTTCCACACTGTTTTCCCTTGCTTTGCCACTTTCCAAAGTGAAGGAAAACATGGTGATCTGTTTGCTGCCTATATCTGACTCAGGAGATGCATTAAACCAGGTCAACTAGCTTTGGAATTAGAGCTAGGCATTTTCTCTGTCCTTTATATTCTTCTTTTTCCCTAAATATCTTTTCAAAGCTCAGAATTTCTAAGGCTTTAGAGATAAAGTAGATACATTAAAATCAATAGTTAAGGCAGAAAAACTGTTACAAGAATTTAGATGATGTGGTGTATCCCATACAACTTTACTAAGAATTATAGGCAAAATTTTAGTTCTGTTTAAATTGTGAAACACATAGATGTGGCATTGGTTAGAAAAGACTCACTGTAAAGCATATACCTGTCCATCACACATGGAACTTGAATCAGTCAGTTTTCCATTACTGTGACAAAATGCCTGACACCTACTGTTGAAAAAAGAGAGTTACTCTAGCTCATAATTTCAGTGGTTGTAGTATGTCATTATCTACCTCCAAGGCAGAAATATCATGATAGAAGAGCTTTCACTTCATGATGAACAGGAAGCAGAGTTCTGGAGCAGACCAGAAAGAAGGGAGTCTAGAACCAGATAGAGTGCACAACATTAGGCCTCCAGGACATACTAAGGAAGCCCTTGCTAAGCTAATCAAGTTCACCCAAGCCAATAAAGTTAATCATCCAGCATAACTATCAAAGAACTAGGAGATAAACACAAAATCTTCCCTTTATATCTGGTTCTGAGATGAAGATGAAGCAAGCCCACTAAAGTCAGAACTTGTTTGAACTCACAGAAAATAAAATCACTGCAGAAAAATCAAAGATTGTGGGACCCATGGCCATATAGTATAGCAGAATGTTGGAGAGCCTTAGAGACTAACACATTTCTGAAAATGATTATTTACAAGAAACTGATGTTTACTCTATTAGATTGTAAAGACCATATGGGTAGGAGCACAACTTATCCAAAGAATTTCCATCATCAAGGGCACAGATGAATAGCAGACACTCAAAAAAATTATGAATATTTATTAAACAGAAAGTTAAATAAAAACAAAGATCATAACCAAAGAATTCCCTAAACTGTCAAAAGCAAAGACAATCCTAAGCACAATAACTGAAATTTTATGGCATTCTTTTATTCTTATTCCAAGAATTTAAAGATATATGTTTCTATGTAAAATTAATCATATCTCCTTTAACAAAAACTCTCTAAATTTCAGTCTTTTTTCGCTTGCATATTATAGTCTGACGTGGGCAGAAGATTGTCCTGTATACTTCTTTTCAAATTGAAACTCTAGAATACAGGGCCCTGGTTTTTTTTTTTTTTTTTCAATTACAAAGCATTGTGTTTCACCTGCAGTAGCATGGATAGGAAAAGAGAATATATGGAATATGTCATGGCTTGCATCTACATCTGTCCTCTACCCCAAGCCTTAAATGGCAATAGGTAGAACTTTTCAGAGGTGGCTAGAACTAGAGTGCATGATTCCGGGATAAAGGATGTTTTGCGGGGTTTGATTCATGGCATGCTGCTAGGATTGAGGATCTACCACGCTAGGCATGAGTGTTACACCCAGGTATCCGGATAAATTGTAAGGCAGATATTGTAGATAGAATATAAGGAACAGAAAGAGGTCTGCCATTATTCCTTTGCTTCTTTCTGCCCACCATGAGCTGTTTCTCCTCTGTGATACCTGTTTGCTATACCACCCTGCCTTGGAGCCAACCTGCTATGGACTAAAATCTCTGCAAACTGTGAGTTAAATACTTTAACTTCAGATGTTGTGGATGTTGCCTCCTGAATGAGAAAAAGTAACTAAAACATGCTTGTTGCTAGCTAGTCCTACAAGTGGACATTGATCACTTTCTTCCACATACCACTGGCCAGAAACCAGTGGTTCCAATGCATGGTTCCAATTTAAAATCAGATATGGATTTGGGTATCTTTCCTGGAAGAAATTAAATGTGTTAATATTTAGTAATTTTATTATATTATGTCCTTTTGAGCATCAAATTTTATCACACACTCACCCAGATTCACCACATTCATGAAATTGTACCCTGTGTTGCACTTGGTCACTCACTGCACTGCATTCTTCTCAAAGCCTGGAATCTCCATTGATGCCAATGCCCTTCATTTAAAGCTACCTAGCTCCCAACATAGATATTTATAATGGTTGAACATATGCGAAATAATGAAAATAAGCAATCTCATCTCAAAAGCAACCTAGAAGTTACTAATCCATAGAAAATGTGGAATTCCCCTGGGTAGAATTATATTTGGGAGAACTCTAAGTAAGGGCAAAATCCTTCGTTAAAGGTTTGCCTTATTTCTGATTTTTAAAATTTTTATTTTATTAGTACACATTTGAGGAACACAATGATTATATTCATCATAGGGAGTTGGTACATCTACATAGCACACCTTGGTCCTTTTTTCATCTCTTTTCTCTTCCCTGTCTTGATCTCCTCTTTGCAAAATAATTCTCTCTCTCTTTTCCGTTATCTACGTTATCTACCTAACCTACGTTATCTATCTAAAACGTTATCTACCTACCTACGTTATTTATCTAAAGTGTTATCTGCGTTTTATTTTTCTCTTTAACATATTTTGATTTCTGATAAGAACTCTGCCAGCCATTCTCTGTGATCAAAATGAAAAGTAAGTCTTTTGGTGTGTTTTATTCCTTGGCCGTTTTCAGATCCTACATAAGTGATACAGAAACTTTCAGCCCAACCTTTTACTTGTGGAAAATGGAACCTAAGGGTAATTTCAGAGCTTAAACAATATTGCATTGTTGTTGGGTGGTGGGGAAGGGCCAAAGGAGTGATGGTTTCTATGACAATATGATTATGTCAAAATCGTAGTGGCTTCCAGTCTAGTAGATTTCAAATTTTATTTTTGCCTCTAAACGAAAAACTCTGTCATAGGCTTAGTGGAAAACCTTGCTGCATTATTTTTCTTTCTTGCTCTCTCTGGCCTCTTTTCAGTGAGATTTTTTAGCACTAGGGACCAGTTTTGGGGAAGACAGCTTTTCCACCTGCCAGCTGGGGTGGGGTAGTTTCTTTTTATAGGTACTATATGTTTGTGATACATAATATTCATGTTCCCCAGCACCAGCATCACCACCTCAGCTCTGCTTCAGATCATCAGGCATTCGATTCTCATACAGAGCCAACAGCTCCATCCTTTGCATATTCAGTTCACAGCACAGTAGAGTTCAAGATCTTATGAGAATTGACAAGAGGCAAAGGTCAGGTGGCAGGGTGAGAGATGAGGAGTGGCTGTAAATACAGATGAAATTTTGCTGGCGTGTGCACCTATTCCTGTTACCTAGTTCCTAACAGACCATGGACCCAGTACTAGTCCATGCATGAGGGTTGGGGTTCCCTGTTTCTTGTGATATGACTAAAATCAGCTTAGGGAAGGGACAACTGGAGCTATCCCTTGAGATGCTATTCATAATATATTTGGCTGTCATTTTTTTTTCACTTAGTCTTAAAAATTATTATGGAAAAATTTAAACATAAGGTAAGCACTTAATAAACCATCTTGATTCCATTATTCAAGTCCCACAGTCTTCATACACTGACATATTATTTTGAAGGAAAGCTAATACTGTCACAAGGAAAGCTTGAACAGTGAATCATCTATTCCATAAAACTTTACTATGCTCATTAGAAGAGAATGATCACTGAAAACTTTTTAAAATGATTATTTTAAGTGATCGTTTTAAAGGGTCATTAAAATTTTGTAGTTCAATTTCCATTACCTGCGGCCTCTGTGATACCTAATATGTTCCCCTCTCAACTTATACATATGAATTATAGATGTAGAGCCATGATGTGATTGCAGTTTACTTTTGGGGGGAAGAGTACGTACTAGATAGACCCCACAGTGATCTCCCAATTTGCCTCCTATAGTACATGATTTTCTGAAATTTTCTCTTGAGTGTGCATACATTTGTAATTTTCATTGAGCAACTATAACATAGTAAAACTGGTGAGACATCACTACTGTGATCAGTTGACATTGCAAAAGGCTATCACTGCAGACTGGAACAAGAGATTCATGCTGCTAAAATGAAATAAGAGTCCTGATGAGAACATTCACATATGAAAGGTGACTGCTAGTTATCTTCTTAAGCAGAACAGCGGGTGTATGTGCATAAAATATGAGGAATCTTACCTTCACTATGCATGCCATTTAGATGTTATGCTTTGTATAAAGTCTTCAAAATTTTGCACATTTGTTATACATCATGTACTATTATAGAAATATGTGTATAATATATGTATTTTTTCCAGGAGTATCAAAAAGCTTTTTCTTATGAGAGTTGAAAGAGAAAAGTATTTTACTTCAGCAATTTAGGATAAAGTTTTTTTTTTAAAGCACTTTTAAGAAGACAGAGAGGGAGAGAGAGAGAGAGAGAGAGAGAGAGAGAGAGAGAGAGAGAGAGAGAGAGAGAGAGAGATTGAGAGAGCTAGCCAACAGAGTGGTAGGAAAATGTAGCTGGTTGCTCTACTGGCTCTTGGAAGACAGAGGTTCTCTAATAAACTGCCAACAAAAATCTAGCCACTCAGTAATACTTTCACAAGGAAATAAATTACATCAGCAGATTTGATGATCTTGAAAGTAACTATTTACTTCTTACTGGAATGCTAAATTTTACGTATGACAATAATACATTCCATAAAGTAATGAGACTAAAAACTGTATTCAGATTCTCTAGGTGTCTAAATGTTATCATTTTCAAATATTCTCCTTTAAAATATTGTCACATAAAAATTTTGATAGTATTATTACTACCATTCTAGCTACTAGCTAAAATGTGTATTGTTGAAGTTATATGTGATGGTCTTTAATCCATATGGTACTCCTACAAACTAGAATCTATTATGCTTTCCATAATAGGACATAGAAAACTAAAAACTTAAATACAGCCTAACACCTAGTGTTATGGTTTAAATATAAAATGTCTCTCAAAAACTCTACAATTGAGGGCTGTAATTGTAAGTGAGGACCTTTCTCCTGTCATGACTGTTAACCATAAAGTTTCTGCCTTAGAATCAGCTAATCATGGACTAAAGCCACTGAAACCATGCACCAAAATAAACTTTTCTTTTTAAAATTGTGTATGTAGAGTATTTTGTCCTAGTAACAGAAAATTGACCACTACAGCTGAGCGTTGGCCAAACTTTCTGAGTCCACAGTCCATAGTCCTTTCATTACTAGAAATATGGGGGAAATAGATTATGCAGAGGGTTGTAGGTGAGGTAAATGCAGTTAAAAGAAATTCATCTGAAAAATTCTAAACTAAGTTACTGTAACATCTGTGACTGTTAACCATTTATGTTCCTCTTGTACTCTGGTTTGAACCGGACAGGCCTTTCCTCATTGTTGCTATACAGTCTGTGGCAGTCTACTTTATTTATTCCCATCTCAATATTCTTATTTACAATGTCACAAAAAAACCTGTCAATCTACTATTTCTGTGAGATTAATGTTCACATATCATCAGATCATGATAGGACTAATAATTTTGCTCAGATTAGTAAATGACAAGAAAACAACCTGGGACAAGAAAGCAAAATTCCTGAACTCTTCTTTAATTTTTTTCTTCTATGTTGCTTTTTTGGCCAGTTCAGTTTAATTATGGGCAATGAGAGCACTTTAAAAAGCTGCTATCTGTCTATCACTTATTAGGGAAAACAAATTTTATCCTCCACAAGAAACTTAGAGATACTTAGGGGGAAATAAGATGCACAAAACAGAAATAATTAAAAAAAGAAAGCTGTAAAGTCAGCACTCAACTGCCAAATGTATTTTTTCAAATATTTTTACATTAAATTTATTTAACACCCTTCCTTCTTCTCTATTATATTTGAGAGTGTAAAATATGAGGATATATTTACTTAGAAATTCCAAGAATATTATAATTTAAAATGTAATAGAAGAATTTAAATAACAAAAGGCATGAAGAATACAAAACACTCTGTTTTAGGGTGAATTGATTCAAGCATTTTTGCACTCACTCAGGAAAGACTTGCAGTTGGATGAAGACAACAGCAGAGTGAGCCTGACCCTTTGCTCTAGTAGTGACAGCTCTGCTTGGTGCCACATGGGCTCCCAGTGGAGCAGGTTGGCAGGTCTTGCTGGCATGCTGAGATTCAATCGCATGAGAGAAAACCAAGCCTTAAACTTGCGATCAACTGCATTGCAGACAGTTCTCTAGGGCTTATGGAAAGAAATTATATCATTTGAGTTTCTTTTCCCATAGGCAATTTGGATTGTGTTATAAAGAGTTTCTCTCTATCTCCTCCATATTCCTAATTTACTCTAATCTTATACATAGCCAGTTAGAATCAGGGATGCACTTTTGATGCAAACACATTATTATAATTTGATTCCTAAATGATCATTAAAGTGATATCTTCATTTATGATACATATATAGCTAGTGTCTCTAGACATGTGGGATGTCTTTTCCAAATATGCATGATTAATATTCTCATTTTGCTCAGTACTGAAACTTATGCTTAGTCCTCTGTTTTCACTCTATGCCCGAGGCTTCCTCCAGCTGCCTGCACTTGGGTCATCTGCAGCATCTGTAACTGTTCACCATTTGTCCTCTTGAACTCTGGCTTGAACCAGACAGAAATGGATGCTTATCCAGGCCTTTCTTCATTGTTGCTCTATATCTGAGGTAGTCTACTTTATTTCTCCCAGCCTCTATATCTTTATTTAAATTTCAGAAAAACCCTGTCAATCTGTTGAAATTAGTGTTCATATGTCATCATATCATGATAAGACTTACTAAGTAAAATATGATAGTTTTACTCATATTAGCAAATGAACAACATTCCAATAAGATTTATCTTGTCCTGTTTAATAGTTTTTATTTTAAAGAGCAAAAAACCAATAAAAACCAATGATACAGAATTTCAAAACAAGATAACAGGATATTTACAATGGTTCATATATTGCATATTATCTTTAAAGTAGTTGTTCAGATTACAAGATATAGGTATACATAATTGATCTAGTAATATTAGAACAAACCATTTCTGTCAGTGAACTAAAAGAAACCAGTGGTATAACTATTGTAGCTATCTATATATTTTTTTCCCTTTACTTCTTTTCCCCTTCATACAGTACTGGGACTATTTCTCTGATTTCAGTGCCTTTTTATTAAGCTCCATACAGGTAGAACATCATATGTACCAGTGCAATTTGTAATTTAATACACCCATGATTTTTCAGGAGAACCCATTTCTTATCAATGAATTAATCCACTAATAATAGTACAGAGCCAACGATCTAACACCTTCCACATACATGAAAACTGAGGGAATATTTTAGATCTGAATCATAACAATAATCTTTGATAGCCTTTCTGGAAATCTTTGAGGTGTATAATACATAACTATTGCAGAAACATTGCTGAAGGATAATGCTTTCTTTAACAAATAAGGGATATATTAGAGTGACAATTATATATCCATGGTCAAATTGAATGGATCCCATCTCTCATATTAACGGAAGTACTAAGGGAAACCTCTATAAAGAGCAATTAAGGTTTATAAGCCAGAGTGAAGAACAACCACATTCTGAAGGAAATAACAAATTCTGAAGGAAATAACAAATTGGGAGACAGTAATTTTACCTTCAGAACAAGGGTTAATAGTGAACGTTTATTTAATGCTTTCTATCTCCTGTACACTGAGATAATCTTTTCATGCATTTTTTATTTTATTTTCATAACACCCAACTGTGTAAATCTTATTGTTATTCCCATTCTATCGATGAGAAAGCTGAGGCTTGGAAAAGTTAAGTGTTTTTCTCAAAGTCACAAAATAAGTAGTAGTTAGGTCAGTAAAAGTGTAGGACCTGGTTTCTGAAACACTAAGTAATACTGCTGAGACACTATTCAGGGAGCAGATTCTCAAAGTCACAGATGTTTCATATATAAGAAATTGGCTTCCAAAATTAATGTTTATGGATGACTGTCTGAAGATTATGCTGTCCATTTGTTCCTCTTGGCATTGTAAAAATCTATCTTTAGACTGCAAATGGCCTGTGACAGTATTCCTAGATTTCCCGGGTAAGGCCATTTTTTATGAGCCAGTTTTAGAGCAAGGATGCTTTTGTAGGCATTGTTAATTATATGAAACTGTGTCCTCTGTGTGAGACTCTGTAGTTTTAATACCAGAGATAATTATGTTTCCCTAATGCCTTTGGTTTGTCTTTTCCTTTTGCATGTCAAATAATGTAAATGTTAAATTTCCTTCTTTAGCTACTAAGATATATGGACACTACCAGCAAATTACAGAAACTTGCACACTGCAGCTAAGTACTTCCTGTGGTGAAGGCATTTTCATTTGAGAGGGTCATCTCAAGGAATTTCCCAAAACTCCTTTGTTTTCACCTCTGATTAACAAGGAATTCACTTACTTTCTGTTTTCACCTCCTTCCTATGGAAAATATTAGGTAATTATTCAGCGGGGGGGAGGGGAGTGAGGAGCAGCTAAAACATTCCAAGCAGTGAAATAGCATCAGGATTAAATAAGTATAGATCTTTTCTGTATCCTCATGGAGTTCATAGCTTTAGAAGGAAACACATAGAGTGAAAACCACAAAAATGGGTTGAAAACAGAAAAGGAAAAGAGATGAAGCACATGAACTCCATACTCTGTCGTGGGAAACTTGAAAAGTTTTAATACTGGAGTTAATGAATGGATGGAATCTTGAAACATAAGGAAACATCTATTGGGTATTGCATGCTGTGTTCATCTGTATTAGTGTACTGAACCTTTACCACTAGGCTTGGAAGTAACTATAGTTGCCCAACATTTTTTTTGGAGAGATGATAAAGCTTATGCACCTGGAGCATTATTTATTCCGAGTCCCAAATGTAGAAACTGTAATTTCACCCTAGTCTACTTCATTTCAAAGTGGCCCTTTTCTTTGTGCTTTCAACTTTGGATAGAATGAAACCTTCAGAGTTGCCTTTATGCGTTTGCATTCTGCATGATTTTTGGTAGTGGGAAAGCACATTCTATTCAGAAGAACTGGTTGGATATTGTGTCCTTTGTGTAGGCAAAATAATGGGACACATGATTCTTTTTTAAAATTTTATTTTGAAGGTAGTAAAAATACAACCTAATAAGATGGAGCAAAGCCAATCGAGACAAGGCAATCAAATTGGTACAGAATGGCACAGCAGGATACCAGGATAACAGTAATAGGTACTATAGTATATTTTGTTATCTTCACAGTAGTTGTCCATTCAATTAGGGATAATGAAATTAAATCAAAACAGAACATTATAAAACCAATTGAAAGAGAATATTGAATAGAGCAAAACAATTGATCATAACAAAACCAAACAGTGAAAACATTTGCCTTTAAACAGAAGATAGAAGGAAATCCCCATATTTGCTATAATGCATTCGGTCATCCTCCCAAGAGATGCTCAGACCTCTGCCCCCAGTTGCTAATGAGGGTGAAGGGTAGTGGCAGAGGTGGGACATTTGATTTTCAGCCTGTGCACAGATAGGCTCATGGGAGATGATGCTGACTGATTCTCCTCGTGTCTTTCGCCAGGTGTGCTTACCAGGAAGGCAGGCTGGGACAAATGGTTCCTTAGGTTGTTTTCAGACTCATTTCTGAGCATATTCATCTCAAGGAAGAAATTGTGTTCATTTGGAACTTGTGATCAGTGTTCCTCTTGATAGAAATATCTCTCTAAGTTCACAGTGAAGATTTTATATGAGGCACATTGTAGCTGAATAAGGAAGGAATTGAGTCAGTATTGTTCAGTGCTCATTCCTAGATTCCATGAATAATCTTTAGAAAGTCAGCCAGTGAACAAAAGAATTGTCAAAACAACTTGAAAATAAACCTTAATGTATTAGATTTGGTGATTTATTGATTTCCATATTTCCCAAGCACCCGTGATAATTTTATGTGTTTACTAAATATTTGAGTAAAAATAAATATACAAAACCTACTGTGACAATCATGAAATGTCAGTTTAACTTGGATAAGGTACACTTGGTAGATTAGTAAATCACCCTTAGGTTATATTTGTGAAGTATCTCCAGAAGTAACTGACATATAGGTCAGCAAACTAAGGGGAAAGATCCACAACAACTCTGGCTATCCAATATGCTTGCAGCCTGAGAGGAAGAAAAGGGAAAAAGAAGGAAACTGGCACACAGTTTTGAAGTGGTCACCAGTAGACTCCAGTTTCTTCAAAAGCGCTTCCAGCCACAGCTTGTCCAGGTATCTTCCGTATCTTCAGTCTTGGACTGGAACTATATTCTTGATGCCTTCTTCCCTGGCTTCCACCTTCTTGTGCTGCTTAATAACTGGATCTTCCTGATCTCCAGCAGATAAAAAGTCAGCACAGCCTCTCCTGCCTCGGAAACTCTCCATTTCATCCTTCTCACTGTTCTACTGCTACTCCAAACTACACAGACTATTTTTGATTTCTATACTACGTATGTGTTTTGCTGTAGCAGTGATTAATGTTCTTGTAATTGTTTTCTGAATATTCACCCATTCCTTCGTGAGCATCCTGAAGGCAGGGGCTATGGATGTTTTCCACCCTTGTATCTATATCATCTAGACTGACAAAAAACAGTCTGATGGCTTCAAAGAAAGAATAAATTAATTTTAAGTTGTCCCTAATTATCATGTAGTCGGATGTTTTCCCAGGAGACATGTTAAAAAGGAGAATCAAAACAAAAGTTTCCTTTCCACACACAGAGAAAAAAGAAAGGACATAAAATTCTTGATGACTCCTAAGAAGTGGTCCTCAAAACCAAACAAAATGATCCAAAGAAAAACAAAGTAGGTTTATATTTGTGATTTGATAACAACCATTTTCTTTCCTTTGTTTTCTTCCTATAGACTCTTCTTGCAACAATTCCAGCCCCTTTTCTCTGAGTCTTGTGGTGTAAAGGTCAGTGTCTCATGCTGAACGTGTGCACTTGTGCACTCTTTACTTCCTTCATTCTTCCTAAGAAGACGCGTGAGTCTTCTGTTTTGCTCACAGTTCTTTGGCTGAGTTTTCTCGTCATGCAAACTGCTTTGTATTTTCAATTTAATTTTCATGTTTTTAAAATTAAACTAAGCATCTTTTTGTTCTTTTTTCACTACTTTATTTTTTTCTATCATAATTCTTTGTTCATCCTGAAGTTTTACCCTCCACTTATTGCAGAAAGTCATTATGTAAATCACGTTTTTCTTTGTTATTTTATTTTATTTTAAAAAAGCAAAACAGAAATAAAAGGATAGAAATGATACAGAACTTTAAAAAAGAAAAAAATTAGGGAATTCACACTTGTTAATACATTGCACATTGTTGTCTCAGAGCTAGTTGTTTAGGTTACAAAATCTAGATACCAAAGTGATCAATCAAACAGTGACTGTACAAACTGTTCTTTTTGATGAACAAAGAGAGATTATTAGTATAGTTTTCTACCTAGTGTACATATACATACAGAAATTTATATATGTTTACCAACTTATATATAATCTTTTCCTTTGTTCCTTTTTTGCTTTCCCTTATCTCAGTAGTTCTTTTTGAGCACTTTCTTTCTCTTTCATTATTGTGATATCTATTGTACATTTTGGATCTTATTGGTCTCTCAACTTATTATTATTATTATTTATTTTTTATACTATAGAGACAATGTGATTTACAATGTGATTCTGATTTATTTCACTTATGAGGATAGTCTAAAGTTGTCTTAATTTACCTATAAAAGCCTCAAGATCATCCTGTTTATAGCTGAGTAATATTACATAGTATAAAAATACCACATCTTTTTCATCCATTTTGCAATTGATGGGCATTTTGCTTGTTTCTAAGGTTTAGCCATTATAAATTTTGCTGCTATAAACATGAATGCACATATATTGCTGTAACATGACCTTTTCAGTTTTTCTGGAAAAATATCCAGGAGGGGAATAGTTGGATTGAATAGGATTTCCAAATCTAGCTTTTTGAGGAATCTCCATGCTGATTTCCATAGAGGGTGCACCAGTCTACAGTCCCACCCCAACCCTTTTGTTCTGGGACCACATTAGACTTAAGGAGGTCTGTTGATAATTCAGGTAACTACTTAGTTCTGTGCTTTGTGTGAGATCTCCTCCCTGGAATGCCAGTTCTTATTTGAAATCTGAAAACCACTACATGTTTTTCTGTTTATAAAGCATTTTTCTCTGTGAAACCTACCTGTATTCCTCAACTAAGTTAGTTGGTTCCTCTATATTTCATCTGTCCTTTGTATCTTTTCTTACAACTGGACATGAAAACTTGAAATAATTTGAGGGACCTGTCTCCTTTAATTTAGGTAGTTTGATGGTAGAGACTGTTACGCCAACTACATCCTTGAAAAATTTCAGTTCAAATGGAAATGGAAGGTGTGGAATTTACAGAGAATTCTGCCTGATTTTTAAATGAGTGCTTTTTATTCTGCACCATAAACCTCTGCTGTATGAGCCACAGTGACATAAAATAGAATGCTTTTATCTCTTAATCACTGATACAAATCTGTCCTTGCTCCCTTTTTCTAGTGGCTTTAGTTTTGCTTGGAATAAAATGATTAAATCTTTTCCTCCAACACCTGGTTGAGAACTTGACTATCTGGCAAACCATAAATAGTTAAGAGTTTTTCTAAAACTCATTTAAATTCTTTGCCTTGGTTGGATGATCTCAACCTACTGTTATAACTTGGTTTTAACATTTACTTTTCTTTTCCAGTGTACCTGAAGCTCCTGCTGATTTTTATAAACACATTCCCCCCCCACACACACTGGAAACACATTTTTTGGATGACTTTCAAGTTAGCTTGATAGCTTTTTTGAGAGTATGAACAGTAGGGATCTATATGCACACATATACAGTAATGGCATGAGTGTGTGTGTGTGTCTGTGTGTGTGTGTGTGTGAGAGAGAGAGAGAGAGAGAGAGAGAGAGAGAGAGAGAGAGAGAATGTGTAATTGATATGCACCTATTATATACAAGATTTCTACTTTGCTTTCTAGAAGAAATTGATGAGAGGTCTAAAAATTCACATTAACTTCCACTACCTCCTTTTCTGGGGGAGGTCAGAGGCTCACTAAGTAGAGACCCCCCAAAACTGCTATGAATGATTTCATCTTCATTTTTAAAGATGGCCTCAATTTCTTCTAGGACAGTGGATATTTTCATCCATTACAAAAATAGCTTTGAGGGAAAGTGCCATGAGCCATACTCATTAACGTACCATTGATTACGCAGTGTCAGGAAGTTTTGAGAGTGGAGGAAATTATAGAAACTAAGTAATATTCCTCCCGTGGTATTTTAAAAGTGAATATATATTTGGTAAAATTCAAATGAAGACAGAGGAAAATTCATGAATAAAATTTAAATAAAATTTTTCAGTAATAAATGACTTGGGGTTGAAATTCATTTCTATTCAATTATTTGTTTGTATTTTTTATTTTTTCAATTCTTAATAACTCTTTGCCTTTAATTTCTGGGAATGATAAAGAATAGACCTTTCTTACTGTCCTACAGGTGTCTGACAGTGAGTTTTTCAGTCTCTTTTTGTCTCCCTTGTTAAGACTGTATAACTTTTATTTATCTATCTACAAAAAATTTAATTCTTCTATTACTTTCTCTCATCTGTATTCAGTTGTTAAGTGTAACCAGTAAGTTCTTTATTTCAAGTTCTTATAATTTTAGTTTTAAAATATCCATTGAGTTGTTAGTTACAACTTCCATTCTTTGCTAAGATTCTATTTTTTCATTTGAAAAATTATCATAAATGCTATTGGAGCATATTTATGTAGCCACCTTACAGGTTTTCTCAGATAAGCCCAATATTTGTATATTTTAATCTTGGCATCTGTTAATTCTCTTTTTTCCATATGAGTTAAGGTTTTTCTTGACCTTCACATAGTCACTAATTTTGGATTATTGAAACACTGCAGAAAATGACAGTTTTCTTTGAGTGAGGTTCAGGCTATAAGTGCAATTACAACTTTTGTGGATTGTTTATGATTCCAATGCCAGTTTTCAAAGTCTGTGCTTGTTTTTGCTCTATGTGTGTTTCACTACTAGGCAGTCTGGGATTTGGATAGTGATGTGTCCTTTGGTTCCATTGTTAATGATTTGGGGCTTCTGATTGCAATCAGATTTATGTGTTTGCAGCCTAGAAGTTCATATGCAATTTGCAGGAGACCACTTCCCTGAGGTCCTAGAAATTTTTAATCTTTCTGGATGTTCCCATTTGCCTAGTGCTCACCACTTTGGTCCTCTAGCCAGAAATCTGGTGTTTCACTTATTCAACTATATTGTTTTAGGGCTAAAACTAGGAAAAAACAAAATAAACTTGTCAGGTATGAAATTTAAGAAAGCACAAAAATTCAATAATCAAGATAAGTAACATTTTAGCATATTTCAAATTCAAAACTTCATGATGAAGAAAAAGTTACAATTATAAATGAAGATCGGAGTCTGTTCTGTATTTCACTATGCTGCTTCACTCATCTCATCCTAATTTCAAAGCATACTAATTACTCTGCTGTGGACTTCAAAACTCTGACCCAACAGAAATCAAGCAGTAGGGTGAAAAATATTTTAAGCACTGATAGTTTAGTGGTGCTTTGAATTCTAGTCTTCTCCCATGTGTCTATTTAAAAAAAAAAAAGTAGGCACCTGTTTTATGCATCCTGTGCAGGTTTTGTAGCTATATTCATTGGGAGAAACAGGGTGGGAGTGTTTATTTCATTTTAACTAAAACCAGAAATAAACCACATTCTTAAATTGTCATATGAAGCTAAGTAAGAGAGGAGATGCAGCCAAGAAAAAGGAAGTTCTAGGGAGAAAACAGTAAATGTTTCAAAAAACAATTCTGTCTCATTCTTTCTAGTGATACTTTGCATCCTTGAAAATTAAATTTGGTTTCTAGGAATTATGCATCATATTTCTTTTTATTCATTCCGCTGGGAAAATTGATGAGTTTGCATCTGTGCATCTCTCTCTCTCTCTCTCTCTCTCTCTCTCTCTCTCTCTCTCTGTGAATGTGTGTGTGTGTGTGTCTGTCTGTCCATCTGTCTCTCTCTCTTTGCATAATTCGGCTTGGGATGGGGAACACAAGCAGAAATGAGATGGAACTTACATAAGGATGCTGTAGAGTTCAGTGGATGGGGGTCACTTGTGTTCCCCACGCCAAACTCCTTAATCAGAATATGGTATGACTTAGAACTTGGGAGTGCCCTCTTGACTTTTTTCTTCTTTTAGGAAAATTACTACAATGAAAATCTTTCACATGGAAACTATGATTTTTGGCTTTGGCTGTGCTTTAGTTTCTCTTATTAAATATATACATAATGGGTTTGTCATTTTTAAAAGTAAGGTGGGTCATATTTAGTTTTGTCATTTCTTTAGCTATCTGCATATAATCCTGGGACAAGACTGAAAAACATAATCATATATCCATTTGAGTCCTTAGCTTAGAATTTCTATCTGTCTATTCTTAAGTCCACAACTATTTTGTTTATTGCACATGATTAACATTAGACAGAAGATTATAAATAGCAATGAAGAATATATGAAAATATTGTTTGGTCATTGAATATTATTAGAAAAGAATTGTGTACAAAAACTGTTAACTGGTTTTCGAATTCATAGTCTTCTATATTCATTGCAATGAAAAAAGTCAACCCCTGTTTAATCTTACTCTCTTTAAGATAAAAAACAAGTGTGTAGGGCTGATAACCATATTACTAAGTTTTTGTTGGATCATTGAGCAGAACCATTTGCAGTGTCATTATTTGAATATCACTTTGTATGCTTTAATTTTGTAACTTTAACAACTATTTCTAAGATGACAATATGTAACTTATCAACTAGTGATTTCTTACTGTTTATTTTCTGAAACTTTGTATTATTTCTACCCTTTTTGTCTCTCTAAATAAAAAAAGAAAAAAGTCAATCAATATACAGCATGGCCTAGAGAATGAATATCTATGCAATTCTGGAAAACCTTAAAATAGTTCTTATTTGCTTTTGTTCCCTATCTACTTCCTTGCTTTCATCATGCCATGGTTATATCTCTCCCTGTTTCTTTTCTTTCCAGAAACCTATTTATCACCTTCTTTTGGATGCCACTTTACTAGACACTATAGACAGTGCAAAAGTACATTAGATAAACGATGACCTATCAGGGAGCATTGCCATATACTTGAGAAAAAGGTTGGATAATACAAAATAATTAAAATTAGTCCAAATATGTACACTCATATGTAGGAGAGATCTGAGTTTTCTAGTTTATTCTGATCTTCTTAATCAGTCAGTATTCACAGAATTGCTACCTTTCCCTTTTCCAGTAGATAAAATTGTGTGCTATTATCTATCTATCTATCTATCTATCTATCTATCTATCTCTGAGATCTTTTATTTAAATTGCATAATGTCACATATGCTACTCCAAAATTAGTTATCATTTTAAGCATGGTAATTTTTTATCCTCTGCAGAGACATTTCTGTTCTAAATTCCTGAACCAAGTCAGGTGATAATTGCTTGTTGTTCAATAAATTCTGAGCCCTGGGTCAGGCATTCTGAGTGCCAAAAAAGAACAATTCAGTCATATTTTATTGAGCACTTTGCAATTCCAGGCAGAGCTTCTGCAGGAGCTCTCTTCTCTGGATTTATCCCTATACTAATTCTATCAGCAGCTTGCATCCTGTCAGGTCTGCAAACCTAGACAGTTTCTGTCTGCTCCCAGTAATTAGGACAAACGAGCTGACACAAACCTACCTGGGAATTTCCAGTCTCCCTTGCACATTCTCTGCCTTCCCCAGGCACCGTGCTTGGGAATTGACCTCCCATTACGTTCTTCAGGAGGGAGGTTGGGCCATGATGTTGTCTTCTGGCATGAATGATTTGAAGTTCTCTGAGGAAATTTGGAGACTGGTAGTGGCAGAGTAGGGTAACGAGTATAAGGGAGCCCTAGGGAAATAACTCAGCATACTGTGGTGCTCTTGCCACCCCAGCTTCTCAATGTTCCCCAGGGGAGCAATTAACACTGGAATCTGGTGATGGAGCAAGGCTGTGCACAAGAACCGGCTGCCAAAGTTAACAAGTGAGAGGGTGAGAAGCTGTGTTTCCCATGCAGAGTTACCGATATCTGGGAGAATTTATTATTTAAGGGGAAAATGGCCTCTTCATTCTTTTAGAAATCAATTCCCTACCATTTCTTAAACATTTTTTTCTTGGGAGAGTTTAGGTTAGAGTGAGTATGGAGCACAGATATGATGAAATAGCCTTTAAAATTTTAGGGCCTGGATTGGCCTTTCACTTTGCATTAAGAAGTCTATTTGCCGTCCTAAACTCCTATTTCTTTCCCCAAGTTTTGGTGGACTTAGTGTTTAAGATTCAATTCTCCATTTTAATAAGGCAGAAATAAAGGGCTCAGCTGATGGCCTGTAACAATTCCAAGGATGCTGAAGGAAAGTCAGAGTTTCCAGGTGTCGTTTAGGCTTAGCTCAGATAATCAAGACCCTTTTGTCTACCTATGTATATCATAGCTGCAGAAAGAAGGCAGAGACATCTTCAAAGTCCCCGAAAGAAAAAAAAAACAATAAAATATATACATGTGTGCCGTTTCTATTGTTATTACATGGAACTCTGAAATATATCATTTTCAGATTTATTGAGTAACTAATTTTTTCTCAATTTCATGGAATAATGTGCTGCCAGGCATTAATATCACCAATATCATCAATCACCATGCATAAATTCATAATCATTAACAGATTATAGTTGAGCTTAACAACATTCTATGTACCAAATCTTAGATACTGAATTATGAATGGTTCAGTCCATACATTTAAGGCATTCTGAATCCATTGGATAAAATATACTACAAAATTTATTAGTCTGATACAACATATATTGTGGTAGAAATGTTATTCAGTAGTGCCTGGTCATAAATGTGAGAACACTCACTAGATTGCAGAAGCAAGATTAATTCAGCAAAGTGGGTGTAAGGGAATGGAGATTTATGACATGTTCAGTTTACTACTGTGAAGGGGCAAGGTAGTGAGTGAAGAGAAGAGGCCGATAGTGACAGATAATTAACATGCCATGCTAGGGAGCAGAGATTTGTTCTGAATTTAAGAATACTGAACAGATGCAACTGGTATCATCTACATTACCAGACTGAAATAAAAGAGAGGTTGCCATAAATGATTACAATATATCTATAGAGATATTTTTAGGGTTAGTACAATAACTTCTGTGGGGGGACAGATATTAATGGGAATGGAGAGAAACTCACAGGAAGCATCAAATATCCTTGCTATATTCATTTATTTTCTAACAAAAAATTGTGAAGAGAGGTGACACAGCACCAGGATGGACAAAATTTGTAGGGTATAAAGATTTGACAATGAAGTAACTTTTAAAAACAATAAAGCTCGTATCTTTTTAACATTCAAATTCACACAACTCTCCACTGTGTGCATCTCAGAAAATGACATGGGCTAATATTTATGCCATACCAAAATGCATGGGTTGAAGTCTTCAGTTTCATGATCTCAGAATATGACTTTCTTTGAAGATAAGCTTTTTAAAGGAGTAATTTAATTAAACTGAGGTTGTTAGAGTGAGCTCTAACTTAGTATCACTATTGTCTTTCAAAGAGGAGGAAATCAGGGCACAGATATACCCTAAGGAAGATCAGTGAGGACACAGGGAGAAGATGGCCATCTACTAGTGAAGAAGAGATGCTGTAGACTAAATCGGTCCTGCTGACACCTTGACCTCAGACTTTTAGCCTGAAGAACTATGAGTAAATAAATTTATACCATTTAAGCCACCCACTCAGTGATACTTTGTTGTGACAAACCAAGCAAAAATACAGCAAAGATTTTAGAATATCTCCATTTGGGCTTTCTTAATACCCACAACTTTCTAAGAACCCATGAAGAATTATTCAGTCCCAAGTAACCAAATCTACTGCTAAACTGAAAAGGAACTCAGGATCACCTCTAACTGTTGCCAGATTTAGTTGCCCAGTGAGTCTTTCCACGATTTTACTGCACTATTCAGAGAATTGGATAGCACAGCCAAAGAATGTAAAGACTTAGTATCCATTAAAGGTAAATGAAGTGAAAACGAAATGCTCTAAAGTACTTCCCTGAAGAAACAAGAGGAGAAGGTACATAAAATATAGCCATTGCAAGAGAAAGAGAACAGCGGTAAAGAAGCCAATGGCTGCCTTCTTTTATATCTTCCATCTAATGTCGGAGCCAGGTTGTAACACATGTGGTTTCCTGCACCTGCGTCAGACTGTGATGGACAGGTCTCCATGACTGACAGGTCACACAAGATCGTCCTTCGGGTTTGCTACTGCCCGGTCTCCTGCCTCATGCCACAAGCAGATCCTAGGTTTTTGACTGCCTTGCTACTTTTGCCGATAATAGTGCACCTGAGGTGAGTAGTAGATTAGTGGGTATGTTTTGAGTTGCATTAAACAGAATTTTGCTGCCCTGGGACCTACTCTCAAAACCGTTCTCTTTTATTAAAGATACTAATTGTTGGATTTATCAAACTTCTTTAGGTTGTAATTAAGACCCAGTCATTGAGCTAAAAGATTTTCCCTGAGAAAACAGTGGCTCAGCAGATTCTCATTTTTGGTTAGGCCTTACTGTTGAGCCCAGCTTGCCAATCAGACTGTCTCTTCCCACTTGGGATCTTTCCTTCACATGCTGTCTTGGACAGTGGGTCTTTCAGTTTGTGAATAAAACAGAAATGGCATTGCATCGGAAGAAGAAAGGAATTGGGCTTTTAATCTCTTCTTCTCAAGGGTCTACTAAATCATTGTACACATTTGCTTACATTTTCCCCCAGGGTATTAAGTGCATCATATCTGATTCGCTTTTGCTAAAAGGATCCGTTAAATATGTGTTAAATATGTGTACTTTTACTCCATCATGAAAAAGAAACTGAAAATTTGTGGAGACAATTTTTTTTTTGTTTAAATTCCAAACAATCATGGTTTTTAAGCAGTTTTAAAACTGCCACCAACATTATTTTCTAAAACTGTCCAATTCCTTCTCCTTTTGCCTTCAGGATACAGTCCAAATTATTTCTCAATCTGGTTCCAACTAAAAGCAAAGGACACACACAAACACATTTGTTTCTTTGATTTCTTATTATGTTTCTTAAGTTTGTCTACCCTGTTTAGAAAAGAATAGTCAGGGGGTTCTGTTTTCATCTTAACAACCACAAAGCAGAGCACAATGCTGCACATAGCATATAGATGATAGATAGATACATAGATAGATATAGATAGATAGAGAGATAGATAAAAGGAATAGATTTGGAGGAATTATTGCTGATATCAAAGAAGAGTGAGAGTTATGTATTCCTATAGAATTTCTCTCCAGATAATCAAGGAAACAAAAAAAAAATGACAAATAGGTTAGGCATGAACAATTTATCTGGACTCAGTAAATAATGTAGAACCAGAGAATAATAGATTTGAAAGATAAAAGATTTTTAGATCTTATAGTTTGGTTTAAAATTGTAAGGAAAATGACTTATTGTCATTTTTCATTGTTAAGATAATATCAAGGTAAAATTGGTATTTTTATTGGTAGAATATAAAAATATCTAGTTTAAATGTTTACAATTTTTAAATCTTTTTATTACCTGATAAGTAATATTTTATTATCTGATAAGTAATATCTGCCACTAACGAGTACATAAAGTCAGGTTTGGAATCAAAAATATATCTGAATTCATTAAAAACATGCGAATTACCTTAGAAAATCATAAACAATGAAAAGTGAACATTATGAGGGAAAACATGTCATGTACTTTCCACAAAAAAATAAAAGTCATCATTGTAATTGCTGTGTGGTTGGAAATCTACTATTCTGCTGCTCTGAGCATGGTTCCAAAATGGCAAGTATTCTTGTTTATTTGACATTGTGTCACTAGGAATGTTGTCAATAGATTCTTTCAGACTCAGTAAGCGTTATTCAGGATTCTTTATTCTAGACAAAATCCAATGTCATGCTTGATTTCACACAGAGGAAAACTTCTTGATTCATGTAACTGAAAGACTGAGATAATGGAATAAATAATATAGTGTCAGTCAAGATTCCTCAGAAAATGTCATTAATAAAATAAAGGGTAACTCATAGGCTGGCAAAAAGGCCTGCTATTTTCTTTGTATGCATACATATGTATACATTGAGAGGGAGACCATTATATTCTATGAACAAAACAATTTGTTTATACTTTGAATGTATATTTTTATAACTTCATGAGGGTTTTTTGTGTCTATTTAAAAGCATTGTTCTTAATCCTTGAACCTAGCGAAACCCAGATTATCGGCTGCCCCTCCCCCTTGATCCCCAGACCTGGGACAGTCACAGATGATCGGCTACACTTCCTCCATGACCTCTTGGACTTGGAGAGACTGGAGGATCAGCTAGCTCTCACCATCATCCCCTGGACCTTAGATGGAAGTGGATTAACCTTGTTGGGCTGATGGGTGACTCAGTAACCCCTCATCCACAAGGAGGATCGCAGCGGCCTTGCAACAGTGTGATTAGTTTCTCCCTCAAATAGAAAGTCTCAGTGAATAAACAGGAGCAGTAGCAAAGTCCCCCCTCCCCAAGCTGTAGGATCTTGGAGAGCCTAGAAAAAGTGTGAGTGAACTTAATCCATACAGAGAATATCGGGTGGATTGAAGAGAGTGCCAATAAGCCTCTCCCAATCTCTAAGGCCTCTTCCAATCTCTAAGAAATCCAAAGGACTTGTGAGACACCCAGTGACACAGTAGGATCCCACCTGAGACAAATACTATAGCCAGGAAGATCTGGTGGCCTGGAAAAATCTAGAGCCATAGTAACAGCAACAACTTAGTGCTGACTTACATCAATACTTCTAGGCTAGACAGCCTCGAAAGGCTCTGTAGGAGGATTTCAGGTGACTAGCACTCTCCTTCATTATGGGACCCAGCACTTGGACAAACATCAACTATATAGTAGGACCCTAAGACACACACTATTGGCATTCAAGACTAGTTGGATTGAAAGACTAAATATTAGGCTAAAAGGTGAAAATGACAAAATGAAAAAGTAAAATGTAATCTCAGACATCTAGTCCATCAAGAACAAGTACAGAAAAAAATGAAATAGAGGACATTAAAAAGTCATACACCTGAAATTTCTGAAAAGATAGCAAGTGAAATAAAAAAACTAATCCATGAAGCTATAGAGGAAATCAGATTAGAAATAAACTCTCATGTAAAGACAAACATGACAACCTTAATGAAGGAGTTGCTCAGCAAAGGTAGCGAAGACATAGATAAAAAGTACAGGAGCATGAGCAAATGAAAAATACAGACTGAAAAATACAGAAAAGAAGTAGAATGCATGAAACAAAGTCAAGGAGATATCCAAGAAATAAAAAAATTCTATTGAATTCTGCTGAAACCATTTGAATGAAGCTGAGGATAGAATTTTGGACCTTGAAGATAGGATCCCAGCTAGAGATCATGAAAAGAAAGATTTTTTAAAAAATTACAAGACATAATGAAATGACAGTTCAACAGCTTCTAGATGATGCAAATAGAAGTAATATAAAACTTACAGGCATCAATGAAGATGCAGAGATCAATGCAAATGCCATAGGAAAGCTATTTGCAGAAGTAATAGTAGAAAAATTTCCAAACCTGTGGGAAAATTCTGATATATAGATAAGTGAGGTATATAGAATGCCAAACAGTCATAACCAAAATACATTTACACCCAGGCATATAATAATTAAGATCCCAGACAAACTGTGTAAAACAGAATATTTAAAGCTATTAGAGAAAAGACGTAACTCACTTATCAAAGGAAGCCAATTAAAATCAGGGTAGACTTTTCAGCACAAACTCTGGACAATCTATAGGACAAAGCAAATTTGTAAATTATGAATAAAAAAGGTAAGAATAAGACTGTGGTGTTGAATTTGAATTTTCATTAACATAAATGATAAAAATACATGTAAGTAAGTCACAGATGAGACCAGAAACAATGTGACCTAATAGCTAAAAATATACTTTTTCTCCTTATCTTAGTTTCTGTTGTGGACAGGGTTTACAAGGGAGTAGATTTAACATAGGACACATAATTTATAGAATTCTTTTTTAATATCAGCCCAAAAGTAAATGCATAAGAGTGTAGGAGACTCAAAGAATCTTGTTGAGGGCCTGGATTCCATTGCAATGTCCTTCATGAGTCCAGCTGAAGACCCAGAGCCCATAGTAATGTCCTCCACGAATCCAGCTAGAGGCCTAGAACCCATGACAATGTCCACGTAGGTCTGTATCAAGTGTCTGCACTGGGAAGACCCAAAGGCCATCAAGAGGCTAGAAATTCTGAACCAGCAAGATTAAGGATCAGTATCAGCAGGCTGAGGAATCTGTGCTGGAGACAGGAAGTAAAGTTCAAAGTAAGGACTTGAACACCCCTGAAAAAACCACAGCCATCTTCAGTGACAGCGAGGACCAAACTCCATCTCCCACTCCCCAACTCCTAATGATGAGAGGAGCTGAGATTGCATCAGGAAAACCAGAACAAATTTCTCTTGGAGAATCGACAGCACACTATCTTTCCCTCCAGGTCTTTCATACCGTTGGCAACAATCTTTAATGAGTCTTCCACATCCAGAACCATTTTGATTCAGTTCAGCTGAGAGTTACAAGTTGACCATTAACACCACAGCTTCTAAGCATAATTTGTCACCATTAATAACTTAGGATCTTTAGAGGCATAATGGAAACTGCCTTTAGCAGAATGAGGAAAAAATGAACTTGAAACATCTAGTATGATAGTGGAAGCATCTTGTTTATGACACAAGTTGAGTGTCATACCAAATGACCAAGAATCTAGCTTAGATAGATGCCCATTTCTCAAATTTGTGATGATTTGTGTACTAAAAATTAATGATTATGATTCTTACTTCTAGCTATAAAGGAGTACTTGTGTATCTGATTGATGTTCAAGTATAGTACCTGAATTTTTAAACCTAGTGGTTTGAGATAATCACAGAAAAGTCAAGATAAATAGGATCTGAGAAGCTATAAATCCAGAAAAGAAATAAATGCATTAATATTATTTCTACATTATCACAACTCTTTTCCATTTTGAAAATGCCAGTTTTTCCTCATAGCCAAAAAACAGAACAGTAATTTCAAATTTTACCAGAGTGAGACAAAAAATTGGAGTTCAGAATGCCTTGTTAGCAAGTTTGAAGTATTAAGGTCCTGGAGAAAAGCAAATTACAGGACCTACACACAAGAAAGTGTCTCATTTCACTGTAAGTCACTTTCTGAATCCTAGGCTATGTGTACACATGCAAAAAAAAAAAAAAAAAAAGGCCAAGAAATGAAGCGCAAGGGGAATTCTTAACAGTTAACAAGGTAAGTAAAGATTTCTGCAAGTCTCACAAGGTCTGGAAACTAAAAACTAGGCTCTGGGTACACCAAAGGGAGTAGAGCCTGGAAAATGCCTGGTTTCCATTTGAAATCCCTAAAGCCTTCTGATATAAGAACAACCTAGAAATACAACAGTGAAAACAAAACTTTAAATATAATTTTAAAATAGTTCATCCTCTGGTGTCAAGAAGTTTATAGACCTTTATTCCACCAACCATAGTTAAATAGTTAAAATTGCTCTGAATAAATATAATTCAAAATCCTTTCATTTTATTTTTCTGAACAATTTGTGACATTCAGTTGAAAATACTAGAGAAGACAGGAAAGAGGAGAAACAGATCAATGCTCAGAATAAACACAGGATTGATTCGAAGAAGTCCTTAATGGGTACCAAAATATTGAGTGAAAGTTCATAGAACAACATGATATTTATATGGTTGTCAAAAATTTAATTAGAATCAAATCTGGCAAATCTATATTGTAAGGTACTTTATAAAACTGGTTTGTATGCATTTTTCCAGTTGTTCGTTTCAAATACACAAAATATGATGGTTATTTATTCTGAATTACAATTTTAACATTGACCTTGAACTTGCCAAAATCCCTCATTAGTTCTGAAATATTTTTGTTCCAATCAGTTAACAAATATAAATTTTTACAGATACTCTTTATCATCTTAAGGAAGATGTTGTTTCATTTGCTGAGGAATTTTTCTTCTTAATCATGTTAGATATTGCTTCTGTTACAATATTGAGAAATAATTATGATGGTGAAATATATTGATTAATTTTCAGGTAGTAAGCCAACCTTTCATTATATTTATTTGTGATTATTTATTTTATATATTAGATTCAATTTGTAGATAAAATTCTAAAACAAAGAGATTCTGTATGTTTTACACAGTTTCTGCAAATATGTAATTGACATTGATATAATCCACTAATCTTGTGTTTTCCATTTTTATCTGTGTTGTGGGTGTGCTTGTGTGTGTGTGTGTGTGTGCCAGTGTGTATATATGTGCTTAGTTCTATGAAATTTTCTATGTCACGTCTGTGTATCCACCGTTAGAATCTAGACAGGAAAAAATCCTATGCCCACAGGAATGACTTGTGCTGCTTTTTTGTAATCTCCCACTACCCTCACTCCCCTAACTCTCAGCAACCACTTGCCTGTACTGTCTATCTATACTTTAGTCATTGCAATTATGTTGTACATAGCATTATATAGTATGTAACCTGGGGAGCTTTCTTTTTACTTTTTCACCCAAGATATTTTCTCCTCTGTTGTGCTACTGCAAAGTACTACTACACAGTAAAACATACCACTATTGATTTAGTATTTTGTCCACTGAAGTTTGCTTTATTTTTTTTCCAGGTTATTGTGCTTTGTGCTATGGGTCTTAGGCACTTTTTTCTCACTGCTGAGACCAAATACTTGGTAGCCAAAGCTAAAAGAGGAATAGTTTATTTAGCTCAATGCATAATCCATCTCAATTATTGTTTCAATCTATAAATGGCTGGGTTTAAGGCAGGATAAGTTGGCAGAGGGTCATGCCAGAAGAGAAACAGTTCAAGGAGGATAGCAAAAGCAAGCAAGCAATAGAGTTTAACAAAATCTTTCTTCCCTTCTTATATGGTATCCAGACTTCTGGGATTAGAGTGACGTCAATCCAATCAGTGGACTGATCCTGAATCACCCACCCACCCTTAATTCCAGCAATGTACTATGAACCAATCATACACTTCATATTTGACCACCTCAGAACAAACCCTATGACTGCATGAGGTACTGGGGGGACATCTAGACACAAACCATCACACTATGACACCTACTATTATGAATGTTTATATATGTTTTTGTGTCAGCCTAACTTTGCATTCTATGAATTAAATTCCCAAGAGTAACTATCTCAGTGCTTAGAAGACAATACATGCTCCAAATCATAAATTTCTCTTTGTTCTTATTAATAATAATTAAGCATAAATATTTGTAAAATAACTTTATTAATTATATAGATTAGCTTATGAACTTAGTAAAAAAATTGTAATTTTTACTCTAGTGCCTGACAAAACAATATTTAAGTGAACATCCAAAGACTCTTCTAAATTTTCTTAAGTGATTAATAATTCAAATATATATCTGTTTTATAGCTTCAACCTTAATAAATTGCTGATATATTACATTTCTAACGTTCAGAAAAATAAATTTGTGTATATAAATTCATTAATTTCATTCCTTCTTCATTATTTCCTTTTTAATTTTTTTCTTTCTTGAAACAAAGAATCTTCTCCTAGATCTTTGGTTTTGCTCATCATAAAGAACATTCAGAGACTGGTTAACAGTCTGACTGCAGGATTAAAATCTGATTTTGTTTTCTATCAGCTCTGTGATAGGATCTTGTGATCTTTTATTCTATACTTATAAAATGGGGAAGTTAAAAGTATCCCCTTCATGGTGATGTTTGAAAGCAAGTTCATAAGTGTACATAATTTAAAATATCACCTAGAACAAAAAAGCAGTGAAAAGTTACTCTGAATAATACTATTAAATTTCTACACCACGATGCTTCTTATTGAACTGTTGTTTCCAACAAGCTTAAAGATTGATTTTTTGCCCAACATATTACTTCATCTCTGCAAGTTAAGGAAAAATTAGGTGGCCTTTGTCACTACTTTCACTTAAAGCCCACCTCCTGCATTTGATATACAGGGAATCATACATTTCCCATTGTTTTTTAATTCAATAGTTTTTTTTTTTAATTTTTGAGATAAGGTCTTGGTATGTTACAAAGTTTCCTGGCTAAGTTTGAACTTGCTATTATCTTTTGAAGACAAGACCTACATGTACATAGTCACAAAGACTTATTTATATCTGGGTGACTTATTTAGGCTACATACACCTCTGATGATCACAAACTGTTTTATGAGTATACAGACGTGAATCAGAAAACAACACTCAAAAGCCTATGTGTGTAAAGGAGACAGGCTATAAACAAACAATAGTTTATAATGTTATTATTTACTATAATATCAGATATGAACAATTCTAAGACGGGAAAATAAAAGGAAAATTGTGGTGTGTGATACTTAGGGTGGAGTGTCAGACATAAATTCTGAGAAGCTTCCAGAGGACTGATTATGGAAATGTGACCTTGGGATGTATATCTGGTCCTTCACCCCTTCCTCCTGGTGGTGCTCTCTCCCAGTTTTGTTTCCCAGGTCCCAAGAACTTAGCAGTTGTGCTCCACCATGTCCTTCTAGCCATGATTCTGCATTGGAGCCAATCAACTATGGGTTTAATTTCTTGAACCCATGAATCAAATAAAACCTTTTTTATTTTTATTTTTATTTATTTTTAAATTTTATTTTATTTTATTTTTTTTTTTTTTTTGCAGTACTGGGGATTGAACTCATGACCTCATGCTTGCCCGGCAGGCACTTATGCCACTGAGCTAAATCCCCAGCCCCAAACCTTATTTTTGTTAAACTTTTGGATATAGTGGTTCAGCAACTGGAAAACGGATAAATTCAGAGTACTATTTTAAATGTTATGAAACACTCTCAGAGAAGGTTATATTTGGGCAGAGATGAATGACATGAAGGAAAAAAATCACAAATATTTGGTAAATATGTTCTGAGTAGGTAAGCCTAACAAAAAACCTGATGCAAAATTGTGAGGAGTGTATTCAAGGATTCAGAGCTGGAATAAAGAGAACAGCAGAAGACAAATATAAGGAAGTGTTTATGCTGCCCTGAAGACCATTATAAGGGTTTTAGATAGAAGCCTAAGGAATGTTCATAATAGGGGTGGCTTTGTATTTTTTTTTTTATGCTTTTAAAACCATTATATTGGTTGTTTGAGTTGAGGGTAAATCTTAGAAACACCAAATGTCTAACAACTGTGGAATGGATAAGAAAGATGGTATTTTTATGTAATGGAGTATTAATCAGCTATAAAGAAGGATAAACTTGAAGCTTTTATAGATAAATGGAGCAACTTGAAGCCATACTCATAAGTGAAATAGGTCAGACTCACATGTGTAAGTATTGTATTGTTTCCCTGGTATAAAAAACTGGAAGAATAAATAAGATCCAAAATGTACAATAGACACTGTGAAAGTGAAAGGGAAAAATAACTGCTCAAAAGGAAAGAATAACTGGGATAAGGCAAAGGAGTGAAGAAAGACGGCGAAAAGATTTTATGTTTGTACATATATTCACACATACATATATACACACACAATATAGATACTATAATACTGTTAGTTCATCAAAAAGAACAGTTTATGTCTCCATTCTTCAGTTGTTTGATCATTTTTTTCATGCCTGTATCTTGTAATTTGAACAACTACTTTGAAAATAACAATATGTACTATATTAGCCACTGTTACTCTCTTATTGTTTTGTTTTGAAATTTTGTTCTTTTTTTTGCTTTTGAAATAAAAAATAAAAAAAATAGAGTGGGGAAAGCGTCTAAACAGTACAGTCAGAAAGGGATTACAGAAGATCATGTGAGCAACGTCGTGCCTCAGTATACAGTGCTTGTGATGGAGATGATAAGTATTTGGATTCTCAGTATGTTTTATAGAGAAGGTTGGGAGGATGTGATGTCATATTTGACGTTTATTTCACTGAAAGAAAATGAGAAGTTATGGCTTATTCTAAAGTATTTGATCTATATGTACTTGGGGAATTGTAGTACCCTGTATAAAGATAATGAGAACTGAGAATGGGTATGTTTTGTGGAAGGTTATAAAGAAAAACACCAGATATTGGTCCTCCAGGTGAAGGTGTCAAGTAAGCAGTGGGGCACACAACTGGAGTTTAGAGCAAAAGATGATGATACGATACATGTTTGGAAATATTACTGAATGGAAAATACTCAAATTGACTTATGAAAGTCACATAAAGGAGAGAGTATATAGTTAGAGAAGAGAAAAAAAGAACAAGGTGTTAATAGTGAGGCATTTTATTTTTCGAAGTGAAGATAAAAATAATCCGACAAAATACTTAGAAAAGAAGTAGTAAGTGAGATAGGAGGCAAACTTGGAAAACATACTGTCTGTTTAAAAAAGATTCATGTTTCAAGAAAGGGTAATGATTGAGGATGGTGCAGCTGAGTAAAATAACAGAATATCTGAATATTTAACATTGTACTTTGTTCAAGCTAGGTGTGGCTGGCTGTCTGGAATAGGTCCATGTGAGAACTGGAGTTTGGGACATGGGCACAGTGGGATCTACTGTTTTAAGAATATTTTTTTCTGTAAACTGACAAGGAAATGAGAGACATGAGAGTAAAGATAGTTATTTTTTACAATCATTAAATTGCTTTGCAACTGACATTTATGCTGTAAAAGTTTGGGCATCTACAAAACAGTTTATCTATTCTTGCTGATTCTGTTAGCTTCCAAATATGAAAAATCCTGACTGTTGGTTGACAGACAACTTGCAAAAACCAAAGTTAGCTTTTTTCTACATAAAAATTCCAAGTGACCAAGATAGAAGCTGAAAACACTCAAATTGTAAGGGTTTGTTTCTAATGTAAAAATGCAAACTTTTCCCCAAGGAAACATGATGTCTCACACAAAATCTTCAGAACCGAACCTGAAACACTTTTCTTATGAGCTGAGAATACAGTTAACCAAGATGACTGCTTGGTAACAGAAAGTAATCTGTAATGGACCTTTTAGGAAATCAATACTGTCATTACTAGAAGATACATTAGTTGCTTTAATTTGATTTCATTCTTTTGTAATCTATTTTTCTTTCCTCAAACTCATCCCTTCTAGTAGATCTAATAAGCAACCAAGTCATCACAGTTGTCTGATTAATACTTTTTTTTTATTATTTAAGGCAATGGCTAAGGTAATCGGTAACATCTATTAATTACTTATTATTATGTGGTAAATGCTTTACCTGAAAGATTGTCTCATTTAATCTTCATATAAAACTATTTTGTATTAATCAAGAAAGGCTCAGAAAGATTAATTGACCTTCTCAAGGTCATAATGAGTAGTTGGTAGAGCTGAGAGTGAAAACAAACAGCAACTTGGTTCCTTCCAGCATTCCTCAGTTTTAAAAATAAAGAGATAAGCTTCCTGGTGTCAGGAGATCTGAGTCAGCACTTACAGGGATATTTCCTTGTTTGAATCAATTGCAGAACTACAAAAGAGAAAAGACAGCTGTAGTTTTTGGTTCCCCACACTGTATAGCTACTCAGGTGGAGCAGAACTAGCTGGTAATCTAGCCAGTTCCTAGAAAACATAATAGCAATTAAAATTCTCAGCAAGAGTTAATAGTATAGGGAGATTTTATAATTGAAAAATTTGTAAAGAATTACAGTACACTGACTGAATCTTGGTACTGTGATTTTTGTTTTATTTATTATAGATTGCTAATTTGATTTGATTGTAAATTTCAGTTTCAAGAATCCCTAAGCATTGTCTCTAAAGATTTCTAAAGATAACTAGTCCACTCTTTGTCACTAGAGCTCTACTGCCCTCGGTGCCAGCCCTGATAATATTCCCAGGGCTGTTCACAGAATGAACTTCTTTTGCTCTGATCTCTGCCAGCTGTGCCTGTTGAGGAACAGGAAAGCCACCACAATGTCCCTCTTTCCTGACCTTACATGATATGCATATAGTAATAAGAACCAACAAAAGGAAGGACTGAAGAAGGATCTTCCCCAAACCACATGGTTGTTGGGGTATAAAGTAGGTTTTGTCAGCATGGTTGGTCAAGAAGATACAAGAGATTAATGACCACCCCATCAACAGGCCTTGGAGAAATCTGAGAATGAATATTGTAGGGATAATGGAGAATAACTTTTACATAGGACCAACTTCCAGTCCCAACTATGCCCCTTCTGAACTGTGTGAATTCTCAGTATCATTTTCCTGAAATGAATCAAAACTGAAATTTTTGACTTCTTAAGTGGAGCTATAATACCTACATAATAGTATTACTTTGTATAAAAATGAGTAACATAATGAGTTCATTTCCATTCCTGTAATTTTAGGGCATAGAGATTAAGAAATGCTATGAAGCAGATGGGTAGGGCCAGACATATCTGGTTTTGCTTTCGAACTTGTGTGATTTAGTAGTTCTGAACTTTGCAGAATTTTTTTTTTTTTTTTTTTTTATTTAAGAGGAAAAAGAGAAAAACACAAAACAAACCAAAGCGGCGTAAGGGTACACGCAATACAGAACTACAAAACAAAACAAAACAAAACAAAAAAACATAACAGTAAGAAATCACCTGCTAGTAGATTACACACTATCTTCTTGAAAATAGTTCCTCAAATCACAGTATCAAAGAACACAAGGTGGACATTCAAACAGGGAGACTGCAAACAGCTGTGTTCAATGTTCCAAAAACATTGATAAAGTCAGCTATTTAACACCCCCAAACACACTTGCTGTTATATCCGTTAGAGCTCTTTTTCTTTTTTTTTTTCCCCTCTCTTTTTTACAACAAAATTTACACATCTTGGATTTTATTACTCCTTAGTGCTTATTACTTTCTTTGGGGGGGGGGAAGAATACAGTCAAATATGGCAAAACAAAGCTGTCAGTCAATACCAAGGATAGACATAGCACATGGTGTAGAACAGAGTACAAGTTTATCAACAATGGTTATCAACGTTGTCCCTTGTTTCCTTAAAAAGAATTGTCTATCTTATTAGATATTATAAAGTTGGACAAAACAGTAGAGAACAAGACCAATAAAACTTAGGCATTGTAAACTTTACAGGACTTCCAAAGAAGACAATAGTCAAACCAGAATGGGTATCTTAGTGAATCTTATTGTCTTCAAAGTAGTTGCCTATGTCTTCAAACTTGATACTATCATATAGAATGGAACAGAGTCTAATCAGTCAAAACAAGATCGTGGGAGTACTACAGGACTTCAAAACAAGTTAATAGGAAATCAAAAAGAGTTACTATTTATATATCCTAATTTTTTTGAATTTTTTCTTTAATTAAGACAAACATAAGAAATGACTAAATAATTTTTTTGAAACAATAAGGGGGAGATTGAGATAAAACAGGACATAACAATATAACAATAGAGGTCACAGCATGACTGTTTCAACAACCTAGTACTTCACCACCTTATAACCTGACTTAATAGTAGTTACCATAGTGTCTTTTTCCTTGAAATATTTGGATAAAACTTCATATACTCTAGCTTCAAATATTTTCATATCAAGAAGCCCAGAATAAAGCCTTTCTAATTAATGAGTGAAAACTTTATAAGGCTTCAAGGCCACCTAATGGGGAATCATGATTACCACATATTTTTATATATTTGAATCATTATTTACATTAGGGAAACTATTCGGTATTCACACATGCGAGATTGATTTATTTCACTAATGAGTATGGTCTCAAGCTGCGCCCATTTATTGATAAATATCTCAATGTGATCCTTCTTTATAGCTGAATAATACTCCATTGTATAGAAATACCACAACTTTTTTATCCATTCCTCAGTTGATGGGCACTTGGGTTGTTTCCAAGATCTGGCGATTACAAATTGTGCTGCTATAAACATAGGTGCACATATATCACTGTGGTATGATGCTTTCAGTTCTTCTGGGAATATGCCTAGAAGTGGAATAGCTGGAATAAATGGGATTTCCAGTCCCAACTTTTTGAGAAATCTCCAGACAGATCTCCACAAAGGCTGTACCAGTCTACACTCCCACCAGCAGGGCAGGAGAGTTCCTTTTTCCCCACAGCCTCTCCAGCATTTGTTGTCAGTTTTCTTGATCCTGGCCATTCTTTCAGGAGTGAGATGGTATCTCAGTGTGGTTTTAATTTGCATTTCTCTAATGACCAATGATGATGAGCATTTTTTCATGTATTTATTTGCCATTTGCATTTCTTCATCTGAGAATTGCATATTCATCTCAGATGCCCATTTTTGGATTGGATCTTTGAATTTCGGAGGTCTGAGTTTCTTTAATTCTTTATATGTTTTAGACAAGAGGCCCTTGTCTGAGAGAGAGTTCACTAAAATCTTTTCCCAGTTTGTGGGTTTTCTTTTCACTATGCTGGAGATTTCTTTTGACATGCAGAAACTTTTTAATAAGAAGTGGTCCCAGTTATTGATTCTGGGAAGTATTTCCCGTGCGGTTTGAGTCCTGTTCATGAATTCTTTACCTACTCCTATGTCTCCAAGGTTTCTACCTAATTTGTCTTCCAATAGATTTAGTGTTTCTGTTTTAATATTCAGATCTTTGACCCATTTAGATTTTAATTTAGTACATGGTGATAGACATGGGTCTAGCTTTAGTTTTTGGCAAATGGAGAGCCAGTTTTTCCAGCACCATTTATTAAAGAGACTGTCGTTCTTCCAGTGAACCTGCTTGGCTCCTTTATCAAAGATAAGGTGGTTGAGTGTGTTTGTAGTTGTGGTTGTATCTTCTAATCTATTCCACTGATCTTCAGCTCTGTTTTGATTCCAATACCATGTTGATTTTACTACTGTTGCTTTGTAGTATAACTTCAAGTCAGGGATTGTGATGCCTCCTGCTTTGTCTTTGCTGCTTAGAATTGCCTTTGCGATTCTAGGTCTCTTCTGGTTCCAGATGAAATTTAGGAGTGATTTCTCTAGATCTATAAGGTATGTTGATGGAATTTCTGTTGGGATTGCATTGAATCTGTATAACAGTTTTGGGAGAATGGCCATTTTCACAATGTTTGTTCTTCCTATCCATGAGCAAGCGATGTCTTTCCATTTTCTGAGATCATCTTCAATTTCCTTTTTCAGTGTATTATAATTTTCACTGTATAAGTCTTTCACTTCTTTCGTAAGAGTAATTCCTAAATATTTCATTTTTTTGCTTGCTAATGTGAATAGTCCAGTTTCTCTTATTTCCCTCTCTGTAATTTTGTTGTTCGTGTATAGGAATGCTATTGATTTCTGAGTATTGATTTTGTATCCAGCCACATTACTGAATTTATTTATTGTATCTAAGAGTATTTCAATGGAGTTTAGGGGGTCTTCTATGTAGAGTATCATGTCATCTGCAAACAATGATAATTTAGCTTCTTCTTTTCCTATCTTTACCCCTTTTATTTCTCTTTCTTGCCTAATTGCTCTGGCTAGTACTTCCAGTACTATATTAAATAGGAGTGGTGATAAAGGACATCCTTGTCTTGTACCTGATTTTAAAGTAAAGGCTTTCAATTTTTGGCCATTTAGTATGATGCTGGCTGTTGGTTTGTCATAAATGGCCTTTATTATATTGAGGTAAAGACCATTTATTCCAATTTTCTGTAAAGTTCTTATCATGAATAAGTGTTGGACCTTATCAAAGGCTTTTTCTGTATCTATAGAGATTCTATCATGTGATTCTTATTTTTGGCTTTATTGATATGGTGGATTACATTTATTGATTTGCGTATGTTGAACCATCCTTGCATTCCTGGGATGAATCCCACTTGGTCATGGTGTATAATCTTCTTGATGATTTGCTGGATCCTATTTGCCAATATTTTATTGAGGATTTTTGCATCTGTGTTCATTAGGGAGATCGGTCTATAGTTCTCTTTTTTAGTTGGGTCTTTCTCAGGTTTTGGTACTAGAGTGATATTTGCTTCCAGGAATGACTTAGGAAGGATTGCTTCCCTTTCAATTTCATTGAATAGTTTGAGGAGTGTCGGCATTAGGTCTTCTTTATATTTCTTGTAGAATTCTGCAGTGAATCCATCTGGGCCTGGGCTCTTCTTGGTGGGCAAGGACCCAATTACATACTCAATTTCATTAGCAGAGATTGGGTTATTCAACAGTTTTATATCCTCTTGATCTAGCTTTGGTACTTCATATGCTTCTAAGAATCTGTCTATTTCTTCTGTGTTATCAAACTTTTGAGAGTAGAGGTTTTCAAAATACGTGTTGATGATCCTCTGTATTTCTATTGGGTCTGTAGTGATTTCTCCTTTTTCATTTCTTATTGCATGAATTTGAGCTTTTTCTTTCCTTTTTTTAATAAGGTTGGCTAGGGGCTTATCGATTTTATTTATTCTTTCAAAGAACCACCTCTTTGATTTGTTGATTCTTTGGATTGTTTTCTTAGTCTCTATTGCATTGATTTCTGCTCTGATTTTTATAATTTCCTCTCTTCTTTTGGCTTTGGGCTTGACTTGCTCTTCTTTTTCTAGCTGTTTGAGGTGTAGCATCAAGTTATTTATTTGTATTCGTTCTGTTTTCCTGATGTGGGAACTCAGTGCAATAAATTTTCCTCTCAGAACGGCTTTCATTGCATCCCACAGATTCCGGTAAGTTGTATCTGCATTTTCATTTTCTTTTAGGTATTGTTTAATTTCTTCTTTAATTTCTTCTGTGACCCACTGATTACTCAAGAGTGTGTTATTTAGTTTCCATGTGTTTGCGGAATTTTTGCAGTATCTTTTGTCATTAATTTCTAATTTCAGAGTGCTATGATCCGATAATATGCAAGGGATGATTTCAACTCTTTTGCATTTGCTTAAATATGTTCTGTGAGCTAATATATGGTCTATTTTAGAAAATGATCCATGTACTGCAGAGAAGAATGTGTATTCTGATGTTGTTGGGTGGAACATTCTGTATATGTCTATCAAACCCATTTGTTCACAGGTGTGATTCAGTTCTGTTATTTCTTTGCTCATTTTCTGTCTGGTTGATCTGTCCCTTGGTGTCAGTGGTGTATTAAGGTCTCCTGTTACAATTGTGTTACTGATAATTTGAGTTTTCATTTCTGTTAATAATTGTTTTATATAACTGGGTGCTCTGGAGTTTGGTGCGTATATATTTAAGATAGTTATCTGTTCCTCTTGGAGTTTTCCCCTTACGAGTATGTAGTGACCTTCTTTGTCCTTTATGGTCATTGTTGGTTTAAAGTTCACGTTGTCTGCAAACAGAATGGCTACTCCTGCCTTTTTTTGGATTCCTGCTGCATGAAGAATTGTTTTCCATCCTTTGACTTTCAGTCTGTGAGTATCTTTCTGGGTTATATGGGTTTCTTGTAAACAGCATATGGTTGGATTTTGTTTCTTGATCCATTCTGCTAGTCTGTTTCTTTTGATTGGTGCATTGAGACCATTTACATTAATGGTTATTTCTGTTAAATGCTGGTTAATTGTAGGAATGTTATCTCTCTGCTGTTGCATCTTTATCTTTCTGTTCTGTTTAATTATTTGCTTTGCTTAGTGCTTTTTTCCTTTGTGTATCTAAACTGTCTTTCAATATTTTTTGCAGGGTTTGTTTGGTGTTCATGAAGTTCTTCAGCTGTTCTTTGTCATGGAAGTATCGTATTGCACCATCTATTTTGAATGATAGTTTTGCAGGATATATCAGTCTTGGTTGGAAATTATTTTGCTTTAGGATCTGGAATACTTCACTCCATGCTCTTCTTGACTTTATCGTTTGTGCTGAGAAGTCTGCTGTGATTCTGATAGGTTTTCCTTTATAAGTGATTTGTCTTTTCTCTCTGACAGCTTTTAATAATCTATTCTTGTGTTGGATTTCTGGGATGGTGATTATTATATGTCTGGGTGTAGTTTTATTTTGGTTATGACTGTTTGGAGTTCTATATGCTTCACTGATCCTGATGTCAGTTTCTGATCTCATGCTTGGGAAATTTTCAGCTATTACTTCTCTAAATATCCTCCTGACATCCTTCATGTTGTCTCCCTCTCTTTCATTAATCCCTATCATTCTTATGTTATTCTTCTTTGCATCGTCTTGCAGTTGTTGAATTGTTGTTTCCTGGTTCCTTGTTATTTTCAAAAGATCTTTCCTTTCCTGTTCACTAGCTGCAATCCTGTCTTCAAGGTCTGAAATTCTATCTTCACTTTCATTAAGGCGGTTTTTACAACTTTCAGTGGAGTTTTTTATTTCCTGTATATCTCTGTGCATCTGCATTATGTATTCTGTTTGTTTCTTATATTGCTCGTCTAGGGATTCTATCTTTTTGTTTAGTTCCTCCAATTTTTTATCTGTGTTTTCTTTAGATATATTTAGAATCTCTTTCATTTCTTTTATCATTTCTTCTTTTATCTGGGAGATTATTTCGAGTTTGAATTTCTTTAAAGATTCCTGGAGTTGCTTGTCAATTTCAGTGGCTATTGTGTCCGATATATGAGGTGGATGGGATATATTTTCTTCTATATACATTGCTCCTAGGGTTTCTTGAGATGGGCTGGAGGTTTGAGGTTGTAATTTGGTCTTTCGTTTTGTCATTTTCCTATATTTCTGTGTTTCAAGTGTTATTTGAAAGCTTCCTCAGGATCTGTTGAAAATCCCCTTCTATGTTTGGAGCTACTGAGACTCTGGCGCCGCGCTACCCCAAGCCATTAGGCCTACAGAACCAGTGGCCCTCCTCTGCCTGCTCAGAACTCCGCAGTTCCAGAGAAGCTGAGCCTCAGGAACATTGTGCGCCCACCTGCCCCTTGGAAGCTCCACAGTTCTTCAATCGCAGCCGGGTTAGGGTACTCACCACAGGCCGCAGTGCTTCAGGAACCTGTGGACCCTCCCTGGTTGCAGAGATATCCACAGTCCTCCAGACACATGGAGAGGCCGATGCAGGCACCCCAAATCTGCCCAGCTCCTCCTCTGCAGACCAATGGCCAGGCGCGGCAGCTAAACAGGCTGGGCTAGGCTGGTAGTGTGGGCCAGCCCACCTATCAGGAGCTCAGCAGGTCTCCAAGTGAAGCCGGAATGGGGAGGCTGATGTGGAAGCCTCAAACCCACCTCTCTCCTTCACTGCACCTGGAAGCCTGAGGGAACTCCAGCAGTCTGGGCGCAGATATCCAGAGTCCTCCAGACATGCAGAGAGGCCAGTGAGGGCACCCCAGATCTGCCCAGCTCCTCCTCTGCAGACCTATGGCCAGGCGTGGCAGCTAAACAGGCTGGGCTAGGCTGGTAGTGTGGGCCAGCCTACCTATCGGGAGCTCAGCAGGTCTCCAAATGAAGCCGGGAATGGGGAGGCTGATGTGGAAGCCTCAAACCCACCTCTCTCCTTCACTGCACCTGGAAGCCTGAGGGAACTCCAGCAGTCTGGGCGCAGATATCCAGAGTCCTCCAGACACGCAGAGAGGCCAGTGAGGGCACCCCAGATCTGCCCAGCTCCTCCTCTGCAGACCTATGGCCAGGCACGGCAGCTAAACAGGCTGGGCTAGGCTGGTAGTGTGGGCCAGCCCACCTATTGGGAGCTCAGCAGTTCTCCAAATGAAGCCGGGAATGGGGAGGCTGATGTGGAAGCCTCAAACTCACCTCTCTCCTTCACTGCACCTGGAAGCCTGAGGGAACTCCAGCAGTCTGGGCACAGATATCCAGAGTCCTCCAGACACGCAGAGAGGCCAGTGAGGGCACCCCAGATCTGCCCAGCTCCTCCTCTGCAGACCTATGGCCAGGCACGGCAGCTAAACAGGCTGGGCTAGGCTGGTAGTGTGGGTCAGCCCACCTATCGGGAGCTCAGCAGGTCTCCAAATGAAGCCGGGAATGGGGAGGCTGATGTGGAAGCCTCAAACCCACCTCTCTCCTTCACTGCACCTGGAAGCCTGAGGGAACTCCAGCAGTCTGGGCGCAGATATCCAGAGTCCTCCAGACATGCAGAGAGGCCAGTGAGGGCACCCCAGATCTGCCCAGCTCCTCCTCTGCAGACCTATGGCCAGGCGTGGCAGCTAAACAGGCTGGGCTAGGCTGGTAGTGTGGGTCAGCCCACCTATTGGGAGCTCAGCAGGTCTCCAAATGAAGCCGGGAATGGGGAGGCTGATGTGGAAGCCTCAAACCCACCTCTCTCCTTCACTGCACCTGGAAGCCTGAGGGAACTCCAGCAGTCTGGGCGCAGATATCCAGAGTCCTCCAGACACGCAGAGAGGCCAGTCGCAGAATTTTTTTTCAACTCCTTAATCCCAGTTTCCTCTTCTATAACATGAAATTAAAGCTATCAATTATATGGAAGAAGAAAATAAAACTACATGTGTAGATATGTAGATGGGTGTATACATGCATATGTGTGTATATATGTATAATATATATATATATATATATATATATATATATATATATGCCTGTCACACAAGTTTTTTCCTTTTACACACCCTTCATCCTTGACTATTTGACACTGGAGAGCCAGTAGGAAAGAGGACATAATCTCCAGTGTGCATTTGTCTCCTGTCTCCCACTTAATGCAACATACAACTATTTCTATTCTATCTATACAACTATTACAACCACCATTTCTAATGTGACTAGTTTTACTACTGCTGCTATTCTAGTATTATTCATAGAGCACTAAAGATGGAGCAATATATAAAGTATGATGTCATAAGCACTTTAGTTGCATTATTGATTTTAATCTCAATATGACTATTTTCAATCAAGTTTTTATTGAAATATCTTGAAAAAAAGTTAATCCATTCCACCCCGTGTGTTTCAGGATTAATGCACAAGACCTTTACTGTTAAACCATAAGTTGAAGAGGTTCAAACAAATAGTACTCAGTTCTCTCCTGTTTTGTTTAAATCCATCTCAGCCCCGGCACCTACTGGGAGTCACTCTGGCTGATTTCACATTTTACCATTGTACTGTTCTGGACTCCTAGTGTTTCAGTGCATTATTTTGTAGGCAAGCATAACTCTTCCAATCTTCAAGTTCTGAATCTGGTAGAACACAAACTCAGGATTGCTTTTCATGCTGTTAGTCATTTTCAATTGGTTCTTTTCCTTTTGTTCCAGTCACTCTAAATGCTGAAAAACAACAACAAAAAATAAGCAGTCATAAAGCCACTTCTCTGCATGTTATTAGTTGTAAATACAGCAGTATTTGTTTTTATTCAGCTGACTGTGTACTGGTTTCAAATGAAAGAAATTAATGAACTAAAACATAATAAAGCATGTTTTCTATACTTCTGCTTTGGATAGATAAGCAAGGAAAATTAATATCAAGATCCTGCTTCTTGGTTCCAATTTTTCATCCTTGTTTCTAATTGATATTCTGTAATGTATCTGAGATTAGATAAGTAAGATCCCCCATGGAATCATTTTTGGCACATAGTGAAAGTTATTATTTACAGGCTTTCTAACCTAAATGAACTTCAAGGTATTAATAGACCTACAAAATATCACTATTAGAAAAAGCTTAGGCCTTAAGTTTGTAGTGGGTCAAACACTGTATTACACAATTTAGACAACAAGGATCTGAATGCTTTGCCACGTGTGCTTTTGAGAGTTCAGAGGTCCTTTTTTTTAACACAATATCTATCCCTTGGTATGCTAGTCTTTTGAAATTAAATAGTGTATATTTAATAAAAAAGTCCTTTATAAATTAAAAAAATTCAGATTCCCCCTATTGTACAGCAAAACAACATGACTGTTGGCAGATTCAGCTTACTTCGTAAATTACCCACCGCCAGGCACTGAGGAAGGATAAAAAGTAGAGTGGAAGAGTTTGAATAAATATAACAGAGGGATAATCCTCTTTCCACAATACAAAGGAGCTTATAGAACCTTTTTTGCTGTGTTATCTGACTGCTTGCAGTTTGTGGGTCATGTAATTTCTGTGTCAGAAACTATCCAGCCAGGCAAGGCACAGATTACTTTTGAGGGCTTGTTAAACATTCTTTGCTCTAAACCTGCCCAGCATCCAGAATTTCAGTAGACATGCTGTTATGTTCACGCTTAAAGCCATTTTAAACAGAGCTTTTCAGGAACAACAATCCAATCCAACAGGCACATTTCTCACCACGCTTCGTTCCCATCATCCTCCTTCCCGTTTGTTACCCACAATCTGGACCCCAGGCCCTGCCTTCTGCTTGCCTTCTCTTGTTTCTGGTCTACTCTCCTGAGATGGATGCTGAAATCTCCACTCACACACACAGGGTCCTTGCAAGGATCTGAATAGTGCCATGAGTATCTGCCCAGATACACAGTTGAGGAAGGAGGAGTTCATGGTGCTGGTGAATATTAGGATTACAAATCGGTAGGTCATTAGTCTAAAAGTTTCTCTTCACGCTCACCTTACTTCTTCATGACCAGGTAGAAATTCTGATGAACCCCTGAGGGAGAATTATGACTTGAAAATTGACTAAACCTAGATGATGGCAGGATGAGGATTGGTGGTCGGGAGGGTTCTCCTGATTCTAAAATCAATACTGTCCCACTTATCAAATGAGCTGCACTGTGTTAGAGATATCTTGTGGAAGCAGAGTGATGGAAATGGATGTACTCCATGATGCTTTCAAACTCTTCATAAAGCAGCAACCCATGCAACAGCGTGTCTCAGTACTTCAAAGTGAAAAGTCTGGGGCTGGAGAGGACTCTAATGAGGTCCTACTTTGTTTGTTACCTACTATGTGACTTGGAGCGTAATTATTGGACCCTCTGAAATTTGGTTTTCTGTACATAAAAATATGTAATACTTGTCCTGTGGGGTCATCTTGAAGGGCTAAATAATATTTAAATATATATAGTGGATCATCCTAAAAAATATCTAGCAAGATGGTAGCTATTACTACCAAGACTCACCCTGGGCAAGCCTCACTTTTGTTTTCCCTTTAAAAATTTTCTGGCAATCCGGTTAGTTTAGCCATCTTTTTGAGATTACTATAAAAGATTAGTACCTAGAAGCATTAGGTTTTGAGACAGATACAGCTGAATTTGAACAATAATATTTGTTTATTACCTATACTACTTTAGGCATTGTTACTTTACAACTCTGCTCAGTTTTTGAATTTGTAAAATGACAATAATAATAATAATAATAATACTTCTTTCATAGAGATGGGCCTACTCTGAAGGCTTAATTAGATTGGATGAGAGTGTAAATTTTAATGAAAGCAAGGAACCTATCTTGCACAATGTGATATTTCTTTAATCTGGAAATGTACTTCACATATAATTAATGCTTAATTAACATTAAATGAAATGTTAAATGAAAAGTTAATAATTCATGCTATGTAACCTCTAACTATGGCACATAATTAGAGGGGGCTATGTCTGCCTTCTATCAGGTAAAATATATGCGAAATGGCAACAGAAACATAATTGAAAGGCCTCTACCTCCAAACAGCAAAAATCCAACTGAAATAAACTGTTACACTACCAAGAGGTCTCCTTAAACAGCGCTGGCAAATTTTTCTTAATAAATAAAAGTCAGAAAGTGCCGTAGGTAGAGGATATTAACAGTTGATCACAGAAGACTGTTAAGGAGGAGTAATTCTAACATTTGGAAATGACATGTTGGGAGGCAGGGAAGCAAGAGGCTAAAGGGCAAGAGCCTCCATATAAGATGCTACTATGGAGAAAGTAAAAAAAAAAAAGGCTGAGACTCTAAGTACTTGTTCTTAAATTCTGCCTTGTGCAGGTCATGTTTTAGGGTCTCAATTTCCTTTATTAAATGCAGATAATATTGGTACTTTGTAGCGATTTAATTAGAAAAAGATTATAAAAGTAATTTGTAAAATGTTGAATGATAATAAAAGAGGTACTTCTTGAAAGTTTGGTTTCTTTATTATTCTCTTTAATTCGGACTCCTTACTGGATCTAGATCAACAAAACCTAGTTAGACTTCCGTCTCACTGTATCATATAGTGGCTATTGCAACAGTGGTGAGAGATATTGTTAATTATGTAGTAATTGTTCTCTATATGCATGACAGGAAGGGCAAAAATCTCTATTATGGTCCCAAAGGTTTTAGGAATAATACACTCACAAAAAGCTGATCTCATTGGCGCTGCAGCACCCACACGGTTGGTAAGAGCATCACATAGGCAGACAAGAGGCTTGGTTCTGGTCCTGACGTGCTAATCGCTGCCTGGACAGCCTTAGTGCTCCTCTCTCAACATCAGTCATCAGTCTTTTCATCTATCACTGTAGGGGTTGCATTACGTGTGTCTGTCCCTGCAGTCAGTTCTCATTTCCTTTTCCTTATAATTTTGAATTTTCCCTCTAGAACTGACAATTGCCAAATTACTTTATTCCCTTGGTATTTTTATCTCTATTTTTCAGTTTTCCAAGGACTTTATCAGAATTTTAAAAAAATTATCACATTGTCAAACTCATCAAGTAACTCTTTCCGGAAATGTCTATCCTAATGCCACAATCTGGATCAGTTGATGTCTAAGCCTCCTACATGGTTTCTTTGCCTCCTGGAACTTTCTCCAGAGTCTTACTGAGAAGTTTTTGTTCCTTTCTTTTGGTCTCTCTTGATTTTTAGTCTAATAAGAGTTTCTATTCTGTTGGCCTACTCCCTTGTCCATAAGGTTATCTTTCCATAACTTTTTGAGAAAGAATAAAATGGCTGAGACTGAATATCAACATCTCCATTTTTTCCTATGCCTGATTTCCCCCACCTCTACTGGTGAAGGTACAGAATATAGATTAGAAATTATTTTCCCTTAAAATTTCATAGTGTTGTTATATTGATATTGATAATCAAAACTGTCATCTAAAATCAGTTATAGTTTTCTGATTTTTTTCTTTCCAAAAGATAGCAGATGTATTTTCTTTATTATCAGTGTTCATAATTTTGAAGACGGAATATTGTGGCACGTTTTAAAGAATCAATTGGTTTTCATTTTGAAATTTATTTCTGTGTGAAAACTTGTGAATCTGAGAACTTTCGTGTCATCCTTTGACAGTTCTCTTCTCAATAGTGTGTCTCTTCTGTCTCTGGAATGCTTATTAGTCTGGGGATGAGTTTCATGGATTTAATTTCTTATTCTTTTCTTTTGTACCAGGAATTGAACTCAGGACAGTGCACTTGCCAGGCAGGGGCTATGCCATTGCGCTATACCCCCAGGTCCTCATGGATTTAATTTCTAATTCAGGGTTTTTCAAACATTACCATGCATTAGAATCACTCAGAGACTTGTTAATGTAGATTTCTGGCCTCCACAGAAGTAGATAACTCATTCTGCTGTATCTATTTATTATGTCATTATCTTTCTATCTGAGCTAATATTTCCTGATTATACTTTCAATTTTCAGTCAAATATTTGTTTCAACTATAACATTTAATTCTCAAAGTTCTTTTTTATAGTTAAGAATATAACTGCAATTTTTAATAACAAATTGCATAAATATGAATATTATGTAATTTTATGAAATTTAACAATCATGTATACATTCATCAACATCTACATCAAAATACATTAATCTTGTCTCTTGAATGGTTTCCTATGTGCTCTCCTACTTTTTTCTATGACAGTTCTTTTGATTTTCTTCCTCTTAGTTTAGTTCTTGCTTGAATTTCATATGCATGAAATCATACATTGTGATCTATTATCTGACTTAAATCACTTGAATTTTTTTTTGTGATTTATCAATACTGTTGTATGAATCAGTGGTTTATTTGTTTTTTTATTGTTCAGCCATATTCTAGCATAATTAATATAATAAAACTTGTCAAATTTTAGCCAATGGAGATTCAAATATCTATCAGCTCCCAACTTACCTTGGGTGTAATTCTTGAAATCAAGTGATATTAGTCTTCCTTATTTATGATTATTTTCCAAGAATGTTTTGGCTATTCTGTAGTTTCTTCACTTCCACGAAAAACTGATGTTAAATTGTAGATTTCTCCAAGAAAAATAAGCTGTGGGAACTTGTTCAGCACAGTTAGATCTATGAATTAATTTGGGGAAATTGAAACTTTAACAACTGAGTCTTTTAATTCGTGATAATTGTACATCTCTATTTGTTTAGGTTTGCTTTAACTTGGATCAGTAATATTTTATAGTTTTTTAAAGTATGCTCTTTATGCTGTTTCTTCTGCGAAGGCATAGAATGTTTCTGTTCAATTTAATCTCTACATATTGAATATTTTGATCACATTCAATATGAAAATTATTCAAATTTAATTTTCAGTTGTTTGTTGCCCAAATATAGTAATGCAATAATTTTTTGGAAATTCTTCTTTATCCAGAGATGTTACTAAGTTCACTTATTAATTCTGTTAGTCTGTTTTTCCCTTTTAAAAGTAAGTAATTTCTGTGTGATTAATCATGTCATATGTGAATGGAGTTCTGCTTCCTTTTACTCAATCCATATATATATATATATATATATATATATATATGTGTATTTATATACACATGTATTTCCTTTATGCAGTAACTAGAATGTTCAAACAGCATTGTGTAGAAGAGTTGAGTGCAGACAGTCACTGCTCTGTTCCTGTTCACAAGTTGATAGTGTTCAATATTTCATCACTGTGTATGGCAGAGTGTGATAGTCCAGGTAGATTTTCATAGTTGTGCTTTATCATATGGAGGATATTTCCTTGTATTTGTAGTTTTCTAGAGGCATCTTATTCTTTTTAAAGAACTAATACTGAATTTTTTGGATGATCATATTGTTCTTCATTCTGTTAAGTGCTATGCTATGTTAATTAATTTCCAAATGTTACATCCAATTTGTATTCTAAGGATAAATCCCACTCGGTCATAAAGTATCATTCTTTTTTGTTTAACTTACTGTAAGAGACTTGCTATTTCAGTTAACACTTGTAAAATTTATATTCATAAAGTATGCATCTCCAAATTTTGTTAAGTGTATATAAGTCAAGCAATATTTTATTATTTTCTTTATAAAATGAATAAGCCAATATTTTTTCTGGTTTCATAAAATAACTAAAAAAACTTTTCCCATTCTATTTATTTTATGAAGTGCTTATATCTAGTATTGGGTTTTTAAAAAATGCTTCATATAACTGTGGTAGTAGAATTTTCTTAGAGGAAGGTTTTTGTTGATGAATTCCATTTCTTTCAGACAACTTTATTATGTGTATTTCTCAAATAATTAATTTTCTGTAAACGTTTTATTATTTATATGATTTTGTTATCTTTAAGTGTCACTACCATATCTAGGGAGATTTCCTCTTCTTTTTGATATTGCTAATTTTTATTATTTGTCATTTTTTCTTTGGTAAGTCTTCATACAGTACATCAATTTATTAATCTTCTGAGGAATCATTGGTATTTTTGTCTGTACCTCCTATTATGTTTTTACTTTAAGAATTACAATTTGCACTCCTCATTTCTTGCAATATACTTAATAATTTTAAAGCTGTACAGATTTCTCAATCCTCGTGTAATATTTTTGTCAAGCTTTTTTTATATATCAAAACCCTACAATAAAATGTTCTTAAGAAGTCAATTATTGTACAATGTTTTGGCTCAGTGCCTTAAGCACCTGCCTGGCAAGCGTGAGGTCAAGTTAGGTCTCTGGCACCAAACAAACAAACAAACAAACAAAAAATCAATCAATAAATAAAGTCATCCTGTATTTCAGATGGGTCAATGTATTTTGGCTGTTATCTGAAGAGAAGAGTATAGAGCGACTTATAGAGGAGAACACCATGTGACGATGGAGGCAGAAAATGAAGCAGTGTGTCTGTAAGCTAAGGAATGCTGAACATAGCTGTGATCTCCCAGAAGCTAATTCGGAGACATGGAACATTTCATCTCTGATAACCACCAAATAAGTTGTCTTTCTGGCTTTTCATGCTGCTGGAACAAAATACCAGACACCCAAATTTAAGGAGAAAAGATTTATATTATGTCACAATTTATAGAGATTTCAGTCTATAGTCAACTGACTGCAAAGCAGGGTGCCACGGCAGAGGAGAAACATTCCACACAAGAGGGTCAAGAAGGTGACAAAGCCCAGCAAGCCTTTCTTTCTCTTTTATCTCATTCAGCCTTCCAGAATTCTGGATGGTGACACCGACACCTAGGTGGACCTTCCCATAGCTATGCTAAACCAATCAGGGTGCTAACCTGGTACTGAACATCCTTAATCCCTGTCTCACACACTCATGTTCCAGCCAGTCCTAAATGCCCACCTCTGAGTACATGAGGCTGTGGAGGAAAAGCCATGTAAAAGGCATAACAGGAATCAACTCTTTCCATGACTTGATTTTAGATTTGAACTTGTAAAGCTATTGGAGAGAACATTTCAATTGTTTTAAGCCCCTACTACAGCGAAATTTATTACATCAGCACTAAGAAACAATTTTGAAAAAGAATTTGTTGTTGTTTTCTCTGGAGCATCTTTAGCATATTTATTCTTTTCTTATAATCATCATTGTTTCTGATTAAAACAGCTATAACTCATAGAATAGTTTTTTCTAATATATGGATTTTCTTCTCCTTTCACTACTTTTTATGATTCTTCTCTCCGGGTTTGGCTTTTAGGAGTATGACTTCAGTATCTTAACATGTTTATACTGGTTTTACTAGCCACTGTCTGCATTTCATGGATCTGTAGATGGTTAGCTTTTGAAAATTAGATTTGGGGAATATTCAGGTATGAAGTCTCAGACAAAACTTCCAATCTAATTTTTATCGTTTTATTATATTACATTATGCTAGGCTACCTTTTAGGCTTCACAAATCACTGAGATTTTTTTCTCCCTTTTTATGATTGATTCATTTGTACTTGTGTACCCTTAGTTTTCTACCCTTTTATTTCATAATATTCAATGTACTTTTAATCCCAACCTGTGCCTTTTTCCTTTCAAAATTGTGATTTTATGTACTAAAATGTCCACAATGTTTAGGTTTGGTTCCATTTTTCCGCTTCACTCTTTATGGCCTCTGTATGTTATTGAATATATATTTTACTTGTACTGTTTTCTACTAGCTATAATAATTGTATTTTCTTTTTTATTCGTATTAAGTTTATTGGCACCATTTACTCTTACCTGTTTTGGTTTATTTATTTATTTGTAGGAAAATTTATTGGGGAATAGGAATGAGGAATAGGAGTAACTCCTCAGAGACAGGAGAGACCCCAAATAGGATGCTCCATTTGTATATACATAGCAATCACAGTCATCATAGGAAATTTGTACATGTATATAAAATATCTTGATTCTTCTTTTTTTCCTCTCAAATCCTCTCTTTCCTTATTTACAAAATTTTATTTGCATTTAGCCTTCTTTCCTCATTTTTTTCTTCCTTCCATCTCCTCCTCTCTTCTTCCCCATTCCCCTTTACTTTTGAACAACTTCTATTTCACAATATCTGTTGCACATTTTGGTTCTTATTTATACTTTCAGTTTCTCATATCAGATAGTATGATATTTACATGCTTGTTCAATTTATTTCACTTAAAATACTAGTCTCAAGGTGTATCCATTTACCTAGGAATGTTACAAATGTTAAAAAATGTCTGTTTTATCCTCTTTTCAGTTTTTTGGCATTTGGGTTGTTTCTAAGATTTAGCTATTACCAATTGTGCTGCTATATACACAGTTGCATATATATATATACATACATATATATATATACATACATATATATATGTATATATATATAAATACATATATATATGTATATATATATAAATACATATATATATACATATATATATATGTATATATATATATATACATATATATATATCTATAACTGTGATATGTTTTTAATTCTTCTGGGAAGATACCAGCTGTGGAATTTCTTCATCAAGGGAGGACCTCTATTTCTAGGTTTCTGAGAAATCTCTACACCAATTTCCACAGTGGTTGTACCAATCTACATTCCCACTGAAAGTGGAGAAGGGTTCTTTTTTCCCACATCTTTGCCAGTATTTATTACTGGTTGATTTCTTCATAATAGCCATTCTTTCTGAGGTGAGATTGAATCTCTGCATTGTTTTAATTTACATCCTTAAATGATTAGTGGTGTTAAGAATTTTTTCATATATTTATTTACCATTTCTGCTTCTTCATCTGGAAAGTATGTGTTCATCTCAGATGGCCATTTTTTGAATTGAGTCTTTAAATTTGGGGACTCTGATATTTTTCAATGATTTTTTATGTTCTATATATCAGTCCATTGTCTGACAGATAACAGGATAAAATTTTTCCCACTATGTGGAGTGTCCTTTCACATGTTGGTGATTTCTTTTGCTGTGAAAAACTTTTAGATAAGATGAGATCCAAGTGTAGTCTGGATTTTGTTCATGAAGCCAGCCTACACCTATGTCTTCAAGAGTTCTATTTATTTTATCTTCCAAGAGATTTAGTGTTTTCTGTTGTACTATTTGGGATCATTGATCCATTTTGATTTTAACTTAATGTATAGTGACAGACATGAGTCTAATTTTAGTCTTTGGTGTGTGGAAAGCCAGTTTTCCCAGCAGTACTTACTAAAGAGACTATCTTCCTTCCAGTATACTTGTTTAACCATTTGGTCAAGGAAAACTACAGTGTTCTACAAATGGCAATTAAAGAGGATGGCATAAAATGGAAATGTAACACTTGCTCTTGGGAAGGAAAAATAAACCTAATGAAAATGGTCATATTCTCAAAATTGTTGTAAGACATAATGCAATCCTAATAAAAATATCATTAACATACCTCACAGAACAAAAGAATACATTCCAAAATTTCATTTGGAGCCAGAAGAGACAGAATAGCAAAAACAATTCTAGGCAACTGAGGCAGGGCAGGGGCATCATAACTCCTGACTTGAAATAATACTATATAGTTACTTCAACAAAAACAGCATGGCATTGGACAAAAATACAAAACAAAAGAAAACAAATTCTGAGGATCAATGGAACAGATTAGAAGGTGTAGAAACAAATCTTATCTGTATTATCTTGCTATTTCTATTGACTTTTTAAAAATTTTGGAATATCAATTGCCTTCTTCTATCATTATTACATTTCTATTTTACATTGAATCTTGTTGATGATGCATTTAGGAATATTAAATTAAATGGTCTGCAAAGTGTTGGTTTTACTCTTTCAGAACAAAGTTAGATAGTTATGATTTTATTGGTTATCCAATGCTTGGGTTTTTTACTCATTTGGTAGTTAAACATATATCCCAAAATAGGGTGTGGTATTGATAGTTAAAGTTGAGCTATCTCACATGAATGAGTAAAATGTTCATCAAGACTCCACTTCAGCGAGGATTGATGCTCCAATTTATCCCATCATTGAATGACCTTTGATATTTTTATTTAGGTCTCTGCACCACTTCTCTTCTGGGCCTCATAGGATCCACTCTTCATTTGTGTATCTAGCCTTTGAAAAGGTAACATCAGGAAGACACACTTGCAAGTCCCCTTCATTCCAAACTTTCCACTTCTTGTATAGCTACCTGCAGCCTTATAATTTTAGAAGCTCTCTTTTCCAATATTGTTCCTCAAATCAGGAAGACAGCCACACTCTTTTCAGTCTCCATCTTCCCATACTTTGGCCAGGAGCATACCTCCAGACCCAGGAGCACAGACAAACATGGAGATTTTTTAAGTTTCTCTTACCTCAGTGATCAGAAGACTCAGCTCACTACGCTGAAGTTCCTGAAAACAGCTATCTTATGTTTTTTCCTCTAATTCAAAGTTGTTTATATTTGATAGACAGATCTTATATCTTTTCTTCTACAAGACAAGGAGCTAGAAAAATAAAACCTTTGTATTTTCTGATAGCTGCTATAATTTCCTGCCGTATGTGTTGGTGCACATCTGTAATCCCAGAACATGGGACGTTGATGCAGGAGGATCACTGTGAGTTCAGAATCAGCTTGGGCTACAAAGTGGATTCAGAGCCAGTCTGAACTGCTTGGTGAACCTTGCCTCAAAAAAACAAAAAAGTTATAACTTCTTGTGCTTTGGTGGATAAAATATGTCCGGTCATTTCACTGTAGTTATTGGTTGTTTTCTTGTTTATGTAGTTAGTTCCCCACATTTTCTTTCTTTTGTATTTGTTTTTTATTTTCTTTCAAAATTTTTCTGATTTCTGACTCATGTTAAGAGGCTACTTCAAACATATATGTATGAATCATTCAATAAGCTGTTTGGTATATTCTTCGTGAATGTGGCAGTTGTTCGATGATGCTACGTGCCAGAAAGTGACTGATTGGGAAATCTGACTTCTCATTAGGGACCCTCCACAGGTCAGTATGCACAGATATACTTTTCTACACTCATTAGTTACCTAAGACAGGATTTTATAAATCTCTTAATATGGAAAGAAATAAGAATTACTACTGAACTGCAGACACCATGTTTGAGGTCTCTGTTTATGCTGCGTATGTTTAGCTCCTACCATACCTGATATAAGGTATTTTAGTATTAGATGCTGTATCCTGGAAAGTGGATAGGGGAGATAGGAGTAGAATTTTACCTGGTGTCTGAATGCACACTTTCACTTATTTCCCCAACTTTAAATGGTATGATTCACCTCTACAATCAGATATGATTGGCAGATCCTCAGGGGTTTAAATTCTCCAGAGAACAAACTCTTTAGTTTTGAAAAATGTAGGGAAGGTCTCTTCATTTTGTTATATGGGCTGGAAGAAGGAGAAGGCTTGGCATGAAGGTACCTTATAAATATTTTCAACCAATTCCTTCATTTTCAGCTTGACCCTGCCCCCAGTCACCAGGGATAACTTAGCTCTTGCTAATTTCAAAGCACTCTTGTAGTTTTGGCAGGTATGTCAGCTTTCTTTGAACTTTCTGTGAAGGAAAGTTTTAATATTCTTTACTGCTATGTCAATAACTATTTATCTGTCTTAATTCCGCTACCAAAATTTCATACACTCTATTCATGTAGGGTTTTCCTTTTTGCTAAATATATTTTTTAAAAATCCCTTTCAGATATTTTAGCAAAATCTGAAGACATTGGAGCGATGAATATGTGTCAATCTGTCACACTCAGGAAGAAGACTTTGTTTTTGAGTAAAGTGAGGCAGAGACTCAGACTGGACTAAAAGGGTGACATTTGTAATTTTTATTTCAGCTCACTAAAAGAACAATATAATGTCCCTTCCTCACTTCTCCATGCATTAGAACCTGGTTATGCCTGTGTTTTACCATCTCTGTAAGGTACGTTGCAGAACTGAAGCAAGAAGGAGCCAGTGGCTTCTAACTGGCATGCTTAAGCAAACACATTGTTGGTTAAGTAGTCAAAAAAGCAAGAGTTTAAGCAGCACGGACAAAAACAATGTGAACAGCTATAGCAAGAACTAAGGTTGCTAGCCTGGTGCATTCTGAGTTGAACTTTAGTCCAGGCTCTCTGCAATTTACAGACAATTTGTGGCAGCTCTGTCATTTTAAAACAGGAAAACACAACTTGTAGGGCTTTCTTTGCTTTCTGGACTTTATTACAACAAAGTAAACCCATCTGAAAACATCCTTGGAGCAATGTTATTCCTGCCTCATTACGGCTACACTGACACATCAGCATTCTGGGACTGCCTTGCCCGTTCCACTCTCTTCTGTCTGAGCACCCCATAGCCAATTAAATTCACTGCATCTCCGCTCTGAGGCTAGTCCTTGCTCTCTTATTGCTTTTCAATAGCTTAGAATTTAGTCAGCTGCCAAACTAGACTGATAGACTGGCAAGTATCAACACTGACAGAGAAAATTATCAAAGAACTTCGAACAGTACTGGGGACTACCCCCACTGAAATATGGTCCCGGATGTGTAATGAGTCTTTTTAGCACTTACCTGAGGGAAGTCTTGACTTCCTATACTTGGGTACTCTGTTCTTATTTCAAATATGAGGCCCAAGAGTGATATTTACTTGCTGCTCAAAGAATCATTCTGCCCCTTACTGTTTCATGCAAGCATTCTTTAAATACTTATCCAGCACTCAAGAGGAAAAGAAATAATTAAAGCCAAAAATATAAGGAACTCGGTGATGACATCTGTAGTCAGCTCTCAGGTCTGGGTTCCTTAATTCCTTGTTCATCATCTGTGTGTCCTCTGAAAGCTGAAACTTAATTATAAATGCACAACCATATAATCGGCAACATACAAGATTCCCCAGCCTTAGTGTGCTTCCCAGACTCCCTGGAGAATGTCAGAGATTGATAAGATGTCATCAAACTGAAGTCTCCCACTTCACAAAGTTAGATAAAAAAACAAGTGACTCTCCTACAATAATGTATCAAGACTGTTCTCTGGCTAAAGTAGGAATCTGGCTCCAACCACTCCCAGCATGGGACTGAGACTTGGATGAGTCACTGATACTTTCGTGCCCAAAACATAAGATACCAGTGATCAAGGTAGCTAGCATTTTAATGTAGCTTTTTATAAAACAAAATTAACACAAAACACTCCCTGATGAACAACATGCCAGAATTTCAAGTAAAGATAGACTCCGTCAGCATCAGGATTAGGGTGAGGGAAAGTAGGCAGGGACGCACCAGTCCAGAGTTGGACTCCGTCATTATGTGTAGTTTGGTAAATTTTACATCATGAGTTTTGCTTTACAGTTCAATTTTTAAAATACTATATTAAAATATTGTTAATCTAGATCATTAATATTTTTGATCCGTTTCAATTTTCCTTCTTAGTTGAGCACTCTACTCAGTTTACCTTAGCTCTAACTCTGTTGTTATTCTCTAACTGTTGTCAGTATGAATCTTGTTATCATTTATATTTGGAATATCCCTCACCCAAAGGCTCGTGTGTTCAGAGGTGGGGATGTGAAAGGGCATTGGATTATGGGGGTCACTACAGCTGCCTTACTACTCAGAGGTGGTGCCTGGTTGGTGGTGGGTCCCTGAGGAAGTGACTTAGAAAAGTGTACCTCACTGCCAGGCTCTGTTCTTCATCACCAAGACATGAGGAGCTTTCCTCTGCTCAGGCTTGGAGCCAGCAGACCACGGAATGAAAAGACGGAGCAAAATACATAAAAATTTTAAAGGCATTTTTGGATGTTTCAAAACCAAAAAATGAAAAGTAACAGGTACATAAATTTAAGGACTTCATAAAATGAGGTCTGCTTAATGCCCTAGACTTTATCATTTATGTGTAGTATAATTTTAGATAATATAACTATATTACATGAAATTATGTTATTTGCAAGAAAATGGATGGAACTGGAGATCATCATACTAAACAAATTATGATGGACTCAGAAAGTCAAGTATTGCACTTTTTCTTTCATATGTGGAATCCAGGAAAAAAGATATGAAAGTGGAAGGCACAAAATAAGATAAGAGGAAGATAATCAGGGGAAAAAGGGATGGAAGGGTAATTATGTTGTAATCAAAGTATGTAATACGATAGATGAAAATATCACAGCAAAAGCCAATATTATCTATCATTAGTATGTGCTAATAAAAAAGGCTTAATTAAAGAATGAAAACAAGAACACTTTTTAAAGATAGATTAATGCACTGTTGAATTTCTTTTGGAAATTGCTGTTTTAGCAAATATTTTACTCAGGAACAAAGCATACTTTTGTAGCTTTGTATCACACCCTGTGCATGTATTTAATCATGACTAGCTGTGCCAAAGAATGATAGTCATGTCAGGGGGAGACCCTCTATTGAAGCTGAATAACAAAATGTAAAAATGCTCTTTAATTTTAATTATAAATTTTGTATTGTTGATGGAATTTGCATGAACATTTTGTCTTCTCCTTTGTCCCTCAAGGTCTTTTGCCATAGTCCAGAGGAAAAAGATCATGAAAGTATCAATCTCCTCAACTCATTTCCTCAGACACCGAGGAAACAGCCTGTTTGAACACTACCTAGAGAAAAGCCTGAAGTACGAGAATAGTGGGAGGAATGTGCTTTACATAAAGTAATGGCCAGAATATAATTTTAGTTATTTAATGGAGAAAAAATAACAAAGTCAAACAAGAAAGACTTTACTCCAATTACCTGTGCTCCACAGGAATAGTGTAATTTTACTCCATGTAGTCTTTTAAAGTTTACTGGTATAATTTAAGTTTACATAATGACCATAATAATTATATAATGACCATAATGACCATATTAATTATAAGGATTTGTATTTGGACATGATATATCTTGATTCTTCTTTTGCCCCACCGCCTTTCACTTTTAAAGCCCTCTTCCCCTCTCCATTCACAGAGCTTATATTTCATTTTATCTTTCTTTTCTTATTTTTTCCTCCTCTCTCTCCTTATTTCCCCTTTCCTTTTGAACAGCTTCTTCCTTTTTCACAATGTCTCTTGTACATTTATGATCTTATTTACATTTTCAGTGTCTCACACCACAGAGATGATGCAATATTTACATGCTGTCTAACTTATTTCACTTTCGGTCTCAAGGGCCATCCATTTAGCTATAAATGTCTCAGTTTCATCTTTCTTTATGATTAATACTGCATTATATATATATTTTTAAACAACATATCTTTTTAATCTATTCATTGGTTGATGGGCATTTGGGTTGCTTCCAAAATTTAGCTGTTACAAACTGCTGCTATAAATGTGGGTGTACATATATCACTGTAGTATGATGATTTCAATTTTTCTGGCAAGATAGCCAGATAGTCTTTGGATGATCCAAAACTCTTTGATGATATCGCTGTAACAACTTTATTGACAATTCTACTCAAAATGTAGTCTATCAACTCTTTGTCACTGGTCTGCAGTGAGCTAAGGAATTTGTACTAACATGCAAAACAATTACATACCTAAGCACATTATTTTGACTAATCAACAATATTTCTTAGCCAGATTTCCTCAGTAAAAAAAAAAAATGAAATTCTGAATTACACTATGGTATAAGCTGTTTAAAGTCTTGTATATTACAACTAAGGGTAACATGGCTGAAAGTGTTTCTTTGCACAGTTTAAGCTGATTCACCACAGCATTTTTTGTTCTAGGCTATGGATTTAAAAAAAGGAAGTGTTTATGGCAAACAGTTTATGGTTAAGGACATGCTTCAGAAATAACCATATTACCTCCACTCTCATATCTTTCTCTATAATTTAGTCATGGAAACACTGAGGAGCAAGGAAGATTGGAAAAAGTTGCTAGCTAGGTGTTAAAAGTGCCTGACAAAACCTTAGGAGTTGCCAACAGTAAGAAAAAGAAAGAGAAATGGGTACTGAAACAGCAAATGTCACATTTTACAACTAACTATTGGGATGTATAATGACTTAAAAGCATCGAGAATCTGGGGACAAAATATAAAAAGAAAACATATAAATTTCAACAGGAAAAAATAAAGTTAGCATTTGGAAAATTAATAAGACTGAATAAGTAACATCTCTCCTACTCCTTTATGTTCTAAGACATTTGTAAAGGTGTTAGTAGGATAAAAGTGAGATGATGTATCAACTTTATTACTGAAGAAGAATATGTTGAAGAATGTGACTTTATTGGTACACAAATATGTTTTCAATAAAGAATCTCAGAGGATGGAAGAGTTACCCATGTAGTTACCTGTCTGCTGCTAGCAGTGGTAACACATACACATACACTTCTGCGAGGTCTTTCCTATTATGTCCAAAGCAGACTAAACAATCAAAAGCACGCAATCTCCAAAGACAAGATAATTCCAAAAAGAGAAACAAAGAAATTGAAAAGAGCTCTTTCATTTTATTACTCCTAAGTTTTCCAATAAAATGAATCATTTCTTCTGTGGAGAGACTTGCTTAGGAGTCAGAAAGACCCATAGTGTTATATTAACAAAACTCCCTACACACAGAAGGAAATGTCAGAAGTGGAGAAAATATAGTCCTCGCTCCTAACATTTTCTAAGCACTGTCCTCTTAACATTGGGCATACTCATTAAACTGATGACCTTCCATATTGTCACTATTGCTCACATGCACATGATCCACCATTTTTTTATCTTAGCCCTTTTTTATTGTAAAAATATTTTTGAACAATAAACTACCAATTATGTGAATGTCATCATAGAACCACTAGTGGACACTAATCCATTTGATCCTAGAAGTCTCTAAAATTGGTTCAAATGACACATTAATTGATTTCATTTTAAGGCCATGATTTCCCACTCCAATTTATTCAATTTTTTTTTTTGTTTGTTTGTTTCTTTGTTTGTTCAGTACAGCCAGTCATGGAATCTCCAAGGAGACCAAATAATAGTATTACCGTACTATAATAATAAAATACCAAGATTGAATTGATGCCAATGTAGTTATAAATGTTTCTTGAAGCATTTATAAATAAAATTCAAAACATAAATGTATTTTAAGGTTAAAGTTCAGTGTCTTTAAAGTTGAAAAGAAGTTATTCTTAAAATCAAATTCTCTGTCTTTCATCATTTCATCTCCAAGATCATGTTCAAGTAAAGTGTAGCCATAGCGATTATCCGTACCTGGCTGAAGTTAAGATTCCTTCAATAGCTGGCACCTAGGCTGCCTTACACTGCAGTGGTCATGGTCATGGAGCTTTGAGACATTAGTAGCTTTATTTGTTTAAGTGATGACTTTATGTGCTTCCTTTAAATTTAAAGAGGTAACAGGACATATATGATCATCATAGCCCTGGCTTACACCTGAGAAATTCCTGAAGGATGCAATCCCAGTTGTTAAAGAAATTTTTCCAGATGATATTACTCCTTAATGTTGGCAAGGATTGCGACAGGCACTTGATCTATATGAAAAAGGGAGCACGGCTAAAAACTTTTTTATTTCAGTTTTTGCAAAAATGCTAGTACTCTTTTATTAACCAAAATCCAGGGCCTGTGTTTGTAAACTCAGCTGGAAGGTTAATCTTAGTTAATCTAATTGATTTAATGTAATAAGACTGCGGGAAGGCATCAAAAAAACTGTTTTCTTAGATGTAACATCTAAAATGTTGCTTTACAAAAAAACTTTACAAACATAGATTCTCAGCAGTCTTTGAAGATGTCCTTTTTCCCATCTGGTACACTGGAAAACTCTCGTCCTTCTTCTCCACTCTCTGGTCTCTGTTTCCATTCTTCAGTGTTTAAGTGACGATGGCTCTATCCAATGACATAACATTAATATAGTTTGAATGCCAGTATTTCCATACCTAGCTCTTTGTGGTCCTGTGGCATGAAATTGCTTACACCTAATAAACACCCTCTAAGTAAGAAGGGCTTTCCTTCATATGAAATTAATCCTGACACCCATGTTCTCTGGTCACCATCATCTGGTTGAACTCACTAATGAAGTGCCTTTATCCTCTGTGTTTTCTGAACCTGAGGATTAAAATCCCTTTTGGAGGCTACTTGCTTAGCCTTTCGTAGGCCTGAGGTCTATGCCTGGAGGAGTTGTTGATGCCCGCAGCTCACAGCCTATTTGAACATTTGATTTTCCTCAAAATAAAGAGGTCATGTATTGTTTCCTTAAGGTCTAGAACATTTAGCTGTCTGTATAATAAACATGCTTTAAGTTAAAGCTATAATGTCTATTATCCTATCATGGACAGAATTCTATTTCCAATTGACTTTGGCTTAATTCTTTTTGCTAAAGTTAAACAGTTGAAAATTAGTCAAAAAACTGTAAAAAAGCAGTTACAGCTTTCTGGAGGCTATAAAGTTATGCACTTTGTACATATCAAAATATTCAAGTAATTTGCACATGCTTCCCCTGGGCCTAATTTTACTATTCATTTCACAATTATTTTGATCAAAGCACTAGGTTACAGTTTACTGCAGTAATTTTCTCTCCCTCAGTCTCTGACCAGTGGAACAGAGCATGGGTTATTTTGCAATCAAGAGAAAAAGCAAAGGGTCAGGGACTGGGACTATGTGATAGATTCCTCTGCTCCAACGAAAAGCAATAATGCAGAGAAATACCAAGATATAGGTCGTAGCTCCTCACCAGGTGATGCAGTATCCAGAGTGAAGAATTCTCAATCTCCTCTAAAAATAGTTTGCTTTCTCGGCGATCTCCTATTTTCTTGTAGTGTGACACATTAGCGCATGGTTTATATCAAATCTTGAAATTAATGAATGATTGTGCCTTAGATACAGCTGTAGACACTTCTGCTCTTTTATTCCCGTGGTCCTCCACAGGTAGTGACTGTGCCTTCCCAGAGAGAGTTTGATTTGTGTATGAAGAATTTAAATTGCCAAACTTCAAGGTACACCCCTGGTTAGAGGCAATGACTTCCACTAACATCCTGCAGTGCACAAAATAAGCCAACACAATTAATATTTAAAATATTAATAGGCTGATGTTGAAAAACTTTGCTATAGATTTCACCTGTCGTCAAATCAAGGAACTTAAAGTTATTACTATGATAAGTGGAGTATTTTAAAGCTACTATATTTTTGAAATGGTTTAATATGTAGCAATAGAAACTAGTATACACCATAACGTTCTAGTGTGTTTTTGCCTCATGTTGTATCTTGGAAGTGTTTATTGCTATTACTTCTAAATTTTGTGTGTTTGACTCCTACCTCTATATTCAGCAGTTACTACCTTTAAACTTCTTTCCTGCTTCATAGTTAGAAAGATAAAGTCTTATATTTAACAACAGTATTTCTTTATTAGGATATTTAATATGATGTCTTAAATCTGCTTATCCTTTTATTAAAATTTTTATTGTTTTTGTTAACGCTGTGATGTATATGTTGCATAGATGCTGAGTGATCTTTTCCCATCTAGGTTTCCCATAATCTATAGTCCTGTTATTCTAGAATGTGATTTTGTAAAATATGAGTTTTCTTTATATTGGATATCAAGTATTACAAATATTTTGAGGAAATCAAATAAAGTGCTCCTTTCTCATGGGTGAGTATGAATTACTAGAGTTCTGAGACATAATTGCCACTGTATTGCAAATTCCTTGAGCGAGATCAATGAAGCATCCAAATTGAGGAATCTATGGATGTGTTTACATTTTTGTTTTGAATTCTGGTCAACATTTAAGTATTCTATGCATGTGTATATACAAATATGTGAGTGGGTGGGAAATTCTGAGAATTAATATTTTGTTACCAGCATTTCTATGTTCCTAGGTTATGTGTGCTATTTATATCACATTATTCAAAACATCTGCGATAATAAACATTATTAATTATCTCTGTATTTTATCAAGTGCCTTTATGTCAGTTTTGTCATTTGGATCTTTATGACCTCCCTGATACACAGGCACTATTACTTAAAAATTTTAAAGTTTATTATAAATTGATAAATTATAATTGTATATATTTATAGACTACAAAGTGCTGATTATATGTGTCTGATATGGAAAGATTAAATGAAGGTATTCAATATATCTACCACCTCAAGTGTTAATTTCTATAGTGGGAACATGTGTACTTTCAGTAGCTTTAAAATATAGGATACATTATTACTAGCTAGTCACTATGTTGTCCAATAGATCTCAAAACACTTATGCTTTATGTTTAACTACATTTCTTTAACACATCCCCAAACTTTTGATAACTACCATTCTACTTTGTGTGTCTGTGTTTGTTTTTAGATTCTCTATATGAGTGCAATCCTATGATATTTGTTTTCTTGTGCATGGCTTATGTTGCTTAGCTCAAATATTTATCTATGTTGCTGCAAATGATCCAAAAAAATGACAGAATTTTCTTCATCAGATCCTTGAGGAAAATGAAATGTGAATAGACTTAGTGCTGCTGGCGAAACATGCCAAAGCAAGATTTAAAAATCAGGTGCTTCTCCCTACTACTTTATACCAAGACAAACAAGATGTACTATGGTAGCCATTGTTTCCCTATTATCCTGCTTTGAAGTTCTGTACCAGTTTCACTGCTTTGTTTTGATTAGACTTATTCTATTTTGTTTTGTTGGATTTTATTATCTTTAAAATAAAATTTAAAACAATTAAAATAAAGGACACAACAAACTGTTCTCTGGACTTTGAATTGATTCCAGGTAATGGGAAAGATGAGGAGTGAAAAACTCTTTAGCTCTATCAAAACTGGGATGAGGAAGGTAATGGAAAAATCGATGTGGCAGCAGAATTCAAAGGCCACCTTCCTTCTTGCATAATTCCTTCCCCTGATTATTTAATCAAATGCAAATCTAGTCATTGATTCAGAGAGATTTGCATACATAATTAAAGTGATGGGTCTTAAAATATGGAGATTATACTGGATTCTTTGAGTGAGACCAATATAGTCACTTGAGCCCTTAAAGTAGATAATTTTTCTGCTGGTGTCACATAGGTATGATAGAAGATGAAGCAAAGAAAAGATGAGACAGAGAGATTTTAAGAGTAAGAAAGATTAAAGCCAATATTTTAGGCATTAAAAATGAACACGTGGTGAGCTGATGACTGCTGGAAGCTAGAAATGATTTCTGACCAACAGCTCACAAGGAAATAGGAAACGTAGTCCTATAACACATGGAGGGCAGTAAGCCCTCCAACTTAATTTTTCTAACAGACTGAATAAAGTAGGAAATTCTTTGTAGCCTCCTTGAAGGAACACAGACCTCCCAACATTTTCTTTTTATCCTTATAGGAACTGGAGCAGAAAAAAAACTTGAGCCTTCTCAGACCCTTACCTACAGACCTGTGAAATAACCAATGGGCTTTCTTTTAAACTATTAAATTTATGCAACTTTTATAGCAGCAAGAAAAAAACTAACATACTTTGTGAATGCTTTAGATGAGCTGATTCATTTTTCAGTGTGGACTAAAGACATAGTGTAGATAAATTTGGATGAGTAGAGAAAGCAAGAAGCTTTACTATAAATTTGTAGATCCTGAGATCTCATCCTGAGTAGTGGCCTAACATCACCAAAGAGCAAAAGAAGTGAGATGGGAAAGCAGGAAGATTCATGTGAGTTTCCATAAAGGCTCACATTCAGGAAGATTTTGCTGGTTGAGGTTTTCACCACAGAGTAAAATATGTTACTTAAAATCTTAAGACAGTTCTTTTCATAGGGAGACAATGGGGATAATAAATTTATTTACAAAAAAATTCCATTTACTTTGTAGTTTAATCTAATAACACATTTATAAAAAGGATAATTATTTAACTTCTAACACAATAGGTGGACATGCAGACGATATTATTGGCTAAGGACAAGCAACTGAGACTAATATTAAAGTTTTGTAAACTGAAAGATTGTTCTTTCTTATCAGCAGCTTGGCCTTTTTATCTCAGTACCATGTTTTGCACAGTATTTTACTAAGCTGTAAGTCTTCTTGGAAAGAGTTAAGATATAAAGGTAAAATAAATAATGTACACCCCAGTCTTTGCATATCAAATGATTCATTTTCTTTTAAAGAGATGGAGGTAACTTCAAACACTGCAGTGTTTGCTTTACAAATAGTTATTTTCAAGTGATGATTCCCTATCTCATGATCATGATGCTGCCATCTAGGAAACGAGGTTGGGGTTCCAGGATTTCAGGTCCCAAGATAGAACCATTCTCTCGTTGGGACATACCATGGAGAACTTTAACATTAAGAGAGGCTGGACCTTTTTGAAGAAAATCATATTTGTCTGGAGTTGTCTTTTGTTTCAGGTTTGGATCTCAGGTGGATCCAGTGGAATTCTGATATTGGAGGTGAATACACAAAATACCCATGGCTGACCACTTAATGAGCTGTAACACTTTGTAGGAAATACTTTCACACATTCTCACAAGCCTCTAACCAGGTGGGAACATTTATATCAATCACTCCATCCCAACCTTTTGTAGTTCACACCACATCTTCTTAAACTCATGGACAATATTTTTGTGATTTTCACTGGGAGGGTGAGGTTTTAAAACTACTCCTTAGGAAAATTCAAATTAATAGGATAAGACAAATCATCACTTAGTTTCACCTCTTACTCTGACTGATATCGAAGTATTCTCCATATGATTGCCTCAACTCAGCCATTTTGGCTGAAGGAGATTTAGCTCACAAATGCCATTAGATTTCAAAATTTTATTACATTTTTCGACAAGTGAAGCATTAAAAAAGACTCCAAGATTGAAGAATTTTAAAATTTGTGTTTAAATTTTCCTTCTCTATAAAGTGACTTCTATTTGTTCATTTTCTTGGAACTTGTTTTTTAACATTAGTAACCATTCCCTTCACCAAGTCCATCTTCATCTGCTGCTTTAGCTCGTGCAGTCTATCTGCAAGACATTACTGTGCTACTCAAGAGCAAAATTAAAACAAGGAGAAGTCTAGGTGCATTCTGGCTTTTCTGGCTCAATAAAGAATAGATTTTAGTCTACATAAAAAAAGAAGTAGGTGCATGCCCTTATGAACAATATTTGCTTTATATTAAATATCAAAGAACTATTTTTCTAAAGTTAGTCACTGTGACAAATACGAAAGTACTAAAATGCAGGCATTGAATGGAACTCAAGTTTGCAAGTCAGATACATAACTATGTGACGTATGAGTCAGTTTTCTTACATATAAGAGGTGATTTTAATTTGCCCTCAGAGTTTTTTGAGGATCAAATTTAATAATTCATGGAATAACAACACTTAGTAGTAACTGACACTCGCTAAATGTGGGATTGTCATTTTTAACCCCGTATTCAACATCCATTGCTGTCTCATTTTGCTTTCAATCACAGGCAGGGCTTCTCTCTTGTGAATTTAAATACCTTAGTATTTACTTAAAGTCAGTCTCTGCCCCTGTCTCTGTCTCTATTTCTCTGTCTGCTCTCTGTCTTTCTGTCTCTGATTCTCTCTGTCTCTCATTCTCTTTGTGTCTGTGTCTGTCTCTGGCTATCTGTCTGTCTGTCTGTCTCTCTCTCTTTCTTTCTCTCTCTGTGTCTGTCAGACTGACTATGTAAGGAATGGGCTGTCATTACTCAAAATGTGACAATTTCAGCAACATATGGGAGCCTGTTAGAATTGCAAATTCTTATACTTGGCTCAAGACATCTTTAATCCAAATCCATAGAAGAAGAATTGACATTGTAATAAGCTTTCCAGGTGGCTCTAAAGCTTGGTAAAGTGAAAAGCACTTTTCTAAGTTAGTTACAGAGATTAAAAAAAAAAAAAAATGAAAGCAAAATTTGATTTAAAATTTCTAACTCCAACATTTAATGACTAAACTGGGACAAATTATTGTTTCTCTTTTATCCTAGGTTTTTCCTTTGTAATGATTTTTGAAATTTCAGTATTGAGGAAAGTAAGTTAAGCTACATCAATGAGGAAGTTAAAAAATATAGTCACTTAAATGAGACATACATTTGTGTCTCTCTGTGTAATAGTCCAATTGTAGCGCAGTAGTCCTGAGCGACATGGTATCTTTAGGGTCCTTTGTCCTCTCCTGGAGCATTGTTTTGTCTTTTTGCATGACTTGGGCTCAGTGATTTATCATTCCTCTTGTCTGAAGGAAAAGAAAAGGAGAGGAGAACAAGTAATTTATTAATTTTCTTTTAATGTAGTGATACAAAAATTACTTCTAATATTTCCTTGGTGAGGCCTATGACATTTGGCAACATTTAGTGGGAAGCTAGGAAATGCATCTGCAAGCTAAGTTACCAGGGCTTTATATAAAATTGATACCCATGGAAGCATATAGCAGCATGTCCAGGTCATATGAATTTTCCATGAAGAAATACGGGGATAGCATAGTTTTGAAGAATCACACAGCATGGGTAAGAATCCAAATGTCTGCTTAGTATGTGATTTTGGAAATGCTATTTATTCTTTTGAAATTTAACTTCCCCTTTTTCTAAAATAGAAATTATATGCCTTGGTCACTGTAGTTTTTGTTTTTGCTTTGTTTGCTTGCTTGTTTTTTAAGATGTCAAAGGGCTGCCTAATTCAAGCTCCTCTAATTCAGGTCAGAATATATTCTGATTATTTTGATCTCTGCAAAACAATAGAAATTCAAAATTAGGTTAGAATGTTCAACATGTCATTAACTCCTTGTCAAACACAATTCTAAGCAACATGCTGCAATTACTGTGTAGCTTTTGGCCTTAAACCCAAGGTAGGAATGTAAATCCTAAACCCATTTGATGATTACTGAGCTGTACATAACAGAGATTCTGCCAACAGCCTAAAGCGCAGCTCTGAGTTCCAAAAGAGAAGACGATGTCTTCATCATTTTATTATATTCTCTAGAGAGCAATAGTGGTCTTGTGGTGAAACATAATTGTAATTCTCTATTCTCTGATTTAAGATATAAACAAGCAAACTTCTCTCAAGTAAATTTACAGAAATAAGCATAAAAACTAAACAACCATGATTCCTACAAAAGGTTGAATAGGATTTGCATAGAGCATTTACTCTGGCAGAAGAAAAACACAGCCTTGTCTTAACAAACAAAACAAACACATGCCCTGTCCAAGAATAATACTCTTTATCAGAGCCAATTCCATCAGTCTTGACACCAAAAATCCTTTTTGACATGGACTTTTCTGCCAGCAGATTTACATCTCTGAAAAAAATGTTTTTTCTGAATTCTTCAAGATAATGAGTTTCAGACTGACCCAGCCACAAAGGCAGAAGGCCAATTTTTAAGGATTAATTGGTGAACAGGGGTCCAGTTGATCATTATTTCAGTTCAGGCATCATCCTCTAAATGTTTATAGCTAGAGAACTGTTTGTTCCCAGGTGATCTCAGGTTTAGGACAAGCAGATTTAAGACAATGATTGGCGATTTCTTAGGCACAGTTGGCTATCGCTGGAAATAAATCATGCTGATGTCTCTAATCTTAAAGGAGATGAGATTATGAAAATTCAGTGATAATCAACTTTGATTTATCAACTTCTACAAATGCTCCCTAAATGATTAACATATCTACATTTAGAGGTAAAAATAGTTGACTCAAGTTTTACTGCAACAAAGGATACAAAACAAACTCAAATTTTATTCTGCTTTTATTTACTTACGGGCCATCTGTGGGCCTCAGTGAAGAACTGTGATTCACAGCAAAAATGACTTAAGTCTCTTGGAGTCCCATGAGTAAACATAAATCATGTTTTCAATGTGCAGTAGGAAAAGGTCTAGCGTTCTATTTCCACTCTCCAGGTACACCATAAAAAACTAGGACTTCTTGCTAGGTGTAATGGTACATGCCTGTAATTCCATCACTTGGGAGGCTGACACAGGAGGTGTGCAGAAAGTTTGAGGCCATCTGGACTCCACAGTGATTCTGAAGCCAACCTGAAATACACAGCAAGAACATGGCTCAAAATCAAACAAACAAACAAATACAACAACAGCAACAAAAACTAGAACTTCTTTCCTTCAAAGCAAGCTATAAAACCTAACAAAGTCAATCTCAGAACTATTTTTCCTGAAAGTAGGTCATAAGACCATCATTCCACAAAGTTTTATTTAGGAGTATCATTGTTTATAACTCCAACAAAGTATGTATCCGTTTCCAGGTCAACCAGTTAAGGTTGAACGCAAAGACATTAATTCTTGTGCCCTTCTGTTTCTCCAAGCTGTCACAAGTCAGAAAGAACATGGTGAATCTGTTCCAATTTCCGCTACCTGGCCAATAAGGCTGGTGCAGAGGTGGGCTTGACAGAATTTAAGGCTGCAAAACAGATGTCTTAGTCACTTTTTTCACCACTGAAACACGTACCAAACACCCAGAATTTGGGCACAGTGAGGTTATTTTAGTTCATGATTTATGGAGGTTTTAGTCCATAGCCACCTGCCTCCAAGGCAGGATAGCTAGTAGACAGGCATGGTGAAAGAAGGCTGCTCATGGCATGGTGGGCAGGAAGTAGAGAGTTAAGGAGCAGCTAAAGAAGCTGACTAGGGTTGAACAAACTGCTTGTGCAAATGGGTGTGATCTGTCAACCAAAGTTCCAAGACAGGTGCAGAACAGTTATTGAAGCTCTGGACAAGGGAACCAATCAGAAAATAATTGCTTAAATTCTTGTCCTCAAAACTCAAGCAGGGTTTTGTTTTGTTGCTGTTTGTTTTTTGAGACAGAGTCTCACTATGTTCACTATGTAGTTCAGGATGGTCTTGAGCTCACTATTTAGCCTAAGGTTGGCCACAAACTCGTGATCCTTCTGCCTCAGTCTGTTGGCATCATGCTTGTGCCACCAAACCAGGGCATGCAAGCAGGTTTCTGACAGCACAGGTTAAAATCTGATATCAACCTGAGGAATGAGAAATACAGAAGCCTGCAGCCCTGAAACTTACAGCCTCTGTTACCTCTTTCAGTGACCCATCTTGGGCTTTTAAAGGTATATTTCTTTGCTTTCCTTTCATTGGTCTTCACTTGCACTACAGAGCATGTTTCTTTTCTTTTTCCTACCTTTAATAAATGTAAACCTCACTATCTTTTTGCACTTTTTTGTTCAAGTCTTTGTTCAGGACAAGAAGAACCTGGAAAGAATCTCTAGAAGTAATCCCCAGGATCCAGTAACACAAAGAATGGAGATATGACTTGCTAAATCAGAGTGATTTGATTTTTCTGGTCAGAACCCACTCTTAACAGCCAGTCAGCTGTAACACTAATGCAATCTTAATGGTCCTATCTGTGATCACATGAAACATCTAGATATAAAGCATAACACAGAACATCTCCATTTAGATGTTTGAAGAACATTATTTTTGTAGCAAGGTTTTATTCTAGTTTTATGCTCTGAATAATTTGGTGATAATGATAATACTTACTATTTACTTGCCATTTACAAAATTTAGTAATTTATCAAACGTAACTTTGTATTATTGACATATTACTTGTGGCCAACCATGTTGAGGAGATTAAATACTATACCTATCTTTGTAAGGCCTATATGTGCATGTCTCTTTCTTGAATGATTTCATTATTTCAGAAAATATCGCATTCCATTTTAGAATAGGAACTTTGAACAATTTAGTCCAAAATTTACATTACAAGCTATAGAAGCCCAAAGCAAAAATTTTATACAATAATATTTTCTCTTTTGACATGTATTGCAGTTTTATATTTTCTATTATGTACTGTGTGTTGGGAGGGGTTTACTGTTTGCTACCTACTGAACTGATTTGCTTTATGCTAGTGAAGTTTTAGTCCTGCCCCCAGAGTGCAAAAACACTGGCCTAGATAGCAAATATCCAACTGGCCATATTCATTACCAGGTGACAGGGTACTCTGGAGCCTTATGAATCTCCCTGTCCAAAAATGACTGACAAAGAGACTACACATAGATAGGCTAATAAAGGATAGATATGCGGGTACGTATTATGCTCATCTTATGAGTCTATTCACACTTGTGTTATAGTCAAATAGAGGCTTCATACTGAAGGTTTCTTTGAAAACTAATAATCCATAGAGCATGTTACTTTATCTACTCCTTGTTTTTTCACAGCCATTGTTTGAAATTTTGAAATACTCTTTCTTTGGCATCCTAAAATAAACATAGCTTCTGTTTAGTTTTTTATTTTTTGGATTGAGTAATAAAAGAAGAGAAAGAAAAGGAAAAGCTATACCTGGAAGTGTGACACAGCATCTGTGCGTGAGAGCACATCCTGTGTTTGGGATAAACTTCACCATGGCGCTTCACAAGCGATATGGTGCAGCAGAGAATGACATGTTCAAGGCTGTCTCATGGCTTCTATTCTGTTTCATGTTTGTCATATGAATCTTTCTCCGTATGCACTCCAACTTATTACTTAGAATACATGGCTCAATCCTACTGATTTTCAGGAATGCCTTCCTCTGCTCATTTTCTAGTGTTGCTTTTGTAGGATGAGGAAATAGACATAATATCCACTTCAACTTTCGCTTCCATAACAGGTGGATAATGCTTTCCACTCAGATGAGAATGTGAAGCTTCAATGAATGAAGCAGAGTATATGATATAGCAGGTGCCCTGCATATGTTAACTAAAAATTTCTTTGCTTTCTGCAAGGGCCCGAGTTCATTGCCTTTGGCTTCACTGTGTGTTGTCTGTTTCTCAAAGTTAATTTATCCCTGGAATGAGCTGGGCTTGTGAAATACCCACTACTTCAATAAGTGGCTGGTTCTGTGAGTGATACAGAGTAAATTGACAGAAGCGTTTAAAGGTACAGAAATATCTCAGAAAGTTTGTTGATATTCAAGTGTGTGTTTAGTCTTTCATTTAACATTTATCTTTTGATATGTGAATATGTATGAAGTTAAACAGTAATTGATCGTCTTCATGAAAATTGAATGAACATTGCTTATCTTTAGTATTTTTCAGATTAGGGCAAAGACAAAGAGGAGATGGAAAATTGTGTGACGAATATTAGCGCTCCAGCTATGTTCGGTCCTCATGTTATTGGTTAGAACTCACATGTTCGCTCCTGGATTGAACAAGGTAGATAAATAATCATCTCATGGGGAAGGCAAAGTGAGAGGAATATTTAGCAAACATCAATGTTACCTATGTAGCACTGGGCACAAAAGACTATAGTTCACTTATATCAGTGAATCTTCTCGTGCATTTCAGTTTGTGTGAGCAGTTACATCAATATTTCCACTCAATCACACTACACTACACTTTCTAACACAGTGTATTTTATGAGATCCCACTTCTGTGTGTTTGTTATTAACATTTTCTCTAACTGGGGTATCTTTCCTCCATATTCACCTGCATATTTATATGAAAATAGGAAAAAGAAGTTCAGGAACAAATAAATGCAAAGAACCAAGAACATTATTCAACCTCAGAAATAATAGAAAAAATATTAAAACAAAAAGATTCTTTTGGGGGCTAAAATGTACACAAACTTTAAAACATGAAAGAAGCATGCAGTATTTCTCAGCATAGCAAGTAGTATTTCTATTATCAGTGGGTAGGAGCATGTCCAGGCACTGATTTCAAAGCAACAAAGAATGCATTTACCCAAAATTCCATATGTAAACATAGTCACTGCAGCACTTTTGAATTACAGAAAGATTGAAAGAAATGGAATCAAAATATCTCCTAAATGTAATAGAAGATGCTTTAAGCATTTTTAACTCCTTTTCTTTTCACCATTATCACTACTGGTTACACACACACACACACACACACACACACACACACACCTGTTTGCTACCTTACTAGTGTCTTCCCTAGAGAATGTAAACCTTTGAGGACAGTATCTTTCTCTTGTTCAGTCTTTTACCTCCAGGCCCTAAAGTGATATTGCAAAGAAGATCCTGTTTGTTGCTGAAAATGACTCTAATTTTTATTCGCAGTGTGCATAATTGGGGACACTCTCTGGATCCAGGTTATAGCCTACAGTCTAGCAAAATGATGGCAAACTTTTTAGAGCTTTCAGTGGTAAGCCTGCTGCGGCATGTGTGTCAGTTCACCACCCCTGGCCTGAATTTCCTTTTCTACATGTATCTAATTGTTCAGAACTGACAAAAAATCATTCAAGTTAGTTTTTTTTAATTTAATGCAACTTTATTACTTTTATCATTAAAAAAACAAAAAATTAAGAGCACTGGATATTTTGCTAAGAGTATAAAGCAAGGAGAGAACTGAAATATCTTTTCCATAATATTAGTTGTGTTGAGAAATCCTCTCAGTTAGCCTCAAGTAATCTTATGAAGAAGACATTATTTTCACTATTTTACAAGCATGAAAGATAAGACAGTGAATTGGGGCACTTTCTGAAGGTCCCACAGATAAGCAGCAGAGCTGGAATCTAAAATTCACTATCTTTATCTAGCATCTCAATGGTGTAGATGACTCTCATTTAGGATTTAAAGATAGAGTCACTTACTACAGTTCTTAGTAAAGGAAGCAAAGTGACCTTGCAAGGGGAAAATGTATACTTTTTTCATCTGCAGGAGAAACAGTCATCTGCTATTTGGACATATTGCCAGCATATAAAGAATTGTTAGATACACATAGAACGAGAAAATACAGTGTGAAGTAAAGCAGGTTCTTGTCATGCCTTGTACAACTGGAGAAAGATTGTATAATAGTACAATCTTGGTACTATTTTATTAAATAATATCCTTAAATGAAGACAAAAATCTTATGATTGATTTCGCAGGGATGAAAATGTTTTGTTACCTCCTCATATCACTATTACTTTTCACATAAAGAGAAAATGTTTTAATGAAAGCAATTTTTTTCTCTTTAGCCAGCAAATAAATGAGGAGCCTATTTTAAAGAGCCATCACTTTGGTTCCTTACAATGGGTAACTACCAAGCAATCCAGCAATGACTTGGGTCATGTACAATTGTTTGAAATTTCCACAACTTACTGATCTCCAGCTCTCCACATTTTTCCACTGTACTAAAATGCCTTTCCTTTTTAAAATGAACACTTTGTTATGTATATGTTAAGTGTTACCTTCCCCAGACAATTCCTCTTATCATATTCCAATTACAAGGATCAGTTGTCCTTAATGTGGGCTTGCAAATAACAGTGTTACTAATATACTTCAATTGCACTTACCAATGAGTAATTAAGTGACTATTTTGTTGTAAATTCCTTTGTACTTAGCATTTTGTGTTACTCTACTCAAGAAAGCTAGCCTTTTTATCTCTATTTCAATAGACAAAATAAGTCTTCCCTTATGATGTCATAATTCTTCTTGTATCAAAACAACACAATGCAAACGCAGTCATCTCATTAAGCTAGAATTGATCTCCAATTGATTTCCCAATCTAAATTTAAGAATTCTAAATGCTCAGATGTCGGTGTCGCTCCCGGCCGGCAGGAAGAACACACGACAAGATCTGGCAGTGGCTAGGCTCTCTTTATTTTTCTTCTCCGCACAGTCTTCCCCGGGATTCTTCCCGGCTGAAGCCTCTACCGGTCCGCTCCCCGCCGCTCCTTTCGTGCTTCTCCCTCTGGCGGGAGAGGCACTCACTTTTATAAGGTTACAGTGGCCAATCAGTTCAAAGCGCGTGATGCGGGCTGATTGGCTAACATCAGTTGTTGCTAGGCAGACTATCTTACAGAGCGGGTTGTTTACCAAGCAGGAAGCAGGAGACAAGCGCCATCTTAGCACACTCGATGGGAGGGGTAATCTAGCTCAGGCTTTGCTCTTTCCTACAGGCCTCACGTCCGCCAAGTAAGGCGACCGGGCTCGGCCGCGGCTCCCAACACTCAGAGATATCAATGTCTGGAGATCTCTGAACTGTAATTAGTAACAATTATAGTGCAATTTACTTGTAGTGGTTATTATCTAGAAATATCCCATATTTCTATGATTCTGTTTTTTTTCTCTGAAATTTCCTTTATTTGACTATAGAAATGAAAAAGGCAGAACCAATTAAGGACTCATTCCTTGGAATAAAAAATAGTGAACAACATTGCTGTCCAAAAACGTCAAAGTGAAGCCTAGCTATAGGGATACTAAAAAGCTGATTGTTTTCCTCAGTCTAGAATGATTTAAATATGAAGTAAAAAGCAAATGCATCACACGAAGGTCATATCATTATGTTATTCTAATAGACTGTAGCAGGTGACGTGCCATTTGGCCAGGACTCTGGAAATTAATAGACTGCACTTAAAAACGTTGCAATCTTCAAGTGGGAAAAGTCTGAATCTTGTTCTGAGATACAAGTTACAGCTTTCTTTATATCAGATGCATCATCAAAGTCAACTTTTTAAAACCATTGGGTGCTAGTTTACTTATCTGAAAAAAGACATAATGCTACGTTCCTTGGAACTTTTTGTAAAAGTGAATTAAGATAGTGAATCTATAGGCTCTATCACAGCACTGAGAAGACAGCATCTCACTCATTGATGCCTGCTGCCCTTCTGTCATTTCACAGACAGTCCTGATTTGTCAGACTATGTGTGTTAAAATCTTCAGGCTCTTCCTTCCCCTCCTCAAGGATAGGACAGATTCTGTTTTCCAGATGTTGTATTTCAAGGACCATACTAGTTTAGTGCAGAACTGCGAGAAGGTTATATATTTGCTTTGCTGTAAGATTATTTTGGAAAAAAAAAGTACTATCACACTCACTTCATAAAGGAAAAGATCTTTTAACAGCAAAAAATAAATAATCTCAGGAGAAATGCAGTCTCTTAAACTGAGTACATTTTGTTTTGCAAAGAATCATTTATGTTTATTTTCTTTTTCTCATTTTCCAGGGGCTGGAGACAGTCCCATTAGTGACTGATGCTTGACTTCACCCTGACATAGAGAACGAAGAACCTGAAAATTCACATGTCCAGGTAGATGTTCCTTAGGTAGAGCCATCAGTGTATGTTATGGATTCCAGATACCCAGGTGACTAAACAAACCTATTTCAGAGATAAATGAAGCCAAGGAAGGGAAAAGTCACTTGATTTACCATTTTTAGATATTATCAAGTGTAATATATTTGTGGGGTGTGTTTCTTAATCTCACAAAGAAGTGCTTCAGTAATACTGGGAGGGAGGAGAGGAAGTAGAAGAGGAGAAAGAGATTTTCATTAGTACTTGCTATCTCTACCTCTCTACGGTTAAGAGCATGGAATGAAATCCAGTGTGGTGCTAGTGTGTGAGCTTCGGTGTGCACTTTGTGTGTGTGTGTGTGTGTGTGTATACATGCATGAATATGCAAGTATGTGAGTATAGGACTGTGTCCTCAAACACACAAGGTGGATATGTGCATATACACAAAGCACTGAGAAACAGTTATTATATCACTATGATTTTGCTGATATGATTATTAGTCTTCAAAAATCCACTATATATATATATATATATATAGTGGATGTAGGGGTTATGAATCTGTGAAAAGTGAAACAGGGATATGACTCTCAAATCAAAAAATAAATTTTCACATATCAAGAAGTATTGGTCTGCCTGGCTTAGATGTATTGCTCAGGTTTTTAGCACTCTAGTTAAACCTCTAACACAGGCTAAGTAAAAATATTTATTTATCTTGCAATTTTGGAATTTGAAAGACATGATATCTGCATTAGCTCATTCTGATGAGGGACATCTCAAGTAGGTAACATCAAGACAGATGGCAATGGCAGGAGCACCCATGAGTGTTGGTATCATATCACCAGACAAGAAGAATACAGCTGAGGGACTGGATTATCTCACTGCATAACAACCCTCTCAAGAAAACTGCCTGAATCTCTCTGGAGAGGAAGATCTCCCGAAAACTCTCATAGACCTCACCTCTTAAATGTTCTACCACTCCCTACTCTGCAACCCTGGAAACCAAGCCTTTTGGATACCCAAACCATCCACATCATTTGAGGACGTTGTGTCACAAAGGAGCTGACTAACTGGCCATGACTTTGAAGGGTACTAACTCATTCTCTCTGCTTTGCTTCCACTTCTTAGAGCACTACTGAGACAGTGGAGTAAGAGATCAAACACTTTCAGGTATTTGGTAAGTATTGTCATAATGGTGGGTATATATTTCACTGTTACACAATATACTAATAAAAGCAGATACGTCAGGGTTTAAATTTAGGTTCTGCTACACACACCTGTGTGTGCTTGGGTAAGTCATTCAATTTTTTATGCCTCTACTCTCTCACTGTGAAGTAGTCAGTATCCTGCCTTAGCTGCAATGCAAGACAATTATATGACTTAGAAAGAGTAAACAGGAAGACCCTGGTATACTGCCTGCCACATTAAAGAATTTTGATAAAAATTAACCTAATATCTCTATTCAGTTATATTCATCATGGTATGGAGGACATCGAGTGTAGAACAGCTTTTGTATTTAGATGCAGGAAACTTGGCTGAGGTTCACCTATGCTCTTAGAACCTTAGACAAATGATTTTTTCTTTGTACATGCTTTATTTCATCTCCTCTATGAGCAGTTTAAGGCAGTAAATATCTGCTCTAATATTATGCTATTTTCAGTGCGCTATCATCACATTTGCTGGTGTGTGCATTAGGAGCAGGTGTCCCTGCCTCTTACCCTTTCCTTATCTCTCCCATATTCTTGTTGCCATTTTCTCCATCAGGGCCCTCAATATTTCTCAATTCAATCACTGCGTCGGCTTCAGAACTTCAGAAACTTCCCATTTCCTACTCTTTTGTTCCACTGAACACCTTGATGTCAAATGAAAAATTTGGCAGTTCCAGTTTAATAATTATACTGACCTTAGAAACTATTTTTCCATGTATAGATAAAACTCCTTATCTGTTAACAGTGTCATTCAAAGTTCTACCTGGTCTGCTTCTACCTACCATTTGAACATACTTCATTATATCTAATCTTTTGATGTTTATAATTTTAAAAAATAACCTTGAATAAAAGTAATATGAATTATAAAAGAAATGATGGAAATATAGAAGAACCAGAGACAATGAAAGAATCAAATAATTGAAATTCTTTCTTAATTCTAATTTATGGGTAAGACCAGCAATGAAGTATAAATTAGTCTATAGCTTCCCTGACTACCGTAGAATTTATTCAGTGCAAACTAGGGATTTATAGTGCTGGCAGGTGGTTGGAGACTGAAACTAATAAATCAAACAAAAATTAGTCCAGCTCTATGAACCTAGAAAGAAGATTACCTTTGATGATGAACAGTCTTGTTGGAGAGCTACTTTTGCCACTGGCAGAAAAAACAAAAAGCAAATACCAGAAAATGTCAACACCCATTTTTCTCCTCTTTATGACAGAATTCAAGAGAGAACATCTTGGGCAGGAGTAACTGAATTTTCTCACTGTAGACTCTTCTCTCTAGTTGGCTCATAAAAGAAAGACAGGATTCAGTCATTCAATTTGCATAATAAAAGTCAAGGACAACCCCAAAATGAGAAACATTTTGAATTCTGGAAAATGCTCATTATCCTTGGTTTTTTTCCCTTTTGATAAAATAATTGCTTATTTGGGGTGATATAAACCAATGTGACTTTTTCAGTCCATTAGTTTAAGAAATTCTTTTTGCCTTGTTGAGAAAGGAAGGCAATATTCAGGAAATATTCCAGGAAATATTCAGGAAAACCAGAATATTTTCCTGAGTACCATTATTAAATTAGTCCCTAGGTTTCCAAAATTTAAGAAACAGGAGGAAATAAAGTCAGCTCATCACAGTGCCCTTTTATTTGCAAAATAACAGAATAATGGGTACAAAATTTTGTATGAAGGTGAGAATTAGCTTCATTAAAATAATCTGGATGACATATTAGTCACACAGATTGATAAACATCCCTTTTAGTCAGAATTTGTGATTTGGTCTTAGGTAAGTCCTTGCACTTTTAGCAGTTGTGTAAATTCTGATTTTCAACCAGTTTCATAATCTTTTCCTGTAGATATTATGTAATGTTTATGCCATTATAAGTATTCCATTACAAAAGATAATACAATAGAATATTTCGGCAACCAGTATTAGCAGGGAAATTTGAGACAGTGATTCTTTAATTTTTCCTCAAATTTTAATGCTTATATTTCTGCTTAAAAATTGCTTGATGTCAGAAGTGGCTGAATTATGGTGATCACAATGGCAGGCAAACAAACAACAGATTAGATCTGTTCAGTGAGTACAAAATCCTGAAAACTTTTAAAGTGCATTTTACTCCTACTTTCTTTTCACAACTCTGGAAGTCACCAGGGCAGAGGTTATCATGCCGGATATAGAGTGAATAGCCTTATCTTTACTATTAATGATTTGGTATGTAAACCAGAAACATTGGCTAATAACTTTCTCAGAAATTTAGATTTTTGAGTCATCAGAGGCTTATTGAACACAATGTGGAATTTAATAAGGTCCCTGTGTGATTCTTTTTAAATTATGAGGAACCCTTAGTTATTCCCCAAACTCCCACATCAGGCACAGCTCACGGGCAACAAAGCTATCAGAAAATTAAGAGATTATATACAAGGCAAAATATCATTGCAGTGAGTAATTTAACAGTCTGGTTGAGCATGTTTTTGTGGTTAGGAAGTTACAGGCCACAGACATAGTTATAGGCCATAGACATCACAATCAACACTCAGGTGAGGAGAAAGAGGCATAGGTAATGAAGCACCCTGTTCTGAGATGAGCCAACAAGGTTTCTTTCTACTGACAGGTAAGGGAGATTGTGTGTCTCTCAGGTTCTGACCTCAAGCTTTATTACCACACTGAAACAGAAAGGAAGTAGAACAGGGAAATACTGAGACTGCGACATCATCCAACCTATAATTAATCTTCTTCTTTACTTGGTCTTGATAAGTTTCAGTAATTTTTAAGAAAAGAGAGCACTTGAAATCTTTGCTGTTCATCATATTCACTTTCCTGATAGCTGAGCTTTATGGAACAGAAGTGTCTATTCCTTCTTTTTTCACTCATTCTATAAACATTTGCTGAATGTTTATTTCATGCTCATTTCTTGGTATATAAAAATAAAGGACATATGTTCTATGCTTATGGTGTAATGAAGAGAAAAATAGAAGAATAATTTTAAACAAATAATAGGAGCTCATTTTATTTCACCTGGGAAAATCTATTGATTTTTCAAAGGATGAAACCTCACCAGAAAGGGTAAAATTTTCTATCTACCTTCAGGCAGATAAACCCAGAAAAAGACTGAGATGATTGCTCACACAGCTCTGTGATCAGAGCATGGGAAACTCTGGATCATTTTGGGTCATTAGTCATTTTGGTGCTTAGAATTGGGAAAGGTAAGTTACAAAAATTAATTGACTAAAGCATATTTGAAGGTAAATTTCCATGAAAATATTCTCATATCTAAACATTTGGATCTGGAGTAAAAATATGTTTTTAGCTTCTGGTTCAAAGTGACAGTCATGTGCAAAACAACAAACATCAAAACTTGGTTTAGTAATATTCAATGAATTCTCATTTACCAAGTAAGTAGTTATAAAAACATTCTGGGCCAGACATACTGCAAATGATTATTTTAGTAACTGTCTTAGTTACTTCTCTCTTGCTGCTGAGGCAAATTTCCCAACACCCAAATTTAAGGGAGAAAAAAGTTTATTTAGCTTATAGTTGGTAGATGTTTCAGTCCATACTCCACCAGCTCCAAGACAGTGTGGCACTTGGCAGAAGGGCAACTGCTTATGGCAGTGGAAGACAGTAAAAAAGCAAGCAAGAGATGAGAGACAAGTCTCTTTGCATGCCTTACATCATGTCTGAGCTACCTGCCCTAGGACAAATGTAGCATCACACCCTTAATCCCAGCATTAGACCATGAATCAGTCACAGATCCTAGATTCGGTCACCTCTGAAAAGCACCCCACCCTATGATTTGATGTGACTTTAGGGGACATCCAGACACGAATGATATCAAGGAGACATTACCATTTGTATTATTCCACTTTCCATTTGAGGGTATTTAACCAAGATTGTGATTAGTATCACTCCTATCACAGGTTCAGGAAAGATCACTTGAAGAACAGGACCTTTCATTCCCACCTATCAGTCATGAATCCCCACTTCAGGTCTCAAAGAGGCTGCATGAATCTCTGGACTTCTGCTTTCACTTTGCCAGCAACAAGACTGTTTGCCTCACTTGCTGCTCCAGTGCTGACAGAGAAAACTGACAGATGTGTGTGGGGGACTTAAATGAAATGCAGAATCTCAGAACACAATATGAAAGCATTCAGTTCTTGACTGAAAATTATCCATCATGTGAAGAACTAGGAAGATCTCAAACCCAATAAAAACGATTTTCTTCAGGCAAAAATTCCATAGTGTCAGAGATGGTAGAAAAATTAAACAAGATTGTAGAGCATCCATGTTAAAAATATTTCACTGAACAATTATGAAAATGTTTAAACAATGAAAAACAGAAAACATTAGATAAGAAATAACAAGTCTCAATGAGATAGAAGATATGAAAAATGAAACAGGCATTTTAATTCTGAAAACTACAATAAGTGAAAAGCTCAGTGGATGGGTTTAATAGAAGAATTTTAGCAAATTAGCCAAGTTGAATCAATCTATTGAATACATATATTATCACAATTTATCTAATGCAAAAATCATTTCACTGATTGCAAAACTATTGATTAAGCTGAACTTATAGTTTTAAAACTCTAATAAGTCACCAGGCCCAGGCTATTTCACTAGGAAATTTTTTCAAACTTTTTGCAAAAATCAACAATAATTCTATATAATATCATTATAAAGGAGGAAGACTTGGCAATACATTGTATCAAACTAACAGTCCTAATGCTAAAATCATTTAAATTTTGTAATATAATGACAATACAAAAAAAGAGAAATCTTGGTGAATATCCTCATAATACAGACATAAAAATACTTAACAAAGTATTAGTATATGTATTTAGCAACATGAAAAGAATTACACATTCTAAGTAGAATTTGAAAGAAGCAAGATTTGTTTAACATTCTAAGATAATGGGATCCAACATATTAATACATTAGAGAAACTGATGACATCAATAAAGTAGAAAGACTTTTGAGATAATTCAATATTAATTTATGACAATAACTTAGGAAAATAGTTGCATAATACAGAAAATCTACAACATGCTCATATCTAACATTATACTTATCAATAAAATCCTTAATGTTTTACCTCCAAGATCAAAAACAAACACTCATCAGTCTTATACAACTTACTGCTGGAAGTTCTAAGCAGTGAAATAAAACATGACAAGGAAATAAAGAGAAGTGAAAAATGCAGTAATGCAATTGCTCATGCAAAAAATCCCACGCACATCTTCTGGAACAAAACTGAAAAGAAACAGCAGAAAAACATCCTGGAACTAATAAGTGAGTCTAACAAGAATACAAATCCAAGTTAAAAATATAAAATCAATTTTAATTCTATAAATTTTTAAGTTATCCACTATCATATTAGTACAGTAATAAATGTGCAATATCATATCACAAAGGCCAGGGATATAGCTCAGTGCCACAGTGCCTGCCTAGAATCACAAGCAAAAATAAAATTCTTATTTGTAACTCTAAAATGAATCTAGAGGAATAATGCGCTGAAAAACACAAAACATTGGTTAAAAAAATGCGACTGGGTCAAAAACAAAAGAGAAAATTCTAGCTAGTTTCAGCCATGTAAAATCCTAATTAAAAAAAAAGTCTGTATTGCACACTTAAGTCTTGTAACTAGGCAACTGCAAGATGAAAGTCATTGAAAGACACAGCAGTATATATTGGTTGCCCTAAATTTATACAAAAGCTGAATGTCGCTTCTATTACAGTCCTAGTAATGTATTTTATAAGTATGAAGAAAATTATTTGAAAACTTATATTGGAAGGCTAATGAGCCATAATATCGAAAACTGTTACAGTCAAGAATAAAGAGAAAATCAATATATTAAAATATATTGTCAATATTTGTCTATGGCAATTGAGACTGTGTGATACAGTTGGAATGTAGTATTAATGAGAAATCAGTACATAAATGAACGCATCAGAACTTAGAAATAAATCCTTACAAACATATTCATTTGATATTTTAAAAATTAATTTTATTTGTACATGTCAAATGTACATAATCATGACATTCACCATAGGAAATTTTATGAGTACATAATATATCTCGATTCTTTTTTTCCTCCCATTCCCTTCCCTTGCTTTTAACCCTTCTTCCCCTTTTCATTTACAAAAGCTTTGTTTCCATTTTTTCCTTCTTTTCTCTTTTTTCCTTTTCTCTTCCTTCCTTTCCCCATGCCTTGTTTCTCTTCCCATTTGAATATTTTTTTCCTATTTCTCAATATCTGTAATACATTTTGGTTCTTATTTACTTTCAGTTTCTCACACTAGAGGGAGGGGGAGTGATGTTTAAACGTATGAATCCGATTTATTTCACTTAAGAATATGGGCTCAAGGTGCATTCATTTACTAGTAATGTCTCAATCAACTGATATTTTGACAAAGGGGCCAAAGCAATCCACTAAACAAAGGATTATTTTAGAGCAATTGCAAAACCAAAGGCAGAAATGAATTGGTTAATTAATTCAATATTAGATTACATAAAGCATTCTCTAAATCAGTATTGCAGAAAATTTACTGTGACATGGGCAAGGGCATAAAGAAACATTTCACCAAACAAAATATTTAGATGGCAAATAAGAACATGAGAGATGTTCAAGTTCATTTGCCATTAAAGAAATTCAAGTTAAAACTACTTAAAATCAAAACAAAGTCAATAGCAACTGGCTACAATTGGCCTTTTCCCCCGTTTATATAATATTTTCAAATGACAAAATTACAAAAGTGGAGAATAGGTTGGGAGATGTGAGGAATCTTGAGGAAGTGGAGTGGAAGGACAAAATGAAGGAGCATTTCAGTAATAGAAACATTTTTAATTTTGGCTGCATCCATCTAAATATCTTAATTATGATATTGTACTACAGTTTTACATGCTGGGATTATAAGGAAAATCAGGTCAAGCGCACTAAATCAATTTGTATTATTTCTTTCACCTGCATGTGAATTTATAATTACTTCAAGATAAAATGATTAATAATAAAGAACAAACTATAGGTAGTTATCCTAAGAAATAAGAAAAAGTAATCTCAGAACATACAACAAAAATTCACAGAAACTCATTTAAAAAGGAATTTTCAAGGGTATAAATCTGGAATTATTTTATGAATAAAGAGAGTTCATTTATTGAAAAAATAAATAATTTGAACTTTCAGCAGAATTCTTTGTAAATTAGTTAAGAAATTAGGAAAAGAAAATGTAGAAAACCAATGGAAGTTTAAATTGGAAGACCAGGAACATATTGATAGAGCCCAACAAAATAAGGATACAGAGGGATTCTAACTGGATAAAATGATTAAGGATCAGTTCTTTTAAGATACTTAATATTTAAATTTCAGTCATTTATCATATTTTGTTCTCTCATTCCTCTAAACTTTTGAAATATTTTGTAGTTAGTTTTCTGCTGAGATTTTAAGGAAAATATTTCACATTACACTTTAGAGATGATGTAGAGACAAAATTTCCTAAAGTGAAGGTTCAATGAAAATCTAGGTCATTAAAAATATGAAATTATAATTAGAGGTGGTCAGAGAAGTGATGTTCCAGGGTGATGCAGAAAATTTGAAATAATCCAGGGTGTCAAGCCTATAGTATGTAACATAGCTGTTAAAGCTCCAATCTCCATTCCACTGTTTATTAAAATTCTTAAGACAAATATGTCCCCCAAAATACTACAGGCTAACTGGTTCCAAAATGACAGACATTTGAGTTATATACTATATATTCTTAATTTAATTTGAGTGTTAGCATTGGTCAAATTCTTTAGAGTTGCATAGATGAGATCTTATCTAAATACTGAGCAATAGTTTCTCAGCAGCAAAACCATTGTTCTTGTACGCTCTTCTATCATGCAGGAACTAGGATTCTGTGCTCTGCATTTACTTTTACTAGTTGGCTGGCCTCCCTCCCCATTGGGCCCCACAAACCAAAAATCAAAGGAGATTGGAAGGCAGGAGGAAGGAGGAGAAAATTTGCCAATTCCTATATGCTTGTTGGTCTTGTCAGCTTTGCCATCTTGACTCATCTCTAATAGCAGGCTGATAGACAGGGATTAAGCGTTCTCAGAACTAGCTCCATCATGTCCCTTCAGTGATAAATGAATTAGCAAGATTATGCAAACACGTACCTCAGTAGTCTTGTGTCCACCTCACATGGTTTCTTTCTCAGGATTCTAGATTCTGCTAAGTCCAATCTTTTCCCATTGTTGACTGTATCTTTTCCCACTACAGCTGTTTTCTACAGTTATATCAGAGTTGCCTCATCATTTTTTCACCATTCCTGTTATCTATTTTTAGCTAGACTCTCACATTCTTTCTTCACTTGAAATATTTGGTATGATTTATTTTTTCTGGCCAGATCCTGATTCTGTATGTATCCATTTTTTTTTTCATTGATGAAAGATTTTTATAAGAAAAGGTAGGGAAATATTAGACAGAATACATAAGATTGAAAGTCTCAGTTCCTTGGAGAATATTGAACAAAAAGAAACTAGAAAAGCAGTTTGAAATTAAATAGGAATAACACTCCCGATATGTAAATTTTATGCTAATATGATGTATATACTTCCCCATGTAATGGATTTAAAATGGATATAAAATAACTCTCGGGTGGAAATTCAATCAGGCTGCATGTGAACAAACAGCATATTTGTTTGTCTTCTGACTCAGTCTATTATGATGAGACAAAAGAAATAATTTCACTGGCAAATCTGAAATAGTCATACCAAGTGAGATGAAGGTTGGAAAGACTCAAGCTGAGGTCTCAACTTTGTCCTAAGTGGTTCTTGTAGAGTTCATGGATGAGCACTTATCTGCATAGATTTCCCCCTTAGTCACTGTACTTTTTTGTTATCATTGCTCCAAGCACAGGAGCATGCTAAGTGCGTTAGTGAGTCTGATCTAGATTTCAGTTTAACTTGGAAGATGTCTATAAAAGGCTGGATATACTCAAGTACTTCATTTCATGACCTAGGAAGAAAACTGGTAATTCAGGAAGGTGTTGGAAGATTATTGGCTATCTGAGAATGGATTTAGATGAGAAGCAAAGGGGCTCGAGTAGAGAAGGTGGTTCGAGTAAGACTTTATGAATTGAAAAATTCCAGTGTTAGCACAGCTGCTTCTCTTACCATTGGTGTATTAGCTTATGCTAAACGGAAATGTAATACTCAAATATATACTGAAAATTCCAGCATTAGTTCCTTGTTAAGTACAGCTTAATAAAGAGGTCAAAAAACATTACCAGGACCCATAGCTTGGCTCTGTTTCTTCAGGACTTTAGTTCTTAGTACTACGCTGAGACATAGAGGCAGCTTTACATTTATACCATCACACTTATGTCCACCACTTGGGATTCTGGTTTTCTGGGAGTTTAAATAGAATGAGTCTTCTCACCTCAACCTCTTGTGGGACACATACCCAATTTTAAGTCACTGAGTCAAATGGGATGGAAGGAGGTGACTAGGTTAAACTGGACCACATATTCCATTCTTGTATTCTTTGAAAACCAACTTCTCCTCAAAAATGAGAGATAAAAATGGGAAATCAATGTCAATAAAGAAGGACCGGATTTGGGTCTGCAAGAACAAATACAACTCTGTTTCATTTGTTAGAAAGTCATCCCAAAGCATCTCTACCTGGGTGCTATTATTTTTACATCTCTGATTTGCCTTATTTGCTTGCAAAATGCCTAGCAGATGCATGGGGTAATTTGGAACTTGAGTCAGCTTCTTTCCTGTTGTAGTCACTGAGGATTCATCTTTGCTTCCATACACGATATTGTGGGTGGAGGGTAACAGTGTGTTGTTGCCTTTTTAAAGGCATTGATGGGGCTCTTGAGGAAATATAATTTAGCAGACTTCAGAGTCTGTGTTCTCATAATTGAAACCAAGGTGCCTTGGCTTCAAATTAAGAAAATAAAAATTCAGTAAGATGACCCATCCCTAGATCCCTTTGCTGCTGAGTCCGTTATTAGGCATGTACAATTTAGGAGATTTGAGCATCCAGTACAGTTTGAAACCTAGGACCCAGAGGTATTTGAAGCACAGCTAGATGAGCCAAGCAGTTTTTGCCTATGTACTGGACAACAAATGTAGCTCTATTTACACAGTCAGATGGGGTGATGAGGGCACCTAGAGCTGGAATCTAGTTGTAAATGCTTATCTAACATAGAAGAATGCAAACTCTGAAGAAATTAGTTTGCTGGAGGATTTATAGTAGGTAGATAATTCCAATAACCAATTGATACACATTTTATTTTCTTGGGCAAAATCCCACTAGAGTAACTAAAGGGAGGTATAAGACATGATAGGAAGTGAGTTTGGTTATATTGGTAAAGAACTAAGCAAACCGCGCTATGATCTTACCCAGAAAAAATAGAAATCCCCATACCAACCTCTCCCCAAATATATATTTATGTCAAATTTATACTTCTTCTATTGTCATGACATCTTGTTTCAAAGCCTTGCTGCCATTGTTTGGAAGCAATGAAAAGTCTATAATCCCACTGAAAGTTCTTTCCTTAGAAGAATCTTTCCTGTTCATGGCTATCGCAGAGAGGTTAGGAAGTGCCCTGGATTCAAATTTTAAAATAAGTAGAATTGAAACAGAGGGAATGTGAAAAATTTATCCTCAGGAAGTAGAGCCAAAAAATACAGACATAAGAGTTTTTGTTTAGATTTTCTTGTTGATCCAGTCACATTAGGCACAAGATTTCAGTCTCCATTCCCTGCCTCAATGACACTGTGCATTATCCAAATGCCCCCTTATCTCCTCATCTTCTTAACTTTCAGCCCCATTGCTTACAGAAAATAAAGTGTTGTTTTTTATAGTCAGAGAATCTATCCACCTTTTTCTTTTGCCCAGTAGTTAAACATAAGGGAAACAAGAATTATAGAGGTGTTTTGCGTGCCACGTTAGTAAAACATTACAGATACTGAAACTACTCAATATAATTGTTAACATTTACGTTCCCTCTGAATCTTCAAAGCTAACAGAAGGGACTGATATGCTAGGTAATACAAATATAATTTCTGTTTTGCTTTGGAAATCGTTCTGTTCTGACGTTTAAATCATGGTGTGTCTGATGTCAGGAAATTCACAACCAGAAGCAGCCATATGAAACCCGGTGACCTGCAGTGAGTGAAAGACCAAATGATTTCCCAATTCTATGCATTCTAAATGTCTCCCTGCTCTGGATCACTCCCAAAAAATGAGCAGACACACTGCTCAGCCCTGGGAAATGCACCAGCCTGAGAAGAACTGTTTATGCCTAGCATCTTCCCTGGCACTGCTCATACTTACAGTAAGGATGACAGATACGATGAAAGGGCCTCAAACAGAAATAGAAAACTTGAACTGTCTTACATCCCTACTTTTTCCCTTTTTTCCATAACAGCATACAATAAGTTCTGTTTGGAGTATTAGGTTTAAGTATTTTTAGAATATTATTATTATCTTTAAAGATAGTAGGTTTATTATTTGATAGTCTTAAAGTTAAAATTAATTAGTTAAAATAATTTACCAAACGATCATTTGAAATACAACCCATATCACCTAAAATTCAACTTTCATGGAGATGAACTTGAATAATTAGTGTGCATCTACACCAGGAAAATTTGAAAAACCTTTTCCAAGGTATGCATTTGTCTATAAAAGGCCACCTATAAAATATTTTGCCAAAATCAAACGGTATATGACAATACCCTGTGTAGAGTGTTATATCTTCTACTAACTAGCTCATTAGTCAATAATCTGACTAAATCATATGACACATTTTTTTAGTATAGGAAAATGTCTAGAAGAAAGTCTACTGCATTGTTAACAGTGGTTACTACTGCAAGATAGAATTAGATATATTAGGATGGAGAAGTTTTAGTTATTTTATATTCAAAAATGAAAAAGTAATGAGCAATTTTGTGTTACTCATTTTATTTTCACATTAAGAAACAGATTTTTGCAACTCTTATAGCTCTACTCTTTGAACATTTAAGATTTTTAAAAAGCAAATTTATCTAAATGTCTCATACCTAACTGTAAATTTTAGTAATTATTGTATTGATGGTGTTTTAAAAATAGTTGTTTTGTAATCTGTGCATTTCACTTTTCAACATACTTTTGCTCACTTAAAATTTTTAGACAATTTTTCCTGATATTTATTTAAAATTTTAAGTTTAAATTAAATTATATTTAAAGCTTTTTTTGATACGAGGGATAGAACTGACACCACCCTCATGTTTGCAATAGAGGCATGTGTGTCACAGAGATATATCCCCAGTTAAGGCTTTTTAATATTAGTAAAATCATACACAGTAAGACTGATCTTGATTTCATTCAGTTACAAAAAGTATATATTTCTGGAGAGATTATATTAAGGAGAACTTTCACATATGTGGTATTTTGAAAACACATGATCACATGCAAAGATTTCCACAATTAACTTACATTAACCAATGCCATGATGAATTTATTTGATAAGCTCATTTAATTTAAAAGGTTTTTGCAATCCCTCCCATCACTTCTCAGCCACGAGGGGAACCCAGATGAATAGCACTGGAGGAGGAAAGCCTTTCCCCTCGCTAATGCCATGACTGAAGTAAACTGCTTAGGAAGGCCCAGAGATCAGAAGAAATGCCAGCAACACAGTAGGTCCCAGCAAAGGTGCACAGGTTGGACAGGAGAGACTAATGATGTGAGAAGTCTGAAATAACAGTAACAGTATGATCCAACAGATGACTAAGGGCTCCAAGGGAGCAGTAACCAGCTCAGGAAGAACTCAGGACCCAGTTACCAACCCTTTTCTTATTTGTTTTCTCATCTTTTTCTTTTTCTTGTTCACCTTTCTTTTTCTCCTTCCCTTCCCTTCCCTTCCCTTCCCTTCCCTTCCCTTCCCTTCCCTTCCCTTCCCTTCCCTTCCCTTCCCTTCCCTTCCCTTCCTTTCCCTTCCCTTCCGTTCCCTTCCCTTCCCTTCCCTTCCCTTCCCTTCCCTTCCCTTCCCTTCCCTTCCCTTCCCTTCCCTTTCCTTCCCCTTCCCTTCCTTTCCTTTCCTTCTTCTCTTTTCTTTCTCTTTTCTAAATGGATGAGGAGAACTCCCACCACAGAAAACTAATCCTATTCCCCAAACCAAGAAACCAAGTTCAAATAATCCCTCAAATGCTCCTTCATTATTTCACCCCATTCTCTAGTTTCATTACTACTGTGAGATACTATGTTTTGTCCGCCAATGGGGTTTTAAAGCTTTTTACCACATGGTCAGGTATAATTACAGCAACAATCCCACTTCTCTGGTTTAAAATTCTGTTTTAGTAAATTTTTTTATTTCTAGAATAAAAGAAAGCACTGATTGGAGATCCCATTTGACCAAGCTATTCTACTTTTGGGCATATCTCCAGAAGAACTGAAAATATCATACCACAGTGATACATGTGCACTTATATTTATAGCAGCCAAATTTGCAGTAGCCAAATGTTGGAAACAACCTAAATGTCCATCAATTGAGGAATGGATTTTAAAAAATGGTATTAGGGGCTGGGGTTTTAGCTCAGTGGCATAAGCGCCTGCTTTGCAAGCAGGCAGTAGTGAGTTTGATCCCTGGTACCGATAAAAACGAAAAAGACAAAAAAAAAAAAAAAAAAAGGTATTTTTATACAGTGCAATACTACTCAGCTATAAAGAAGGACCACACTGAGGCTTTTACAGGTAAATAGATGTGACTTGACACCATACTCATAAATGAAATAAATCAAACTCACATGTGTAAATGCTATCTTGTCTCCCTAATGTAAGACACTGAAAGAGTAAATAAGATACAAAATCTTAAAATATACTGTGAAAGGGTAAAAAATTCCTCAAAGAGGAAAAAAATAGCTCAGGGAAAAGAGGAAAAGAAGGAAAAGAAAAAAGATAAAAATCTGTATATATACACATAAGATTACTGAGATGATTGTACTACTAATTCTATTAATTCTTGGAACAAAACACTTAATATTCATAGGATTAGGTCAATTTTGCATGACTATATCTGATAATTCAAGTAAGACTTTTGAACATAACTATGCAAAACAACAAAATTAGCTATGTTCCTACCCATCTTGTTTTGAAAGCCTACATTGTTATTGTTTTGAGTTCTTGGTCATAGTTACTTATTTTATTCCTGCTTCTTAGGTTCCTCACATTTTGTTTTGTTTTATTTTTCTCCCTCTAATACAGAAAGGATAGCTGTATATACATAGGTTTATATATGTCTAGAACTTCACCTAAAGGGTTTGCAAGAACTGATTTTACTATGTGTAATGCTATGAACAGCTACATTGAAGAAAATGAGACATTATAGTAGCCGCTGCTAATTTCCTATAATTGTGTTTTAAAGTCAAATAATGCTTTTATTCTTGGTTTTGATTGGTCTTAGTCTGTTTTCAATTATTTAATTTCAATATGTGCAAAAGAATGGACAGCTATTTTAAATAAAACAAGAGACATTATGGTAGCCATTATTGATTTCCTATAGTCTGATTTTGAAGGCCCATAAGGCTCTCATTTTTTGGTTTTGATTGCTTTCATGCTATTTTGTTTTGTATTAACTTCTTGTGTGTGAAGTTATGGACAACTATTTCACAGAAAACAAGAGACATTATGGTAGACACTGTTGATTTCCTATTGTCCTGTTTTTAAATCCTGTGTTACTTGTATTATTTTGTTCTAATCTACTTTATGTTTTGTGTTCTTTTATTTTATTCTCTTTAAAATAAAAATAAATAAATAAAACAAAATATCCAACACCCAAAGCTAAGGATGAAAGGTTTATTTAGCTAACAGGTCCTAGAGGTTTCATTTCATAGAAAACTAGCTCCAAGGCATGATAGCATGATACAGGGGCAATACTTCAAGGTAGCACAAGACAGCAAAAGCAGCAAAGCAAAAGGAGGGGGAGCAAGCCTTTATCCTCCCTTATATTGTAAGCAGGCTACCACTCACATAGGCAGATATAGAATTCTCAAAATCTCTGTGCCCATCTATTACAGGGAATAAAGATATTGCCAAAGAGATGGCCTTGATCCCCTGATGAGTGCCTTGGTTGAACTTCTAAATTTCTCAAGTTGACACAACATATCAATCATAACAGATGGTCTTTACCTCAATCCCATAACACCATCTGTGACAAACCAATAACCAACATCAAACTAAATGGACAAAAACTGAAAGCATTCAATCTAAAATCAGGAAGAAGACAAGGATGTTCACTACCACTACTACTGTTCAATAGAGTTTGCAAAACATTAGCCAAAGAAATTAGATAAGAGAAATATACAAGGAATAAGGATAGGAAAGGAAAAAGTTAAGCCATCATTATTCATAGATGATGTGATACTTTACATAGAAGACCCCAAAAACTCCACCAAAACACTTCTAGAATTAATAATCAAATTTAGTAGTGTAGCTGGATACAGTCGGCACTCAAAAATCAATAGCATTCCTGTACACAGAAAACAAACTCAGCGAGAGAGAAATCTTCACAAGAGCATCCAAAAAATGAAATACTTAGACTCTACAAAAGAAAACCAAAGGTCAATATATTGAAAATTACAGCAGTTTGAAAAAAGAGATTGAAGAGGATATCAGAAAACAGAAAGATATCCCATGTTCATGTGTAGGAAGAAACAACATCGTGAAAATAACCATACTCCCAAAAACATCATGCAGACTTAATGCAATCTTGATCAAAATACCATCAACATGCCTCAAAGACCTAGAGAAAATATTCCTAAAATTCAGTTGGAAACAGAAGAGACCTAGAAAAGCAAAGGTAATCTTGGGCAATAAAGACAAGGCAGGAGGCATCACAATCCCTGACTTTAAATTATACTACAAAGCTACTGTGATAAAATCAGGATGGCATTGGCACAGAAATGCATCTGAGGATCAATGAAACCTATCAGAACTACTATAACCCCACTCAATCCCTTATCTTTCACAAAGGGACCAAACAGGTTAACTGAAAGAAATATATCCCTTTAATAAGTAGTACTAGGGAAACTGGCTTTCCGCTTGCCAAAGACTAAAATTAGATCCATGTTTATCACAATGCACTAAAGTCAAAATGGATCAAAAAATCTAAATATTAAAGCAGAAACTCTAAATCTACTAGAAGAGAAAGTAGGCAGAAATCTTGAAGACAGAAGAGTAGGCAGAGAGTCCATGAACAAAAAACCAAACTGCATGGGAAGTACCTCAAAAAATAAACAATAGAGATCTCATTTTATTAAAAGTTTTTTTTTTGCATCAAAAGAAATCACCAACAAAGTAAAATTAAAACTCACAAAGTGAGGAAAAGTTTTAGTCAACTGTCCCTCAGACAAAGGACTTATTTCTAGAAAATACAAAGAGTTAACAAAATCAGGTCCCCAAATTCAAAGACCCAGCTCAAAGTGGGCATCTGAGACTAGTACACACTTCTTAGGTGAAGAAATGCAAATGGAAAATAAGCATATTAAAAAGTTCAACATCACTGGTCATTCAAGAAATTCAAATTGAAACAACACTGAGATTTCATTTCACTCCACAAAGAATGGCCATCATCAAGAAATCAACCAAAAACTAATGCTGGTGGGACTCTGGGGATAAAGGAACACTTGTCCACTGTTGGTGGGAGTATAGACTAGTAGTAACACTGTGGAAGTCAGTGTGGACATTCCTCAAAAAACTAAGATTAGTGGTCCCATTTGACCTAGTTATTTTCCTTCTGGCATTTTCCCAGAGGAATTAAAAACATTCCACAGCAATATATGTTCATCTATATTTATAGCAGCAAAATTTGTAATAGGCATGTCTTGGGAACTACTCAAATGCCCATCAATTTAGAAATAAATAAAAAAGATGTGGAACTTTTATATAATGAAATGTTTACTCAGCTATAAAGAAGGATAAACTCAAGACATCTATAGGTAAATGGATGCAACTAGAGAACATATTCATAGGTGAAATAAATCAAACTCACATGTGTAAACATCATATTGTCTCCCTAAGTATATGAATCTGTAAAAGTAAATATGATCCAAAACCTACAATAGATATTATGAAAGTGAAAGAAACTACTCAAAAAGAAAGAACAATTGGGATGAGTGAAAGGAGAAAAATGGAAAAAGAAAAACAATATATATATACATATATGTTTATATATGCAAAATATAGCTAAGATAGTTGGGCTACTGATTTATTTTAGTTTACTAAAGATGGTTTGTGCTTATATTGTTTGATCAATTATGCATGCCTATGTCTTGCAATATGAACAACTATTTTGAAGATAACAATACACAATATACTACCATTGTTAATTTCCTATTATCTTGTTTTGAAATTCTGTATCATTGTTTTTTCTGTTAATAAGAGGTTTTTGCACAAGTGATTTCTTATAAAATTGCAACATAAAGAGGAAAAGAAGTCTGGCTACTAATATCAGTTAAAATACAGTGAACATTTATTTTTTGCAATATATATATATATATATATATATATATTTGTCCCATTAGAAGTTATGATAGCTCCTATTTTTATTCCTGCTATAGATTAAAAAATAGGTACAGAAAGCAAACTTGGTTAAGGCTGTACAGTTAAAAAGAAACAGAAAAGGATTTAAACTATAAGATTTCCTATAGATTTATAAATCCCAGCATACTAGAAACTGAAAATGGGAAAGCCTGATTTCTGTAGAGATAATGTGAATTCTCAGAATTGAATTACATGTTATACCATGTCATATACATTGTATTGTTGACAGATAAACAAGTGTATAAGCTGTTTAAGCACAAAAGGGATTTCTATTCAAAAAACTAAGTGCAAGATAAGTCATAGCACATCAAGCCACTCTGGGTGAAAATCAAATACAAATACTGGGAGTGTACTTCAGTGGAAGAGAACTTACCTACTATGCAAAAGGCCTGGCTTCAATCCTCACCTCTAAGAATGGAAAAAGAAAAATTAAAAGAAACATACAATATTATTGTTTTTGTAAAAGAAACATTTTTAATCTAGCAGCCTTAAAACATAGACTAGTTCTTAATATTTCTTTTGTTGAAATATTTGGTCTTGATTTAATTTCAAAAATGCCAAGATTGTCTCTAAAAGTAAAATTCACAGAACTATTGCTAATTGAAGTGTAGTAGATAAAGTTCTGGCCTTGAGCCTAAGAAATCATCTGACTGGTTCCGTACCACAAAGTTGAGCAGCTACAGGAAAGGTAGCTCACCATTAAGGTCCTCATCGGTAAAATAGCATTGACTGCCTATACCAGTGGTGGTGAATCTATGGATTGTATGTTATTGTGTTTTTTTTTTTTTTTTGTGACAAAGATGTTAGTGTATGAGTTGTTTTTCTCTGACCTAAAAAACCCCAGTGTTCAGGTTTAATTGCAGGACTGGGACTGTGATAAATGAGTTGACTTGGGGTTGTTGCTTCTGCACTCAGTCTCTAAGAGTTTGCTGTCACTGGCATATACTGGGCACTAGCTCTGTTGATGTTTGCTTCTGAGTACTGTGGAGATTCCACACAATCCTTATCTGCACATGGTTCAGAGACTAGGGATATATGAGAATACTGTATAAGTATTTCACATTTATATGTCATATAGTTTGAAGTATATTTAACTCATGTTGTTACTATTAATGGGAAGAATCTCTTAGCAGTCATCACATGAATTATTCTGTATTAGTCTCTTGGGATAGTGAGAAAACTCAAACTATAGTAACCAAAACAGTATAGCCAAAATCTGTTTGCACTTTGTCATTCAGATCCAAATTCACATTACATCATGCTCCTTTCTTCCTGTCTTCTGAGTGAACACTCTGTGCTGTTGGACCCACCTTCTCTACTATTGCTGCTAACCCTCTGCAATTCTAGAAGACAATTCAGCATAAAGTAGGCTAGTCAGACCTTCCTAGGAAAATGTGTGGCACCATTTGTAAATGATGCCTGGTGAGAGACAGAGATAGCTCAGCACTGTATTTAACCTAGGTATTAATGGATGAGTCCTCTATGGAATAGCACTCTGAGGAACGCCCATCCTCTACTCACCTGCCTAATGAAAACTTTCTCCTCGGTGACATGACTCCTAGACCATGCCAGCCCAATTTTCATTTTTCACTCTTCCTTTAGGCTCATATCAACAGCATAGCATCTTTCTTAGAGATTTGGAATTCATTATGTTTTCTCAGTCGGTAGACTGTTTGGAACTGAGAATGCAGGGAAAATAACACCAGCCCATTTATTTAGTACTGAAGTAGAGCATTCTTGAGATGTTTAGGTCAATGCTATTTTACCGATGAGGACCTTAATGGTGAGCTAACTTTCCTGTAGCTGCTCAACTTTATGGTACGGAACCAGTCAGATGATTTCTTAGGCTCAAGGCCAGAACTTTATCTACTACACTTCAATTAGCAATAGTTCTGTGAATTTTACTTTTAGAGACAATCTTGGCATTTTTGAAATTAAATCAAGACCAAATATTTCAAACATTTGAAACAGAATGATAGAAGGCCAAGAACCTGAAGAGAGAAACATAAGGTCAGTAGTCATAACAGCCAAAGAGGGCAGTGGAGAGATTCTCATTGGGTAGACCCCTCTGCTCTTTATCCACATATGACAATTAACTCCACACGGAGAGTCAAGTGTGGACCATAGGTTAACAGAGTGGCTCCCTGTCAATTCTGCATTAAAGATAAATGCGGAAGATTTGGGTGAGAAGATTTGGAAGATTTGAACTATAAGAACATTCTGATATGAACAAATTCTGCTTCATTTAACACTTGGAAGTTTCCTTCATGAAGATTTTTGAATCACAGTCTGCCAGATATCAATGCAAAAAGAAATGTTAGCTAAGTCCATGTCATAACTGATAGGGAAAATTCCTGTGTTAGTTACTTTCTCATTACTAAGACAAAATACACAAATCACAATTTGAAGAAAGAAAGGTTTATTTTAGCTTACAGTTTGTAATGATTTCAGTCCACAGTCAGCTGGCTCCAAGGCAAAGTAACATGACAAAGGGGCATGGCAGAGGAGAAACAGTTCATGGCAAGACAAGCAGTGAATAGCAAGTATCGAGCCTCCCTTTCTCTTTTTATTCCATCCAGGCTACAAGTCTATTCATGGGTACCACCCACAATGGGGTGGGCCTTCCCATTATCCGCATCCAGAACTGCACTTAGCCAGTTAGTAGACCACTTACACCCTTAATCCAGTATCACATACTTATGTTCCAGGCACCTGATTTATGAGCACACGAGACTTTGGGAAGACATTTTATATTGGAAGGACATCTAGATACAAGGCATGACAACTTTCCATAGGAAACAGGGATATAAATCTTTTACAAATGGGAAGGAAACCAAATGATAGGGGGAGGATAGAGTAAAATATGAAGAAGTAAACTGTGCTATATATATGTACCAAGTTCCCCGTGATGAATACAATCATTATGTACTGCAAATATGTACTAATAAAAAATTTAAAAGCACAAATAAATAAGATACAATGAAAAGTAAAGAACAAAATGAAAATTCCTCTAGATCACTTTAGAATAACACAGGCTTTAAACTTTGCTTGAACAACATTGATAGGAAGCATATTACCCCCAAGTGACAGCCCGTACTACAATTACTTAATAGAAAGAAGTCTACTTCTATCGCACAGTCATCTGTTCCTGTAATACTTAAACTTACTCTTTTTTTTTATTTCCCTAGGAAAAATACAACTATCTTTTGGGCCTTGTAAACTGATAAAACTGGGTTTTAATTTCTTTCACCTTGTAATTAGCTAAAAGCATCTGGATTGAAATCATAAGTGCTTTTGCTAAATGAGTTAATTAACAATTTATTACACCTTAGTCTGTACCAAGACTGGTAACAGTTAAGAATCCTGAGCCTATGAGATACTCTTCTCCTCAGTTTATGATACTGACATTTAGAAAATATCTTAATACAGCATTGTAAGTGATAAATATCACAAAATGTTAATATAGGTTAACAAAAGAGTAAACATATCAAATGTGATATCTGGCACATAGCAGATAATAAATGCACACACACAATTAAATTTCTGGTGTTAACTCTGAAGGGAAACATTGGAAAAGATTTGGACATGAATGGCGTTGGAATTAGGCATTTGAAAACTAAATACTTACGGCCATAACAATTAAAAGGCATTAAACTGAACTTGAAGTTCGCTTTCTCCAGTATATTGGAACTTTGGGAATTGCAAGCTCATGTTTGGTGAATTTTCAAGTCAGGATCTGTTTCACCTTCTGGTTTTCTATTATTGTCAGAGAGAGCTATAATCTGCATTCAACAGCCTCTTCAATTTTTACAGTTTAGGACTCTACTCTCCGTATCTTCATATCACATCCTCCTGTTGTAGTCCATCCTCATCATCCACCCTCTGTAAACATGCTTGGGAAGAAATGAAGCCCAGCCTCCTCCTTTCAAAGACTGAGTCCAAAAGTATACTTCACAGAACCCAGTCCATATGTCAGTCCCGTTTCCTTACATTCTGTAAGAGCCTGGGAGAGCAAAAGGGAAATAAAGCTAAATATGTAAGCAGGTTTCCAAAGTGTGCATTTACCTATGCATGCATAAGCACATGAAGGTCACATATTACACACACACACACACACACACACACACACACACACACACATATTTGTATGCATAACAAGGAGCAACACAGTACTGTCAAAAAATGGAATCTTTGAAAGAGGTACATATTGGTTTGACATTTCTTCTACTGTTTACTACCTATGTAGATAAGGGAGTTGCTTCATCTTCTTAAGCCTGTTTCTTCACTTGTAAAACCAGGAAAAATTCTCACCCCATACAGCTTGTCTGGGAGCATGGTGTACAAGTGAAAATACTCTTGTCTTCTGAGGTAAAGGAAAGTTTTCTTTTGTTTCTCAAATTCTATGGCCTGGTGAGGTGGAGGGAATGTCCCCTTTACTGGGGTACATTATGGAAATTCATTCCTCTTCTGAGCCGGTGCTACCAGAGCTCTCTATTTCTATCAGAACAAGGACAAGGGATACCAGTTTATGCTACCATTTATGACCTCAAATGAATGATCTCATTGCAAACCGTCTCATGCTTCTTCAATATGTTGTGTCAGCTCAGACATTATTTGAGAGTATACCGTTTGAGTTAAAGGTTTTATCTTCTTTGCTTTTCTATCAGTGAAGACAGAACACTGAACTGTCACAGCAGGCAAAGCTCAGTGTGACATGGTAAACAGGCACAAGCTTCTGAGGCATAAGGATTTGACTCAAATAGAGATTCTATTACTTAGCAAATTTAGGAGGCAACGTAGACAAACTTTTCTTCTTAAATTTGTCAAATAAAGAAAATATTCTCAAAGGGATGTGAAAGGATTGCCTAAAATGAATTACTCCAAGACTTGTAGCAATGTCAGATGTCTCACTGAGAGAAAGAGTGAGTGAGAGAGACCGAGAGAGAGACAGAGACAGAGACAGAGAGGGAGAGACTGAGAGTCTTTTACCTTAGACCTTTTGGTTTTGCTTTTTCTTCTAAAATTATAGGATCTCTAGAGATGTTTTGCTTGTTTTATGATTTTCTCTTTGATTTTCAGTCCCTCTTTTGCCTTGGGGAGGAGGCATGATGAAAAGAGTGTCTAGCTAATATATGTGGAAAGGTAAAACATTTTTTTCTGAGCCTATGATTTCTGTATTACAAAACTGCGAGATAGATGCTAACTTCACAGTGCTGCCAGAACTGAAAGAGATGGAATCTGCACAGGGTCCTGCTCGTAGCAACCACTTAATTAAAGAAGTGATGATTATTGATGCTGTCATTAACTGCATAAACAGTGCCAATGCACTCCTTCCTGTTACAGCTTCAGAATTACAGTTTTTGGTTTGTGTGGTAATTAATATCATTATTATTTTATAATTTAATTGCTTTAGATCACCAAAAGGTCACCAAACACACAAGCATATACAATTTTTGTTTTTTGGACCAAGTTCCAAATTTGTTTTATTTACTTGTGCTGGTTCTGTTTATTTGTATGTCATCTTTGATGAATTAAGTTTATACTTAAGGGAAGAATATGTGAGGAAGTTATTTTTTTGAGTATTGCTTTTTTATTAGTATATGTTTCCATTACAAGTGATTTACAATCATCTTGAGGAGTGGGTAGAATATGTAATACAACTTGTTTCTTTTTAAAAATTCTTTATGCTTACCTCTGTCCTCCTCTATTTCCTCTTTCCCCAGTTTCATTTCATTGATACTAATCTTAGCTCATGTTTATTGTACTGTTTGCATTAATTAAGGTTATTTGGTTCATATACACTGCATATCTTTATTCTACTTGTTTCTTCTTTCCCTACCCCAAGCCCCTTGAGCTTAGTTTCTTGAACCTCTTTCTTTTCCTTATCTCTTTCTATACATCCTTTATTAATCTCTTTATATTTTACATTATTCTAATGAGAACTACTACATCTCAGCTTGTGTGTCTGGCTTATTTCACTCAATACTACATTTTCCACATGCACCCATTTTCCTACCATGTCTCAAATTTGTCCCTCTTTTTAGCCAAGTAGTGTTCTATTATGGTATATAGATATCATGTTTTTTTTTATCCAGTCATTTGTTGATAGTTATGCGGGATGCTTCCAATATTTAGCTCTTATGAATTGTGCTGCTATAAATATTAGTATACATGTATCACTGTAGTACAACATTTTAAGCTCTTTAGGGAAGATAACTAGACAAGAGACAGGTAGATCACATGGAATTTCTAATTTTAGTTCTTTGAGAACTTTCCATATTTATTTCCATAGTAGTTGTACTGAAATTATTTCTAATTTAAATATCAGAATCTAAGATGATTTAAAAGATATCCTGCTGTTTCTGGAATAGATTCCTTGAAAAATAGAAAATGAAAGTATAATCCCTATAATGAAGCATCCTATACTGGTTTCACTTAACTACGACATTTAGGAAAGTCATTTTCTCCTGGCTTATTTTCAAAGGCAGTATGACAAATGCTAATATTACCAACATATTAACACCATTACTGCCACCACTTCTGCCTAAAGTCATCATATTTAAAATATAAATACATTTTGTCACTTTCTAAATTCTTCTTATTTGGAAATAATCAACCATATCTTATCAAAATTAACCAAAAAGTCATGTAAAAGTAAAGATTATTTATCAATTTCCTTCTTCCATCCTTCCATTACTCTCCTTTCCCCCCTTTCTCTTTGTTCTCATTCACTCTGTCCCCTTTTTGCTCTTTGTTTTCCTCTCTTCCATCATCCACATCTCCATTCTCTCTCGTCCCCTTCTCTATCTTTTCCTTCACTCTCTCACCTTTTTTCTACTCTTCCTTCCATCTTTCTTTCTTCAGATTTTATTTCTTTAAGTTATGCACTGAATGTGAACATGTCCCAATGACTCCAAAAGATTGTTGGAATAAAAGACAAATAATTATCAAACATCTGTATACCATAAAGCTCATACCAAATTTTCACTCAGTGCTTTGCAGTACAGAAAGAATGTTCCTTCATGTAAGAATCAAAGGATGTTTGTAGGTAGCTTGAGTAAAAAAAATGTGAAATGAAGATATACCCACAAATAATGCAATTCTGCTCTTTAGGAGGTGTGCACCATTGAAGGGAATGAAAGATTTGCCAGTATATTCTTTCCACTTTTGAGGCTGCACAATCTGTCTCCTTAATGTAATATAATTACCACCTAAAGTGACATACTCAATGAAGCATCTTGGCATAGAAGCAGAGTTTATTGTATTCTAGGCATATTTATAGTCTTATAAGTTGATCCTGTCATGAGTCCAGTCTAAAACACTGTTTAAAATTGTTACTGAGAGTGTGTTTAAAACATTCTCTTTGGAACAAAAGATTAGGTTGCTTTTGAGAATTCTCTTTCATTGACATGCCAGCCATTTAGCTCCTTCCTTGAGACAGGTAGAATACTGATTTTACTCCAATACAATCTTATGCTCATAAGCTTATATATAACTACATTGTTTTTATTCAACCAGTTGCTTCAAAAGTGGGATTAGTGGTGATGCTACAGATGATCTCCTATCCAAGAAAGAAATGCATCTACTAACCAGCATCATTAATCGTGTCTAATAAATATTACTTAAGGTCTGCTGGCTGTCAGACAACCCAGAGATTGGGAAAAAATGTTAGCCAATTGTTCCTGAGACAAAGGACTTATATCTAGACTATATAAAGAACTGACAAAATCAGACCCATCCAAATTCAAAGTCCCACTCCAAAAATGGCCATCTGAGATGAATATGTACTTCTTCAGATAAAGAAATGCAAACATAAAATAAATATATGAAAAAATGTTCACCATCATTGGTTATTTAAGAGATGAAAATTAAAACAATACTGAGATGCCATCTTGTTCCAAAAAGAATGGGTATCATTAGGAAATCAAGCAATTACAAATGGTGGCATGGTTTTGGGGAAAAAGGAACTCTTCTCCATGGTTGATGGTAGCATAGACTGATTCAACCACTATGGAAATCATTGTGGAAATTCCTCAGAAAACTAGGATTAGAGGTCCCATTTAATCCCATTATTCTCCTTCTGGACATTTTCCTAGAATAAGTAAAATCATCATACCACAGCATGCACAATAAGTAATGGGTAAATCCTGGAAACAACCCAAATGCCCATCAACTAAGGGATGGATAAAAATGATTTTTTTATATGATGGAATACTACTCATCCATAAAGAACAAACTTGACACTTTTATGCATAAGTGGATGTACTTTGAGACCATAATCATAAGAGACATAAATTGGATTTGCATATTAAACATCATATTGTTTCTCTATTATAAAAAGCTGAATGTACAATAGATATTGTCAAGTGGAAAAAATTGTTCAAAAATAAAGACAAATGGAGATGTGAGAAAGGAGAAAAGAAGGAAGTGAACAGGAAAAAAGTTTATATATATATATATATATATATATATATATATTTGTGCTTATATTGTTTGATCTATTTTTCAGGTCTGCAGCTTGTAATCTAAGCAACTACTTTGAAAATAACAATATTCAATATGGACCATTGTTACTCTCCTATTATCTTGTTTTGAAATTTTGTATCATCATTTTTATTTTTATTTTTAAAATAATAAATAAAGTAATACAATTAAAACATTGCTGAATATATGAATAAGATCTATGCAGAAATATGACTATATATATTCTATGTGGCATCTCCAAATAAATTTTAAAAGACCTGAATATATGGAGAAGTATATTATGTTCAAGAACCAAAAGACTCAAAAAGTTTAAAAATTTCATTTCTAATTAAAATGACAAAATCAACAGTATCAATCAAAATATGAGCAGGATATTTATAGAAATTGACAATGTGGATCTAAAACTCATATGTAAATTCAGACTTTATAGAAGAACCAAAACAACTGCACCAGAGAAAGATATTTGGCACTGGCTTTACCATCAGATAGTTTTTATTTTTTTAATTTTCATTTTTATTAGTACATATTTTCTATGCATAATGAGTACACTCATCATCAGGACTTTATACATATGCATAATACATCACAATTATTTTTCATCTTTTTTCCTTCCCTATCCTACCTCATCTTTCTATTTCTTGGTCCCCTTCCCATTTACAAAAGATCTCCATTTCCTGTTTTCTATCTTTTGTTTGCTCCTCAGTTTATTAATAGTTTGGGCTTTTCATGTAAAAGAAACATATGATATTTAAACTTGCAAGTCTGATTTATTTCATTTAACATTTTTCAAGATTTATTGTTTAGATAGTATAATCAAGTGTTATAAAATTAGCTTCAAGTTAAACAAAGCACTCAGTGTGATAAAATGAAAAATTCAGACAAGAACCCACACATAGATGATCATTTATTTTAAATGAAAGTACAAAACAGAAGTATCATGGTAGGCTCTTTAATAAATCATGCTAGAACAGTCAGATATTTGCGTGTAAAAATGTATTTCAATCTACAACATACAAATATAATGAAAGTGTATAATAGCAGTAAATACAAAGCCTAACATTATATTGCTTCTAAAAGAAAATGTATGACAAAATGTTTGTAACATTGGATTGTGCAAATTATTTCTTTGCTATTATATCTGATGCACAATCTGTAGTTGAACTGACCTCATCAATTCAAGTTGAAAACTTGACTTCACCAACCTTAGAAATTTCTAGCGTTTAAAAATTACTATTGAAAGAGCTGGGGATTTAGCTCAATGGCATAAGCACCTGCCTTGCAAGCAGGTAATCATGAGTTCGATACCCAGTAACGATAAAAAAGAAAAAGACAAAAAAAATTACTATTGAAAAGAATATAAAGAAATGACAGACTAAGGAAAATATTTGCAAGTTATATATTTGATATAGATTTTATCCAGAATATATAAATATTAATTTAAGATACAATAATACAAACAATCTTAGTTGAAAAATGGACAAAAGATATGTAGATGGAAAATAATTATATAAAAATATACTTAATGTCATTAATCAATGGAGAATTGAAATAAACACTATTATAAGGACTACACAACTGTTAGAATGTCTACAGTGGAAAAGGATGATCATACCAAGTACAGGAAATGACAAGGAGTAAATTATACTTTAATATTCCATTAGTAGGAATGTAAAAGGGTGTAAAGAGCTAATGTTATCTTAGGGAGGCATTTATGATGGAGACACCATTCTTAACACTTCTATTATTGGAGACCTCTTCATTTAAGGAAGATTGTGGAAAATACTGTTTAGTCTAGAGTTCTCCTCAGCTTCTGTCCGTGTAGGTCAAACCATGTGTCTGAGTTCTGCCCTTCCATCGTCATAGACCAGTGCTAAGGTGAAGTTGTTAGTAATGGGAGGAGAATCCACATGATATTTCAGGGTGTTTGTTTCTTTGTTTGCAGGATTTTTTTATAACTGGGAATGAGAGTGCAGGAAGAATTTGGGTTACTTGCCAAGACTTCTGGTCTGGTCTGTGGGCTGGTTTGGATTAGACGCTGGTCTAGAGAATGCTCCTTCTTCTGGAGGTGTAGCTGGCAGGCTCTGTGCTACGGAAACTCTGACTAGCTCTCATCAGCTACAGCAGTTGGGTGTATTGGGTCTCACTGGGATGAGAAGTTGTAGGTACCTAACCTTCCACCAGTCCCACCGGAGGCTCTACATCTGATACTCAGTGTTAAAGGAGGGAAGGTTTATTTCAGTTCACAGTTTGTAGACGCTTCAGTCTTCAATTGGCTGGATCCAAGGCTGGGTGCTGTGACAGAAGAGAACTGCAGAGGAGAAACCATCCACGACATGGCAAGAAGAAAACAGCGAGCAGCAATCAGCAAACAGCAAAGCTCCCTCTTCTTTTCATCCCATTCAGGCTGCAGGACTTTATGGCGGGATTGCTCACACCCTGACAGGCCTTCGGCTTTGGGATGACATCTTGATATAGGCCATGATATTCTCTCTGTCTCAGTCTCATGTCCCAGTGAATTTTTGTTTTGGACTCTTTTCTTGTCACAATATTCAAAATCCATTTTTAAAAATGCATTTCCCTATACTTGGCTGCCTAATTTGTTCAGGAATGGCAGGATTTCACATTGCAACTGTTCCAAGATTTTCAGAAGCCTGGTCTTAGATTTTCTTGGGTCACTGCTGGTACAAGATTTTAGCTATTCTGTGCAAAGTTACGATTTTTCTGTATACAAGCTAAACTTTAGGCAGGGTGACTTGTTCTTCCCTGGAAAGAGGTGGATGTAAAATAAAGTATCCTTCCATTCCCTTCTTCAGCCAGTGTGGCCATGGGCTCCTCCTAACATGGCTTCCCAACCTAGCTCTGTACAAACTCACTGGGAACTGCTGGAAACTGCCTCTTTCACTCCAAGCCACTCTGCAGAGCTCACTCTTCTGCTCAGTTTGTATTCCTATTTAGTAACAGAGTCAGCATTATTTGTGACATGCTGGAATTTCCCCTTTCCCTTTCATTCCCAAAGAATAGGCTTTCCTCTCCCACCAATACTGTGCACTGCTTCTGGTACACCACTTAGTATAGCTTTTTTCAATATTTGAAACCCCAACCCCATTTTTTTTTTTTTACTTTTATTTTGAGACAGATGATCTCCAAGTTGTCTAGATGGGTCTCTTGAACTTTTTAATCCCTCAGTGAAGGGAGTACAGGTGTGTAAATATCAATACTCCTGGATTTTATCTAGTTACTGGTTCACTTAATGACCATTATTTGCTTACAATACCAGCTTTTACTTAAAAGGCCCTAGATCAGTGAGGGCAAACCTTTTAGAGGCCGAGTTCCCAAACTCAACCATAAACCACTTATTTATTGCAAAGTGCCAACACTGTAGTTAAGACTGAACACTGGATTTTTAGTTCTGGAAAAGCAACTGCTATCCGATGCTCAGCTACTGGGGAGACTTGGTTTGTGTGCCAACACAGGGCTCTCTGTCTCCATTGTGGCAAACGTGCCATAGGTTTGCAGCACTACCCAGAGTATTCACGAAAATACTGAGATCTATCAAGCAAATTGACCACAGTAGTAGTATGCAATATCAACATTTAAAACCAATAGTTTTTCTGTACACCAACAGTGAATCAACTGAAAAAGAAATCAAGAAAACCAGTGATTCCTGTGTTCTCCTTATCTCTTTATGCAGCCACATACCTGTTGAAGTAGATGAAGATCCCAGACGTCTTCTGAATGTTGATTGCTTCTAGTCCACTAATACTCCTGTCCTGACCCAGATCTGTATCTTAAAGTGTTTCCTTTATGTTTTGCTTTATCTGTTTCAAAATTTCAGGCCTTAAATTTAGGTCTTTGAGTCTATTCTTTATACAAGGCAAGAAATAGTTATTTAGTTTCAATCTTCTACATATGATAATTAGCTTTCACAGGACCATTTGTTAAAAATGCTTTCTCTAGCATGTTGTTTTTGCTCCTTTGTCAGGACATTTCAGTTCTACTCAGAGAACTGAGAAAAATAGCAAATAAAATATAAATCGGATATTGAAAAACAATAAAATAATTAAAAGTAAAAACTATATAATCAATAATTGAAAGGCTCAAATAATATCATAGAATAAACTAAAAGTCTAAAATTAACTGAAAATTATAAGAATAATATGGTGGGGGAAGAGACAATTGAAAGAAAATAACAAGATTTAAAAAAGAGGGAAGAGAAGAGAAAAAAGAAAGGGCATGTTTTCTGTGTTCTGAAGAAACTTTTTAGCTTTATATGGCTTTTACTATTATTTTTTCAGCAACTGGAATTCTATTTAGAAACTCCTTGCCGATACCTATCACTTCAAGAGTTTTACCTGTCTCATCTTCTCCAGCAGATTCAGTGTTTCTGTCTTATGCTTACATCTTTCATCTGTTACAATTTGCTTTCATGACGGGGTGATTCACTCTACATGTGAATAACCAGTTTTCATAGCATGATTTATTAAAGGGAGTGTCTGTTGGGCCTTTTCTCAAAAATCAGACAGATGAATGTGCATGTAGTGGTTTCTGTATTCTTAATTCTATTCCTTTGGTCAATATGCTCAGGATTGTTTTTACTATTCTGTGTCTTTTCCTACCGATTTTTTCAGTAGTTTTCATTATAAAGGACTTTTTCAAAATTTTCTGCATCTATTGAAATGACTGTGTAATTTTTAAACTCAGTTCTGTTAATGTGGTGTGCTGCATTGATTGATTTACATATGTCAAACCATCATTTCATCCTTGGAATGAAGCCTTCTTGATTGTGATATATGATCTTTTAAAAACTTTTTTGTGCATTTCTTGTTGAGGATTTTTTCATCTATGTTAATTAAGGAAATTGTTGTTGGTTTCTTGTCCAGTTTTGTCATCAGGGTAATGCTACCTTTAAGGAATTAGTTTAGTAATGTTCCTTCCCTTTTAATTTGATGGGAGAGTTTGAGGAGCATTTGCAGTAGTTCTCTGAAAATCTAGTAAAATTTGATGCTAAAACCATCCGGTCCTGGCTTTTCTTGGTTGGGTTTTGTGCAATTTGTAAATCATATGTACCTTGGAATTTACTCATTTCTTCTACATTCTCCATTTTATTAGAATATAGATTTTTAAAATAATTTCCTATAATTCTCTGTATTTCAATGGCATCCATTTTGATTCCAACTTTTTCATGTCCAATTGCATTCGTAAGAGTCACTTCCTTGTTTTATTTCTATGTTTCCCTAAGGATTTTTCAGTCTTATTTATTCTTTCAAAGAACCAACTATGATTTATTGATTACTTACAGTATTTTACTATCTCAATTTCATTTTTAAATTTTTTTTAAACGTCATTGATTTCTGCTCTGATCTTTCTTTACTTGGAGTTTTGGATTTGGGTTGCTATTGCTTTTCTAGACAAGTGAGATGCGTCTTTAGGTTTTTATTTGGAATTGCTGTTTTTCTATTGTCTTCATTTATTGGTATACACTTCTCTCATAAAAGTCCTTTCACTGTGCCTCAGAGGTTTTGGTATGTTGTGCTATCACTGTCATTTGGTTTAGACACTGTAATTTCTTCCCTGGTTTCTTCTGTGTACTACTGATTATTCAAGAGTGATTTAATTAATCTTTGGATGTACCTCACACATTATTAGGTTTCATTTGCTGTTGATTTCTAGTTTTCCTCCACTGTGATACAATAGTATGCAAAATATTATTTAAATTATTTTGTATTTACTTACACATGTTTTATCACTAAAGATAGAACCTATTCTGGAGAAAGTTTCATGTGCTGCTGAGAACCATGTTATTCTGTTCTTGTTGAGTGAAACATTATGCAAATATGTGTTAAATCCATTTTTATGATATGGTTCAATTCTGCTTTTTAAATTGACTTTTGGTCATATTGTGAGTGTGAGGTCTTAATGTCTTTCTCTCCATCATTCTAACTTTATTGGTGTCTATCTGCCCAGTTTATATTCGGCCATTTTGTTTTATGACAGTAGGTCACCAAAATTTGCTGCATATATATTTATATATGGTGTGTCTTGCTCTTAAATTTTTCCCTTTACCAAAGCCTAGTGACCTTCTGTGTCCCTTCTGATCAGTGTTCGCTTGAAATTTACTTTGTGTGGGAATATTTCTGCAAGCAGGGAGGGATCACAGGTTCCTGAGGCACCTCGGCCTGTGGTGAGTGCCCAGCACAGTCTGCCCAAATCTCAGACTGTTCCGGACCCCCCAGGCTTCTGGGTGCAGTGAAGTGGAGCAGTGGGTTAGAGGCCACTACAGCCGCCTCCCCATCCCGGCTACACTTGGAGGTCTGCTGAGCTCCCGACTGGTGGGCGGGCCTACACTATCCCCCGAGCCCAGCCGTGCCTAGCCATCGGCGTGCAGAGGAGGAGCTGGGCGGATCTGGAGTGCCTGCAGAAGCCCCTTCCTTTGTCTGGAGGACTGTGGATATCTCTGCAAGCAGGGAGGGATCACAGGCTCCTGAGGCACTGCGGCCTGTGGTGAGTACCCTAACTCGGCTGCGATTAAAGAGCTGTGGATCTTCCAAGGGGCAGGTGGGCGCACAGTGTTCCTGAGGCCCAGCTTGTCTGGAACTGCGGAGTTCTGAACAAGCAGAGGAGGGCCATTGGTTCTGCAGGCCCAATGGCTTGGGGTAGCGTAGTGCCAGAGTCTCAGTAGCTGCAAACATAGAAGGGGATTTTCAACAGATCCTGAGGAAGCTTTCAAATAACACTTGAAACACAGAAATATAGGAAAATGACAAAACGAAAGACCAAATTACAACCTCAAACCTCCAGCCCATCTCAGGAAACCATAGGAGGAATGTATTTAGAAGAAAATATATCCCATCCACCTCATATATCAGACACAATAGCTACTGAAGTTGACAAGCAACTCCAGGAAGCTTTAAAGAAATTCAAACTCGAAATAATATCCCAGATAAAAGAAGAAATGATAAAAGAAATGAAAGAGATTCTAAATATATCTAAAGAAAACACAGATAAAAAATTGGAGGAACTAAACAAAAAGATAGAATCCCTAGACGAGCAGTATAAGAAACAAACAGAATACATAATGCAGATGCACAGAGATATACAGGAAATAAAAAACTCCACTGAAAGTTGTGAAAACCGCCTTAATGAAAGTGAAGATAGAATTTCAGACCTTGAAGACATGATTGCAGCTAGTGAACAGGAAAGGAAAGATCTTTTGAAAATAACAAGGAATCAGGAAACAACAATTCAACAACTGCAAGACGATGCAAAGAAGAATAACATAAGAATGACAGGGATTAATGAAAGAGAGGGAGACAACATAAAGGATGTCAGGAGGATATTTAGAGAAGTAATAGCTGAAAATTTCCCAAGCATGAGATCAGAAACTGACATCAGGATCAGTGAAGCATATAGAACTCCAAATAGTCATAACCAAAATAAAACTACACCCAGACATATAATAATCACCATCCCAGAAATCCAACACAAGAATAGATTATTAAAAGCTGTCAGAGAGAAAAGACAGATTACTTATAAAGGAAAACCTATCAGAATCACAGCAGACTTCTCAGCACAAACAATAAAGTCAAGAAGAGCATGGAGTGAAGTATTCCAGATCCTAAAGCAAAATGATTTCCAACCTAGACTGATATATCCTGCAAAACTATCATTTAAAATAGATGGTGAAATACGATACTTCCATGACAAAGAACAGCTGAAGAACTTCATGAACATCAAACCAACCCTGCAAAAAATATTGAAAGACAGTTTAGAAACACAAAGGAAAAAACCACTAAGCAAAGCAAATAATTAAACAGAACAGAAAGATAAAGATGCAACAGCAGAGAGATAACATACCTACAATTAACCAGCATTTAACAGTAATAACTATTAATGTAAATGGTCTCAATGCACCAATCAAAAGAAACAGACTAGCAGAATGGATCAAGAAACAAAATCCAACCATATGCTGTTTACAGGAAACCCATCTAACCCAGAAGGATACTCACAGACTGAAAGTCAAAGGATGGAAAACAATTCTTCATGCAGCAGGAATCCAAAAAAAGGCAGGAGTAGCCATTCTGTTTGCAGACAACGTGAACTTTAAACCAACAATGACCATAAAGGACAAAGAAGGTCACTACATACTCGTAAGGGGAAAACTCCAAGAGGAAGAGATAACTATCTTAAATATATATGCACCAAACTCCAGAGCACCCAGTTATATAAAACATTTATTAACAGAAATGAAAACTCAAATTATCAGTAACACAATTGTAACAGGAGACCTTAATATGTCACTGACACCAAGGGACACATCAACCAGACAGAAAATTCTAAGCAGCAAAGACAAAGCAGGAGGCATCACAATCCCTGACTTGAAATTATACTACAAAGCAACAGTAGTAAAATCAACATGGTATTGGAATCAAAACAGAGCTGAAGATCAATGGAATAGATGAGAAGATACAACCACAACTACAAACACACTCAACCACCTTATCTTTGATAAAGGAGCCAAGCAGGTTCACTGGAAGAACGACAGTCTCTTTAATAAATGGTGCTGGAAAAACTGGCTCTCCATTTGCCAAAAACTAAAGCTAGACCCATGTCTATCACCATGTACTAAATTAAAATCTAAATGGGTCAAAGATCTGAATATTAAAACAGAAATACTAAATCTATTGGAAGACAAATTGGGTAGAAACCTTGGAGACATAGGAGTAGGTAGAGAATTCATGAACAGGACTCAAACCGCACGGGAAATACTTCCCAGAATGAATAACTGGGACCACTTCTTATTAAAAAGTTTCCGCATGTCAAAAGAAATCTCCAGCATAGTGAAAAGAAAACCCACAAACTGGGAAAAGATTTTAGTGAACTCTCTCTCAGACAAGGGACTCTTGTCTAAAACATATAAAGAATTAAAAAAACTCAGACCTCCAAAATTCAAAGATCCAATCCAAAAATGGGCATCTGAGATGAATACGCAATTCTCAGATGAAGAAATGCAAATGGCAAATAAATACATGAAAAAATGCTCATCATCATTGGTCATTAGAGAAATGCAAATTAAAACCACACTGAGATACTATCTCACTCCTGAAAGAATGGCCAGGATCAAGAAAACCAACAACAACAAATGCTGGAGAGGCTGTGGGGAAAAAGGAACTCTCCTGCACTATTGGTGGGAGTGTAGACTGGTACAGCCTTTGTGGAGGTCTGTCTGGAGGTTTCTCAAAAGTTGGGATTGGAAATCCCATTTATTCCAGCTATTCCACTTCTAGGCCTATTCCCAGAAGAACTAAAAGCATCATACCACAGGGATATATGTGCACCTATGTTTATAGCAGCACAATTTGTAATCGCCAGACCTTGGAAACAACCCAAGTGTTCATCAACTGAGGAATGGATAAAAAAGTTGTGGTATTTCTATACAATGGAGTATTATTCAGCTATAAAGAAGGATCACATTGAGATATTTATCAATAAATGGGCGCAGCTTGAGACCATACTCATTAGTGAAATAAATCAATCTCGCATGTGTGAATACCGAATAGTTTCCCTAATGTAAGTAATGATTCAAATATATAAAAATATGTGGTAATCATGATTCCCCATTATGTGGCCTTGAAGCCTTATAAAATTTTCACTTATTAATTAGAAAGGCTTTATTCTGGGCTTCTTGATATGGAAATATTTGAAGCTATAGTATATGAAGTTTTATCCAAATATTTCAAGGAAAAAGACAGACACTATGGTAACTACTATTCTTTAAAAAAATTATTTAGTTATTTCTTATGTTTATTTTAATTAAGGGAAAAATTTAAAAAATTAGGATATATAATAGTAACTCTTTTCGATTTCCTATTAACTTGTTTTGAAGTCCTGTAATACTCCCACGATCTTGTTTTGACTGATTAGACTCTGTTCCATTCTGTGCGATAGTATCAAGTCTGAGGGTATAGGCAACTAATTTGAAGGCAATAAGATTCACAAAGATGCCCATTCTGGTTTGACTATTGTCTCGTTTGGAAGTCCTGTAATGTTTACAATGCCTAAGTTTTATTGGTCTTGTTCTCTACTGTTTTGTCCAACTTTATGTTATCTAATGAGATAGACAATTCTTTTTAAGGAAACAAGAGACAACGTTGATAACCATTGTTAATAACCTTGTACTCTGTTCTACATCATGTGCTATGTCTATCCTTGGTTTTGACTGACAGCTTTGTTTTGCCGTATTTGACTTTATTCTCCCCCCCCCCAAAAAAAGTAATAAGAACTAAGGAGTAATGAAATCCAAAATGTGTAAATTTTGTTGTAAAAAAGAGAGGGAGGAAAAAAAAAAGAGCTCTAACGGATATAACAGCAAGTGTGTTTAGGGGTGTTAAATAGCTGACTTTATTAATGTTTTTGGATCATTGAACACAGCTGTTTGCAGTCTCTCTGTTTGAATGTCTACTTTGTATTCTTTGATACTGTGATTTGAGCAACTATTTCCAAGATGATAATATGTAATCTATTAACAAGTGATTTCTTACTGTTATGTTTTTTTTTTGTAGTTCTGTATTATGTGTAACCTTACACTGCTTTGTTTTGTTTTGTGTTTTTCTCTTTTTCCTCTTAAAAAAAAAAAAAAAGAAATTCACTTTGTGTGAATATATGACAGATGCTCCAGCTTACTTTTGGGCTTTGTTTATATAGGATTTTGTTTTCTATCTTTTTATTTCAGTATTTGTGTGTGTGTGTGTGTGTGTGTGTGTGTGTGTGTGTGAGTGTGTGTGTGTGTGTGTTTATGGAGGATTTGTATCTCTTGCAGGCAACATATAGTTTATCTTTTTTCTTTTCCACTGTGCACGTGTCTTAGGGTTTTTTTTTTCTCATTGCTAAGACAAAATATCCAACACCTAAAGTTAAAGGAGGAAATTTTTATTTTGGCTCACATTGTGTAGAGGTTTCAGTCCCTAATCATCTGGCTCCAAAGCAGAGCAGGCTGGTAGAAGGGCATTCCACTGCAAGCAGAAGGCATCAGAAGATGAGCAGCAGTAGCAGAAGTAGCAACCAACAGCCACTTTTCCTTCCCTTATATTTCATAGTGCTTGCCTTCCCTTAAGCTGGATGTATCCTCATCAAAAATAAGGCACCCAATAAATGAAAAGACAGCTACAGAATGGAGAAAGATATCCAACTACATCTTGGACAGAGGACTAATGTAAATAATATATTAATGTAAATAATATATTAGACTATGCAAGCTATGTAAAGAATAAAAAGACTATACTCCCCCAAAATAAAATGCCCAATCAAAAATGAGCAATCAAAATCAATAGATGTGTCTCAAAAGAAGAAGTAGAGATGGCCAGCAACTACATAACAATTGTCCAACATTGTAGACCATCAGAAAAACACAAATCAAACCAATCTTAAGTTTCTAACTTACTCCAATAATAATGGCTATCATTAAGGACTAGTACGGCTAGTCCTTAATGCTAGCATGGCTTTGGGGAACAAAACACTTCTTTGTAATTGGTGGATATGTGAACTAGTACAACCATTCTTGCAGTTAGTATGAAAGTTCATCAAAATATTAAAAGGGTAAATTTCCTCTGACCTAGCTATACATATTCCTAATGTCTTCTTGAAGCATTGAAAAGACTCATAAATACAGTAATACATAAATTCCCATGATTATGGCAACCCAATTCACAGTAGGTGAATTAGAAAAGTGACTGTATGTCCATAAATTGATAAAAGGATGAAGAAGATGTGGAATGTATACTCCGTGGAGTACTGCTTAGCCATTGTTTATGTGAAAAAATTCAGCAATAAAGGATGAAATATGTCATGGTTTTTCTAGTATGAGCAACCAAAAATATAAGTTATTTTAAAAACAAAATAAAAGAGAGATAGGAGGAAGCAGGAAGACAGACTCTGTAGTGACAGGAAGAGAATCTAGACAAGGATACAGAGGAGTAGGGCTGGGGTTCCAAAACCACCAAAAAGTAGTAGGTGTATGTACCAGTTCTCCAAAATGCATGCTATTTATTATGTTCCACAAACATAGAATATAAAAAGGATTTAAAAGCAGGAGATAAAAATTCAATTAAAGAGCTTTAAAATAAGTAAATGAAATGAGATAAAAGTAAAAGAGAACAACAACAAAGCATCCTGAAAATGAAGAGGAGAAAAAAGGAGGAGGAGGAAGAAGAGGAAGAGGAAAAATGGACTGAAGGAAAAGAAAGAAGGTACAAGGGAAAAAGTAAAATATTCTTCTAAAGTTTCTTTCCACTCTCATAAAGCTCAACTATATCTGGTGTGCAGGAGAGGTAATGAGTCAGGACTGGGTTCTGTTATATTTTCTCACCACTTCACTTAATGGACTGGTTCTGTATGAATTCTGAGGCTTGACACACTTTTCCCATTGGATATGACCATTCAGTGCTCCTTTGACAACCTCAGGGCCATATTCCCTCCAGAAGCTTTTCATTATTAGCTTCCTTCTGTGCACTTAGAGTCACTGCTCAGTTCAACTATCTTGGAGGGTTTTGGGTATTTGACTAACCCATTGTTCCAGAGATCCTTTTTTATATACGTGGGACTGCAACACATGTCCAAGCATAAGAATATCTGTAAACATATCCAAGACATAAGGAAAACAAATAGACCACTGTGTTTAGTCCTGGAAATACTTAAGGGAACCAAGAAATCCACTGGACTGCATCCTTGTCCTTTCTGACCCAGATGCCTTAGAAAACCACACACAATCTGTTTTTCTCCCACCACAGAGGGTAGTGCTGCTTACCACCGTGCCCTCCGCAGTCTAAGATCCTCTGTACTTCTCAGAGACTGTTTGCTCCCTCTTCTTAATGCTGCCTTGCAGATATCTCCTACTCAGTCAGTATGTTAGTGTGTTCCTAGAGATCCCAATGCATAATTTTTCTATGACTTGTGGTCCTCAGAGTAGTTTAGTCCCAAACAATAATCATGGATTCTGCTGAGAACACTATGAAATGTGTTGAGCACTTCCATGTATTCTCTCCAAAGCTAGCCTACCATGCAGGAAGAGTCACTTTTGGATTAAGCCCTCTCACTGAATTTACAGCTTGAAATAACCATGGGTTTGTCTTCGGACTAGAACTTCTAGTCAGTGCATCATCAGCCTTATATTGTGTTCATAGTATAGGGTTTCTCTCATCCTGGAGCTGGGCTTGACATTGTGGACTGCTTCATACTTTTCTCTATCTTTGTGTTTCTCCATGATTTTTAGCCTTTCTGTCAAGTTTTGCTTGATTTTCAGAGCTATTCCATCTTCTCCTACTCAAGATCCATTTTCACTTTTCTAATTCTTACCTTTTCACTTGAGGAGCTCCAGGAATTCTCTCTTGCTAACTAATGTGGAAGTTGTAACATTTTATCTGCACATATTAACTTTGATGATGCCTTTGCAGTATACAGATTTGTGAAAATATGTCAAAGCATCTTTAAGTATATATATTTTATAACATATACTGTATGTTAATTACACTGTAAGACTGCAACAAAAGAGGCGAGTTCTGTGGTTCTGTCTAAACACACTTGAAAAAGCCAGCAATGAATATGATTCATAGCTAAGTCAAGAAATTAATTCCTGTCAGCTGTGAACAGCAAGCTTTGATGCTAAGCAGCCTGTAGGAAGGACAAGCAAGTAAGCCCTTAGGAATTCCAGATCTTATCCCAGAGAATCGGTATCTCTGTTTTAACACCTAAGTGCTAATAGCAGCAAAAAAAAAAAAAAGAAAAGAAAAGAAAAAAAAAAGTGTTTTCCTAACGTGGTCTTGCATAAACACATAAAAATAGAAAAGAAAATTATTCATTTCAAGAAACTAAAGATATCATAAATAATTCTTAAGTAGAATAATGGATGAGCCAAGGAGATACATGGTAGTGCATACATCAGGGTGGCATTATCTTAACCTTAGGGAATTGGAATACATGGAAGCGTCTCCTGTTTTACTAAGATTAAATGCTTTCTATTACAGATTCAATTGTGAGCACTTTTGATTTAGTCTACATTGTTCTAAGATAGTAGTCCATACATGGTAAACTTTCTAATAAACATTTCAATATGTTCCAGTCTTCTTAATATTCAGGATAAGAAAAATCTCACCACATCAATCAGGGCAATGTTGTTCCTGAATAATATAAATCACTAAGGTCAGAACCTCATTTTCTGCCTGTGTATTGTCAATTTCAGATTTCCCAAACATTCTTGTACAGCTGTGAAACCAATTTGGGTTATAGCTTGGTGCAAATTGCAAATAACCTTTTGTATCTAAAAATATTATACCATGCAAATAATATTCCATGCAAATTGATAGGCATAGTACCAGGCATTGAAGTCATAAATATGAGAACTACAAACTTATTACCATTTGAGAAAATGGAGGCCTTAATTAACTAAGAATAAATTTGTGAGTCTGTTATTCTCTTTAGTTTTCACAAAACTCAGTCATCTTGTGATGAACACCAATTTAATGGAATTAAAAATTCTAGTGAATGCCTGGAATTTTCATAGAATTACCTTTTTATTCACTGAATGCATGTTCACCCATATTAACAGAAAGTTGGAATGTGGCCTTAGTTTGAATTTTGTATCTTGATGACACTGTCTTAAATACAAAACCTCTTCTGTGAGGTCAAAATTAGAAAGATTAGGGGCAAAGAGCAATTTTTCTTACAAGAGCAAGCTCTAGGCTTTTCAATCTTCTTAATAGCAGAGCTTTGATCTTTCTTATTTTGTTAATCTGTAAATCCAATCACATTTGTGGTTGAGCACACAGCTCTCATACCCTCTTATGAACTAGGCACCTCTCTAAACTGCTATATGGCAGAAAGACATTTTCCCTGAGAAAATTTCTGGTAAGTTCCAAGCCTCAGATTTTATTTTACAAAATCCATTTTAGTTTGCCAGAAGCAAAGTGCTTGTGAATTTGGAGCACTTCATTAGATTTATAAAGTCTTCCAGAATTGTAGCAGAACAAAAACAAAAAATATAGGATCGTATACATATGAAACTTCAGAATAGTGTGTGTCTATAGTAAGTTTGGAGCTTGGGTGATAGGCAGATACTCCTTACTGTAAAACTTCTTATGCTACTTGGATTTTTTATATTATGTACAACTTATTTTTTCAATTTCTGTTTTAACCAGTGTGTGTTTATAGTACACAATGATTATGTTCCTCAGGGGAGTTAGGGCATATAATAAAACATCTTTATTCTTTTTTTATTCTCCCTCTCTTTTCCCCTCCCTCCATCTCCTGGTTCCCTTCCCTGTTGCAAAAGATCTATCACCCTATTTCCTATCATCTTAGACTTTTGACTTCCTAATAATATCCGCTGGTTGAATGCTTAACATCTGTCAAACATTTTATTATGTTTTGTAAACACTACAGAACTTACAAATATAAGGCAGAGGTTACTACTCCTCCCATCATCTTTCCTTTCTCCTTTTCTTTTTCTTTCTTTTTCCTTTTCTCAGTATTGGAGGAAACCTTAGTTTTACCTGTGCTAGGCAAACATGGCTAATATTGAGGTAAATCCTCAGCATTTTTTAAACCTTGAGATAGAATCTTGCTAACTTGCTCAAACTGGCCACAGACTTGTGGTCTTCCTGCCCGAGCCTCCTAAGTAGCAGGGACCGCAGATATGTGCGGTGACTCTCTGCAATAGCAGTTACCTATATTTCTATCCTCATTTTGGGAGTGAGAGAACAAAATCTCATGAATATTAAATGACCTGCTAAACAATCCATAAAAGTGATAATTAAATTTGCTCCATACCTCTTCGCATTAATTGAATAATCTACAAATGCAGATTCTTAAGGACCAAAGCCATAAACCAAAACACAGGTAAAAATAGCTGAGCCTGGTGACCCCCACCTGTAACCACAGCACTGGGGAGCTTGAGGCAGGAGAATCACTGAAAGTTCACGGTAAACCCGGGCTCCATAGCAAGACCTTGTCTCCAAAATCTCAGAAAAGAAAAAAATAGGATTAATTTTTTTGTCCTCTTGAAGCTTTATTTATTTGAATTTTGAAGTGCTTCTGGATGTGGAAGGATTCTGGGATACAGAAGGATTCCGTGTTGATGGTCTAGTCCTTCTGTTATAAATGACTTGTGAAACTGGAAGAAATATATGTTGGTAGTGACTGTAGATGCTATATTGAGCATGTCAAACTGTAACATGACGATTTGAACTGCACATTGAATTGAAAGACTTCCTGACTAATTATGTTATTAATGCCCCTCAAGTCTTTTAATAAAATGACACTTTGAAGATTGAGTTATAAATTCTCCAAAACAGTTATAGAAAAAGAAATGAGAGCCCTATGTCTTTTTGTGAAGTTAATGAACACAAATATTTGGCATGTTTATTTAATTCAGCATGTATCGAGACTGTATTACCCACCAACCTTGTAAAACAATCAGAAAAGACAAAGAAAAGCAAACTCCTTGCTCTGGAACCACTTTTCTGTTGTTTTCAGTGCATTTGTTACTTGGAAAACTTAATACTCATTTATCTATAGCAAGGGGATATATGTTAATCCAATACTGATTGTGAGGCTTCCAGATCTGTAATAAGAAGCATCTATGTTGGTTCTAATGTCCATTCAGAAGGAGTAGAACTTTATACTTTCTAATCAAACAAACAAAAAAGAAAGCCTGTGAGGGCCAGGGATTTAGCTTGGTGGCATAAGCACCTGCCTGGCAAGCATGAGGTCATGAGTTTGATCCTTGGTACCAAAAAAAAAAAAAACAAAAACAAAAACAAAACAAACAAACAAACAAACAAAAAGCCTGTGTCTAACCTGATGTTGGATTAGGAGAAAAATTCTGCATGAAGTTGAATGATTCAGAGGAGTTAGTTAAAAATGGAATGAAACTTTCAAAGTGCACAGCAGAAAGACCTTGAATTGGAATAAATAAGAGAAGACATAAGGATACAGTAATAAAATATACATGATAAAAGATGAAAGGTTGACAATGGGAAAACACCAGGCTCTTCTTTCTTCCTTCTTGTGTGTGTGTGTGTGTGTGTGTGTGTGTGTGTGTGTGTGTGCGTGTCTGCGTGTAGTAGAGGACATAGGAATGATTAAAATTAGATTAAAATTGGGAACAGTGATTTCTAGCTGATAAGTTGGACAGAGGTAAACTTTGGGCAGGTTTCTCTGCTGGTAAAGATAAACATTGAGAAAAGAAACAATAGTCTCTTCAGACCCTAGCTTAAATGTTACTTATTTGTATTTTTTTTTCTTAGCAGGCTTATGGATTTTATGCATTATGGTCCCACTAAGAACATAAATGTTCTTACATTTCTCTTTCCTAGTCAGATGAGGGATCCTGCAAAGCTTGTGGAATTCCTCCTTCTCTCTGTCAATTTCCACATCATGTGAGTGTTGGGTGAGACTGAAGGTCATCCATGGCATGGGATTTTGCATAGCTAGGGTCTCTTTTTACCAATCTAAGTCTTTCAGGACTATGTTCAGTTTTTGTCTGTCTGCATCTAGGCTATGTTTATTCTGCCTGAACAGGTAAATTATTTTATTATCCAGTGTCCATTAGTGTATAAACCTGCTTCATATCTTTATCATCTCATAATTATACTTTTAAGAGTTTTGTCACTGTTGTTCCTATTATTATGATTATTATTTCTTTTTGCTCAGGATATAAGCTGGATGGTACAGGGACAGCATCTGTTTTGCTTACTGTGTAATTAGCACATAGTTCAGTGTCTGCTTCATAGTATGGGCTAAAAAATACTAAATGAATGAATGAATGAATGGTGAGGTGACAGAGAAAAAAGGAAAGAGCAGAAAGAGAGTCAAGCTGACTGCCCATTGCAGAGGTAGAATAACTGAGATTTTGCCAGGCATATGAGAGTTTTACTTTGGCACTGTTTTAAAATAATCACTTTTCATAAGAAGGAAACCTGAAGAAGATCAAGCAGCTAATTTTATCACTTGTAGGAACTGTATCCTATTTATACTTTTGTTTTCCATTGTGAGTGGTTGGAATGAAGAAGTTATGCTCTCATGGCATAAGAAAGAAGCCGTGACTGAACTCATAGGAAAATTGAACTGGCCCTGATGATTCAATCCTATCCTTGTCTTCAGGACACTGCGATAGAGAGGACTAATGATATCTCTGCCTGAAACAAGGAATGTATACAACAGTTAAAATATAAAGAGTTTTCCTTGAGATAATAACAATAAAACTATATGAATAGCTTTTATAAAAATTGATAGCTTCTCTGTGCTTTGATTATTCCAAAATCTTACAAGGATCATTTCAAAATCTTTTTAAGAACCATTATTAGAATAGCTTGAATCCTTGTAAGAGCCATTATTAGAATAGATTAAAGAGAAAGTTTTTGCTCAAATCACTCAGCTAGTAAATGTTTGTGCCTGACATAGCCTTCTCCTTTGTGCCTTTCATCTGCAATTGAAAAGCATTTCTTTCTGGTCCATTCAAAACATCTCTAGAAGCTCATGGAATCTTATAGTTAAAAAGAATCCTGGAGGCCAGCCCTTGTACAATGCCATCTAGTGCATTAAACTCTGTAAAGTATTCTGCATAAACAGACGTCAGCTTTACTTGAATATGTGCACCAGTGTATACTTTATTATTTCCTCGGACAACCTGTTCCCTTGTTGAAGGCTGTAAAATTATTATCTCTTTGGATATGGGTGTCTAATATTAGCAAATGTGCCCTGGTTATTAGAATTCCTGCCCCAGTGTTGATGACACTGGCTATACTCCTGAGAATGTTTGTATGAAACAAAGATTTGTGGAACACAAAATATCTAAATAGGAAACATAAAACTCTAAAGATGTTATAATAGGCATCAGCAGAGATCACACAAGGATCTGTGGAGTCTTCTGGTCCTTACTGTATCAAGAACTCCCAGTGTGCCTGGTGACTATATCCTTGGCACTCTAACCTGCTATTATGCTTCTGTTACACTCTTCTGGTAGATTACATTAACAGAAATTGTGGCAAGGGTGGCTTAAAAATCAGGAAGCATAATCAGGAAATAAGCTGGTATTGCTTGACTCATTTGAAAAATAGGAACAAGATTTGGACAATGCTCATTGTTAGAATTCTGGAAATAATGCATACTTTTATTTGTTGATTTAGTCCTTCAACAACTGTCCAAGTATTGTCATGGTTTATGTCAGTGGCCCCCGAGGCTCATAATTATGGACTCGCCCAAATCTAGCATTTGTGATTGGTTCGCTGTCTAGTGCTCAGATTGGTGGTGTGAGTGCTACAACTGCCTAGGGGTGGAGCCAGCATAGGATGTAATGGCAGAAAGAAGGTGTATATCTCTCTCTTGCCAGCTTGCGCCTTGCTGTTTGCAGCTGCCGTGAAGGCTGTCCTGCCATGCCATGCTGCCTTGGAGACAACTTAGTATGGACTGAAACCTCCAAGAACTGTAAGAAATAAACCTTTGCTTCCCTAACTTGGGGCATCAGGTATTTTTTTCATCAATGAGAGTGAAAAGTAACTAAGACAAGTACCTAACATGTGTTAGGTCTTAAACTGAGCACCTTAAACACAGTGATAAACAAAGACTGATGTGCCCCTGCTCTTGTGGAATCCATAGTCTAGAAAGAGATACATTTAGGCCACACATTAATTTTCAAGAAGAAAGAAACAAATGTGAAGTAGCAGCACACATTTTCACTTTCAGGATTTTTTTAAATTGAAGAGATTAGGGGAAAGTGACTGAGTAGCTAAGTGATCTGAGCTCAAAGGAAATAAAAAATGTATGCAGGAAAAGCAGGAAGGGGGATCAAGGGAAACAATTTCCCCATGAAGGAAATAATAGCATGTGGAAAATTCCTGAAGCTGATGCTCGTGTGCCGCATTTAGAGACTGAAGAATAGGAGTGCATTCGAAGAACAGAGACCAAATGCAATCATTTTGCCTCAGGTAGATGTTCCCTGAAAGTGACAAGTTTATTTTATCTTGTCCAATTTTTCCTGTCCCTGAAACAAGAGGAGACGGTAATTCTTCACGTTTATTAGTTTATCTAGTTGAATAGTTGAAATACTTTTTAATCCTGGTAATGTAACATAGATCCATGGATGAAAAATAGCATAAAGATTATCAGTCCTAAGATAAGAAGTAGATATTATTTCTAGTGCTAGTGTTTAGGGATTCTTGGAAACTGGCTGTAACCATATTGTCACAAGATTCCAAATCATGTTTTTGCCTAACTCAATCTTCTCCTCCTCCAGTCAGTTTAATGCAATTCTAGTGTCATGGCCATTTTGCTTGCCTGTCTTTGTCTTAAAAAGTAAAAAAGTCTATTTTTTTCTAGGAGCTGCAAATAATTTGAGCATTAAAATACAGGAGAATACTATTCATTCATTTATGCTGTCATGATAGTTTTGTTTTTGAATGAATTCTATAGATACTCCTTTCTTAGCTCAGAAACCTTTTACATAAGTGGTACTTTGGAATTTCATACAAACTTAGGTAAATATACATATCTGCTCTAGGAATCTGAGGGGAATCCCACCCATTTGTTAACATTCCCTTCACTGTTCAGATTCATTCAAAGAAAACAACAATATACTTCCAGAGAAAATAAAAGTTACCTTTCTTAAGACTTTTCAGTGTTAATATTAGGACCTTCAGGTTTCTAAGATCTGGGAAATCTGGCATCAGAGACTCATTTCACATGTTGTGTGGTACCCAAAAAATGAAATATTTAGAAGCTATGGATTTCCAGAAGCATGAAAAATACCAGTGTTTGCAGAACTTTCAGTAGTAAAATATTTAACACATTTCCAAATGAATATTAATAGAAGTGTCAACAGTTAGGGATTTGGGGCCAGGACTGTAGTTGTGTTCTTTTTCTTTTAGATTTTAGAAATATCAGAGAGATTACTAAGAAGGATTCAGGTTTTTACTTATGGATACAATTGATTTGGGGGACAAGTTTGTAGAACTATTTTAAATGAATATTTATATATTCATATTCTATTTATTTTTTAAAAATATCTAACTTCCTAAATCATGTTAAATTATATAGTCTTCTAAGCTGTATAGATTTTCTCATGTGTCCACACTTGAAAGGCAAAAGAAATATTAGTGAAACTGGCTTCAAGTAAAAGACATGTAAGAAGACTTTTATAAACATGTAAACTATTTATGAATCTCTCCAGTGCCTGAAGCAATTAAAGTAGGATAAAGCCATCCTGCATAGAAAGCCAAAGATACCTGCTATTCTGAGTACTTAATTATATGTGTCGAGCTTCTTGCTATACACCTCATATACACTTGCAAAGAAATTTATTGTAGGTAGGAAGACTAGCTTGGATGACAAAAAAGTAGAGAGTATCAATGCAAAGTAAACTCATTTGGAATTTGAACCAAATATTTCTGCTTTAGGAAACCCTCTATTTTACCCCACCTGGTAACACTGATAGAAAAGACAGCTGATTTTCTATACCTATAACTCTTCTTACCTCTGCACTCATAGGAAATGATTGTTCTGGAATTTTTTTCACAGTTTTATTTTAAGATAAATGGAGAAACAGTTCCTCACTCTTCTTGCACTACAACATAACTTGCACTACATAACAGACTGATATAATGTGTCCATGTCTAATTTGAGAGTCTTCTTTTTCCTGTATGTGTTAGTATCCTATTGGATCTTGTATTTTAATCAGATATTTGGTCTCCTCGTAATGTTGGGTGCAGAATGTGGGAGATTCTTAGCACAGATGGCCTCTTAGTGTGATTCACCTCTAAATATCTGTCTGGAAATACAAGGCCAATGAACTGGTAACTTGGATATGGTAAACTAGCGTGTGAATGACTGAAGCAAGGTTTTAATTTGCTTCTGCATGACTCTAATCTCCTATTCCCTTTACAGTTAACACTGAGTAGGATTGACTCTTTCTCAGCACAGTTCAGTTCACAGTACAGGACTATATGGTATTTGTCTATGTTAATATAACATTTTTAAAAGAGTATCTGAATTATTTACTAAATCTCTGAAGAGTAAGCAGCCTTAAATCATTTAAAAGGAATGGAAGAAGTAAGATATGTACAAAGCCACAAGGATAAATGAGGAATTCAGATGTTTAGGAATATTCCTTTTGAAGATTCTGTCTCTGTCCTCATTATAAGTATACTCAGTATAGGCTGCTTTGCACTTAGAATAGTAAATCTATCTGCCTAACTAGAAGGACTGTGTTTTATATCTATGTGATCCAAGGACTAGCACAATTCCACCTTTAAGTTATACCTACTATGTGAGTTGGAATTACCTGCTAAATATGAAGGAGTGTAGAATTCTATCTCCTGAAGCAGGTGAAAGAGTGAAAGAGATACCCTTTGTACATCTGTGCACCTTAATTCGTCATCTATAAAATGGGGATAATAAAACTTAGATGAGATGATGAGAGAACTACCTGAAAGTGCTTAGCTAAGTTGCCCATTACATACTTGAAATAACAAATTCAGGGGTTTCTGCCATCTTTTATTCTCTTACTCTTCAAAGTAGAGATATATAAATCCTGGCTACTAGTGAGCTAAATTTCACTTACTCAATACATTATGCAAAATTACAATCTTGTGTGCCTACAATTCCCATTCACCTCTCAATTTACAGTCTGCATTTGCCACCAATTAAAGAGCTATTTTTAAGTGCTTATCCACCACCCTGCATCCAAGCTGTATTTAACTGATATCTGATACAGACAAGAATGTTTCATGGACTTCAATTTAGCAATGACCTTCATATATCAGACAAGCTGCTTTATTCCAGTAAACCATTCAACTCAGTTTCCTACCTGGAGGTATTTTTCTTCTTCCTTTGAAACAAATGCAAGCTAGATTGAATTTTATCAATATTACAAAATGGGACCAGAAAATATTGGAAAGAAAATCAAATTTCTTTTATAGAAATTGAAATGACTTAATATATTGCTAACTTATAACTGTTTCAAGAGTCTCATCTATCATTGAAGCTATTAAATCCTATCTTTCTACAGAAAAAAGAATTTCAATATATGTATGCTTCTAGTTCTCCCACAATATTATACAATTTTCATGCATTATCTCTAATTTCACAGGGATGCTATGGGTGAGTAAATCAATATTGTGTTATATAAATATGTAGGTAGTATGCACAATATATAGAATATGATATATAATCATATATTTCATACATAAGGCACACAGAATATTTCCTACCTACTGTTAAACATACCTGTTGCTATTAAAATATGATTGCCCTAGGTTTAGAATTGAACATTATTGCTCACAAGAAAAACCATAAGGTACCACACATTTCCATTACTCAGCAGAATTTATATGTTCAGATGATTGTGGTAAATCTATTGCAGTGTTTCACTTAAAAGGAAGAACAGTAAATGTAGTAATTTTTCTGTTGATGTGTTATATGTTGCAAATGCTTCACAAGGAATCTGTGGCATATGATGTAATATTTTATTAATATAATTATCATTATCAATCATCATCTTTTAAAGGGCTGTTGTAGTAAATACATACTGTCTTTTGATATCAATTTTTTTTTACTTTGGAAAAAAACATTTCCTTTGTCTTTGAATGATTTCCTCCTCACACTGTGTTCCTCCATCACTGATTGCCCTCTTGTTTAATGCCATCCTATTGTAAACATTTTACATCCCATGGAAAAAAATTATATTTATGGCAGTATCAAAAAAGAAAAAATACTTACAATAAACCTAACCAAAGAGGTGAAGGACTTAAATATAGAAAACAACAAAATATTTTAAAAGAAATCAAAGAAGTTTCAACTAAATGGAAAAACATCCTGTGCTTGTAGATTAGGGAATTCAATGCTGCTAAACTGTCTGTACAAATCCCAGCCATCTATAGATTCAATATAATCCCTCTTGAAATCTCAGTAGCATTTTGGTTCACAAATAGGAAACAGTTCTAAAACTAATGTGGAATTTCAAGAACCCATAAATAGTGAAAACAAGCTTTGGAAAATGAGAACAAAGTTGCACGTTTCACACTTGTAGATTTTGAAATTGAAAAAAAAGTATGGTAGAATAAAGATATATAGGTCAAGGAATAGAACAAAAATAATACAGAAATAAATTCAGAACATATTACCCAGTGATTTTTAATAAGGGTACCAAAAGCAAACCATGGGAGGAAAAATCAGTTTCTTCAATAAAATGGTGTTGAAAAAACTGGTTATCTACACACAAAAGAATGAAACTGGACTCTTACTTTATACCACCTTCAAAAATTAACTCAACATAGATTAAATATTACATTGTCTCTTGTCTGAGGAAACTGAAAATGCAAATAAGAATCAAAATAGGCTTTAGATACTGAGAAGTAGAAACTTCAAAGGGTAAGGGGAACAAGAGAGGGGGAAGAGGAGAGACAGAAGGGAAAGGGAAAAGTAGAATAGATAAATATGGAAGCAAAGTCTTTCTCAATGGGAGAGGAAAGAAGAGTTGAAGGAAGGAGAAAGGAACTGAAAAAAGAGAAATAATCGACACATATTGTGTACAGGTGCAAATTTCCTGTGATGAGTGTGATCATGTATATCAAGTATATATCAACAAGATTAATTAAAAATTAATGACCTAAGTGCAATACCTAACACTGTAAAACTCATAGAAGGAAGCAAAGGAGAAAAGTAGCATATAACATATGTTTTTGGATATTACACTTACAAGTAGAGGAAACAAAACCAAAAATAGACAATCAGTATTATGCTAAGCCTTAAATACTTCTGTACCACAAAGGAAGTAATTGACAGAATGAAAAAGGCAACTAAATTACAGAATAAAGTATTTCTATACCGTATATTTATAAATAATTTTATAGAGAAATTTATAAGGAACTTCAATTCTAAAACAAAAACTTTGATTGCAAAACAGGCCAAGAAAATCTTGAATAGACATTCCTTGAAGGAAATATACCAATAGACCATATGAAAAATGCTCAGCCTCATTAAGAAGGAAAATGGAAATGCAACTATTAATAGTATAGATAATGACAGATATTGGTGAGAAGGTGAAAACTTTTTTAAATGTTCATAAGAAGGTAAAATGTTAATTGTCACTGTGGAAAACAGTATGGAGTTTACTCAAAAAACAAATGTAAAATTTTCATATGATTTGGCAGTCCCATTTCTGAATATGCATATTCCCCAATCTGTTTGCACATCTGTATTTATTGCATCATTGTTTGTCATAGTCAAGAGGTGGAAACAACTCAACTGTCCACCAACTCAACTGTCCACATATGAAGTGATAAAATTTATACACAGAGTACAATATTATATAGAGTTCTATAATAAAGGACAAATGCTATGTGATTCTACCTTTATAAATTATCTTAAAAAAACAGGATGATATATTAGGAAAGTAAAAATATGGTTGTCAATGATAGAGGAATACAGAAGATGAAGAATTACTTTCAGTGGTATGGACTATCAGTTTTGGAAGATGAGAAAGGTATAGACCTATATAGCTATGTAGATTTGCTTAACACTACTGAGCTGTATGGTTAAAAAAATTCAGATAATGAATTTAATAATATGCATTTGGCTAAAATTTATTTATTTACTTTGTAGCCGGTTGTTGTGGCACATGCCTGTAATCCCAGCACTTGTGATACTGAGGCAGGAGGATCACGGAGAGTTCAAGGAGAACCTGGGTTATAAAGTGATTTCAAAAACACCCTTTTTGTTTTAAAGAGGAAGAATATAGAAGCACTAAAACAGAGTTTCAAAACAGATTAGTAGGAGAGTTACAATAATTGATGCATTTTGTATTGTTGCTAAATTTTTTTAAAGAGAAAAAATGAAAACAGATGAAACAAATGAAGAAAAACTACTATCTGAGCAGAGTTCATTCATGGCTGAGTCAGCTTTCAATCTAAGCTAAACCAATCAAAATTCTTTCAAGAGTAAGTTTTCAACAAGAATTGAAAAAGGGATCCAAATTTCTTTGTAACTAAAAGTCTATGAGCTACACAGTTTGAAAGCTGCCAGAGTGACATCTCCGCCTTATTTAATATCTGGTCTTTGGGGCCGCATAAAGCATAAGGATGAGGAGCAAGTGCTCTTGCATTTGAGGGATAGCTGTAACTCTGCCACTAGTAACATATAAACCATAGTTTATATATTAACATTGGAGTTGCACACTAAATGTTTTGTATTCACTGTGGTATATTGTAAGTTTATAAGTCTTCCACCATGGTTTCTAACTTCCATCAGCTTTTATTCCACCAGGATGACTGAATATGCAATTAGATAATTACAACAATGTGACTAACATAATAACTTTAATAATGAGCAAGTTTGGAAAATTTCCTTAATGTGAATACAGTTATGCCATGCTGAACAAAAACAAGAAATATTGGGCTAATTTTATAGGAAAGAATGCAAATGACTTTCTTGAAAGAAATAGTGCCCAAGTTGGATCTTTTTTTTTTTTTTTTTTTTTTTTTTTTTTTTTTTTTCTGTTTCCTTTTTATCGGTACCGGGGATCGATTGCAAGGCAGGTGCTTATGCAGCTGAGCTAAATTCCCAGCCCCTCCAAGTTGGATCTTAAAGAATGGGTAAAATTAAATTAATCAGAGAAACTGGGATATAACATGCCATCAGACGATGCAAAAAATCAAAGCACTGTGACTGGAGTGTTAGCACTACCAGAGATTTCACTAGGAAGTAGACAGAGAAGAAAGTATAGAGTAGAGCTAGGTAGGCTACATCCTGATTGGCTATACTCTGGCTAAATGCTGCTCATAATCACTAATCCTTAAAAGGTACATGAGCTGGGAAATGACATATATGCTTTGTGTTTCAATAAGATTAAACTAGTATCATTGTGCAAGATGAGTTTGAGGGAGATGGGGAATGGAAGTTCATTTTGATACCTATTAAAATAGTCTTATAAACATCAGTGGTAGCAGAGATTGATTGTATCTACATTTACCAAGCAAAATTGAAGGACTCAATTATTTGGATGTGTGAGGGCAATTGTGAGGAAGTTAAGAAGTCTGGCTAGGATTCCACTCCCTTCCTTGATAGGGGAGCTAGAACCAGAACCTGGATCTTCTTTAGCCAAGGTCAGCATTTCTCAGGGCTTTCCGATTATTCCAGGAATTCAAAGCATCTGTTGCATACCCATTTCTATTTTTCCTCATTCAAATATATCTTACTAAATAGATGCTGAAAACTGAGTATGCTAAAGGCAACAGAGCTAAAAGATGTGAAAATTATGGCTCTTGTCTTTAAAGAGCTCAAATAAAGAAGACAGGCAGGAAAACAATTACAATATCACATGACAGAGATGTCATTCAGATGTGTACACAGGGCTGTAGGATAAAAAAGAAGAGTCAAATATGTCATTGTATTGTGAAGGCTTAAGAGATTACAAAAAATATTTGATCACCCGAAGTCTAAGCCTTAGGAGTATTAGAACTATATTCTTTTTGTTTACTTTTGAATCATTGTTACCTAGCGATGGTTCTAAAACACATATTACAAATTCAATACTCATAAATGCACAAATCCAAAGCCTTACTTTTATTCCTGCCAACGGAAGAGAACGTTCTAACGAGGAAAAGTTTTAACTCATAATTTAAATGTATTTTGTAAAAGGATCAGGGCCATTCTGATTTGTAGAAATCAGAACATTTTTTAGATGATCTTAAATCTCACTTAATTTCAGTCTGTAAAAGAAGGAGCAAAACCCAGTTCATCTTATTCACTACTTGAGGAACTATCTATTCCCATAATCTTGCTGATTAATAGGCCACTGTCAGAGCTACCAGATAGTAGTATTTGTTGTTACCCTGTACATACCATAAAATGACACACATATATTTAGACTCTGTTTCAAGAACTATACGTCTATTTTCCTTGATATCAAAACATTAGACTCCAAATTTTCTTCCTTTATTTTTTGAGGTGGGGTGGGATGGTAGACATCTGTTTAAACAGCAGGAGCCCTAGCAATGATGAAGAACAAAAGGTTGTGGAAACATAGTGAAATGAGACTTATTAAGACCACCCAATGTTAATATTTACCTTTACTAATACTCTTGACATTCCAGTGTAGTGATTTTTAAAGGTTAAAAAAGTTTAGTAATTTCACACTTTCCCCTTAGACAAAGATCTCATGCTGTTTCTTTCCCCAGATCAGTCCTGATTTGGATATACTAGTATAATACATGACACATAATAACTGTTCAATTAGGAAATGAATTTATGAATGGATTACATTTTTTCTTGGAAAAAGTAGAAAAAGAAGAGTATCAACATAATCAAAAATATTCCTAAAAGTACAGAGGAGAAAATGACTTCAATGATGCACGGAAAGTTTGGTTTATAGCTAGAGACCAATCCATTCAGAGTTGAGAGGAATATTGAAAGAAAAGGATTAATGAAGTTCTTAAAAGTATTTTATGATATTTTGAAAAGACTAGACTAGAACTCAGTTTTACACTGCACTCACCATTTGTCTGCTGGGGACACTCAGCGTGTCACCCAGATCTCATGCCCTCCAGCTGAGCTGCAGCCCCTCAGCATATCTCCAAGACTCTTTTATCTCAGTCCCAATTCACCATTCAACATTTTTCTCTCATTTGATTCATTCATAATATTTTTCCAGTCTTTCCTAGGTTGATGAGCATCATTATCTTATCATTTTAATTTAATATTAAGTTCTTTTGACTTAGACATCTTAGTTGGCATCTGTGTGTTTGTTTTGTAAAACTGGGTATAATAACTTTATTGCAGAAAATCTTATGAAGACTATATTGTGTAATATGTGCAAACGACTCACCCATGGTAGATTTTCAAAAATTATATCATCATTATTTTTGTCATGACTATTATTGTTATCATAATAACAATAATAGGAAAAAGTAGTGTACCCTGAACAAGTTAGGAACAACTTTTTGAATGAGTTGATATTCAACTGATTCACTAAAGATGAGAGGAAATAAACTATTGAGAAAAAAGCAGGCAACCCATCCTGGGCAGAAGGAAGAATATTTGTGCTTCAGGAGGCCAGATATTCACTGCAGTTAGCTCTGACTTCAGCAGAGCAAAGGCAGAGGAGGAGGGTGAGTGTTAAAGCACCCCAGCCTGTGGCTCTTTTCCTCCTGTACTCAGTAGGCAGAGTGCACATCAGTGTTTTCCAGACCTAATCACCAGGGAGCTCTTTCATTTGGAGAAAAACAAAAGATTGCATCCCTGTTCCCACCCATATTTTCAAACTTTGAAAGCAATTGGTGTTAAGAGGAAAACAAAGCTATTAGTGAGTGTCTATTTCAATTGCTTTCCCCTTTAGCATTATACAAGCACTAATGAGGGAGAAATCTTTCCCTTGAAGTGGTGCTAAATGCTCTGAGCATGCAACCTTTACCTTTGCATTATTTTCTAGTGCTACCTCTTTGGAAGTAGATCAAGCCTGTGTTGTCCTTTAGTTTTCCATATCAACCTAAGAGTGAATACTTAATATGACCAATGGACTCTATGTAGGAGAATTGACTCTACTCTTCCTACATTTTTAGCACTGGTAAACCTGGATCATTGCATGGTGCCAAGAGTGAAGTTCTTGCATCTAACCACTTTGCCAGAAGACCAATGAGGAAAAAAGAAAAGAGAAGACCAATATTGATTGCTTCTACTTATACAATTTGTTTCATTTCTCTTAACATGCTCAAAGTATAGGTTATTATCTTTATCCTACACTGAAGAACAGGCTTAGACAGGAAAACTGAGGTGTTCAAGGTCACACAGGTAGATAATGGAAGTGGTGAGAGTTAGATTCTTTGTGTTACACTCCAAAGTTAATGTGCTTTTTGTTAACACTATGCTCTCATCTTTTCTGGCTATATATGATTTATTGCATTTCATCAACTCTAAACATTTTCTACATTGTGAGCATTTCTAAAATGTGTTACAATTGTTATTAGGCAAGAGAAAATTTTAACTATTCATCATTGCCGGTGTGTGTGAAAAGTTGGTGTTATTCTTGAAAGTACTATCTGATAATTGCAGTCACTGATGCTTTTGTCGGCAAACATTCTAAGGAACAATTTGAAGAGGGACTAGGTGCCCCAGTAATTTTCTGAAAATTTTCCTTTGACGTATGATAAAAAGCTTGGAAGAAAATCTCAAAGTAAATTGTAGAACACTTTTTAGAAATACTGTACCATTAACAGTCTTAATAGAACATGGGAGAATATGGCATAGAAAAGCGTAAGATTCTCAGAACATGAAAAGAAAAAAACAAACCAATTTTGGCTGTACTACTTTACTGATATTATGTTTTTATATGAAATTGACATTGATAAAAATCTATGTTCAAAATGCCTCACATAATTCTGGGGGATATTTATGATTTTTCTACCTCCCTTTAGCTGGATATGAGTTAGAACAATGGCTGGTCATGACAATATTAGCCACCAGAAGGGAGCATTATGGCAGGCCAGGGTCACCAGTGTTCAAGAGATATTTGGAAGGTACTCATCAAGGTCCACAGGTACTTGGATATGAGAAGTACACAAAACTTAACAATGAAAGGCAATTTGAAGGAGAAGCCCATTCAGTGAAATCTGGTGATTAATGGTGTTTAGAATGAGAAGCAAGACTTTTGCTTATTCCAAGAGCTTCTCACAGCACAGGGCCATGGAGTGCAGTTGGTTGGGAAAATGAAAATCCTCATGACAGGAGCAGTTGAGTGTACCTGCAGCTAGGCTGCCAATCATTGGTAGCCACCACTCAGTAACTATCTGACTGCATTCTATTTCCACTGGGAGATGGAGTCCAGAAAGCAAGATATTTGCAGAACAGTTGTCTTAGTTATTTTTCTCCTTGATGAGACAAAATACCTGACACTCAAAATTAATAGATGAAAGGTTTATTTGGCTCACAGTTTATTGAGGTTTCAGTCCATAATAGGCTAGCTCGAAGGCAGGTCAGAGGTCCATTGCAGAGAAGAAACAATTCATGGAAGGCAGAAAGTAGTAAAACAAGCAAGGGGCCTTAGCAGAGTTTTGTATTCCTTTTATATTGTATCTAGGCTATCGGGATTAGGGCTGGTGCCCAAACAATTAGTGACCTGATTTAATAATCACACATCCTTAATTATAGCTTCACAGACTCTACATTCAGGCACCTTGGAAAAACCCCACCCACAATAGCATGAGGCTTTGGGAGGGCATCCAGACACAGGTCAAAGCCACAGGCCACCCTCAAGTCAGGCACTACAGAAAACACACGCTAGAGCAGTACTTAGAGGGCAGTTACTGAGTCAAAATCAGAAAGCTGTAGCAACAGAGAAGAGAAAGTGTCATATGGCATAGTACTCATTATAAAAGCAGAATCTAGGCTATGACTGGTGAGATCTGGGAGAGGAGAAGACACTAGAGCAGTACCAGAGTCTGCAGACAGCCTCCAATTCCCCAAAATACCTCTGAGATCTTGGCCTCAGAGGGTTCTATCTTTCTACCTCCCATATAGGAGGATTCTCTTTTGCTGAGACCTAAACACCATTCAATTCACAGGCTGGAAAGAAACTGTGAAGCTGAGCAACTGGGACAAGGGATCACTGAGAGTGGAGAAAACAATCAGATCAGCACCCGTGGAGACTGTTTGCTGCTGCCAGACCCTGGAAACCACTTAAACCCAAATGCACTTGCAACTGAACCAAGGGTGTTGCTCTGAACCAGGAATAAAGTGGGTGAGAAAAGACATTAGAATGTCATGTGGGGACTGAAGTACTAACTCCAGCCTGACAGACCGTAGCGGACCAATGAAGTTGCCAACAGAGAAAGCTTAGACGGAACCGGACAAAACTCTAAATTGAGAGGCTGAGAAAGGCAAACAGAATGGAACAAACAGCAGAGTTGGTGGCAGAAGCTCAACTGAAGTAGCTTCATGTCAAAGAAGGTGCAGTGGTGACCCATCAGCACTCTAAGAACCACCTGAGGCTCCTAAGAGGCCCATCTGTATGTTTTTTGTTTTGTGTATTTTTGTCTGTTTGTGTTTGTGTATGTCCGTGTGTGTTTTCCTCTCCAATTTTCTTGGATAGTAGGCCTCTGTGTAAATACGTGTATGGTTATAGCTATGGATCTCTTTATATATATATATATATATATATATATATATATATATATATGTGTGTGTGTGTGTGTGTGTGTGTGTGTGTGTGTGTGTATGGTTGCAGGTATGCATATAAATTTTCTACTGTTTCTTGTAAAACATTCCACTAATGAACTTATATTAATCCTATCCTTTTCTAACCTTCCATATTTACCCATCATACCTTCTCCTATCCCTCTGCTCTTCCTTATATTTTAAACTTTTTGTTTGTGATTTTTCCTCTCCTTTTCTATTTATCTTTTACACGTAAACTATTAGGCTTAATCTGAACACTATATTATCTTATCATCTCACATGAATTCATAAGGTTTCCAAACTTAGTTCTTCTATTAGGTCATTAACTGGACTTAATCTCCCTTCATCCTCTTTACTGTCTACTTAACTCACCTGCTTGCTTGTGTGTCCTATCTCTCCACTTCACTTCTTGTATATAAAAACTATTATATTTTTTCTTTTTTATAGAGTATATGTGAGAAGCATCTGTTTATGAGCAACTGCAGATGAATGCCACCTACAGTGTCTTAACATTGATCTGTCAGGTTCACGCTCACAATGGTCATTGCTTTTCTCCTAACATAGGATATCTGCTAGTTGATAAACTGGCTACAATCTCCACAAAGACTGTCATAACTTCCACTCATAAATTCCTTTCACTCCTCTTTTCCCTCTGTCCCCATACATATATAATCACAACCATTTCCCCCTTTTTCTTCCTGGCTACAAAAATAATATCATCACTTTCCGTCTTTTATCTTCTTTTGTTTCTTAATCTCCTCATGTTATCATTTTTTTCTTTTGTTTAATTTTTAAAATCCTATTTATATTATTTCCTATATCCGAGGCCATTCTCTACCATTTTTAATCTTCTTAGAAGCTCTGAACTATATATTGACATATAATTTTTTGTTTGAATTTCATATTACCAATATTTATACTCTCTTTACATTTAGTGTTAGAGGGCAATCCTTTTGCTTTAAAAAAGTTGAATACGAACTAAATCATACGCAAAGCCAAGGGCACAGAATAGGGAGAAACCCACTTTCTAAACAGATATCTGTGATAGTTGCAGAGCTTATAGCCCAACTTATCCAAAAAATTCAACACGAATCATAAGAATTGTGAGAAAACAAAGCAATAAGATGCTTCAAAAAATGTCTAACTCCCAGAAGTTGATCTCATGTGACCTGGACTGGAGGAAGTTCCAAGCAAAGAAATAAAAGCCAAAAAGTTAAAATATTTGAGGAGATTAATGCAGAAACATATAAGCAAATGCATGAATAAGTCAGTAAATGTTCAGTGAGCTCAAAGAACATGTAAAAAAACAGATGAATGATTTGATTAATAAGATTTTCAATCATCTTAAAAAAGACAAAATCATCTGATTTAATTAAAAAAGACAATGCAGAATATGAATGACTATTTTGGTAAAGAATTAGAGGTTTGAAAAGGGATCAAGTAGAAATAATAGAAATAAAAAACACAATTGAAAACTGTGGCAGTAGTTATGGCTAGCCAGAGGACAGACAAGAGGACTTGAGAGCAGAAATAATGTTGTTGATCACTTACTCACTAATACCTAAAACCAACAACAAACCATGAGAGGTTGATTCCAGAGCTTCTAGTTAACTGTGAAAGAACAAATCTAAAAAGTGCCAAGGAGGGAATTAACAAGGAAACTAGAGACATGATTTTTTTTCACTAACAATATTGCAGAAAACTTTTCAGGTCTAGATATTGAAATGGATATTAAGGCATATGAGGTATTTAGAACTCCAAATAGACATAACAGAAACTTACCTCTTCATGACACATCATATTCAAAATCCCAGAAACTCAGAAAAAAGAAAGCACCAAAGCTATTAAAAAATAATCAAATATTCTTAATGACATTAGATCTCCCAATGAGACCCATAAAGGAGAGGAAATTTTGAGATAAAGCTTCAAGCCCTAAAATAAATATTTGCCAATACAGACTACTATATTCTCAGGAAATAAACAAGAGATTTCTAAACAATGACAGCAAGACTAATATTACCGAAAAGAACTAAGGAAAGAAAAGGTAAAAGGAAGAGTAGTTAAACAAGAGGAAAGTAGAAAAGTTATTGAAAAAATAATAAAATAACAGAAATTATTAAGTACCTCTCAAAAGTAACAGTCACTGTAGTCTTAGCTCCCCAATCAAAAGACAGATTGTATCCCAAAACAAAATCCCTTTATGTGTTGCCTGCAAGAGACCCATTTCATCCACCAAAAGATACAGACTGAATATGAAGTTAGAAAACGATATTCCACGCAAACAGAGCACATAAGCAAGCAGCAGTAGCTATCCTAATTTCAGAGAGAGTGGACTTTTAGTCATAACTGATGGAGAAGAGACAAAGAAGGTCACTGCATTTGATAAAGGGAAGAACTCATCAGTAAATGATAATCATTTAAAATATATATGCACTGAATATCAATGCACAAAATTTCATCAAACAAAAACTGCTTTACATAGATAGTCAAATAGGCACCAATTAAATCATAGTTGAGGAATTCAATAGCTAAATTTCACAAAGAGACAGATAGCCAAAAACAAAAATTCAGCAATGAAATATCACAGCTGAGCCATACTGCTGAACAAACAGCTTCAAAATTTTATCAAAAAACAGCAGGATACATATTCTCAGCAGCCCATGGAACTTTGTAAATCATAGACCATATTGTAGGCCATAAATATTGTTTAAATAAATACAAAAGAACTTGATCCCCTGGGATAGGATCATGCTGTACATATGATTAGAAATTAACCAATAGTGTGCTGGTAATTGCCTAACTATAGCTGTCTAGTGAGAAAAAATAAATAAATCCCAGTTGTAGATTTTAGTGATGGCTGTACTATAAAACCTTGGGTCTGGCTGTCCCCACTCCAGCAGGTAATCCCCACCTGGAAACTAGCAGTTTGCACAGGCCTCTGTCAGAGTGGGAACAGCCAGACCGAAGCTTCTCTCTATGAGTCAGCACCATTCATGGACTGCAGGGGGAAGAACCAGGCCTCACCAGGATGTGATCCCCACTTGGAAACCATACCATTTTCATTGTTTTTTTTTTTTTTTTGATATGTTAAATATGATGGCAAGAGCAAGTATTTAAAAGATAGCAAGACATATTATGGTAGCCATTTTGAATTTACTTTTGGCTTGTTTTGCATTCCTTTATTGCATACATTGTTTTGTGTTTATTGTTTCTATTCTATTCTTTTCTATTTGATTTTCACTATGTCTGAAGGTATCTGGGGCTATTTTGAAGGCAGTAAGAGGCATTATGGTAAACATTGTTGATTTTGCATTGTTTTAAAGTCTTCTGCACATTGGTTTGTTTTGATTGCTTTGTTTTACTTTCCTTGATTTTATCCTCTTTAAAATTAAAAAAATAAATAAATAAGAAAAATAATTTTAAATTTAAAAACCTCCTAGTAAGTACCAGCCCAGTACTGAGCACTGACACTCTCTTTTTCCTCTTTCTAAAAGCATATATATAGGTTCACAAGGGTAAAAGTAGTCATGAAGAAGGGTTATTATGAATCAATCTCTGTCTCTCTGTCTCTCTGTCTCTGTCCCTGTCTCTCTGTCTCTCTCTCTCTCTCTCTCTCTGTCTCTCTCTCTCTCTCTCTCAGCAAATACACACACATTTATTTGCGGCATAGAAAATTTTTTCTCCCAGAAGAGGAGAATTGCTCAGTGTGATCTTTTTCTTCTGTTCCTCAAGTATTTGGTCTAGATTTTCATTTTTAAAAATTATAGGGCCATATTACAGTAGAAAATTAGAAATTTTAGAGTAGTTTTTGCCCTGGTTCTCATTCTTTGATTGATACATGCAATTGCAAATACCTGGTACTGTATCTCCCTTTCCTATTCTTACATCTATTGGAGGGTAAGACCAGGTGGCAACCAGTACACCCTTTAAGTAAAGAACATTTGTGTCCCTAGAAGTAGGGCATAATTTTGCTTACACGAACCATCTTGCTGTTCGCATTGTGTGACTCTAGATAAAATACTGTCCCTTTTTGAGGACTACTTGGCAAGGACTTGCTCCTTCCCTTTATTAATCTGCCTTGTTTTAAGAATGAACTATTTTCCTTTCTGCTAAAGGAAAGCTACAGCTTCCTTTATTTAGGCAAGTTGCTGTTGTTACCATTGTGGTATTATTGTGGTATATATCCCCATCTCTAGGAGCAGAATTGACAAAAAATAGTGTCATCAAATGCTAGTTTAAGGATTGTTGTTCAATCAGTTATTAACATTTTATTTAAAGCTGACCTATAGATATTTATTCTAAAGATAAAGACAGATCATGGTTTATGGAGAACATTAAAACTAAAAATGTAAGGTTGTTAGAATTAACCTAATTATCCAGAAGTTTAAAAGACGGATTTTCAAGCATGGTCACCATGATTAATAATAATAATGATCCACATGACTTTTCTGTTTCTGTCATAGCAAGTCATCACAAAGTCAGTGACTTAAATTTATTACTTTATATTCCTAGGGATCAGTAGTCTGAGACGGGTCTCACTGAACTAAAAGAGTATCAGCAGAACTGAGTTCCTTTCTAGAAATTTAGGAAAGACTCTGGTTCTTTTCCAGCTTTTCTGGGCCACTTAAATTTAATTCATGATCTCCTCCATTGTCTTCAAAGCCAGAAGCATTGCATCTGCCTTCCATTAGCACAGTTCTTTTTCTACTCATAACCCAGAAAGCGTCTCTTTAAAAATGCTGATGATCAGATCAGGCACATCAAGAAATTAATGCTATTTCCTCTCTTAAGATTCTTAAAGTTAATCCCTTCTGCAAACTTTCTTTGTGAAATATATGAAAAGTAACAGATTCATGTATTTTGGGGATGCATATCTTTGGAGAAAAAATTTCTGCTTACCAGAAATGGCACCAATTATTTTGCTTTTTATACCTTGCTCTTTTCTCTCAATAATAACACTATTTAGAGATTCTCATCTTCTCATCTCTTCTTTTACATATGAGAGAATCATGGCTCAAAGAAAGGATACCGCAACCTAGTACTTCACCACCATATAACCCGACTGTGACCTCTATTGTTATATTGTTATATCGTTTTATCTCAATCTCCCCCTTAATGTTTTAAAAAAATTATTTAGTCATTTCTTATGTTTGTCTTAATTAAAGAAAAAATTCAAAAAATTAGGATATATAAATAGTAACTCTTTTTGATTTCCTATTAACTTGTTTTGAAGTCCTGTAATACTCCCACGATCTTGTTTTGACTGATTAGACTCTGTTCCATTCTATATGATAGTATCAAGTTTGAAGACATAGGCAACTACTTTGAAGACAATAAGATTCACTAAGATACCCATTCTGGTTTGACTATTGTCTTCTTTGGAAGCCCTGTAATGTTTACAATGCCTAAGTTTTATTGGTCTTGTTCTCTACTGTTTTGTCCAACTTTATAATATCTAATGAGATAGACAATTCTTTTTAAGGAAACAAGGGACAACGTTGATAACCATTGTTGATAAACTTGTACTCTGTTCTACACCATGTGCTATGTCTATCCTTGGTATTGACTGACAGCTTTGTTTTGCCATATTTGACTGTATTCTTCCCCCCCCCCAAAAAAAAAAAAGTAATAAGCACTAAGGAGTAATAAAATCCAAAATGTGTAAATTTTGTTGTAAAAAAGAGAGGGAAAAAAAAAAGAAAAAGAGCTCTAACGGATATAACAGCAAGTGTGTTTAGGGGTGTTAAATAGCTGACCATATCAATGTTTTTGGATCATTGAACACAGCTATTTGCAGTCTCCCTGTTTGAATGTCCACCTTGTATTCTTTGATACTGTGATTTGAGGAACTATTTTCAAGATGATAATATGTAATCTACTAACAGGTGATTTCTTACTGTTATGTTTTTTTTTTGTTTGTTTTTGGTTTTTTTTGTAGTTCTGTATTACGTGTACCCTTACACCGCTTTGGTTTGTTTTGTGTTTTTCTCTTTTTCCTCTTAAATAAAAAAAAAAAAAAAAAGAAAAGAAAGGATACCGCCAAAGGTGACCTTGTCATGAAGTGTCAAGCTGAAGTTTGAGCTGAACTCAGTGTACGTTCTTAACCGCTTCCTTCTGCTGTCAGTCCTATGAAGGACTGTGCAAATTACTGTAATTCTCTCATTTAAAAGAATTTCCATGGTAACAAGTTGCTGTGTTGGTACCGGAAGGGTTTTAGTTGCAGAAATATATACAATGGCTTATGGTTTATTGAAGATAAAAATTATTCTGGATGTCATGTCCTATAATCAGTGACCTTCTGCAGCAACAAAAGAAAAAAACTTACTGAAGGTATTTCTAGAATAGAGTTAGGCTGGCTCCCCCAAGCTTTGCCCACAATAGTTGCACACAGGATAAAAAGTAGAAAAATAAATCAGTGAAAATTAAATGGAGCCTCTCCAATATAGCTGTGTTAGAACTCAGAGCTGTCATTTAGGGCAAGAAAAATGAAGGATACTGAGTGAATTCCATTTTAATGTCAGTTAGACTTACTGTCATACTGGAGAGAGAGGAAAAACTCACAAAAACCATGACTTACAAAGCTACTCTCTGAAAAATAACTCAAATGCAACATAAGAAAACAGCTTTTCTCAGTTTCCATGGAAATGACCCCAAATGTCAAAGTTCTACTGTTGATAGAAAAAAATGACAACAGAAAGATCTAAATGAGTGGCCCTACAGAGATTTTTTTGTTTCATCATCACTTTTTTTATCATGTCTTTTTAAAGCTTTTTCTATACATTTCAGATATCACTTCCTATTGTATTTTGAGGACATGAACGTACTCAATTTGTAGTTATATCACTTACGATCCAATAGAAAGTAAATGCTTCCTAATGCAATTGCATAATGTAATTGAATATTTACATTGCCCTGGTATGTGGTTCTCAAATGCCATCTACAGATTGATAGTAATCTTTATTAATTCAGGAGACCTAAAAGGTATAGATTCTCCATATTTATTATAGAAATTATCAAGTATAATATTCATGATCAGGTCCAGACATTTGGATTTCTTCTGAACCTGTGTGTGTTCTGGTATGCACTAAAGTTTTAGAACAATTATCTAGCCTTATATACAAATTCATAGGCAATATTCTTGATACATTTGTCAAAAGCAAACCTTGATTTAATATTCCCTATAAAAGCAAGAGAAGAACTTCTTTTGTTTATTATAGTCCTACTCTGTTCCAAAATTGAGTCGGGGCAGTCAGGAATATCATAATGAGCTTTGTCCTTGCAAAACTTACCTTTGTATTAGAAACTATCTAGTATGTCCTTCACATTCATATTTATCCAGGAGAGTTTAGAGGAGTGGTGAGGAAGTGAGGAAATTTCGGGCAAACACTTCATTAGAAGAGAAGATGTGAGATCCATTGATTGCCTCAAGAACTATTAGAATATGGCAAGAATGAAAAGCTGGTACTGATTTATATTGAAAATAGTCCTCTCTGCTAGACATCAGCCAGCCCTTTGCATGGTGAGGGTCAGTGTTGGCATGGACACTGAGGCATGACCCGTAGCATACGTATCGTTCACAGAGTTTGTTTATTATACTTTCAGCAAAAATAAGAACATCATTCTGAATTTGGGTTTTAACTGACAAGAATGATCACAAAGCCAGATTAAAAAAATGGAAAAAAAAACTGAAGGAAAGGGAAAAAACGTTTGATGGCCAACATAATTATTCTGTGTAGCTCAGAAGACATAACACGGATAATTCTCAAATACCTGAATCACAGGAAAATGGCTGTCATTATAGTTTCATTTTTGTTATTGTGACTGTTGGTGTGTGTTTGCAGTTATGAGGAGTTGTTTGATGCACATAACACATTTTAATGCCTTTTTAAATACCTTTTCCCCACCTGTTCCCCCTTCTCCCTCACTCTTGGTCACTTTCCTTTTTGCAATAGTTATTATATATCCTTGGTTCCTATAGCCCTATCTTTCATTTTGTTCTTTATTTATGTTTAGGTAAGGAAGACCATGAAATAGTTAGGCTTGTGTGTGTGATTTATTTCACTTAACTTGTTCTTATTCATGGGACAAAGCAGTGTGGCCAGGAAAACACTGGCTCTAATGAAACAATGAGACTAGCAAAAGAGTAACATGAACTAAGACAGTGTGAACTAAGCCCTACTTCACTGTGGGTTTATGCCCCACGGTTAGGAATAAAATTTAAAGTAATGTGAAACAATGGAAAATCAAAATAGAAACAAGGCAAAGGCAGCGTTAGGACTGCTCTATAAACAACTGAACAAGCTCTGAAACCCTAATTTCTAACCTGGAATTAGTCTTTTCAATCAATAGCTCACATGTAAAAAGTGACCTCGCAAATACCTTGAGCTATGAAGGTAATTGTTTTAGTACTGATGTGAGATTAGCAATTTATGATATTCCTAAACATCATTATCTTTCTACAATAAAAAATAACTAAAATTCTGCCTAACATTAAAATTATTTTCCGTCTTCTCATCCTGTCTTCCTCCCAGTGAGAGGAAAGAAAAAAATCAATAATCGCTCTATAAATTAGGTAAGTCAGCAAGGATAGGGTACTTAATACTGACATTTTTCATTGCAATAATGCAGAAATAGCAGACTTAATAAAAATGGTATAATGGTGTGGAATTATGATTTTATCTTTGAGTTAAAGTTGCATTTTTTTCTCTTCACTGGATGAATTAAAGAGGTGAATTGAGAGAGAAATTCACCTGGTGAACACAATGTTTTACAGATGTAAATAGCACACAGCCGGCTTTAACTGTAATGATTTGCTTACCCACTCATGGTATTACATAAAATAAAAAGAAATTGAAGCAGAGGAGTGGGAAATGCAATTTTTAGTATGGCTTCACTGTCAGCAGTGGAAATTGTGTTTCTGAAACCAAGACTATCACTGATGAAAACATCCTCCGACATGCTCAACATCGCCTTGGGGCAAATTCTTCCAGAAACCATGGAATAATTCTCTTTATTTTGCACTATTATGGAATTTTATTATCTACTTTATGTAATGTTGTGAAGCTCTTACACTGCCCTCTGCTGTTTTCTAAGGTGCACGAATAAGGTGCTCACATGTAGGAAGCTAGCTTCATATAAATCAAATGAAATATTTTTCAGTATGTATTCAGTATCAGGAATATGAGAGCAATTTATGGCAAAAGTGACAATGTAATGGATAAAACATTGTTCTCAGAATCAGACAGGATGAATCCTGATCCTTTCCCCAACTCATGCCAGCTTAGACACTCTGGAGAATTCATTAAAATCTTCTTGCGTTCAGGACTCAGTCTCCCTATCTCCAAAATGGGAATACAAATACTGATTCGCATGTTATTTTATGGATAAGTCATACATGGGAAATTCCAGAAGCAGATTAGACACCAATAATATATAGCTATTACAGAAGAGATTAGTCAAGCAATCAGAAAGAGGATAAATAAGTGAAGGATCTGGCAATTATGTATCAGTAAAGAAAACTGATTAGATGTGTATGGTAGAAATGCATATAATGTGATTATTAGCTTTGAAAATGAAACAGCTGTAGGAAGCTTAGGCTGGCAGCTAAGTGAAGAGATTCAGGAAAATGGAGAAGTGGCATGTGCAGCCAGGAGGCTAATGCGATAGCTGGAGATGGAGAGGCAGGGGGGCATCATTGGGAAAGCACGCAACGACACTAAGGAGAAAACGGCAAAGCCAACATGATCATGGTCGAGGCTGAAAATGGACAATTTGGCAGTAGATAGGATATGGGATGCGAAGAAGAGAACATTAGATTTTGAATGTGTTGAAGCTATAGTAGTGATGAAATTTAAGTGAAAAAGAGTCAGGATTGGCAAGAAAAAGAAATGGAATTGGTGTTTGGGGCGGAGGAAACTGACAGTTATTTGGTAGCCACTAAAAGAATTAATTTTCTTCATTCCATACAATGATCTTGAAATATACTATATCATTCACAGATTTCAGTTAAGAAAATTAAAATCAACTATTGTCTTTTTAATGGCACCTAGGAGATAATACAAAACTTATTTTAAGCATATGTATTTACTTTTCAAGTTACATACACTTTCTCAACTTAGATGCTAGTGCAGCTTCAGTAAAAAGAAGCAGTAAACAAATAAAACGATGAGAGCTTCGTATTTAAGGTCCTCAGCTGAGGTGCTCCCATGGATGCTGTTGTTTCCACAGGTGAAGAAAGCAGAAAAACGACACCTGTATGTCATGTTAATGCACAGGTCCACCCAGGAGCATTCTCACAGGGTTTGCTGTTGCCGGGCACTCTGCCTTTACCAGTGTTTGAAATGAATCATAGGGGCTGGGGATTTAGCTCAGCGGCATAAGCACCTGCCTTGCAAGCAGGTAGTCATGAGTTCAATCCCTGGTACCGGAAAAAAAAAAAAAAAAAAAAAAAAATGAATCATAGATTTGACAACTGATTTAAAGTTTTTCTTAAGATTCCCATTTGTTTTTTCAGGATTCATTACTCTACTGCTACTATGCCACAGGCTTACTTCCTGAAAAAAGTTAATGGGAACACCGCAGCTGAATGATAACAGAGAAAATCTCTCTGATATCTCTCTCATCTCCTGCCAACTGATTAGGTCTGAACAACACTGAGTGACATGATTTCCTTCTATTTTACCTTATTCTTACACTACAGAGTTGTTCTATACAGGCCTGACCCAGCATCCTAGAATCCAGTGTCTTCTAAGAAAAGAATTTCCAGACTGAAAGAAAACAGAACATAAATCCAAAGATTCACAGGCGCCTTAAAGAGTCCTATCCAAAAGAGACAGAATTAAAACTTGTCTCTCACAGATGTCATTGCCCTAGAAACCTTCTGATGTTCCTATTTCATAATGTCTTCATTATAACATTTATATTCATTTAAAACTAATATTTCTATTGGGTCAATACTGTGTTTGTATTTTCTGATCAGTCATCAATGCAAAATTAATTATGTAAAGAATTATTGGAATAGCAATCAAAAGGAGGTAGAGCTTTTGGATTATGTTGCCGGTGATAGCTATCAAGGGAAAGAGGGAAGGAAAGCAAACTCTTACAGAAAAAGTAAATAAGGAGTCTTCACTGTACCAAAATTACCTACAGAAGAGTTTTTTTTCTCCCTAGAAAAAATACAGTTTGCTCAGTAATTGACATGAATGTAGGAATCGATAATAGGGACACAATTTGGGGTCATTAGTCATACATGCCTCCTGCAACTGGGGAATTCAGCAGCACTTTTTTGTGACAGTTTAAGTAACTATCTCAGTAAATTTATGCTGGAGTTTTAGAGAAAAGTCTGGAGACAAACTTGCCGTGTTCAATTGTTAGCTTCATTACTTGAGTGGAAAAAGAAGATTCTGGACATCATTATCCAAGGTTGTTTTGAAATCATTTTGATCAATAAAATACAGAAAGAAAAACATAAAAATATACAGAATGTCAGTGCAAATAACAGGCTTATAGGTGTAGAAAATCTAAAAGAATCTGTGACATATAATGAGTAAATTTTGTCAAAGATGTTATATAGATTAATGTATAAAAATCAACTGTTGTATCAAATAAAAATTAAAAATACAAAATAAAGTTTTAAGACCATACTTCTGAAGGTAACATCAAATACTCCACATTCCTCTAGTAATAAAAGAATAAAATGCAATAAAAGAAGTTAAATAACTAAAATAACAATGAAACTATAAAATATTATTAGGAAAATTAAAACATAAGTGGAGAATGTACAGTGTTCAGTAATTGGCTTATCAACATTGTAAAATATATAAATTATATTTAAGTTGATATGTAGATTTGATAAAATCCCAGTGAATACCCAATGTAGAGATCTGATATGACGTAACTAAAATTTATGTGGAAATAAGAAGATAAGCAACTTCATAGCCCTCTGATTTCTAACACTACAGTGACATAAGAAAGGATACTTGCTTCAGTAAACAGCACTTGGTCAATTGGATATCAACAGTTATTCATTTGTTTAGTTTCAGTCTTATTCTGTGTTACTTCTTTTTAAACAAAAAAGAGTAAAATTAATGACATAGAATTTCAAAACAACACAATAGGAGATTGACATTGATTAATATATTGCATATTGTTATCTTTAAAGTAATTGTTCAGATTATAAAACGTGCATGCAAAAGTGATCAATCAAGCAAACTGTTCTTTTTGATGAACTAACAGAGATTAGTATATAGTTATTTGTTGTATATATATATATATATATACATATAATGTTTTCCCTTTTTTCTTTTCTCCTTTCCCCTACCCCAATTATTCTTTCCTTTTGAGAAGTGTGCCTGCCTTTCATTTTCACAATATCTATTGTACATTTGAATAGTAATGTATGCATTCATGGGGGAAATACTTGGATATGTATACAATGAATACGATTAAGTCAACAGTCATCATCTCAGTTGCCTATTATGTCTATGGTGAGATATTGAAAATTTACTTTTTCAGTTATTTTGAAACATCTTGTATATTAATATTGAATATATTCACTAAACTGTACAATAGATCTGAAAATTTATTCCTCTTGTATATATGAAACTTTGTACTATTTGATCAACAATTGCCCATTTTTTTTCCTCACTTGCCATCCTGAGAGTGTGGTAATCTTCATTCTATTCTGTCTTTCCATGTGTTTAAAATATTTGGATTCTACATGTAAACAAGATCATATGACATTTGACTTTCCATGCCTGGATTATTTCAATTAACACAATATTCTCCATAGTTTAATTTGTGTTATCAAGATTTGGCAGTATTTCTTCTTAAGGCCAAATAGTTACTTTTTGGTTAAATATAACATACTTTCTTCTCTCAACCACTGATAGAAACTTAGGCTGATTCAGTATTCTAGCTACTGTGAGTAATGCTACAATGAGTATAATGTAGCTATTCATTTGACATATTAATGTCTGTATATATTTATATATATTCTGAATAAATATATATGTTCAGTAATTGAATTACTGATTCATCAGATACTTCTATTTTCAGTTTTAGAGAAACTGCCATACTATTTTTCATAACAATTTACTAAGTTGTGTTTCCACTAACAATATACATTGCCACCAAAATGTACCATGTTAGTGCTGGTTATAGATTGTGACAAATGCAGCACTCAGCTGCAGCAGGTTGATCGTAAAGAATGTTGGGCATTTGTGGGAGGACTGAGCATCATGGGTAGGCTGCATTTTCTATTCAATTGTGCTGTGAACCTAAAACTACTCTAAAAATAGCATCTATAGGAGAAAAAAATCCAATTTAAAATTGTGAATAGTCTCTTTAGGATAAAAAGATATTTACTCAATAAGCATATAAAAATGTATACAATATCTTAAGTATAAACCTAACCAGAATGGCACAATATTTAATTTCTGAATATGGGTGTTATATACACACTTGTGTTTATTTTGTAGGAAATCATTAATCTACATGTTTATGATTTTTTGTTCTTCTGAAAGTGTCTTCTGTTAAAACTTTATTTCAAAATATTCAAGGTTTTTATGACGTAATTTATGTTTTTTATCAGATGGCACTAAAAAGCCTTAAAATATATGTATGTGAATTTGTACAAATTTACCCCACAAATTTATGGATCAAGTTAAAAAATATAGAACACACCACATATTTAGAGAATTCTTTTAAAAATGTAGTCCTTTTTCACATGAAGCCTTTTCTCATACCTAAGCTGAGCCAGCTTAGTTCTAATCAGTGCTTCATTGGAACGATTGGCAGACGCTGGGGAGGGTTTGTTGAAAATGGATCACAGTCTGCTGCTCTGCATTCTAGACACTTCACAGCTTGTATTTTCTGGAGGCAATCAGAATAGACAACAGCAAGCTTTGACAAAGAGAAGAACAACAAACTTGAATCATGTATGAACCCTCAGGTGAAATCAACTAAGCATAGATGAGATTTTTCTCAAAATTGTGTAATTTTCATGTTATATATTAAAGCTGGTATCAGGATTCAGATCAAAATTAGGAACAATTTTGTACATAAAATATGGTTATAAAAACATTTTAACATTTTATGCATAATAGCAAAACAACATAATGCTATGAATGGCATAAAAATTCAGTTGCATAAAATACAGGATTGAACAATTGCATTGTGAATAAAAAACAGTTTGCATGTGATCTGAATAAAAAGTACAAACATGCAAACTGTGATAGTTATTCTATACACAAACATCAGACAGAGAAAAATTCTGCATGATGATGAGGCTGTCACTTTCAGCTCCTCCTCCTTCTGATCCCCAGCTTCAGAATTTGCGTTTCCCTTCATTTAAGAATTGACTTGGGAGGAGGCCGGATCAATTGTGTTATATCATTGCTTGAGTTATCATTTTTTCTGCTGCTATTTATGTTAGCATCTTTTTAATGTTATATGTTATTATAAGATACAACCATTAGTCAATGCTTGCTAGACTCAGATGTGGAAGAGTGCAAAATGTCTGTCTGAGTGCTAGAGACCTGAAGGATCCAGTGAAGGACTTGGAGCCCATGGTAATGTCTTACACAAATCCGTATCACAGATCTGCACTGGAAAGGCCCACGGGTGAGGGGAGGGGGAAGCTAAATAGTCTGTGCTAGCAGGTGAAAAATCTATGCCAGAAGGCTGAGATCTGCACTGGAAACAAGGAGACAATGTCCGAGATGAAGATGAGGACTGAAGCTCTCCCAAAGAGAGACAGCTGCCAAAGCTGCTTTAAAGAAAGCTGAAAAGAAGATTCTGCAGGAAAGTCTGCAGTACACAACCTCCCCTTCCCCTTCTCATTTATGCCATTCCAACAGTAATCTTCACATGCATCTTCCATACTCTGAACCACACTGACTCAATTCTAATGGGTGTTAGCACTCAAATTGCCCATTAGCTATTCCAGCACAACTAGGAACTATTTTAGTTCTGAAACACCAAACTTAAAAGAGATGAGCACTAAGTTGTAATTGGATAGGAATAAGAAGTTCTGATGTGCTACTGTACAATGCAGTGAATATTATAATAATGTCTTGTATATTTCAAAAATCCAGAAAAAGGGATTTTGAATGTTTCCCCATAAAGAAAGGATAAACATTTGGGAGATAAATGTTTTACCTGATTTAAACCTAATAGAATTTATACATGCACTGAAATATCACATGGCATTGTATGATTTTATACTTTATATATTAATTAAAAAAGAAGAAATTTAATATGGTTAAATAAATCTTAAAGTCCACTGTAAAGAAAAATGATAGAACCATAATGACAAATATGTGTACATCTGGAATTATCTTTTTAGTTTGACAAAAGTCATTTTAAAAATGGAGTGGAAAATAGAAGTGGAGATAACTAACTCCATCATGAACACAGGGCTTCTGTTTGTGTGAGACACCTCTTTACAACAATCATACTTAGCCATTTCCTTGATGACTTGAGGTGAATGATGTTCACATGTTTGACATTTGGGGCAGATGCAGAAGTTTGTTTCACAGAAGTGTAAAAGGTTTTGCAAGGAAATATACTACATAGATTTACAGAAATATTTTCTTTTTAATAAGGTACTCATGGAATTATTTACTATGAATATGTTAATAATAAAATCAACCCCAAATAAGTATTTATTTTTAAAGGTCCAAAATAATATCACAACCAACATAAATTAAATTTAATTAATTTTAAAAGTCTGATTATTTTCTATATTTATATATTTATTAACTATATATCACACCCAAATAACCATGAACATAATGTATTTTATCGTTGTAATTCCAAAAATAAAATTTTATAGCTTTTAACATATGCACCATACTTATTTTTCAAACATTTAAGTTAGGTGAGTTGATTTTGACTTGTTAATAGGTACATCCTTTTGTGAATTTAGTAACAAAAGTGTTCTGCACCCTCCCCATTTGACATTTGCCAACTGCTGCATAGAATGCAGCCAAACAGTAGATATGTGTAGCATGGATAGAAAATAACAGAATATAAATAGTTCCATTATTGTACAGATACACTGGAAGGATCCTGCTTTTTCAGTAAATATTCACAAATACTTGAATATGGAAGAAAGACCAAAAAATAAATTCTTCAAATATGCTTTTTTCAGTAACAATCCTCTAACACTGCTACTATGACATGTCCAATAGTTATAAATTACTGCATTTTGCAATTTAACTCAGAACTCTACAAAGAAAACTTCTAGAAAATGGAGTCCCCAACTTCTCAAAATCTAGGCAGAAAAATCTAGCCTATTCCATGGGTTTCCATAACTCACTATACTCATTTGAATGCTCACAGCTACATCCTTGTTGGCTGAACAGTCATTAGCAATCTCACTCTTTTTTTTTTTTTTTTTTTTTTTTGAGGATTACATAAGTGGTTCCGGCTCCTGTTTGTATATGAAACTTGTTTTATTCCATCACTTTGCCAATTATTTCATGTGTGGTAAGAGTTGATATACATTTATTGAAGCTGAATGAATAAAGAGATGAGAAATAAAAAGTTTTGGTAGAAAGGAATTTTCTCAGTGGGTATATATCACAAAGAAAGTGTCAGGATTCTTTAGAGAGGAGCTAAAAAATCAATAACAGAATCCAGCTAGTTTCAGTTAAAATAGAGAAGTAGAAATACAGTGTAAGTAGGATTGACTTATTTGTGCCTGATAAACATGTTAACAAAGAGATGTGAATAAAGAGAACAATAGAAGCAACGATGGAATTGACTCAATTGGAAATGTGCTGCTGTGGAATAACAGTATTTGCCACAGAGAGGCCCACACGTTAAAGTTAATGTGCACCTGGAGACCCAGAAATCTTAATATTCACTTCCCATTTAACTCTTTTCTCAATATATTGGCAGAGGTTAACAATTTTGACCTCTTTGCTTGCGTTCACCACACTCACCCACTCCACATACTCTCTGCTTGGGTGCTCTTACTCTTCTCCCTACTTTTCTCCTTTTCAGATATTTTGATTCATCATTCCAGAGGAGACTAATGGTTGTATTCCTTAACTCTGTTGTTTACCGATACTGAAACTCAGGTTTCTAGACTGTACAATAGAGAATGCTATTCTCTATTGCTAAAGCCAGCAGCTAACTCATTACATGCACCCAACAAATGTAAATATAAATGTCAGTGAGATCTGCACCTCCGTGCTATTACTTAAGTTAAATTCTGTTATCATTTACCACTATCTAAATTTTTTGAGCTAATACATTTTGGTTCTCACAATATTCTAGTATTGGGATATTCCAGTAATAGGATTCTTTGCTACTGTCTGGGAATTGATACAGACCAAAGGAAAGAAGGAACAGTAGAACTACAAATGATTTGCAATCTATTGTAGCCTGATCTGGGCTGGGCAGTTTTGAGCAAATCAGTAATTTATATTAGCCTTAGTTCATCATCTAATGAATGAGTAAAATAAGCTTATTTCATAGAGAGTCAAAACAAAATAACGTAGTTAATATACCTGAATCAAAGATGTGCAATAAGAATATTGTGTGAAGCCCATTGATGAGCTTTTCACAAATGTTAAATGATTTATGTAAACCATGAAACTGCTACTGCTGTTATGACTAATACTACTGCTAATAATAACAGCTTACATGTACTGAATGAATCTTATGTAGTAGATTATAAGTAGTTGGCTAAATTAACTGCAAGTAAGCAATTAATTTTGACAATAACTTTCTAAGGTAGATGTTGTAAAAATTATATTAATTTTGTGATGAGTATTTTTATATGATTTTGATTCTCAAAGTAACTGTTCAAACAATATAAATGATTAATATAATAAAATGATTCAAATGTACTGCTATACTCTAAGGGTTTCACATAATCAAGAAGTCCAACAATTGGATTTACTGGTCCAAGTCTTCTATAGGAAGAATAATAATGGATTGTCCACATGGGGGAGTATCTAAATAGCCCAGTGGAGGGAGAATTATATTTAACATGATGAACACAGTGGTCAGCAACAGTCCTGTGGGTGAAACAGAACAATAAAGGGAAAATAATAACTAGAAGAAAATCCTGATACTCCTTTCCAGTCAGGAGATTGTATCAAAAATGTCTTCATAGCTGTGATGAGGTACCTCATGAGTGAAAAAGCTGATGATCAAAATAGTTGGGGAAATACTAAATATGACATTACTTTCTTTTTCTTTACATTGCATTTTGTCACATTCAAAGCACAGGAAAATTTTACAATAAAGCAAGCCATTCAAACTCCTTTCTTCCAGCTTTTTGAAATGTACTTTGTTGTTGAGTATCATCACTATATTGTGCAACATCTTACCAGAACTTCCTAAACCCATCCAACTGTAACCCCACACTGACCTAACATTTTTCCAACACTGAGCTCACTTCTACTTTCCTCAGCCTCTGGTGACCACATCTAATCACAATTTTTATGAAGTTTTTTGGTTGTTGTTGTTCTACATATAGATGAGATCATTGCGTTTTTCTGTACCTTAATTTACTACAGTGATCTTTAGTTCCAACCCTGTGGTTGTAAACAACAGAATTTACTCATTTTTGTTCCTGAAGAGTATTAAATTGCATATATGTACTACATTTTCTTTCTCCATCTGATGAAAGGCACATGTGTTGTTTCCATTTCTTCACTATTGTCAACAGTTCTGCAATGAACATAGGAGTGCAGATATATCTTTCACAGGTTAATTTCATATTATTGGTATGTATTACCACTAGACAGATTGTGAATCATTTGGTAATTTTGAGAAATTTCGATACTGTTTCTCATGACTGTTAATTCACATCCCATCAACAGTCTAAAGTGGCTCCTTTGATTTCACATCTTCATCAACACTTGTTATCTTTAGTATTTTTTGTAGTAGTGATTCTTACTGGGCTGAAGCGATATTTCTTTGTAGCTCTGATTAACTTTTACATTTCTTTCATGATTAGTGGTGTTCATAATTTTTCATCTATTTTTTACCATTTGTATGATTTAATTTGAGAAATGTCTGTGTGGGTCTATTTCCTATCTTAATTATGTTATTTATTTTGCTCATTTGAACTGTTTATATAGTATAAATACTTATCTCTTGTAAGATGTAAAGTTAAGCAGTAAACATGCTTCTCATCCTTTAGTATGCATAGTATCTTGTACTCACTCTTTGATTATGTTATAGACTAGTTGAATTGTGGAGTCAAGCCTGTGTCAAGAATTAAATTAGCAGGATTGGTTAGAAATTACTTCCATTACATGCTGCTGTCTGATTTTGTATATAAAGCTTTATTAGAACACAACTACATCTATTTTTTTGTACCTTATTCATGGCTGTTTTGATATTTAATAGCAAGACTAAGCAAATGAAACTGTAAGCCTAAAATATTTACAATATTCCTCATTGAGAAGAAGTCTGTAGAATTTCTGATCTAGACTGATGAAATCTTAGCTCTACAGCAGGGGTTAACCTATCAAAGTCACAGCTAGTGCTGCATATGAGAAAGATGGAGGGAGGATATAAACTGTGCCTCCATATTCCTTGATGTTCATAACTTCACCTTGCGTCATGAAAAGATATGGTAAGGCCCACAAGCTGAGTGGGAGGATTATTATAACAATGGACCACTCATTTGTAACAGTAAGTATTGTATAACTTGATTTCAATGCCTTTCATATTATTTTTGGAATTTTTTAACTACATGGTTGTAGGATGGTTCAGTCAGCTTAAAATAGCTTCTTCAAGGTTTGGTAAATTGAAACAGGTCACATTAACAAACTATGTTTATCCAAAGAGTTAAGAAGTGGTATACTTCATGAATATGTCAATTATGGCAAGAAAAATGGTTGGAATTTTGCATAGTTGATAGGATTGTTTGAAAGAATGAAACAAAAGGTTATTCTATTAAGCAATGAATTATGGCTTTTGAGAGTCACAAAAATCTAACCTTAAATTTCTAGGGTTTTAGTTAGAGCACTACAGAGCATTCAACAAAGCTCTGGCTGCTTCACAATTCAATTTACTTAACTATCTATGTATTTCTGAAATTTGGCCCCAGTTCTTATGCTCTAATGTGGTTTTTATATTGTACATATAATAGTCAGTGTTTGTAATCTCCCTCTCTAGATTGCTCCTCACTTCATGCTTATTGGTGAAATGTAAGACACATTACTGTACCGTGACTTTACAAGAAGAGTACAACAGGAAAAGGGAAACTAACATATATTGAACATTTCTCATGAGCTGGATACTTTTTGGGGGTATTTTAACACTTGAAGTTATTTTCTTAATTTTTTTCTTTCTCCCTTTTGGAAGCAAGATTATTGTTCTGTTTCACAGATGAGTAAATAAGAATCAGAGAAACAATTTCCTTAATGTTGCACAGTTTTTACTTTTGTAAAACTGTTTTTTTAACCCAGAGCTTTTTAACATCAGAAGACCATGTTAGACCCTTTTCAATGGCATTCATTCTGTTCTCTCCCTAGCCATCCACCCACCGACAAGGGACATCTCTGTACACCAAATTGTCTGCAAGTAGCTGAAAATATATACACTTCACATGCAGGCTGCGTCTTCAAGAAGCTCACTGATGAGTGCAAGTGGAATGTATGTAAATGAATTGTTATGCCCGAGTGAGTGCTGCTAGGTACTGTGCCTTGAAAACAACAGCTTATTCATTGATCAAGATAAGAGGTACACAATTTTACAGATAAAACTTTGTATTTTATGCATATTCAAATTGAGATTTCTATTCTGAATTGAAACATACAGCTCTTTTCTTTAAAAAAATTCCACCTTTGTTATACTGCTATTATGGTGAGAGCTCTGATGTATAAGGTAAACCATAACAAACAAATTATCCAGATACAGAATCTAAATGTGGTTTATTTTGGCACCTTAACCGAACAATTTGAATTTGTATTTTGTGTTCACGATTTCCCCAGCACTATTTAGTCTATAAATTAGTGTAATAATTAAAAAGATAGGTCATGTGGCAGATTACTCCATATATTACTAAAATGTTTAAAATTTAATATGTATTATACTTTGTATACACTTCTTTATAAAAAGTATGTACAATGGAAAATAAAGGCCTTATTTTTTGCAAAAAAAATTTTTTAAAGATAGTAAATTACAACAAAACAATACAGAAAAAGCCAATCAAGACAATGCAATGAAATTGAAACAGAACTTCAAAAGCAAGATATCAGGTTAACAATAACAGGTACCATAGTATATCTTATTATCTTCATAATAGTTGTTCATTCAATCAGGGATAGCACTATCAAACCAAAAACAGAACATTATAAAACCAATCAAAAAAAATTAAAGAAAAAGACGAAAATAAAGAAAAAAGAGAAAAACAGAATATTGAATAGAGCAAAACAATTAATCAAAACAAAGCAAAACAGTGAGAACAAAGATGAAAAAGAGGAAAGTCCCCCATATTTGCTATACTGCATACTGTCATTCTCCCAAGAAATGCTCAGATCTCTGGCCCCAGGTCAGCATAATCAACTAAACAATATAAGCATTTTAGTTGCTTTATATACCATAGCTGCTATCAATTCTGGTTGACTTCCAAAGCATCCTGTTGCTAACTTGGGAGAGGTAGCACAGGATGTTTGATGAACACCAGTAAGCTCATGGGAAACACTAACTTATTCTCTTCGGTGTGTCTGCAGCTCATACCACTTACCAGGAGGGACGACTTTTTGCTCTCTTGGTTGGTCCCCAAGTTCCAGCATGGCTGATTATTGGGAGACACTGACTTGTTACAAATTCTATTTTTAGTAAAGCTTACTTTGCATGTTCATTCATAAACTGTTTTTTATTTTAAAGAGGGTAAAACTGAACAGAACAGAACAAAACAGAACATAAGAAAGCAATGTAAGAGATAAATTTCAAAGCAAGACAATCAGAGATTTTCACTATCTATCATATTATCTATTTTCTTCCAAATAGCTGACCATGTCTTCATATATAGAGACTTCACATGAAATAACACAGTATAGAACTGATCTGAACAAGATGAGCAAGGCATTTTAGGTCTTCAAGATCAGACAACACGGAAGTCAACAATGGCTGCCATTGTATCTCTCATTCTCTTCAAAATAGCTGTCCATACCTTCATATATGTTAAGATTAAACAGAAAAAGACAGGCTAAAGTCACTGTGAACAAAGAATAATAGTACTGCTTGATTTCACATGATGATGCTACAGAATCAGCACGGGGTACTGTAGTGTCTCTTTTTCTTTAAAGTAGTTGTTCATTTCATCATGCATTATATGATCAGTTCTCATAAACTATTTGTAGGTTCTATACATGCATCAGTCTCTACAAGTATTTCTATTCTTTTTGTATTAGAAGCAAGACAAAACAAAACAAATTCCTACAAAACATGAAACAAAAAAGTCATATAAAACCACAGTACAAGGTGTTCTACAATGGTTACTGTGTTGTCTCTTGGTCTGTGTCAAGAAGTCTGCCATGATTTTGATGAGTTTTCCTTTATAGGCGATATGTTTGTCTTCTCTGACAGATTTTAACATTCTATTCTTATAGTGAATTTCTGAGATCTTGATTATTACATGTCTGGGTGTAGCTCTGTTTTGGTTGTAGGTGGCTGTAGTTCTGTATGCTTAATAGATCTGAATATCATTTCCTTTTCCTAGGCTTGGGAAGTTTTCCTTAATTATTTCTGTGAATAGCCTTTGTATTTCCTTTGTTTTTACCACTGATTCTTTTTTTTTTATTTAAGAGGAAAAAGAGAAAAACACAAAACAAAACAAAGCAGTGTAAGGTTACACATAATACAGAACTACAAAAAAAGACATAACAGTAAGAAATCACCTGTTAATAGATTACATATTATCATCTTGGAAATAGTTGCTCAAATCACAGTATCAAAGAATACAAAGTAGACATTCAAACAGAGAGACTGCAAACAGCTGTGTTCAATGATCCAAAAACATTAATATAGTCAGCTATTTAACACACCTAAACACACTTGCTGTTATATCCGTTAGAGCTCTTTTTTTTTTCCTCCCTCTCTTTTTTACAACAAAATTTACACATTTTGGATTTTATTACTCCTTAGTTCTTATTACTTTTTTGGGGGGGGAGAGAATAAAGTCAAATATGGCAAAACAAAGCTGTAAATCAAAACCAAGGATAGACATAGCACATGATGTAGAACAGAGTACAAGGTTATTAACAATGGTTATCAACATTGTCTCTTGTTTCCTTAAAAGGAATTGTCTATCTCATTAGATATTATAAAGTTGGACAAAACAGTGGAGAACAAGACCAATAAAACTTAGGCATTGTGAACATTACAGGACTTCCAAAGGAGACAATAGCCAAACCAGAATGGGCATCTTTGTGAATCTTACTGCCTTCAAATTAGTTGCCTATACCCTCAGACTTGCTACTATCGCACAGAATGGAACAGAGTCTAATCAGTCAAAACAAGATCTTGGGAGTATTACAGAACTTCAAAACAAGTTAATAGGAGATCGAAAAGAGTTACTATTATATATCCTAATTTTTTAAATTTTTCCCTTAATTAAAATAAACATAAGAAATAGCTAAATAATTTTTTTTAAAGAATAGTAGTTACCATAGTGTCTGTCTTTTTCCTTAAAATATTTGGATAAAACTTCATATACTATAGCTTCAAATATTTCCATATCAAAAAGCCCAGAATAAAGCCTTTCTAATTAATAAGTGAAAATTTTATAAGGCTTCAAGGCCACATAATGGGGAATCATGATTATCACATATTTTTATATATTTGAATCATTACTTACATTAGGGAAACTATTCGGTATTCATACATGCGAGATTGATTTATTTCACTTATGAGTATGGTCTCAAGCTGCGCCCATTTATTGATAAATATCTCAATGTGATCCTTCTTTATAGCTGAATAATACTCCATTGTATAGAAATACCACAACTTTTTTATCCATTCCTCAGTTGATGGGCACTTGGGTTGTTTCCAAGGTCTGGCGATTACAAATTGTGCTGCTATAAACATAGGTGCACATATATCCCTGTGGTATGATGCTTTCAGTTCTTCTGGGAATATGCCTAGAAGTGGAATAGCTGGAATAAATGGGATTTCCAATCCCAACTTTTTGAGAAACCTCCAGACAGACCTCCACAAAGGCTGTACCAGTCTACACTCCCACCAACAGTGCAGGAGAGTTCCTTTTTTCCCACAGCCTCTCCAGCATTTGTTGTTGTTGGTTTTCTTGATCCTGGCCATTCTTTCAGGAGTGAGATGGTATCTCAGTGTGGTTTTCATTTGCATTTCTCTAATGACCAATGATGATGAGCATTTTTTCATGTATTTATTTGCCATTTGCATTTCTTCATCTGAGAATTGCGTATTCATCTCAGATGCCCATTTTTGGATTGGATCTTTGAATTTTGGAGGTCTGAGTTTTTTTAATTCTTTATATGTTTTAGACAAGAGTCCCTTGTCTGAGAGAGAGTTCACTAAAATCTTTTCCCAGTTTGTGGGTTTTCTTTTCACTATGCTGGAGATTTCTTTTGACATGCAAAAACTTTTTAATAAGAAGTGGTCCCAGTTATTGATTCTGGGAAGTATTTCCCGTGCAGTTTGAGTCCTATTAATGAATTCTCTACCTACTCCTATGTCTCCAAGGTTTCTACCCAATTTGTCTTCCAATAGATTTAGCGTTTCTGTTTTAATATTCAGATCTTTGACCCATTTAGATTTTAATTTAGTACATGGTGATAGACATGGGTCTAGTTTTAGTTTTCAGCAAATGGAGAGCCAGTTTTTCCAGCACCATTTATTAAAGAGACTGTCGTTCTTCTAGTGAACCTGCTTGGCTCCTTTATCAAAGATAAGGTGGTTGAGTGTGTTTGTAGTTGTGGTTGTATCTTCTAATCTATTCCATTGATCCTCAGCTCTGTTTTGATTCCAATACCATGTTGATTTTACTACTGTTGCTTTGTAGTATAATTTCAAGTCAGGGATTGTGATGCCTCCTGCTTTGTCTTTGCTGCTTAGAATTGCTTTTGCGATTCTAGGTCTCTTCTGGTTCCAGATGAAATTTAGGAGTGATTTCTCTAGATCTATAAGGTATGTTGATGGTATTTCTATTGGGATTGCATTGAATCTGTATAAGAGTTTTGGGAGAATGGCCATCTTCACAATGTTTGTTCTTCCTATCCATGAGCAAGGGATGTCTTTCCATTTTCTGAGATCATCTTCAATTTCCTTTTTCAGTGTATTATAGTTTTCACTGTATAAGTCTTTCACTTCTTTCGTAAGAGTAATTCCTAAATACTTCATTTTTTTGCTTGCTAATGTGAATAGTCCAGTTTCCCTTATTTCCCTCTCTGTAGTTTTGTTGTTTGTGTATAGGAATGCTATTGATTTCTGAGTATTGATTTTGTATCCAGCCACATTACTGAATTTATTTATTGTATCTAAGAGTCTTTCAATGGAGCTTAGGGGGTCTTCTATGTAGAGTATCATGTCATCTGCAAACAATGACAACTTAACTTCTTCTTTTCCTATCTTTACCCCTTTTATTTCTCTTTCTTGCCTAATTGCTCTGGCTAGTACTTCCAGTACTATATTAAATAGGAGTGGTGATAAAGGACATCCTTGTCTTGTGCCTGATTTTAAAGTAAAGGCTTTCAATTTTTGGCCATTTAGTATGATGCTGGCTGTTGGTTTGTCATAAATGGCCTTTATTATATTGAGGTAAAGACCATCTATTCCAATTTTCTGTAGAGTTTTTATCATGAATAAATGTTGGACCTTATCGAAGGCTTTTTCTGCATCTATAGAAATGATCATGTGATTCTTATTTTTAGCTTTATTGATATGGTGGATTACATTTATTGATTTGTGTATGTTGAACCATCCTTGCATTCCTGGGATGAATCCCACTTGGTCATGGTGTATAATCTTCTTGATGATTTGCTGGATCCTATTTGCCAATATTTTATTGAGGATTTTTGCATCTGTGTTCATTAGGGAGATCGGTCTATAGTTCTCTTTTTTAGTTGGGTCTTTCTCAGGTTTTGGTACTAGAGTGATATTTGCTTCCAGGAATGACTTAGGAAGGATTGCTTCCCTTTCAATTTCATTGAATAGTTTGAGGAGTGTCGGCATTAGGTCTTCTTTGTATTTCTTGTAGAATTCTGCAGTGAATCCATCTGGGCCTGGGCTCTTCTTGGTGGGTAAGGACTTAATTACATTTTCAATTTCGGTAACCGAGATTGGGTTATTCAACAATTTTACATCCTCTTGATCTAGCTTTGGCACTTCATGTGCTTCTAAGAATCTGTCTATTTCTTCTGTGTTATCAAACTTTTGAGAGTAGAGGTTTTCGAAATAGGTGTTGATGATCTTCTGTATTTCTATTGGGTCTGTAGTGACTTCTCCTTTTTCATTTCTTATTGCATGAATTTGAGCTTTTTCTTCCCTTTTTTTAATAAGGTTGGCTAGGGGCTTATCGATTTTATTTATTCTTTCAAAGAACCAACTCTTTGATTTGTTGATCCTTTGGATTGTTTTCTTAGTCTCTATTGCATTGATTTCTGCTCTGATTTTTATAATTTCCTCTCTTCTTTTGGCTTTGGGCTTGACTTGCTCTTCTTTTTCTAGCTGTTTGAGGTGTAGCATCAAGTTATTTATTTGTATTCGTTCTGTTTTCCTGATGTGGGAACTCAGTGCAATAAATTTTCCTCTCAGGACGGCTTTCATTGCATCCCACAGATTCCGGTAAGTTGTATCTGCATTTTCATTTTCTTTTAGGTATTGTTTGATTTCTTCTTTAATTTCTTCTGTGACCCACTGATTACTCAAGAGTGTGTTATTCAGTTTCCATGTGTTTGTGGGATTTTTGCAGTATCTTTTATCGTTAATTTCTAATTTCAGAGCGCTGTGATCCGATAACATGCAAGGGATGATTTCAGCTCTTTTGCACTTGTTTAAATATGTTCTATGAGCTAATATATGGTCTATTTTAGAAAATGATCCATGTACTGCTGAGAAGAATGTGTATTCTGATGTTGTTGGGTGGAACATTCTGTATATGTCTATCAAACCCATTTGTTCACAGGTATGATTCAGTTCTGTTATTTCTTTACTCATTTTCTGTCTGGTCGATCTGTCCCTTGGTGTCAATGGCGTATTAAGGTCTCCTGTTACAATTGTGTTACTGATAATTTGAGTTTTCATTTCTGTTAATAATTGTTTTATATAACTGGGTGCTCTGGAATTTGGTGCGTATATATTTAAGATAGTTATCTCTTCCTCTTGGAGTTTTCCCCTTACGAGTATGTAGTGACCTTCTTTATCCTTTATGGTCATTGTTGGTTTAAAGTTCACGTTGTCTGCAAACAGAATGGCTACTCCTGCCTTTTTTTGGATTCCTGCTGCATGAAGAATTGTTTTCCATCCTTTGACTTTCAGTCTGTGAGTATCCTTCTGGGTTAGATGGGTTTCCTGTAAACAGCATATGGTTGGATTTTGTTTCTTGATCCATTCTGCTAGTCTGTTTCTTTTGATTGGTGCATTGAGACCATTTACATTAATGGTTATTACTGTTAAATGTTGGTTAATTGTAGGAATCTTATCTCTCTGCTGTTGCATCTTTATCTTTCTGTTCTGTTTAATTATTTGCTTTGCTTAGTGGTTTTTTCCTTTGTGTATCTAAACTGTCTTTCAATATTTTTTGCAGGGTTGGTTTGGTGTTCATGAAGTTCTTCAGCTGTTCTTTGTCATGGAAGTATCGTATTTCACCATCTATTTTAAATGATAGTTTTCCAGGATATATCAGTCTAGGTGGAAATTATTTTGCTTTAGGATCTGGAATACTTCACTCCATGCTCTTCTTGACTTTATTGTTTGTGCTGAGAAGTCTGCTGTGATTCTGATAGGTTTTCCTTTATAAGTGATCTGTCTTTTCTCTCTGACAGCTTTTAATAATCTATTCTTGTGTTGGATTTCTGGGATGGTGATTATTATATGTCTGGGTGTAGTTTTATTTTGGTTATGACTATTTGGAATTCTATATGCTTCACTGATCCTGATGTCAGTTTCTGATCTCATGCTTGGGAAGTTTTCAGCTATTGCTTCTCTAAATATCCTCTTGATATCCTTTATGTTGTCTCCTTCTTTTTCATTAATCCCTATCATTCTTCTTTGCATCATCTTGCAGTTGTTGAATTGTTGTTTCCTGATTCCTTGTTATTTTTAAAAGATCTTTCCTTTCCTGTTCACTAGCTGCAATCCTGTCTTCAAGGTCTGAAATTCTATCTTCACTTTCATTAAGGCGGTTTTTACAACTTTCAGTGGAGTTTTTTATTTCCTGTATATCTCTGTGCATCTGCATTATGTATTCTGTTTGTTTCTTATATTGCTCATCCAGGGATTCTATCTTTTTGTTTAGTTCCTCCAATTTTTTATTTGTGTTTTCTTTAGATATATTTAGAATCTCTTTCATTTCTTTTATCATTTCTTCTTTTATCTGGGATATTATTTCGAGTTTGAATTTCTTTAAAGCTTCCTGGAGTTGCTTGTCAACTTCAGTGGCTATTGTGTCTGATATATGAGGAGGATGGAATATATTTTCTTCTAAATACATTCCTCCTAGGGTTTCCTGAGATGGGCTGGAGGTTTGAGGTTGTAATTTGGTCTTTCATTTTGTCATTTTCCTATATTTCTGTGTTTGAAGTGTTATTTGAAAGCCTCCTCAGGATCTGTTGAATATCCCCTTCTATGTTTGCAGCTACTGAGACTCTGGCACCACTCTACCCCAGGCCATTGGGCCTGCAAAACCAATGGCCCTCCTCTGCTTGTTCAGAACTCCGCGGTTCCAGACAAGCTGGGCCTCAGGGACACTGTGCGCCCACCTGCCCCTTGGTAGATCCACAGCTCTTGGATCGCAGCCAGGTTAGGGTACTCACCATAGGCCGCAGTGCCTCAGGAGCCTGTGATCCCTCCCTGCTTGCAGAGATATCCACAGTCCTCCAGACAAAGGAAGGGCCTCCTGTGGGCACTCCGGATCCACCCAGCTCCTCCTCTGCACACAGATGGCTAGGCGCGGCTGGGCACAGGCCGAGGTGCCCCAGGAACCCGGGATCCCTCCCTGCTTGCAGAAATATTCACTCCTCCAGACAAAGGAAGGGGCCCCTGCAGGCACTCCGGGTCCGCCCAACTCCTCCTCTGCACGCCGATGGCTGTGCGCGGCTGGGCACAGGCCGAGGTGCCCCAGGAACCCGGGATCCCTCCTCCTCCAGACAAAGGAAGGGGCCTCTGCAGGCGCTCCGGATCCGTGCAGCTCCTCCTCTGCACACCAATGGCTAGGCGCGGCTGGGCACAGGCCGAGGTGCCTCAGGAACCCGGGATCCCTCCTCCTCCAGACAAAGGAAGGGGCCTCTGCAGGCGCTCCGGATCCACGCAGCTCCTCCTCTGCACACCGATGGCTAGGCACGGCTGGGCACAGGCCGAGGTGCCTCAGGAATCTGGGATCCCTCCTCCTCCAGACAAAGGAAGGGGCTCCTGCAGGTGCTCCGGATCCGCGCAGCTCCTCCCCTGCACACCGATGGCTAGGCGCGGCTGGGCACAGGCCGAGGTGCCTCAGGAATCTGGGATCCCTCCTCCTCCAGACAAAGGAAGGGGGCCCCTGCAGGTGCTCTGGATCCACGCAGCTCCTCCTCTGCACACCGATAGCTAGGCGCGGCTGGGCATAGGCCGAGGTGCCTCAGGAACCCGGGATCCCTCCTCTTCCAGACAAAGGAAGGGGCTTTATTTTGTAGCTAGAGGGTCTCCCAGGTTCTTTGCTAATTAGGCCACAGGATATCGAAACCAGTAAATGAGCTACCACTGATTCTTCATTCACATTTTTTTATTCTTAAGTTATAGATCCTTTTGTCATCTTCTAGCCTTTGTATTGTTATTGTGTGTTTCCTTGTAATTTTTAAGAAAACATTCCAATCATGATCACATATTGGAAACCACCTGCCTTCAAGTTTTGACAGTCTATCCTTAGTTTCTTTCAAGCAGTTTTGCCAGCTTTCAATAGAGTTTTTAATTTCCTGGTAATCTCTTTGAATCTCCTTCATGTATTCTAGATTTTCTTTATACTCCACATTGAACGTTTCTCTCCTTTTTTGTGTTCCTCTGTTCTTTTGTCTGTGTCTTCTTGAGAAGTGCTTAGCATTTTTTATTAATATACTTATATCTTGTTTTACTTGATTAAATATTTCACTTGAGTTCATCTATGAGGTCCCAAAGATATCTCTTTATGTCCACTGATGCCATATCTGATATTGTTGCCTTTAATCTCTTTTGTATTTACCTCTCCTGATTCAATGTTCCAAGAGTCAATAACTAAAAATTTCTACATGTCAAAAGGAATCTCCAGCATAGTGAGAAGAAAGCCCACAAACTGGGAAAAAAATCTTAGTGAACTGTCCCTCAGAAAAAGGACTTCTGTCTAAAACATATAAAGAATTAAAAAAAATCAGATCCCCAAAATTCAAAGACCCAATCCTAAAATGGACATTTGAGATGAATATACAGAAGTTCTCAGATGAAGAAATACAAATGGCAAATAAATACATGAAAAAATGTTCATTCTCATTAGTCATTAGAGAAATGCAAATTAAAACAACACTGAGATTCCATCTCACTCCAGAAAGAATGGCCAGGATTAAGAAAACTACCAACAACAAATGATGGAGACACTGTGGGAAAAAAGGAATACTCCTGCATGTTGGTGGGAGTGTAGACTGGTGCAGCCACTATGGAGGTCAGTCTGTAGATTTCTCAAAAGATTGGGATTGGAAGTCCCATTTGTTCCATCTATTCCACTTCGAGGCATATTCCCAGAAGAACTGAAAGCATCATACCACAGTGATATATGTGCACCCATGTTTATAGCAGCACAATTTGTAATAGCCAGATCTGGTAAACAACCTAAATGTGCATCAACTGAGGAATGGAGAAAAAGTTGTGGTATTTTTTTACAATGGAGTACTACTCAGCTATAAAAAATGATCACACTGAGATATTTATAAATAAATGGACGCAACTTGAGACCCTACTCATGAGCAAAATAAATCAAACTTATATGTGTAAATACCATATAGTTTCCCTAGTGTGAGAAATGGTAAGAGTACATAAGATTTTATGTTAATCATGATTCCCCATTATATTGCTTTGAATTCTTATAATGTTTTCATTCATTAGTTGGAATGGTTTTATTCTGGTTTGTTTGATTTTATTATCTGTGATTGTATGAACACCTACTTTGAAGAAAACAAGACATTATAATAGCCATTGATGATTTAATATCATCTTGCTTTGAAGTCCTATCATGCTTTTGTTCTTCTGTTTCCATTGGGTCTATCATGTTGTATCTTATTGGATTTTATTATGTGTGATAGTATAAACAATTTTTTTATAGAAAATGAGATAATATAGTAGTCATTGTTCATTTTCAGTTATTTGGTTCTGAATGCCCTGTAATACTTTCATTCTCTTGAATGGTTTTATACTATTTTTTATGTTTGATATTATTGTATGTGAAGGTATGTTCAACTCTTTCAAAGAAAGAGACATTATAGTAGGTACTGTTAATATCGTGTTGTCTTGTGGTGAAGTACTGTGTTGCTTACATTGTTCTGATCTGCTTGTTCTGTCCTCTTCTGCCTTATCTCTTTAAAATAAAAAATTAAGAAGATGGAAGGCCAATTCTTAGTTGCTTATCCCTGTACAAATGCAAAGGAAGTTAAACATTTCTACATAAATGGCACAAGATAAATATTTTCATTCCAAATATTACAATCAGGAGGATACAATGGATTGGGACTAAAAGAAGTCTAAAATCCAGCAGGGTAAACATTAAGTCCTGTAGTTGCACCAGCATCTGAAACAATCTTTGGCAAATTTTGATCTCCAAAGAACCTTGTGTGGTTCCACCCCTACAGCACTTCTGGTGGTTACAGATTCCATGGCTTCTCTCTTGGTCTGGCTTTGCTCTCTCTTGGCAGCTTTCTTTAGATAATCCACACTTCTGGCTTTTCCAAACGTCTGAGGTCTCCACTGCACCTTTGGCTTCACACTCACAGCTTCACACACTACTCTCTCATAGGCACACTGCCTGGTCTCCCAAGGCCTTCTGAAATTGGATCAGAAGCATTTTTATCCTCAGAACTCATGCATTCTGAATGCACCTACAATCAGGGTCATGTGTATGATGCTGAGGTCTGCTGCCACTTGGAGCAGTAGTCAGGCTTTCACTTGGCAATAGAGTTGAGTGCCTGGATCTCTGAGCACTCTGAACCTGATTCTCAGAAACAGATTCTCTGTTCCACTGCCATTCAGAATTATGGCGCTCTGTGGCACTCACCTCAGAACAAACTTTTCCACTTCGGCAGTTTTGAGGCTGCAAAGCATGGAGACCCATTGCCTCATCCCATAATGCCTGTAGGCCATCTTTTAATTTTTCTTTATTTTTTTGTTCCTTCTCAGCAATCAAGGTCTTAGCCCTATCTTTATAGTCCACAACTTTACTGGTGTTTCCTTTCTGGGCAAACTTGCAGTGTTTTAAATCATTTTCCTGGATCTTTGTCTTGATTCACAACATAAATCTGCCTAAAAGTCATGCCACTGCCTCAATATTAGACTTCTTTGAAATTTCTTTTGCCAGATTAGTCAACTGCCCTTAATCTGCAGGCAAAGTCTCTGCATGTGAGCAAAGTGCAGACAAAATTTCTGCCAAGTCACAAGACATGTCATTTTGAGTCCAGCACTCAATGCAGTCCTTTCCAGTAGAAATCTCCCTAGCCTGGTTTTTACTAGCAGAATTTCTATCAGCTTTCTGGTCTCCTGAGCTCCATGCAGAAAGCCCTAAGATATTCCAGCTGTATATATTCAGGTGACATCTCTGAACCCTTCCAAACTCTTTTCATAAGCCATTCCCAAAGACTCTTGAAATACATAGTCAGGAATAGTCATAGCAACAGCCCCACGCCTGGTACCAAATTCTGTCTTGGTTACTTTTCTCTCATTGCTGAGATAAAATACCCAACACCCAAAATGAATGAAGGAAATGTTTATTTATCCTATAGTTTTGGGAATTTTCAGTCCATAATCTGCTAGCTGCAAGGCAGGTTGGCATGGCACTGGGACAACACTTCAGTGCAGCAGCCAGAGCAAAAGGGACAACGTGCCTTTTCTTGGACAAGATGAGGATATTTACAAAGTAAGGATCCTGGCTCCCTGATGAGTCTCTCAGGTAAACTTCTAAACTTCTCAAGACTATATCAACTATAACACCACCCAAATTCTCCACCTCCAGCCACCAGTAAATCTTTCTGTTTCCTGTTTTGTACACACAGATACTCCTTCAAATCAGTTATTGATATGTCATTTTGCCCATCTCCCAAAATCCTCCTCCAGTCAAACCTAATGAAAATACTTCCACTTCTCTGTTTTCACTAAAGGGTATTTGCATCTCTTCTGCAGCTCTTGCCAACAATAAAGGCCTATTTTCCCATTTTTTGTCTATCACACCAAAATCATATCAATTCCACTGATATTCTGCATTTTGGGTTTTTTGGGGGGCTTAAGTATAAATAATTTTATTAATCATTATTCCTTTTTTATAATATATATGCTGTCACCATTGGTTTATGAATGATTTCATTCTTTTATTTAATTGATTTAACAGTCCAGTAATTAATCACCTAAAAATCTACCACTCAGAATGCAAGTTAAGACTTTGACAATGAGCCATATCTAACTGTGTGCTTCTCACTTAGCATTTCATTGTTTTATTTGGAAAGCCTATACTTGCTTTATGTATATACTTCCTAAAACTAAGTTTATTTTTTAAAACTTTAACCAATATTATCTCAGAAAAATCTATGAATTTTCAAGGCCTAAGAGAAATTTTTTTGTGGAGTCACTGTAAATGATTTGATCTGAGTCATTCCAAATCAGCATATCAGACTCCTAATATCATCTTAAATTTATGTGATCCTATGAAGATAATATTTTCTGACCTGAAAAGCTATCTGCTTACCAGGCTGCCCTCTTGGAACCAGTTCCATGGCACAAGGCCTCAGAAAAAAATCCTAGGCATGAGTTCCTTGCACTGTAGGCAGGTTACTACCCACCCACCTCCAGGGTGGGTGTAGCACTCACAAAATTTCTGTGCCTTCCTCTTGCATAGATTCAGGATGTTTACAAAGCTAGGATCCTAGCTGCCTGCTGAGCCACTTAAATTTGTAAACTTCTCAAATTGACACAATGTATCAATCATAACACTCCTCTTCCTGGCTGTCAGAAGGCTACCTTCTTACCATATCCTAATATGATATATTGGGAGAGATTTCTTTACTTTTTCTTTAATAATGGCATTATTCTCATCATGGGAACTCATCCTTATGTTTTCATCTAAACCCAATACTTTCCAAATGCAATACACTGGTGGTTAGTACTTCAACATTAGAATTTTAGGAATACCAGCATTTGTTCATTAACATTTTCATTTTCTTAAGCTATTACATATTATTACTTGAATTATTATCTTGAATGAGATATGACACTTCTAGAGTCTTCATAAGTTTATCTACGAGTGTCTGGGCCATTTCCTCCCTTCTAGACCAAATTCTAATCCACATTTAAGATCACAGATATTGCATATTATTCACAACAATACTCAGAATTCAAAATTTCCCTAGCAGTTATTGCAAATATTCCTGTTTGTTAGGAAATTTTCTCTTTCATTGTAAAATACATCCTGCTAAGTCAATTTAAGGTAGATGTTCAGTTGCAAATGTATGAGTCTTAAAACCAAACCTTTAATGAAATAAAAACACTTATTTGCATGGTGTGAGAAACATAACTGAAAAAGCTAGAAAAAGTTGAAGAGAAAAGGCAAGAGAAAGAGCAGCAAAGCATGACTCTATGTGGTACTATTATATAGCAGTCCTTTCAAGTTCAGTGGTAACATGCTGGACATATAAACCCTCCTATTTCCAGTATCATTCAATTTTATCTCTGTAAAGTAGACATAAAAGATATGTGATGCGAATGGGAAAAAGAGCTGCCTATTGAAACTTTTCATTAAAATTGGAATCTGATGCCTGGCATTAGAACTATGATGTGTTATTAATTTCTTTTTCAAAAATTTTATTTAAAGAGAAAAAACAAAAGAGAAAAAGGGTACAAATAATACAGAATTTCAAAAAAATAAACATTAAGAAATCACTAGTTAACAGATTACATATTGCCATCTTATAAATAGTTGTTCAAGTTACAAAATTAAAGCATACAAAGTGGACATTCAAACAGTGAGACCGCAAACACTTCTGTTCAATGATCCAACAAAAACTTAGTAATTATGGTCATCTATCTTACATACTTAAATATACAGGCAGTTATACCCTTTATACCACTTTCTTTTTCTTTCCTTTTTATAATAACAATTACACATTTTGGGTTTTATTACTGCCACAGTTCTTGTTACTTTTTTTAAGAGAATAAAACCAAATGTGATATAACAAAACAGAGTCAGTCAAATCAAAAGGATGGACATAGTACACAACGTAAAAACAGAATAAAAGGTAATCAACATTATCAAAATGCCTCTTGCTATCTTTAAAAGAATTGCCTATGTAATAAGTTATAATAAAATTGAACAAAACAGTACAGAACAAAAGCAATAAAACAAAAACATTGGAGACATTACAGGATTTCAAAAGAAGATAATAGCCAAACCAGAATGGGCATCATAGTGAATCTTATTATCTTCAAAGTAGTTGCCAATACCCTCAAACTTGATACCATCAAGCAAAACATAATACAGTTAAATCAGTCAAAATAAGATAGTGAGAGCAATACAGGGCTTCAAATCAAGTTAAAAGGAAATCAAAATGTTTACTATAATGTATCCTGCTATTTTTTATGTCCTCACTAATTAAAATTTTAAAAAAATAAATAAGAAAGAGATTGAGATAAAAGAGGACATAACTGCACAACAGCACAGGTCAGAACAGAACAACTTAAGCAACATAGTGTTTCATCACAAGATAACCTAACATAACGGTAGTTACCATAGTGTCTCTTTCCTTGAAATATTTGAGTATAATTTTGTATACTAAAGAATTAAACATATCAAGACAACACAAAACCATTCAAAAGAATGAAAGTATTACAAGGTATCGAGAACCAACTAAGAGAAAATGAACAATGGTTTCTATATTATCTCATTGTCTATAAAAATTTTGTTTGTACTATCACATATAATAAAATTCAATAAGATACAACATAATAAGACAAATGGACACAGAAGAACAAAAACTTGATGGGACTTCAAAGCAAGATGATATTAAATCAGCACTAGTTATTATGATGTCTTGTTTTCTTCAAAATAGCTGTTCATATCATCACAGACAATAAAATCAAACAACCCAGAATAAAACCATTCCAATTAATGAATGAAAACATTATAAGGCTTAAAAGCAATATAGTGGAGAATCATGATCCAATGTTATTTTATGTATAGTTATCATTTCTTACACTAGGGAAACTATTCAGTATTTATACATGTGGGTTTGATTATTTCACTTACGAGTATGGTCTCAAGCTGCACCCATTTATTTATAAATATCTCAATGTGATCATTTTTATAGCTGAGTAGTATGCCATTGTGTAAAAATATCACAACTTTTTAATCCATTTCTCAGTTGACGGACACTTAGGTTGTTTCCAAGATCTGACTATTACAAATTGCGCTGCTGGCCTGTGGATCACGTAAGTCCAGCAGAGGCATGGAGCTCTCCTCTTCCCCTGTGGCCGGGCTCCTTCGGCTCCCTGTTGGTCTGGTAAGACCAGCAGAGGCAGGGAAACCCACCCAAGGCCAGCGAACTGTTTTCTTTGCCTGGGGCCCAGGATTCAGCTTCCTGTCAAAATCATTGAGTAAGGAGGGAGCAGGGACCTCTGTCCCAGCCTGGCTGATCTCTCTACCTCACTTGGAACAAAACTTGAAGTGCAAAAATATAGGAAAATGACAAAACAAAAGACCAAAATGCAGTCTCAAACATCCAGCCCATCCCAAGAAAGCCTAGGAGCCATGTGCATAGAAGAAAATATATGCCACATACCTGAAATACCTGAAATAATAGTAACTGAAATAAAGAAGCAACTCTGGGAAGCCTTAAAGGAAATCAAACTAGAAATAATTTCTCAGGTAAAAGAAGAAATGATAATAGAAATTAAGGAGATGCTGAACATATCTAAAGAAGACACAGTTAAAAAAAACTTGAGGAGATAAACAAAAGATAGAATCCTTGGATGAACAACATAAGAAACAAACAGAATATATAAACCAGATGCAAAGAGATATACAGGGAATCAAAAATTCAATCGAAAGTTGTAAAAACCACCTCAATGAATGTGAAGATAGAATTTCAGACGTTGAAGACAAGATTGCAGCCAGTGAACAGGAAAGGAAAGATCTTTTAAAAATAACAAGAAATCAGGAAATAACAATAAAACACCTGCAAGATGACACAAAAATGAACAAAATAAGGTTAATAGGGATAAATGAAAAAGAAGGGAACAACATAAAGGGTCCCAAGAGAATATTTAGAGAAGTAATCACTGAAAATTACCCAAACATGAGACTGGAAACTGATATTAAGATCAGTGAAGCATGGCGAACTCCAAATAGCCATAACGAAAATAATACTACACCCAGACACATAGTAATGGCCATCCCAGAAATCAAACAAAAGAATAGAATATTAAAAGCTGTAAGAAAGAAAAGACAGATCACCTATAAAGGAAAACCTATCAGAATCACAGCAGTCTTTTCAGCACAAACAATAAAGTCAAGAAGAGCATGGAGTGAAGTATTTCAGATCCTAAAGGAAAATGATTTCCAACCTAGGCTGATGTATCCTGCAAAACTGTCCTTCAAACTTGATGGAGAAATACGATACTTCCATGACAAAGATCAGCTGAAAAACTTCATGATCACCAAGCCAACCTTGCAAAGAATACTGAAAGACAGCCTAGATGCATCTAGGAAAAAAACCACTAAACAAAGCAGACAATTAAACAGAACCGAAAGACAAAGATGCAACAGCAGAAAGATAATATGTCAACAATAAACCAATATATAACAGTTATAACCATTAATGTAAATGGTCTCAATGCACCAATTAAAAGAAACAGACTGGCAGAATGGACCAAGAAACAAAATCCAACCATATGCTCTCTAAAAGAAACCCATCTAACCCAAAAGGATATCCACAGACTGAAAGTCAGAGGATGGAAAACAATATTTCATGCAACAGAAACCCAAAAAAAAAAAAAAAAAAAAAAAAAAGCGGGGAAGGCTATTCTGTTTGTAGAAAATGTAACTTCAAGCCAATAATGATCAGAAGGGATAAAGAAGGTCACTACAGACTGGTTAGGGGAAAACTCAAAGAGGAAGAGATAACTATCTTAAATATACATGCACCAAATTCCAGAGAACCCAGTTGTATAAAACAAGTACTAACAGAAATGAAAAACCAAATCAGCAGTAACACAATTCTAACAGGAGATCTTAACACACCACTGACACCAATGGACAGATCAACCAGACAGAAAATCAGCAAAGAAATAAAAAAAAACTGAAGTGCACTTGTGAACAAATGGACTTAATAGACATATACAGAGTATTCCACCCAACAACAAAAGAATACACATTCTTCTCAGCAGTACATGGGTCATTTTCTAAAACAGACCATATGTTAATTCACAAAACATATCTAAATAAATGCAAAAGGGTTGAAATCATCCCTTGCATGCTATTGGACTATAGCGCTGTGAAATTAGAATTTAATGATAAAAGATACTACAAAATTCCCACAAAGACATGGAAACTGAATAACACACTCTTGAGTAATCAGTGGGTCACAGAGGAAATCAAAGAAGAAATTAAACACTACCTACAGGAAAATGAAAACACAAATACAACTTACCAGAATCTGTGGGATGCAACGAAAGTTGTCCTCAGAGGAAAATTTATAGCACTGAGTTCACACATCAGGAAGACAGAATGAATACAAATAAATAACCTGATGTTACACCTCAAACATCTAGAAAAAGAAGAGCAAGTCAATCCCAAAGCCAAAAGAAGAGAAGAAATTATAAAAATCTGAGCAGAAATCAATGCAATAGAGACTTAAAAAAATCCAAAAAATCAATGAATCAAAGAGTTGGTTCTTTGAAAGAATAAATAAAATTGATAAGGCCCTAGTCAACCTTATTAAAAAAGGGAATAAAAAGCTCAAATTCATGCAATAAGGAATGAAAGAGGAGAAATCACTACAGACCCTATAGAAATACAGAAAATCATCAACACTTATTTCGAAAACCTCTACTCTCAAAGGTTTGATAACACAGAGGAAATGGACAGATTCCTAGAAGCATCTGAAGTATCAAAGCTAGGTCATGAAGATGTAAAACTACTGAATAACCCAATTTCTATTAATGAAATCAAAATCGTAATTAAATCCTTACCTACAAAGAAGAGCCCAGGCCCAGACGGATTCACTGCAAAATTCTACAAGAAATACAAGGAACTCCTAATGCCGACACTCCTCAAACTCTTCAATGAAATTGAAAGGGAAGCAGTCCTTCCTAAGTCATTCCTGGAAGCAAATATTACTCTAGTACCAAAACCCGAGAAAGACCCAACTAAAAAACAGAACTACAGACCAATCTCTCTAATGAACACAGATGCAAAAATCCTCAATAAAATATTGGCAAATAGGATGCAGCAAATCATCAAGAAGATCATACACCATGACCAAGTGGGATTCATTGAGACATGCAGGGATGGCTCAATATACGTAAATCAATAAATGTAATACACCGTATCAATAGAGCCAAAAGTAAGAATCACATGATCATTTCTATAGATGCAGAAAGATTTCGATAAGGTCCAACATTCATTCTGATAAAAACCCTGCAGAAAATTGGAATAGACGGTCTTTACCTCAATATAATAAAGGCCATCTATGACAAACCAACAGCCAATATCATTCTAAGTGGCCAAAATTTGAAGGCCTTTACTTTAAAATCAGGCACAAGACAAGGATGTCCCTTATCGCCTCTCCTATTTAATATAGTACTGGAAATACTAGCCAGAGCAATTAGACAAGAGAGAGAAATAAAAGGCATAAAGATCGGAAAAGAAGAAGTTAAGCTATCATTATTTGCAGATGACATGATACTCTATATAGAAGATCCCCAAAACTCCATTGAAAGACTGCTAGATATAATAAATAGATAAATTTAGTAACGTAGCTGGCTATAAAATCAATACTCAAAAATCAATAGCATTCCTATACACTAACAACAAAGTCACAGAAAGAGAAATAAGAAAAACCACACCCTTCACACTAGCAACCAAAAAATGAAATATCTAGGAATTACTCTCATGAAAGAAGGGAAAACCTGTACTGGGAAAATTATATTACACTGAAAAATGAAATTGAAGAGGATCTCAGAAAGTGGAAAGACATTCTTTGCTCATGGATAGGAAGAATAAATATTGTGAAAATGGCCATTCTCCCAAAACTGTTATACAGATTCAATGCAATCCCGATAAAAATACCATCAACATACCTCATAGAACTCAAGAAATCACTCCTAAAATTCATCTGGAGTGAGAAGAGACCTAGAATAGCAAAGACAGTTCTAAGTAGCAAAGTCAAGGCAGGAGGTATCACAATCCCTGACTTGAAATTATACTACAAAGCAACCATAGTAAAATCAACATGGTACTGGAACCAAAACAGAGCTGAAGATCAGTGGAATAGATTAGAAGATACAACCACAACTGCAAACACACTCAACCACCTTGTCTTTGATAAAGTGGTCAAACATGTTTACTGGGAGAACAAGAGTCTCTTTAATAAATGGTGCTGGAATAACTGGCTCTCCATATGTCAAAAACTGAAGCTAGACCCATGCCTATCACCATGTACTAAAATAAAATCTAAATGGATCAAAGATATAAATATTAAAACAGAAACACTAATCTATTGGAAGACAAATTGGGTAAAAACCTTGAAGATAATAGGAGTGGGTAGAGAATTCATGAACAGGACTCAAACCACACAGGAAATACTTCCCAGAATCAATAACTGGGATCACCTCTTATTAAAAAGTTTCTGCACATCAAAAGAAGTCTCCAGCATGGTGAGAAGAAAACCCACAAGCTGGGAAAAAATCTTAATGAACTGCCCCTCAGACAAAAGACTTCTATTTAAAACATACAAAGAATTTTTAAAAATCAGACCTCCAAAATTCAAATATCCAATCCAAAAATGGGCATCTGAGATGAATAAACAATTCTCCGATGAAGAAATACAAATGGCAAATAAATATATGAAAAAATGTTCATCATCATTGGTCATTAGAGAAATGCAAATCAAAACCACACTGAGATTTCATTTCACTCCTGAAAGAATGGCCAAGATCAAAAAAACCAACAACAACAAATGCTGGAGAGGCTGTGGGGAAAAAGGAACTCTCCTGCACTGTTGGTGGGTGTGTAGACTAGTGCAACCATTGTGGAGGTCAGTCTGGAGATTTCTCAGAAAACTAGGACTGGAAGCCCCATATGACCCAGCTATACCACTTCTAGGCATATTCCCAGAACTGAAAGCATCATACCACATTGATATATGTGCACCCACGTTTATAGCAGCACAATTTGTAATAGCCAGATCTTGGAAACAACCCAAGTGTTCATTGACTGAATAATGGATAAAAAAGTTGTCGTATTTTTATACAACGGAGTACTACTCAGCTATAAAAAATGACCACATTGAGACATTTATAAATAAATGGACACAGCTTGAGACCATACTCATAAGTGAAATAAATCAAACTCACATGGCATAAATACAGAATATTTTCCCTAATGTAAGAAATGATAAGAATACATAGAAGTATGTGGTAATCATGATTCCCAATCATATTGGTTTGAAGCCATATAATGTTTTCACTCATTAACTACAATGGTTTTAACCTGGGTTCTTCAATTTTAGTATCTATGATAGCACAAATAGCTATTTTGAAGAAAGCAACACAACATAAAAGCTAGTGCTGATTTAATATCATCTTGTTTTAAAGTCCCATCAAGCTGTAGTCCATCTGTTTCCACTGGTTTCAACATGTTGTATCTTACTATATTTCACTACATGCCATAGTATAAACAAAACTCTTTATAGGCAAAGAGATAATATAGAAACCATTGTTTGTTTTCTATTAGCAGGTTCTAAATACCCTGTAATTCTCGCATTCTCTTGAAAGGCTTCACACTGTCTAGATATGCTTTATATTATAGCATGCGAAGTTACACTCAAATATTTTAAGGAAAGAGGCACTGTGGTGACTACTATTATGTTAGATTATCTGGTGGTGAAACACAATGATGCTTGAATTGCTCGGTTCTGCCCTGCATTGTTCTATTACAATATCCTCTCTTATCTCAATCTTCCCCCTAATTTTTAAATTAATCTATTTTCTCTCATTTTTTAATTAAGGGAAAACTAAATTAAAGAATAACGGGACATATTATAGTAACTTTTTTGTTATCCTATTAACCTGACTTGAACCCCAGTATTGCTCTCCCCATCTTGTTCTGTCTGATTATTATATATTCTATTGTGTTTGATAGCATCAAGTTTGAGGGAAAGGCAATCACTTTGAAGACAATAAGATATACTATGATGCCCAATATGGATTGACTATCATCCTTTTTTTTTTAAGTCCTGTAAGGTCCTCAGTGTAGATTTTATTGGTTTTGTTCCATATTGTTTCGATCAATTCTATTATACCTGATGATATAGACAGCTCAATTTAAAAATAGCAAGAGGCACAATGGTAACCACTTTTGATCACCTGGTATTATATTTTTGCATCACGTGCTATGCCCACACTTCTGTTCTAACTGACTCTATTTTGGTTAGTCATATTTGTTTTCATTCTCTTCAAAAAAGTAATAAGAACCATGAGAGTAATAAAACCCTAAAAGTCTAATTGTTACTGTAAAAAAGAGAGGAAAGTAAAGTGGACTAAGGGATATAACCGCTGGTATGTTCGAGAGTGTAGGATGGAAAACCATATAACTGAGCTTTTGTTGGATCATTGAATGGAACTGTCTCCAATTCCACTGTATGAACGTTCACTTTATATGCTTTAATTTAGTGATGTGGACAACTGTTTCTGGGAAGATAATGTGTAGCCTGTTAACTGCTGATTTCGTACTGTATATATTTTTTCTAGAAATACTGTATTATTTGTACCCTTTTACTGTATTGTTTTTTTATGTCCTTTCTTTTTTCTTCTCTCTTTAAAAAAAATTGTGCTGCTATAAACATGAGTGTACATATATCACTGTGGTATTACACTTTCAGTTCTTCTGGGAATATGCCTAGAAATGGAATAGCTGGGTCCAATGGGGCTTCCAGTCCAGCTTTCTGAGAAATCTCCAGACTGACCTCCACAATGGTTGCACCAGTCTACACTCCCACCAACAGTGTAGGAGAGCTCCTTTTTCCCCACAGCCTCTCCAGCATTTGTTGTTGGTTGTTTTCTTAATCCTGGACATTCTTTCAGGAGTGAGATGGAATCTCAGTGGGTTTTCATGTGCATTTCTCTAATGAGTAATGATGATGAACATTTTTTCATGTATCTATTTGCCATTTGTATTTCTTCATCTGAGAATTGTGTATTCATCTCTGATGCCCAGTTTTGGATTGGGTGTTTGAATTTTGGGGGTCTGATTTTTTAATTCTTTATATGTTTTAGACAGAAGTCCTTTGTCTGCCGGAGAGTTCACTAAAATTTTTCCCAGTTTGTGGGTTTTCCTTTCACTATGCTGGAGATTTCTTTTGACATGCAGAAACTTTTTAATAAGAGGTGATCCCAGTTATTTATTCTGGGAAGTATTTCTTGTGCAGTGTGAGTCCTGTTCAACAATTCTCTACCTACCCCTATGTATTCAAGGTTTTAACCCAATTTGTCTTCCAATAAATTTAGTGTTTCTGTTTTAATATTCAGATATTCAATCTATTTAGATTTAAATTTAGTGCATGGTGATAGGCATGGATCTAGTTTTAGTTTTTGGTATATGGAAAGCCAGTTTTTCCAACACCACTTATTAAAGAGATTGCCCTTTTTCCAGTGAACCTGTTTGGCCCCTTTATCAAAGATAAGGTGGTTGAGTGTGTTTGTAGTTGTGGTTGTATCTTCCAATCTATTCCATTTATCTTCAGCTCTGTTTTGATTCCAGTACCATGTTGATTTTACTATAGTTGCTTTGTAGTATAACTTCAAGTCAGGGATTGTGATGCCTCTTGCCTTGCCTTTGCTGCTTAGACCTATCTTTGCTATTCTAGGTCTCTTCTCACTCCAGATGAATTTTAGGAGTGATTTCTTGAGTTCTATGAGGTATGTTGATGGTATTTTTATCGGGATTGCATTGAATCTGTATAACAGTTTTGGGAGAATGGCCATTTTCACAATATTTATTCTTCCTATCCATGAGCAAAGAATGTCTTTCCACTTTCTGAGATCCTCTTCAATTTCATTTTTCAGTGTAATATAATTTTCCCAGTACAGGTTTTTCACTTCTTTCGTGAGAGTAATTCCTAGATATTTCATTTTTTGGGTTGCTAGTGTGAAGGGTGTGGTTTTTCTTATTTCTCTTTCTGTGACTTTGTTGTTAGTGTATAGGAATGCTATTGATTTTTGAGTATTGATTTTATAGCCAGCTACATTACTAAATTTATTTATTTATTTATTATATCTAGCAGTCTTTCAATGGAGTTTTGGGGATCTTCTATATAGAGTATCATGTCATCTGCAAATAATGATAGCTTAACTTCTTCTTTTCTGATCTTTATACCTTTTATTTCTCTCTCTTGTCTAATTGCTCTGGCTAGTATTTCCAGTACTATATTAAATAGGAGAGGCGATAAGGGACATCCTTGTCTTGTGCCTGATTTTAAAGTAAAGGCTTTCAATTTTTGGCCACTTAGTATGATGATGGCTGTTGGTTTGTCATAGATGACCTTTATTATATTGAGGTAAAGACCATCTATTCCAATTTTCTGTAAGATTCACATCATACATGAGTGTTGGACCTTATCGAAAGCTTTTTCTGCATCTGTAGAAATGATCATGTGATTCTTACTTTTGTTTTTATTGATATGGTGTATTACACTTATTGATTTATGTATGTTGAACCATCCCTGCATGCCTGGTAGGAATCCCAGGTGGTCGTGGTTTATAATCTTCTTGATGATTTCCTGCATTCTATTTGCCGATATTTTATTGAAGATTTTTGCATCTGTGTTCATTAGGGAGATTGGTCTGTAGTTCTCTTTTTAGTTGGGTCTTTCTCAGGTTTTGGAACTAGAGTAATATTTGCATCCAGGAATGACTTAGGAAAGGTTGCTTCCCTTTCAGTTTCAGTGAAGAGTTTGAGGAGTGTCAGCATTAGGTCTTCTTTGTACTTCTTGTAGATATGTGCAGTGAATCCCTGTGGGACCGGGCTCTTCTTTGTAGGTAAGGATTTAATTACTCTTTCAATTTCATTAATAGAGATGGGGTTATTCAGCAGTTTTACATCTTCTTGGCCTAGCTTTGGTACTTCACATATTTCTAGGAATCTGTCTCTTTCTTCTGTGTTATCAAACCTATGAGAGTAGAGTTTTTCAAAATAGGTGTTGATGATCTTCTGTATTTCTACAGAGACTTTAGTGATTTTGTCTTTTTCATTCCTTATTGCATGAATTTGAACTTTTTCTTCCCTTTTTTAATAAGATTGGCTAGGGGCTTATCAATTTTATTTATTCTTTCAAAGAACGAACTCTTTGATTCATTGATTCTTTGGATAGTTATCTTAGTCTCTATTGCATTAATTACTGCTCTGGTTTTTATAATTTCTTCTCTTCTTTTGGCTTTGGTCTTGACTTGTTCTTCTTTTTCTACATGTTTGAGGTGTAACATCAGGTTATTTATTCATCTTCATTCTGTTTTCCTGATATAGGAACTCAGTGCAATAAATTTTCCTCCTCTGAGGGCAGCTTTCATTGCATCCCACAGATTCTGGTAAGTTGTGTTTGTACATTTGTTTGCTTATAGGAATTGTTTAATTTCTTCTTTAATTTCCCCTGTGACCCACAGATTACTCAAGAGTGTATTATTCAGTTTCCATGTGTTTGTGGGATTTTTGCAGTATCTTTTATCATTCATTTCTAATTTCATGACACTATGATCCGATAACACGCAAGGGATAATTTCAACTCTTTTGCATTTATTTAAATATGTTCTGTGAGCTAATATGTGGCCTATTTTAGAGAATGACCCATGTACTGTTGAGGAGACTGTGTATTCTGACGTTGTTGGAAGGTCACTCTGTATATGCCTATCAAGTCCATTTGTTCACAGGTTTGATTCAGTTCTGTTATTTCTTTGCTGATTTTCTGTTTGGTTGATCTTTCCCTTGGTGTCAATGGCGCGTTAAGGTCTCCTGTTTTAATTGTGTTACTGATAATTTGGTTTTTCATTTCTGTTAATACCTGTTTTATATAACTGGGTTCTCTGGAATTTGGTGCATATATATTTAAGATAGTTATCTCTTTCTGTTGAAGTTTTCCCCTAACCAGTATTAGTGATCTTCTTTATCTCTTCTTATCATTATTGGTATAAAATTCACATTGTCTGCAAACAGAATAGCTACTCCTGCTTTTTTTTGGGGGGGGGGGTTCCTGTTGTGTGAAGTATTGTTTTCCATCCTTTGACTTTCAGTCTATGAGTATCCTTTTGGGTTAGATGGGTTTCTTGTAGACAGAATATGGTTGGATTTGTTTCTTGATCCATTCTGCCAGTCTGTTCCTTTTAATTGGTGCATTGAGACCACATTAATGGTTATAACTGTTATATGTTGGTTTATTGTTGACATGTTATCTTTCTGATGTTGCATCTTTATCTTTCTGTTCTGTTTAATTGTCTGCTTTGCTTAGTGGTTTTTTCCTAAGTGTATCTAAACTGTCTTTCAGTATTCTTTGCAGGGTTGGTCTGGTGATCATGAAGTTCTTCAGCTTTTCTTTGTCATGGAAGTATCTTATTTCTCCATCCATTTTGAAGGACAGTAATTCAGGGTACATCAGTCTAGGTTGGAAATCATTTTCCTTTAGGATCTGGAATACTTCACTCCATGATCTTCTTGACTTTATTGCTTGTACAGAGAAGTCTGCAGTGATTCTGATAGGTTTTCCTTTATAGGTGATGTGTCTTTTCTCTGATAGCTTTTAACATTCTATTCTTATGTTGGATTTCTGGGATGGTGATTATTATATGTCTGGGTGTAGTTTTATTATTGTTATGACTATTTGGAGTTCTATGTGCTTCACTGATTCTCATGTCAGTTTCTGATCTCATGTTTGGGAAATTTTCAGCTATTACTTCTCTAAATATCCTCTTGACATCCTTTATGTTGTCCCCTTCTTTTTCATTAATCCCTATCAATCATATGTTATTTTTCTTTGCATCATCTTTCAGTTGTTGAATTCTTATTTCCTGACTCCTTGTTATTTTTAAACAATCTTTCTTTTCCTGTTCACTAGCTGTAATCCTGTCTTCAAGGTCTGAAATTCTATCTTCACTTTCATTGAGGCGGTTTTTACAGCTTTCAATGTAATTTTTGATTCCCTGTATATCTCTGTGCATCTGCTTTATGTATTCTGTTTGTTTCTTATATTGCTCATCCAGGGATTTTATCTTTTTGTTTAGTTCTTCCCATTTTTAAACAGTGTCTTCTTTAAATATATTCAGCATCTCCTTCATTTCTTTCATCATTTCTTCTTTTACCTGGGAGATTATTTCTTGTTTGAATTCCTTTAAAACTTCCTGGAGTTGCTTCTTTATTTCAGTTGCTGTTATGTCCAATATTTCAGGTGTATGGTATATATTTTCTTCTATGTAAATTACTCCTAAGGTTTCTTTGGATGGTCTGGATGTTTGAGATTGTAATTTGTTCTTTCATTTTGTCATTTTCCTATATTTCTGTGTTTCCAGTGTTATTCCAAGGCTTCCCCAGTGTCTTTTGGAAATTCTCATCTATGCCCTCAGCTCCTGTGACTCTGGCTGCTGAGTTCCCAGGATTGAGAGAGTGTCATTGGGAGTGGGGCAGGCCAACTCAAGACCCACTGAGCTGGTCCAGTGCAACATGAAGCTGTAAAATTTCCTGTGTTTGACCCAGGGAGGATCCCAAACCAGCTGAGCTCAAAGGATGGTGCAGGGATATTTACCCCAGGCTGCCTAGCCTCTGAAATGGATGGTGCTGGTAGGACTAGAACTCCAGAGTCCACCATGCCTGGCAGAGAGCAGCAAGACCTGTCTGTGTTATTAATTTCTTAATTCAAGGTCTTTTATTTGACCAATTTTATGATCAGGAACAAACATCACTTTTAAAGATATTCTGTTCAAAATTACTCTGAAGCAGCAAATTCAATTTTGACATTGTCTTCTATGTAGTTATACCGAGAAAAAAATCAATGAAATGATTATAAAGGTTTGCAGCTCAGGGTCACTGTCCCGCAACATGGGACACTGACATTTTAAAAGACAACAGAAACAGGAGAATTATTTGCACCTTCTCAGACACAAGTAAATAGTCACTACGAGCTCTAATTCAGTAGCCTATCTCTTTGAGTGGATTAGTAAGACAAAAAGTTGATCTTAGTTATCAGTCGTATGTAAAATAACCACATGACTCATAGATCAGATTGAGTAGTTTGAAAGTAAAAAAGATGGTGAAAATTTAGAATTAATAACTTAATCAGGAAAATTCTATATAAATTATGTGATGACTAGCTTTCCTATTGCTGGCATAAAATACCTAAAGTCCCCACCTTAAAGAAGGAAAGCTTATTTGACTCACAATATCAGAAATTTTAGTACATGACTTGTTGGCTGCAAGGCATAAGTGTCTTGGTGGAAAGCATAATGCAGCAAAACTGCTCACTTCATGAAGGTGGGGAAGTAGAAGATGGGAAAAAAAGCAGTAGAAATGAAGGAGTCACAGGCCAGAGATAACTCCTGATGTGACATTCTTATGCCCCAGACAAACCCAGAAAGGTACTTTACTACTCTTCCAAGTGTATCATAATCCAGTCAGATTGACAACTGCAAATAACTGATACATATTAGGACTGTCCTGAGCAAACTGGGATCCAAAATATTAGTGAGAAAAGCATGCCATGGTTGGGGTATCACAAAGTTTAGTACCAACCTATCAACTCCCAATTTCAGTATCTGTGATGGTAAAATCATAAATGTACAACAGTTCTGTGAGAATACAGAACTTGTTACAAAGCCCACACAGTGAAAAAACCCATGTCCTAATGATTATGCTATAGACACATGATCATTTTGATTATTATATAATTGGATCTTTTAAAAATATAGTCATGTTGGCTTTGCAGCATGGAAATTAATGTTAAGTGTGTAAATTGAGTTAAACGTTGCGATTACATACTATAATGAAAGTGATTAATAACTCCACCTTTTTCAAATATATGCAGTATTTTCTCATACTTATTTGTTTCTAGGAAGTCTAAAAGTCTTTGGATTTTTCTCTTTTTTTCAGATGATGGGCTTGTGTCATTCTTAAGTTTCACTGTTTTTCCTGACAACACAGAGAGATAAGGAATTTCAAAGGTGTATGAACATTTTATTATTATGTATTAAGTACTCATTAAGGTACAGAAGGAAGACATTTTTAAATTTGGAGTTTATTAAATCTTTTTTGTTGAATTGACTTTGTGAGGGAAAATATATCCATGTGATTGTATTTTGTGATACTGAATGGAAAAGAATTAGAAAAATGAATTATCACTAAAAATAAAGCCATAAATATACCAAGTGATGATTCTGAGCAATCAATTAGTTTAACTGACTTAATTAATTTTAATTACCATTTCTTTCTTGGTTAAAAACAGAATATCAACATCTAACATTTGAGGAGGAAGAACATTTATTAGAAATCATCAGAAATGGAAGTTAGAGGAGAGGATCAAAATCAGATTACAACTACCTTGGAAGAATATTCTAAACACTCAAAGTTGCAACAACAAGAAATCTCTAGCAGAGAAAATCGGATGCTGGTTTTCCTTTGGAACCTGTTCTATATCAATTTCCCTAAAGAACTTGCTAAATAGATGGTGATTTATTTTTTCATACAGTAAAAGAATTCCTTCAAAAATACAAACAATAACATGATAATCTACATACAAAACTCCACCAAAAGACTTCTGGATTTAATAAGCAAATCTGTAGCATAACTGTGTACAAGTCAACATTTAGAAATGAATAGTATTCCTGTACAGAGAAAATAGAGAATTTACGAAAATCATCCCATTCACAACAGCATCCAAAAAAATGAAATATATTTGAATTAATCTAACAAAGGAAGTAAAGGGCCTATATACTGAAAATTATAGGACTCAGAAAAAGGATCTTGAAGAAGATATCAGAAAATGAAAAGATATCTGTTGTTCAAGGGTAGCAAGAACAAACAGTGAAAATGGCCATATTCTCAAAATTGTTATATGGATTTAATGCAATTCTTATCAAGGTATCATTAGCATACTTCACAGAACTAGAGAAAATAATCCTAAAATTCATTTAGAACTAGAAGATACCTAGACTAGCAAATGTAACCCTGAGAAACAAAGGTAAATCAGGAGGCACAATTCCTGACTTGAAAATATATGACAAAACTACTGTGATAAAATCAGCATAATATTGGCAAAAGTACAGACCTGAGGGTCAGTAGAAAAGATTAGAAGACGCAGACACAACTACAAACATACTTAGCCACCTTATCTTTGACATAGGGATCAAGCATGTTCATTGGAAAAAAATGGCTTCTTTAATAAATGGAGCTAGAAAAATGGGCTCTTTACCTGCCAAATACTAAAACTATACCCATGCCTATCACCATGACTAAACCAAAGAAAAATGGATCAAAGATTTAAATATCAACAGACACACTAAATATATTGGATCACAGAACAGGCAGAACTCTTGAAGACACTGGTGCAGATTTCATGAACAAAACCAAGACTGCATGGGAAATACTTCAAAGAATCGACAGGTGAAAGCTCATCTTATTAAAACAAAAACTTTCACACAGCAAAAGAAATCACTAACAAGAAGTCAACCCACAGAGTAGGAACGAATTTAGCTATTCATTCCTCAGAGGATTTCTATATACGACATATAAAGAATTTTTTAAAAATCAGATCTTTCAAATTCAAAGACCCAATCTAAAATTGGGTATCTGGAATGAATATACATTTCTCAAATGAAGAACCACAAATGAAAATGTTCAACATTACTGGTCATTTGAGAAATTCGAATTAAAAGAACACTGAGATTCCATCTTAGCCCAGAAGGAATAACTATCATTCAGGTATTAACCAATAACAAATGCTGGAGCAGCTGTAAGGAAAAAACTGGTAGGTCTGCACTGCTGGTGGGAGTACAGACTGGTACAAACACTGTGGAAACTGGTGTAGAGATACCTCAAAAAACTAGAATTAGCAGTCCCATTTTATCCAGCTATTCTCCTTTGGAGAATCTTTCCAGAACAATTAAAGTTACCGCACCTCAGTGATACATGTGTGCACTTGTTTGTATTAACACAATTTGTAATAACTCAATCTTGGAAATAGCTCAAACGACCATAAACCACAGAATGGATTTAAAAGAGGTGGTATTTTTATACAATGCATTACTACTCAGTCATAAAGGACAAACTTTAGCCTTTTTCAGGTAAATGGATGCAATTTGAGACCATACTCATAAGTAAAATAAAATAGACTACTTGTGTAAACATCAAATTGATTCTCTTGTGTGAGAAATTGAAAGTAAATAAAGTCTAAAATATACAGTGTATATCATGAAATGGAAAGAAACTTTTCAAAAGGTAAAAGGAATTAGGAAAGGTAAAAAGAGAAAGGACAGTAGAGAAAAGGGAAAACATGCAAGTCAGTTATACTGTTAATGTCTCTCGATTCATTAAAAATAAAGGTTTGTGCCAATATCAATTGGAGAAATTTTTATGCCCATATTTTGTATCCTGAGTACTTTAGAGGTAACAACATGTAATATATTAACTATTGTTACTCCCTTATTGTTTTGTTATAAAATTGTGTTTTACCTTTTTCCATAAAATAAAAAAATATAAATCAAGGATAATGTTGGAAGTTGATGGATCAAAGTCAGATTTAAAATAGAAAGTATAAGAAAATGAGAATTAAGCAGGTTTAGTGGCATATGCCTGTAATCTCCGCTATTTGAGTAACTGTGACAGGAAAATCACAAATTTGAAGCAAGTCACAATTTAGCAAAATTCTATCTCAAAATTAAAAGTAAACAGTTCTGGGAATGAAGTTCAGTGGTAGAACTAATATAGTATATGTAAGGCCTTAAGTTCATAAGAAACTTAAGTGTACAATATGTTTCTTGCCTTTCTATAAAGTGTAAAAAATATTACAAAATTGCAGCTACTTAATCAGATATCTTGATGTCCAGAGAATTCTTTAATTAGAAGTTGTTGCCTCTAGTCAAGTACTTCACGTTTTATTTATTTTTTGCTTTTATTCTCTTATATATTCTACTTCTTAGGGAAAGGAATATAAATGATTTTGGCCTGGTCATTGACATTATTTACTGATGATCAGCGAAAGAACCTGCCCTGTCTTGCACAAGTCTGGTTCTTCCTTTCTCCCACTTGATTTGTGGCAATCGAGGTTAAATTGACAATGATACAAAGACAAAGAACTGCTAATGAATCCCAACATTCTTTACAGAACATTTGTCCTGCTCCCACCACCTGTGTGTGTACCTGATGTAGTTTCCCACTTTCTCACCTCAACTCACCTCAAAAGGATGTCCACAAGACACACCGGGAAATATGCTTCATGAATGAATCCCCTGCTGCCTCTTAAGCCAATTAATGGTTTCCAAAATATTTCCTCATTTGTCTTCTCATTTAAACCTCACAAAAACTATGTGGAATAGTCCAGATAAAATCCTTAATTTTCATGTTGAATGAGAAAATTATTTTAAATAGTTTAATTGATATGCATAAAATTCTCATAATTAAGCCATAGGGCTGAGATTTCCACATTGATTTTTGTATGCCATTGGTAGTCCTTCCTTACTTTGAAGTACTGAAACCTATCTTAATCAGTTATGTTTTCAAAAGCACATACTGAAACAGCATCTTGGCTTTTGTGAGATGGCAGTGACTATATTCAACTTCTGAGTAACTACTAACTGAATAACACTATAACACGTGGTTTTTGATTATCTGAGTAAATATGTGATAACTCTATGCTAAAACCTTCACTGACTATCACAATTTCAAAGAAGAAAACCAGGAAAAAAAGAACTAAGTGATAGAATTTAGAAAACAGTAAATAAAATATTATTCAAGGAGAAAATTTGCAAGACTTGGGAGAAAATTTGCAAGTCTTGGATATTTGCAACCTATATTTGCAAAGTTTCCATTGAAAGGTAATCACCTCACTTAAGAGTGTGGGGTTTGAAGAGCTAGATATAAATTGATACAACTGGCTTAAAATTATCTGAGTTGCAAAATTTGTTTTTGCTTCCTTACTGGTCAATTCTCAGTGGAGTCGGGTGGCCTCTATAAACAAAATGATAGGATCTTAAAAATAAAGCATATATACATCTTGTGGGAGAGGACTAATTTAGTATATTCCCTTCTAGAGTTTCAAGTCTGTCTGTTCAGTTGTCATTCTTTCCTGAAGCTCGTTTTCATGTTTGCAAACCACAGCTTTGTCAAGTCTACACTTCCCTTTGAGGCACACCCCAAATATTCTATTAAAAATGTCTTTCAATTGGAAGAGGATTATTGGTGCATTTCATAAGTGTGTGTGTGTGTGTGTGTGTGTGTGTGTGTGTGTGTGTGTGTGTGTGTTTAGTGGGGGTATGGGGTGTGTGGGTGGAGGAAGAGGGTGAAGCATTTATATTTTAGCTAGTAAAGAGGATATTGTAAATTGAACACAAGGCTTCACATTTACTAAGCAAATGTTCTGCCACTGAGTTACAGTCTCAGTCCCACATGGATTTTTGGGTTATGAGGTAGACTTGTTTCCAGAGGAATAAGGTCAAAGTAGAGACAATACGTAAAAGTAAAAGAAAATAAACAAGATAATTTTTTGTTAGAGGAACATTAGAGAGCATATCCAATTGTGTAGCTCATAGTTCATTATAGTTTTGGATAGGCACACTTTCAAGAGTTTATGACACAAATTCATTTCCAGATAAAAATTAGGAGTTATTCATATCTCTCTCTCTCTCTAATTTTAGCAGTAGGACTTTGGGCTTGGGGTGACATTAAAAAAGGGAAGTTTATGAGGCAATTGTGGAATTATGTGGATTGCTGTCAAGTCTGTCAGCTTGTTTGGCTTGTGAACCACATAATGGATTAGAAAAGAACACTTCTTTGTGTGTCTAGATGCAACATGGAAGTGTGACCTTGTGGTTTACATATGGTTATTGGCCCCTTCCTTTATGATACTTATTTGAATCCACTATCTCCCGGCTACTATAAAGTAAGCAGCATTCCTCTTCAAAGCCTTACAGCCATGGTATTTCTGTCTTTGTGCCAGTCGACCATGACAGAAGCTTCTGAAACCATGAGCTAAGCAATATGTGTGTATCAGGATCATGTCCCAGTACAGGAAGGCTGACCAATGTAGAAAAATCAGTACCAGAGAAGAGAAGTTATTATCATGACTATAACTGACCATGTGATTCAAAAATTTTGAAAGGTTTTGCAAAAGAAATTTGGAAATGTGTGGAGATGCAAGCTAGAAAATCCCTAGACTGCTGTTAGTGGAACCTGTTGGATGTCTCTTGTCATGGCTCAGAAGACCAGAATTATGATAGTTACCTGAAGAATAAAGGCTAGGCTCATGAGTTTTCAGCTGGGAATGAGAACTCTCCTGGTATTTGAAATGCAGGTCAATCATTTCATACTTAACAAAACATTTATCTACATTTTGTCCATGTCCTAAAACTTTGCAGGAGACTAAAATTAAAAGTGATGGACTAATTGATCTGGCCAAAAAGCTTTCAGGACAGTTCAATGCTTGGGTTGTGAAATAGGTACAACTGGGTGCTTTCAATCAACTTCTTTTTATAAGAATTGGGGTAAAAATTGTAGAGAAATTGAAAAACAAATTTTGATTCAAAAGGAATCATGTTAAAGTTGGAATCTAAGCAACTGTAATTGCTGAGACTAGTGTCATTAAAAAAATCCAAGTATTCAGAACAAGGACCAGAAGAAAGATGCTGTGAAGCATCTCATAAATCACCAGGACCCCACCCATCATAAGATAAAAAACTCAAAATTATAATCCTTTCATTTGAGAATAAACTCCAAGAAGTGCTTGCCTGAGAAGATCCCATAAAAATTTTTTTCCCTTGGATTCATTTCATCATGCTCAGTTTTCCAAGCACTTAGAGAACGCTGCAAACCATTTTCTGAGGGTGCCTGGCTACTGCTTTCATGGAAAGTAATCTTTGTGTTATTGATATGATGCTGATTTTACTGGCATATAAAATTCAAGAGTTATGAGGTCAGGAAGGCTTCAATCAACACTCCAAAGGAAGGCCTGAAAGCAAGGTAAGGAATCCCTGAGATTTTAGTGTATGAAGCTATGGAAACGAACCTAAAGTTTGTTGGACACTTCAGAAAGTTGGACCTGTCAGGAATGTGAAACATTTGCCAAGGAAATCTACAGACAACAGCAGAAAGCAACGGGAGTCAGCTTAAGAGAGAGGACATGTGGGCTTCAATAAGCAAAATCATAGGCATAACCCACCCAAACTCTTTGATACTCACATGTCCCCACCATACACTGGATATGATGTTACAGGCTTAATGATTTCCCTCTTTGGTTTTGGTCTAGCTTTGGTCCAATTCTTCTGCATTCTTCTGTTCCTCCCTTTTGGAATTGGAATGCTTGTACTTACCCTGTACATTGTATACTGAGACTATCTCTCTTGTTTTTAGAATTTTACTGTTTCACAGCTAAGAGTTTGCCTTGAGTGGCAGTGGAGTCTTTAGACTTACTCTTTCAAGAAGTACTGAAACTGTAAAGACTGTGAGGAGGGTATTTGTGGGTTTTCAATTGTACAGAGGATTGCTGAAATATGTGAGAATTCTTACAAAATTGTTATTGCCCTTGTTTGAAGATTAAGTATAGTTTAAACTGATGTATATGTGTGTTAAAGTGACAAGGAGTGGAATGTATCAAGCTTAATTATTAAGCTTATTTGACTTGGAACTTTCTATAGGATTAGTAAAACATACTTTCAGGTGTGTCTGGATGGGTCATGAGGGAATGGTGTTTGGACATGTCTGCACCCTGCCGCTTTCTCTTTGGTGTTCATTCCAATCCACTCTGCTTCCTGTCTGCCAAGAAGTGAGCAACATTCCTCCACCAAACCCTTCTAGGATGTCTTTGCTTTGGAGCCAGTTGACTGAATACAGAGCACTCTGAAACTGTATGCCTAATATATCTTTCTTCCTTTAAATGTTGATTGTCAGATATTGTGCCTGAGTGATGCTGACAAATACAGTTCCAGAATTTCAACTTGTCTTCTGTGATGATCACCCTAAGTTTAGTACATAAAATTTAAAATCTTATTTTTCTTTTCTATCCTTTCATTGCTCTGTAGTAGGGTTTAATGCTGCTCTTTTCTTTGTCTTGGAGAAATTATTGATAGTTAGTAGTATTGAGATTTTACATATCTTCTCCTTTCTTACTATTCACTTTGGATTAATAAGATCCTGAAATTCTTTTTAAAACTTTTTTAATAGACTCTTGACATATTACTTTTTAGTCACCCATCGCATTTCCAAAATTCTGCTTTCATAGGACAGAAAAAAAATCAGGTTTTACAAAGACAGTTGTACCCTTCAGTCTCTATATCCCATTGTTTTTCTTTCTTATAATAAAACATTTCAATAAAAAGTAAAACAAAACAGAAAAGAATAAAGAAAAAGATAACATACAACCAAATGTATCTCAGCCAGTTGAAGATTATGCACGTAATTTATTCTCGAAATCTCCTTAACAGAAGAAAGAAAGCAATAAATTATAAGTGGAGTGACTATGAGACCCATATTTCCCAGGACATTCTGTCTTATACCTGTCTTCAGATCCATCAGCACTCTTCTCACTCTACACAGTTCCTAGGATGAATATCTGCAACAATGAGTAATTTCATGTCCAAACTTAGGTTGTACATTATAAGAAACATACACAATGTAGATGAAAGTTGAGTCATTTTAGAAGTGGAGTGCATACTTAATTACTTGCATATTATGTGCCCTACTATGTATATTTATAGCAGGAAGTTTAGTTTTTACTCTCTGTAGCTGTTTCATAATAAACAAGCAAAATAAGGTTATAAATATTGGCAAAGAAAATAACAAATTGTAACAAAAAAATTTACAAATGAAAGTCCTTGAACTCCTGTAAAGTTCAACAGTGAAAAAGATACTATCATAGACTTATATCCCTAGCTTAAACAGTTACTAATAATAATTTAGAAAGTAAATACTTTATGCAGAAAACATATTTTCCTTGGAAGTGCATGACCTATTGATTCCATGTGTGTGATACACTAAAATACACTAGATAAAGAAATTGACAGTCTCTCCTTTGGACTTGGTAAGAAAGGACATCTTCTTAATTATCACTACCAACCTTTAGAGAACCACATGTCAAATCAGTTGTCACCTAAACACCTTAACTCTATGCTCTACATTTTCTTAGTTTGAAATCTGACTCACACTGACTTCCTACATGTCAGAATTTTATCAAAGAAGAGATTTCTTTTCCTAATTCAAACCCCTCAAAATTCAGTAATCCACAAAGTGGCTCCCATTTATTTTCATTTGTAATTTCAAAACCACTTCCATTTCCTGCTTATGTCTACTGTCACTTCACTTATCTCTCTTTTATTTTTTTTTCCTTTCTTTCTACCAATCAAAGAATCCTCTGTATTCTCAAGTAATGGATTCTTTTAGTATAGGAATTTGCAAGTTATTTTCCTGTTACCAGGAACCCAATATTACCAAATATATTATATGTTTGCTGATTCACATAATAAAATATATTATTACGCTTTTCACCTTTTGTTGTATGTGTATTTCAAGTCATTAACATAACTTTGCCACAATCAAGCTGACAAAAAGCAACAGAAGTTGCAAGAAGTATTTGCAAAAATCTTTCATAAATGGCCCAAAGTTTTGTTCTTGTTATACTTGCAGATTGGTCTAGTTTTTATCATTTTAATTGTCAATAAATTAATGTGAATAGATCATGCTGGAGAAAAGTATCCTACTTTTATTGTACTCAAGTTATTTGAATCACCATTTTATATTTCTTTGTGTTCCCAAGATGTATTGTTAAAACGGTTTGTTTAAATGATTTCAAGTACATATAAAATGTGCTGGCGGTAAGATTCAATGTTTTTAAAATGTGATGCAGACAGATTTTTTAAATTTAATGTGCTAGGAAATTAATTTAATCATGTAATTTTACTCACTGCACCCATTTACTTTGTATAGTATAATTAAAGAATCATTGTTTGACTGTTTTGTTCATACATTGTCACTGAATAATAACAACTGAAAAGTCATATAATACATAATTAGAAATCAGCCGTACATAATCTTAAATTTGTGTGCATTTGATAACCACAGGTAAAAAACCAAGACTTATGTAGATTACCATCTGCCTAAGCTATGACTTTCTGGAGCTTTTCTTATCATTCAAATTAACTATTTGTAATGTTCAAATATAAAACATTTTATTGCATAGTGGAATATTCCAACAAGGTGGAAGAGATGGTCTCCAATGAATTAACAATTGAAAAACATCTATTACATACACTTAAGAGAAAAAGATAGTGAAGCACAAGTAATTTATTTTCTAATAGCAAAGTATGTGAAAGCCATTAAGTAGAAGAACTTTCTCAAGGTTATTGGCTAAGATAACAATCATTCCCGTCTAAAGTCTCTCCAGTGTCCCTTGGATAGTATCAAACCAAATTATCATAGTGATTAAAAAGTTTGAAAAATTACCTGTGAAGTGAATAAAAATTCTAATTTATCACAGTTGTTACAAGCACTAAGTAAGATGATGACAATAGTGAGTGTCACACAAAGCACATAGTACACGCTCAGTAAATGTTAGATATTTTTAAAGTTAACAGTGAATGAGCTGGCAGAACTATTTCAGGATGTCATCTGTTGTTTCCATAGCGTAGGATTTGAATTAGACAAATACAAAATGACAAATGCTTAAAATGAAGCTTAGATGCACCCACATTCATTGACATTTTCATCCTCTCAGAAAAAGTGTATGTGCAATACGATACATCTCTGATAAACATAGGAAAAACACCAAGCTCTCTTAGGATAATTCAATTACTCTTAGATATTTCCCTACTTCAAAAGAGGAAGTTCTTGCAAACCACAATGATAGCAACTGGAGAAGGACATTCTTTGAGTTCCACCTCATAAGTATAACATTATTTCTTTGATAAATGGCTACTGTTTCATGTTACATTAAAATGAATAGAAGTATATCTTCCTCATTTTGGTTCACTTGGAAGTGCTGTGCACATGTAGCAAGGCTTTAAGCAATATTCATACATGAAACATTCATGAGAATGTCTAAGTGACAAACTGATCAGTTATTCACTTATGATTTATATTTATAATTCTGTTTGTTAACCAGGTCTTCATTCCTTTATATGTGCTTGGTATTTCCACACTTTTTTTTTGACTATACAAACTGTTAAGTGCAAAGACTTCTGAAAAAACTAGTTTAAAAGTAAATATTTACAATATCCATATGATCTTAAACATAAAATCATAATTCATTTGGTTCTTAGTTATCTCATTTACGAAATAGGGAAAGCAATGCTTAATTCATTTTGTGGCTGTTAGGAATAAGGCATAACAATTGACTACTCCCAATTTCGTATTTAGTTTAGTTTGGCCACATATCCAGTCATAGCATCTTTCTAGACACTTACACCATACCACACTTCTGGATCTTTCTAAACTGCTGCTTAAAACTCATAACTTACATAGCTTAGGACCCTGGAAAATTCTAGAGCTTCAACGGATGCTTATCAGCACAGACTTGAGATCAAACTTGAAACTTTTATAAGAAGGAGCAAAGAATGAATAATCTCATTGAACAAAAATGTAGTTAGGTCTAGCACTCTGGGAGCCTGGGGCAAAATGACAGAAAGTTTAAAATCCAGCCAATTTAGCAAGACTGTATCAAGAATAATAGTAAAAGAAGACTAAGTTCTAACTCCAGTGCCCCCAAGGAAGGAAGAATGGGGTGAGGAAGGAAGGAAAGGAAAAGAAAGAGAAGGGAAGGCAAGGGGAAAGAAGGAAAGGAAGAAGGAAAGAAAGGACACTCAAGACAGAAATCATGTGGTTAGAATTTTCATTTGCCAGAAAAGAGAATGTCACAGAGACAATAGATCAAAAACAAAGCCTTAGCTATATAATCACACCACTATCGCTCAATTGTTACGTTTATTTTATATGGAATTTTACAAGACAAAATTATCTGAAATGTTCAAGTATTTTATGAAGCGTCTACATGCATAATTTGTTTATTACAATTCTTTTCATGAGAACTTGCATTATTACAGAAAATTTTTCACATTGTCATGATTCTATGTTATGTAGATATTTTGAGATATTTCATGGAAAAGTTATGTTTGTGTGCTGGACCTGATTCTAATGCTAGGAAGAATAAATGTACTGCATGTCAATGGGAACCACAGAAGCACCAGACCTAAAAGAAGACCGCATTGGAAACTTCCTTACTATCTGTATTAGTTTGCCAGATATTTTGTAACAGATATCTCAGACTAGGTCATTTAATCAAAAGAAATATATTTATTCATGGTTCCTGAAGCTGAAAGTCCACAATAAATGGATAAGTAGAATTAACTGGACCCTTGAGAACCGTGCCATATTTGTTCCTTTGATTTCTATTCACAGGTTTTTTTTTGTTGTTTAAAGTAAAAAAAAAAAAAAAAACCGTAAAAGGGTATGAGTAATACAGAATTTCAAAAAAAATAAACAGTAAGAAATCACTAGTTAACAGATTACATATTGTCATCTTAGAAATAGTTGTTCAAGTTACAAAATTAAAGCATACAAAGTGGAAATTCAAACAGGGAGGCTGCAAACAGTTCTGTTCAATGATCCAACAAAACTTAGTAATATGGTCATCTATCTTACACACCTAAACACAATTGCAGTAGTGTCCTTTAGAGCACTTTCTTTTCCTCGTTTTTACAATCACATTTACACATTTAGGGTTTTATTACTCCCACAGTTCTTATTCCTTTTTTTTGGAAGAGAATAAAACCGAATGTAACAAAACAAAGTAGTCAGCCCAAACAAAGGATGGACATAGCACATGATATAAAAACAGAATGCAAGGTAATCAACAATGGTTACCATAATGCCTCTTGCTACCCTAAAAAGAATTGCCTATATAATCAGGTATAATAAAATTGAACAAAACAGTACAGAACAAAACCAATAAAACCTAAACATTTCCAGACATCACTGAAATTCAAAAGAATATAATAGTCAAACCAGAATGGGCAATATCGTGCATCTTATTGCCTTCAAAGTAGTTGCCTATGCCTTCAAATTGGTAATATCAAACAGAAACGAATAGAGTAAAATCAGTCAAAACAAGATGGTCAGAGCAATACAGGGCATCAAATTGAGTTAATGGGAAATCAAAAAAGTTACTATAATACATCCTGCTAATTTTTAAAAAAATTTTCCCTTAATTAAAATAATAAATAAATAAATAAATAAATAAATAAATAAGGGGGAGATCAAAATAAAAGAGAACATAACAACATAACAATACAGGTCAGAACAGAACATTTTTTTTTTTTTGGTCTTTTTCATTTTTATCGGTACCAGGGATCAAACTCACGACTGCCTGCTTGTAAGGCAGGTGCTTATGCCACTGAGCTAAATCCCCAGCCCCAGAACAGAACAATTTAAACAACATAGTGTTTCACCACAAGATAATCCGACTTAATAGTAGTTACCATAGTGTCTCTTTCCTTGAAATCACTGAGTATAACTTCATATACTATAGCATCAAACATATCAAGACAGTGTGAAACCATTCATGAGGATGAAAGTATTACAATGTATTTAGAACCAGCTAACAGAAAACAAATGATGGTTTCTAATTATCTCTTTGCCTATAAATAATTTTGTTTATATTATCACATATAGTGAAATCTAGTAAGATACAACATGATAAAAGCAATGGAGAGAGAAGAGCAACAGTTTGGTGGGACTTCAAAACAAGATGATATTAAATCAGCACTAGCTATTATGATGTCTTGTTTTCTTCAGAATAGCTGTTCGTATCACCACAGACAATAATATCAAACAGCCCAGAATAAAACCATTCCAATTAATGAGTGAAAACTTTATAGTTTAAACTTTTAGTGTAAAACAACGACCACTTAATACCTCATAGTTTGTATTTAAAAAGTCTGGGGACAACATGATTTAGTTGTTTTTCTGACCTAATTCAAGGTGTTAGCAAGGATGCATTTTTTTTCTGGAGGCTCTAGGAATTAATCTTGTTCCAAGCTCATTAAAATTGTTGGCTGTGTTCAGTTCCTTGTGGTTATATGACTGAAATCTCAGTTTTCTTGTTAACTAATTTGGCTACTGGCTTTTGTTCCTAGACATCAATAGCCTTCCTATAAAATGGCCTTTCAGTCCCAGGAATTCCAGTTCACCTCAAGCTTTGAAAATTTCTCTCTCTCTCTCTCTCTCTCTCTCTCTCTCTCTCTCTCTCTCTCTCTCTCCTTGTATGATTAGATTGGGCACACCTGGACAATTCAGCATACATGCTATGCATTAAGGGCAAAAAGTAATAACCTCAATTGCATCTGAGCAATCTACCCTGTAACCAACAATATATAATATAATATAATATATTCACATGTTTAAAATTAAATCCAAATCCTTGGAACAACATTATTCTAACTAACACAATAAGCATATATATGTGTATCTCACTGAGGAGAGATGTGTACTAGAAATAATATGTATTATTTAAAACCATACACTATGAGAATGGACTCTCTGATCCTTCCATTTATTGACTCTTACCTTGGACAAGTTTTTTAACTTCTCTTTATTTCAGTTCTTCATCTTAAAATGAAGATAATAAACTTATTTATCTCATAAAAGCCTTGAGGAAATTTTATGAGTTATGTTTTTAAAGTTTTTAAAGTGATGCCTGATATGTAGTTTTTTGTTTAATATTCTATACTATTGTAAATTTATACTGGAAAAGGAAAGAGTGTGCTATAAGACACATAAAGAATCAATTTTCTAATTGTAGTCAAATAAAAGCTATTCAACTTAATTATTAAAAAATAAGAGAGGTAAAAACAGATTATATGGAAGCAGGATAGTGAAGAGAACACCTCAAGTAAAGAATTTTGGATGAGTAAAGAGTCTGTATTGAGAAAATACTAGCGTAGCTGAAGGACTACAAATAGGTCACTGTGGTTGCAGCCTGGTGAGATGGTGGTAAAGTCAGGCAAAAAGATTCCAGAGGAGACAAATTATATCAGATTCCATAAGTCCTTGTTGTTAGAACAAGGAATTTATTTGTAAGGAAAATAGTCATAGGGCAACATGATCTAAATTAACACTGAAAACATTACTCTGCATGCTGTGTAAGACAGACTTAGGGAGGGGCAAGAGCAAATACAGGGAAACAGTTACAAATCCCTGAAAATGGGCCAAAGGAAAGACTAACTTGGGAAATGTAACTAAAGAGAACTGATTATACTTGAAATATAACTTGCATATTGTGGTAGGCTTAATAAGTTTATGGACATTTAAATAGAAAGAAAACACATAAATTATTCAGGTGGGAAAAATTAATCATATATCAGTGAATGACAGGAGAAAATGTTTCCAACTACAAGAGAATGTCACAGAGATACGGTATGAGAAGAGGTCAGAGATTTCAAGTGTGTGAATGGAATGATTTCCCATGCCCTGCTGGCTCTGAGGGGTAGAGGCCTGTGTACTGGAATTTCAGGAAGGCAATCTGTAGACAGTAAATGAAGAAATGAAAAATTTTGTTTTACAAATACCTGGAACAATATCCAGCCAAGAATCTGAATGAGCTTAGAAGAAGATTCTTCCCAAAGCCTTCCCAAAAGAGCCCAAGTGGACCACACTTTTAGTTTAACTTCTGAAAATACCCATGAACAGCTGAGTCAGTCTAAATTTCAGGACTATAGAAGTATGGCAAATAAATAGGTGTGTATTTATCTATTCATCCATTTATCATTTTAAGTCACTATATTTGTACAAGTTTGTTATGGCAGCAACAGAAAACATATATTTACATATTAATGTCAGTTAACCCTCATTGAGTGTGATTTTGCAAGAAAGGGAATGTTTATCTATTATTCTATTCCAACATCTACCCCAGTGCAGCCGTATGATATAGGCTCAACAAGAACTTTGTTGTACAAGTGAAGCAGTAAAAAACTTGTCTAATGTCATGCAATTAGTAAATGCTTGAAATAGTCCTTGAGCTCACGACAGAATATCACATATATTATATAATTTTTTCGAGCATTAAGAGAGCATGTGTCATATCTCTGACACATACTAGATCTTCAAAATCTGTTACATCCCTCATTTACCTTTAATTATCCTGACCCTAGTTCAGACTCTCCTTATCACAGTTGTGCCAGTAATAATATTCTAATAGGCATCAGAAAATCAAAGCACTTTCTACTCCAATCCATTTTCTGACAAATTAATATTTTACAAACATACTAAGTCAGTGTCTTCAAAAATCACAGGTTTATTTTTAAAGTCCATGTGTTCTTATCATTACCATTACTGCTGCCACTCTTACAGTAAGTCAAGACTGCTAAAACAAGCTTCCAAAGCATGTCTTCTGGTTACTTTCCTATCCTCTTGAACTGATTCCTTATCTTTTTTCATCATGTATGTGCTGTGTAAACAAAACTATCTGCTTTTTATTGGAGAAATACCCATAATTCACTTTTTCTGTAGGTCATAGGCCACGAATTTCATACTTCTCCTGTCCATATGTCGTTATATCCTACTTTAAGAACTATCTTTCTGTAAAGCCTTTTTACTGACATTAGCTTTTGTTGGTCTCATTGTCTGAATTCCTATAGCACTAAGACCCTGATTCAGCTCTTTTGCATTTATTCACATAGTTTATTCTAAAATTCTGAACTGTGTTTTTCTGGTGTGATAGACACTGTTCTACACACAAACTACAGCCTTGCCCCATGTTATTTTAGGTGGCTTTTAGTGTGAAAGGTTTATGTGTGAGAGGTTTTATTTCTCTAACTTGATAGTAAAATCAACTCAGTGTCACCTAAGACGTTAAACATTCGAATTCTGGAGCCAAGCAAGCTGAATTGAGTACTGGCTCTCCTTTAGTAGCAATGTGATCTTTCCCAAATGCAAATTTAAATGGTTGTATTGTTTAACCAAGAAGTTGTGGGTTAATTAGCTTTTTATTTTTTAAATTTGATTTTAAAAAGGGCTTCAGAAAAAATAAGTATATGCATTTGTAATTATTTAAAGCAGAGTTAGTTTAAAGCAATCAGAAAAGCTGATGAATAAATTGAAAAAAATTACAGAAAGTAATCAACGAATAAATAATTATTGAAATGTATTATTGAAAGTAGATCATAATGAGAGCAGGCAAGCCATAACTGGATGAGCCCCTGCAAGGCCATTGTGCACTCTTTGCTCTCTGCACAAAAACATTGTGAAAACCTCTCGCCCTCCTCACCCACCTGTAAAATGCAACCAAGATAGAATAAAATAGACTTTTGCAGCTTTCTTTTTCTCTACATATTTTGCCTCCTCTTGCTCTGTTAAAATTGTTTGGACTTCTAATTTGCCTTTCAATCTTCTATGATGATGAAAATGGTATGATGTGGGTATAATTGTCAGTCCAGAAATTCACATGTGTAAAAAATATGTCCATATTTTCCTGCATTTAAAATGAATGTATATTTGAATTTTCAACTGCCCCAAGGTTTCTGAGTTCAATTTCCTCAAACTCTTACCCCAGTCTGTGTCTATGTTACCACATAGTGAGGAGGCAATGGAACGTAGTCTTGGTGATCATTAATATCCATCATTCTTTTAACCAAATTTCTGTTTGTGAAATCTGGATCACTTGGGGGAAAGAATCTCAGCTTTTATCATTTAGGTGTTACTGGTGGACCCAGGAGATATTCTGTACTCATTCAAACTAGAGTACCTGGGAACTCTGTCAGCTACTTCTGTTTGATGAGATAAATTCAATTAGTTGATGTGTTTTGTCTGAAGTTCTCCAAATAACTTGTCTCTTGGTGAATTAATTATTTTGGTATTGGAAAGACAGACTAACAGTATCATGAAATATTTGAGACAAATCAACATTACACCACTAATACAGATTTACAGAATTTTATTTCAGGCTTTAAGTCATGGCTTATCACTCAGTGATATTTTTCCTAAATAAGAGTTATTGGTGACAAATATGTTTTCAGACTAGGATCAATAAAAGAAAGAAAAAGCCATGGTTACAATTTTTTGCTATTATTTTTATGGTATGTGTCATATTTTCATAGAAATCAGTAACATTTTAAACAAACCTGGTCAATTGTGCCATTTTCAACTAGATGCAATTTCCACATAGCTTACTCCTTTAAAACTTTCCACTGAAGAACTCTTAATGAGAAAGACTCTTATAGAGGTCCTTGAGATTTGGAAGCCTGTCATAAAAATCTACTAAAAGAAAAAAAGCTTTGACATCTTCAACTTTAATTTAAAATTTTATGTAAAGTTTCATTCTCTTCTAAAATATCTGCATCTGTTTTCATATAAAATTAATGTTTTAAATTATTTATAAGTCAATTAAGAATGATGAATTCTATGCCCTCCTAAACCCTCTTTGTTATTGATAACCACTGATGGTATGAATCTGACAATCAGAACACTATTGATGGATATCTGTGCTAGTCAAAGTTCCCTTTAGTGTTACCACAATTAACCACTTTAGACAAATCACTTTTAAAAATATTGTGAACACACATATTAAAAAATGTATGTCAGGCTTAAGGTAGACCGAAGTCCCCATGCATCTGTGCTATTAAATATGTGGTGTCTTTTTTTGTGATGAACTCCCTTGTTTCTTTATTTAACCAAGTCCTGAGTAAAGTGAAGAAGTTAATGATCCAGTCTTTGGTGTCAGGGCAAGTAGCTACGTGGGTTTGTTCTAGATTAACATCTCAGACACTTTGCTATGCTGTCCTGTTCTTTTAAGTTCTAGCCCTGCCATACATTAGCTGAATAACCTTGAACAAAACCTTTGTTAAATCTTAGTTTCAGCTTCATGCAACTGAGATTGTAATGGTAGCTATTCCCCAGATTAATCATGAAAGTAAAATGGTGATACATGCAAAGTAGTTCACTAATTGACTCAATAAGAACTCAAACTACATATTAAATTTAAAGGTTTAATTCAAATGTTACTTCTTCTTTTAATGGAAACTTGGTGATTTTCATCAACTTTTGAATTTTCAAGGTTTTTTTGTTATTTAAAAATTACATTAAAAGAAATGTCATGGGGAAATTGCCATATGCTTTTAAGTCATAAAAGATAATAAAACAGTAGGTATAGTCTGTGTATGTTAACCAAGCTAACAATGAAGCATTTTCTTTTGGCATCTGTGCTTCCTTCAGATATCTACAAACAAATACAAATTAGTTTTAAAATCCAGAGTAAAAAAAATCTTATATTGCTCTAGTAATTCACATTATTTAGTCTAAGCAATATATGCACATAGTTATTTTTCCTGTCATTCCTTCCACTGAGTGCCAAAGTATGATATCGGTTATTTGTTTGTTTTGCCTGTTAAATATATTTACCTTCTATTTCTAAATAGCATGCATGTATTACTCTTCAGTATTTGTTTTCTTGTTTTGGTTTTTTCATTTTATGTATCTATTGTTTCTACTCTGTCAGATAATAGTTTCTGTCGTGCATTACCACCTAATTGCACAGTTTTTCTTTATCCTCAAAAAAGAGTTCTATTACATGATTTTCATTGGATTATCATTTATTTGTGATAATTGTATAGATATATAGATGATTCATAGCTGACCTTATAATTTACTGTATTTATTTTTATGAATTTGGTTCATTGGAATAACATCCATTTTATGTTTTATTTGCAAATCATATCCCTAATACTGATTTTTATCATACTCTTCCCTCCAAATGATCAACCAATATAATAACTCAGTTATTATATATTATATAAATATAACTCAGTTATTATATATTATATTAATATAATCAACCAATATAATAACTCAGCATTTTACATGGAGACATCCTGCAAGAACTCTTTCTCCTCAAAGTTTCCAAAATACAAAATCAAGATAAAAAATCAGCAGGATTTTTATGCAACAATAATTAGATATTGCTGAGAAAAAAAATTATGTAAGGAATCCCATTCACAATATCTGCCCAAAATATTGAGGAATAAACTTAACCAAGGAAAGGAAAGGCCTCTATATTCTTGGACAGCAAAAGAAACAAGCATTAGACTCAATAGATAACCTATAGGATGAGGAAAAGCATTTTTTTTGCAAACTATTTGTCTGTAAAATTATTTTTAAAAGTTTAAAAACTCTGTAACAATAACAGAAAATTCAAAGAATCCAATTTAGAAATAGGTAAAGTATATGAATAATTACTTTTCAAAAAATTTTTTCAAATAATTAACAGTTTTACAAAAATATGTGATTTCATTATCCATCATGGAAGTACAAATCAAAATCATCAGTTAGAACCCATAGAAAAGAAAAAAGTAGCAATTACTGACCAGGACAAGGACAAAAGGAACTATTGGTAGGAAAGTTAGTTAGTACAGCTACTAAGAAAAACAGTATGAAGGACGCTCAGGAAGCTAAAAGTAGATCAATTACTTGATCCACGGTCCCACTAGTGGATATGTATCTAATGGGAATGGAAACAGCATGTTAAAGAAACACCTGTAACCTAAGTTTTCCCTGTACTGTTCACAATAGCTAAAATATGAAATTACCTTAGATGTCAATCAATGGGTAAGTGGATAAAGAATGTGAGAAAGGGGCCAGTTCCTCAGGAGAAATAGATGTAGCTGTGCTTCCTGAGAAGACTTGATGGTTTTGACACCAGCAGTGGGTAAGGCTGTGAGTTAATGTCAGTGGAGCACAGCAGACTTGTAAAGCCCATCTTTGAACAAAGGAATACGTTCTTTTGTTCTATAGAATAACAGAAGAGCTATTATATGTTACCTATTATATATTTTATAAATAACTACAAGATATGAGCTCAAAAACAAAATAAAAATAAAATTAATGAGATAGAATCATTAATTACCTCAATTTGACCACTACATATTGATATATATATATATATATTGCCTTACCATGCTACATTCCATAAATTTGTCTTTAAAATAATCTATGTAATTAAAACAAATTTTTAAAAAATGATTTTAGTTACTTCAGAAAAAGAAGCTCACATTTTATAATGTTATGTCTAGTCTATAACTGAATTCTGAAAGAATCATTATTTTTAACAATATTGATTCTGTCAGCCTATGAATCTGGTATTTCTACTTATTTTGAGATTCCTCAAAAATTTAATTTACCAATATTTTGTGTTTCCAGTATACAGGTCCAACATATACTTTGTAACTATTCCATGAGTTTGAGACAATCATTTACAGATTTTGTGAATGTTCTGGATGTATCAGCTGGTCAAGCCTGTTAACTGTGTGATTCAAATCTGTACATTGACTATTTTGTCTACTGTTACTCGTTACTGAAGGTTCATCTGGTTTTACTTATAGATTATCAAATTTTTCTTTAAATACATAAATATATTAGAATTGTGATGTTTGTAATATTTTGATATTTCTCATCTTTTGTTATTATGAAGTAATTAACTTAGGTAACACTATATTGCTGTCATTACTATAATTTTCATAGGTTATATTCTAGTTTTTCTTTTTCAAGTTTTCCATTTCCTTGTATTTTGGTATGTCTTATTGAAAAATCATTTGGGGGCTGCGCATGGTAGCACATACCTGTCATCCCAGCACTCGGGAGCCTGAGGCAGGAGAATAACTGTGAGTTTAAGGTGATCCTGAGCAATATAGTGAGCTCAAGGCCAGTCTGAACTACATGGGAAGATCTTTTCTCCAATCAGTCAATCATTCATTCATTCATTCATTCATTTCAGTAAGTAGCCTCCAATGATTTCTGCCTCCTAATATTCTTACCCTCATGCAATCTCTTGAGTATGGACAGGATTTACTAACTCATTATTGAGGACTAGAATTTTGCAGGCATGATTAGGTTCTAAGGGGCTGTGGCTTATGACCCAAGTGTTCTTTCTTGATTTCTTCTACTAGAATGAAAATTCCGTTGTACATTGTAAGACAGCTCTGTTAGGGGATCATATGATCATATGAGAATGGAAAATCTTCTGACGCCTTTCATAAATCTCATGTGACCTTGGAAAAGGATTCACTCCCAGTTGATCCTTAAAATAATATATTCTTCTCAATATATTGATTGCAATTTCTTGAGATGCAAACCAAAATCTATATGATAAGCAAATTCGAGATTCTTGACTACAGAAACTCTAAAAAATATCTATTGTATTCAATCTCAGTGTTTTGGGCAACTTTTATGTAACAATTAATAACAAATACATGCATTTATTTGACTTTTAAATATCTAGTCTGAAAATCTTTGACTCTGAACATTCTGTCCAATATAGACAAAAAAAGTTTATTTTGCATTAATTTCTACCATTCTATTTTGTGTTTTTTATATATCTCAAACAGACTAATTTTTTTCTCTGCTGAATTTCTTTGTTTTTTTTTTCTTATTCTATTCTTTCTGCTAATTTGAAATGTATACATTTCATTTTTCTTTGACTCATTATCTTAATAATTAGGACATCTTTACTTCTTAAAGTTTAATTAGTTGTTCTTTTCTTCTTAATACAAGATATAGAAAACATTCTAATTCATGCACAAATTTTCTCAACCAATATGCTGTAATTATCATGAATTTCACTTTTATTTTTGAATCTCCATTTTATTGTGCTATATAATAAATTATTACTAAATTAGTCACATATTGACTACTTTCTTTGCTTTAGTTTCATGCAAATATATCTTGGATGATTTGTGTTTTGCACTATTCTTAAAATTTTTTTGTGTAGCGCTATCACTGATAAACATTTTAAGTTTTTGCTTGTGTTACAATGTCTTTGTTTCACTCTTAGTTTTTAAAGATACTACTGAGAGGTATTGTTAATAATTTATTTTCTCTTAATACTTTGAATAAGTCATTTTAATTTATACCTTTGCCCCTAACAAATCAGTTTTTCTTAGATGACTACTTGGAAAGTGTCCCATCAGTTTTAAACATTCTCTTTTACTCTATTGACCTATACTTTTATGGTAATATTCGTAGTGTCTTTTGATTTATTCTGCTTATGATTTAGTGAGTTCCTTAAAAATGTGGATTGATCTTGTACTGGACAACCCTCCCTCCTAATTCATTCCAATATCACTTCTGCTTTTCTCCTCCCTCTTCTTGAAGCTTTAATTCTAATGATGTGTGTTAGGTTTATCTTACTCCAATATCACTGTGTCTTTGCTTCTCTGTTATATATATATATATATATATATATATATATATATATATATATGTCATTTTCTTTCTTTGTTCTGGTTACAGGTAACTTCTTCAGATCCATATTCTACTTCACTGATTTTCTATTGTCTTCCTAAGATGATGTTAAACAAATTACATTATTTAAATAAATTTCTACCTGGTAATTGATTCTAATTCCTTATTCACTATAGAAGTACACATTTTAAACCTTGTCTTATTTCTTTAAGCACATTAGTTATTTTATAATATGTGTCTAATTATGTTATTAACTGATTATTTGATAACACTGTCTCTACTGATATTTCTGTTTCATTTGTTTTGCTTTGTCTTATAATATTTTTGGTAATGGGAATGGGATCTGGGCACATTCTACTACTGAGTTACATGCCTGCACAAACTTTCTAGATTCCACTTCTGAACTTTGAGCCCTCCTAGTACAGATCTGTGAAACAGACTTGCATAAGATATTGTCCTGCACTCGCGACCTCCAATTGGACTCACAGGAGTCATTGTCATGGGCTCCAGGTCTTCAGCTAGACTCATGCAGGATGTTGCCATGTGATCCAGGCCTTCACCTCAATTCACTGAGTCTTACTGTGTGGACAGATTTCCTACACTCTTTCTTTTGTAATTGACTCTTTGGGTGACCATTATAAAGTAACTATACATTACGTCCTGTATTAAATTATTTCCCTTGGAATCTCAAACTATGACACATTTCATATGTTTATTTTTCCCTTAATAATCACATTTTCCTTTGAATTTTATTCACAAGAATTATATGAGGCCCAGAATAAATATTACAGAGAAGATTTACTTTAGCATCTGCAAAGTGCTACTGATATTGAAGCAATTTAAGTATGTGTCTGAATTGTTTAATATGAGCTGACAGCTGGTGACAGTATGCATTGAAACCTGGGTTAGGTCTATATTATCTTTCTCAATTATTATCCTGCCATTTTTCATTTAGGGTTCATTAAATTATTATTGAAAGACTATTGATCTTTTTGTATGCCATGAAAATTATATTGATTTTATTTTTAGCTATAAGTCATCTTTACACTGAAGAGATCTTTGTACTCTTAAAACCCTAGCTTGAGCAAAGAAGACTACTCAAGTTTCTACTTTTGGCATTCATTGTGTTTCCTAGCTGTCTTTTTTCTCCATGGTTCGTGAATACCTGTACTTACATTCATGTTGAAGGCAGCTGTCCTAAGACTAAAGCCAGTTGAAATTTCAACTGTATTTAATGTTGTGAATTTCTTTTCTTTATTGATGTGTGAGTTGACAATTTCTTACTTTCTTCTACTTTTACTTACTTACTTATATTTCACATTTACTTTTAATATATTCTGTGGGTTCTCAGGATATGTTGAAGGATGAGGATGACCCAGGAAATAGGTCAAATATTCTCTAGTGCCCACAAAATAATTTCTATCAATCATAATGAGTCAAATATATTTTCTTCTCTTTCTTTCTTCCCTACTAGTGTTGGAGCTCTTAAAGTCAAACTGCTTTTCATTTTAATATCTGGCTTACTAAATATATTGAATAAATCAATACTATTAATATTAGTAAATTCTATGTCAAATCACATTTTATTTTTCTTTGTACTTTGTTAGACTAAGAAATAAATTAAGATAAGATCTCAGCATGAAATTTTATTAATTGTTGACATAGTTCATTTTTTTGATGTGACTCATGAGGGATAGTAATTCAGTCATTAATTTTAGTATATAACCTTATAAAAATCCTTGCAATCATTTGCTCTCTCAGAAAAAGAACTTAAAAAATCCCAAACAATCCTGTTATATAACATAGACTTTTCATTTTTCATTTTTAAGTGCCCTGTTTCTATGGAAATCGCCCGTATTATCTGCAGACATGAATCACAAACTTGGTTGCACTACATCTGCAGTGCGCCATATGGAAAATTCGCTACAGGCAAAGACAAGTAGAAAGTCTACCACAGATGGATTCAGCACAAAGTTGAGGCAACTGTTCAATAGGGCTTCATTGCCTCCTTTTTGGCAATACTAAAATACAAACAGGTATTTGGCAATACTAAAGTACAAAATCCTAAAATGCACAGGTTCTGAGCTGAAACTTGGAATGGGTAAGGGCTACACAAAAGCAGTTGCAGCAGAATTCCTCAAATATAAATTGGCAAATAGTCTCTTCACATCAGACTTATCTGTTCTGTATCTCAGTCTAATTTATTATTATTGTTAGTGCTACTAATGTCTTGTTTTTCCTCTAGCCCTTGGTCAGCATCTCAGTGTTTGTTTATAATAACTGTTTAACATGTCACAACTAAATATATGGGTGGCTGGATGAAGCAGTAGATAGTAAATCTTGAACCAGAAGAGTAATTATGTTTCTGGAGTTACAGTTGACATTAGAAGATGATGGCTATAATTTGCTTACCACTGTAATTGCTAGATCTTTCACTTTTTATACACATTATTTAATTTTTAAGTCCCTTCAAATATAGGTATTATTAGTCCAATTTAACATACAAAGACATTAAAATTAAAAGATACTAGTAGGTCTAAAACTTATAGTTAGTAAATATGTTGTAAAGTCTAAATTACACTTCAATTCTATAAAATATTAAAGCTTGTTCTCTTTTTACTGTACTGTCTCATAGACAGGTATACATAGATATCTTTTTGTGTATGTGTAGGGACTGAACCAGCTTTGCTCATACTAAGCATTTACACTACCATTGAGCTCTACTCTCAGCCCTAGACATGTATACATACACCAGGGCAAATACTGTACTTAGGAGTCATACTCCAAACCCAAAGTCAGCATTTATTAATCCCTTGACTTGAAAATACTTACTTAGGAACTATATTATTTAATTTGTTTATCTCTAAACAATCCTCTGAGAATTCTTGAGAGATACAAATGGTCTACTGAATGCTGCAAGTGCCAACCAAATCTAAATAGTATTAAATACCCCTATGTGTTCATTTATGTAAAATATGCCATACTAGTTTTAATTATACAAAATCTTGAACATTTCTTTCCTTTTGCCTGTACATAAGGATGTTACAGCTTGTGTTTAGATGTCCCCCAAAGCCTCATGTGGTCAGAGTGGGGCTTTCCTGAAGAGGCTAGATCCAGAGTGTGTGACACTGAAATTGATTCCTGGTGCAATACCAGGATCAAGGGCTCTAGGATTATGGGTGTGAGTGAGATCTTTCCTAAGTAATCTGGAAAAAATAAAAGGGCAGAAAGATGCTGTTAAGGTCCCTTGTTTTTTTTGCTACCTGTGAGTATAATGAGTTGTTCACTATGATGCCTCTCAGCTAAGCCATATTTCCTTGAAACCAGTCAGTTATGAACTGAGATCTCTGAAACCTCTGAGAGCTAAATAAACTTTTGCCACTTTACTTTTGGGTGTTGGGTATTTTGTCTCTGCAATGAGAGAAAAGTAACTAAAACAAATGTATTGTCTTTAATGGGGAAAAAGTTTTCAAAGCGTGGTTGCCAGATGCTACTACCATTACTGCTAGTCAGAATGGCCTACTCTATAATAAGCCTGCATAAGGAGCATGAGCAGTATGCATTTTAATGAGATTTCTATGTGATTCTGTGGCACAATGAAATTTGAGAAACTTCTGGAAAAAAATGAAAATGTCTTCCCTAGTATTACCCAACATCAGTTCTACCCAAAATACATTTTTGGAACCAATCCTGGGATGCTGTGATTTTCCTAGCTGTGATTTTCACAGCTTCAAATGGATGTCACAATTACATTGTTCCTTTGAGGCCATCTAATCACTGAGATTCTTGATTAATATTAAATCATTTCATCTTGCCTGCATTTGAGATTATCAATTATTTTATAATGACTTCCTCTTGTGGAATGAGATGTAGCACTGATTATCACTGCCATCATAGAACATTGCTGGAATTTCTCCAGAGTTCAATCTCAGAACATTTGAGGTACTCCCCAAAAGCAGGCTAGTCTTTCTTTCCCTATTAAAATATATTTAATTAAGCATTTATGATTGGGGAATATTTGGATCACCTTTCTGAGGTTTTATTCATGGTATGCTTTTATTGTTTATTAAAGTTTGTAAGATGAAAATGACACACTGGCAAACTTTCAGGTTAAGCCTGCTTCCTTTTGACCCTTGATAAGATTAGCACCGTGAAAAGTAAACTATTTCAAAAGAAGCAGTTTGGTTAATGTCATTTTTATCAACATTTTAAAAAAACATTGAAACATTTTAAATGTTTTATTATTGCTTGATGTTTTAACCACTCTAAGTTTCTTCCCTAAACTATAAAGCTAAGAAGATACTTCAACTGTTTTCTTAGATTTATTTCCAACTAAAAGAAATGAATAGTGTGGGCAATTCTTTGAACGCTTTCATTTACACTGAAGAGTAAAATGTTTTAGTCTATGTGTAGTGAACTCAGATCTTTCTAAGTAAAAATTTCATATAAGATTCTCAGAATTTCCCTGAAAATTTTTATTTTGTATGGGCTTCACAGTATAGGTTAGTGACACAATATACAATGCCATCTTCTCAAACATGGACACACATGTACAAACACTATAAATTATTTTACAGCACTGAAACTATTGGAATCCAATAAGTACATAGAAGTTCTTGGTTTGAGCAGGTGGAAAATCTTAATTCAGTGGTAATCAGTGATACACATTATTTGGAGGAAATTTTAAAGTTGAAGGTATTAATTTATGTTAATCTTAGTATCTACACCTGGTATAAATATACCTGAACATTAACACTGTTTACCTCATAAAGTCCATGTAAGGGTTTTAAAAGGTTAAACATGATAATAAATCTAATGTTTGACTTTTACATAGAAGGAAGCTCTAGGCACAAGCTGTCACTATTGTAGTATGGTGATTTCCAAAATTTGCCATGCATTACAGTCATCTGGAAGTAATACTTGTTAAAAAAAAATAATTCTTAGGCCTTATCCCAGAAATAAGATGGATCCCTTGAATCTGAATACTGAATAAGCTCCCTAGGTATTTGGAACACATTGTATGGTTTTGCTTTTATAGAAAAGCTGTCTTTTTAAAGAATCTCAAATAATATATATAATATTTTTATAGATAAAGAGATTATAAAGAAATCATTGTTCATTTTCTGATAGTTGGTTCTAAATACCCTGTAATACTGTCATTCTCTTGAATGGTTTTACATTGTCTTGATATGTTTGGTGCTACAGTATACCAAGTTATACTCAAAGATTTCAACGAAAGAGACACTATGGTAACTACTTTTATGTCAGGATATCTTGTGGTGAAACACTATTTTGCTTAAATGGTTATGCTTTGACCTGCGCTGTTTTGTTGTTATGCTTCTTTTATCTCAATCTCCCTTTTTTAATTATTTACTTTTTAATTTTTATCTTTTTACTTAAGGGAAAATAAATAAAAAATTGCAGGATACATTATGGTAACCCACTTTGATTTCCTATTAACTTGATTTGAAACCCTGTATTGCCCTCACCATCTTGTTTTGACTGATTTCCCCTATTCTGCTTTGCTTGATAGTACCAAGTTCGACGGTATAGGCAACAACTGTGAAGATAATAAGATTCATTAGGACGCCCATTCTGGTTGACTATTATCTTCTTTTAAAGTCCTGTAATCTCTCCAATGTTTTGGTTTTATTCTTTACTGTTTTGCTCAATTTTATTATGACTGATGATATAGGAAATTCTTTTTAAGATAGCAAGAGGCAGTATGGTAACCATTGTTGATCACCTTGTATTTTGTTTTTATCTTATCTATTATGTCCATCTTTTGATTTGACTGACTCTGTTCTGTTATGCCATATTTGGTTTTACTCTCTTCAAAAAAAAGTAATAAGAACTGTGGGAGTAATAAAACCCAAAATGTGTAATTGTCATTGTACCGGCGAAAGGAAAAGAAAGTGCTTTCAAGGATATAACTGCATACATATTTAAGTGTATAAGATAGATAACCATATTACTGAGTTTTGTTGGATCATTGAACAAAACTGTTTGCAGTCTCATTGTTTGAAAGTCCACTTTATATGTTTTAATTTTGTAACTTGAACAACTATTTCTAAGAGAACAATATGTAATCTATTAACTAGTGATTTCCTACTGTTTATTCTTTCTGAAATTCTGTATAACTTGTACCTTTTTTCTGTTTTTTTCTTTTTCTCTTTAAATAGAATTTTTTTAAAAGACAGCTTTTTGAAGACTTCACCCTTTCTCTTTTTCTCTAAGTATTGTATGTGTATAAAATGGGTATGTATATATGTACACATGTAGATATAGATGTATTACCTTGTCCACAGTGTAGGTTTGCTGGAACAATAGTATTGTATAGGTTGCTGAGAGACCAAAGAAAATACCCAGAGAAGGACTGAGAGATAAGCTATTTTTAAGATTTACTGACAGGCAATAAAAGAAAGCAAAAGATTAATTGTGAAAAAGAGGGTCTACAAGAAAAGTGTATGGGCCCAATATCACTTCTTATTTTTGTTTTTTCTATTGGTTTGTTTTTTTATTTTGCCTTTTGACACAGGGTTTCACTATGCAGTTCAGGCTGGCCTTGAACTTACTTTGTAGCCCAGATCAGCCATAAACAAAAGCAATCCTTCGGCTTCAGCCCCCGCAAGTGTGAAATTACAGGTGCGTACCATAACGTCTGGCTTTCCCAGTACCACTTCTTGGTAAGTCTGAAGAGGGTGCATACTCAGCAATAGCACTGCCCTGAAAAATCCATAATGGACACACATGTGGCAATATTGTCTCTCAGCAGTTATATGAACTGCTTAACAGTAGGTTACTGTAGGAGGAGACTTCACAGGGCAAACTACATAGCAATGACATTATTAGTTTTCTTTTTTCTATTGAATGATTGGCAGTCTAAGAGCCTATGCAGCATATTAGCCAGAGAGCAGCTCCTACTAGCAAGACATTTGCCCAGTTCCCAGTGTCCTTCATATAATACTTATCTGAACATTCTAGTCTCTGTCCAATTATAATATCCCCTTGACTTAGCAAGAGTATTAAAAACCCTAATGGGCATTTTGGAGAAATGATGTCAAAAGCCCTGGTTTTCCTCATGGTCAATTTATATGCATATTGTTTTCTGGAATAAGGCAGATGAACTCAGATCTCTTTACCTTATTCTGTCATGCTTTCCCCTGTTTGGCTGCTTGCTTCCTGAAAAGTGAGTTTTGAACATTCCTAACTGATTTCATCTAGGGGCTGGCATAGATCTCCATTAACATACTGTTACCCTAGTGTATGAATTTAATATGAACTTTGGTTGTGATCTTTTTCCTACTTACCTCCTACCAAAACATATTTTATAAATTCCTGTGGAGCTTCTGAAATGGTTCTTATCAAATTGAAGAAATGCGAAATAATTCCTATATTATTTTAGAATTGAGATATAATTAAATTTATTCCCTCGACTCCTTCTTCTCTACTATATTCTATCAATATGAGGTAGAAAAGGAGCTGTTGAACTGTGATTTGTAAGCATAAGTTCTTTTTGATGAAAAGCTAGCATTCCTTGTTATACAATGAAATTGATCATTTTCAGAGAATTCCCTTGAAATGTTGTCTTTCAATTTGTTCTCATCCGTGACTAAAAAAGAAGAAACAATGTTATATTTCCCACCTTCACTTGGCCAGTTTAGAATCCATAATTGGCTATATTTCTCTAATTTGTAAGGAATTAATTCACTGCTGACCTAAATTCCTTCACAAAGGCAAAATAAGAATTGTTTCCCAGCAACAAGAAATTACTGACATGTGGATTCAATCCTCAGCATTTTACACAAAAGGCAGAAGGTCTGTTCTGCTGATGGAGTGAATGGAAGCTGCTCAAAGAGAAGCCTGGGACCCTCAAAAGGCCAACAAAGCTGCTCCAGAGTCTAGATTACAGCCTGCTCCTGCACAATCAGAACTGTTCTTTTCTTGGCAGAAAAAGCTCCACACAGAGGCCCATTTACTAAGAAATCCAAAAGATCCTTTGTATTATGCTGATTGAATATGAATAGCTAGTGTATATAAAGTGTTACTTCAACAAAACAAACACTAATGTCTTCTTCAGCTGTACAAAGTGAAATTATGTTCATTTCTTATTTTTAATTGATATATATTGGTAATACATAATAGTGACCTTTCTTTGGGGGAATTGGTATATAGCTACATAAAAACTTGGTCGTCTTTAACCTCTATTTTTACCCTGACTACATTTCTTCTTATCCCTTCCCCTGTCTCCAAAGAAGTCTCTGTTTCCTACCTCTTTCCATATTTTAGTTTTGTGTATTTGTACAGCTTATTAAATGAATAAAGTGGGTCAGCCTAGCTCAAGGGAGCCCCCGAGGGACTGGATCATTGGTGAAACAGAAGCAAGGTTGGTGAGGGTACATCAGAGCCTTCCCTGAAAGACCAAGGGGAAGGTCTCTATATTTAGCAAATTAAATTCTTTTTAAAATCTGGAGTAACAATGATAATGTCAAACCTCTTAATTCTGCAAATGAGAAAATAAAGTTGTTTGCTCAGGGTCAGCCATGTAAAAATGAGATCCCAATGGTCAAATGTTCAATTCTCTCCTTATTACCTTGCCTTATTTGATGTTCACTACCAACCTCCAGACTTATAGTATGACCTTTTCTAAAATGTACTGGGTTCAGTTTAATCTGAATTTCTATCAGGACACAAAATATGTGCATTTTACCGGCAAAATGAACAATAATGTAGATGACTCTTTATATATGCTACCTGCACAAGCCACTACTTGAAATTGTACACATTTTAATTTTCCCCAAACTTCTATCAGTTCTCGCACATAAAGGACCACCAGCAAATTTCTTGCACTTCTTTACATTTAAAGTATAAAATGAGAATGATATTTATTTATTGAAGGTGTTAGATTCTTTGAAATAAATAATTACCACTTTCTTACTTTGTTTTCACTGAAACTTAAGTAGCAATCAAGTATGGCAAAATAAAGGCTTGATTAGGCAACCATAATAGAGGAGTGAAAAAGAAAATTTCATAGTAAAGGTGAGACCAGCAGTCACTAAAAGATTCTGTAGTAAAAAGAGTAGAAAATGAAGTAACCAATCCAAAGACAAGGTTCTGCATACAAAATAAGTACAGATCATAATAGAGTTCTCAAAAATTGGAGTAGAAGCTACATGTGTGGGCACACATCTGTAATTTCAGCACTTTGTGAGGCTAAGGCAAAGAGGGTCAGAAGTTACAGCCCAGCTTGCAAAACTTGGCAATTTGATGAGAATTTGTCTCAAATAAATAAATAAATAATTTACAATGATTGGGAAACTATCACTTACCAGCCCACTATCCAGAAAATGGTATATTAAGTGACACACAAAACTAGGCTACTTGATTAATACAAATAAAACAAACTGGAAGTGTAGCTCATTCCAAAGACCCTCGATGTAATCTCCAGTGCTGAAGAACAACAACAAGAAGGATTGAGAAGAAAAGATGGCGGAAACTATGAGGACAGATGCTTAGATATATAACCTTTCTGAACTAGGCCTTTTGCTTTCTTGTCAGTGTTACATATTAAAACTGTAATTATAGCCGGGCATCGTAGCATACACCTGTAATCCCAGCATTTAGGAGGCTGAGGCAGGAGGATCAGCATGGGTTCAAGGCCAGTCTGGACTATATAGTGAGTTCAAAGGTAGCCTGAACTACATAGTGAAACCTTTTCTCAAAAAAGTGAGAATAAATAAAATAAAATAAAACAAAATTATAATCATGTGAGTCTATGATCCTATTTACATTTCTGGAAGAGTCACAAGTAAACTCTACTTGCCATCTCTTATGTGCTGATGGATATCTTCTCTTACCTCAGTGAAAAGGGCAAATCCATTTGGTTACATAATGATTCATAACAGCATCATTACCAAATTACCAAAATTTCTGCAGTTTATGATTAATTGCTAATGTAAAACATAAAAAGCATTTTCTTTTCTTGTCACATGATACCAAATCTATGACATTTTGAGTAGCACAACATCATAGGGGCTACTAACATACACAATATGAATGACTCTAAAAATTATCTTCCTGAGTAAAAGAAGTCAGAAAAAGAAAGTTATATATTTTTACTTCATTAAAAAGAACATTCTAAAAAGTTAAAATTAATTTTAACTAATGAAAAAGTGGTAGTTGTCTGGGGACACTTAAAATAGAAATAATGAAGAGGTAAAAATTATGGAAATATTTCAATTTCTTTTGAAAGTTTGAAGTTTTAATAAAGAATGTTTTCTCTTTTAAAGTGTTTGTCAACTAACAAAAATTGAGAGGGAATTGAGGAGCATATAATTCAAAAAAGGAGCTTATCTAATTAGCAATCTCAGTTAATATTTGAATTGCTTTCATTATTTTCAAATACAAAAGAGATACAAAATGTGGAAATTGGAGAAATCTTGTATCTATCTTTATAGGTTACAAAAAAATAGGAACAATCTTGAAAAAAGCTATCAACTTTATAATAAAAGTTAGTTTATTTCCTGGACTTCATGTCCTCCAAATTATTAAGTGGAAAATGAGTAAATTGAGAATAAATGAACAGAAAAGCAAAACTCATTTTGGGAAAAGCCTGTTTACCTTCTTGAATCTTTTTTTTTCCCCCAGAGCTTTGACTGTATGTAATTTCTGTTTCCTCTGATTATTCTTTTAAAAATAAAAGCGAGGGCTTTGGTCTTTTGTAAATGGAAAGGTTACCTAGGCTGAGGTGAAAGCTTCTGTCTTTTCCCATGTGAATGGAAATCTCGAGTTAGCATCGTAAGTCTAAGTTCACACTGGTTCCTCTTCAGGCTGCACAAAATGGTGATCAGCAGAAGTCAGAGACCATGACTTTTCCTTGTGCTGCCGGAAGCAAATTGGCAAAACTGCAGATAGAAAATATGGCCTAAAAAAAGTAAAGGCATTGTGCCTATCATATTCGAAACTCATTTCTGGGCAGAATGTGTAGTTTCTTTTGTAGCCTGGGCACAATAGTTGTGCCATCTTTTTTTAAGATTTCTTGGCAAATCTTTTACATTCTTCTTTAAAAATTTCTGTATCCATATGTTTTCAGTGTGGCTCTGGTGAACAACATATAACTAAATTTTTAAAATTAGACCATTCACTTCATATTAAATCTATTTACCCTTATGTGGGGTTTAAAATCTTAATGCATGTTTTTTGCTTATCATGCTAATTCTATATTTCTTTTTTCTCTCATATTATCTTTTATTAAATTGATTATTTCTGACAACATTCTTTCTATACCAGTCTAGAGGCAAAATACTTTTTTCTATTATTTTTATAATTATCTATTAACATACATCTTTAACTCATTAAAATCTAATGCTAATAAGTATTTTCATCTTCTCATGAAAACACAAAAAAAGAAAACTTTACTTATTAGCTCTCCTGATATATGTTTTGCCATGTATTTTTAATTTTTAAATTGATATATAAAGCCATATATATTTTTACACATTTCATGATGTTTTCAAATTATGTGTGTGTTGTGGATTGACTAAATCAAATTAACAAATGAGCTGCCTCTCTTAGCCTTTTGTGTTAAGAACTCTTAAGATATATTCTCTTAGCATTTTCCAAGAATGTAGTATGTTACTATTAACTGTAGTCACCTTGTTTTACAATAGATCTCTTGAACTCCTGTGTCTATTAAAACATAATTTTGAAATCTTTGATCAAATCTCCCCAGTTCTTAGCCCACCAGTAGCCCATTTTCTGATAACTGCTGGTCTACGCCTATGAGACCAACACTTACAGATTCTATATATAAAATTAGGTGGTATTTTTTATTCTGTTTATTACTTTGTTCACTTAATGTTTTGCAATTTCAAACATGTTGTAACAAATTTCAGGTTTATTTTTTGTATAGTTTAACAATATTCCACTGTATTTACTATTTACCAGTTTCCTTACCCAGACTACTGTTGATGAGCAGTTAGGTTGGTTCCATTTCTTGGTTATTACGAGTAATACTGCAATAAATATGATAGTGAAGGTATCTCCTTGGCATATTGTTTCGGTTTCCTTTGAATGTATACCTTAGTATTGGTGAATAAAATCATATAGTAATCCTATTTTTAATTTTATGAGAAAGTTTCATGCTACTTTCCATAGTATCTATCTATAGTGGTTGATTGTGTAAACTTGAGACACATAGAAGCTTAACTAAATGGGTTTAGCAACTCTATACCCTAGGATGTAGAAGACCCACCCCAGTGTGGCTCATCACCTGGACATGTAAAAGGGAAGGAGGACAGATGATTCCATTCCATTATTTGTAAAGCTCCAGTCTTTGCCTTTGGTTTGGATGTTGCACCTGGCTCCCAGTGTAGACTTTTCAGGTTTCCAGTGTAGACTCTTCATCCTTCCATTGCAGACCTTTTGCCTTCTGTTGCAGACCCATCAGCCTGCTGGTGCCAACTTGCACTAGACACTAGGGTGAACTCCAGGCCTCAGATCAAATCCTGTGGCCTCCATTGTGCAGACACCCTCTGCATGCTCCCCCATCCAACTCTGTGTCTGATCACTGTAAGCCAATCTTGTCATTTCTTATACACTTGTGTATCTTGTGTTATATCTGTTTTCTCTAGTTAATCCCTGACTAATACACTGTCCTAATTTATATTCCTACCAATGAGGTGCGATTGTTTCCTTTCCTCCACATCTTCCACCATATTTCTTACCTTTTTTCGTTTTGATAATACCCATTCTAATATTTTCTGCATACTACTACATGGATTTGGGGAGGGATGATGTAAGTAATGTGAAAATACCCTTCTAAACCCCTTTAATATGTCTTTCCTATTCCAGAGCTGTGTATAGGTACTGTGATTTCTTGCCTACCTCCCTCAGTTCCTGTGAAGATATCTTCACATGTGGATAGTTGTTCCAATTGATGTTCCTCTACATGGACTATCCCTGGAGACTCCTATTCTATCATCTCACTCTATACCTTACCCTGTTGTCAAATATCTTAAAGATGAATGTTTTTGATTTATATATCCATTTAGAGATGTAGGCATGCTATAAAATTTTGATGTTATACTAAATTTTATTTATATTTACCATTTTATTCTTTTATTTGTTCTTCTTTCTTCCTGATATTTCTGAGCTTCCTCCTGATGTAATTTTCCTATTGCATAGCTACTCAGTTATAAATTCTGTTAGATAAGATAAGAACTTTTGGAGATTAATGCACTTATATTTTTATTACAAAGTATGGTGTCTTTTTGCCTGCATTTTGGAGGAATATGTGCACTGGATATAGATCTCTAGGTTTTCACATTTCCCCCCCATCTATTGAGCACACCAGTTACACAACCATCTGCTTCATGTTATATTTGAAGAGTCAGGTATGTTTTGTTCTTCCTTATACAGAAAAACAGCTGTCTAGATGAGTTAAAAATCCCTCTCTTTGTCTTTGTCTGTGGTTTTCCGAAATTTTATGATGATGTTAAACAAGGGCCTTTGCCCTAGGCTACACTCTCAACCCTACATAGTTTTTTTAAAATTTTGAGTCAGGTTTTACTAAGTTGTTAAGTGGATGAGGCAGAGTTTGAACTTTTGATCCTCTTGCCTCGATTTCCTAGAATGCTGAAATTACATGCAAGCACCACCACACTGTATTCCTTTCATTTTTTATGATTTGGATTCTTTGCCAACCCTGGTATCTCTGAATTGATAAGCTTTCATTGTCAGGTTTTAAAAGTTATCAACCAATGTCTTAGTTGCTTTTCTTTCTCATTGTTGAAACAAAACACCTGATGCCCAAAGTTAGGGAAGGTAATGTTTATTTCTTATACATTGGAAGTTTCAGGCCATAATCACTTGGCTACAAGACAAAATGACATGGTTGAGGGGCAGCAGTTCATGGCAACCATAAACAACAAGCCTAAGCAAAAAAAAAGAGAAAGACATGCCTTTCTCCCATAGTCACACTGTATGCTGGCTCCACTCCTGGGTGGATATAGCACTCACACCACCAATCTGAACACTAGACAACAAACCAATGGCAAATGCCAGATTTGGCAGTGTCCACGATTGTATAAGGGCTGGGGGGGAATCTGAATATAAATCATGACAACCAATATCTGATCAAATATCGCCTCCATTCCATTGATTCTCTTCCTGAAAGTTTAGTTAAATGCATGTTGGACTTTGTAAATGTGAGCCCTGAATTTTCTGTGTATTTTAATTTTATCTAAATGTATCCTTGATAGTTCTCTTGACCCATTTTCCAGTTCACCAAATCTCCTTTAGTTGATTAACTTGGTAAAAATTCATTCAGTGAATCCCTAATTTAACTTATAATACATATATTTTCAATTCTACAACTTCTACATTGTTACTTTTGGTTAAGTTACAATATTTTTATAGTTTTCAAATGCTGTGAAAATTTTTATAATTGGCTTTATGTCCTTGAATATATAATCATATTTATTTTATAGTCTAAAAGTGATCATTCTAATGTCAGAAATTCCAGTAATTCTGTCACAATAGTCTGTTGTTTCCACTAGTGCTTTCTGATGTTTTGTCTCCTATATTATCTCTATATACTTTATATATCTTTGAAAGATATTTAGGAATAATTTGGCATCTGAAACGTGATTATTTTTCTCCATATAAAATGTGTTTTTTCCCCTGCCATGTTCTTTGAAAGCTACAAATCTGAGACCAACTTGAATGAAGTTTAAGGTTTGAAATTTACCAGATCAAACAAATCACCAGTGCAATGAATCATTTTTTCATAAGACATTCTTAAATCTCAGGTTAAGTTTCTAAAACAGAGTCTACATTTTCATAGGTTCACAGTTTTAGTTCTCCATGACTAAAAAGAACACAGCAACCCTACCTACCTATCTCCAGGGGCAAATATAGTTCTCTATTGTTTAGGATCCAGTTAAGATATAATTTATGCCGGAATTCTTTGCCCAGAAAATTTAACCAGGTGGAGAGAACTGAAAAAATAAAAGGGACAAATATATATAATGGAAAATAACAAATCATTGGACTTTAGGTAAAGAAAATTACTCTCAAGTTTTGGAAGGAGCGAGACTCATTCAGTCAGTTGTAGGTGTTTAAAAAAATTGAGATTCCCAAGAAGGAAGAAATTCTACTTCCAGAGTGAGTTTGAACTTGGAACTACAAAATGAATTATTGTTTGGATCTCTAGCTTGCCAGCCTACCTCTCAGATTTAACACTAGGCTATCCCTGTAACTGAGTAAGTCAATTTTCAAATTTGTGTATATGCACAGGAATATATGCGTTTCTGAATTGCACTTACATTTATGACTATGAGTATACACATGTGCACACACACACACACACACACACACACACACACTTACCAAGATTAAAATGTTTGCCAATTACTCTGTGACTCTTTGGGGAAAAGGAATTATATCTTTCTTCTCCAGTGTGCGTTGAAATGGTAGAACCTGGAGAAAGTTCACTAAATATTGGTCAAACAAATTAATAAATGATAACTAATAAAATGCTTGGTATATAACATTGTTTTAGTTACTTTTGTCATTTCTGAGACAAAATACCCAACAACCCAAAGTTAAAATAGGAAAAGTTTACTTAGCTCACAGTTTGTAGAAGTTTCAGTCCATATCAGGTGGCTCCAAAGCAGTGTGGCACATGGCAGAGGGGCAACAGTTCATGGCGGTGGAAAACTGCAAAACCAACAAGAGCCAAAAAAAGGGAGAATAACAAGCCTCTTTCTGCCTCTTCTATTTTATCTGTACTGCTGGGAGTAGGGTGGTGCCAATCCGATCAGTAGACTGATCCACCAATCACTCATCCTTAATCCTAGCATTTTACTGCCAATCAATCACACACAGATTCAACTGTCTCTGAAAATCCAGACCCTGTGAGAGTATGAGGCTCTGTGGAAGACATCCAAACACAAACCATATCAAATACCAGACAAAATGAAATAAAATATTATCTTTTAATGTAAAAATGACAGAAAATCAATGGGTAAAATACACCACTCTATCTGACATTTGTATACCTACCTATGATTAGGTATGTATACATGTGCATTTGTATGAATAAATATGGATGCTTATGCATAGAAACAGATAGAATAACAGAAGCAAGAAAAAGAGAAAGGGAGGAAGAAATAAGGAATCTCTGAACATTAATAAGCAAGCATTTCATACTCTAGATTCTCTCATATTTTCTGCATTACTCTTTGCCACTATCAATGCAGGACACACTCAGAAAGGGAAGAGTAGTTAATTTGCTGCTCTTTGACAAAGAACATACACTGTTTAAAATACAGTCTTTAAAAAAAACAGAGTTGAAAGAAAAAAATGGAAACAGAACTTTTGTAAAATGGAGAGGAAAAGAAAGTTTTAAGGGGAGAATGAGAAGAAAAGAACTAACAAATGCAATGTACAAATTCCCTATGATGAATGTGATCAATATGTGTGGTAAACATATACTAATAAATATTAATTAATTTAAAAACATATTTATTTTCCACTAAAAAAATGGCATTAAATCCCAAAATTGACTCTTAAAGTTCATTGAAAAAGCAACAGCCTTGACTGAAGGCTGGAATGTTTAAGTGACAACAGACTTTGTTAAGTTCAAACTGAAGTCAGAAAGTAGGAACTAAAAATAATAAAGTTAAGAAAAGTAATGAGGATTATGTAACTGCTGTGAAGAGATGGACTCTCACCTGACAGGCATGTGAAGAAGTACATACCTTCCCACAGTCACCACATGCAATGTTACTGTGAGGACAGGTGCAGGTCCCCAGAGGTCAAGGTTACCTAGAGGGCCCACCAGTCAACCATGACAACATGGAAAGTGATGGTCAGACACTGAAGAATAAAGGAATTTTCTTTTCTGAGTTTTGAACTGTCCTTGAACAAATCACCCTATTATTCCTTCTATTTTCTCCTTTTTAGATAATAAAGTCTATCTTGAGCCAATTTCACGGGCATTGTTTTGGAAGCTGACACGAGAGTCCTCTAGCTGACCCTCAGGTCTATGAAACAAGTATAATTTTGTCTGTGATGAATAATATCCAAGTTTAACACATTCCTGATTTGAGAAATTTAATTATTAAATTTGGAAAGTTCTGAAGTGACATTTAAATGAAATGTATCATTCATGCTGAAATGGTTCAATACTTTTGGGGTGTTGATATGAGATGAATCGGTCTTAATGTGGGATGGATATGAATTTGGGAGATCTGGAGTAGACTGTACTGATGTGTCTCCACTTAGAACCTAGAATGTGACTTTATTTGACAATATTGGAACAGGGACTTAATACTGCTTTTGCTGAAAGTATTAACTCTTCACTTATGGCACAAGGTGTCAAATAGTAAGTAGAAAACTGGATAAAAGCTTGGCATCTCTGCCATTATATTGCAGATGTTTCCTTTGTTACCTTAACTTTGGTTCAGATTTCTCCTCAACTATGTATATAGCCATGTTAATCATTCAAGGATTGTTCACCTAATACTAGTAATACAAGGTTGATTAGTTCTAAATTTGCCTGATCTATTTCTTTTCCCTTTAATACTGAAGATCTCAAGATAAGAGTATCTAAGATATTTTCAATATTTTCATGGACACTACACTCAATGTATTATCAACCACAACTTTTTAATGTCTTGTTCCAAACCATCAGAACAATGTCTCAAAATCTCCACTCATTTTCCTAAGCCTGAAAAAATGACAGTCACTATCCTAACTTCATTGTGTTCCTCTAGCCTGTTCTCTCTCTGTCATTTCTCCTCTCCAGGTCACTCAAGTCCTGAGAACATCAAGCCTTTCAGGCAATCAGCTCCCCTGGCACCAGTAAGACACCAGATGATGAAACCTGAGAGAATGATCAACCAGACCACAGTTGGGCCGAGACTGCATAACTATATACATTTCTTCCCCCTCCTTTAATTCTTCTCCTACATAATCCTAGAACTATTATCAATGTTTTGAAGACAATTTTCTTAGGAGTCATACCAAAATAGGTTCTCATGGCAAGAGGCTGGAACTGGTCCATGAAGCCCTAGTCTAGGACTCCAGTAACAATGTGACTGCTATCTTTACAGAAGCAAAACAGACACTACTAGGAAGACAGTCATGTAACATGGGAGGAAGCTATATACATCAAGAATGTATATAGCTGAAAATCAAGGGATATCAAGTATTTCTGACAGTCACTAAAAGTCAGAAAAGGGATAAGGGAAGATTGTTCCTAGATCATTCATGCTTGCCAACGTCATGATTTCAAACTTAGAACATAACACAATAAAATCTCCATTGTTTTCAATAAGTTGTGATAATTTGTCATGTAGCCTTAGGAAATGAATATAATTACTAAATGTACCGAGGTTGTTTTTTTTTTTGGGGGGGGCATAATTTTCATTTGCCTTGTATCAATGCTTAAGCCCGGGATCACTACATTATATTTGAAGAGTGTCTTTAAACTTATAAAAAAAAAATTGGCACACAATTTTCAAGAAGTTTCACTCCTTTACATTCCTAAGCTTTGCAAATCTTAGTTTCATTCCCTTGCTTTCCAACACTGTTATGTTGGTCAACCCTGTGCTGACTAATGAAGTTAGTCATCTTTTTATGTGATTATGTTATATTTGCATATCTTACATGGTTAAATATTTAATCAAATATATTACTTATTTTTTTTAAATTTAGTTTATCTTCTTAATGCAGATCTGAAATTTTTTTTATGTCTTCAGAATGCAGAGCCTTTGTCAGATAAAGTATTTTTTCTGACCTTGACTCTTTTTCATTTTCCTACCATTATCATAAAAAGAGCTAGTTTTCAGTTTTTTCTTACATTCATTTATCTTTTTGTTTTATAGTTCCTGCTTTCTTTCCATTATTTTTTCTTTTATCTTAAATAGCTGTCTAGCCCGAGATTATGGAGATTTTCTGTTATGTACTCTTCTACAGTATAGCGATAGCTCTAGATTTTGATGTAAGTTTTAATTTTTGTATGGATGGGAGATGATAGAGACGTTCTTCCTCCATTACTTATCTACTAATTTAAATAATCAAGTATCAGTCTTCTTTCCTTCCCATAAGCCCCTTGGCTCATCTCTGGGTTTCACAAGTAAGCAGTAAAGAGCAGTGCATCCTGTTCAATATTGTTTTCCAAAATGTCAGCTGCTCACTGAGGAAAAGAAAATAAAACATTGCTTAAGTTACTCCAATTACATCATGTGTTCACCACCCACATGCTCATTCTGTATTCCTCAAATTTCCTCTTACCATTGCTCCTCTTAGCCCTCTCCAATCAAAACAAAAAAGCCATGTTTTGGTTTTTTGTTGTTCTGATTTTGAGGTGCCTGTGACAATTGACAAATCTTTAGAAAAGACACATATTTCATACACTGACACCTATGGCCAAGTTTCCAGCCTCTCAACCAAGGTGTCAAACATGACAATAAAACTGCAAAGGATCTGCCAGTTCTGCTTATCTTTCCAAGAAATAGCTGTGCGTGACCTCTAATGATGCCTCTGATCCCCATGTGGCATAATGAAGACACTCAGGCTCGTTCTGCCTAAATCATTAACCCACAGAGTTGTAAGATTTAATACAATGAATTTTGTTCTAATACATTGTTTTCATGAAATATATCACGTGGCAATTGGTAGATGAATGAATCATTCATCAATAGTTTAAAAATGAGGAATGACACAATTGGATTTGTATGGTAGAATCATCAGTAAAACTGTGTAGTGGACAATAAATTAGGGATCCCAGCAGTCAGGAAAAAAGAATCTTATTAAGAAAAGGTAAAAGGATCTTGAAATTAAAGCAGTGGCTTAGAATTTTTTTCATGTATCTTTATTTATTATTCACAAAAAGAATATCTGGTCAAAAGATGCACAATGTTTGAAAGCTTTTGCTAAGTGTTGTCTAATTGTTTACAAGGAAAATGTTATCAGTTTGTTCTTTTTTAATAATCAGAACAATCTCAATAGTTTACCACTTTAAAAATCTGATTTCCAGCCAGTTTAACATGCAAAATTAACATTTAATTTTAAAGAAAATTGTATTGGTTACTATTTATATTCATCTTTTTTGTTTGTTGAATATTTCATATGCTCATGCTTGTTCATGTATTTTTCTTTGGGGATGGGTGTCACATTCTGGGCTGTTTTCCCAGTTGATTTTACATGATTGTAGCAAGCTTTTATCTGACAGTTTGAACAAATATTTTATTAGTCTCCTGCCTTTTAGTTATGCTCAGGATTTTTTAAATAGATCTTCTATTGTTAACTAGTGAACTTCACTTTCATTTTTCCCTTAAGAAAACTTTCATTATTTAAGTCTTTTAAATTCCTCAGTTTCTCTCTTACTTTTGACCAGAAAGATATTCCTTTGTATGTTTGTATGATTTTTACATAGATTCTCTTCTTTTTATTCTTTTCTTTTATCTCTTATCTTGTCTTCTCTTTGGTTGTTGTTATTTGTTTATTTGGTTTTAGTTTGGAGATTTTTTAATTTGTTTTGGGGGATTCAATTCTGCATTCCATTAAAATTAGCTTTGCTCTATAGAATGAATATCTAAAATTATTTCTTTTGCAGGAGAACAACCACTATAACCACGCTTCCTTGCTAATTTCAATACCATAAATACTCCTTATTTTAGTGTTTGCCATTCTCTTCTCTCCTTCATTCCCTTCCCTTCCCTTCTCTACCCTCGTCCTCTGTTACCTTCCCTCTCTTACTCCCTCCATTCCATTCTTACCTCTTTCTTTCCTTGCTATTTTTCCATTCTTTCTGCTTTATTTTCTTTTGAAAAGGTTTTATTAGCCGTGAATCCGCAGCACAATGTTGAATGGAAGTGTTGAGAGAAGACGTTCTAATATTGTCACCAACTTTTTTTGTTTTATAGAGGAAAAAACAAAATACAAGGAAAAACAAGAAACAAAAGAGGCAAATAAATAATAGTAACAACCCCCCCAAAATAACAAGGTGATAGGCTTTCAAAACAAACGTTGTTATTTTGCATAGTTATCTTCAAAATAGTTAATTAGATGATCAGACATACACATGGGAAATTGATCTGATCCTACGAGTGCTGTTTTATTCCAAGAACTAATAGAATTAGTAGTACAATCATCTTAGCTATCTTAATTGTATATATACCAATTTATATCTTTTCCTTTTCCCCTCCTTCTTTTCTCCTTTCTTTTTCTGAGTTATTTTTCCCCTTTGATCAGTGTCTTACTCTTTTGCAACATTTTTTTAAATTTTATTTAAAAGGAAAAAGAAAAAACAAAACAAAACAAAGCGGTGTAAGGGTTCAAGTAATACAGAACTACAAAAAAACCAGGTGATTTCTTTTGAATATTTTTAAAAGATTTTAGATCTTATTTACTCTTTCAGTTTCTTACACTAGGAAGACAATATGATGATATTTATACATGTGAGTTTGATTTATTTCACTTATGAGTAAGGTCTCAAGTTGCTTCCATTTACCTATAAAAGTCTCAATATGTCCTTTATAGCTGATAGTACTCCATTGTATAAAAATACCACATCTTTTTTATCCATTCCTCAGTTGATGGCATTTGGATTTTTCCAAGATTTGGGTATTACAAATTGTGCTGCTATAAACATGGGTGCACACATATCATTGTGGCACAATGTTTTCATTTCCTCTGGGAATAGGCCCAGAAGCAGGATAGATGGGTCAAATGGGACCTCCAACCCTGTATTTTGAGGAACTTCCACAGTGATTTTCACAGTGGTTGCACCAACAGTACAGAAGAGTTATTTTTTCCTTACAGCCTCTATAGTATTTGTTATTGGTAGTTTTCTTGATCCTGGCTATTCTTTCTGGAGTGAGATGGAATCTCAGTGTTATTTTAATATGCATTTCTCTGATGACCAATGATGCTGAACATTTTTTCATGTATTTATTTGTCATTTGTATTTCTTCATCTGAGAAGTATATATTCATCTCAGCTGCCTATTTTTGGATTGGGTCTTTGAATTTTGGGGCCTGATTTTTTAATTCTTTATATGTTCTAGATACAAATTCTTCATCTGAGGGACAGTTGGCTAACATATTTTCATAATTAGTTGGTTTTCTTTTCACTCTGTTGGATATTTCTTTTGACATACAAAAACTTTTTAATATGATAAGATCCAGTTTTTGAAGCTGGAAAGTATTTCCTATGCAGTTTGATTTTGGCTCCTGAATTCTCTGCATATCCCTATGTCTTCAAGATTTTTACCTACTTTGTCATCCAACAGATTCAGTGTTTCCTTTAATATTGAAATCTTTGATGTACTTTAGTTTAGTGCATCATGATAGACATGAGTCTAATTTTAGTTTTAAGCACATGAAAAGCCATTTCTTCTACCACCACTTATTAAAGAGGATAACTTTTTTCCAGTGAACATGTTTAGCCCCTTTGTCAAAGATAAGGTGACTGAATGTCTTTGTATTTGTATTTGAATATTCTAATCTGTTCCACTGATTCTAAGGTCTTATAATTTTTTGCCAGTACCATGCTAATTTTATCACTGTAGCTTTGCAGTATAATTTCAAGTCAGAGATTGAGATGTCTCCGGCCTTGTTTTTGTTGCCCAGAGTTGCCTTTGTGATTCTAGGTCTCTTCTATTTCCAAATGAATTTTAGGAATTCATTCTCTAGATCTATAAGGTATGCTAATGGTGTTTTGATTGGGATTGCATTAAATCTACATAGCAGTTTTGGGAGTGTGGCCATTTTCACAATGTTGACTTCCTAACCAAGAGCAAGGCATATCTTTTGAGTGTTGACTATGTATCCAGCTACATTGTTGAATTCATTAATTCTAGTAGTTTTTTGATGGAGTTTTTAAGGTCTTCTATATAGAGTATTATATCATCTGCAAATAGTGATAATGTAACTTCTTCCTTTCGCATCCTTATTCCTCTTATTTCTCTCTTGCCTAATTGCTCCTGCTAGTGTTTCCAGCACTATATCAAATAGGAGTGGTGTTGGGCACAGTCTTGTCTTGTTCATTGTCCCCAACTTGAATGAGAGAAAACTTATTATTAAGTGTGTTGTTAAATATGGCTTTTCACAGAAGACCTTTTTATTATGCTGAAATTCTTTTATGTTTTCAGTTCATTGATAGTTATCGTAAGTTGGTATTGGAGTTGCCAATGATTTCTACATCTATTGAGATTGTGATTTTTGTTCTTTTTTCTATTAATTGGCATATTGTCTCAAATGATTTTCAAATATTCAACCAATCTTGCACTTCTCAGACAATTTCACTGGGTTTTAATATATAATCATCTTTATAAGATGTATAATCATCTTTATAAGTTACTGAATTAAGTTTGATGTACTTTTATGACTTTGTTATCAAATTAACACTAGTATCATAGATTGACCATGAAATATTACTTCCACCTCTATCTTCTGAGTGGGAAGTTACTTATGCTAATTCTTCTTTAACTGTATGGTAGACTCTGTCAGTCATATGATTTCAACTTCAAATTTTGTTTTATGAGCATTTTTAATAATTCAATGTATTATTATTGATATATCCAGATTTTTCTATTTTTGAGTCAGTTTTGTTAATATATCTTTCTGAAAATATTTCCTTCTAATATATCTTTCCTTGGGGCTGGGGATTTAGCTCAGCGGCATAAGCACCTGCCTTGCAAGCAGGCAGTCGTGAGTTCGATCCCTGGTACCGATAAAAAGGAAAAAGACAAAAAAAAAAAAATATATATATATATATATATATATATATCTTTCCTTTTAATATGTCTTTCTAAAAATATTTCCTTAAATAACTCAGTTTTTGGCATAAAGTTGTTAATAATATCCTCATAACCATGTAAGTTCTATAGTGTTAATAGTGATTTAGTAAAGTTTGTCTTTTTAAGCCATTTTGGCTAAAAGGTTTTCAATTTTGTGACCACTTATTTTCTTTACTTTTTGTTTTCTGATTTATTCGTTTCTGGCCTACTTTTTATTATTTCTTCCTTTCAAGCTTATTTCAGCTTTAGTTTGGTGTTTTTCAGAATTTCTTAAGTCATAGGCTTATGTTATGATTTTAACAGATTTCTTTTCCAATATACACATTTAAATCCATGAATTTTCCCCTAATCATTGCTTTAGCACATTTCTTAAATTTTCAAGTGTGCATTTTTGTTTTCTTTCATTTGAAAATATTTTAATTTCTTTTGTGATTTTTATGTGTGAGCCTGTATTAATTAATAAATTAAATATTTATTTTACTACTATGTGCTATTTTCTGATCTACCCAAATTTGCTCTTAATTGGTTTAGTCACAAATGTAGTCAAATTAATCTCATTGAAAAAGTAGCCTGATCAACTCACTTTCTACAGCTCTTAAAAACCATCCAGTACTGGTTATTGAACTAAAAAAAAAAAAAAAAAAAAAAAAAAAAGCAAAGCTTATATACATGATCAACAAGGCACACCATGGTATGACCACTGCTATCTAACTCATTTTCTCAAATATTGATACCCTTGAAATTTTTACTTGAACCACACTATCTTTCTTTGAGCCCTTCTTAGTTATAATGCCAAGTTCTTCACTAGGACACCAGTAATGCCCCTTCTTTTTCCTTATATGTTCTCCTCTCTATGTTGCACTAAGCCCTCATCTATCCACTTAACATCAAGTCATTTGTTACCTGCTTTATCATGCTTTATCATATTTTGTTTAGCTAAATTATCAAGACAAAATTTTTATTTTAAATCTCGGATCATCCCGTATAGCTCTTTAAGCATTTACTATAATAGCAAACTTCTATTTACCTTGTGATGATTTATGTTTATTATGATCTATATTTACATTAAATCATGAAGATAGTAATTAGAAGTTTGTTTTTCAACCACTTAGCACAATGTCAGATGCGTAAGCAATATTCTGTCAGCATTTGTGGAATTATATTACAGACAGTCTTGTATTCTTAATGTCAGCTAAATAAAATTTCAAGTTGGAAGTTTCTGACATTTTAAAAAGTTAAATTAGTTATATATCCACTTAATTAATAAGTTCTACTACAGACATAATATGAGATCTCTGTTGACTTGACTATTTCATAGTGCCAGGTGTTTAGAATTACAAATTAGAAATATTATTCACATTAATTCAAACAGTTCACCTCCAAACTCCATAGTTACTTTCCATTGACCTTTTCAAAATCTTTCAAAATAAAGATGAAAACCCCATTTTCTCAACTATTTTGCATACTTTCATATCAATTTAAGTGACTTTCTTGACTCTCAATTTCATTCTTATTCTTTATATCATTTATTCCAACCGTTAAAGTTCATTAGATATGGGGCTGGGAATTTAGCTGAGTGGCATAAGCGCCTGCCTTGCAAGCAGGCAGTTGTGAGTTCATTCCCTGGTACCGATAAAAAGGAAAAAGATTAAAAAAATGTTCATTAGATATGGTATGGGATAAAGTAGTAATAATTGGAATTAAAGAAAAAAGGCTTATGTCTGGATGACACTCAGTGGCTTTGTGAATCAAGGAGAGATACCAATTACAAATGTTAAGATTTTATAAGTAAAATACAATCTTCATAACTGTTTCATACTAAGGATCAACTATTACCTTTGGTATTAAAGATTTTCATTAGTAACAATTTATTGTATAAATTCAAATTCTTATTGTGTTCCTATAGATAAAGATTAAAAAGCACTTAGAATAGAACAAATTGTCTAAAATCATACTTGTACTCCACATAAACTTATAATCAAAGACTTATAGTCAACAATGCTAGCTAGCTTGAAGTTTGATGGAGTTTGGGGTGTTCTACCGCAAAATATGGCTGCTGGGAATTTGAGAAAGCAGCAAAAACAGAAATGTCACTACAATCTTCCCTTTGTTTTTGTCTCCTTTATGAGTTGCAAAAATTTAAAGATTTTCTGACTTTCCCCTGAAGCAAGTGATAAGACTTCATTTGAAACATGTCCTGTCTATGCAGAGAAAGGAGCTAAACACAGACATGCTAAGAACAAGCTGAGTAAACAGGCCTTGCTTAGTTCCCCTCTGTTTATTAGCATAGAATTATATCCCATTGTCAATCACTTCCCTGTGACTGGCCATACTTTATGAAATATAAGAACAAAATAAACAAGTTTACATGTTTCTGTGGGTTTTCATTGCTGAAGGATACTGTGCAACATAAACTAATATGAAGTAAATTTTTATGTTTTTCTCTTGTTAATCTGCTTTCTCCTGTAGATATCTCAATCTGAAACCTAACAACAGGTAAGGAAAATAAATTTTTCTTCCAAAAGAGTGATCATTACTTTTTAGTTTAAAAGAACTTTTGTGTTCATATCATTTTTAGCATGAGCTATTATATTTGTCAAACAAGCTCTAGATCATCCATTTCTCCTACCAAATTTCTTGACAGATACTGGAAAAAAACTAATACTAAAGTAAAGCTTATTATATTAATTTGGACACTCAACAAGGCTCATGTATGTTTTTGGTTAATATGAAAAATGTAAATTATATTATACTTCTGATGGATATGCAAATAAGACTGGAAAAATGTTCTTTATGAAAACTTTCAAAGAGATTTTAAATGTGAAGTCACAAAGTACAGAGAATATTGAGGTAAAATAATTAGAAATTTAAGTTTCAGAGTAATTAATCCAGAAGTAGTCAATCCCTCAATTTTGTGAGCTGATAGATGCGGGCATTTGGAAAGAAGACTACCAAAATATCATAAATTCTTGGAATCCTAGAAGAGTTGTGAAAGCAAAGATTAGAATCAACTAGAATTCTGAGATAATTCTAACTCACAATGAGAGCAGGTAGCTAAAGGATCTATGCAATAGTTTAATTAGCTACTCCCTAAATTATAGCAGGTAGAACAGCTAACAGATCTTATCTTTGATCCACCTCCTGGGAATAAAATTCATTATAGGTTACACGAAAGTCTTGGAAGTTATGCATACGCCACCAACCATGACAATAATTTAGAAACAATATTTTGTTGAAGAAGGAATGGGTAGGTCTTAGTAACACTGCCACAGGATCAAAGGAGTGGTTGCCCACATTTAATTGACAATCCAAATGGGTTTTGATTGACTGATAATGGAGGAACACTATGAATTGAAACAAAAGCAGCTCCAATTTGGTTTGATCTGTGAAAACCTCTAGTACTTAATGTGCAGCTACAAACTAGTAGATGTGTTCTACTTGAATCTCTGTCAGTAAAGGAAGACTTATTTAGCCTCTTCCACTAGGAAATAACAAACTTGCCTAAGTGGTGGCCAATGTTATGCCTTTGTTTTAGAACATCATTTTTTTTTTCAAGATACTGGAGTTTGAACCCAGAGCCTTCACACTAAACTACACGTCTACTCCTTTATAAAACTTATTTTAATAAAGAATCTCACTAAATCACTAAGTTGCCTAGGCTGGTCAGGAAGTTTGTGATCATCATAGGTCAGCTTCCAGAGTGCTGGAATTAATCAGTGTCCACCACCATGCCTGGTGCAGGGGAGCCCCGTCAGCCATGGAAGATTGAATTCATTATTGAAACTTAGTGATTTAGTCTTATCAGCATGGATGCCTCTAGATATATATTTTTCTCTTATATTAGTATATGTTTTCAGTACATAATGTTATACTCCTGGTATGGCAGTGGTAAATGTTCATAACATCACTTAATTGCTTTCTTTCCCTTTATCTCCTCTTCTTGCTTCACCTCTTGATGCCCTCACCATTGGAGAAGGATCTTTAATTTCTATGTCTATCTTTTATTTTGTTTTCTGTTTATAATTTTGGTTTCTCATATAAGAGAACCATATGATTTTTAATGTTATTGATCATATTTATTCCATTGAACATTATGGTCTCAAGATGCATCAGATTTCCTACAAGTGACTCAAATTTTCTTTCTTTATAGCAGAGCACTATTCAATTGTTTGTAAATTCATTTTATTTGTTCATTTATTGATGAAGACACAGGCTACTTCCAAGATTTACCTATCCTGAAATGTACTGCTGTAAAAATGGCTACACATGTATAACTATGAAGTCTTTGACTATTTCAGGAAAATACCTAAAAAGGAATACTAAGTCAAATGGAATTCCTAGTTTTAGGTTTGGAAGAATCTCCACACAGAAAAAACAAAGCAGAAAAGAGGAAATAATACCTAAAATCTTTATATCCTATACAATGGGATATAAAATTTTGTTTGCCCTTTTCATACAATGGGATATAAAATTTTCCAGCTAAACATCAGATAGAGGAAATAATACCTAAAACATACAAAGACCTCAAAAAATTAACCCAATCAAAAAATGGGCAAGTGAAACAAAGAGACACTCTCCAGAAGAAGAACAAATGACCCATAAATGTATAAGGAAATGTTCAGCATTGCTAGTCATTAAATAAGTGCAAATTAAAACAACACTGAGATTCCACCTTTCTCCTGAAAGAATGACCATGATCTAGAAATCAACCAATCACAAATGCTGAGGTGGCTGTGGGGAAGAAAGAACCCTTGTCCTTTGTTGGTGGGGATGTATTTTCTTCTCTTGCCACAACACTTCTGAATCACTACTAAGAATTTTCACTCATCACTATAGCCAGGAATGAAGGTAAAACAGTTAACTGAGGACCATAACTTTTCATTTCATTGTGAACTTAATTCATAAGGAGAACCATAATGAAACAGGTGAGAACCCTGGCTAATTCTCAGATAATGTATCATTTCAAGGATAGAGATTATATTCTAGGATACAGAGTAAACCTATGGCTATGGTTAGTTCTAGTGGGTAGAGTGCGTGGTTCCAGGAACTAAGATCTAAAAACAGTACTGACTCTAGTCACCATCATTCCAAGTTACTCACTTGTAAAATTTGCTTCTTCCTCAACTGAATCATAGATCTATTAGAGGTGTAGTTCTTAGTACATGAAAGCTTTTACTGGGAAGACAATGAAGTCTTCTCTGAACTTGAAGCTGTCAGCCACTTTCATTTGCTAATACCCATGAATCATTACACAAAGTTATTCATGTCACAAATAACTTACAGTGATTATCATCCTAAGCTGGAGCTGCTGCCACAAAATGGAATGGGTAAGACTGAGTACATCTTTACTCCAGGTAGCTTACCAAGGTGCCTATTCATTTTCTTTGCTCAATGATTAATGAGAAATTTTTGCATACAGAGTCTGGCAAAGGTAAAGTAATTCAAGGCTCAGATCACTTGGAAATATTGATCTAGGTTATCCTACCTGACAAATTACCATGAGCAACTAAAAAGCTGTCCAAAAGTGAATAATATTCATAATGATGATGGAGAAATGAATGATATATACAACATATAGCCATATAAACTGTGGTTTGTGTGATAAAGTTCATTTTACCTTCCCAGGCCATATCACACTGTTTTCACAGAGATTTAAAGTAAAATGGATTCTAATGAGAACACAAATGGATCAGTGTGATGTTAACAGGGTAGAAATCTTATATGCAACATTATAAATATTCTTTCAACCAATTTGGCACAGGTTCCAGTGAGTTCACACAGTTGCAAACAGACTTAGCAGTCTCAGTCTCCTCATCTCCTACCTCTCCTCTGAGTTTCTCTTTTGAAGTCATGAAGTAGGTCACTTGTGGGAGTCATCTGGTGACTACTTTTTCATTAATCAGAAGTATGCAAATTAGAAAATAGTGCACCAATGTGGAATAAAAGCAATTGGATAAAAACCTCCTCCTTTATCTCCCTGATAATTCTGAGACACACTAAATTCTTCAGCAAATACCACATTTTTGACATGTTCTTACTCTTTTCTTCCTTGTTTGCCCTTTTCACCCCTGTAAAGTAGTTACACATAAGCTTTTGTTTCAGGGTCCATTTCCTGTGAGTCCAGGTGAATGCTTCAAAAGAAAGCTTCTAGTAGACTTGTGGTCATATGTCAAATCGATGAATTACCTAGACTGTCACAAATGATAATAGTCTGAGTCACCATCTTGTTATTTTCTGGTATAAAATCCTACTTTTCAATAAAATTGATAATTTTTAAAGCAAAAATGTAACTTTGGCACTGTCATTTCTAGGGATATAGCTTTTTGTTTTATGTTAAGTTTTTCTTTCTTGTGTAATCAGAGACAAAAACATTAAACAGATGACAAGATTCCTTTCACTCTAAACTTAAACTATAATTATAAGAAAGTAATACCATCTTCTCTAAGTAATTCTCCATTTCTTTCCAACCTTCATTTTGTACGAACCTCACTATCACAGTGGCAAAGGTTGAAAACAGATGATGTATACCTGATTTTAATCTTTAAAAATGAAAACAGCAAAGGCTGGAGAAATTGAAGTACTTGTCCAATATTCTATTCTCATTTGTGGCAAAGATTTAAACCATGACTATATTTCTAAAGGTGGAGTAATTATGTTTCAAGTAAATTTTATTGCAGGTTCATAGCAATGTCTGAGATTTTTCAATGAGGCCTCATGAGAGCCATTCAAATACTGTATTTCCATAATTCTATATAATCATTGTATCCAATGAATTAATTATGCTACATGATATTTTCCCAGTGCAATACAGATGGCTTTGTCATATAATTTTAGGTTCTAGTTAGAGATGATTCACTGGCATTTTAAAGGCACTGTTGCAACTGTTCCCCAAAACAAATTCAAAGAGAGTGATTAAAGCTGCTGCATATTTTTAAAAAATCACTTTTCTAATCACAAGCCCCATCTGCACCTGAAAGTATCCATTTGGAGCAGAATTTTGGTACACTGTGTCAGGAACTTTAGAAACAGAACTATAATGGGGATGCCTATGTTTCAAGGTCTTACATCATGTCTTGAACTGTGTGCCTGTGCAGCTCAAAGCTAAACAATAGAAACCATTGTTCAAAGTTGCTGGAGATTATGAATCAGAACATCTAAAAAGCATGTGGCACAATTCAGCCCTCTATTAAATAGTTGATGCTTGAATTTGCTCCACTGACAGACAACTAATTCCTTCCTTATTCTACCTTCTAGCCAAATTAAAAACTGAATCTGCTGTCCAAATTGAAGTTGACCTCTCTTACTTGCTAAGCATTGCTTGTGGTTGTAGTATTATATTTGATATTCAATCTACTCACCAAATACTTACTGAACACAATACTCATTGAGACAGTAGAGATATAAAGATTATATAAACTTCATCTCCTCATAAGATACTTGAGACTTAACGATCTAAACATAAATATCTCCTACAAAGTGCTGACAATAAGTGACAGAGAACCAAATATAAACTTGTACTTACTGTAAACATCATATGCATAGAAAGAATCTGTCCATCTGGTTGATTATGGATGGTTTTTCCGAGATGAAATGCCAGATTGAGTAATGGAGTATTGATAGACATGACGTAGATTACAAAGGAGGAAACCACCTGTGAGACAAAGCAAAATATGCAAACCAGAGAACACAGGACACTGCCAAGGAATGGCAACCAGATGAGCAAGTCTGGCACAAGGTGCCTAGTGGGAAGTTGTGCTTGATGATGCTGGGCAAACAAGCGAAATCGAGCCATAGGATGCCCTGTTAGGAGCTTAGACTGTATCATAAAATCTGTGGTAAGTAACCAAGAGGCTTTCAATAGGATAGTGATGTGCTGTAATTAATCAGTTAGGCAGGTTAATCTTTGTAGCATTTTTCTAAACTGAATTATAACTTGCATAAATCTCCCCACAAAATCTTGCTACTCAGTGAAATAAATGAAAAATTCCCATATCATAGAGCTAAAAGAGAATTTCACTAAATCTCTCATATACATCAGAGTAAATTTCCTCTTATTTCAGACAGGAAGGAGATCTGAGTTATTAAGCACTTTGAGAGACAGCACTTTTCACAGATGGTGATATCTTTTTTGATTGCCCTGCATCTATTTCCTGCCCAGTGTCCTATAAACACTATTTACTCTCAACCCAATTGGTGCTCTCCGGTCTGTTGCACATTTATCTGATCTTTTCATTCTCTGTCATCCAGACACCCTAGAAATATTGCTATCATCCTCAGTTCTAGAACTAGATATATATTCTTCACTTGTAAAAATAAGCTGGTTAGTCTAGATTATTATTCTAAAATGAATTCAAACACTGTTAAGTGCTGTTCTATAATATAACTTAAATTAATCATTGGAGAAACAGAAAAAAAAACAATATATTGAGGAATTTGTTGTTATGCTGTACCTTGTTTACATTTGGATGTCAAGGAACAGAAATAAAGAATTTTAGTTTAGGATGCACTCCCATAATTGGTTCATGAATAGCTGTTTGACAAACACAATTCAGTTAGTGCATATTCTGCCCAACACAGACTGTACATTGATCATAGTTTTAAATATATAAATGCAATATATATATATATATATATATATATATGCATGTAATACATCATTCACCTGCCTCCTACATCTGAGGTATCTTTTCCCCAAATGTAGTGTTATTTTTCATCATTTTAAATTTATATGAAGACTGGGGATTTAGCTCAGTGGCACAAGCACCTTTTTGGCAAGCATGAGATCATGAGTTCAATGCCTGGTACCAAAAAACAAAACAAACAAATAAATAAAATGTTATATGCAAACATACATAGATATTTAGGTATATTCTTAAGAGATACAAAGTTTTACATTTAATCAGTGTATACTTTTCAGAATTTTAGCTATACTTTTGTTAAGATATATAAATGTGCATGCATTCATTATTGACTCATCCTGATTAGTATATGATATGATTTCATTGTGTACGTATATTATACATGTATTTTACCCTTTTCCAGTAGATGCCATTTGGTTTTCCAGTTCTAATATGAACAGAGATGACATAAACACTTTTGCATGTAACTCCTGCCATACCTTGAGTGCCATTCTGAAAAAAGAACACAGGGATAGAACTGATGGATGGCATACAAGTTTTCTATGAAGACAAATGGATACAATTTAAAGGACTGCATTTTATTCTTAGATTTTGTTCTGTTGATAATAAATGCCTTTTTTACATAAATTACCCTAATTATAAAACAATAATTGATTCTGTATTTTTTATTATTACTCCATGTTTGTGGTATATAATGTTTACATTTCTTGTGTGGAATTGGTAAATGTACATGACACATTTGAATTCCTCTATCTTCATTCCTTTTTCTTCCCCTCCATTCTCACTCTCTCCATCTCTTAATTCTCTTTGCATTTCAGAAAGATCTGTTTCCCTGCTTCCTATTATTTATCTTTTATTTAGGTCTTTATTTACAATTTGGGTTTCTCACATAAAAGAAACCAAGGGTTATTTAAGCCTGTGTGTCTGATTTGTTTATTCAACATTATGGTCTCAAGGTCCATCCATTTTCCCACAAATGACTTGTCTTTTTTTTTTTCTTTTCATTGTGTGTAAATGGCACATTTTCTTTAGCTGGTCTTCTGTTGATGGTTGTAAAAGTTGCTTCCAAGAAATATCAGTTGTGCTGCTGGAAACATGAATATGCATATATCACTGAAATATGATGACTGTAACCTAGATACCAGAGGGGAGATAGCTGAGTAAAATGGACTTTCTTGGTTGTGAGGAACCTCCGTACTGATTTCCATAGTGATGTGATTTCATAGTGGTTGTACTAGTTCACTTTCCCACTTGCAATGTAGAAAAGTTCCTTTCCCCAGCAACCTTGCCAACATCTCTTGTTATTTAATTTTCTTATTATGGTCATTCTTTCAAGGGGTGAAATGAAATCTCAGTGTTATTTTAACTTCCACTCTAAATAAAATTACTGTCTTCAGAAATTCATTGAGAATTTTACCATTCTATGACTTTATGGAGTCTAGAGAACTCAATATTAGTTCATATAAGAAAAAGACTAAATTTCATTCATACCTATGAAAAAATTATTATGATACCTTTTATTTTGCTTGACTATCATCAGGATTAATGAGAGAAACAATATAAAGGCTGTCATGCAGTAATTAATAAACCGTAACCTTCTAACTGTACTGCCCTTGGTAATAACTTCTAAATGTGTGGCTTTGTGCAGCGGGTTTTGCCTTGCTTACTGCAATGTCCAGATGACTTTAGAAAATGACAGCCCCAAGGAGTAGACCTTCTGGGGTGTGTTTATTCTTTGACCTTCCCTGTCCTCACAGATATGTACATTTCTCAGGAGGTAGAGTGAATCCTTGCTAGCTGTGTTGCTCTTCATTTGGAGATAATTCTGTTCTATTTCTTTTAACAATTTTGAGGAAGCAAAGCTTCAGTAAAGAGGATATCCTGGAATTAAATTCCACTGAGCCTGTGTCTTTGTTCTTCTTCACAGCTCCCTGACATTACAAACACAGAACTGAAAAGCAAACAGAAAGAGCTGAGAAAGAAACCTAAAGAAATGAGAAGGAAGAAAATACCATTGATTTATTATTTAAAAATGAACTTTTCTCCAGCACCCATACCAAGAGCTATCTCTTGGTGTACTCTGAATTTGGAAGCTCTGAGTTTGGAAGCTCAGAGGTAGATTTTCCTGATGGGACAATGGAATCTAATTGGAATTAAGATGAATTTATCTTCATTTAGAATAGTATGATTTTTTATAGAGGAGTTCATAAGGCATCAAAATTTTTTCACAGGACAAATCTATCAATTTTGTACCAGTTATTATTTAAATAATATTTGAACAAACTAGTTACTATATCATAAACTTTAATGGCTGCTATGATTTGTTTATATAGAAAGGAAAGACTTCTGCAGTTTAAAGGATAGTTTGTTCTTTGCAAATGGGACTCATCAAAGGTCCATGTAGATAATGAAGTCTTAGTGCTGGTAAGGAAAAGGGCACTGATAGAATTAGTAAAAGTGTCTCAGAGGAAAACTTATTTACTTCAAAAGTTTTTACTACAAGCAAAATACTGTGTTGGATGGATATGGAGGATACAAACATGAATAGGATGTTCCCCTCCCTCATGAGCTAGTGACTCATAGGAGAGTTAGACAGTTTAGTGGACAATTACAATACAGGTGTTAATTTATATTAAAACATCATGGCAAGTGCAGGAGGGCACAGAGGTGTGGCAGCAGACTCACTGAAGGTGATTGAACACCCATAATAAATAGTACATGTTATAGATTAAAAACTGGTGGTCAACTTACTGCCAGTGGAATTGAATCACCATGATCCTGAGCATAGATATTCCACCTCAGGAAAGTTGCCAGCATACATAGAGACATGGAGAAGAAGGAAGGCTTTGAGGCATTGTGGGTTTTGCTAGGTGTTGCTGTTTGAGCTGTTGGTTCTCCTAGAGCAGCTCTCGTCCTTACATTGAGCATCACTTCATGGTTCTGGAGGGGAAGATGTATGCTGCTTAATCTCCAGGAGAAAGTCATCACACTGACTCCTGGCATATACTCAACTGTGCTTATCATAGGAGGAGCTTGGGACCTCCGTGTCACTGAGGATAGTTATGGTTTACTCCTCAAGGTAGCCGTGTTTGTTATTTTGAGTGTGACTTGGCTCCAGCGTAGAACCCACAACCTATCAGCTTGGCTCCTTCACCCTGCTGGCATAGACTTTCTAGCTTCCTGACCTTTGGGCCATCCTAGCACAGATTCATAAAAAGGACTGCCATGAGTCTTCCTCATGAGTTCTTGACCTCCAGTTGGACTTGTGGGAGGCATTGTCATGACCTCTGGGTCTTCATCTGGACTCATGTAGGACATTGTTGTGGGATTTAGGCCCTTGGATGAATATTCTGTATCGTTAGTGTTGTAGATAGATTTCCTGAACTTCCTTGTGTGAATTCTGGGTGATCATCACAAATAATATTATAAATTCTGTGTCCCAATTCTAATTGTTCTCCACACAACCACTGACTACAACAATACAAGATATCATTTAGGTGAGGCTTCCAAGCACAACTGGAATATTTGCACTTAGAGAAGGAATTTCTGAGAGGAAACCATGAAACTAACAAAACTCAGAGTATATTCTCAGATCAAGATCAATGGCTTCTTCACAGGTTCTGAAACTCAGAACTATTTTTCTGCTCATTTCCATCCTGCATTTTCCTTGAGATATTCAGATTAAAAACACTGGATGATACCCAGGTAGGACATAGCACCTCGCACAATGACACTGGTCAATTAATAGTGTATGTCATTGTGATGCTTCTGTGAGTCCTCGATCTATGTCAGAGAAAAGTTTCTTCTTATAACAGGTAATCCAGTTCCATAGAATTTGGTAACAACAAGTTACCATAATTTCTGTGAAAGGCTTTTATTTGCTTTAAGAGATGTCACTCAAGGATATGACACTGTTGGTTATAAATTGTGTTAGGCTTTGAAGGGAAGAAAGGATAATCTGCTGCAAAACTGGCAATTCTGGGAAGGTAAATACTTGCCTGAAGGCATTGCAACTAGATGGTAAGCTCAACAGAAAAGAAAGTATACCACGCGGATGATGTCAGTAAGAAAGGGTAAAATACAGAGGTTGAAGATGTTGATGACAATGATGATGATTTTAATGGTGATGATAATGATGATGATGACAGCTTGTCTTTGTTCAAGTTACTAATTGGTGAGCATTGTACTGAGACAGTTATAATTATCATGTCATTTGATCCTCAGCAAAAACCTGTAAGGTTGGTATTCTTGTATTTATTACTACAGATATGCAAAGTAAGAAACTCAAGGACAAAGAAATAAAAACAAAACTGGACTGGAGCATATCTAACCACAGTTTGATACTATGATATTATGATATTAATAGCAACCATCTTTTGAGTATATGATAAGTAGGAGTCAGACAAATAATTAAAAGATTACCATGTTATCTACTTTTTAGATAGGGACTTTAAGTTCAAGGGAAGTTAAGTGGCATGTCACAAGGTACACAGCAGTGTAATTAAAAATTATTCCAGGTCTGCAGACTCCAAGGCTGATGCTGCTCCCATTGCTTCACCCAGCTTGCTATACCGAATCTACAGTAAGTCTTCTGGGACCGACCAAAGTCAAGTAACACCGCTCAGAATTCCTATGTCTCAACTCTAGGTATTTAAAATATCTTTATTAATATACTCACAGTTTCTACCTGTATAATAAGATAGACCTTGTAAATCCCATCCTGGCTGGACCATCATCAGATACAGATCTCTCTTATTCTGCCCAAGTTAGGACACCTGGAAATTGCCTTCACTTAGAATAAGCATCTCAGACAAAGTCTTTGTAACTCTCAGTGATGATGCTTTCAGACATTTTTAAATTTCTGCTCCTTTCCATCATGTATTTTATTTACATAGGGTAATCATTAGATAACATTCACTTACTTTCTTGGGAGCCCGACTCCCACTGCTGACTTAATCTCAAATATTGAGCTTTAGAACCAAGATGAGAAAACTCAGCCCTGCAAGCCATCTCCTAAAGGCTGGATTTTCAAGTGTTTCAAGTTAACTGCATGTAGTAGAGAAGGCCATATGCATGATAAAAGATTTCCATTTTCCATTTTTTTCAGAGAATATAGTCAGAGATATTTTCAAATCCATAAGAAAGTGTGACTCAAAAATGTAAAGTTAAACCATTATCTGCCTAAACCTAGAAACTGCAAGCCCCAATCTACAATCATAATTGATATCAAAATTAATTTCTAATTTCCTCAGCTGTGCTCTGTGGGCATAGGATTAATCCTGTGGCCTCCTTTTAGTACAGATAATGTATTTTAATTATGCTGTGGTTCATTATGCTGTGTATTTATGGGAACACACACCTACTCAGTGGTACAGCTAAAGCTGTGTCTCATTCTCTTGTGAAGAAGTAGAGGGTCACAAAAATGTTTTATCAATATTTTTTTTAAATTTTTTTAAGGAGAAAAAGAAAAAAACAGAAAAAGTGTATAAGTAATACACAAAAGGATGGACATAGTACATAATGTAAAAACAGTATACAAGGTGATCAGCAATGGTTACCATACTGCCTCTTGCTATCTTAAAAAGAATTGCCTGTATCACCAGTTATAATAAAACTGAAAAAAGCAGTAAAGAACAAAACCAATAAAATCGAAACATTGGGGACATTACAGGACTTCAAAAGAAGATAATAGTCAAACCAGAATGGGCATCATAGTGAATCTCATTGTCTGCACAGTTGTTGTCTGTACTCTCAAACTTGGTACTATCAAGCAAAACAGAATAGAGGAAAATCAGTCAAAACAAGATGGTGAGAGCAATACAGGGTTTCAAATCAAGTTAATAGGAAATCAAAGTGTGTTACTATAATATATACTGCTTTTTAAATGTATTTTTCCATTAATTAAAAAGATAAAAATAAAAAAATTTTAAAAAGGAAATTGAGATAGAAGAGGATATAATGATAAAACAGCACAGGTCAGAACATAACCATTTAAGCAAAATACCGTTTCACCCCAAGATATCCCGACATAAAAGTAGTTACCACAGTTTCTCTTTCTTTGAAATCACTGAGTATAACTTCTTATACTGTAGCATCAAACATATCAAAACAATGTAAAACCATTCAAGAGAATGACAGTATTACAGGGTATTTAGAACCAACTAACAGAAAACAAACAATGGATTCTATATCATTTCCTTGTCTATAAAAGTTTTTGTTTATATTATCACATATAATAAAATCCAATAAGATACAACATGTTAAGAACAATGGAGACAGAAGAACAAAGGCATGATGGGACTTCAAAACAAGATGATATTAAATCAGCACTAGCTATTTTGATGTCTCGTTTCTCCAGAACAGCTGTTCATACCATCACAGACAATAAAATCAAACAGCCCAGAATAAAACCATTACAATTAATGGGTGAAAACATTGTAAGGCTTCAAAGCAGTATAATGGAGAATCATGATTACCACATACTTTTATGAGTTGTTATCATTTCTACACTAGGGAAACTATTTGGTATTTATTCATATGGGTTTGATTTATTTCAGTTATGAGTATGGTCTCAAGCTGCGCCCATTTATTTATAAATATCTCAATGTGATCATTCTTTATAGCTGAGTAGTACTCCATTGCACAAAAATACCACAACTTTTTTTATCCATTCCTCAGTTGATGTACATTTAGGTTGTTTCCAAGATCTGGCTATTACAAATTGTGCTGCTATAAACATGGCTGTACATGTATCACTGTGCTATGATGCTTTCAGTGCTTCTGAAAATATGCCTAGAAGTGAAATAGCTGGGTCGAATGGCACTTCCAATCCCAGCTTTTTGAGAAATCTCCAGACAGACCTCCACCAGTCTACACTCCCACCAACAGTGCAGGAGAGTTCCTTTTTCCCCACAGCCTGTCCAGCATTTGTTATTCGTGGTTTTCTTGATCCTGGCCATTCTTTCAGGAGTGAGATGAAATCTCACTGTGGTTTTAATTTGCATTTCTCTAATGAGCAATGATGATGAACATGTTTTCATGTATCTCCTTTTGCCATTTGTGTTTCGTCATCTGAGAAGTGCGTATTCATCTCAGATGCCCATTTTTGATTGGATCTTTGAATTTTGGGAGTCTGAGTTTTTTTTAATTCTTTACATGTTTTAGACAGAAGTCCTTTGTCTGAGGGACAGTTCACTAAGATTTTTTTCCCAGTTTGTAGGTTTTCTTTTCACAATGCCGGAGATTTCTTTTGACATGCAGAAACTTTTTAATAAGACATGATCCCAGTTATTGATTCTGGGAAGTACTTCCCGTGTGGTTTCAGTCCTGTTCATGAATTCTCTACCTACTCCTATGGCTTCAAGGTTTTTACCCAATTTGTCTTCCAATAGATTTAGTGTTTCTGTTTTAATATTCAGATCTTTGATCCATTTAGATTTTAATTTAGTACATCGTGATAGGCATGGGTCTAGTTTTAGTTTTTGGTATATGGAGAGCCAGTTTTTCCAACACCATTTATTAAAGAGACTGTCCTTTTTCCAGTGAACATATTTGGCCCCTTTATCAAAGATAAAGTGGATGAGTGTGTTTGCAGTTGTGGTTGTATCTTCTAATATATTCCATTAAAATTCAGCTCTGTTTTGATTCCACTACCATGTTTATTTTACTACAATTGCTTTGTCTTATAACTTCAAGTCAGAGATTGTGATGTCTCCTACCTTGCCTTTTCTGCTTAGAACTGTCTTTGCTAGTCTAGGTCTCTACTCACTCCAGATGAAGTTTAGGAATGGTTTAGCTAGATCTGTGAGGTATGTTGGTGGTATTTTTATTGGGATTGCATTGAATCTGTATAACAGTTTTGGGAGAATGGCCGTTTTTACAATATTTATTCTTCATATCCATGAGCAAGGGATTTCTTTCCACTTTCTGAGATCCCCCTCAATTTCCTTTTTCAGTGTATTATAATTTTCCCTGTATAGGTCTTTACACTTCTTTCATGAGAGCAATTCCTAAATATTTCATTTTTTTGGTTGCTAGTGTGAAGGGTGTGGCTTCTCTTATTTCTCTCTCTTTGATCTTGTTGCTAGTGTATAAGAATGCTATTGAGTTTTAAATATTGATTTTGTATCCAACTACATTGCTGTATTTATTTATTATATCTAAGAGTTTTTCAATGAAGTTTTGGGGGTTCTATGTAGAGTATCATGTCATCCTCAAATAATGATTATTTAACTTCCTCTTTTCCTATCTTTACCCTTTTATTTCTCTTTCTTATCTAATTGCTCTGGCTAGTACTTCCAGTACTATATTAAATAGGAGTTGTGATAAGGGACATCCTTGTCCTGTGTCTGATGTCAAAGTAAAGGCCTTCCATTTTTGGCCGTTTAGTATGATACTGGCTGTTGGTTTGTCATAGATGACCTTTATTATATTGAGGTAAAGACCATGTATTCCAATTTTCTGTAAGGTTCTTATCATAAATGAATGTTGGACCTTATCAAAAGCTTTTTCTCAATCTATAGAAATGATCATGTGGTTCTTACTTTTGGTTTTATTGATATGGTGGATTATACTTATTGTTTTATGTATCTTGAACCATCCCTTCATGCCTGGGATGAATCCCACTTTGTCATGGTGTATAATCTTCTTGATGATTTGCTGCATTCTATTTGTCAATATTTTATTGAGGATTTTTGCATCTGTGTTCACTAGGGAGATTGGTCTGTAGTTCTCTTTTTTAGTTGAGTCTTTCTCCAGTTTTGGTACCAGAGTAATATTTGTTTCCAGGAATGACTTAAGAAGGATTGCTTTCCTTTCAGTTTCATTGAAGAGTTCGAGGAATGTCAGCATTAAGTCTTTGTACTTCTTGTAGAATTCTGCAGTGAATCCCTCTGGGCTTGGGCTCTTCTTTGCAGGTAAGGATTTAATTACATTTAGAGAATGACTCATGTACTGCTGAGAGGAATGTGTATTCTGATGTTGTTGGATGAAACACTCTGTATCTGTCTATCAAGTCCATTTGTTAACAGGTATGATTCAGTTCTGTTATTTCTTTGCTGATTTTCTGTTTGGTTGATCTGTCTCTTGGTGTCAATGGTGTGTTAAGGTCTCCTGTTATAACTGTGTTACTGCTAATTTGGTTTTTCATTTCTGTTAATACTTTCTTTATATAACTGGGTGCTCTGGAATTTGTTGCATATATATTTAAGATTGTTATCTCTTCCTGTTGAAGTTTTCCCCTAACCAGTATGTAATGACTTTCTTTATCTCTTCTGATCATTATTGGTTTGAAGTTCACATTGTCTGCAAACAGAATAGCTACTCCCTCTTTTTTGGGATTCCTGTTCAATGAAATATTGTTTTCCGTCCTTTGACTTTCAGTCTGTGAGTATCCTTTTGGGTTAGATGGGTTTCTTGTAGACAGCATATGGTTGGATTTTGTTTCTTGATCCATTCTGCCAGTCTGTTTCTTTTAATTGGTGTATTGAGTCTCTTTACATTAATGGTTATAATTTTTATATGTTGGTTTATTGTTGACATGTTATCTTTCTGCTGTTGCATCTTTATCTTTCTGTTCTGTTTAATTGTCTGATTTGCTTAGTGGTTTTTTTCCTAAGTGTATCTAAACTGTCTTTCAGTATTCTTTTAAGGGTTGGCTTGGTGATCATGAAGTTCTTCAGCTCTTCTCTGTCATGGAAGTATCTTATTTCTCCATCAATTTTGAAGGACAGTTTTGCAGAATACATCAGTCTAGGTTGAAAATCATTTTCCTTTGGTTCTAAAATACTTCACTCCATGCTCTTCTTGACTTCACTGTTTGTGCTGAGTCTACTGTTATTCTGATAGGTTTTCCTTTATAGGTGATCTGTCTCTTCTCTCTGACAGTTTTTAGTATTCTATTCTTATGTTGGATTTCTGGAATGGTGATTATTATATGCCTGGGTGTATTTTTATTTTGATTATAGCTATTTGCAATTCTATATGCTTCACTAATCCTAATGTCAGTTTCCATTCTCATGTTTGGGAAATTTTCAGCTATGAATTCTGTGAATAGACTTTTGATATCATTTGTGCTGTTCCCTTCTTTTACATTTATCCCTATTAATCTTATGTTGTTTTTCTTTGCATCATCTTGCAGCTGTTGAATTGTTATTTCCTGATTCCTTTTTTTAAAAAAGATCTTTCCTTTCCTGTTCACTAGCTGCAATCTTGTCTTCGAGGTCTGAAATTCTATCTTCACTTTCATTGAGTTGGTTTTGACAACTTTCGATGGAATTTTTGATTTCCTGTATATCTCTTTGAATCTGCTTCCTGAATTCTGTTTGTTTCTTAAATTGTTCATCCAGGGATTCTATCTTTTTGTTTTGTTCCTCTAATTTTTGTCTGTGTCTTCTTTAGATGTGTTCAACATCTCTTTCATTACTTTTATCATTTCGTCTTTTACCTAGGAGATTATTTCTAGTTTGAATTCCTTTAAAGCTTTCCAGAAATTGCTTCTTTATTTCAGTTGCTATTATTACAGGTATGTCAATTTTATGGCATACATTTTCTTCTATGTACATGGCTCCTAGGGTTTCTTGGGATGGGCTGGAGGTTTGAGATTGCATTTTGTCTTTTGTTTTATCATTTTCCTATATTTCTGTGTTTCAAGTGTTTTTCTAAGGCTTCCCTTGTATGTGTTGGAAATTGTCTCTTATGCCCTAGGCTGAATTGAGGTTGCTGAGCGTGGTCCAATCAGGCCCTCAGGCTCTCCTGTGCTGCCTTAGTGTTCCAGATAGCTGGGCAGGCACCTACCCACTATGGATGATGGGCTAAAGCTCTCCCTGGGCAAAAACCAATGCCCTAAAACTCACTTCACCTGCTCTCAATTCCAGTAATTGAAGAATGTCTCTGGGGGTAATCTACTCAGGCTGTAAAACCTCCCAAGGTGAGTCTAGTGTGGCTGGGCTCTGGGCAGGCCCTTGAGCTCTGGGACCAATGATCTTAAACACAGTCTCCCAGGCTCTGAATAGGGAGCAGACTCACCCCAGCTGCCAGGTGAATTTCCTGGTTATGGGTTCCAGAGAAGGTTGCTGGGCGTGTCCTGGCAGGCCTTAAACCTGCCAGGTGAGCACAGCTTAGTGTGGCTGGGCAGGCTCTTGAGTCCTGGGAGCTATGATCTTAATGCAGTCTCCCAGGCCTGTTTTATTAATCTTTAATCATTAAATAAAAATTTATCCTAGTGAATATTCAAGAAATATTTACTAAGTCCATATAACCAAGATGTGACATAATTCTCATGTCAAAATAATTGTTTTAGATTTCCATTAAGCTTGCAACATAGAAAAGTTCCTTAAATCTAATGCTTCCTGATGTCCTTGCTTCAATATTTACTAAATATTCCACACACATTGATCAAGCTCTGCTACAAGTCGTCTATTATAAAGGTAGAGCTGCTCCTTTAAGGGGATGGCAGTCTTTCATAGAAAAGAAACCATTAACTGGTAAACCTTAGAAACAGAGGTAGCTGTGCTAGAGATATAGGAGGATGCCATGCAGCGTGGTAGGAGTCAGAAGCACTTCAAAGAAATAGAAGATCAAGTAAGAGGAAGATTATCCCCAGTGCCACCCCCTCCTCCCCAAAAAACCATAGAGAGGATCAAACCATTCCAAGTCACAATAGCAAGCATTTACTATGTCCTAGACAGAGAATGGTGAAAAAAGAAATTGGGATCAGATTCTCAAAGTTTGAATACCATTAGAAGAGATCTTGTGATCAATGAGTAGTAACTTTAAAAAATACTACAATCAGATATTTACTTTCCTCTATAATGGCAGTCAGGATGTTATAAAAATCTTAAGATGACATTCTAGCCCCTTCCTTTATAGTCAAGGAAACATGGTGATTGTATGAGTGTGATCTTATTTTAATTGTAATTGTGGATATGCTACAATAACAATAAATTAAATATTCTCAACTTTCCACACTTTTACTTTTTATAATAACAATATAATTTGGGCCAGCCTTATTGCTTCTCCTCTGAACTATTATCCAACAACATCAATGTAAAACTATGGTTCTGAGCAGTTTATATTTGAGAAGTATATCTAATAATAAAGTCATATGGTCATTAACATACTTAGAGGCCATGGTAAAAACAATTACCACCTATCCCATCCCCAAATCAGAGAAATGTAAAACCACTTACATGATGAGTCCTTGTTCTATTGCTACGAACTTGGAAGCTTTTTTTTTTATTTTCTATTTAAAGTGTGTTCAGATTTTACTGACCTTCCCTTAGCCTGACTGCCTTCAGAGAAATGCTTTTCTACAGAATACATCCTGTTTTGTTGTTGTTGTTTCAAATTGATCTCCCTACCTTGGTAAAAAGTCACCAGTCTAGTAATTAGGAACTGCTGTGCTCACTTGTTTTTAGCTGAAGTCCCATACTGAGAAAATTGCATTTTACTTGGCTTGAGTTCTATTCTTGAGTGATGCTCAAGTTAAGAAGCAGGTGTGCCTGGTAGCATTTAACAATCTTCAGTGGATAAAGTATTGCATTGAGATAGCCCATATAAACTGAGCTCTAGCAAATGAAGGATCATTAATTCTCATTTTCTCTCTTCCTCACTTTCAATGGGGCAATGATCTAAATATTTATGATTTCTTGGCTGCACTACTCTACTAGCCTCCTAAATGGCTTCCCAAACCCAGCTGAAATGCTTTTCCAGACAACTTTTTCAGTATTACAAGAGTGATTATCCAACAGATAGAATCTTAATACATTTCTCTAACAGAGTCTTTCATAGACAAGACTGTTTTTACTAAGTTAAACTAGGGCTGTGTGTGCCTGTAATTCCAGTACTCTGAGAGGCTGAGGCAGGAGAATTGCAAGTTTGAACCCAGCCTGGATTATATAGTGTCATAATGCCTTAGAAAGACTTTGTCTAAAAACAATACAAAAATGCAAGAGGGCTGGTAATATAAATAATGCAGAGGCCCTGGGTTCGATCCCCAGTGCAGTAAATTGCCAAAAAATGGAAACCAAAAGAAAAAATGAATCACTTTAACTTTTAACTTTCTTACCTATTACACCTTTCCACACTAAGTCCTATGCTAACCTGTACTATCATCTGTATTGCTGCCATGACCTTGCGTATGTTGCTCTCTGAAATAAAATGTCCTTCAACTCCTACTCATATATCTCTCTACCTATAGACAGCATATGCTACCTTAAGAAATGAATTGTTTCATATATATTATATTCATCATAGCTCCTTGAGGTTATAGATAAATGCTATTTACTTTTTTTATCTATGTTATCTCCTAAAAATCATTCAGTAACTATGTCCGGACTGTACAAATATACATATGCATAAAAGAGTAAACATAAATTTTTCCCTGCCATCTTCTACTTTCAACTCATTGTGAAGGAAATCCTCTGTAAAGTAAGACACAAAATATTCTCAATAAAACAAATTTATGTCCTAACAAATAATAGTACCCTGATCAAAATACCACATCATCTTCAGCACATGGTTAAGAGTCATAAGCTGATCCTTAGTGCAAGAGCTCTCATTCACTTAATGGTGATAGCATCTTCAAAAAAGAAATCTCTCTGGGAAAGATCTCTGTTCTGTGATTTCCCAAATGAAAAGAGTTTTCTAATTCCTAAAACAACCAAAGAAAACTATTAGTTTCATGAAATATTTTTTCAAACTATGATGTTTGTGAAAAAAAATTTCTGGAAGTACATCAAATTTTGCTTAAACTTCAGAATTCTTTATATTATAAAGAGATAATTAAAGTGATATAATTGTGAACATAAGTATATGTATACATAACCAAAGCATATAACAAATATATCCTGATAGTAGATAATTATGATTCCAGGTTATCTATTAATTCATTCTCAAAAAAAGACAAGACCTTTTACTTACGACTTTTTAGTTTTTCTGTCTATGTCATGGGATTTTGTAAGTCTGAAATACATCTAAGAGTCTACATTAATCCTCTGATGTCTTTATATCTCTATTATATAAAGTCTTCAGTCTTTTTCAGTGACTTTTTTGAAACAAGAGATCAGAATAAGTAAACAGCATAAAACAAAGTTAGCTTCTCATAGGAATTAGTTAATATTTTTGCCTTGTTTTGTTTTAAGTATTTGTTGGGATTCTCAGGTTAACTTATGCTTGAAAGTATTTTTATTGAAATTTGTTGTATAGGTCTTTGAATTCAACAAAAATTGGAATAAGAAGGATCAGAAAGAATCAGAAGAACTCTGGGGTTTAATTAGTAAAATGAAGTATCTTTTTAGGACTATACCACAGAGATGACTGAATTTCATTAGTGATAAGATACTGTGCTGTGTTTTTCAAATTTCAAGATCTGGAGAAATTTTTGATCAGCCTCACGTGGGCCACCTCCACGTCATGACGGTATATGCCGGTGGTGAGGTGCACTTTGACAGGCTCACTACATTGCTTTTAAAAGTAAAGATATGATTATCCAAGATAAAATCAGGTGCTTTTAGTTGAAGAAATGAGCATAGATGATCACCACATAGAAAGAAGATTCTAAGAAAGGCTTCAGGAGATCAAGAAGACACTTGTAAAAATGAAACAAGAAAAGAGTGGGCAGTCCAGTCTTTAGAGTTCAAATGCAAAGCTTTTGACAGTAACTGCATTGACCACTGACTTAGAAGCTGTTATATAGAAAATATTTTTATTTCCCAGAGGATTGCATTTAGAGTAAGGTATTCCTTACTTACTGTTTAGTTGAAAATATTTAATACTTAATGTCTAGTTGAAAATATTTAATTAATTGTATCTAATATTCTTATCACTAGTATGGAATAAATGCAGTCAGGGTACTTGGGGACAAGAATGCAAACACATCCTGACTTGTTCCTGGAGGGCTCTGAATGGCGCTGTGAAGACACAGCGGAGAGATAATCAGGATGCAGCCCCAGGATATGTGCATGTTTCTGGGTATCTGATAGTAAAATCACTATCCTCAATTAATCTTAGAATTGCCTGCTGCTGGGCCCTCATTGCAGCACCCTCCTCTTTCCATTATCTTTTTGCCCAAAGATGCAACACTCAAATAATAGGACAGAAAGAGCAAACTATGATGTCTGATTGAAACATGAGATAAGCTACACACTCTCATTGTACTCACTTGATACTCATCAAATTCAATGTATTATAATTAGTAATATTTTATACATATAAGGTATGTGATGGGCCAGAGCTATTGGCACAGGTGCAGACGATGAGTGGATATAGTGTCTGTGGAAAATTAAACAGTAGCAAAGCCAATTAAAGATTTTCTATTTTTTATTATCACTGTATCCTGGCAATTCTGAGCAACACTGGTGATAAAATTATCCTCTCCCCATGTAGAAAACTCCCTCTCCTCTCTTCTGTGATGCTTCACCTCAGAAGTATAACTTCCTCACCCATCCTATTGTTCACTATTAGAAGACAACCTTCATATCGTGTCCAATTTTGTAACTACCATAGATACCGACATTGATCTGTTAATTAGGTGAGGGAAATATTCCCTGAGTCTTACCGAAGTGATTCATCCAGTTCAGGTTTTTCACTTTAAGTAAGATGCTAATTCAAAGCACAGAATCAATGGGTTCACCATCTAAAAAAGCTGGAATAATAATCACTTTTTAAACTGAGAACTGTCATGTAGATTAGCAATAAAATTCCTGGCACAATGCTTCATTTTTAGCTATCATTAGAGTCATTATTAAGTTAATAGATATATAATAGAATTATATGTCAGATTAACCAGTGTGGAAGAGAATAAATAGGACCTGGCTCTTGTCCCAGAAGACATCAACAAAAGTCATACATACCATGAGAAGGTCTAAATTCCCTGGGATTTGTGGAAAGATCCAGGGAATATCCTATAGAGGCACACAATAAAGTAGAATTATACTGTGAAGGGTAGCATTTGGTTTTCTAAGAGTACAGATGGAATACAGACATGAAAACATATCACTTTATGGAAAAGTCAAGTTAATTGTTTAGAAGTTAGAAGTTGGTATTTTTTTATGGTTGTATCTAAATGTCCGTCTCCAAAACCACATTTACCTTTTAATGGGAATTTTTAGAGCTTTGCGAATGATTCATGGTTCAGTGCTGGAATTGATGGTGCTAGAATTAAGAGTGGATAATTTCTGGATCAGTTCACTGATTGGATTGGCACCACTCTAAACGCAGCAGTCAGGGTAAGACAAAAGGAGCAGAAAGAGGTGTGCTTGACTCATCCTTTTTTGTTGCTTTTGGTATCTTTTTCTGCCCAATCAGTTGTCCCTCTGCCTCCTGCCTTGCATTAGAACCAGCCAATTATGGACTGAAACATCTGCAAACCATGAGCTAAATAAACATTTTCTCCTTTAAACTTGTATGTTAGGTATTTTTTCACATCAACGAGAGAAAAGTAACTAAGAATATCACAAAAGTTTTGTAAAGAATATAACAAAATACAAAACTATAAATGTAATTCTAATGGAAAGAAACATGGCCAAAATAAATAAGAAGAAATTTTTGAAATTATTAAAATTGATCATCTGCAGGTGTTTTGACTGCAAGTAATTTTCATTTTATTCTTTACAACTATGTCATATTTTTCCTGTATGAGTGGCTATAAAACCATTCCACAAAACAAAAGACATGGCTATAAACATATTTTTTTAAAGATGAGCAAATCAATTCAGACTACAATTTGAGGAAGAAAGTTACTTTGAAATTCTGTTCCTGGTGTTGTAGAAAAAAAGGCTACATTTGTTAGAAACAACATTTTATTTACCAGGCCCTGGAGCAAGGAACAGTTCCAGCCAATAAACTTTGAAGAATATTTTACTCTTTGGTCCACTATCAAGTGAGATGTGACTCCTGCGATTTGAGTTCACAGAAAGTAACACTGAATATTACTCTGCAGAAAAGAGTAAAATGCAGCTGCAGAGGACTGTGTTTAGTTTGCTAAAACTTTAGGTGTGTTTTAAATACTCAATATCATTCCTTTACAAGAAGTAACGAATCATCGATTTTGAAGAAGGCCTTTCCTATTTCTGATCCTTCTCTGAAGGGTACCGACTTTTCTCTTTGTAACAGTCTTTTCACATCTCAAGGTCTTTATTCTCTCTTAGTTATTACCAAAAGACTAGGCTGATTAAGTAATGCCAACAACTGCCCAGCCTGACTTGGTTTTCCTCTAGTACTGAGTATTCATAAAACCTCTCATCGCACTGTCCATAAATGTATGTTCAGTTATATTTGTCCTTTAGAGATAAATTTACAGTTCACGTTCTTGACCGCTAATTTCACTGTTCACCATTTGACTTAGAAATTTCTGTCCGCTTTCTCCAACTGAGGATTCCTCCTCACTCCCTTTCATCAAATTTTCTTATATGTGTTAAATGCTAGTGGTGTTCAGATTTCTTTTCATCTTTTCTTCTAACTCAGAACTCTCCCTGAGTGAGTTCATCTCCTCTCCATTTTCCTCATGCATAGGAGGAAAATGACCATATTCCATTTTTGCAGGCTAGATCTCACTGGCAAAATCTAGGGCTACCCTGCATGTCCTCACCACCTTTACTTAGATCTCCTACAAGCATTCATCTTTAGCATTAAGAATCTGAACTTTTTTTCATGAGTGTTGCTGCTAAGTAAGCCTCACTCTTTTTCAACTTATTTTCCAGTTTAGGTTTATGATCAATTTCTCTCCTTTTCTTTCATTCCTATTACATTTGTTCTAACTTCAAACCTTTATAAACTATTGTGTGAACTGTGGAAATAACCCAAGAACTGCTCTCTTAAATAGTACATCTAGATTATTATTAAATTGATCTTTTTAAGTCATTGTTACTCTCCCATTTCATTTCTTATCATTACGTATACAGGAAGCCCCATAAGGCACGGATTGTCTTCTCACTAAAACAAATTCTGATATGGAATTAAACATACAGAACATTTAGTAATAAATGTCTTTGAGGAATATAGTCATTAAGGAAAAATAGAAGGATCTTGATTGTTCCTCAGAATTGTATTCAGAGTGCCTATAAATCCAGGAACTTGACCCCTACAGCCAAGAAAGAGAAAATCCTGGCTACTGCTCCAGCTGACAGCAGATCTTGGCATCATCCATGTGACACAGGCTTTAGGTTCATGCAGAATTCAAGAGTAGTGGTGGTAAGAAGACTTCTGTATTAATTTCAGAAGGCCTGGAAGACCAGAAAGTGTGCCCCTGAGAGGGCAATGTGTGAAGATGTGATGGTGAAGCCAAGGGTACAGTGGAGACCCCAGAAGTTTACAAAAGCAAGAAACATGTATCATCTAAGAAAACCTGTAAAAAAGGCAACAAAAACAGCCCAGGAAAGAAGCCATGGAAGCTATAACCACCAGAAGTGCCACAGAGGGAAGTCACTCATGTCCTTTGGAACTCACAACTTGCAAGATTGCCTTAGATGCTGCACATAAACTACAAGATTTAATTTTGTCCTGCTGGATTTCGGACTTTTTTGTCCCAGTCCTTTGTATTCCCCTGTTTGTAACTTTTAGAATGTAAATGTTTATCTTGTGCCATTTTATGGTGAAAGTGTTCAACTTTGTTTTCATTTGTACATGGGCTTACAGCATACACTTTGGAGAAGACTTGGGCTTGGACTTTTCAACAATACTGATATTGTTAGGACTTTGGCAACTTTAGAAGATGGACCAAATGACTTTTGCATAAAGGGATGTGCATGAGTCCTTGTAGACCCAGGGGCAAAATTTTATATAATGTTGATTGACATAATACTGATTCTTAAGTATTGTTAAACTTGAGTTATAATGTTCAAATTGTGGAATGATAAGAATAATCATGTCTTTGTATCTGGACACCAGTTTAAAAAAATATGTCTGGATTTCAAGTTGACAATGAGTGGATTGTAATGGTAGATACATTATGTAAACTTAAGAAGTTTAACTAAGTGAATCTGTATGTGCCCAGTTCCCTCACTTTACAAACATCCTGAGCCTTTGCAAAACAGAGCATAGAGATGGTGTGGATTTAAAGGACCCCTTCTAGGATGGAAAGCCTGCATACAATAGAAGAAAAGAAAAGAGGCTCACTCTGATCCATTCTCTTTGCTCTTACTGCTTTTTCTGCCTTCTGATGCCTTAAAGTGTTGCCCCTGTGCCATGCCACCCTGCCTCAGAGCCAGTTGATTATGAGCTGAAACATCTAGGAGCTGAGAGCTAAATAAATCTGTGCATGCCAGATTTTTTGTCCCATCAGCAAGAGAAAAGTAACTAAAACATGGGAAGAGTAGAGAAGATAGATCTGAACTGAAGAAGGAAGAGAAATGGGAGTCAATTTTTGCAGGTCCGCCTCTATATTTATCTTGCTCAGCTGTTCCTTTCCGTTTCACAAGTTCCCAGGAGCCATAAGATGAGCCTCACTGAAACCATTTGGTATTTTCTTGGTGGACTTTAGTTAGTGAGTGTCCACTCATCCACATTTCTTTAAATGAAAAGTAAGAAGCAGAGAAAGACCTTCCTCACAGAATGAGGAATAAAAGCCAGCACCTCTGTTTTTAAAGCCTGATCATGGACATGTCTTCCTGGTAGCTTTAATAGCACAATGATCCCACAAGTCCTTCTGGGGTCAGGAATGAAGTCAGCACCAAAGAAATTGTTCCTGTGAGTTGTTTTAATGAGTTAGATCACACTGACCCAACATCTCCTACTAACAACCTTAGGAAATAACTGAGAAGAGGCTTGCATTTACCTAACAAAAATCTGCTTGGTAATGAGAAAATTAACTATTTTCTAAGGAGTCATACAGATTCATTATCCTAAATTGTTTCAAGAGCTACTCTAAAATGAATCATTCTGATACAGAAAAAAAAAGTATGGTATACAAAAAATTTTAAGGGCTTAAAATTGAAAATTTTAGGAATATAAAATTCAATTAATTATCTCATTTCTGTTATTAAGGCAGAAGTTGAAGGTTTAAATGATTAAATGTGCCCAAATTAAACTCAAACTGCACTAAACTACTTTCAGCATAGAGATATGTGCACAAGAATATCAGTTTCCCTTATTATTCTTGAAATTTTTCTTTTTAATTCTAAAAAGAAAAACACAATAACAAAAGACTTATTGAAAATGCAATTTCCACTAGTTGGTTTTGGATTGGTTATTAGTCACTAAGGTTTTCTTCCTCAATCTGGACACTGAAAATTATTGCTATCTCTATTCCCTCACCTCAAATACTTGATCACTTTGCCATTTGCATATTGTATCCTCCCCCAAAATATTGCACCAAATTAAATACATATATTTAGTTTTATATATATAATCTTAGCTAACAGGAGTGAAAAATAACTACTTACAGAATACAAAATTTAAATGGTTCTACTAATACGTATTATTTGTGATATACTTATGAATAAGCAGTAGATTCAGATAAACCATGAAAAGATTTTAACAAGAACAACTATAAAAGGGCTTTCTTTCTAGTTCCCTGTAAAATTCAAAAATAAACAAGAGTATCTACTTCTTGACCAAGGTCTAATCCTTTCATCTCAAAAACAAAACAAAGTAAAGCAATTTACTTTTGTAGTTCAAACAGCCTTTAAGGAAATGAGGGAGAGAAAACATCTGAGCTGTTTGCAGCAATGACTTGATATTCAATGAAAGACCCAACTACCTGGAAATTTTCAAAGATCACATAATTATCCCTGAAAAGACACTTGCTTCTCACATCTAAGAAATGCCTTTGTGCCAATGTAAATGTATTACTTTTGGACCTGATCTCAAATGTCCTGGAAAATAATTATATGTAGTATTCTTTCTTTGTGAACTATGAAGTTTATTCATTAGATTTTTCCTTCTGTGTGTTATTTTTAGTAATGAAAAAAGGTATCCTCCAAAGCATCTCATTTATTCAAAATCTTGTTGAAAGAAGTAGAACAGTTATACTCATGGGTAAGTAAAACACTGCCTGTCATTTTCCTGTCCTTTCAACAATTTCAGGTGCTTCTTCAATCCTAGTAATGACTCCCCTGTTGGGTCCTAAAACAGACCTGTCCAATTACTAGATCAAGACATGTCTTTTTCCCAACACTTTAGCTAACTCCTTCCAGAATTTGCTAAATAGCAGCTGCAGGATTCCAGGTATAATATAGCAGATATCTCAAGGTCCAGGCTAATAGCTTCAATAACGCCAAATGTCTCTCCACTCACATCCCTGGATGTGGTAACACAGTACTAAGATTCAAAACTATTTTCCCCATCACAAATAAAGACATGCCTAATGATACTAACTGGGTAAATTTTCAGCCTCCTAAAAATCTTAATTCTGATGATACCAAATTGATTTAGTTAAGGAGAAGCAGAGCTGAAAATTCATTCTGAGTGACAGACAATCTGGGATAGGTTTCTATGACTATAAGGGTCCTGGGAGAGAGAAGAACCCTAGAAAGAAAAGAAAAGGGTGTGCAAACAAAAGTACATGTTTGTTGAAACTTTAAGTTGTGGCTTTCAGGATGTTATTATTTAATATTTTTATTATATTTGAGGAGAAAATACTATGTTCCAGGGTCAAATGAATGGGACAATTCCATAACCCCTAAATCAACCAATACGTAGCCTTGCACAGTCCCATGTGGTCTCAGTCTGTATGATGCCAGCATCCCCTTCCTTACCCAGTTTCAGAGACCAGTGACTGAACAGATCTGAATACTTTATTCCTGTGTGTTTCCTGTAATGAGTATAATAAAAATATTTATTCTCAAATGACCACTTAATGGCAGCATGCTAGAAAAGCAATTTTCTTTAATCATTCTGAAATCACTAAATATGTTTTATTATAATTTTTCAGTAATAAAATTTTAAGCAATAATATCCTCTGCTGTGGCATGTGAAGCAAAATGGGTTCAATAATCTTTCCTTCTAATACATTTTAAATTGGGCTCCTTCCTTTAATGCACTTACTACAGTATCTCTACCAAAGTCTTAAGACTGTAAAACAAATCCCTCCAAAAATAAATTTAGTCAGAAATGATGCCAAAGCACTAAGAAAATTAGTTCTTTAGGATGGATGAAAAGAAAGGGAATGAAAGGATGGTGATGGTAAATATTGGCTTTTCTAGTGGAAAATAACAAGCACAGTCAGAAAGAAACAGAATGCTTTTAAAATGTGACAAGTGGCTTTATGCTTGTCATATTAGCCATTAACTCTGAGACTCATTTGATATTATATACAAAAGACCAAAACTGAATGGTTGAATACTCTGCATTTTCACGATGGGATTCCTATTTTTAGCATCCACTGTAATTATGAATCAACCTTGATATACGAGATTTGGGGAGTATGCTTCCCCTTAATCAAACTTTAGTTGTTCAAGGCAGTAATAGGCTTATTTTAACAAATGCAGGTAGACGTTGCAATTTACTGCATACAGAAAAGTTCTTGCTTTAGCCTTTGCGATTCTCCTGAGTACAGTATGGAAAATCTTCCCAAAGTGGGTTAAAGGAGATGAAAGATTACAAGTTGTCAGTTCAACTTCTTCCCAGCCTTACCAAGTCTTAATCCTATTTTTTTTATCGCCGTATCTCTCAAAGGCCCTCGGCTTTGCCCACAGATTTTTCTCACAAATTGCATCCCTTCCTCTGCCAGGCCAGTCCCCTGGACCTCAAGCTACTTACCAACATCTTCGACTATCCCACCACATCTTGTGCCAGACAAGCCCTTTCTATCTGCATGTTACTTCAACCTCCCACTTAAACACTAAACAATTCACCTAAACAGCCCTTAAAACTCTACCTCATTCAAGAAGTCATCTCTCCATGAATAATGCAACAGAAGTAATTGTCAAGTCCTAAGGTTTAATTTTAAAAGATCAATTGTATTGTGCAGGATGTTGGAATTTCAGTCCAAAAGTTTTCTGCTTTTAGTTAATAGTAAGCTAGGTAAATGTGATGCACCTATCAAAACTCTCTTAGTCTTAGGCCGCATTAAGTATAACGAACCAAAGGAAACAATAATCTTTTTTATGGCAGGATCTGTCACGTGTCAATCAGTAGATAGCACCTGTAAATTCTGTTCACACCTGGGATGTTGACAAAATGAATGTATATGAAAGGTGACAACAAAATACCCAGCGATTTGGAAAACATATCAAAATGACAATAGAACCAGCTAGGCATATTCAAAACCAGTGACTTACTTTCCCATCCAGTCTATTTCCCCTTTTGTGAATATTATCACAGTAGGTACCAATACCTATTATCTGTCCTTATTTGTCAATAAAGTTATTAGGGCCTAATACTTGATCCCTACCCCTAGGAATCTTGTTTGCTGGTCCTTAAAACCCAGACACTATAAAGAGTAAAAGCTCTTCCCCAAATATGCCATTTGTTATAGGTGGCACTAAAGTACACTTGAGTTAATAGTGCTGTTTGAGTGAATATCATTGAACAGTGGGGAAAAAAACATGGCTTTATAGACAAATATAAGTGAGTTAAAATTCAATTCGGAGCTTTTCTCCCTGTGAATTTTCTAAATAAAAGGAGTTATATTTAGGTGGCTATAAGAATCACTCAAATAACATTGGCACTTCATCTAATAAATGATGGAACTGGGATTTAACCTCACAATCTGACTTCAGAATCCAAGTTAAGTAAAAAGCTCCATGTCAAATCCAAGCCAGATTTATGCTTCCACATTTGGTCAAGTTTCTAGACACACAGTCCCATATACTGGAAAAAAGTTCCTTGTTTCTAAGAAATACAGTAACTGAATATTTTTCCAGCTCACACTATATATATTTCCCCATGAGAAAAAATTCTTCTGTACCCTAAGAATAATGAGTAGGGTTGGCAGAGATTACCAGCCTGAAAGCACTCTGTCAGTCTATGGTTCTTTTCAGAGGCTCTCATTCATGCAAATCTACTTATTTAGTGCCCTAGAAAATGGCTGTGATTTTTCTCCCCTAGACATCTCCTCTAGCAAAGACTGCTGCTCTTCCCTTTCACTTAGGCTTCATGGATAATGGAAAGGTATCTGTAATGTTTTTCTATCATTAGAAAGGTATTTCTACAAGCAGCTGTTGACTTGTTTTCATTTAAAGTAGGAGAAAGTGCCTTAATTTCTAAAGAAGTAAATCTTCACTAAAGTCCAGTTAAATATACTATGGAAATCCAACCCACAATGAAAAACATGCCTAGGATCCTTGCTTCAGCCGTCTGGGTGTAAATGATCCTTGGAAACAGAGGTAGGTGCCAGGCAGACAGTTATTGCAGCTGAAATGACTGCAGCAATGCAACACAGGAAGAAGATAAAATAGAATTTCCGAGGGGTTTCACAAATGTGGGATCAAGTTGTTGGAGAATTTGAAATAGTTACCATTTGCAGACTTGATTAGTGCCAGGCGTTGAGTTAGGCATTTCATCTCATCTGTCCTTCAACCAATTCATTCAGTCATTGAGTCTTTCATTCAGAGAAAGAAGATATATCACATGGTATGTTGGAGGCTTGAAATAAAACAAAGATATACACGATCTGCAATACCACATATTTTATGATCTAGTGGGAGAAACAAATCTTAAATACACTTTTATAAAGAAAATTAATTAAATATATAAGGTCCAAAAAGGAGAATTACCTGTGACTTATCTAAAATCCTTCTATGACTTCCCTAAAAGTCACAGAACTAAGTCATTTGAAATGATGTGAAATCTAAGTGGAGATTATTGGGAGAAAAAGCATGAAAGAAAAAAACAGAATTAATTGTTCACCTTGGAAATGCCACTTAAATAACTCTGAAAGGTATGTGTTGATATGCTATTTCACAGTAAAGCATGTTGAGGCCAAAGAGGATGAGTGACTTGCTTGAGACCATGAATTGCAAAATACTGCATCTTAAAATTTAAACAGAAATAAACTCCATATAAGAGAAAATCTCTCTTAACCATCATTAGCACTTTATTTTTCCCTTTTTTTAAAAAAGCAAAACAAAAAAAGATAGGAATAATACAAAATTTCAAAAAATAAGAAATTCACACTAGCTAATGTAATGTTTATTGTTATCTTAGACATAGTTGTTCAGGTTACAAGATTTAGGCATTAAATATTCAAACAATCAATGAAAGCACAAATTGTTCTTTTTGATGAACTAAAAGAGATTAGTACTATAGTTATTGTCATAGTTATTTTTTATTTGGTGCAGAGACAAAATATGATACCCAAAGTTGGGAAAGGAAAGGTTTGTTTTTTATAGTTTTTGGAAGTTTTAGTTTATATTTAGTTGGCTCCAAGGCAGGGTGGCATGGCGGGGCCACAGTTCATGGTGGCTTTGAACAGCAAGGGGGAAACTGGCAAGAGAGAGAGAGACACACTTTTTTTGCCATTACTTTGCATCTTGGCTGCACCCCCAGGCCAGTGTAGCACTCACACCCCCAATCCAAGTGTTACACAATGAACCAATAACAAATGCATAATGCAGAGACATGAGGCTTGGGGGCCACTGACATAAACCATGACATACATAAACTCTTCCCTTCTTCCTTTTCTCCTTTCCTCTATCCCAGTCATTCTTTCCTTTTGAGCATTTTCTTTTCCTTTCATTACCATACTATCTACTACACAGTTTGAATCTTATAATTCTTTCATTTTTTTAAACTAGGGAGAAAATATGACATTTACAAAATGTGACTTTGATTTATGTCACTTATGAGTATAGTCTCAAATTGCATCCACTTACCTATAAAAGCCTCAAGATTATTCTTCTTTATAGCTGAGTAATATTCCATTGTATAAAAATACTACTTTTTTATGCATTCCTCACTTGAAGTGTATTTGGGTTGTTTCCAAGCTGTAGCTATTACAAATTGTGCTACTATAAACATGGGTGCACATATATCACTGTGGCATAACATTTCCAATTCTTCTGGAAAAAAACCTAGAAGGAGAACAGCTGGATTGCATGAGACTTAAAATCCTTTATTTATTTATTTATTGTACCAGGGATCGCACTCATGACCCTGTGCTTAACAGGCAAGTGCTTCAGCCACTGAGCTAAAGCCCCAGCAAAACGCTCATTTTTTTTGAGGAATCTCCACACTGATTTCCCCAGTGGCTTTATCAGTCTAAACTCCCACTACTGCTTACTTCCAATTTTCCCTAATTCACTCCCTTTCAATTTCATTAAAGAGTTTGAGGAGTATTGGCATTAAATCAGCTCTAAATTTTGTAGAATTCAGCTGTGAATTCATCAGGATCTGGATTTTTCTTTGTTGGGAAGTTTTTTATTACATTTTCAATTCCAGTAGCATATTGGGCTATTCAAACAGTTTATGTCTTCTTGATTAGACTTTGGTATTTCATATATTTCTAGGAATATGTCCACTTTCTCTGAGTTTTCCAGCCTATGATAGTACAGATTTTCAAAATGTGTATTTGTGATCTTTTGAATTTCTATAGAATCTGTAGCAATTTCACCTGTTTCATTCCCTACTGTGTGAATTTGAATTTTTTGTTTCTTTTTCTCAATAAGTTTGGCTAAAGCTTTATCAATTTTGTTTGTTCTTTCAGAGGGCCAACTCTTCAATTTACTAATTCTGTATATTATCTATTTACTCTCAGTTGCATTAATTTCTGCTCTGATATTTATAATTTTCTCCCTTCTATGAGCTTTGAACTTGACTTGCTCTTTTCTAGAATCTTGAGGTACAGACTTAGATTGCTTATTTGTGCTCATTTAGCTTTTCTGATTTGACAATTCATTACTATATATTTCCTTCTTAGAACAGCTTTCATTGCATTCCATTGAATCTGCATTTTCATTGAATTGTAGCTTTGTTTAATTTCTTCTTTAATTTCATCTGCAACCTATTGGTTTAGGAGGGTGTTATTTAATTTCCATTTGTTTATGTTTGTTTTGTAGTTTTTGCTGTTAATTTCAAATTTCAGTGCACTATGCAGATAATATGTATGGAATAATTTCAGCTCCTTTGCATTCACCTAAACATGTTCTATGGCCTAATATATGGTCTATTTTAGTGAATTCTCCATGTGAAACTGAGAAGAAAATGTACTCTGATGTGGTTGGGTGGAACACTCTGTAAACATCAAATAAGCCAATTTTTTCACAGGTTTGATTCAGTTCTGTTATTCCTTTGATGAATTATTGTCTGGTTGATCTATTGCTCTGTGACAATGAGATATAAAGTTGATCACCTGTTACAACTGTTTTATTGTGTATTTTGTTTTCCATGTCTATTAGTATTTGTCTTATATAGTTGGGTCCTCCTGTATTTGGGCATATATATTTATGATTACTATCTCTTCTTCTTGAAATTTTCCCTTAGCAAGTATGTCGTGACTTTTATCTCTTTTGATCATATTTAGTATGAAATTCACATTGTCTGCAAACAGAATAGCTTTTTTGCTTTTTTGGGATACTCCTATCACATGTAATATTATTTTCCACCATTTGACTGCCAGTCTATGAGTTTTCTTTTGAGTACATTTCTTGTATACAACATATTGTTGGATCCTGTTTCTTTATTTATTCTGTCAACCTACATCTTTTAACTGGTGAATTGAGGCCAATTACATTGATCATTATAACTGATATGTACTGGCTTAACTTTGTCATGTTATTTTCTTGTGGTTGGTTCCCTATGTTTCCCCTTTGTTTAATTGCTTGTCCTATCTGGTGGTTTCTTTCTGGTTCTTTTCTGAGAATTGTAGTCATTTTTATCTTTCTCTCATATGTCTTTCAGTACTGTTTCTAGGTTTGGTTTGGTGGACATGAATTCATTCAGTTGTTCTTTGCCATGGGAGTATTTTACTTCTCGATTGAATTTCAAAGAATGTTTTGCAGGGTTCATCAATCTGGACTGACAAGTTGTTTTCTTTCAGAGTTTGAAAAACTTCACTCCATGCTTATCTTGAAGTTTTATGCTAAGAAGTCTGGGCAATGCTAATGGGCTTTCCTGATAGGTAAGTTGTCTTTTTTCTAACAGCTTTTAGTATTCTGTTTTTATGCTGAATTTCTGGGACCTTGGTTATTGTCTAGGTGTAGGTTTATTTCAGTTATGATTGTTTGGAATTCTCTATTATTCACTCACCTATAAATCAGATTCTTTTCCCATGTTTAGTAAATATTCTGCTATTTATTTATATGTATAGTTTTTATGTAATTTTTGTTGACTCCTGCATTTTCATAGTCATCTATCAATCTTATATTGTTTTTCTTTACATTGTCTTGAAGCGGTTGAATTGTTATTTCATGATCTTTTGTTATTTTTAAAAGTTCTTTCCTTTCATGATTGTCAGGTGCAATCTTGTCTTCAAGATATGAAAGTCTGTCTTCAGTTTAATTCAAGCAGTTTCACAGCTTCCAAAGGAATTTTTAATTTCCTGGATATCTCACTGAATTTGTTTCATGCATTTTATTTCTTTCCTATATTACTCATTCAACTTTGCCATCATTTTCCTATTCTCCTGTGCTTTTTTCATCTATGTCTTCTCTAGCTTGCTGAGCCACTCTTTTATTAAGGTTGTCATTTCTTTCTTTACCTGAGATATTATTTCTAATCTGATTTCCTCTAGGGCTTCATGGATTTATTTCTTTATTTCACTTGCTATCTGTCATGGTTTATGTTTGTGTCCCCCAGGCCTCATGAGTTTGCATTGTTCATATGTGATGGTTCATTGTCTAGTGCTTGGATTGATGGTGTCAGTGCTCCACCCACATAGAGGTGGAGCCAGGATGTGATGTAATGACAGGAAGAAGTTGTGTTTTTCTCTTTGCTGGTTCCAGTTTGCTGTTGGTGGCCACCATGAACTGCAGCCCAGCCATGCCTGCCTGTTGGAGCCAACTGAGTGTGGACTGAAACCTCCAAAAACTGTAAGAAACCTTTCCTTTCCCAACTTTGGGCTTCAGGTATTTTGTCTCAGTGACGAGTAAAAAGTAACTAAGACAGAAATTTGGTACCGGGAGTGGGGCTGTTTGCTGTGACTACATCTGACCATGTTTTTCAAGAGGCTTTGGAAATGGCTTATGGGCAGAGTTTGGAAAGGTTTGGACATGTCGCCTGGATGCATAGAGTTGGAGCAGCTTAGGCTGTTCTGTAGAGGAGATTCTGGTCAGAGCTCAAGAGACCAGAAAGCTGATAGAAAGCCTGATGGTAAAGACCAGGCTTGGGAGGTTTCTGCTGGAAAGGACTGCATTGGTTGTTGGACTCCACATGATGTGTGTTATGGCTTGGCAGAAAGTTTGTCTGAATTTTGCTCCTGCCCAGAGACTTTGCCTGAGACTGACACAAAGGGCAATGGACTGGGCTGGGGATTTAGCTCAGCGGCATAAGCACCTGCATTGCAAGCAGGCAGTTGTGAGTTCGATCCCTGGTACCGATAAAAATGAAAAAGACAAAAAAAAAAAAAAAAAAAAAAAGGCAATGGACTGATTAATCTTGAAAAAGAAATTAAAAAGCAATCGAACATTGAGGCTGTGACATGGCTACTGTTGGGGGCTTTTAGCCAGCTTTATGTTTCAAATCAGGAGCAAAGAGCCCAGCAGGATAATTTCCAATATTGTGAGTTTGGCCCGAAGGAAGATTCCATAAGGGGTGTAGATTGTAAAGACAGAGTTGAGATTTTGATTCCTGAGGAGAAACAGAGCGATAAGAAAGATGGCCCTGGGGCATCCCAGGAAACAGGTCCCCACCCTGTGCAGCCTCATAGTAAAGATGAAGAGTGCCATGCTCCAGAATGGCGACAGAGGCCACGTGAGGTTCCAGAATGGCGACAACACAGAGAAGCTTTTCATCACAATCAGGTAAACAGAGCCCTGCGATCCAGGCAACTGACCCCTACAGCCAAAAGAGAGAAAAGCCTGGCCACTGCTTCAGCTAGCAGCAAACCTTGGCAGCATCCACAAGGTGCTGATTTTAGGTGCAAGGAAAATGCATGAATTCTGAGGGTAAGACGGCTTCCACCTCGATTGCAAAGGGCCTGGGAGGCCAAGCAGTGTGCCCCTGAGAGGGCAATTTGTAAAGATGTAAGGGTGAAGCCGAAGGTGCAGTGGAGACCCCAGAAGTTTGGAAAAGCCAGGAATGTGGATGATCCAAGGGAAGCTGCAAAAAGTGAGCAGAGAAGATTTAAGAGAAAAGCTGTGGGAGTTGAAATCGCTGGAAGTGCCCTGGGGGTGGAATCACCCAAGGCTTTTGGAACTTGCAACCAGATTGCTTCAGATGCTGAGTGTAGAACTCTAGGACTTAATGTTTGCCCTGCTGGATGTTGGAATTGCTTTGTTTTGAATGCTTTCTATTCTCCTGTTTTTAACTTTTGGAATGGTAATGTTTATCTTGTGCCTTTGCATTTCAGAAATGTTTAACCTTGTTTCTTTTGTACAGGAGCTTACAGTTAAGAGTTTGCCATAGATCTTGGAGGAAACTTGGGACTTAGACTTTTCAGCAATGTTGAAGCTGTTAGGACTTTGGCAACTCTTGGAGGTGGACTAAATGTCTTTTGTATAAAGGATGTACATGAGTCCTGGGGGCCAGGGGTAGAATGTCATGGTTTATGTTTGTGTCCCCCAGGCCTCATGAGTTTGCATTGTTCATATGTGATGGTTCATTGTCTAGTGCTTGGATTGATGGTGTCAGTGCTCCACCCACATAGGGGTGGAGCCAGGATGTGATGTAATGGCAGGAAGAAGTTGTGTTTTTCTCTTTGCTGGTTCCAGTTTGCTGTTGGCGGCCGCTATGAACTGCAGCTCAGCCATGCCTGCCTGTCTTGGAGCCAACTGAGTGTGGACTGAAACCTCCAAAAACTGTAAGAAACCTTTCCTTTCCCAACTTTGGGCTTCAGGTATTTTGTCTCAGCGATGAATAAAAAGTAACTAAGACACTATCTTTTCAGAAATTTCAGGTATGACTTCTAATATCCTATATTTCATATTCTCTTGTACTTGTTCCTTTCGGACTGGGTGTTTGAGATTGTATTTTGCTTTTCTATGTTGTCATTTTCACATCTTGGGTTAATATTTTGGTCTTTTCAATCCCACTAGTCTCAGCTGTCCATTGTGTGTGTGTGTGTGTGTGTGTGTGTGTGTGTGTGTGTGTGTGTGCTGAAGTTCACCAAGTTCCTGGGTCCCACAATGTAGAGGAGGGGCCAGTCATATGAATTCTTCCTGCAAGCCTATTAGATGAACACCATATTCTTCCTACGCTGACTAGCCTCGCAGTAATGATATAAGCCAACACTGGACTCCTATTGTTACTGCAGCTTCAGGCTGTTCCTTCTCCTGGGAGAAGGGTGGCTGATGATCCTATTGGCTGCTGAGGTCTTTAAGCCATGGGCAAAGGGTGGATGAAGCTCCCTTCAGCTGCTGAGATTATCCAGGTGTAACAGAAGGGCAGTAGACCATCCCATGGACTGCTGAGATCTTTCATGTATAGGGCAAGGGCCCTGTATTTTATTTTTAAGGAGATGTTTTTAATGTCTCAATTTTTTCTCTATATCTATAGATTATAATGAAACATTGTGACAACTTTAATCATAACATTTGTATTCCTCAACATACATAACTGAAAGGGACTTGATTTTGTCTCTGTTCATGAAAGACAGTCTCTACTGTCCTTTCTAAAAACCTCCTTTGAAAACTCTGTCATCAATAATGGTTTAATGTGACATGAATAAAAACAAACAAAGTAGATAATAGTTGACATATGTGTAACTTCTTAATACCACAATTATTGAGGTACTAATAAGTACAATTGACATTAAAATGAAGGGATCATTTTATTATATGGGTTGAAGCATCCATCACATTAGAAGAACTCTACTGTATGCCCAGTTATGAGTTTATAAAGTAATCGTAATTAACAGTGATAAAACCAGGAATCCCAATGGCAGCTATAACTTAGTTTAAGCCTTGGGCATTGTTTTATATTTAAGATACATATTTTCCACAGTTAACACCTCTGAAATTTTTATGTATTGTAGTTAATGATGGTTTATAATTAACTGATATTTTCTCAACTGGCAATAAAATAATCATAATCAAATATTTCTCAAAATCAACAAACATAACAATATAAACTATACTTAATTATTTTATCAACCTATGAATCTTAAGATTTTCAAATGATAAAAATTATGCCTGTTAACAATTCACAATATGTTGTGATGAAATATGCATACATTATGGAGCCCCTAAACTGACCAAATTGATTCACAAATTATCACTGACATGTGGATATTTCATACTTCAAACTTCTGTGGTCAGAAAATGAACCCCTGAGTAATTTTCAAGAATATAGTATACTGTTTTTAACTGTAGCCACCATGTTGTACAACACATCACTCACACTTATTCTAACTCACTATCTTTATATTACATATGAAAAAATCAAGTCTCAAAGAGGGCATTTAACATGCGTCAAGTTACATGGTCAGTAAGTGACATAACAGTACTTCTGATCCTGATTTATGTCCTCTGTATTCTTTTTTTAAAAAATTTTGTTGAGATTAAGACAAAAGAGATCAGAACAAAGCACATCAGAACACAACAATGTAAGCAACACAGACAACCCGATATTAACAATATCTAGCATAATGTCTCTTTCTTTGAAAGAGTTGAGCATATCATCACATACAATACTATCAAACATAACAAAATAGTATAAAACCATTCAAGAGAATGAGAATATTACAGAGCATTCAGAACCAAATAACCAAAAATGAACAATGGCTAGTATGTTATCTCATTTTCCATAAAAAGTGTTTATACTATCACACATAATAAAATCCAATAAGGTTCAACATGATAGAATCAATGGAAACAGAAGAACAAAAGCATGGTAGGACTTCAAAGCAAGATGATATTAAATCAGCAATGGCTATTATAACATCTTGTTGCATTCAAAATAGCTGTTCATACCATTACAGATAATAAAATCAAACAAAGCAGAATAAATCATTATAACTAATGAATGAACACATTATAAGGCTTCAAAGTAATATAATGGGGAATCATGATTACCATAAAATGTTATGTACTCTCACATCTCTTACATATGGAGAATATATGCTATTTATACATGTGAGTCTGATTTATTTCATTTATGAGTATGGTCTCAAGTTGCATCCATTTGTTTTAAATATCTCAATGTGATCATTCTTTATAGCTGAGTAGTACTCCATTGTATAAAAATATCACAACTTTTTATCCATTCCTCAGTTGATGCACACTTGGGTTGTTTCCAAGATCTGGCTATTACAAAATTATGCTGCTATAAACATGGGTGCACATATAGCACTGTGGTGTGATGTTTTCAGTTCTTCTGGGAATAGGCTTAGAAGTGGAATAGCTGGGTCAAATGGAACTTCTTATCCCAAGTTTTTGAGGAATCTCCAGGCTGATCTCCACAATGGATGCACCAGTCTACACTCCCATCAATACTGCAGGAGAGTTCCTTTTCCACCACAGCCTCTCCAGCATTTGTTGTTGGTAGTTTTCTTGATCTGGGACATTCTTTGTGGAGTGAGATGGATTCTCAGTGTGGTTTTAAGTTTCATTTCCCTAATTACCAACAATGATGAACATTTTTCATGCATTTACTTGCCATTTGTATTTTTGATCTGAGAACTGGGTATTCATCTCAGATGCCCATTTTTGGATTGGATCTTTGAATTTGGGGGGTCTGATTTTTTTATTCTTTATATGTTTTAGACAGAAGTCTTTTGTCTGAGGGACAGTTCACTAAGATTTTTTCGGAGTTTGTGAGTTTTCTTTTAACTATGCTGGAGACTTCTTTTGACATGCAGAAACTTTTTAATAAGATTGATTCCAGTTATTGATTCGGGGAAGTATTTCCTGTGTGGTTTGATTCCTGTTCATGAATTCTCTACCTACCCCTATGTCTTCAAGATTTTTACCTAATTTGTCTTCCAACAGATTTAGTATTTCTGTTTCAGTATGCAGATCTTTGATCAATTTAGATTTTAGTTTAGCACATGGTAATAGGCATGGGTCTAGTTTTAGTTTTGGCATATAGCAAGCCAGTTTTTTCAGCAACATTAATTGAAGAGACTGTCATTCTTCCAGTAAATATGCTTGGCCCCTTTAACAAAGATAAGGTAGTTAAGTGAGTGAGTTTGTAGTTGTTATTGTATCTTCTTATCTATACTGTTGAGCTTCAGATTTGTTTTTATTCCAGAACATTGATTTTATTACAGTAGCTTTGTAGTACAACTTCAAGTCAGAGATTGTGATGCCTCCTGCCTTACCTTTGCTGATTAGAATTGCCTTTGCTATTCTAGATCTCTTCTGGTTCCAGATAAATTTTAGGAGTGACTTCTCTAGATCTTTGATGATTTGCTGTATTTTCATTGGGGTTGCACTGAATCTATATAAAACTTTTGGGAGAATGGCCATTTTCACAATATTTATTCTTCCTATCCATGAACAAGGGATGTCTTTGCACTTCCTGAGATCCTCTTTGATTTCTTTTTTCAGGGCATTATAATTTTCCCTGTATAGATGTTTCATTTCTTTTGTGAGATTAACTCCTAAGTGTTTCATTTTGGGGGGGGGATGCTGGTGTGAAGAGTATGGCTCCTCTTATTTCTCTCTGTGATCTTTTTGTTAGTGTATAGGAAGGCTATTGATTTTTGAGTATTTATTTTGTATCCAGCTACGTTGCTGAATTTATTTGTTATATGTAGAAGTCTTTCAATGAAATTTTGGGAGTCTTCTATGTAAAGTATCATATCATCTGCAAGTAATGATAATTTAACTTCCTCTTTTCCTATATTTACCCCTTTTATTTCTCTCTCTTATCTAATTGCTCTGGCTAGTATTTACACTACTATGTTGAATAAAAGTGGTGATAAGGGACATCCTTGTCTTGTGCCTGATTTTAAGGTAAAGGCTGTCAGTTTTTGGCCATTTAATATTATACTGACTGTATAATATTATACAGTCAGTATAATATTATACAGGTTTGGTGATCATGAAGCTCTTCAGCTGTTATTTGTCATGCAAATATCTTATTACTCCATCCATTTTGAAGGACATTTTTTTTAGGGTACATCAGTCTAGGTTGGAAATTGTTTTCCTTTAGGATCTGAAATACTTTGCTCCATGCTCTTCTTGACTTCATTGTTTTTGTTGAGAAGTCTGCTGTGATTCTTTTCCTTTATAGATGACCTGTCTTTTCTCCCTAACAGCTTTTAATATTAAAAGCTGTTCTCTGTATTCTTTGAGAGAAAGAAATATAATCCATTGATTCCTTTGAAATGACCTAGATACCCAAGAGATCACTGTATCCATGTAGTGATTTTCTATTATGTTGCTGCATTTGCAGATTTATGATATGACTTCTTGATTGGTCTTCAAGATTGGATAGGGTTTTCTAGGGGAACAGAATTAGTAGAAAGGATATGTATAATTATGCAATGGGATTTTTTTAGAGAGCTTCCAGGATAAGAATCTGGAGAGTCCACAATGGCTATCTGCAGACAAGAGTGAGAGGATCCAGCAGCCACTAAACCAAGACTGAAGCTGCAGAAGAGGTATTAAGAACATGGCATCTGTCCCCAAGATCATACTTACTAGATGATTACTCATTCAAATATGCACAGGAATGTGAAAGTAATTATATGCATTGAACATTGGAGACTAATGTTCGGTGACAACCAATAGCAAAGAGCAGGCCTGCACAGGAAAAAATGGGGCTCTTCAAACAAGTGTGCTTCACGGTATAAAATTAGCCTTCTTATTCCAAGTATGTTTCAAGCTTATTAATTGTCGCCACCCATAATGGGGGGGGCTTCCCACTTCAGTTTGCTTACCTACATGTCATTTTAAAAATCATTCCTACATTAGACCCTTCTGAAATCTTCTCAAAGAGATGTTAATGGTTTTCCAAAGCAGACCTCTACAGCGTTTGCATAAACAGAGAGTAGTTTTATTAATATGGACCAGGTAGCTATAACAAAAAGAATCTCCAAACACAGTAGCATAAACAAATGAGGAAGGTTTTTAGTTTTCTCTCCCTCTCTCTCTGTCTCTCTCTCTCTGTCTCTTTGTCTGTCTCTCTCTCTGTCTCTCTCTGTCTCTCTCTCTCTCTCTCTCTCTCTCTCTGTCTATCTGTCTGTCTTAGAAGTCTCCATAAATCTAGGTCTGGGTTGAAGTCTTGATGAAGTGAGATTTCAACTTCCTCTTATGTTAAGATCCATCAGTGTCTTATATGCATCTTTGTAATTTGCTAACAGTTATAATTACTGGAAATACATTCTGGCCAGAAGATGAAAAAGGGGAGCAGAAGGCACAGTACTTGTCTTTTACTGGTATAAAATGGAAGTTGTATATATTATGATTTAATTAGGCAGAACTCTATGTCCAATTTTGTATATATACATATCTGTATGTACATATCCAGCTTTGAACAAGCCTGAGAGTTATGCTCTTTAGCCAGTGATCTGTGTGCTCAGCTAAATTTAAAAGTTATAAAAACAAAAGTAGTGATTAGGTACTGGGGGATAATAACAGTTTTCTGCCATAGAGATGAAAGAAGTTGAAGCTAAATCTTTAGCAATAAACATGACATATGATTTATTTTTATGAATATCTTTAAAACTAATCTTCAATATAAAGACATAAAATGAAATACTAGTTTGATAAAAAATCTAATTACAGCTCCTGCTGTGTATTTTTATCAAAGTATAATTTATATTCATGTAATCCACAGATCTTAACTATTGCAGTTAATGAATTTTGACAAATATGCCCATCTAGTTCATATTTTATTAAGACAATTTTTCCTTACCCTAGAACAATTCTTCATGTCACCTTAGTTAAGCCCCCAAACCTAGGCAACCACAGTGCTGAGAACATTTATCACATCATAGCCATAGATTCGTGATACTAGAATTAGGAAGCATATGTTCACTCATTCAGAAAAATGGTCTTTAAGCTTTGTTGTTGTGAGTACTATATAAGTTACCAGACTTGCCATTCACCTCCTGATAAATTTTTGAGTTTGTAAGTGTAGACAGTTAAAAACAATTTTTTCTGGATATCTGTTTTCACTTGTGATGGATAAATACTTAGCAGTGGAATTACCATATCATAGGATAAATTAAAAAAGAATTATCAGTTTTTTATGAACTATCTTTTAGAGTTCTATTTGCTCTAAATTTTCACAAACATAAGCTGTTGGCATAATGTTAAAACAGCAGTATTCTAATGAGCCTCTTGGGTTGCAAAAGGGAAAATAAAATTGATAGGGCCCAAATTTTGTTTTTCAATAACCTGCTTTCATAGCATAGCAAATAAACACAGAAAAATGTGTGTGACATATTTTGAAATACATGAAATCGCATCCCCCAAAATAATCCTATGACAAATTTTCTTCAGAAGGACTCTGCAAGATTTTATAATGGAATGGAACGCTTGGAACTGGAATATCAGGGTGTTACCTCTTGCCCCAAGATTTATGGTCTGCAAAGAGGAGACAGTAATGGCTTTGCAATACTTTTGTGAGATCTAAATAAAGCAATGTGCCTAATTCTAGCATTGTGGGTAATACAAAGGGCATGTATGGTATATTTTAATAGAATCTAAAATGTCATATTCATTTAAATAATCATGACCATCAACATAATCATCATCAGCACCACAATAATCATTATAGTAATTAGCAGTTTTAACGGAAATCATGCTAAGTTACAAGGGCTTCTGAATGCTTTCATATTCCAAATAAATTCTTAAAATAGCCCTTAGCTTCATCACTTGTTCAAATTTTTCCCACAACCACTGACCTTTCTATCCACAATTCTGGCCTGCATCAAGAAACATTTGCTAATCTGTGCCCTTGTCCAAAAGTGGAGTTATTCTGGTACCAAGAGCAAGAGGAAACTGAGAAGTATCACTTGATACAGACTAGAAAATATAGACGCAATGTCAGCATTGCACAAATACTCCATTTCCTCAGCACCTTGCAGAGAAGCGACTTTTTTCCTAGTGCATATTTTAGGAGACTTAGGACTTGTGCTTCTGTTCATTCTTCTGGTTACAGTTTCTGGCCTATTCTATGGGAGATGCTAAATGTTCATTGAAACATATGGTAGGTACCATATAAGAGATAATAAGCACGGACTCAGGCTAATTTGCACAAGGTTTCAAAGTTAGTAGGATGAAACAAAATTCAAATTCAGGCTGTATGACACAAAGTCTCTATTCTAACTTGGTATGATAGATGAGACTCCTATTTGGAGTTTCATTTATTATTTATTTTAAAATTTGGGCTCTATTTTTTAAATATATGAACCAAACATTTTCATGCTATGTTCCTGAGGAGGTATGGCTGTTAATCATAATACATTAATAAAGAGATTAATAAATGAATGCAGAGTAATAAAGCATAGAACTAGGTGTATCTGTGAATGGTTGACATAGATCAGAGGAGAAATCCTCCCACTTTCTGGCTGTGGGTGGCAAAACCAATATGCTTGTAGCCTATACAGAATAAAAAAAGATAACAAGAATGAAGTGTGCTTGTTTTGAACAGTTTCAGTCTTCCTTAGTCTCTCCTTTGTTGTCATAGCAATTGAACAGTGGCCTCCAGGTCACCAATTTCTTTAGCTTCCCAGTGCAGACTCATACCAGCCAACATCAAGTGAAATTTTAGATTTTTGATTTTGGACTGATGCTGAAGGCTTTACCCTTCTTGTGTGGTTCCCACCTTTTTAGTTGAGCAGCTACTGGATCTCTGGCTCTCTAAGCTGCAGACAGACACTGTGGACTATCTTCCACCTAATCATGTAACCTACCTAATAAATGATCTCTAACCTACCTAGTAAATGACCCTTCTGTAATCTGTTTCTCACATATGTGCTAGTGGATTCCCAAAAGCAGTGTCCTACAAAGGGTGCCTAAATATAGGGTAGTTGTAGTAATTAGAACCTACCACACACAAATGAACCTACAGCCCCAAGTGAGGCATTATCTCTGAGCCCCATCCCATCTACAAGGCTCCTTCATAAACATCTCATCCAAAATGTGGAAGAATTCAAAATCTATTTTAGAACTGCTACATAAACCTCTCAGCCTGTGTGTGTTCAGAGAAACAAAATATGGGACCAATTGGCTCTCCTCATCAGTGTTAACTCCTCTGACTCTCTACAGAGATTATCTTATTCTGGCCCAACTTTCAAAGTTTCATGCCATGACAACAGTTTATAATTTGCTCATTTTCATATCATTTGTACATGGTTTTGACATTGCAAGCTTGTCATATATCTCAGTGCTTTTCAATTTCCCCTTAAGATAGCCTCTGGGTTCATCTTTGTTGATATAAATAGACCAAGAACTTTTCATTACTTAGGTATTTTCTTACACTTTCACTTTGCTTTTCTCAAAGTAAATTCACTTCTTCTAGTGTATCTTTAAGTTCAAGTCTTAAAGTAACAAGAAATATATTGGTATTTCTATTTTAAAGATGAGATGCTTGAGACACAATGAAAATGATATGTCCAAAATTATACAACAGATGGTGGAAACTTGGGTCTCCTGATGACAAATCTAATACTTGGTTCAGTAAACTATAATCTCCTTGTTACCCTGTTGAAAGAACAAGAACAGAACTGTATGTAGAGCACTCTTCCCTAGACAAAGAAGTGATAAGTGAGGACAAAAAAGGAGAGATTTCAATCTCTACAAGTTCATATTCCTTCTCTGTTTTTGTACTCGACACACTATGAATAGAATCCAGTCATCCAATAAAAAGTTTCACCTAAAGTATTTATGATTGTAACATTCCCCTCTCAATCATTTGCCAAGTTGCATTTTAAACTTCTTTAAATATCAAAAACGTATTTATCTATTTCAGATGTGTTAACTCAATGCCTTCTTAACCTGTATCCTGCTCTGTATTGTTATTTTTTTACTCTGCTCTGCATATATATATATATATATATAAAATATATTGCTGTCTTATTATCTTTCTGTAAGACAAATCTGACCCTTGTGTTTTCTGCTTGAGCTACTTAATTGTTCCTTGAATTTTCTGGATGAAATTTATGTTCTTTATCATTACACACAATTCTCTTTTATCCATAGTCATGTACTTCTGAAGATCTCTTTTCTCCTCTTTTGTGCATTCACATGTTGCTCTTCACATATTGATCTATTTAAAAATTCTATAATGTCTCATTGTTTGTTATCTTTGTGTCAAGGTTTAAAAGCTCAAATACACTTAAAGATCAAATATATTTTTATATATGACACACATATTAGAACATACATATGACACATATGCATACATGTGTGTATATATATGGGGCATATGTGCACATATATACATACATAAGATGTATTCTCCATGTAAGGTAATAGGAAATAATGGAATTATATCTTGTGTGCATAAAAACATTTAAACTCAAATTTAAAACAATATGCTATAATCATAGAAACAGAACTTTCTGAGGAACTATTCCAGTTGTAGGCAATCATATTGTAAACCCGAACTGTGTTTCTATTATATGCTATTTCATGCATTAATGATACCCTTTGTCCTTTTGATTTTGTCTCATTCCCTCCGAATAATTATTTTGAACCCAATCTTATTTGTTCCTTTCTTCACAGGCACCTTCATTTTATAAGTGTTGTTCTAAAATGCCCTTTTGCATTCTCCTGTCACTTCTACTACAGTATGAAATTCTAGAAGACCGAGGCTGGCCATGATTTATTTAATCTGAGCTTCTGGTACCTAGAGTACAACTGAAACTTGATAGACATTTAAATGAATGATAATACAAGTAAATAAATTTATGTTTGAATAAAATTATTAAAAATAAAATGGCCCGAAATGTCTATGCTGATGAAGATTAAGTTTCCCCCATCAACTCTTCCCAGTGCTCCTAATACATTATTTTCTACAGTTCTGAGATATTGCTTTTCTTTAATGTTCACAGATCCTATTTTTCATATTAAATAGCTGAACATCAACAATTTGGGTTTAAATAGAAATGCCTTTTCTTCCTTAAAATCACAGTTATAATTTTGTTTTCCCTTCTTTCACAGTAATTAACTTCCATTGAATGGTATATAATAGAGAAATGCCATCTCATCAGAGTTTCATTTCCCAACAAATACTGCATTACAAAAACCAATTAAATATTAAGATCATAATCTCTTCATCATCAACAAAGTACATGTGTATAATGTAGCAACTTAGCAGAGAAATGGGATCGTAATTGGCTTGGAAAATAAGGTTAGAGATGGGCTTCAGAAGGAATACAGGAAGCAAGTTTCCAATGTCCTTGGTACAAAGAAAAAAGATTGCGAGTAACAGAAAGAATATTAGGAGATGATGTGCCTTAGAGAACTTAGTAAAAAAAAAATGGGTTTGAGGCAAGAACAATTCATTTCTCAATTGTCCAGTGAAGGGAGAAATGAAGATATGCTCCCTCTCTTGAAGGGCTATGTGTTTTATAAGAGTAGCAGATCCAAATAATCAAGGGACCATAGTTTTATTCAATAGCAAAAAAAGCAGAAGTAGAAGAGACAACCAGTCATAAAGTTAGAATTGAGCTCCTGAGGCAAATCTGTGAAAGGAAGAAGGGCATCAAGCTGCCGTCTAGTTAGAATGAGATTGTTAGAGGAATGTGATTATAATCAAGCTACTGCTGTACATGACATGGAGATCTCACATCTGCCTGAACTGTAAGTTTTCAAAGAGACTGCTGATTGCAACTGGAATACTTGTAAGACTAAATTGGAGAAAGATATATAATTTTTCTTTGAATTAAGTGATGAGTATACCTCAGAACAGAGAAAGGCTTACACCAAAAGCCGCCTGTTCTATTTCCTTACCTTCAATAGGAATGAGGTTTAAACCAACGTGGGTTGAAATGAGACTATACCCAAGATGCAGGAGAGGAGTTCCACCAAAACCTTTAGTGTGATATATACAAATACTCATCTGATATGCATACAAAAATGAATGTGATACTCTTAATTCCCATTTATTAGGGGAAATTTTGAGGCAGGTAATGTGTCAAATACGTAGATTTGCTATTATCCATCACATTCTGGGACACACAGAGATCTAGCTGGTCTTCAGCTGATAGACCACAATTCTCTGTCATCAAACACTTTAAATATATGGCTGGGGAAAGATCCATCCCAACAACGGTACAATGAAGAACTGGGATTGTGATTACATCATTACCTACAAGTAGCAATGACCTTAACATTTATAATTAGAAAAGACCTTCACCTGTAGAGTGATTAATGGGATGAGATCCATGTTATTCAATAATTTATAACCTTTTAATGGTTTTCTAGGGTCAGTAAAAATAGTTACATTGTCCCACAGTATGCATAGCTTCATTGGACTTCCTATATTTTCATCTTATTCTCTCTACTAGGCCAAAACTGAGAGTTCAAGTTTTCACACATATCTTCATCTTTGCATGTTTTTTTTCATACAATCTGCAATATTCTCACTCAAGCACACCTCTGGAGGGCTCTCCCCACTCTTTGATACCTGCTCCAGGGTATCCTTTTGTGAAGACAGGAATCTCATTGACAGAACTTTTTTTTCCCTTTCTTTAGCCTCCATGCCCCTCATGAATTCCTCTATCAATGACATATAACCCAACAGAAATAAATCACTTAGACTAGTGTTTGGCAAACACTATTTGCTCAGCATATATTAGATAATACTGTTGTGTATCATAGAATTTTGCAACTATCATATATCTGCTTCTATCTCCACTGCTAGACCATAAAATGTTGTAAGGGAGGGAAAAGGAATATAAAATGTTTATCTTTAGCATTTTCCAGTTTTGTTTTCCCTTATAATATATATGACTCCGTCTTATTTTTATTCCAAGCAATGGGAGGATATTGTTTATAATAACCTTTAGGGGAAGAGCTTAAATTCTGGCTGGTGTTTTTCAGGGTACTTGTAAAATCCTAAATCCTTAGCTGTCTTTTCTGTAAAATAGTGGAAAATATCTAATCATACATCTTTCTTAGGCTTACACAGGCTCATATTTTAAAGCATGTGACATATAGTAAAATGCATAGACGTATACGTCTGACCTGGAGATAGAAATCAAAGTCATCTAGATGCTAGAGTGGTAAGTATGTTAGCAGAAATAATTTAAGAGTGGAGGGAGTTTCTACAAATTTCGGTGTTAATCCCCCCTAAAAGAGTCATACAAACTTTTCAAGTTATTTTGTTCTTTTTTTATTTTGTAGGATACAAAAGGATGTAGTTGTGTACAGTTGGCAAAGATTCTTATCTATAGTGTGAAATTTAAGAAAATCCAAAATGGAATCTTGAGCTTTTAAAATTAGATTCAGAAGTACTGTGTGACTGTTCTATAGAAGGTGATACAGTGAAGATAGACTTGAACTCACAGGAAAAGTACATAGTACATTAAACTTGTAAGAAATACTTCTCTTTGAACCTGATTCTGGAAGAATAAGGAAGATCAGAGTCTGAAAATAAAATTAGTTCTCTCTCTCTCTCTCTCTCTCTCTCTCTCTCTCCTCTCCCTTTGTCTCTCCCTCCCCCCTCTGTCTCCCTCTCCCTCTCTCCCTTTTGATTTTATTCCTCTTTCCTTTTAGCTTCTTCTCTTTGAACAAGTAGAATTATGAGGAAAAAAATCCAAATTTTAAGCACAAAAATCCAAAGATTTTAATTGCTACAAAGTCACCCAAGTAAAATCATAACATTACTTTTTACCATGATTTTTCTTGCCTCATCCATGACAAGAGGAATGAGTGCTAGGAAGTGAGGAGGAAAAAAACAGCCTCAGTTTCCATCAGGGTTACCCTGGAGCTTTGTTCAGCTCTGCAGCACTGCGTAGTATAAAGCACATGGATACATGTAATAGCTTTTCAACTTCTTGTCAGGCTTCCCTATATTCCCAGACCCTTCCTTCAGATTTCAGCTTCACATATTATCCCTTTGGCATATGGGACTGCTTTGTTGTTGTTGTTGTTTTTTCAGATAATAACTCATATATTTTTTATTATTTTCATTTTTTTTTTTTGTCTTTTTCCTTTTTTTTTTTTTTTTATCGGTACCAGGGATCGAACTCATGACTGGCTGCTTGCAAGGCAGGTGCTTATGCCACTGAGCTAAACCTCCAGCGCCATAGTTTCATTATTTTATTTTTTTCACTGTTTCACTGTTTCCAGCAAATTTTGGTCATGAAAGGAAGATAGGTATTATTTAAACTGGATACAAAACAAAACAAAATGAAACTGAGAATTAAAGAAACCAACTGACTTTACCTAAGATTAAATATTGACTCAAACTAGGATCCTTAAGCCCCCACTCGTGCTTAATGATAAAAGCAGGTGCTAGTGGGGTGGGGCAGGACCGCTACTTTATGTGTGTTAGGCTCTGAGTGTAGGTCGGTCTTACCCAATGACTAAGGCTGTTTTACAGATGTAATGATATAATCTTATGCTTCTACTGCTTTTCTGCTGATCCACAAGTTATGCTTTGGAGTTAAGTGTGATTGAATTCAGAAATCACAACTTTCTCTACTTATACTCCAAACACCATTACATCTAGTTCTCTCTGGTTATAATATGTGTTTTATTTTTAGCATTTCTCTATTCTTCCAAGTAGAGTTGAAAGAAAGTAAGAAAAAAGAAAAACAGGAATAAGCAGCTTTGTTCTTTGGGTTAAAAGATGATATAATTCCTGCCCAGGATTTTACTTTGAAAATTTGCCAGGAACTAGGAGTTCTTATTATAAACTGCTTCTTTTAAAGATATGCCTTCACTTCAAGAGGAAAAGCATAAAATTTTCCTCTCACTTTCAAGTCTTAACTCTAAGTTAACTTTTCCCTTTAGTGTCCAAAAGCACATGAAACAGTTTATACTCTTATTTTTAAATGGGAAAAAAAGGATAAAACAGGGACAGATAGAGGGAAACATTTAAGGGAGAGAGAGAGAAGAGTAAGGAGAGAGAGGGAGTAAGAAGAAGAAAGAAGAGAAGGAATGAGAGGTGGAGGAGAAGAAAGAAGGCAGAAGACAAGAGGAAGAAGAGAGAAGAGAGAGAGGCGAGGTAGGATGAAAAAATATCTATTTGGTTCATTTTGAATCAATCTGTATTAGGTCCAAAGATTTTTATCCAAAGGTAGAGGTGGGTTAACACAATCATAGCCATTTTTAGGTTACTCCTTGATTAAGAACTGTAAAAGAAAACTCATAGAGAAGGAATCAGGGGTTGGGGTCACCCAAATTATACACCACACAGGTACAGCGAGGGATGCAGCCTGGGTTTGCAGATCACAGTGAATCTGCTAAGTGTGATTCAAAAAGGACATTTTTACTCAGTCTCTGCAGTATAAGAAAAATGTTTCCTAGTCCAAGGAATTTTAGCAGAAGTTGAAATAGTACTAAAAGCAAGTTTAACATAGCCACATGTTTATTTTCATGGATGAAAGCTTAAAGAAAAGTTGACCTGAATATGGAAGACAATCAGTCCTGAGGATGTGTGGGGTAAAGGTGAATGAATAAAGGCAGGCTGGATCAGTGCCCATTATGTGCACGAATTAAAATATCACACTGAACACCACTAGTATGGACAATTAATGCATGTTAGTAAAATAACTTCGATAAACATAACAAACACGGATTTGTATATTAAACTCTGTAACTTCCCTGAGTTTCTATTCTTCAACCACAAAATTGTGAAGTAATACAGTGGTACCTAAGTTCACAAACACTGTTGTTTGCAAACAATTTGGTTCAAAAACAGAAGCATTTGGCTAAATTTTGCTTTTGTTTGCTCACTCAGCATTGGGTGACGAACACAACTCTGGCCATCTTTCCCACATGAATATGAAAGTGACTATCTTTTCCAGACTTAGGAAATGAAATAAGCTCATAAATTGATGCATGTATTGGGTGCCCAAGGATCTTTAATTATTCAAATAAAAATTAAAATTGCTTATATGGGATTTATTTTTTCATTTGTTCATAGCAACAGTTATTAACAACTTGATATTTTGAAATCCTGGAGTCACAAATACACACACCATGCAGTCTTTAGGAATGTCAAAGACTGGGAGAACAGTCATAATAATAATCAGATGCTACAAACTTTCATAAGACAATAAGCTTTCAGTATGTAGCAGAAACATGGACTCTACCTAGGTAGTTAGTAGGGGGTTCAGGGATAAACTTAAAGAACACTGAGAAGTATTCTTTGTTTTATTCAATAAATATTTGACTCTGATATAATCTAATGAGTAAAATGATGTCGGTAAAACAATTTGATTCTTTTAACAAAAAAATCTAACATTTCTAAGACAGAAAAGTACTAGTATTAATAGTCTAAGATCTAAAGGATAAAAGATACCAGCTAACACAGGGAAGAAAAAGAGAGTACTCCAAGTCAACAGAATAAGATGTACACAAGATCTACAGAAAAAATAAAAGAGAGTTAGAGATGATCGTGTAGGTCCAACCAGGGAGAGAGTGACACACAGATACAATCAGAAGTTCTTATTTTACATTAAGTACCATGAGAAGTTGAGCAAATTAAGACATGATCTGATTTATTGATAGTTTATACAAAGGAACTACATATCAGTGTTACTTTGAGCATTAGCATATTAGCAAAAATTTAAAAAAAAATTTAGACGGACATGAGGGCTACACCACCTTAGCCAGTATATTTTTGTTTCCTTGTGAGGATGAAATGAACCTGTAAAGCATTTGAAAAGGTGGACAAGGCGATACAGGATGAAATTTATGATAAGATTCAAATTTTAGATTGTTCTTTGCTATGGATTCATCAGAGAGAGTCAAAATTCTGAACAGCTTTCTAAACTAGACTCTTAGAGCCATCAGAGAAGATGTCTACAGCAACATCAGCAGGCCAGGGGAGTTAGCACTGCCTTGGCTTCCTAAAAGGTTGAGGAAGGAGCAATGCACTGGACAGGGTAAGTAACGTGTTCTAATGTATTTCTCTTAATTAAGACTTAAGTATCTGTATCATGAATGCAATAGATTGGAATAGACTAGCATATTGAAGAAATCAAACATGGCAGATTCTTGTGGGTTTTTTTTTTCCTGTCATCTCTGTCTGTTATTTCCTTAAACTAACCATATATCTTAACAACAGTGCAACTGTTAACAGTAATACACATGTAGATGGTTCCCAGGATTTTGAGAAAGATGCATTTTCTTAAGCTAGGTGTGCAAAGGGCTCTCCATGACATATTTCCAAATCAACTTGGTCCTCTGTTGTTTGAGAGAGTGTATACTTGCACATTGTAGGATTGGACCTCAGACATTTGAAAAAGCCAGTTCCAGTGCAAGGTATCCATTCAGAATGTACACAAATAAAACAATTGATGGAAAAATTCAAGGTTAAAATCAACATAATAAGTGAAAATGTAAGCAAAGGTTACACGTTTCATGAATATTTAGAAAATGAGTTTGTCTTGAATATTGAGGGACTATTGTTTGAAAAGCTTTGATTTGTTTTTTTAACCTAGGTCACTCTAGAAGTAGCTAAAGTAAACCCAGATTTCTGTAAATAAAATATAATCTCTACTAATTTTGCCTTAAATATACTCATAAGTCAACTCACAAAAGATCTAAAGACCCATATTTTGAAATTCACTTACCAAAATAATTAGAATAATGGAAAATATAGCAGCATCACTGATATCCCCTTTAATATCCTCATGTTTAGTTCCAGAGATGAAACTCCTGTAATCCACATGTTCTCTTTAGGAGCACGTGATTGTTAGCTCTATTTAGAATATCACTTTGTTGTTCCTAATATAAATGTTAAAAACACATAAGATGAAATAGCATAAATAAAAAAATAAGGTCAAGAATAACAATATATATTAATGCTAAGTAAAATTATATGAATAATGGGATTAAATCATTTTGTAAGATCTTGAATAAGTTACTATAAAAATATGATTTTCAGAACTTCTAGAGAATGTGTTATTGAACAAGATCCAACAGTATTACACCAGACCTGAAAAATTTCCAAATCAGCTCTGGAGCATCTGATTTTTCCAATTTGGCTACTTCATCATCACTGTATCAGTGCTGGGACTTAAGCTATCATCCAACTATGTGGAACTAGCTTTGCAGTTTCTTAAGCATAACACAATGTTGTAATCAGACATATTCAAATTTGGTATTTCAAAAGTCTTTGTCTTCTCATAGAATAAATGAAATTTTATACTGTCTTGAGTATCATGACAGATGGGCTCATAATTTCTTAGCAGATGGCAAGATGATTAGGCTAAACTCTGAAATCTTAAGTACTAGAATATGAACATCTATCCAACAGCTAAGGACATTGAAGTATCCTTTTAGAAAGGATAGAAAAGAGGACAGATTTGTTTAAAACCCAAATATTCTTTAGCTCTGGAGGAACTTAGATTTTTTTTTAAAACTACATCACAATGAGCAAAGACTTAGTGTCAGGCTGACCTGGGCTCAAACCTGTATTTGCTTTTTATCAAGGCATGATAAAAATTCAATTAGAGTTTCCTAGTCTGCAAATTTCAGTTAATAGTACTTGCTTCATGGAATTTGAAGGATAATTCAATGAACTAACAAGTACAAAAGATCCCACCAGTACTCACTACCTACAAACACCTTTCTTTGCTGACAAACAGTAAAATTGTCCTCCAGTTTTAGCTAAAGAAAAAAATTATGCATATTTTTCACATTTTTTATAGATAGACTATGAAAACAATTCTAAGAGACAGAGAACAACAAATGATTGAATAAAAAACTGATAAATATACTAATATGCAAGCTTATATGTGGAGGAGATACCAAATCACCTTTACACAACTCAGCACAGATTTTAAAGCATTTGTGTAGCCATCATTTCATTTGATCCTTACTACTACTGAGTAATTGTTTCCATCTAAATAAAATTCAAAAGCTAAAAAATCAAATTAATTGGCCTGAACAATGCAACAAGAGATGAAATCAGATTTAGTCCCTGCCTGATGCCCATTGGTCCGATTACAAAGGGGAAGGGGTTTGGGAGTTTTTCTCTGTTATAGTCTCTGCTCTCCCTACATTCTTTTTGACAAAATGTTTGCAGTAGACATTGTTGGCTGTATTTCTAGTATACACATACACCAACAGTATCCAAAGTTTAAATTCTAAATCACTTAGTTTGGGTTCCATTGATCCCTACCATCAAATAGGAGAGTAGTTCAAGGTTTTCTACAACTATATATTTAATTTCCTTCATTTAAATGAGTGATTTACTGAGTAAAAACAGGACCCTGTCAAAGAAAGGAAAAGTGTTTTTATATACCAGGTAACCTGAAAGAATAGATTCCTTTTTTTCCTTTGAAACTCCCTTTGGAGACTGTCATATTCAAGAGTAGATGTTCTACAGCTAATTTTCAATAATTAGGGAACAGCCCAGAGCAAGCAGGGCATATATAAAACATAGGGCAGGACCTAAGCATTGCAGTGATCAGAAATCAAATCCTTTTTGGCTCACTGGTCCCTAGATTAGGTATTAATTGAACTATCAGTTAAATATTAACTGAATTTAGTTATACACACCAGTAAGTTCTCTTTATTATTCAATCCAATTCAGGTTGAATACTCTTTTCATGAAATACAAAGAGGAAGTCAATGCATAGCTAAAACTTTTGTTGTAGAAAACATGTTGCTTGAGGTCAATATTTGAACTCCTTGAGAAATGTGTCTCAAAAATGCTATTTTAAGTAAATTTCAAAAGAGACTTAATTTAAAAAAATTCTGTTTATAAATTTCAAAAATGTATAAACAACTTTCTACTTAATTTACCTTAACATCACTTTATAGCCAATAAGCAACACATTTAGCAAAATGTTTGAATTAGGTAAGACACAAAAAAATAACACTTATGCCTGATCTTAAGGAGTTAGGTGAGTAATATCAGCAAAAAGATACAAGTATTAGAGCATACATGAGTGGATCCTTAGAAATTCTGAATTATAGATGTAGGGCTAGTAGAGTAAAAAATTCATATAATAATTTATACAAGGAGAGCTCTGACTTCACAACTATAGATGCAGTACATAAAGGAGTGTGGACATAGTTATCAGGTAATTAAAAAATAAAATTATCACTTACAGTGTATAGGACTTTTCATGTTTGCCTTAAGTTTTGCTTACTGGCTCAAGTTTATCCTGCTTTGTGGCAGAGTGGTACTCTAGTTATGTGCATGCACCAAGTACCCAAGAGGAATGAAATCCTTGGGCAAACATATATTAATAAAAAAATTGAATTTCAAAACTTTACTACTGGCTGCTTTAATACCCATATAACACAGGAAAGAAAAGTGAGCAAAGGCTTATGAGATGCAATGTGTTATTTGGGTTCTAATATTTACCACTTTTTAAACTTCTTTATTTTTAAATAGTTATATGTTCACAAGAAATTGCAAACATAGCACCAAGCCATATCATGTAGCTATTATCCGGTGTCCTCCAACAGAATGTTGCTCTGAGCTATGTGAACTCATGTGTAGGTTATGAGCTTTTATTCAGCATTAAGAATTACTGCTTAACCGCTCAGACGTCTCTGATGGCACTCCCTCCCCCTTCCATAAATTTGTTACTAATTTGTTCACAATGTATGTAGTAAGAATATCATATAATCAAAATCCAGTTGATTACTTTTGTTCATTTTATATTTATTAATTTCTGCCTTATATTGTTTTTGCGCATTATTTTAACATCTAGAATTATTTTTACTTATTTATTTTGTTGAGTATATTTCTTTATCTATGTTTTGTATTTATTGTGCTTCAGGTGTTAGATACAAATAACTTAAGACATTCTATCGTAGAGTCTTTACCAGTCCAAGACAAGTATGGATAACTTACCTGTATGCCTCATTATATTCCCCAGTTTCTAATAGAATTGTCTTAAACATCTCATATAATATATGCACATTGATAACACATCAAACAGTGCTGTAATTTTTGCTTCAGTTTATAATTATACTCTAGAAAATTTCAAGCAAAAGAATTCTATTATATTTACCTATATATTTTTCTTCCTTCCTGATGTTCCAAAATTCCTTTTCCTACCATTTATTTTCTGTGTAGACACTTATCTTTAACCATTCTTTTATGGTGGGACTGTGGAAGATTCTTTTTTTAAATTTACTTATTTATTTTTTAACTTATTTACTTATTTGTTATTTATTTATTCTAGTTTTGGATTTACTCATTTTTCAGTCTTTCTTTAAGAATCTCTTCATTGGTTTGTGCTGTCATTGTTTGGATGTTCATTTATTTATGCTTTGATTTTTTAACTTGAACAATTACTTCTCAGATAACAATATGTAATATATTAATTAGTGATGACTTCTGGGTTTTTTTTTTTTTTTGGAAATTCTGTGGTACTTCTACCATTTTTTCTGTTTTTTTTTAAAGGGTTTCTTAAATTCTTGCTTTATTTCTGAAGGATATTCTTGCTATATATAAAATTCTAGATTAAGGTTTTTTATGTGCAGAAAACATTGTGCCATTTTCTTCTAGCCTCTATTAATTTCTGATGCAAAATCTTCTAATATTTAAATTATTTTTAAATAAAATAAAGTATCATTTCTTTCTTGCTATTCTCAATGATTCCTCTCTTAAGATTTCAGTGACTAATTATATTATACATTGGCATGGGTTTTTTAGAATAGATTTTAGTTGGGACTCATGCAAATTTCTTTCTTTTTTATTTTTATTTTTATTCTTTTAAATTTTTTGAAGTAGGGCCAGGAGGGACAATGCTTTACTAGATTCCAGGTTGGCCCCAAACTCCCAATCCTTTAGCTTTAGACTCCCAGAGTGCTGAGATTTCAGGTATGTACCACCGTGTTCAGCTAAAGCTCAATTTTTAACTCTACATTTCTGCCTTTTAGTCAAATTTGGTTACACTTTAGTCATAATTTCCTTTCTCTTCTGTTTTGTGATTCTGAGGACTCAAAGAATCTTTTTTTATAACTCTGCAAGTTGCTGAAATTTTATATTTTTAAATATTGATTATCTCTGTTTTTTTTTCAGACTGGATAATCTCATTTTTGCATACAGTATTCAAGTTTACTGATATTTTCCTCTGCTTTCTCCATTTTCCTGTTGAGGTGATCTACCGAGTTTTCTATTCTGGTTGTTGTTTCTAAAATTTCCCATTTTGGTTATTTTTTTATATAGTCTAATTTCTAAAACTTCCTGTTTGCATTTTTCTTTCTGATTTATTTGTGTATAATCAAAAAAGAAAAAAATCATATAAATTTAAATTTTGCTCATGATGTTTTGACTTGTTTATATTAAACCTGTTTATCACATTCAAGCTAATTAATGTATCTATCACATCAGTTTCTTGTGCTTGTGTTTTAAAGCATTTAAGATCCATTTTCTTAGCAAATGTGTACAAAATTATTTACTGAATAATTTTTAATGCTGCTTTAAAATCCTTGCCGGATATTATCCTTTCCATACTCTATCTTATAATATTTAACTAACTTCTAATATCTGTAAATAAGGGAGAAAACACATGGCCTTTTATGACCTGGCCTCAGAAGTTGTAGTGTAATTTTCATCTCTTTCTATTGTCTAAAACTCTATTTGTTAAAGTAGTTATAATACCACTTAGATTCCAAGGAGGGTACAAGGATACCCATCTGAATGAGCATATGTCAAAGAACATGTGGTTACATTTTAAACCACTACCCATTATTATATTGAAGCTTCACAACAGCCATGTGATTGGGGTTAAGGAAGTTACGCCAGTATGAAGAGTAAACTACAGACAGAAAGGAACTTGTCTGGGGTCACTTAATTGTTATGGAGCAAATCAGGATTTGAGCCCATTTTCTGAATTAAAAGTCTTTGCAGTTAACCATTAAATGTTATCTTTATGTTCTAATTGCTTGGAAAACTAAGAGTTTTTTCATCTGTTCCTGTGTGCACAGAAACAGAAACACTATAAGACAGGGGAAAAGCACAATTTTTTATTTTATAGACGAGCTGGCAGACTGAGACTCAAGCAGAGTGGTTTTAATTTTAATTAAAACTTGTTACCCTGCATTCCCCTGATGTATCTAAAGATAAGCATTAAACACAGAAAAAAACTACCTCTTGTTAAATATATACAATTTCATAAAACTGCGTATTTTATAGATGAGACAGCCCTGTGCTATTTTTGTAATGCTGACAAGAGGTTGATATGACCCAATAATTACATAGTGGCTTGACAACAGGAGACATCAGCAAGCAAGACTACAGGAAAGTGAATCTGGTAAATGTGTAGTGTTAGGGCCAGGTCCAAGGACAGAAGAAAAGGAGGATTTGTCATCTAACCTATGCTAAAGATCATAAAAAGAAGAGGCTTTTCTTTGTATTTGATCATTATTTTCCCAAACATTATTTAGGAAACATTATTTAGGACAGTAGAACAATACTTTTAAAAATTCAGAGAATGCAGCAAGGATTTAAAGAAAGCCATAGACAAATATTCTGGTAAATGTAAAGACCAGCAAATTTCTTTTGCTGCAGTTATTATTGAAATGATTTGGACTCCAAAGTCTACCCTCAATATTTATGTCAAATTTCTTTCAAAATTCCCTGCAAAATAAAACTAACAGAACAAAAGAATAAGGTCAGATGATGATCTTCCAATATGCCTACGGTTGTCTTAATCCCTTACAACTTAACTTCTTTAGTGTCAGCCCTGAATTTCCCCAAGAAAATCCAAAGAATAGACAAAATGAATGTAAACAAGTTAACTAGAATCCAAAAGATTTTTCAAAAATGCCTATTTATTCATCAGCCGTCTTCCTATAGGCCTCTTCTGCAGTCCTTTATGGCCCACACATGGTTTGGACCCTTTTACATACATCATTTCTTATAAATGATTTACCTACCTCATTATACCTACAAAATGCCATCACTTTCCCATCTATATTTAATCACTCCTTACTTCCGCCTCTCAGATCACTTACTAGTTCTCTTTACTGGTTATGCTGGTCAGATTTCTGTATTAAACACCTGAAATAATCAACTGCTAAAAAGAGAAAGTTTGGGTTTGGTTTTTTTGTTGTTGTTGTTGTTCATAATTTTGGACATTCCATTCTACACTTTTGGGCCTGTGGAAAGACAGCACATTGTGGTTGGGAGAGAGTGACATAGCAAAGCATTCATCCCATTATAAGGAAGAAAAATCATGAGGAATAGGTAAGAGCTATGGCTCCTCTCTCCCTTTCAAAAGCACTCCCAAAATGACTTGAAGATTTTCGTCTAGGACGCATTTCAAAATTTCTACCATCTTTCAAGCTGGCAATTAAGGTTTTAAACACATGGGCCTTGGGGAATCTTTAAGCTCCAACTGCAGCATTCATGTTGTGCATTCTTACCACATCTTCATTTTTTTATCTCTTTCACAGTTCTCTACAACTCTTCCTTAGAGTACATGTTCATGATCCTTTTGTCTTCTTTCTGTAAGAATGTTCTCTAATTCTTTAAGTGGATCTTAAACCTTTAGGTTTCTATTGAACTTAGTTTTCATACTATTCCTAGTCAAATATTCCTACTCACAGATATAGGAGTAAGTATTGGGAGTACAAAGATAAGAGACAGTCTCTGTCCACATAGCTGTATACCTTCCATATGGGGATAAAAATAACCATAAAATTTCAATATATTAAATGGCTAAATATTAACAAAATAATATGCATGGAATATGATGGCAATATAAGAGTTACATAAGTAAAAACAGAGAAAAATTCTGGATGTCAACACTTCTGTAGAATATTGAATGAGTTATAATTATTTATTTAGATGTCAATACTCCCTACTTGAGCAGAATCTTTTATTGTAGCACTGTACCACTTTCTAGCTTTGTAACACTAAATGATACTCACCTACATCTAGTAGGGTATCGATAAATGTTTATGTGTCTCTTACCTTCTCATAACTGAGACAGAACACCCAAAACATATAATTTAAAGAAGGAAAAATTTTGTGTGACTGATATTTTGTAGAGGTTTTAGACCATACTCAGCTGACTCCAAGGCAGGACAGCAGGGCAGAGGAGGGTTGTTCATAGTACAGCACGCAAGAAGCAAAGAGGAGAAGGGAGATAGACACTCCCAAGTTATGCCCCAGTGGCCCACATCCTCCAGCCAGGGTTTACCTTCCAGTATCACATTTAGCTATAAATCCAACAGTGGGCTGATCCACTGGTGAGTATCAGACCCCCATGATCCAATCACCTCCTTAAAGTCCCATCTATAGGCATATGAGGCTTTGGTAGGAGATCAAAAAAGGTATTTAATGAGTAATTAAACTAGTAAATGGATAGATTGTGATTAGGCACATTTTCTAATGGAAGCTGATAAATGAAATGGATGAGTTCTTTGCCTGACAAGCTCTCTTCTCTGATAAATGAAGATATAATCAACTATGCTATAGACTTTAGTATTGGACTATTCTCCCTCTCCCATGCATTCCTCCTAAAGGACTAATCTATAAACCAGTGTACAATGAACAGTAGAGACTCCCTGAAATGAAGCAAAATTGACGTCACTCAGATAGGATGGTTTAAGGCAGCATAATGCTATAGAAAGAGAACATAACTAGAGAGCCAGAGTATTTCAAATCAAAATCTTATTTGGATATTTGTTTTCTTTGATATTTCTTCACATCTTAGCCAAAGTTTTTCCAGCTATAAAATAAAGATATTGATAACTTTATTGAAGCCTACTATACAGATTAGAATAAAACAGTTTTTGCAATTGCTGATCTCAACAGTTAGCACATTGTACCTGCTCAACAATTTTTAATGATAATCAGGGTTTATCTTGATAATTATTGGAAGTCCTTGACTGTCTTAGTTACTTTTTACTCATCACTGAGACAAAATACCCAAGCCCAAAGTTGGGAAAGGAAAGGTTTATTTCTTACAGTTTTTGGAGGTTTCAGTCCACACTCAGTTGGCTCCAAGACATGCGGGCATGGCTGGGCCTCAGTTCATGGCAGCCGCCGACAGCAAGCTGGAACCAGCAAAGAGCAAGACACACCTTCTTCCTGCCATTACATCACATCCTAGCTCCACCCTTATGTGGGTGGAGCACTGACACCATCAATCCAAGCACTAGACAATGAACCAATCACAAATACACAATGCAAACTCATGAGGCCTGGGGGACACAGACATAAACCATGACATTGACCCATACTTATTTGATATCAAAAGGGAGATATATACAGATTTGCATACAAATACCCTCCTTGGATATCATCAAACAAAAACTTAAAAGGGAAAGTAAGTATTGTAATCTAAAAAATCAAGGCTATCAGAAACTGGTCTAGGTTTCATGTGACAGTATTAACCTGAGAAGGCTAGAATCGAGCCTACACTCTGCCCATCAAGGTACTGGTCTCATTCTATTTTTTAAAATTTATTTATTTATTTTATCGGTACCAGGAATCGAACTCACGACCACCTGCTTCCTTCCAAGACAGGTGCTTATGCCGCTGAGCTCAATCCCCAGCCCCTAAGGTACTGGTCTCATTCTAACCTGAGTCCATTTAACAAAAATTCCTGTAATTTAGCTAGTACTGTCTTGCATTATGTCACTGAAGGCACAGTGAAATGTGGTAAAGTAGAATGGATTTCTTGATTGAATTGAGAAAAATTCTGTGAGAAAATCTCTTCTATAATTTAAACAGAAGATAAATTTTGGGGGGGGGACACAAACAATTCTCACATTATTTTGATTGTTTTACGTATCTTCATCCCTTACTACACTATATATTATTTAGTATTTTAAACAAAACTTGAATTCTATGTTTGTTTGTTTGTTTGGTACTGGGAATCAAACACAGGACTATGCACTTGGCAGCAAGACCCTTATGCCACTGAACTATATTCCTAGCCTCAAAACTTCAATTCTTAAAAATAAATAAGTACAGTAAATAAAACTTACTGAATTACAAAAGAAGATGTGTTGGTTACTTGTCTTTCATTGCTGGGACAAAATACTGAACATCAAAAGTTGAGGAAGGAAAGATTTATTTACCTCACACTTTGTAGAGGTTTCAGGCCATAATTAGCTGGCTTCAAGGCAAGATGGCATGAGAGAGGAGAAAGACAGAAAAAGCAAAAGGAAAAGAAGAGCAGGCCTCTTTTCCTCTCATATTTTGTGCAAGCTATCTGTCCATGATATCTCTTTGCCCTCCTCTTGCATAGGCTCAGGATGTTTGCAAAATAAGGACTCTATCTTCCTGCTGAATCACTTAGTTAAATTTCTAAACTTCCCAAGTTGACACAATGTATCAGCCATAACAATTCATTCCTTGTCAACTTGGCAACCAGATACATTTCTTTAAATCAGTCTCCAGATGCAAAAACAAGCTTATTCTTATCATTTCACAATTTGAGCATTATAACACAAGTTTAACAATCCTTAAAGAACTAGTATTAAGTCTAATAATGTTATATTATATTAGAAACATAACATTTTTCCCTTGGCCTCCCAGACTCATGCATATCCCTTTATGCAAAAGGCATTTAGTCCAGCTGCAAAAGTTACCAAAGTCTTAACAGTTTCAGCATTGCTGAAAAGTCCAAGTCTTCTCCAAAATATAAGACAAGTTCTTAGTTTAAGTCTCCGTATAAATGAAAAGAAAGTTAAACACTTTCACATAAAATGGCACAAGATAAACATTTTCATTCTAAAAGTTAAAACGAGAGCAGGGGATATGAATAATTGGGACTAAAGCAAATACAAAATCCAGCAGGGCAAACACTGAGTCTTGTAGTTCCATGTCCAGTATCTAAAGCAATCTACAGCAAATTGTGAGCTCCAAGGTGCTTGAGTGACTCCACCACTCTGGCATTTCTAGTGATTATAGTTCCCACAACTTCTCTCTTAAGCCTACTTTACCCCCTCTTTGTAGCTTTCCTTAGATGATCCACTTTCCTTGATTTTCCAAACACCTGGGGTCTCCCCTTCACCTTTGGCTTTACATTCACAGCTTCATACATTGCCCTCTCAGGAGAACACTGCCCGGCCTCCCAGGCCTTCTGCAACTGGGTTGAAGTCTTCTTAACCCCACTATTCGTGCATTCTACATACACCTCAAATTATCACCATACAGATGGTGCCAGCAGCAGCAGTAGACAGGCATCCTCCCTCTTGACTGTAGTGGTTGAGTTCCTGGATCACTGTGCACTCTGAATCCAATCCTGGGAACAAATTTTTTATGCCATCACCATTCTAGAATATGGTGCTCTGCAGCTTTTTCCCAAAACCAGTCTTTCACTTTTGCAGTTTTGAGACTGCAAAGGGTAAGACTTGATGCTTCTTGTGATGCACTTTGGCCATCTTTTCTATTCTCTGGTTCCTTCTCAGCAATCAAGATCTCCTCAGCTCTACCTTTGACATACACAGATTTAGTGAATCTTCCTTTCTAGTCAAATTTACGATGCTTTAAATCATCTTTCTTAGCTCTTTGCTCTTGATTCTCAACATAAATCTGGCTAAAAGCCCCAACAATAGCCATGTCATGGCCTCACAATTTGACTGCCTTAAAATCTCTCCTGCCAAACTAATTATTCTGCCCTTAATCTTGGTCTCAGGCAAAGTCTCTGAACATGAGTAAAATACAGACAAACTTTTGCCGAGCCATAACAAGCACCATTTGGAGCCCAGCGCCCATTTAATTCTTCCTCCCAGCAGAAACCTTCCAAGTCCAGTATTTATCAGCAGGATTTCTACTAGCCTTCTGGTCTTCTGAGCTCTGATCAGAATCTCCCATACAGAACAAGTGAAGGTTACAGGGCTACTCTTTTAAGCAACATCTCTGAACTTTTCCAAACATTTCTACAAGTTATTTCCAAAGGCTCTTGAACCACATAATCATAACAATGACCCCACTTCTCTGGTTTGCTTCAGCCAGTCCAGGACCATCAGTATTTTGTTTGCTTTGTTTTGTTTTAATTTGTTGACAGTACTGTAGATGGACTCCAGACAGCTCTACCACAAGCTAAATCTCCAAGCCTTTTCATTTTCTTTTTATTTTGACAAAGGATGTTGCTAAGTTTCCCCAGTGGGACTTGAACTCATGACCCTCTACCTAGGCCTCCCTAAGTATAGATTACAGGAACATGCCACCATATGCAGTTTATCAGAAGATTTAAAAAGCTCTAAGAGCTATAAAGCCTCACTAGATTATAAAGATGTATTCAAATATGGGGAAGTGGATAAACCAACTGACTAGCACTGTTATCAGCAGACTACTCATTCCCTTTACATGGAACAGTTATCAAATTCTGCCAAAGCCAGGGAAGATAATTTTTCCTCTGAACAGAAAAGCTTCCTCCCTTATAATCCCATGTCTTCACCACACTGCAGCTGGAGAATGAAAAGACGTCTCTGAGCAGAGATCAAAGCAAGGCAGCTTGACTGACTAGGGGAAAAATTCAAGGAATTTGGTGGAGTCCTTCAGAAAGCAACCATCTCCTTGTCCTATAATTGTCACTCCAGTCTTAGTATTTCATCCATCACATGAAGCAGAACACATACAAGCAGAAATCTACTTGGGCCCCATTCTTAGCCTTTTCAACACAAGTATACAGTGCTCATAATACTTATCCATCCCAGCACCTTGCATGTGCTTGGAGTTTGTGGCTTCTCTGAAATAACTGACATCATTTTTATTAATTATCTTGAACACATTTCATGTTAGAGGAAAGGAAAATAATTTTGTCTTATTTTTTCTCTTCTAAGGATTTATGAATTCCTAGGGGTAGAGGAAGCACCCACAGAGAAAAAGGAACTTTAATTCTTCCATCACTAAATCATTTGTATGTTAATACTTAGCAAAGATTAAAAGTTTTGGTTTCACACTGACCTGGGGTAGAGTCCTGCCTCTTCCACTTAATACACATCATTCAAGTTGTTTTATATTACTATATAAAATAGAGAAAGTAATAAAACATTAAAATGTCCACTGCATTGTGTAAATCATTTGGAAAGATTCATATAGCATTCCTTATTGCATCCTTCCTAAAAAAAAGTAATCAATAACTGCTCACTGTTGTAACTATTGTTAAGCTTTAGTTTGGCACTGAAGCCAGATGTGAATGAAATTCCATCTCTTATTCCAATGGTAATAACTAATTTCAAAATACAGTATACAGACATAAAATGGTAATACAAGAAATACTGAACCAGAACTACAGAGGTGGTCCAGAAGCGTTTGATTTCATCTGAGGGTGCCATCCACTGAATTCCTCCTATCTCTTGTTTTTATCTGTTTGCATTGTAGTATATTTATTTTCTAGAATAGCTTATCTGTATAGTCCTAGAAAGAGCTCTCCGAAGGCAAGAGTTTTTCTTTTCATACTGTCTCTTTTTCAAACTCAAAGTCTAGCCTACAGACCACACAGAAAGTTCTCAGTAAATATTTGAAAGAATGAATTGTGGGAGGTGATACGTAAAACTCGTTCTGGGTAAAATATAAGAGATATTTCAGGTTTAATTAAGTTTCTGCACACATAAATAGAATGAGCTTCTTTATGGGCAGTATGGGAGGTAGGTAGGTAAAATAAGAAATTTGGGCTTTATGATGTTTAGCCATTGAAAATTTAGGAAAACAGAAGAAATAACAAGATTAGTATTTGAATTTTAGTTTCAATATAAATATAATAGGAAAACATAAAGAAAAGAGATCATCTGAAACACTAACAGACCAGAAATGAGGTGATAGGGTTTGAGCAAAAGTGATGAGAATAGCAATGAAAACTAGAGACATTTGAAATGCCCCTCTAGAATAGTGTTGTTAGGACTTGGCAATTAACAGATCTTGCAGAAAGGAAGGGGAGAGATCAAGCTGTGTCTGATAATTAATTAGAGTATTTGTGACAAAGACTGTGGGCCTTTGAGTACTTCTCTCTTAGGAAAAAGATTTCAAACTAAAAGGCTGTCACTGATTTTAAGATGTTCCATCTGATCGTTAATTCCTTCCTAAAAGAATTAGAATTAGAAGCTCTGAAATCAGTGAAAAAGTACTTCTTTTTCACACAAAATGGAAGACGCTTGTATGTGTCATGGTGAGAAACAGTTTGTCATATCACCCTACAACCAATCATCTTTCCATCCACTTTTCATCCATCCATTCACTTTCACACCTATCTGTCCCTCTAACTCACATTTCTTGACTACCTGTCTGAGGCCAAGCACTGCTCTGATTTCTAAATATCCCATAATGACAGGCAGTTTACTGCTCCCTGAGTCATACATCTGCAATAGTAACTGTACAAAGTACAGAATGATCCTAAATTTTTTTATTACATTGATTGGTTCTATTTCTTCATGAGGACAGCAGTAAATTACTCTTAAATTTAGTTTAGAGACACTATAATTTCAGCTATAAGTACAGAAATTGAACTGCTTTCAAGGATTGTAAAATGATGGCAGTGTCCTGGTGCTAAAACACAGTGACAAGCTAGAGAATACAATGCACCATTACATTGTCCTACAGGAACTATATTTCCACACTGAGAAGGGCAAGCATGCTTTGTGAGCACTACACTTAAACCACACTGAGTGAGACAACTATTTTTTTTTCAAGAATCAGAGACAATAGTGCACACTCTGATTTGCTGATACAGATGGTAAAAGGATCACAGGAAATAATGGCTGTGAGTGTGCCCTATGAAGCATACTAATACAGGGAGTATTACTTTTTATCTTTATATGTCTGCTTTTTCTTTAATTGTCAAGAATATTCCCTAAGTGTCTCTAATTCCATTGAATTTGACTGGAAATGACAAACAACATTAATCTAGGAAATAAATTGTCATAGTAGTTTTGTTGATATATCACTGTTTCTCTTTTTAGTTTCTCATGTAAAAACAGACATGACTATAACACTTGTCCTAGAATATTGTTGAAAAATCTTACACAACAGCTCCTCACATTGATCAGCCTGAAAAATGCTTGCTCCATTTCAGAGTTCTACATAGAGCTTCAGTACTCCTTGATATATCTTTCTAGGAACTCTACTTTTTGTAGTTAAGGCTAGTAAGGAGAACAATTACATACAGAATTTGTAATATTATTTTATGGTGGTCACTACAAGAAAGTGTAGAAAGTCTATCCACAACATTAAAGACCTAGAAAACTCAGCTGAATGCCTGGATCCCACAACAATGTCCTGTATGTGCCCAGTTGAAAGCCTAGAGCCCATGACAATGCCTCCCACAAGTCCAACTAGTGATCTAGAGCCCACAATAATGATTTACACAAGTTTGTTTTATGGATCTGTACTGGGAAGGACCAAAGGTCAGTGGTGGAAGCTAGAAAGTCAATGCCAGTGGGATGAAGGGTCTGTTCCAGTAGGTTGAGGGTTCTTCACTGGAGCCAAGCAGTGACATTCAAAATGGGAATCAGAGTTCTCCTGAAAAACACCACAGCCATCCTCAGTGACAATGAGGTTCTGAGCTCCTCCAATGATGAAAACTCATGGGTATATATCAGGAAACCAGCATGACAAACTTCTCCTGGGGATTAAACAACACATATCTTCCCCTCTGGAGCCAGGAGGCAATTCTCAGTTTAAGGAGCAGAGCTTCACAAAATTGAATCACAGCCACTCTCAGTGACAAGGTTCTGAGCTCTTCTGATGATAATGGATGAATTCACATCAAAGAAGCTAGCATGAGATGCGCCTCCAGGAGAACCAATGACTCCAAACAATGACAATTAGGAAAACCTACAACGCCTCACTCTTCATCCCTGTGTCTCCTTTTATGCTGGCAACTTTCTTCAGGTGGGCTATCTACACTAGCACCATGCTAATTTAATTCAGCGGTGTTAAATAGACCACCAGTTTCTAATCCGTCGCTACCCCTCACCTTGGCATTCTGATCATTCTCTTCTCACCTTCCCAGGAGACTTATTTCAGGCTTCTGTATATATTCATTTATCATTTTATCTTCCCCTGTAGTGTAGGTTATTTTCAGTGTTGTGTCATTTGATTGAGGCAAGTAGCTGCCTATCTATAGTAGGTGCTGTCACTAGAGTCAATGGATAAAATATGTGTAAAGAATATGACAGTAGTTTTTGTATTATAGGAATTCTGGCAATTATCAAAACTTTGAACCTCATTTGTTAAATGTTACTGTGTGTGAGTGAATTCATGGTAAAACAAAACTAGGTCTAATAGTTTTTAGTAAGAAGAAAATATAATATTCATAAGCTCTTTAACTCTGTTTCTCTATGAGAGGAGATTTTACTCCCCAGAAGACATATGGTTGCCATAACTGTCACCATGCAACAAAATAAAATCAAAATGGACATCAGGCATAAATATTAAACAGAAACAATCTGCTGGAAGATAAAATAGGCAAAACCTTGAAGACATAGGCGCAGGAAAAAGCTTTCTAAATAGAACCCCAATTACACAAGAAATAGCATCAAGAATTAACAGACGGAATCATATCACATTTAAAAGCTTCTTCACAGAAAAATAGTCAATAGAATGAAAAGATAACCTACAGAAATGGGAAAAATATTTGATACCAACTTTTCTGATAGAGGACTAGTAACTTGAATTAAAAAAAAAACTAAAAACATAGATCTTCTACCACCCCCATCACCCTTTAATTTCTCAAAAGAATTGTGTGATTATTTCACAGAGAACTACTTTTACAGAAAGAGATGTGGTTTGCTCACAAGACTGAGAAGAGAATAGCAAATAGGACTGTAAACCAATGCAAAACTCCCAATTTAAAATGATTTTCTTGCCGGAGAAGATCCAAGCAAGTTCCCAAAATGGAGCTAAGAACCTAAACCCATCCATTCTATAGATTTAAGTTGTTGGCTTGTTGATTCTTATTATAGGAAAAGAATTTTCAGGACTGTTCATTCCTGATGTATTAGGTAGAAACTTAAAAGTACACATTTAAGAGTGAAGCGCAATCATTCAGAGAAATGAGACCTATTATGCTCCAGACCTGAGTATATTTATGGAACCTTGGAGGTGCCAAAGTAAGTGATAAATGATCTAAAATGTGCATATGTACTGCCTGTCATGATGTGCATTGGAATGCAAATCATTTACACGTGTTTCAAGTTGAGATCTGCTCCTACCAGTATTCCTTTGGATGGAGGTCTGTGAGGGGAAAGTTCCATACATAAAAAGCACAGGCCTAGATTCCAATTTGTAGGTTAATTGTTTCTTTAAGACCCTTTAGACTTTTTTCCCCAAAACATTGATAGCTTTTCTTTTTCTTTTTTTATTTTAAAAACATAAAAAGGATAATAAAGATACAGAATTTCAAAACAAAATAATAGGAAATTAATACTGGTTAATACATTGCATATTATTTCTTAAAAGTAGTTGTTCAGATTATAAGATTTAAGCATGAAAACAATGATCAATCAATCAGTGAAAGTACAAACTGTTATTTTTGATGAACTAACAGAGATTAGGATTTTTTTTTTTAGTGGATTTCCTGGAAGAGAAAAAAAGGCTTGAGTAACTTTTGTGTCCTATACTTGTGGTTTGTAATTGTAAATTGTAATTCCCTAATCCCAATTTCATTGTCTGTTTTCTACACATCTTTATTTCTTTTATCCTACCTCAATTTGTCTATAATTTTTCAAGTTTACAATGGTGACAAGAGCAATATGTATTCCACAGAAACCAGGCTTTGACTTTTGAATTTTTGTCTTTTCTCAGGCTGGTAATATGTGGAATGATAATCTTTTGTGCAGCTGGGTAGCAGTAGCAAGCTTTGCTACTAGCCAGCCCACTATCATGAGAGCAAACAAATTCTACAGTGCACTGTCTTGCAGCCATTATTTAATTCAAGTAGCCAATAAATATATGAGACATTTAATACTTTTTTTGGAAATAGACTTATGTCAGATGACATAGCCTAACTGTAGATTAATGTGAATGCTTTAAGCATGCTTAAAGTAGTCAAGGCTGAGCTATAATATTTAATTGGTTATGTATATTTAATACATTTTCAATTTATGAAGGGTTTATTATAAAGTAACATCATTAAGACAAAGAATATACATATACAATGCCTTTAATAATTTTCCATCTCAGTAGATACTGACCCAGTTGGACTTTGATTAGAGCAACAAATTTTGTTAAGATATCAGGGATGGGGGAACAGGCTAGACTCTTCTCACTGTAAGCTAAAGTATATAAGGTATAAAACTATTTAATCAATAAATCAGGCAGTAAAACCTTCAAAATTATCCTAGTTTCTAATATATATATATATATATATATATATATATATATATACACACACACACACACACACACACACAGTATTAGATACATTGATAGTTTTTCTGTTTTCAACTTTTTTCAAGGTGGCTTTTGTTTTTCTTTAAAAGATAAAATTCTTGATTTCATTTTATACAATGTGTACCTGTGTCAAATTATTACACTGTACCCCCTACACCAATTATTATAGACCAATTCAAAATAATTTTAATTAAGATAAAATAAGCTTTTTTTAAAATTTAAAGTTAAAAAAAAACTTAGAAAGACCCTAACCTTTCCTCATTTAATGCCATTTCTCTCCCCATGCCCCACCTCCATATTAGAGATACACAGCCTCTGTTCCTTGGGAACCTGTGTACTTCCCACTCCTCTGCCTAGAATGTCCACAGGTTACCTAGTTAACTCCTGTTGAGACTTCCAAGCTTAGCTCCAAAGTCATTGTCTAGACATTATCTGCCTTGACCTCCATGAAGCTGGACCTCAGATTTGACCATTGTCTTCAGCGCAAGTCATTTTCCTTAATTCTTACCACAGCGCTCATTAAATCCGTTGTCTAATGCACGCTTTGTAGAATACGGGCAATTATTGTCTTCACAAACAGGAAACACATGTAAATGAAATACAATAAAAATGCATTTAGTTAGTGGGAAAAAAAGGATATTTTTAGAAACAGTGTATCTGTTTATGAAGCATAAATTATGTTTGGCAAGTAGTCCCTGATTCAGAATCCAATCATTTTTTCCAAAAAGAGCAAAGGGATTGTAAAAGCTTTGACGGTGACTTGTTCTCCTCTACATTAGTTAGCTACACTAGAGGAGGAAATTCATTCTACAATTAGCAAAAGTAAATTACCTGATAATATCAAGGCATGTATGGGAAGTTTTATGAAGCCAACAAACAAAATATTCCACAGAGATTATTTAAAAAAAATAGTTTGTAAATGGAGAAACTAAATCTTTCAAAAATATCACTTCTCTTTAAGTCAATATAAGCATATTGAAAATCCCAATCCAGACATCTCACATTTAAAATTACTTAAGAGAATTTTGAAAATTATAAGGTCAGAATTTACTTATTACATTAACTCTTACAGTGACTATTTTCAACATAAAATTAGAACAAAAACAAAGACTAAGTGACAGAATAGAATGGAAAATGCAGAAAGAGTTCCAACTGTAAATAAAACTTGCAAATGATAAAAGACTATATAAGGAATATGTAAGTGAAAGAGAAGAAGTTAACTGACAATAAAAAACATGCTAGAAGGAAACATTTAACTCACTTTTTATGATATACCAAAATAGATTTTGATTCATAAGAAAGGTAAACTAAATACTAACTAAATTTAAAAATATCACAAACAAAATAAAGCAAACAACCAATTAATAAGTCTCAAAGAAAAAAAGAAATAAGTTAATACTTAATTTTTCTATGGATGCGGACTTTCTGAAAATAAAAGCTCAGGGAGAAATCACAGGAATAGCATCATGTACTACATTTGCTACATAATACTACTGTAAATCAGTGAAGACTTGGTATGTACTAACCATCATTCCTTATTCTTTCTATATATACTAATTTGATGAAATATCATCATCACCTATGATCGAGATACAATTAGAATCATGAATTTATAGAAAAGTAAGGCAGAGAGAATTAAATAATTTGACCACAATCATAGCACAAAGATATTAGAATCAAAAATTAAATTCTGGGGCTGGGGATTTAGCTCAGTGGTATAAGCACCTGCCTTGCAAGCAGGTGGTCATGAGTTTGATCCCTGGTACCAATAAAAATTTTTAAAAAAAGTTAAATTCTGGCAATCAGATTGTGGCCTCTGTCAGTTACTGTGGGTATAAATGCATGTACATTTTAATATAAAATAGAATAAAATCCATAAAATGGAAAATAACAGATTGAATGAAAACATATATATATAGTCTTTATATTAGTGCTTCCCATTGTAAGTCCATTGCTCTCACTTTACTGGTCACAATAAAAGAAGCACTACTTTGTATCTAACTGGGTGTGTGTGTGTGTGTGTGTGTGTGTGTGTGTGTGTGTGTGTGAAGAGCTTTTGTAAATGAATAAAAAAGAGCAATTAGAAACTAGGCTTGAGAATGATTAGAAACTTCAGAAAATATCTTAGGAAAGAAAGGTAAACAAAAACCATATAGCTAATCTTACTAGTGGTCAAATAAAATAGCTAAATTAGCCATTAATGTCTTATTTCTTAAATCAGAAAAGATTTATTCTTTATTAGTGTTAAAGTTTTCTGTATACACAAATATCAAAAATATTTTAAAAGTTCAAAACTTGAAAATTTTAAGAATTTTTAAAAATATTTCAATTCTTTCAGCCACCTGTCCTGTGAATATAGAGAGCTGGTTAGGAGTAAATTCACAGAGGGGGTGTTAATAGGAGCACATGGCTCACAATAAACAATATATATGGCACAAGCAAGTCCAGCACTTCATACTGATAGCGGAAGCTTCTGAACAACCACATTTTCATAAAACATGTAATAATTGGAGAAATATCTCCAATAGAAAATCAGCTGAACTATAACATTACAGATAGATATATTAAGGAGGATTAAAAAAAATAAGCATTCATTTGCCGCCACATCCCATCTGTACCCACAACTCTCAAGACAAGAGTTGTACATGGCCAACAGTGAGTGCTCTGTCTTCTCTGCCTTTTATTCTCAGCTGATCAGCTGAAATCCCAAGTTTTTTGGGACCCGGGAAAACAGAAGGGAAATGGAAAAGTGGAGCTTTCTGTCCCACCTGAGGCCACGTCTGTCCAATGCCTTTTCTCCATCCTCATGGCCACTGAGCATGCCACTTGCACTGAAACAAGTCATTAACTAATGTTCTCTTCTTCCTCTTACTCCACTTCTGCTTCTTTCTCCTCCTATTGTTTCTGCCTCCTTTTAAATGGACTTTCTGGGCAAAAGGGATTTAACTCAGTGACGTAAGTGCCTGCCTGGCAAGTGGAGGTCATGAGTTCAATTCCCTGGTACCGAAAAAAAAAATCTTTCTAAATTTTTTTTCCTTCCAAGTCCTGTACCTTGTACAAACACCTTCCTAAGCATTGCCTAACATGGTGAATAAAAAGTAAAAGAATCTCAAAATTTTTACCAGGGCCTTGTTGCTAAGCAACGACTTCCTTTGTCTCTAACTACATGGAATATGACATTATTTGGAATGTATTTTCAGACCTCACCTTAACACAAAGGAGCAAAGCAGGGGAGCAAAGAGGAGGTGAGGGAAGGGGTGGTCCTATAGAAATCTTTATATTGAAACATGTAAAGACACAATATGAGGGGGAGAAACACCAGCAGAACCCACCATGGAAGCTTCAGCCCACCACCACCACATGGTACCCAAAACTTCAAAATGGAACAGTTCTCTTACTGGCACATTTTTATGCAAACAAACATATGGTTTTGGGCATATTCTTACCTTCATTATAATCTGCACATTTTCTCTCTACAGGAAAATTTAAATGTACTGTTGACAGCTTTTTATAGCCACATAATAAGAAGGCAGACAAAGAAATGTTATGATTGAACTCCCTCACAGGATACCACGGACTGTAATTCTTCAGTTTTTTTCTGTTCACAAGATTGGAAAATTTCCACTCATGTACTTTCTTCTGTGATCCCACTCTTGGCCTCCAGAGTAATCTATAAATTAAAAACAGAAAGAGACAATGCTGTCTCTTGGTCCAAACAAGCACACAACTGACTTCCTACTCCATTCTCAAGCATATCATTTGTATTTGGATGAGGGCAAGGACCCATATCAAGGAGTTTTTCCCAGAAATGTACATAATTTAGGTGAATATGAATAACCTTCTCTGGACAGAGACTTTTGTTCTTATTTCTAGCTAGCTGATCATGTAAAAACTTTTATCAGTGTTAAGAATAGACAATTAAGATTTGGATTAATTAGGAAGGAAGGTTAGAGAAGGCTGTTTAGTTTGCTGTGATTCTCAGATCTGGCTATTGGTAACTGGAAAAGAAAAGTTGTCTACCTGGCCCAGGTGACACCACAGAACTTGCATTGGGCGTAGGGATCAAGAATCTACTCAGCACTGAAGTTTCATTTTGTTAACCAAAGCTATTCTTCTGTACATTTATTTCCAATTAGGCCCATATATAGAGAGATAAAAGTCAAGGGTTTGGCATTTTCTAGCCAACCAAATATGAACTTTATCATCATCTCCAATATTTCATGGCAGAGAAATGTGCTTCACGAAAATCCAGACATTTGAACGTTAGCCTTACTTCATCATAAATAAATAATATTCACTTGGATATTCCTGTATCCTCTTGGTGCCTCATTTTTTATTATGAAATAAATATTTCCTACAGAAGCATGTATAAATTGAGAATGCCAAGAGTAGCAATAAGATAAACAACCATGTGCTCAATATTTTTAAATATAGGAAATTCCAAGCATCTTAATGTCTCCTTGTCTTTATATGTCTATACGCGGTGCTACCTAACTACTTCTTCCTTTCTTCAAGATGTAACAATTATCCTGTTTTTCAACCAAGCTGTAAATTTTTGGTAATCTTTATTTTGATATAATTTCAAATTTGAAGAAAAATTACAAGAATAGAATTGTGCTCTTTACCCAGACTTAACTATTTATTTGTAATTTGCTATCTATAAATATATTCATATGTATATTAAAATGAAAAAAGAATAAAAATGATGATATAGAATTTCAGAACAAAATAATAGATTAACAATGGTTAAAATAATGCATAACATTATCTTCAAAGTAGTTGTTCAAATTACAAGATATAAGCATGAAAAAATGATCAAACAGTCAAACAATAAAAGCACAAACCATTCTTTTTGATGAACTAACAGAGATTAGTAGCATGGCTATCTATCTTGAAAAAAAATTATATATATATATATATTAATTGTATATATATATATATATGTAATATATACATATTATTCCCTTCTTTCTTTTCAACTTTCTCCATTCCAGTTGTTTTTCCTTTTTGAGCAATTTCTTTCTTTTTCACTTTCACAACATCTATTGTGCATTTTAGATATTATTTACTCTTCCAATTTTTTATACTAGGGAAACAATTCAATATTTATACATGCAAGTCTGATTTATTTCACTTATAAATATGGCATCAAGTTGCAGCCATTTACCTATAAAAGCCTTAACTGTATCTATCTTTATAACTGAGTATTTTTATACAGTAGAGTAATACTTTATAAATATATTCTATTTATGCTCTTTTAGGAAGCTTTTGAAAATACTCTGGAGAGATTTTTCTTGTATGTCTACAATGTGCTTATTCTTAAAACACTAAATGTGTATTTCCTAAGAACAAAGGTACTGTTTTATATAATCAGTTATACAAAACTAAAAAATTTAACATTACTATAATGTTTTTTATTAATGATCTATTTTAAATTTCATCAGTTCCTCTATTAATATCCTATTATTTACTCATTCCCATTATTTAATTCAGGATCACATATTTATTTATCACATCTATTTACTAGTCTCCTTTAAGTAGAATCATTTCTCAGTCCATCTTTAACTTTCTTAGCCTTAGAATTCTAAAGAGAATAGTATAATCATTTGGTAAAATACTGTATTTCTCAATTTGCTTTTATTTGCTTCCTCATGGTTAAACTTAGGTTATAGATTTTTCGTAAGAAATACTAGGAAAGTGGTGGTGTTATGTCCTTACATGTAGTGTTAGTTGGCTTTAAGACTAGCAATTTAATTTTATTTCCTATTTAGGTAATATATACCATATTTCTCCAATATATGTGAGTTTCCCTATGTAAGTAGTAAATAATCCATGGGGAAATAACTTAATACTATGTAAATATCTTTTTACCTATCAAACACTGACCTACATTAAATGGTTCCCTAATTCTGTCATTTCCTCTGTTTCTCTGTATGAGTTACAATTCTGTAGAAATTTATTCCTCTTTTCCTATTCATTTTAAACTGACATTTTTCTGCCTAGTGTATGTTTGCAGTACAGAATTCTTGCATTTCTGTGTGGAGCTGGTCCATGTACATGACATTTTACTTCCCTTTACATCTCCTTTCCCTCCACCTTTCATCTCTCAATCCTCTTTCCTTTAGAGAAAGTCCTGTCTCCCTACTTCCTACTGTCTGTCTTTCATTTTTCTTTTTATTTATAATTTTCATTTATCTTATGAAAGAAATTTTGCAGCATTTAAGCTTGTGTGTCTGGTTTATTTCTGTTAACATTATGGTCTTAAGCTGCATCCATTTTCCTACGAATGACTCAAGTTTATCTTTCTTTATGGCAGAATAGTATAGTGGGATGAATGTATTTTTAATTTATTTAATAGGCTAAATATTTTATTTGCTTATCTATTTACTTATTTAATATGCCTATATTGTCCCATATCTGGTCAATGTGAGCTGCTTCAACCTGTCTCTCATACTCTTTAAGAATGTTCTAATTATTCAGTGAATAACGTCTTTTTAACATAGCAAAATGTTTGAAAATTAACTCACAATTTATCTGCCTCACCCCTGCAGTCATTCATTTCTCCAAGGAAACTTGGTTCTTTTAAATAGATACTGATGTGTCATGGCTTTTCTATCCTCTCAGTAGTCATATATAAAGAATATATGGGGCTGGGGATTTAGCTCAGTAGCACAAGCACCTGCCTGGCAAGCATAAGGTCAGGAGTTCAAACCTCAAATATACATATATTTTTATACATATATTTTATACATATATTTTTTATAAACATATACATATTTTTTTTAAACATAAAGAATCAGAACTCCTGAGATCTGGTCATGGCGGAACTTAGGCAGCTTATTCATCTGCTCTCTTGGTAAGCACCCCTGGCACAGGCCAGGAGGAAAACCAGCAGCTCTTGTGAGCCTGCCTACCAGTGCGCAGGCTGAGAATCAAACACCCCACCAACACCACCTTCTGTTAGCAACTGGGGATAGATGTCTCAGCATCTTTTGGGAAGATGACCATGTGCAATATAGCAAATATGGGGGATTTCCTTCTATCTTCTGTTTGAAGGCAAAGGTCACTGTTTTGTTATGTTTGTTTTGATATATTCAATACTCTTTCAATTGATTTTTTTTATTTAAAGAGAAAAACAAAACTAAACGAAGCAAGACAGTAAAAGGCTAGAAGTAATACAGAATTTCAAGAGAAAAAATATGCAGTAAGAGTTCACTAGTTAATAGATCACACATTGTTATCTTACAAACAGCTGTCCAGATTACAAAATTAAAGCATACAAAGTGGAGATTAATACAATGAGATTGCAGTCAGTTCTGTTCAATGATCCAAGAAAACTCAGCAATATGGTTCTCTATCCTTGCAGTTATATCCTTTAGATCACTTTCCTTCCTCTCTTTTTTACGCTAACAATCACACATTTTAGTTTCCATTACTTCCACAGTTTTTTTTTAACTTTTTCTTTGAAGAGGAAAAGAAAAAAGATTTTTTAAAAAGGCCAAAAAACAAAAAACAAAACAAGACGGACCAAAGGAAAACCCAATGTGACAAAGCAAACAGAGTCAGTTACATCAGGAGGATGGACATAGCATAAAATGAAAAAAAAAGCGGGGGAGGGGATTACTAGGTGATCAACAATGGTTACCATTATGCCTCTTGTTATCCTAAAAAGAGTAGCCTATATCAGCTAGTGTAAAAGAATTGAACAAAACTGTACATAAGACCAATAAAACCACATTGGAGAGCTTACAGGATTCCAAAGAAGGTAATAGTCAAATAATAACGGGCATCATAGAATATCTGGTTGCCTTCCAAATGGTTGCTTATACCCTCAAAGTTGATACTATTAAGTGAAACAGAATATAATAAAATCAGTCAGAACAAGATGTGGAGAACACTACAGGAGCTCAAATCAGGTTAATAGGGAAACAAAAAAATTATTATAATCTATCGCACTATTTTTAATTTAGTTTTCCCTTAGTTAAAAGATACTAAGAAATAAATTAATTTTTAAAAAAAGGAAAGAAAAAGGGAGGAGACTGAGATAAAAAAGGAACATATCAATAGAACAACACCGGTCAGAACCGAAAAATTTAAGCATCATTGTGTTTCACCCCCAGATAGCTTGACATTAATAGTAGTTACCATAGTGACTCTTTCCTTGAAATATTTGAGTCTAACTTGGTATACTATAGCATCAAATTTATCAAGACAGTGTGAAACCGTTCAAGAGAATGAAATTATTGCAGGGTATTTAGAACCAGCTAGCAGAAATCAAACATCAATTTCTATATTATCTCCTTGTCTATGAAAAACTTGCTTATACTATCACATACATTAAGATATAATAAGATACCACATGTTAGAACCAATGGAAACAAATGAACAACAACTTGATGGGGCTTCAAAACAGGATGATATTAAATTAGCACTAGCTATTACACTATTTTTTTCAAAATAGTTATTTGTTGTATCACAGACAATAAAATAAAACCACCCAAATTAAAACCATTCCAATTAATGAGTGAAAATATTATAAGGCTTCAAACCAGTGTGACTGGGAATCATGATTACCATGTACTTTCATGTATTCTTATCGTTTCTTACACTAGGGAAACTATTCGGTATCTATACAGGTGAGTTTGTCAATTGATTTTATAATGTGATGTTTTTGGTTTGATTTCGCTACACCTCATTGACTGGACAACATTTGTGAAGATACTATACTACCTATTAATACTATCCCAGTATCCTGCTGTGAAGTTGTACCAGTTTCACTGCATTTTCTCAATTGGCTTTGCTCTGTCTTGTTCTGGTATATATTTATTACCTTCAAAATAAAATTTTTAAAAAAGGAAAAAAAAGAAAAATATAAACATAGATAGCTCATAAAAGTGAGAAACATGTTTACTTTTTCTAGTACAATAACTCATTTGGTCAAAGGAGCAAAATATTGCTTCAAAATAGTTATACCAAAATAGTTATACCAGTCCACAATGAAAAGCAAACCTGCTAACTAGAATTCCAATGATTTACATTCTTTACTTAGATAAAATTTACTTTCAGTGAAGCTCTTAGATATAAAATTTCTTTCATTTTGATACATCTATATGATACACATGCCTATTAATACATGAAATGTTTCCCTAACTTCAGAAAATTTCCTAATGTTCCTTCCTAGTCAACCATTTCTCCTTCCCCTTTGGAGCACTCAATTTTGTCAAATACAACTGAAAGATAATTGCCTATAAAATCTTCATATCTGTAAATATGGTATACCTTGCTTTTATTTAGGTCCTCTTAAATTCCTTTAGCAACTTTTAGTGGTTTTAATAAATTTATACTGAGGTGTTCTATGTTCTTTAATTGATGACACTCTATTTGTATTTCCTTCCTCAAATTTTGCTTCTAGTTTATACAACTGTAATTACTTTTGTATATTAACTTGGCTTCTTGAAACTTTGATAAATAATGTTACATAAAAGAGAAAATTAAGTTTCCTGCAATGAGACAGTTGTACTTTCTTTCTGAAACTTAAAGTTTGCTAAATTTCATGCCTTGTTGCGTTGTGAAAACCTCCAGTAGAGTGTTGTATTAAAATGTGAAAGTAGATAAAATTGAATTTAACCATAATGTGTAATGTTGGTTAGGTTTGTCATAAATGCCTTGTGAAAAATTAAGGCGGTTCTCTTCTAGTCTTAGTTTACTGAAGTGTTTAAGATGTGTAAGTATAGAGAATTTCAATTTTATTTCTGAAAGTGAAAATAGGAATTGGTAAGAAAAAAAGGAGAGGGAGAAAAGTTAACTCCTGTGTGCCACTTTTTCAGCTTGCATCATTCCTCAGCAAGTCCTCTCACTGACTCCTTCTTTATCTGAAATTACTTAACATTTAAAGCCAGTGTTTCTCTCTTTTTTATTGTATATGCATGTTGATCTGGTTTTTAATGACGAAATAAAAGGAACTTCAATGGTAGAATTAGAAAATGCAATTAATCTTTAGCCCTTACTACCTTTGGTATTGGGCTGAGCGTGTACTGATTGCTGCACTGGTTTATGTTAATAATGAAATGTTACAGTTGCTTACTATTTTAGAGTTCTACATTCAAGAAGTAGTGTTTTTATCAAACAAATTAGTAAAAATGTGTTTTATGATAAATTAACTGGAAATTAGAGAAACATAAGTCTTCCTAGAAAATATAGAACTTGTTAAAGACAGAACAAGAAATGCCTTTCTACCTCAAAACACCTATCTGACGGTCACAGTTTCTTCCAATACCACTTCTGAGATCAGAAGTCATCTCAATAAGGATTATGTTATACTATGTCTCAAATTTGGGTGATATAACTATCCATGGAAGCTTAGGATCTCTGGCCTCTGTTACCAATACCAAACTTATCAAAACTTTAAGTTGAAAACTTCTACTGGTAAAGCAGGATCTTGTCAGATCTCTGAAACACATTAGATGCTAATTATATGTTTGTGATTATATAGTTCACCCAATTTCAAGTCCCGTTTTCACAAGAAATTTCTCCCCAGGTGGATATTTTTTTCTGGTTATAGATTTTAGAAGTTTACGGTAGGGTACAGGTAATACCTCCATATTTAGTTTGAAACTCTACTGTTGAAAATATCACATCTTTGGGTCACCTATTTGGGGTAATTGTGTATACCAAAGATGGTAAAAGTATGGCACACATGCTGCAGCACACTGTTTGTAGCACTGAAAGCTCTAAAAGGCTCACTATCACTTAAACCATGTTCACATTTAACAGGTGCCAGCTTCAGTAGGCAATCCTCAAAAATCTGCCAAAGAGAAACAGCAATCAATGAACAAAGGGCACTTTACCATGACAATGAAGCAGAGTCTCTGTTTCATTTTCAAAATTTAATTCATGCCTCTATAAGGACAGTGAGGACCCTTAGATAGGGTTAGATTAGGAAGCCAGACCCCTTGAAGAAGCAGAAAAGCAATAACCTCTGTATCACACCATCAGCTGAGCTGACAACCTGCAGCTTAGCACTTACCTATTCCTGTATAGCCAGCACTAACTTGCCTAAACTCCTCTTTAAGTAATTTACTTCTCCTTCAGAAAAATTTCCCTATTAGCTCACCAAACCTAGTCCACTAGAAACAAGTGCAATAACCAACCAAGATCAAGTAGTGATCTTCCAAGGAATGGGGTGGAGGTGGGGGCCTTACCCCATGAAATAGGACCACAGCCCCAGATTCCCTGGTGTTCCAGCTCTGAACCTTCTACTCCTTAGAGTAGCTTGTGTAAAGCTTCTTCTTGCAATACCTGTAATAAAGCTGCTTTGCACCGATCTTCTCTTCCATCTCTTCTTCCTCTTCCTATGTCAGAAAGAGAGAGAGAGAGAGAGAGAGAGAGAGAGAGAGAGAGAGAGAGAGAGACCCAGATAAGGTGAATCTGGAGATCTCTAGACACCAGACCATTTCAGACACAACACCACGTTTTCTTTGCAACATGTACTCCAGAAACCCTACAACATTTTTCATTTCTTACACACAATATCTGTTTTACACCTTCATGTGATCATGCTATTCTCTCCACTGAGAGTGCCAATAACTGCCCTCCCTTCCCTTCTAGAAGCTGCTCTCACACACTTCAATAGATGCTTTTCACCTATCATTCAGTCATTTCACAAGTATTTATTAAGTGCTGCTGGTGTTCCAGGCACCATGCTAGGTGCCCAAAAGGCAGAAGTAAATATAGCAAAGCTCTAGCCTTAAAGGAGCTCACTATGAACTATGGGGATGAATGGCAAGGCCTAGAGGGTCACAGAGAAGCTTTGCTAATCCCAGCCTTACAAGGTCATTGAAGTCTTCCTGAGGTTATGTAAGTGGAGACTTGGAGAATCTAGGTCTAATTAAATAGCCACGATAAAAAGAAGGCATGTGAGACCAGGACTAGCAAAGCTGGATTCTCCTACCAAGGGTTCAGATGCAATATCTTTCAGAAATCTCCCTGTTCTTGCCCAAGGTTGCCAGCTGCTCTTTGAATTCTGACCATTTCTTGTACAGATTCCTTCACAGCACTTAACTCCCTTCTTCTAAAATCATGTATTGACTTTTCTTCCTCAAGTAAGTACAAGTGCTTAGTCTGGTACTCTAGGATGCTTAATTACTGTTTGAGGGAATAAATGCTTGAACCAATGAACCAATCAGTCAACCAACAAACACCTGTGGATATCTTCCACAGGAGATGTTCGGACTGCATAGTCAATTATGTTGCTCTGGGTTAAAATCTCCCAGGTGGGACCAGTGACCTAGGACATCCAGAGCCAGGCTCTCAGAAACAGGGTTGTAGTGGGAAGGGCCAGCTGCTTAGACTGTCCCCTCACAGTGTTATCATTTGAGTCTTTTAGAACTAGACGAACTACTGTTTCTGCCAGTTTGAAAGAAAGTGGCCTACAGTGATTTAGACTCAGAGTTTTCTCCCTTCTACCTTAACAAACAATGTCTTTTTTTCCATTGACATATATGTTTAATTCTATTTTGAGATATGTAGTAAGTAATACTCCTGGGCATCCCACACTCTCTAATATGAATCAAATGGCAATCTACTCGACTATTTTTTTCCTTACAGGTATCAGGAGTCATTTTTCCTATGCAATCAATGTCAAAGACCATCCAATCATTTCTCAGGCTCCCATTACTGATATCATGGAAATGGCTACAGTCAAAATCTCCTGTCAAAGCAGTTAAGTGATCAAAGCAGTTTTATTAGTTATTAAGCATTAAGCTAGATTGCAATGTTTACAATTCACTAAAGAGATTGCAATACAGAAAAACATTCACAATTTTCATAGTAAGGCAGAAACAACTTATAATATGCATGCTAAATGTCTTTTCTAAAGGCAAAATAAATCTTTAGCTTTACGAAAATAGGTAGTTACAATTGGTAGCCAGGGGGTTATGCCAAACACCCATAGAGACAGGGAGCGAGGAGCTTTTTTTCTGTGAGCATTCCAAAGATACTGCTCTGAAGACCCCCAAAAAAGACATTTCTGGGAGGCAAAACTCTTAAAGAGTTAATTCAGATTTTAGAAAGATTTTCATACATCTCATAAGGGAAAGTTTATACAATTTCAAGGCTTCCAAAAACTACTAAATTTAATAAAAGAAAAGGTAAACCTCTCATTTCTTTTTGGCACCAGAAAAAAATTTCAAATTCACATACATGAGTGTGAGTATGAGTGTATGTGTATTTAGATTTGCAGATGCCCTTATACTATCCCGCTCTCCTATAGTGTTCCCGTGCTAGCTCTGTCCCTCACAGAACCTGTGAGTATGATAAGCACTCTCAAACAATGGCTGTTTCTTCCTGCACTGGTCAGATTTCCCATTGCTGGACCCAATACCCACACCCACAATTTAAAGGAGAGCTTTAATCTCCCTCATGTCTTCAAGACATAAAGTCCATGATAGGCTGTCTCCAAGGCAGAAACATCATGGAAGAAGGACACAGTGGAGCAAAGCTGCTCAATTCACAGTGGGCAGGAAGCAGAGACAGAGCAGTGCTAGAAAGAAAAGGATGAGGGTCTGGACGCAGTATCCAAGGTCACACTCGTGACCCATCCAGACACACCCACAAGCGTGCCCCATAATCTCCTCACTACTGTCAAACCAATCAAGTTGACATAATCAAGTGTAACTGGTCACACTGCCTGTCCTTTATGCTCTGCTTGTCCCTCAGAAACCTGTGATTTTTAACTACTGTCCTCATAGAGTTTGGACCATGACTGTTCAGCTATCGGATAATAAAATGCTTTGATAATTACCAAACACCCTGCGCTCCAAATCAACCTTCTTTGTTGTTGTTGTTGTTGTTGTCTGTAACTGAGAATACTCTCAGAGCAGCACTTCTCAAACTTAAAGTGGATGTGATCAGCTGGAGAGTGATGAAAACTCAGGGCCTACCTCTGTAGGTCAGAGTGAGGCCCACTGATCCTGCTCGGAACACCTCTGGAAGGAAGACCTGGGAACATGAATGCAATTCATTGTACATCATTGTTAACCTGCCTCTTGTAGTGGCAACTTTCCTTGTGAAGGCTGTTGCTCTTATTTATCCAGTAATAAATATTTATTGAATGCATGCTCTATAACAGGAAATTTTTATGCAATCACTCTTTCTTCTCCAGCCATCATGCTGTGACTCGCACTGCTAAGCCCTTCTGTATGGGACTGGAACTTGGAACAGCTTTCTCTCCAACCATTGCAAGTGACTCATTTCTTCCTACAGCATTTTGTTACAACTGTGCATCCATTCTGCAAATATTTTCTCCCTTCTCTTTTCACGAAACTGAGTAATACGCTGGAATAAATTTTTAGACAGTGTATATATGCTGGGTTTTTATTTGGAAAACAGGATGACAGAGCATAGAGTCTCTGACACTAATTCTCTGCCCCTTACAGCCAACAGCTGTCATCTGTGGCTCCTAAGCTCCATAATTTAGGCTTCTCTGCTTTGCAGTCTGTGGTAGTGATCCTTTGTTTGTCAGAAGCAGGAGCAGGTAGGCGGGGGGAGGAGGGGGTAGTCCTGAGACCTATTTAGTGCAGCCCTCTCATATTCTTATTTTCTGACTCATCCTTTCCTGAGAGCACTGGAATACTGTGCTCCCAGACAGTTGGAAAGTATTTGCCTGTCGATTGCTTTCAGTTGGAGATGCCCTCAGTGACATGTGGGCCTCTGGAGTAATAACTGAATTTATAGGTCCTTAGTCCACAGGCTTCTCCCTCCACCTTGCAGGGGATATGTGGTCTGACATTGAAAATTACTATTAAAGTGTTTTCCTTAGATTGCTCAAATCACTGTAAATGCTTTCCAATTGGCATCAATTAACATCAAAGTGCTTATATTTCAAGCCTCCTCGGGAGTGCATATTTTATAGAAGATGTAAGACTTGGAGGCAGCCTATTTCTATAGCTTCAGTAATCTAAGTGGTACATTTCTATAGGTCTGATTGCATTCTTGATGTCAGTCTGGGAAATATACCCCAGTCATGGTGGCAGTTTGCTCTCTGGTTGAAACAGTACCAGAGAACCTCTTCCTTTATAAAAGCCATCTATGCCTCCAACTCTGCAGAAAAAAAATTTACTAGATTCTTCCATCTTCCATATCCCTCTCCACCATTTCTCCTTGTAGAATAGCCCTGAGAGCCCATTGAATGCTTCATTCATATTTCTGAATAATCTTCTTTTTCTTTACTCATCAAAATCCTACCCATATCTGAAAATAATTAAGCAGGGCTTCCAGGTAGATCTGAATGCTGTCCTTAGTGTTATCACTGCATTTGTTTATGTTAGTATCATGCACACCACACTAATCAGTAGTTAGCTCTATCTTAGCCTTCTTTCCCTTTCTAAAAGTGATTTTGTTTTAAGGGCAGTCTGTATATGGCATTAATCTTTGTATTCCCTATCACCATGAATCAAGTGAAGCAAGTGCTAAGTAACTGTTAGCCAAATGCATAAATGTGCAATTATTCATGTACTTGAATGCTGAAAATTCAGTCAGGTGCCCAGAGGAGTGTGAAGCAATTTGCAACAGATAATGTCAGTATTGTGATATTAAGTTAATTACCACAAAAAGGACATTATTGCTGAACACCACAGGTAGTTTTGTTGTCTATAAATTCATGAGAATCTGTCATTTGAACTTCTGAGCCAATCTAATGTCTAGAAAAGAGAGGCAAATTTATTTGCATTCCCATAAAACCTCAGGTATAGAATACATTGCTAAATGTATTTGTACATGCCAACCTGAACTCTTCCAGAGATGCGCTGTCCTGCCTTCCCACCCATCTTCATTTAACCGTCAACTGATGGGGAACCTGGCTGTGAGTGAACAGTGCATCCAGATCCCAGGCAGAAGAGGTCAGCGAAGGGGAAAATGAAGCCTTGAAGCCACCTAAAGGACTTGGATACATTGAGAACTTCTTACATGTAAAACTCATGTATTTGAGGAATCTAAGAAGGCTTTTTATTGGCTTGGATATTTTAGAAAACATGAAAATTTGTTTTTAGGATGAACTGGTTCACATTTTTAAAAATGCTTTTAGTTTTGATCACTTTATATATGCTTCTTAGATAGAGTTCACTGGAGATTTTGACCTTCAACAAATGAAAAATTGTGAGGAGGGAAGTAAATCACTGTTTTCATATGAAAAAATTTAAATTCTTACTACATACATTCATACAGCTTTTTTGTTTCCTTGTAGTATAATATATGCTCATAAGACATACATTTAAGAGGGTTGTATTATCTTAAAGTAAATACATTTAGATATATAAAATGTGCTATATAAACTTAGCAAGAGCAAAATTTAAAAATGTACATTATTTGGTATATATATATATATATATATATATATATATATATATATAACCTGTATATAGTAGTTTGGTTATAATATATAATACTTAGAACATATTTGTGACTGTACTAATGAAATATATTACAGTATTAAATTCTGTAGGAAGCAGACATTCATAATCAAAATTTATTCCTTTCCTTCAATAAGTAATTGGCAAGTTCTCTACTTTTGCTTCTGTTTCAGAGATTCAAAGCACAAAAACACTAAGTCTGTTACCTGAGTTGTGTATTTTTCTGAAGTAGACTTTTATGAGCTTTTACTTTACTAATTATGCACATTATGATGCATATTTTGTAATAAATTATTCACCACTGCTTTAACTTGCTCAAAGCAAATTGCTACTCTGTGTGAAAGAAGAATTGCTGTTTTGAACCTCTTCATTACTGTCTAAGTCAGAAATTTTCATCATTTTTCTGTAAACCTGCAATCAGTTGGGAGCCTTTTCGCTTTAGAGTTCTTGGCAATAATTTATCCTCTCCAGTAAAACCTACTGCATATTTCTAAGCTGAATTACAGACTTAGAACAAAGCATACTTCATCATTACAAGAACCCTGTTAAGTATTATCATTCTCATTTCACAGATGAGAAAACTGAGGCTGGTGGATTGTTAACAGGACCAGAATTAAATCCAAGTGTATCAGAAACAAACCATGTGCACTGCCTGACCATTTTACTGAGACTTCTATAGTGTTGCTGAATCTGGGATGGGATGAGGAGAAAATTTGGACCAGCAAAACTATTTTTAAAGTACCTTATAGCACCAGATTTTATCTCCAGAATAAATTTGTATGCTCTCTTTTCTTTATGTGCTAAGAGTAGCATGTTTTCTTTTAATTCATTCAGACTGGAGATCCCAGTGTCACCTACAGAACATCCGTCCCTCCCTTTGCATAGCTTTGCACCAAACACTGACTGTGTGGAAATATCACTCACATCAACCATTTACCCTCACACTTGCAGTTCCGTGGTGACCTCAACACTTAAATTGCTTACACTACTTTGCTTTTACAAGCAATTATGCGATAAATAACCTTGTATAAAAAGCCATGTACTCACGGTCAGATGATTGTAATCAAAAACATAGAACATAGTATCAAAGAAACTAGTTTGTTGAAGAATACACATTTGTCGACTTCTAGTTATAAACAAATGATTTTCCAAAGCAGTTTCAAATATTTTCATTCCCATTAGCAAAGTAGGAAAGCTTTCAATTCGATATATCCTTGCAAAACTTGATACTTTCTTTTAGTTTTATAGTATTTAGTAGTTAGTATCTGTTGAAGTAATATAGAATGTATCTTCAGAGTTTTATCATCCAAGTTTAATGAGTTGAGCTGTCTGTTGTATACTTATAAGATATTAATTTTTCTTCTCAGAATTTTCTTTCCCTTTTTCCAATTCTCTTTTACGTTGTGTCTGTTTCCAATTCTTTACTTCTAGAAAATGCAAATTCTTAGTAATATAGTGTATTATACATCCCTTTGCAAATCTCTAGTTATCTGCCACTTTGTAAGTTTTAGTCACAGATTATTCAAATTTTCATATGATCACATTTACCATTCTTTTAAAAGTTATGTTCCATTTATTTTTCAAATGAAAAATAAAGTATGTATATACTTATGCTTCTATTAATTAGTGAATTAATATTTATCAAGAAATTCTGTTTTTTAAAAAACTTATCCTCATATTCATAATTTCCTATTATATATGTAACGGTGCTTAGGTTCAGGTTTCCAATTATGTCTCTATTATATTTAGAATTCATTTGTCTTCAAGGCAAGATGTTGAGATCCAATTTTATTTCTCTTCAGTTTGTTTACTTCTTTGCCTTTTAATCAAGTCAATTTACTCTCTGTTCAGTCTCTTTCTCTTTCTTCTGCTTTTTAAATACAAGCTATGCTAGAGCCAAATTTTATAAAGGATGAGGCTATTTCTATGATCTTTATTCCAGTCAATTTATTTATTTATTTCTCCCAACAAAATTATATTTACTGCCTGACTTATTTTAGCTAGATTTCTCACATTTCCTCTGGAGTTTACATTTTTCTTCATATAATTACTGATTTAATCAATAGCTTTATGTATTTTATTTGTATTACATTTCAATAATTCATTTTAATCATAAGAATAACCAGTTGATTTGTATGGTCTCCCTACTCATGAATATTACCTCTCAAAAATTTTTGTCTAAGTAAAGCCCCTGTTATTTCCAAGGACCAAAATATGTCCCATGCCCAGACTATTTTCAAGAAGGTGAAATCCTACCACACTCCCAAGAGGAGATCCAACACTTAGTGATTGTATTATCTCATAAATAATTTAGGAGCATTTTTTGTCCTCTGGAAAGAATTACATTCATGTGAGACTGAATTTTTCTAGAAGATCACTTCAAATCCATCTAAATCCTGTGTATTTTGGAAGAAAAATGGCTTGGAGAACTTCAACAACTTACTTTTTCTTTACCAGGGTTCTATTTTTATTTTCTGTTTCTTCAACATTGTCCATTACATCTTTTTTTTTTCTTTTTTGAGATAGGATCTCATTAGTAGATAGGGTTAGCTTTGCATCACTGTAGCTCAGGCTGGCCTCAAGCTCACTGCAATCATTCTGCCTTAGCCTCCTGAGTGCTGGGATTACAAACTGTCCATTACATCATAACTTCCATGCCGTTTCTAATAATGTTTGGAAATCTCTAAATCTTTTCTTTTCCATTTTTTAAAATAATCTTGTTGGGATCTTGACTATTTTGTTAGTCCTTTAAAGAACTGATTATCGCTGACCTTACAATATGCAGATGCAAAAGAGAAAGGAGGTTGTATGTGTAAGTGGAGAAAGACTAGAAGTAGCCTTCCACAGCCAAGGAATGTCAGCAGCCACATGGAAGACGGGAGGCTTTGTGAGAGCCCTCAGACTCAGCATGACACTCCCTGAACACCTCAATTTCAGACTAACAGCCTCTAAGTCTGTGGGAGAACTGTTGTGTTAAGTCGTTTAGTCATTTGTTAAAACAGCTCTAAAGAAAAAAGACAAATGATTTTATTAAATAGCTCACTAAATCAAGGGACAAAGTTTCCTAATAATTCTGTAGAACAATCTTCACAACATATCTGGTCTCTTCTGTTTCAAATTTCCTTTTATTCTCTTTTATTCTTCACCATTTACTGACTGCTGGTCTTTAATTTCATCTGAAGTTGCTTTTGATGTACTGGAATACAAACTATCAGTCCGCCTGTCTAGGGTACTATGGTTCTTCCAGTTGCTCAAGTCACCTGAGTGTTTCCTTGTTGCTTTTCCTCCCTCATCCTATAAATTTAATTAAAACATAAGTCCTGCATTACTTTCCTAACTATTAAACACATCCACTTTAGTCCAGCTCCAACTTTCATTCCCTCATCTAGTACTTCAGTTCATTTGTTTATCCATCAGTCCATCTATCCTTCCATTCTTCCTTCCATCCATCCATTAATCAGATATTTTTTAAGAAACTATAATGAGACAAGACACTCCAATGCAAAAATTTGTTGAAAGGAGACTAGGTCCCTAACCTAACAGAAACTGTAACAGAAATTGTAATTGTGGGAATCTTACACCTGGGGAACTTAATACTAATTAAAGCATCTCACAGAATTGTCTGAGAAAGGGACATAGAAGGAGAGTTTCTATAATATTATAACTGAAGCACTCTGAAAGTTCATTCTTCCTTCTTCTAGCTGTAAATCAATATGGATATCTGTGAATGCAAAGAGGAATTTTTAAAATACATGATTAAATTTATATAAAGGACATTCAATATGTTTTTCATATTTATACTACATTCTACAATAAGCTTATATTTTTATAATTGTAAAAACTATAATATATGAAATATTTATAATAACATCACATAGAACACTTTGTCTCATTTAGGCTGTGTTGTGATAACCAAGCACTAGAGCTGTCCTGTTATTCCAGGCATGGCAATATATTTTAATTGCCTGTTTCAATACATTTCTCCCCCAGTAGAATGAAAGTATATGAGAGACGGGGTTGTGCCTTATAAACTATCGCACTGAAACGCTAAAACCTTGCTAAATCTTTTCCTACCTTAAATAAATGTTTTTGAATGGAAAGAGAGGTGAAAAATAACACTGAGACTACTAGATGCCTTTTAGAATAACTGTTTATTGCATGAGAATATCCAGAAGATAGAGAGAAAATAATGCAAAGAACTTGGATCAACAAAGTATGATCTTTCAAGAAAAGGATATTTTTAAATTTTCAGCATCATTTAATTTCATTCATGGATGAGCAGGAACGAGGAACTTCAACTCTCACTTACTCCCAGGCCAAATTGTACCTGGTTATTCATTTGTCCAAATGATTCTTTAATGTGAAATCCTCTATATGACTTCCAAAGAACGACAATTATTTTCTGAACAATATCAAATCAATGAGCCAGATTAAGTGCCTTTCCTTAGCAGACTCTAATTAGAACTCTTCCTACTATGTAAAGTTCCCTACACAATATTAAAATATTATTCAATAACTATTCAAGGTTATATTAGCACTAAATAGGTTAGCTTAAATAGGAAGTGTCAAATTTATTCGAGATATTGAGCATATATACGTATGTTCCTAATGGCTGGAAAGTTCATGAAATTGATGCCTAACCTTTAGATGTTAATATAAAACAGCTTCTTTCAATGAGGAAAGATGTTGTTGCTTTTCTTGAGTTTCAGAGTAAGATCATCAATAGCTGTCTAGACAAAATCCTTGCTTTTTATCACCATAAAGGATTGTCTAAAGCATGAAGAATGAAGTACTTTTTATTGAAATATGGTAAATAAAAATGAACTCCAAAAATTCTAGAGCATGAGAAATTATTTAGCTTTTAAAGGGGTTCTAAAATATCACAGGTCTGAAATTGTACAGGCATTAATTTTAATCTGAAATCCAGTAATTTTTATTACACTTTTTACTGTTTCTCCTTCTTTTCTTAGTAATTTGTACTTAACATGGAATGTTCAAATTATTTAGATTCTAAGTCACTATGATAAAATTCCTTTGACCAAGAATATCTATGTAATGTGCAATTTTAATGACAGCATATCTGGAAGAGCAAAATAAAAAACAAATGAGAGCACACTTGGCTTTTTCTTTTATTCAGGTTGTGAAATGTTGTCAGGTTGTGGTCTGTCAATTCCCTCAGGTCTCTTTAAGGCGTGCTTATTCAAAATGTAAAAATTAATTTACACTCAGCAATAAAAGCAGATCAGCTTTCCTGCTGAGCAAAGGAGCTGCTCTAAGAAGGATCATAAATTATTTCTGATGTCTTTTGTAGAGAAACTATGTGACAAATATATGCATAACTGCCCAGGTCTGTACGTAAATATGTATAGCTTTGTAAGTACATCCTTTTGGCCTTGTTGTTCAGGATTTTAGTTTAATGTCTTCAAATTGCCACCTAGGTTCAAGGAAAGATCTACAAAATTTCAAGCATTCTCATACTTTTTGAACATTTTAAATGTTAACATCATCACATCACCCGAATGTCAAGATTGTTGTCTTAAATTCAAAATGTTTCTAACGTCCTACTTGCATGGCTTGTGTTTAATGTCCCTCCAGAGCCTCATACAATCAGTCATAAACAGGGTTTTTTTCAGAGGTGACTGGATCTATGGTGTGTGACACTGGGATTGATTCATAGTGCAATGCTAAAATCAAGGGCATTAAGATTAAGGGTGTGAGTGCTACCCACTCTAGGAGCAGGTAACCTGAATAAGATATAAGGCATAAGAATAGATGAGGTCATCTTTGCTGCTTTGCTAGCTTCTGTCTGCCATAAACTGTTTCTCCTCTGTGCCCCTCTGCCAGGCAACATTAACTTGGAACCAACCAATCACTTAAGGACTGAAACCTCTACAAACTGTGTGTTAAATAAACCTTTCCTGCTTTAACTGTGGATGCCAGGTATTTTTGTCTCAGTAATATGAAAAGTGAGTTAGGACACAGGATCCAAAACAAAAGAATCAGATTCCTCAAGTGGAAAATAAGCTTGATGTTTGACAAAGAATGTACATGGTTGGATGAAAATACTCACAACTAACTAATGCTGAAACAGGTATTTTCAAAATTTATTTCCATCAGGCCAAAAGGTATTCTTAGAGCAGAAGAAAGGTTTTGCAAGGATGCGTGTCTCATCTGATAGTTTCTAGGGCAAGTTGCCATTTCATTTCATGTAGACATTTTTGTTTAGGCAACCTTGAGCCCAGAAACAAAAAAGATCACCCTGGGTAATATGCTGTTTGGTGAGACTTTCAAGTGCTGATGGGAAAGGATTGGGCTGGGCTGTTTTTAATAAGTTGCAGAGTTTAGCCTCACGTACCTCATTTAATTATCTTAATTAAAGCATCAATTGAGCTGTCTTAAATCTTACTTGACTGATTATAGCCTGATATCTTTAGGCAATTTAAAGTAGCCTTAAAATACAGTTCCATGAGAAACAGAAATTTTTAAAAAAGATTTTGAAAATTTGTCCAAACATTTTGAAACTGGCTATAATTTTATTTCTTGGTTTATGCTTTACATATTTTGGTAGCTTGGCAATGTAGTTCAGTGGTAGCACACTCACCTAGCATACTAGTAGCTATGGGTTCAAGCCCAGCTCTGAGAAGGAAAAGTGAAAGGAAAGAAGAAAAAGAGGAACATAAAAAAAAGACAGAAGAAAACAGAAAAAAGAAATCTCAGTAAGGAAAACAAAGTCTAGCTCAGGACCTTCCTCTGATTCAACTCTTGCCACCTCCATGTAGATTAGCACACAGCCTTCAGTTCCTTTTTCATGTGGTTCTTTAGGCTGTAGATACTTAGAACAAATGTACTTCAAAGTACTATCCATGTACACTCTGAGGTACAGCATAACCATCCTGAATTCCAGGCATCTATCTATAAGATTTGCTCTTCAGAGCGCTCAAAATAAAGTAATACTTCTCTTAGAGACTAAGAGATTTAAGTAAATGAAGGGATTTAAGTAAATGAAGAAGGAACACTGCAATGCTCCTAATCAAGAAAGCTTAAAAGCAAACATTCTGCCATTGGCATAGACTTAAATTTGTTAAAGATATTGAATATAAGATGGAAAATTCAACGGTATGATGAGAAACTAACACTGAAACAAATCTATTTAATGAAGCATAAAAAACATAACAAAGGTCCATAGCATACACAATGAAGTTTTATCAGTACTTACAGAATGAAAATAAATTAGTGACAATATTTATTAAAAATGTTTTACTTGAAAGCAGTATTGATTAAAATTTTGGACAAAAGATGTTATATTTTAAGTTAATTTATTGATATCTAAATTGAAGAGTGTACTGTACCTTTATTGCCCAAGTTTGCAATAAAAATTCAATGTGGTTCAACACCATATACTTTTGGGAGTATAATGTTTATTATAAATAAACATTGAATTGGGCTCTGTAGAATATACAGAGAGGCTTGTAGGGTAATTAGAAACAGAAATAAGATCACAGATTCAAAATTAACAAACATTTACTAAGAAATCACTCTTTGTTATGAATTGTTGCAATTTCTTGCCCAGCGCGTCAATTCAAAGTACATTATTTTTTTTAAATCAAGAGTTGTTAAGTCAAGTAGTAATTTTTGTTGTATTTAATAGTGCTAATAAACAATGACAAATAGAATCTTTCAGCGAGGAACACTGCTCTCAGGATTTTTGTTTAATTCTCACATTTTTATAAAGTAAATACCATTATTATTTCCACCTTACACAGAAGAAAGCTGAAGAAGATAGAGAGAGGAGATCTTGTTCTACCCACATACGTATTAATTAACCTGGGAATTCATATACATTCTCTCCAAAGTACACTGAAGTTAAAATAAGAAAAAGGAATAAACTCCTAAAAACAAACAGAAGGGAGAGATGCTGATGGGAGATGTCAACTTTTTGTTCTTTTCGACAAAGAGGAGCTGGCCTGGAAGTACTGAGTGACACCAGAAGGCGTGAAAGTCTAAGTGTATATAATAACACAGAAGCCAGAAACCCCGGAAAAATCAAGGATGGCTCAGGTATTGGACATGCTGTCTTAGTTATTTTTTTTCTCATTGTTGAGACAAAATAGTAGATTCCCAAAATTAGACAAAGGGTTTTTATAGCTCTTAGTTTGTAGAGGTTTCAGTTCATAATCAACTGTCTCCAAGGCAGGGTGGCACATGGCAAAGGAGCAAAAGTTCATGGTGACAGAAGACAGCAAAAGCAACAACAAAAAAGGGAAAACAAGCCTCTTTTCCTTCCTTATGCTGTATGCTGGCTACCCACCTAGGGCAAATTTAGAACTCACCCTCCCAAGCCAGCACTAGACAATGAACCAATCACCAACTTGATTCAACTACCTCCAACCCCACCCCCACCCCATGGCCACAAGAGGCTTTGGGGGAACATCCAGACACAAACCATAACAGATACCAAAACTGGAGAAGGCCTAAGATTGGGTAAGATCTGAGAACAAGACATTCAGGACCCACTGATGACCTTCTTAGCTGGTGAAGTATACCAAAGAGAATGAGATTTGGCCATAAGGACTCACTCCATACATGGACATGAGCAATAAGAAGAGCTACATTAGTGGACTAAAACGAATTAAATGTACTCTTTGATCTCAGAGAGGCGGCAGCCAGACTAAATGCACCAGGAAGGATTTAATCAAACTCAAGGAGAAAGCTCTTTAAATACCATAATCAGAGACCTCCAATTGACAAGGTTGGCTCACAGTTCAGACCCCGCATCTGTGAAACTCACTACTTCATCAGATCACCCCAAAAAGAAACCTAATCTTCTTTCTTCAAGTACTTCCTCTTTATTAGTGCACATTTGTGATATACAAGTAGAAACATTAACATCAGTGTCACTAATCATTAACATGAAAAACAAAGGGAAAAAGAAAAACAGTGAAGTCATATGAAATGAAGATTATATGGAAAAATAAGAAAAAGTATTTGCCTCAAGGAGATAGAAGACATAATATCCAGGAATCAAATAAAAGATATCACAGAATTTCCAGGAGCAAAAGGTGGCTCTTGGAACTAAAAATAATATAAATATCAGAATAGAAGTCTGCTTGCCATGATGGCACACACCTATAACCCCCACTCTCTGGGAAGCTGAGGCAGGAGAAGATAAGTTCCAGGACAGCCTGGACAGCTTAGTGAGACCTCGTCCTATATAAAATTTTTAAAAGATATGTAGCCTAGTGAAAAAAAATGTTTAAAAAGAGAAGGAAAAGCTTTAAAGATGTTGGAACAAAATTAAGGCAGTCTCTAGAAAGAAAAAGAAAATTTAAGTCTAGTATACAACAAAAGAATAAAAATATTTAGAGCATTAATTCAAAATGTCTAATATCTGACTAACAAGATAAACAGGAAAGAAAAAATATTAGAAAAGAAGTTATTCTCCAAAAATACAAGAATACATCCCATGTCTATAAGCAAAAGGAACTTCAAAGTGTTCCGCACACAAATGAGTGGTGTCTGTCATATTATAAAGAAAGTTTAGATTTACAAGAGTAAGTAAAATATCCTAAAAATTTTCAGAAATGTAAAAATAACTCACAGATATAAATCAGAAATCAAAATTGCAATGGCTATTTTATCAACAATCATTATTTATAAAACTGTTGAACAATGTGCTCAAAACTGTGAAGCAAATGATTGTCCCACCAAAGTTCTCTATTCAACCCATTGATCACAAGCAAAAATAACAATAATCTTGCTCATCACTCTCTTCTTAATATGGTGTATGTTTTACCAAAGCAGGAGTACTACTGTAGAGAAGGGAGGTAGAGGATTCAGGTAACAAGAGCTCTACAGCTGGATTTGGGCAAAAGAAGATCCTTTACTAAGGCACTAGGTGCAGGAAAGTACAGACTGGCAGTAAAGAATAGTAAAAGTATTTTATCCTACCGGTATTTAGAAAATTTATGAATGGGTACTTGAAAAACCTGGAGGAAATAACCAATAGTTATATACAAAATCAGTAAATAAATACAAACTTGTATCAGTTAGTGCTCATTAGAGAAACAGATTTGACGTATGAGAGACACACAGACAGATAGATAATATATATATACATTTATATATCTATAAATAAATATATAGAGAGATAAAGCTAAATCCATATATATGCATATATATTTTTTAAAATGACTGTCTGCAGAGTCAGGTGTGGAAACGTGCAAAAGGGCTGTCTACACACTGGAGATCTGTAGAATCCAGTCAAAACCAAAGCCAAAATTCTATGTCAAGAAGTCAAAGGGTCTCAGAAGTCTGAGAAATCTGCACTGTGAGGCTAAAGAGTCTGCACCGGAAGCCAGGAGACAGATGTCCAAGGTGAAGATCAAAACTGAAGCTCCTCAGAAGAAACAGAAGCAAGCCCTCCTTCTTTCCCTTTTTATTCTATTCCGACTACAAGTCTATTCGTTGGTGCCACTCACACTTAGAATGGGTCTTTCATCTTCTGTGACTCTTTTCAGTCACACCCAGAACTCTGCCAAACAATTAGGCATTTCTTACACAAGCTGACACAACAGCTATCACTATAATAACTTATTAAATAATTGCAAAGAGAACAAAATATAAGAAAAACGTAGTATTCCAAAGGAATACTACTGGGCTCATCCATAAAAAAATATTTCTATGGTAATATAGTATTCTCTGGGAAATAGAAATAAAAAGATAAACAATTAAGGGCTTCTCATTTTGATAATCTCATTCCTTTCTAATTTTGTATTATGAATTATTTCAGTCACATTAAAATATAGAGACCCTATCAAATCCATATACTTTCAGCAGATTATTTTCTTTAGTGAATAAATTTGAGAATTTCTGGTATTCTTTTGTTCTAATTTCCACTGTCCTTTCATGGAGAAGTAGTTATATTTCAAGTACTTACCAGGTTTTTTTTTAACATTTTTTATAGTTCTATCTACACAAAAAATATATTACATTGTCTCCATGCTTTCAAAGTTTACAGAAATAACATCCTATTTGAAACTTCATTTTGCACTTTAGTTTCTCATTGCATACTGTGTTCTGAGCCATAATTAACCATGCTGATGCATAGTTACAGTTTGTTTTAATTGCATATATTACATTGAAACTAAGATAACACAATTTATATATTTATCTTCCTATTAGTAGACAACTGAATTGTTTTCAGTATTTTCAGTACTGCTGTCATTATGGCAACAAACATTCTTATATGTGCCTTATAAAAGAACAGAATGAAATTAAATAGCACATGGCTTTACTATTTCAAACTTTGCTATATATAACCAAATGAACATTTCAATGACTTTGCCCAATGACAGCTCATCCATTGTCTGAAAAAGTAAATTCTGGTGGCTACCATTCTTACCAAAACTTCAAACATTTTTTTTTCTTTTTATCTCCTTTCTTGACCTGCCTGTTCTGGGGATGAACTCAGGATCCTGAGCAAGCTGCACAAATGCTCTGTCCTAAGATGCACCCTCAGTCCTCTACACTGCAGGTTTTCAGGAATAGAAACTTGCACTCTTCTCAGGTAACAATTGTTTTTGCTAAGAATGTTGTATCTTTAATAAGACAGTAGTCTAAATGTAAAACTGAGGTTCCTTCAGCGTGGATGTCTATGCTTTCGCTCACATCTTTCTTTGTAGACTGTTCACTGCATACTTAAGGAGCAAACTCAGCTCTCATCTATTCCCTAAAGTCAGTCCTGACCACAACTGATAGAAATACTTTGCTTCCTTGGGGTTCAGTGCCTATTTCATAATCAAGATTTTCTGCCTAGGATGAACCAGGTACCCTTTCTTAAATGTGGTTCCTGTCAGTTGAATCAACTCTCAGCTAAAGTCTTAAGTTATTAAAATAACTTAATAAGATGGATAAAAGAAGGCTTTACATTCACATAAGGCTTTGTAGGTCTAGACCGTTCTCATCTATCACAGTGGCTGCTAGCCTTTTTCAGTATAAACACTTTTTTCAAGCATAAGGAAAAATCGATAAGCCTCATTCATGATAGAAATAAAGTATATGTTGAGTTCATGACTATATAATAGTGTAAAACTTACAATTTTAGTATCAGATTTAAAAAGACTTTATTCATTAAAATACATGCACTTTTAAAAATAGCTAGAAACCCACAAATCAATGACCAATTCAAAGACAATGGTGCATTCAGAACATAAGTATTATATATAACAAATAATGAAACCTGTTAAAATATTGGAAATAGTATGTAAAGTTTCCGTGGAAGGAGACAGAGTAAAGTCACTGATAACACACAGAAAACCTTGAAGTCCTCCATCGGTGCTTCTCACAATCATTCTACTGTTATTGTCCTAAATCTCTAGCCTTGTTGTCCAAACAGCCAGGCACTCCATCCAAACACAGTCCAAAATGATCTCATTTTACACAATAATTTCTGATATGCATTGCAATTTATATAAAACTACCCAAAATTTATATAAAAAATTAAAAATTTTAGATGGGATGTAGAAGGAACATCCCTAGAAGAAAGATACATAATTTATTGAGAACATCAATACCTCATTTCATCAACCAAAATGGGAAAATGATGCTCATCCCAATATAAAATCTAAGACTTCTCTTGAAAAATGTTCCCTTGGCCTTCAAGAAGATAATTAACTGAGAAGCAAAACGCCTAAGAATGAAGGAAGTAGCCAACACAGATACACATACCACATAGTGCCGTGCCCATAAGTTGCAGGTTAAGAGAAGCAGAGCCATAAGGAGGAGCAGGAGCCCCGAGGCAGGAAGCTTTGCTTCCAGGCTGGGCCCTTGCATGAACACTTTGTGTACAAGTAGCATTTCTTATCTTCACTTTCTCAGGGAGTTTTATATCATTGACTTCAATGCTTTCTCCTAAGTCTGTAGTTCAGAATTGCAAATGTCTTCCCATTGAAGTCAGTTTCAATTATCTTGGCTTTAAAAAAATCAAACACAATGAAAAGAACATTAAAAAGGAGCTGAAACCCAGTGCTGTTCTCAGGTATGTGTCGTTGGATAAGTTACTATCTCCCTTTTTTTCTGTCTTACCATTACTATTATTATTATCTCTCATTATGCAATGATATATTTCTTACAATGTTGCAAAAAAACCCATATAAATATATTTTCTAACTCATGAAACTTTATGCAAATATCACTTGCTAATGCCTGCATGGTTCTTTCAGTACGGGTCCTCAATTGGCAGTGATATAATAGGAGATTCAAATTCTCTAGTATAACGTTTAGAGTACCTTTAAATTGCACCTCCTCAAATTTCTCTCCATCTCCTGTAACAATTTTATTTTCTATCTCTAGACAGACGAAGAAGTCTCTTGAGCTCAGGTACAACATGAAAATTATAGTTAATAAAAGCATTTTGCATAATAAGTATATATTAGTTGTTATTACTACAAAAATAATCTCCAAGATGATGCATATGTTAATTTGCTTTATTATAGTAATCATTTTATTACCCATGTTACTCCAAACATCATGGTATAAACCTTAAATATATACAATAAAATTTGTTTAAAAATTAAAATTGGCTAGGGTAGCAGACTCCTCCCTCTTACCCAAAACTAATCATTTGCAGATACACAGTAGAAAAAAGTTGTGCAAAAGTTTTACAATTAATCACTGTATTTCTTAAACCTGCATAATTTCTGTAACTGAATATAGGGAAGATCATCAGCAATGTCTCTTCAAGTAATTAGACCAGAGTTGTTTGATTAATTGGGCCGTGAAGTATTACTATGAAAAAGAGATAATTCAGCAAATTTAAATATGTTAATGCTTACCCAGTAAGTCTACAATTCATATCTTCTATTTCTATACCATTCACTTGCCTACATTTAGGAGTAGAAAAGTTCTTTTTTAAAAAATGATCATTTTCCCTTCATACCCAGAACTTTGTCATTTTTTCCCAGGCTCCTAAAAGACTTTCACTAAATCCTCATTGTCTGCTTGACCAAGAGTTTGCAAGAAGCATTTACTCCAAGGAGAAATAAATTAAAAATTAATATTTCCTGCTGTCTTCTATGTGAAAGGCTATGCAAATGTTCATCTGTTCCTTTGAAGCCGGAAGCATCTCATGGGACCATTAGCCTCCTTGCCAGAATGCATATTCTTACTAACATTTGAGATAAGTGTGCACTTCCTTACCTAAAACTCAGGAACAAGCTAAAAATTCTTGCAATGTCAGTATCTGGACTCTAACTAGCACATCTCATGGTTGAAACCTGTTTCTCTGGGGCCATTGCATGTGTCAAAATCACCTTGCAGTATTCCCTCCTCAGTGACAAGGCAAGCTGGTGTTTAGAAACAATGTCATCCGGGAAAGTTTTGGAGTCTGAGAAGAGAATTTACCAAAAATCTCTTCAGGAACTTTTTGCTTTCTCATTTTACAAACTGCAATAATATTTGACTAAATAAAATGTTCCTGGAATAAAATATTAACTCTTTATTTGACAAATTTTTACAACCTTGATTTGAATCCCGTGTTGCAGGAGATTTGCCTCTCCTTTTCAATAAGAATTTTTCAGATAGAAATTTAAAGAAGTTTTGTTAGGATAAATTGATTTTTCCATTCGGTATACTGGTCAGAAAAAGTTCCTGATGATTATTTGTTTGATTAATTAGTTAATGACATATGGCCAAAAAGCTTTGGAGTATCTTTTAAAGAAACAAAACAAAACAAAACAAAAATAAAAGAATACATACAATGCAGAATTTCAAAGCAAAATAATAAGAAATTGACACTAGTTAATATATTCCATATTGTTATCTTAAAAGCAGTTGTTTAGATTACAAGATTTAGGCATAAAAATGATCAATCAAATAATGAATTGTATGTATGTATGTATGTATACTATATATACATACAATCTTTTTTCTTTTCTCCTTTCCTCTATCCTAGTTGTTTTTTCCTTTTCAGCATTTTTTTCCCTTTCATTCTCACATTTATTGTACATTTTCTGTCATATTTACTCTTTCAGGTTTTTTTTATACTAGAGAGTCAATATAGTGTATAGCAGCACAATTTACAATAACTAACTCTTGTAAACAATGAAAAGCCCATCAACCACAGAGTGGATAAAAAAGATGTGTTTTTTAAATATATAATGGAGTATTACTCAGCTATTAAGAAGGAGTATCATTGAGCTAATGGGAAAATGGATAAAACACAAAAGGACAAAGATATTTGAGAACAATTTTAAAAAGAGAAAAAGATATATAAGATATAAAATACAATTTTCATCTTACTGCTTTTCCCAGAACTGCAACTGGCAGTGATACATAGGTGTGAATGAACTCTTTTTCCCTCCCCAAGCCCAACACATAACTTAGTACAGCAACTGTACAGTCGTAGAAATATGTGCTGAATAAGGTACCAAGGTAAAATGACCCTTACAAAATATAAGCATGCAAAATTGAAAGTGAACATACTTGATACAATCTTGTTTTCTTACCATTTACCTTTTTCTTAAATGTGCCATGGGGAGAAGAAGATGGCATTCTATTTAATTGAATTCATGAGCAAGTAAAGTCTGGTTGAGGATTTAGGGTAAGCTCCTTTGGATCCTGTTGCAATGGCAAACAGAAATACCAAAACAACACTCAGATTTGGAGGCCAGTTTATCTACATCAACAGCCGATTGGGATCACTTGCAAAAACGTCAGCCCCTGATCTCTGTGGTCTAGGGCTTACATTGAATAAGCAAGTAGGAATTACAGAGGCAGAATGGCCTGTTAATTGGGGACTGGTTTGTAAAATATGCATCACAGCGACCAACCCTTCCTAAGAGACAGATACAACTGAATCTGGAACAGAAACTATTACCTCATCAATAAACTGAAATATACTGCTGGTTGGGGTATTTTCATTACATCCCTTCCTTTTAGTTTCCCTAGCAAATCTTTGCTGGGCATATTACATGTGATATTTTGAGACAAGACCCAACTAGAAGCAGTAACATTAGGGTTGCCAATGATCCCAGAATGAGCTTTTGCAAAGGTCCCCAAGACTGTCTTTTTACAGAGATTTTCCCTAAATTGTTCAGTGATCTAAGGCTTCATGGCGTTCTGTTGTACCACAGTCCCAGTTTGGATGCCCTTGGAAGAGGACTGTGTTCTCCCAAAGGTCAGGATTAAACTCAGTGGCAGGGATTTTTTACTTTATCCAGAGCTAGGCCCCATTAAGAACATGGTAACACTAAACAGAGTCGGGGGAGCTGCTGACAGCAGAGCAGGAGGCTGTGGGCAGGAGACAAAACTGGCAGTAGTGGCATTGCGGTTGGCTGAACAGCTTGGGGTTGATGAATGTCAGGAGGAGAAAGGTCGGAGTTGGATTCTCAGACAGAACAGGATAAAGCTTTTTTGGTTAGGGATGAATCTGAGAGCCTTTCAGATGGCCTTATGGGTTTAATGAGTGAGGTGTGGAGCCAAGGGAGGAGAGTTTTGAACCTGTTATGACAGTTGAGTCCAAGTGAGTTGGCCTTTTTTATGTCAGAATTTTCTCAGTTGAAGGGGCTTATGGGAACAACTTGTAAGCAGAGGAAGGTATCTTTTAAACCTAGAACATTCCAAAAGGTTGTATGGTTTGGGAACCACAGAATGCAAGGTGATGGCTATGTTACTGATGGCATAGAGATATTGCCCAAGGTGATTAACAGTCTAAAATGCTGATGTGTGGCTGGATGCCTATTTATCCTTCCCATGACATCTGACAGCAATTGGGATGATGGTGAGGTAGCATGATTGGTGGTCAGGCCCGAAGGAAAGTGTTTAGCTCATAACTCTGAAAGGAGAGTTTTTAGAACTTCAGGACTGTGGTTATCTGTCTCAGGCTGATACAGGCAAGATCATTTTCTTGGGGAACAGTCAAAGAAAAAAGGGTTAAATAAGAGAGAGGCTGGATGGCTTGGGTACAAAGTAGATGTCCTGCCAGGATGCAAGCTTTTACTTGGCGGAAGGGGCCACATGCAAAACTTCCATTGTCCCATTGATGTTAACTTTTAGAAAGAGGGGAATTTTGAAGGCAGAGTTCTGTTCCATTGTCTATCAGGAAAGTCACAGGTTTGCCTCCAACTTTTGCAATTATTTTGGGCTCTCCAGGGCAAAATTTGGTAGAGCTCAGTCTGTTCTAGCAATTCAGGCCTGATGGAGAATGACTCATTAGTCAGGGCTGACAGTCCAATTTTTTCTCAAACTGTGGAACTCAGCAGCAAGTATTGACAGTCATCATGGATGGACTTTAGATGATGCCATCTGACCAGAATAAGCATGTAAGCTTTGGAGGGAGGGTCTCGGTGGCCAAAGGCAGGCAATGCCAGCTGAAACCAGTTCAATTGACTGGAAGTAGATGAGTCCACAGTCAGGGTGTGAAGTTGTAGGTGTTGGCAGCATTTGCAGTGGCTGACAAGGAGGCTTAGGTGGAATTATCAGGAAGAATGGCCTCTTTTTCTTTTACTTTTGAAGTGCAGGGTACAGTTTGATTTCATTTTTTAACTCTGTAAAATCCCCTTTTCCTTTATTCAGGAGCTGTGAGTTTTAAATAATTAATTTCTATTTTGTCCCCCTAAAGTATATGTTGTGTACCCTTGAACAATGTGCCAGACAAAGGGATTGGGCCTCTCAGAGAAAGAACATGCAGATGCCTGCCTGGCTGTACCTCTCACAGGGACTTACGCATGACTTAGCTAAGAAGGGTTCGAGGCCTCGGGTATACCATACATCAATCATCACAGAACTGCAGATGAGGGCCCAGTCAGCCACTGTGACCAGTTGCTTCTCAGTCTTGTTGCATAGACAGTGCCTATTACTTATATAGTCCATTCTAATCACTCACACATTCACTCAGCAGACACTCAGAGGTTAAACATTCCAATTCCCCTTCCTTTGAGATGGCCTTAACTAACAAGAGATTATCAAGATCTTCTGCTTGAATTGAGCAGGACTGACAGGCTGACTAACTGGGATATCTCCAGAGGTCTTACTGGAATCAGGTAGGCAGGTAGAAAGACAAAAAGCCATAGAGATTGCATCTTCCTCCCTCTTGAGTCCAATATGAGCCACGCAAATGAGAATCCTCCCCCATATCTCTGAGGAAATAAAAAAAATCTCTAGGGTGCACCTTTCTGTCAGGACCTCTCGAGGTCCTTACTACATCCATGAGGGTCATGACCAGTGACCGAAAATGTCAGCATGGTTAGTCTTTCCAGTCAATGCTCCAAATACAATGGCAAGCAGAAGCACTGAAATGATACTCAGGATTTGGAAGCAGATTTATTTACATTAATAGGCACTGATTGGGAACAATCCCAAAATATCAAGCCCTGATCTCTGGTAGTCTAGGACTTATATTGGATAAGCAAGGAGAAAGTATAGAGGCAGAATAGTTATAAGTGGGGAATGATTTGTACAATGTGCATCATAGTGATCAGCTATGCACCACAGCGACCAGCCATTTCTAACAGACAGAAGCAACGAGCTCTGGAACAGGAACTATTGCCTGTGAAACCAACAAAGTATACTGGCTAGTTGGCAGTATTTTTTGCATCACTGTCCATAAGCTTCTTAGCATCTTCTCAGTGTCCCAGACTAAATGCTTGAATATTGAGTTCTTTTTCACATCCTCTTTGTGGTCTTAGAAGCTTATATTTGTAATTCCATAGAAATGTTATTAGAATCCTGATGAATTTATTTCCATCTACCACCTCCAGTGCAACCCGTGTCAAGAGTAAAGTCACTAAGATATATTTACAGTTAAGGGCAGCCAAGTGGCCCTTAGTCTAGTCCAGAGGAGAGTTCACAGAAGAAAAGGCTGACCCAGGACAAAACCTCAGAATTCATTAATTCATGAATTAGGGAGTGGCTCAAGGATGAGTGATGGTGAGGATGGGAACTTTTAAGTTGAGATAGCTAGGAAACCAGAAAGTACCTCTGCAATATTTAGAGAAGGATATGCAGAAAGACCAATTTGCATAACACAACTGAGGTAGCATTAAACATTTAGTGGACTGGTGCTTCCATTCTCATATGGAACCTTTTCTGCCATGGAAAGTCATAGCATCTTGTCTTGAGGCTCAAATCCAATTGAAGGTCCTGGTGCAGTGACTCTGCCATCTTGCTGGGCTCAACCATTTAGTGGGAGACAGAGATACAAGGAAACAGGGCTGTCACTTGGCTTCAAAGATTGATACACATCAATACCTCAACTGTCCCTATTTACATTACTTAGCACCAATTGAAGGGAAAAGGAAATAGCTTAACCAGCTCTAAACATATCAGAATGTGGACATAGGAGTCAGGTTTAGCAAAGATGGAAGTAATTGTTCTGTATTCAAGGAGAGTCATCCAAATGGTCTTCTACACGTGGAGAATATTAGCTGCTTTTAAGAACTAGTCAATGTTCCCCAAGGAATTTTTTCAAATTTCCACTATTGGTAGTTGGCATGACTGTGTTTCCTCCCAAAGACACAGTAAGAATAACAACATCAAATATGTTTATTATAAAGCACTGTTAACATTCATGGTCTCATCTTTACCATAAACTAATATTTGGATAAGAAAGGTTCCATTTGGATTCAAGTTTTCATAGACAACAACCTTGAACAACACCATCTGGGTGGAGGGAAACAAGTGCATGCAGTGAGCAGGATGACACAGCTTCTCATGGAGCCACCAGAGCGACACAGCTGTGTCCTATATGTAAGCTGCTGCAGACAGTCATTGCATAGCATTACTAATAGCTATATCAATGATATATAATGCAGCATAAAATGCTAACATATATAAATATACTATACTAATATTATAATAATAGGTTAATAGTATTTATAGCTACTTTTTATTGAGTTCAGCTCTAGAGACCATGCCCTAAAAAAGGCACATACACATAATTCGACCAGATTTTCTGAGTTAGGAGTGTTGGAGGACAAAAGGCTTTCTTTAAAGAAAATCTTAGACTATGGTCCATACCATATATATATATATATATATATATATATATATATATATACATATTTTTTAATGGAATCAAGTGGTAAGTAATGATGGTTGGCTGTGTGGGTTCTCTCCTTCCTCTCTATGTTTTTTGCTCCTGAAGCAATGATTACATATTTAAAGAATGGCTAGGATTATGCAGGACACATTTGGAAATACATGTGCAGAGAAAGCCTGGCTGGTATAAGTGCCTGAGAGAAAAAAGAGTGCAAGGAGGTGGGAAAGAAACAGAAGAATTGTCCCACCGGCACTCTGGCTGCTTAGACAGTGCTGGATTTACCTGACCTATGTTCTGTAGCATGATAAAGCCTACTTTACCTGCCTGAGAGTTCTGTGACTCTGAGAAACATCTTTCTGGTAGACACGAATTTCTAATGTCCAATCAAGTGTCCAGTCTAGACACCAGATGCTGGGAGAGGCAATTGTGTTCTAGACACTTTCTTCCATATTCTGCTTAAATCCCCTTGTGGAAGGAGGATTAATTCTACCTTCTGCCATCCTCCAGCATTCATGAGTCTTTGTAAAATCACATCCCTGCCAGCTGAGATCTGTGCCTGCAGGCTTAAGGAAACCTTGAGAAGTCTGACCTCCCTGCAATATTTCTCTCCCTCTTGCTGGGCCCTGACAGATATTGATTTAACAGAGACATGATGACTTGGGGAACTCATCTTCCCCCTGATTTCTTTAGCAACCTCTCAAGAGTGTTTGGTGGGGCCCAGGAGCTTGGTATCTATCATGTTCACCTTTCCCATTCTGGACAGACTTCCTGAATGTTTTTCCATCTTGTCAGGGTTAATAGAGCCCTTACCTGTTTGAGTTCCTTCCATCTTCTGCCCTCCCTTCATCATAATCCTAGAATAATGACAGCAACAAAAACGAATAATACATCAAAGTTCTGTGCATAAATGAAAACGTGAGTGTATTTTTTAACTGTAAAACTGAGTAAGCTACGGATTCTACCTTGTACAATCATAATTGCAAACAACATTGTATGCAATGTGCAAGGCAAAGCCTGGAACATAGTAAGTGCTCAGTAAATATTAGTTGTCAAGTATACAACTTGACATATAAGTGAATAAATAGTAAATAATTACAGTATAACACAGAACTTGAGGTTAGCTACCATTCTCTTATATCTCCTGTGAAAATAATGATTACTACTAATACTTGCACTTCATGAACTTGCCCAAGCTACTGAAACTCAAGATAAATGTTTCTAACCAGTAATCAAGGACGAAAGAGATAAGTGGGAAGAGTATAAAACAATACAGCCAGACCACAGTGGGCTTAATTCCAGTAGTACCACTTAATACCTGCAAAACTTTGTGCACATCATTTGACCTTGTGGGGGTTCAGTCTTATTTGTGAAATATAAAATAATAATATCTGGCTCACAAAGACTATGAACAGAGTAAGTGATAAAATGAATACTTCTCCTATCCCACCTCACTTTTGAATTGATCCATTTGAATGGTAAATGTCACTAACCTCTGCACTTTGGGACAGCATATTAAGAATGTCTAAATCTCCCCCTAGTACTATTTCAAAAGAATCTGTTTTACCTGCCGTTTCTTCAGCCTTTCTTTTTCCCCTGCCCTGGACCACTGGAGCCCTGCTATGCTCTGAAGTAGAGCATCCCTGGGTCACAAAGAGTGGGGCAACTCCTCTGCTTATCTCAGGCACAGCTGTTTTAAGTCTAACTGAGATTCAGGGAAGCCAGGCATACATTGGGGCAATCAGGCTTAACTCTGGAGCCCCCATTTCACCAAAGGTGGATAACATTTAATCTTCACTATGGGAGCTAATTTGTTCTGTTCTTATGGGGTTTTTTCAGTTTAAAATATACGCTTGCACACAAAACAGCTATTCAACTCCTCCTGGAGCCAATATGTAAGCAGATGAAAAATGAATATGTGTGTCATTGGACTAGGGATTAGGAAATCGGTGACATTTCATATGTCCTGGATCAAATGTGAGGTGAGCAACCATCCATAGACACTGAGGTACTACAGGAAGGAGACCAGTATACTACTCCCCAGATGGACCTTCCAGAACTATGGACCTTCCAGAACTGCTGCCAGAGCAGGTAGAATCACCATGATGATCCTTATGGGAGCCTGAAAAAGAGCCCCACAACACAGTGCATATAGAAGTAGGAAGATGGTGGGTGCAGGTGATCTGGAGAATATTCATCATAGAAAAGTGGCTAAGTAGTTCTAAGTGGCAGGAAAGACAGGGCGCCAGTATGATAGGTTGTATTCTCAGCTTTGTTGCAGCCAGTATTCATGAGTTCCTATAGAGTCTGATGCGAGAAAAGAAATAGAATTTGGGCTGTGCTGCATGCACTCTCTCCATTCAAGAAGAAGGCCTCTTAGGAAAAGAAATCCATTAGAAAGAGGTTATTGGCTTTTACTGCAGGGAAAGAAAAGTTGGTGAGTCTCAAAAGATCAGCTAAGAAACTAATTGCCCGTGCAGAAAACTGTTTAATGTGGAGATCCAGCAAGTCATTTCTAAAAGCCTGCACAAAGTCTCATGAAGAAAGCCAGAAATGAGCCCTTTCCACACAAGAAAACCAACAACTAGTCTTCAACTGCACCAGCAGTCAAATAATACTGTTTTCCTCTACCTTGCAAAAGAAGGGAAGGAGGAAGAAGAGATCTTTGTGGAAATGGAGAAATCTCTTTCTCCATTACCCTCCTCTGAGCATTAGTATGCAACTGGCTCACTTGGCGGATAAAATCCTGATTTTTTATTGCTACCAATTACCATAGTGCAAAACTTCCCATCGTGGTTGATTTTAAGCCAATAGCACTGCATTCAGACTGGTAAAGAATTGCACTCATGACCAGAAAAGTGTTGCAATGAACAGACCTGTCCTCAGGAAGAAGGAAAAGCGATAGGTAGTGGAAAGGATGTTTGCATTGGATATGAGATTGTTATTTAGACTTAACAGGACCTCTTTATAACTTACAGTGCAACTTAAAAACCAAAGTGAACTATTTTTAGTGCTGAATGTGATCAAGAAACTTTATAACCTCTCAAAATGGTATCAAGAGGTTTGAGTAAAAATGTCAGAGTACATTTAAGAGAGCAGTAAGTAAAAAGTAAAGCCATTCCCAGCTAGTACTTTATCAAGTTTAGAGTGTCTAATAATCTTGCTATGTTTTAAACAAAAAGCTCCCTCAAGTGTTGATCATCTAGCACATTCCAGAGGAGCAATGAATCTTTTGTGGATCTTTTCACTTCTCTCACACTAACTGTTCTCTTTCAGAGTCATGGGGCTGAGATGTCATAATGAAAGCTCAAATTTATTCCAGAGGGGGAAAAATGTAACAGTGTGAGTACTATCCTATAACAAAGCAGAAACCTAGAAGGAGGAATAGACTAGGGATGACATGTGTGCCAAAGCCTGGTTGTCCTACCCAGCTCCTAAATTGTCCCTGTACGTGGGTGCTGCACTGTGAACCTTCTGGAGAAAGTGAGCCAAATCCTCAGGAATCCAAATGCGGTAAAATTTTTCTTACAAGACTAAGCCATGAGAAAAAAATACTGCTTTGGGAAAGGGAATAAATAGAGCTAAGTGACTCTTGACCACATACACATTAGATCATGATCCATCAAACATGCTGACCCAAGCCATCATCACCTTCTGTTTGGAGAAACAGGAGTCTTTTGACCACCCTTGCTTTGTACAGTCTGGTACCCACACAGCAGCCCACTGTCCCACTAAACTCTAAGTCCAGTCTTACTTGCTAAAAAACAAAAAAAAACAAAGGCCTCCTGTTTTATCCAGTAAGTCAAAGTTCTTCCAATACTATCATTTGCTCCTACACTGTCTCATTCTTCTATAGCCACACCAATGTTGCTAACCTTGGAACCAGCAAACATGTTCTTACCTTAGGGCCTTTGATCTTGTTTTTCTCTCTACTTGGCATTTTTTCTGACCAGATCCAGATCAAACATTCCCTCATTTACTGTAGGTCATGTCTCAAAGAAATTTGTTAGGCCATGGCCATCTTGTATAAAAGGTCATGTTGACTTTCATAATCACTATACATATAAAAGTAACAAACACCCAAGAATGGTGAACCATACCTGAAATCTCAGCACTTGGGAGACTGAGATAGGAGAATTACCATGAGTTCAAAGCCAGCTCAGGCTATATAGTGAGATCAAGACTATTCCAAACAAAATATCAAAATCTTATCAAAGTTATAAATAAATATCACTTAAATGAATAAATGTTCTCCTATGTAATATTTTGACCAATGAGCAAAACCTGGAGGAAGAATCCCAAGCTTGCAGAGCAAGAGGTGTTCTATAAATCATCTCTTTCCTTTCTCATCATAGGAAAAACACAAGGTTTCTTGGTAGTGCATCATATTTTCATAAAAAGGACAGAGAGCCACAAACAAGGGAAATTAAACACACATCTAAGAATAGTATATCTTCTCCCATGTTATGTTTACCTTTATTTGAGCATATTTATCATACCTTCATCCCTTTTTTGCACTAACCTAATTCTTCTTCATTCCTTTGTTTATTCTCTTCCATCTGCATTTCTCATAACTTTGGAAGGCATAGTCTCAGTTGATTTGATTAACAGTAAGTTGATAATATTATCTTCTTTTGAAGTCCTTTAAGGTCTCCAGTGTAGGTTTTATTGGTCTTGTTCTGTACTGTTTTGATCAATTCTATTATACATGATGATATAGGTAACTCTTTTTAAAAATAGCAAGAGGCACAATTGTAACCATTTTTGATCACCTGATATTCTATTTTTGCATTATGTACTATGCCCATCCTTCTGTTCTAACCAACTCTGTTTTGTTTAGTCACGTTAGGTTTTATTCTCCTCAAAAAAAGTAATAAGAACTGTGGGAGTAAAAAAAAAAAACCAAAAAGTGTAATTGTTATTGAAAAAAACAGAAGAAAGGAAGGTGGTCTAAGGGGTATAACTGCATGTATGTTTGAGTGTGTAGGATGGAAAACCATATTACTGAGCTTTTGTTGGATCACTGAATGGAATTGTCTGCAATCTCACTGTATGAATGTCCACTTTACATGCTTTGATTTTATAATTTGGACAACTGTTTCTAAGATGACAATATGTAACCTATTAACTAACGCTTTCTTACTGTATATTTTTTTCTTGAAATTCTGTATTATTTGTACCCTTTTACTGCTTTGTTTTTTATTTCCTTTCTCTTTTCTCTTTAAATAAAAAAAAGTAAGTTGATAAAAATCAACTACACTTGTATGAAGCACATACCTATCAAGACACACAACATTGCTGTTAACCTCCACGTGATCCTTCTTGATTATTCTTGCAAATCATGTGCCTACCCAGAAGTAAGCATTGGCCTAACTCCTATCAACATTGTTTTTGCCTTCTCGTGTATTTACATAAGTAGAATTATAAGCACTCTTTTTTGTCTGTTTTTTTTGTTTGTTTTGTTTTGTTTTGTTTGTTTTTTTTGGCTTGGTTGGTTAACTGGTTGGTTGGTGTTTTGCTCTGCATCGCCATAAACATCTGATGCTGTCAGTCTTTTGAATTTCAGGCACTTTAGTAGTCATGTAGTTACTTACCATCATAGCTTTATTTTGCTTTTTTCTAATGACAATTGATATCAAGCACTTTTTTATTAATTGACACACCATTTTAAAATATGCCTTGTGAAGTGTCTGTTTGTTTTTATTGTACTGCTTTTTAAAGTATTTGTTAAGTTATAAAAATTCTTTGTAAATTCTAGAGAAAAGTCATTTCTATAGCATGATTGTGAATATATTCTATCTGCCTAAGACATATTTTTGTTTATTTAATAATATCTAAGAGAAGAAGTTTTAATTTTGATAAGGTCCAATTTATCTAATTTCAAGCATTAGACAAAAATATTTATCTATTTCAAAGTAATGATGATATCCTATATTTTTCTCCTAAGCTTTCACAGTTTAAGTATTTATATTAAAGTCCTTAGTTCATTTTGATAAAATTATGTGCTTTAGAATATAACAGCAAAATAGTATTTCAATGTAAAATTATACAACTTGTTCATTCATTCACTTATTTATAGATGCTTAGGTTTTAGCTATTATAAATTTTCTCCCTGTAAATATACAGTTGTCCAGTACTGCTTGTTGTGAAGGCTATCTCTACACTCACTGAATTACAATGGAAACTTTGCCAAAAATTAGTTAACAATAAGTGTGGGTCATATATTTATGATCCTTAATTACTGCATTTTTGTAGAAGGTTTTGAAATCAGTAAATTCTCCAACTTTGCTCATGTTTTTCCATAACATTCTGACTTTCTGGGATTATTTGCACTTTTATATATATATTGGTGATTTCTATTTAAAAAGCCACATGAATTTTTTACTTTAGTTATAGTAGATCTGTAGATCAGTTTAGGAAGAATTGCTATTGTAACAAGAGTAAGATTTCAAATTTCCATTTCTTTCTAATTTTTTTTCAATTTCTTTCTAAATTTTTAAGCAGAATTTTGTGTTCTTATTTACAGAATTATTGTGTATCTTTTGCTAAATATCTCATATGTTTGTATGCTTAGTGCTGACCTCTTTTTTTCAAGGTTTATATTAGGTTGATATTGTTTATTCATTTTATCTTCAATCAAATTTACCAGTGAATCTATCTGGAGCTGAGATTTTGTTGGTTGGAAATTTGTTAACTATAAAATCAGCTTATTTAATGAATATAACACAGTTGTAAAGTGTCCTTTTGTGTTAGTTTTGATTTGCCTCTCTTAGTATTTAATGTCATCCAGTTCATCTATTTTATTGCCATGGAGTCGTTCATTCTACTTATGCTAGTGCCTTGAGGTTCACTCACTACCTGTGCCGAATTTTTACTGATGTTTACACTTTCATGTCAGGGACTGGGAAGTTTATTTAATCTTCATTTTTTAAAATGATTCGGCTAGCTAGAAACTTATCAACCTTATTGATCTTTTAACAGGCCAATTTTTGTATTTGTTGATATTTTCTACTGATTTGTTCTTTTTCTTGTTCATTAATTTCCACTTATCTTTACCATTTTCTTCCTTCATGCACTTGGAGTTTAATTTGTTCTTTGTTTCCAATTATATTTTCCCCCTTTGGCATTGTACATTTTGCTATTTTGTGCATTTAATGATATTCCTGTATAATTTCAGACAGCGTATGCTTTTAGATCTAGAATTTTTATTTGATTCCTTATACAAAGTTTCCATTTCTCTGCAGAGATTTCCATAATTCAGTCGATTTGCCAGATTTTTAAGTCCTTGAGTGTATTTATAATAGCTGTTTTGCAGTATTTATTTACTTTTTTAGACCTCTGTATCACATCTGAGTTTCTTTACATTGAATTTTTTTCTCCCAGTTTTGAAACAAATCTCTTTATTTTTCATGTACAAGGTAAATTTTGCGTGCTGGACATTATAGATGTTACAATGTTCAGTTTTGTCCTGGCAAGATTTAGTTTTTAAGCGTTATTAGGGAAATTCTAGAATAGTTCTGTTCCTAAGGTGTGGGTATTCAGAGGTCTCCACTGCATTTGATGGCTATGCTACCAGTGTCATGCAACCCACAAAAATCTTTCTTTAGCTCCTCCTCTACCTAGATACCTAGTCTCTTAGTCTTCTGCTGACCAGGAGAAAGATCAGTTCTTCCTCCCACAATGGTAAATCATTATAGGCCACGTACTGAGATCTCATTGCTTCCCAGAAACACCATTTCCTCATCAAATTATACAAGGGTTACAGAGAAGTTCTCACAAACTTATATTCTCTTTTGTTTTAATTTCCATGACTCAACTAAAGAGCATGAAGTTTGAGAACAGAAAACCTTCCCCACCAAAAGCCAAGTCTCTATTTCATAGATTATCTTTAGCTGGGCTAACTATAACTGCATTGTCAAAATACGTTGACTTGTAATGTGACCGATAAACAAAAGTAAGAAGTAACATGGACTTGTGTATTAGTATATGCTGATAGGTACCAAGAATGGAACACACTAAATCCTTAATCCAATGTACAAAAAAGAAACATAATTGAAAATAATGATTCATTTAAATATAGCAAACAACGAATTAGAAATAATCCTAAAAACTGATTTATAATCCAGTGAAACAGCAAGGATATGGATTTTTTTACTAGATAGCCTGCGGTTTAATTTTGGTTCTAGTACTGATTAGCTGAGTGAGTTTTAAAATGTACTTACCTTCTCTAAAATTTAGCTTCTTCATCTAAAAAATGGAGGCAGTTATTCTTCTTTATGAAGCTTTTATACCATTTTTATGAGATGATGCATTATGTATATAAATCTCCTACTATCTGGAATAAAATAAAGACTATATGATTGTGGATTCTGGTCTTTCTCCATTCCAGTGAGCAAAAAAGGACACATGTTAAGAAAAGTTCATGTGACTGAGTGTCAGGAAGCATGGTTTCTCTGTAAAATTCTCTCTCTCTCTCTCTCTCTCTCTCTCTCTCTCTCTCTCACTCTCTCTCTCTGGCTCTAGGGGTTTTCTGTTCTTTGCCCCATGAGGGACTGAGCAAGACAGCACTCAGGTTCCTTCAGGTGCAACAAATGTTCTACAAGTGTGTGAGTCTGTGAATACTAATTAGGTCTGCAGACAGCCTCCTTTACTCAGTCCTCCAGGCTAGTACGATTCCCATGACAACTAACAAAGGAATAGAAAGAAGTTAGGGAAATAAGAGATCAAAGAAAAATAATGAGACAGGCTTCAAAGCATAAAGAAGGATGAGAAAGACAAGACAAGGAATGCAAAAGTGGAAGCTCATGGTAAAGAGCACGCAAGGCTGGGAGCGCTGGTGCTGCTGGCTCAGTCGGCTGAGAGTCCTGCCCATCAGAACTCACGGAGATGACACAAGCAGGAGAAGCCTGCAGATGCTGTGGAGGGCTTTGGGCAGGGCTTAGATCTGATAAGGCAGAAACTGCCTCAAGCATCCGACTTTAATTTCTGAGCTTCCAAATCATCAACTGAGCTTAGCTTAGAAATGATAATTCATAAAGTTCTTGAAATTTTAACTTTCTTTAAAGAGAAAGGTTCTTTTTTGTTGGATTTATAAATATTTAAAGCATATTCATTAGGAAGGAGTCACTGAGTAAATGCAGTAGGTTGTAGAGGTTGCAAAAGGAAAGAATATCAACAAAAACAAAGCTGGCCCAACTTCTTGTGTTCTTTGAATGGGCCAGACACTGTTAGTCGCTTTTGTATACTTAATTTGAATTCTTCTTCACAACTCAGAGAAGCAAGTATAATAACACACAAGTAGGAAATACTATTGAGCCCATCTGAGGACAGAATGTTAAATTTGAACTTCATATGTATCTTCAAAGTAAGGCTAAGGAGCAAGAGACAAGTTATACTGTCGTGGTATGCAAACATTTGATTCAAAATCAAAACATTGGTGTTACCAAGAAACTCGTTAGAAATTCAGCATCTCATACACCTTTCCAGGCCTACCGATTCAGAATCCCAAATATTTTATATCCACCCTAAATTTTGAGAATCCCTCAAACTAGAAAATGAAAAGAAATTACAATTATCATCACTGCAATTATACCAGAACATTTACCCTCCAGTGTGTTTTTTCTGCCTTCACTGTAACGGAAAGATGCTCATCTTTCATGTGGGGTAACTTCAGTAAAGGAGAAGAAAGACACAGCCTGGAAGTTTTATTTTACCACCAGTGTGATGACATTGGGAAAATTACTCACATTTTCTAAGTTTTAGTTTCTGCTTCAGCAAAATGAGGTCAATAATGTAATTACAGTGTAACGGTGTTGAGAGAGCAACAAGAAATGAAGAGCATGAATCACAGAGTTCCTCTTCCCAGAAAACTTCAATGACTCTTCAGAGCTGCAAGTTAATTTCCAGTCTCTTTATCTGCATCCAGCATTCTTCATTCCAGCTCCACCCTGCTCCTGCTGTCCATTGTGTTTTTTCATGAACCTAATACTTCTGCGTTTCCCTCAAATGTAATATTTGGTTCTTATTCCTGCATCCATACTGTTCCTCCTGACAGAAATGGTTCTTCTTGTTCTCTATAAAATCCTGCTGATGCTGTCACTCCTAGTTGAGAACCACCTGCCTCATAAAGTTATTGCCAGTAGCACTAAATGGACAACACTTGACATTTCCCTGTTCGTACACGTGAATTTTACCCTCTCTACTGGGTATCATTTTATTCTCTTCTGAATGAAATCTCCTTTGAAATGAAAATTACTTGAAGAGAGGGATTTTGTCATGATAGTACCCTCAGTCACTAGAACTACAGTTTTCACATAATATGCAAATAAACACTTGAGGGAAATAGAGGGGAAGAGAACAGCTCAAGACACATACTTGGAGTCACTTTTATTGTGAAAAATATCTGACACATTTCCATGTAGTAAAAATTTCCATTGTAATAATAACTATGTAATAATATGAAGGCAGATGCCAAAGGTGATAATCAGCATTCTATAAAGAGAAATTCAGTTAAGATATACCCAGTGCACAGTGTGTAGACTTCTCCTCCACGCCTTCTTTAATCTGCATTATTGGAGTGGTTTGAACAACTTCCCTCTAGAATGAAATTATCTTGTCCTAATACTCACTTTAGGTTAGGTTAGTGGAGGACTGATTTCCTGCTTAAGCATGGCTATCCTTGCAAATGGTATGAATGCTAATTTTAAAACATCCACGAGAAAGATTTGTTATTATCAAATAGAAATTGGACTCGAGTTCTAATTCTAGAGCTGTACAACTGAGAAAATAACTTTATCTTATAGCCTTAAGTTTCTTTCAAAGTAAATACTGTGACCAAATAAACAACTATTGCTTGTCCTTTTGTAAACTATGAAAAATGACACACAGGCAAGGTATCCATAATAAATTCAGCTATTACAACAAGTCTAGACTTAAAATGACCTGTTCACCAGGCTGTAACCTGTGAGCCATAAGAAGCCAATTTAGATTTGTCCCTCCTTCTGTGTCCACCTCAGAAATGAGCACAAAGAAAATAGATAAGAAGATTACAGATTACCTGTTCCTTTACAATCCCTTATAACTCAAATAGGTTCCTTTTTTATCCCCACAAAAGCACCAGGACGTGGTCTCCTTCATTTAAACACTATTAAATTCTGGAGGAGGAGGAGGAGTCACTGTCAAGAGTCCATATCCTCTTTCAAAAATGATATAAGATGAAAGAGATGTGACTTCAAGATAAAAGTCTAAGCTATCATTTTGCCCCAGAAATTCTTTGATTTAAAATACATTCCCACAAGGAGAGGAAACAAGATAATTTTATTCTAATTCCACAACTTTACCTCAAGCACATAACTTCTATCATAAAAGTAAAAGGATAGCAAATATGGATTTGGGGGTCAGACTGATTTGAACTTGAATCTAGGTCCTGTCAAGAGTTTTGAAATGCTGAGCTTTTTATCCTACTTGCATGCTACTAAATTGCCTGGCCTAGTTTGATAAATGCTGGCATAAAATTTGACTCCTAGATAAGAAACAATAGCAGCAACAGTAACAGACAGAGTATCAACATTTATTCAGTTTTAAAGAATTCAGTACCCTGCGGTAATGTCTGTGGTCACCTGCATAGATGGTGGTTGTGTTGTGGAGCTCTCTGAGATTAAGGCATTAAAACTTTTATAATACATAGCAAAAATGCCTATTCATTTTCCAAACAAACATTGTATCTTACTGTGTGTATCATGCTGGTCACTAAGGATTCTTGCCTTTTGCTAGAAAGGAAGATATTACTCCTAACTTCCAACACTGTATACCATGCAAACATCCTTGAAAACTAGTCCAAAACAAAAGCAATCAGAATCTCTGTTCACAATGTGAAGAGAAACATAATTCATAAAGCGCCCCCCAGCAGGTTCTGTCACTGATTGAATACAATGAAGAATAAAATTTTACTTCCCCCTGAGAACAAAGTTGTGAAGATATTTTCTCCTGCACTTTGCAGACATCAGTAGTACTTATCTCACAAGGGCAAAATTTAGTAATCTGTATTACATGCTCAGTGATAGTTAAATGCAACAGAATGGCAGTGGAAGTGTGCATGAAAATTTCTTCTGATCTGCTCCTGACCCATAGTTCATTCAGAGGAATTCAATATGGTTTTCTATCTTTAAATATTGGTAATCGCCAAAGACTCTGAGTTCAAGAAAACAGCAAAATGAGCTTTTATTTTTTAATTTATTTTAAAGAGAAAAAAGCAATGAAAACAAAAATACAGAATTTCAAACTCAATACAATAGGAAATTAACAGTGGTTAGTATATTGTGTACTGCTATATTCAAAATAGTTGTTCAGCTTACAAGATGTATGCACACATAATTGATCAAACAATGTAAACACAGACTGCTCTTTTCAAGGAATGGTAGTATAATTATCTTAGCTATCTTGTGTATAATTTTTTTCCTTTCCCTTCCTCCTTTCTCTGCCTCCTTTCACCCATCTTACATTTGCTCTTTCTTCTGGGCTATTTCTTTCCCTCTCACAATTTGGGTTGAAGATTTTGTGTCTTATTTACTTTTTCAGCTTTTTCATTTTAAAAAGAAAAACAGAATAAAGGATAGAAATGATACAGATTTTCAAAAAAGAAAAAAGTAGGTAAAATTAACATGAGTTAAGATATTGCATATTGTTATCTCAGAATTGGTTGTTCAGCTAAGACACAAAAGTTATCAATCAAACAATGACAGCACAAACTTTTTTTTGATGAATTAATATAGATTAGTAGTATAGTTATCTATCTAGTGTACAAAAACATTTATATATTTTTATCAAAATATATATTATCTTTTTCTTTCTTCCATTTTTCCTTTCTCTTATTATAGTAGTTCTGTCCTTATGAATATTGTCTTTCCCTTTAATTATTATAATATCTATTATATGTTTTGGATCTTATTACTCTTTCAGATTTTTTCTTTATAATTATTTTTATACTATAGAGACAGTACAATATTTATAAATGTGAGCTTGATTTATTTCACTTATAAGCATGGTCTCAAATTGCCTTCATTTACCTATAAAAGCCTCAAGATCATCCTTTATAGCTGAGTAATATTCCATTGTATAAAATAAAACATATTTTTCATCCATTCTGTTGTTGATGGAAATTTTGTCTGTTTGCAACATTTAGCTATTACAAATTGTGATGCTATAAACATGGGTGCACATACATCACTGGACATGGCATTTTCAATTTTTCTGGGAAGATACCTAGGAGAGGATTAGCTGGATTGAATGGGACTTCTAATCCAAGTTTTTTGAGCAATCTCCATACTGATTTCCACAGTGGTTGCACCAATCTGCACTGCCACCAGCAATGCAGAAGTGTTCCTTTTCCCTCAAGTCCTCACCATTCGGTATCAGTTGATTTCTTGATGGTAAGAACTTTTTCTGGAGTGAAATGAAATCTTAATGTTGTTTTAATTTGCATTTCTTGACTGATCAGTGATGCTGAGCATGTCTTCATATATTTACTTGCCATTTGTACTTCTTCATCTGAGAAGTGTGTTTTAATCTCAATGTCCATTTTTGGACTCGGTATTTGAATTTGGGGGGCCTGATGTTTTTCAGTTCTTTAAATGTGCTAGATAAGAATCTTTATCTGAAGGGTTGCTGTCTAAAATTCTTTCCCATTATGTGGGTTTTCTTTTCACTCTGTTGATAATTTCTTTTGAAGTGCAAAACTTTTTAATAAGAAGAGAAATCAGTTGTTGATTCTGGGAAGTCTTTTGTTCATGAACTCTTTGCCTACCCCTATGTCTTCAAGATTTCTATCTACCTTGTATTCCAGTAGATTTATAGTTTCTGTTTTAATATTTATATCTTTGATCCATTTTTACTTTATTTATTTATATCTTTGATAGCCATGGGTCTAGTTTCAGTCTTTGGCATGTGGAAAGGCAATTTTGCCATCACCATTTACTAAATAGGCCCTCTTTCTTCCAGTGAACACATTTAGCCCTTGTGTCAAATGTAAGGTTGCTGAGTATCTTTGTAGTTGTGTCTGCATCTTCTAATCTGTTCTATTGATTCTTAGGTCTATTTTTTAGCCAGTACCATGCTGATTTTATCACTATAGCTTTGTAGTATAATTTCAAGTCAGGGATCGCCATGACTCCTGCCTTGCTTTTGTTGCCAGGATTGCCTTTGCGATTCTAGGTCTTTTCTGTCTCAAATTAAATTTTAGAAATATTCTCAATACATATATAAGATATGTTACTGGTATTTTGATTAGAATTGCATTAAATTCGTCTAACAGTTTTGGGAGTATGGCCATTTTCACAATGTTAGTTCTTCCTAATCAAGAATAAATGATATCTTTCCATTTTCTGACATACTATTCAATAAAATTTTTTTTACATTACTATATTCTTCAATGTATAGGTCTTTTACTTTCTTTGTTAGGTTGATTCCTAAATATTTCATTGTTTTGGATGCTATTGTAGAAAGCATCATTTCCATAATGTCTCTCTCAGTCAGTTTATTGTTTCTGTACAGAATGTTATTGATTTTTGAATATTGTCTTTGTATCCAGATATACTGCTGAATTTGCTTTTTAACTCTAGTAGTCCGTTGATGGACTGTTTAGCATCTTCTATAAAGAGTATTATGTCATCTACAGTGACAATTTAACTTCTTACATTCTTATCCTTATTCCTTTATCTCTGTCTCTTTTCTAATTGTTCTAGCTAATGTTTCTGGAACTATCTTGAATAGGAGTGGTGATAGTGAATATTCTTGTCCTGTTCCTGACTTTAGAGTAAAAGGTTTCAACTTTTTCCATTTAATATAATGTGGCTGCTGATTTGTCATGAATGGCTTTCATCAGATTGAGGTAGATACCAACTATTCTGAGTTTCTGAAAGGTTTTTATCATAAATAAGTGTTGGACTGTATCAAAAGCTTTTTCTGTATCTATTGAGATGATCATATGTTTGTTTTTTGCTCTGTTGATGTGGTGTATTATATTTATTGATTTGCATATGTTAAACCATCTCTGCATTTGTGGGATAAATCCCACTTGTTCATGATAATTTTCTTGATGATTTGCTGCATTCTATTTGCCAGTATTTTATTGATAACCTTTGCCTCAATGTTCATTAAAGACTTTGCCCTGTAGCTTTGCTTTTTGTTTGGGTCTTTATCTGGTTTTCGTATCAGAGTAATTTTTGCCTCCAAGAATGAGTCTGGGAGGACTGCTTCCATCTCAATTTCACTGAAAAATTTGAGGAGTATTCACATTAAATCTTCTCTAAATTTCTTGTGGAATTCAGCTGTCAATCCACCAGGACCTGAGTTTTTCTTTGTTGGCAAGTTTTGAACCACATTTTCAATTTCAGTAGCTGATATTGGTTTATTCAAAATTGTTATATCTTCTTTATTCAGCTTGATAGTTCATAAGTTTCTAAGAATTTGTCCATTTACTCTGTATTTTCTGCCCAAAATGAGTAAAGATTTTCCAAGTCGGTATTTATGATCTTCCAAATTTCATATCGTCTGTAGTAATTTCACCTTCTTCATTCCTTACTGCACAAATTTGAGTTTTTTCTTTCTTTTTCTTTATAAGGTTGACTAGGGGCTTATCAATTTTATTTATTCTTTCTAAGAACCAACTGATTAGTTCATTAATTCTTTGTATTGTTTTCTTAGTCTCAATTGAATAGATTTCAGCTCTGATATTTATAATTTCCTCCCTTCTGTGAACTTTGGTCTTAACTTGCTCTTCTTTTTCTAGAAGCTTGAGATGTAGCGTTAGATCGATTTTTTGTGCTCATTCTGTTTTCTGATGTGGCAATTTATTGCTATATATTTCCCTCTTAGCACCACTTTCCTTGCATCCCACAGATTTTGTTATGTTGTACCTACATTTTCATTTAATTGTAGGTATTATTTAATTTCTTTTTTAATGTCACTTGTAACCCATTGGTTGTTTGAGAGATTGTTATTTTAATTTCCATGTGTTTATTCAGGTTTTGCATTTTCTTTTGCCATTAATTTCCAATTTCAGTGCACTATGCTTAGATAATATGCATATGATATTTTCAATCCCTTACTTAAGAACGTTCTATGGGCTAATATATGGTCTATTTTAGAGACTGTCCCATGCACAGCTGAGAAGAATGTGTACTCTTTCACTTTTTTACCCTAAGGAAACAATATGATGTTTGCTCCTATGGGTCTGATTTGTTTTACTTATGAGTATAGACTCTAGTTGCATTCATTTACCTATAAAAGCCTCAAGTTTGCCCTTTATTTACCTATAAATGCCCTGGCATCCTTTATTTTGGTGCCAGGGATTGAACTCATGACCTCACACTTGCCAAGCAGGTGTTTACATCATCGAGCTAAACCCCAGCCTAAGTTTATCCTTATTTATAGCTGAATAGTACTCCATTGTATAAAGATACCATATCTTTTTTAATTCACTCCTCAGTTGATGAGAATTTGGATTGTTTTCAAGATTTAGCTATTGCAAATTTTGCTGCTATAAATATACATGCACATCTATTGCTGTAGTATGATGTTATTAATTCATCTGGGAAAATACCCAGATGGGGAATAGCGAAGTGTAATGGACTTCTAGTCCTAGTTTGGTTTTTTTGTTTTGTTTTGGGAGGGTTTTTTTTGTCTTTTTCTTTTTTATCGGTACCAGGGATCAAACTCACGACTGCCTGCTTGCAAAGCAGGCGCTTATGCCTCTGAGCTAAATCCCCAGCCCCCAGTCCTAGATTTTTGAGTTATCTCCACACTGATTTCCATAATGATTCCATCCTTCTACATTCCCACCAACATTGGAAAGGGTCTTTTTTTTTTCCTACAGTCCCTCCAGCATTTATTTATTGATTGATTTCATAATGATAGCCATGCTTTCTGGGGTGAGACTGAATCACAGTTTTGTTTCAATTTGCATTTCTCAAATGACCAATGATATTGAACATTTTTCATATATTTATTTGCCATTTGTATTTCTGCATCTTAGAACAATATATTCATCTCTGATGCATATTTTTGGGTTAGCTCTTTGAATTTGGGGGAGTTTGAGTTTTTTAAATTTTTGTATGTTCTAAATAGAGGTACAAGTGACTAAATTTTCTTCTCACTCTGTCGGTTTTCTTTTCACTCTGTTGGTGATTTCTTTTGAGGTGCAAAAATGTTTTAATAAGATGAGATCCCAGTTGTTGATTCTGTGAAGTACTTCCCCTGCAGTTTGGTTTCTGTTCGTGAACTCTCTGCCATGCTGTATCTCTACAAAATTACTACCTACTATCTCAGTAGATTTAGTGTTTGCGTTTTAATATTTAGGTCTTTGAGCTATTTTGAACTTAGTTTAGCATATGTGGACAGTCATGGATCTAGTTTTAGTTTTCAGCATGTGGAAAGCCACTTGTTCTAGTACTATTATTAAAAAGGCTATCTTTCCTCCAGTGAACATGTTTAGCCCCTTGTCAAACAGAAGGTTGTTGTTAGGTTTTCATCTTCTTATCTGTTCCATAGATTTTCAGGTCTATTTCTTTGCCAGTACCATGCTGATTTTTTTCACTGTCACTTTGTAGTATAATTTCAAGTCAGGAATTGAGATGCCTCCTGCCTTGCCTTTGTTATCCAGAATTGCCTTGCTATTCTAGGTCTCATCTGCTTCCAAATGAACGTTAGGAATGTTTTCTCTGATCTGCAAGGTATGCTAAAGACATTTTTATTGAGATTGCATTAAATCTATATAACAGTTTTCAGAGTATGGCCATTTTCACAATGTTGGTTCTTCTTATCCATAAGCAAGAGAGAAATATCTTTCCAATTTGATATTCTCTTCAATCTCTTTTTTTAATGTGCTGTAATTTTTAATCTATAGATTTTTAATCTCCTTTGTTAGGGTGATTCCTAAATATTTCTTTTTTTTATGAAGTTTGCTTTTAGAGCACTTTTACATCCACCAACACGCCTTCAAAATCTCTATTTCTCCAACAAAAAAGACTGATTGAACAGCAGTTATTTGCCTTCACTACAGAATTCACTGTGGTACATTAACAGGTACAGGAAATGTACCATTGAACCTCATATCTGAAAAATATGTAATATAGTCTATTAAGATCTACCACTCCTAGAATTTTAGGTGTTGAGTGGAAATGATTTCAATGACTTCTTTTCCACAGAAGTGAATTTTATAACTTTAATAATCTAAAATTTATTTTGAAACACTACGGAAATCTCTTTCCCCACCCACTCGCCAACTGATCAGAAACTCCTACCATTTCTTTCTCCTGTCTTACCTACCCATCCACTATAATTAGTCTATTTTCCACCTCTCTCTTTCTTTTATTTGAGCAGTGTTTGATCTTTTCACTAAATAAATACTTCTGCACTTACTATGTGTGATGTTTGCTGCTCAGTGTATTCCAACACAGTAGGTGAAAGTATGAAGCACCAAATAAGTTTGAGAACATGATCCAGTAGCATCAATCTAGTAAGAAATAAAGAGGTTAATTTTTTAAAGGAATAAGTAAAATGATTGTGACAGTCATTCAAGATTCACACATATGTGAAGCCAAATGCCCAAAATACACATGCTACAAAACTGAATCATAACATTAGTACACAAAGTTAATACAAATGCATAAAGACACTACTACACATTTGTCAGGTAAGCTGAATGCAAAATACATGTTTAACCAATAAAGTTGCTAATGTTACTAATGCAAGTTTTAGGGATGAAAGCACAGAGTAGGTGATTTAAATTAAAAAACCTGACTATGCCATTGCTAGCTCTCAGGCAGAGGTTAAGCAACAGTATTAGAGAATAGCACATGCTTTTGCTGTCCCCAGTCAGGTGGCTCATATTGGGTGTATCAGATGAAAATCTGTCTTAGGGCCTCTTTGGTATCAAAGGTTCTGTTTATAGCAATGGTGATACGCTTGGCTGGATAGTGCTTACTGAATGAGTAAATCAATGTGCAGTTTTGATGATCAGTAAGACTTTGCTGCTTCCCTTCACCCTCGACACTGAAAGAGCCTGGACAAATGACACACAATCAAGTTCTCATTGCTGTGCTTCCAATCGTGCATTGTGCAGTAAGCCATGGACTCAACCATAGACTGCCTTGTGGGGAGGGCCTAACTTGACTTATGAAAGACTGAAGGAAGCTTAAAGCCTGCTCCAGAGATTCACAATATAAAATGAGGCTCTTAGGCACTATCAGTCATTAAATACCAAGAAAAATAATTTCCCCGAGACAGCACGTTCCATGGCTCATTTTCTCTTTGAAAGTTTTGTTTCCAAAGCTTTATCCACAGCAGATGTCTTGGAAGCCCTACTAAGGTTGTAAGCTCTAAACTTCAAAGAAGGAAGGCAACTACCCTGGGGGGAATTTAAAAGATTTGCCTGTCTCTTTCACTACTTTATTTTCAGCAGCTAAAATGTACCTTATATATATATAGTAGATGCTCAATAAATATCTGTTAAACAAAATGGGCTTTCAAAAAGTAGCATTAACTCTTGTTTTAAAGTGGGTATTTTGCATTTATTGCTGAAAGTTTCCTCATATTTGGTTTTCTAAAAGTTTTTGATGTTAATTTTAATGTCTGCATTTATTTAAATTGTCACATACTTTGTCCTGTCAACTATTAGTATGAAGGGCTTACTTATAATTGCTCTGCTCATCTTTTACTATTGAGATTGATGCTACTGACAAAAAATGGCTTACGAAGTATACTTTGAAATTAATCTGCTAGTTTTGTTAAAGTCTTTATAAAAACCTTTTTCTTTGTTGCATGTGCAGTTGTCAGACTTGTGAATAAGCAAATGCCACCTTTGTAAAAGTAATTTAGATGTCTTTTTTAAAGACTATTCTTCCCCTTTCACTCCCCCAGGTTGTACTGTGCATTTTTGGGTCTCCCCAACACCCTCTGTTTTATATTGGAAGGGTAACCTGCTACTTACCTAGGTGTTTCCGAACTTTCTCACTCCTGGATTTGATCTCTAGTTGTATACCTACGAAAGCCTGTCTTTCCAATCTATCCATAAATACTGTTCCAGTTGGCCCTATTACTCTCTGGTGCCCTATCACATAAAGTTCTGTTTTCTCATATTTGATTTTTGGTTCATATGGCCTTTTTCCAGTTAATTATATTTCCTATTAAGAGCATCTCAGTGGACCATACCTCTTGATTCACTCTGCCTGCGATTCTCTCTTTTTTCCCTTAATTTAGTGTACCTAGGTCATCTATATTAGAAATTATACCCAACCTTCTCTGCATCATTTCTGTTGTGCTCTTTTTCCATCATTAGTTGTCTGTTTGTCACTTTCATTTCACTTTTTGCACCATTCATTGGGGCCTCTACAGTTCCTGCAATCTTGGTGCTTTTCTCTCTCTTTAGGATGTCCTTCATGCAGTATTTTCTGTACAGTTGGATTGATGGCTGCGAATTCCCCCAATTCCTCTTTATCTTAGAAGCACCTTGTTTCTCCATTGATTTCTAGGGACAGTTTTTCAGGGTACATCAATCTGGGCTGAAGGTTATTTTTTCAGGGTTTGGAATACTTTGTTCCACACTCTTCTCAATTTGATGATTTATGCCAAGAAATCTGCCATAATTCTGATGGGCTTTCCCTTGTAAGCAATCTGTTTCTTGTCTCTAACAGCTTTTAATATTCTGTTCTTATATTGGATTTCTGGGATCTTGATTATTATATTTCTGGGTGTAGATCTCTTTTGGTTGTAGGTGGCTGGAGTACTGTATGCCTCACACATCTGAATACCTTTTTCTTTTCCTATGTTTGGGAAGTTTTCCTTGATTATTTCCTATGTTTGGGAAGTTTTCCTTGATTATTTCTATTTGTAGTTCTTTGTTTTTACCCCTTCTTCTTCATTCATGTTCTTTATTCTTAAGTTATAGATCCTCTTGTCCTCTTCTAGCCTTTGTATTGTTACTGCTTGTTTCCTTGTTATTTTTAAAAAATTTTTCCTTTCATGATTCCACATTGCAAACCTATCTTCCAGATCAGATAATCTATCCTTAGTTTCTTTAAGCAGTTTTGCCAGCTTTCAATGGAGTTTTTAATTTCCTGGTAATCTCTTTGAACCTGCTTCATGTATTCTATGTTTTCTCTATTTTCTTCATAAAAACAATTCTCCCCCTTTTTTGTGTTCCTCCATTCTTCCATCTGTGTTTTTCTTGAGTGGTGCTTAGCATTTCTTTCATTATTCTATCTATATCTTGCTTTACTTGGTTAAATACTTCACTTTTGAACTTGTCTATGAGGTCCTGAAGATATCACTTTATGTCCACTGGTGCCATGTCTGATATTGCATGTTTACCATCCTCAATCTCCTTTGCATTTACCTTTCCTGGATCAGTGTTCTCCAGGTTGTGGGCTAGAGACCCTTTTTTTTTTTGCTTCCTCTTCTCATATTTTTTGTTCCTTCTGTACAGGTGTATATAGGAGGCCCCAGTTTCTTTCTTTGTTGCTAATAGTGTATCAGGGATTAAAACCCATATTACTTGCACCACTCTGCTTAGATAGAATTTATTCCATCCCAGTTTGTATATAAGCACTAGATCTGAGGGCACAGACAGGTATCCCAAAAATATCAGGATATAGCACAGCAATCATCTTATTTTCCTATTAACTTAATCTGGATCCCTGAATAACTTATACTGTTACATCATGACTGATCTTAGTTAAATATGATTTGCTTCATTGATGTTTGTTATTGACAGATTTTATTCAAAATTGTTAAGGTTGATAGTATCAAGTCAGAGAGTGTAGAAAACTATACTGAAAATGACAGTGATTCACTATGATACCCATTCTGGTTTGATTACTACCTGTTTTTGTAGTTCTACACTACCTACAAAGTTGTATTTCTATTAACACTGTTATGTATTGATATATGCAGTTATACTTTATCTGACAATATAGCCAATTCTATTGATGATAACAAGAGACAACTCAGCAACCATGGTAGAACTCCTTGTACAGCAGTCTTATATGTCTTTTTAGTTTTATGTGTCTATAGGAAAATGTTTTGTTCTGTCCTGCGTTGTTCTGTTCATCCCTCTAACATAGAAAGGATAGAAATACATGTTAACACTCATACTTGTATAAAACCTATAAACAGTTTATGAGAACAGATCTCATGACACATGATGAAATGAACAATACTTTGAAGGAAAAAAAGGCACTACATGACCCAAAGCTGATTCTGGAGTGTCATGATGTGAAATCCAGCAATACTATTATTCTTTGTTCAAAGTGATTTTGGTCTGCTTTGGTTGGTTTTATCTCAACATTAATGAAGATATGGATAAATGTGTGTACGTTTAAGTGTATAGGATACATAACCATATTACTAAGATTTTATTGGATAGTTGAACAGAACTATTTGCAGTCTCCTAGTTTGAATACCATCTATATGTTCCATTTTTGTATCTTGAACAATTATTTGTATGAGGACAATATGTAAACATCAACTAGTGATTTATTGCTGTTTATTTTTTTCTTTGAAAATATGTACTATTTATACCTGTTTTTTATTTTGTATTGTCTTTCTTTAAATAATTTTTTTAAAAAAAAGAATAATAATTTTGACGGTTTTTCATATTTTTCTAAGCAGTTTATGTTATAAAGATATGTACCAGAATTTATTTCCTCAGTGTTTTAATTTGTTTCAGTCTATCTGGATGTGATTCTTCCATAGCACTTATCCACTTAGCCTTTGGTTAATGAGCCATTAGAGTTTTCAACTTTTTTTTGAGTTAATTTAGCAAAACATTTTTCTCAGACAGAATTCATCCACTTCAATAATGCTTTCTAATTTGTTATCGTGACATCTTACATAATGTGTTTTTCAAAATTCAAATGCTTCTTTGTCATCACTATCATTTCAACTCCTTTCCATTGAGTTTTTCACTTTTCTCCATCAGCCTCTGAAAATCTTAAGTATTTCTTTAAAGAAATATAAGCTCAATTCTGTTGTTTTATGCAATTCTTAAATTTTAGCTTGTATCATTACTATTCTGCTCCTTAAGAATTACTGATACCTCCAATGTGTGTTTTAATTTTGTTACCTAACTTTGCTTGTTTTTTTTTATTCTTCTTTGTTAATCCTTCTATTTTATCATTACAGAATATCTTACAGGCCATCTTAACAGAGTGTCTCTTCTACCTTTCTGTTTCTGTTTCATAGAGGTCTTCTCTTCTTACTACATCTTGCAGCTCTTTTCAGGTTTTCCAAACATTTGGGAGACTTTCACAATAAATCATTTATAAAAGTTTACTTTTACTCTGGGGCTCAGGTAAATTTTATAAATTTGAGGAATTTTGATTGTATTTTTTTTCTTTCCCTTTCCCCTTGCAGAGGCATGAATTTACCTTTAGATAGCAATCCTGGGTGGTGCATGACTTCATTCATATCCACCTAAGTACCGGTTGAGCCTTCTTAGCACATCATATCATCATATCATATCATCAGGAACACTTATGCAATCACAATTTATGTATCTGCCTGCTAGATTCTACTGTCCTGCTAGACTAGCAAGGATGGGATGAAATCATATTCACACTTCCTCTATATACATGGCTCAGACAAAATAATATATCTATCTATGGAAATATAGGATATATAGGTATATATCATCTATACATCTACACCAATGTGCTGCCATTGGTGTTTTACTTATTTATTGCTCTCAAACTTCATTTGTAGCACTTTATTACAGGGTCAACATCTCTTGGATTCATTTTTTCATATGTTCAACAAATATCTGCTGATTACTAATGATGTAAAGCACTGCACTGCTTTCAGGATTTTCTTCTCTTTATTTCCTGAGCATCTCCTGACTACATCAAGTTCTGAAGATCAAATATGTGGTTTCATACATGACAAGTAAGTGTTCTGTCAAAGCACTATAATCCCCATCCTTCAGGATCTATTTTCAGAGTCTCTTAAGATATGAACAGAAAGGGCCAGTAGTTGTGTTACCCCAAATTATCACCAATATAGAACAAATATAAGAATATAATTTTCTTATTATAAAGATTTGGGTCTTTAATCTAGAATCAGAGACAAAATAAAATTTTTCTCACATTTTTCAGATGAATGGCATTGCTGTTTTATAAGGCAATACAAGATAATAACAACAAGTATTATTATCAATTCATGTTCATCAGCGTTCAAAGTAGCAGAAATTAAAATGGTTCCTAGATTTTTACCATAGGATGTCTCTCTCACAGACTGTTTCTCTGGTGTCTTTTTCTTTTTCTTTCTGTCTTTTTTTTTTTAAAATAGTCAAATTTCAAATTGCAAACCCTTCTTACTTTGCTGAATCTTTCCACTATAAGGAGTTTGACATGTCCCTGGGTGAAGGCAGATCTTTTGATTGCTATGTTACTCAAAAGGACAGCTACACATCATAGAATTCTGCAAGAGGTAAACTGACCAAATACAAGGCTTGCCTCTTCAGATGTGCAGTAATTTCAAACAATGAAACTAAATTTCTGTCCAGCTTCAGTCCAAGCCTGCTGATTGCAATTTGCATAACAGCAGAGCAAGTCCTTACAAAACAGCTGCCTCTCTTTTCCTCCTTTGGCAGCCAGGATATTGCAGTAAATATGATTGGATATTTTCCTTCTACTTACTGCAAGTGGGAACCATTGCAGGCATATAAATTTTTCTCTGGCCATGTGGTGTTGCCTGGCAAGAGCAAAAGGCTGAAAATTTTCTGTCACTGATGCCATCTATGCAGAGAATTGAGGTTGGCTATAATTGGCTTATATGGAAAGAGAAGGATTTAGAGGTTGTCACACCTTAGAAGGAGGATGAGAATGAGCTTTGGGATCAGAGCTGCCATTTTACCAGTGAGGCCCAAAGCAAATGCCTATTCTCAAGAGATTATTTTCTCATGTACAGAATGAAAAGAATAGTTATGTCAGAAGAAACAAATAAAAGAGTATATATTAAATTCCTGGCTTATTGAAAGACACTCAGAAATAAACCAGGACTAGAATAGGGCCAATGAAGAATTCACCATGAGTATAAATTTGAGGAGCTGAGAAATCAAGATAAATTTATTTTAATGTAATGTTTCAAAAAATTAATTCCAAAAAATCTCTACAAAAGAGAGAATATCAAATTTGAGTAGAATCTGATCCTTCACTTTACAATCTATTTCACTTGCCTCATCCTAATCCTGGCCCTCCTTCCAATAGATTTTGATTTATGAAATCAGGCACCAACTAGCCAATGTGTTGATTTTACTTTTTAAGTTACTGTGTTAAAGTATTGTTTATATTGATTACATAGATTTTAAGCACCTTAAATTTTGCATCTGAGTCTAGTTGTTTACTCACTCAGTGCAGACTGTGGTTCTATTTCCCTGGGTTTTTTTTAGTAATTTATGACCTACCATTTTCAATCTCTGTGACAAAAATTCCATAGATTCCTTCTCCTCTTTCCCTTATTATGGTTTAGATCCAAAATTCCCCTCCCCACAAGCTGTCAAGTGTTTGGAAGGTGACTGGATCTTGAACACACTATACTCATCATTGCTACACTGTAAGTTCATAGCTGGTTTGGTAGGGGCTGGGTAGTGGCAGGTCATGAGTCCAAAGGGTATGGCTCCCTCCTGCTCCTCCCCTTGCTCTCCTGCATGCTGTGAGATAAGCACTTTTCCCTTCACTAGGTCCTTCCTTCCCATCATTTCTTTCTCCTTGCCATTTCTGCCATTTCTTGCCTAGCTGACTGAATCAAAACAAACCTCTTTTCCTTTAAGTAATGGTATTGTGTCAGTTATTGTGTACCTGCAATTGGAAAGTAACTGTAGTGATCCCTAAAACTCCCCTGGTGGTAGATTAATTAATGGTCAACTTGTAACACCCAGGTGAACAGAATCAGCATGGTGCTGCGTGCTTAAGGCCCACCTGAGGATTATTGCCAACAGCATAAAGGGAGAACTGCAGAAGAAAACTGGGATGCTGTTGATTCTCCAGAAGAAACTTGTCACACTGGTTTTCCTGATATGAACTCAGTTTTTGCTTTATGAAAGGAGCTCTAATCTTCACTGTCACCAAGAATGGCCCAGGTTCTCTTTGGAGAGCTCTGATCCTTATCTTGAGGGTCACATTCTGACTCCAGTGCAGATCACTGGGCCTGATGGCATAGATCTTTCACCCTGTGGGCACAGATTTTCTAGTTTCCACTACTGACCTTTGGACTTTCCCGGTGCAGATCCTGGATACAGATTTGCATGAGACATTGTCATGGTCTCCAGGCCTCCAGTTGAACTTATAGAGGACATTGCCATGGACTCTAGGTCTTCAGCCAGATTCATGCAGGACATTGCCATGGGATCTAGGCCCTCAGCTGGTTTCTTTGGATCTGTAGTATGTGGACAGATCTCTTGGACTCTTCTGCATTTGACTTTTGGGTGAATATTATAAGTAATCATAAAAATGTCATATACTGTATTAAACCTATTCCCTCATGAACCCTGACCACAACACCCCTCCTACCAATTTTTATTTTTATTGTGAATGCATACCCTTTATGATATGATTCATTGACTATATATATAGCCACATTTAGAAGGATGTTAAAATTTTAATTGTCCTAATCTAATTGGCATAAACATCAAAAGATTCTAGAAGCTCCCTGTAATATATTTCTGCAGTGTCTAGGGTGCACACAAGTACAATCCAGGTATCTTGTAGGGCGCACCATTTAAATGCAACAAGTAAGGTTATTCATCTTATAAAAGGCCATGATAGTCTGAAAGATATGTTGAATAGGTTCTAGGGAAAATATAGAGGTGTGTAAATTACCATGCAGAGAACTAAGTGACTGAAGGAAACAGAGAAATATACCAATTTTTATTCTTTTATTGGATATTATATATTAGAGTATTTCTTATATGTGCTATCTCATTTAATACTTTTAAACAGCTCCCTGATGTACATTTTATCATACTCATTTTGTGGTTAAACTAAGACAAAGAAGATTACAGCTAGTTGTTAGCATTTGTAGTCTTTTATATTTTACTACACCCAGTTGTATATTTAAAATTTAGGAGGAATTTTCATATATATTTTCCTCAGTAGTCCTTTCCCCAGTTCTGCGTAGTAGGCAAATTGAATACCCATTCACTAAGATGAAATTGAGACCCACAGCTATCAAGTAACCAAAAAATATTTTCTGATGTCAGCTTGCTATGCATTATAATTTGCTATTTGTCACCTAGGAACTCTTCATCATAACTTTGTAACACTATACTTATTTATTAAACCCTGATTTTTGTCTGGGCTCGTTGATAACACTACATTCTTTTATAATTCAGTTAAACTTATTGGTACAATTTGGGTATACATAATTATCACATTCATTATAGGAAATTTGTACCTACATATCTTGATTTCTCTTTTTTATTCCATTCCCTTCTTCCCCTCCTTATTCATAAAGCTGTTTCCGCTTGAACCTTCTTTCTCATTTTCTCTGTTTCCTTTCTTCCTTCACCCCTCTTTCTCCCTAGTTCTCTTTTCCTTTCTAATAATTTCTTTCAATTTCACAATATCTATTGTACATTTTGATTCTCATTTATACTTTAAGTTTCTCACACCATAGAGATAATGTATTATTTTACACATCTGTGTCTGATTTCACCTATGATTATGGTCTCAAGGTCTATTCATTTAACTGATAAATGTATCAAGTTTATTCTTCTTTATGACTGAGTCATACACCATTCTATTAAAAAATCCTTTTAATCAATTCATTGGTTGATGAGTATTTGAGTTGTTTCCAAGATTTAGCTACTATGAACTGTGCTGCTTTAAACATTGGTGTTCATACATCACTGGGGTGTGATGCTTTTAATTATTTTGGAAACATACCAAGAAGGTAAATAATTGGATCAAATAGAACCTCTAATCCTAGGTTTTTGAGGAAACTCCACACTGATTTTCACACTGGTTGTACCAGTCTGCACTTCCAGCAACAGAGGAGAAGCATAATAACATTATATTCTATCCTTAAGGTAAAGTGTAAATGTTACTCAATGTTGGTCTAGACACTCAACTTTTGCCTGCCAGAGCCACTCTCTATCATGCACTTCACAACGTGCAGACTTCATCCAAGGGTCTCACTGACATCCCATTGGATTTAGCAGAATCAGGAGATGAAGAAGAAAACCACAGAAGAGAAAAGAGTGAGGTTGTCAGCAAAAGTCAAGATTCCTCTCCAGGTGATCATTTGTTCTAGATCCCAACTGCCTTTCCAAGCCAATGATTAGAAGAGCTTTACTGACCCTTACTGCTTTATTGTACTAACCCTTTTTTTTCCTTCACAGTCTACATCCTTATAAATAGCCTTCTCTTAACCCCAACTTTAAATGTGCTCCTCTTATGTTGAGATCCTAAATTATAAGACCTCGCCTGTGAGCTTCAGTAAGACTTAAGATTGGATTGACAAATTTGAGGTTTATGTCCTCACAGCAGTCATGAGAGTAGACAGTGATCTCTGAAATGCTGCAAGATAACTCACCAGGATGCATTCATTCCTCATCATGCCATCAAGACTTAATTGTTAGAGCTCCAAAGTATGCAGCAAAGAGGTTGCATTCAGAGAAAAACTGCCTAAGATGGCTTCACATTTGGAGAAGAAAATATAAATTATAGAGGTGTGAAAGTCTTAAAGCAGCACCTGCAGCACCTATCCAGGATTGGGATTATAAACCTTTAGAGAAAGGATTTTAAAGCAGGAATTACATCTTTCTTTGCTCATCAGTGTATGCTCAGCTCATATCACATGGCATGAAGTAGATATTGATCTCAAAAATATTTATTAAAGATGGGAGCAAAATGACAGAAATGAAAAATGAATGACTCCTCTAGATCAATAAAATAGTTCCCATGAAGACTCAGAATAGGTCATTTAAAAATATTTCTGAAGAGTTTTGGGAAGATGGCAGAGTGGTAAGCACCAATGAAATGGCCTCTCTGAGGTTTGTTGTCTATCTGCTGTAGTATATCTAAATGGGGAAGAGAAAGAGGAAAATGGATCCCCTGGACCAGGAAGGATCTGAAGCAAGAACTGAAGCCATGAGGAGAGTGAAAAAAGAAACTTCAGAGAATAAGAAGGAGGTGCAGGTGGTGCCTTCTCCTTGAGTCAGGATTCACTGAGTGGGAGGAGCAGTTCAAACCTGAAGACACACGGAGACTGCTGGCAACCCCAGAAGCCTCCACAGAGAGACACAGCAGTGCACTGGAACAGTGGACGGATTGTACTGGCTGTTGAGTGGCATAGATTTGGTCATCCCATGGGGAAAGCAAATTGGTCAGGAGCCATGTAGATAGGGGGGAGCTTAGAACTTAGAACAACTTCTGGCTCCATCTAACAGCTTCCAGTTGACTTTAAGCCCACAAAATATGTACTGACTGCTGCAGGCTAAACATGTGTGGCTCCAGCCTGATAACCAGAAACCAGCATGAACTTCAGAAAAAATAAAGGTGCACATGGACTCTGTATCTACATACTATCTACAAGTGAAAGACACAAATCTCAAAATGGACTCTTTCTGTGTCTGTCTGTCTGTCTATCTGTCTCTCTCTCTTTGTTTTAGTTTTTTATTTCCTTCATTGTTTTCTCTTGTTTTATATGAATATGAATGTCACTTCTAAATTTTTTGTGCTTATTGTTCTTTTCTGTTCTTCCTTCTATTGCTTCTTTCTCCTTCCCTCTTGTCTTATGCATCAGTTTTCCACAGTTTGTGTGATTTTCCTTTGTCCTCCAGCCTTGCATCTCTTCATGGAAACTTCCGTGGCAGGGAAAATAATTTCACATGCAGATAAGTGACGCATATAAAACTCTAGTTAACCATGATCCAAAAAGAGAAAAGTCTACAGTCAGGCATATAATAGTCAAGAGTTCAGAAATTCAACATTCACAGAATATTAAACCCTGTTTTAAAAAAAATCCTATAGAGAAAAACCCATCACAATCACAGCTGACTTCTCAATATAAACTTTCAAATCAAGGATATCTTAAAGTGAAGTGTTTCAAGACCTAAAAGTAAGCAACCTCTAATGCAGACTGATGTAGCCCACAAAACTACGTTTCAAAATTGACAGAGACATGAAATACTCTCATGAAAGAAATTCATGAGCACAGCACAAACACTCCAAAATGATCTGAAGGACATACTAGAAAGAGAAAACAAGGACTACTATTCCATGAACTCCAAGAGAATGAATCCAGCAGGGAAGGCAAACAAGTAAACTGAGTGGGAAAAAAAGGGAGTCAACAACAGGGAAATAACATGACAAAGATAAGTCAATACATATCAGTTATAACTATCAATATTAATGATCTTAACTCGCTGATCAAAAGAAACAGACTGGCAAAAAGGGTCAAAAAACAACATCCAACAATATGCTGCATAATTAATTTAATTTAAAAAGAAATTCATAGGAAAGAAAACAATACTCCATATGAGCATTGTTTTTAGGTATTTATTTGCAGACAATGTGGATTTCAAGCCAAGAATCATTAAAAGAGACAAAGAAGGTAACTACATTCTTGTAAAGGGAACAATCCATAAGGAAGAAATAAAAATCATAAATATATATGAAACAAATACCAGTATATCAAAGTACACACCCAAAAAAAATCAGACATGAAAAATCAAATAAGCACTAATGGGACTATATTGGAGGATCTCAATACCCTACTGTCACAAATATACAAATCAACTAGATTAAAAAAATGAAATACTAGAACTGAACCAAACTCTTGCACAAATGGGCTTAGAAGATGTCTACAAATTGCTCCACACTGCAACATCAGAACACATTCTTCTCAACTGCACATGGGACATTCTACAAAGCATACCACATACTCTATCAGAGAAAACACATAAGCTAAATGCAAAAGAATTGAAATTATGCCATGCATATTATCAAACCATAGTGGAATGAAACTGGAAGTCAATGCCAAAAGAAACAACAAGAACTTCATAAACACATAGAAATTAAATAGAAAACTAAATTGGAAGTCAATGCCAAAAGAAACAAGAACTTCATAAACACATAGAAATTAAATAGAAAACTACTGAACAACCAATGGGTCACAGATGAAATTAAAGAATTAAACAGCTTACACTTAAATGATGCCAGTGCAACATATCAGAACTTGCGGGACACAATGGAAGATGTACTATGAGGGAAATTTTTAGTACTGAATATCCATATCAGGAGAACAGTAAACTCAAATAGCTTAATATCAAATCTCAATCTTCTAGAAAAAGAGCAGGCCATGCCCAAAGCATGTATGAAGGAAGAAATTATAAATATCATAGCAAAAATTAATGCAATGGAGACTAAGAAAATAATCCAAAGAATCTATGAATCAAAGAATTGGTTCTTTGAAAGTTTAAATAAAATTGACAACCCCTTTTCCAACCTCATAAAAAAAAAGACTCAAATTTATGGAATTAGGAATGAAAAAGTTGCGACCACAACAGATCTTACAAAATCCAAATGATCATTAATATCTACTTCAAGAACTTACATTTTAATAAGAGGGAAAATGCAGAAGAAATGAACATATTCTTAAATACATATGAATTTACAAAGTTGAATCAAGAAGATATGAAAATCCTAAACAAACCAGTATCAATGAAATTGAAAATGTAACAAAAAACCTACCAATAAAAAAATCCAGGCTCTGATGGATTTACTGCTGAATTCTACAAGAAATTTAGAGAGAACAAAATACCACTACTTCTCAAACTCTTTAAGGAAATTGAAAAGGAAGAAGTACTCCAAAATTCATGCCTGGGAGCAAACATTACCCTGATATCAAAAATCAAAGAAAACTCAACTAAGAAAGAAAACTATAGGGCAATTTCCCTAATGAAAATAGATGCAAAATTCCTCCATAAGATATTGGCAAGCACACTGCAGCAAAATATCTATAGAAGATTATACACAGTGACAAGTAGGATTCATCTCAGGGATGCAGGGATGGTTCAGCATACACAAATTAATATATGTAATACACCGTATTAACACAGCCAAGGACAAAAACCACATGATCATCTCAATAGAGGAAGAAAAAGTTTGATAAAGTACAGCACCCACTCATGATAAAAAAGAACTACAGACAATTGAAACAAATTGTGTTTATCTCAGTCTGATAAAAGCCATATACAATAAGCCAACAGCCAACATCAACTAAATAGACAAAAACTGAAAGCTTGCACTCTAAAATCAGAAAAAAGACAAGGATGCACACTGTCATTGCTTTTATTCAATATAGTTCTGGAAACTTCAGCCAGAGTTATTAGACAAGAGAAAGAAATACAAAGAATAAAAATAGGAAAAAATAAGTTAAAGTATCATTATTTGCCAAAGACATGATACTTTACATGTGAAGCCCCAAAAGCTCCACTAAAAGACTTCTAGATTTAATAAATAAATTCAATCACATATCTAAATACAAAGTTAACAATCTAAAATTAACAGTCTGGCTTGGGATTTAGCTCAGTGGTATAAGAGCCTGCTTGGCAAGTGCAAGGTCATGAGTTTGATCCCTGGTACAAAAAAAAAAAAAAAAAAAAAAAAAAAAAAAAAAAAAAAAAGGTCTTCTTACAAGAAAAACAACTCATTGAGAGGAAAACTAGGGAAAAAATCATCTTTCAAAACAGAATCCAAATAAATGAAAAAAAAAAAGGAATCAATCTAACTAAGTGAAAGACCTTTATATTGAAAACTAGAGTACTTGGAAAAAAGAGATAGAGAGGAAATGAGAAACTGAAAAGTGACCCCTTTCTCTTGGGTTTCACTTGGTAGTGGAAATGGCCATATGTCCAAAATTACTATACAGTTTTAATGCAGCGTCAAACAAAAGTCCAACAGCATGTTTCACAGAATTAGAGAAAACAATCCCAAAATTCATAAAGAACCAGAAGATATCTAGAATAGCATCTCTAGGCAGCAAAGGCAAGGCAGGGGGCATCACAATCCCAGATTTAAAATTATACTATAAAACTACTGTGATAAAACTAGGTGGTATTAACAAAAAAAAAAAAAATAGACCCACGTATAAATTAAACACATTAAAAGATACAGAAATAACTCTTAGCCACTTTATCTCTGATAAAGATGCCAAACATATTCACTGGAAGAATGAAGACCTCTTTAATAATGGTGTTGGTTAAAAGATTTTCCGTATGCTGAAGATAAAAATTAGACCTATATCTTTCACCATGCACTAAACTAAAATTGAAATGGATCAATGATATAGATACTAAAGCAGAAATGTTAAGTCTGTTGGAAAACAGAATAGATAGAACTCTTGAAGATATTTTTGTAGGCAAATACTTTATGAACAAAACCCCAATCACACAAGAAATATCACAAAGAATGAACAAATGGGATCTCATCTTATTAAAAATCTTTTGCACAGCAAGAGAAACCAGCAACAGAGTGAAGAGACAATTTACAACATAGGAAAAAATTTTGCCAGCTGTTTCTTAAAGCATTATTATCTGGAATATACATAGAACTCAAAAAAATCAGACCCCCCCCCTCACAAAATTTAAACACCTAATCCAAAAATGGACATCTGAGATAAGTACACACGCTCAGATGAAAAATAAACAACAAATGAGTACATGAAACAATGTTCACTATCATCAATCATTCAAGAAATGCAAATTAAAACAACAATGATATTGCACCTTACACCAGAAAGAACTGCTATTATCAAGAAATCAACCAGTAACAAATGTTTGTGGGGCTGTGGGGAAAAAGAAACCCTTCTCCATTGTTGGTGGGAATGTAGATTGTGCAATCACTAATGAAAATCAGTGTGGAGAGTCCCCAAAAAAAAACTACAGTTAGAGGTCCAATTTGATCCAACCATTCCCCTTCTTGGTATTTTCCCAAAATAATTAAAAGCATCATACCACAATGATATATGCACAGTTTATAGCAGCACAGTTTGTAACAGTCAAATCTGGGAAACAGCCCAAATTTCCATTGGCTGTTGAATAGATTAAAAAAGATGTGTTTTTTAATACAATGTAATATTGCTCTGCCATAAAAAAGGATAAACTTGAGATATTTCTAAGATAAACTTTGAGGTCATACTCTTAAGGTGAAACAAACTGGATGTACATGTAGATACTGTATTGCTTCTCTGGCATTAGAAATGGAAATGTAAATAAAGTCCAAAATGTATAACAGCTATTGCACAACAGGAGCAAAATATTCAAATAGAGAGTGAGAAAAAGGAGTGGGAGGGGAAATGGAAAGAAGAAACATTTTTTTTTCAAAAAAAGGAGAAGAAGGAAAAGCAGAAACAAAGGTTTTGTAAATGGAAAAGGAGGTTGTGTTAAAGGGAGAGTAAGGAAATGGAGAAAAATAAACAATTACATCAGGTACAGGTACAAATTCCCTATGATGAATGTGATCATTGTATATAAAATGTACCAATAAAATCTGGTTGAAATAAATAAATAAAAGTATTTCTTCAAAACTTTTTTTTGTCTCTTCTTAAAGTATACTGGAAATAACTCAGTGTATATCCAGATTGTGGATTATTTATTAAGAACTGGTTGTTATAGTTTTTCCTAACACTGGCTGGCTTTCAATTTCTATGCTTGTTAAATTTTTCAGCCTGCATGTCACAGATTTCCACACTCTGCCTTTGAATTGGCAGTGTCCTTCCTGGCTACTGACAGTATTCCTGCCTCTAACAGCCTTTCATGCTTTCTAATTTGTTGCAATGAATCTCCTGCAGACTGAGAAACTAGATAACCAGGCTGGCTGGATTGAGTGTGAAGTCAGTTTGACACATTCCAAGTGAGCCTCAAGGGAGTCTTCCAAGCTAGAGCAAATAGCCTCCTACATGCTCAAAACCAGACACTCTGGCTACATTTCTGCACATCACTTTGCTTCTGTCTTTCAATTTCTCTCCTCCATATTTTTTGTTTGGCAAGATAGGTCTTTCATGGGCTTTTCAGTGAATTTTCTCTCACTGCTTGAGTTGCAAAACCACAGTAGTGGATCTAATCTTCTAGAGTTTGATACCTGTGGGGTTTTCATTGTCTATAAGTATTCAGTAATATATGTAAAAATTGACTCCTTTCCCATTTTTATACAGAGCAGGAGAATTGGAGATATTTTCCTAGGATAAATGAGATTTTACTTGAAAAAGACTGGTGCCAAAGTCATCACACAATTATTTGAAGCAGGTGACAATTTTAGCAGACCAAAAAAACCTCATACAATGATAATATCCTTGTACTCTGCCTACTCAGAAATCTCTTTCCTTTTTATTGATTTACCCAATAACAAAAATAATTACATCCACCTTGTGTTAAAAAGAAGCACTGAGAGTCAAACTACAGGTTATAAACTGGACAAAAGTTTTGCTAGCTATGAAACACTAAAGCAAGTAGGAAACTGGCATAGAGAATTGCTTAAATACAGAGCAAATGAGAGAGCAACAGCTTACATTTCTATTTTGAATTTGAGCACTTGGCCCTTTCAAGTTGACTGCATGCTTTAAGAATGCATTAAGGAGAAGCAAAGAAAATGGAAATAGAATTTGGAATGAAAGATTCCTTACAGAGAATCAGTTTCTGATTTGAAAAGCAACTCCTTGAATCTTTCTAAAGCCTTAGTCCAATATTTGGTTTTGTGCATCCAGTTGGAGCAACCTTGGTTTTATGAGGCAACTTATCCCCTTTGATGAATATGTGACCCTAATGACAGGCCAGATCAAAAATGACAGTATTTACTACAATTTTCTGTGTGCTAGTAAGAGATCAAAGACATATCACAAGTTCGGGGCCAGATGACTATCGGCTCCTGATCTAGATCTCCGATCATCCAAATAAGTGTACAGCAGAGGTTAAATTAAAAAAAAATTGTATGATTTTTTAAGGCTCCAGGAAGGTCAAAACCCTTTAGCTGAGCTCACAACTCTGAGGGCTAAGACAGAGTTCCCTGGATCAGCCCACTTTTATTAAAACCAAAGACAAAAGGCGGGGAAACTGAGGAAAACACAGGAAATGAGCAGGACCTTGGGAGTCACTTCAAAGACTTCTCCAAGTAGTAAATTAAACCAGTTTAGGAGAACCATCTTATCTCCAAGATAACATGAGCCTGCAGGAGTGAGATACCTGCAGTTGCAGTCTCTATTTACTTAGTGTTAGAGCCAGAGTGTCTGCAGCTGTGGCCTTATCTTGCCCTTTGAGGTATCTCTGGCCTCACAGGCCACTACAGGCCTCAGCCAGGACCAGACCAGTGATTCATAGAGATTCAGTTACTATGAATCAGCTCCCATTGCCAGGCAAGGAGCCAAGGCCTAGGAAGGACTCACAGATAAACATAGAAAGCCAATTAGTAAAATTTAAATCCTACTCAGAGCTGCTTTGTAGTGGTCTCCAACAAACTACATTCTGAGTAAAAATGAAAAGGTCAACAAGGATTCAGGTGGGTGAGGTTATCAAGCAGCTGGCCTAAGTAAGGACTCACACAAGGACAAACTGATGTGAGAGACGCCTCTGACTTTGCTTTTGTGGAATAACTAGAAAACATACAGAAACTCTAAGTTTAATTAATTGAAGATAATTTTGCAAGTACATTTTAAAACTGTTTTCTACCCAAAGTGCTTATTTGGCATTGCTTTTGAATAGTTTTGAAAATCAGACTAGGGAAAAAGCATCTTCTAACAGGCAATATGAGGCATTGTCAGGAATACGCAAGGTTGAGATGGGAGACAACAATGTGTAGAGTTGGGAGACATGAATGCCAATTTTATAACACAAGTGGCGAGTTAACTCTGACCCCAACCAGCTCTTTAAATTTCTGATACAGAGTGTATTCAAGTTTAAATTACAAGGGTTGGCAAGATGACTTCCAAATTATTTCTAAATTATTACAAGAACCTATGATTTTTAGGAGAGGGGTGCTCTGAATCCTAAATCTTATGTTTATCATGCTGTTGGGTGTTAAGAGCAGTGGTGGATAGTAAAAGTAGTCCCAGTCTTAGAAAGAAAGAGCATCAGACCTGCAGTAACAAGAAACATTTGACATCCTTAATCCCATTTACAGTCCTGGAAATGGATATAAGAATATTTCACAGAATTATTAAATGTATTAAATACAATAAAGTGTGTCAAAGTTATTTCTATAAATTTTCAAACAAGTAATGTTCTTTAGTGATCTTACAATTTATTTGGTTGGTGAGAAAGGCCAAGACTGACATAGAGAACTATATACAAACCACCTAGAGCTTGTATCAAAAATGCAGATTCTGGGTTATAAAGCAAGATATGGTACTTCTAACATATGCCTAGCTAGGTGCCACTAATCACAGACCACATTTTCAGTAGGACAGTTATAGGACAAACATGCTTAAAATAAAACACAATAGACAGGAACCTGGAGTTTAGCTCAGCAGCACAAGTGCCTACCTGGCAAGTACAAGGTCATGAATTTGATCCCAGGTACAAAAAAAAAAAAAAAGATACAATAGGTAGATGTGGTGCCCCTGCCTGTAATCCCAGCACTCTATAGGAGGATGAGGCAGGGGATCACTGAAAGTTTGAAGCCAAGCTGGACTACATAGTGAGTTCAAGGCCAGCCTGAATTACATAGTAAGAACCTGTTTCAAGAGAAGAAAAAGATACAAAAAAATAAATTTGAATCATAAATGAAAGCCTATATTCTTTTCCATATACAGTGCCTAAATCCTACCCTCCCTTTAAGATCAGTTTGAGTGATATGTTTATAAATATGACTCAGACTATTATATTTTCCATAAATTCTTTTAAACATGAGTAAGTCTAGTTGTTGACAACTCTGATGCTCCTAAAATATAGGTCTACTGTCTAGCTGACCTGAATTGTAAAAGGTGTTTTCAAAAACACAAAAATTTGGCAAGGAAGATCAGTGGAAATGAAAGCCAGGACAAACTCTGGATTTTTTCATTTTTAAGGACTCTGAATTTTAAAACTCCCAAATGATTGTCATATTGCGTTGATCTGTCACAAGATATCAAAGAGATGTTGCTCAGCCCTGGCTACATGTTAAAGTCAATTACAGAGCTTAAAATTTTAGGGTCTGTGGCTACAACCCAGGTGCTTCTACCATGATCTAGGTTTGAGAACCCTACTATGTGCATTGGAGCACATTGGTGAAGGAAAGGATGCTATGATTTTCCTTACCACTGACTCTGGCACCTAATAAGAAACCTAGACTTCAACAAATACTTGTTAATTTAATGGGTGAGCTAAGATAACGTAACTTCCGGCTCTCAGCTATCTTCATCTCTCACCAAGCACCCCACAAAATGAAGACAGAAGCCCAGAATGAGAATTAAGTCCTCAGTAGATGTCTGGGTTGGAATCCTAGATTTGCCACTCATCACCCACCCAAATGGGTGTGAACATCATAACTTCTCCATCCTTCAATGTCTTTCTCTATGTGAACTAAGAGTTAGAATCTAAAAAACGTTTAAAAATGACTGAGCAGGATGTGGTGGCACATGCTGATAGTCCTGCTACTCTGGGAACGTAAGATAGGAGGATCATACATTTGACCCAAGTCTGGCAACTTAGATCCTTCTCAATATAAAAATGTTGAAGATTTAGGAATGTGGTCAGTGTGAAAGACTTGGGTTCTCCTGTATAAAAACAACGAAACAGTAACCACTTCATGATTATTAATAATCCATCATGATTATTCCATTTAATCAGTGATCACATAGTTGTTCTTAGAGTTCTATAATGGTTAGATAAATGAGCACTCTCAATTATTCTACCAGTAGATATTCTTAAGCATCAATCTATATTCCATTTATAAGAAATAATTGTGAATGCAACACCAAAGGGAAAGAAACAGGACAGCTCTTGTGGAATTTAAAATAAACAATGAAGTCTATGCTGAATAGTATTATTTCAAAAGTGATGAATAATAGAGAGCTCCTTTAATGACTACCACAGAGAGGAAAGAATCATGAAGACATAGAAAGAGGCAGTAAGATAGTTAAAACTATGTATAACAGGGGCAATTTAAGGCTATACTAAAGCGAAGAAAAGGCTTCCTGAGAAGACTTCAGATTGTTCAGGGTGATTTGACTTAGCAAATGGAGGGCAGGAGTTAGAAAGTTTTCTAAGCAAAGTGGAAATCTTCATAAGAATTCATAAGCATGAAAAACAAAGTATACCATAGACATTGGAAGGTGCCAGGTGTGACATTAAGACAGAAGAGCTGAGGCTGGACTTTCAGGAATGCATAAGATTAGGAAGGCAACAAAAACAAAAAATATAAAAAAGATGTAAACAAAGATGGGCATGGCATTCGTTTACTAACTAAGTTTTACAGCATGCTACATATTAAAGAAAACAGTGAGTATAAATGGAGGGGAGAATCTGTGCCCTCAAAGAATGTACACGAAAGTCAGAGAGGAAAATAGAAAAAACAGGTAAATAAGTTAAGGAGAGATTACGGAAAAGGAAGTAAACAAGTTGCTATGATGGAGGAAAACTAGAATTTGAGCAGCAGGGATAGATGATAGATAGATAGATAGATAGATAGATAGATAGATAGATAGATAGATTGATAGATAAAATGTAAGTTGCTTCTACAACTTGGCTATTGGGAAAATGGCACAGTAAATAGAGAATTGTAGTTATCTCTTCCAGATTTGGGTTACATTTTCTTTGGATATAAACCCAGTAGTGTGTTTTTAGCTTCTATCGTAGTTCTGTTTGGTTTTTTTTTGTTGTTGTTGTTGTTGTTGTTTTGAAAAGTATTACTATCCATAATATCTGCATTTATTTCCATTCTCATCCAATAGTGCACCCTTTCCCACATCATCACCAACACTATTTGTGTTGTCTCTTTGCTGATAGACATTCTAAGAAATATGAGTTGGTATCTCAGTGTGAGTTTAATTTGCATTTCCCTGATTGTTAGAGCTTTGTCAGTACTTGTTATTATTGGATTTCTTGATGATAGTCATTCATCTCCAAAGTGAGATGGAATCTTGGTGTTGTTTTAACTTGCATTTTTCTAATGGCCAGTGATGTATTTATTGGCCACTGGTGTTCTTTTTCTAAGAAGGGTCTATTCATTCACTTATTCATTGTACATTGGGTGTATTATTCTGGAAGGTATATTTTTTTAATTCTCAGTGTATTTCAAATATTAATCATCTGTCCAAGATGTAGCTGGCAAATTTTTTCTGGCTCCTTAGACTGTATCCTTACTCTGTTGGATATTTCCTTTGTTGTACAGAAACTTATTTTGATATAATCCCATTTGTTGATTCTTAGTGTTATTTCTTATGCAATTGGAATTCTCTTTAGAAACTCCTTGGCTAGGACAAGAGTTTTACCTAATTTATCTTCCAGCAAATTAAGTGCTTCTGTTTTAATATTTAGATCTTATATTGATTTGGATTTTAGTTTAGTACAGCATGAGAGATATGGGTCTACCTTCAATTTTCTACATGCAAATAGCCAGTTTTCCAAGAACTATTGGCTAAAGGAGCTATCATTCTTCCAGCATGTTTTTGTCATCTTTCTCAAGGAACATTTAAGCGGCTCTTCTAGTGTCCTCTATCCTGTTCCAATGATGCTGAACCTGTAAGTCACTTTGAGCAATATAAATATTTTAGTAATATTAATTCTTCCAATCCATAAACACAGGCTATCTTGACATCTGTGTTTTCTTCAATCAATGTCATCGTTTTCAATATACAATCTTTTACTCCCTTATTTAAATATATTTATTTATTTAAATATATTCCCAAGTATTTTTGTTTATTTTTCTGTTGTAAATATAATTTTGAATTTGTTTTAATTTCAGGGATATTTCATGGTTAGTGTGTAGAAATGCAACTGATTTATTTATGTTAATCCTGTATACTGTTACTATAATGCATTCATTTATTAGTCCTAATAGGATTTTGTTTTCAATAAAGTTTTTATGGTCTTCTGTATATAAAATTATATTTTCTCAAAGACAATTTAACTGCTTTCCAACTTGGAAACTTTTTTTTTTTTCCGGTACCAGGGTTCAAACTCATGACCACGTGCTTCCCAGGCAGGTGCACGTATTTTTAGATACATGTTTCTTGCGCAACATAGCTTCAGAAAAGACTGCCAGCCTGTGTTAAACAGTAATGGGATGAGTGAATATCTTTGTCTTGCTCTTGATCTTAGAGGGAAAGATTCCAGCTTCTTGCAATTCAGTACTGCAGGTTATTAGCTGTGAGTTTGTCATACATAGTCTTTATTATGTTAAAGTACAGTCCATCTAGGCCTAATTTGTTGAGATTTTTATTATTCAAATATGTTGAATTTCGTTGCTTTCTGCACTATAAAAATGATCGCTTGGACCATGTGCCGGCTGGTGCTGGAGTGCGGACAGCCACGCTCAGGCCTTTCTCTGCCATCAGCACCATCCCCAGCTGCAGGGTAGGAGAGGAGCCAGACATCCAGGCCTCAACAGGAAGTCATTCTGGCAGGGAAGCCATAACATTTTCATTGTTTTGTTGGGTTGGATTTTATTCTCTTTTGTTTTGTTTGATTATGTTAAATCTGATGGCATGAGCAACTCTTTGAAAGATAACCATTTGAAAAGTAACATACTATGGTAGTGATTTTGGATTTATGAGTGGCTTGTTTTGAAGTTGTTTACTGCAGTCACTGTTTTGGCTTTATTGTTTCTATTCTATTCTGTTCTGCTCAATTTTTACTATGCCCAAAAGTACCTGCAGCTATTTTTAAGACAACAAAAGGTATTATGGTCACTACTGTTGGTTTCATAAGACTTTGAAGTTCTGTATCACTTATACTGGTTTATTTTGATTGGTTTTATTCCATTTTATTTTCCTTGGTTCTATCCACTTTATTTTTAAAATAAAATAAATTATCATTGATTTTTATTATTCATTTTATTAATATCATGTATCACATTTATTGATTTGTACATATTGAAACACCTTGCTCCCAGAAATATATTATGGATGTTGAATTCAGTTTGTATGAAATTGCCATGAATTTTTACAACTATGTTAATTGGGAATATGGGTTCACAATTATCTTTTTTGTGATTTCTTTATCTGTCTTTTGTAAGGTAGCAATGTGTGGTTATTAAAATGAATTTGAATGTGTGCTCTCCTTTCATCTGTATATGTTGGTATAATCTGCCTATGAATCCATAAGGTCTTAGGCTTTATTTATTTGTTGGGAATATTTTGATTGCTGTTTCAATTTCCTTCTTTGTCATTTGTCAGTTTAGATTTTCCATTTCTTCCTAATTCAGTCTGAATAAATTGCATGTTCCTAGAAATATATATTTTTTCTACATTATCCATTTTGTTAACATATAGTTGTTTATAGTGGTCTCTTAATGAATATTTTTATGATACAAATTCAAATGTCTTCCCTTTTATTTTTCTCTTCTTTGGCTAAAAAATTTTTGCTTATTTTAGATTTATCTTTTTTTATAATGTAGGTGTTTATCTTGATTACTTTTCTCTCATTGAGTGGGCACAAAATAATTGACACCCAAAATGGAGGAAAGAGAGATTTATGTACCTTAGTTTTTGGAGGTTTCAGTCCATACTCAATTGACTTTAAGGGAGGGTGGGCTGGCTAAGGGGAAGCCATTCATGGTGGCTGCAACCAACAAGACGGAAGAGGGCAAAAAAGGGGGAAAAGGGGACAGCACATTTCCTTTCCTCTCTTATACTAGACCCTGGCAGATACAGCATTCACAATGCCAATCCCAGCACTAGACAGTAAACCAATCACAAATGCTAGATTCAGGCACCTCCCTGATTGCATGAGGCTTGGGGGACCATCCAAACACAAATCATAACAATATTTAGAGCTATAAACTTCTCTCTTAGAAAAGTTGTACCATATCCCACAAATATGCTGTTTTTCAATTTTAATTCTCAACATTTTAAAATATTTTCTTTAAATTTTTTAACTTGATGTTTTTTCTAGAGTGTTGCTTAATTACCATATATTTCTGAGTTTTCACAAAAATTCCTCATTACTGATTTCAAGTTTCATACAGTTATGGTCAGAAAAATATTCAATATAAGTTCAATATTATATTTGGGAAGCCTTATTTTGTGACCTAAGATACAATCCATCACATAGCTGTCTAGGCAGTGGGGCTAACTGTGAATGATTTTTAAGTGTGTTCTATTTTGAAATAATTGAATGCCCTCCTCACAATAAATGAGTTAATTTAAATACAAAAATAGTAAAAGATGAAGTCTTATAATTGCAAAAGGATTCTGATTTATTATTCAAAGGTTACAGGGTCTTTGCAACTAACCCATCATGATTATTATTATATTTGGAACAAATTAATGATGAAGAATTTGATGAGTTGTTTAATTTGGTGATTGCTGTATGTCAAGTCTGGTAGTAGTGATTTGACTTGAGATCTGATCCTTACTGATCCCAGGAGTTAAATAAGGAAAATGACAGTTTGTAAGATATAGAAGAAGAATTTACTTCTCTTCACATATGTGGTTCCTGTCATGTACCAAGTGTGTTAGTTAGGTGGGCTAATTGCTGAAGAAAATAAAACTTAAGGTGTATATAAAAAGGAAGTGTTTTCCCTGTGCATGTAGCAGAAAAAACAGGGTGGATAAGTCAGTGGTTCTCCTTTGTGCAATCATGAAGGATTCAAAGTGAAAGAACATATTCCTAGAGGAACCAAACTGATCATGACCATGTCATCTTCAACTATGTGACTTCCAAAGTTTTCCTGGACAGTGACATTACCAGCCAGTTCAAATGAGGATGTATACAAGGGTAAATATATACATCGTCTTTATTGCCCATGTCTAGGAAAGAAACCTGACATTTTCACTCATTTTTAGGAATACTAAAAATTCAAAATATTCATCCTGTATTTTGTGCAGTTAAATTTAAAATTCAAATAAAAATTTATTTTTAGGACAAGTATGTGCTATGCAATATTTGTACAAAAACTTTGCTATTTATATAGAATTCACATGTAAGTGAGCAGACTGTATTTTATGTAGCTACCTGAAGATCATATTCGACTAGCCAAAATTCAAATGTTGGTCCTCTTATAATTAAAAAGAGAATAAGAAATGAGATCCAGATGTTTCCCAAGAAAAAGAGAATGTGAATGTTGCTCTACTAATACCCTGTTAATAATAAATAAACAAAACTAAGATCCTCCTTTTTTTTTTTTTTTTTTTTTTTTTTTTTTTTTTTTTTTTACATACTATAAAAGTAGAAAATAGTGATTCTCAAGTTTTGGCACACATTAGAATCCCTGAAGTGCTAGTTTAAAAGTCAAATCTGTCGGGGCTGGGGATTTAGCTCAGCGGCATAAGCTCCTGCCTTGCAAGCAGGCGGTCGTGAGTTCGATACCTGGTACCGATAAAAAACCGAAAAAGCAAAAAAAAAAAAAAAAAAAAAAAAATCAAATCTGTCTTCCCAGCCTCAGCAATTCTGAATGCTTTTCAATTCTGGCCTCATAATCTTCCTGCATAACTATGCTCAGAGAACTCCATATCAGGTCCTGGGAGAATCACACTTTGAGAAACCTGGTCATGAAAAATTGAAAGCTTATCAAACAGCTTGAAATGAAGCAGTTCATGGAGGGCACAAGGCTTCAGTTTTGCATCACAATAGAAGAGAGTACAGTTTCTCATTAGGTAAAACAGGGTCAACAAAAGCTCTGCCAGTTAGAACAAGTCCTTGAAAGACGAGGAAAATAAAGCAACAAACAATCAGTGAAACAATGCTGTAGTTGTGCATTTATGTCAGACAGAGCTGGCAGGTCCTGACCTCGCTGTGTGGATGTCAAGCCCCCAGGCAGGCAGTGCATCCCTTAAGGACTCTAATAAGCTTCCTCACAGGGACAATTTGACTCAAGAAACTGACTCCTGTCTCATACGACTTAGAGAACTTGAGAATTATTTTTTGACAAATCCTCTTGTAATGGTTGAAATCCCAGCATTCATTGATATTCATTTTGGAAACTGGCATCCATAACTCACAGGACTGGTAATAAAACCATCAGTCTGCTACAGTGGAAACTTGCGCAGGTGTTATTAACTTTAACTGAACTGATTGTGACTAGATCACAGTCAGGGACATTACAGTAACAATTGAGTTTTTCCAGTTCTGAGAGAATTCTCAACTTTCTTGTATTCATTTCCCCATGGACATATTTTTCTCTTGCTTGTAGGTTTATGGAAGCATTTTTATTCCTTTGCTCTCTCATTTCAATGTGTAAATATTATGCTTTTAAGTGCAATATTTAGAGAAGAAAGGCAATGTGACTTTATAGTTTCAAAAGCAACTCATCTGGGGCCATAAATTTGTCGGCTGCAGAAAATGTTTAAACAAGCATTGAGAAAGAAGACTGTGCTTACTTTGAGTGTTACATATTTCAACTGTGTGTGGCCCACTAATATGAACTGAATCGTGCCCTTCCCAAATTCTTATGTTGAGTCCTAATTTGAATGTGACTATATTTGGAGCCAGAGCCTTAAAGGAGATAAAGATCACAAGAATGGGATTCCAAACCCATCTGAGTACTATCCTAACAGAAGAGAAAAAACACCAGAAATACAGGGGAACAGAGAAAAGGCCATGGGAAGACACAGCAAGAAGGCAGACCTCTGCCAGTCAAGGAAAGGGGCCTCAGAAGAAGCCAAACATGCAAGCACCTTGAGCTTGGACTTCCATCCTTGAATTAGGAGAAAACAAATTTCTATTATTTAAGCCAACTAATCCATTATATTTCGTGATAGCAACCCAAGCTTAATAGCACACATGCCTGCCCAATCCCTTTTGAGAAGCATGGTGCTATGATGTTTCCTGAATGACTTGGGAAGAATACTGCATGTTTTTTTTTTTTTTATCAGCAACAGAATGAACTGAGAAGGATGTGCTAGGCATGAACATCTATTTCTCCATATCTGCTATATGCAATCCCCTCTTCCTTACATACATGTACATCAAAGCAAGTTTAGAAACACAGGTCCTAGAGGGAAGGATGGAAAGTGAAACTACTGCTGGCCTAATCTACCAACATGATCTCTGGCACTGCGATATTGGGCACTTGAGACCTCAGTGTTGTCATTTGCTCAACTGGGATAATACCATCTTCATTGGAAGGTTATATATGTGTGTATATGTTGCTAACAGATGTCGTGAGGTTCTGATAACAAAGAGTTATAAAACTCATTCTCTTTATTGCCTCAGACAAGTATTTGGAAATTCATTTTAAATTGGTGACTATCCAAGGGCAAAAGTCAGCCTTTTTGCTAGCTAGAAATTATATTTATTTTTGCAAGAATACTAAGTGGTAAGTGGTTCTGTGACAACAGGATGTGTGAATTAAGTAGGGAAAATTATAAATAACTTCAGGTATGAAGGAATTCAGGAGAGCTGTTTCTCTAAAGACTAAGGCTCTGGGTTCGTGAAGGTATGCGCCTGACTCCCGTCTCATTTTTCTTTCTATGCACCATAACAATTTATTTAATCTTCCTAAATCTCTTAAGTGTATTGAAGATTAAACAAAATTATGTATACATGAACTTCAACAGTGCTAAGGAAATAAGGAAATGTATCTTTCTCAAAAGGGAAGAGGATCAAGAGATAGAAGGAGGGGAAAATGGGGAATTGAAGAAAAGAAATTAATATGTATTACATATAGGTATCAACTCCACACAAGGAATGGAAACATTACATATTACAAACATGCATCAAAAAAGGAAGAGGACTAAGAGACGGATGGAGGTAGAAAGGGGAAGAAGGGAAGAGAAAGAGGATGAAAAAAGGAGTTGCTGTGTGTTGTGCAGATGAACCAAGTCCCCATAATGAATGTAAACATTATGTACTACACACATGCGTTACTAAACTAAAATAAAAAAGAAATATGCATTTGGTAACTCATCATTTAACCTTGAATTCCCCTTTCTAAGTCATTAATCTCTCACCTAAACATAAGGACTTGATTCTCTTCTAACATGCTACAATTTTAAAATAATACATATTGCAGCTTTATTGCAAGGCTGATAAACAATTCAGATTTCCTATGTAATTCTAAAATAAAACAAATCAGGCTTTAAGAAAAAGGTGAATTGATTTTAAAATATCTGCTATAAAGTGTTATAAAGGAACATAAATAGAAAACTGTGTCTCCTGAGTTGTTTTCTCCCAGGCCATTTGGCTGTTCAAAAAATTCTTATGATATGCCTACTCTCTGCACACCACAGGTGTAGGCCTTGATGGTGCAGCCAGGGCAAAGCCACCAGTGAAAGCCTGTGTGGCAAAACTCGGAAGGGTGGAAACCATTCACTGCTGGACTCAAAGTCAGAACCAAATAAGCACTGAAAGGAGGATGAAAGCAGAGATTAGATGTCCGGTACCTAGGATTCTGCTGGAAACATTTCTCAGTGTCCACTCTTATGCTCTGTTCTCACTTGGAGTTCTCACAAGGGAAGACAAAGTCAGCTGCCTCCCATCTGTTGAGGGGGATTAAGAAGACATCCATGGCCACACAGGCCTGAGCCAAACATGCTGACAAAGTTTGATGAAAGATCATCCTTGCTTAAAAACTCCAAAAATTGTTCTGTTTCTGAAGCCACAACTAGACCAGAAAGTTGGGCTCAGTGAAACTGACATCTCATACTTATTTTTTCTCTTTTATAAGATAGAATCTGCTTTACAGGGGTTTTGTAGTAGCAAAATCAGGTAATATATATCAAACCACTTTTTGAAGCTGCACAAATATGAGATCCCATCATAGCTGCCATCATTTGTCTTAAAGGGATTTTCCATGAGAAACACTCCACTTCGGTCAGGTTTTACAGCAGATGGCTGCCAGAAATATCAATAGTGGCAATTTTTCCAGTCATTCTTCAAATTCTGCTTAGTGTTCATTATCACCTTTATTGACTTAGCCCAGCTGCAGACATCATCCCAGTTCTATCATGCTGTCACTAGGACTGTGCTGAGTAATTTGTGATTTCCAAAGGTGGAAGGATGCCGAGATACAGATGCAATGTAGCACAGTGGCTGGCACAGACTGACCACAGCCCCTTTCCTACATGCATCTGAATGGACCCTCACAGGAAGGGCAGAACCAGCTTCATCTGATCCTGGGATTCGGAGAGCACATAAAAGCTCTTCTGCAAGTGAGAAAAGAAAGCTTTAGCAGGGCCAATCATGGCATCACTGTGAGCATCCTTACAGATGTAGGCATTTAGAGTGAGTGTGATGTACCACAGATAACAACAGCAATGCCCTCCATGTTTTAGGGAAAGGACTATGTTCTGGGTCATTTGTAGCTGTTTTGTAAATTATCCCGGTTCACTGCCGGCTCCGCCCATTTTGCTTATCTGTAAAATGTTGCTTTTAGAAGGATCGATGTAAGGAATAATTGCGTAAATATCTAACATCAAAGGCAGAGCAATATAAAATATAAATACATAAGATATAAAGATATACGTGAAATAAATATAATATTTGAAACTATATAAAGCTATAATAAGAAAAATGCCTAGGACATATATCCCATATGAAATACAGTCTTAGTATTAATTATGATTTCATTATGAGCATCATTATCATTATTATTGTAAATCTTCTGTCTTAGTTTGCTATTGTTACAGTAACCTAGCAGTTCAAATCAATTCAGATTATTTTACAGATCTGGAGTTCAGAAGTCTTAAAGTGAAGATGTCATCAGAGCTGTGCTCCTTCAGTAGACTCCAAGAACTTGTTGTCATGACTCTAGCCTCCAGCTCTCACCCTGGGGTATGTCCCTTCCTTACACAATTCCTATTTCTCCTTCTGTTATCATATGTCCTTCTCTGACTCTATATTGCCTCTTCCCTTCTCATAAGGACCTTTTCAACAAGTCAAACAGAATAATGCAGGATGATTTTCCCATTTCAGGAATTTTGTTTTAATTACAAATGCAAAGCCCCTTTTTTACTTGTAAGGTGATATCTCAGATTCTAGCAATAAAGATGTGGACATCTCTTGGGAACTGTTGGCTTTAATAGTAACATTTTTAATAGGGACTTTACATTAAGGAAATGAGGTGTAAAGGGGCCACCAAAAGCTCAAGATGCAACAGGTGGGTCCCAAATTAAAACCCATGTTCTTTGTACCAGTTGCTTCTAATCATGGAAATGCAAGCAGCAAATTACCCTCCTGTTCTCCCACCAACTTTTTCAATAGCTCTGTGCTAATGAAATGTTCTGGTGAGATAATGTCTAAAAAAGGCTGTAAATGAACCTTCCTAGGTATAACATGTCCCTGAGCCATTTGTGTATGCACACCTGCAGAAACCAGAGCTCCAGGAGTGGAAAGATTTGTCAAACAACACATTGCAAATAAATGGAGGGACCTAAGTTTCATCTCTGGTCTACTTGGCTGCAAAGACAATAACACCTTTATTTGGTGGAAAGTATAGATTAAAGCACTTACTAAAAAAGAATTATGGTTTTATAATTCTCAAGTTGAGTACATACTAGTACATACAACTTTTGATTATTCTCATGTACATAATATTTCTAGTATAGAACATAAAGTTCAACTATTTAGTCTTATACTTTATGAGCTACAACCTTGACATTTGTTGTTGTTGTTGTTTGTGACAATCCTGTATAAACAGAACCCCAAGTGGTTAACACAGTTCTGATAGAAAGGAGAGAGTTCCTTTTCAATGAGTAAGAAGTTTATAGCCAGAGAGCCATTTCCCTCCTATACAAAATAGCAGATGGTAGACTTACAGAATGTATTTCTCTCTTCTCATCCCAGTGAATGCTACAGACAGAAAATGTAATTATATCTGAGTAGGGAGAAGTTTTGACAAACGGACTGGGAGTGTTGGATGACTTGTAAGAGTGTTAAGTACAGCCTTGCTTCTAAGGTTAGCAGGAGATTGGCAGGAAAGTAGATTATGAACCTGAGAGATAATATCCAATCTCTACTCAGCTGCTTTGGTACTGTAGAAGGATAGTTAACTTCTCTGAGCCCATCTATAACTAAACCAATGAGGCACATAACTCAGAGGTTGGAATAAAATAGTAAGTAAAAAGTCATCTGTAAAACACTTGGCACAAAGACTGACATCTAGAATGCACTGAAGGATGATGGCTTGTCTTCTTGACATCTTCTTACACTATAACTATGGGACTTCTGGCCAACCCTGTCATTCCCAAATATATAAACTCCATAGAAAGTGGCTACTTTTTTACATCTTCCAGACTATTAGAAAAAGAAAAATGTACAAGATTAATCATAATTAACATTTAGTAGCATCTCTTGTTCCACTCATGTGTTTGGTGTACACTGATTTAATACTTACACGATTCTACAGGTAGATTTAATGTTAATCCTTTTAAAAATGATCAAAGGAACAAAGTAGTTGCCCAAGGTCATACCACTAAGAAACATTAGAACCAGGAAATTAATTCAAGCAGTGCGGTTTCAGAACCTAGACTTTTTACAGTTTTGTTAAAGTGAGCCCAGAATTTATCATCTCAATTGCCACACTTTTTAGCAAGGAAAACAGGACAGAAATGCTGACAGTAAATAAACTAAAATAAATGGTCACATTAGGCCTACTGCCTTCATAGTAGTCTGAGTGCAAAAACACATCATAAAAATTATCCTCTGCTTATGTATGATGAAAAACATTGATGTAAAGCCATCCAGATGTCCACATTGCAGAAAGAACCCTAGACTCCTTAGGATGACTAACCCTAACCCTGTCTGTCCTCTAGCTCAGGGCCACCCTCACTCTCATTTTCTGCCCTCTAGGTGCACGGTGTTGGTTTTTTTTTTTTTTTTTTTTTCATCCCTTGAGTGTGCATGCACTTTCCGTGTCATCTGTCACATCTTCTGCCTTGCAGCTTGGGTCCTCTGCTCCCCACCCCTTTCAGCTTTATCGTCTTTAAATCTACTTGCTAATGAGGGAGGTAAAGATTCTCTTCCCTTGGATATCTAACTAGAACACTGAAACCTGTGTTCACATTTCTCCTTCTGAAGTAGAATAAAAGATAGAAAGAGGTAGAAATGACACCAGAAAATTATAATTTTAAAGAATTGTAATTTTAAGAATTTTAACTTTGGGTGAGAAAACTGCAGCTTCCAGAATAATCAAAGAAACCCAAGGTTACAAAGGATTTGTAATCTCTAGTCTCTAAGCCTGTTTTTTTTGTTTGTTTGTTTGTTTGTTTCTTACTCTTAAATCCCTAAGAATTTTTAAGATTAAATAAGTCTATAAACTGAGTCTGTACTTTTCTTCTGATGCTATAAATTCTCAATTTCCAAAGACTTATATTCTCAAAGAAACAGCACTATTAACTGGATACATATCTTTAACACATATGTAGATGGTTTGTATTTTAACAGTTAATGAAGTCTGTTTTTGTTTTTACCCATTAGTAGTAACCTGATAGGACTAGGTAGACAATAAATAACTCAAAAAATGGACATCCCCGGTCATCCATCTTGAGACCACATAAACATCTCAGACTACAGCACACCTTATCCCTAGTGCCTGCAGTCCTTCCCGTCCTCCTTCTTTTAGTCTGCCTAATAAATGTATGGCTCTTAGTGATAAATCCTGAATGATTTTTTGACAGTAGTCAAGGCCTTTCCATGGAGAGTTGAAGTTCCCAACTCCTCTATAGGGGAGCATCCTAAGACCCCTCTGATGATACTTCCAATGATTTTCTTTTTAGCGCCTTATTGGAGACGTGAATCATCTGATCTCCCAAAAACTTTGGTGCATACGGCTATGTTTCTTTGTGGGGCTGGGTTACCAAAAACATGAGCACACTGTGTTCCATTCCATTTCCTCCACTTGACTCAATCATAGGGTGCCATTTCCCTGTTTAATGCACCCAAGTACAGCAGATAGTTCCCAGTTTGATCTGTGTCACCACGTAGCATTAGCACTTGTGGTCAAGACTTGTCTTCTAGAAGATATTCCTATTTTAATTATACTCTCAGTAATAGCAGCTCATATACATATTTAACTTTCATAATAGAGAAAATATTTTGCCAAAACCCCCACTTATATTGGAGATAGAAGAAGCCTTGTGCATAAGCTTTGTGCTGTGGTACACAATGTACCAGAATACTGAAGCTGTGGCTGCATGTAGGGGGTGTTACTGAGCAACCAGCAGAACTGGTACCTCATTTCCATTTGACTATTTTTACTTGTAATCAGTACTACATCAATGGGAAACTGCAAAGTAACAAAGAAAGAATTCCCCAAACCTCTTCTTATACTCTGGAACATTCACTCTTCAGAGCTCAAGCTAAAGGTCAGACCTTATTATTACACTTGTGATTTCGAGTCTTTGAGTCCTCCTAATGCTAATATCTATCCAGTACATACTTCTCTTTTCTAGCTCTTATTCAAAATTGAAATTATGCATGTATCTGGAAGACGATTTAATCAATATCTTACCTCTTTCCCTACATTATAAACTCTGAGTTGATGAGAGTGTGGTCTTTCCTTTTATCTATTCTGAATTCATAGTTGATTCTCATATATGAAGAATCAGGCTAAAAATAGAAAAAACAATAATATTCAAATATATTTAATGGAAATTTTACATGATACAGGAATCTAAGTAAATTAATGAATACTTAATGAATAAGTTAAGCCTAGTTTTTTTTTTTTTATGGTAGGTTTAGTGGATACTGGTAGTAGTGGAGAAATGTGATAGGACATATTTAGATCTAATGCTAATAATTTAGCTCGGTCTATTTAATCATATTCTTCTCGGCATCCCTACATCTTCAGAGATAAGGATTTTCCTTTCTTTTCGGCTTAAGGAGGGCACATCTCACATGACAGTCTTATGATGTGCTTCAGGGGTCAGGCAGACAAGCTTTCCTAGGTTTTTTATAATCCACTTCAGGGAAAAGGGCAAGATCAATGTCAAAGTGATTATTATGGATTTAAAACTGGTGATCAACTTAACACTAGCTGAATTAAATCATCAAGGTGCTCAGTGTAGATGTTCCACCTGGGGAAAGTTGCCAGCTTAAATAGAGATGTAGAGAAGACGAGGGAGGTGTTATGGGTTTCTCTAAGTGTTGTTGTTTGAGCCATTGGTTCTCCTGGAGGAGCTCGTCATGACTAGCTTCCCAGTGTGAGTTTGATCATTGTCATCAGAGGAGCTTAGGACCTTGTTGGTGAGAATGGCTGTGGTTTACCTTGGGGGAAGTCTGGTCTTAAATCAAGCATCACTTCTTGGCTCCTCAGAGGAAAACATGTGCTGTTTAATCTCCAGTACAAACTCGTCATGCTGGCTTTTTGAAATGTGCTCCATTGTTCTTATCATGAGGGGAGTTTGGGACCTCCATGTCACTGAGGATGGCTGTAGTACTTTTTCAGGACAGCCCTGGTTCTTATTTTGAGTGTGACTTCTCAGCTCCAGTGTAGAACCTTCAACCTACCAGCACAGCTCCTTCACCCCACTGGCATAGTCTTTCTAACTTCCACTGCTGACCTTTAGGCCTTCCCAGCGTGGATCCATAAAACAGACTAGTATGAGTACTTCTCATGGGCTCTAGACCTCCAGCTGGACTTGTGGGAGGTACTGTCATGGGCTCTAGGTTTTCATCTGGGTTCATGCAGGACATTACTGTGGAATCCAGGCCTTTGGCTAATTATTCTGAGTCTTTAGTGTCATGTGTTTAACTCTGGGTGACCATCATAAAATAATATTATAAATTCTGTGTCCTGATTCTAATTTTTCTCTGCACAACCCCTGACTACAACGTTAATCTTTCTATTCTTGCCAATTTCTCAGATTTCTTCAGTCTAAAATATTCAACATGCCATGTCACTATATTTGGAGGAAGTGCATACTTAACTTCATCAGTTCTATGAAATGAAAAACAATGTTGATTTTATTTTTCATATATTTTTAGTGCCTGGAACATGATAAGTACCCAATGAATATGTGTGGAATAAATTAACAAACTTAACAACTTGTCAGAAGGCTAAAATTTTCTACTGTTCTTAAACTGTGATTGCAGAGCTTGATGGTATCTAAGCTGAAATTGTCTGAAAATTTTTCTGCAATTTCCTTCATAGGACTGATGAGTGACTAATAAATGATCCAGGATCCATTTAAGAGGTAAAGCAACTTACTGAAGTGAATGGGAATAGATCTGAGAGAGCATGGACTTTTTTATTTTATTTTTTTTTTTTTACTATAATGGTAATGCTAAAGAGAATGGGATAAAAGACTGACCTCTATCTCCTTGGCAAGTTATGCAGAAGTAAAAAGATAGTGTCTGATCCTCTCTGTTTCCACATTCCCTGTCCCACTGGGAGATGTTTTGCAACTTTTAATTTCCATATATTATCATTAGGTGCCTGTGAAACACAAAATAATAGGAATTGATGCTTGCTGTATACTATATTTGGGCCTCCTTAACTTTGTCACAGCCCTACAAAAAAGGTATTATTAGTCACTTTACACTGGAAGAAATAAGGCAAAGATAGAAATTTATACAACTTAGAATTAATACAGAAATTATTAATTTAATACTTCCAGGATGTGGGCTCTTGATTAGTCTGCTACGATGCCCTGAAATTTTGATTTCAAATAAGCTTTACTATGTGAAAGATCCAGACAAAAGTAATGTGCAAGGCAGGCAGAAAAAGGGTCACTACAAAAGAGAGATGGAGATCTCAGGAAAGAAAGAAAGTAACTGTGGGAGTATGAGATTGTGGTTTGTTTTCATTGAGAAATTCTCCAATATTAAGAGAGTGAGAGACCAGAAGAATTTTAAAGAACAGTGAAAGTGAGAAAAGAAATTTCAAGATATTTATCTGTATTTGAAGGATACACTTCACTACTACTCTAACTGGTTATTTTGGGGAAGCATAGGTGAATTTGAAATTTATTTAAACTTACCTTTGTAGTGCATTTGTTATTTTGAAATGACACTGGTGTGTTAGTTTGGGGTTTATATAAACTTACCTCATTTTATCCAAATAATAGGGTTACGAGGTAGACACTACTGTTTCCACATTGTACATAGCAAATTATGAATCAGAGAAATTAAATTAATTTGTCAAAAGTCACTGAGAAATTAAGCAAGAGTTGGGATTTGAACTTGATTCTGAGTCCCAAAAGTCCCTCTCTCAGTTTGCATGTAAGTCCATATAAATTGGTCCATACCTCAAGTGACAAGATCAAAATCACCAGAGAAAAAGAAGGATTTAGAATATAACTTTAATCCTAATGATCCTCTGGCTCTTCTTATTATTATATCTCTAAAATATATATTGTATATACATTTATGATACAATAATTCCTACTAGTTTGTAGTTGCAAATAATGGAACTAGCTCACTTATCTATCTTAGCATTTTAACATAAATGTAAAAGGTTTATTTATAGTATTTGTGCGTGTGGATTTTTTACACCATACTTTGTGTATTTGTGTCAAAGATGTGTAAGACTCACTTTGTTAGACTTAGGAAGAAATGTTGCGTTATGATTGTTCCCTTGGAAAAGAACTCATTCGTAAATTGGGGATATAGTGTATTTGACAAAAACATGAAAAAGAAGGGAAATTCTGAACTGAAAAAAATAGTAATTTCCAAAAGAATTTGCCTGCAGTGTTACTAATATTTAAACATGAACTTCATCACCCTCCAAAAAAAAGACATATAAGTATATAGTAAAGATAATAGGATTGTACTTTGTTGTTCTTTGAGTTTGTAGTAGAATTTCAGGCCATAGACTATATTGGTTAACAACCCTGTGACCACAAACATCCAAATCAGCTACTCAGTAGTTCAAATGTATCATTTCTAAATAAGGCAATCACTTCTTCCTCACATGATTGTATTTTGTGATCTTTTATTGTGATATGTCAACTTGACTTGAGGAAGAACCACCTAGTGAATTAGTAAAGCTCCAACTATGTCTGAGAGTACCAGGAGGCCTGTAAACTGAAAACGAAAGACAGACCCAGAATGTGTGGTAACAACCAATAGGCTTATTGTCTGGTCAGAACAAAAAAGGAAAAGAAGTAACTTTGCCCTTTTATTGCCCAGGACACTGGTCTTCTGCAAAGTCTCCAGCCTTCCACCAAAAACTCACAGCATTTACTTCAGTGAGCTTTCAGGTCTTTGATATTTGACCATATCCACTAGCTTGCCATCGTTTAGCCAGTGACCTCTGATACCACCGATAGTTATGGATGCTCTCTTTCTGATCCTGTAAGATTGCCTAATAAATCTCTTGCATAATTATACAAATTTTATTGATTCTGTTCTTCTATTGAACCCTAAATACTAAATATGCTGAGTAAAACATGTAAACCACTTAGCACATGTGACCATGGTAAACATAGAATAAAATAATACTTTTGTTGTTTGTAAATTATTATTAACAACTCCTCAACAGACATCAGAATTGATTAAATTTCTCTGAGAGGTACTAACCACAGAAAGAAATATCTGTCATCATTGACCTGTAACAGTTTAAAACAACACAAAAAAACCAGTGTTCTTAAAGTCACTCACCTTTCATCCTGATTGTATGATTGGCTAAGTCATCTCTTTCCCTCAGCCTTCATTTTTAAATCTGTAATAGAATATCATTATGAATTAAACACTGGATTCTATGTTCAGTTCTGATTTTAAAATGTCAGTTCTTACTCATAGTGAGATTCAGAGATTCTTGATCATGAGTCCTCTACAAATAATCCTGGTTGAAACTGTATTAGCAGCAGGTTCCTGAGGCACCTCAGCCTGTGGTGAGTGCCCAGCACAGTCTGCCCAAATCTCAGACTGTTCCGGACCCCCCAGGCTTCTGGGTGCAGTGAAGTGGAGCAGTGGGTTAGAGGCCACTACAGCCGCCTCCCCATCCCTGCCGGCTACACTTGGAAGTCTGCTGAGCTCCTGACGGATGGGCAGGCCTACACTAACCCCCGAGCCCAGCCGCGCCTAGCCATCTGCGTGCAGAGGAGGAGCTGGGCGGATCTGGAGTGCCTGCAGAAGTCCCTTCCTTTGTCTGGAGGACTGTGGATATCTCTGCAAGCAGGGAGGGATCACAGGCTCCTGAGGCACTGCAGCCTGTGGTGAGCACCCTCACCCAGCTGCGATTGAAGAGCTGTGGATCTTCCAAGGGGCAGGTGGGCGCACAGTGTCCCTGAGGCCCAGCTTGTCTGGAACTGCGGAGTTCTGAGCAGACAAAGGAGGACCACTGGTTCTGTAGGCCAAATGGCTTGGGGTAGCGCGGTGTCAGAGTCTCAGTAGCTCCAAACATAGAAGGGGATTTTCAACAGATCCGGAGGAAGCTTTCAAATAACACTTGAAACACAGAAATATAGAAAATGACAAAACGAAAGACCAAATTACAACCTCAAACCTCCAGCCCATCTCAGGAAACCCTAGGAGCAATGTACATAGAAGAAAATATATCCCATCCACCTCATATATCAGACATAATAGCTACTGAAGTTGACAAGCAACTCCAGGAAGCTTTAAAGAAATTCAAACTCGAAATAATCTCCCAGATAAAAGAAGAAATGATAAAAGAAATGAAAGAGATTCTAAATATATCTAAAGAAAACACAGATAAAAAATTGGAGGAACTAAACAAAAAGATAGAATCCCTAGACGAGCAATATAAGAAACAAACAGAATACATAATGCAGATGCACAGAGATATACAGGAAATAAAAAACTCCACTGAAAGTTGTAAAAACCGCCTTAATGAAAGTGAAGATAGAATTTCAGACCTTGAAGACATGATTGCAGCTAGTGAACAGGAAAGGAAAGATCTTTTGAAAATAACAAGGAATCAGGAAACAACAATTCAACAACTGCAAGACGATGCAAAGAAGAATAACATAAGAATGATAGGGATTAATGAAAGAGAGGGAGACAACATAAAGGATGTCAAGAGGATATTTAGAGAAGTAATAGCTGAAAATTTCCCAAGCATGAGATCAGAAACTGACATCAGGATCAGTGAAGCATATAGAACTCCAAACAGTCATAACCAAAATAAAACTACACCCAGACATATAATAATCACCATCCCAGAAATCCAACATAAGAAAAGATTATTAAAAGCTGTCAGAGAGAAAAGACAGATCACTTATAAAGGAAAACCTATCAGAATCACAGCAGACTTCTCAGCACAAACGATAAAGTCAAGAAGAGCATGGAGTGAAATATTCCAGATCCTAAAGCAAAATGATTTCCAACCAAGACTGATATATCCTGCAAAACTATCATTCAAAATAGATGGTGCAATACGATACTTCCATGACAAAGAACAGCTGAAGAACTTCATGAACACCAAACCGACCCTGCAAAAAATATTGAAAGACAGTTTAGATACACAAAGGAAAAAACCACTAAGCAAAGCAAATAATTAAACAGAACAGAAAGATAAAGATGCAACAGCAGAGAGATAACATTCCTACAATTAACCAGCATTTAACAGTAATAACCATTAATGTAAATGGTCTCAATGCACCAATCAAAAGAAACAGACTAGCAGAATGGATCAAGAAACAAAATCCAACCATATGCTGTTTACAGGAAACCCATCTAACCCAGAAGGATACTCACAGACTGAAAGTCAAAGGATGGAAAATAATTCTTCATGCAGCAGGAATCCAAAAAAAGGCAGGAGTAGCCATTCTGTTTGCAGACAACGTGAACTTTAAACCAACAATGACCATAAAGGACAAAGAAGGTCACTACATACTCGTAAGGGGAAAACTCCAAGAGGGAGAGATAACTATCTTAAATATATATGCACCAAACTCCAGAACACCCAGTTATATAAAACATTTATTAACAGAAATGAAAACTCAAATTATCAGTAACACAATTGTAACAGGAGACCTTAATATGCCACTGACACCAAGGGACAGATCAACCAGACAGAAAATGAGCAAAGAAATAACAGAACTGAATCACACCTGTGAACAAATGGGTTTGATAGATATACACAGAATGTTCCACCCAACAACATCAGAATACACATTCTTCTCAGCAGTACATGGATCATTTTCTAAAATAGACCATATATTAGCTCACAGAACATATTTAAACAAGTGCAAAAGAGCTGAAATCATCCCTTGCATGTTATCGGATCATAGCGCTCTGAAATTAGAAATTAATGATAAAAGATACTGCAAAAATCCCACAAACACATGGAAACTGAATAACACACTCTTGAGTAATCAGTGGGTCACAGAAGAAATTAAAGAAGAAATCAAACAATACCTAAAAGAAAATGAAAATACAGATACAACTTACCGGAATCTGTGGGATGCAATGAAAGCCGTCCTGAGAGGAAAATTTATTGCACTGAGTTCCCACATCAGGAAAACAGAACGAATACAAATAAATAACTTGATGCTATACCTCAAACAGCTAGAAAAAGAAGAGCAAGTCAAGCCCAAAGCCAAAAGAAGAGAGGAAATTATAAAAATCAGAGCAGAAATCAATGCAATAGAGACTAAGAAAACAATCCAAAGAATCAACAAATCAAAGAGTTGGTTCTTTGAAATAAAATCGATAAGCCCCTAGCCAACCTTATTTTAAAAAGGGAAGAAAAAGCTCAAATTCATGCAATAAGAAATGAAAAAGGAGAAATCACTACAGACCCAATAGAAATACAGAAGATCATCAACACCTATTTCGAAAACCTCTACTCTCAAAAGTTTGATAACACAGAAGAAATAGACAGATTCTTAGAAGCATATGAAGTGCCAAAGCTAGATCAAGAGGATGTAAAACTGTTGAATAACCCAATCTCTGTTACTGAAATTGAAAATGTAATTAAGTCCTTACCCACCAAGAAGAGCCCAGGCCCAGATGGATTCACTGCAGAATTCTACAAGAAATACAAAGAAAACCTAATGCCGACACTCCTCAAACTATTCAATGAAATTGAAAGGGAAGCAATCCTTCCTAAGTCATTCCTGGAAGCAAATATTACTCTAGTACCAAAACCTGAGAAAGACCCAACTAAAAAAGAGAACTATAGACCGATCTCCCTAATGAACACAGATGCAAAAATCCTCAATAAAATATTGGCAAATAGGATCCAGCAAATCATCAAGAAGATTATACACCATGACCAAGTGGGATTCATCCCAGGAATGCAAGGATGGTTCAACATACGCAAATCAATAAATGTAATCCACCATATCAATAAAGCCAAAAATAAGAATCACATGATCATTTCTATAGATGCAGAAAAAGCCTTCGATAAGGTCCAACATTTATTCATGATAAAAACTCTACAGAAAATTGGAATAGATGGTCTTTACCTCAATATAATAAAGGCCATTTATGACAAACCAACAGCCAGCATCATACTAAATGGCCAAAAATTGAAAGCCTTTACTTTAAAATCAGGCACAAGACAAGGATGTCCTTTATCACCACTGCTATTTAATATAGTACTGGAAGTACTAGCCAGAGCAATTAGGCAAGAAAGAGAAATAAAAGGGGTAAAGATAGGAAAAGAAGAAGTTAAGTTGTCATTGTTTGCAGATGACATGATACTCTACATAGAAGACCCCCTAAGCTCCATTGAAAGACTCTTAGATACAATAAATAAATTCAGTAATGTGGCTGGATACAAAATCAATACTCAGAAATCAATAGCATTCCTATACTCAAACAACAAAATCACAGAGAGGGAAATAAGAGAAACTGGACTATTCACATTAGCAAGCAAAAAAATGAAATATTTAGGAATTACTCTTACGAAAGAAGTGAAAGACTTATACAGTGAAAACTATAATACACTGAAAAAGGAAATTGAAGATGATCTCAGAAAATGGAAAGACATCCCTTGCTCATGGATAGGAAGAACAAACATTGTGAAGATGGCCATTCTCCCAAAACTCTTATACAGATGCAATGCAATCCCAATAGAAATACCATCAACATACCTTATAGATCTAGAGAAATCACTCCTAAATTTCATCTGGAACCAGAATAGACCTAGAATCACAAAGGCAATTCTAAGCAGCAAAGGCAAAGCAGGAGGCATCACAATCCCTGACTTGAAATTATACTACAAAGCAACAGTAGTAAAATCAACATGGTATTGGAATCAAAACAGAGGCGAAGATCAATGGAATAGATTAGAAGATACAACCACAACTACAAACACACTCAACCACCTTATCTTTGATAAAGGAGCCAAGCAGGTTCACTGGAAGAACGACAGTCTCTTTAATAAATGGTGCTGGAAAAACTGGCTCTCCATTTGCCAAAAACTAAAGCTAGACCCATGTCTATCACCATGTACTAAATTAAAATCTAAATGGGTCAAAGATCTGAATATTAAAACAGAAACACTAAATCTATTGGAAGACAAATTGGGTAGAAACCTTGGAGACATAGGAGTAGGTAGAGAATTCATGAACAGGACTCAAACCGCACGGGAAATACTTCCCAGAATGAATAACTGGGACCACTTCTTATTAAAAAGTTTCTGCACGTCAAAAGAAATCTCCAGCATAGTGAAAAGAAAACCCACAAACTGGGAAAAGATTTTAGTGAACTCTCTCTCAGACAAGGGACTCTTGTCTAAAACATATAAAGAATTAAAAAAACTCAGACCTCCAAAATTCAAAGATCCAATCCAAAAATGGGCATCTGAGATGAATACGCAATTCTCAGATGAAGAAATGCAAATGGCAAATAAATACATGAAAAAATGCTCATCATCATTGGTCATTAGAGAAATGCAAATTAAAACCACACTGAGATACCATCTCACTCCTGAAAGAATGGCCAGGATCAAGAAAACCAACAACAACAAATGCTGGAGAGGCTGTGGGGAAAAAGGAACTCTCCTGCACTGTTGGTGGGAGTGTAGACTGGTACAGCCTTTGTGGAAGTCTGTCTGGAGGTTTCTCAAAAAGTTGGGATTGGAAATCCCATTTATTCCAGCTATTCCACTTCTAGGCATATTCCCAGAAGAACTGAAAGCATCATACCACAGTGCTTTATGTGCACCTATGTTTATAGCAGCACAATTTGTAATCGCCAGATCTTGGAAACAACCCAAGTGTTCATCAACTGAGGAGTGGATAAAAAAGTGGTGGTATTTCTATACAATGGAGTATTATTCAGCTATAAAGAAGGATCACATTGAGATATTTATCAATAAATGGGCGCAGCTTGAGACCATACTCATAAGTGAAATAAATCAATCTCGCATGTGTGAATACCGAATAGTTTCCCTAATGTAAGTAATGATTCAAATATATGAAAATATGTGGCAATCATGATTCCCCATTATGTGGCCTTGAAGCCTTATAAAATTTTCACTTATTAATTAGAAAGGCTTTATTCTGGGCTTCTTGATATGGAAATATTTGAAGCTATAGTATATGAAGTTTTATCCAAATATTTCAAGGAAAAAGACAGACACTATGGTAACTACTATTCTTTAAAAAAATTATTTAGTTATTTCTTATGTTTATTTTAATTAAGGGAAAAATTAAAAAATTAGGATATATAATAGTAACTCTTTTTGATTTCCTATTAACTTGTTTCGAAGTCCTGTAATACTCCCACGATCTTGTTTTGACTGATTAGACTCTGTTCCATTCTGTGTGATAGTATCAAGTCTGAGGGTATAGGCAACTACTTTGAAGGCAATAAGACTCACTAAGATGCCCATTCTGGTTTGACTATTGTCTCCTTTGGAGGTCCTGTAATGTTTACAATGCCTAAGTTTTATTGGTCTTGTTCTCTACTGTTTTGTCCAACTTTATAATATCTAATGAGATAGACAAATCTTTTTAAGGAAACAAGAGACAACGTTGATAACCATTGTTAATAACCTTGTACTCTGTTCTACATCATGTGCTATGTCTATCCTTGGTTTTGACTGACAGCTTTGTTCTGCCATATTTGACTTTATTCTCTCCCCCCCCCAAAAGTAATAAGAACTAAGGAGTAATAAAATCCAAAATGTGTATATTTTGTTGTAAAAAAGAGAGGAAGGGAAAAAAAAGAGCTCTAATGGATATAACAGCAAGTGTGTATAGGGGTGTTAAATAGCTGACTATATTAATGTTTTTGGATCATTGAACACAGCTGTTTGCAGTCTCTCTGTTTGAATGTCTCCTTTGTATTCTTTGATACTGTGATTTGAGCAACTATTTCCAAGATGATAATATGTAATCTATTAACAGGTGATTTCTTACTGTTATGTTTTTTTTTTGTAGTTCTGTATTATATGTAACCTTACACTGAAAAAAAAAAAGAAAGAAACTGTATTAGCGCAACATATATTGCCTAAATGAACAATATTGAATTCTATATATATTTTTTTTTTATTTAAGGAGAAAACAAAAAAAAGTGAAAGGGTACAAGTTATACAGATTTACAGAAGAAAAAAATGAACAGTAGGAAATCACTAGTTAATGGATTACATATTGCCATCTTAAAAATAATTGTTCAAGTCACAAAATTAAAGCTTGTAGAGTGGACATTCCAACAATGATACTGCAAACAGTTCTGTTCAATGATCCAATAAAACTCTGTGATATCATTTTCTATCTTATACACTTAAATATACATGCAGTTATATAGTTTAGAGCACTTTCTTTTCCTCTCTTTTGTACAATGACTATTACACATTTTGGGTTTCATTGCTCCCACGGTTCTTATTGCTTTACAATATTGAATTCTATCAAAAGCTGTAACTAATTTCCTTCTAAAGGGGAAGCATTTTCATCCAAATTTTGAAGGAAGGGGAGGGTAGAGATTGCTGAAAAAGACTCATCTCTGACTTTCTCCCAGCAAATGTCTGCATTGGATGATGCCAGAGTAATGAGGTGAATGCTGCTCTGGGAGAAAGATGCATCCTGCTTATTCTTGGATTAGCTCCAGATACTATAAAGCTATCCAACAATAAAGACTTTGACCACAATGTTTAGTAACATGGAGCGCATATCTCCATGAATTTTTCCATCTCTCATAGGAAATCATGACATGATTGATTCACAGGGTCAATTAATTCATTTTGATGCAAGCATATTCGTTGAAACTAGTAATTCAGGATAGGTGGATGGAAAGACTCCCTTTGCAATGCAAACAGTTTATTATATAGAGAAAGAAGTAAGACACTGATTAATTCATCTTCCAGTTACAATTTTGAATAAGGGCTACAAAAGAGAAGCATGTACTGGGTAGATATTAACATTAGGAAAACCTGATGACTTGAAATCACTAACAAAAAAATGCAATTCAGTCTTTAAACTGAGCTCTAAAGAATGAATTTCCTGAGGTGTAGGAAGAGGTTTGGAGAATTCTTTCTTTATTACTTTGTAGTTTCCTATAGATGTCACAGTGCTTACAAGAAACACTAGCCAAATAGAGGATTAAGCACCAATCACCCTGAAGTTTGTAGACAAGACAAACAGCCTGAATGATGCTCATGTGATCAGGTGATAGGAAGAATTATGAAAGTACCTAAGTATGTTTGATGGCATATAGAGAGGTGGCTGAAAAGTGGTACTGGGGTGGGAGCAATTCTGACTTTGGAATTTGATGATTTTTTTTACTGTAAAAACATCCACCAAAACTTCCAAAAAAATGCAAGTGAATATAGAATTGAGATGAGGTATGCATAATTAGCTCTTATAAGACAGTACTCACTGGCCCTAACGGACAGCCTCTCAGGAGCACCCACAAAGGCTTTCATGTGTGTTTGACCTTCAGCTAAAAATTTTATCAGCAGAAATATTATCCTATCACAGATAGAGATTCCAAAGCTAACGATATTTAATAAATTCCAGGCATGATATTTGGACCAACCTAAATTCAGAGCACTCTCTTCTCATTGAGGGAAAATATGTCTGACTACTGCTTTTGACCACTGTGCTTATTTTAGAAGACCATTTAACAATCTAGAGTGGCGTTTCTCCTCAGATAATCAGCCATACAGCCTCAAAATAGAGATTCACAGGACTTGCTCTCAGTCAAATTTCTCCTGTGATTGCAGAATGAAATGAACATTTTTAGTGAAATACAGTTAAAACAATAAGCAATGATGTTTTAACACATCTCAGAAGCTGCCATGAAACCTGACTCAAGTTTAAGAACATCACAATAGCCAAACTTCTGATTGCATATGTAATTTAAGGAAATGAATGGAACTATTAATGAAATTCATCTCCTTTGCATAAAATTTAATTCACTGCTTTAACAAGCTCTAAGAGTCCTTTTGTTTTTCTATTAAGTTTCTCTTAAGATAGACAGATGCCTGGTATGACAGCTGACTAATGCAAAATGAAACAAAACAACATGTATTGTTCCATAGTTAAAATTCTTGAAAAAACTCTAATTTAGCATCAGGTGATTTTCATTATGTTGAATCTCTCAGTACCTTTATTCTGAATTAACTCTGGCCACCTTACTAAGGTATGTTAAGCCTGTATAACAGACAATGTGTCAAACACTTTGAATATTTTAGCTCATTTACTTTTTGTCTTATTTGTGAAGTGGATACTATAATAAGCTACGTTTTTCAAAGGATGAAACTCACAAGTTGTATTTTAAAGCTCATAAATTTTACTTATCTTACCAGACATCATAGGAAAAATTAGCAGATTTTGAACTCAAACATCCTCAAACATTCAGAGCCTGTGCTCTTGAACTCTGTTCTTTCTCTATATGGGGACTCTTTAGTGGACAGAGACATATCCACTCCTCTAGCAAGCCCTTTTGCTGATCCACTGTTCAAAAAGTGCTTACTGAAGCGTTGCACATTGAAATCATATCAATAATTTTTGTGGATATAAAACAAAGAAATAAGTAGTGGGAAATTGCTTCATAATTTAAAATTATATTATAGCTATAAAGAAATTAGTAAAAAAAGGTAAAATAAAGGATGATGCTACTCATTTAACAAAAGTTATTAGCAAAAGTATATATAAGGTGGTTATGGAAAGAGTGTTAGGTTTAGTTTAGAGAAATGCATTTTTTTCTGAAGACACTACAAACCATCATTGTAACTTTTTATCTCCAAGACCTCAGTCTTTTTTGCAAAGAAACTAACCCATATAAAGGCATCTTCCAACTCACTGGTGACAGAGTGCATCTCTTATGGGCATTTTTCACTCCTTACATATTTCATTATGTAGTCAAAATTGCAGACTCTGGTCATCCTTTCACTTTTATGAAAGTTCTGTTGACCTATTTTTCAAGTTTTTGAGTGCAACTGTGATTCTGAAAAGTAAGAAATGCACTAATGTACCACAAAGAACTATAGTGTGAAACATTTCTGATCTTAAAAAAAAGCTTGCTTGCTGCTTATGACAAAATCACTGGATTCCCTAACTTGAGAACTCCTCGCTCATAGTATATTAACTGAGTATGAAGGTTCTACCTGGTCTTTTTGTTACCCTGTAAACTTGGGCTTATGCAGCTAGTGCAGCTACACTGATTTTCTTGCTACTGATTTTCCAGTAAATGATAAAACCTTTATCTCCCAGGAGTCTTACGTCTGTTATCAGCAGCCAAGCAAATATTGAAGACTAGACTGTTAGTAGAGTTCTCTTGCTTTCACCTTTGGTCTCCATGTCAAACCTATTTAAATAGGATAATATCCTAAAAATGGCACTGTGAGCAGATACATGTTATCCCCAAATTTAGTACAATAAGGAGAAATCATGAAGTACAAGACAAAACCATTTTCTTTTATAGTCATCTGTTCATTCTTTCAGCAGACAAATTTTGAGTCAATGTTCTGTGTCAGGCCCTAAGCAATAAATGATATGGATAAGTCAGTCCTATTTACAGCAAGCTATTTGTAGAAGCCAAGCTCTTTTACAACAAGTAACTAAACAATGGTTGAATTTACAGGTATTTCCTTAAAAAGGTTAATACAACACCAAAATAAAAGATCAATTCTGTAAGTTTTGTGCAAATTTCAGATAATTTATAGAAAAGCCTGAGTTTGCATCTAACTTAAAGTGAGTACAGTATATGAAAGTATGTTGTACTATGTAATTTGAGTAATCCCTTATTTCCTTAATCTTAGTCAGATTTAAATAACTGAAATCCTTGTATACATGGGTTCTGATTTTTTTGAAACCTCTGTATATTGATAAATAATCAGTGTGTTCTCATACAAATTATTAAATTATTAAAATTCATTCTCAAACTAACAAAAGGGCTACTCAGTATATTTTAAAAAACATTTAAGCCATTTGTAGCAAAATGTAACTGTGTTTTCTATGAAGAAGACACACAAACACCAACAACCATTACGATTCCCCTGAGAGACATTCAGGTTTTTAAATTTTAATGTTGATGAATTAGATTAGCTGAGGAGCATGGAAATTATGGTATTCCCTTGCAAAAAGAACTATTTACTCTGCCACCCAGAAGATGAGGCTAACATTTTATGGTTCCAAATTGCCCTAAATGTTGCCTAGTAATTCCTCCCAAGCCTATTTATAACACAAATAACTGCTGTATAGCTCTCGTATCATTGTGGCTCAAGTAATTGTACAATATGGATAGCAAACAAAAAAATGTTGGAAGAAACGTGCCTATGACATTTGTTCATATATTAATCCATTACTTCAAATGAATACAGAGGTAATTCATGAGAACTACACAGTATTTGTCTAAGTATTTGTGGTATATTTGACATGTGATGTATCTTAAGTAACTGAAACTTATCTCAAACTCTAAAACTAAGCGGACTTTTAACCCTTAAAGTGGAATTTTATGAATGAACAAAGCATTTTCCTACCCAAAAATATATATTCTTGGTGAAAAGTTCATTAAAAGTTAATTAAGAAAATAGCCATATCAGATGAGCTTGTAAAGAATGCTGGGAGCAGCAAGTTAGCAAGGACTACGAAGCATCTTCTGTATTTGGATAGAGGAGGGAAGACAGAATAGTAACACATAGGGAATATAATTGCAATTTTGAGCCACAGATATGATTATAATAGCCAAATATCTAGTAGATAAAAACAAGCAAGTGTCCTAGATTTTGTGAGACCTAGCCAGATTTCCAATTTAACAATATGCAAGTAATTTGATTTGGAAATCTATGTGTTAATGGTTGTTCTAGGAAGGCAGAGCCATAAATGTTGCTATTTGTGTTAGTCACAATTAGAAATACATCCAAGAACTAGTATCAATTCTTAAATTATTCCAAGATATCACAATAGAAGAAATTCTTCCAAATACATTCCGTAAGGCCAGCATTATTCTGATGCCAGAATAGACAAGAATATGTAAAGATGAACACTACAGACCAATATATTTGATGAACATAGGTGCAAAAGTCTTTAACAGCTCCTTGGCAATGGAATTGCAAATCAACTTTGCACTCTTACATGTTTTATCATGTAAGCCAATTGTAAGACCAGCTATTCTTCACCTCTGTGAAAGTGCCATTGAAATACTCTTCAGGATTTTGTGTGTAAACAGCAACTGTGAAATCAAACTAAATCCAACAGCACATTAGAAATACTATCAGTATAATCAAGTGGGATTCATCCTAAGACACAATGACGGTTTAACACAAGCAAACACATGAATGTGATACATCACTTTAGCAGAAAGGAGCATGAAAATCATATGGTCATATCAATAAATGCAAAAAAAGACATTTCATAAAATCCAACACCCTCTCATCAGACAGATGCTTATAAACAAATTAGGCAAAAAAAAAAAAAAAGGAATTCACTCCCACACAACATGCTAATAGCTAACATTACACTGAATAGAAAAAAACTACAAGGTCTTTTACGAGATCTGGAACAAGACAAGAATGATGAATGGGTGAAGAGCATGTGATACATATACACAGTGAAGTACTATTAAACCACAAAAAGAACAGAATTCTGTGACTTGTGACAACATACAGGGACTGAAGATTAAGTTAAGTGAATTAAGCCAGGCACAAAAACCATTGATCATTTTCATATGTGGAATATAAAAAGTGTCTATCCTTCATCACTTCTTTTCCATTGTCTTCACCATTCATTTTCATTCTTCTCCACACTTACACATGCTCAAGCCTCCTTCTCCAATTTTTTTTGCTCAGCTACAACACAGAGTCCAGAAACCCCATCAGACTAAAATAGAAGTGTATTGTCAGCCTGAACACACAACCCAGAATGAGAATATTCATATTCTGACAAAATTGATTTGCCAGGCTGTTTTAAAGAAAATTCTTGCTCCTAAAGTTACAGCATGTGGCAGAGACTGATAATTTAGACTACTAAGTTACCTAGTTGCCACCCATATTTCAGTCTGAAAAGAAACTTTATTATAGTGCAACTTCTTATGATTAGATACTCAGTTGAGCCAGGTATAAAAACCCAAAGCCTAAATAAGCTTCATGTGCATTTCTCCCCAAAATACAACAAAGGAGATGTGACCTACTAGATTATCACTGAGGCAGTTGAGTGTGTTTGATTCTGGACTGGTTAACAGTATTGAAACAGCAAGATCAAAGCAAGCAGTTCAGCCAGCCAGGCAGGTGACAAATGGCTTTTCACAGCTGGTCACAGAAACACAGAGCCAAAGCACAGTCACGTATAACACTACCAAAAGAAAAAAAACCATGAAATTTACTGGTCATTAGTTATTGCTTTGCTTGTGCCAAAGTGTCAACCTGCATTTTTAGCTTTATTGGATATTTTTTATTTCCTCTAGTGTCTAGGCATGCTTTACAAGGCAAATAATCTGTAACTATATAATATTATTAAATACATGTTTGTTAAAAAGCTCTAAGAATAAAGAGAAGTCAAAAAAAAAAAGCTGAAAAGCCATCTTGTAGTGATACTGAAGCTCTCAGTCTGTGAGATAAATCTTCCAGAAAGCTGCAGTGTTATCTCAGCCATATCATCAATCCTCTGTGCCTGACTACCATGGCTGTTTCAGCGATGAGTAAAAACTTACTTTCACAGTGACATTATATCCATATTGGTTTCCTGCCATTATAACATGCTAGCATGGTACATATTATGTGAAAAAAGTCATCATTTTTGAAAGAATGGAAAACCACTGAAATCACATTGATGCTGGCACAACTAACATGATGTAAAACTAGCACAAGAATGGTACTCAGGAAGAGTCTTATATTAGTAATAAAACTGGCCTCAGAATAATGATTGTGTCAAAACAGTATTTTTCATTCTTTGTGACTTTATTTGAAGTATTGTCTCTTAGTAGCGGAGGATAGAGAGTAATAAACTTTTGACTATATCACAAATGCATAGATTTTCTTGAAATAAATTATTATGTATAAAGATAACATAAGACAAAAATAGTAAGACAGCAAAAATTGCCAATTTGTTCAACTTCTAAATTAAAAATAATACATTTCCTCTTATTTCTTAATTCATATTCGGAAATTGCCAGGAAATCATTTTCAATAGGAAGTGTATTGGTTGGTCACATAAGGAAAAGTATAGCTCCCAGTTTGTACATGTACCTGAAGCTCAAATCTGTCAGAGAACCAGTAAATCATACACATGAGCTAAAAGTCCACAGCCACCATTACCATAGTGTCCCAAAGGAAAGAATTAGTGCATTATATTGCCTCCATGAGACCAAGAGTATTGGTCCAGATGATGGAAATTTCCATATTTTGTACATTTATAATTATTTGCCTCATCTTCTTTTTAAAAACATTTATAGGAAAGAAAACAATTTTATGGATGAATGCTATAGTCAAAGCAGAAGGAAAACTATCTTTTAGCTGGAGACACCTCAGAATTGTGTCCTCACCACTGAACACTTTGTCTGAGGAAAAAAATTCAATGAATATCTATGGAGTAAATAAATGAATTTGTAAATGATATTCTTAAAGCCAAACTGGGTTCCTGAGTTTCCCTCTTGCCATTTTACTATTTCTCTGAAGAACTGATGATATATATGTTTATTATCATATATATATATATATATATAATATACATATGTGTGTGTGTGTGTGCGTGTGTGTGTGTGTGTGGTTTTAAAAATATATTTGTAGTACATGATGATCAATTCCTAATAGGGACTTGGTATACATATACAAAATTCACAATTCTTATTTTTTTAAAATCTCATTTTTATCCCCATGATCACCTTTCATCTGCCATTTCATTATTCTCTATTGTCTATATTTTATTTTCCCCTTTATTTATATGTTGAGTTTCTTATATGCAAGAAACCATGTGATATTTAAGCTTATGTATCTAGTTTATCTCACAACATTATGTTCTAAAATATATCCATTTTCCTATAAATGATTCTATTTATTCTTTGTGGCAGATGAGTACTCCATTGTGTATAAATAAGACATTTCTTTATCCATTCATCTGTTGATGGACATACAGTCTTCCTCCAAAATTTAGTTATCATTGTGTTTCTGTAAACATGAAAAACATGTATGTATCACTATAATGTGATGTCTTTACCTCTTTCTAGGAGATACTTACTAAGGAAGTATCTGGGTTGAAAAGAATTTCTACTTTGTTTTTAGGAATCTCCATATTGATTTCAATAGTGGTTGTGCCAATTTACACTTACATCAACAATGAAATACACTGTACTTTCCCCTTGTAGATTCACCAGCATTTGAGTTACTTGATTCTTGAAGATAGCTATTCTTCCTGGAATAAGATGGAATTTCATTATTATTTTGATTTGCATATTTCTAATGATCAGCAATGTTTAACATTTTTCATGTTTTTATTGCCCATTTGTACTTCATCTGAAAAGTGTTTATTCATTATGGGTGCCCATTTTTAATGGGGGGTTTAAATTTGAGAGATGTAATTTTTGGAATTCGCTACATAATCTAGATATTAGTGCTTTATCTGAGAAACAGCTAGTAAAAAGTATTTCTTTTCTGTAGATTGTCTTTTCACTATATTTATTGTTTCCTTTGCTGTACAGAAGCTTTTTATTCTGTGATGCCATCTGTTGATTCTTTATAGTGTTTTTGTGCGACAAGGGTTCTGGTCAGAAAGTCCTTGCTTATGGCTGTCTCTATAAAAGTTTTATCTTTTTTTTCTTCCTACTAAGTAAGTATTTATATTTTAATATTTAGATATTTGATAAATTTTGATTCTGGTTTAGGGCAGATGAAAGTTATAGGTCTAGGGAACTAGTCTTGGGAATATAGATAACCACTTCCAAAGCACCGTTTGTTAAAGGAACTATCATTAATCTTGCTAATCTTTGATCCAAATATATGGATTTCTTTTTGTTTAAAGTTTGTTTTTCTTTTTTCTTTTTTTTAAAATGATGTCCTTGTCTGATTAGAGAATCAGGATAATGCTAGGAACGAGTTTGGAAGTATTAATTTCCTTTCAATTCATTAAAGAGTTTTAGGAGTACTGGCATTATATCTTTAATAAAGTTCCTATAGAATTCAGCAATGCATCCATTAGGTTCTGAGTTTTTTTTTTCTATTTGATAGGTTTTTTTATTACCGTTTCAATATCATGGCCTGATATTGGATTACTCCGGGTTTTTATATCTCATTTCTTCACTTTTAGTAATTCTTGTGTTTCTAGAAGTTTTTCCATTTCTTTAAAGTTCTCTAATTTACTGGGGAACAGTACTTTTGTAAAATCATTGCTAAGAACCTTAATTCCAGTGATGTCTGTCATGGCTTCATCTTTTCATTTTTAATAGAATTTCTAATCTTTTAACATCCTTTTCTTACATTTGCCTTTTGTTTTTGTTTTCATTTTTGTAGGATGGCTAAAGACTTGCCTATTTTGTTTATTCTTCCAAAGAAAAACAACTCCTCTATACATTGACTCTATATTCCTTTTTAGCCTCCATTTAATTGATTTGTTTTGATCTGTGTAATTTCTTGCCTTTGTATCAACTCTGAATTTGGGTTGTTCTTGTTTTTCTAGCACTTTAAAATTCATCATTAAGTTATCTGAGCTTGTAGATGTCAGCATTCACCATTCTAAACTTCCCTTTTAGGACAGTTTTCATTATATTTCATAAGTTCTGGTATGTTGTACAAGCATTGCAATTTAATTATAGGAACTGTCTAATTTTGTTCTTGACTTCTTCTGTGACCTATTTATTATTCAAGAGTGTGTTGTTTAATTTCCATGCATTTGCATACTTTCTGTGGTTTCTTTTGCCATTAATTTCTGGTTTCTTTTTCTTTGCACTATGATCATATAATATACATGGTAAATTTTTTAAAATTTTATTTAAAGAAAGACTAAACAAAACAGAAAACAGGTAGAAATAATACATACTTTGAAGGAAAATATAAACAGCAAGAAATAACTAGCTGAAGATTACAGACTCTCCTCATACAAATAGTTATTTAAGACACTAAAGTGGAGCATATAAAATGAGGATTCAAAGAGTGAGACTGCAACCAATTCTGTTCAATTATCCAACAAAAACTTAGAAATATGGTTATTAATCCTATGCACTTAAGCATACATGCAGTCATCCATATCTTCAATTATGTTGACATTGAACAAACCCAAGCATGCTATTATCACTCTGAATAAAGAATAATACTATTGCTGAGTGTTATATTATGACACTCCAGGATCAGCACTGTACTTTAGTGTCTCTTTTTTTTCAAAGTGTCTGTTCATCATTTGTCATCAGATCAGTTCTCATAAACTCTTTATAGATTCTATACATGCATGAGTCTTAACATGTATTTCTATCCTTTCTATATTGGAGGGAGAAACAAAACAAAGCAAGACAAAACAAAACGTATTCTTATAAACACATAAAATGAAAAAGACATACAAGATCGTACAAGGAGTTCTACCAGCGTTCCTGTGTTGTCTCTTGTTATCTTCAATAGAATTGGCTATATCATCAGACATAGTAAAATTGAATATATCACTACATAACAGTATTAATAAAACACAACTCTGTATATAGTATAAAACTTCAAAAGCAGGCAGTTATCAAACCAGAATGTGTATCGTAGAGTCTTGTCATCTTCAGTGTAGTTGCCTATACTCTCAGACTTGATACTATCAATCATTGCAGTTTTGAATAAAATCTGTCGATACCAAAACAGCAATCAAACAAGCCAGATTTAACTATGATCAGTCATGATAAAACACTGTAAGTCATACAGGGCTCCAGATTAAGATAATAGGAAATTAAAAATGATTACTGTGCTATATCTTGATGTTTTTGAGATAGCTATCTGTGCCCTCAAATCTAATGCAAATAGACAAACTGGGACAAAATAAAATCTATCAGAAAACAAAAATAGAATAAAATCTATGTAAGCAGAGTGGTGGGAATAATGTGGGTTTTAAATCCTGATACACTGTTAACAATATCTTCTGCCATCTTTTTAAAGACTCTCCCTCCCGTTCACTTCTCCAGGGAACGCTGTGCATTTTTGGGGTCTCACCAAGACCCTTGGTTTTAAATTTGGGGGTGGCAACCTGATATTTACCTAAGTGCTTCAGAACCTACTAGCTCCTGGACTTGATCTCTAATTGTATTCCTTTACCTATTAAAACCTGTCTTTCCAACCTATCCACAAATACTGGTGTAGTTGCCCCTATAACTCTCTGGTTCTCTGTCACATAGAGCACTGTTTTCTCATATTTGATTTTCAGTCCATGTACTCTATTTCATGTTAATTATATTTCCTATAAATAGCATCTTGTTGGATCCTGCTTCCTGATCTGCTCCACATGTGGTTCTTTTTTTTTTTTTAATTTAGTGTATCAAGGCCATCTATATTAGAGATACTCTCTGCCTCATTTCTGTTTTGCTCTTTTTTGCCATCAGTTGTTTGCTTATCTTCTTCATTCTATTTTCTGCTCCATTCATTGAGGCTTCTCTGCCACTTTTCCTGGACTCCTAGTACTTTTCTCTCTCTCTAGAATGCCGTGCAATAGGCTCTGTAGAGTTGGATTGGTGGTTGTGAATTTCCCAAGTTCCTCTTTGTCTTGGAAGCATCTTGTTTCTCCATTAATTTCTACAGACACTTTATCAGGGTATATTAATCTGCGATGGAGGTTATTTTCTTCCAGGGTTTGGAATATTTCACACCAGGCTCTTCTTGACTTGATGGTTTATGTCGAGAAGTCTGCTGTTATTGTGGAATGGCTCCACTACTGTTACTCACCACAGGTCGATGCAGGCTCTCCACCACCTCAGTTATCCATTTGGCTGGACCTCCGTGTGTCTGTACCTGCCTCCAATGAGTTGAAGCCTTCCTTTATAGGTTATTTGTTTGTTTTCTCTAACAGCATTTAATATTCTGTTCTTATATTGAATTTCTGGGATCTCAATTATCATATGCTTAGATGTAGCTCTGTTTTGGTTGTAGGTGGCTGGAGTTCTCTGTGCCTCGTACATCAGAATATCATTTCCTTTTCCTATGTTTGGGAAATTTTCCTTAATTATTTCTGTGAATAGCCTTTGTAGCTCCTTTGTTTGTACCCTGCTTCTTAATTCATATTCTTTATTGTCAAGTTGTAGATCTTCTTGTCATCTTCTAGCCTTTGTATTGTTACTGCCTGTTTCCTTATTATTTTTAAAGATTTTCCTTTCATAATCCCATATTGCAAACCTGTCCTCCAGTTTGGATAACCTATCCTTACTTTCTTTCAAGCAGATTTGTCAGCTTTTCATAGAGTTTTTACCTTCCAGGTAATCTCTTTGACTCTGCTTCATGTATTCTATATTTTCATTATATTCTTCACCAAATGGTTCTCTCCTTTGTTTGAATTCCTCCCTTTTTCTGTCTGTGTTTACACGAGGGGGTTCTTAGCATCTCTTTTATTAATCATCTTATATCTTGCTTTACTCCTCTAAGTATTTCACTTTTGAACTCATCTATGAGGTCCCAAAGATATCTCTTTTTGTCCACTGGTGCTGTGTCTGATATTGCATGTTTGCTGTTCTCATTCTCCTTTGTATTTAGCTGTCCTGGGTCAATGTTCTCGGGGTTGGGACCTGGGGACTTTTTGTTTTTGCTTCCTCTTCCTATCTTTTTTGTTTCTTCCAGGAGGCCCCAGTTTCTTTCTTTGTTGTTTACAATTCTTCCAAAGCATGCAGGCTAGGTGACCCTTCCCACTGCAGTGTGCTAGTGAGTTGCAGACAGGGAGAGCATATGCTGGTCTTCCCCCCCTCCCCCGATCAGTCAAGTCGCTGAGGCCTGCACTGTATTACTATGCATTGCCTCCCCTCCAGATCAGTCAAACTTCTGAGGCTTCACTGCGTTAATGTGGTTAGTGTGCACTGCCGCTAGAGAGAATTGATTTCAGATAACCTATTGGGTCTCAGCCAGGTCATGTGAATCAGGCCTAGCTCACTCCACCAATCCCTTCAGGAAGGGAAAAACTTACAGAAGTCACTGCTGCCCCTTGTACTTGCCAGTCCTGCCTGGTCCCAGAATGGCATCTATTGGAGCCCTCCTTTCTGTGGAATGGCTCCACTCCTGTTACTCACCACAGGTCGATGCAGGCTCTCCACCACCTCAGTTATCCATTTGGCTGGACCTCCGTGTGTCTGTACCTGCCTCCAATGAGTTGAAGCAGTGGGACCTTGGACGGCTCAGCAAGTTGCCTGCTATGGTGACAGGAGTACTGATCCTTTAGCTGTTCCAATAATAGCACCTGGACTGTATGTTTGATTGGTTCTTCTCACCTTAGTTTCCTCTTGGGATGAGAGAATTCATCTCCCTCTGTTCAGGGCTCCCCTCACTGTATTATGTTGAATTCTAAATTGACTATTTCAGAGAACTTCTGTAGCCAGCTACACGGTAAAATTTTAATCTTTTTCCATTTACTTAAGTTTGCTTTATTGGTTAGTATGTTGTCTATTTTTTATAAAAGTTCTATGTGTTGCTGAAAAAAATGTTTTGTTTTGTTTTGTTTTTGTCTTGAATAGAACACTCTATATCTCTATTAATTCCATTCAACTCTGGTATTTCTTTGTTGATTTTTTTTTTTTTTTTTGGCCTAGTTGGTCTATTTGGGACAGTAGGGTATTATAATTTTTTGGTGTTTATTGATTTTTCATGCTCATTACTGTTTATCTAAATAAGATTATCAAATCAAACAAATAAGGATAAGAATGCTTTTAAAAGAACAAAGGAAAATAGATTATATCTCTCCAAAAACCACCAAAAAGAAAAAAAGAGAGAGAAGCAAAAATGGGTTAAAGGAACAGAGAATCCCTCTGTATTTCCAAATGAGTAGTTCCTTTCCTTCCACAACCTGCAGTCTTTGGAATCTAGCAATTCAAATTTCTCTCTGCCCCACTTGATAGCCCATGGGTTTGTGAGTGGACCTCTCTGCTCAAGAGATTCTGTCTGTAAACCCCAGACCATGAAACTGTGGAAGCCAAAACACTTCCCCATTCACTTGGGTACATAGAGACACCATCAGACCACTGGTCCGCACTGAATGTAGGCAATGGGGCAGGATTTCAGTGACGTTACTAGACTCAATGCCATCCCCTTCAGATAAAGCCACTTCTGGAACCTGGTTTCCCACCCCAGAATGTATGTCCTGTGTCTTTCCTGGCCTCAGTTTGAATTTCTCAATGGATCTCCACTGATCTATGTCTAGTCCTCACCCTTTTAGTATCAGTCTCCCATGGATGTATCTCATCCAGTCACTGTGGTAGAGTAATGCTTCAGATAAATAAGTAATCTCTATTGTTTCATCAAAACATAGTTTATGCTTTCATTGATCAGTTTTTCATGTCTACATCTTGCAATTTGAGCAACTAATTTGAAGATAACAATATGCAATATATATTAACTATTGTTAATATCCTATTATTTTGTTTTGAAATACTGCATCATAGTTTTTATTTATTCTTTTTTCACTTTAAAATTTAAAAATAGAACTAGAATTAGAAATTGTATCATAGGTGTTCTGTGGCTCAGTCCCACACACTCAACCTCTTCCCAAAATGGTGCCTGATTAAACTCTCTCTGACAATGAATCAGGCATTGTACTGATTTTTTTCTCCAGTTCTAACTCACCGTAAAGAAGTGGTTTTCAGCATAAAACACCATACTGATTTTTTTCTTTGTTTTTGCATTTTTTAGTTTATACCACTAAACAATCTGGTCACAGTCTTTCAGGTCTATATCATTTTTCTCATACTTGTGTCTTACTTTTGAAACTTAGCATTGATCCAGTAAACAACTAAAATAATAATTTTTAATTTAGGTGAAAGTTTTGAAACTAGATGTGTATTTATTTATTTATTTCAAATTATGATTGTATTATCTATAAACTGTGACACTGGATAGTGTTCTAATCTGAAGAATGAAGATAAAATAGCACACATTCACAAAAATATTATCTGTGTGTAAATTGAATATGTATACATATACTACAGAGTTGTTTACTAATAACAATAGCAGTTCAGCACATAGGAGCACTTAGGTAAGATGATGATGAAGATGATGCATCACTGAAGACACAATAAAGCTCTTTGTTATCAAGTTTCAAAGAAATATCAGTCTTTCAGAGATATGATTTTTTGGTAAAAATTCATCTTGAAGGCAACTCTTTCAGATCAAATTGTAGGTAATGAGTGAGAGTTGGCTGTGGGCTCAGGGCTGGGGTCACAGTGAGGGATTGTCGGTTAATGTTTTTGTGAAGCATTTTGAGGGACTAGCACTACGGGGCATTTCAGGGGAATTAGCACTGCTTGCTCATCCATTATTTCTCCCTTAAGCAGCCAATTCTCCTATGCTTACCTATGCTCTAGAGTTTTGGCCTCATCCTTTATCAGGTAATTTGTTTCGTGGTCACCTGTGCAGCCATGAATTGAAGAGAATCAAAGTGCAAAGTTGTCCAAGAGTTGGCAGTTGGACATCCCTGGTGGGCAGGATCATCCTTTTGACTGTTACTTTATTTACATGAATAAAGTGATGTCCTCAAACAAATTCACAGTTATGAGACAACCTCTTTAGAAGTTAGCTTTGCTATTATTCCCTTTTTCAAATACACAGATTCAGGATGTAATCTAAGAGATTTGTCAAACCTAAATTATAAACCTCTAAGTTTCTTGAAGCATGAGAAGCCTGAAAAGCTGGAAATTATAGGAAACATACTGCTATTTAAATTTCTCACTTGAGCTTCCTCCAATGAAACTACAACCATTAGTGAAATAGTAGCATCTGAGAGTCACATGCAGCTGTGAATCATGCATCATGTTCTTCCACTGCATGGCAAAGAAGACAGAGAGCCAAAGCTTACTATGTGCTCCATGTTTATCTATTCCTACTTCAATCTCAGTCCACATTGTAATTACTTGCTTATGTGCTGGTCTTCCATTTGAAATTATGAGCTTCTTGAGAATGAGAATGTCATTTTATTAGTTTCTATAATTACAGTTTAACAGATTAGCATGGACACAGTGTTCCATAAATATTTTCTCAATATTACTGAATATATTTTCTGTCTTAGTACTAAGTTTCAATGAAATTTCAGATAAAACTTTCATCACTGCTATGTTTTTTAGACCAGCTCTGTGTCTCACTTACCCTATTCTTTCATTCATTGTATTTTCTTTTATTTTATACAAACCATAAAGTCACAAAGAGTAAAGAACAGACAACCCCAAAGGCAGGATTAAGACAAGCAATAACTAGAAATCCCATAGTCATCCATAACTATGACCCCAGCTCTGAGCCTCAACCAATTCTCATTCATTATCAGCTAGGATTTGATCTGAAAAAACTATCTGTCTTCAAGATGAATTTTTGCCAAAAACATCAGGATTTAGAAAAATTGTTACATATTTTTTCAAAACTTGATAGCAAAGAACTTTCTTGTATCTTTCAATGAGGCAATATCATCATACTTAAGTGCTCTTACATGCTGAACTGCTTTGGATGTGTTATTAATTAACAATTCTGTAGTAGATGTATACATATACAATTTATATACAGATATTATTTTGTGTATATGCATTATTTTATCTTTATTCTTCAGATTAGAACACTATCCAGTGTCACAGTTTATAGACAATACAATCAGAATTTGAAACCAAAAAATAAATACTCATCTAGCTTCAAACCTTCCACCTAAATTAAAAATTATTATTTTAATGTTTACTGGATCAAGGTTAAGTTTCAGATATAAGACACAAATATGAGAAAAATGACATGGATATGAAAGATTGTGACCCAGAGGAATGTTCAAACTTTTTTCTTATTCATTCATCAGCATTTGTTGAACAGGCACTATTTTAAATGATGAAACCTAAAAAAAGACTCATCTTTTCAGATGACACAAATCTAATTTTGAAATCAGAATTCCAGTTTCTTACAAATTGTGCTGTTATAAACATGGGAGCACATATATCACTGCAGCATGATGTTTTTAATTTTTCTGGGAAAATATCCAGGAGGCAAATAGCTGGACTGAATGGGACTTCCAATCCCACTCTTGTAAATAATCTCCACACTAATTCTCACAGTGGTTGTTCCAGTCTACATTCTCACCAACAATGTAGAAGCATTCCTTTTTCCCCAAGTTCTTCCAACATTTGTTATCTGTTGATTTCTTGATGGCAGCCATTCTTTCTGGAGTGAGATGGAATCTCAGTGTTGTTTTAATTTGCATTTCTAAAATGACCATTGACTTTTAAATGAAATAAATCAAACTCACATTGGTAAATATCATATTGTCTCTCTAGTGTTAAAAAACTGAAAGAGCAATAAGACCCGAAGTGTACAATAGATATTGTGATAATGAAAGAGAAAAAATGTGCAAAAGGAAAAAATAACTGGGATAAGAAAAGGAGAAAAAGAAGAATGAAAAAGATTATATGTATATAGCTATACATATATATGTATTATGTATGTGTGTATGTACATACAAGATAGATAACTATTCTACTAATCTCTGTTACTTCACCAAAAAAGTTTGTGCTTTCATTGTTTGATTTTTTGATCATTTTTTCATGCTTAAATCTTGCTACCTAAACTACTTCTAAGATAAAAAATATGCAATATATTAACTAGTATTAATTTACTATTTTTTGAAATTCTGTGTCATTTCTATCCTTTTTTTCTTTTTTGCTTTTCAAAAGAAAAAAAGAATTTTAGTTTCTTAATTTACACACTGGTTAACTCTGAACATATCATTCTGATGCTTTTGTCATTTTTCTTTCATCCTTTACTGACTTCCTTATCTTTTTCAACAGCACTGATAATACTATCTCATAGGATTAGCCTAAGAGTTGACAAAAATCAATGAAACAAAATGTTTACAGTGACTGATAGGTCTATAAGTGATCACATCTATATCATCTTCCCAGTCATGCTGCTTAGCTGCATATATATATGGATAACTCTTTTAAGTTTTGCACAAATGTCACATTCAAAGGAATCCAAATATGATCAGAAAATTGTACCAACTCTTTCCTGCACTTTGGCATGCTTAGAACTGTCTCTTTTCTACATAAAATTTGTTACCTTTTACACATTCTATAGTTAATATGTCACATTTTTAACTCATTCATTCATTGTCTTCTTCCCTTTCCATTCAAATGAAGTGTTTGTCTATTTTATCCACTGATCCATTGATGTATCCCAAGTGCCTAGAAGAACCTTACCTCACAATATACTCAATAATATAGGTTAAATGAATGAAAACATCTGAGTTTTCACAGAGCTTTGCATAAATTGCTCAAGATATTACTAAAATATATCCCATTTCTTTGAGAAATTCATGAGATAATAAAAAACTCAATCAAAAAAATTGTTAAAGAAACATTTTCTATTGCAGAGTTTTCTCTCCTAACAAATCTCTTTTCAGGTTGACTGACACTTCCACTTTTTTCACACACAGCATGTACATTTTTTGCATGAAGGATTTTCTGCAGTGATTCTATTCATGCTGAGCTTTCCACCAATTTTGCCATATGCTGAGAAATATGTAAGCAGAGGAAGCTACACATTCTTTGGTTCTGGCTCTCTTGAGGGCTTTTGTTGGCCATACACAAACTCATCATTACACATTGGCATTTCATTAAATCGAAACTTGAGCTTCCCTTATTACTCTGAAAATATGAAGAAAGTCAGAGGAGTATGTCCAAAAGAAAATTAAGGCATAGACACACTCTGACAGTAGCTTCATGAAGTTTCCAACATAGGATGATTTAAGACATAGTTTCATGTGACAGAATGCTTGTGCTCAAATCACGATTCTATCTCCTGACAGTCTTATGTAACCTTGCACAATTGTCGATTTCTTTGAGCCTGGAATTTCTCACCTGAGAAAAATACAATAGTAATACTACATCAGAATAACTGTGAGGGAAAAATTGTACTTAAAAATGAAAGATAAACTTAAAAGGATGAACATATTAAGCCTAGTGCTTAGAACACAGCAGACAAAGCTTGATAAATCTTAACTTGCAATTAAATATTATCTGACAAATGTATATCAAAAAAGAATAAATAACCACCAAGAATGAAGATCAGTAATATTATAGTCAGGAGATTAGTGATGGCTACAGTAAACAGGGAGAGGACTTTTCTTTATTGATTTATTCATTTCACTCTGAAAAGTTCTCTGTGGAGAAGGCAAGAAAAAATAAGCACAATACATTGTAAATATATGACAGGAACTGGCCACTGTGACAACATGAAATATATATCTAACATACGAAATATATGCATACATATAATACATTACATATTTCATATATATATAAACATGTTTGTGAATCAACATGTAAAGATCTATTTGGAATTTTGCACAGTTTCTAGGTGAGATATCACAATGATTTGAAAGAAAGTTATTGTAAGTAGGAATGAAGAGAGAGGATAGAAGCAAGAACTATTTGGCAAGTTATTACTGTTGAACATGTTTTATTCTCTATCTTCATTTAATTTATCAACAGCATTCTACATAAAGTTGATTATTCCTTCATCATGGAACACCACTCCCATATTGGGGATCAAGTCAGGGCTTTGTGGCTAAGCAAGTGCTCTACCATTGAGCTAAATTCTAGCCACAGTTTCTTCTCTGCAACATACTCTGTGCTTCTTCCTGCTGCTCTGGTAGCTCCTTCTTAGAAGACTTGGTAGTTTTTTCTCTTCTTGTCCTCTTAACCCTGAAATCTCCAACATTAGGTAATAATACTAATACTAATACTAGTACTAGTGCTAGTACTTCTCTTTTCTAATTGCATTTATCTCTTTGAGATTCTTTTAAATGTATGGCATCACATTTCACCTGTTTGTAACTCACAAGTAAATTTTAGGTCATGGTCACAATGTTCCCTTGAACTCTAGATTTGCATATCTAATTTCTCTATACATACGCACATGGATAGCAAATAGACATCTCTAATGTGGCCCAAAAAAACTTATAATCTTCCACACAATATGAACTTTACCCAAGCTTTTCTACATATTAGTTATTCACAATGCAACTTTCTGCATTTCTCAAAACATCAACCTCAGAGTTACCATTGACTCTTTTATTTCTCGCCTACCCATACCAGTTCTACCTTCAGTCTATCCCAGAAAACAAATTCCCACCTATCCCATAACTATTATCCCAGTCTAGGTAACTCACCATCACTTCTCACCTGAATTTTTCCAGTGACCTAAAAATCTCCCTGCTTACACATTTGGTCACCTTCTCAACTCCACACAGTGCTCAAAATCAACCTTTCTAAATTTAAGTAATATAATATCCTTGACTACTCAAAAGATTCACAAACCCCTGACTTGTTCAGATTCCAAGTAAATAAATTTCCAATATCTATTAGCTCCCTTGCAATGCAATCTTCCTTTTCTTGCCCATATGTTCTAATTCCCTTTACTACACCTTGCTATTCTCTCTTTTCCAGAGACAACCAAACACAGACACACCTGATGACTTTTGCTCGTGCTGTTCTACTTGAATCTCATCCCTCACCTGCTTCAAATAATTGATCTGATGTCATCTTTTCAATGAGAATATCCCTCATCATACCATTTAAAATTAGCATTTCTCACCTTTTCCACACTCTTCCCTCTACACATTTCCTATGTTATTTTCTCTATAGTGCATATCATCTCAAGCATTTTACATAACTTGGTCATATGATTTACTTTCTCCATAAAATGCTAAACTATAAAAAACCAAGTTGTTTATCTCTATTATTCACTGAACATTTCCTTCAGTGACTCCTGAAAGGAGCCTTTATAGACAGATAGGTACTCAATGAAAAGTTCCCAAATGAATCAGATGGTTACTAACTCAATGTGAAGAGGGAAGGTTTAGAGACAAAGATGACTGTTACTGTTACTGTAATGTTGCTTATAGTAACATTGCAATTACTTTTGAATAGAGGACAAAAGTCAATTTAAGTACAGAAGATGATAAGTTAAGTTGGAAGTTTTTTTCAAATTAAATGTTCCCTTAAACCAGTTAAATAAAGATGAGTATTTTTACTAACAAGTGAAAACCAAGGAAGAAAGATAGTATGATGATGCTGAAAAGTCCAAGACTAAGAAGGAAAAAGCCTGAAGATACACTTTTCAATGACAGCAGAAAAACATAAGCAAAAGTATCATCCCACCCCTCTGCCCCCAGTGCTCATGGTCATCATGAAACAACGGACATAAGGCAACAGGTCAAGCAGGACATTAATCCCTTGAGAGAGCTACATAAACGAATTTATTGCCTAGAGAGATTGCAGGCTGTGGCACAATGATGGTGGACACGAAGAGTTCTCCCAACATGAGGAGACGTTCAGGGAGTTCACATTTTTGGGAGGTCAGTGTGAAAAGAATTTGCAATGCAGGGAACCAGGAAAAGAGTTAGAGAGAGCCCAGGCAATTTGAAAAGAGTACTCCTCAAAAATTCAGCTGAATACTAATCATTTATTTGTGTTTGAGAAAAATAACCCAAGTATGTGAGTGTGGGTAAAACTGGACAGTAGAGAGTATCGAGCAAAACAATCCAAGGAACTCACACATGGCTATAAATAGTTCCTGTTCCCACCATGCTAGGATAAGAGTGTGGGTGGGCACGTTAATTCTCTGATATATCAAGCAGAATTTTCAATATAGTATTTCCTCTGTAAAAGGAAAAAATGCTAAATTAAGGGAAGGGGAGAGAAAATTAGTCTCCAGGGCCATGTAGCTTTCTATTTTCAAGAAGAAAAAATATTAATTGTAAAGTAGCAGCCTAAGAGATTTCCATGTCCCTGGCTATTATGAAAACTATTGATTTTAGCAATACTAAATTTAGTATGACCTCGGTAAGCATAGGAGAGAGTGGCTGGTGAGGAGGAAACAGGAAGCATGCTGAGTCCACCAAACCGCAAGGAGCAATTGTGAAAGTGTGAGATTCAACTGTTTAGGACTCCAATTCACAGTGCAAGAGCCAAGCAAAGTACAATTGGCCTCTAGGGAGACAAGACAAGTAAAAATGGGACAACTTCTGTGTTGTTCATGGGAAAGTAGCAAGCTAATACTTAGATTTTTATTTCAAATAGGTACAACCAACAGTATGTATAATTAAAAATTTGTCTGATATTTTAAAACAACTACAAGAAAAAAAGCAAACAAAACATGTAATTCAGAGAAAAGTTAAGAAAATACACAAATATAAAATTAGGTGACAACTAAACCTCACCTATGACAATTGATGTGTTTTCAGTGCAAACACAGAATTTAAAGAAATATTTTTTTCAAAAGAAGGATAATGGCAATAAAACTGAAATTTGGCTTTTGTGCAGATCTCTCTACATAAATCCTATAAGGTCTTTGTTAGGCTCCTATTTACCTAAAGGCAGAACAACTGATTAAATGACTTTGCAAAGTTCTTTCCATCTGTGATTGCAACAAAATAAATGGAACATAAACAATTAAAATCAAATACACCAATACTGCTGAGATAGCATGCCATATTTCTAGCAGAAATAAATCTGAGAGAGAATATCTTTTTGAAAGATCAAGTGTACTGGAGAAAAAAAAATCCATCATATGGAAAGACAAAAAGACATCCATCTCAAATAAACACCAAATGAATTATAATAGCAAAAAAATTGAACAGTCAGCTACAGTAATAAATAATACTGCAGCATCATATGCCAACTGTTTGAATATTTTAGAACATGTTTGGTGAAAATAAATTATCCTAAAACAAAGTATCAACTAACAACCTTTTAATAAAAAAGTAGTAGCATAAGTTTGTTCTGGTGTGGTTTCTATAGTCATTAATGAAGAAATGAAAAATATACTTGTTTTAATTGTTCATCCCTATAAAGACAACAACAGAATAAGAATCCCCATGCTTGCCTTGCAAGCACATAGTTGTGAGTTCAATCCCCAGTACCAAAAAAAAAGGACACATTTGACTCAAAAAAAAAGCTATGGACTAAAGGTCAGAGAAGAAAAGACAATGGTCCATGTGACAAGGACCCAGAAAAAAAGCAAGGATACTTTGTCCATCAACTGTGGAGTGGATAAGAAAGATACAGTATTTTTATATAATGGAAATCTACTCAGCTATAAAGAAAAATAATCTTGAGTCTCTTGTATGTAAATGAATACAACTTGAGATCATACTTGTGGATAAAATGGTTCACACTCACATAAGTAAACATTAGGTTGCTTCTGTAGTATAGAAAACTGAAGGAATTAGTGGGATCCAAAATGTACAATAGATACTGTAAGAATGAAAGAGAAGGAAACATCCAAAAAGGGAAGATGGCAGCCATTATTAATTTCCTATTATCTTGTTTTGAAGTCCTGCATTGTTTTCATTGTTTTGTTTGCTTTGCTTTTATTCAGTTTTGTTTTGTTTAATATTATCATGTCTGATGGTATGGGCAGCTATTTTGAATATAATTATATATTTTATAGTAGCCATTATTGATTTTTTATTGTCCTGTTTTGAAGTCCTACATCATTTTCATTGTTTTGTTTGGATTGGATTTATTTTGTTCTGTATTGTTTTCTTTTATTTTTCCTGATGGCATGGATAGCTATGTTAAAGTAAACAAGAGGCATTATGGTAGCCACTGTTAATTTCTTTTTATCTTGTTTTGAAGTCCTATATTGATCTCCTTGTTTTGTTTTGATTGGTTTTATTCTGTTTCATTTTGTTTGATTTTATTCTGTTTAAAATAAAAATAGGAGAAAAAGAGAAGCTTTCAAGTATCAACACAGAAAACAAAATAAAATTTAAAAATAGAAAATTACAAGACAGAAGCAAAATCCAACCCCAGACCTCCATCCCACCAAGGACAAATTTACATGACAAAGAGATAAAGGAAATCAGAAGCCACAAATCTAGTCTTTAAAAAAAAAAAGAACAGCATAGGAAAATGATAGAAACCATGAATAATGAATACCCAACATAGGAAAGAAATACAATCCATAAAACAGATTAAAAACATATCCAGGACATTAAAAATTCCATTGAAAGGAATACAAACTCAACTGAATGAAAGTGAAGACAAAATATCAGACATGAAGACAGGGTTGGTGATCACAAAAACAGATTACTTAAAAATAGTGAGGCAACCCCACACCAGCCAGGATTGCTGCACTGGCCTCAGACCTTTCTTGCACTTGCATGCTTTTCCTGAGCATCCCCGCAGCCTAGACCGCTGAGCCACTGGCCTGCTGCCTTTGGCAACACTCCCCATCTCCTGCACCAAGCACTGCTTTTGATGTTCGGCTTCCACTCCCCCTCCCAGAACCTTGAACTTCAGTGGATTAAACATGATGGGTTGATGGGAGACTCAATAAGCCTTCACACAAACAGAAGATCTCAGCAGGCTTCAGTCAGTATGGTGGGTTTGCGTCTAAAACAGGTATTCAGAGGGTAAGTAGGAGCTGTAGTGAAGCTCCCCCCAGCTATAAGACCTTGGAAGTTTGGTAGGTGACTTCTTCCTTCACACTGAGAACATCAAGCAGGTTGAGGAGTGCGCCAATAAGGACTCCTCCAACCTGGAGAAATTTAAAAGGGCTTACAAGACACCCAGTAAGACATCAGGGTCTCAGCAGAGATAAACACTATAAACAGGTAGATCTGGCGACCTGTAATAACCTGAAGACATAGTAACAGCAAGAATCAATATTCCTAGGCTAGTCAGCCCAGGATGAACACAGGACTCACCCAACTGGACTCACAGGACAAATTCAGGTAACTGGCATTCCTCGTCATTGTGGTACTCAATAATAAAACAAACATTAATCACATAGTAAGACCCTAAGATACATACTATTGACAGTTGTGACTATTGGGGTTGAAAAACCAAATATTAGACCAAAAGTTGAAAATGACAAAACAAAAAAGCAAAATGAAATCTCAAACACCTAGTTTAGGACATCAGAAGCAAGAACAGGAGATGGTAAAATAGACGAATTTAAAAGTCATACACCAGAAATCTCTGAAAAGAGAGCAGGTGAAATAAAGAAACAAATCCATGAGGCTATAGAGTAAATCAAATTAGAAATAATTTCTCACTTACAGACAGAAATAACAACCTTAGTAAAGGAGTTACTCAGCATTGCTAGAAAAGGAATAGATAAAAAAAATGCAGGAGCATGGGAAATTAATTGAATTTTGAATGAACAATACAGAAAACAAGCAGAATCCATGAAACAAACTCAAAGAGATACATAAAAAACAAAAAATTCTATTGAAAGCCTGGAAAACCATTTAAATGAAGCTGAGAATAGAATTTTGGATCTTGAGGACAGGATCTCAGATAGAAATCAAGAAAGGGTAGAACTTTTAAAAACAACAAAACAGCATGATATGACAATTCATGAGCTTCAAGATGATGCCAACAGAAATAATGTAAGACTAATAGGCATCAATGAAGATGCAGGAGGGAACGCAAAGGAGATCAGTAAGCTATTCACAGAAGTAATAGCAGAAAACTTCCCAAACATGGGGAAAAATCTGAATGCAGATAAGTGAGGCATATAGAATGCCAAATAGTCACAACCAACACTAATCTACACCCAGACATATAATAATTAAGATCCCAGACGTGCAGCATAAAAATAGAATACTAAAATCTGTTAAAGACACAATTCATCTTTCAAGGAAAGCCCACTGGAATCATGGCAGACTTTTCAGCACAAACCTTCAGTTAAGATGAGCTTAGAATGAAATATTTCAAGCCCTAAAGGAAAACAAATTTCATCCTGTTTGATGTACCCAGAAAATCTGTCTTTCACATTTAATCAAGATACTTCTTGATTAAATACTATAAACAAGATACTTCCATGACAAAGAACAACTGAAGAAATTCATATTCTTCAAACCAACCCTAGAAAGAGTACTGAAAGACATAGCAGATGGAGATAAAATTGACCACAATCTCCAGAACAACAGAAAGAAACCATCAGGCAGGGCAAGAAATTAAACAGGGGGAAAAGCAAAAAACAAACAACTGGAACATAACATGACAAAGCTGAGCTAGTACATATCAGTTATATCCATAAATGTAAATGGCCTCAGTTCATCTATCAAAAGAAACAGGTTGACAGAATGGATCAAGAAAAAAGATTCCACAATGTGCTGTATACAAGAAACACATCTGAATCAAAAGGAACCCACAGATTAAAAGTCAAAGGATGGAAAACAGTATTCCATGATACAGGAACTCAGAAAAAGCAAACTTAGCTATGCTGTTGGCAAAGTGAACTTCAAACCTAAAATGTGTAAAAGAGATAAAGAAGATCACTACATACTTGATAGTAGAAAAATTCAAGAGGAAGAACTAACAATTATAAATATATATGCACCAAATACAGGGGCATCAAACTATATAAGATAAATACTAATGGACATGAAAAACCAAATATACAAGAACACAATTGTAATGGGGGACCTTAACACCCCACTCTCACAGAGAGATAGATCAACCCACTGTCACAGAGAGATAGATCAGCAAAGAAATAATAGAACTGAGCATACCTGTGAGCAAGTGGACTTAGTGGATATTTACAGACTATTCCACCCAACCACATCAGAATGTACATTCTTCTCAGTTGCACATGTTGTATTATCCAAAATAGACCATATATTAACCAATAAAACATTCTTAAGTAAATGCAAAGTGATTGAAATTATCCCATGCATAATTATCCCATAGCACACTGAAATTGGAAATCAATGGGAAAAAATTGCAAAACCTGCATAAATACATGGAAATTAAATAATAACCTCTGAACAACCAGTGGGTTACAGGTGAAATTAAAGGTAAAATAAAACAATACCTACAAGTGAATGAAAATGCAGATACAACATACTGTAACATGGGATGCAATGCAAGTGGTCCTAAGAGGTAAATATATAGCAAAAAAAAAAAAAAAAAAGAAAGAAAGAAAGAAAGAAACAAAGAAAGAAACAAAGAAAGAAAGAAAAAAACCTCAAATTCACACAAGGACTGGAAAGAGGGAAATTACTATAGAACCCATGGAAATTCAAATGATCATGAACACCTACTTTGAAGATCTCTACTCACATAGGGTGGAAAACAGAGGAAACGGACAGATTTCTAGAAACATATGAACTACCAAAGCTCAACCAAAAAGATATAACAATTTTAATAACCCAATATCAGATACTTATATTGAAGACGTGATTTAAAACTTATCAACAAAGAAAATTCTGGAGTCAGATGGATTCACAGTTCAATTCTGAAAGAAATTTAAAGAATATTTAATGCCAATACTCCTTAAACTCTTCAACAAAATTGAAAGAGAAAAGCAATCCTCCCTAACTCATTCCTGGAGACAAGTATCACACTGATACTAAAACCAGAGAAAGACAACCAAAAAGGTGAACTATAGGTCAGTCTCACTAATGAACATTGATGCAAAGGTTCTCAATAAAATATAGGCAAATAGGATGCAGCAAATCATTGAGAAGATTAAGCATCATAACTAAGTGGGATTTATTCCAGAAATGTAGGGATAGTTTAACATACATAAATCAATAAGTGTAATAAACCACTTCAACAGACTCAAAAATAAATACCACATGATCAGCTCAATAGATGTGGAAAAGCTTTCAATAAAGTCCTACACCTGTTCATGATAAAAAAAAAAACCTACAGAAACTCAGACTAGATGATACCTACCACAATCTCATAAAAGGCCATTTATTTCAAACCAACAGCCAACATTATACTAAGTGGACATAAGCTTAAACCCTTTACTCTAAAATCAGGAACAAGACAAGCATGTCCACTATCATCACTCCTATTCAATATAGACCTGGAAATATTAGCTAGAGCAATCAGACAACTGAAAGAAATGAAAAGAATAAAGATTGGAAAAGAAGTTAAATTATCATTATTTGCAGATGACATGATACTTTACATAGGAGATCAAAAAAATCTCCATTAAAAGATGACTAGAAGTAATAAACAAATTCAGCAGCATAGCTGAATACAAAGTCAATGTTCAAAAATAATAGCATTCCTATACACAAACAAAAAGTTCACTGAGAGAGAAATTATGGATATATCACCTTTCACAATAGCATCTAAAAAATGACATACTTAGGAATCAACCTATTAAGAATATAAAAGACCTATATGCTGAAAGGTATACTACTCTTAAAGGCAATTGAAGAGTTTATTCAAAAAATGGAAGTATATTCCTTGAACTTGTCTAGGAAAAACAAACATTGTGAAAATGGACACAAATCCATGCATTTAGAAATTAAATTAAAGGGGCTAAATCACAATGACTCTAGTGAATATCCAAAAGATCATCAATACTTACTTAGAGAAACTTTAATAAGATGGAAGCCCACAATAAATGAATAGATTGCTAGACACTTATGAATTACCAAAGTTGAATCAAGAAGATGTAAAAATTCTAAATAACACAATGTCAGTCAATGAAGCTGAAAATCTAATTGAAAACTTACAAACAAAAGCCAAGGTCCTGATAGATTCATTGCTGAATTCTGCAAAAACATTTAGAAAAGCCCTAATACCATTACTCCTCAAATTCTTTAATGAAATTGAAAGGAAAGCAATACTTCAAAAAAATGACTCCTGGATACAAGGATTACCTTGATACCAAACCAGAAATTCCTCAAAAGTCTACGTTTAGAGGTCCCATTTGATCAAGATATTCTTTGTGGTGTTTTCTGAAAAGAATTAAAAGCATAATAACACAGCAATAATAACACATTCATGTTTATAGCAGCATAGTTTGTAATAGCTAAATCTTGGAAACAACCAAAATGCCCATGAAATGATCAATGAATAAAAATGTGTTTTTAGTTTATGACGATAGAGTACTACTTGGCCATAAAAGATAAACTTGAGACATTCCTAGATAAATGGATATCCCTTGAGACCCTACTTTTAAGTGAAATAAATTGTACAAATGTGTAAATATCACATTGTCCCTTTGGTGTGAGAAACTGAAAGTGTAAATAAGAAGCAAAATGTGTAATAGAGATTGTGAAATGGTAAGAAATTGTTTAAAAGGAAAGGGGTACTAACGAGGGAGGAAAGGGAAAGAAAAATGAGCAATGGAAGAAAATATGGAAACAAAAAGTTGTAAATAAGAAGCAAAAGAGGGACTGAAAGGAGGGTATGTGGGGGGGAAGAAAGGTCCTTTTGTAACACAAGACATCATTAACAGGCTGGAGCTCAAATCCAACTTTCCCCACTCTAGCTCCTCTAACTGTGCTGAGGTATAATCTGCATTAATAATTGATTTATTCTCTACCATACACATCAATATGATGTGCATGCAGTTACTATTGATCCAGAGGAGATGAGGTCAGTCAGCTGTGATAGAGTTCAGAGGAACAAGTTAGGAGAACCCAGAGGAAAAATCATGTGAGCCTGGGCATGTTTCTAGAAGTCTGTTCTGAAATCAATAGAGAGGCTGACTTACTGGCAAAGTAGTTAGAAAAGCAAAGGTCTGACCTGAAAGAGAACGTGGTTAATCATGTGTCTCGAGAGAAGTTAGGCAACTGCTCAGAGTTCAGAGGGCTAGCCCGGAGATAACAGGGTTTCCTGTGTTAAGATAAAGGATATATTGCTACTCATTATATGGGGAAACTGAGGTGGAATAGGGTTAGGTTAACTCTCTCTGGCAGTTGGAATGAAAAGGAAATAGCACTCAACTCCACCACCATTACTGCAATAGTATAAAATTAGGAAATTTCAAATCAAGCCCTTCTACTTTCTGAATAGGGTCTCAGAAATAAAAGAAAGCAGAAAAAAGTTTTATTGTGTACCTAGGTAAAATTTAACATTATTTACATACCAACTCCCTATAAGAAATATGATTTTATGTACTCCAAACATATGCCAATAAATATAAAAATTTAAAGATAATAAAAATAAAACTAAAAATGACAGTGGTTTACCTTTTTCTACTTGGTTTCATACTGGTTATTTCTAAAGGATTAGAATATAACTACTCATAGGTTTGCTCTCTTTACTTTTCTATGTGAATAAAAAAAGAAACTAAGGAAAAGCTAAGGAAGCTGTGGGAAGCAACGTCTCCAAAGGACAGTACTGGGCTGAAGGTGACAGCACATGCCCAGCCAAACAACGCTGGTCAGAGTATTATTTGATTCTCTTTCCCTGTAGTTGTTGGAGAAAAATAGCTTTTAGCAGAAAACACTACTACCCTTGTGGGGTTAATTATAACAAAGAAGAAAGGAGCCAGAGCAAGAGGAAAAATGAAGCCTAGGAGAATGCAGGTTGACCACAAGGGACAGAGGGCAATTAGATTTAGAAAACTATCTTCTAAGGGAAATTAGAGGAACCCTGTGGCTTGAATAATTAAACCCCACACATGGTGCTATATGGAATATACCTCAGGTGATAAGGAAAAAGAGAAAAGCCCTTCTGGGGATCCTGAGGTTTCTCATAGAGAATTATAAAAAGGAAAAAGCACTGCTTGAACACAGGTTTATTGCATACAGGAAATAATCCATCTCTGCCATTTTAAACATCTCTGAGTTTAAAATGCAGCTCAAAATGTTCCTGTTTCCTCCTTCTATGATTCAAACCTCCATCTCCTGTCATTTTGTTATAGATACTTGGGTGCACATTCCATATATGTTCATCCCTCTTCTCAGTAATAAGTATTTCCACAGTAGGAACCAGTCTCTGGGCAAAGCCTAATGCACTTATAGTCATTTGCATGTGCACTGCAATGATCAGAGGAACAAATTCTAGAGTTAAAATTTACTTCAACTTTTCTTTATTTGTGATTTTTCCAGACTCATTAACCTTGAAGAGGTTTAGTTTATACCCAGGTGGAAAATGGGTATTAAATATCTTTCCTTTAAGATTACTATGAAGGATAAATGAGATAATAAATTTCCTTAAAAATTAACATAGTACCTGGAAAAGATATGCCCCAAAGCCTCTTAATAAATGTGACTGATAATAATGATGAAAATGAAAGATGTACCCACACACACTGAGAGTTAGCAATACAATAAAAAATATAAAACAATATTTTTGGTTCCTAGAACTAGGAAATAAAATTATGTTGTATTTAGTGTTCAGTGCCGAAAAGAACTTGGTGACTATTGAATTTTGTCATAGACAGTGTTTACAGAAAAGTGTTAATATTTAAGCATTTTTATCCAAGGTTATTTTAAGAAAGATATGAAATAAAGAGGTTAGAAAAATGTACTTTTTGTGTAACTGTGGATAAGGTCAAGTTGTATGATGATTTTTCTCTTTCCAATTACAATTATGGCTAATATCTGTAACACTAATAAATATAAAGAATTTGTTCATATTTTATTGGTTCTTTGAGATAGATAGGGTTCTTGGTTCGTTGAAATGGATAGAGTCCTTGGTTCTTTGAAATAGATGGTTCTTGATTCTTTGAATTGGATAGAGTAAGAAGTTTGTAATCAGAAAATAAAGATTTGAGTCTAAAGTACCACTTTCTCCTTATTTTAGCTAAATCTTTTGTCAGCTTTCATTATGCTTATTACAAAACAATTACATAGTTACATATTAATTACATAGTTGTTATAATAATATAGTAATGCACATAAAGATGCTTTAGGATAATGTCAAAACATTGACAAAAAGTTAAAATATAACCTTATCATAATGCTATTATATACGAGAGTAAAGATCATTCTTTATTTATAAAGAAAACAGAAATTTGAAACAAAGATTCATGGGATCCCCATGAAAACAGCAGTCTGGTACACTGCTTTTGACAGGTAACCCACAGGTTTGTTACTACTTGTGTAGCTATGCCAGGTGTACCCTGTACAATCCCAGTGTATAATACTACAGGCTGATTGTGAATCTAATTTCAATCCCCCACCCTGTACTCCTTCACCTAGTAAGTGACAAGCATCTGATACACTTTTCTTGCATAGATTTCAAGATGATTTTTCCTAAAGGCACATAATCTGGTAATTACTGCTCTTATAAGGCTGTACTTCTAAAGTCTGGACATTGTTAAGTATGTTGGAGACATAAGTGTTTATTGATTGAATGCATGTACAGCCTATTTTTAAGGAATTTACAGTGTTTTCATCATGTGAAGATCTGCCACCTTGTATTGCCTGGTACCTCACACTTGGTGGATATGAATCAATATTTAAGCCAAAGAAGAAGTAAAAATAAAACTTAAATAACAGATTTTCTAAAATAGAACCACCTCCCTGAAAGTAAAGCAATCATTACAGTAGTGAAGCTTTAATATCTCTTTTTCAATGATTAATTGTCCAAAGCAGAAAGTCATTCTCCTAGTCATTTGACTTAGCTCTTCCCAATGTATTGTCAGTTGCAAACTCTGTGATCAATTTCGTTTGCCAAAAAGGCACTAACATAGTCTCTATATAAGGGCACTGAAGAGCATTAACATGGCCATGGGTTTCATTCTCAAAATGGAAAATAAAAATTTTACTTTACTGATGAGAAAAATCTATCCCAAGCACTGATAACTTAGTAGAGTCACATATATAACATACAAAAAAAAAAAAAAAACTGAAAAGAAACTAGATGCCTACACTGGAGTGCAAATCATTGTCCATAAAGAAGCTGGCAAGAACCTTGAAGAGGTTTATTAACAATGCCCATGTCTTCTCTGAAGCCATCTCAACACTCGTGGGGAAGAAGGTTTTCACTCATCATGCTATAAATACAGCTGGTGGGAGTGGGAGTTTTATTGCCTCTGAGTTTTGGTACAGCTCCATATGAAAAGCTGTTTCCACAACCAGAGGAAATTAAACTCGCAGCTCTGAGAGTTCTCAGAAGGTCAAAATGTGCTGTTATGCCTGTATTACGTTTCACAATTAATGTAGGCACTCCACCACCTTCAGCTACACATGAAAAACTAATCAAATTTGGCTATTTAAATTAGCCCATTTAAAGACAGCCTTAACAACTTCCATGGGAATTTACAAACTTGAAATCAGTTCATGCCCACAGAGGTCACAGCATTGTCAGGGCAGGTCTTTATCCTTGAACACAAATAAACAACGCAGGCAACTCCATGTGAGAAGTGCTAAGTAAAACAATCAAGGGAGTATAAAAATATATAACTAGAAAGAAAAATTATGTTCAGCTATTGCTTTAGAAGGATTTTTGGTCGGGATAGAACACAAGCGTGAAGGGTGAGTGTACTTTGGCTATGCAGAGAAGAAAGGTCGAGCATAGCAGAAAACATGGCACAGAAATTGTAAACATAATAAGGGAAGTGAAAAGATGTAGGAGGAAAAGGAAGCTCTGTTTGACTAAAATAACTTTCCATGAAGAAAGCTGTGAAACATAGAGCTGGAAAGGTAACTGGCATCAGACAACGAGGGCTTCAGATCTTTCTCTGTCTGGCTCCAGTGAATGCTCTTGTGCACCGAGCCTCTACCTTGCTTAGATGATTTTCTTCTCAGTAAGACCAACATTTCTGCATACTGGGCACTGTAATGGAAATGTAAACATAAGCACCCAGATATCAGAAGACATAGGGCAGCTACTAAAAATAGCAGAAGAGTGAGGGGGAGGGGTGTTTGTTCATTGGTCTGTCTGTTTCAGGAGAGCAAAGATTTTCAAACTTTCAAAGCTCATGAAAGTTTTAGTTTGCATGAATTATGTGGAATCTCAATAAGCAGAATGAAGTTGCGCTATGTGAATTAGGACATGGCAGTCCAGAGGACACTTACTTCACCCCTCTCACAGGAGACAGCATCTTAGAAGGGGTGAGCAAAGAGTGATCTATAGATTTCTTATTGCTCTAAGAACAGTTTTTATAAGGTACTTTAACTGGAACAAAATTTATAGAATAGAGTAGTAGAATACAGAGATTTGTATTAAGCTGGAATTCAGGTTCTCTATTCCATAAGAAATAGGAATGATCATTGAGGTAAGATGTAAACACAAGTGAGGTATTTACACAGTGGAGTAACAATTCAGCCAAGAAGAAAGATAAATTCAAGTCATTTCTAGAAAAACTGATGGATTTTGAAACTATAATATAATGTGAAATAAGTAGGCCTCAGAAGTTTAATTATTATACAGTTTCTCTCACATACAAAACACAAGTGTAAATAAAGATTAAAATAGGAATGGCAAGGAACAGGGAGATAAACTTCCTGGAGATGGGGAGAGGGATGAGAGGAGCAAGGGACAAGTCAGAAGGGGAAAGGGTATTGAAACTAATATATAAAATATAAATATATACATTGAGAGAGAGCGTGATATATATATATATATATATATATATATATATATATGTAAAATTTGAGATATATATATATATATCCCCAACAAATATAATATCATGTATGTCACAAACATGTATCAATTTAAAAAACACAAAAATTAAATAAATAAAAAGGGCAAAAGTGCCAGAAGAGATGATAGGGAATGATTAGTGAAATGATTACATAATTCAGGAAAAGTAGAATTTAGGAAGTGATTGATATAGAAGACAACAAAACTGGAGAAGTCCTCAAAATAAGATGAGACTTTGCATTTGATGAATGAAGTAATAGACAAAGACAATGACAGACAAATGTTAGGAGAAAAAATGAAAAATTCTCCTTAGGACATGCTGTGTTGCACAGGACAGGCACAGAGGTGAAGACAACCAGCCAAAAAAACAGAGGGATGGTGCTGGACCTTGGTAAGTGCAGTCAGTGCTTCTGGTGGTGAAATCAACCTTTGAAGTACAAAAGCTACTGGATTCTGAGTGTACAGGCAGGAGGATCACTGTGAGCTTGAGGCTCAGCCTGAACTCCATAGTGAAACTCTGTCTCAAAAAGACAAAAAATGTTACATTCTATTAATACATCGTTAAATCCTGTGTACCACACAAAATGTGACATTGACACCTGGGGGCAGCTTAGAACAGTATGGAAAAGCACAGATGCCAGATATGGTGGTGCACACCTGTAATTCCAGCACTCGGGGAGGCTGAGAAAGGAGGATCCAAGTTTGATCCCAACCTGGACAATGTAGAAATTCAGTGAGACTGTCTCAAAATTTTTTAAAAAATAAAATTAAAATGGACCTGAAGATGTAGATCAGTCCAAATGGCTTTGGTATAATCTTCACTACCACAAATAAAAGGTAATAAATAAACTAAAAAGCACAGATATAAACATCAGCAACATCTAGACTTGAATCATAGCTCCACATATAAACATCTGTGAAAACCTAGCTAAATTATTTATTTAAGTTCTCTGTAAAATGATTTTTCTACACCTCAAAAAGAGGCCAGACCAAAAGGACAAACAATAAGATAGAATGAGATAAACTCAGAGAGTGCTTTCTCAGAGAAGACAATACAAAGGTCTCGGCCCTATGGCCTAAATATCCCAGCTCTCCTGTCCTCTCTTAGTTGAAACTTGGTTGTACAGATAGATGATAGCACAGTACTGGTTACCAGTACCAGCAATGGAGCCAGACAGACCCTGGTGCAATTTCCTATGTTGATCTATTTGTGCTGGTAAACTAGAAGGTGTAAGCAAGGTGCAAAATACCTCCAAGCCTGCTAAATTCTCTCATCCCCACAATGTGTGTATTGTAAACTTGCACAGCTACTATTAGGATGTTGTAGGACAGCATACCTACAGCACTGAGCACAGGTTTGGAAGACAGTAAGGGACAGCTGATTGTCTGAGGAGCTGCTTTCTGATTAAAAGCAAAGGAAATCTCTTGCCTTCATCCTTGACTGTTGGTGGGACAGACACAACTTCTCCTGCAGCTAGAGTAGTCCCGGAAATGTCTGTGACACTGGAGTGTTGCCGTGATGCAACACAGCAGCACCAGTGCAGAAATATCCCAAAGAGATGCCCTGGATTCTCAGAAGAAAGCATGCTGTCCTCAGTTATAGCTCCAAGCCGGGGGCTCTGACTCATCCTCCGGAGAGAGCAGTGCTTTTCTTGTCCTTTTGTCCCAGCTTCCTCCTCTAGCATCTCTGCTATTTGAAAAGATAAAAAAGTCAATGATACTTTCAAGCATATTTTTCTTTTCTCAGATATCTTCTTCATTCATTCTTCATTTATACTTAATGGCATTCCAACTTTATTTTTATTCTACCAACTAAGAATTGGTATTCTACCACATAAGAATTGATGTCTGTATGGCCACACATGTATTCTGGAAATTAGAAAGCTTGATAGATAGCACTAAAATTTCTAAAAGCCTTTAATTATGTTGGCATAACAAATCAGAATAACTAGAGGAAAATTGATCCCCAGTAAAAGTGAACTATTCTCTACCAAAAAAGTACCTGTGGCCTCTTACTAGAATTTAGGTATTGATTTAAGGGACACCAGACTTCAAAAATTGCATCATATATGTATCATTTTCCAAGCTTGCATTGCTCCATCCTTGAGTTCAGTTCTGTTCCAAAAAAAAAATAAATGATGGGATTTTCTTCACTTCCTCATATGAGTTTGCTATGTTACCATGAAAATTTATATTCCTTCACAATTGTAAGCAAAGGCAAAATCCCTCTAAGAGTGTTTTACTATATATTCATTGGTATTAACTTGACTAAGGGTGCTATAGTGTTCTAAACTTTTCACCGCAAGCTGTTCCTGAGGTTTTGTTCCTTCTTTCCTTTCCAGGCTTGGAAATTAAGCATTCTTTGCCTTTTCTCTTTACGTAAATATAAAAATTAAAGTTAATTAGAATTCCTCTGATTGTCTCTTTCATATGGTTCTTGAGTGGAAACTCTGATGAGGAAAAATACTCAGAATAAATGAATTTTCACCAAGAAGTGATTACTGATGATATAATACAAAACAAACATTTTTCATATAAATAGGCCCTTAAAGAATTATGAAACCATACTTATGGTTCCTTTATCTTATAACTACCCTTTGTCATTGACTCTTTAATGATATATTACAACATTGTTTTCTCATTGATTCTTTGCTTTATCTTAAAGACAATGAAAAAATTAGGCAGTTTCATCGATTCTTTGGTAGTTTTTCAGTAGAGATGTGAAATAACTAACCTGAAAAAAAATACCCTATAATTGATCTGAGACAATAGTCATTGTCTTCCACAGAGATGTGCTCTATTGGACTCAGCAGGTTTTAAAAACTTCAGAGTGTTTGCTAAATTAAATTCTGGGGAAAAATTACATGATAGAAGTTTTAAAATATAGTTTTTCTTTATTTTATTGACACTGAGAAATATTTCTCCTCTCTCTAAACCATAGGAACTTGGAACACTTAAGAAAAACAAGACAAGATGAAATGTTAACTTAGTTTGTGCAGTAGTGGAAAGACAGTACATGGAAACCACAGGGACCAGGATCCATACATAGGAAGATTCACACTAGAGGGAAAAATGTATCTGAGAAACTAAGAAGCTATTACAGATCCTGTTATCAACCAAATGAGGAAATACTATCAGCCATGAAATAATTCTGTGTCAAAAGAGATAATAGCAAGATTTTATTCCAAGTAAAATTTGTATCACTTAAATCAGACCCAAGGTTCAGGAACAAAGAAAATATATCTAGATCTTATACAGAAAATTGGTCATAGATTTAACAGTCTTTTTCTTTTTGCTTTCTCTTTTGGGAGAAGGGAACAGGCTAAAGAACAAACACATCTTCAGTGCCAATAAGCCAACTTTTGAATGGAGATTAGGCTACAAAAATAATCCTTCTTTTCCTGCCTTTGGCTCCATCCTCAACCCAACTAATACTGAGTGGACCATGAATGGAGAACTGACTCCAGTAAATTCACTGGTTCCTCAACAACCAGTTTCTCTTTGTTTTCTTTGCTCATGATACATAGTCAAACAAATGGGAAAGTGAGGGACACAAGTATTGTGAGGTCCTCAACTTATGTTCACCAAAATAGTAATTAATTTTCATTTTTACAGACAAGGCTACTTTTGAAAATGACTATGACAATAGTAACTGAGAGGCTATTGTTAAAAATTGTATTTTATTTTTAGCTTCTCGATTTTTAAATAGTACACACTTGCAGAAAATAATGATTGCATTCCTCATGCAGGGTTGGTATATGTATATCCACATATCTCAATTCTTTTTCATCCCCTTTTTCTCCTCTGTCTGCCTCCTCCCTCCATCTCTTGCTGTCCTTCCCTATTTATTTTCCTATTTTCTCTTATCTATCTTTTATTTTACTCTTTATTTGCATTTTGGTTTCTCAAATAAGAGAAACCTTGCTATATAGAAATTTGCATTTCTGATTTATTTCATTTACCATTATGGCCTCAAGGTACTTTTTTATTTCTACTGGTTACTTAGGCTCAAATACATCATCTGAACCAGCATAGTCAACTTAAAATAGAATAAAGTTTTTAGAACATGATAAATGTGAGAAAGAGATTTTGCCATTATAGTGTTGGAATCAGAAAATGACACCCAAGGGAATATAAAAGAAGATAATGGGGGGGGCAGATAAGATCAAAATATGTTATAGGCATGTATAAAAATTTAATTTTTTAATTAAATGCTTTAAATATTTTAAATAAAAAAGGAAATAATATCCCAAAATATAGTGCTTTAGCATAGCCGAGTACTTAGAACCAAAAGACACTGGCAGGACTTAAAAAGCAAAATTGTTCTCTGAACTTCTGCCATCCTGATTCTTGTTTTAGTTTTCCTTCAAGGCAATCCATACAGATAAGAATTCCACTTCCTCGAAGCTAGCATTAAAATCTAGAAAATCTTAAATTTTCACCTTCTCCTGCCTTTCTTTGTAAGAGCTGGCCATGAAGAAATCCTCTAAACTGCTTTTTCTGATAGTAATTCGGAATACCCTTGCTCTAGAAGGGGTCCCTCTACACTCCAGGGAGAAAAGAATGTTACATAGAGTCCAAATAAGTCTGCACTTACAGATTTTATTGGATTATCCACAGCCATTCTCAGTCTATCCCCATTAGATCATATGCTTTTTGTCTAATCACCTGTTTAAACTGTCGTTCATAATTCATCAAACCCAACCAAAAAAAAAAAAAACTCTGAGTTTTAAAATCTTCATTTCTGAAAGCTCCTAGACTTTAGTCATAAAACTATGATTAAATAAATTCATTATGCATTTCTCTCATTGCCCCACTTTCCATTATATGGACATTAACTGTGAATCTTATACTCATTTTTGTGTTGCAAATGAGTCACCATTTCCAATATGGCAAGTTTCTTCACTATTGACATAAAATACATTAAATGCAATTGAAATACTCTGTCTTACATTAAAGCAGTAGACAAAATGCCCAGAAAGGCTTTTCAGAGGAAAACAAACAAAACTTCATAAATGAATTTACTAGACTAGTGCATTCCACAAGAATAGAAGTGTGAAGAAGGAAACATCTTTGCTCTTACTGTGTTTATACTGAGAAAGACAGATAACAGATAGATGCATGTGTGTATGAGGCATTATGCACTTATTTATATGATGTAAAATGAATTTTTAAAAAACATGGAGAGTCCATCTCACCCCCAGAAACAATGGCTATCATCCAGATATCAATCAATGTCAAATGCTGGGAGGGCTGAGAGGAAAAATGAACCCTTCTCTACTGTTGTTAGAAGTGCAGACTGGTGCAACCACTGTGGAAATCAGTGTGAAGATTCTTTTAAAAGTTAAGCTTACAGGTACCATTCAAACCAACTATTCCTCTTCTGGGTCTCTTCCCAGAAGAATTACAAACATCATACCACATGGATACCACATGGATATATGTGTACCCATGTTTATAGCAGCACAATTTGTAATAGATAAATCTTGGAAACAGCCCAAATGCTCATCAACCAAGGAATGGATTAAAAAAAGATGTGTTTTGGAGTACAACTCAGCCATAAAGAAGTATAAACTGGAGACTTTTATAGGTAAATGGATGCAACTCGAGCCCATACCCCTAAGTGAAATAAATCAGACCCATATGTGTAAAGATCACATTGTCTCAGTAGTATAAGAAACTGAACAAGTAAAAATTACCCAAAATGTACAACAGATATTGCTAATTGAGAAGAACCTATTCAAAAGAAAAGACAAATGGTGGTGAGAGAAAGAGGAAAGGAAATAAGGGAAAAGGAAAAAATGTATTTATACATAAGATAGTTAAGAGTTATAAAGCTAGTTTCTCTTAGTTAATTGAAAAGAAAGGTTTGTGCTAATATTGTTTAGAGAAGATATAATGCCTATATCTTATCTCTGAATAACTACTATGCAAACAAGACACACTATATTAATTATTGTAACTGCTACTAACATGTTTTAAAACTGTTTTATTGTTTCTGTTTTTTCTCTTTAAAATAAAAATTTGAAAAAATAAAAAAATCACTTTATTCTATAGAGAATGAAGATAAAAAGCACAATCCTTTTGTATACTCTTCCCCCCCCCAAAAAAATCACATCTACATAATCTCATCTGGTTATATTAGATACATTCCTTATTTCTCTGAGACTCTGTTTTTGAACTGCAATATACAATTATAGATACTTTACAAAGTTTCTATGAAAATTGAAAAAAGACTATGTTAAGAATAGAGTTTAACATATAATAACTACTAGCTTTATTCCTTGTTTTATCAAGATCTTTTGTTACAATTAAAAACAAATTTCACTTGCTATCATTAATGTAAAATAAACATGACCATTAACTCAGCAAATATTTGAGTACTTACCTAGTGTCAGGCCCTGTGGTAAGCTATAAGACATAAGCAAGAAAAATAAAAATGTAAAAAATAAAAAGTAAAATCATGATGCTAAGTTAAGAAGGCGGAGAAGAAAACCAGATAAAGGCTTTGAATAGGATTTGGGCAGCAAGGGGAGGCAGCAACCCTAGGAAACTAGCACTGGTGAGTTCACTGGTGTTCCAGGTCCTCTGGACGCACAGTGTACAGCACGGCAGAGCTCAGAATTCTCAGGTAAGTTTATAACTCCTTGAGCCTGTCATTGGTAGAAGAGGAGCACCTCCTGTAGCCTTAGGGTCTGTGAGAACGACACCAGCATTGTTTTCCTGGCTTCTTCTCTCCAGAAATTTTCGAGTTATAACTCATTCAAGTGAAGCTATCTACCTGCCCTTCCTCTCTATTCTACTGTCTGTGTTTTGTCATTATGTACAATCAATTAAGATTGATATATATATATATATATATATATATATATGTATGTATGTATGTATTAAGGGAATCTGAGACCTCACCAAGTCCCAAAGAGATACCACTCACTAGAAATCAAAGAAACTATGGCTCTACTGTGTTCTGAGGGCAAACAACAGTGGAATGATAAATTGCATACTATATTTCTTTGTTGCTATAGTTAAATGTAATTCAAATGCTAAACAAGATAAAACTCAGCTAAAGCACATCAGTAACCAATGCAAATAAGGCTACTCCATTAATAGATGTAGGTCCTTCCATAAGTTTCCATTATATTTTATTCACAATTATTTTGTCTAAGAACCAGAAAGATTAACTTTTATTTAACCATATTTCAATTAACAAGATATATGTCCTTCCTGATAAATTATGTTGAGTTAATCCTTTTGGAAAGCACAAGAATAAAATATTGGATGAGCCACTTAATCATAGCCCTGTCGAGCCTCCATCCAGCCCAGACTTACTAATGATAAACTGGGAGAAAGAGGTTGCTGCTGACAGAACAGATGAACACCAGAGACATGTGAGACATCCCCTAGTCAGGATGGTTTCAGATCTCTGCACCCACAGTTAGAGAGACAGAATATCTGGGATTTATAAGTTAGGATACCGTATTCACTGTTACAAATTGAGATCTGGAAGAAGTCTACAGCTTATGCAACCCATGATTTTTTTTTTCAAAATACAATTAAAAATCCAAGTGGGATGTTAGATACAAATAAATATTGATTTAGACTTTTAAAAGAAAACCCAATAAAATTGTGACTTTAAAACTGAAAGCTTTTTAAAGTTTACAAATACCAAAAACCTTACCAAACTCAGAAAAAATTGTTTTCTTAAATAACTGCTTGATTCACTTCAATAATACTTTTATCACTTTTTCTGCTTATCTTTGATTGCAATTTCATAATGTAGTTTTATATTATTTCTTGAATAGAAAAAGTAGAACTAGTTAGTCTTTTGGATTACATGGTTGATTGAATATTGTTTTATGATACTTTCGAATAGGCATCTCAGTAAGTGACACCTGTGCTTACATTGTTCCATGCCTATGACTGGAAGATAGTCCACAGACTGGTTGATAGCTGCCTCTAAGGACAAAACATGGTAAGACATATGTAACTTGCACTGTAACATCTAGCCTAGTCTTCACATTACAATTTTTGTCACAGTAAATTTTAGCAATACTCATGGAAACCATACATCTGCCAGCATGGTTAATGATTATTTAACTATACACCGAAGTGGCTTTTGACATGAAAAAAAGATTAGCATCCCTAAGAATACTGGTAACAAGTACTAGTCTATATCCACAGGTGGAAAATTTAGTCTCTTACTTTCTTGTGAGTGTGCATACAAAATATTTCTTGACTTCAGCATCTGAATTCAGATTCTTAGACTTCTTTATTGATATTTTTGGCTGCTTCTGTAGTTCTCCAAATCTTTTCTAAACTGAAGAATCAATGATCAGCAAAATGTCTTCGTAAGCAGAGTATTCCTGTTTCCTATAATAGGATTACCCTAATAACCCGTACATGTCAGAATGTATATTTTTGATAATTTCATCAAATATAATCATTGAAAAATATAGAAAAAATATTTTTATTAAAAGTACAATCTTCAAGGACCAAGGATATAGACCAGGGATATACCTGCCTGGCAAAGGTAAGGTCCTGAGTTTGATTCTTGTTACAAAAAAAAATTTCAAATTAAAAACATAAATAGGCCAATAAAAATTTAACTTTTAAAGCTAATACAGCATTTGGCCTATGAATGCAGTTGACAAAACTCACGGATGATTAAATCTATATTAAAGATTTTGCATCTGAACTTTTTCATGAGGTCTTCAAATTTTAAAAAAATACAATTGAAACCACTAATCTTCAAATATCTGATGTTTACATGGCTTACAAACTTTTTTCCTCTTCTCAAATTCCCTTGATGGTTTTGTAACCTTAAACAGTGCTGCATTTGAAATCAGGAATAAATTTAACACACAAAGAATTCCTCAATGTCATTTCTTTTTCTAACAAGCTTAGTGAAAAATTAACAGATTCAAGTAAAGATATTTCTTACTTGTGCACTTCTCAAGAAAAACAAGAAAATACGTGTAACATAATCCAGGCATTAGTGAACATTCTATTAACCCAATTTGTGAAGAATCAAATCAAAAGGGCCATCTGTTTTTGATACTTCCTCTTTCTTATGTCCCAGCAAATGGTGTTCAGCCTTGGAGGAATTCCACAGCACCATGAAGAGTTCCTCTGGCTCCCACTAAACAAAGGTCATGTCTATATACTACCAAAACACTTAATTCAAGAGAAAGAAAAAAAAGGATGATAGCTGATTTTCTATTCCTCAGAATGCTTAGAAAGTCTCTGTTAAGTGTAGGCAAACATCCTTTTGGGGATGTTGCTGCACACCCCTTTATAGGATCAGCTTCTCAGTGCTCTTAAACCTAAGCCCTCCCCTGATGAACATAAAACAATCTCATACTCCCAGAGCTTCTGCTCCAATTATTATCAGCTGAGATCTTGCTATCCTCTCCATCATGGAATCACTAACAAAATTTATGTTCTGTGTTCTCAGCTGCTAAAAAGTTTTCTTCAGGTTTTCTGACATTACTTACTTTTTTAAAATAAGGCATTTTATGCAGCTTCCATTTTAAAATTTTATAATGTTAAATATGTATTTTTACTATACCCTCTGGGGGGATGTGGTGTGTTTTTCTGGTGGAGGCCCTTTTTACCCACAGGTGAAAAACACTGTTCTCAGAGTAATGATTCCAATTTTCTGCTAGTAAATAGGATGGTGAGAACATAATTGAATTCCTGTTTAGTACCTACAATTTAATCATGCCTCCAGCTTTGGATGATAAGCTTAAATCTTCAATGTACATTGTTATTGTTACAGATTCACAAAATATGCAAATGTGACTAAATAGTACACCACAAAATCTGGAAACACCACAAGGCACCCCTCTCCTATTCTTTTTAACAGAATCTCAGTTACCATAAGCATTGTTCAGAATTTAACTTAGGAAATATTTAGGCTAAAGTACACAATACATCTCATCTTGGTGATTTCCCCCACTGCATATCCTGTCATTTATGAAGAAAGAAGTCAAACTCTTTATCTCTGCTTTGGAGCTCTCCTACAGATAGGTGACCATTTCCCATGTTGGTGTTTGTTCATGTTCAGAATATTAACTGCCATAATTCTTCTCACGTACATCTGGCAATTAATTCCTCATGTAATATGCATGCTTTAGTGCCTTTCTCCTGCATGACCGCCACTCTCACATCTCCCCCACCTAGATTCTACCTCCCAGTGTTAAGCGATATTGAATTAGGAAACAAAAATAGAACAAGCTTGAGGTGTTCTATTTTCCTTTCACCTTTTAATGCTCCCTTTGAATTTCACCTTGAAACTAATTGAAAGGACAGTGAAGAGAAATTGTGCCATTTTATCTAAGTTGTATCAACCAACCTTTTTGGTTGGCTCTTGAAATGCCAAGATTTTGGATAAGATATTTAAACAGTAATTGAATAATCATAGTTAGTTACAGCATCCAAACATGCACTTCCTCTTCAATTTATTTGTTTATAAATGCATAGAACTGTAAAAATAGAATGGATTTGCTAAAAGGGGAAATTTTTTAAAAAGTTTTTCATGAGATAAGAAAGTACAGTTAACTGCTAGTAGACAACACAAAAGAGGGTTTGAAAAGGGAGCAACAATTTGCCTAGTTTCTAGCTAATTTTGGTTGGGTTTTAAATTAGTTTTCTGCTGTCATCATAACAAATTATGATGAACTTAGCTGCTTAAAACAACACCCACAGGGTGCTTGGAAGATGGCAGAACAGTAAGCAACAGAGTAAATAGCCTCTCTGAGAGAAACAGTCCAGAGGTTAGAATATAGCATTCTGGAGAAGACAAGAAGGAAAGAAGTGGGTCCCCTCAACCCAGGAAAAAACTAAAGTGAGAACTGAAGCCCACTGAGAGAATAAAAATTTAAAAAAAGAAAAATTTAAACAGAAGAAGGTGGTAGCGGGCAGCACTTTCACCAGAGCTAGAACCACCCTGCCAAAAGCACTGTTCAAACAGAGATGCATGGGCTCAGTGAAGCGGTGGCTAGCAAGCCCAAAGGCATTAGCAGGGAGACACAGAAGTGGAAGGAAGCAGCAGACCACAGAACTGCACTGGCTAGCAGTGAGTGTGGGGAACTCAATTCTCCTGTGGGCATGGGAGATTGGCTGGGCACCATTTTGGAGTTGGGCAGGATAAGCCTGGAGACAGAACTGCAGCCGGCTTCCTTCAGCCTCTCCTAGCTCAGAGAAGACTGGTAGAAACTGCTTGGACTGAGTCCAACCTCTCTGTGTGGTCAATAACCACTGCCAAAGTTTCCCTAAAGCTATCCCTAACCAACACCACCCACCTGGCACACACAAATGTGAAGACTCCCTGTGGTTAACCAGCTCACAGAGGGACCAGCCTGCCCCATCTCTGCTTATACTCCAGTAGCCACCAGCAGACTAGAGAAAGCAGCACACAGCAGAAATACCTAGCCAACACACTTGAGAGTAATTATAACCAATATAGGAAGTGCCAGAGACCCCACTACCCACTCATCCAGAAGAAACCAGGAACATGACAAGAGGAAGAAGCAAAAAGCAGTCTCTGGCCTCTAACCTAAGCAGTACTGGTCCAGGAGATATAAACACAGAACAGATCAGGAGTTGCACACCTGCAGTTTTTGAAGCAACAGCGACTGAAATAAACAAACAACTCCATGAAGCTATAAAAGAACTTGTAACAGAAATAATATTACAGGTGAAGATATGAGAAACATAAAAAAACAATTGCTATGCACTTCTAAAGAAGACACAGATGAAAGAATAGAGAAGTGTGGAAAAAGGAAGCAAACCTTCAATGAAGAATATAAAACAAATTTATAACACATAAAACAGATTCAAAGAGATTACCAGAAAATTAAAAACTCCATTGAAAGCTGGAAAAACTTCTTGAAAGAAACTAAAGATAAACTATCAAACCTTGCAGACAGGACTGCAGCTTGAGATCCTGAAATAACAAGGAACCAGGGAGTAACAATACAAAGGCTAGAAGATGACAAGAGGATCTATAACCTAAGAATAAAAAATGTGAGTGAAGAGGCAGGGGTAAACACAAACGAAGTGCAAATGCTGTTTACAGAAATAGTTAAAGAGGACTTTCCAAGCATAGGAAAAGGAAATGATATTCAGATATATGAGGCATACAGAACTCCAGCCAGCTATAACCAAAATAGATCTACATCCAGACATATAATAATCAAGATCCCAAAAATTTATCACAACAACATAATATTAAAAGCTGTCAGAGAAAATAAACAGATCATCTATGAAGGAAAACCCATCAGAATCATGGCAGACTTCTTGACACAAACCAGCAAATCAAGAAGAGGTTGTAGTGAAGTATCCCAAGTCCTGAAAGAAAATAACCCCCAGCCCAGATTGATGTTTTCTGCAGAGCTATCTCTCAGAATTAATGGAAAAACAAGCTACTTCCATGACAAAGAGGAACTGGGGCAGTTCATGACCACCAAACCAATCCTACAAAAAATACTGCAGGATATTCTAAAAAGAGAGAGAGAAAAAGACCATGGTTTCAGGAACAGCGGCAGAGAGGGCTCACTGAATGGGGAGCTTGCCTATCAGCTGCAGGTTGTTTAGAAAGCCATAACACTTTTATCTAATGGAAAACTGCTCAGCTATAAAAAAAGAAAATCTTGAGGCTCTTATAGGTAAACGGATAAAACTTGAGATCATGCCCAGGGGTAAAAAGGTTCAGAATCCCTTAGGTAAATAGTAGGCTGCCTCCCTAATCTAAAAACTAAAGGACTTAGTGGGAAGCAAGATGTACAATGCACACTGTGAAAGTGAAAGGGGAGGAATTGTCTGAAAATGGAAGGCAGTGGCCATTGATAGTCTTGTATCATGATTTGAAACTCATATTGTTTTCATCATTCTGTTTAGTTTGGTTTTATTCTGCTCCAGTTTGTCTACTTGTACTAGATTTAATGGCATGGACAGTTATTCCAACGATGGCAGGATATACTATGGTAACAACTTTTGATTTCCTATTAAATTGATTTGTAGTCTTCTATTGCTTTCACTGTCCTGTTTTGACTGATTTTATTCTATTCTCTTATATTTGGTAGTATCAAGTCTGACGGTATAGGCAACTACTTTGAAGACAATAAGATTCACTATGATACCCATTTTGGTTTGACTATTATCTTCTTTTGAAGTCCTGTAATGTCTCCAGTGTTTCATTTTTGTTGGTTTTGTTCTGTACTGTTTTGTACAATTTTATTATACCTGATGATATGAGCAAATTTTTTTTAAGACAACAAGAGGCATTATGGTATCTATTGATCACCTTGTATTTTGTTTTGAAGTCATGTACTGTGTCCACCCTTTGGTTGTGAATGACTCTATTTTCTTTTGTCACATTTGGTTTTATTCTCTTCAAAATAAAAAAAAGCAAAAAAAAAAAAAAAACGAAGTGACTTTGGGAAAGAGATATCCTATATCCCATAAGAAAGGCTTACTATTTTCATCACAGAACAAGGGATAATGATGAATGAAAACTTGCATGGGCAGGGAGATAAAGAAACAAAGATATTTCTACAATTATACACAGATGAAAAAGCCAGTAGTTAAGTAAATCTGAATGTAGAAGTACATGCAGTGAATCAGAGAGACAAAGTTAAAAATATTTATCTCTCTAAGTATCATTAACCCCAGTTGTGACACCAGCTTACTGTTTTCAAATAAAAACCATTACTAAAAATAAATTAGGCACGATAACATCCAACAAGTTCATTGGAGCCTTTTGCCATGGAAAGCCTTTTATTATGGAAAGTAACTGCTGTTCACAAGACTGTAAAATATTTAAAAATTTAAAAGTAAGGAAATCAGAAAATGTAAATGCACTGCAACTGTCCATTGTTGGGAAACCTGGAAGAATCTGGTGCCAGAAGAATAGAGTTGACATGTTTGGTTTTTTTGTCTTTTTCCTTTTTATCGATACCGGGGATTGAACTCACGACTGTCTGCTTGCAAGGCAGGTGCTTATGCCGTTGAGCTAAATCCCCAGCCCCTAGAGTTGACTTTTAAACAAGCAGTTCTAAGTAAGGCACAAGGCAAGGTTTTACAGAAGATTCGCTCACCATCACATTAAATCTACTTCAAACTCTCTAAGCAAGATTGTGCAGGCTGATTTGCAGAATTGGAACCCTCCCAATTCCCACCTGATTACCGAGACTCTACAATGCATCATGCACATTGCTGGCCTTGGATGAAGTGTTGCACAGGTCCTAAAGCAAACATGGACTGCAACTTGTCTTGAATGAAGTCCCAGGAGCCAGTGGAAAAAGAATAAACTCATTCTGTAAGGGTCAGGGATAGTGATAGAAGTTACATTTTTGAGCTCCTGGGCATATAGCATAAGTCTTTTGCTTACCAACAAGAGAAATTGTATTTGACTAATTTTAACACTAAACAAATTCATGCAAAGAAGGCTGATAGATTTTATAAGAGAATGTGTATCCAGAAATAACATCCCAAATCTCATCATTTATCTGCTGCAGTGAACACATCGACACCTCCCTTGGACTCCAATACAGCTACTTGGCCACAGGAATTGAATAATTACGGCTTCCAGGAAATGAGTGAAGCTGCCACCTGGCACCAGAGTGGTCTCATGCCACAGCTCTGGCTTTTGATTCTATAACTTTTGATAGTATATTTTTGAGCCTTACTCATATGTGAGAGGGAATTGGAATGCAAGCTTTCTGAACTTGGAACTTAGAACGTGGAGAATATTTCAAGATGAAAAAGAGTTTTTGACATTTTTGAACTTTCAGAAGGAACAATAGTTTATTGTAGTCTAAAATGATAAAGCCAGAGGCATGGTAGGAATGAAGGCACCCAGAATGGAAAAGCAAGTCTTTAGAGAAGACTGAGTGGTCATTGCTTTAAATTTTTCTTTGGAAAAGAAATTCAACAAGAACGAACTCAACCATACATAGTTCAGAAATGAGACTTTGCTACTAGTATTTGGACTGTTATTCCCAGAAAACTGATACATCTTGAATACTTTCCCAGCAATGCAGTTTCTAACCAAAGGCTTGTATTTAAGCATCAGGAACTGAGACTGTAGAGTTAGCAACTGGATCCTTCATCCCACCATCTCAGGACCTACCATATTCAGACCTATGAAAGCTAAGACGTTTAGGGTCATTGAGATACATTTTCTCATGGCTCCTTAAATGAAGCTTATTTGGAAATTTCCCATATTAGAAATTTAAAATCAATTTCGTGGAATCCCATGCTTCCCAAACATGGAGCTTTTATTGACTAAGATACCAGGTATGTTATATGCATCATATAACCATCTGCTACATAATGCAGTCACAGTAGGCACTTGCTTAGTAAAAATACTTCATCATCATAATCTAGTCTTCTCCTACAGTAGCTGTCAGAGTGGTTTGCATTTATACTTACACATCTGTCCCTTTGACAGTTAAAAAGCAGATGGAAGAAGAAAAAACACTTTACATTTGAGCTGGTTTTTTAACTGCAAATATAATGTTGACTTAGAAGAATTTCAATAGAATACTGTTCAACTGACAACTTTGTACAGTGTCAAATTTCATAACTTAGCATAGGCACAGGCAACATCTCAGAGATCAGCATAGTTTACTACTTGATGTGCATATTTTTTGTCTGGTTCCTAATGCTTTTGAGCTAGCTGGTAGAATGTCTCCAGTTACAGTCATGCTTCATCAAGATATTTCCCATAATGCTAGAAACACAACAAAATTTTTATAACTTCCTGAAGTTTCCATATTTAGTTATCCAATATAACAAGAATTTCTCACTTTACTGGGCCAACTGTTTCCATCCTGTTAGCATCATAAGCTTTATAAGTTTCAAATTCTCTTATTTTAAAGGTCATATTAAACAAAATTGCAAAAGAAAATACACTCTTTTAGCTAAGCTGGTAACTAGAAGGTACCTAACCAGGAAGTGTTGTGTCTCTATCTTCTATATCCATTTTTGTTCTTATTATTGCCAATCAACGTTTAACTGTCCCAGCAGAACTCTAGGAAAGAAAGTTTATTGTCTTCTTACCCCAGTGCCTAATATTTGCTTTACGTTCTTTTGCTCTTTCCTGATGGATTTTAAATGTTTTTCTTTCCTTCCTTTTCTTCTTCCTTTCTTCTTTCCTTCCTTCCCTTATTTCTCTTTTTTTCTAACCTCACGATGGGGCTCAGTGCCACATCTGTGCTAGACAAGTGCTATAATAACACTGGGCATCAAACCCAGTTAAGACACGTCAATTTTTAATAGATGGCAAATTTGAAAAAATCAGGGAAGACATAGAATTATAGAAAGATAAGTTATTCTACACAGAAATAGAAATATGATGTAGTTTAGACAACTTAGTTTCCAAACATTTACTAAAAATTCTGCTAATAGTGAATCAGGAGATAGCGCACATCAATATGCTCTATATAAAAAATACAATTAACTTGAAAAAGGGTTTATCGATTGAAAGTCAAAGACTAGAAAACAATGCTCCATGTCACAGGGAATTAAAAACAAGTCGGTATAGCTTGTCCATCAGCTGCAGAACGGTTAGAAAACCATAACATTTTTATATGATGGAAAACTGCTCAGCCATAAGGAAAGAAAACCTTGAGGTTCTTGTAGGTAAATGGATACAACTAGGGATCATGCTCAGGGGTAAAAAGGTTCAGAATCACTTAGGTGAATAGTGGGCTGCCTCCTTAATTTAAAAACTAAAGGAGTTAGTGGATACAAAATGTACACTGTGAAAGTGAAAGGGGAGGAATTGTCTAAAAAGGGAAGGCAGTGGCCATTGTTAATCTTTTATCATGATTTGAAACCCATATTGTTTTCATCATTCTGTTTAGTTTGGTTTTATTCTGCTCCAGTCTGTCTGCTTGTATTAGATTTGATGCCATGAACAGCTATTCCAAAGATACAGGATATATTAAGGTAACCATTTTTGATTTCCTATTAATTTGATTTGAAGCCTTGTATTGCTTTCACTGTCTTGTTTTGACTGATTTTATTTCATTCTCTTATGTTTGATAGTATCAATTTTGAGGGCATAGGCAACTACTTTGAAGACAATAAGATTTACTATGATACTCATTCTGATTTGACTATTATCTTCTTTTGGAGTCCTATAATGTCTGCAATGTTTCATTTTTGTTGGTTTTGTTCTGTACTGTTTTGTTCAATTTTATTATACCTGATGATATGGGCAATTCTTTTGAAGATAACAAGAGGCATTATGGTATCCATTGTTGATCACCTTGTATTGTGTTTTTAAGTTATGTACTGTGTCCACCCTTTTGTTGTGACTGACTCTATTTTCTTTTGTCACATTTGGTTTTATTCTCTTCAAAAAAAAAACTTACTGTAAAAATTCTGTTAAGACCACATTAGACAAGAAATGTAGATCATTTTAGGTAAAACGTCTAAAGAAATTTATTATGTGCTTACCGGTAGGCACAATTTCATGTATTAAAACAACTATAATTGGCAAGGAAACAGACACACCTCATCATACCTTACCTGCAAAGACCTCTAGCTTCATAGCATAAGTTGAGTTTTATAAGAAACATTCACAGAAACTGCCTCACCTGATCCTCATACATGGCAGGTATGATCTTCTTAGCTACACTTCTGTAACAAAGAAGCTAAATTCAGTATTATTTCCTTTATTGTCATAGATAATTAATTATGAAATCAGACCTCCAATCTTCAGTGTGCTCACTTCTTCCTTCTGCCCATTCTCTTTCCTCTGCCCCTCAAACTGACATTTACCATTATGCATTTCATAAGAGCTAGGAATCTTATTATCCAAAGCCTCCAAGCAGAATCCAAAGCAATCTCTTCCCGGGTTCTCCACCTTTGCCACCACAGAGAATGAGGAGAATAAAAAACTACCCGTCATACCCAAAGCACAAGGCAGGGCAGCCACGCACATATTTTCATTGCTATTAGTTTCTTAGTCATTTTGCCAAAAGAGGGTTCTCAGCAAGAGTACTTCTCCAAACAATCTTAAAACTGCATACTAATCCATCCTTAAAACTGTCACTAATCCATCTCAACTCTTTATATCACTTTGCCTCCTCTAGATTTGTATCAAATATTCTGTGTTTACTGATTGTTGTGGCCTAAGGATGAATATTTCTAAAAAGCAATAATAAAAAAAAGAAAAAGCAAGTATAGGTCTACAAAATGAAATGGCCACAAATATGTTTACCTACTTTTGAAGAAATTAAAGTCAGAGTCTACTATGACATTGGGAAAAATTCAGGTCTCCATCTACCATCCAGTCTGTGCTAATGAATTTCTCTATTTGCAGCACAAGATCATCAAAGAATATAGAAATAAACTTTGCCCTTTCTAACTTACCATTTAGGTCTTAACAAAGAATATCCAAGAAACATAAAGCTGTACGAATTCTGGCCTCTTAAATCAGCACTCCTGGCCTTGCCCACATTGTGTAAAATTTGAATAAAACAGAGCCTAAACCAGGTGTGGTTGGCTCATGCCTGTAATCCCAGCACTCGGGAGGCTGAGGCAGGAGAATCGTTGCGAGTTCAAGAACAGCCTGGGCTACAAAGTGAGCTCAAGGCCAGCCTAAACTGCATAGAAAGACCCTGACTCAAAAAGACAAAAAAAAAAAAAAAAAAAAACAGAGCCTAAACTTATTTGAAACTGAGTCCATAAGGAAGACAAATTTTGTGTGAATTATTAGATTTTATACAATTCTAATACCATGTCCTATATTTATAACACACTAAATATGTATTAAAATGAACTATAATTATGGAAAGAGCCAGGTATGGACATTCTATTAAAATGTTTGTTATAATTACTGCTTCAGGAAAAATATAAGCTGGTTGGTGTACAACACAAAGAACTGGGCTGATGATGAGATTTAAAGAACTGGTTCTAAGGTCTAAAAGTTAACTGGCTAACATGAAATGTCTCTGTGCCCATTATTTGAGACTATTAGTTATAAAATTCATTTTCTGAAACTTTACAGAAGCATTTCCATATTTGTTTCAGAAATCTAATTTTACTCTTTATTTTCAGCCACTTTCTTTTCATTTTGCATGCCTAATAATTATGTTTATTTTTAACAAAACAAAATTTCTTTTTAAAAAAATCATGAACTATTTTTCTGATAGAATTTTAAAGCCAGCAATGATTTTCAAAGCTTCAAATGCTTTTTCTTTACTATCAAAAGTATCAATTTTTTTAAAGATAGGATCTTGCCATGTAATTCAGGATGAACTTAAATTCATTGCATATCCCACGTGGGCCTTGAACTCACAGCAATCCTTCTGCCTGAACTTCCTAGGTGCTAGGATTACAGGCATGTGCTTCCACACCAGCTACCTTCAAGAATTGTATAAATCATTATTAATGTCTGTTTATCAATTTATGAGGAAATAACCACTAAAGAATTTCATTTTGGGCCAGAGATTTAGCTCAGTGGTACAAGAGCTTGCCTGGCAAGTATGAGGTCATAAATTCAATCCTGGTACCAAAAAAAAAAAGAATTTCATATTTTAAAAATACCACATAAATTGTATCCTTATATCATTTAAATATCAAGTGACCCCATGCTTTGGCTTTGTTATTCCCAAATTTCTGATGGAGAAGCTCGAGCTTGTTTCACCTAAATGACCTCTTAGCTGAACTTGAGAAGATCACTTAAGGAAGACAGTGACTAAATGTAGCAAGATGGTAACAGGACAGTTAAACATTCCAAGAGCCAGGAATGCTGTCTCATGGAAATGTTGGGCTCAAAACACCACTGGCCCAGGGTCTTGAAATCTTCCTTTGTCACCAAAAGCTGTCAAGTTCCAAAGTGCTATCTTGTAGATCTTGCTCTGAATGACAGATTAAGGACCACAAAAAATACAATAGGCATCTGCTTCAACATGTTATAAAGGAAACAGAGGAAATGCCCCTTTACTCTTTAACATTCTTTTTTGGAGAAAATCAACTTTTCATTTTGTCCCATTATACATATAGAATCAATTTATACTGAGCTTAGCTTTTCTTTTGTAACAAATGAACTATATAACTTGCCAAGATGCACCTATGAAACAGAGATAATACATGCTTCATATGGCTGTTGTGATGCTGATGCAAGATAATACATCAAGACAACTAGAACATGCCTGGCACAGAGTACTGGCTTTGTCTGGTTTCAATGAATTTGGCTGTTTGGCTGTTATCACCTACTTTTGATATCCTTTCTGCATCTGGCTTTTCATAGCTCTGCTAATGTCTTTACCATGAAGAAATCACCACTGTCTACAACACCAGCCTAAAATTGGAGAAGGAAGCTAGCAATTGAAGGTTTTATTCAGTAACTTTCAATATTCTTTTTATTTTGTTTTGTGTTTGTTTGTTTGTTTGCTTCCCCTTCTTATTGTGAGAGTACTTTGACAAATTTGACCAGGATGAATTAGTACTCGCTCTTTCTTTCTCAGCCTCCCACAGTACTAGGATTACAGGTGAGTGTCACCATGCCTGGAACAATAACTCTGATTTAAATCAGTAACAAAAAATATGTTATATCACTATTTTTAAAAGTTACAAAACATTTTATAATTTTCACCAGAATTGTGATGATGCTTACAAAAGCGCATTTAAATTCCACACACATAAATGATTCATCCTCTAAGCAATAACACCAAGGGCAATATGGACCTCTCTCTAGGAGTCTTTCTGCTCCATAGAACTTCTTTTAAACTATAATCAACTTTCCCTAAAGGGGATATGTTCCTATAACATTAAACTCATATATGTTATAATCAGTTTAATGTCCAGCTATTTTAGACAGGAACTTAATAAGTGGAATATTTCAACTTTAGGAATATATGCTGAGAGTTGAGAGGAGTAGAAAGAGTCTTATAGTAGAGATCAATGGAAGTCATACTTAAATTAAATGGCACTGGTAGCCTAAGGGGGGAAATATAAAAAGTAGCACCAAAAGGGTGAGATGGGGACTAGAGTCCAGCAATCAACAGATCAAGGGCCAAGAAGCCAGAGACCAAGAGGCCAGACAGAAGCAGGGAGCAGACTCCAGCAGGACATGGTTGATAAGACATTTGCTGGCAGGAGGTTCCAAATCCAATGACAAAAGTGGCCTAAAGGTAGGATTTGACAGTTGTCTGATAAAAGATTGAAATTGGTAGGAAACAATTCCTCACCAGGGCCCCTTGCAGAATAACCAGTGGCCTACTGGTCATAAAATATAAGAAGAATGCAGTTTTATATCTCTAATCTTTATGATCTGGCATTAGTTCCAAACTTTAAAGCATTTCTTGACTTCTGAGACCATGCGGTCCTCATGCCACCTCCAGGATTTTCCTTTATGGCTCTCCTAACCAGCTCAGCCAGATGCCAAATACTAGTATTCTTCCTAATCCACCTGGATGATTTCTATCCTTTATGCTTTGTCTATCACCTATTTAGTGATTCCCTACAAATTAGAATTCTTCGCTAGATCTCTTTCCTGAATGACAGTCCCATTTACCACGGGGATTTTATTACTGCCAGCCTTCCATACTTCCTTGGAAACAACCAATCATTACTTTTCTCTTTCTGTTTTCCTTCCTCTCTTACTCATCTCCTCTTTGTTCCCAGTCGAGCTTCTCTTTCTGTTCTCTCCACTGCTGACCCTCCACTAATCCTTAATGTGCAAACCTTGCAAATACCTTTAAGAATAAAAGCTCAATATAATATAAAACTGTTCTTTGTAAACCTTAATGTGCACATAAATTACCTGCATATCTCGATACGATTCAGATTCTGACTCAGAAATTGTAGAGTAGGGTCTGAGATTCTATATTTCTAAAAACTTTCTGTTTCACTACTGGCCCTTGAGTCACATTTAGAGTAGCAGGGTAAAGAAAATTAGGCCACCTGAATTAGATTCACATATCTGCCATTGCTTGGCTTCAGCACTGAGTTATTACACTTCCCTTTCTGAGGCTCAGTGTCTCCATCTGTAAAATGAGATTTTATTCTATTCCTGAGGTTTTTATCCAGGTCTAACAACATAGATGAAGAAATGAAATGTATGAATGCAGCAAACCCTATGAAAAAGGAACCAGGAATGACTAGAAGCATTAAATTAAACTAGGTGTTAGTCATGACGCCAAATTGAAAAGAACACTATTTATCCAAGATGATTCCAGAAAGTATACATTTTTAATGGCATAAGATGAGAGAAAACATTAGCACAGTTAAAACATAATGTTGCTTTATAAAATTGCAATAATGTAAAATTATTTCTTTTCTCAATAGATCTGTAAATCAAATGATAGCCATCAGGGAAACATTTAAACATCAGAAAATAAATAGTAATGAAACAAAGCTCAAAAATACATTTAAGGTCTAAAGGCTGTCTTTGTGGTCTAGGTGCAAGGTATTTAGAGTTGCTCTGCATTTTTTCCCTGGTATATGTATGACAAACAGGCTTTATACTGGCTTTTACTTTCTTTTAGTGATAGAACATGGAAAAATTAAGACAGAACTTGCAATACTATGATTTGAGTTCAAATATAAATTCTCCTCTTATTACACTGGACAAATTATGCAAGTCTCTGTTTCCTAATCAGTAAGATATAGGTAGTAAAATACCTCTAGGTTGCTTTGAGGGTCAAATTGCTTAATAAGAACAAAACCTTAACAAAACTAGATAATACAATTAAAAACATGTGAAGACAAAGAGGTAAGAAGAAGAAAGGGCAGGACAAAATAATGATATAATATAAATAAACTGGAAAATGAACATCTTCCTATTATTCCCTGCCTGAAGAACTTTCTGTTGTTCCCTTCGCATTTTCTCCAGAAGATCTTATTCCTCAAGGATCACCATGATCTAACCTCTGCTTGTATTTCTATATTTCTTTTTTGTGTTCCACATTGGTCTCTCCATGCTGAGTAAATGAGTAAGTTGCTAAATGTATTCTCCTTTCGGAAGAAACTAAAACTACTATTTAGAATTGCTTGCCATGTGTTAGACATTATATAATTGTTAATTTTTACTGCCACTCTGTGGGTTGTTGCACATGGGCCTCATGGCCAATAAGGAGCAGAACTTAGATTTTAATCTCTGAACTGTATTACATTTTATGGTACCTTTGACAAAATGACACAATCTGTTCCCTAACACTGTTCATTCTCCCATTTTTCCCTGAGCAGCTTCCCTTTAGTTTAACTACAGAATTTGTAAGGATTGGAAGTGTAATCTGTTTTCATTATATACCAATTAAAACGAAACTTTGGCCACAGCTCCTTTGCCTACAATGTCTATAATTAAATCCTTGCTTGATTTGTGATACTATTCATTCACTTAACACCTAAGTATGATGAAACGCGTAATGCATGCCAGGAAGACCTCTTCTCTATATATGCTTTCTGGAAACTTTGAGCTTTCCAAGAGACTCATTTTATTCAGGTGAAGATTCAATGCTTAGCACCCACATGTGCTAGATAAATTGTGGCCTCAGCATTCAGTGTCCATTTGGACTAAGAAATTTAGCAATATTTAAATACCATCACAAAATGATAACGATAAATTTGACATCTGTTGAGTATTTTCATGTTTTAATCTCTGTGATCAGAAGCTGGCTAATTAAAAACATCAACATGCTTACAAAGCTGACAGCTATTTCTTAATTTTCCTTGATTTGCCAGGCAGAAAGAAAAATTCTTGGTGAGGTAGGGAGTAAGAACAATACATGGAGTCAGGAAATAAGAACTCTTTTTAACTGCAGGTTCTTACAAAAGAACGCACTCATGCTATTGATTTAGATTCACTTGCTGCATAAGAAAACCGGAAAATGGACACCTGGAAAAACATATCTTAAACCACTTTCAAAGAAAGGCCCCAGAGTATGTGGTTATGAGTACAAACACAGACACTAGATTATGTACTTTTTAGTATCAAATTCCAGCTGTCGTCTGGTAGCAATGCAACCTTGAATAAATTGCTTACCTTCTCTATGCCACAGTTCCCCACTGCGAAAGAGTTCACTATGAAGAATAACTGAAGTATCAAATGTAAAGCACTTGAAAGGGCACCAAATAAATAATGAGCACTGCATAAGTACAATGATTATTACCACTCCCTGGCGCAACAGCACACAGTAACTTCTCAATTCCAATAGATTTGACTCCAACTTCTTTTTTTATATTGCATAATGTTATCTTAGAAATAGTTATTCAGGTTACAAGATCTAAGCATAAAAAATGATCAGACAATGACAACAAAAATTGTTCTTTTTGATGAACAGAGAATTAGTAGTAATCTACCTTGCACACATATACATGCATATTTATATGTGTACACCTACATACATATAACCTTTTCCTTTCTTCCATTTCTCCTTTCCCCTATTCCAATTGTCCTTAACATTGAGCACTCTCTTCCCCTTTCATTATTACAATATCTATTTTATTTTATATTTTGGATCTTATTACTCTTTCAGTCTTTATTATTATTTAACACTAGGGAGACTAATATTTACAACTGTGAGTCTGATTTGTTCACCTATGAGTATTGTCTCAAGTTGCCTCCATTTATCTATAAAAGCCTCATGATTATTTTTTATAGCTAGGTAATATTCCATTGTGTAAAAAGACCACATCTTTTTTACCCAATCTGTGATTAATGGGCATTTGGATTATTTCCAAGATTTAGCTATTACAAATTGTGCTGCTATAAACATGGGTGAACATATATCACTGTGACATGATCTTTTCAATTTTTCTGGGAAAATACACAGACGAGGAATAGCTGGACTGAATGGGACTTCCAATCCTAGTTTTTCGAGAAATCTCTATAGTGATATCCACAGTGGCCATACCAACATTCCCATCAACAGTACAGAAGTGCTCCTTTTTCCCCACACCCTGCCAACATTTTGTTATCAGTTAATTTTGGGATGGCAGCCATTCTTTCTAGAGTGAGACTGAATTGCAATGTTGTTTTAATTTGCATTTCTCAAATGACCAGTGAAGGTGAACATTTTTTCACGTATTTATTTGTCATTTGTATTTCTTCATCTGAGAAGTACGTATTCATCTCAGAAGCCCATTTTTGGATTGGGTTTTTGAAGTTGGAAAACCAATTCTTTGTATGTTTGAGATCTGAGTCTTGTCTGAGGGACAGCTGACTAAAATTCTTTCCTATTCTGTGGGTTTTCTTTGCAGTCTGTTGGTGATTTCTTTTGAAGTGCAAAAAAGTTTTAATAAGATGTAGTTTCAGTTGTTGATTCTTTGAGTACTTCCTATTTGGTTTGCACTTTGTTCATGAACTCTTTGCCTACCCCTATGTCTTAAACATTCTACCTACCTTCTTTTCCAGGAGGTTTAGTGTTTGTACTTTAATATTTAGATCTTTGATCCATTTTGACATTAGTTTAGTGCATGGTGATAGACATGAGTCTAGTTTCAATCTTCAGCATGTAGAAAGCCAGTTTTTTCAGCATCATTTATTAAATAGGCTATCTTTCTTCCAATGAACATGTTTAGCCCCTTTGTGAAATATAAGGTGGCTAAATGTATTTGTAGTTGTGTCTGCATCTCCTAATCTGTTCCATTGATCCATAAGTCTGTCTTATTGGCCAGTTTCATACTGATTTTAACACTATAGCTTTGTAATATAATTTTAAATCAGGAATTAAATCAGAATCCTGTCTGCCTTTGTTGCCCAGGATTGCCTTTCTATTCTAGGTCTCTTCTGTTTCCAAATTAATTTTAGGAATATTTTCTCTAGATATGTGAGGTATTTTACTGATATTTTGATCAGGATTGAATTAAATCTGTATAACATTTTGGGAATATGGCCATTTTCACAATGTTGAATTTTCCTAACCAAAAGTAAAGTATATCTTTCTATTTTCTGACATACTCTTCAATTTTTTTACAGCACTATGCTTTTCAATGTATAGGTTTTTTACATCCTGTGTTAGGTTGATTCCTAAGTATTTCATTGTTTTGGAAGCTATTGTGAAAAATGTCATTTCCATAATTTTTCTCTCAGAGACTTTGTGTACAGAATGCTATTGGTTTTTTTGAGCATTGACTTTGTATTCAGCTACACAGCTGAATTTGCTCATTAATTCTAGTAGTCTGCTGATGAAGTTTTTGGTCTTCTATACAGAATATTATGTCATCTGCAAATAGTAATAATTTAACTTCTTCCTTTCCTACCCTTATTCCTTTTATTTCTTGGTTGTCTAATTGCTCTGGCCAGTGTTTACCGAAGTATCTTGAATCAGAGTAGTGATGGTGGACATTCTTGTTCTGCTCCTGATTTTAGAGTGAAAAGTTTCAGTTTTCATCCATTTAGTATTTATTGGTTGTTGGTTTGTCATAAATGGATTTTATCAGATTGAGGTAAATACCACCTATTCTTGAGTTTCTGTAGAATTTTTATTATGAACTTTATCAAAAGCTTTTCCTGCATCTATTAAGATGATCATGTGATGATCATGTGATGTTTGGTTTTGGCTCTGTTGATGCAGTATGTTACATTTATTGATCTGCATATGTTAAATCATTCCTGCAATTGTGGGATAAATCCCACTTGGTCATGATATCTTCTTCTGATTTGCTACATTCTATCTGCCATTCTTTTAATGAGAATCTTTTCATCAATGTTAATTGAAGAGATTGGTCTATAGTTCTCCTTTTTTGGTTTGGTCTTTCTCTGGTTTTGGTATTAGGATAATACTTGCCTCCAGGAATGAGTTAGAAAGGATTGTTTCCCTTTCAATTTCATTAAAGAATTTGAAGAGTATTGGCATTAAATCTTTTTGAAATTTCTTGTAGAATTCAGCCATTAATCTATCAGGATCTGGACGTTTCTTTGTTGATAAGTTTTGAATCAAGTTTTCAATTTCAGTAGCTGATATTGGGTTATTCAAAATTGTTGTATCTTCTTGGTTCAGCCATGGTAGTTCATATATTTCTAGGACTTTGTCCATTTCCTCTGTGCTTTCTGCCCTATGTGAGTAAAAATTTTCAAAGTAAGTATTCATAATCTTCTGAATTTCCATATGATAAGTTGTAATTTTATCCTTTTTATTCCTTACTGCATGCCTTTGGATTTTTTCTTTTTTCTTTTTAAGGTTTGTTCTTTCAAAGAACCAACTCCTCAACACATTAATTCTTTGTGTTATTTCTTTAGTTTCAATTGAATTAATTTCTGCTCTGATATTTATAATTTCCTCTCTTCTATGAGCTTTGGGTTTGACTTGCTCTTCTTCTAGAAGCTTGAGATGTAGCATTAGATTTCATTCTGTTTTTCTGATGCAGCAATTCATTGCTATATATTTCCCACTTAGCACCATTTTCATTGAATCCTACAAATTTTGGTATGTTGTATCTGAATTTTCATTGAATTTTAGTTGTTGTTTAATTTCTTTTTTAATTTCATCTGTAACCCATTGTTTGTTCAAGAGGGTATTATGTAATTTCCATGTGTTTATGTAGGTCTTGCAGTTTCTTTTGCCATTAATTTCCAATTTCAGTGCACTATGGTCAGATAAGTTGCATGGGGTAATTTCAACACCTTTGTATTTACTTAAGAATGTTCTATGGGCTATCATATGGTCTATTTTAGATAATGTCCCATGTGCAGCTGACAAGAATGTGTTTTATGATGTTGTTAGGTGGAACACCCTGTAAACTTCTATTAAGTCCATTTTTTCTCAGATTTGATTTGGCTTTGTTATTTCTTTACTGACTTTCTGTCCAGCTGATCTGTCTATTGGTGACAAGGGGGTATTAAGGTCTCTTATTACAATTGTGTTATTGTGTTTTTGGTTTTGTGTACCTATTAGTATTTTTCTTATATAGTTGGGTGCTCCTGTATTTGGAGAATGTATATTTATGATTTCAAACTTCTTAGGTTGACACCTGTATAGTTCCTTTGGTCCAACCATCCCAGACTCCCCACTCCTCTTGATATCTGGACCTTCACACAAAATGCCCTTTACCTGGAATGCTCAAGAAAAAATTAGGACTCTCTTCTGCAAATTGTCCTCCTCTATGAGGCATTCTCTGACGTTTCAACTCCAAGTACTCTGTTCTGATTTCCTATGTCACAGCACTTAATTACCTACTGTTTTCTACTCCTACAGAAATACTTACCTGTACTACGAACAGATTATGGTTTTAGCAGTCACAAAAAGTTGAGCGGAAAGTCCAGGTTTGCCTATTCCTATTTATATCATCACCTCAAGCAACCTTTAAATCTCTGAGAGCCTCAGCTACCTCATCTGCAAATGGAAATAAAAAGACTTTCCTCACAATGTTATTGTAAGAAATGAACATTGTGATGACTGATTTCTGATATGTAGAAGACACTAAATAAATGTTGATCTCCTTCTTTGAACTCATTTATGAGTGTTTTCCCATCTAATAGGTAGTTCCCAGATTTGGCAGACAATGTTTGGCATAAATCTTATACTGTCAATGCCATACATTCAAAGAAAATAATATAAGGAACCCAAGAAATAAGAGGCAAAAAACAAATCAATCTTTGACTGATTGAAGAACAAACAGAGGGCACTTGTGCTTTTTCATGACAATGCCATTCTCTTTTAATACCACCTTCTGTTAAATATCTTCACATAACAAACATTCACATGCTGAGCACTGACTCTCCACTTCCCACATCTCATCATCTACCATGGCACTAATAGCACCACGCACTTGGCATCATAAGTTTTACTAAGAGGTTTACACATGTGATATTTCATATTGCTACAACACTGTTAAAAGATACTATTATTTCTTTTTGTTTGTTTGTTTAATTTTATTTAAATAAAGACTAAAGAAAACAGAAAATAGGTGGAAATACTATATATGTTCAGAGAAAAAATAAGCAGTAAGAAATAACTAGTTCATGTTTACATGCTGTCCTTTTACAAATAGTTGTTCAAGATTAAAAAAAAGTGGAACATATAAAGTGGGAATTCAAACAGTGAGACTGCAAACAGTTCTGTTCAACTATCCAACAAAAACTTAGTAACACGGTTGTCAGTCCTATACACTTAAACATACATGAAGTTATCCATATCTTCATTTATGTTGAGATTAAACAAATTAAAGCAGGCTAAAATCATACTGAAAAAAGAGTAAGAGTTTTGCTGGATTTCACATCATGAAACTACAGGATCAGCTGGGTACTGTAGTGTCTTTTTAAATTTTATTTAAAGAAAGACTAAACAAAACAGAAATAATACATACATTCAAATAAAAAAATAAACAGTAAGAAATCACTAGTTGATGGTTACAGACTGTCCTCTTACAAATAGTTATTCAAGATAATAAAGTGAAGCATATAAAGTGGAGATTCAAACAGTGAGACTGCAAACAGTTCTGTTCAACTATCCAATTATCCAAAACTTATAAATATGGTTATCAAACGTGCAGTTATCCATATCTTCACTTATGTTGAGATTGAAAACGCAAGCAGGTTAATATCACTCTGAACAAAGAATAATACTATTGCTAGGTGTCACATTATGACACTCTAGGATCAGCACTGGGTACTTTAGTGTCTCTTTTTCTTCAAAGTATCTGTTCATTTCATCATGTGTCCTAAGATCAGTTCTCATAAACTGTTTACAGATTCTACACACACATGGGTCTTAACATGTATTTTTACCCTTTCTATATTGGAGGGAGAAACAAAACAAAGCAAGACAAAACAAAACATATTCCTATAAACACATGAAAAGAAAAAGACATATAAGACTATGGTATAAGGAGTTCTACCATAGTTCCTGTGTTGCCTCTTGTTATCTTCAATAGAATTGGCTATATCATCTGGCATAGTATAACTGAATATATCAGTCATAACAGTATTAATAAAAACACAACTTTCTTTATAGTATAAAACTTCAAATCAGGCAATTATCAAACCAGAATATGTATCATACAGTCTTGTCATCTTCAGTGTAGTTGCCTATACTCTCAGACTTGATACTATCAATCATATCAGGGTTTTTTTGTCTTTTTTGAGACAGGGTCTCACTATGCAGTTCAGGCTGGGCTCGAGCTCACTTTGCAGACCGGGCGGGTCTCAAACTCACAATAATCTTCCTGCCTCAGCCTCCCAAGTGCTGCGACTACAGGCGTGAGCCACCATGCCTGGCTCTAATCATATCAGTTTTGAATAAAATCTGTCAATACCAAACAGCAGTTAAACAAACCAGATTTAACTAAGATCAGTCGTGATAAAACAGAATAAGTCATACAGGGATCCAGATTAAGATAATAAGAAATTAAAGATGATTACTGTGCTATATCCTGATGTTTTTGGCATAGCTGTCTGTGCCCTCAAATCTAATGCAAGTAGACAAACTAGGACAAAATAAAATCTATCAAGAACAGTAAAATCTATCTAAGCAGAGTGGTGCAAGTAATGTGGGTTTTAAATCCTGATACACTATTAACATTATCTTCAGCCATCTTTTTTAAGACTCTCCCTCCTCTTTCACTTCCCCAGGGTACACTGTGCATTTTTGGTCTGACCAAGACCCTTGGTTTTAAATTGGGGGGAGGGGGCAACCTGCTATTTACCTAAGTGGTTCTGAACCTTCTCTCTCCTGGACTTGATCTCTAATAGTATTCCTTTACGTATTAAAGCCTTTCTTTCCAACCTATCCATAAATATTCATCCAGTTCCCCCTATTATTCTCTGGTTCTCTGTGACATAGAGCATTGTTTTCTCATATTTGATTTTCAGTTCATGTATTCTTTTTCATGTTAATTACATTTCCTATAAAAAGCATCTCGGTGGACCCTATCTCCTGATCTACTCCACATGTGGCTCTTTTATTTTTAATTTAGTGTATAAAGGCCATCTATATTAGAGATTATAAACAACCTTCTCTGCCTCATTTCTTTTATGCTCTTTTTTTGACATCAGTTGTCTGCTTATCTTCTGCATTCTATTTTCTGCTCCATTCCTTGAGGCGTCTCCGCCACTGTTTCTGGAATCCTAGTACTTTCTCTCTCTCTCTCTAGAATGCCCTGCAGTATGCTCTGTAGAGTTGGATTGGTGGTTGTGAATTTCCCCAGTTCCTCTTTGTCTTGAAAGCATTTTGTTTCTCCATTAATTTCTAAAGACAGTTTAGCAGGGTATATCAATCTTGGATGGAGGTTATTTTCTTTCAGGTTTTGGAATATTTTGCTCCAGGCTCTTCTTGACTTGATAGTTTGTGTTGAGAAGTATGCTGTTATTCTGATGGGCCTTCCTTTATAGGTTATCTGTTTCTTGTCTCTAACAGCTTTTAATATTCTGTTCTTATACTGAATTTCTAGGATCTTGATTGTTATATGCCTTGGTATAGCTCTGTTTTGGTTGTAAGTGGCTGGAGTTCTGTATGCCTCATACATCAGAATATCATTTCCTTTTCCTATATTTGGGAAGTTTTCCTTAATTATTTCTGTGAATAGTCTTTGTAGTTCCTTTGTTTGTACCCTTGCTTCTTCATTCACATTCTTTGTTCTCAAGTTGTAAATCCTCTTGTCATCTTCCAGCCTTTGTATTGTTACTGATTGTTTCCTTGTTATTTTTAAAAGGTTTTTCCTTTCATAATACTACATTGCAAACCTCTACTTCAGTTTGGATAATCTATCCTTAGTTTCTTTCAAGCAGATTTTCCATCTTTCCATAGAGTTTTTAATTTCTTGGTAATCTCTTTGAATCTGCTTCATGTATTCTGTATTTTCTTTATATTCTTCATCAAATGTTTCTCTCCTTTGTTTTAGCTCCTACCTTCTTCCATCTGTGTCTGCTTGAGGGGTCCTTAGTATCTCTTTTATTAATCTTCTTATATCTTGCTTTACTTGGCTAAGTATTTCACTTTTGAACTCATCTATGAGGTCCCAAAGATATCTCTTTATGTCCACTGGTGCCATGTCAGATATTGCATGTTTGCTGTTCTCATTCTCCTATTGTATTTACCTGTCCTGGGTCAATGTTCTCAGGGTTAGGACCTGGGGACATTTTGTTGTTGCTTCCTCTTCTCATCTTTTTTGTATCTTCCAGGAGGCCCTAGTTTCTTTCTCTGTTGGTTACAATTCTTCTGAAGCAAGCTGGCTAGATGACTCTTCCCACTGCAGTTTGCTAGTTAGTTGCAAACAGGGTCAGCATATGCTGTCCTCTCCCCTCTGGGTTAGTTAAGCTGCTGAGGCCTGCACTACATTACTGTGCGCCATCTCCCCTCCAGATCAGTCAAACTTCTGAGGCTTCCCTGTGTTAGTGTGGTTAGTGTGTGTCACCACTGTAAGGAATTGATTTTGGATACCTATTGGGTCTCAGCTAGGTCACATGACCCATGACTGGCTCACTCCACCAATCCCATTTGGGAAGGGAACAGCTGACTGAAGTCACTGCTGTCCTTTGTACTTGTCTGCCCTACTCGGTCCCAGAATGTCATCCACCAGAGACCCTTTTCTGTGGAAGGGCTCCACTCCTGTCACTCATCACAAGTTGATGCAGCCTCCCCACTAGCTCATCTCTCCATTTACCTGGCTGAACCCCAACCTCAGTGTGTCTGTACCTGCCTCCAGTGAGTTGAAGTGGTGGGACCTTGGACAGCTCGGCAAGTTGCCTGCTGTGGTGGCAGGAGTACTGATCCTTTAGCTGTTCCAATAATAGCACTGGGATTGTATGTTTGATTGGTTCTTCTCACCTTAGTTGCTTCTTGGGAAGAGAGAATTCACCATCCTCTCTTTGGGGCTCCCCATATCTCAGGGAACTTCTGTAGCCAGCTGTTATCTATCTGCCATCTTTGCTTTGCCTCAAGATACTATTATTTCAAATTTACAGGTAAGAAAATGAGCACAGTGAAAGTAATTTCTCAATGCTGATCAGGCTAAACAGTAATACCACAAGAATTCAAATACAGTGTCTGACTACAAAGCCATAATAATAGTGAACACTCATATTGCATCAAATCTAAGATGCTCTTTTGTATAATTTTATATCTCTGGAATTCAAATGTGTTGTATAATTGAGAAATATTTTTATTTCAATTTTTAATATTTTTCTTGCTTACTGAGATTCACCAAAATATAAAATAGTGCTTTTTATACAGCAAACATCATTCCAAACACTTTGCATCTACTAACTTATCTAATCCTAATAAAAATCCTTTGATTTGTTCTATTATTATCATTTCTATCCTACAGGTAAAGAAAAAAGCTTAACCGTGAGACTATTAAAGTAAGTTTCCTCTTTTTCCCAGTTCAGATTGGTATTTAAAGCCCAGGAATTGTTGATCCAGACTGTTTGCTCATAGACACAGAATTCTATTCTTTAGGCTATAATTTTGCCACTATGCTATTTCAGTCCTATTCACACTGATTTTCTATTCCAAGATATCTGTATGAGGTCCTTCACACATTTTTATACTGACAGTGGATTCTTTCTCAGTTTTCCATAATTCCATAATACCTCACACAGTATATTATTTGTTTCCTCATAGGCAGGTGTTCAGTTTATGTTTATGAAGTCTAATTAATATTAACAGCAAGTCAAATATTAAAAAACATAAGCATAGATTGAATCCAGCATTTTAGCTTCCCTGACAACTTTATTCTTTCACTTAATTCAGTAGTTATCACTATCATAATTTTGCCTCCTAAAAAGCTTTTGTTGACATTTAGTGACCTTTATCATACTAGGGCTGAAGGAGTTATTGGTATCTATTTAGGAGGGTCTAGGGATGAACTTAATTATCATAGAGTGCAGAGCGTAGCCCTGACAACAAAAATTATCCAGTTCAAAATGTCAAAAGTGTTGAGATTAAGAAACCCTGCATTCATTCAATAAATATGAAGACTATAAATCTTGACATTTATAGTACAAAAACAATCTTTCAGATGAAAGTATTTTAACTTAATAAATGAATTCTTTTTTTCAGTAACCATATCAGGTGGACTTTAGCCTCTACCTGAAATGTTTTAGGAGCTAAAAATGTATAAGTGAACCAGTAAAGCCCATCCATCTCTGGAACCATCAATTACAATTCAAACTGGGGAGCAGAAATGTGGCTATGGCTCTGCTTAACAGACATCAAATAAACCAGCCTCTACTATTATGGACCCATAAAAGTACTACATTTAGAAATTGCCTATGATATTTTCCAGCTGACTTTTTTTAACGTCTAGTCTCAGTTCACTAGCTAAACCCTTTCTTCATCTTAAATAAAATTTTTAAAGCAGAATATTGCTGACTAATCTTTCTTAAAGAAATCTTTAAAATGTCAGTATCCTTCAGGAGTTTAAGTTATCAGGGGAAAGCCAATCTCAACTAGGGAAAAGTCCAAAATTATAAAATTGGCTCTTCAGTACTTTCAAATGTTGTTCATCCATATAATAAACTCTTTTGTATCCCCATGCTGAATTTGAGAAATACAAAGATAAATAAAGCAAAGTCCTTGTGCTCAAGTAATGCAGAGACTGTTGAAAGAGACACATACCCATTTTATGACTGTAACCAAGAGAAACAGTGAGTGAGGGGTCACCAACTCTGCAGGAGCAACAGCCAAGCTCCTCTAGAATTGAACCTTGGAAAGCTTGGTAAAAGTGTGGGTGAGTCCTTCCCCCACACAGAGAACATCAGGTAGATTGAGAAGGGTGTTTAAAAAAGGCCTCCCACAACCAGGAGAAAATCAGCAGGGCTTATGAGACATTCAGTGACTTGTAGGACACTGGCCAAGACAAACACTATAGACAGGGAGATCTGGTGACCTGGAACAACCTGAACATATAGTAACAGCAGGAATTAGGGGTTTATTTACATCAATACTCCCAGGTTTGTCAGCCTAGGATGAATATAGGATTCACCCAACAGGATCAGCAGGAGGAATTCAGGTTGCTGGCCCACCTCTTCATTGTAGAGCACCCAGCAGTTGGACAAACATCAACCAGACAGTAGGAACCTATGATACACACTATCAATAGGTAAGACTAGTGGGATTGAAAGATGAAATATTAGCTCAAAAGGTGAAAACAACAAAATGAAAAAGCACAATCCAATCTCAAACATTTAGTCCATCAGGAACAAGTAAAGGAGACATTGAAATAGGGGACTTTAAAAGTCACAACTGGAAATCTCTGAAAAGATAGCAAGTGAAATAAAAAGGCAAATCCATGAGGCTATAGATGAAATCAAATTAGAAGTAATCTCCCATATAAAGACAGAAATAACAAACTTAGTAAAGAAGTTGTTAAGAACAGCTAGAGAAGAAATAGATTTTAAAAAGTACAAGAACATGGGAAGCTGATTGAAACCTTGAATGAACAATACAGAAAACAAACAGAATCCATGAAACAAACTCAAAGAAATATCCAAGAAACAAAAAATTCTATTGAAAGCTCGTAAAACTGTCTAAATGAAGCTGAGGGTAGAATTTAAGTCCTTGAGCACAGGATCATAATTAGCAATCATAAAAGTATAGAACTTTTAAAAATAACAAAGCAGGATGAAATAACAATGCAGAATCTTCAAGATGATGCCAAGATAAACAATAGAAGCCTAATAGGCATCACTGAAGATTCAGGAGTCAATGAAAATGACATAACTGAAATATTCACAGAAGTAATAGCAGAAAATTTCCCAAACATGGGGAAAAAATCTGATATGCAGATACATGAGGAATATAGAATGCCAAACAGTCAATGCCAAACAGTCACAACCAATATAAATCTACACCTATATATAATAATTAAGATCCCAGATATACAAGATAAAAACAGAATACTATAAGCTGTTAGAGAAAAAGACACAACTCACCTACCAAGGAAAACCTATTGGAATCACCGCAGATTTTTCATCACAAACCCTCAAGTCAAGATGAATTGGGAGTGAGGTGTTTCAATCCTTGAAATAAAACAATTTTGAATCCAGATTGATGTTCCCAGAAAAACTAAGTTTCAAATTTAATGGAAAACAAGATGTTTCCATGGTAAAGAACAACTGAAGAAATTTATATCCACCAAACCAACACTAGAAATAATATTGAAAGACATACTAGATAGAGATAAAAATGACCACAATCTACAGAAAAACAACATAAAGCAACCACCAGGCAGAACAAACAATTAAACAAGGTGAAAAAGCAAAAAACAAACAACTGGAATATAACATGGCAAAGTTGACCCAGTACATATCAGTTATGTCCATAAATGTAAATGACCTCAATTCATCTCTCAAAAGAAATAGGTTGACATAATAGATCAAGAAACAGGACCCCACAATATGCTGTATACAAGAAATACATTTGGCTCAAAAGGAAACTCATAGATTAAAAGTCAAAAGATGGAAAACAGTATTCAATGCAACAGGAACCCAGAAAAAAGCAGCGTAATTATTCTGTTTGTAGACAACATGAACTTCAAACCTAAAATGGTTAAATGATATAAAGAAGATCACTATATACTTGTTAGTGGAAAAATTTAAGAGAAAGAACTAATAATTATAAATATATATGCACCAAATACAGGAACACCAAAATGTGTAAGACAAATTCTAATGGACATGAAAAACTAAATACATAAGAACACAACTATATCAGGGAATCTTAGTACCCCACTGATATCCCTAGATACCCCTAGATAGATCAACTAGACAAAAAGTCAACAAAGAAATAACAGAACTGAATCATACCTGTGAGCAAGTGGACTTAGTGGATGTTGATACAGTGTTCCACCCTACCACATCAGAATGTACATTCTTCGCAGCTGCACACATGTTTACTATCCAAAATAGACCATCTTAACCAATAAAACATTCTTAAGTAATTGCAAAGTGATTGAAATTATCTCATGCATAATATCTGACCATACCACACTGAAACTGGAAATCAATGGGAAAAAAATTGCAAAACCTGCATAAATACATGGATATTAAATAACAACCTTCTGAACAAGTGGGTTACAGATGAAATTAAAGAAGAAATACAATATTTACAACTCAGTGAAAATGTGGAAACAATGTACCATAATCTGTGGGATGCAACAAAAGCTGTTTTAAGAGGAAAATATATAATAATCAATTGTCATATCAAGAAAACAGAATGAGCACAAATAAACAACCTAATGCTACATCTCAAGCTTCATAAAAAGAAGAGAGAGTTAAATCCAAAGCTCATTGAAAAGAGGAAATTATAAAGATTAGAGCAGAAATTAATGCAATTGAAAGAAAAAATACCATACAAAGAAGTAATGAATCAAAAAGCTGGTTTTTTGAAATAATAAACAAAATTGATAAGCCTCTGGCTAACCTTATCAAGAGAAAGAAAGAAAAAAGCCAAATTCATGCAATAAGGACTGAAAAGAAGGAAATTACCACAGATCCCATAATCAAAAGATTATGAATATTTATTTTGAAAATCTCTACTCACGTAGAGTGGAAAACACAGAAGAAATGGACAGATTTCTAGAAACATTAAGTACCAAAGCTCAACCAAGAAGATATAGCAATTTTGAACAATCTAATATCTGCTATTAAAATTAAAAATGTGATCAAAAACTTACCAACAAAGAAAGCCCAAGTTTTGATGGATTCACAGTTGAATACTACAAGAAATTTAGAGAAGATTTAATGTTAATACTCCTCAAACTTTTCAATGAAGTTGAAAGGGAATCAGTCCTCCCTGGATTATTCCTAGAGGTAGGTATTACTCTGATACCAAAACCACCAAAAAGGAGAACCATAGGACAATCTTACTAATGAACACTTATACAAAGATTCCCAATAAAATACTGGCAAATAAAATGCAACAAATCATTAAGAAGATTATACATTACAACCAAGGGGGATTTATTTCAGGAATGCAGGGTTTGACATATGCAAATCAATAAATGTAATATATCACATCAATAGAGCCAAAAACAAAAAACACATGGTCATCTCAATAGATGCAGACAAAGCTTTTGATAAAGTGCAACACTTGTTCATGATAAAAATCCTTCAGAAACTCAGAATACACATCTACCTCAATTCATAAAGGTCTCTATGACAAACCAACAGCCAATATTATACTAAATGGAAAAGCTTTCACTCTAAAATAAGGAACAAGACAAGGAGGTCCACTATCACCAGTCCTATTCTATATAGCCATGGAAATACTAGCCAGAGCACTCAGACAAGAGAGAGAAATAAAAGGAATAAAGATAAGAAAGGAAGAAGCTAAATTATCACTATTTATACATAACATGATACTCTATACAGAAGACCCAAAAAAACTCCATTAAAAGACTATTAGAGGTAATAAACAAATTCAGCAGCATAGCTGGATACAAAGTCAGTGCTCAAAATCAATAGCATTTCTGTACACAAAAACTCACTGAGAGAGAAATTGTGGGAATATCACCTTTCAAAAATAGAATCTAAAAAATGAAATATTTAGGAATCAACCTATTCAAAAATGTAGAAGACCTATATGCTAAAAATTATACTATGCTAAAAAAGGAGATTCAAGAGGATATTAGAAAATGGAAAGATATTCCTTGTCCTTGGATAGGAATAACCAACATTGTAAAAATGGCCATATTCCCAAACTGTCATACAGATTTAATGCAATCCCAATCAAAATACCATTAACATGCCTTACAGATCTAGAGAAAACACTCCTAAAATTCATTTGGAAACAGAAGAAACCTAGAATAGCAAAGGTAATTCTGGGCAACAAAGCAAGACAGGAGGACTCTCAATTCCTGACTTGAAACTACACTACAAAACCACAGTGATAAAATCAGCATGGTATTGTCAAAGAAATTGACCTGAGAATCAATAGAACAGATTAGAAGATGCAAACACAACTACAAAGACACCCAGTTACCTTATATTTGACAAAGGGGCTAAACATGTCACTGGAAGGATAGCCTCTTTAATAAAGTGTTAGAAATTTGGCTCTCCACATGCCAAAGACTGAAACTAGACCCATGCCTATCACCATGCACTAAACTAAAATCAAAATGGATTCAAGATCTAAATATTAAAACAGGAACACTAAATCTACTGGAAGACAAGTTAGGTAGAAGTCTTGGAGACATAGGGGTAGGCAGAGCATTCATGAACAAAATGCAAATCGCATGAGAAACAACTCAAAGAATCAACAACTGGAACCTCATTTTAAAATGTTTTTGCACTTCATAAGAAGTCACCAACAGAGTGAAAAGAAAATCCACAGAATGGAAAAAATTTTAACCAGCAACCCCTCAGAAAACAGACTCATATCCAAAATATAAAGATTTAAAAAGCATCAGGCCCCCCAAATTCAAAAACCCTCTCCTAAAATGGGCATCTGAGATGAACACACATTTCTCAGATGGAGAGCTACAAATGGCAAATAAATACATGAAGATATGTTCACCACCACTGGCCATTCAAGAAATGAAAATTAAAACAACATTGAGATTCAGTTTCACTCCAGAAAGAATGGCTGCCATCCTGAAATTACTGATAACAAATTTTGGCAGGCTGAAGGAAAAAGGAACACTTCTTTACTGTTGATGGGAGTGTAGACTGGTGTAGTCACTATGGAAATCAGTGTGGAGATTCCTCAGAAGACTAGGATTGGAAGTTTCATTCAATCTAGCTATTTCCCTCCTAGGTACTTTCCCAGAAAAACTGAAAAGGTCACATCACAGTGATATATGTGCATCCATGTTTATAGCAGCACAATTTGTAATAGCTAAATCTTGGAAACAACCAAAATGCCCATCAACGTAGAGTGGATGAAAAAGATTTGGTACTTTCAATATACTGGAATATTACTCAGCTATAAAAAGGATGATCTTGAGGCCTTTATAGGTAAATGGAGGCAACTGGAGAATATCCTTATAAGTGAAATAAATAAGAACCATATTTATAAATATTACATTGTCTCTCTGGTGTAAAAAGTAATAAAAATTGTAGGAGTAATAAGTTCCAAAATGTGTAATAGCTATTGTAAAAAAGAAAAGGAAGGACAGTGCTCTAAAGGATATAACTGTTCGCATGTTTGTGTGTAAGATACATAACCATAATACCAAGTTTTTGTTGGATCATTGAACAGAACACTCTCGTTGTTTGATTGTCTACTTTCTATGCTTTTATTTTGTAACTTGAACAACTATTTACAATATGTAATTTATCAACTAGTAATTTCTAAGCATTATTTTGAAATTGAAAGAGTAGAAATATTATTTCTACTCTTTTTATGTTTTGCTTTTTTTCTTTAAATAAAATTAAATAAATAAATTATGGAAGGCCATGGAGAACAATTCTGATGTTATAAGGGATCAACTGAGACCCAGTGAAGGAAAGTGGTGTGTTTAAATGACACTGTTGTTAGGCAGGAGCCAGGACGAGTACTTGGAGCTCTAAACATTCAGATTGTACAGTTCTGCACTGCTCTGAAATTGCTCTTACTGGTTTATAAAAGGCTGTTTTATCATGAGAGCAATTAAACACTTCTTTCTTCTTCAGCTTTTCCCCCCACATCATTTATCTGACATTCTGTTTACCCAATTAATTTTCACTGTGTAGGAAGAAAATCTTTTCAAAGCAAAGGTAAATTTCAGCCTAGACCATTGTCAGCCTGCTGGCTGATTTCTAATTAACTGAGTTGAAATGAATAGAGGTTTATTGTTATTGAGCTTTTCAAAGCCCTCTGCTTAGATTGGATTACCAAGCCTTTGCCAAGAGGAATTTTTTTTATCCTCCTGGGATCTGGAATTGATAGTGGACAGATGACAGACAGCAAGAAACTCATCACTTGGCTGCAGGATCCACACTGCAAGGTGTTTCTCAAATCCCTTACCAAAGACAGCAGTGATATGGGCAACAATTCAAAAAACGACATTGTTAGAGCACTATCTGAGTCTGAACATCATAATGGTGACATCCCGTGTGTATGTCAGAACTGAATCAGTCTGAGAACCTCATTAGAATAAGACAGGAATTTTTCCTCTGGAGAAGAGAAAACCAATGGCAACTTTATTATCATTGTTATTTTCATTCATACAGCTGTGAAACTGATTATGATTCTGTAGAGGTGGGAAGTAAAGCTTTAATTTCATATGCCTTATAAGCTGGTATTATCATAACAAAAGGCCAGACAAAAAGAGAGAGATAGTGAAAGACAGAGAAGGAACATGCACTATATAAATCTTCAGGGAATATGTAATAAAATAAGAAATAAGACTTGGGAAACATGTAGTTTAGTGGTAGAGTTCTTGCCTAGCATGTACAAGACCCTGTGTTTGATCCTCAGCTCTGCAAAAAAAAATTTTTAACATTTTAAAAAGAAGTGAAATTAAGAGTTAGTTTTTCCAAGGTCACTTGAGATAGCCAAGACCCACCCACTTCCAGTTTCATTGTCTCCATGAGAGCATTTGTACTCATCCCTAGTTCCCAGCGGGGGATACTATGTACAGGGATATTTGATGTCTCTTTCTTTCTTTTTTTATTTTAAAGAGGGTAAAATTACAAACAACAAATCAGAAAAAAACAGAACATAAGAAAGCAATGTAAAAGACACAGATTTCAAAGTAAGACAACTGGAGATCTTCACTATCTATCATATTGTGTCGTTTTCTTCCAAATAGTTGTCCATATCTTCATTTACAGTGAATTCATACAAAATAACATAGCATAAAACTGATCCAAACAGGATAATGCAGGCACTTTTGGTCTTCAAAATCAGACAATAAAGAAGTCAACAATGGCTGTCATAGTGTCTCTCATTTTCTTCAAAATAGTTGTCCATACCTTCACATATGTTGAAATATAAAAAAACAAAACAAAACAGATTAACAGCACTCTCAACAAAGAATAATAGGATTGCTGGATTTCATATCATGATGCTACAGAATCAGCATTGGGTACCATAGTGTCTCTTTATCTTCAAAGTAGTTATTCATTTCATCATGCATTATATAATCACTTCTCATAAACCATTTAGAAGTTCTACACATGCATGAGTCTCTACATGTATATCTATCCGTTCATTATTAGAGGGAAAAACAAAACAAAACAAATTCCTAAATAAATGGAAATGAAAAAGTCATATAAAGCCACAATACAAGGTGATCAACAATAGTTACTACAACATCTCTTGTTATCTTCAATAGAATTTTCTATATAATCAGGCATAGTACAGTTGAACCTAGCAGTACATAACAATATTCATAAAAACAAAACATTGGAGACATTATAAGACTTCAAAAGCAGGTAATAGTCAAACCAGAGTGGGTATCCTCATGAGTCTTGTCATCTTCAAAGTAATTGCCTGTACTCTCAGATTTGATATTATCAATCATAACAGATTCAAATAAAATCAGTCAATACAAACAGCGACCTAACAAACCAGATTCAAAAACGACCAATCATGATAAGACAGTGTAAGTTATGCAGGGCTTCAGATTAAGTTAGTAGGAAATTAAGGATGATTACCATACTATATCCTGCTATTTTGGGGACAGCTGTCTGTGCCCTCAAGTCTAGTACAAGTAGACGAACTGGAACTGAATATAATCAAACTAAGTAGAGCAGTGAGAATAATGTGGATTTTAAGTCTTCATACGCTATTAACAATATCGTCTGTCTTCTTGTTTTAGACAATTCCTCCCCTTTCACTTTCACAGGGTGCATTGTACATTTTGGGTCCCACTAGCTCCTTTAGTTTTTAGAGTGGGGATGGCAACCTGCTATTTATCTAAGTGGTTCTGAACCTTTTCACCCATGGGCTTGATCTTAAGTTGTATTCCTTTATCTACAAAAGCCTCAAGGTTTTCTTTCATTATAGCTGAGTAATTCTCTACTGCACAAAAGTATCATATCTTTCCATCCTATGCAGGTGCTGGACAAGCTGCCCCTATTTCTCTCTGGTTTCCTGTCACATAGAGCATTGTTTTCTCATATTTGACTTTAAGTCCACAAACCCTCTTTCAAGTTAATTATAGTTTCCTTACAGAGCATCTCATTGGACCCTGACTCCTGATCTACTCTGCCTGTATTTCTTTTTGTTAGTGTATCAAGGCCATCTATGTTAGACATTATAGCCAACCTTCTCTGCTTCATTTCTGCTATGCTATTTTTCTGCCATTGGTTGTCTACTTTTCTCCTTCATTCCACTGTCTGCCCTGTTCAGTGAGGCCTCTCTGTCACTGTTCCTGAAACCATGGGGGGATTTTTTTTCTCTCTCTCTCTAGAATGTCCTTCAGTATTTTTTGTAGGGTTGGATTGGTGGTCTCGAACTCCCCGAGTTCCCCTTTGTCATGAAGCATTTTGTTTCTCGATTAATGTTTTTACTGGTACTAGGGATTAAACTCATGACCATGTGTTTGCAAGGCAGGTGCTTATACCACTGAGCTAAATCCCCAGTCTCTCCATTAATTTTGAGAGACAGTTTTTCTGGGTACATCAATCTGGGTTGGAGGTTATTTTCTTTCAGGGCTTGAAATATTTCTCTCCAAGCTCTTCTTGATTTGCTGGTTTTTATTGAGAAGTCTGTCATGATTTTGATGGGTTTTCCTTTATAGGTAATCTGTTTCTTTTCTCTAACAGTTTTTAATATTCTGTTCTTGTGACAAATTTCTGGGATCTTGATTATTATATGTCTGGGTGTAGCTTTGTTTTGGTTATATATGGTTGGAGTTCTGTATGCTTCATACATCTGAATATCATTACCTTTTCCTATGCTTGGGAAGTTTTCTTTAATTATTTCTGTGAATAACCTTTGTGTTTCCTTTGTGTTTACTCCTTGCTTTGTCACTCACATTTTTATTCTTAAATTATAGATTCTCTTGTCATCTTCTAGCCTTTGCATTGTTGCTGCTTATTTTCTTGTTATTTTTAAGAGATCTTTCCTTTTGCTATCACACATTGCAAACTTATCTTCAAGTTTTGTTACTCTATCTCTAGTTTCTTTCAGGCAATTTTGCCAGCTTACAATGAAGTTTTTAATTTCCTGATAATCTCTTTGAAACTGTTTCATGTATTCTAGTTATTTTTTTATATTCTTCATTGAACATTTCTCTCCTTTTTTGGTGTTCCTCCATTCCCCCATCTGTGTCTTCTTGAGAAGTGCTTAGCATTTCATTTATTAATCTTCTTATATCTTGCTTTACTTATATTAATATTGCAGTTTTGAGATCAACTATGATGTCACAAATATATTTCTTTATGTCAGCTGATGCTGTGTCCAATATTGCATGTTTGCTGTCCTCAATCTCTTCTGTATTTACCTCTCCTGGATTGATATTCCCTGGGATGGAAATTTTTCTAGTTTCTTCCATACAGGTATATGGTGGAGTTCCCAGCCCCTTTCCTTGTTGGTTATGGTTCTACTGAATCACACTGGCAAGGGATTTCTGCCCTCTCCAGCTTGCTGTTGGTCATTGAGGTGCAAGCAGGGGCAGTGTAGGCTGGCCACTCCCCTCTGAGCCAGTCAACCAGTGGGGGCCTTCACCACATTAGTGTGTGCTGCACGTACAGAACCAGTTCAGGACAACTTTGGGAACAATTTCATCCCTGGCTATTGGGTCCTGGCGGCATGACCCAGCCCAAGCAGATCCCACCAATCTGCTCTAAGCAGGAAGTAACGAACTGAAGTCACTGGCATTCCTTGTTCAGGCCCGTCCTGCCCAATAGCAATATGTCATCCAGTTAGTCACTCCTTTCCTGTGGGAAGGGCAGATTCTGAGCACTCACCATAAGTGGGTTAGTGCAGGTCTCCATGCCAGCTCTGTTCTCCACTGGGCTCACCAGCCCCTGATTCAGCATGACTATGGCTCCCACGGTGAGTGCCAAGACTGCAAATCTGAGCAGTCCCAGCAAGAGTACCACGACCACAAGTTTGACCAGCTCCTTTCCCTTTACTTTCTTCCTGGGTCAAGAGGATTCATCTCCCTCTATCTGGTCTTCTCCAGGATGCTTTATTCTGGCATCTGAGCTGTTTCTTTCAAAGAGGCTCCATATTTTGCTGCTTACTTATCCACCATCTTAGCTCCACCTTGATATCTCTTTCAAAGGCTTTATTTAGCTTGGGTAAAAGCAATTTACCTATCTGGAGAGTATGGGAAAGAATCTCCACCAGTCCCTTCTTCCTTTTATTTATGTCATTTCCCCACCTGCCTTGGCCCACATTAAATTGGTCTTTCTTAAGTTGCAGGTTGGCCCTCAGGACACCTGTTTATGTTCAGGCTACCTGTGACTGAGTAACTAAATCTGTCTAAATGTAGGTGAAATATAATAAACTGCCTGCAAACATTAGCTGCTGCTATAGTGTGATTATTGAATACTCTCCCAAAGGCCCATGTGCTAAAAATGCTTGGACCCACAGAAATGATGGAGCCTTTAAGAAATGAGGCTTTGCAGGAAGCCTCTGAGACATTGAAGCACACCTCAAAATGGATAATTGGGTCCTAGTCCCTTCATCGTTCTCTCTTTCGCTCACTAACCATGGAGTGAGTGCTTTTGCTGCAGCATATATTCCAGCCATGATGCGGAACCCTAAAACCATGAGCCCAAATGGTCAGCTTTTTCTCTATAAGCTGATTATTTCAGAAATCTAACTGATGTAGCTACTTTTTCTAACTTGATTTATCATACAGAATTTTTTTTTTGCCTTTTTGATACAAGTTTTCACTATGCAGTTCAGACTGGCCTTGAACTCATGTTATAGCTCAAGCTGGCCTTGAACTCACAGTGATCCTCTCATCTCACCCTCCAGAGTGTGTGCCACCACATCTGGTTTATCAGAAATATGTTGACCTCATATCTGCATCTATCAGACTCTACAACTATCTCCTAATTCATTCTAGAAATGAGCAAAGAAAATATTTATACTTAATATGTGTCCTTAAACCATGCATTTTCCACCACTACATGGTAGGATACTTACTTCCTTGAATAATAAGCATTATTCTCAGCTGATATGAAATATTCCCCCCAAACAACCACAAAGTATGTAAAATAATTTTTTAAAATAAAAAAAGATAAAAGCAATATAGAATTTCAAAACAAAATAACATAAAATTAACACAAATTAATATGTTGCATATTGTTATCTTAAAAATAAGTGTTCTGATTACAAGATTTAGGCATGAAAAAATGATCAATGAACACATCAACTGTTCTTTTTGATGAACTAACATGATTAGTAGTATAGATATTATGTATATCCATATCTATATCTATATAATCTTTTCTCTTCTTTCTTTCTCCTTTCCCCATCCCAGTTCTATCTTTTTGAGCACTTTCTTTCCCTTTCACTTCCACAATATCTGTTTTAAATTTTGGATCTTACTCTTTCATTTTTTTAACACTAGGGAGACAATACAATATTTAACATGAGTCTGATTTATTTCACTTATGAATATGGTCTCAAATTGCATCCATTTACCTATAAAAACCTCATTTATCCTTCTTCGTAGGTGAATAACACTTCAGTGTATAAAAATAACACATTTTTAAAATCCATTTGGCAGTTGGTGAGCATTTGGATCATTTCCAAGATTTAGCTATTACAAATTGTGCTGCTATAAACATGGGTGCACATATATTGCAGTGGCATGATGCTTTCAATTTTTCTGGGAAAATCCTTAGAAGAAGAATAGCAAGATTGAATGGAGCCTCCAAGCCTATTTTTTTAAGGCATCTCCACACTAGAATAATTATTTTAAAAACAATGGATATTATGCAAATGAGTTCAGTGGTCCTCAACCATGGAAAATAAACCAGATAAGGACTACAATTGCCCAAGTCTGTTGGGGCAATTGAGCAAAGAAATAAAGCAACTAGGAAAAATACACTGAATTGGAGACTGAGTCCTAAGAGATGACGGCAGGTGGAAAATAGAGTGGAGTATGGGAGAGTACTGCACAGTAACTCCAGAGATCTGACAGTTTCCTATAGATTGTTTAGCTTAGTACTTACCAATACATGCCTATGACAAAGCTATCTGAAAGATGTAAAGGACTTAAAGGATCAGACCCAAACTCACGCAGATAGGTTGGAAAATTTCATATTTCATAGGGTATAACATTTAAAAAGCTACTGGAAAAAAATCAATAGTGGAAAAATTTGTGATCTCTACACCAAGCAGGGATTCAAATTCACCTACCAAATATTACAATAAAGAGTCAAAAGGATCAAATTAACACTAAACAATAACACAGCATCCCTGAACAAAGCTCGGAAATAATTAGAATTAAAAAAATTATCCCATAAAATAAAAAATTGTATCTGTTATTTAGGGGCACACAAAGAACAGGAAATATACTCACAATGAGGAGAAAAATCAATTAATCACAATCAGCCCAAAACTGAACTAAATTAATGTTAAAGTCAGCAGAAAAGAAAATTAGAGCAGTTATAATAACTGCATTCTATATGCTAAAATTTTAAATAGAAAAGTAGCAGCTATTATTTAAAAACCCAAATATTCTGCTAGAATTGAAATCTAAAATGTGCATGATGAAAAATATATTGATTAAAATAAACACTTAGACACTGTAGAAGAGAAAACTAACAGTCGAAAGCCTCTTAAATGAATCACAGAAAGAAAATACAACAGAGAAAAGGAGGAAAAAGAGATATTCCAGAGGTCTGGAAATGTTTTGGGCATTTAATTAAGTACTGACTGGTACATGAAAATGATGGAAAAGAATGAGAAAGAAGTAGGAGAAGGAGTAAGAATAAAAGAGGAAACGAGGAGGAAGACAAGGAAATGGGGGAAGAGGAGAGCATGAAAGCAAGAAAACTATCAAGAATTCTAAAAATATACAGTACAAATATATTGGTTCTCCAAAAGAGAAGATAAATTTTGAAATATAATATTCAATGTTTCCATATTTAGTGAAATCAATAAACTCATAGAGCCACACAACTCAATGTTCCTTAGGACCAAAAAAAATTTAAACTACATGAAAGCAAGCCATAATCAAATTGCTCGAAACTAGTAATAAAGAGAAAATCATAAAAGTAGCCAGAAATAGTTCATTTTATATTAAAGTGATTTTATATTAATTTATGAAGAAGACATAACAATTCAGGCATTTATGCAGCAATATTAAGTAAACCTGATGGAACTGCAAGGAGAAATAGACATATCAATATGAGGTAACAGAGAGGAGCTAGGAAGAGAAATTAAAAAGCCCTGTGAGGATAAATGTACGCATCTTAATTGTAGTGATGGACTTATGATTATACGCCTATGTCAAAACTTACAAAATTGCAAACTTTGCATCTGGTTTAGCAAATATCTATCATACTTGAATAAATCTATTAAAAATGTAAGGTATAAGGAGAAAATCACGATCTATGTGAAAGCCAGCCAAATGCAACATGAAAGGCTTCATAAAGCACAACTACTGTGTCTAAAAAGAAGCACAGATACAGTAATTCTATAATAACCAGGTCTTTTCTTATTTCTGAATTGATAGGTAAAAAATGTACTCAAAATCTCATCTTGTTTAGCTTCTGAAAAAGGCAAATTCTGTATTTTCACTATATAATGTACACAATCACATTTCCATTTGTGAGAGCAGATGGAAAGTAGAAAACGTGGTGTTTTGGTTTGTGTCTCTGTCTCCCAAGGCCTTATGCAATCATAGGGGGCAGGCTCCTAAAGTTTGTGATTGATTCATAGTTCAAAACTAGGATTATGGGTGTGAGTGCAATATCCACCCTGGAGCGGGTAGTCTGCATATAATATAAGGGAAGGAAAGAGTTGCTCTCTCTGCTCCTCCCTTTTTGCTCTTGTTGACTTTGCTGTCTTCCATGGCCATGGACTGTTGACCCTGTGCCATGCTACTCTACCTTGCAACCAGTCAAGTATGGATGGAAACCACCATGAACTGTGAGCCAAATAATTTTTTTTCTTTTTTTTTAAATTTTATTTAAAGAAACACTAAACAAAACAGAAAATGGGTAGAAATAATGCATACTTTCAAAGAAAAACAGTAAGAAATCACTAGTTGATGATTACAGATTGTCCTCTTATAAATAGTTATTCAAGATACTAAAGTGGAGCATATAAAGTAGGGATTCAAACAGTGAGACTGCAACCAGTTCTGTTCAACTATCCAACTAAAACTTAGAAATATGGTTATCAATACTATACACTGAGACATACATGCAGTTATCCATATCTTCAATTATGTTGAGATTGAATAAACCCAAGCAGTCTAATATCACTCTGAACAAAGAATAATGCTATTGGTGGGCTTCACATTATGACGCTATAGGATCAGTACTGGGTACTTTAGTGTCTCTTTTTCTTCAAACTATCTGTTCATCTCATCATGTGTCATCAGATCAGTGCTCAAGAATTCTTTATAGATTTTACACAAGGATAGAAATATGTATTTCTATCCTTTCTATATTAGAGGGAGAAACAAAACAAAGCAAGACAAAACAAAGAATATTACTATAAACACATGAAACAAAACAGACATATAAGACCATTGTACAAGGAGTTCTACCATAGTTCCTGTGTTGTCTCTTGTCGTCTACAACAGAATTGGCTATATCACTAGGCATAGTATAATTGACTATCAGTACATAACAGTGTTAATAAAGACACAACTTTGTATATAGTACAAAACTTCAAAAACAGGCAGTTATCAAACCGGAATATGTATCATAGAGTCTTGTCATCTTCAGTGTGGTTGCCTATACTCTCAGACTTGATACTATCAATCATATCAGTTTTGAATAAAATCTGTCGATACCAAACAGCAATCAAACAAACCAGATTTAACTAAAATCAGTCATGATGAAACAGTATAAGTAATACAGGGATTCAGATTGAGATAATAAGAAATTAAAGATGATTACTGTGCTATATCCTGATGTTTTGGGGATAGTTGTCTGTGCCCTCAAATCTAATGCAAGTAGAAAAACTGGAACAGAATAAAATCTATCAAAAAAAGTAAAATCTATCTAATCAGAGTGGTGCAAGTAATGTGAGTTTTAAATCCTGATGCATTATTAACAATATCTCCTGTCATCTTTCTTAAGACTCTCCCTCCCCTTTCACTTCCCCAGGGTACATTGTGCATTTTGGTCTGACCAACCCTTGGTTTTAAATTGCGGGGAGGGAGGCAACCTGCTATTTCTAAGTGGTTCTGATCCTTCTGTCTCCTGGACTTGATCTCTAATTGTATTCCTTTACATATTAAAGCCTTTCTTTCCAACCTATCCATAAATATTCGTCCAGTTCCCCCTATTACTCTCTGATTCTCTGTCACATAGAACAATGTTTTCTCATATTTGATTTTCAGTCCATGTACTCTTTTTCAAGTTAATTATATTTCCTATAAAAAGTATCTTGGCAAACCCTGCCTCCTGATCTATTCCACGTGTGGTTCTTTTTTTTAAGATTTACTGTATTAAGGCCATGTATATTAGAGTTTATAACCAACCTTCTCTGCCTCATTTCTGTTATACCCTTTTTTGGCCATTAGTTGTCTGCTTATCTTCTGCATTCTGCTTTCTGCTCCATTCATTGAGGCCTCTGTGCCATGGTTCCTGGAACCCTAGTTCTTTTCTCTCTCTCTGGAATGCCCTGCAGTATGCTCTGTAGAGTTGGATTGGTGATTGCGAATTTCCCAAGTTCCTCTTTGTCTTGGAAATATTTTGTTTCTCCATTAACTTCTAGTGACAGTTAAGCAGGGTATATCAATCTGGGATGGAGGTTATTTTCTTTCAGGGCTTGGAATATTTTGCTCCAGGCTCTTCTTGACTTGATGGTTTGTGTAGAGAAGTCTGCCATTATTCTGATGGGCCTGCCTTTATAGGTGATCTGTTTCTGGTCTCTAACAGCTTGTAATATTCTGCTCTTATATTGAATTTCTGGGATCTTGATTATTATATGCCTGGGTATACCTCTGTTTTGGTTGTAGGTGGCTGGAGTTCTGTATGCCTCATACATCAGAATATCATGTCCTTTTCCTATGATTGGGAAGTTTTCCATAATTATTTCTGTGAATAGCCTTTGTAGTTCCTTTGTTTGTAACCTTGCTTCTTCATTTACATTCTTTATTCTTAAGTATTCTTGTCATCTTCTAGCCTTTGTATGATTACCGCTTGTTTCCTTGTTATTTTTAAAAGGTTTTTCCTTTCATAATACCACATCACAAAACTGTCCTCCGGTTTGGATAATCTATTCTTAGTTTCTTTCAAGAAGATTTGCCGGGGCTGGAGATTTAGCTCAGCGGCATAAGCGCCTGCCTTGCAAGCAGGCAGGCCTGAGTTCGATCCCTGGTACTGATTAAAAAAAAAAAAAAAAAAAAAGATTTGCCATCTTTTCATAGAGTTTTTAATTTCCTGGTAATCTCTTTGAATCTGCTTCATGTGTTCTATATTTTCTCTATATTCCTCATCAAATGATTCTCTCCTTTGTTTGAATTCCTCCCTTCTTCTGTCTGTGTCTTCTTGAGGGGTGCTTAGCATCTCTTTTATTAATCTCTTATATCTTGCTTTACTTGGCTAAATATTTCACTTTTGAACTCATCTATGCGGTCCTGAAGATATCTCTTTATGTCCACTGCTGCCATGTCAGATATTGCATGTCTGCTCTTCTCATTCTCCTTTGTATTTACCTGTCCTGGGTCAGTGTTTTCAGGGACTTTTTTTGTTACTTCCACTTCCCATCTTTTTTGTTTCTTCCAGAAGGCCCCAGTTTTTCTTTGTTGGTTGCAATTCTTCTGAAGCACGCTGGCTATGTAACCCTTCCCACTGCAGTGTGTTAGTGAATTACAAACAGGAGCAGTGTATGCTGGCCCCTCCCTTCTGGATCAGTCAAGCTATTGAGGCCTGCACTGTATTACTGTGTGCCACCTCCCCTCCTGGTCAGTCAAACTTCTGAGGCTTCACTGTGTTAGTATGCACCACCACCGTAGGGAATTGATTTTGGATAACCTATTTGGTCTCAGCCAGGTCATCTGAACCCAGCCTAGCTCACTCTACCAATCCCGTTTGGGAAGGGAACAACTGACTGAAGTCACTAGTGTCCTTTGTACTTGCCAGCCCTGCCCGGTCCCAAGATATCATCTGTCAGAGCTCTCCTTTCTGTGGAATGGCTCCATTCCTGTCACTCACCACAGGTCGATGCAGGCTCCCTGCCAGCTCAGCTCTCCATTTGGCTGGCCAACCCCCGACCTCAGTGTGACTGTGCCTCCAGTGAGTCAAAGCAGCGGGACCTCGAACGGCTTAGCAAGCCACCTGCTGTGGCAGAAGCACTGAACCTTTAGCTGTTCCAATAATAGTACCAGGACTGTATGTTTGATTGATTCTTCTCACTTTAATTTCTTCTTAGGATGAGAGAATTCATCTCCTCTATTCAGGGCTCCCCACACTGTATTGTGTTGAATTCTAAGTTGACTATCTCAAGGAGCCTCTGTAGCCACCTGTTATTTATCCACCATCTTAGACTTTCTAAGAGCTAAATAAATCTTTATGTCATTAATTTTGTGTGTTGAATATTTTTGTCTCAGAAGCAAGAGTTAAGTGATCAACTCACCTAGGATCCTAAATTTATTCCTTTTGTTCCTTTTGAAAGCATAACTTCTGTGCCATATAAGGGTATCACTGTTCCCTTTTCATTTCTTATTTATAAGTCAAACTTCCTGTCCTAATAATCCCCAGCTCTTTCCCCAAGCTAATCAACTTCAAAGAAAGTTTGGCAAATCTTTTGTAAAATGCCTACTATTCAACACCTTAAGTATTCATATTTACCTTGAAATTTTAAAAAAGCAAATAAATTTAGTATATACAATGATAGTTCTATATCCCTATCATTGCTTCTTTATTTGACTACTAGCTCAGAATATTGTTGAAATAGTCAAAGCTTTTTGACTGTAAGCTATGAAAACCCAACTCTAATTTGTTTATGTGAAAAGTGAAAAGAAAGAAAATGACAGAAAGGAAAAGAGTAGATAGACTCAGGAATAGTTGTGTCCAACCCCTGCTTCTCCCCTTTCCCACTCACGTGTATACATGTGGGTGCTTTGTTCATGCTTGCTCTCCCTCAGTGTTTTGGCTTATTTTCCTCTATTTTATGTGAGACTTGTTCTGTAAGCCTATGAATATAGTCATAAGCATCCTCAGGCCACTTGGTAGCCCCAGCTGGTCTCAAACTTGCAACTGTCCTCCTGCCTCAGCTCCTGAGTGCTGGGATTACAGGAATGCACCAATACACCCCGCTCTACAATTAAAATTTAAAAATTAAAGTTATACAATTAAATTTTCTTTGAAAACATGACTATTTTAGCTGCAAACTATAATTTAGTCATATAAATGTTTAAATATTGTTGTTCAATATATGCTGCCAAATATTTGTTGCCAACTTTTTCTGTTATAAATGTCTATTAATATTATCCACATCTATAAATATTTTCTGTAGTATTGATTACTACTTTGGGATTCTAGAAATGGAATTACTAAATCAAAGAAGATAATTTTCAAGCTCATTATACACTGCAAAATTCCTTGTCAGCAGTTAATTTCAGTCTTACTAGCTAAATGTAACTTTATCTTGTCTTTGCTATCACTGGTATAATTGTGTGAGCAAATATTTTAAACAAAATATTTAAAAAGAATTTTAAATGGAAAATTAAGGTGGATTCATGACTTCCAACTGTTCTAACTTGTAAAATGACTATTATCCCAGTAATCAATATTTATTTTAAATACAAAATTACTTGTTAACAATGTAAATGTCTATCAAAAAGTGGATAGTTAAATCATGGTATATCTATATTATGAGACAATACGTAACAATAAAATGATCAAGGTGTAGCTGCTTATTCCAACATGGAGAATATTCGTGCACTATTTTTTTTTTAAAAAAAGCTTGAGGTAGAAAAATATACTGTTATTTAGGTTTCTTTTTTTAAATTATACATGTTCTTCCAATAAGATATATATTTGAATGCTCATAGAAATAAAAAGATCTGAAGAGATGAAGAGATAAATGCCAAACTATAATCAATAGTCTTGACTTAGAAGGAGTGATTTTGTTTAGTAAGAAGAAGAATTTTTGAGATGGAAACTTCTATTTGAATTTTTTAACAAAGAAGATATATTAATCTTTTGCAGCTATGCTCCAGAGAAAGAAGACATAATTCTCCTTTAGAATTAATAGATATTTTTATTATTTAAGTGATAAATTATAGATCTTTAAAACATGAAAACATTTGAAAGAAATGAAAGAGAATATTAACTTTTAGATGATTTTTTTTTGGTGGTACCAGGGATTGAACTCATGACCTCCCACTTGCCAGACAGACGCTTATACTGCTGAGCCAAATCCCCAGCTCCTGAGAATATTTATATAATAAAAATTATAAAATAGTAAATACAATTATAATTAAATAATATATTTAATTTAATATATAATTATAATTATAAAATAATAAAAATTAATATTTTAACAAATATCTTTGATGTCTTCTCATATCCACCTGATAAATTTAGAAATAAAAATACATTTTAGACTATTTGATTTGATCTTAATACTATGTGGTATCTGAACATGAATGCAAAGGAAGCAAAAATGGTCAAGAAAAAAAATTCTCTTGCTTTGGAGTATAATCAACCATTGGCATTAGAGCAAGACTTCAAAAAAAACTAAGATTTCAGTGATTCTCAATTTTCCTGTTCTCACATTATTTCCACATATTTAATAACCATGCAACTTGAGGATAGGGCACATTTTAGAAATTAAGCCAAAGTGAGCTGGCAGAATCTAATGCACCCAACTGGCTTCTTAGTGAATGGCAAACATTCTCAAGAACACAAAGTTTCCTCCCTTCATTTACTTAATTCTCCAGGAGAGACAATGACTTTCACAAATTAATACATTTGCTTTTTGCCCCCAGCCAGCTTCACTAGTCATTTTTCATCCACAAAAGAAATCTTGAAGTCACCATTAGAAAGGTTACATAGTAACATGAAATAAATGTTAATGAATATCATTTCTCTATGTCAAGAAAGAAAACTGTTCTCTGAATTCATGTAGATTAACCCTATTGCATTTAACTGTCTTTTTAACTGGGACTACTAACCTACCTTCTGAATTTGGGCACACTCTTCTGTGTGTAATGAGCATTCTGCCACTAATTTTCTCAGTTGCCTCTTTAGACCTAAAAAGTTCAGAAGAAAAAATCTCTGTCTTTTTAAACCTACTTTGTTGCCCATTTTTGCAGAAGGCTTTCAATTTTCTCGGTTGTTCTGGGTATAAACAACTGGGTAGAAATGTTACCTTCTATTCATTTAAGCCAATACTGGGTCAGTTACCTTAAAGAAGTTGTGAAAGAGGCACAATAAGCCACTCCTTTCCTTGTAATCATGCAGTGAAAAATGTAGATGGTGCAAATAAGTGTGTACAAGACAGAGATTGATGAGTTTGGCTTGCATTGTTCACAGTATTATTCTCCTACTTGGTATTTCTTGGTAATTCTTAAAACTACCAATATATTCATCACAATATTTTCTAGTACTCAGGGAAAGTATTCTTGAAACTTAATCTTTTTTAGTTCCATGATAAAAACAAAAATAATTACATACAGATAAGGTGAAAAAGGTAATCTTAGGCCAAAGTACATACATGTCCCTCAAATGTGTTAATATTTTTCAAAAGCAAAAAAATCAAATGAACTTTGATTTCTCTAAACATTTAATACCATACTTTCTATACAATGAAGTTTTATGAGATTATATGTTTGATTAATTAAGTTATTTATACTAGATATAAATGTAACCAATAAAGGATGAACTGAATATGTCATTGAAAAATTGTCCTGTACAAAATGCCAATGTAAGCAAAGCACTGGTATATGAACAAATAATTACACATGTAGTCACTGAGCACATTAATTTATTCATCCTGTTTGAAAAACAATTTAAGATTTTTTTGTCAGATTTTTGCTTTGCTATACATATCCTAAGACCCAGCAATTCAACCTCTGAAAATTGATCTTACCAATAAATGTACTTAAGTATAAAACGTTCAGAAATATAAATATTTGCTTCATTGTTGTTAAAAGCATATGAAAATTAACTTCTAAGTCTAGTACAGAAGTAGACTTAGAAGTTAATTTTCATACATAAGTTATATAACTTCCAATATTTAGAATATAATACAGATATTACTGAGTAATGGTCATGAACTAAAATACGAATATATACATATAATATATATCCTGATATGTAAGTTATATATATATATATATCCTTATTTATTCAAAATAAACTGGTAATTGAGAGAAAATTAAGAAATTAGGCCATGAAATAAGCCAGGAATGGGGTCTTATGCCTATAATCCCAGATAGTAGAGGGGCTGAGTCAGGAGCATAACAAGTTTGAAGACAGACTGAACAACCCTGTCTCAAAATTTTAAAAGTAATTTAAAAGGTCTGAGGGTTTCCTGAGTTTCATCATCAATGCTAAAAAATATACAATAGTATCTTTTGAATAATATTACAATTTTTTCATAAAAGTGAACACTTTATATGCACAACACATGGTGTGAACATTTCCTCAAAGAATGCACAACAAACAGTCAATTGGTGTTTAATCAAGGATTTAGTTGAAGGAGATCCCTGTTCCCCCTCATTGTTTAAATTTTGTTCTGAATTATTGTCTTTTTAAAATAAAAAAAGACACCAAGCCACAGTATTACAAAAATAGAAAGTGCACTAATGGTCAGTAGTTAAGAAAGGAGAAGCACATTCACAGGCATTAACTATTTGGTAAAAAAAAAAAAAAAAAAAAAAAACTCCACCCAGAACCACATCCTCTGATTTCAAGACCCTTAACCAAGTTTCCTGATATTCGTGCGTGCTACCATATATTGAGCATCTACTATGTAGAAATCAGTATACGCACTTTCTAAGCAATATCTTATAAAAACAGTTTAAATTAGGAGTTGAAAATATTATGTTAGATACTTGCAAAGAGAATACAATAAATCCATAATAAAGATCAAGCATCATGGTAAAATGGTTTCATCTCAGGGATGCAAGGATGATTCAACATATATATATCAATAAAAGTGATATGCCACAAAAATTGAAAGACAAAAATCACATGATCATTACAATAGATGGAAAAAAACTTTGACAAAATCTAACATTGATTCATGATTTTAAAAAGCAATAAAAGTAAACATAGAAGAAACATAACTCAAAAAGAAAAAAAATCACTTATATCAAACCCACAGGTGACATCATAATAAACAATGAAAACATCACTTCTAAGATCAGGAACAAAACAGGAGTGTCCACCTGCATCATACCACCTCAGTACAGTGCTTGAAACTTCAGCCATTGCAATAAGGTAAGAGAAAAATAAAATAAAAGACATGTATAAGAAAGGGAAACATCAAACTATCTTTTATTTAAATTTTGCACATCATATGATAACTCAAAGTCTTCACCAGAAGGTTCTTAGAGCTAACAAACAAATTCAGCAAAGTGGTAGGATAAAAAAAACTCAATGCACTGAAACCAATAGCATACTTTTATGCCAATGGCAAAGTTACTGAAAAACAAAGCCAAAAAATGACCCCAGTAGCAGTAGCTTTAGAGGAAAATTGAACACTTATCAGCCTAATCAAGAAGGTAAAATGCCCCTATAGTGAAAAATATAGGACTCTAAAGAAAGATTAAACGAGACCTTAGAAAAATGAAATACATGTCAGTTCCTGATTAAGCAGAGCCAATATTGTCAAAATGACCATATTACCAAAAATAACATCAATTTAATGCAACTCAAATCAAAATATTAACATTTTTCACACACCTAGGAAAAAAACAATTCTAAAGCTGATATAGAGCTAGAAGACACCTAGATTAGCAAAAACAATCCTAAGCAAGGATAGCAAAATGAAAGACATTACAGTTCTGGATTTCAAGTTATACTACAAAGTTACAACAATAAAAACAGCAACATATTTGCACAAAAATAGTCATGTAGACCAGCAGAATAGAACAGAAGACATAGAAACAGCCTCATGCACATTTAGTCACATGTTCTTTGATAAAGAAACTAAAAGCTAATGCAGGAGAAAAGGCAGCCTCTTTAGCAGCAGATGCTAGGAAAAGTGGTTATCCATATGCAAAAGTATAAATCTAGATCTGTATTTCTCATTCTCCACAAAAATCAAATCAAAGTGATGGAAGACTATATATAAAATCCGAAACACTGATAATGCTGGAAAGTAAAATAGGTTAACACTTGAAGACACAGGTATAAGCAAGGTTTTCCTGAACAGTACCTCAGTTGTATAAGTAATACCAAGAATCAACACATTAGAAGTGATGACTTACAGAATGGGAAAAATTATACTATCTATGCCTAGGACACAAGATTAATATCTAAAATATATAAAGAACTCAAAAAAGTAAAGTTCTCAAAACACAAAAGACCTAATCAAAAAGTAGGTAACTGAAATGCATACATACATATCAAAGGAAGTACAAATGCCCAACAAGACCATGAAAAAAGTGACCAACATCTTTGGTCATTAAAATAATGCAATTCATAAAAACACTGAGATCTCATCTTACTCATGATAAAATGGTTATCATCAAGGACTCAAAAAACAACAATGCTGGTAAGTACTGGATGTAGAAAAAAGAAACTCCTCTATATTATTGATGGTAATATAAAGTAGTAACAGTGAAAATTGATGTAGAGTGTCCTCAAAAATCTAAAAATAGAAATTTCATTTGAATTTCTTCTCCTAGGTATCTTCCTCGAAGTTTAAATTGTCATATTACAGTGATGCACACAAACCCCTATTTTATAACTGTATAATTCACAAATGCTAAATTGTGGCTAGATAGCCATCACGAGATGAATGTGTGTGTGTGTGTACGTGCACCATAAAGAAAAATACATTTGAATCATCTGCAGAAAAATCAGATCTTAAAATCATAATGTTAACTGAAATAAATCAGACATAGTAGGTTTAAAGACTAAATATAAGTAATTTTTTAAATAGATAATAGAAAACGGATATAATATTTCGGAAATAGGAAAGGAGATCTAGAAAACAGGTAAGGTGAGAATATTATATATATTCTCCATATTGAATATAATTATTTGTATCACAAACTTATACAAATAAAGAAAGAAAACAATGCATGTTATTTGCCTTTCTGGGATTTTTACATCATTTAGCAAATTCTCATTGTTAGAATAAGTAACTTAGAGTGCTAAGTACTTTACATGCATTATTTCTAGTATGTCTATTACTTTGAAACATAGATATGATCATTTCTATTTGTAGATTAAAAATAAACAATAATTTCACAGCTGGTATATAGAGAACTGAGGATTTCAACTCTAAAATTACCAAAATATCAAATTCCTTTTCTGGACCTGATGTTCTGTTCCTTGAGACCAGTGACACTGTGGGACAACTTCATTTTTTTTTTTGTACTATAATTTATGAGTTGGCTATTACCAAAAATTCATTAGCACTACTCTTCTGTGTTTCATGTAGTCTATTTTGATTTCTTAGCCACAATTTTCTGTCAAAAGTACTGCTGACATACAAACCCCTGGCTTGCTGCAGAAAAAAATAAACTCTAAAAATACTACAGCGTTCAAATCTAATTCTGTGTGCCAATAGCTACTTCTCCTTTTTGGAAGGTATTGCAAAAAATCACAAAGCAGAAGTCTTTATGTTACAAACTAATTACTGTACATCTGCCACAATAATTACTATATTCAGCAATTTACAATTACAATTCAATTCCTTTATAATTGGACTCCACATAGTTCCCAGTGATAGTTATTTTAGTTTTGAAACTTAACATTCAACTCAACAACTTTGTTCATCATTAACAGTATGAAAAATCATGTTTCCAACTGGAATGCTGACATTGTGCCAGGGGAATCTAAGGCATCAGCTCCTTAAACCTACATTTTTCTGCTTTCCAACTTTGAGCCTGAAATCATGCGACAGCTTAGTTTTGTTTCTAAGTAGATGTTTAAACAATGAAAATATTTCTGAACTAGGTTAAATTTGTTTTTCCTGGCATATATCTCTTACCGGGGTCAACATATATATAATTAATTTCTCATGAAATTGGTACATTAATAACTTTTCTCCTTCAGATTCTTGTGTTACTGTTTTCTAATTCTTGGCAGCCATGCAGAACAAGAAGAAAATCAAGAAGCCAAACCACACCTTCCCATGAGCCAGGAATAGCCACACAACAGGGAGACAAGAAGAGCAAATCTACCCCACACCCCTGGTAAGCAGCAGGCTGATTTACAGGAACTCAGGGTGATATGTTAGCAATTGAAGTAAAAATAATAATAATAATAATAATAATAATAATAATAATAACAATGCGTGTATTGTTTTATCGACTTTGCAGGCCTAAAGCTGATAATCTGAGCATCTATTTGGAGGTTAACAATATGCATGGTAGCAACTGTGGGGGATTGTCTTATATCTTCTTTTTGAAACCGAATGTTTTGTTCCATTTTATTTTTTTGTTATTGTTGTGGTGGTTTGTTTGCTTCTTGATTTTTTTGTTTAAAATAAAATATTACAATTCTTATACTACATGATTTTTATTTTATCTTTAGTCATTAAAGGTTTAGCAAAGATTTCAGATAATAAGAAAATAATCTCATACAGATTTATTTTCCAAATGTAATATTCTGGGGGAGGTGTTTTGTTTTTTTTTTTGGGGGGGGGTGTTATTTGGTTCTTTTCTTTTGTTTTGTTCTTGAAGACAGAGTCTCTCTGTATAGTTAAGGGTTGCCTAGCGTTCACTATGTAGTCAGGCTGGCCTCAAACTTGTAGTGAACCTCCTGCCTCAGCCTCTTCAATGCTGAGATTACAAGCATGCACCAGCACACTGGGCTATTCTTCATTCCTTTGTGTGTATCCATGTTCCCATGTTTCTATAGGACATCATTAATCTCTTGCTTCAATGACTCCTTTTAATAGTTCTTATAAGTTTGCTGGTGATGAATCCTTTGTAACATTTATATATCTGTGCCATGTCCAGGGCAGCTTTCAAAGTTCCTGGAGGGGAAAGATGGTGGAAGGATAGAGAAATAAAGATAAGAGCCACAATACAGAAAGCTGAGGTCAGGCGAGCTCTCTCTGGATGAGGGGAAAGGGACTGCTCAACCATCACAGTGTATTTATATATGGAAGCCTTAGGTTGATGTCATGAGGCACCCTCTGCCTGGTAACCCCCCTGCATGGTAGGTGCAGGCACCTCAAGTTTTGGGGGCTGGAGCAGCTTGTTCATGTGACTCACCTTGGATGTTCTTCCTTCTCAGGACAGCCTTGCTCCAGCCCTGCATGTGTAATCAATATCCAGTTTCAGCCACTCCTCACATATCTGAAGAAGTCTTTATCTCGTTTTCATTTTTAAAAGCTATTTTTTTCTGAGTTTAGAATTCTAGACTGAGTTCTTCTCCATCACTTTAAAAATATTTTGTGCTACTGCTTTCTCATTTGCTTTTCTTTTGATGAGAAGTTGGCCGTTTCTCATCTTGGTCCTCTGTGATTTGTTCTATATTCTTTGGCTAATTTTAAGGTATTTCTTTTTAACATTTGTTTTGAGCAACTTGACTGGATCTTCTTTATGTAGTTATTTTTATGTTTCTCATGTTTGGAGTTGATTGAGTTTGTTCGATTGACTGGTTTTTAGCTTTCTTTAAATTTGAAGAAAGCTTTGTCCATTGTTTCTTCAGATTTTTCTATCCCATTCACTTTTATTTCAGGGATTAAAATTATACACATATTAAACAACTTTAAATTGTCTCACAAACGATTGATACTTTGATCAGTTGTTTTTCTAACTGAATCTTATTTTGTGTAGTTTCTCTAGTATGTCAAGTTTATTTAAGAAGAGTCACTAGGCTCACTGAAATGCCTGCATGTCTGCCGCAGTCCAGTGTAGGTGCTTTTAGCACTTGGGTTTGGGACCAGAGAGCCTGAATTCGAAGTCTACGAGTACCTCCAGTTTTGTTTAGCAACACTTAAAGGCTGAGAAGTTATTTGTCTTCTCCATGCTTCTATTTTCATAGCTCTAACGTGGAGATGATGAGGATATCTCTTTCCCCAGGTTATTGTGGGGATTACGTGAGTTGGTACATGCAAAGCACTTAGATTCTACTGTGGATAAGTATTAAATATTGCTTGATATGTATATTTTTTGAATGAGGATATAATAGTGAATAAAAGGATTTACTAGATTTTTTAAAGAAAATAATTTTATTCACTATTACTTCCTCATTCAAAAATATACAAATCAAGTATTTCATAGGGATTCTAATTTTTCTTAATCAAAGAGTAAATCATAAACAATTTCCTCTAAGAAACATAGTCCATTTTGCTGTTCTCCCAAGAGTCTACTGTAAATTGTTAATAGGTTTGGTCAATTGAATGGCTGACCAGAACTTTAAGACAGAATCTTATTTGGAAAACTGAAAATAGTTCAGAATGACTGACCCACAGAGTGTGAGGTGAGAAATGGAAAGAAATGAAACTAAAGGCTAGACTACATCACTGGCCATCCCACATTGTCCTCCCTCCTTTAAACCAAATGATAGGGCTTAGCACATGAGGCCACCATAGTTTCTTTGATTATAATTCTATGTACTCAATTATCTATCACTTTAAGTGCTACTCTCATTTTCATGTTGTTTTAAGTTTGTTATTTACCCTTAAGTGAAATTTTATGCATGTAGAGTATATAAATGTAAAAATTCAGAAAAGTATAAACTGTTAAGAAAGCTGTATAATTAATAGCCCTACTGTATAGATATGACTCTTGATAACATATTATTATACTTCATTTTTCTATGCATGTATTCACATTGCACATATTTGTGATCTACCTTTTTGCTGATTATAAGCTTTATGACCAGGTAAGGATATTATTTACATTTATAGTCTCAGAGGCAGATAGTCAACACACACATAATAGTTTTTCCATGCCAGGAACAGCTGGGGACACTTTACATGTATTAAATCACTTGACTCCAATTGATATTTATGATATGGATATTATGTCCCTTTATATATAAGGAAATTCAGAAACATTAAATAATTCACCCATGATCATTCAGCTAGAAAATAGTAGAGGTGATTCTCCTAATTGTTATGCTTAACTCACTGCCTGATTCTGATTTTACTTGAATCAATCACCTTAGTGAGAAGGCTTACCAGGGTCAGAAAACAACTGACTTAGTCAAGCTACCTATTCTTCAAGGGAATAAAACTGAGACCCAGTGAGGGAGGTGTCTTGTCCAATTTCACACAGCTTGCTATTCATGGAGCCAACATAAATCTCCATTAACAAAGATATAGAGAGTAACAAATGTGTATCTTGTATCGAAGACACTCTGGAGCCTAGAGAGAGGGCCCAAGATACCAGTCTTCCTCCTGAAAATGCTTCCTCCTTGCAACGCCTCAAAGGAGAAGTGCATGTAGTGTGTCCAAGGGAAAAACCAGGAATATCAGTGGATAAAATTCAACATGCAGTGGATAAAATTGAGGGTAATTGGACAAATCTCTTAAATAACTTTAAGATATAGTCTTTGTGTATCTTATAATGGTTACCAAGGTTTTGTCCATAGAGGAATCTCTTACAGCAGAAAAGGGTTGTGTGTGTATGTAAGTGAAATGGAATTTACAGAATAGATTGGAGTCAAGCAATGTGGATTTCTCCTGGTGGATTGAATTACTCTCCTCTGTGTCTGCCTGATTTCCAAGTGAATTGGAAAGAATAGAGATGTTTTTCATTCTCCAAAGCTGATAAGCAGAAGTAACCCCTCAGATGACTTGCAAAGCAACTCTGGCTGAGTGGATTTTATCCTCTTTCTAAATCCTTAGGAGCACTAAGCCGATCTTAGATATTCCAAAATAGCAACAAAAATTTAAAACAGTGAGACAAAGACCTACAGCAATAAGAAATAAGAAATAAGCAATAAGAAATATAGCCTTTCTGTGAACTTATATCAAGACACCTGGAAAACAACAACTTGGTGAAGGAAAAGACAAGTTGGCCTCTGGAATCAGGAGGAAACTGACAGGAAAACTAGAGACTACAGAGAAGCTTGAGGAAAAGAGCACAATGCAGAGAAAAAGACAAAGCAATCTAGAAAGCTCATTCTGGCTCCCAGGAAAGAGGATATATGTAAATCCACAGGCCCTAAATCTAGGCAGAGAAGACCAGAGTCTTAGGGCAGACCTATTAACCAACCACATCCAGCAGGAAATATACACCAGAATTCAGCAGTCATACACAAAAAATGTGACTATGTAGATCGCAGTAGTGACTACTATCTTTCCCCCCACCCAATGGTTTCCAATATTGCAGACTTGGTGTAGGGTGCACTCCATCAAAACCATAGAGGAATCTTGGACTCACTTCTCTTTTCTCCATTAGTTTTAGGGTTTTTTATTCTTAATTTTGCTGCCTGACATTTTTTTTGTTCTTTTCTGTTGCTTTTATAAAACTTTATAAATTTTCTTTTAATTCTCAAACGCTTTTCTTTTGTACCAGGGATTGAACTCATGACCTCGTGCTTACTAGACAAGCACTTATGGCACAGAGCTAAATCCCCAATTTTGTTTTAATTCCAAAGCAACTGTGATGAAAACAGCATTGTATTGCCATATGACAGATACATGAGCCAATGGAACATTATAGACGATGCAGATGTAACCCCAGACAAATTCAGCCATCTGATCTATGAAAAAGGTGCCGAAAACGTGCAGGAGTGAAAAAGATCTTTTTAACAAATGGTGCTAGGGAAACTGGCTACTAGCACACATAAGGTTGACCTTAGATCCATATCTCTCCCCATGTAATAAAATAAAATCAAATTGTATCAAAAATCCAAATATTAAAACAGAAACAATTAATCTGCTGGAAGATAAAATAAAAGAACATCAAAAATCACAAAATGGGATCATACCAAATTAAAACTCTTCTACATGACAAAGATAACAATGAACAAAATGATGAGACGGCATATGGAATGGGGAAAAGGTGCTAGCTACTCTTCAAACAAGTATTCTAGATAACATGTACAATATATAAATAACTCAAAAAAACCAAACTCCCTGAAAGAAAAGACTCAATTAAAAATGGGCACATAAAATGAATACTTTTCACCAGCAGAAGTACAAATGACCACTAAGTACATGAAGGAATCTTGAGCATCACTGGCCATTAGATAAATGCAAATTAAAACAACACTGGGATTTCACTAACTGCCTCTCCTGCAAAAAGAATGTTACCATCAAGATACCAACTAATAACAAATGCTTTCGATGCTGCCCGGGAAAAGAAATCCTTCTAAATTGTTAATGGGGTTGTAAATAGTAGAACCACTGCAGAAATCAGTGTGAAGATTTTTCAAAGGATAAAACTAGAAATTCCATTCAACAAAGCTATTCCTCTTTTAAGTATCCTCCTGAAAAAGTTAAAGATATTATATTCTGTTGATAAATATTTATAACAGCACACATAATAGCAAAATCTTGGAAGTGGCCTATATATCCATCAACAGATAAACATAAAGAAAATAAGGTATTACACAATGGACATTTTTTTCTGTAAAGAAGGATAAACTTCAGTCATTTATAAGAAAATAAAGGCACCTTGAGTTCACTTTACGTGAAATAATTAAGATGTACCAACTTAAGTTTCTTATATAAGAAACCTTAAGTATAAATAAACTCAAAAGTAAAATACCAGATAAATAATAGGAAACAGAAAAGGAATGTTTTTGGAAAAGGAAAGGGAAACAAGAGACGGAAGGAGAAGTGAGGGTAGATAAAGAGGTCATAAAAGGAACTAAAATGTGTTGTGTACATGTACCAACTTCTTGTGATGAATGTAATCATTAGGTAATATAATGCAAAACAATAAAAATTTTGAAAAGAATAGACTGAGGCAGCTAAATGGAAACAACCAGACAGCGTTGGGATGGAACGGAAAGACTAGAAAAGGACCAAATGTGCTCAAATTGAATGGAATCAAATTAAACCTCATCCATAACGAATATACAGAAATCTATGCTTCGCCATCCACACTGTCAGTTTTCCCTTTATAGCAGGAAATTCCAAGAAGATTGACAGCTGCTCACAACAAGAAGTATCACACAGCATCTTTGCCTCTCAGCCTAGTATAATAACCCAGTGAGAGCACTAGTCCCAGTTGGAAAGTACAGGATCCATATCTAGTACCTCCCAACAATATGTAAGAAGCCACATGAGAGCAGGGAAACAGAAATGTTCAGCCTGTTTCTGTGCCTCGCCCTCAGAAACACAAACAGAAAGGTACCAGGTTCTCAATGTGCTTTCCCCACACCCACACCCCAAAAAAATTCATGGCCACTTTCTGAGGTTAGGCAACTCTTACATAGATAAATAAGGCATTCATTAGATGAATAAAAGTGATTAGGATTTGTGTGTATTCAGTAGAAACAAAGGTATGAAAAAAGTGATAGAGTCTGGACTTTATTCGATTTCATCTCACCCTAGCTCTGGAGAGAGAACCACTCCATACTTTTCTGTCAAGATTTGTACAAACCTGAAATCTAAGGTTGTGGTTCATCATTATCTCAGCAAATATTTTTCCATACTCACTCCAAATTTCTCAGCATAGCTGGGGAGTGGTGGCACATTCCTGTAATTCCAGCACTTGGAATGCTGAGGCAGGTGGACTGCTGCAAGTTCAAGGCCAGATGGGTCTACAAATAAGTTAAAGGCCAGCCTGAACTGCATAGTGAGAATGTCTCAAAAAGACCAAAAAAAGAAAAAAAAAGAAAAACCAAAGTTCCCCACACCTTCTTGCTGCCACTTTGATGGCTAGAGCCACACCATACAAGAAAATCACCTTCATGCGCACTGAGGCCTATGGCAACCTGCCAGAGCACAGTGTCTGAGTCAAGGATGCTTCAGGCAGAAGATTATTTTGCCTCTGCCACAATTGCTTGACTGCTGAGTCAGAATATTTCAGATGCTTTTAATTCAGAACATGCTCCCTTCCCCAGGGCAAACATTGTGTGGTAGACGCAAGCTCTGACAGCCACTCTTTCTTTCCACCTCTACACTTAGGGGTCAGTTCCCTCCCCAGCTTGATCTCCTTGCTTTGCTTTGGGGCCAGTCAGTTCTCAACAATTCTGTATCTAGGCTGTTCTTTGTAATTTGATTAAGTGCTGATCCCTGAAACATATTGGAAGAGGAATATATATTGCTTTCCTCCTTGTCTTTGGATGACATTTGAGAACTAGTCCTTGCAGTGTTATAGTATCAGAAGTTAGAAGACCTTCCGATGCAAAAGGATGCCTCTGTTAATGATTCAGCTTTAGCTTGGTGATTTTCAACAGAAGTGGGGTAGCAGGTTTAGAGAAAAGACAATCATATATGCATTGTCCCTTTATGACTGCTACATTCGCCATGTTATTGTCATCTCTGTTTGTGGTCCTTCCTCTGGTGGTACTTTTGGACAAGGGAATATTCTTGTGAGATTGACAATAGTGCCTTTATCACCCTGAAAGCTATGTCAGTTATTTCCTTTATACCCCTCCAGACTCATGAACCATTCAGAAATGGTTTTTAACTTTTTCTAGAGAGTTATAGAGATAACCATATAGAGCATGACTGGGCTTCATCAGAATCAAGCTAAGAAGACCTCATTACACTTAGCTTCTTCCCCTCAGATTCCCTAATGCTTGTCAAATTAGATCTTCTATATTCTCTCTGACATTTGATACTAATTGCCAGGGAAGAAGCAATATCTTGTAAAATAGACATCTTGTCAATGTAAATAAGGTCAAGAAAGTGTAAAAAACAAAAGGATCATGAAAGAAATGAGAAAATGTGAGTCTCTATCAATATCTCTGTCCAGGTATCGTCAACCCAATGTCAATTTCCCACATTAAATTTTCTTTGAAATGTCACAAAAATTCCACCTAGAATTTTTCAGTCTCTGATAGCTGTAACCAGGGTTTCTAACTCCTGCTGATACAACCCAGAGTCTATAAGTTCTATTTACTTCAGCTAAGCCTGTAATAATAACAAAAGGTAGCTAAAAGTGACTTATAGCCTTCAGTATGGTCTGCCCTGTGGTCCTACCTGCATCTTTACTACCAAATACAATTACTCTTAAGCAACAGTGAAACAAAAAACTTGATCCAAATGACTTGCAATCCTTCATCAAAGTATACCCCATAACTATCCCACGAAACTATAGGTAAATTAAAGAAAAGTGGCTATAGAGGCTTTGACAATACTCCCATTAAGGTAGGATCTCTGTCCCCCTCATTTGAATCTAGACAGGTTTTAACCTATCTATAACTCCAAAAGAATGTGATAGAATGCAGATCAAAGACTTCGTACCTATTAAGGTACAGAGTCCAACACCATGCTATTTAAATGCTCAGGTCACATGGAAAGGCCACTTGTGGCTATTCTGGCCAATAGCCCCAGTAGTCCAATATGATGTCCAGCACCGACTACCAGGTAAGTGAAGGTGCTTTCCTTTGAATCCAACCCCAGCCATAAGTCATCTCTACTCATCAAAATGGAGACAAGGCATTCTCACTGTGTCTGGAATTCTGACCTAGAGAATCCATTGTCATAATAAAATGGGTTCTTTTGAGCATCTAAGCCCTGCATTAATTTGTAAGTGTCAACAGTAAGTCCAGAAAATAGTGTGATATGATGTTTAAACCAAATGGTTCTGTAGTTAAATTTCAGCTACACCCTTTATATGAAGTTTACCAGCTACTTATCCTCTCAGACTGTCTCTGGTCTATAAAATAATGGAAATAAGACTTCTAAAAGAGCTCTTGTGAAGAATCAGCTAATATATATGGAAATAGTATTCCCTCCATAATCACTTGTTCCCTTCCTCCCTTGCCAATCTTTCTTACTCTCAGTTCTGATTACTGTCAAGGGCGCTAATGAAACAAATCTATTATCATCCATCTGAAACCTAATATATCCTCATAAAGAGCAACTGAAGGGAATGCCTTGCCCAAAAGAGGATTAAATGGTGGGGGTGGTTCCCCTCTTTGTGGCCAACTGACAAGTGGAACTTTGGTCTGTGTTAAAATTTGCATCATTATTAGAATAAGAAGCCAGCTTCCCAGGTCTCTACTTAAATTTCAGGACATATATAAATCTGCTAAAATGTAAGTTTTAATTCTCTGGATTCTGTAAGAAAGTCTGAAATCCTCCATTTCTAATGATCTCTTAAACGGTAGTCATACTGTTGACATCACTTGTAGCAGCTGAATTTGAGGAGGAACTTAATGCTCTGAAGACCACTATCTTGAACAACAAATCCTAAAGAACACTACAAAAGGCTCATAATCATTATTCAATGAGTAATTCTTCCTTCCAGTGCAATAATAGTTTTTATCCTCAGTTTCCTTAAGTTAGTAACATGTGACGAGATCCAGAACCTGTGTCCGCGAAAGAACAGTTCCCCTAGCTCTAGGATGAACACAGCCATTCCCATCTGCAGCCTTCAGTTGAGAAGGTGTTACAAGGGCCTAACCTTTTTTCTCAAACATTTCTCATACAGTCATGAAAACAACCTGTAAGCAGGGATGATTCTGCTGCATCGTGGTGGAGAGGGTCTGAAGAAGAGGTCTGATCGCAGCACTAGAATATTGATCTTTTAACCTCAGACTAGAAGAGATATGCTTACTGTTTGTGTTTAAATATTGAATATCACTATGCCCATACCTAGTACAAGAGTTACCTGGGCCAATGGGTAGCAGTTATTTGGGAAACTAGATTTAAATGTGACAAGGGCTAAAGATATAGTGCAGAATTAGGGACCCATAAGTGATATCTATTCTTTTATGCAAACTTAGATACTGATTATCATGGGGTAAAAGATGGGACTGCTACTAGGAAAAATATATTGAGCATTTATAATGTTATGAGTGTTATGTTATGTGCTTTATTTACATTATTTATTGTAACCCTCTTAAGACAATCTAGAATAGATACTATTATTAACCTGGTTTCACAGATGAGGAAACTGAGTTAAGTTCATCTATTTAAGCTCTGACAGGAAAAAGGGATGAAATAGGCATCAGGGTGAATGGTCTACCTGTAAATCTACAGTTTCTTCTTTAGCACCACTTGTTTCTAGGTATAGTATTTTATTAGTGTGTTATGTCAGTCAGTGAATTTGTTCAGATTTGATAGACTGGCTGATTTATTGACAAATTAGCTGAAAGGGCTGGCAGAGATCATTGTATCTTTTGGCCAAGTCAGCTCACAGTTTTCCAGCTGACTTTTATGAGTTTAATTTGGCCTATAATTGATGTGACTTTTGTTCTCAGGGCAGTTTGTACAAAAGGAGAACTATACTTAGTCTATATTTCACTGGATCCTGCTGAGCAAAGCTTTGTTAAAATGGTCTCACCTGTCAAGTTTGGCTTGAGACAGAAATTCTAAGCAAAAGCAGAAAACGTATGGACATTCTAACCCTTGGAATACAAATGATTTACAACCTTCTTATTCTAAGTTTATCTCATAGTGTATTCTCATTGAAGACCAAGACTAGATGTTAACATCTGAGCCAGCAAAAGGGAAAAGAACGACTTGATCCCAGACATGAACTGAAAACTTATGAAAGTTTGATGCAAGATGGCAGCTTGTTGCAAACCTCTAATGGCAAGGGAGACATGTGGCAGCAGATGGCCTTATTTATACCAAGATTATGGGTGAATCATTTGTCTTCTGTCATAGGTTTCAAGGAACAGATTAACGTTAGTTTAAGACAGCCAGAATTGATTGTAAGAAACAGAAATGCTTCCTAGAATGCAATAGCAGGAAGTGCAACCGAGTCACATTAGAACCAAAATGATCCAGGATCTGCTCACTCCTTTGTCCATTGTCTATCCAGCTGTCTCTCCCTAGAAGCTTATACTTTTCTTCTCTCTCTCTCTCTCTCTCTCTCTCTCTCTCTCTCTCTCTCTCTCTCTGTCTCTCTGTCTCTCTTTGTGTGTCTCTCTCTCTCTATCCCTCTCTCTCTCTCTCTCTCTCTCTCTCTCTCTCTGAAATCACACAGCATAAATTTGCATGGAAGTGTGTGTTGCCATGGTGCTGACTCTAGTTGAAACAAGAACTCACAGCCCCACTGCCTACTACCATGTGACAATATCCAGAACTCTTGATTCAAATTTTGGGACAGAATTTGATATTCAGGACTAATTATGACTGAGAGTTGAAGTCACCTCATATAAACATTAGTCTATCCTTTCAGGGTCTAGTGGTGAGAGGATTTGAAGAGGCACTTAACAAAGAAAGGAGCATTAGCAGATTCCCCTAATATAATTATCACATCCCCAAAGGGAGGGGGTGGAAATAGCCATACAGAATCTAAAGAAGCACAAACAAAACAAAAAATTATGTCCCAAATACTCCCTGAAGTTTATATCCTATGACTTTACTCCACTGTAGTATTAACTATATTTGTGTATGAAACATAGGTCTCATGCCACAGCTCAGATTCAAAACTGGATTTCTGTGTTATAAATGGAGGATTAATAAAATCAGCAAAATGACAGCTTTTCCTTGACTGTCTAGAATTGTGAAGGCCTGATATGTGCCAAGCCCAGTGCTTAGCTCTGGAGATGTGGTTTGTACACAGCAAATAATAGCAAGGAAAATAGACTAGGTAAAAAATCATTCTACTTCAGAGTTTTTCTAAGTGTGATGCTATTGTTCAGACCTGGGTTGCTCCCCAAAGCCTCATGTTTGGGAGATGACTCAAGCCTACACTCATCAGTAGCTGAATGTGCTGTCAGGAGGTGGGGGCTGGCACAAAGTAGTGTCTCACTGGGAGCTGACCCAGTGCAGCTTCCTCTTCAACTCTGCCCTTAGATCCTGGCTGCCATGAACTGAACAGCTTTATCTGCAGCAGGCCCTCCACCATGCTGCTTCTGTGTTTGAATCTGCCAACCATGGACCAAAACTGCTGCAAGTGTGGGCCAAAGCACACTTTTCCTCCTACAAATGGCTGATGAATATTTTGTCCTAGGGCTGAAAAATGTGACTAAGACATGGTCAGGTGGCTCTTACCATCCTATGATACAGCAGCAGAACTCCAATATAAAGTAGATAAGACTACTTTAAGCCCAGGGCCTGCTTAAAATCTTTGGGGATTAAAGCTCAGGAACAGATATTTTAAATAATCTCCAGGGTAATTTTGTGAGTGCAATGTTTCTACCCCACTGCTTTATTTCACTAGAAGTATGACGAGTGAGATCATGCCACAGCCCTGGAGAAGAGTGATTCCCTGCATGAAGGAGTAACAGAAGACTTGTCCAAGGGGTGACATTCCAGTTGAGTTTCAAATGTGTTTACCAGTGAAGAATGGGGATTAGAGAACTCTAGGAGAAAGGAAGGCAAAGTCTACAAACATGAAAACTTACAGCCCTGAGGAGACAGAGAATAGGCTTACCCAATTTGAACATTGAACATTTATAGGAAAAGTGGAAAAATACACAACTGGAGCCATACTGGGAAGGTCCATGTATACAGAATTGAAAAAAATTAGAAAGCAAAAGGGGTCCCTTAAAACAGATTCTCTAACTTGTGTTCTTCTTTAGTAACTTTTCTTTGAAATTTATTTCTCCTCCCTGTGTGCTGGCCAATGAAAGGCCTTTAAATCTCAGAGGAATTGCTTATCCAAAAATATTGTTGAAATGGAATAGACATGGAAGTCCCAGAGCTGATGGCATCTAATAACACTCACGTGAGGGAGATGTCAACAGCATCCTGGACCTATTGGCATCCCAGGCAATCTTTTACAAATGAGAAATGGGTCCAAGGGAAAAGGAGCCCATTCCTCTACTGTCTCTGGAAAGATGGAGCAGATGGTGTGTTGCCTTGGCAGGAGGCACTAGCTCTGAGGTCCAGGAACTGTTTTGCTTCCCCATTGGACAGAAGAGGATGGAGTCTCCAAAGATCTCCTTCTCTTGCCTGGAATGTCAACTGACCTTACCTCAAACTTCCCTCTGTCTACTTCCCTCCCACAACCTGGCATTTCTACTTCTAAAATCTTCCAAATAGCCATGTGCAGTGTGAGGTTAAGGGCAAAAATCCACACCCCGAAATGTTCTTTGCTTTTTTCTTTTATTTCTTTTTTCTTTTAATGTCAACAGCGACAATTTTCCTTTAAAATAGTCACCTGAGGTGTGATTGATAGGAAAGCACTACTTGTCATTTCCGGCTCCATAGGAAATGTCAGTCAGTCAAACTTAACTAAGCCTTTTATTTCCTATATTTGCTCTTTCATGAATGGGGGCCTGTCAGCCTCACATTTGAGAAACAGCAGAGAGCCCATGTCCTGTGGCACTTTCTATACAGCAATTCCTCTAGCCTAGCAGATCAGATTTCCAGGTCTTTTTGTTCTCTCTCCATTAAAAGGCACCCTTCCCAGAACTGCATGCCCAACACTACTCAGGTAAAATTTGAGAAAAGAATAAGGCTTACTGTTCTGCTTTTCCCTCTCAGTTCCTTCTCTGTCCACCTCATCCACCGAGCAACACCCCAAGAAACCCAGGCTTCCTAAGAGAGACAGGCAATTTTCTTAGATCCTAGCCTTGTCTTTCTCATATTTACAAGAGGTTCAGCAATACGTTTAGAGCTGTAAATGTAGTTCCTTGTCACCTGAAGATATGCACATTCCAGAGCTGGTTTGAACCTCCCAGGGCTAACAAGAAGGAGAAAAGCTTTGAAATCAAGAAGACTGGAAGTTAAATTCTACATCTCCTGGAAATCAGCTGCTTCACCTTGATCAATTTATTATCCTGGGGAAGCCTCTGTTTTCTTCCCTGTAATATTTAAATGGTATCAACATCTGTCTAATTTTAATGTGAGAAGTAAATATAGTGATTATGGCAGATACTGTTGGTTATCTTTTTCAACTTTATTATATTTTGGAACCTTCTGGAAGAACTTAATACTTTCCTGATCTCCCTTTCAGCTAGAGGTGGCCAGATGACACAGTTCCAGGAGGTGTTATATAAGCAGAAGCCTTATATGAAAATTTTTCTGCTTTGAGAAGGGGAGAGAGGGAGAAAGATGAGGCTGACTGTTTTCCTTTTACTTTTCTTCTGGTTTTTAACAAAATTATGTTTCTGGAGCTGAGGAGCTATGTTGTAACTGTGACTCCCAGTCGTGAGTTCTAACATCAAGACACTGAAGTGGTGCTGAAGCCCCCACATTCCAAAGGGCTCATGATGTGGGAAAAAACAGGATCTCTTTATTTAAGCCACTACAAGTTCAGTTTTGTCTTCCTTGATAGAAAATGCATCCCTGACTATGTAAAAGTGAGGAATGTTAAGGAGATAAAGAGTATCTAACATTTTATACATATTAGTATTGTCCTCTTCATCTCATTCCCTCTATGTCGTATCCTATATCAATCTTAATATGAAAACCATAGTATTAAATAATTTATACTGAGAGTGGTTCTGGGCCCTGAATGTGGCTTAGCTTTTGTGGCTGCTAAGGTCTGCCCCACCTGCACCCACCTAAGATGAAGCCAGGCAATGAAAGTCAGGCCATCTGACTTTACTCCACAAGACCCATGCTTCTATTCAGCCACTCCACTTTAATTCTTTGCCTTCTGTCACTCTCTTCTCTCAATTTTTTTAACCTTCCTACTCTTCTTTATATTCATGTTCTGATATGTTCAGCCACAACTGGGAGAGAGAATAGGGAAACGGTCGCCCCATTTCACAGTTACGATGAACAGACAGAAAAACATAGCTAGCACAGAAAGCCACTAGAAAGGAGAAATAGAGTTTTCAGTACCACTAATAAGAAACCAGAACTCTACAAGGAAGAGGCAGAACAGCCACTGAAGCTTTCTTTTTGGCTCAGGTAGTCAGAAAAACAAAAAAGCAGAAGAGCAAAGATCACCTGGGCTGCCCTGGAGGTAGTAAGGAAAAGTATCCCAGGAATATACAGGAAAAAGAAATGACAGGAAGCACAAGTTGGGTAGTGGTCCTAAAATTCTATGGTTCCTAGCCAAGCAGAAGAGGGATTAACTTGGCCAAAGCATTGGAATTAGTCCACCTGCCACATGCCTCCATTCCAGCTAAGGTAGGGACTATCAGGAGGTTGACCAGAAAGCAGTGATGGTTTAAAGGACAATCCACATCAGCTCTTGGGTTCAATTCCTAGGGCAAGTCAGCAGTTGCCTTAGAGACCCCTGTTGTTCTTGGGTAAATTGTGACACCTACTGGATCAGAATGGGGAAAACCCATTTCAGCAGAAAGTTGCCGGGTGCTGTTGTAGTACAAATGTTCCACCTACAGCTAGACTCCTAGCCAGGAGCATTATGAAGTGAGCATTTTTGAGGTGCGGTAGCCATGCTCAGATTCAGCTTCCCATTGCTGCTGTTATTTCTAGATCCTGGAGAGATCATGAAAGTAAGCAGAGGTTAAACCATGTCACAGAAATGTGTCAACCAATAGTGGACTGGCACAAAGAGATCTGACCTCATGCTCTGCAACTGCCTCTTTGTGGTCTGAAAACATTAAACAAATCATTTTTCTTTTATTGCCATTACTTATCTTGGTTATTTTTGCAAAGGAAATTATTGTTTTTAACCTTACAGTTTTGTATGGAAGAAATCAAGTGAGATAGATTTATTGAAGCAATAAATACTTTTTCAGCAATTACTTAAGCATCTGCATGCACTACTACCATTCTACTGGAAATATACACACATAAATACACAAACCTACATAAATACAGCTGCCCTCTTCTGCCTTATTCATGGGAGATATTTCCATAAATCATAGTGGATTCCTCAAATCATGAATAATATAAAGTGATAACACCCATTTTCTAGAGTTTTTATAAGGATTAAATAAAATGGCATACATAGGAAACTCTTTTAAAGACTGTTTTTCCTGTATATAAATATTTATGATATAGTTTAATTTATATATTAGATGCAATAACAGATCAATGACAACATCTAAAAATAAAATAAATCAATTCTAACAATACACTGTGGCAAATTTTATTTGTAATATATGAATTTTTATTCCTGGAATTTTCATTTAACATTTTCAGACCACAGTAGACAAGTGGTAATAAAAGCTTTCTGTTTTGCTTTCTTTTTTAAATTAAAAAAAATAAAAATCACAGATACAGATCCCTCTGCACAGGGATAGTCCTGGTGATAGGAGAACAATGAGTAAAGTGCAATTCCAATCCAGGAGGAGCTATACATGTAGACCAAAAAATCATGTCCTCTCAGCCCAACTCAGTCCACCACACTTTCTCAGCTCATACTTATATCTTTGGGTCTTATGTCACTGCTAATGAGAAGCTCATCTTTTACCCTTATGATAGTCATTTAAGACCTTTAAATGTCTTACCATTCTTCACAAGTCCAAGCCAGCACAGGACTGGAGTTAAGTGATCAAAGGTTTCAAATGCAACACCATCTTCATTGACTATGGACTCTTGGACAAGTGTCTAAGCATCACCAAAATGTAAAGTTCTTCTGTAAAGTAAGGGTAATAACACCTAGTTCCTAGATTTCTATAAGGATTAAATTAAATTAAAGATGTAAGGCACTTAGAAGAATGTGTGACTGTGGTGGTTAATCTTGGTTTTCAACTGGACTGGTTGAAAAACACCTAAGAAATTAGTAAAGTATACATTTCTGGATGTTTCTTTGGGAGTATTCCCAGAGAGAATTGATTCAGCAAACTCAGGGAGGAGACTTGCCTTAAATATGAGCAGGATAATCAAGCAGGATGGGGACTCGGATGGACGAGATGAAGCCCTGTTGTGCAAGACCTCTCTTTCTGCTTCTGGCCACCAGCTTTGCTTCGCCAGGCCTTTTCACCATAACAAACGCTTCCCTACAGGCTTAAAAACAATAGTCAGCTGACTGTAGACTGAAACCTTTGGAACCATGAACCAAATAAATATTTCCTTCTTTAAATTATGTCTGTGTATATTTTGTCACAGCTACAGAAAACTAACTCACTAATAAAGTCCTGAGAAACATTAGTTTGAACTATTATTTCTATAACTGATAACTTAATGCCCATCCCACTCAGCAGATTACTAACTTTAAGGAAGCTTTTTTGTTCGTGTTATGTCTTCTGTGCCTAGCATAATACCTTGAAACTTAGGTTTTTCCTCTAGAAAATGAAAATGTAAATCCTTGATAGATATCTTGATCTACTTCTACTTTCCCTCTATAATGAAACATATGAGATTGAATAACTCATAAAATAAAGAGGTTTCTTTGACTCCTAATTATAGCAACTGAAAAATCCAAATAGCGTGCTCCTACATCCTGGCGAGCCCCTCACTACATAACAGCAGGCCTAGAGAAGCAGAAAGGGAACCGACTACATGCAAAAGGGTCCAAGTACATGGGGTGGCCTTGCTTTATAACTGCCTGCTCTTATGAGAACTAATTTAGTCCTTCAGGAACTGTATTAATTCCTTCCAAGAGTGATGCCCCATAACCCAATCACCAGCCTTCAGGTCCCACCTTTTAAAGATTCATCACTTTCAATATTGTTACATTGGAAAATGAAGCCTCCAATATGTTTTGGCAGAGACAAGTTACATCAAACCATAGCAGTGGGTGTGCTATGGAGGAGTAAACATGAAACTTTCTCTAGCCAACAGTTAAGTAATTAGCATATGGGCAGACTCACAGGTACACGTAATATTATCATTGTTATTGTTAGTAATAATAATACAAGTGATGTTAACACAGTGTTCACAAATAATATAGAAAAGGTAGTAATTAAATTTATCTAGGACATTAGGTGACCTTGCTTAGGGGAGAAATGCCCGAGAAAGATTTTAAAGAATGAAACTCATTAGCCAAGCAGATTTCATCAACTTGGTCACTCCTGATTGTCAGTTTGATTGGTCTGAGAGACACCTGAACACATTTCTGGATGCGTTTGGATGGGTCACGGGGTAAGACTGTGGGGTTTGTATCTGGTCCCTAGCGCCTTTCTCTCTGGCTCCTCCCTATCTCTCTGTGTCCCTGCTGAGCTCAGCAGCTTTCCTCCACCACACCCTTTTGCCATGATGTTTCTGCTCTGGAGTCAGTCAACCATGGACTGAAATCTCTGGAACTATGAGCCAAAATAAAACTCTACTCCTTTAAATTATAGGGGTCAGGTATTTTGTGCAGCAATAGAAAACTGACTAATACAGGTAGCACTGGAAAAAATGGAACTGGAGAAATCAGGAGCCAAATAAAGAAAAGCCTTATAAATCTTGTTAAGAAATTTGGTTATTATTCAGTGGAATATAGGAGTAGTTGAATGGTTTCTAAAAGGTGGTCACATTTGCATTCTAGGACAGGCAGTCTGTAGCTGGAAGATTAATTAAAAGTCTTTTGAAAGTCTGGACAGGCCATAGTCATGGCCTGATTGAAAAACAGTAGGAATGATTAGAGAGGTCTGAATAAAATCAAAAGTATAATTAAGAAATACAATCCGTGTGATTTAGGGATTAATTTAAAGGAAGCCAAAGTAAGAATGTTTCAGAATTTGGCTTGGGTGAGCAGGTAGATTATGGAAGCACTTGCTGCTTCAAAAACCAGCAAGTTTTCAAAGCAAATAAGATCATCATGATCTTCTATATATTTCATTTGGAGTTTCTGTGGAGCTTATGTCGATCTTGTTCTTTGCTATTATATAACACATCATTTGTACAAGTGCAGGCCACCTTCAGGATTATACAGGCATCCCGAATGTTTGTCTTTCCTTCCAACTCACAAATTGACCCAGCACTGCCTTCCTAGAATTTACAAGGATTTTGTCACACAAGCAACCTAGCTGTCTTCTCCACTGTTTCCTTGATCCATCAGCCCCTCTGAGAGGGTAACTCATGTTATGAGGTAACTAGCTCTCCATACAGCAGTTACGTGAATGGAGCTGGAGCTTACAGCAGAGATCTGAGCCAGAAGAATGTGTGTGAGCATAATCAGCGCGGTATTTGTATAAAGGCAGCACTGAGAACAGATGAACTTACCCAGGAACACTGTAAAGGGGTAGGACACAGATGTAGCCTAAAGCACTAAAACTAGTAAAGAAGAGCCAGGCAGAGAGAGAGGAGCCAGAAAATGTGGAAGAGGGGTGAGCCAGACGCATGAGGAGAAAAACACCAAGGACTGAAGGGAGGAGAAAATTGAGCAAGCAGTTATCAGAGATATCATGAGTTATAGAGATATCAAAAACTATCAGAACTGAAATCCAAATATGGGGTCTGTCCTGGTGCTGTCAGAGGACTTGTCAGAGCAGTCAAAGGAGGAGTGAGGAAGAAGTGAAAATTATAAAAACTCTTATGAAAATTCAAGAAATTTGTGGGTGAGATATATATCAGCTTCTAACTATATAAAGAATGTGTCTTTCTTTCCCTTTCTGAAACACTCATCTATGAAGTGAAGCAGAATGCAGTAAAGCAGTGTACTATAGCAGCCAAGAGTTCAAGATCTAAAGCCAGACTCTCGTTCTGGGTAGAAGCTGAGTGACCTTGGGTATGACCCCTGACCTCTCAGGATCCCAATTTACTTATGTGACCAAGCATAGCATAAGCACACCAACTATATAGTTATGGTAGGCATTCAAAAAAATACATGATGTCCATTACCTAGTAACTGGCTCATAAACATGAAAAAAATGTTGGTCCCTTTGTTTGTATTTATGTTTGATAAAAGTAAAAAGCCAGTAAAAGGGATGCAGAAAAGATAAGGAGTAAAGTCCTCACAGTGATGAAGGTGGAGCAGAGTACAGAGGGAGGGTTTAGCTTCACCTTCTTTGCTTTCTCTAAAAGAAAATTAGAGGAATATACCAATGAGTCTAGATTAAGGTGTATTTGCCTTAGAGAAGCAGACATGAGAAGTTAATACAGCATTTATTTTTCTCATGAAGTAGGAAACAAGATCATCTACTGAGAATAAAGAAGCAAACCATGAGATAGGGCAAGAGTCAGTGTCAAAATAGCAAGGATATCAGAATGGTCTGATATTGCTGCTGTAGGATAGGGACAAAGGATGGTGGTCTGAAGGGTGGTTCTGGGATGAGGTCTGATATTCCCTAGACCACTGGTGCATGGTGTTTTCAATAGTCCTTGGCTCTTACTTCATGGTTGAGATTCTGTTGAGAGGTTGTGACAGAACATGAAAGGAACAAGGTCAGTGAAGAGTGCAAAGTGCTGGACATGGAAGTTCAGACTAAAGCAAGAGAAAATAAAGCTAAGAAAAGAAGAAAACAGAAACATCAAAGGAGTCAAGGTCTCAACTAACAAGCACATTAAAGTAAGAGAGTGAAAGATGGGAGAAAAGGGGCTGGTATCTTATTACTCGTTCAGGTTTTTTTTCTTTTTACACTAGGAAAACAATGCAATATTTAACAAATACGAGTTTGATTTATTTCACTTATGAGTATGGTCTCAAATTGCCTCCATTGACCTATAAAAGCCTCAAGTTTATGCTTTTTTCTAGCTGAGTAATACCCCATTGTATAAAATACCACATCTTTTTTGTCTATTCAGTAGTAGATGGTCATTTGGGTTGTTTCCAAGATTTAGCTATTACAAATTGTGCTATACAAAATGGAAAGGGAGAAAAGAAAAAAGGTAAAAGATTACATGTATATAGGTATACATATGCATGTGTGTGTATACATATAGAAGATAGGTAACATACAACTTATCTCTGCTAGTTCATCAAAAAGAAGAGTTTGTGCTTTCATTATTGGATTGTTTGACCATTTTTATGCCTAAATCTTGTAACCTGGGCAACTATTTCTAAGATAACAATATATAATATATTAACTAGTGTTAATTTCCTACTATTTTTTTGAAATTCTGAATTGTTTCTATCATTTTTGTTGTTGTTGTTTGTTTTGTTATTCAAAATAAAAATTTAACGAGGAGGGATTGGTAGCCAAAGTGCATGTAATAGTATGTTTTATGTGTGTCTTAGTTACGTTTTACTCGTCGCTGAGACAAAATACCTGAAGCCCAAAGTTGGGGAAAAAAAAGGTTTATTTCTTACAGTTTTTGGAGGTTTCAGTCCACACTCAGTTGAGTGTGGACTGCCCTCCAAGCCATGCCCTCCAAGACAGGCAGGCATGGCTGGACCACAGTTCATGACAGCTGCCGACAGTAAGCTCAAACCAGCAAAAAGAAAGACACACCTTCCTGCCATTACATCACATCCTGGCTTCACCCCTTTGTGGATGGAGCACTGACACCATTAATCCAAGCACTAGACAATGAACAAATAACAAATGCACAATTCAAATGAACAATGCAAACTCATGAGTCCTGGGGGACACAGACATAAACCATGACATTCCACCCCTGGCCCCCGAGGACTCATGTACATCCTTTATACAAAAGACATTTAGTCCACCTCCAAGAGTTGCCAAAGTCCTAACAGTTTCAGCATTGCTGAAGAATCCAAGTCCCAAGTCTTCTCCAAGATCTATGGCAAACTCTTAACTGTAACCCCTTATACAAATGAAACAAGGTTAAACATTGCTGAAATGCAAAGGCACAAGATAAACATTACTATTCCAAAAGTTACAAACAGAAATTTGTGAGAATGTGCAAACCCCTTTAAGAAAATAAATTTATTCTCAAATACCATAGAAACATCTATTTTTATTTGAATGCACTTTCTAGTTATTGGTTTGTACAAAGAAGTATACTCAGCCGCTACTTAAATTTAGAGTGTATGGTGTTGCCCTGGGTGATCACTTTAGAGACTTGCAATGATAAAACAGTATTCTTAAATATAGATGTCCTATTACTCAACTAATTCCATCACCTCCTCCTCAACTCCCATGTATTGCCACATATAGTCCTGTTTCTCTCTTGTGATGAAAAATATTCAACAAGTTTATTGAAAAAGCATCTGATATGTGCCAGGCTCAGTGTCAGTTGCTGAATTTAGATTTACGGTAGTAGAATTATGTTCATCTTTAGAGATTGCGGTGGAGATGTTTAGCAAGCATTTAATACTGCAGAGGTCAACTCCACACTGAGTACTTTACAAGGCACTTAAACAACACTGAGTATGTGCTGATTCCATTGAGATTCCATAAAAGAAACAGATTACTGTAAATGTAGGAAGGGATTTGTTTCAGAGGTTTAATCTTACCAGTTGGGAAAGCTGTTGTCATCACATCTGATGATGCAGTGTGGGGTCCTCAGAGGAGGCAGAGAGAAAAGAAGATGAATATTAAGTGTAGGGAGCGAGGCTGTGCTGGAACGCAAAAGAATGGTGAAAATCTTGCCAGTTTTTATTCTGATTTCGATGGAGTGAGGGTCCTGCAGATTGGGGTCTCTCCTTTCTATAGCTAACCAGACACACATAGCTCAGGATCAGAGAACAGAAGGAAGATGCAGGGGAGGGAAGAGATGGTGCAGCTCTGTAACCTCTCCCAGCCAAGGAACATTGAGCGACAGATAAGGAAGCATTTATGTGAGCTGCGAAGCAGCTACTTCTTCACTCAATGCTACTCACCTTCACTAGGGTTGCTGTTGTTCATCTTCTATAGCCAGGGACATTCAGGGAAGAGAATTATGAAAAGTATAAATCAGCCTCACCAGGTTGGCACATTACAAAACCATAGCAGGTGCTATTCAAGTATCACTAGTGTGCACTAACATCACTCAAGTTTTAACAAAGAAAAAAATGCAGCTCTGGTCAGATAGACTCCAATCTGATGCCATCTGTGTTCGGAGCCATCACACTCCAGCACTTCTTGCCTGTACTTCAGGAAATTTCAAAATCATAGGCAGACAATAAAATACTGATTTTTTTAGCCCCCAGTTAGGCCCACACATGTCAGTCACTATGGATACAAACCTAGAGTCTGAGAGCTTTTCAGAGGCCTAACGAAGAAGCATAAGGTCTGACAATGAAAATAGACTGGTCACAGAATACAAAAAGAAACTTAAAATCAAAGTGACTATGTACTGCATTACTGTCCACAAATCTTTAACTCAACTCAACAAAATTTTAAATTGTATAGCATGCAAACTTTAGACAGAATAATGTGTTTGATGTGATGTGAAATAACAGCTCCAAATCTGAGAATCCAGGACTTACCACTTATTTTCTAGACAGGGGAAACCTAATGTTGTTAAAATTGTTTTCAAAGACAGTATTTGGTGGAGATACTGAAGCCCTGTCTTTTTCCACAATGGAGTATTGCAGATGTGGAGATAAAAGAAAAAAATGTTACCTGACATTCACTAGGGATATATTATACACAATGAAATGAAAATTGGCTGTCTTGATCTTGGCCCACTGCCCACCTTGTTGATGTGTCCAGAGCACTTTAAACATATCACTGCAGGTGGCAAATGAGAATAGGAAAAAGAAATGTACAGATTATATTTAGCAGCAGATTGAATCGTACTCACTGAAATGTTCGCCTCCCTGCCTGTTCCCTTCTCCCTCCCAGCACAGGCTGCAGAAGACCTAATCACAGAAGGCAGCCTTCAAGTGAATTCAGTTAGACACAGAATACCTTGTGTGGGTTAATGGATAAGAGAAATGGAAGCCGACATATTCACTGAAATGGTCATAAACAGTGTGGGAAGGATTCAGCACCAGGCCAGGTAAACTTGCCTTTCTCTGGGGACCAGACACTCACCCAGAGTGACACCTCTACATTTCAGGTTGGGTGAAGGGGACAGCTTCTGAGGTCTACCGTATTTTTTTTTTTTTTTTTGGTTACGTCCCTGCTGCAGTAGAACTTCATTCCATGAAAATGCATAAGCACTCATAGATACTGATCTTTGTGAACACACAGCATTTGATCTGAACACTTGAAATAATCTCAGATGGTTGGATAGCCGCCATGGATTGAACATTTACTATGTGTCAGCACTCAGTTAAGTCAGGCTATCTGTCTTCATAATGATTGCTCTCAAACACTATGATAGATGATTCTATATGCCCTAGAACTGGTATCCCACCAATACCACCACCTACTAGGTGCACACTTCCCCCACACAAGAGCATTCTGAGTTGAGGAACTTGATGCCTCCCTCTCCTCTTCTAGATACCAACATTCTAAGAAAATAGTGTGTGCCTACTTGGTTGTCTCTGGTTGTCTCTGTCTCATTTCCTTACCTTGGCTGAAATTTTTTTATCTTTTTCTTAAGCCATCAGAAAGAGCCTACGTGTTAATCTCAAATAGAACTGAATCAAAGCACGTATTAAGAAATAGTATCGGTTAATTTTCAGTCTTTAAAGTTGTACAGCCTGAGTTTGAATCTCTGCTTTAGCCTTTGTAGTCTTATATGAATGGCCCTTAGCAGACAGTTAAAATTCCAGTTACCTTGAATTATCTCATATTTAAAATAAATATATAAGAGCATCATCTTACAGGATATTTATAATAAATTTTATGTAAAATGTTTAGTATAACATATAACACATAGAACTCAATAAATATTAGCAATTTGAATTTAAATTAGGTTGTGATAAATGTGCTAGACAATGAAAAAAATTACCCCTAACTCTTCTAGGTCAGTGGAGGAAGCAGATATAAAAATATGAAATCATAGTACCACATGACAAGCACTAGAATAAAAACCCAGATACGTGGTGGGTTACGGACTTTCTGCACTAAGGAATAAGATGAACCCCCATCTGGAGCGTGAGGCACTACAGAAGAGGCATGAGTGATGCCTATCATGGTAGAGGAAACAGAGGTCATCTATGTCCTGATTTCTACTTTCCAACCAGTCCAAATGATATGAGTGAGTCTGGTGACATAAGACAAGAAATCATAGTCCGTTGATTTGTTTAGAAAGCATCTGTTAAAATCAAATGTATTGTTTTAGGTAATGCATAACATTTGCAATCTAATCAGAAAAAAAATTGCATAAAAACTGGAAGCGTGCTGAACATGAGGAAATAGAGATGTTGATGCCAAGATGCTGAAAATTCTTAAGGACATGAAGTCAAAAGTGAGTATGAATTAGTTCAGAGAAAGAAGCAAGGAGCCTTAAAAACATGACCACCAAAATAAAGATGCCTCACTCAACATTATAACCTATAATATCCTCAAAATTACAATGGAAAGAAGGTGCAGAACCTCATGAAATGCAAACTGAAGATAGACTTCTAGCTCTTTCTTAACAGTTTAAACAACTATTTTAGGGGCTAAATGGGCAGTTAAATGATACCACTTTAATTTGCAGACTTTAATGTGAAAAGGAAAAATTACAGATATAGTAAGTCAGTATGCACACTGTATCTTGGATCTTTTCTCTATGCCTATAATTTCTCCTATAATTGACAAAGAACATTTTTAGTTCTTAGATTATCAAATCAGTTCATTATATATTCACTCTATACATAATGAATCAATAAACTAAAGCTTTCAGCTTGCTTTTCCTCCTCTACTGAACATTCCTGTTCTAAGCAAAACCTGCAATTTAAATTCCAGTCACATTCTTCTCAATTTCTTTACTGTACCTTAAGAATTGCTGTCCAGAGCAATTCTCACAGTCCAGGAGATTAATGAACTCATTGCAGGACAGGTCAGAGGCAGCCTAGGGAAGAGGTTCTTCATGGTCCCTGAGTTATTATAAAAACAGTTATAATGTGAAAATATACAAGTAATCTTGAATTTAAAAAAACTTGGAGCTGGGGCTGGGGATTTAGCTCAGTGGCATAAGCGCCTGCCTTATAAGCAGGCAGTCGTGAGTTCAATCCCCGGTACCCATAAAAAGGAAAAAGACAAAAAAAAAAAAAAAAAAAAAAACTTGGAGCTGAATATACAGAAGTGGTCCTACCCTTGACTCCGTGGGTCGAGGTGGCAAAGTACCCAGAAAAGGACAGCACCTCCCCAGCTACAAGATGGCATGTATAACATCAAGGCCCCAAGCAAGTGCCAAAGAAACATGTCAGCAGAAGCAGGCAGGGTGGCAAGACTTTTAGAATCTAATAGACATGAATTTTAAAGCAGAGCTTTTCCACTAAGCCTCTCTGGCTTTTACATCAAAAAAATAATAATAATATCAGAGAGAGGGGGGAAATGTCTATTTATTAGGGTGATCATGAAGACTGTATTTATTCAATGCAATGAGTCTTTTTTCAACTTTTTTTTACTTTAAAGAAAATAAAACAAAACAAAACAGAACAAAGCAAATCAGAACAGAACAATGCAAGCAACACATGACTTCACAACAAGACAACAGGGAATCAACAGTGGCAACCATAATGTCTCGTTTTCTTTGAAATATGTCCATACATTCACACACAATATATTCACACACAATAAATCAAACAAAACAAAATAGCATAAAACCAATTTTAAAAATGATGAAAGCATTAGGAGACTTCAAGACAATAGGCAATCAACAATGGCTACCATAATGTCTCTTGTTCTTTCCAAAATAGCTGCCCATAGCCTCATACACAATAAAATCAATAATAGAAAACAGACTAAAACCAATCAAAACAAAAAAATGAAAATATTACAGAACTTCAAACTAGATAACAAGAAATGAACAACTGTTACTATACTGCCTCATTTTCTTCAAAATAGCTGTTCATACCATCACACAATAAAATCAAACAAAACAAAACAGAATAAAACCAATTTTAAAGAAAGAATGAAAGCATTCTAGGACTTCAAAACCAGACAATGGGAAACCAGCCATGATTACCATGATACATCCCATTATGTTCAGAATAGCTGCCAAAATAGAGGAGACAATAAGAAATTAACATAGGTTACCACCTTCTCCTCCTAACTGGTTCCTCCCCTATCACTTTCACACTGTTTATTGTGCTTTTGGATACCACTAACTCTGTTTTTTATACTAGTGTTTATCCACATTAGTTCAAACTGTTTTGTCCATGAATATGACCTCTAGTTGCATCCATTGACTTACAATATCCTAGAGATTATCCTACTTTATAGCTGAGTAGCTTTCCATTGTATGAAAATACCGTATCTTTCTTATCCATTCTGTGGCTGATGGGCAAGTTACCCTGGCCTTTTCTTTTCCTGGTCTCCTGTCACATGGAATAATTATTTTCTCCCCTTTGATTTTCAGTCTATGAATTTCCTTTTGAGTTAAGTGTGTTTCATCTATACAGTATATTGACGGATCTTGTTTCTTGATCCACTCTCCCTGTGTTTATTTTTATTGCTGACCTGAGGCCATCTACAGTAATGGTTGCAACCACTATACATCAATTCATCTCTGCCATGCTATTCTCCTGCTGTTGGTCCTCCACTTTTCCCCTTCTTTCAGTTGCCTTTCCTTTTTGGTGATCTTCCTCTGCTGCTGTTCCCAGAAGCATGGTCATCTTTATCTCTCTCTAGAATATCCTTCAGCACTCTCTGTAGGATTAGTTTGGTGGTCATAAATTCCCTCAATTGTTCTTTATCATGCAGGTATCTTATTTTTCCATCAAGTTTGAAAGATAGTTTTTTAGTGTGCATCATTCTGGGGTGGAAGTTGTTTTCTTTCAGAATTTGAAACACTTTAAACTCTTTTTGATTTGATGGTTTGTGTTGATGTCTGCTTTGATTCTGATTGGTTTTCTTTAATAGGTGATCTGTCTCTTTTCTCTAGCAGCTTTTAATATTCTATTCTTTTGCTGAATTTCTGAGATCTTTATTATATATCTAGGTGTAGATTTACTTTGGTTATGGCTGTTAGAGTTTTATATACCTAATTTCTCTGTGTGCCAGAACCTTTTCCCATGTTTGGGAAATTTTCTGCTATTAATTCTATAAACAGCTTTTTTATTTCATTTGTGTTGACTCCTACTTCTTCATTGATACCTATCCCTCTTAAATTATTTCTCTTTACATCATCTTGCAGCCATTCGGTTGTTGTTTCTTAGTTCTTTGTTATTTTTAAAAGACTTTTCCTTTCACCATTGCTAGCTGAAATCCTGTCTTCTAGGTCTGAAAGTCTATGTTCAGTGTCTTTCAAGTGGTTTTGCCAGCTTTTGATCAACTTTTTTATATCCTAGATATCTTTTTGAATCTGCTTCTTCTATTGTAATTCCTTTCTATATTGTCCATTCAAGGTTTCCATCATTTTCCTGTGCTCCTCTTTTTTATCTATGTCTTCTTTAGATATGCTGAGCAATTCTTTTATTATGTTTTTCATTGCTTATTTTATCAGAGACATTATTTCTGATCTGATTACTTTTACAGTTTCATAAAATTGTTTCTTTACTTCAGTTGTTACCCTCTTGGAGGTTTCAGGTGTGTGCCTTCCATTTTCTTCTATGATTGTATCTCCCAGACTTGTTCTGTGTGGACTGGAGTTCTAAGATAGCCTTTTGCTCCTTCATCTTGACATTCTCCTGGGTTCCTCCCAACAAACTGGTAGTGGATTCCCATGTACTTCCCATATTGGCTGCCCCTCTGTGGTATAGGAAAATGGGACATACACCTGTGTTCTTCTGACTCCAGGTTTACAGGGAGGTAGCATGGAGTGGAGCGCATTTCTCCAGACCTGTGGAGCTACACTGGTGCTTCCCTGATGGCCAGGGGTGCACTGCGGTGGGGCTGCTTCTCTCAGTCTACAGTGGGACTTCTGCAATGGTTTCAGGCACACAGGAGTATGCTTTTCTGATTCTCCTACTGGGAGAGATGGCTGCCCAAAAGAAGCAAGGACCTCCAGTGGTGGTCTATGAGTAGGGTACATGGAGCTGACCTGGCTGTGTGAGTCCCTGCTCCTGTTGGCTGCCTTCAAGAAGCAAGCCTTCCAGTGGCAGCTGCTAGCAGGCAGAGGTAGATCTGCTGGCTCCCTCTGCCTGTGCTGGGTGACTGCAGGAAGGAGCCTTCTGGTAACAGTGGTCTGCAGGTAGAGGTGGGTCTGCTCCAATGCAATGAATATCTATAAATGAAGAAAAAAGTATAGATTGCCATAGCAGAAATCCAAAGGAAAAATAGGCTTCAAACTCTGTCAAAATTCTATTTTCTGGTTTGTGCTGACTCCATCCTCACCAACTACAGATTACTTTGCTCCATGCCACACTGAGAGGAGAAGAGGAGAACTGCTGAAGGCTAATACTCTCCTGGCAGAGAAAAGAGCTTTCCTCACCCAGCCTCCCATAAGGAGGAAACAACTCCAATTTGCTCAGCTAGGTCCTGTATCCACTCTGGGAATAGCTGCTTTTTCCTGAGATGTAGAATAAAAGGATGCACTAAAACAAATCTCAAGTTCATAATGAAAGGGAGGAGATATGATTTCTGTAATCCAATCAGCACAGTCAATGAAATATTTTAACTTCTTAGTCTTTTGTAATTTGAAAAGTGGGGTTCCAATCGAACAGAGTTAAAAAGAAATCTGAAAAACAATATTACCCTCATACTTCAAGTTACTCAATAAATACAAAGTTATTAATCTGAATGTCAAGATTTCTAATGTCAAGTAACCACTATCTGGTAACCAAAAGACAAGGTAGATGCCTTTTATCTTCAGTTATTCTTTTATGCATGCTTGTTATTTCATTTATTTGCACATTCATCACATATTGAGCACTTTCTATTTTTCACATATACTAACCACTTCATATGCAGTATCATTTAGCCTCCACAATAACATTATAAGGCACTGTTACTATTTCACTGCATAGTGAGCAACCAAAAACTCAGAGAAATTAATTAATCTGCCTACTATTTCACAAAAGTAGATTTGAATATAGGGTCAGTGATTACCATTAGGTTACCAGTTGGTAAGTCTTAGGGAAAAAATAATTTTGTCCAGAGAGAAGCTTCACAGTGGTGAGAGAACATTTGAGCTCAGTCTTACAAGTTGTTAGAATTTGCTCACCATAGAACATAATAAAAGGCACTTAAAGCAGAGGAAAGATGATGCAAAAAGATGTAAAATGTGCAGCAAATGCTACTGTCCAAGGTCTCAAGTCAACATCCGATGAATCCTCCTAACTCAAACTACTTGAAAGGATAGCTTGAATTTGTGAAAAGGTGAACTATATTCCTCTGAAGATAAAAGTAAGTACAGTTTTGTTATATCTAGTATACATAAAACCTAGTAAATGTCTGAAAAACAAACTAACTTTGTTCATACACCTACCTGTTTAACTGGATGCAAATCATTTTGGTCACATGCACATAAAGTGATAAACCACAACATTTCCTAAAACATCTCATTAAACATGATAAAACTTTTCTCTAGCTGCCTTTTTCAGTTTCTTATTAAGTGACTGTTATATCGATGTCTCCAAATGAAGGCATGTATTAAAGATATCATCTATTTCAGATAATAAAAATCAAGTTTTATTTCAATTATGGGCTTTTAAATCAAAAGTGACAATCTTTGCCTGTGAGAAAAGATTTAGATAATGATTGCAAGAAAAAGAGTAAATAAAATGTAATTTCTTCCTTTCCATGATAAACTGCCCCCCACCTCAGTGAATAGGACCCCCATCTACTCAGTTGAGCAGGCAGGAAATGAGAAACAGCATACTATTTACACTTCTCATCTGTTCCCTCTTCCCAGCATGCAACTCAAGGATTCTATTACTCCTACCACTTTCCTTTCTTTTATTTCATCTGTCCTCACTAAGCCTTTTATCACTGCATGTGTTCAGAACTCAACTCCTCCCCTCTTGCTGCTTCTGGTTGTACTATTTTCCTCTCTATCCTTTGATGTGAGCTTTTTAATATCTAGTATATCAGGTATTTCACATCACTGACAAGAGTGATTTGTTCAAGCAAAGCCAAACAGAGTTCTTTCCTGAAACTGTAACAAGCACTGAGAAACTCAACTCTTCCTTATGTTTTCTGCCACATGGAAAAGAATGTCTTCAGTAAAAGCAGTTAATGCTGACATTCAAAACAAATGGAAGATAAGCAAGGAGAGTACTGGCAGAGTCCAATGTTTAGTTCTTATCCCTGAGAGGACTGTTTGTCCCAGTGTCTCCATCAGCTACTGAAGCCAACAAATTACTTTTGCACTTATCACAAATAAAACAAGAAAGAAAGAAAATAATGTTGGTTGTGTCCATCCCTGGATCTTTAGTGACTCTTCACTGTCTTGTGAGCCTGACAAACTTGGCCACAATAGCTTTTGTCTCCTTTCTCCATCTTATTTCCCCACACTACCTTTATCACACTTAAACTTCAAAGCAGTGTTCACATTGGGCTGCATTTAATTACTGTTGGTATTCCTGTTGTAATTGTTGTTGAAAACACAGTGATTTCACCATAATTTTTTTTTGTGCTAAGCCACTGCACTGCATAGACCCAGACTTTCATCTACTTAAGTAAATTATATTGATCCTTCGAAAAGCTTTTTGCAGACTGAAGCACTTTTTCTCTGCAAACTTAGCCTCTGACCACAGCTCTTCTGTAGCAAAAGTAAGCATTCTATTTTGTAAATCCCTGTTTACTTTTGCCTTCACCTACTCAATGAAACCAGGGAGAGCTGTGTATGTCTTCTACAGAATTAGTGTAATACCTGGAACATGCAGGAAATAGAAATATTTTCAAGGGAATACATGAATGCATACACTTACATATTTCTGTTTGGACATCTCAGAAATTCTAATCTGCCTCTTGTTTGTAAAAAAAAATCCATGTCCTGGGAGCCAAAGGTGCATGATGTGACTCCCAGCATACAGGAGAAGTTTAGAACCTCACTTGCAGCTGGTAATACCTCACCCAACATCCTAAATCACTGGAGGATTCACAGGAGATCCCCACAGGCCTACCTAGGCCAAACCCAGCGACCTCCATTCTGCCCTGGGAACCAAAGGTGCATGAGGAGATTCCATAGCACGGGGGAAGATTTGTACCATTGTTCCCAGCTGGTAAGCCTCCAAACAGCGCCCCAAATCACCAAAGGACACAGAGGAGGTCTCCACGGGCCTAACTGGGCCATGCCCAGCAATCTCCAAGTGGCAAGCAGTTACCTGCATTCTACCCCAGGAGCTGAAAGCTTTTGAACATTGCTCAAAACATAGAAATATAGGGAAAACGACAAAACAAAAGAGCAAAATGCAATCTCAAATATCCAACCTATCCCAAGCAAGCCTAGGAGACATGGACATAGAAGAAAATGTAAGCCAGGGATACATAAAAAAGAAGGGGACAACACAAATGATATGAAGAGGCTATTTGCAAAAGTAATAGCTGAAAATTTCCCAAACATGAGAATGGAAATTGACATTCAGATTAGTGAAGCATATAAAACTCCAAATAGCTATAACCAAAATAAAACTACACCTGGACATATAATAGTCACCATCCCAGAAATACAACATAAGAATAGAATATTAAAAGCTGTTAGAGAGAAAAGACAGATCACCTATAAAGAAAAACCTATCAGAATCACAGCAGACTTCTCAACACAAACAATGAAGTCAAGAAGAGCATGAAGCGAAGTATTTCAGATCCTAAAGGAAAATGATTTCCAACCTAGACTGATGTACCCTGAAAAACTGTCCTTCAAAATGGATGGAGAAATAAAATATTTCCATGACAAAGAAAAGCTGAAGAACTTCATAGTCACCAAACCAACTCTGCAAAGAATACTGAAAGACAGTCTACACAGATACACATAGGAAAAAACCACTAAGCAAGGCAGACAATTAAATAGAATGGAAAGATAAAGACGCAACAGCAGAGAGATAACATGGCAAAAATAAACCAATACATAACAGTTATGACCATTAATGTAAGTTGCCTCAATGCACTAATTAAAAGAAACAGACTGGTAGAATGGATCAAAAAAAAAAAAAAACCCAACCATATGCTGTCTACAAGAAACCCATCTAATGCAAAAAGAAACTCATAGACTGAAACTCAAAGAATGCAAAACAATATTTCATGCAACAGGAACCACCCCCCCCAAAAAAAAAGCAGGGATATCTATTCTGTTTGCAGACAATGTGAACTTCAAACCAACAGTGATCCAAACAGATAAAGAAGGTCATCACATTATTAGTTAGGGGAAAACTTCAAGCAGAAGAGATAACAGTTTTAAATATATACACACCAAATTTGGAGCACCCAGCTATACAAAACAAATATTAACAGAAATGAAAACTCAGATAAGCAATAACACAATTATAATAGGAGACGTTAACATGCCAGTGACATAAAAGGACAGATCATCTAGACAGAAAATCAACAAAGAAATAACAAAACTGAATCACACCTGTGAACAAATACTTCGTGGATGTACACAGAGTGTCCACCCAACAACATCAGAATATACATTCCTCTCAGCAGCACATGGGACATTCTCTAAAATAGACCATATACTAGACAATGGAACATGCTTAAGTAAATGCAGAAGATTTGAAACTATCCCATGGCTGTTATCAGATCATAGCACCCTGAAACTAGAAATTAATGGCAAAAGAAACTGGAAAAACCCCACACACACTTGGAAATTGAATAATACACTCCTGAGCAATCAGTGGGTCACAGCGGAAATTAAAGAAGAAATTAAGCAACATCTACAAGCAAACAAAAATACAAATACAACTTACCAGAACCAGTGGAATGCAATGAAAGCAGTCCTCAGAGGAAAAATTATTGAGGTGAATTCCCACATCAGGAAAACAGAATGAACACAAACAACCCAATGCTATACTTCAAACATCTAGAGGAAGAGCAAGTCAAGCCCAAAGCCAACAGAAGGGAGAAAATTATAAATATCAGAACACAAATCAATGTAATATAGACTAAAAAAGCAATATAAAAAATAAATGAAACAAAGAGTTGGTTCTTTGAAAGAATAAATGAAATTGATAAATCCCTAGCCAACCTCATTTTTAAAAGGAAAGAAAATATTTCAAATTCATGCAATAAAGAATGAAAGGGTGAAATCACTACAGACCCTGTGGAAATACAGAAGATAATCAACACCTATTTCAAAAACCTCTACTCTTATAGGCCTGACAACACAAAAGAAATGGACAGATTCCTAGAAACATATGAATTACCAAAGCTGGGTCAAGAAGATGTAAAACTGCTGAATAACTCAATTTCAATTAATGAAATTAAAAATGTAATTAAATCCTTATCAACAAAGAAAATCCCAGGCCCAGATGGATTCACTATGGAATTCTACAAGAAATTCAAAGATTTAATGCCAACACTCCTCAAACTCTTCAATGAAATCAAAAGGGAAGCAATTCTTCCTAAGTCATTCCTAGAGGCAAATATTACTCTAGTACCAAAACCTGAGAAAGACCCAACAAAAAAAAGAGAATTACAAGCCAACCTTCTTAAATAACATAGTTGCAAAAATTCTCAATAAAATATTGGCAAACAGAACACATAAAATCATCAAGAAGATTATACACCATGACCAAGAGGGATTCATCCAAGGAATGCAGGGATGATTCAATATATGTAAAACAAAAATGTAATCTACCATATCAATAGAACTAAAAATAAGAATCACAAGATTATTTCCATATATGCAGAAAAAGCTTTTCATAACGTCCACACCTATTCATGATAAGAACTTTACAGAAAATTGGAATAAATGGTCTTTACACCAACATATTAAAAGCCATCTATGACAAACCAATATCTAGCATCATATTAAATGGTCAAAAACTGAAAATCCTTACCCTAAAATCAAGACAAGGATTTCCATTATCAACACTCCTATTCAATAGAGTGCTGGAAATACTAGCTAAAGCAATTAGACAAGAGAGAGAAATAAAATGAGTAAGATTAGGAAAAAAGTTAAATTATCATTATTTGCAGATAACATGATACCCGACATAGAAGACCCCCAAAACTCCATTTAAAGACTCCTAGGTATAATAAATATATTCAAATATTGTAGCTAAATACAAAGTCAACACTCAAAAATCTATAGCATTCCTATAAACTAACAACAAACTCACTGAGAGAGAAATAAGAGATGCTGCACCCTTCATATTAGCATCCAAAAATATGAAATACTTTGGAATCAATCTAACAAAAGAAGCAAAAGATCTATTCAGGGAAAATTATAATACCCTGAAAAAGAAATTGAAGAGGACTTCAGAAAATGGAAGGACATCCCTTGTTCATGGATAGGAAGAACAAACATTGTGAAAATGGCCATTCTTCCAAAACTGTTATACATATTCAATACAATCCCAATTAAAATACCACTAGCATACCTCACAGATCTAGAGAAATCATTCCTAAAATTTATCTGGAACCAGAAGAGACCTAGAATAGCAAAGGCAGTTCTAATCAATAAAGACAAGGCAGGAAGCATCACAATCCCTGGCTTGAAGTTATACTACAAATCTACTGTAATAAAATCAGCATGGTACTGGAATAAAAACAGATCTGAAGATCAATGGAATAGATTAGAAGATACAACCACCACTACAAACATACTCAGCCATCTTACCTTTGATAAAGGGGCCAAATATGTTCACTGGAAGAACAACAATCTCTTTAATAAATGGAGCTGGAAAAACTGCCTCTCCATATGCTAAAAACTGAAACTAGATCTATGCCTTTTGCCCTGTACTAAACTAAATTGTAAATGGATCAAAGATCTAAATATTAAAACAGAAACACTAAATCTGTTGGAAGACAAAGAAGATAGAAATCTTGAAGACATGGGGTAAGTAGAGAATTCATAAACAAGAATCAAACCACATGCAAAATACTTCACAGAATCAATAATGGGGATCACATCTTATTAAAGGGTTTTTGCATGTCAAGAAATTTCCAGCATAGTGAAAAGAAAACCCCCAAATTAGGAAAAAAATCTTAGTGAACTGTCCATCAGATGAAGGACTTCTGTCTAGAACATACAAAGAATTTTTTAAAAATCAGACCCCCAAAATTCAAAGACCCAATCCAAAAATAGGTATCTGAGATGAATATACAATTCTCAGATGAAGAAATACAAATGGCAAATAAATACATGAAAAAGTGTTCAGCATCATTAGTTATTTGAGAAATGAAAATTAAAACCACACTAAGATTCCTATCACTCCAGAAAGAATGGTCAGAGTCAAGAAAACTACCAACAACAAATGCAAGAGAGGCTGCAGGGAAAAGGAACTCTTCTCCACTGTTGGTGGGAGTATAGACTGGTGCAATCACTGTGAAGGTCAATCTGGAGATTCCTCAAAAGGCTGGGATTGGAAGTCCCATATGACCCAGCTGTTCCACTTCTGGTCATATTCCCAGAAAAATTGAAAACATCATATTACACTAATATATGTGCACCCATGTTTGTAGCAGCACAATTTGTAATAGCCAGATCTTAGAAACAACCTAAATCCCATCAATTGATGACTAGATTAAAAAGATGTGGTATTTTTACCCAATGGAGTACTACTCAGCTATAAAGAATGATCACATTGAGCTATTTATAAATAAATGGATGCAACTTTGAGATCATACTCATAATTGAAATAAACTCACATGGTAAGAGTACAAAAGATACAAAAACTTCAATAAATATAGTGAAAGGATAAGAATCTGATCAAAGGGGGAAAGTAATATCTTAGAGAAAAGAAGGAAAAAGAAAAAGAAAGAAAAGAAAAGAAAAAACATATAAAATTATATAAACATACTTAGGATAGCTAAAATGATTGTGCTACAAATTCTCTTAAGTTCTTGGAACAAAACAGCTAACATTCATAGGACTGGAACAATTGTGCATACTAGTATATGGTAATCTGAGGAACTCTTGAAGATCATTATGTAAAATAACAACCCTAGTTACTGTTCTACCACTTATTTTGAAGGCCTATATTGTCAGTGTTTTCGGCTCTTTGCTATTGTTATTTATTTATCTTTTTTGTTTTATGTTTTCCTAGCAATTTGTTTTATTTTGCTTAGCTTTGTTTTTCCTTCTGATACAGAAAGGATAAGTATACATGTAGACACTTATACAAGCATAGAACTTCCCCTAAACAGTTTATGAGAATCAGTTATATAATGCATAATGAAATGAACAGATACTTTGAGAAAAAATAGACATTATGTTATCCATTGCTGATTCTGTATTGTCATGCTGTGAAATCCAGTAATTCCATTATTCTTTGTTCAGAGTGATTTTAGTCTGTTTTGTATTGTTTAATTTCAATATACATGAAGGTACAGATACCCATCTTGAAAAGAATGAGAGACATTATGGCAGTCTTTGGTGATTTCCCTATCATTTGGTTTTGAAGGCCCACAATGCCTTCATCACTCTGATCAATTAAATACTATTTTGTTTTGTATGAATTCATTGTGTGTGAAGATATGGATAATTATTTAGAAGAAACAAGAGATACGGGGAATAAAGGTCTGCAGGTCTGGTTGACAGCTCTGGCAGCGGAGAGGATCTGAGCAGACTCAGACCCTGGAACGTCCTCGGCAGACGGAGTGAGTTGTCCTGCCAGAAGCCACCCTGCTCTGGTCCCACCCCCAGGGGCCGCCCTCAAACTTCCTGGGAGGCTATGTAGACTCTGCCCCCATCCGGGTCTCAGCCCTGCCTATATATGAGGGCAGGATACATATTAAAAGTTGGATCGCTGCCATCAGCCTGGTCTCCGGTGTGATTTATTCATGCTGTGACTCCGTGTCACTTTCCATGGGCCCAAGGTTCCACGCAACAACAAAGAGACATTATGGTAGCCAGTGATGATCTGTTGTCTTGCTTTGAAATCTGTGTCATTTACATTGTTTTCCTCTATCAGCTTTGTTGTGTTTTGTTATGTTTAGTTTTACCCTCTTTAAAATAAAATAAAAAATAAATTAAAAAGTCCATAGCAAAATTCAAATTTGAATGTCACTGCTTATATTATTAAACACTTTAATATATACATATTTAACTAATAGTTTAGATTTTCTCGTGATTGAGCCAATTTTTAAAGGAGTTACTATTAACCACTAATTATACACTGACTTCTGAGTGGTATTTTAATAAATGCAAAGGAAGAAACCCCTCTACATATCAACAGAGGTGAAACCAATCCAACAGTTCTGTTTAATTAATTTGTGTTCTAATAGTCAAATCACTAGAGATGTCATTTCCATTAGTTTGTCAAAAATGAATGCTGAGCATTTACCTGAATATCTTTTAAGGGCTTTCCATTTCAAGAAGCTTTAAAAATTGACTTAAAAAGCAATATTGTTCCCTGACACCTTCTCAAAGTTTCCTGGATTCTTCCTTTTCCTTCCCAAAGCAGTAGTCATGAAGGATGGGAAATTCTTTCACCCTACTTTCCCTAATGTTCATGCATCATATTCCCACCTTATCTCAATTCAAATAGGGCTCTCCTTTCCAGTTCCAGACCAGCAATCATCTCCTCCAAAAAGATGATATAGGCAATTCTTTTTAAGATAACAAGAGGCATTATGGTAACCATTGTTGATCACCTTGTATTTTGTTTTTACATTATGTATATGTCCATCCTTTTGATTTGACTGACTCTGTCCTGGTATGTCACATTTGGTTTTCCTTTCTTCAAAAAAAAAAAAAAAAAGTAATAAGAACTGTGGGAGTAATAAAACCCAAAATGTGTAATTGTCATTATACAAAAGAAAGGAAAAGAAAGTTCTCTAAAAGATATAACTGCATATATATTTAAGTGTATAAGATAGATAACCATATTACTGGGTTTGTTGGATCATTGAACAAAACTGTTTGCAGTTTCACTGTTTGAAAGTCCCCTCTATATGCTTTAATTTTGTAACTTCAACAACTATTTCTAAGATGACAATATGTAATTAATTAGTGATTTCCCACTGTTTATTTTTTCTGAAATTCTGTATAACTTGTACCCTTTTGGTTTTTTTTTTTCTTTCTTCTCCTTAAATAAATTTTTTTTAAAAAAGCCTGTCCAGACTTAGCAGTTATTAGTCTGAGCTTATCAAAACATCCTCACTACGATGTCTCATGTCATGACTTTCAAATTAATTTAATCTAGCTCATGATCTTAGCACATGGACACATCTTCTTAGTTCACATCTCTGAAATATAGAAGAAAAGATCTGGTCTCAGTGTCAGGGAAAACTGTATAAGGATCCTGGGTTTGCTGAATGGCATGCAAATTGTAGCATCTTTCAAGGTTTTGTTTCTGTATCTGCAGAATTAAGACAATACATATTACCTACCTTGTACGGGGTAGAAAGAATTTAATGCCCTGGTAAATGTGAAAGTTCAATTGCTATTCAAGTCACATTATACATCCATGCAATGCGTGACTCAAAACATTGCCCAATAGTTACAGAAGGAAGATGTCTGGTAGGTATACTCAAATCATGGATGAAATGCTTCTCTCAGCGATCCTCACCAAGACTGTACAAACCTCTGTTTACCTTTCTGCCTTCTCTTTCTCAATGAGAGTGGGGGGAAACTATTTCTGTCTTTTCCTGCACTAACACAGCACCTGAGATACTCAGCAAGAACACTTTAATCAGTTAAAGTGTTCTCAAAACACAAATTCTGAACCCTATAGAATCACAATTTCCCAATGTAATATTTGTCAAACATGGGCATACATTAGCCTCTCATCTACTGATGATGATAAGTAGCCAGCAGTTAGAATCTCCTAAGAATTAAAAACAGAATCACTTCCTTAATTAGATGACCAGAGTAGAAAGCTTTCATAGACACAAGCTCCCAGTATACAGTAATGAAGATGGAATAGGGGAAGAAACTGCCTAGAAAAGGGACATTTTCCAAATTGCAAAGCAACCAACAAAGCAGTTGAGCCAGACCTATCCAAAGGAAAGCTCGCCTTCCTTGTTGATAGCAATTACTTTAGATTGGGCACTATAATAACAAAAAGACAAGTGCACTTGGTGCACGCATCCAGGACTGGCTCTATCCAACCTGCAGCATCCACTTGGAAGGGGGACAAATAAGGTTTTGGGGTAAGTGTTTGGGGAAGTAACCATGACCTTGTTTGCTTCCACCTATAGAATCCCATTATATATCATCTGCTAACCCTCTTATACATACTGTATTGTCTGTTTGACTCTTCATTATAGCACTGTGAGGTAAGCATTGGTACCCCTATTTTACCAAGGAAGACACTGAGCCATGGAAAATTAATGACTTTGCTAGTATATCACAAACCTGAACCTTAATAGAGATCAGCTTGATTTCAAGATCTGACCTTAGAATTTGGGGATTGTATAGCATTATTTAAATTCCATATGGGACAGAAAAATTTTCAACTACATTTACAACCTTGAGTAGTGAAAAGAGCTCAGTGGGCTGGGATTCCAGCTCTGATTCTCAACAAATGTGTGGCTTTTGGCATATCACTGAGCTTCGCTGAGTAACAGATCATTGTTTGAATGATTGCTCACTTGGAAATCCTGCAAAGGCTGTATGACATTGTTAAGTCTTTTGTTAAGCTTAGAGATGTTGAATAGAAATACCCAGTAAGAATCAGAGTGCATGCTCAGAAAATGGTAAAATTGATGTTTTAGTACTCTATCTTTCTATCTTTGCATATGCCTTTCTATCTTTGCATATGATTTCCTATGAACTCTTTTGCCTCACAAACTCTTACACTTTAAGACAGAAACTTGGGTCCCTGGCCCTCTAAGGATATACTCTTTGTCCTTCTCTTTAGCTCTCCTTCCCTACCAGAAGTTATCACAAGTATTAACTTTAGGAAACTGGGTACTTATCCTAAAAGATTTAAGAGCCCTCATACAAGGACATCAGGGTCAGACTTGCTTTCTATACAAGTGCTAAATTCCTCCTAGCATTCTGGATTACTGTATTTATACATTCACTAAGACAACATCTCTCCTAGTTGAGATTTCCATTTCTTCTGGCCCCTCAGATGTTGTTGAGTGCCCTGTCTTCCCTAACAAAGAAAAGATTAATGTAGTTCAACTGCACAACTCCAATAACAGGGAAAAATGATGACTGTGAAGTATTTTTTTCCTGAGAAAGAGAACAACTAAGACACTAGGAAGAACATATTTTATCATCCTGTGTTATTATTCTGAGAAAGCTTCCACCCCCAGAAGCATTTTCCACCAGTGTTAGTGAGTAGTTTGCAATCAATCAAGGAGGTAGTGTTTTGAATTCTTGATGGCCTGTCTCTGTCTGTCTCCTCCCTGTGTGAATAAAAAAGATTCTTTGTATGACAGAGCTATTTATTAGGAGTAAGACTTCAATACTCCCTTCTATAATAAAGCAGAAGGAGTCCACTTTGGCCTGGTTTTGGGATCAAGACATCCTACCTTTGCAAGCCCAACACAAAGTATTATATCAACAAAGTTATTTATTTAGGAGAAGAGGAATTCTCTTAAAAGTCATTCATCTGCTCACATCCATATTTTGATTTCTGTGTTTTTTTTTTTTTTTTATCAATACTGGGGATCAAGACCACACTTTGCAGGGCAGGTGCTTATACCGCTGAGCTAAATCCCCAGCCCCTCTGTGTCCTTTTTTACTTCCTTAATTTAATGTTTATTTTGACATTAATATATCTATACACAAACCAGAATTCACTTGCTAAAGTTTATTGATGTTTTCATGATGTTTTATCACTAGATAAGTTACTTGAAAACTTTTCACTTGCACTATCAAAATAAAGTCTCATAATGTTTTACTTGATTTCATCATTGCATTTGCTAACCCTAGTAATCTTTAAAATCTATCCTCTCTTAAAACTTTTAATAGCTCCACATCTTGGGGCCTAAGACTAATTCTGCCCATCCCCTGATAAGCCTGATACATTGGTCATCTTTTACTGGTTCATGCAGTGATGAGAAGCAATCTTCTATCTCAGCAGTTTATAACAAAAATCAAGTTCTCAATAATATTACACATCACCTAAAGGTTGGCTCTACTCCACATCTTCTTTTATGAATCCACATTGAAAAGAAGTCCTATCTGGGACAAATCATTCTTGTATAATGGAGAAAAGAGTGATGGAAGAGCCACGTGGTATCTCTTAATGATTCCATTCCATTAATGAATATGCCTTTCTCACATTTTATTGGCCAAAATAAGACACAAAGTCCAAGCTAATCTCAGTGGAACACAGAAGGATAATTGTTGTAGTCTGGGGTTGTACACAGAGAACAATTCAGGTCAGGACATGGAGTTTATAATATTTTTATAATGGTCACTGAAAGTTAACACAGAGGAATGCAGGAAATCTATCCGCAACACCAACGACATAGATTATTTAGTCAAGAGTCTAAACCCCACGGCAATGTCCCAAATGAGTCCAGATAAAAACGCAGAGCTCAGAACAATGCCTCCACGAGTCCAACTGAAAGTCCAGAGCCCACAAGAAGGACTCACACCAGTCTCTTTTACAGATTCGTGCCGGGAAGACCCAAGGGTCAGCTGTGGAAGCCAGAAAGTCCATGCCAGCAGGATGAAGGAGCTGTGCTAGTGGGATGAGGGTTCTACACTGGAGCCCAGAAGTCACACTCACAACAAAGAGCGGGGCTGTCTGCTCCCGCACCACAGCCGTCCTCAGTGACACGGAGGCCCCGAGCTCCTCCGACGACAAGCACAGTCGGGTACATGCCAGGAAGCAGCGTGAGGAGTTCATCCTGGAGACCAGGCAGCACATGTCTTCCCCTCTGGAGCCAGGAAGCAATGCTCGATGTGAAGACCGAAGCTCCTCCAGGAGAACCAACAGCTCAGACAGCAACTCATAGAACTAACAATGCCTCCATAATCCCTCAATCCCTCCGCACACCTCTCTTCTTCTCCACCTATTTATCCTGGCAACTCTTCTCAGGTGGAGCATCTTCTCTCAATGCATGCTGATGTAATCCAGCTGGCGTTAAGTTGACCACTAGTTATCAAACCATAACAATCTTCTTCCAGGAAAGGTATTAAATAATTGGAAACAGTAGTGTAAATTATTATATAGTACTTGGATTGCCCTCCTGATACTGCCAAGGAGTCTATGCTATTTGAAGACAACATTCCATTTTCTTTCCTGAGTATGGTCTCAATACCACAAACTGTATGCTCCCCAATATGTGCCCCACCACAGGTCTCTGTCTCCATCTTTACCTCTTATATAACCCAGAAGTGATGATAATATTTTTTTCCAGATAGTTGAAGATAATATTTATTTAACCAATAAGGGCTGAAAAAACATTTATTTTATGAAAAATTATACAATTGGATGAGCAGAACAATTTTTTTGTAATTTTTAGAGCTAGATGGAATCCTAAGAGATATTTTGAATTAATTTGTAAACTTATGAAATATAAAAGCAATTCTTGAAGCACATAGAGGCATTTTTATTTGGTACAGTTCATGAGACAATACAGAGATTAAGCAAAGGCCATAAATCAGACTTTTAAAACAAAAATAAAGGCCCTTTTCATCACCCCAAAGCACCTAACCTACTGTAGAAAAATATCAGCAACAACTTTGCCTTACTCTCTCATAATTTGCTGCAAAAGATGAGAAAATGTGATCCAGATGACAGTACACTCAAGTGGAATTGTACCTTGTTGAAAGTACTTCCCCAAAGAGTACTGATGCTTTTATGCTTATCCACAAGAGATCTCTAGGAATGCATTCTAAAAATATTATTTAGGGTTTATCTTACTTAGTTAACATTTTCTAGTTGCACTACCATGTCAAGAACATAAAGATTATACTGTGATTGTCATCATGTAGCTCTGAGTCCAAAATCAGATCACAGTTTTTATCTCATGCTTGGTGAGACAATGAAACTAATTGTAGCTTGCAGGAAAGACGGCCATGGTTGTTTTCATGATCCAATGATTAGCTGCCAAACAGAAACAAAATTTTGCAAAAGTGATATGTATTACTTCCAGGGTAAATCATCAAATTGCTGATGAGAAACCTTCAATGGCTTCTTTCTTCCATGTTGGTCAGCAAAGTTGGAGTTGAAAATTATATCCAGTCTTATCTCTGAAATAAGGAGATAAGGAACAAAGTCCCTTTCAATCCACAATGGATGCGTAACATAAGCAACAAACAGTCATTTGGATTTTACTAACCTCTGTGATGTAGGACTTGTTTAATCTTCTGTATACAGTGGTGCCTCAGTTGGTAAATGCTTTTGTTTTTGAACAATTCGGTTCTCAACAAAAGTACTTGGCAAAATTTTGTTTTTGTTTTCCAACTCTGTTTTGGGTGATGAAAACAATCACAGCCTTCTTTCCTGCAGTAACAGAAATATGACCATCTTTTCTAGAATTGTAGAATAAATTAAATCCATGAAACAAGGTTCCACTATAACTTATCCTATCATAGAACTTGGTCTGACATAAACCTATTAATATAAAACAAGGCTGAGAAAAATAATCAGTATAATAAATGGTATACCTCAACAGTAATTTCTTACACTTAAATTTCAGAAATAAATGGCAACTCATACACAGAAACTTTTATAATATTAGGCTCAATAAGAATCAACATTGTACTTTGGTTGCCAAAAGTTCCAAGCTCACTAGTTATCTGCAGCCACTTAAAAAAGAAAGGAGCATTTGTAGATCAAAAAAAGTAATAATTCTGTATTTCATAGAAAAGATACCAAAAGCACTAGTCTTCAAAAAGAGAAAAGCCAGTGGAAACTGACTAAGATATTAAGGGGAGTAGTAAAAGAATTTAAGATGAGTAGCCCAAAGTACAGGAGATCTGGAAGGACATATTTTCATTCCTTGAATATCTAGATTGCTGAGAAGAATAAGAAATCCTCATTTTGTGTCAAGGTTCATAACAAGGAATAACAGTGAAAACCTATAAGGAAAGAGAGTTGTTTCCATGAAAGCATCTTTTGACCATCAGAAGAGTCTCCCTTGAACATACGAATAAGCTTGTTGTGGTGGATTAACTAATGGTCAATTTGGAAACTCCAGCTGAACTGAGTCAGTGTGATTTTTGATGTGGAAGACTCACCTGAGGATTGCTGCCAACAGCATAAAAGGAGAACGGCAGGGGAAGATGGTGTGTTGTTGCTGGAGAAGCTTGTGCTGGCTTTCCTGATGTGAGTTCAGCCGTTTTCATCACTGGAGGAGCTCGGGTCCTTGCCGTTGGATGAGGATGCTGCTGTTCTCTTGCAGAAGTTCTGGTCCTACCCGGAGCATCACTTTCTGGTTCAAGTGTAGATCCCTCAGCCTGGTGGCACATATTCACCCCACTGGTATATCAAATATCATGTTTAGAAATTCATTAAATTACCACTGCACCCAACTAAAAGCCCCCATACAACATTCTCAAAATATAAAATGAACAGCTATAGTCAATTTCTCTATAATAAGTGCATTTTACTATCTTGATTTTACGGTATTAGAGATGATCAAACCAGGTGTGGCACTGTCCAAATATATCCCACAGAGGCCTGTATCTCATCAATCTCTGTAACAACGCACCTGGATCAATAAGCCACCTTTCACACTCATGGACATCCAGGCATCTGTGTTCATGGGTTCCAGAACTAGATTTAGCCAAGTACAAATGGAAAACTGCATCTTCCCTAAACATGTACAAACTTTTTCTTAAACAATACAACAACTATTTACAAAGGAATTATATTGCATGTGGCATTATAAATAATCTAGAGATGATTTATAATATATAGGAAGCTATGCATAGGTTATGTGCAAATATTATGCCACTTTACTTAATGGATTTAAGCATCTGCAGATTTTGGTAGCCACAGTGATGGAGAGGGACGGCTATATTAGCATAATTTTCCTGAATATTCAGCACAATGAGTAAGTTACACTTATTAATGTCTAAGAAGTAACCTTCTTATTTTTTTGTCAGTTGTAGAATTGTTGGTTGCCTTGTATGTTTTCCAGACTGGTTATTTGAATTTCACCATCTCTCTGAGGTCATCCAAAGAGCAAAATAGTTGATGTAAATTTTCTATAGATAGCTGGAACTGTTTAACCTTATGAAGAATCTCATTATCTCATTTTACTTAATTCACTTATTGTGCCAAATCTTTCATTGTGTCAAGAGCCAGTTTCAGATTTGCCTTCTCCAGAATCAGTGGCATGCTTGACCAGCTCCTGGAGAAGATGATATTTCAAAATATGTTGCATAGGAACCACAAGAAAACCTCAAAGTGTAAATTTTCCATTATTTGCTCATTTGGAACATTCCTCTAATTTTATATTCACATCTTCTTCTGTCTTAGAAATATAGTCTAAATAGATATGGTCAACTCCACTCCACTGAAGTACTGCCCATAAGTAACGAATTTTACCTTGTAGTTAATGAAAACTTGATACAAGTTCGGATCATTTTTATTTTCAATGGAATTAAGAATCTCTTTCATTAAGTTCCAATGAACTTTCACAAGTTCAGCAATGTTGATGAATACTGAATCAAATTCTGCTGGTATAAATCTTTTCAGTGGTGCCATGAAATATTTTTCTATTGACTCCACAGTTTTGTATATTTTTTTCTGTCTAACTTCTGTTAACAAACAGCTCCCTGTGTCGTTGTGCATTTACGTTGGTGCGCTTCCTCTGCTCATTAGGTCTTCATAGATTTCTCCACCTTCATCTTTCCTGTACACAGTCATAGAGATCATCTTCTAGCAAACTAGGAAGTCCTTTATAAATGTCTTCATCATTTATGCTGTCTTCAAAGGGCCCTTTCCTTCAGTTCTTTCCTTTTTAGTTATAAGATCTGAAGGTCAAATCATTTGGTAACGATTATCCTTCCATGATTCAGTTCACTGATCCCTGTTACCAACACTGTTGGGGTACAAGAAAGCCATGATAACATTTCTATATAACCTTCCCAAAGTCACAAACAGGTGAAAGGCCTCAAAGAGTTCTTTCCTCTTTCCAAACAAATTTCCCACAATAGGCTGAGAAATGTCCTTGTACTCTTCAGAGAAACTGGGACACCTTGAGTTGATCTCCTTCCGGTTGGTTGCTGAGCTGCTGCAGAGCAAGACTCCCCAGCCAGGTCTAACCCCTGCGCTCATCCCAGGACTCCTGTGGCAGGCCGGCAGCACTGGCCGTGAATCAGCCACTGCACACTCTGCGTCTACAGCTCTGTGCCCACGGATCCAGGACTCGGGTGGCTGGAGCAGGCCGTGGAGATGCCTGCACCATCGAGGCTGTTCTTTAGCGCCCAGAGGAGGAGAGCCGCAGCCAGCCCCTTCCCTGCCTGTGTTCTCAGAGCCTGTGAGTCTGGGGCTTTCGGGCCAGGGTTCCGTGGCTCAGCTGCCGAGTCCTGTGTGCCCTCCATGAGCCCCTCAACTTGGATTAATTATTATAAAAGGTATGTCTGTGCCTAGATTCATTTTTATTTGCATGCAGAATCCCATTTGTTGAAAAAACCGTTCTTTCTCCACTTACTCCCTTATCAAAGACTATGTTTCTGTAGTTCTAATTCTGAAGTCTGTTCTGTTCTATTGATCTATTTGTTATTTGCCAGTATCATCCAAACTGTCAAATTTGTTCAACCTGCAGGCCACTGGTCCTCTTTTTCATATATATATAACTTTTTCTTATACAGGTTAATTATATATTTTATTTGAAGGCTAAGACAATCCCTCTTCATTTAGTGTAGCTCAGGAAACCAAAAGTTTGAATATTCATGCCAGTGCAGTTGTATAGTAAGTCTTTGAGTTAGGTAGTGTCCTGCCTCTGTTCTTCAGTGCTCTTTTGGCTGTTCTGGGTCATTTGCTTTTTCATATCAACTTTAAAGTCTGTAAATACTCACAAGATAAATTTGGAGATTTTTATTGGAATTATATTAAATCTATAAATCAAATATAGAAGAAATGGATATCTTAATAATACTGAATCATTGTATCCAAGAATAGCAAATGCCTGTCCACCTATTGAGATCTGTTTTGATTTCTTCAGTTTTTATGCATTTCTTCGTGTACTGTGTGTATATTTTAGACTAATATGTAATTCGTTAAGTTGGTGGTAATATAAGTGGCATTATTTTACTTATCATTTTAAGTATTCATGAGTGGTATGTATAAAAGGAATTGACTTTTATACATTAATAATATATCTTGTCAGTTTTATAGTCAATTATTAGTTCCAGGAGATCTTGTCAATTCTTTCTTTAGGACATTCTATTTAAAACATCCTATGACAGTGTACATTGTTGGATTTGACTTACTAATATTTTATTGACTACTTTTGTACCTATGATCATGAGAAATAATGTTCTGTATCTTTTCCCTTCTTGTGAGGTCTTTATTTGATCTTAGTATTATGACAGTGCTGAATTCATACAAAGTGTTAGGAAATATTCCTTCTGTTTCTACTATCCAGAAGACATTGCAGTAAATTTGTCATTTGTTATTGAAATATATGTTAGAATTAACAAATGAAAACACTTGGGCCTGATGCTTTTTTATTTAGAGGATTAAAATAAGTTCATATTCTTTAATAAATATAAAGTACACATTTAAAGTACACATTGCTTCCTGTGTGAGTCTTGTTAGTTTCTTTCAAGAAATAGATTCCTTTTATGTAATATCAAATTTGTAGGAATAGTTATACATAATATTATTTTCAATGTCTGTGAAATAAGTAAGGACATCCAGCATTAATATCTGCTATTAAAAATCTGTGTATTCTCTCTTGGTTATCCTGAAGAGAAATTTATCAATTTTATTAACGTTTTCAAAGTATATGCTTTTAGTTTTGTTAATTTTTTATATTAACTTCCTGTTTTCAATTTCTTTTAATTTTTACTCTGAATTTTATTATTTCTTTTCTTCTATTTATTTTAGACATATTTCTCTTTTTGTTTAGTTTCCTAGAGTGAAGCTTAGATTACTGATTTTTTTTTGCTTTTCTAACATTTACATCCACTGCTACAAATTTCTAAGTACTGCTCTTGTTGTATGTCACAAATTTTGATAAGTTGTATTTTCTAAATATTTTTGTTAAAACTTTTCAAGACGTCTTGGACTTTTGAGTTATTTAAAAGTTGTGACAGTAAATTGGGTTGTCAACTAATCCTGCATGGGCTATTAGTAAAGCATATTTCTAGGTGGTTCATACAATCACTGGTCCCTGGACCCCTCTTCAGTGATGCTGACCCTCTGCTCTGCTGCCATGAAGTGAACAGCTTTACTCCACCATACCTTTCTGCTGGGATGCTCCTGACTTGGAACTGGCATGGACTGAAACCTCTGAAAATCATGAGCCAAACTGAACCTCTCCTTCCCTAAGCTGCAATTGTCAGGTATCATATTCTAGCAAGAGTACAGTAATTAATATACCAGGTCACTTTCTGTTACTGACTTCTGGGTGATTTCACTGTGGTGTGAGAGCATGCTGTCTTTGGGTTTTCCTATGACTTCCTTCTTAAATATAGTCTATTTCTGGAAGCTCTGTTTTAATCTAATGTCATTATATTGGAGTGCTGTTGCAGTATTAAAGTATTAGGAAATTGAAGTATTTATAATGTCAGTGTGGTAGATCGACAACTGGTGGTCAACTTGTAACACCAGCTGAACTGAATCAGCATGGTACTGGGTATTGATAGCAACATAAGGGGGAGAAGTGGAGGGGAAGAAGGAGGATTGTTGTTGGTTCTCCTGTCACCATTGGTTCTCTGAGATGGATTTGTTGAACTTCTTTCCTGATATGAACTTGGTTGTTCCATCAGAGGAGCTTGGAACCTTGTTATCACTGAGAATGGCTGCTTTCACTTTGCAGAAGCACTGGTCCTTACTTTGAGTGTTACTTTCTAGATCCAGAGGGAAAGGTGTGTGCTGCTCAGTCTCCTGGAGAACATTATCACTCTAGCTTCCTGATAGGGACTTGCTTGTTCTCATCGTTGGAGGAGCTCAGGACCTCATTGTCCCCAAGGTTCACTGTGGTACTTTTCAGAGGAGCTCAGAACATCACTTCCTGACTCCAGTGAAGAACCCTCAGCCTACTGACACAGATCCTTCATCCCACTGGCACAAACTTTCTAGCTTCCCAGCACAAATGCATGAAACAGACTTGCATGAGTCATCGTTGTGCTATCTAGGACTCCAGCTGAACTTGTAGGGGCACTGTAATGGGATTTAGGTCTTCAGCTGGACTCATGCAGGATATTGCCATAGGATCCAAACCCTCAGCTGGATTCTTTGTGTCTCTAGTATGTGGATAGATTTCCTGCATTTTTGTGGTTGGCTCTTTGGGTCACTGTTATAAAATAATTCTATAAACTATGCATCCTGTATTAAATTGTTTTCTTTGAAAACTCTAACTGCAACACTCAGAATATCTTATTATATCAAGTTTTTAGTGGGCCTATTTCCTTTATCTACACCATTCACAAGTATGTCTTAGACAATCTAGACAAGAAGGATACATGGAGTTAAAATTATCTAATTACCCTTTCCTTAGATCAGAGCAGGGCTTGGTAAAGTAGTTTTCTTTGGATGGCAGGCCTTTCATCTGAGTGTATTTCAAGTGTCCCTTCTACCTGCATATAATTTGAGGTGATTTTTCTCCACTCTTCACCAAAAAATAAATCTGGAGTTCTAAGAGCTAACCCAGGTGAGTAGGAAAGTGTAGAGGTCCTCCATACTACTGAGGCCCAGCAGTTTTAATTTTCAAGTTAGTCTACACTCAGCCTCTGTCAATTTGTTAAAATTGCCATTTAAATGTCCTTAGTAGTTATTTTCTCTGACAGTACCTGACTCATGTAAAATGATCTTGGTGTGAATATTTTTAGTCCCTGTTTTTCTGGATTCCGAGGTAGTGGTTTGCTATGGAACCTCCATTCTCGATAAGCCTGAAAACCACAAGTATTTGTTTGTTTAGTGCTTTTCTCATTGAGAAGATGAGCGGGATGATTTCTGTACTCTTTACATGTCATAGCTGAAAACCGGAAGTCACTAGTACACCAACTAATCTAAATGTATCTTTAAAAATATGTTTTAAAATATATGTGTCATACCAAGAAAATGTTTAATCTTATATCAAAACAGCATAGTACAAAATAGTATGTCCCTAAAAAGAATTTTATAAACTAGATAAAGTCTGTATGTAGAAAAAAATGGTTATTTCAGAATTTTAATCATATAAGTACTTTTCATTTTATTTTTGTAATACTTTCCTTCTTTTTAAATGTGTTACAATGAGAATATATGAATTTTAAGGTGGGAGAAAAGCAATAAATGCCATGTTGGCAGAAAGTTTTCAAAAAGAGACAGTAGCAAATGCCATGATAGAACGAATGCTAGATGCTATGATATCACCTATAGGGAGATTACTACCTCGTGTCCAGATCAGGAAAGGTATCCCGGGACCTTCTTAGCTCCAAAATACATTTGCCTCCAGTAATGAAACCAAGTAATGGCCCTTTAGAATTCTATCTCAGTGGTTTGGAAGGCATAACAAACATCTCTGATTCAATTAGTGATGAACATCCAAAATGTGTATGAACTTTGCGTCATATTTTAGTTAATAAAATGCCTCAATGTAAAAAATATCTCTGGACTGCTACTTGTACAGAGTGATAGTCTCTTTTATTACTCCTTATATTGTCTCTTTCATTGTTGTTGTTATTATTATTATTACTGTCCTATTTATTATTAGAGCTATTTCTTTATTCTCTTCTCAAACTTAAGTCTGGTGTCTAGTCACTTAGACAGGACACAAGGATTTTCAAGTCATATGTAATGGGCCACAGGATTAAATCAGAAGGAATTGACACTATGCAGATAAATACAGAACTGGCCTGTTCAAAAGAACTAGATGTACCCAGGATTGCTTTTGCTATTCTAGATCTTGTTCAGCTCCAGATGAATTTTAGGAGTGTCTTATCTAGTTCTGGGAGGTATGTTAATGGTATTTTGATTGAGATTGCATTAAAGCTGTATAACAATTTTGAAAGTATGGCCATTTTCACAATGTTTGTTCTTCCTATCCGTGAGCAAGAGATACCTTTCCATTTTCTGAGATCCTTTTCAATATCCTTTTTCAGAGTACTGTAATTTTCAATGTGTAGATCTTTTACTTCCTTTGTTAGATTGATTCCTAAGTATTTTATGTTTTGATACTGTTGCAGAGGAATGGTTTCCCTAATTTCCCTCCAGTGAATTTGTTTCTTTTGTATAGGAATGCTGTGGATTTTTGAGTATTGACTTTGTATCGAGCTACACTATTGAATTATATTATTAAATCTATAAGTCTTTTGGTGGAGTTTTTGGGGTCTTCTATGCAGAGAATTGTGTCACCTGCAAATAATCCTTTAACTTCTTTCTTTTATTTCCTGCTTTTGTCTAATTGCACTGGCTAATGTTTTCAGAACTATATTGGATAGGAGTGATGATAGTGGACATTCTTGTCTTGTCCTGATTTTAGAGTGAAATTTTTCAATTTTTGACCACTTATTACGATGTTAGCTGTTGATTTTTCATACATGGCTTTTATTAGATTGAGGTGAAGACCATCTATTCCCATTTTCTGTAGGGTTTCTATCATGAATGGGTAGGGGCATCACAAATCTCAGAGCTGAAATAATACTACAAAGCTCCTGTGATAAAACCAGCATGTTACTGGCATAAATAAATAAATAAATGGACTTGAAGATCAGTAGAACACAATAGAAGATGCAGACATAATTCAAAAGACACTCAGCCACCTTATCTTTAACAAAGGAATCAAACATCCCCACTGGAACAAGATAGCCTCTTTAATAAATGGCACTGGATTTTAAAAAAACCTGAAAGAGTAATAAGATCCAAAATGTACAATACATATTGTGATAATGAAAGAAAAAGAAAGTGTTCAAAACAAAAGAACAACTGGAATAGGAGAAAGGATAGAAGGAAGAAGGAAAAAGATCATATGTATACAGATATATATAATATAGATATAGATATAGATATGCCATACTACTAATCACTATTAATCCATCCAAAAGACCAGTTTGTGCTTTCATTTTTTGATTGTTTAATCATTTTTGTGCCAAAACCTTGTAACTTGAACAACTACTTCTAAGACAATATGCAATACATTAATTAGTGTTAATTTCCTACTGTTTTGAAATTCTGTATCATTTCTATCCTTTTTCTGCTTTGCTTTTTAAATTAAATTTAAAAATAAATAAATAAATAAATAAATAAATAAATGGTGCTGCAAAAACTGGCTTTCCACATGCTAGAGACTAAAACTAGACCCATGACTATCACCTTGCTCTAAAGTCAAGATGAATCAAAGATCTAAATATTTAAACAGAAAAACTACCACTGAAATCTACTGAAAGAGAAAAATGGGCAGTAATCTTGAAGACATCGACATAAAGACTTTATGAAAAATCTCAGACCTCACAGGAAATACTACAAAGAATCAAAGATTTCACTCTATTAAAAAGCTTTTGAACAACAAAAGAAATAGCCAACAGAGTGAAAAAACATCCCACAAAATGTGAAAAAAAAAACTTAGCCACTTGTTCCTCAAAGGAATAATATTTAGAAAATATAAAGAATTGAAAAAAAATAAGACCCCCTGGGCCAAAGATTTAGTTCAGTGGCATAAGTGCCTGCCTGACAAGCACAAGGTCATGAGTTCAATCCCCATTACAAAAAAAAATTAAGAACCCCCAAGTTTAAAGACCCATATTAAAATGGGCATCTGAGATGAAACATACAGTTCTCAGATAAAGAAGTAGAATTGGGAGGAAAATGGTGGCTTGCTAGGGAGCTGGATGCAGAGTCCCTGTGGAGAAAAAATCAGATTATAGGCTAGAATATGACAACATGAAGAGGGCCTGACAAATGGATAATGGTTCTTATTAACCAAGGCGGTAACCAAAGGGAAAAATAAAACTAGGAAGAGGAAGGAAAAGCGTGGATGGAGAGCTGAAGCCTAATGTACTCACTGAGCCCCATTCCATGCTGTACTAGGCACGCCTGGAGGATTTAAAGTCATGCTGAGACCGTGGCTGCCGATACCGGAGCCGAATCCCGCACCCTTAACGCGGTACACTGAGCAGTGGATCCAAGGGGAAAAGCTGTATTGGCTCTTGGCAACTGCTGAAAATTGAGACCTGAGACCCCGCAAAGCAGCCAAAGCCCCCTGGCTGTGCCAAAGAGGACTGTGAGAAGCTCCAGAGCTTCGAAGCCAGGCACTGGTCAGTTTTCTGACCAATTTGTGCTGTGATTGGAATGCAGTGAAGCCAAGTAGCCCAGTGTGCAGTGGACCCAAGAGGAGGATCTGCATTGAGTCCCAATGAGTACTAGGGACTGGATCCCACGGCTGCTGTAGCTGGCTGGAGGACATCTTGGAATTGGGCAGAGCCCACCACCACAGAGGCATCAGTGACACAGGACTGGTGGAGGACATGTTGGAGTTGGGCAGAGCCCGCACTATGGTGACATCAGATAGTCGCCCCTGGCACAGAGAGGTCTGGTGGAGGACATCTTGAAATTGGGCAAAGCCCGGCACCATGACAGCTTCAGTGACACAGAAAGGACTAGTGGAGGACATCTTGGAATTGGGCAGACCTGATGGCACGGTGACATCAGATAGTCGCCCCTGGTGCAGAGAGGTCTGGTAAAGGACAGCTGGGATTTCGGCAGAGCCCTGCACTGTGGTGACATCAGACAGCCGCTTCTGGCACAGAGAGAACTGGCAGGGTCTGCTGGGGCTTAACCACACCTCTGGTTGGGACCCAATAAGCAGATACAAAATAGTTGCAACTCTGTGACATCCACAAGGTACAGCCTAACTTGCAGATTGACTGGCACAGAGGCTGGAGGCTAGCCTGCACCATCCCCGCATCCCTGCCCCAGCATATTGGGGAGGGCAGCAAAAACTCAAGTCAGCATGCTTCAGAAAGGCCCTAAGCAATACAGAGAGAGCCAGAGACCCCCAGGACACACCAGTCTGAAAGAAATCAGAAACATGACAAGAGATAAAAATTTAAAAAATACATTCCAGCTGCCGAATGTGAGAAAATAAGCCCAGAGAAGTAAACACAGAAGAGAACCAGCACAGTAACCATTCAATACTAGACACAGCATCAGCCGAAATAAAGAAATACCTTCATGACCTCATAGACAAATTTAAAACTGTACTTCTGATCCAAGTGAGGCAAGATATAAAGAAATTAATTAAAGAAATGATAAGCCCCACCCACAAGAACACAGATGGAAGAACAGAGGAAATCATAAAAGAAAAGAGAATCCTCTGATGAAGAATTTAAACATAACCTAGAATACACGAAACAAATCCATAGAGATTACAGGAAACTAAAAACTCCATTGAACACTGGCAAAAATGCCTTGACAGAAACTGAAATTAGCCTTTTGAAACTGGAAGATTTATGATATATGATTGTGAAAGAAAAGACCTCTTAAAAATAATGAAACAATCCAAAGGCTAGAAGATGACAAAAGAATACATAACTTAAGAATAAAGCATGTGAGTGAGGAAGCAGGAGCAACCAAAAATGAACTACAAAGAATATTCACACATATATTAAAGGAAAACTTCCCAAGCATAGGAAAAAGAAATGATATCCAGATAAATGAGGCATGCAGAACTCTAGCCACCTACAACCAAACCAGATCTACACCCAGACATATAATAATCAAAATTCCAGAAATCTACCAAAAGAACAGAATACTAAAAGCAGCCAGGGAAAAGAAGCAGATAACCTACAATGGGAAAATTATCAAAATAACAACAGACATCAGCATAAACTCTCAAATCGGGAAGGGCCTTGGGGGAAATATTCCAAGCCCTGAAAGAAAATAATTTGCAACCAAGACTGATATACACAGAAAAACTCTCTCTTAAATTTAATGGAGAAATAAGATGTTTCCAAGACAAGGAGGAACTGTGAGAGTTCATGGCCACCAACCCAACCCTACAGAGAGTGCTGAAGGACATTCCAGAGAGAGAAAGGAAGGGATACCAGGATTCCAGCAACAGTGGCAGAGAGGCCTCAATGAACGGGGCAGACAATGGAATGAGGGAGTAAGGTGTACAAATTATAGCAGTAAAGTGGAGTAGCACACATGAGGCAGAGATGGTAAGCTATAATCTTTAATATAGATAGCTTTGATACACTATAACAAAGGCAGAGGTCACTGTTAATACTATATCAGGATTTTAAAATCACAGTAGTCCTGTTTAGTTTGAATTTATTTTGTTCCAGTCTGTCCACTCATATCAGATTTGAGGGCACAGACATCTGACCCAAAAATAGCAGGTTATACCATGATAACTATCCTTAATTTCCTATTAACTTAAACTGAAACCCTGTATTACTTATATTGTCTTATTATGACTGATCTTATTTGAATCTGATTCATTAGACTGCAGTTTTGCCTTGGCCGATTTTGTTTGAATTTGGTATGCTTGATAGTATCAACCCTAAAAGTAGAGGCAACTACTCTGAAGATGACAAGATGTGAAAGATATCCATAGCGGTTTTGATTGTTAACAGCTCTCAAGTCCTACAATGTTTTCAAAATTTTTTTTTATAAAAATAGCTATGTAATACCATGCTTAACTATATTAAGCCTGATGATATAGACAAGTCTATTGAAAATAACAAGAGAAAACATAGTTACTGTGGTAGATCACTTAATATTATGGTCCTATGTGTCTTTTTCATTGCATGTTTTTCTAGGACTTTGTTTTGCTGTCTTGTTATGATTTGTTTTTCCCTATAATACAGAGAGGATAAATATACATGTAGAAATTCACATATGGGAAAAATTTTTTAAACTATTTACAGGAACAGATTATATAATGCAAGATGTAATGAACAGATACTCTGAAGAAGAGACACTAAGAAAACCAATGCTAATTCTGTAGCATTATAATATAAAATCTAGCAACACTATTATTCATTGTTCAGAGTGATATTAGTCTAGTGTCTTAAGTTCAATTTCAGCATATGTAAAGATAAGGACAGCTACTACGAAGAGAATGAGAGACATTATGGTAGTCATTATTGACTTCCCCAATGTCAGATCTTGAAGACCTAAAAAGCCTTCATCATCCTGTAATGATTTGATTAGGTCTATAATATGCAGTATGTATTTAATGTGTGTGAAGATGGGGACAACTATTTGGAAGAAACTAGAGACAATTAGATAAATAGTGAAGATCTCCAGTGAAATTGCTTTGAAATCTATATTTCTTTAAATTGTTTCTTTTTGAACTGTTTTGTTCTGTTTTGATATGTTTAATCTTATCCTCTTTAAGATAAAAAATAAGTGTGTAGGACTGATAACTGTATTACTAAGTTTTTGTTAGACCACTGAGCAGAACTGTTGGGAGTGTCACTATTTGAATGTTAGTTTACATACTTCAATTTTGTCCTGAATAACTATTTTTAAGATGACAATATGTAACTTATCAACTGGGGATCTCTTACTGTTTATTTTCTGTAATTCTGTATTATTTCTACCCTTTTTTTCCTCCATCTATTTTTTTGTTTCTTTCTCTTTAAATAAATAAAAAAGTAGAATTGGCAAATAAATAAATACATGAAAAAGTATTCAGCATCACTGGCTATGAGAAAGATACAAATTAAAACAGCACTGAGATTTCATCTCACTCTGGAAAGAATGGCTATCATCAAGAAGTCAACCTACAAAAAATTCTAGTGGGGCTCTGAGGAAAATAGATTCCTTCTCCACTGTTGCTGGGAGTGTAGACTGGTGCAACCACTGTGGAAATGTCACTGTGGAGATTCCTAAAAGGATCGAGGATTAGAGGTCCCATTTGACCCAGCTATTCCCCTTCTGCCTATCTTCCCAGAAGAATTAAAACCATCATAACACAATGATATGTATGCACCTATGTTTATGGCAGCACAATTGGTAATAGCTAAACCGTGGAAGTAATCCAAATGCCCATCAGTGTAGGAATGAATAAAAAGAACGAGTTTTTTTAAAGTATATAATGAGTGCTACTCAGCCATAAAGAAAGATAAATCAAGACTTTTATAGGTAAATAGATGCAATTTGATACCATACTCATAAGTGAAATAAATCAGGCTCACATATTTAAACATCACATTGTCTGACTAGTGTGAGAAGCTTAATGAGTAAATAAGATCCAAAATGTACAATAGATATTGTGGATTGGGAAGCAACTGTTTAAAGGAAAGGAAAACTAATGGGAAAAGAGGAAAGATAGGAAAAGAAAAAGAAGGAAAGGTTAAGATAGTTGTACAGATAGTTTCTCTTAGTTTATTGAAAAGAAAGATTTGTGCTATTTTTTTTTTTTTTGGTTTTTTTGGAGACAGGGTTTCTCTATGCAGTACAGAGTGGCCTTGGGCTCATTTTGTAACCCAGGCTGGTCTCAAACTTGCAAAGATTCTCCTACCTCAGCCTCCTGAGTTCTGGGATTATAGGCATGTACCACCACACCTGACTGATTTGTGCTAATATTGTCTAGACATCAGTTCATGCCCATGTATTGTATTCATGAAGATAACAATGTGCAATTTATTAATTATTGTTACTCTCCTATGAGCCTGATTTGAAACTCTGTGTTATTTTATTTCTATTTTCCATTTTCTCTTTAATAAAAAAGAGAAAAAATACTGGGAAATGGAAAAAGAAGGAGGGGAAAAGGAAAACTATCTTATATGCACAAGACAGTTAAATAGTAATACAGCTCATTTCTCATTGAAAAGAAAGGTCTGTGCTAACATTTTTGGACAATACTTTATGCCTGTATCTTCTACTCTGAATAACTACTATGTAGACAACAATATGCAATGTACCAATTTTTGTTACTGTCCTACTAATCTGTTTTGAAACTGTTTTATTATTATTTTTACTTTTATTCTCTTAAAAAATACAGATGTAGATAACAGAAAATTTCCAACTTCTCTCTCTCTCTTTCTCTCTCTCTCTCTCTCTTTCTCTCTCTCTCTCTCTCTCTCTCTCTCTCTCTCTCTCTCTCTCTCTGTCTGTCTCTTTCTGTACCAGAAATTGTACTCACAACCTCATGCTTATCAGGCAAGCATTTGAGCCACTGAGCTAAATCCTCTGAAAATTTCCAACTTGTAATTGAACAGAGTTGACATAGACTCCTAAAATCAAAAAATGTTTTTGGACCACCCAAAATTCAGTGATTCATACTGATTTAACTGAAACTCTATTTCAAATTTATGATTTTTCTTTTAATGTAAAGTCTGCAGGGAAGGAGGTGGAGGGTAAGAGAAGGGGGAAGAAAATGAAATTTAATTATCAGAGGAAGCAGTTCTATTTTACCATTATATCTAGTATTACTGTAAAATGACATATAATAGAAAATATCTCAGGCATGACAGGATTAAATTGCTTTAATAAAATGTCCATCTGGGCTTGTTTAAAATGATGGATAGAAAGCATATGTTTGTCACTGTCCTTTTCCTCTAAACTTTTCTGAAATATTACAAAAATTCAGAAAATATGAACATACAAGGTCAATAAATGGAAAACAGATAAAAAGGACAGATGTCAATAATTTTTTGGAAAATAGGAGGTAGAAAAAAGTATTAACTGACATGGGAAAGGTGAATACAGGGTGCTTGTGAAAGAACATCAAAAAGATGCCCATTTGTGCTATGCATCCCAGAGGGGCTGATGGACCGAATACCAATTTCTACAATGGTCTAGTGAGAGGAAAATAGGTTAACCACGTCTCTTTAGCAAACAATTAGAATCCCACTCTACTAGTATAACCCAGCTCTGGAAACTCTGTCAAGCAAGTATGTTATTCAAGTCAAGGAATTAGTTCCTTGGAGAAACAAAATAGCTCACTGAAAAGATCTGGAGGCACAGATATTTGAGAATTTCCTAAAACGAAGACTGCTTTCATCAAATTAATCCACCATAATATGCACATACTAAATGTTAACACTGTCTTATGGATGCTTAAAACTTCCAAACACCTGTTTAAAATATTAATAAATAAATCAGGTGTGGTGGCCCATGCCTGTTATCCCAGTGCTCTAGGCAGCTGAAGCAGAGGGAAGGCAAGTCCCAGCCTAGAAATGTAGTAGGACACTATATCAAAATTTTATAAAGGTTTAGTTCTGTCAAAAGGCATAAGTTCAATCCCCAGTACTGAAATGAATCAATCAATCAATAGGTATCAATAAATGGACAGCTAAAGGCCATCATACATTTGTGTGAATTCCTTAGCTTGAAAACGGAAACCAGTGCCGGGCATGGTAGTACACATCTGTAATCCTGGTACTCGGGAGGCTGAGGCAAGAGGATCGATCACTGAGTTTGAGGTCAGCCTGGATTACATAGTTAATTCAAGGCCAGTCTGAAATACACAGCAAGATCCTGTCTCAAAAAAAGAAAATAAAAAACCAGACTGAAATAACCATTTTTAATGTAACTCAACTCAGAAGAAGTAGAAGAAAGAAAAAACTTTAAAACAATCACTGACATTCATAAATATCCGCATAAAAAAATAGGATACAATTTTGTGAAAGAATACTTCCAATAAACATCATAGAAAGTGTGATAGCAGAAGTACAACTTCAGTAGAAGAGTGGGAAAAGGAAGCAGAAGATGGCATCAGAAAAGTAGATCAAGTGATGGAATATGTAGAGAAAAGAGAGCACTTAGAGGATTGACTTAGGAAATTCAATACACAGTACTCTAGAATCAGGGAAAGAAAAAGGAGGAGAGAAAGTCATACTATAAATAATATTAGAAATATTTCCACAATGAAACTCCGAGGATTTATTTTGAATATCCCCCTACATTGTTTGTGAAAACCTATGGCAAAAAGACATATTATTATTATTATTATTAAGTTTCAAAGAGCTACTGATAAAGAAATTTTAAAGCCCACAAAGATAAAAGAAAAAAACACAAGTCACATACTTGACTAAGAATTGGTGTTGTGTTATTCATGGGAACACTGGAAACCACAAGCCCTTCCAGTTCTGAAGTTTCTAGTGCAGAGTCATAATCAGACACACAGTTATGTAAGCAGGGAAAAAATACATTTTCATACATACAACATCCAGAAAATTACTTTCCTTAAACCCCTTTTGTGGGAACTATCACATGATATTCTTCATCAAAAATGATAAAATAAATCAAGATTTTTTAAAAAGACTTATGTAGGAAACAGAAGACCTGGCATGAGAGATGGAGAGAAATATCAGGAAGATGGTTGAGAAGTGAGTCTGGATGGTTAGCAGAAAACAGAATGATAGAATCTGGTGAATTTGACCATGAGGCTGAAGAATTTTAAAGCATTAAAAGTATCATTAAAATATAGGCAAAAGAAAACTATAGTTAAAAATTCTAGAAAACAGCCAAATAACTATTCAAAGTTTCGTGTATTATTTATCTCTGAATATAAAAAACTCCATTTCACCCACCTTACTTACACTGCTGCCACAATGACTTAAGATTCATATCATTTTCTCTCTCAAAACACTTCAGACACTCCAAAAATGTTATCTGGCTGTCAGAATTTTCAGAACCTACATGAACTCTATCATTTTTAATGAGTAAATTAAATTCCTGAAGGTCGCCTAACTTCCCAACTTTGTTAATAAAGTCAAGGGTAAACCTGAAAGAACCCAGGTCTCTGTCTTCACCTCTGCTGTACTTCTCCAGCCATCTGACAAAAACACATCTCTGGTATTTATGTCATGGTTATTTGTAGTTGGAAACCACTTATCATGTTTCATTCTCATTTAGAATGTACATATGATTTTGATCTATTCACTCTTACTCAGAGGCCAGCTAAGTTAAATATAAGATTGTTCCTTCTCTATAATTCTTTTAAAACCTACAGAGAGACTTGAGAACTTGGGATGAGCTACCATGAGATGCTTGTTGACTGTGTACAGGCTTCTGCAAGCCTCTGCCACATACCTGGTTGACCATAATATAAAATAATAGGTATACTTAAGAAAGATAAAACTTGAGGACAAGTGATAACCAAATCAGAGCTCACAACTCAACACTGCCTTGATCTGTCTCATAAAACTCACATTCACCTTTCCACTCACCAAAGTTCAGGCCAGTGCTGCAGCAATAGATTGCTCTAAGAATACCATTTATTCTTTACACACTGAATCTTCATGGGTGTCTGCTGTGGTGAGGCAAGGAATTAGTAGTGGATATATGGTGGTGAGCAGGAGAAACTTGGTCTTCTGCCAACGTTGAGATGCTAGAGAAAGTTAGCAGAGGCTACACACCAATGTGGAAAGTATTGTGTCAGAACAACTGATTAGAGCATCATACACCCATGTAACAACCACATCCTATCCAACAAACCTGAGCTCAAAGCCAATCATTCCCTCTACTCTACAACTGAACCATCTTTAAAGAGTCTGCTCACATGCCCTCAAATATACCAAGATCAGTCTCACTTTCTCACCTTAGTTGGCTTATTTCCCTTGTCTAGAATGTTCCTCAGCTTCCACTTTTCAACAAGCATTTTTTTATATCATCTTTGTGCCAGACTCTGTTCCAAGCATAAACAAAACACCTCCCCAGCTCTCCCAAAGAATGTATATTCCAGAGGAGAAGCAAATCAGTGAACATGTAGTTCTAAATTGGCATAGTGAGTGGTGATGTGGTAAGTAAGCCCAGGGTGTGGTAAGTGCCACAGATAGTGCCTTTCAAACCTCATGATTTGGAAAACCTCACCCTAGGAGATCTTCACCATTCCTGGACTAAAGGGCACAATAAGGGTCATCCAGGTCATGGGAATAAAAGAGTTTTGGTGTACCTCCTTCTTACCCATCTTTCTTCTCCAGGATACCAACACCAGGCTTCCAACCCCTATGGCATTTATGGAGCACTGTTTTCATAGTATTTCTACATTTTCTGTGAGTATGGTTGCAGTGAGAAAGCAACACAGTGAGTTTTCGGAGAACTCTCCTCCGAGGGACTGCACTAACAAAGAAAAACAAAAGCAAAGTGCACTGTCCCGTCCCATTCTCACAAATGTTAATTCAATAAGAACTGTGTTTTCTCTAGTCTCCCCGGGTAAATCAGTAGATTTACTGTCCAGCCAACTCTGGGAATCATTACAATACACTGATTTTTGTAGATTATCTCACATAAAGCTATGTTAATGGAAATGGTAATGCCATTTTCTCAGCAGTTAGACTCTTTTTATCTTAAAACTGACTTCAATTTCTGTTAGATTCTCCATCAACCCTGCTTCCAGCACAATGCTATCATCAAAATAGTCACTAAATAATAAATATTTTAAATGAATGAAGAAGGAATGTCTAAAATTCAGAAAGATTTAAAAAGTAGACATTTACCCTTTAAAGCTAAAATTAAAGGCTTTTGGTGTGGAAAAAAAAGACATAAAAGAAACCAATTTAAGAATAATACCCCCCGATGAAAATATAAAGGTGAGTCACCTGCACTAAGATTTCTCAATTTTGTTCTTTCTTAATTATGGAGGTGATAGGAGACAAAAATTAATTTTCAGAAAATCAGTTTTCACAAATATTTGGAAACACCATTGGCTAAAATGAGGAGAAATTTAAGCCTCAATAAACTCACCAAAATTAACTCAATAGTTGGAAGGTCGGTTGGTACACAAGGCTTTTTGCTTATACTTGTTTCTAATACAGAAAAGGACAAGGAAAGCAGCTATGGATATTATCTGTATCAAAATTATTCCAGAGAAAATTGTTAAGGACAGTTCGATGAGAAACAACAGCCCTGTCTTTCCTGTCAAAGGATATAAACAAGAGTGCCTCCTTCTTACACTCTCATACACCCTAGGTGGTCCTTCCCGCACACACTAAAATTACAGGAAACGCCTGCTCAGTTTCAATTCTGGAAACATAGCTACAGGCCAAGACAGCTTATCAGTGCTAAAGGACCTTCTGTTCTCCACGCCCTCTCCCCTTCTGCTCTTCCTCCCTTAACAACCTTACCTAACAACTCCTCAGGCCCACTCCTTGCCCTGCTTAAACTAGTCAACCACGATAGAGAGTAAGGCTTTAAATTCAGCTAATGAATTTAAAGGAAGCTTCTTCCCGTGTGTCAGGGCTTTAAAAAAACACCCACTTTTCTGCAACTCATTACACCTGCTGCCTCATGTCTGCGTGTACTTGGGTCCTGCAGAAGTAAATTTTAAATAAAAAGACTAAAATTCATACTTTGATATTGAATAATTGTGAGAGATAATTGAAAGGGTTTTGGCCCAGACAGGACTCTGTAGCCAGGAAAGCCTCAACTGGAACCAGGAAGCTTCTATCTCCCCTGCCCCTAGGAATTTACCTGTGACACCATCCTCCCACCCCTGGGAATTTACCTATGGCACCAAACCTAGGACCAATAGGCTACCTGTGCATCCCTAATGCCCCTAAGGAGGTTCCACCCCAAACCGAGGCTACTCATGTGCCTCACTCCACCTCTTCCACGGAGAGATTGCTGGCCTGGGGTGGAGATGGTACACCCCGGGGGGTTGTGGGTGTCTCTCCCCGCATTCCCAAAATAAAGGTCATTTTTATATCATACTTCTTATCTTTTCAGCTGCCGCTGGTCCTCCCCCACAGTTCTATCAATAATATTTATCTACAGTTTTACAATTTGTGAACTAACTTCCCAAAGGTTATTGTAATTGATACAAACAGATAAGGTGGATAACAGGATTATTATTATTAATACTAATTATCATTATAATATATAAATTGGAAAACTTTATCAGTTAACCAAATTTTAAAAACCGAGGCTCAAAAATGTTGTCTTTTCTATGTTTGATCAAGGATTATTGTTAAGTATTGCAAATTAAAAAAGTGTCCTCACATTTCTTCCCCACCCTACCCCTTTTTCAGAGGACACACTGTTCTCTTAGTTTAGATACAGATCAAAAACATTGCATGTGAAAATAAATCTCACAAAAGGAAAATACTTGTCTATGACCTAGCTAGTGATGAATTTGTGGGTACCAGAGAACTATTCCCATCTTCCCACAGGAAGATAAATGTGTATATTTGACAGGGAGAGAAAGGATGACTATAGCAGATAAAGGCCATTGAATCTCCAAAAGATTTTGTCATTGCCTTCTGTGACATGATATCTGAAGTGATTAATGGAAGCTTTTTACCCCATGGTACTTAATCTCTGAGTTTGGAGAGTTAAGGTTAGACACACACTAGCAGACAAAATATCTCATCAAAGATGAGGCCTTGGTTCACAAGCCCAGTTCATTAAAAAAATGGGAGAAATTTGGACAGCAAAGCAAGGTTACAGAAGAATGCTGGAAATTCCCCCTCATTTTACACCAACCAGTACGCCCATTTAGACCTGTAGAAAGGATGCAGCCAGTATGTTCATTGCTCACACAGTATTCTTATCCTAAAAGTGACATGGCTGTAAACTGAATGGCCCAATTGGGGTTTTTCATTTATAGGGGAACAGGTACTTGGAAAGAGACTTTCAAGCATCATTAGGAAGTTGCTTTTGAATGGAAGGAAAATAATACCACTTGAGAACTGTGATTCTATCAGCAAGTCTAAAAGACAAACCTGTCAAATTAGCACATAACTCATACCCCTGGGGTTCCTCAACCTTCCTTCCTCTTATTCAGCATCCACTGAAAAGAAAATTGTGCCAGCAAATCCCCTTCTTTTCTTCTTCATATTCAATAGCTCTCATTTTCACTGTAGGGTTTTTGCTTGTTTGCTTTTTGTCTTCCTTTGTTTTGTTTTGGTTTGGTTTGGTTTGTTTTGGTTTGTTTTGGTTTGGTTTGGTTTGGTTTGGTTTGGTTTGGATTGGATTAGATTGAACATTTCACATTGAGCTACAACTTCAGCCAAGACTTGGTTATTTTCTATTTTGGGACAAAGTCTCACCACATTTCTAAAATGCCCAGGCTGGGCTCAAAGTTATAGTCCTATTGCTTCACGCTCCCAGAGTGCTGGAATGGCAGACAGGTGCTACCGTGCCCAGCTTCACTTTAGGGTTTTTTGTTTCCTTAAGTGGGGAGAATATGAGTGATGACAAGCATTGTATCAACCTGTTAAGGTTTTTTCCTTTCAGATTTTACTCTCTGTGTCTTTTTGTAGTTCCTGTGTGAAGCATTTCTTTGAAGCAGACATGACCAACTTGCTTCTCTACCCAAGATCCTTCAAGAGCTCTCTTTTATTTTTAGAGTGAAAAAGAATCTCCAAATGCCCACGTGCCTCCTAAACCCTTTGCGAGCCCAGGCGAGGCATCTAATTGCATCTGGCATTTGTTCCTTCAGTGTTCCTAGGCCTTGAGCTCCATTCATCATCCCTGCTTCCCTTTCTCTCTCTGTCTCTCTCTGTCTCTCTCTGTCTCTCTCTCTCTCTCTCTCTCTCTCTCTCTCTCTCTCTCTCTCTCTGTCTCACTCTCTCTTCTGTGTTTCAGGCTGTTATGCCTATGCATAACCCCAGAAGCTACTTCCTGGAATACAGCTAGAATACATTTCCCAGCCTCCTCCATAACTGGGGAAGGAGGACACATCTGGGTTCTGGCTTTAGAAATATAAGTAAGTAGTAATGTGTACCATTTCCAGAACTGGTCCAGAGTAACAATCCATAAATGATTCTCCATGCTCTTTCTATAAGGCAGTGACTGTGAAAAACAGATGGTGATAAACTTAAGTGCATAAATGCTTAGAAACAGATGGAGATTTTAAGCAATGTAATTAAGTTCACTGCATTTGAAATATTCAAGTAAATAGCTTAGACAATTTTGACTACTGTACTGTGATTCTCTAACTGTGGCATCACTGAGATTTGGATCATAAAGCTAATTGCTTCAAAAAGATTACAGATAATTTGACAAATTTTCAATGAAAAAATACTATGCCTTGAGTACTGATCTTGCTCAAGGGGAGAGTTGAGCATAACACAGTCATTGCCATCAAGATGCCCAAATAGTATAGGGAGAGGCTAAGTAGTATCCAACTAGGCAACAGAATGGGAAGTGTGCTTTCATAAAAGTAAAAGGTGGAAAGGAAGAAATCCACCTTCTAATTTGTGCCTCAACCATTTTCACAGAAGTAGTGCGAAGAACATAAGACAGCAGGTGTCTAGCAAAATGTCCTAGGGAGTTTAACACAAGACAGCAGAGATGGACAGAGTGCATAGGGAAACTCACTAGAGTGAGTCATGTGGAAAAAGTATTGGCCTGAAAAAAAGAGGAAGGTGGAGAGAGTTGGAGAAAAGAACAGTGAATGAAGATGTAGGCTATGAGGACAGGAGGTATACTGTGGAATCTCAAAGTATAGTGTGAAGCCAGGTGTGGTGGCACACTCCTGTAATCCCAGCACTTGGCAGGCTGAGGTAGGTGGATTGTGACGTTGGAGACCAGCCTGGGCTACAAAGTTAACATAAGGCCAACCTGAACTGCATAGCAAGACCCTGTCTCAAACAGACAAAAAAATAAAAGTACAAAAATAAAAATAAAATAGCAATAAGCCCTCTGCTTAAGAACTAGCTGCTCTTCACACCCTTCAATGGGTGTTCTTTGTTGCCCATAAAAATGTACTGACTAGTGACCATGGCATGAGATGTCACCATGCTCTAGTGTCAAAGATAAACCAAGCTGATACTAGTCAAAGTGACGACAGATTTTAATGAGTTGTAACTATTGTAATAGAGAAAAGACTCCTATCCCCCCATCCAGAGGACCTCAGCAGCTGGTGGAGCATCAGCCACAGTTCTGCATGAACTGAACTGAACTTAATTTTCACCAAAGGAACTGAGCATTTTAAAGGAAAAAACAAGGGAATAAGGAAGGGGACATTGAGGGCACAGTAGTAAGAGAGGAGAAAATTACAAAGGATAAGTCTGTCAGTATATACATGATAAAGCCAGCTATATCTGCTGGCTGTCAATTACTGAAGTCAAAATTCTAACTTCTGAGGGAGGGGGAATGGAGGAAGCAGAAAAGAGAGCATGAGACAGAGACAGAGAGAGAGAACTCCATGCTTATATGTTGCCTAGGATAGTAAACTTCTTTGGTATCCTTGAGTTTTCTTGGGCTTTAAGAGGAGTAGGGCATCTTAAAGATCTAGGCTTGAGATGTTGAAAACTAATTAGTGTTTGTTCAAGTCTAGATAGAACAAAGTTGAGCATTATCAAGAATAGCGCTCAAGGCCAGGCGTGATGGGGCAAACCTGTATTCCCAGCTCTCTGTAGGCTGAGGCAGAAGGATCACCATGAATTCAAGTCCTGGACTGCATAATGAGATCCTGTCTCACACATGAAAGATAGAGCTGAAGGAGAGTCTCTGTCACTTGTGTGTCTGCTCATATGTGTCCTTCAAGAATCAGTGGTATTCATACCTACATATCTATTTGTTTATTGCAGTTATACTTGGTATTAGTTAATTTCTTGAAGCCCTGGGTAAAATTATGAACTTCTGGTATAATAAGGGACAAGAATTATCATTTCTATGAAAACTAAGTTAAATACTTTGGAAAAACATAATCAAGGTGTGAAACAACAGTAAAAATAAGGCAGAGGCCATAAAAATTTAGAAGGATAATAAAACCAACTGGCTTGATTTGTAAGTATTATTAATGTAAAGGAATCAGTACTAGAAAATATAGGTAATACAGAGTAGGTATGACTTGTACAAGAAAGATAACATTGATTTTCAACATATGACCAAAGAACAGGAGCCTCTGAATTTCTGTCTGGGATAAGAAGGTAGAGAAATGTCAGGACAGCTCCCAGCATCCCAGGAGCACTAGCATCACAATGCCAGCCAAGACTCACCTTAAATAGCATTCCTCTGCCTTCCTCTACCCACATCCCCTCTGACTGCATTCTTTTCCTGTGTCTGGCTTTCCTTCATCTCTCTCTCTCTCTGTCTCTCTCTCTGTCTCTCTCTCTCTGTCTCTCTCTCTCTGTTTCTCTCTCTCTGTTTCTCTCTCTCTCTCTCTCTCTCTCTCTCTCTCTCTCTCTCTCTCTCTCTCTTTCTGCAGAACATGGACATCAGCTATTGTGAGAGAATCTTTGGTGTCAGGTGACCATAGTTAACTTTCATACATCCTTGAGGGGAAGACTCACCATCCCCAGCCTGCAGGTAAGAACTGAGATTCAGGATAGAGAACTGAAGATCATGATCTTGCCAAATATTTACTTAATAGATTTAAGCTCAACAAGTTCCTTAAGGATGATCAATGTATCCTAAACACACTGCTTAAACACACACAACTCTGTTCTTCCCAGGGCACTGGCAGGACAGGGTGTAGGGATCATGAAATAAAGTTGGAGATGGTGAAAGCTGTAAGAATCTTGATCACTATCAAATCCCAGCTTCTATTTTTGAGATGGAGAAGCCTCCTGTTGTCTGCTTCCTATCACTTACTGAATCCATATCTAATCTTAAATCTCATTTTAGACATCACTCACTTCACAAAGTCTTCTCTGACTCTCCTAAACTAGGATGAGGGCTCCATCCATCTGTAGTCCCAGTACTCTCCTTAGGCATTGATCTGCCTTTTTGTCTGCATTCTGACCTCTGTTAAATCTGAAGCTTCTTGTGAGTCCTGCCCACAGTTATAGCTCTAGAACCTAGCACAGTGTCTGGCTCTTAAAAAACATCCAATAAACACGAGTTGAACCCTGCTCACCTGGGGACTGGGACTTAATACTCTATGGTAACATTAGTCACAGCCTTCTTCCCATTCAGTGCAAAGACTCCTGAACCCCTTTCCCATGCAGAAAATCATCATAAGACCCTCTGTCTGCTGACAGCCTCCCCACAGTGTACCACATAGATCTTCCCAGGGTGACAGTAGCTTCATCAGGACTCACTGACTCCTCTCTGTCCTCTGCATGGTGTGGAGCCACATCTGACAATCTCACAAAGAATAACCAAGAAACAAATACTCAGATGGTTCCAGTGCCTGATAAAATAGAAATGTCACCCTCCAAGAATATTTTCATGAAAAAGAAAAGTTGTAGATATATGACATGATGCCTTCATCAACTTTTAACTATGCTCAATTCTTCAGTCTTTATTGACCTTTGTGATCTTGATAGCTCTGGAATTATTTGGTAAGATGTCTTTCAGTTGATGTTTGTCAAATGTTTCTTCATGGTTGTATTCAAATTCATTTTTACTTAAGAAACACACAGAAGTGATCTTTGCCCAGTTGGACATGGTAGCACATTCCTGTAATTCAAGCACTTGGGAGACTGAGACAGGAGCATTACTGAGGCTACATAGTGAGTTGAAGACCAACCTGAATTCTGAATTAAAGAGCAAGACCCTGTCTCAAAAAAAAAAAAAAAAAATCAGAGTGACTTTTGCCCTTTTGTGGATCATTTTAGGAATTACATAACAGTGTCAACTGTAAAACATTTTGTACTTCTCTTCATCCAAGGCAGGCAGTTTTTATCCCATTAGACAGATCTAGCAAAGAACTGGGCTGCACACAGCAGAGTAATAAACAGGATCATGGGAGCCCCCCCCCATACTGTGGGACCAGTGCTGTTGGCTTCAAGTTCATATCACCAAAATAAATAAATAAGCAAAGAGTGCCAGCATAATAAGTGGGCTGTCCCTACTAGAATACAATCATCCAGTCTTGGTAAAAATCCTGAGAGGCAGACATGTCAGACACACAAAGACATCCCCTACACACTTACCTGAGACAGGCAAAGGCAGAGCCCCACGTTGGCTACATTGAAGATGGGGAGACAGTATGACAGAGGGCACCCTTACAAATCAAGGGGTGATAATTTCTCTTCATAGTCACCAAAGACTTTCTTCAGGGATAAATTTTATGAACAAAGATAAATGACCTTTCATATCCCTCCTATAAATAGTCTTTTAAGAGAAAGTATGATTTCAATTAAAATGAGAAAAATGTGAATATGTTGCTAAGAAACAAGAACCTATTTGTGCCTATAGGAGCGCGTGCCAATAACATTTGTTTATAGTAAGGTTTCCTTGGCAACATTTCCAGGTATTCTTCAGTATTAAGGCTGAGCAAGAGTAAGATCTTTAAAAATGGAGAGGCAAGCAGAAAAATAATTGCTAACTGAGCAAACTAACCTACTGTAAATGTAAAATATGCCAGTAAAAGAATGACAGATATAATAAACTCCTTCCAACCCATTTTCAGCTGTTTTATTCTACTTTCTTAGATAAAAGTAGTAAGTGTTCATGAAGAAGCAGTTCAAACATTGAGAAAGAAATGAAGTTAAAAGTAGGACTATCCTTTTCCACCACCACCCCTTGATTCATCCTCAGAATTAGCCACCCTTACTGTTTCTTAGGGTCCTTCAATGTTTTCTATATTGACACAAGCATAGCTATAAATATTTATGTTATACAAATGAAAATTGTATATCACATTGACAGACTTGTTATTTTTTCCTCTCACAATATTTAGACATCTTTCTACGTCCAGACATGGATATCTACTTTTTCTCTTTAACCCCTACAATACCAGGTTGGCAAAGTTGAAAGAAAATTTTATATTCCCTTTTCTAATATTGACTTTAGAGTATTTTCATTGTTTGGCTAGTATGAACAATATTACAATGAACATTCTTGTTTGTATATTTGCAGGTTTAGGCATATCTGTGTTTAGGGTATGTACCTAAAAATAATATTGCTAAGTCAAATTTCACATGTACATTTTACCATTGTTGTCAAAATTACTCTACAGATATATCACACTACTTTATTTTCCTGCCAACAGCATAAAGGACTTCTTATTTGTAGCCCTCCTCCCACCCTAAGCAGTAATGGTTACTATGAACCTAAAAGTCTTCATTATTGTTCACAGGTTGCACTTCTTTCATTCAGAATGTTATTGTGCATCTTTTTGCTCATTTACACTTTTCTCTCACTTGATTGCCTGTATAAGCTTTTCATCCACTTTTCTGTCCAGCCATCTTCCTCTTATTGATGCCTGAACACTGTTTGCTTACTAAGAAAATTATCGTGTTCTCAAATATGCCTTTACCTTTTATTCTCTGAACAAGAATCTTAGTTCTGCTGTTAACACAGGGTTCTTTTAAGCCTTGATGCAGATAAGGCTTTTATTTATCTTGTTTTCATTATCAAAGCAAGAAAACGTGATAGAAAACAAAAACCATACACTTTGGAATCTGAAAAATTCAGCTCAAATCCTGATTCTGTCACTACTTGCTAAGGAGTACAACTTAATGGCCCTAACTGGCAGCCTCCCTGTATCTGTGCATCTGGCTTTGCAACCTTTAGTTCCCTCTTATTCTGGCCTCAGCAGTATTACTTGCTTTTGCTCATGAGGCAGTAAAAAAAAAAAAAACACAGAAACTTGGAAAAGTGCTCACATATGTTTGCTTCTGCTAATGTTTCTCTGCTATTACTGTGAGAACCTGCTCAGGTTAAGTGCTGGCTTTGTAAAGGTTTGTCTTTGTCTCTTTGTTCAGAGAACCTGAGTACTCCCACTCCCTGATCCTCCTCCTAATTGCATCCCTCAACCTTCTCTCAGACTAATATTTCTAAACTTTATATTAGCTTTTGTAATTAGGCACTGAGCTTCAGTGGCTTCTCTTACCCTTGAGGCAGAAACTACTTTTCAATGCAAGAAACCCACACATCACAACAAACCTCTGCTTCTGCCTCCACCACCTGTGCCAGCTGCACACGCAGCTCCTCAGATGTGCCAGCCTGGGGACTCTGGGCCTTGAGAGTGCTATTTCTCTGTCTTGTAGTAACCTTCCCATCATCAACTCCACACTCTCCATGCCTGGTTGGCTTTAAATTCTAGCAATCCTTTCCCGATTGGGTTTCTGAAGCTCAACATTGTTGATGTCGGGTTCATAAAATTCTTTGTTGTAAGAGTCCATTCCTATACATTATAGGATGTTTAGTAGCAATGTTCTTTGGCCTCTGTTTATGCAAGAGATCCTAACAGTACACCCTCCGAGCTTGTGACAAACAAAACTATTTACAGACATTAACAAATGTTTCCTGGGAGCAAAATCACCCCCGCTGAAATCCAATAACATACCCGCCCCCCAAAACCATGTTCAATGCTCCTAGCCCTCCCGGGTCTAATTCTATTAAAGCAATTGTGACAATATATGGTAAGTATATTTCCAGTCTGCCTTTTCCACTAAACTAGAAATAGGCAAAGCATTAAATGAACATAAAGATCCACAGATGAGAGCTGGGGGAGGCAGTGCAGAGAAAAGGGTGAGAGCAGAGAGAGAGAGAGAGGACAGGGATAGGGATAATAGAAATGTAAAATCTGGCTCCACATTATAATCACCTGATGGTATTTTTAAAAATCAAAATCCTAGACATACAGCCAACGTACTCCTGAATTAGTATCTCAGGAAGTGGGAAGGTAGGCATGTTTCCTGTTTAAACTACAAGGTGATTCTAATGCTGCTGGTCTACAGGAACAACTGATCCATGACACAAAATAACAGTGATCAACATTTAGTCCTTTTGCAGACCTGCATGACTGAGGGAAAGAAAGGCAATATATTCCTCCAAAGAAATCCTTCTGCCCTCTCTGGTTGTTTCACAAGGTGACAGAGGAAGTCTTCAGGAGCCTTCAGAAAAAGCTAAGAGAGCCTCCAAATGTAATCAGAAAGACCCACCAGCTGAGGTGTCATCCAGCACTTATGAAAACACTTCTTGGTGATACAGAGCAACTAAATCAGCTTTGGTTTTCTATCCTATGGCATCCCGTGGCCAGCAGGACTGTTTCTCTACAGGGCATAACTGAGCATAGACTGGTGCCTTCTTGCACTGCCTGTTCACCCTCATAGGCTTCGCCTCCAGCAGGACTCAGATATGGTGACCGAGAGCACAGAATGCCCCCTTGCTCCTGAATGAAGAGAATGAGAACCTGGGCTAAAATGGTACTATTTATTCAAAAGTATGCACCATTCCAAGCAAAGTTTAAAATATATTTAAGACTAATGGATTTGTGTCTATTGAAATCTCTTAGCAACAAGGCTATGAAAATTAGTTCAAAAGAATGACATGTGGCCTGAAATTCATCCAGAGGCAGAGCACTGGAGATGGAACCAGATTAGAAATTTGACAAACTTGCAAAAAAAAATTGTCCTTCCTTCTTCTGACAGGCTGGTAAGAAAATGTTAGTGGTGAGTCAGCAGTCAGGGCAGGGAGGAGGTCTTCTCCGCTGGGGGAAAGAAGCTGTCTCTGGAATCTTCTCTAATGTCACACTCTGTGAACCCATCAGCCCAGGATGTGTTTGTGAGTTTGTTATAGATCATGTAACTGTACCACAGACCAGGTGGCTTGCACCACTGAAATTTATTATCTCACCATTCTGGAGGTTAGAAGTCCAGGTTAGATTGCAACAGGACTGACTGGTTCTTTCTAAAAATTATGAGGGAAGCATTTGTTGTAAATCCCTCTCAGGTACTTCCAACCTGTGGCCTATGAGTCGGACATCCCTGTGTTATAAAAACAACTATTTTTAAATGAAGTTTTGTTACTTATCAATATTAGCTGTTATACATTTCTATATGGTCCAAGATAATTTCTCTTTACTCAGTATAGCACAAACAGCCCATCTACTGCAGCAGTCTGGACATACTTGCAAGGTCATCATCTCATATCACTTTTCCTCCGTATCTGGCTTACTCCCAGTTCCCCCTGTTGTAAAAATACCAGTCATACTGATTATGGTTCATGTGAATAATTTTGAGTCTGATTAGCTATCAAAAGACCCAGATTCAAGGAGGTCACATTCTGGGACACTAAGACTTCCACATATGAATCAGGGTGGACAAACATTCAACCTATCACAGTATCTGATAACTGTGTCCCACTGTGTCCAGCGAACCTCATTTCTCTACCTCCTGAACATGCTTGGTACCCTTTTCTACCCCACCCCTTTTAGCCCCTTCAGTTCGGTGGACAAACAGTGGTGTGACTCACAAAACTGGGAATCAGCTTCATCCTATCAATAATTGTGGCACTGAAAAGACCACGAGCTCTTGGGAAAAACAGCCCTGGATGTAAGCCCTGTTTCTAAGGTGTGCAAAGTGTGTGCTAAGACAAGTCACTTGGCCTCTCTAAACCACAGTTTCCTAACTGATGATAAAAAAAAATTGCCTAGTGAGCCATATATGTAAAATGTTATTTCCCAGTTACTTCTGATTGCAAATAAAAACTGAATCCACACCTAATACCCTGAGGAAAGAATGCATGAGTCTGCCCATGGGCTGCCAAAGTCAAGTCCTTCACCACACAGCATGGTGTAGTCCCTGAGAAGGAGATAAACACATTTTCTTAGGTCTAGGAAAGATCTTTAGCCTAGAAAGCTAGAAATCACTCGCTCTCTCTTTTTCAAATATAAATCAGGACTTCTCAAATAACCTGTAGAGAATGACTTTTTTTTTTCCAACCTACCACAGATTCATACTTGTGGAAAATGTAATTAAAATACCGTGTAGCCAGGCGTGGTGGTGCATGCCTATAATCCGAGCTACTCAGGAGGCTGAAACAGGAGGATCACAAGTTTGAGGCCAGCCTGGACAACATAATGAAACTCTATCTCAAATGAAAAACATAAAAAGAGATGAGAATATGGCTCAGCACTCTTTGGGTTTAATCTCCAAGATCTTCCCTTGCCACACATATGTGTTATAAAAAATTTGAAGGACAAACAAAATGCTAGCTGTTATTTTTTATTCTTAGATTCAACAAATATAAAAATTACCACAAAATTGCTATCCAACATTTCTAGATGCTTACTGTCAGCTTCTAAATTTATCTTTGTAGAGGCTAGTAACTAACAGTTTGAGCACAGGCCCCTGTCCAACACTACATTTTTAATAGCATCGGTTTAATGTATAATGGGAAAGCCTTCAGCCAAGGCATCTATCTGAGGGGTTACAGGTAACTCGAGTTGTAATGTTAAAAATACAGTATTCAACTTCTGACATTCAAAATCAGTTTTTCTCATGCATAGCAAGATTCAATCATTTTTTTTTTCTTTTTTGGTACTGAGGATGGAACTCATAACCTTGTGCTTGCAAGGCAGGCACTTATGCGGCTGAGCTAAATCTCCAGCTTCATACATAGCAAGAAAACAGATTTGAAAGTCAAGTTTTATCAAGGACAGAAAAGCCAAAGTTGTTCTTTTCTACCTTTAAAATACCAAGGTGCAAGCACAGGAGATAATAGAGTTTTGCTTTATGCACAGAGTGTGTGAATATTATTATTGATATTTGATATCAGAATATTAATTAAATAGTATCTTCCATATGAATTAACAACTTTTTGCTTTCACATCTATGATGCATGTTTATAATCTCATTTCCCTAATGTCATCTTTTTATTTCTATTTTATAGATAAGGAAACTGAAGAACAATAGAATCAAGTCTCTATCTTCTTTCCCAGATATGCCAGATGAGTGCAGTATTTTCCAGAATCTCTAACTGGGAGATCTTTATTGGGTTGACTTCTAGGGAGGGAGTAAAGGAGTCAGTGATGGAGTAAGGCAGACTTCTCATCTTAGCACAAGTTATTCACTGTCGTCATCGCCTCCTCACCATTCACCAGCATTGACTTGGCCCTAGTATGTCTGAGATTGTGTACCCAGCAGAACAGAGACAGTGTGAACAGAGTAAGACTCCTGCCCTCAGAAACCTTAGGCCAGCTATGTGCTTCTGGGCATGTCACTGAGTCTGTTTCCACAACCACAAGTTGAGTTTTAAAAGAAAAATTGTTCATTTTGGAGCATTGCATTAAATAAAAGAACATAAGTACTTAGTGCAGGGTATGATCTACAAGGTGCAAACATCTTCTTAAGAATTTACAAATTTGTGGTACAATAATTTTAACCAAATAATAACAAAATATAGACCCATTTGTTAATTAGAATGACTAGCATCTTTCTTTTAGTCATTTTCTGCATGTTTTTCAATGTTTTTGAAATACCTACATTTTCAAGGACATAAAAAATCATTTAAAGTAACGATTCTTCCAACTGCTAAAACTAATAAGCAAACAGCAATTGAGGAGAAGGAAGACTAAAAAACAGGAAAACATATCCCTAGAGCATCTTGATATCACATCTGTTTTCCAACAAGCATTTCAAAGTTAGATAGTGAGCTGTGTTTCCATTCTCTGTTTATGGTGTTAAAGCAAGAGATAGCTGCTCCCCACCTGTCCCTCCACAGTAAAACCCGGGACCTACTGTGGGGAAGGAGGAACTAGGAGGAGAAGTCAGTAGAAAAGTTAGGGAGACAAAGCATCTATTCTCGAAGGGAAAATGCATGTGGAAACCTGTAATCAAATAAAGGGTCAAAGAAGGGGGCTACTGTGCTTCCCGGGTGGGACCGGACTGCTGTACTAGGCAGCCAGAAACCAGCAGAGACAACTCTGCTAGGTGTCTCCACTGGGCTGCTCTGTGCCACAGAGAACAGGCCTCTGATTCAAAGCCTTCTGATAGGACCCCTGGGGTGAATCTCTTCTCAGACCCTCTCCTCAACTCCTCTATGTGTGATCTTGGTTCCTTCTTTTGTGGTCACCTTGGCAGCTGTAAGTAACACAATCCCCTCAGCCTCTCAGATTATTCTAATATATCCTAGACTTTCTACCATGCCTTTACTGAGAGTCATCTGCAGGATATCACTAGTGCAAACTGTCCAGTCTACATCAGGTGAGGAGACCACAATTGCACTTGGCCTGAACATTTGAGACAGGGGTGTATGTGAGTACTGGGCAGCATGGTGAAGAGGAAAGATTTCCACATGGGCACCACACTTTCCCCACACTTTCATTCTCCAGGCAGAAAAAGTCTGTTGCCCTTGGACAGACACATCGTTAAGTCCCCCCACACCCCATGGATTTGCTTCTCTCAAAGACTAGCTTTCTGCTCACTAACTTACACCCACCCTGTCAAAAGCAATCAGGAAAGAAAGAAGGGGAGAGGTTTCTTTCTGAGCAGCAGGAAATTCAGCTTCTGCTCCCTGCTGTATGACTAATTTGCTGTGTGTCTTTGGGTTCATCCTTTCCCATTCTGAATTTAGAAAAAGTTTAAAACTGAATTCCTAGTTCCTGCTGAGTTACAGTATCAGGATGAGTTTTGTTTTGTTTTGTTTTGTTTTGTTTTGTTTCATCTCATCTCGTTTCATTTTGTTTTGTGCTGTTGTGCTTTGTGGGGTTTGTGTAGTAAGAAAATTTAATATGAGATCACATAACAAAAAATTTTAAGTGTACAATACATGATTGTTAATTATAGGCATGTTGTCTGATTTCTCACCACTCGCTCATCTATCCTAGAGAGCAGAAGATCAAGGAAGCCCTGTGGGAGATTGAGATAGTGATCTTTCTGCTGCAGGTACTCACTGGTGTCATGGATCCCCTCTGCTAGGAGATGAGCTGGATGTCCATCTTGACAGGGGAACATCTTGGAGGTCCTTCTTCTACCACTAGGTGTCACTGTCCTGCTTTAAACCCTCTTCTGTATTCACCACCAGATTAAATGAATATTCCCCAGGCCTTCTGAATTTTTTAGAACTTAGATTTAATTTGCATCTGCCTTTCCAGACCCTTCCCCCAGAGATTCAACATTAATGTTTACAGGTGTCCACTTCCCTCACGTCCCTGCCTTCTAGGTCTCTAGATTTGACTAATGATATGGAATATGAGGGGCACATCTGCTAATGGACCCAGCCCGTCGTCTCATTCATTTGTCCAGTCAGGAATTTAATTTAATGAGAGAATTTTGTGTTTGGAGCTGAAGACTCAATGAAAAGCCTTCCCTCTTCCTCAAGAGCTCACAGAGGACCTTACTACTACTGCACACTGGTGAAATAGTGCTGAAATGTGGACCCTATGTGTCTCAGTATGTACTCATTGCTGGGACAAAATACCCAATACTCAGAGCTTAAAGGAAGAAAGGTGTACTTTGGCTCACAGTTTCAGTCCATAGCCGGCTGACTCCAAGCAGAAGCAACATGATGGAAGGGCACGGCAGAGAAAAAGGTCATGGCAGCCAAGAACCAAGGAGAGATGGGAGGAACCTGGGAAGGAGATACACCCTCCAATGTCATGCCTCCAGGGGCCCACCTCAAACCAGACCCCACCTCCTGATAGCACACTCAGCTACTGAACCCTTCGGTGGATGAACTTACTGATGAGTACAGCACTCTTGTGATCCAACCAGCTTTTAAACACATGAGACTTGGAGGGGAAGCATCACACATACCAAGAATAGATAAGAGAAGAAACCCTCTGATCTGACATGGACAAGCAAGGACCCCTCACAATAGAGGGAGCACTCAATCTGAAACTTGAAAATTGCATCAATTTGATGTTCAGACCATTGGGAAAAGGTGTCTGGGAACTATGGACAGTGGACCCATACAGGTCATCCTACTAAGCTTAATGTAGGCTTCTCCTATTGAAAGTCTAAACCATACTGGAATCAGCTTGGACCTAATTACCTTATGGGAGAAAGAGTAGACTCTGTTCTCCACTTGCATGTAGTCAACATTATCTGGCTCACTCTTGAGCCAGATGTAACTTTCCACTTTTGTACCCTCAGAACTGACCAGAAAGGAGATATAAAATATATTATGAATCAACAAATGGATGTCATCCGATCTGATAGATCATTAGATCTTAAAAAGGTCATTTTCAGAGGTAAAGGAAGACACAGGCCCCAGTACAAGGGCCACACATGTGCCTGGCTCCTGTTCACGGAGCAGCACTGTCCCATTTTCTGTGCTCGTTAAGTGAGTTTTAGCTCAGCCCCAGGGAATTGGATGCACTTTTTTTTTCTTACAGAGATTCCGTCTATTCCACCTTCAGGAACACTGTTTCTCAGCAATATAATGAGAACTTAGAAGCTGTGCATTCTCCAATAAAATTGAGACAAGGAGTAAAAAGTAAAAAGCAAGGTCATCTATATGCCAATCCTATAATCTAGATCCTGTAGCCTTCAGCAGAAGTTAAACAGCTTGACAATTCTCTTTCCAGAAATCATTATTAAGTGTGCTTTAAAATTCTGTCACATTTTATTAGGAGACTTGACAGGTGGAAAAGCTCACACTAGAGAGGAGGGAAGGAATGGAATGTACAAGAAAGGGGAAGTGAGACTACTGGCTCTGGCCAAGATGCTGCTGTGGATGTTGGCTGTGGACACTTTGGTTATGGGAATGAGATAAAAGATGTCAAATTAGGCAGAAATAAATTCTGAGTCAGAGTGATCACATCCTGTCTCTACTGAAAACTTCCTCAGAGAGCCCAATTTCCAGTAGAACAACACCCAAACTTCTTAGCCCAGCATTCATTGCCACTATTTAGCTCGGATCTGTCTCTACAAGCTTCATTCCTACTACTTGCCTCCAGTGCCAGCCAAGTGAGCCCATGCACTGTCACAAGAATGACCCATTTGTGCCCATCTACCCTAAAGCTCAGCTCTCAGAAATCTCCCCATAGGCACACCTCATACATTTACCTTTTCAGATAGATGGACCTTGGTCTTTCATTAATTAACAGGCTTTTATTTTAATCTTCAACATCAGACTTCACTGACCACTGCTCTAACTGAGTTTAGGACACTTACATTCCACACTTCGTAATTCAATTATCATACCTTTTATTACTCTACTGAGAAATTGCTAGCTCATGTGACTGACCTCTAAACTTGTCTATTGATGATTGTCAAGTTACTCATCTGTTGAAATGCAGCTCTAGCATCCAACTTAATACACACTAGATACTTAAGACTGAAATACAGAGTTTGCAAGAGCACAGCTTTGATGTTATTCATCTTTGCACCACTAAACTCTTGACCATTGTATTTTATACTATCCCCTTAATTAATGTAAATAATTAATTTATAAGTTTTACTAAAACCTGTATTTCACTCTGATCTATTGGTTGAAAAGACTACCCACTTCCTGCATTTAGTCCTTTCTATACTAGAGCTCCTAGTTACCTGAACCAAAAGGACATCTCAATACAATCTGCTTTCTGACCACACCTCACATCACAACATCCTCTCTTGCAGAAAACAGGATCAGTTAAGGGAAATTGATTCTACTTATGCTTTATTAGTCTTTACTGTATATACCAGACACTATGTTGACATCAGGGACACAGCAAGAAATAAGACAATCCCAGCCACTGCCTTTTTGAAATGCACAGTCTAGAGACCAAAGACATTAAGCCAATAAATGAAAGTAGGAAGTGTGTCTCCGCAGCAATGCAGAGGAACACCAGACAGAGAACCTACACTAGTCTTGAGGAATTCATGTAAGGTCACCCAGGGAAACATAATCTAGGATAAAGTGAATAGGTATTAGCTAGATTTAGAGAAGAGGGAAAAAAATGAAATACAGAAAAGAGGATTAGGAAGTTAATTCAGTTACAGCCCTGGCTGGCTGGCTGTCCTTGCTCACCCTGTTCCATGTTCAGTCCAGTATTTTACAGCCATTTTTATTCTAACATCACTTACTCTTGTTATTTTCACTGGATATTTCAGTGTTAATGTCAATTACAAGTTAGACTGCATGCTAATAAGAGGTTTGCATGTTACAAGAAGTAGGTCATTATAGTTGTAACCGATTCACACCATCTCACTAAGAATCTCAAGTTCCCAGAAACTCCTCAGTTTGAGGAAAACCAAGCACTCCCCTCTATTAGGACCACCAGCCACTGCCAAGAGGGACCAGTATTGCTCAATCAACAAATGTTTTCTAAACCATATATAGTGTGATTTTTTTTTAATGGCAAATATTGCTCCTATGTACTATTTCACAGAAAAGCAAGGGTGGTCAATAGCAACATGGAAAACCTTACTAACAGTGTGTGACAAGTTTCAACTTGTTCAGTACAGTGGGTGAGTTATGAGACAATGGAGAGAACATGTGTTTTAAAGTGTGCCATAAATCGTGGATCACAAATAAAGTGTTAATATGAAATGTTGTTTATTTCATTGGAGTTGCTTGATGTCGCCACTTCAGTTTGCAGTTTTTCAAGAAATATTATCATGAGAGACAAAACTTGGGTCTATGGTTATTATTTTGAGAACAAGTTTTAGAGTTATCACAGGAAATCACCCAATTTTCCTTGTGTGAAAAAATTTCATCAATCAAAATTCAACATCAAGATGATGTTTACTGTGGATTTTTTTTAACTTTGATGGAGTTGTGTGAGCTGAGTTTGTATCAAAGAACACAACACTGGAGTCTGAATATAATATAGGCTTAGTAGATCATTTAAGAAGCAATATGCACAGAAAATGTCCTGAGAAATGGACAGGTTCACCCTCCATGACAATGCTACATGTCACACGTTGCTTCTTATATAAGTTATGCCACATGAAAGCATTATGGTGTGTCCTCATCTATCTTATTCACTGGATGTGTCACCGTGAAACTCCTGGTTCTTCCCCAAATTCAAAATGACCATGAAAAATACATGTTTTGAATCTACATAGGGCACAGAAGCAGCCAACAGTGCCTCAACAAGAAAGAGAGGGCTATCATAATTTAGTGGATAGAAGTCAGGGAAGCTGCCAAATTCCTCCAACACACGGGACAGTCCCTATGACAAAGAACTGTCAAATCCAAAATTTCAGTAAGGTTAATGTTCAGAAGTCCCATTTCAGGATGGTTTTTGTCTCTTTTGATTTGGCTTCCATGGAATCCACTCTTGTCTACCAAGCATGTTTCTATGTGTAAACTCTGCAGTGAGTAAAACTAAAGTCATAGGCCCAGTTCTTAAACATTGCATAACTCATCAGTTCAAAATATGTAATAAGACTTTGTCCTAATACTCTTACCTAACATGTTTAAGCTCCATCCCTTGCCCATCTGAGTTATATGCAAAGCAAATCACTTCAGATTTTTTCAACAAGAAATATTCGATCAATACCTAACATATGGTTGGCACAATATTAAACACTAAATATAGAGGATTACTAGGAACCCCTGCTCTCATGAGACTTCCAATATGGAAAGAAAATAAGATAGTAAATAAATTCATCAGTGAAAATTTCAATACATACCCTGAAAAAAATTCATAAGGTATCATGAAGGCAAAAAATGGAAAGGACAATATTTAGGAAGGAAAGATACAGAATGACTCATTAAAGCATCTCTGGGTTAGCTGGGCATGGTGGTGCACTCCTGTAATCCTAGCACTCAAGAGGCTGAGGCAGGAGAATCATTGAAAATTCAAGACCAGCCTGAGCTACAAAGTGAGCTCAAGGCCAGCCTGAACTGCATAATGAGATCCAGTCTCTCAAAAAGACAAAAAAAAAAAAAAAAAAGAAAGAAAAGAAAAAGAAAGAAAGCAAGAAAGAAAGACAAAAGAAAAACAAGAATCCCTGGATTGAGTTCTGAGGAGGCATAGAAGTTATCTGAGTAAAGAAAGAAGGACAAAAGGAAAATTTACAAAAGCTCTCATGTGAGAAAGAGATTGACATCAAGTAGCAGAAATAAAGAATGTGTGACTGGCTGTGATATGAAAAAAATCACTCTTATTACTGTGTAGATGTCAGGTCGGAGGGTCACAAGTGGCAGATGGAGATGCAGAAAAAGGCAAACGCCACAGTCCAGGAGTCAGTGGGTGTGGTCTAGTCTGCAGGTAACTGTGCAGATGGGACCCGAGGTCTTTAATGAGCTTCTGCCTTCTAAGGCAGAAGAAGTTTCTATCCAAGGACTGACAGTGGCTGAGACACTATTGTAAGATCAAAATATCACCACTGTCTGAATAACTTTTCATAGTTCTCATTAATCAAAGATCAATACTCACTTTTCCTGCTTTGCAATTCTACTGGGGAGAAACTGCATGCATCATGAGTAAGTATGTTTCCTACACTGCATTTGGAGTTTTGCTGCTTCATCAGTTCATTGAAATATTGAGTGGTATTTATTTATTTATTTACACTGTGAGACTAGAAGAAGGGAAGAAATGAATGACTTGTCACAAAATCCAATTTCCTGTTTTTAGGAGCCATTTATTACCATCTTGGCCAAGTGCCATTTCTTTATCAAGTCAGGCTGACCAACAGCAGGCCATAAGCTGGGGTCTTGGGATCTTTTCCCAGAAAGCCTTTGTGTTAGGCCTGACTAAGGCCTTTGGAGAGTTTTAAACACCCCTAACTGCAAGTAGTGCTCCACTGTGGGTGACCTGGTGGATGATAGCCAAGACCTCTCCTAGGGTGAGCCTGGAAAACCTGCCCTAGGAAGGGCACCAGCACCAAAGAGCCTGAACTCAAGAAAATCAGCTCATACCTTCTTTGCCAAGGGTGCAAGTGCCACTATAGGTAGCTCCATCTCTCATGTCAGAACCATGATCATCTGGGCCCAAAGAAATAAACAAGTATGGACATAGATTTGTGGAAAGGAAAGACTGATTCCGATATGGAAGGCCTACCAGGGAATCACCAAGCCCCAGAGTAGTGTGTTGAGGATATCTGCCCTTCCCCCATCACTCGGTCTTGCTCAGGAAATAGCAGGATTGGTCCCATTAGGAGGACATCCAGGAAGACTTGGTAAACATGAACAGGTAGCAAGGGCAAACTGAAGATACACACTTTATTTCTTACCCTCAAGAAACTGACATTCAGTATAAGAAGTAGACAAGCAAACTAATAATTCTGATGGGGGCTGAGGATGAAACCTGGAGGTAGAACACAGTGTGTGCAAGGCCCTAGGTTCAGTCCCTACCACTGGAAAAAGAATAGTGCTGAAGTGATGATGCCTAAACTGGGAGTGAACATGTAGTGCTCTAAGGAGTGGTAGGGGAAAAAGAAGAAGCGCCATCTCTCCCTGGAGAATCAGACTTGGGAGTCAGTATTAATACTCTGCTCCACATATTCCCTACCATAATTCTCAAGTTCAATAGGGAAAAAAACAACAGGAATGCCAATGGTACATTTCTAAGCTACAACTGTTTAAAAAGAATGGTCAAGTGAAATTAACTCCCCTCATGTATTTTCTCCTATAAAATCATTTCTGTGGGGTAGTTTTCACATACCAAATAATTTCTTGTAAAGTAGATTTCTGTAGACTTAGCATTTAAATCCAAGCTCCAGAAGTGTTGTTCTGTGCAGAAGTGTTGTTCTAAGCTACTCAGGTGTACTTGAAGACAGTGTATAAAACAGGAGGCTGAGTGGGGAGAGGTAAGAGATAAAATGTGAGGTGAACTACCTCTTCCCAGAAGTCTCATTTCCAGGATCCACGATGTGGAAAGGGTTTGGAAAGCACTGGATGTGTAAGACCCCACTTCAGGACACTGGAAATGCTCAGAGCCCTGATCTAAGGTTCCCTTTCAAAAATTAGGAAAATATATTTTCTAAAAGAATACTTTAAAGAAAAAATTTTAAATGCTACATGTACTTCATCATGTTTATTCTATATAGAAAATGTGAACCAAAGTGACACTGATGAAAAACAATAATTATTCTCTTCCCTTCTCCAAGTGCTTAGAAAAGAAACCAGTAGATCAACTCATAGATCTTCACCGCTCACTTACAACAGGAGATGCACTCTGCAGAATCCAGTGCACAGGAGGTAGAGGGCCCCCAGGAGAATGATACCAATGTATGAGTCATAACATTTTTGTCACATTTTAGAAGCTTTTGTTACTCACATAACTCTGTAAGATTGTCTCCAGCACCTCCTTCAAAGAGTTAGATCAATTCCAAACACATATATTAACAAAGTGAGAGGGTTTAGGTAAATAAATGAAATAAAGTTGAGAAATTAGTAAAATCATTCTGACATTGAGATGCAATCACAACAAAAAGAAATTTCAAATGATAAGAAAATGCAGGTAATTTTGAAAAGGAAAAAATAAAATAAATTTCTTTTTTTTTTTTTTTTTTTTTTTTTTTTTTTTTTTTTTTTTTGAGGCAGGGTCTCGTTATGCAGTTCAGGCTGGCCTTGAGCTCACTTTGTAGCCCAGGCTGGTCTCAAACTCGCAATGATCCTCCTGCCTCAGCCTCCCGAGTGCTAGGATTACAGGCTACAAAATAAATTTCAAATAGAAATAATAAACAGGTGTCTAAAGTATTTGACAATCTAATTAATAAAGAGGAGGAATCATAAATACATGGGATTTTTTTTTCCTGATTGACAGGTTGGCAATGCAAATGTTAGACACTGATAACAAACTAAACAATATTGTCATTTCAGACAGTGTTTATTGATAGTACTGTGTAAGAATGCTTGAAATCTGGGGCTGGGGATTTAGCTCAGCAGCATAAGCACCTGCCTTGCAAGCAGGTGGTCGTGAGTTGGATCCCCAGTACCGATAAAAATGAAAAAGACAAAAAAAAAAGGAATGCTTGAAATCTTATTTGTATACACATAAATTTTGTGTGTAATTAATTGTAATATCAAGTTGAATAAGCAGTACTTAGCAGATGACTTATTATGTATATTTAAACTATTAAAATTCATTTAAAAAAAGAAAAAGAAATATCAAGCAGATTATAGTTTACCACAATTCTGAGTATGTCTGGCTGATGGACTTATGAGGAGGGAAGATCCATTTTGGATTTAGTCACTTTTATTTTTGGTACCCAGGATTGAACTCACGACCTCACGCTTGCCAAGCAGACGCTTATGCTGCTGAGCTAAATCCCCAGCCCTGAAAATCCATTTTGGATGAGGTTGGCAAATAGACTTGTAGCCTAGATGAAATAAAAAAGAAAAAGATTAAAAAGAAGGAAAGTTTCTTTTTTTTTTTTTTTTTTTTTTTTTTTTTGCTTCTCTGGAAGAACCCTAGTCTCTGCCATTGCCTTTGGACGTAAGTATCCAGGATTCCATCTCAGACTCTTCACCTTCCTGATAGGATTTGCACAGGACTCTGCAGTGAGATCTAGGCCTTAGTCTTTTGACTGGATCCTCTGGCTCTCCAGTGTACAAATAGCCTTTTTGGATTCTCCCATCCCTGACCATTGTAAAGCTGCCTTCTAAATCCTTCATATATTATATCTAAATCTGGTTCTCAAGTGAACACTGAAATCAAGAACCCTGGTTCTGATTCTAGCAGATCGAAAATATCATTGTGGTCATCCAGTAATAGTAGGGACCCTTAGAGGTCAGGTGATTAATGAAGTTTTATCAAAAATCTGACTCACAGGACATCCAGTAGGTCCATGAGTCCATCCTGTAGTTATTTCCCTAGTTCCACAATTCTTAATTGAGATAATTATACTTAGTACTTAGAAAAATTATCACATTAGCTCCCTGACCTGTAGTGGAAGCTATTAGAGTTGTCTTTGCCTGAGAAAACAGTAGAAATGGTTCTGTGCGTTACAGAGGCAGCATCCAAAAGTAGACAGCTACAGCATCATAGCCTCTTTCCAGGACATTCCAAAGGACATTGGTAAAGGGAATCATCACAGTGGGCAGAACTCAAGCAGTGCACCTGTTTACATATTTTGCTTGAAAGGAAAAAAATGCCCAGATTAATAGGTAGACCCATCTTGTAGATTACAGTCAGCCTTTTTCTCCAGCCTGCCACTGACCAAAGAGCTCACAAACAAAATGATCATAGTGATAGAGATTGTGCATGGGCTTATCAACATGGACTTCCATTCACCAAGGCTAATGTGGTTATGGCAACTGATGAATGGCCAACATGCCAGCCGCAAAGATCAACAGAGTCATTGATAAGACACCGTTCCCTAGTGTCATCTGCCTGTGACCTAATGGCAAGTTGAATATAATAGCTTTCCTCATGGGGAGGGTAGTGCTTTGTTGTTACTAGCATAGACACTTATTCTGGGTATAAGGATATGCCTTGCCTCAACATAATGTTTCTACCAAAATTATTATCCATGGATTTATTAAATGCCTCATCCACCATCATGATATTCCACACAGCATTGCTTCTGGACAAGGAACACATTTCACAGTCAAAGAAATGAGGCAATGGCTTATGCTTCTGAAATTCACTGGCTTACCATGCTTCTCACCACCCAGAAACAGCTGGATTGATAGAAAAATGAAATGATATTTTGAAGATGCAGGTACAAAGCCAGTTATATGGCAATATTTTGCCGGACTGGGGAAGGTTTTTTCCAAAAGGCTGCATATGTTTTGAATCAGTGTTCACTATATGATACCATATCTCTCATTGCTAAGATTTATGGTTCCAGTAATAAAAAGTGGAAGTAGGAGTGGTGCCCCTCACCATTTCCCCTAGTGAACCACTAGCAAAATGTTTTCTTTCTGTTCCCATGACCTTATTCTCTGCTGGCTTAGTAGTCTCAGTTCTGAGGGGGGAAAGCTTGTGCCAGGAAGCACAATAATGATTCCACTGAAGTAGAAGCTTAGACCTTCCCCAGGTCATTTTAGCCTCTTCATACCTATGAATAAACAAGTTGAAAAAGCAGTTATGGTGTTGGTAGAGGTGATTGATCCAGATTACTAAAGTAAAATCAGACTATTACTCCATAATGGAAGTAAGAAATGATATATTTAGAGTGCAGGAGATCCCTCAGGGCCTTCCTATTTCCAACAGGAATTATTAATCAACAGGAAGCCACAATACCCCAATTCAGGCAGAATGACAAATAGTACAGAACTTCAGAAATTAAGGTACAAGCCACTCAGTCAGCAAAAGGACCAAGACCTGCTGAGGTGCTTGTTGAAGATGAAGGAAATGCAGAATTTCTATAGAAGAAGTTAGTTATAGATACCAACTATGATCTTGTGATCAGTTTCAGAAATGAGGATTGTGACTATAATTGTCCTCTCTAATTTTGTTAATCTGCCTGAGCATATATATATATGCATATATATATATACATATATTAAGCAAGTACCTTTACTTTCTTCCTTTGTAACATAATGTCAATAGGATTTAATTTTGGTTCTTAAGTATTGTCAAATTTACACTATGATATTTAAGTTATGAAATGTTGGGAGTAAGCATCACCAAAAGAATAACTTTGCCTTCTATTCTGGGGAGGGAATTAGTGCACTTCCATTTGTATGCATGAGAGTTGCATCATGTTGTGTGTAATTTATAAACTTGCTTTTGTGTGTTAATATAAAGTTTAAGGAAATGTGTCTGGCTGTCAAGTTGACAAGGCGGGGATTGTGCTAGATACTCGTGTAAATTTGAAAAGAAATGCCTAGTGAGTAAATTTAGCACAGTTCAGCACATATCTGGGTAGCTGACTTCCTAAAGGAAGACTCATTCTAGATATGAATGACACCAATCAATAGACTTCTAGTCTGGATGAAACAAGAGAAAGCAGCAATCTGCGGTTTTGTTTTGTTTTGCTTCTTCTTTGGAGCAGCTCTAGTCTTCATCACTTTGATCACAGTCTTCAGGCTACCAGCACAGATTCTTCAACTTTCCAATATGGCTCACACAGAACTACATAGTGAAATTCAGACTAAATATTTACAAAGTAATTGGTGAAGTTAAAAACATTTTTCAGTACTCTCAATAACAAATTTAAATTTTGATCATCATGCCAGAGGAAAACACAGTATCTTTGTTATCTCTATGGAATAGGAAATACAAAATGATGTCAGAGAGTAATCATCCAAAAAAAGTATTATAGATATCTGCCTGGTAGTTAAACAATGAAAATAATATACTATTTTCATAAATTGTATGGCATTTATGATATTTATTTTTAATTTTTAATTTCTGTTGACATCTTTTCTCATCCTAAGCATAAGTTTTGGAATCAACACTATATTCTTAATTTTGTATTTCTTTGCTTATTGGATCCCCACCCCCATCTTGACTATGTAAGTTTCAAGTTTCACAAAGGCTGTGCCTTATCCTGATTCATATCTATTTTTCAAATAAGAAAATGGACTCACAAAAAAGTCTAATGCAGGGCCACTGTCTTAATTACTCTCTTTCATTGCTGAGACAAAATGCCTGACACCCAAAACTGCAGAAGTAAAGATTTATTGAGTTCAAAGTTTGTGGAGGTTTCAGTCCCTAATCATTTGGCTCCAAGGCAGGGTGGAACATGGCAGCAGGGTAACACTTCATGGTGGCAGAAGACAACAAAAGCAACAAGAGCCAAAGGGAGGAACAAGCCTCCCTTCTTCCCATATATTATATGCAGGCTACCCACCTAACAGAGCATAGCATCACACTCTCAATCCCAGAACCTCAGCCATGCCAGCCTCTCTGCATGCTGGTTGCCCCTTCTGCCTTAATATTCACCTCCAGGTAATCTCACTTGTGTTTCATCTACATCCTTTTGTATAATAGTCACTTTCTCAATGAGACCCAGCCTGACCACCCTAATTAAAATGGTATTCTGGATACCTTTTACCTTTCATTTCTTGACCTCTATTTATTTGTTTTCCTTTGTTAATGTCCTTCCGTGACATTTATCACTTTTGATGTGAAGTCTCCAGCAGGACAGGTGTGTTGCTTGTTTTATCTTGTTTTGTTTTTGTTGTATATACTTCAGACTCCTAAGAGATTAACACATAGCAGAAAATCAATAAATTGCTATTAAAAGAGTACACAATGATGTGAAATAGAAGAGCTTTGGTTCTGGAGAGCTCATTTATCACTTACAAGCTCTGTGATTTTGGACAAACATCTTGACCTACTTGTTCTTCCATTTCCCCAAATGAATGAAATTCTTTTAGCTTAAAGAGTATCAGTACATCACCTTCCTTATTTAATCCTGACCACTATCCTGTCTTACTTTATTACTGAGCAGAATGATTTTTTGAGAGGTTATATAACCTACACAGAGATGCACAGCTAGAAATTTATAAGTTTGATTTCTCTTTTCTCACCCGAGGTTGCTATTCTTTTTTTCTATAATATTTTACTTTATATGTATCTTAAAGGCTCAATGCACTAAAGATTTGTCAACAATATTAATAGTCATTGACATTTGCCTAGAATTTTATAATTAGATGCGGGTGGCAATTTGGGGTGTGTCCAAATTACCCAGGGAAGCGTTATAAAAATGCACATGTTTATTTGCACCTCCAGCCCCCTAGGAGGGAATCTGTGCATGGACATGTTTAAAAGCTTCTCACATGATTCTTTCATACTTCCTGGATAAGACCTTCTGCCTTAAATCACTCAAGTAGGTCTTAAAAAGAATCTCATAGGGTATATTTGGCTGTTATCCCAGGTTTCATAAATGGGAAAGCAAGAGTCAGGAATGTTGAAAGAATTAATGCTCAGCTGAAAGACAGGAGAGTGGAGAGTGGTGGTGCCATGCAGACAAACTCCGCATCTCTGGTTCTGATCTTTTTTGCCAGAAACATTGTAATTCCAAGTCAATAGGTCTGGCTCCCCGTCTTGGCTCCCTCATGCAAAAGCTAAGTGAATGTTGCAAATCATTTAATGGTGCATGCTTCATTTTAGGATTAAAAAGACCATATTTTTCCTTGAGGTAAACAGGGTGAAGAACAGATGAGTTAATGGCTGTGAAATAATAAGCACTATTTATCGATTACCTAGCAGAGAAGAGAAACCCTCCGTACTATTGTGCTTAATCTTCATAACTGTCCTACAAGATGAGGTTCTTTTTAGCATTATTTTATTGAGGTAGGCAGAAATGTAAACACACAGCCAGCACATAGCTCTAACCTATTTCCTCGGATGCTTTTGGATTAAAAAAGATATTCATATAATTATACCTGAAAACTAAACCAGGAGCTACCAGTCAAAGGCAGCGAGCTAGATAATGACTATTCTTTCCATTATCACTGGTTTCCATTCTGAGGCTGAAGCAAACTCAAGACAGGCCATGAATTACAAATTTCTCAAGAACCAGACAGAAGTAGAAGGAGCCTTTACCAGGAAGTATTCCAAGCATACTACCAAGAGGGACCATTGAGTTGCACTCAGTGCTAATATAACCATCAGTGTCTGACAGGAGTATTGAGGATTAAAACCAAAAACAAAGCAAGAGCTCTTGAAATGGATTCAGAAACAAGTTGGAAAAGAGAAACTAAACGTTTCAGAAAACAAGCTGGGGTGTGGTAGGATAGGATGGAGATGGGAATCAGTTTGATGAACACCATATTTCTACAGGTAATAGAAATAGGCTGGGGATATAGTTCAGTAGCACAGTGCCTGTCTGACAAGCATGAGGTCACAAGTTCAATTCCCAGTACTAACAACAACAAAAAACTTGGTTGTTAGAGATAATAGAAATTAAACAAATGTTTTGTTTTGCAGTAAGTAATAGCCACCCATAAATCCTTCAGGCTGATCACATGAGGCATCGTGAGGAATATTCTACCTGTACCTTGTATTTACTCTAACCCACTAACTATGGACACAGGGAAGGTCACATCAGGACATGTTCAGGGAATGCTTTCTCTCCAAAGAATTCCAAGGCTAAAATCATAAGAGTTGATTCTCAGTTTATAATAAAATTTTCCAGTAACTCTGGTCATTTTTACTTGTTTTGTCCAGTTCCTGGCCATGTTCCTCTGGTCTTGTTAATAATACAAATCCCAGTGGGCACCATGGCCTTCATAAACTCTCCCCTACTGGGCTGAACTTAATGCAGTATTTGCAAACTTGGAGTTAGAAACATTGGGGAGACAAATAATTGTGACTTCCAAGTCCCTTAATTGACACATAACTTTGGAATTCAGACAAGAAAAGCCTGGAGGGAGATATTGCTCTGTATGGGAAATGGAGGAAGGCCTGGGAGCCTTTCCAAACTGGAAGAATTTGGATAGATCCAGAGGATGATGAAAGGTCGTTTTTTTGCAATCCCAGCTAAAGCCCTAGGTCAGTTTAGGGACCTTGACAGTCAAGGTCAGCAAAGGAACACTTTGTTTCCTGACAGAGCCAAGCAGAAACTATTTTCTGTATATGTTTTTCAACTATTACCTACCAATTCAGAAAGACCTTCATTCTTCTCTATCAGCAGTCTTGTGGGGTAAAAGGCAGATCCTTGACTTTAACCTGAAACTACTCCTAAGAGAAAGAAAAACTTCCAAGTATCATGAGGGATATTGCCTACAGAAGCCAGACTCCTGGCTTTGTGAAATACTTTAATTCACCACTTCCTCCAAATTTTAGCCTTTCGTCTTTTGTGTATTCTTGCTTTGATCTAAGAAAATAATCAGTATTTTTCCAACTTATAATAAAAATTATTGATAAAGTTATCATAAAGTACAAAAGTAAAAGTGGTGATAATGAAAACTCCACAAGCTAAAGTTTCTTACAGGTAAAAACTAACTGCAGAATCATGTATAACTGAGCATACTGTAAAATTAAAAAAGAAAAAATTAGTTCTGGAGAGAAAAAATCTGCTTAGAAGATTTAATCAGGGCTGGAGATATAAACCATGGGTAGAGTGTTTCTCTAGTGCATACTAAATCCTGAGTTCAATTTCCAGCACTGGAGATTAAAAAAAGTTTAAAAAGAAGTAACCCACAGCAACAAAAACTAAAACTCTCAACAGCTACAATCAAACTCAGAAAAACTCATGAGAATAAAATCCTCTTTCAAAATTTGTACGTCAAAAATTTTAGCTGAAAAACTGACTTTAGTAACTACAAAGGTTTAAAAGAAGGAAGGTAGAAGATACACTTATAATACATTTAACAATAACAGAACAAATATCATACCAGACATTAATGACAATATCAAAGTTATAAAACCTGCACAGAAAAAAATCTGGATCAATATCAGTAAAACTAGAACTTGTTTAACTGCACTAGATAAAACATTGATGAAGGAATTAAGATAGATTAGTTCAGAACACTCAAGAGAAAAACTGCTTTCTCAATAGACATTAATTTATTAAAGTAAAATACTGATTTATATATATTTTTTGATAATATGGACATTAACTATGCTTAAAGCCAAAGCAACCATATCAAAACACACATAAAAGTCAATACCATAGGATCAAATTATCCTATACTCAGCTCCTGGTTCTGAAACACATGCCATTGATACCAGTGTCACTTGGAAAAAGCTATCTTTAAATACATAAAAATGCATTCACCCTTCCTCATGAGATAAGAAACAAAAATTAAAACTAAATCAAGACTTTTACTTCTCATCTATCAGATTGGCAAACATTCAGTAGTATGATAAGAAGCCCTTTGATCAAGTCTATGAGAAAATGGCTATTTCTCTGCTAGTGGGAGAAGTACATTCTCCTATTAAGGAGAATTTGGCAATACCCAGCAAAAAATGAGGAGTGATCAAAAATAAAGGTTTAATTTTTAAAATATTTATTACAGTAAAAATATATTGTCCTTTATCTCCCACAAAATAGTCCCAATCACTTTGAACCAACCTATTCATTGTTGCTGTCACTTTCTGAAGCAGATTGGGAAAACCTCTTTTGCAAATTTACTAGATGTGATCAAGAACGAAGTAAGCACTGCCACCTAGCATCACCCAACAGAAAGGCAGGCTCGAAGGAATATTATGGTGTGTCCTCAATAACCTTGTTCACTTCTGCTACTTCTGACTCTTCCCAAAAGTCAAAATGACTATGAATAATAAAAGCTTTAATTGATTCAGGACACCCAGGCAGCAATAACAGCACAACTTGTGAAAAGGAATGTACAAAAATTGCTTCAGAAAGTAACAAAAATGATGGAATAAGTGTGTTCAAAATGAGAAAGAATATTTTGAGGAAGATAAATGATAATGTGCCTTGTAACATAATAAAGTTTTAAAAGTTTTTAATATTCACTATATTTTTCAGTCATACCTTATATGTATGCAGTATGTGTACCCTGACCTAGAAATCTTACTTCTAGGAATCCGTGCCAGTGTATACTGACAAATATATAAAAAGGTGTATATATATCTTGGAGTAATAAATTTTAAGTAGTGAAAATTATAAATATAAAATAAATGTTTATCAAAAGGGATTGATTTAATAAGGGATATATCCATGAACAATCACATAAATGATAAATATTTTATGCCATTGAATGATCCCTAGGATTTAATATTAAATATAAAAAATCAAAGCAAAGGTGAATGTATACAGCATGCTGTTTGCTATGGTTTAGATACAGAATGTCCCCTATAGGGCTCGGGTGTTCAGAAAGTTTTATTTTTGTTTTTGTTTGGTACCAGGGATCGAACTCACTACCTTGCACTTGTCAGGTAGGCTCTTAAGGCTGCTGAGCTAAACGCATGGCAGAAGTTAAAAAGTGATTGGATCAGGATGGGGGAAACCTCACCAATGTTCAAAGCTGAAGATGCAGTTAGGAAGTGGAGCCTGGTTGGAAGAAACTGGTATATCTTCTTTCCTAGCTCTTCCTTTTTCTCTCTGCTTCTTGGCTGCCCTCGGGTGAACAACCTCCTTCACCATGCCCTATTACCATGCTGTTTCAACCTTGGAGTCTGCCAAGTAAGAATTGAAATCAGGAACTGCTATAAATCTTCTTTCTGTAAGTTCTGGGTATCTGGCATTTTGTCCCAAGAACAAGAAAATGAGACCTATTGCTTATGCAAAAAAAGTAAGTATACACACATGCACATGCACATGTAACCATGCACACACAGTGAGTTTAGGACCAAGGTATAGCAGCCTCATGTGGAACACCATGTTGTTGACCCAGTTATTATATTTCACTTCTACCAGAAATCAACTGGTTAGGCAAGTTGGGAAGTATTCTTTTTACTTAGCTAACCATGATGACCTTCTAGAATTCAGTTTGGTTATTTCCAAAAGTAAGCCAAATGGCTCACAATTTTAATGCTTATGTAATTTCCAAGAAAGCAAGATTCCATATTTTCTTAGAAGTCAATAACCCAAACCTCTAATTTTCCACCACTATCAATTACAATTGGGCTAAAGGATTTAGAATTGTTTAATGCCCAAACAAGCAATATATTTCACATAGAAATAGCATATCAACATTAAATCTTTGATAAATCACACTCACTTTTCTAAAACTCCAATTCATTACCAATAATGTGTGTCTTTTTTTACCTCTACCTTAAAAGCCTAACAGTCCTTTAAAGCCTAGCGTTTTAAGGGTTATCTTAGCTGAATGAGAGAATATCCAAGATTCTGTGAAATGATGATGTCTGTGGTAATACTTCAAATCTTTGACATCATCAACAGCCCTATGAGATAGTTACAGATAATCATTTATGATGAAAAACAGACCTGGGCACTTTAAGAGCTTGCCCAGAGTTACGACATTCAGTTCTATGTCATGATTCTGGACAGTAGGGAGTGTGCTAGGGAGTGTGCCAGATTCTGCTTGAAGTTAAATGTTACTTGAATCTGTGCTATGTCATGCAAGTCATGGGGCATGGGAAACCACAAGTTAGAGGTGATTAATTATGAACTGGGTTCTGTGGATCTCTCTTCTAAGTGCCTCTGGATATAAGAAATAGTTTACCTGCGAGACTTTAAATAATAGGTGTTTTGGTTACTTTGGTTTGTTTGTTTGTTTTGCTCTGGTTGTTTTGTTTGTTTGCATTCTTGCTTGTTTATTTGTAAAAAGAGAACTATTAATCGAACCACAGAGGCAAAGAATGTACACAGATCTCAGGGAGCCTGGCGACATTCCTGAACCCACTTAGCAGGGCCTATAGCAATCCACTTAACAGAACACGGTGATTTTAGCAAGAGATTTAGAGTGATCAACTACTATTTCATGGGGTCCATGATGGTGATATAGGGGAACGAAATTCCTGAGCTACTATGTGTCTGAAATGAGTTTGTGTTCTCTAAAATTGAAGAATGAATTTTAGGAACAATGGAGATTAAGAGCAGAAGTATTTATTGAGATAAAGAAAGCTTTTGTCTGAGAGAGAGAGAGAGACACAGAGAGAGAGAGAAAGAAGGGGTCCCTTGTGGGTTGCCAAGGACTCTGTCTTATATAGGAGTTTTTATAGAATAAAATCATGAGATGAGGTGGGTCTAAAGTGAGGGAAAACCAGGAACCCGCATGAGGTGAGAGAGGGCTATGGTCAACCAATAAGTTTAATTATTCAAGTAAAAGTGACCAAATCAGTGACAAAAGGGGAAGCAAGTCACATAACAAGCAAGCATTTTTATGGATCAATGACTCTTCCTATAGGGAGCTGGGATGGTGACCCCTGGCTTCTCAAAGTGCTCCAGACAATTCCTAAGGATTATACATAAGGTGTGATTGCATTTGTTTTGGCTTCCGTCCTGAGATCTGGCCCACAGCAAGAGGTGTGTGTCTCCTCCAAGGTCACAAGACATTTGGTCCTCTGTGCTGACTTCCTTAGTCTGACTGCCTATAATATTTCTAACTACTTCAGCTGCTTGTACCAATGGCAGAAGTATCTAAGGCCAAGAAATCAGTTTAATGGGTATTTCATTAATCTAGGAAAAAATGGTTACAACTTAGAATGAGAAAATATATCAAGGAAATAGGAGGAAACGAATGTGAGAAGTATGATAGAATTAGAGACACTGTAGGGATGGGGCAGACACAGAATCTGTGCACTTATCTGCTACTTATTAAAAGCATGAGTTGTATTTTCTTTTGGGACAGTCAAGGACTTAAAAGCCATTTGTGGTTAAAAAATCATGATTTTTCACTTAGCTTACAGATGCCTAATATGTATCTAAAAGAGATGCATATTTGACCTGCATTTTGTATCCTTTGTTAACTATAAAGGCTTGGGTCAAATCTCTTCTCAGCTCTGCACAAGCATATGTTGAGCATTTAGGGAGTGTCTGCATAGAAACTAAAGCTGATTAGTCCTGAATTTACATGCTCTCATCACCCTTCAAGACTAAGGATACTAAAAGAAAAGGGGTGCTTAGGAACATTCAACTATGTGCAGAAATTTGCAGTGACTGTTCCAAACGTGGTATCACCTGGTTTCCAGAATAGGGGAGACTTGCATGACTGAAACTAGCACAGAGTTAATCCTTTCAAGGAAGAGAGATCACCCTTCAACTGTGAGGATGCCAGAGCTATGAACCCAGAATGAGAAAATGATCATCCAAACCCAGCCCACAGTTTATCCTTGAAAACTGCTTCCAGCTTTTGCAGATGGGCTGATCTGAGTCCCCTCAATTAGAGTGCCCCCCCCACTTGAGCTGGAACTTCTTTCCCATTTTTCTTGCTCTCCTGTGTTAAGGACCAGCCTGATCTTTGTCAGCTCTCCAAGGTAGAACCCCTTACAACCTACTTTTACTTTCTATTTAAAGCTTTTCTTGTAAATTTGTATCTAGCTTTAATTTTCATATTACTAAAGTCAAGAGCCCATACTGGCCAGTGACATTTGGATCAAAAAAATCAGATGTGGGTGATGAGAAAGAGAGATTTCTAGAGAGGGTAGGATGATAAAAATGAACACAAGAATCAAGAAAAAGGACAAGTTTGGGCGAGGTTGGGGAAAGAAGAATAAACTGTAATACCACACTTTAGAGAAAGATCTCAAAGTAAGGGAGAGAAAAGTCATCAGTTAGAAACACACTTCTTAATCATATCATTGCTCCTATTACTAAAGGATAAAGATCCAATCTCTTATGCATGTCAAAGGTCTTCATTTTACAGCCTCTGACCATTTCTCTAGCCTAAATTGTAAATGTAACTGCAACAAAATAGCTGCCAATCCCTGGCTGTGTCACCATCTCATGTCTGCCACATGTATCAGGCAGCTCACTTCTTCTGCCTAGGAAACCCTTCCTTCTTTAGCTGCTTTGATGCTCTCTGTCCTTTAAAACACAGTTAAAAACACTTTACTCTCCCCAAACTACCTCATATGCTCTTTTCACTTGGCTACCTCTGTCCTTTTTCTTCCTGATCCCAAGTAAACTGTTCAACTGCAATCTCTGACATTTTGATCTATCACCCCAGACTATAAGCCCATAAATTCTTGAAATGATGCTTGCATTTTATTATTCCTACTGCCTAGCAATAGTAATGATATAGGAGAACAAAACTCCCAACCTACAATATTCCAGTACAAGTTCATGTTCTCTAAAATCAAAGAATGAATTTTAGGAGCAACGGACATTAAGAGCAGAAATATCTATTGAGAAAAGGAAAGATGGGGCTGGGGATTTAGCTCAGCGGCATAAGCGCCTGCCTTGCAAGCAGGCAGTCGTGAGTTCGATCCCTGGTACCGGTAAAAATGAAAAAGAGAAAAGGAAAGCTTCTGAGAAAGAGACAAAAAGGATCTCGAGTGAGTTGCCAAAGATTTGTATTTCCTAGGGATTTTTATAAAGTAAAACCATGAGATGAGGTGGGTCTAAAGTGGGGAAAACTGGGAACTCCCAAGGTAGGTGGGCATGAGGTGGGACAGAGCTATGGTCAACCAATAGGTTTAATTGGTCAGGTAAAATTGACCAAGTCAGAGACAAATGGGGAAGCGAGTCATGTAGCAAGCAAGCATTCTTTATGGATCAATGACTCTTCCTATAGAAGGTTGGGATGATGACTCCTAGTTTCTCAAGGTGATCCAGATTTAATCCCTAAGGATTATACTTAAGGGTGTGGTTGCATTTATTTTGGCTTCTGTCCTGAGATCTGGCCCACAGCAAGAGGTGTGTGTCTCCTCCAAGGTCACTAGACATTTGGTCCTCTGTGCTGGTTTCCATGAGGCCTAGCCCTGTCTGACTGCCTGTAATATTTCTAACTACCTCAGCTGCCTGTAACAGTAACACCTATGGAATATTTTGAACACCTGGACCAATAGCAAGGACTCTGCAAAGTTAGCAACAAAATGCTGATGTGATTTTTCTTGATGATGTAAAAAAAATCTCTCTTTCTCCCTCTCTTCTTTGCCCTCTCCCACTGCTTCTCTTCCCATTTGTTTTATTCTTCTGCTCTCCCTCCTGCTTTCCCTACTGCATATGACTTCTCTGAATTAGACTATAAGAAATGGATTTCTGCTTCAGCTTCTGTGTCAAATAAGCATCCCACAGCCTTTGCTGACTTTCCACTGCAAATAAATAAGAAGACAAAAATGACTTTCTTAAAAATTCACTGAGGGAATTCCAAAACCTATTGACTCATTTTTAATTTTTTAAATTACATTTTAGCAGTCAGATGGAATGTTAGTCCATTCAAGTGGTTGTAACAGAACACCACCGACTGAGTGACTTTGAACAACAGAAATTGACTTCTTGCAGCTCTGCAGGCTATAAAGTCCAAGATCAAGACAATGAAAGTATGAACCTATTTCCTGCTGCACTGAGGCTATCTTCACACTATAACCTTACATGATGTGAAGGGTGAGGGGACTCACTTGGAAGGGTATAAATCTCATTCATGAAGGAGAGGGCTCATTACCAAATCACCTCCTGAAGGCCCTGACTCCAGATATCCTCCACTGGAGATTGTGTTTCATTATAATTCATTTATAAGCAGACAAATATTCAGATTATAGCAGATTCTGTACCCAAATACTTCTCATATTTGTCTCAAGAAAATTACAGTGGAATGGTAAAAACAGAAGGTGATGAAGTAGAAATAGACAAAATTGCTTTTTCAAGGATTTTGGAAACCAGGTGGGAAGGACCATGAAGTAGAAGTTTAAAGTGAAAATGGCATGTGTCTGTGCATGTTGAAGACAAATAAGATCTGAGAGTATCTCAAGGCTGAAGGAGATAATTCAAGAGACATGTTGAAAGTAAGAGGCTAACAGACCAAAGGAAGCCAGGCTAAGAGCCTGGGAGAGAGAGAAGACAATTCCTCCAGGAAGAGCCCCTCCTCTCCCAATTCTGCTCCAATACATGCTTCTTGGAGCCCCTTCCACTTCCTTTACATCTTCTCAAATCACCATGGTTTTCCACATATTTTTCTCTTCCACTGGAGTGCTGGTACCCCAGCTGTCTTTAGTGAACTTATTAGATACAGCTCACAGATCACATTTTCTTGATTTCCCTATTCACGCAAAAGTTATTCCTTATCCTGTCCTTACATATTTGTAAAGCACACATTTATTGGTGTACTTATCCTTTCTGTCACCTCATAAGAATGTCATACAGTGAGGGTGATGAAGTGTGCCCAGTCATGATACCTGATAGAACATTTGAGCAATGCTAAATGAATGAGGGAAGAAAAGAGGAGCCACCTGGCTTTGGAAGTTTGATGTTGTGTAAGAAAGGCATGGGCCATTTTGTGCTGAGAAAGATCAATGAACTGAAGACTGCAGGGAAAATGGAACCATCTAGTATGGCCTCTGCTGGGAATTCAGTAGGAAGGTAATTAGAAATGATGACAGGATTTGGAAGCACAGTGCCAGCTTAGCTGGAGTTTGCATGCCAGTAGCATCAATTAATAAACAGAAATCCACAGAACTGAAGTCCATGGCATTCCTGTACAATAAAAAGTAACTTAATTCACTCTGAGTCAATAGCTTTATCTTGAAAATAAATTAAGACTATTCAGAGTTGTGAGATTCTGAGGCAGAGTGCCTCAGACAGCTGGAACTCTATAAAAGGTATAAAAATACCAATATACTATCCAAATACATGATCAAAGGCTTGCTAGACTCACTACAAAGAAGGAAGTATGATTAACAGGATTAAGAAAAACTTTGATTCTTAATCTGTTGCTGTGTGAAAATATGAGTTTTGCCCATCAAATAAAGCTAAGAATCAATTAGAGTGGTTTTAGAAATCTGTATTGTAATTATGATTTAACAATGTCTGATATGTATAACTAGTGACAAATCATCAGATTTAAATCTACTATAAGCTTGAGAGAACTTGCCTCATTCCCTTTCCTGGAATTTCATAATCCTAGCACATCATAGAATGTTAGAGCTGTGAAGAACCTTTGAACATCTAGGCCAGCACATTCATTAAACAGTATAAGGGGTAGGATGGAAAAGTGAATGTTTTAGGGCTCTCACCTCATTAGTGATAGAATTGAGTCAGAAACAATTTGTCTTGTCTTCCTATTAAACAGTCTTCTCTCTATGGCATGCTATGAAAATAAGGCTAAATTATGTTTAATCTTCTTTTTTCAATTAGTGAAATATTCAGTATATTTTAAAAGGTTTCTCTCTCAAAATATTAAGTTAAATAATCCTATTATGTCAAGAAATGATAAATCCACATATAGCCACAAAAATACTGTTTCTTGGAAACTTTCTCTTCCTACGATTACAGAAAATAGGAATGTTACAGAAAAAACATTAAGTCCTCTAAGATTTTTGAAGTGCAACACTATGGTTGATATAAGAGATGATAGGTAGGTTATGGAAGAAAGAAGGATTGAGCAGAAAGCATAGAAAATGGATAGAATCCATGGGATATAAGATAAGGAATGACATTTCTGATTAAGATAAAAGAAAGTATTATAATAAATGATTCAAGGGAATCTAATTGCCAAATCTAAATTAAAATTAATTTGTTTAGAAAAAACACAGCATATTCCACAGAACACCATTTCAAAAATATCCTTTCTGAAAGAAAGAAAGAAAGAAAGAAAGAAAGAAAGAAAGAAAGAAAGAAAGAGGGAATTCTGTGTACAAACAAGATTAAGAAATGCTGTATGCCCTCTTTTAAAAATCTCAGAGCACACTGACATATTAAATATGCCAAGTTTTCCTGTACTGTAATCAAACTTGTCTAATATATTTCAGACTTGTGGTTGAAGTATGCAGTCCATATGCTACTGCTTAATTGATTTTCACAACTGAACATACCCAGAATTTAGATCATAGAACAGCACCCTTTCTGTAAGGGATGAGATGATAAATATTTTAGACTTTGCTGCAACATAACGATCAGTTCTATTCTCTTTTTAAAAAAACCTTTTAAACATCTAAATACCACTCTTAGTTCAAGGACCACATAGGAAGAAGCTACTATGCAGATTGTAGCTTTTTGCTTAATTCCTGCTGTAGACCTAGCTTTCATGCTTCATTTTTTATGGTACTTATTAACAGACTATTATCTCTGGCTTTCCTAAAGATGTTTTAGAAGACATCACTTAAAGGAACAGTTTTTAAACACTGAGCATTGTGCTTGCTTGGGCAGCACATATAGTCAAACATTGAGCTTAATCATCAGTTGAAAGATCAATGCAGATTCCAGAGCCTAAAATCTGCATTTTCCTCAGACACCATCTGTGATCCCCATACAGACAAGAGGACACATGTAAGGGAAAGTTGACATTACTGGAAAAACAAGAGTGATGATGATATTAAGATTATCAGTTGAGACCAGAGGGAAAATAGGGAAGAAGGGCTTAGTGATCTCAGAGGATATTTTCAAACTAGATAGTGTTACAGACCGCTGAGCTAATTAGAAATATTATAGCAGTCAGATATCAAAATAGAAAGCAAAACAAATGCAACCACACCCTTAAGTATAAATTTTAGGGATTAAGTCTGAATCACCTTGAGAATCCAGGAGTCACTATCACAACCTCCTACAGGAAGGTTTTCCCATTTGTCCCTGATTTGGTCAATTTTACCTGAACAATTAAACTTATTGATCACAGCTCTGTCCCATCTCATGACAGTCTCCCTCACGAGTTCCCAGTTTTCCCCACTTTAGACCTTCCTCATCTCATGGTTTCACTTTATAAAAATCCCTAGAAAATACAGAATCTTTGGCAATACACTCAAGACCCCTTCTGTCTCTCTCTCAGACAGAAGCTTTCTTTCTCTCAATAAATATTTCTGCTCTTAACCCCGGTTGTTTCTAAAATTCATTCTTCAATTTTAGAGAACACAAACTCATTCTGGACATTTAGTAGGTTGGGAGTTTCATTCTCCTATATCAATAGAAATGTGAAAGCCCGGAAACCCCATGATTCTGGAGTTCTTGAGGTTGTTTCACTCACCATCTGTGTCTCCATCATACACTGGTGCTTGGTGATAGGTAGAAGGAGGCTTTCTCCTATTCCTAAATCCTTGTGGTAAAATTGAGCAAGAAAAACCTTTCATTCAGGATTTAGGTAAAGGGTTCTAGAATATGAAATATAAAGAGAGCAATTGATAACAAAGTAAACTCTTAAGATTTCATAATAGATTTTATTCTCAGAGCTTGAAGCCTCACCTCTTGGAAACATCTAGTTTATTTCTATGGTGTTGCAGACTGCACCACACACAAGTGGTAAACTAAGCCAACTCCCTGTTTCATGAGTGTCTTCACAGTGGTGGCATGGAGTTGGTCACAATGGGAGTATTTACCCTCCAGAAACTGTTAAAAAATTAATATATTATGTATTTATGTGCTTATTTAATTTATTCAAATCTAGTTGTTAAGCAGGTACCAGCACATCACTTTCTCATACCCATCACTCAGAATGCATAACAGCTCCATGAATAAAAGTGTAAGTCATAGGTTAAGGTAGACTCCATTTGGCTTCATTTTGAGCTCTGAAAATAGATCTTAGAGACTATAATGTCCTTAACCTTTCAATACCTCAGAGAAAGGGAAATGAAAAAAGAAGGAAAAAACAGAAACAAAGCTTTTTTAATTCAAAAGGGAAGGAGGATGTGGAAATGGGGGAAAAATCAAGATATATCATGGACAGGTACAAATTCCCTATAAAGAATGTGATCATTAAGTATACCTAAAGTGTACCAATAAACTTAATTTTTTTAAAAAATAGAGGTAACAATTGCTTTCATTTTATGAATGAGAATATTAAAGGGATTACTATACTAAGATACCTGGTACTGATTAAGTGTCTACAGATGAATTAGATATCTTAACATGTCAAAAGGACAACCAAGAGCCGGGGGTTTAGCTCAGCAGCACAAGCACCTGCCTGGCAAATCATTCGCTCACCAGTTCTATCCCCAGTACCGAAAGCAAAACAAAATAAAACAAAGGACAGCCAAGTGAGGCCTTCAGGGGGATGGGAGTCCTCAGTGTCTCCGCCCTAAAGCATTCTGAGATTATTTCCCTGTGTGAGAACAGAGGAAACTCCTTTATGAGTTATTCAGGGAGCTCTCACTCTACACTCAGGACTTTCCTACAGACAAAATTGACTTCCTTTCAAAAATGACCCAATAAAGCTAGCTACACAAAAGACATACACATATGCAGTGGCAGATGGAATGTATTTCATTACAGCATCTCCAAATCCATACTTACGGCTGCTCTGGGGCAATTTCTACTGCATTCATCACATGCAGATCTCAAGGACAGGCACTATCTGGTCCCCCTTTGTATATCATTCACTCAAGAAACTGGTAAAGCAACAGATATAGAAATTAGCAAGAAAAATAGAAAAGTTTCATAAATCTTGACACAGATTTACTTTTCTAGCTGAAATAGAGCACTCTGCATCAAGTTGCGTTATTCTCTAGTTTCTAAGGTACCCCCAGAGTCTGCACAGAAGCACTATGCCCAGCACTGTGAAACTGATTTTGGAGATGAAATCCCTTAAATTCAATTGTTGTCTTGTTATTTGCCTCTTCTAAGGGCTAAAGGCACCACAGTGGATCAGGAAGTTCAGTTCACCAATCCAACGTTATTTAAGGTTTAAAAATTGCCATGTGATTTACCTATTCTTCCTTGGCCATGACTGGGTCAAAGCAGAGCTTAAGGACCTCCTTCCTTTCTGTTCTTTCTATTCCTCTGCAGGAGTCTCCCCTGATTCTCCAAGAATTTCTTCTTCCTGATCTAAAGGGAGAAAGTTTTTTCCATAGGCCTTTAATTGATTTCAACCAAGAAATCAGTATGCAACATATAGTCTCAGATGTGTGAGCAATGAGAAAGATCATGTCACTTACTTCATTGGCCATAATTCAATTACAAGCAGAAATTCTTTTCAGTTTCTCATAGTCTTTGCTATTCAGAATGCAAAGACAACTTCTTTTGGATGAGGAAGTGTCATCAAAAATAATTTAAAAAGAGAATCAGAACTTCCAGAAATGCAAGTTTGGAAAATTCAAGTGTACTTGGGAAATACCTTCTAAAGCATGATTGCCCAGTCCTTAGCCTTCAATTTGAATTAGCAGCTACTTGTCCAAGGTCCACTAGGCATATGGCATTGTCATAGTCTACTCTATGGTGCTATGACAGAATACTACACTCTAAGTTTACTCCTCTCACAGTCCGGGAGCCTGGAACATAGGATATCAAGGTGCTCACATGTGGTGATGGATACCTGCTACGTTATGACATGGTAGAGAAACTGCTCAAGAAGACAAGGGGCATAAGAGAAAACCAAAGAAGCCAGACTCATTTCTATCAAATTAACTTATTCCCTCAATAATGCCTTCATCCTCCTGTGAAAGAATCACCTCTGAAAGGTCACATCTCCTCACACTGTCACAATGGCAATGCAAGTTCAGCATGAGTTTGGTAGGTGACACTCAAAGCACACTGTATGACCAAGCAAGGAATCCAGGACAAGTGGGACCTTGCCCCACGGTGAAGCTTATATTCCAATGAGTCAACAATATTGAAACATAAATAAACAATACTAAGCACTACTAAATACATGTTGATAAAGTATAGTAAACATAATAGAAAATATAAGGAGACACAGAGAAATTGAGTAAGCTCTGCAGGAGTTAGCAATGTTCTTTTGAGAAAGGGATATGTAAGCCAGAATTTTTAATGAGGAAGAATTCTCTTAGTGTGGCATAAAGATTATTTCATAATAAAGTGATACCATCAGCAAAAGGTCTTGCAGTAGAAAAGAGTTAAGTCATGGAATTAAAGAATCAGTGTCCCAGAGTGAGGGCAGGTAAGCACTCCCGTGCAGTGGCCAAGGTAGATTCAAGCTGTTATCTTAAGAATAATAGGGACCACGAAAGGGACAAGTGGCATCACCAACTTCACTTCTTGAAGTGACCATCCTAGCTGTTGTATGGTGAGTGGGCTAGAGAGAGGCAGGAGAAATTCTAGGGGGCTGGTTAGAAAGCATTGTTTAATGAGGAGAATAATCTAAATGTTCTCTGAAGCACCAGGATGTGAGAGGAGCAGTCCCCCCAAAGGAAAATCCTATTTCTTTGGTTTCATTTGGAAAAATCTAAAAATAAACTCTTTTACTTGTGGAGGAGGTAGAGGGGAGATTCTATTGAATAAAGAGGTTCCAGTTCTACTGGGAAGGAGCTGTGTGGTGTCCATTCGAGTAGTGCCCAATGGCCCCATGACAAATTTTGAAATTGTGAGACTCACTTTTCTCAGAATCTGTGAGGCAGAGCTTGAGACAGACACAGCTTCAAGCAGTCACAGATCATTCCTACCAGGGCAGATGCTTACTCTGTGCTGTCTTGATTCCAGTTTTTGTCTTTTGGTGAATGAAGCGGTCCCAGACAGAGAAGATAGAGGCATGGATGGGTCAGACATTAAGTACAGCCATTTTTTAGCCCTGTGAGCTTACACTAGCTGCTGCATCCCTTTTGCCTCACCTTAGTGCAAAATGAACTCATATACTTGCCTGGTTAATTTAAAATAAGTAAATTGGTATGCATCAAGCACTATTGTGCACAAAATCTGGCCTTAAAAGTCCTCAAAAGAGGGTTAATTTCTAATCTTCTTCTCTGGATGGTACTGAGAAGTATCAGTGAATTTGGATCTGGGCTTGTGTTTGATGCCTACCTCTGTAATTTAGTCTTTCTGACTTTGGGAAAGCTGCTAGCGTTCTTTGGATCTCAGTTTCTTGTGTGTTCTAAAGAGAATGGTAAGAACTGACTAAAAATGATGGTAATGGGGACTAAAGAGTTGATGCTACCCACTCTTATTTCTGCCTCCACTTCTGCACAGGATGGTGTAGTGGGAGCAGACTTTTCTCAGAGCAAAAGGCAATGGGTGCAGGGACTGGAAGTGAGACAAACTGAGTACGGATCAGAGGAAGTGCAGAGAATTCAGGGAACACTCTCACTCCGCGCCTGCATCAGTCTGCACACAGAGAATCAAGATTATTCAGGTGAAGCTGAATCATTCTGCCAAATAGCCTTTGGGGAGATTCTAATTAGCATTTAAATAGATGCTGGAACTGGATACTGCTGATCAGATAAAACCCTGAGGCTTGGAACTCTCACTAGAAATGTGCATCCTGCTCTGACCAGAGGAAGAAAGGAAACCTCCACAAATTGCTTTCCTGTTTTTCAAGTGAGGATTGGGGACTTCTGCTTATTCTGCCAGCTCCAGACTCTGCAAAGCAAGCTTACTCAGTGCAATTTTATTTAACACAGTCATGGAACACCCACCATGCCCTTGGCATCTTTCTATATAGATGGGTGAGACATGATGTGTACCTCAAGGAATTCATAAAAGCAAACAGCCCAAAACAGTGCAATGAAACTTGGAAAGGCCAATATACTGAGCTACAGAACCTCAAAGTTAGAGAAGACTTCTTCGAAGAGGGAGTATGTGAGCCATACGCCATATCTCAAGTAGGAGAAGGAAAAGAAAAATGGGTACTCTGAAGGGAACACTGCACACACATTATCTCAGAGTTGGGAAGAAAGGCAATGCAAGTAGAAGAGACCATCTTAGAAAAGTAGAGAGGAGTAAAAGCAGACCCTACCGTAGGCTGAGTGACAAAGCACCCACAAGAAGAAAAATCATCCTGGCAGAGTAGGACAGTGACACATAGTTCTTCACATGAAGACAAGTTAGGGATGAGATAAAGCTAGAAAATAGCTAAAGGATTCCATAGATTAACTAGCCATTCTCTCAAACCATCTCAGAAAACTGAGATTCAAAGAGGGGACGGCACATGCTTAGTATCACACAGCAGCTGAATGGCAAAGTAAGGACTAAAGGCCAGGCTTTCTCTTTGTCACCTAGGCCTGGATTTGGTCTGGTGCTCTAAAGCAAAGGTCCTATGGAAAGGGTCACAAAAATGTCTCTTCTGGCCAGTAAACCATCACTCCCTGCACTTCTGGGCAAACTCCTGGGAGTTATACACCCTGCAGCTGTAGCTGCTTCTGTAGCTGAGTCAGCAGGATGCTTCTGGGACCTCTGAACTCTATGATTTCCGGAAAACTTTTAGTGGCTGTAGGGTGTGCAGCATCTCTAATTCCCTGCTCCAACCTCTTCTCACTCAAAATACCTGAAGTGCTTCTGTTCTAACCAAGTCCTAACATAGGATACATATTAAGAAATGCAAGATTGATCACACTGTGATGTTTCACAAGCTCTAGGAATGGTACCAAAGTTGGAATCACAGGATCCTTTTGAAATCAGGAGAACCACCCAGACATGTGAATTGTTTTTGAGTATGAATTATTCTTCTTCTTGCTTATTCCGTTCAAATATCTCCTCAGCCTTCCTGTCACTCACTCAAGTTTCTCCCTCCCACTCTGCTATCATTAGGACATATGAGAGAATCATACCAAGGGCTTTATTTTAACACCTGCATATAAATACTGTCTCCTCCCCAAGAAGATCCCCTTTGGCAATTAACAGTTTAGTTTCCAGATGGAGTGGCCTACACTCTGAAACAGGCTTAAGGAAATCTTTATGAAGTCGTTGTGACATTTCTAGCCAAGATCACCCATTTCCAGGATGGCTTCTGAATGAATCCATCCTCTTCAGCCACAGAGACTATCATGGAGTGACACAAAGTCCACTCCAGTCTGACAGCATTACTCCAGACCAAGAACAGTTTTGGGCTTCTCTTCCTATAGTTCATCCACTCAACATATGAGTTAAATGTCTAATATGCACTAGACTTGGTGATGGGTTACATGGCACAGTATACCAAGTCCCTTGAGGGAGTCAAGTAGCCTAGCTAAGACCATACTCATAGAAAGGCATTTGTTTAAGAATCAAATGGCCAATGCTTTAACTAAAGTGGCGTTATAAAAATAAAATAAAAATCAAATGTCTAAAGTTTAAATACTGAGTGAAAGTAATTTTACTTTCAAGCCAGAAATATCTAGCAGACTGCTGAGATTCTAAAGAAGGAGACCTGGGGGGGGGGGGGGAGATGAAATTGGTCTTTGTTTGTTTGTTTTGTCTTTTTGAGCAGTTCAGGCTGGCCATGACCTCACTTTGCAGCCCAGGCCAGCCCTTCAGTGATCCTGTTGCTTCAGCTTCCCAAATGCTGGGCTTACAGGTATGAGCCAACATTCTTGGCTGGAGTTGGTCTTTTAAAGCACAAGAACCACAAGCCTCTCTGCCCCATTTATGATAGCAAATCCTCTGAATGCCATTGATCATGCAGTAAGATCTGAACCTACCTTCAAATGCATCTCCGTGCTGAGATAGCTGCAGGGGTCTCTGCTATGTGCAAGATGAACCCACTTTGGGACTATGCTTTTCAGTTGTCTTTGTTCCTTACCTAGAATTGCCTAATTATGGATTATGGCTCCTAGCTGTCATTTTATCAGAATTCAGAAGTACACTGTTGACACAGGTTAGATGGCATATCAGGGTTCACTAGTAGGGTAAAAATTTAATCCCTTGCCCCAACCTAGGCACCGTTTTGAGTAAAAAAAAAAAAAAAAAAGACACACTACTAATGTAATTACAAGATACACAAGAATGGTAACCAAGACTGTCCCAAGGAGAACCATCATCTACCTAAAGTGCAGATAAAAGGACACATTGCTAAGCATGCTACATAACATTCTATGCTATGGAACACATTTACACATGCTTTCTCTCTTTTAAATCCTCGCCATTTTATTTCTCCCATTTTACAAAGAAAAACCCAAAACTCCAACACTTAATTAAATTGCCTAGGATTGAAAAACTAGTGAAAGGTGAACCCATAATCTGAACTCAGAGTGATCCAACTTTAATATCTACTCTCATCATAGCCATTATACTGGATCTAAAAATTGGTGACATTTGTCTTCAGGCTAAAGAGATAGGCTTTCGTTAACAAGTGTGATATGGTTAGGTACTATTGTATTCTAACACTATTGAAATTCAACCAACAATTAAATTCAATTTGACATCCATTTAGACTGAACACAGCACTGTAGTTACACAGTTCAAGAAGTGGTTCTGACCATGAAGTATCTCATTAAAGATGAGGATAACAGAGAAGAAAACTAATAGCTATAGACCCATATAAGTTCTGAGATACAGGAACTCCCACAATCTCCTGGAATTAGCACAGGAGACCCTGCACAACAGAAACCTTCTCAAGAGAGATGACCAGCCTGATCAGAAAGTACAGACAGGAAATGGCTAAGAAAACACTCAGCATAAAGCATTGGACATATTGTGCACAAAGAAATAGTAATATAAAAGACCTTTTTGGGGAATAGGAAAAACAAATGGTTGTGTTCGCCTGGAGAGAAGGGGACAAAAATCACAAACTATGCCCAGGGGTCTAAGCTCAATCCTTCCATAGAGGAAGCCATCTGTGACTCAGACATGCCAGCTGCAACATTGGAGCCACAAGAAATGGGTTACCTGTGGACTGGGACCCTAGTGAATGAAAAATAATCTTCCTGAAACTTTGCTTCCAGTTTTACTGTTTCTAAAAACATCTTTATTCAGGTAAGGCTGCCAATTTAGTAGCATATGAATGGAGGCAGCCAGGGCTATTTTGCCACCATGTAGAGAAAGTCTGCTCCAGACTGAAGCCAAGCTGAAAACACAGAAATACACAGAAATAAACAGAGCTAGAAAGAGCACCTGGAAGATACATCTTAAAATCATAATCCACGTATGCCTATTATTTGGAAATGCACATCTTGGAATTTCCAGTTACATGGATAATTTGTTTTCCCTTAAATTCAACAGGCAATTTGTCTTAAAAATGTGAGGTCCAAATATTTCTAGGCCATCCAAATTGAGGGTATCTAAGAAATGTGTATAGCTCAGGAGACAAATCAGGAGGCATCAATAAAAATGATGGTATTATCATGGTAATGGATATCTTGGAGTGAATGTCTCATCAACAGAGTTATCAACAAATGTGCAAGCCATCTTTCTGTTATGTTAACAAATACCTAAGATAGTCCATTTATAAAGATAAATGATTTATTCTGGTTCAGAACTTCACAGGTTTCAGTCCTTGATCATCTAGCCTTGTCATTTTTGAGTTTGTGATGAAGCAGCACATCATGGAGGGAGTACATGGTGGAGTAAAATGACTCATCTCGTGGTCAAGTAGAAGAGAGAAGGGAAAGAGCTGGAAGGAACTAGAGTCCCAGTTCCCTTTAAGAGCGCAATTTCAGTGTCCTGTAGACCCTCCCTCAGCCATGCATCTTACAGACTCTGTCGTTAATACTCTCAACAGTGCCGTCTAAGGGACTAAACCTTTACCACATTCCAGATCCAAACTATTTCAAATATGAAGGAGCAGTAAGTTTCCTTTCTGTGTCGTACATAATTAACTCCCGGAGAAAAACAATGGGAAACTCAGCTAGTAGGACTCACAAGTAGCCATCAGGGAAGTAGAAAAAGAATGAGAGTATGTTAGTAAAGGAAAGAAGACAGCATCAGAAAGAAAGGATCGCTTATCAGGGAAAAGTGCCACAGAAGAAAGACAGGAATTACTGACTCCAAGAGTGTAAGAGAAATTAAGACTATTGCTGTAAGAGAATCAAAATATAATCCCAAATATAAGACTAAATTATATGGCCCCTCCATTTCCATCCTGCTTGACTTCCTGTCACCATGTTGACAAGTCCCCATTACCGCCGACTGTTTCCTATCTTGTGATCAGTGCCACCACTTCCTCTCCCTCTCTCTAGCATCATGTCCCTACTCCTCACTGTTCTTTAGTGATTCCTCATTTCTAGCCAACCCATGTTTCTTCAGGATCTAGGCTTTTCTTGCTATACATTATTCTTGGGCCATCTCATTCATTTGCTGGCTTTGCCAGTTTTATGTACAAAACTCCCTCATACAATTTCAAGGTCCCTAACTCATATTTGAAGGCTAGGAACTGCTAATGCTGCTGAGTCCAGGGAGGGAATCCCACACTCTAGCACACTTTATGTATATCTATAGAAGACTGTGAACAAAGAGCTCCCCAGAAATGGGGGCCAGTCCATCCAGCCCACCTAAAGATATATATGTTCAGCTTGAGCACAGTTCTCTGAAAATACCCAGTGGAGGGATAAGTAGGAATGGAAATTCAGCCTGAACTTGCTCTACATGGGGCTGCATGGACCGGAGAGAAGGACTGTCATTTCCTCAGCAGGAAAGCACCAGCCACACACCAGCACAACCAAGATGATAACCTTCTTCTTATTTATGTAAAATGAAAGTTTGGCCTTCACTAACTAGGGAGACCTGAGAAACAACAAATAAAAGAAACTCTTCCTGAGAGCAGAACAGAGGGCTGACAGATGAGATAACCAAAAGATGTCCTCTGTTCAGTGGTAGTGAGTCTTTGGAAATCCTGTCCAGGAGGATTGCCTGTTGTTTCAGACCAGTGACTATGCCATGTGCCCTTTTGTTTCCTTTCGGAGCAATGTTTATAGTGATGATCCTGTTACTACTTCACTATTGGATACCAAGTATGCTTAGAGGTGCCAAGATGACAGACAATGAAAGTAACCACATGTGATGGAAAGTTGTGATATTATTATATTCTGTCCCAAGTTCCTGCCACAATGCTGCTAATACCATTGTGAACAGAAGCAGTAAGAGAACCTATTGTCCTAACATTTGATCTTTGACCTTAGTTCCTGACACACTTCTTCTGTGGTTTTCCTATTGATGGGAGCATCTGACACACAGCTCTTGAATCCCTTGGAACTCACTGGGTGATGGGAGCATATTTTGCTCTAATCATGTAGTACTTGGTGGTGTCCTGGACAAAATAAGATGGTCCTGGTTGCCAAGGAAACCAATCATTTGATTGGAGGGTTGGAATTTTCAGTCCAATTCACAGCCTCTAGAAAGGGGAGGGAGATTGGAAGTTGGGTTGAGTAGCAATGGTCAATCATTATGATGTAGGCCAATCTATGTGGCCTACATAGTGAGGCCTCATAGAACCCAAAGGGTCAGTGTACAGGGAGTTTCTTGGTTGCCCACACCTGAAGGTAACTGTATGGTGACCTGCTGCAACATCCAGGACAAAAGGGGATTAAGTATGCATATTCTCGATTTAACACCTAATCTGCAAATCCCTCCAAGGGCCTTCTGGTGTGGGGAGGACTTTTGAGTGCTGAGACCCTGCTCCTGAGGGGAGTGGAGGCCAGGGACTCCCTCTGGATGTCTGGAGACACTGGCTAGCTGGCATTGGGAGGCTCAGAGTATGGCCTGCTGGGATGGACCTGTCTCAGCCAGCGCCATCCCTCACTCCTTCAACTACCAGGCATAACAGCTACAGAACACAGTAATCCCAAGAGCCCATCTCCATCCCCAGATGAGTCTGTTCCTCCACCCAGGGGTTAGGGTCATGAAACTGAAGACCTGAGAAGCAATAAGCACGGAGTCTCAGAAAAAGATGACCCAGAAAACAACCTTGATTTCAGATTTCTGGGCTTTATTCAGTAAGAGTCTGTAGGTGTTATGGTTCCATGTGCGATGAGTGTGGGCAGTCTGTGCACAGCGGGAACACCTATACCTGTGCAGGAGCCTGCTGTGTGTGTCAAAGGCACGAACATAGAGGGGGTGGGTGGAGTAGTGAAGACAGCCAGGGCTGCCTGCTCTAAAATAGTTTATAACATTGTGACAGATTAGCTTTTGCAAAGTATGTTTTGTCTACACATCCATTTGGTACTCATAAAAATGTGGGATTTTATTGCTCTATTTCTGAAGTGAAGAGATGGAGACACAAAGAGGTGAAGTCTTACGAAAAAGGACAAGTTACCTGTGTCACGGGATTCAGAGATATCCATTATTTCTCCTATAGTTGTCCCTTCATAAAGTATTAGTAGGTACTTCAATGGCCTACACTTTTCCACGTTTATGAAAACCATCTGGGGCCTTCTACAAACAGGTTTTCACTCTGTGTTTCTGCTTGTGGTGGACATTTACAGCTCTGGCAGAGGGGTTCAGTTTACCAGTCCAGAAGCAAGTACACAGGCACTTATACCAGATCAAGGGCAGTACTGGAGTGGGACAGACAGCCCTCTGTGGGGACACAGAGGAGGCTTTAACTTCCATTTGCCAGGGGCTCTATGAATCACCCGATGATGTGCCTGGCATCCCTAACAGTGGCAGGGAAAAGGATACCACTCAGTCTTATCCTGATGATGATCTGAGTAGGTCCACCCCAGCAGGTCTCAATGGGAGCCTCCCAACAACCATTTCCCTCTTTTGCCCAGTGCTTCTAGACATTTAGGTTGATCTCTGGCCTCTGCTATCCCTAGGAGCCTTTGTTTGCAGGGGACCACTACTGGGAAGAGCTCCCCATATCACAAGGCCCTGAGGAGAGTTAGAGATGAAGTATTGAAGTGATAATGTGCACACTTGCTTCTCTTGGCTGCTTGGATTCCTGGGAGCATTTTATGCTCTTCCTTCCAAATCATTCTGAGTTTTCTTTATAATTTCATTTGCAGCCACATAGATCATTTTTCCCAGCTCAAGTCTTTGCCCTTACATCAAAAGTGTTGAAAACATTTTTGAATTCTGCATGGTAAAAGTTACAAGGTGAAATGGTATCTTAACAGCTGGCTTGAGTTGTTTTTAGGAAAGGGACTACCTTTGTCCTGGGAAATGCCTTGACAAGTACCTTGGGGGATAGTGAGACTGATAGAGACTTCAGCCACAAAGCCATTGGGTGATGGGGACCTATGAAAAAAGAAAGGACTTTCTTTTGCTCTGAGAGGCCTATACGTTAAGTCAAGGTCACTGCTATTAATCCCCCAGGTAGAGTGGAGTGCAGATCTTGACTGCAGATATAATTTCCTACCAACAAATGAAGAGGATAGGAATATAGAATATTCAGCTTGAAAGTATTCTGTTGCTATGGAGAAAACCCATCCATCTTCTCGTAAAGCTTCAGGAAACTCATGCTTGTGAACTCCTTGTGGGCATGCAATTTAAAAAAAAAAATTGAAAGAATTGCTAAGTTTCACTCTCTGGATCCACATCATGATTGAAGTGTCCAAGAAAGGATGAGCTCCCCTGGGAAATTGTGGAAATGTTTGGGAAACTTTTAACTTTTAGAGAAAAGAACTATAATTACGGAGCCTAAGCAGAGATGTGAATTAAATAAATGCTAAGCAATTAATTGAAGAAAGTGATGAAGGGCATAGGGACACAGATCAATTTGATTGACCCTTTGCCACAAGTGAGACCAATGCCCCACACCTCACAAAGCATGATCTTGGTCACACACCACCCCTAAGAGTCACCTACATGTAGGGGAAGTTCCCTATTTTAGGGGTGCACAAGACGTGCCCTCTCTTCACACTTGTTCAGCCTGAACTTTCTCGTGGAAAGAGTGGATCTCCTTGAAGGCTCACTGGGAGTAAAGTCAGCTTGTTAGGGCACAGGAGTTATGAGGGGGGCAGGCATGAGGAGGGAATGATTTTTTTGAAGTTCTAAAGTATGCTTTGTTCAATTGTAGTTTGGGGGAAAAAAAATAACTTCCCAGCGCTTCTGAGTTTTTCCATGGTGCATTTTGGAGCATGTCTGCCCTGGTCCCAACATCCCAAAGTTAACAGTGGATTATGAGATAAGCTCCCAACTCCTCACCAAGGGCTGGGGAAAGCCCCCAAACACTCCTGCCCAGTAGACAGTACTCTTAATGTCCACTTCCTCCTGGCAGGCTCTAAATTCTGCTGATTTTCCTTGGGCTAGACTGCTCACCTATCCCTTAGCAGTGGGATCTCTGGTGGGGTTCACAGAAAGAGCTCTACCTCTATTGATGCCTTCTCTCAGGGTTCAGCTGCTAGTCAGAGCTGCCAGAGAGTTTGTTCTTTTTCAGGTTTAAGGCATGGTTAGCAGACACAGTTCTATCTCTAGGCTGTGCAGCCATGACTTTCTCTTTCAGATGGCCTTTGGTTTTGCCATATTTTTTTGCTTGTTTGTTTTGTTTTGTTTTGTTTTGTTTTTCTTATGGCATAGAACGTATTTTAAGCATTGGAGTTAAGTGAATAGAAGATTTAATTCCCGATCACAATCTAGGCTCTACATGGCTTTGTATGACCTATCTTGTCCCAGTCCATCCATGACTCCTCCTACTCCAGTTTAGAACTCTTCCTAGCTTGGCTCTTCCCTAAAAGATGGTATGGATGTGGGATGGGGAAGCATTCTTCTCCTTCTATCCCGTGTCATATCAGCCACATTCCCACTGCAAAGGCAGCATCTGTTTCCAAACTGCAAAGAAGCGATTCACACATACACAAATAAATGGATATAGGAGGGTTCTAACCACATGAACTAGACTGACTAACTCTATTTCCATGAGCTCATTTTCAACTGGAATACAAATCCTGTTTTCCAAATGAGAGCCAACAGTTCCTCACAGCCTTCAGCTGGGAGGTAGGCAGTCCAAAGAGACTGTGCCCAGAGACGCGGGATCACTACCACTTGAGCACAAGGGCTGGGTGTGCATATAGAGCCTACCCCACGCACTCACACCCCTGGTGGGGAAACCAGGATCTGCTGGGAAATGAGAAAGGAATGGGTTTGGAGGTAAGATAGCTCTGCCCTGCCACAGCACATCTTGGCATACTCTGCAGGAGGCTACTCAGACTATCCATTCAATTACTCTATCATCCGTTTCTTACAAGTCATCCTTTGCTCAGAGGAAGAGCCAGGAAACGGCTGAATCATGAGTGACACAAAAAGGCAGGTGTGTGTGTGTGTGTGTGTGTGTGTGTGTGTGTGTGTGTGTGTATGTGTGTAACTCATCTGAGAGCAAGGTTGGGTAGAGGAAGGCTGCCCACTGAATGCATTTTCCACCTCTGGGTCTCTAGACATATGCTATTGGAAAGGCTGACTCCATGACTGAAAGACCTTTTGCTTCCCTGTGCTTAAGCTCATATTTCCTCTGTGCTTCCTGCCAGCCCTACCCTCAGCCTGTCAGGGAAAGTGGGCATCATTCAGCCTGCAACAAGCAGCAAACACAAATCAATGCTGTAGAGGAATGTGGAGCCTGATTGGAGTTGAAAATGTGCAGAGATGCAGTGGGGAAGGGTAGAGGTATCAAGCTTGCGCCACCTTGGGCTAGTTTTGGGACCCCTCCAACCCGGGACACTTCTTTTAAGTGGTGACTGAAACTCTATCCAGTCCAGCATGCGCCACTAAGGGAGCCCAAACCAAACCTGGGTGCAGTCTGACTAGTACTCATGGAGTGCGGGTGCCACCTGGTGTCCAGAATTGGCATGACACACACAACGTCTACACTTGGGTAAGCTGTCCTGTCCTCTTCCTTCTCTTGGCTTTTCTTGTGTTGGTCCCTCTGACTTTACAACCCCATTAATTACAATCAGGGTATCATCTTTTTCAAAATAGGTAGACTCTTCACCTTATACTGGATACATTTGTTGTGTAACACACTGAGCTGACACATATTTAAAAATTATCAAGCTGTGGTCCCTTTCTTCAAGGGACTCATGGACTCATATGTTTACCATTATCCAAAATATTAGATTCAATAAGCTGCTAGGACACAGAATAAACAGGCAATATCCTGCTGAAACTCTGGAGCATCTCGTAAGGTGCATCAAGATGTGAGGGATCAGTAAGATTTTAGGTGAATAAGGACATATTCCAAGCATAGAAATGACTCACAAAAACATACAGTGAACCCAGAAAACAGCAAACGAGGCTGCAGGCATTATTTTGTGGCAGGAGAGAGAGAGGAGGGTTTACAGAAACAACTGGAACTTGAAGGATATCTTGTGATGTAAACCAAATTCTGAGTTTTGAGTGTGAATATTTAGGGCTAAGAAAAGCCACTGAAAAGTATGAAGCAAGGAAAAACTAGGTTGATCTTTTACTTTGGAGCAAGCATGTAGGGAGACTGATGAGGAAAAATGCATTCCAGTGTCAAGATGACTCACTCAACAGCCAACAGACAGTAACCGGACCATTTTTTGCTAGGCACTGTTCATACACAATCCCTTCCCTCAGAAGCCTACAATTCTGGGACCTGATGAGGCAGGGGGTAGGATGGTAGACAGGAGACAGGTGCAAGATGTTGCAGAAATCACAACTTCAGCATTTTTATGGTCAACGAATAAAAAGGAAGGAGGAATCAAAGATCTCATCCTAGTGACAGGGAGGGAAGTGAGGCCACCCAAGGCTACAACAGAAGAGAAAGCAAAAGCCTCAGGGAAAGGAAAAGAGTCTGCTTCTGGGTGTAATAGTCCACAAAATTAACTTTACAATAACCTCCCTCTCTCATCCCATGAAAATTCAGTTGCCTAGAAAATTTTCCTGCCATTAAAGGTGAAAATTGTGTAGAACCAGTTGTTAAATCTCAAAAAAGGAGTATGCCCTTAGAGAGGAAATGAATTGTCCAAGTTCCCAAAAGAAATAATAATCTGCCCGGGAATAACTGGTACTGGAGACCCCCAGAAAAAAATTCATAACTCTACAATAACAGATCCAGGTGCCATTCACTGCCAGCCATTCATCTTTCTTTGGCTAATTCTTGGTCCTTAAAAAGTTATCCCTGTTGCCATCCTCCAGAAAGCCTTGTCTGGGCACCTTTCTTCCCCTTGATCCTCACCATGAGCTAACATCCCTCATGGGACCTTTAGCACAACATCTCTAATCTTTGCCTGTGCAATAGTAGTTTTATGATTATATGGTAAAATGTAACTCTAACATTACTTGGCATCTCCCTGTCAAGAGGTGAGCTCTATCCAGGAAAGCCTGTGACTACTGATAAACCCTGAGTTATTTGTTGACCTCTAAGGCTAGAAAAGGCCTGGAAGCATCTGCCTAGGCTTCTGGAACCCTGAATGTCCTCGAAGTTCTTTTGTAAGTTCCACTCTGAACCCAGCTGTCATGAAAGAATCTTATACCGCAGAGAAAGGCCACATGTTGGGATCCTGGTTGCCAGGCTCAGCTGAATTAAGAGCATGTGAATCATCCCAGTCTGGGCCTCAAACCTACTGTGGAAGGGGATCATCTCCTTTGCCATTGTCTGGTTTCCCAGTTCAATGGAGACCTCAGACAACAGAGAGCACAGAAAAACTATGCTTTTGTGTGGCCTTTCTGAATTTCTGATCCACAAAGTATGTGATCATGAAAAAATTATTGTGTTTTACATGCCAATATAACCTGCAGTTTCCTCAGCTGGAAGGCTTCGTCTTGTGATGAAACCTAGCCAAGCAAGGTCTGGGGCCCCCTGGCCTGCTACTCAAGGAGAAATGACACTACAGTCTATCTAAATTCCTTATCTTTGGCATTTACAACTTTCCACTATTGTTTTTATTATCCAATTGAAAAGATCATTCAACCAATACAAAAACAATACTGAAGCCAGGCATGGTAGCACATGCCTGAAATCCTAGCACTTGGGAGGCTAAGGCAGGAGGATCATCATGAATTCAAGGACTGCCTGGGCTACACAGTGAATTCAAGGCCAGCCTGAACACATAGTGAAACTCTTGTCTCAAAACAAAAACAAAAACAAGCACAAAAACCAAAATAATCTAATTGAGTAAAACCTTTATAAAAATAGTAACAATCACTATTCTAAGTGATAGCCCTTAACCCCCAGAAAATTCAAAACTGCCTGCTACTTATGAATCACTCTATCAGTACACAGAATAAATATTGTCATTTTCTTTGTTTTTTTTTCAGCCAATCACTCTTATAATCAAGAACCCCAGAAAACATTTACCAAATACCTGCTGTATTTCAGAAATTTACAGGTGCCAGTGATGTCAGTGAATGAAACAAAGATCTTTATCCTTATGGAGGTTTTTCTTAAGGGGAGATAATCAAACAATAGACACAGTAAGTAGGTCAATAATTAACATGTTGAGGCCTGGGATTTAGGTCAGTGGCATTAGCACCTGCCTGGCAAGCATGAGGTCATGAGTTCAATCCCTGGTACAAAAAAGAAAAAAATTAACATGTTGAAGGGTGAAATGGGTCTGAAATGCTAAAACAATGCAGCTTCATTGAGAATGTGACATGTAACCAAGCCTTGTAGGTGATTTGGGCTTCACAAGCTCCAAAAGTCCTACATACAGTTAGTCTTCAGAATGTGTGCAGTTTGTTAGATTTACACTACTAAATTGGATCTCTCAGGTGGTTCTTGGTTGTACTCTGAAAAAACCAGCTGAATACATTTACAGTAAAAAGTACCAAGTTTCTCTTACTATAAATGTCAAGTATAATACTGTATTGCTGGCTGGCATGCACTATAAATGACAACTAAGTAGAGATGTTTGATTTTATCCACTTACTGATTTTCTATGTGTTTTTTCAATTATTGAGGGTAGTAAAATCTCCAGTTATATTTCTGAATTAGTTATCTCTCTTTGAACTTTTGATTTTTTCTTGTTTTATTATATGCACGTAAACACTTAAAATGGTAATTTCTTATTATAAATGATAGTGTTACTAATTCCTGATCCTGGTAATATTCTAAACTTTGAAATATTCTAAACATTTTTAAAACGTTAGCATGATATTTCTTTCTTAAACCTTAAAACCTAATTTTGTCTTTGGGTTTTTTGTTTTGTTTGTTTTTCATTTTACATTTTCTCATTCTGACAACCTCTGACCTTTAATTGTATAACTGTGTGTTTAGATCACTTATGGTGTGACTTTCGTTAAGCGTAGGTTTAAACATATCATCTTTCTAATTGTTTTCTGTCTCAGCTGTTCTTTGCTCCCTTTCCCCTTCTCTTTTACTTTTTTTTTTTTAACAAACTAAATATTTAAATGATTTTATTGTATCTTCTTTACTGGGGCATGAGCAATGGCTTTTTGGCATAGGGCAGACTGCTTTGCAGTTTATGTTCTACACCTTATTGTTGTTTTTCTTCCTATATTATTACATTTATTTGATAGTGTAATAACTTTGCAATGGTATAATTCTATTTTCTCTCTGAACTTTGATACATTTTATTTGACTATGTGTTATAAATTCCATGATAAATTGCTACTACTTTTGTTTTAAGCAGCTATCTTTACAGACATTTAAAATAAGAAACATATATATATATTCATCTACATACTTCCATGTTTATTTAACCACATATTTCCACTTGGTATCATTTTACATCTCCTTAACTTTTTAAAGTACTTTTTGAAGGGTGGACCTTCTGGTGATATATTTAGACTTTGGATGTGCAAGAGTTCGTTGTATGAAAAATACTTTCACTGTTCTTGGATGTGGTGTGGTATGTCCATAATTCTAGCACTTGGGAGGCTGAGCGGATCACGGTGAGTTCAAGGCCAGCCTGAGCTACAGTGTTGGAGGCCAATATTAACTACATATCAAGACCTTGTCTCAAAAAACAAAACATATTTTCACTGTGTACTGAACTCTATAAAATTGATGTTTTGTTTTTGTTTGTTTGAGACAAGGTCTTTCTATGTAGTTCCAGCTGGCCTCAAAGTCACAGTGACTCTCCTGCCTCAGTCACCCAAGTGCTGGAGTTAAAGGACTGAGTCACCACACCTGGCAAATGAATGGATGTTTAGATTTTCTTCTGCCTTTTACTAACAACAGATGTTGCTCCACTGTCTTCTGGTTTCCATCACTTTTAATGAGTATGTTGCTGTCATTTTTATTTGGCATTCTCTCTATATAGCATGTCTTTTCTCCCTGATATAATATTTTATAGCTCAATTAAAAGTTTTGATTAAGACATACCTTGATGTAGTTTTCTTCAGGTTTCTTGTACTTGGTTCACTGAGCTTCTTGAACTAATGTGTTTCTGGCTCTCATCAAATTTGAGAAAAAAAAATGAAAATTGCCAGTATGTGTTCAGGCATTTTGCCTGTATCCTGGTTCCCTACACCTACATTTGGGTTGAGGGTTTCAGTCCTGTGTTTAACAGCCTGCTTCAAGCACACCCTCAGCTTACTGAGGCTCTGCTCAGTGTTCCTTTGTTTCTAGTATAGTATCTTCAAGTTCTATAATCTTTTCTTTTAGTATCTAACTTCTTAATACCACACAGTGCATTTTTAAAAATATAGACTCTGTGTATTTTTTCTCTCTTATATTTTACGATTCTTACATATTTTTTACCTCCACCCGCACTCTTGGTCCCACTTTCTCAACCTTGATCTTCCTATGACACAGTTATAATGTGCTTTTGTATCAATTCTGTTGATTCTCTCAGCACTGAGTTTATTTGTATTTCTTACTTCACCTTATGGTTTGTATCTTCTGTGTTTCTACCTATCTGGTAAAATTTGATTAGATGTCAAATACTTCTGTTTATACAGAAATCGAGTATTTTATGTTCCATAAAATTTTCTCTAGTTTGTTTTAGGAGAGTATTTTTGAAACAGACTAAAATTCCAGCTTCAACAGGTAAGATATGGACAGCTTTCCATCTAGGGTTAATTTTGTTCCCCTCATTATTTTTCTGAGTACCCCAGGCCCTTTAAGCAAGTTCTTACTCTGGCTAGCACATGAACCATTCAGGGCTTTATGTGAATTTGTTAGTGGGTCTTTTGATCAGTCAGTCCTCTCCAGGCTTTGTTATTTTTCAAAGAACTGGGTAGAACAATTGATGAGGCTGAAAGTTTAACATTTATTTGAGGCTCACAGCAGCCATGAGCTTAACCGTCACCATGTTTTATGAAAAACGTGCCAGATCTCATCTAGCAGATTGGTGTCAGGTGCAGGGTTGGATTACCATGCCAGAACTGAAGACAGTCTGTTTGACTGGTGTCAGCGGCAAGGTCAGGAGCCACTGTTCTGTCTGCCCATCTTCGTACAGGTCACCCCTATCTGCCCCAGCCAAGTTGCCATGCCCTATTCTCCCACCTCAAATTCAGTGATCAGTTCCCTCAGCTCCATTCAGATGATCCTTTATCCTGCCTTACGCATTTTCCCATGCAAGCACTAAGTACACAGTGTAGGTACTGCGGGAGATCCATTAGATCACCAAGCTTCCTTTCTGTTTAGCTCTCTGCTCCTTGGGGCTCTACTTGCATTTTGAACTTCATCCATTTTGGCTTGTGTGGACTTTCAGCTCTATTTTCTTAACTCAGGAAAAGCTCTGGACTCTGCCTTACCTCTCACTTGACCTGCCATTTGGAATCTGTCTCCTGGTGCTGGCTACAGCAATCAAGATTCTGTTCATTTGTGGTTCTTGTTTTAGGGGTCACAGCTCTAAAACATGCTGCTCAGTGCCTGGTGTCTAGAAACCGCTAACAGTCATGTTTTCAAGTGATTTTAGGTGAGAAAGTAAGTGCTAGTTTCGGTTCTATGTAGACTGAGGGTTTGGAGCACTAGTCAGAAGCAGTGTGTTCTGGACTCATGACACTACATAACAAACTTCATATCAAAACTACTTTTGGAGGCAGTTTTTTTTTATTTCAATGTTACATGAATATTTTTAAGGGGAGCAGGTAAAAGATGCCAAATCAGTTTAAAATTTCAACTTGTGAAGATCTGAGTTCAAATTCCAGTTCTGTACACTTGAGCAAATTCCCAGCTTCTTTAATATCCTCTGAGAGGTGAAACAAAATAATGCCTACCTCACAGGGTGTGAGAAATGAAAGTGATACAAATAACCTGCAATGTAAGAGAGGCTCTCCTGCTATATACTTTCCTTTGCCCCTAAAAATGAGTATCAAAAGTCACTTGTTGGAGCCCAGCCTATATTGGTAAGTGATCTCAACCTTCACTTTCTAATAGCTAAGATCTTGTTATAGAAAAAAAAATCACAATATGTGACTGAAAAGCCAAACACAAAATGCAATTCTGTGAAAACTGTAATTTTACCCTGTGAAACTGGGTGGGAAGAAAGTCTTGTATCCCAGCCTGTCTACTTCTGGTTTGGCTTTGGCAGGTTTTAAGTGGAAAACAATCCAGAATTCCAGCTCTGCCATGAAAAAACAAACAAATGAAACAGATTACAAATCATGTGTGTAAGACCTCAAGCCAAATTGGCTCTAGTAGTAGCTGGGATAGTGGTAGGAGCCAATTTCCTGGAGTATTTACAAAATCATTTGTAAGGATAATATTTTCCAGATTTTCATAGGGATAGCTAAAGGTAGAGTTTAAGTTGGTAGATCATAAAGTTAGCAGCCATTTAACAGGCTGAGTCTGAGAATATCTCCCACTCTAACTTTATTCCCCATGTATAGAGGTTTCACATAGGTACTGAGACCCAGGATGAGCTATAGAGCCTCTCTGCTCTTAAAACAACCACAATTTAAAGAGCAACAGGTGAATATAGTGCTTATCAGAATCAAATGGAAATAAAAACAGAGATAAAAGATCAGACCAAAGCCTTCTGGGTGAGGATGGCAAAGTAAGATTAGAGCGTTTCACTGAGTACTTTCAGCCATTTGGATGGTAAACATCCAAATTGAATATGCTTCGACTACTGTACCCAGAAGAGCCTCTTTAGTGGGAATTAAGTCTGCAAATGGTGCCATATTAGGAATTGAGAAGAGCAGAAATTCTCACTGTATCATGAGCCAAATGTATACACAGTGGAAACAATAACCAAGCATAGAAGTTTGGTGTATAGTGTCATGAGTCCAGAACACACTGCTTCTGAATAATGCTCCAAAAACCTCAGCAAACTATCATGTTTGCTTGCTACATACCCATTGTCACAACACAGCTGGTATAGAACATATATTTGGGGATGCAAAAATACACCCAGCCAGGTGGAAATGGTCCCTTTGGACTCTTTGTATTTCTCTGGTTGGAATATACTGCCAGTTTTACATCAGCCAGATCCATCCAGTTTTCTTTGCCTGAAAAGCCACAGCTGTGGGAAAGAATGGGGGAAATGCTCCTTGCAAAATAACACAAGTATCTAGTACTTTGATACCATTATGGTCTATATATAGATGTCCCCTAAGAGCCACATGTGCTCAGTGGGGACTTTTGAAAGGTGACTGAACCATGGGAGACTACAGCTAAATGTGATGTTAGGCAGCAGGGCCTGATGGGAAGAAGTAAGCCATTGAGTTGTGTGACCTGGCAGGGTGCATCATCCTCCTGTGGGTCCTCTCTTCACTCTGTTTCCTGGCTATGACATGAGCAGCTTTCCTATTCTGGGCCTTCCACCATGCCTTTCTGCCTTGGAGCTGGCCAACTATGGACTAAAAGTGTGAGCCAAACCAAACTCTGCTCCTTTAAGTTGAAGATGTCAGGTATTCTGTTCCAGTGACAAGGAAAGACAGATGCCATTCATATAATCATCTTAACCATAAAGGTTGTAAAGGGCAAAAGACAGAATTTAACATAGATTTGTAATCTGCAAGAAGGTAGATTTAGGAAATTTACTTAAGGTGAAGGCACCTTGCTATCACACCATAATAACTGAGTGAAAAATTCAGAATTTTAGCATACCTACTTAAATATCCCTAAAGTCTGTTTTATTTTGAAGATATCTGGCAGACTTGGCTTGATGGACTAATGTTTTTAAACTGGCAGCTATAATTTTTAAAAGATGAGCAATGAAGAGGTAAAGAGGAGGAAAAGACAGAATGGAAGTTTTCCAAATCAGTGTGACATAGGAAAATGAAAATCCCAACCTACTAGACATTCCAGTGTAGTCTGTGTTCTCTAAAACCGAAGAATGAATTTTAGGAACAGCAGAGGTTAAGAGAATATATTTATTGAGAGAAAGCAAGCTTCTTTTTGGGAGAGAGACAGAAGGGGTCCCTAGTAGGTTGCCAAAGACTCTTGTCTCTTCTAGGGAATTTTACAGCAAAATCATGAGGTGAGATGGGTCCAAGGTGGGGAAAACTGGGAACTCCCGAAGTAGACGGGTATAAGGTGGGACGCAGCTATGGTCAACCAGTAAATTTAATTGTTCAGGTAAAACTGACCAAATCAGGGACAAATGGAAAAGCGAGTCACATAGCAAGTAGGCATGCTTAAAGAGCAGTGACTCTTCCTGTAGGGGATTGGGATGGTGACTCCTGGCTTCAAGATGATAGAGAACTTCTTAGATTATCAATCCTTAGGATGGGAGTGTATTTGCTTGATCTTCTATTAAGATCTGGCCCACAGCAGGAGGTGTTTGTCTCCTTCAAGGTTGCAAGGTATCTGGCCTTCTGCACTGGCTGGAGGGAGGCTCTAGCCCTGTCTGCCTGCCTGTAATATTTTCATCCAACTCAGCTGCCTGTAACAAGTGGAAGAGAGAATGGGAAATAAAACACAGGCCTGATCTATATGGAATGGCAATGTGTCAGTAAGAAATGTTTCTTAAGTGGAAAGTTAAAAGAAAACTTAAAGAGTTCTTAAGTGAGAGAAGTTTGTTTTCTTAAAATGTTTCATCTGTGGTTACTGGCATCAAATCAGTGGCTAAAAATTTTTTCCTTTGACATCTTTTTTTTTTTTTTTATTTTGGTGGCATTGGGGATCAAACTCACGACCTCACACTTGCCAGGCAGGTGCTGAGCTAAATCCCCAGCCCTTTGACATCTTTAATATAGTGGTTTTTCAGCTTTGTACACCTCACCTCATACATGTAAGATTGTTGCTACAGATGTAGACCAAATAACAAGTGATGTCCTAAACAAGAAAAGAAGGCACTGAAAGGAACTTTCCTTTAAGTGAGGAGGGGCAATTCTAAGATTGTTTCAGATTTTCTGTTACACCGTATCAGCTAAAACTGGGTCACATGAACATCCTTTTAGGAAAGGCTTGTTGGAAAAGTATATGAACAAGAAAAAATCAATGATGTGAAAGACTTAGAACATTTTTGCTCTCACATGCAATTATCCTATATACCATCTATTTAAAAAAGTCAGTGCTCCTAGAAATGTTTATGTCATTTATTTCATTATTACCACCCCTGTAGAAATCCTCACTTGATCAGCTAGAATCAAAGGATGCATAGGAGCTCTTGATTTCAAGGAGCACAAAGTAACACCAGAAAGCTGAAGAAGGGCAAAGGAACAAGAGATCAAGTGTAAAGATTCTAAGGCTGGCTGGGCTGGGGATGGGAAGGCAGGAGGGAGAGAAAAAGAGAGAAGGAGACAGAGAGGTATAGGAGAGGGAGAGGATCAGAGAGAGGAACAGGGAGAGGGAGGGAGACAGAGGGAGAGAGAGAGATGATACAGTGATAGCAAAAGAGACAGAGGGGAGGGAAATTAAAAGCAAGGTCAGCTTCAGAACAATCGTCCATTTACTTTTCTGAATTTTTTTCTTAATCATTCATTTTCAGTTATCGAAATTCTTCATGAAGTTAAAATGAATACTTAGGACATAAGCAGCAACAGCTGAGGTCAAGGAGTTAAGAGAGATAAAGTTTATTAAGTGAACAAGGCCACAATTTAGAAATGAGTACTTTTGCTTTTATGGAGTGAAGAACAACTTTGTTGCTGTATCAAACTACTTGAGATTTGTATGAAAATAAATCATAAGCAGAATTAAATGAATCTCTTGAGTTGCTGGCTTCTCTGCTCCAAACACATCAAGAACATCTGGGTTCTTGTTCCCAGTGGGCACTTCCTTGCTGCCAAGAGGCCTCTCAACCACCACCACAGGAGGGATTTGACACTGGTGTTAAAGTTCCTTGAGCATTAAAGACACTTTTATTACCTATCCACCAGCAATGGAGTTTGAAACTTGGGAATACGATACAAAACAAGTAGAACTTGGGGTTGGTGGGTAGGGCATTATTATCTAGGTCAAATGACAGTTTAGAATCTACAGGGAGATGTATACTCGGTTGCAACCAGAAAATACTGTGTAACCCATACAACCCAACAATTCTGGGTTGTATCATAAAATATATGTTCATTTTGGATAAAAGAGGATTATAAAATCTGACAGCAAACATAAATTGATAAAATTATAAATTAAGCAACAACTGATCAAACAATAAACAAAGAAAAAAGTAGGTATCGTGAAAAAAATTACAGAATCAATATTGAATTTATGAAAAAAAAAGAAGCAAAGATACTTCAGAAATGAGTGGTACTGAAAGTAGCTAATAAAAACTTGTAAAAATCTAATACAATTAGGATAATTTATTATTTTCTGATCTCAATCTTGATTGGTACTGGCTGTTGGATTTTATTAATACAAAAACTACAAGAAAACGAGCTCAATACTGTTGCTTTAAATGCGCTGTTTTCAGTTCACATAGAGATGCTAGAAAGATTAAGGGGCAAGTTACTGTTTATTACCACCATTTTTGGTGAAAACTTACCAGATATGATTTCTTCACAATTTAAATAAACTTAATGATGTGTTTTGGAAGGGAGACAGCTATTTCACTTTATTTCTGAGGCCAACTAACTGACAATCAATCCCTGAAAAGAGGTAGAAAGATTCACTTTGTCTTTCAGGAATACGATTTTTTCTTGTTTGCTAGAAATTTGTCCTAGTGAGATCAAACTGAACTTCTTGATTCACCCCTGAAACTAGCTAAGTACCCATTCAAGCTAAACATTCTCTACAGCTGTCTTCATTAATGGTCATTTTACATAAAATAAAAAAAACTAAGTACAATCTGATAAAAAAAATCTCATAGAAATGCAGTTTTTGACCAGCAGGTTTTTACTATGCAATCTTACAGAAATTGTCTTTCAATATCACAATGTCAATGAAAATGTCAATGAAATGTCAATGAAAATAATAACTTATGGATTGAAATGTGTTTTTAACCTAAGAGGAAAAATATTATAAACATAAATTCTGAACAGAAAAAAAATGAGGTGCAGGTAGCTGTGCTTTTTCAGTGCTTTAATACTTCATTTAAAAAAAGTAAACACAGCACCAATCATCATTTTGATTCCAGTGAAAACTTAAAATTATACTTATTTATCAAAGTTGAAGTCTGAAACCAAAATGATCTTTTAACAGTATTGCCACAGAGACAATTCTACTCTAAAAAGTCAATCACAACATGAAATTTTGACAAAAAGCAGCTCTTTGTTACCAAATACTGGAGTTTGTCTTTTTGTTGGATTTCAACTTGCCATAGCAACCAAGGATAAGACTGCACACAAACCGCAGTATGCAATGCTTGATGAAATCAAATATGAGATTAAACACTTTTAACACCTGGATTACAATTCCTGCTGTAACACAAATTGTACTGAATTTACAATGGCCTAAAATTTAGCAACAAAATCTATTTTTAAAAATACCACCTTTCTTATATGTTACCTTAACTGTAGACATTACAACCATTTTAGTTTCTTATTTAGAGATACATAACCTCTCCCTGAAAAACTTGAAATAGTTATCATACTTCAATCAGCTTTCTGAATTACTTTATAATCAGCAGTGACTATTTTATTGCTTCTTTAATCAGAGTAAAAAGAATGACAGTGATTTCTGAAAAGTAAACTGGAGAACACGAATCTAATTAACAATATAACACTTTTTAATAACCACTGGATTTGAATATTATTTTTAGTTGTAAAATATCCATTGTTTAGGAGAAACAGATGTGAAGGTACAAACTGCTAAACTTGCCAAAAATTGTTTCAACCTATAGGACTCTGATGTCTTCCAAAACAACAATAGCACACAAACTGAACAATAAAGAATTCAGTCTCTATAAATGAAAAAAATATAATATTTCTATAGGTTTAAAAGATTTGTTTTTAAATATTCAAGTGTAATCCTATTGTAAAAGATTAAAACATACATTTTAACTGTATCAGATGTGTAGATTTCCATTTGTTCCTAACTCATTAATATGTAGGTTCACTGGGCCAACAAACAGTTTATCTGGTAGGGAGAGATGGTCATATCAATTGACATAAAGAGCACGGATATAACAACATTCACCTATATGGGTGAGATCCATTTTTACATCCCTGAAATATAAGTGGCTGCTTTCTCCAATTACATTGCTCTGTACTAAAGCAGCATTGCCCATGAAGATTCTTTCAAAGCTAATATTCCACCTTTACAAGTAACAATTCAAATTAAAAAGATAAAGACCAAATTCATGTACCCATGACCCTTTGTAAATCCTAACATGTAGAAACATTCTTAGTTTTAACCAGGAATTACATTGGAATGAAACAATGGTATCTTTTAAAGTAATTTTAAGTGTACTCTACATATATCACTCAATATTTTGTGGACATAATTTAATCAATAATAACATCATAATGTTAATCACTATTGTGATTCAGAATTAGATTCTGGCTATAGAGGAAGCTTAATTATTAAGCAACACCTTCCTAAAAAAGCTTCTGTATTTCTGATTGGTAATAAAACATCAATAACAACAAAAATCTCCAAATGAAGTAACACTGAAGTTTGAGCTTGGGCCCCCTTCTTCGTGTTAAACATAATTAACTCTTCAAAATAAAATGATGAGACGTATAGTCACATTAATAACTTATAGTCGTCTTCAAGAAAACTCTATGGGTAATTCTGGTGTTTCAACTGTGTATCTTGGATCCAATCTGGGGGTGAAATCCTGAAAATATTTAGATGCATCTGTACCAAAAACATCAAGGACTTTTCGATTCATTACAGCAAATCTGTAAAACAGAAGACACAATGAAGAAATATTTAGCAAACATTATAAAATAAAGTGGTTCACTTTATTGGCTCTGTTTTCCTAAAATGGAGAACAGAAAGAGCTTACCATGGTCAATGATCTAAACTCTGACAGATTTAGGTCATATGGGTAATGCACTGTCTAGGATTCACTGTATTTTATTTAAAGAGATGATTCTTATACCCCAAACCACAGATTGCAACCATTATTTCAAATCTTTCTGGAGTTCATTTTACTACATTATCTCAAATAGAAAATTTCACTCATTAGTATTTCCCTGGTAAATAAAACCACAGGAAACTAAACAATGAAGAAACTAACATTTATCAATGGAACAAAGGTATTAAATGTAATTTCTCTCATAATTGAGATTGTAGTATCTCAAAATCATAATAAAACACTTCCAAATATGCAAATGTGTCATGATTAAAAAGTACCAAGCATAAGGCTCTTAATTTCTAGTAAATATAACAGAGTAAAAGTAGAGCCTTATGTTACTCCTCACCTAACTAAAAGATACAAATTTTTAAGAGGCACACATTTAGATAACATACAGGATAGATCTTTCATGCCTCTTTTCCTACTTACAAGCATTTCCTTTCTGGAGGAAAGGATAAAGGAAAATTAGTTTTGAATCACTGGCCAGCATCATTATTCCAAGAGCCAATAAATGTGACTTTTAGTTCTTTTCCAAAGTAAGTTCACTTCCAGAAAAATGAACTGGTAAGACTCATTAATGTGAAGAACATTTTATGACACACAAAAAAAGATGAAACAATAGACAATGGATTCTGAAGTCAGACTTCCTGGTTTGTATCCCAGCTCTTTCGTTTATTAGCAGTATGACTCTGGCAAATCACATAACCTCTCTGTGATCCTAAGTTTCTTTGTATGTAAAATAAAGATAACAACAGTACCTATCTCAGGAAACCATTTTAAGGATTAAAATAGAGGTAACCTAAATTTGTATCTTAAAACTGTATGTGGGATATTGTACTATGTAAGTACCTGCTATTATTACTGCTGTTGTTAAACATCCTAAATGTGCCACAATCATACTTTGGATGGGCTATCGTTGGGATATGGTTTGTCCCCCTAAGGTTCATGTACTAGAACACTGATCCCAGTGTAGCAGAATTGAAGTGGTGGAACTTTTAATTGGTAGGGCCTAGTATAAGGAAAATAGGTCACAGAGTCTCCACTCTCAAAAATGGAAGCTAGTTTTGCAGAGTATTTTGGGTCCTGGACGACCGGTTTAATTCCCACAAATACAAATTACTATGAAACAAGGCACACCATGATTTTTCCCTGTACATGTGGCCAATTCCCTTTCTTGTTCTCTGCCATACTGTTACACAGTCAGAAGACCTCCCAGAATGCCAATGTCATGATGTTTGTCTAAACCTCCTGGCTACTAGAATCATGAGCCAAATTAGCCTCTTTTCTTTCTGCATTACTGTATCAGGTATTCCATTATAACAACACTAAACAGACTAAGACAATGCAAATTATCACTTCATTATAGACAGAAAGAAACTTAGTCAAAGTAAGTAAGTTTCCCACAGAAAAATGACTAAAGTATCAATGTTGCAGTCAAACTTAGGTCTGTGTGACTCTAAACCCCATGTTTTTTCTGTTAGGTTAGACTGTCTTCCCCCAAATTAGATTAGCAATAGAAAAAAAAAAAAAAAAGAGGAGGAGGAGGAGAAGGAGAAAGGAAAGCGAAATAGGAAGGAAAGGAGAGAGAAGAAAGGAGAGGGAAAAGAAAAGGAAGAGGAGGAAGAGAGGAAAAGGTTGAGGGAGGAGGGAGAGGAGGATGCTAGGGGAAGAGAAAAGGATGGAGAGGAAATGAATATGACAGGAAAGGTAGAAGAAAGTAAACTTAAAATATCAGTCAATGGAAGATGATTATTTTTCCAAAACAGAAATCAATTAATTATAGATATGAACCATTTTAATAAATCTGCTTAATATTTTTAATCAAAAAGATCCAAAATTCAAAAAAGTAGGCTTCAGTATTATGGAGCAATTAATTAACAGTTGAGAAATCAATGATGTTACTCTAGAACACTTGAAATATCTAAAATATTATGAAGAAAAATACAATAATGCTCACTTCAGGATGTCCCGTGAAGTTCTTATCAAGTTGATAATACTGGATTTATATACGACTATCTGCATTATCACTGAAAGAACATTCCCTCAAAACAACAAAATATTTCATAATCTTTTATAGAAGCTGCTGTTCTTCTATAAGCATTCAAAACATCTCTGTCACTTACCTTCCCTTAGTGAGCCTTAAAAGGAACTTCCAGTAAGATGGTCGCAAGTTCTGAACTTCCATTACGGCCTAAGATTATTCAATTTGAGATTTCTTTTAGTAGATGCAAATATTATTTACAGCCCAAGGCAACAAAATAATGTCTATCTCTAGATTTACTGCTCATTATATTTTTCAAATGATGGTAATAACAATAATATAAAAATATGTATTTGTATTTAAGTCAAAAGTCATCAACAATCTTTGAAAATATGCCTTAAATAATAAAATCAACAGTCAGTATCAATTATCATTAGTATTTACTGAGTACCCATTAGACAGGTGACCCTTTACTGATTTCATTAGTTCATCAACGTGGCAACATTCCTGTGAGAAAAGAGCAAATAAAACCTCTCCCAAAACTGCAACAGCTCTTTATGACCATTACACAATACCAAGAGATTAAATAAAACTTTTATTAAACCAATTGTTCCCTCATCTTCATTCTCTGAGTAATGTTGAGAAGAAAATGCAATCATTCATATTTATGCCCAAGGTATATTTTTTCTTGAAGAAGTATAATTAATTGAGTGTTCTATTCACTGTATCGGAGGAAGGATTTATCTGCAGATTGTGTTCTTTTTAAATCTAAAAACTGATCTATTCATAAAACAAGGCCTGGCCAATGTTAATAGGTACTATGATTTGTGACATTTAAGCTATCTTGCTGGGAGAACAACAAAAAAACATAAAATATGATAAACTGAAATGTTTCCAAGCTGTTATTTTCCCTCATTGGATTAATGTAAATTAAAAACAAACTTCTATTTCTCTTTTCAAAAGCTATACTTACTGCATGGAAACAAATTGCTGTAGAGATAGAGTAAATGATAGTATCTGCATGAGGAAAATAGGGAACCTTCCCTGCTTGAATTCCTTTGAAATATATTGTCTGCAAAACAAGTATAAAGCAAGAGTTATATAAAAAAAACCCAAACAGCATTAACAATACCATTGAGTAGTATGTTTCCTACCCATAACTGTGTCTTCTACCTATCTGAAACCTAATACTTCTCAGAGCTCAAATCACATTATATTTTCTGTGACAATGTCAAGTGTCAGCCCATCCCTCTTCTTCATTCCTTCACTCCAACTACCAGCTTCAAATAGCAATAGTTTCCTGTGGAATTCAATAGCATTTTATTACTACTGATATCATTTATTCTCCAATGCTTTTCTTTTTATCTCCTGCTATCTGATCACTTGGATATGTGAAATATTCTTAACAGATTTAGACACACATGAAAATAAACAATGAACATGCAAGTGAGAACAGGCAGAGGCTGTGCTTATAGAGATCTAGCAAGGGACTCATCCACACTCCCCTCAGTTGTACTGGCAGAGACTCAGGAGCTGATAGGAAAGGGAAGGTTTCAAGTATGCTGTGAATGAAATCGGTTGGTAGTGGAAGTTGGATACTGGCTGGCTAGAGGTGGCCAGATTTTGTATTATTGGTCTGACAGCTGATTTCCTTTCCTGTGCTGACCCATCCAGGGTGACTGCTATAGAGGGTGTGGCTTTCTTTTTAGGCTGGTTACTTTGGAGACAGCAGGTCAGAATTCCATGGTCCAGCATGGTCTGACCACTGTCCATTTGAATATTGAGCTTTCCACTTATTTTTCAAAGTGCCTTGTTGACAGTTTGAGTGCAGTGATGGCGACAGAGTTTGTGGGGTGGATCCTAGACAAACAGCTTAGCTCACTGGAGGCCCAGAGTCTGAACCCAGCAGGTAACTTTGGGCAGACAATTTTCATAAGGTTGTTAAAGACTAAGAAATATAAATGTGACAGGTTTTCTATTTTTATTTACTTTTTGTTTTTTAAAATTTATTTAAGAGGAAAAAAGACATAGAAAACAAAAACAAAAAGCAAAAGGGACAAAAAACAAAAACAAACCCAATACAATAAAAGTATACAGCTTCCGGGAGAACGTGGTGGATAGATAACAGCAGCTACAGAGGCTCTCTTAGATAGCCAGCTTAGATTCCAGGAATGGTGCAATGTGGGGAGTCCTAAGCAGGGGGAGATATATCCTGCCAACCCAGGAACAAAGTAAGCTGAGAGAAACCAACTGGAAATGCAATCCCGGTGCTACGAATGGAACAGCTAAAGTCTCAGTGTGGAAGCTGGAACCCACGCCTCTGGAAACCATGGCATGAATTTCCTGCCGCCGCCACTGCATCTGAATCGGCACAGCAAGGATACAGACGTGAAAGGTCTGAGAGCGGGAATTGGCAAACCGAATTGGGAGCAGAGCTGGCGGGGAGCCCTGCATCGACCTGCGGTGAGTGAGAGGAACAGGGACCCTTCCATAGACTAGGAGGCTCTGACAGAGGACACTGTGGGACCGGGCAGACCCTAGCCGGAACAGGACGCTGCAGTGAGTTCAGTCATATATTCCCCTCTCAAGCAGGATTGGTAGGGAGCACTTGACCTGGGTGATGCTGCAGACTAACCCAAACCAGGCTAGCCCAAACCAGGTCCCTGCACCTGGCAGTGTACCCTAATGCAGGGAAGCCTTTAGCAGGTTGACCTGGAGGGGCAGGCTCAGCATAGGCTGCCCAGGTCTGTGTCTCCTTAGTACACTGCAGTGTGCAGGAACACCTAGCCAGCACGATTCAAACAATCTTTAACCAACAAAGAAAGAAACTGGACCTGCTATATACGCTTGTATGGAAGGAACAAAAAATATGGAAAGAGGGAGTATCAAGAAAGGGTCCTCAGTCCCCAATCTTAAGAACACTGATCCAGGAAAGGTAAATACAAAGGAGAATGAGGACAGAAAACAATGCAATATCAGACACGGCACCAACAGACATAAAGCGATATCTCCGGGACCTCATAGATGAGTTCAAAAGTGAACTATTTAACCAAGTAAAGCAAGATATAAGTAGAATAGTTAATGAAATGCTAAGCACCTCCCAAGAAAAAAACAGACGATGGAATGGAAAAACAGAAAAAAAGGAGGACAACTGTATGATGGGGAAAATAAAGAAAGTAGAATACATGAAGCAGGTTCAAAGAGATTACGAGGAAACTAAAAACTCCACTGAAAGCTGGCATAATAGCTTGAAAGAAACTAAGGATAGGTTATCTGAACTGGAGGACAGATTTGCAATGTGGGAGCATGAAAGGAAAAACTTCTTAAAAATAACAAAGAAACAAGCAGTAACAATACAAAGGCTAGAAGATGATAAGAGGATCAATAACTTAAGAATTAAGAATGTAAAGGAAGAAGCAGAAATACAAACAAATGAACTGCAAAGGCTATTCACAGAAATAAGCAAGGAGAACTTCCCTAATATGGGAAAAGGTAAAGATACTCAGATCTATGAGACATACAGGACCCCAGCCACCTAGAACCCAAACAGAACTACACTCAGGCATATAATAATCAAAATTCCAGAAATCCAATATAAGAACAGAATATTAAAAGCTGTCAGAGACAAGAAATAGATCACTTACAAGGGAACACCCTTCAGAATTATAGCAGACTTCGTGGCACAAGCCATCAAATCACGAAGAGCATGGGGCGAAATAATTCAAGCTTTGAAAGACCATAACCTCCAGTCAAGATTGATATATCCTGCACAACTGTCCCTAGAAATTAATGGAGAAACAAGGTGCTTCCAGGATAAAGAGGAACTAGGGGAATTTGCAACCACCAATTCAATTCTATTGATAATACTGCAGGACACTCTAAAAGAGAAAAATAACAAGATTCCAGAAACAGTGGCAGAGAGGCCACAATGAATAGAACAGAAAGAGAAATGAAGAAGACAAACTGACAACAAACAACAGAAAAAGAGCTCAACAGAAATGAGGCAGAGAAGATTGGATGGTAGGAACAGCTATTTTGGAGAAAACAAGACATCATAATAGCTAGTGCTGATTTAATATCATCTTGTTTTGAAGTCCCATCAAGCTTTTATTCTTCTGTCTCCATCAGTCGTAACATGTTGTATCTTATTGGATTTTAATATATGTGATAATATAAACAAAAACTTTTATAGACAAGGAGATAATACAGAAATCATGTTCATTTTCTGTTAGTTGGTTCTAAAACCCTGTAATACTGTTGAATGGTTTGACATTGTCGTGATATGTTTGATACTACAGTATACGAAGTTATACTCAAAGATTACAAGAGACACTATAATAACTAATTTTATGTTGGGATATCTTGTGGAGAAACACTATTTTGCTTGAATGGTTATGTTCTGACCTGTGCTGTTTTGTTGTTATGTCCTCTTTTATCTCAATCTCCTTTTTAAATTATTTTTTTATTTTTATCTTTTTAATTAAGGAAAAAATAAAACATAGCAGGATATATTATAGTAATCCACTTTGATTTCCTGTTAATTTAATTTGACACCCTGTATTGCTCTCACCATCTTGTTTTGACTGGTTTTACTCTATTCTGTTTTGCTTGATAGTACCAAGTTTGAGAGTATATGCAACAACTGTGAAGATAGTAAGATTCACTATGATGCCCATTCTGGTTTGACTATTATCTTCTTTTGAAGTCCAGCAATGTCTCCAATGTTTTGGTTTTATTGGTTTTGTTCTTTGCTGTTTTGTTCAATTTTAATATAACTGATGATATAGGCAATTCTTTTTAAGATAGCAAGAGGCATTATGGTAACCATTGTTGATCACCTTGTATTCTGTTCTTACATTATGTGCTATGTCCATCCTTTTGATTTGACTGACTCTGTTTTGTTATGTCACATTTGGTTTTATTCTCTTCAAAAAAAAAGTAATAAGAACTGTGGGAGTAATAAAACCCAAAATGTGTAGTTATGTATTGTAAAAAAGAGAGGTAAAGAATGTGCTCCTAAGGACATAACTGCATGTATAGTTAAGCGTATAAGATAGGTAACCATACTACTGAGTTTTTGTTGGATCACTGAACTGTTTGCAGTCTCACTGTTTGAATGTCCATTTTATATGCTTTAATTTTGTAATGTGAACAACTATTTCTAAGATGACAATATGTAATCTATTAACTAGTGGTTTCCTGTTTACTTTTTTAAATTCTGTATAACTTGTACTTTTTCTGTTTTTTTTTCTTTTTCTCCTTAAATAAAGTTTAAAAAAATAATAGTATAGGTTTACAAAACAAGATGGTAGGAATTTGACAATGGTTTTAATATTGCATATTGTTACCTTCAAAAGAGTTGCTTAAAATATGAACATTAACTGTTTTTTCAATACTTAATACATTAGTAGTATAGTCATTGTAGCTATCTAATACATATATATACAAATCTATGTCTTTTCCTTTTCCCTTCCTTCTTTCCTTCTTTCCCCATCCCAATTACTTTTCCTCTTTGAGCGGTTTCTTACCCTTACATTGTATTTTCTCCAATGTTTTTTATAAGTGATAAAGTTCTCCCTTCCTTGCTAGACCTGCTCATTCATTCATTCATTCATTTATTCATTCACTCATCCAGGGAAAATTTACATTAACAATATGCATTAAATTTAGCATTAACAATATGCTAAACATAATGTTAGGAGCAAGGTATTTAAAATGAACAAACTATAGTGTATAGTACACATCACTAAGGCATGAATTTTTGTGTGCATGTGTGCAAGTAAACTTGGCTCCTCAGAAGAAGTAACTACTTTTCCTGAAACAGAAGAATTGCAGAAAAGACTACATTTGAGTAGTGTTTCTAAAACCATATACAATATTATAATAAAATTAATTATTGGAAAAATAAATTAAAAAACATAATTAAACCAAATTTATACTATGGAATTCAAAATATAAAACACTACTCTGTCAAATTGCTATAAAAGGTCCTCAGTACTTACTATTATTGCACTCACATTACCACTGAATGGTAGTAAACAGGCAATGAACTAATAGTAGTCTGCTGTTGACACTTTTTATAGTGTTGCCTTGTAAGATGCACAGAATCAACAAGTAAATAAGAGAGAAAATGTGGATGACGTGCACAGCATGAATGCACATCTCATATATATTTATCCTCTCTTTCTCTCTCTCCCTCTCTAAGACAAAATAAACTTTTACTCTTTATAAGCTCAATTATCTCAGGTATTATAGTAATAGAAAGTTGACACAATGCAGCTAATTTGACACAATTTTCACTACATAACATTTCAATGTAACATTAACTTTAATCATAGAAAAAATGATGGCAAGACTCTTTTAATTAATTTTACAAAAGGCATGCTAAGTTTATATTTGTATTTTTCTTTATTAATAGAAAATCCTCATCAGCATATTCCATACAAGTTTAATTTGCCAAAATCAGCTATGGCCAGAGGATATATAATACATTAGTTGGCTTTAAAAGCTCTAGCCAACTACACAAGGAAACAACTATAAAACACCTCCTACAAAGTAGATTTCAATATTGGTTTCCTTTGTGTCAAAGAATGTATTTTGCTACCAAGGAATTATTGTTTCTCTTTTCTTCTTCACTAGCAGCTTTGTCAACTATATTTCAAAACAAGCATCAATTCTGTGTAATTCTCTGTTTAGTCAATTTTCTATTGCTGAGACAAAATACCTAAGAATATCAATTGAAAGGAGGAAAAATTTGTCTGTTTTATAGTTTCATGGTCACTTGACCTGCTGTTTCTGAGCCTGTGGTGAGGCAGAATATTCTGGTGAGGAGCATGTGTTAGAGCAAAGCTACTCACCCTACTCACCTCATGGAGGCTGTTAAGCATGAGGGGCAGGGTAGAAAGAGGGGGAAAAAAAAGAGGGGGAAGAGGAGGCAGACTGTCAATGTCACCTTCAAGGGCAAACTCCTAGTGACTTCACTTCCTTTTACTAGACCACACCTCACAGCACCACAGGCTGACAAACAAGCCCTTAGCACATGGCCTTTGGGGGACATTTCAGGTCCAAACCGTAACAACTTCTCCCCATTGCTGACAATGCTGGAATGAGCTACCATCTTGCGCTAGAGACTATGTTCTCCTAGCTTCCTAAAGTCTTATTTCCCTCCAATATACTCTCTCTATAAAAATCAGAAAGGCTCTTCTAAAATGTGAATTAAATCATGTCATTTTCTTGCTTTGAACTCTTCAGGAGCTTCAAACTATAATGAGAATAAAACCAGACTAGTTTCCATAGCTTTTAAAATCCCACAGGATCTGTCGTCTGCCATCTTCCTTATTTCATTATCTATAAGTTCTCTCTCCACACATACACATGAAAAGCAAATATATACTGGAATTCTCTTAATGTTATTAGGAACACAGATTTTCAGTGTAAGACAAAACTTTTATAACTATCAAAAAAAACCCCTATAATCAACTTTGAACTATAAATAATATGCTCCAACTTCTCTCACTTTCTCTGAGAAAAAGCTCCATTTACTGAGAAAGCCAAGAAACAATAAACAGGCACCCACACTGAAGTCTCTAAACAGGTTTTCCCACCAAAAGAAACTAGGAACCATTAAAGAACAGATTAATTCTATGTCTGGGAAAGAAAATAACCCAATGAGCCTGTAATATCTTGATTTATAACAAGAGTATCAAAGACTCAAAGATAATGGTCTATATCAAAAACAGGAGTCAAGCCAGGCACGTGGTGATGCATTCCTATAATCCTAGCAGATGAAAAGCTTAAGCAAGACTTCAAAGTCAACCTGAACTACATACTAAGACTCTGTCTTGAAAAAAGAGGCAAAGATCGGGACAATTTGAGCATAGTAAATACAATTCAGATATGCTAAAATCTATGGCTTCAAAATGGTACCTTGAAAATAAAGACTCACAAGACAATTTTGTGATGCTAAGGTACTAACTCATTTGGAATGCAGATACAAAAGAAAAATAAGCATTTTATTTTCACTAAGAAAATATTTCAAAGGAGAAAGCTCTTTAGAGTCATTTTAGCTAATGAATACAGAAGAAATAATAATAGTAAATCACCACTATTTTACAACTCTTAATAAAATAATGAGCGCCAATAATGATCATTAATGACTGCTAAAACAGGGGAAAGATGATTGGGGAACTGTAAGATGGTTCTCTCAATATCTGGTTCAATAATTAATCTTAGCAGTAGAAAAAAGAGAGACAACCAGACATTACTGAGGCTCTTAATGCAATGAAATAGTACATTCACACAGCAAGTAAATGTCAACTATTTCTACCACCTTACCCCCACCAAAAAAAATTACAGTTGAATATGCTTAAGCCTATAGAAAGCATATAACTAAACTTATGCCTAGTTAAGTTTACAGAAAATACATTAGTTAAAGGAACATAATAAATACCAATAGGAATGCAACCTGCAAAATCCAAAATGTGGGAAATCTCTCAGGACTAATGACATGTATGTAACTTCAAGAAATAAACAGCAAGAAATAAAGGAGATACACAAAAGAGGAAAAGATAACCCTTATACAAAATTAAGAGATTCCACTTGAGCCTTGACTCAAAGAGATTACACAAAGACATTTATAAGATAATCAGTGAAGATGAAATCATTTCATTCAATATATGATAAGGAATTATTAGGGTTTTCTAAAACATATGATATGGTATTGTGCATATATTTTGGCAGAATTATGGATCTGATCTTAAGAAATTTTAATGCTGAGTATTTAACAGATGAAGTGCTGCCATGTCTCAGGTTCAGTACTGGGATAATGAGTTTAGATAAAAGGAAATTGGCCAAATGCTAATAAAAGCTGCATGCTGAATATATGAAGGTTAATTCCACTATTCTTTATATATAAGTATAAATTTCAAAATAGCACAAACACAAAAACCACTTTTATGGCATACGAATCTGTCTTTGTAAAGAGCATATATGTTTCTGCCACTAAAGTAATTAACAACTAAAAAAGCTTTACATTTTTTGAGATTCTTTTAAAGATTTTTATTAATATATGTTTTACAGTACATAAAATAGTTATATTCATTGTGAGGAGTTAGTGGAAAAGGGGATAAAAAGTATAATTAAAAAGCTTTGTATCTTTTGGAACTATTTAAGCATTAAAAATGCTGGCTTACCTCCACCAATTTGGAAGCTAAATACATGGAAATTGTTGTGCTTTTATAAAACATCATTGATATACCTGCCAAAAATCCTGAAACAGCAAAAAAGGAAAAACTGATCAGACTGCAATGTATTCAATGAAAAAGATTAAAAACATCAAAAACATTCATTCACTTATACAGGAAAGAAATCACTTGTAGCACTATTTCTCATTACAACATAATCAACCATAGTACTATACCCAATAACATTAAAAGAGTGACTCCTCATACTCACACATTTTAAAAATTTTTTAAAAATTTAATTTTCAGGATTAAAAATGAACAATTATAACATACATGTAGCAATAAATTTTACATGTCAGAATTAACTTTAAAAACATTAGTGGCCTTGCCAAATACAACAATCTTTGAAAATCATTTTTAAAAGCTATTTGTATCACTTCTGATTTTAAGTGGGAATATTTATTTATTTATAAATGGAAAATGGGGATAGAATACTAATAGTATTGTCACTAATAAATTATCTGATATGGGGGCTGGGGATTTGGCTCAGCAGCATAAGTGCCTGCCTTGCAAGCAAGCAATTGTGAGTTCGATCCCTGGTATCGATAAAAACGAAAAAAAAAATAAATAAATAAGTAAATAAATTATCTGATAAACAATCTATTTAACTTAAGCAGTATAAATATATACTGTACTTTGAAAAATAATCATTACTTTTAAAATTCATGAAATTAATTTCTTTACAAAGTTATCATTTTCTGTTAAAAAGAATATTTAAAGAAATCTACTTGAAATCCCATTAAACATGTATACAATATTTAAACCATTTTGCTCTTTTGTGACACCTTCTCTAAGATTTTTGGCCTTAGCAGCACAGATCCCATAGTCATTATACTGCCAACTCCAAGTACCAGATGACAAGAGCCTCCTAACAGGATTAACTATGCCGACAAAATATTTGGGTAAGTGTCTCCAGAGCGATCCTACGCAACAGAAAAAAGAACATAACAGAAATTGGAAGAATTTGGAAGCATTTTCTGATTCGCTGCTACCACTGACTGATAAAATAATAATCATTCTTTATTATCATTATTGTTATTACTACTACTACTACTACTACTACTACTATTATTGTTTTACCAGCTACAATAGCATGTAGTTCATCATCCAGATTTCTGATCCAGCGCAAGAAGCAACTAGTACCCTGTGTTAAGGAGAAAATACAAAGACTTCAATTATTTTATTTATAAAAAGTCGTGAAAACATAAACAACTGGTATGATTCATTCACTAGATGGCCTTGGAGACAAACTAGTGATGTTATATCAATCAAACAGAACAGATGATTGAGGAAATTATGAATACAATCTATTTAAATTACTACTCTAGAAAGACTATGAAGAAATTACATATTATACTTTTATTGTACTGATGTTTCCAAATAAACTCATAAATTCTACTTTTGCCCAAACATGAAATTCTGGGGAAAATGTCACTTCCATCTTAAAAAGGGGAATAAACATAGACAAACTACAAGGCTGTCAAGTCAGAATTCTACTCCCACAGAACATATATTCTTAATACTGAAAGTGAAGCAGAGACTTTTTCTAAATAGATAAAAGCTGAAGAAAATGTATCATCAGCAGATCTGTGCTACCAGAAAAGATAGTTCTTCAGGCAGAAAGAATACGGTAACAGACAAGAATTTAGATCTATAAAAAGACATGAAGAGCTCTGAAAACAGAAAAATAAAGGCAAATTTAGGAAACATGTTTCTCATCTTTAATTATAAAAGTGAATTAACTGCCAACAACAAGGTCCAACAGGTTACGTCCCACTATCCAAATCTGGCCTGTCATCTGGTTTTATAATACTCAGTAGCTAATACTGTCTTTTGTTTGCTTGTTTTATTTGGTGTTTTGAGATAAGGTCTCACTGTGTTGCCCAGAATGACCTTGAATTCCTGGGCTTAAGTTTAAGTGAACTTCTTAACTTAGCCTTCCAAGTAGCTGGGTCTACAGAAGTATGTCCCTATACCTGCCTTAGCTTTCAATACAGTTTTTTATAGTTAAGTGGATGAAAAATAAATCAAAAGAATATTGTGTGATATAAAAATTACATGAACATCTAGTTGTAAAGTGATAAAGTTTTTATTAGAAAATAGCCATGCTCATTCATGTGTTTATTATCTATGTGTTTGCATAGTAACAGCACAGCTGACTCGCTATAAGAAAAGGCTGTAAGACTAAATATTTTAGGCTATAAGAAAGCCTAAAATATTTACTGTCTGGTCCTTTATGGAACAAGTTGACTGACCACTGGTCTAAAGCAAATATAATAGCCATATATTGTGGAATTTGTAACATTTGTAAGCATAAATGTGCAGCACAAAAATGGAAAGAATTATAAGTATAGTGCTGTGAGGTTCTCAATTTATCCACAAAGTGACATAATACTAAGATACATTGATAAATTTAAAAGGCATATTCCAAATGTTAAGGCAAACATTAAGTTAGAAAAAGAAATATTAACAATGAGCCAATAATAAAGATAGAATGGAGTGTTGCAAAAATACACAATCAATCAAAAAAGCAGAATAAAAGAGAGAGAAAAAAATGAAACAAATTCACAACAACTCATAAGAAGGCAGATGTTAGGGCAACAACATCATAAGTATGTTGAGTGTAAATAGTCTAAACATATCAATTAAGGATATAGATGATCACACTTAATAAAAAAGGAAGAGTGAACTATACAGTGTAAAAGAAATGCACTTTTCAAATGAACATGGAAATATTAAAAAAATATAAACACTATACCATTAAACATTAATTAAAAGAAAGCTGGAGTAGCTATATTAATATCAGAGACATAGTACATTTCAGAACAAGGATTATTACCAGAGATGAAAAAGAACATTACATGCCAGATATGGTGGCACATGCCTGTTATCTCAGCACTCTTGTTAGGCTGAGGTGGGAAGACTGAGCGAGCCCAGCCTGGGAAACTTACCAAGATCCTGTCTCAAAATAAAAATACAAAAAAGGCTTGGGATCTAGCTCAGAACCAAAGCTCTGGATTCAATCCCAAATATCAAAACCAAAACATACAAACAAACAAACAAAACCAAAAGGAACATTAAAAATGTAAAAAAGGATCAGGTCACGAGAAACAGAGAGTAAAATTTATCTACTTGCTGTTATCTTAATTATATTTTTTTATAGATGTAGTGGCATAGAATATTTGTTTCAAAAACTCGTATGTAGCTTTGGAACATCATATACAAATGTTCCATGCAATTCTTTTACTCAGTTATATTTTCTTAAATACTATTAGTTCACATTCCTTAGCAAATAAAGAGTAAAAGAAATTTTAGAAAATGAAATATAATTATACATTGAGATAGTGGAGATGGTGGAAAGTAACCAACCTGGGACTAAAAACGCTTAAGATAATCCCCAAGGACACAAAAAGGTTTATGTTATAAATAAATATAAACACTGTAATATGGGAAATGAAAAAGAATGTGAATATAAACATATAATTATCAGTAATTTGTCCTTAACTCTTATATGCTCAGAGATTAGCAATGCTTCCTACTCAAATTATATTTTTATATGAGTAATATTTTAAAATAAGTGATAAATTATCTGTAGTTTATCTATAGTTTGATACTCCTTTCCATAATAAATAAATTTTTCATACCTAACTTTATGAGTAAAGTTTTACATAAAGGATACATAGCCATTTTACCAAAAATAACTCAATTTGAATTATTTTCAGCATTAATCTTCTTTGAGTTTAATAAGTATATACCTATATCTATATTTTTCTATCTATATATACTATATATGTATTCCTACAAGTCAGTTTTAACACGTTACCATTTAGAACCTATATTTACATTTTCAATCTCAAGTTTTATGCAATAGGCTATGTCAGCTGTATTAACGTATTAGTGATTCCCATTAAACAAAGGGTATTACTGACAATAATATGTTAAGAATGATCTCTGTGTTCAGGTGTGATCTTATACCTATGCAGCTACGTTTAAAAAATAAAACAGAAAGGGATGGAGAGCAGTTAGCTGGTTAATTGAAACAGTGTAGCATGGATAGTGAGAGGACAAAAGTGAAAATGAGTCACTGCTTATATAAGTTACAATGGAAAATTTTTATTCAATCAATTATTGGCTAGGAGGGTCTGAAGTAATAACCAGGTAATAAATTGGGTTAAGAAAAATGGCCCAGGTATATTAACAGTTTTGACATTAGAAATAAAAAATTCCTATGTTCTCAGTATCTGTGTATTCAAAAAAGAAAAAAAAGTCTGATAGGTTTTAATATTACACGTAAATACAATATGTCTGCATATTCAATCATATTACATAACATCCTAGAAGAAAATTCTCCAAACCAAATTCCCAGTGTAGTATATATTTAGTCATGCAGAAATAGTTGAAAATGCCAAAAGGAAGCATTAAATAAAATAGCTGAATTAAACCCATATTTCATTCTATCAATAGTCATGCTGTTTATTTCTCATTTTTCTTTCCTTTTCCAACAACCTTACCTTGTATATACTAACAAAAGAGCCAAGAAAAGCTCCAAGCTGAAAGTTTTCTTTGTTGTAGAACAGGGAAAGTAGTCGGGATGGCTGTGTAAACAGATGCCTAAATGCAGAGGGGATTCTGAGGCAGCACTGGATCAAATATCCCACACTAAACATTCTGATAAAACCCTAGAGAAAAAATTGGAACAAAATTCTGATGTACAATCAATTTTAAAATTTGCTAGAATATGAACTTTATCATCTCAGAGTCAAAGCAAAAAGGTTTAATACAAGGTTATATCACAACAATTTTCAAAATAAAGCCTTAAAACTTCAAACAATAATTTTAAAATCTTATATATAAGGATAAAATGTTGGAGTGAATAAGATTTGAAAAGTCTCATAAGCAATGGCAATGTGCACCAAAATTCCATTTCTGGACACTTTGTTGAAAATAACTAGGATTTTTAAAATTACTAAACCACAAACAAATTTTAGAAAAAGAAGCAGTGAAATTTAGAAAGAAAAATTAACAAAACAAATGTTTTTGGAATTTTAAACAGAAAACTATTCCTAATCATTAGTATAAGCAGAAATTCTTCTAATACAAAGATAATTTCATTATTTGTTTAGATCTTTGGTACCAAATTTTTAAATTATCAGAGTAGAAAAATTTTCCAGGGGAAAAAAACATTTCTCAATTTTTATTCCTGTGTTCAACTGCATCAGACTAAAACACCTCTCAGGAATAGCTGCTTTACAATATATTAATTTAAACTGAAAACAACATTATAATACTACTCTCTCATCCTCTTCCTGCTCCTCTCTCACTTGCAATACAATGGGGAAAAGTATCTGTACTCCTCGCCTTGCTTGCCTAAAGTTCCCAAAGTCAGTTTTATTTTTTTTCAGACTGTAGCTTTCTTTTCTTTTAAAAAGCAAAACAGAAAAGAAAAAACCTGAATTACAATGAAGTGGTATTGTTTAGTCAACCCAAAACTACTCAGTATGATTAAAACACAAAAATTAACCAATTAGAGTAAATTACCAAGTATTTGCCTAACGATAATTGCCTACTATCTGTTTAATATGTAAAATGATCACACTTCTCTCTTTATCATGGATATCTTGTAATACTAGTCTAGGGCAGCAACAGCAAACCTTTTAGAGCTTTCAGAGATATAAACAGCCCTATGGTATGCTTGCCACAGGTTCACCACCACTACACTAGGCATTTAGTGCTCACATTCTTCTCATGCTATTTCCAGATAGAATAAATTTTTGAAAACTCATTCATATGACTGTTCATGTATTCAGAATATATTTGCTGAATGCCTACTATATGCCAAGATCACACTACATATAGTAGTAGAGAAGACACAAAATTCTTGCCCTTCTGGAGTTTTACACAATGCTCACAGAAAGAGAAAATAGGTAAGTAAACAAATAAACACAGAATAATTTTAGTGTATAATAAATGTTACAAAGGAAATAATCATGGCACTAGAGTAATCTATATTAGAAAAAAAGAAAAGCTAATGAAGATATAGCAGTTAAATAAACCCAAAAGAGAAGCTAGCATGAAAAACGACTTCAGATAGTTGGAAAGAAAGCACAAAGCCAATAAAGAGGTTGGCAAGTACAAGGAACCAGCAAAAATAAAAGTATTATAAGTTCAGGAGAATGTGATTAATATGAACATCTACTCAGAGATGTGATTTAACATGTGAAGAAAAAAAGTCCATAAAATAATGTGGCACACTCTCAAAAAACATTACTACATTTGTGGTTTAAATTCTTCACTCATAGGTTACAAACTTTCACATGCATGGGTATAATATTGCAACTTATACAGAAATCACCATGCTTATAATACACATTTGAATCACTAAGTGTTTCCATCACCTAATAATGCTTATTTTCTGTCTTTGTTCATTTGTTTGTTTGCTTTTGTTTTTGTTTGAGAAAGGATTCAGACTGCCCTTGGATTCACTATGTAGCTCTGGCTGGTCTAGAATTCCCAGTGGTCCTTCTGCCTCAGTCTACCAAGTGGTTGGATTATAGGTATGCACCATTATGCCAAAATACTCAAAAAAATTTTAATATCACTAACCCTAAATTTTTCAAATGCCTCTGACTTAATCAGAGTATTTCTCTTAGTTCTTCTCATGATTTCTTCCTTTAAACTACAATCATGCTTAGTTGGAAGAAATATCTTTTCATTAGCCAGTAAATTCTGAGATTGCCAACAATGTTCCTTTTTCTTTTATCTTTTCTTTCCTTTCCTTTTTCCCCTTCCTTCTCCTCCCCTCCTTTCTCTTGCCTTCTCTTTCCTTTCTTTCCATTTCTTCCCACATTAAAAGTAAAGCACAAAGGCTTAAGTTTGTAGCTCAGTGGTACAGTACTTGCCTGGCATTTGAAGCCATGGGTTTGATCCTCAGGACAGGAAAAAAAAAAAAAGTGAAGCGGGAGATCAAATTTGGAAAATGTGTATCAGAAACTACTGTGCAACTGAAAAATTACTCTTCTTTTAACCCTTCTCACATCTTTAGGGATTCTGAAGGTAAGTGTGGGCTTGGGCAAATGTCATGGCAACACTGGGCACAGTCATAAGCACTGAAGTGAGACAGTTCCTCCTTTCTAAAGTAACCACAAGGAGACTATCTTTGAGGGAGTTGCTCAACTCAATTCCCATCATCACTGAGTGGGGATTAGACACTGTGGAAAAAAAAATAGCTTTAAAAAGCATCAAATATTGTTACAGGGCCATCTAAAACTACGAAACTTGCAGCAGGTTGTTTCCGCCTGTAGCAGAATAACTGCAATAAAATAACTTTCTTCCAAGAACTAGTGGTGATGAGAAATTCAGAGGGGAGGGTGGATGGAGAGAACTGTTACACTACTAGAAAGTAGGGAATTTATGACAGCTAACTTTCTTAATGTAATGCAACTGTGAACACACAGCTTGATGTCTTTATGAATACCTTATAGATTTATAACTCCAAAACCAAAGTCTGAGCTGGGGATTTAGCTCAGTGGCATGAGCACCTGCCTGGCTAGCATGAAGGCACCAGGCTATAAGTTCCATCTCTAGTACCGAAAAAAAAAAAAAAAAAAAAAAAGAAAACCAAAGACCACTGTGTCACATTGCACAGTGCATCCAGTGCATTTCAGTGTATATATACTCATCCAATTAGCACATCACATAGTCTGAGAGCATATTTTGGGATGTAGTTCTAATGAGAACACATTAGGGCAAATTTTAATGACTTTTTATTTTTTGTTCTTCCTTCATTTCTTTTACTTTGTAGGTTTTAAATGAGTTTTTCTTTTGTTTTTGTGGTGAGATCAAACCCAGGTTCACTCACATGCTGGGCAAATATTCTACCATTAGGCTATAGTCCCAGGGCACAAAAAACTAATTTTTAAATAAGCTAAACTAAAATTCTTTTAAGGATCTAAGTGAATATTAAAAGATAAATTATTACCTATTCTCACAGATTTCTTATTTTTCAAGTCAAACGCAATGAATAATAATCACTAATGTTAAATTTTCCATTGACTTGATAATTATTTCTTAGCAAGTTGTTATTGCTACAGGTATTTCCTGCTGTTAAGAAAACAGGTACTTTTACACACTTACTTTAATGCAGTAAGAGATGCAATTATCTTCATAGTGTTTACAACATCTATGTCTTGGTCCATGCTTGCACCTGAAATTAAACCCCAAAACAATCTAATTAAAATTAATACATGTGTATGTGTGTGTGAGCACCAGTGTGCACATGTGTTTGTACATCTGTTTAGAACTAACTCCAAGGAAGAGAATCACCACTTCTTTCTAAATGCATGGAACTTTTTTATTTTAGGACATATTGAAACAAGTAATATATTTTTGTGGATTTTTCATTGTTTATCATTTGACACATTGTACAGAATATGTAACTACAGTAAAAATACTTGAATGTGGACTCTAAAAACCACATGGTTAAGTATTTGTGACTAACTATGAAAACTATGTGTATATTACTCATATATACTGCCAAATCTTTGGAAGCTTTAAATTGCATAGCATAATGGTCACAAATCATCCGTGAAGCCAATATTTGAGCAAAAATCATAATGAGAATGTGCTCAGGTTACAGAAACATATACTTAATTATATTTGAATGAAAACATCTGGAAAAGAAACATGATACAGTATTAGAACTCAAAATTCAGTTTTTAAATAAATATACAAATAAAAATCATACAGAGCTTCAAAAAGATAGGTTATTTGTGATTTACCTATAAGCCACTCAGCCCTCCAGTGTTTAATAGAAATATTTCTGCTGAGAGGACTACTGTTCAAGACATATTCATTTTAACTGTTTGGTGCATTGGCTCCACTCTTGGCATTAAAAAAAAAAAAAAAAAAGTAGGCTATCTTGAGTCTAGCTCTTTCCCTTTCTCTCTGAAGTGTTCATTGTCCACAATAAGCAGCCCTTATAACTTCTCTATGACTAATGAATTATTTCCATGATTGAAATACATCTTTTTCCTGTTTATACCAAAAACTAACAAAGTAATGTCTGGCTCGGCACCTTTTTCATTTGTAACTGAGTAACAACATCTTTCCAGAAATCTAATTCTTAACAGTAGTTGTATTATCCAGGTAGCTTTTCCTTGTCAAAAGTGACAGCGACAGTTTACATAGATATAAGTCCTGATACTACCAGAATGATATGACATAGCTGGCTGTGAGAAGTTGCTGAGTGATTCAAGTTGGAAGCACGAAAAGACAAGAATCAGAAAAAGGAATCATGCAAACTGTCACGCTTCAGATTTCTAAGATTCTTCTTCAAAAACATTTTAACATGCCAGAACTATACATAAATTATTAAACTCTGATATTAATTTAGTAGTGCCATTTAATCTCTATTTAGCCATTAAAAATGAGTGTGCAAGTCCTGGACAGTTGACTCCTTATATTGCTTTGCTTCTGCATTATTCTACTCAGTTTTCCAGCAGGCCAACTAAGACTGCCTAACAAGCTCTGCCATGTATGTTTTTATCACTTCTGACACTCAAGGCATCATTTACCATATAATTTGCACTCTCTTCTCATTTTGTTGAAATGATTCCCATTAATTGGAACCTTTCCTCACTTTTCTCCACTATGGTTACTCCTAACTATATTTGAACTTAATTATCCCTGTCATCCATCACTTCTTTCTTCACTCCTATGTTCTTGGTACAGTGTATGAAAAAATTTTTAGTAAAAACTTAAGTACTCACTGTGTTTATACATTATTACTGAGTGATTTTATATGTAGTTTTATCTGAGGCTTACAACAATTGTAACAGAGATTATTAACCTCATTTAACAGGTAATGACTCTGAGGTGCACAGTGGTTAACTACTTAAAGTTACAAATCTGGTAGAGGCAAATAAAGAGTCAAAAAACAGGTTTTCTGATTTCTTATAAGGCTTTATATCCTTATCAATGATCCTTAACTTTTAATATTGGCTATTTTTTCTGTCCTTTTAAAAATAATCATCACCACAATTACCCTGACTTGCTGAGGGTTCTAACTTTGCAGCCTTTAAATTTATTAAATGTCTACAGTGGAAATTAAATAAATGTATGAAACATAATTTTTTAAAAAACCATGAAAAGATTTCTTATTTTAGTCTGAGAATCCTAAAAATTTTCACTCTTACAAAATGTCTTTACTAACGGTCTATTTCTCATTGTCTCAATATCTTCTTGAATCTCTTTCAGGAGCTTTTCTTTCTCCTTTTCACAGCTAGCATATTCAAAGGGCAGATAGTAACATGTTTCTTGAAATTTCTTCTTAGTTTGAATAGTGAGAAAATTGTATCAATTTCACGCAAATCTATTTAAAAGGCATAGGACGGTTTACCATCCTGTGGACAAAAGGAAAACACATTCACTTGCCATCATTTGCCTTTCTTTTAATACCTGATATAGTTTCTGATTAAAGAAAAAAAAGTAATAATGCTACCTAAAAGGAAAGCAAAAATACCTTTATGTGGTGCAAATATCATATAAAACAGTGACAAATTGTGTTAAAATATTAAGATAAAGAACTCACACTGAGTCCACAAATTTTCTAATTAGAGTGATTATATTCATTCTTCTTGGTTTTTCCTTATGTTCCTCTCTCCTTTGTTCCACTTTTGCATATGCTGTCTCTGGTGAATAAGAATGTGTGGGAATTTCTTCCTTACCCACAATGAACCTAAAGAACAGAAGAAAACTGTAAGGCACTTTTCATCATTAAAAATAAATAGGTGCTGTGGACAAATGAACTATGAAAATTTAAGCACTTAGAAAAGAGAAAGCCATTATTATCAACAACTGTAACCCACCCTGTTTGAACAAACTTGGCAAAACATTCAAATTACTAAATCATATGTGTATAAAGGATTTGTTTGTCACTTGATGAAAATGAAACATTGGTCCCCGTTAGGCCAAAAGAATCAGCTTCTAATTCATAAGTATACACAGAGTTTATATAATCTGTACTACTGTTTTATTGTTGTGGCCGTTGTTGCTATTTTGAGAATTTTGTTTTTGTTTCTTTAGTACTGAGGACTGAACTCCAGGTCTTTGTGCATCTCCAGTACCTTTTTTGTTTTGTTTTGCTTTGCTTTTGGAGACAGGATCTCACTAAATCACCAACTTGGCCAAACTGAGCAGGAAATTGTATCAGCCTCTCAAGACTATCATGATTATAGACATTTACCACACTATATGACAAGGGTAAAACTACCCAGAAAAGATGTAACACTTTCTCACATCTTTCACAGTGATACTGACTCTGTGCTGTTTTGGTCAGCACTGGCTATCTCAGATTAGTGGTCCCTTTCTCGGAGAAGCTGTTCCTATCAAAAGAGGAGTTAGTGATCCTTCTTATATGTTCTTATAGCTAATGAATCCCTAAGGACAGTAAGCACCATTTTAGTAGTCTGCACCTTCCATAGAAATCTGGGGATTGTGAGACGAGCACCCCACATACAGTAAATATTTAACTAACATATACTAAATGAATGAATGCAGTAGTTAGCATTTTCTGAGTACTTACTACACAACAGGCAGTGTATAGAAACACTACAGGTATCATGATTTCTATTAAACTTAGCATGGATAAGCATCTTGCCCACAGGCCATAAATTGTCAGTAATTATTTGAACACAGCCATCTAACTCAAAAGCCTGGTCCCTTCATCTCTGAACTATGTATACTTTCAACTGTACCTTAAACTATGGTAGATACAGGACCAGTATATCTTCAGATACTGTGCTGGCCTCTCTCCCATGGTCCCGTTCTTGACACTTTCTATCTGTGCCCATAATTTTTATCAGAAAATTTTTATCAAGTCTGGCAGATAAAAGCCAAATCATCCCACACAACTTTCACAGGAAGCTTCTTGAAACATAGATCTGTACTTGCCACTTTTATAATCAACAAACTTTACTGGCTTATGGCCTATTGAGTTAATGACAGACTTCAAATTTAAGCTTGAAATCTATCATTAACTCAATAGAAGAACCAGGAAGAAAGCTACACACACATACCCTGTGCACCAGTGGCAGCTTTGATGGCTGGGAAGAACCAAGAGGGAAGTTATGCAGTTCCCCATGCACCAGCAGCAACCATGACAGCTGGGGAGTGCCAGGAAGGAGACCCACCCCTCAACCCCATTAGCCAGCCATCACACAGCCTGGGAGAGAAGAATCTCCTCCTCTGTAAGCAGCCAGCTGATTTGGAGGAACACAGGTTGAGATGATAACAACTGGAGTAAAAAAACAACCTAATGCTTGTATTGCTTGATTGACTTTGCAGGTCTAAAGCCAGCAGTCTGAGCAATTACTTAGAGGCTAACAATATAGTTACTATTATGGGGGAAAAAAGTCATATAAGATAATACTTTTGGAAATTTATAAAAAGAACATACAATGAGACACATTATTTTTTGACAATGAAATTTGACAATAAAAAGTACATTTGGCTTTTAGATTATTCTTCTGAGTAAGAATTTAGTATCTTTGAGAATAATCAATTTCCAGTACAGGAAATCTGAAATGAAATCACATTTGTTTAGTGAAAGATACACAGTATGAATAGATGGCAATTCATAATACTTAACAATTCCCTTTGACAACAAGAATACTACCATAAACAAACATTTTCCATAACATTTTTCTGTAATAATGTATAGGGAAAAATTTATAAGAGCAAACAGGCCCTTATTACTAGTGGATCCAAAGAAGGCACACAAAATGTATCTAAAACCTTTGAGTAAAGTATCTTTTTGTTTTCTTATCAACTTTCAGTTAAACACAAGGCTCTATAGTCAATGTAAGCACAACAGCAGTAGTTATTTCCTAATAAATTTATGAGTTTTTAGTGAAAAACATAAGGTAAGGCAATTACTGTTATAGGTTGACTTATTTACCATAAAAGTTTCCACAAGCAAAAATATATTGAATCACATAGTGGACTTGATTCTTTCTCCCTCAAAAACCAGTTTCCTTGCCTGTCATCTAATTTTGTTAGTAGGACTTTTAAGTTCATAGGTTTTCAACATTTTTCTAGGATTGAGAGGTAGAGAGGAAGAGAAAGACTGAACCTATCAGTCACTAGGTCTTCATTTCAAGTCTCAAGTTTATCTTTTCCACTTTAATTCTCTCACTGTCAATCAAATCCCAGCCCTTATTATTTTGTCTTTCTACCTTGAAGTTCTCTCTTTTTCAATGTCCAAATACTATGGCTAGACTAATCATTCTGAAAAACTGCTCAAGATCCTTTAGTGGTTCCCTACTGCCCACCTTGTCAAACCCAAGTTTGTCTTCTCCACATACAGCTCCTTTCTACAATCTGACTCTACTTTACCTACCCAAAATATCTTATATTCCTTAATATAAAATTTTGCTTATTAGATTTTTCTCACTCCTGTGTCACATTTCATTTTTACAATTTTTAGCCTTTTGTTAATATTACTTTACCCAGAGTGCTTTTCCTATTTATTTATAGTTATCTAAAACTAACCTTTAAATATAGCTTAAGGCATATAATCTATAAGATTAATCAAATATTCCAGAAAATATTCTGGCAAATATTTTCATTAGTAACCCATTTGACTCTCAGAATTATTTTATGAGAACTTCTCCTAATCCTGAAATCCATCCTAATTTCTCCCTCTTACTTGAAGTAAATATCATGTAAATAAGCTTCACTAAACAAGTATCATATGTACTAACAGAGGTACTATGAGATAAAGAAAAGACTCCAGCTATAATTAAGATCTAATATATGCGTTTGACAGAATATATCCTACGCATAATTTGGTACCACATAATTTAGTCCTTAATGTTTTGGTAACTGTTCATATACAGCTTTGTCTTTCAAGCTCCTATTAATATAATAAGAGTTCTTGTCTTTTTTTACTATCAACATAAAACACAATAGGCCCAAAAAACAGCTAACAAATTTTCAAGGGAAAATAATCTAATAAATTATTATTTCAATGAACTATCAATAAAGGTTTGGAATTATTGTCATGATTTTAAAAACTGCTATTAGCTTAAAAATTTAGTGTACAAATATTTATTATAATCAGAAATATTTTAAAAAGTTAACCCATAAATTCTTACACAACATAAAGACTTACCTAAGTGCCGAAAATGTAAATCCTTTCAAACCATCTTTGCACCTGAAACAAAAATTATCATAAAATAATATTTTGAGATATAAAGCAGTAAATCAGTAGATATCAAATATTTTTCTAAGATGATATTCTAAAACATGAAACTCTTAGGATAATCATCTAAGCATTATAGTCAAACAAGCAATAAGCAGTGAAGCAGCTCACCTTACACAAAACTATTAATACAACAGTTTGCTACATCATATTAACATAACTTAGTGTTCAGTTTTCAGATCTTGAAATTGCCCCATCTGGACCTAAAATGAGGGCTAGGAACAGATAATCCTTAATTCTATCCAATACCTTGGGGAATGATTTTTATGATTACAAAAACTATACACACTTTCTAGGTATTATATATAAGTCAATCTGAGGTCTCAGTTTCTCTCAATTTGATGAATTCAGAGCAACACAGAATAGCAGGCTCAGAAAAGCTTCAAGTTCAGTGCAACCATTTTACCTTCTGATTTAGTACAATCAGAACAAATAACAGAGAGAGAACAGGGTTAGGGTAGGGAGAGGGAACAAGGAGAGAATTACAACTAGTATTTTGAGTTTTCACTATTTACACTACATCTTTATTAATAGAATTTTCTCTATTTCATAGCTGCACAAAGGTTCAAACAATGTAAGAGGTCACAATATTCACAGCAGTAAGAATTTAGGGTGAGAGGTAAAAAGACTTTAAAAGTCATGCTTTTTTTCTTACCCATTCTCCTTGTATTGTTTTTAATTAGGAAAAACTAAAAATTCTCAAGAGTTCCAATAATATATATGTATATATACTTAATAAGATCTGATCACCTTACATAAAGTGCTTCTGAGACTTATCAAAATCTCTTAAAAAATCTATAAAGACTAATGATATAACAATACTTATATATGATCAAAACATATGGTGAATGTTTATACTTTTTAGAAGTTTATTATTATAAAAGACATTGCCATTACTCATCCTCAAGATAGTTCATTGCTTCAAAAATACTTAACCTATGTTTCCTGACACTTTTGAAGTAGTTCTGGAGGCCTCTTTCATAAGTGTCTTAAGTTGCACTATCAGGACTGCTCAGGCGCCTGAGTTGATACAAAACATTTACTTTTCATGGTCATTTTGACTTGGATGAAGAGTCAAAGTCACACAGAGCCAGAGCCAGTTAATAAGGTGGGTAAGGACACATTTTTATGTTTTTATTTGACAGAAAATGCCATAAATGTATGATCAATGTGGGATGATCATAAAATAGTGAATATTAAAATTTTAAAAATTTATTATGATACAAGATGCATTGCCATTAATTCCCCTAAAAATACTTCCTCTCACTTTGAACATACATACCCGATGGTTTGTGGCAATGTGTTCTTTATTGTAATAAGATTTTTGAAAATTTAAATATTCATCATCTTTTGATCACTCTTTGTTATGTTAATATTAAGATCTTAAATATTCTTGAATAAACAATACAACTTCAAATATAATATAACTCCTTCTGTATGCCTTCTGTATGAAATGTCATAAAGGAAATACATAAAAGGAATCTCCTGTTCTGTCTCTGTTTATATATATTATACATACATACATATAACATATACATACATGTAAGACGCAACACAGAATCTCAGAAAAAATTAATGCAAGTACACAGAAATGCTTTAAACCACTTCAGGGTTCATTTCCACTAAGGACATAGTCTCCCCTGAGGTCATGTTAACAGAGAAAAATGGAATCACCAAATTGCAGTAATATATTACATAGTCATGTTTTTTAAAAATCATCTTTTCTATAAAGAAAGTAAAGACAAAAGAATTCATAAGTCAAGTTAAAAGATGTGCATGGGGAAATTACAGAATTAAAATTCTTAAGTTTGTATTGTTCTAATCTGAATAAAGTATTTCACAATAATATAAAACCCATAAATAGTATATCTAGGCAAGTTCCAGCCCTCCTGGGTAACTTTTAGGGATTCTGCAAGTCTGTTACAAAATTAAAACAAAATACAAAAGCCCTGGGGGGGGGGCATCTCAATGGGAAGGCTCTGGGTTCAATCTGCAATACCCCTCCTCCCCTTCTAAAAACAAAAACAACCTGGAAAAAAAGAAAATCCTACATGGGCATAGTGATGGAAGCACAGGCTCGGTGCCTACTGACTGAAAAAATGAAAACAGTACATTAACTAAAAGATTATGTACATTTGAGAACAAATTTTGGCTTTGATTTCTTATCTTTGGGTAATGCTGAATAGACAAAAGATTCTGCCTTTGTCAACACAGCATATTTGTCACACTGAATAGTAAATTTAATTGCAGACCAAAACATCAAAAACTACCTTTCAAGTATAAAAGGAGCATATAGAAATGAATCTGCAGTTTCAATGTGATGGAAGTTCTTCTTTCAGTAGAACCCTGCGGGAAGCACTGCACATTGATAGTCTTAACATGGATTCCAAAAGGGTTATTCTTCTTTCCATTCATGTGTATAAGGTTTGTTAATGTAATTGAGGGTCAGATGTCTATGTCAAAAACACAAAAAAAGTAATTATTCCCATAAAAAGAATCTTTAAAACAGTAATATTGCCCTACATTTTTCACATCAAGAGTATTGTCTGAGCATTATGAAACACTATTGTAAGCTGTGAAAAATGTAGAAAAGATGATACAAAGATTTAAATAAATCCCACAGAAGATACTTCATTCTTCTATAGAATTGGTCACTGCAATACATATCAAATCATATTCTCCATTTAAGTATTAATGCTCACTGACTTATTCAACTATTATTACTAAATGCTTCTATGTGTAAATGTTGGTTTAAAGTCCAAGGAGGCTAACATTGAAAAACAGAGTATCTCTGCTTGCATACAGCTGGTATTCTAGAAATGGGGGGAAAAAAACTTAGTTATATCGTGAAAACTACCAATGTAAAAAAGCTGAAAAATAAGGAGAAAATAGTGATGGAATCAAGATTTCTTATTTTACAGTCAAGAAGGATCTATCTAAGAAGGTAAAAGTTGATAATCTCATTAAAAATGTTGATAAACTGAAGGAAGGCATTTCAGCTTGTAGTAGTAACACTACGTACAAAGTCCATGATAACAGTCAGGATAACAGCAAGTGGATTACTTAACTGGTTCACAAAAGTAGGTGTAGAAAATGAGGTCAGGTGGAAAATGGTAGTATGGGTGGAGAATGGGAATGGCCCAAAACGCTTGAAGACTCCTTTAGACATTACAAGGATTTTAGGATGTTTTCAGCAGAGGAGTGACATGATCTGTCAACTTTTAACAGAACCAATTTGGCTGCTGGTCTGAACATAAACTATAGGCGAATGTTATATATTAAAAACTGGTGGTCAATGTAACACTAGCTGGATTAAATCAGCACACTGCTGAGTATAGATGTTCCACCTGAGCAAAGCTTTCAGCATAAATAGAGATGTGGAGAAGGAGAAGCGAGGCGTTGTGCGTTTCACTAAGTATTGCTGTTGGTTCTCCTGAGGAGCTCTGGTCCTTACATGGAGCATCACTTCTTACTCCGGAGGGGACACATATGCCATTTAATCTCCAGGACAAACTCATCATGCTGCCTTCCTGGCCTGTGCTTATCGTCAGAGGAGCTCAGGACCTCCATATCACTGAGGATGGCCGTGGTACTTTTCAGGGCAGCCCTGGTGTTTGAGTGTGACTTCTCAACTCCAGTGTAGAACTCTCAATCTAAGCACAGTTTATTCAATCCACTGGCATAGACTTTCTAGTTTCACCACTGACCTCTGGGCCTTCCCAGCATGGATCTGTAAAACAGAGTGCTGTGAGTCCTTCTAGCTGGACTCGTGGAAGGCATTGGGCTCTAGCTGTTCAGCTGGATTCATGTGGGACATTGCTGTGGGATCCAGGCCCTTGGCTGAATATTCTGAGTCTTTAGTGTTGTAGACAGATTTCCTGTACTTTCTTGTGTTAACTCTGAATAACCATCATAAAATAATATTATAAATTCTGTATCCTGATTCTAATTGTTCTCCTCCCAACCCCTGACTACAATAGAGAGCGAGTTTAGAGTCAAGGAGAGTAGTAAGGATTGGAAAGATAACTGTGATATGAGGTGAAGGAAAATATTAAAAATTGGAATGTATTTCGAAAGTAGAGCTAGCAGGGTTTCTTGATAGAACAAATGTGAGGTAAAGAAAATTATTAATTATTAGCTAAATTACTGAAATATGTTTCCTTAGAGAAAACAGGAAAATAAAATCATCACTTACTGAAAGTGAGATCCTACTGGATGAACAGTGTCAAGGACAAAATCAAAGGTTTCTTTTACACATGCAAAATTGGAGACATGTTTTAGTTAGTAATAGAAACTAATAGTTTAGTTTCTAGTAGAAAAGTGAGGAAGCAAACATTTGGTTATACAAATCAGGGGTCACAGAGGAGATCTGATTCATTTATATGTAATACTGATGAGACGAGATACAATCATATATATGAAAGAAATGTCTATAAAAGAATTGTATAAGGACTGAATATATTTTATTCTTTCATAACATTTAATACAAAAAAGTCTTAGAAGAAAAATATTTTGTTTGTTCGTTGGTTTGTTTTGTCTTTTTGAGGTAGGGTCTCACTATGCAGTTCAGGCTGGCCTTGAGCTCATTTTGTGTCCCAGGTTGGTCTTGAACATGCAACAAACCACCTACCTCAGCCTTCCAAGAGCTGGAATTATATGTGACATCATGCCTGGCTTGTTGTTTTTAATCAATGTCCTCTCTAAGTCTTATTTTTATTTTTAAGTGTAAAGGCAAAGTATTTAACTCATGTATACACAGACTTCTCTATTTGGTCTATATATGTGATGTAAAATAACAACAATAATTTAAATCATATTCATTTTTACTTTGTAAGATTTGATGATAGCTTAAAATGTAATATAAAATAGAGCCAAAAAAAGAAAACAAAAAGGAAAATGGGCATGAAGTGTTGGGAGCCTGCTGTATTACCCATGAGAATATAGCCACAAGATGGCATCCGCCTACCGCCTCGCTGCTCCCCCGCCCATCGTGTGCCCAAGATGGCGCACACATCCTGCTTCCTGGTTCTTGCTCGGCTTACTGTCCCCGCCATATATGGTAATGATTGATTGCTTCCTTGTTGCCGCCAAATCGCCTGTCCCCACGTGTAATCCCATGATTGGATAACATTAGCTACATAAGCCCAAGTATAGGAAGTGCCCGACGCACAACACGGAAGAAGCCGTCGAGGACGGACATGTATTGAGGTTGCTGCCCAGTCAATAAAGGTGCTTGCAGAGGCTAAGTGTTCGTGTGCTCCATTCCGCGGGACGGAAGCGGCTCCGGACAGCTGGTGGCCCGTACGGGGACTCGAAACCATTCCCGTGCCTTCTGCGGCTCCTGTGACTGTGTTGAAAAACGGTATGTACCTGCGGGTGAGCGGCGGCTTAACCCGGCCCTTGGTGGACGCACTTTAAGGGATCTACTGGTCGACCCCTTGCGGGGATCGACATTGCCTGAAAAAGAAGGGCAGGCCTCTGTTGGCTATTGCGCCTCGGGGCTCTTTAATTTTGTTAAGATGGGCAATATTAACTGCGGCCCCCTCGCCTTATCGCTGTGGTTGTTGCTTAAGGCGCGAGGGATTAGGATAGATAAGCAAACAGTGCTGCAGTTTTTCGAATGTATCGATGGTTTGGCCCCATGGTTTCTGCCTACCGGATCCCTCACTTTACCCTCCTGGGAGAAGTTAGGATGTGATATTCAGTTTGCTGAGGAACAAGGGATGGGTGTCACCCCATGGTTCGCCCCATTTGGGAGATGGTTTGGGCATGTCTCAAAACCGAAAGTATGGTAGGCGCAGCCCAGGGACTCAAAGAGGCACGCCACGCTTTCGAGCAGGCGCGCTCGGAGAGCTCCAGGGAGGCCTCAGAGGTTGGCTCACCGAGCCATTCAGATTCAGAGGGGGAAGACCCTAAGGTGGGCCCAGAGGAGGAAACTGACAGTAAGATAGGCCCACATCGCAATACAGGGCAGAAAGTTCATAAACCTGCTGGAGCCTTGTGTGAAGGGATGATGGAGAGCCTAGGGGAGGAGCTCGAGAGGGTGGAGAGTGATCTGCAGGAAATGCGCACCCCCGGCGAGGCGGGGTTAGTCCCGTCGGCCCCTCCCTGGGAACCACCCCAGGGAATGAGTGCCCCTGGTGGTTGGGGGCCGCCTCCTCCCTTCCCTGCCACACTTCTGTTCTCCGGACGCCGCTCATTTCATGGCCGTTTATGGGACGTCTTGTGTAGGGGCCTTGCCTCGTATGACGCTCCCAGCTTCTATCCGGTCCTCCAGGACCAGGCCGGCGCGCTTTATTATCAGCCCCTGGACATGAAAGTGGTTAAGGGGTTAAAAGAGGCAGTCTCCACTTATGGCCCCAATGCCCCCTTTACGCAGGCTCTTTTGGAAAACATAGGAGCCACCCCTCTGACACCCTCGGATTGGGCACAACTCGCAAGGGCGTGTTTGTCCCCAGGCCAATTTATGGACTGGAAGGCATGGAATGATGAGTATTGTGGAGAGCAGGCTGAGAAAAACGCTAGAGAGCGCAATGTCAGGTGGAACAAAGATATGTTATTAGGCCAGGGAGCCCATGAGCAGGATCAAATTCGACATCCTCAGGCAGTTTATGATCAGATTACTAAGTGTGCCATCGCCGCCTGGAAACAACTTGCCAAGGCAGGCGAACATACTGCCTGTCTTACCAAAATTGTGCAGGGAACGACAGAGCCATTTTCTGATTTTGTGGCCAGGATGTTAGATGCCGCCGGCAAGGTCTTTCCAGACCCTAGTGTAGCCCAGCCCCTGGTAAAACAGCTAGTCTTTGAACAGTGTACCAAGGATTCCCGTGCAAGCCCAGGACTGGGTTGGATCGGTGTCACAGCAGATCTCGCTCTCTTCCTTACCAACCAGAACTAAAAGAGGGATAAAAGATTGGTTGTGGCAGGCTGCGGGGGTGGTCTCTTCTCTGTTTGTCCCTGCAGTGGGACAGGCTGTTTTGCAGGCATGGACCTCCGAGCAGCTCGCGCTGACCATGGATGCAGTCAATCGGCTGAGCAACGCCACACGAGAGACCATCAAGGCTCAAAGGCAACAGATTGAGCTTAACAGCCAGGCTATACTTCGGCTATAAGAAGAGATCCAGCTCATCGGGCAGGAGATTGATGCGTTGTGGCAGGTTGCCACTCAACTCTGTGATCAGAGGTGGCTGCCTTTCCGGGTCTGCGTCACTCCTGTTCGCACCAACCTGACTGAAACTACAAAGACTATAACTAAATGGCTGCAGGACACTTATTTGCCAAAATTTCACAACCTGTCAATGATTGTTAGTCAGGAATTAGACGAAATAGAAAAAGTCAGTTGAACCCGGTTAGATTTGATTTGTCTACCCTGAGTGATGTTCTAAAAGGTTTATGGAATCATGTCACCTCTTGGTTCTCTTGGCCCAATTTGACTACCTGGATTTTTATTGCTGTTGCTATCCTGGTTGGATTAGTGGTTGTTAAATGCTTGCTTGATCGCTTGATGCAGACTCAACAACAAGTCAGATTTACAGCCATGGCGGCTATGCAGCTGGCGGAGGCTGGCCCATCTGGTGGTGGGCGGCTGCATATCTCCTTCATGTTGCAGAGCATCAGTTATAAGGATGCTGAATGGGCAAGCCGAAGACAGGTAAGATCAAGGTACCCCACCTTGCTCAACCTAAGACAGGCCCCGTTCCATTAAGACAGCGAGAGGTACCAAAGTGCGAGACCAGATGGTACTGCATGACATTCTACTCTTGGGGTTTTTGAAGAGAGATGTCAGGCTATATGTCTGTATGCATCTAGGTTTCATCCGAATTACCCTAGCCCTGCGCAAAAGGATGAGGCTTGGAGGTCCCTTCCGACGCGGGGGTGGCCAACCTGTGCCAGGGGATGACTTCAGAGCCATGCACAGCGGGGTACAGACCTCTGTAGTCACTTGGAAGGTCTCGCTGTCCTTCCTTGTAAATAAGAAAGGGGGAGATGTTGGGAGCCTGCCGTATTACCCATGAGAATATAGCCACAAGATGGCGTCCGCCTACCGCCTCGCTGCTCCCCCGCCCATCGTGTGCCCAAGATGGCGCACACATCCTGCTTCCTGGTTCTGGCTCAGCTTACTGTCCCCGCCATATATGGTAATGATTGATTGCTTCCTTGTTGCCGCCCAATCGCCTGTCCCCACGTGTAATCCCATGATTGGATAACATTAGCTATATAAGCCCAAGTATAGGAAGTGCCCGACGCACAACACGGAAGAAGCCGTCGAGGACGGACATGTATTGAGGTTGCTGCCCAATCAATAAAGGTGCTTGCAGAGGCTAAGTGTTCGTGTGCTCCATTCCGCAGGACGGAAGCAGCTCCGGACAATGAAGCATTACATCAAACAACTTAGTCAATACATAAATAATAGCAAAAATTTAGATTGGAATTATAAACTAAGGACGACAAATCACAAAATGATTAACACTATCATCAAAGCAACACTCCCAGTCAAATGTGAAAATTTTGAATTAGAAGTGTAAATGGTAAGTAAAAGAAACAATTCTGCCCCTAAGACTTTTTCTCCCATGATTAATTTCCACGATACTACAGTACTTTACTTTCATGAGACATATACATTCATTTTATTACAATATGGTACCAGCAGATGTCGCTACAATATTGCTTTTGAAAGAATTTGTAGTACCAGGTGCTTTCTATACTAAAATTTTTGTAGATTTTCTGCTAAAAGTGCATTTATAGAGACTCAGAAATTTTACTGATTTTAATTTAAATTATTTACTCAAGTCAATATTATGATATTAGACTTTCAACAGGGGGCGATGTCCCTATTCCTATGCCCTATCAGTACATGCCATTACAAATTTTTAGGAACACTCTTTGACTGCCATATAAAATATGATTATGTAAATGTGATGCATTATTATATCTTCTCAAAGGAGCTAAAAACAATGAAAAGAAACTTTTAAAACTTTTTTTCTTTTTGAAACTTTTCTACTCAGCTTCCATTCAATTGATAAATACAAATGAATATAAAAAATACTTCACATAGTTCTTAAAGTGCTTTTTTCAGAGACAATGCCTAGTGGAAAGAATCTTGATGTTTGCAAGAATGTAGACACTTATCAAAATTTCAAACCCCAACAAGCGGAAGATAACTTAACTTTATAGCTCAGCTCTTTTTTTCTTCCCCGTACCAGAATTCAAACTCAGGCAGGCACTGTGCCACTGAGCTATATCCCCCGACTTATGATTACACTTTTTTTGTTTATTAATAAAGATACTGTGCTGGGGATGCAAATCAGTGGTATAGCACTTACCTAGTATGCTTGGGAACCTGAGTTTGAACCCCATCATGTGGGATGGGAAGGATGGGAAACAGAGGGCATGCGAGAGGAGGGGAGGGAAAGTACTGGAAGTAAGAGAGAAGGGGAGACCGTAATTGTTAGATGGCTATTTTAATGACTTCTAATTTTGAAATTTTACTATTTAAAGGAAAAATAGAAAGAGTTCTTCTAAATCACTTATAATATCACAAAACACCAAGACTAAAAACAACAGACACAAATACAAATAAAAACTCAGAATGTATTTTGGAGTTAGTGGATGCTACAAGGATGATTATGCTTGTTTATAATTTTATAATACTTTAGGAACTTCTTCCTGTGAAAGTTCACAGAATTTTTTAAATTCAAGTTTAATGAATAATAATAAAAATAAAGAATATTGAGGACTGTTATCACTAAAATACAAAACAATTACAAAGATCAACTGCTGAAATACAAACTACTATAGAAATACCTATAGAAAGATCCATGAGAAACTGTTAGAACATAAAGAAGCTCTATATAGTCTCATTAATGAATTACAATGTTGCTATATTTAGCATAAATGCTAAAATATTGTCAACGAAAAACTATAAACTCAAGTTATTACACGCACACAGAATCTTACACAAAGTGCCCAAAACAGATATACATGACCAATCCGTGATTAGTAAACGACTTATTGAAGTCGGTGGGTTAAGTGAAATGAGGAAAATGCTAACTTTTTACTCTTTATAATGCTATACCACTTTGATTTTTTAAAAGCATAGACTTCATTTTATATTAATTTTATTCTGTAAATTCTTTTTTAAAAAATCAATTCTTGAATATTTAGGAACATACACACTTATTTACAAAATTATTCATCTTTATTTCAGCAGCGGTAAAGAATGTGAAAATTCAAAATAGTCTACTAATTAACAGTACTGTGTTTTGTTAGGAAGAGACATAAGTATATTAATTAAAATAAATACTTTTCTGCAACTTTCTGAAATTGTGACCCTAATGAACAAGGATAATTAAGCACTTCGATGAAAAAAGGGAACAAGAAACCATTGTGGCAGCTCTGGTTTTTTTCGCTTTGTTTTTACTCACTGAATTAGTTACAAGGAAACTCAAATACTGGTTAATATTATGTTAAATATTATATTATATATAACTATATTATCTCAACAATCATTAATTAAGCACTAATACATAAAACATGGTTGCCAATCACTTTGGGAAAGACAAAAATAGCTTTGTAGTAACTTAACTATTATTCTACACTACTAGAATTCAGTAAAATGTATTTTCTATCACCTCCTTAAATGATCTGATTAGAGAAAATTATCATATACAAAAAACATAAACAGAACACAAACCAGATTTAAGTAATTATATACATTAGTAATATTCTATTTATCGGTTATCTAATTTGCTATCAAAAATAAAACTTACATGAGAACAAAATTACTGAAACAGAAAATTCTCAAAACACAAATGACATTATGTTTGAGACACAAATGATTTATAATACAAACAATAACTAGATCTTCAAATTTTTTATTTAAGTATAATATTATTGGTACCAACACATAAATATATTTGGAGTGAATATAATTGAAAAGTTTAATTTGAAAGTCAAAAAAGCCAGAATATCTACTTAAATGCCTCAAATTTATGACATAGTATTTTTTCACCCTAACAAAAAACTCATGTAACTTGTTTTTTTTTTTTTTTTTTTTTTTTTTAAGCCTACAGCACCCGGTATTCCCAGGCGGTCTCCCATCCAAGTACTAACCAGGCCCGACCCTGCTTAGCTTCCAAGATCAGACGAGATCGGGCGCGTTCAGGGTGGTATGGCCGTAGACTCAGGGTGGTATGGCCGTAGACGTAACTTGTTTTTAAACTATTATTGTTTTACTTTTTAAAATCCCAGGTAAATGGTTAAAACAGTTTTGTAATTAATTTTACTAACTTATTTTCAATGGTAGAAACTGACATTACTATGAAGTTATAATTTAGTACTTGAGACTTGATCAATAATCATAAAGTTTTATTACATTTGTTCATCTTAAAACTATCAAGACTAACCCTGAATTAAGTTCAGATGTTCATTTTTCTTTTGTTCTTTAAAATTTTCAGTGCCCTAATCATATATATATTCTAATAGATTAAATAAAAAATACGGTTAAAATACATTTCGATGCTTACATAACACACAACAGGTTTTCATCTCTATCACTGTTTGAATGATAAAAGAGGCTAACACTCTTTTCTCAGCCTACATGTGGCACTGTACATGATAATGCAATGTTCTTATTGTAAGAAACTGCACAAGAAACTGAGGTTGGAATGTCAACAAATTAAATGCATCTCATATAGAATTGAACACTAGTTATTAGTTTTGTTCTCAAGAACCCAAAGAAAGTTACTGAAGCAGGCAGCAGTCATAGGTAATCAAATGTGATTGTAAGTCCCGAGATAACTATTGTGTGCTTTTTTCTGGTGTGTCCTAATATGAACTCAAAATGTTTGGACTCAAAGTTACAGTAACAACCCTAACAGAATCATGCTTCTCTTTAAACTTGCAAAGACTAGAACTATTTTTGCTTTAAAACTCAAAGTAGGAAAGATGCCATCAATTGCTAGAGAACCAATTCAGATTGTTTCTTTAAAAACTGCTAATTAGGATAAATTTTTCTCTTGACATGAGTCTGTAAAAAGAATATTCGTCAACTTTAAAGTACTTAAAAAGGAGCAGATTGTGACTTAACTGAGCCTAAAGTGAAATGCGGGTTTGCAGTTCCCTAGCTAATGAAAATCCATAGGCAACAACCAAATAAGATCAAAATGGTATTTCATGTAAAAGGCAACAGATTCGTTCAGTCTGAAGAGAAACCAGAGATTGGTGTTTCATGTAAATCCTAAGAAAAATTTAGCCAATTTTTAAAACCAAGGCATTGCTAGGAAAAAACATATAACCAGGACACTAAACCAATCTATTTTTTAAAACCTCAAAGACTGGCAAGCATTTTCATGTTTTTCCTTTTCATTTATAATGGCTATGAAAAAGATGAAATGTTTTCAATTAAACAGAATCTTTGAATCAGCATTAATTTATTTTTAAAAGTATATTGGTATCTATGTTATAAAAATAAGATGACAATTAGTTTTCATATTGAACAAAGTGAACAGCCATTTGATGGCACAAGATTAGGCTATAATTTTTACAAACTTTTGCTTATTTAATATCAAAGTTAAAATCTAAAGTAAGGAAAATATGTATCTCTGAGTAATTGAGCAAAAACACTTTGGAAGCTTTGGGGAACTATTATTTTATGCTTAACTGAGTACTCACAAAGTAATCTGATCTAAAGGAAAAGCATTCATGTTAAATACTCTAGCTTACTTCCTCTCAAAGATTATGAATTTAATTGATGTTATATACAATATAATAGAAATTAAAAATCAACACACTGGCCAAAAGAATAGTATTTAAAAATGGAATATGCAAACTAAATCCCAGAGACTACATTTTACAAATTAACAAACCATGGCCCAAGGAGATTAATGATCTGTTAAAAGCAGTTTGGCCCCTAGATACCCTTACACAATAGTAAACCCATTCCAATCATCCATGTACCTGCTCAAGTCTCAACTTGTAAAGAAGAATATTACAGAGATGTAAAGAGATCTTGGGCTGTATAAAAGAAACCACTCCACATGAGAAGTGGATGAAGAAAGCAGAGGTGGAAAGCACAGGTCAAGAGACAGAAAAATGATCTTTTACCTTGTATCATGCAGACTTTAAAGCAGGACAAAGGGCATGAATAGTCTTAAAGGAACCAATGTTCCTCATTTTCACACATTCCCTACCTAAATATGATTTGCATAAAAGTGTATTGTGCTAAAAGCTCCATGATGGTTTTCCTTACCCACATACCCTTCACAAAATAGCTATGTTTTGCATTAGAAAAACAAAGTCATGATTATTACCTCAGACCTACCAAATCCATAATCGGTAAGAATGAGGCCCAACAAATGATACAATCTGTGCTTTTGCAAAATCTCCACATAGTTCTGATGAATGTTAAAGTTTGAGAACCACTAGTCTCAATCACATTACAGAAACAACATCTCAATAGTTTTTAACAACAAAAAGTTATTTCTTGTTCATGCCATATGTCAAACAATTAGCTTGGCTCAACTATACATAAACTTTATTTTGTGCCTTATGGTGATAGAGAAATATGTATTTAGAACTATCACTAATTGCCAGAGGAGGAGGGAAAAAAGTGAATATAAGAAACTATATTCCAATTCCAAGATTTTATTCATAAGTAAACATAAATCACTTCTCATATTTCTTTAGTCATAGCAAGTCATAATTCCAGGCATGATGTCAGCAGATAGAAGTATAATGCTTCCCAAAAGAGGGGCAGCACATATTTTCAACAATAATATAGTCTGTCATATAGCCCATAACACATAATTGTTGGAATTCAATTGTATTTATTTACAATATTTATGGAAATTCAAAGCACAATTCCCTTTTCCACCTAAAACACTACCATCAGTCCTCCTCACATGAACTTCAATCTTTCACTTTTAGTATCATATTATTACAGATCTTTCTGACACTGTCTTTAGAAATAGGCTTGTCTACAATATGTTAAATAACATTTCATAATATGCATATGAATATATATATCCTTAGTATCATTCTTTATGAATTACTGAAGCTTTTAAAAATTCCACATTGTTCAGTTACATAACTTAAACGCTTGATACAGTGTATAACAAACATGGAAGGCTCTTAGTAAACATATGCTGAAAAAAATTTTATCTGTGTAATAATTAAAAACAAAACAAAACAGCCCTGCTTTATATTCCTAATCGGGTGCCAAGTTTTTTGGATTCATTTTTAAGAATTCTAGAGTTTACATTTTGTTTTTCAATCAACTACCTCAATGCTCATTAAGAACTCCCAAGGAGCTGAGGATTTATCTGTGGCTCAAGAACTTGCCTGGTAAGTGTGAGGTCATGAGTTGATTTCCAGAACTAAAACCAAAAACAACGAAAAGAATTCCCAAGGATTATCCCTAATATAAAGTTGCATTAATTTCTTTATATTGATATTTTGGTATGAGTTTACACTTAAATGTAAGTATGTATAAACAGAGGTCTTCAATCTTTTAGGAAGTATTTCACATATTCTAGATGAAAGATTGCAGTGATTATAATATAAAATTCCTAGCCCAAAGGAGGGAATGGGAATGCTACTGATACATACCACTAGGATTTATAATCCAGCAAAGGAAATTAGCCTATAAAGTTTGTATGACAGGGCACCATTCACATTTTTTCATTTATTCACTCAATCACATAGAAAAATATTTACAAATATTTACTAGTAGTTAGTTATTTATCAGTCAGGAAGGCTGCCAAGAGTAATTATGATTCTACCCAGAGTAGAACAACTTTTAATGCCAACGAAACAATTCAATAGTCAAATATTAAAAATTATTTTCTACCTGCAAGGAAGTTCATCTACTTAAAATTATAATGTATCTATATGTGAAAATTATCTGAGTAATGTAGAAATATAGCAAATAATGACTATATTAGATACACCATCACATGTATTTTTTAAAGGTGAATTTCTACATTAGATTCTTGCTTTACCAGCTTCAAATGGCAAATTATACATGTGCAATATTTTATAGGAACATCTTAGAATATTTAATCTACATGTTATTTAACATTTAACAAGAAAGTATCTTAGAGTATATAATGAGCCTATGTCAAAAAATGTTTTAAAATATTTTAAAGAAGTTAACAAAAGCCAAAGATGAAGGTCAGTGGAAGTGCATGTGCTTAGCACAACCAAGGCTCCAAGTCCAAAGTCCAGCACCACACAGACAGGCACGCAGGCAGGCAGGCAGGCAGACAGACACACACACAGACACACACAGACACACACAGACACACACACACACACAACAGTAAGCAAGCTATATGTATATATACTTCTTGAGTTTCACCCTAGAATAAATTACTGTATTGTTATGGCAGTGGTCTAACGTGGCGGAAGGCCAAAGCGGGACTCCTATCACTTTCTGCTTCTTCCTCAGCCTTATTGCAACTCCCTTTCCTGTTTGTGCAGGAAGAAAACCCCAATCAGCTCTACAGCATCAGCAATGCCCGCCCTAAGCACCACCTCCACTCAAAGGTTATATGCCCCATACCCTCCATATTCCAGCGGAAGGAGACAGCGTAGCTGCTATGGGTTGTGTGCTCCTTCCCACATCCCCATCTCATAAATCTGTTCTTTTTGTACTTTTGCTTCTCTGCTGCGCCAGCAAACTCTTTCACTTCTATGTGAGTGTATATGCATCTACTCATGTGTGTTCGAGTATATATATCATATACATACAAACATACGTAAGTATTCATAAATACTTATTAAAGATAAACAAAGGTGATGTATGGGCATAATATAAGCAGTTCTAATTATATATTAATGGCCCCTCAAATACTATCCTAGATAATGGCCAGTCTTTGTAAATTTATTTAGTCATTTTGCATATGTAAGTTAAAATGGTACTGAGTCAAAAACAATACTATTATTTCAAAATGCAGACAATAACACACTTTTCAGTTACATGAGTAAGGATTCCTGGGAAGTTTGGCAGTAGGAAAAATTTGGAAGAAAACTTTGTTGTAAGTCTTTTAAATCCTAAGCAGATATTTAGCATATTTGGCCTTTCTAAAAAAAAAGTCAGATTGGTTGGCTTTTCCTATTCTGCAACTCTAACTTAGTGAAAAAAAAAATATACTTTGTTTTCCAAAAAATTTGCACATGTGGGCTATATTTTAGATTTTCAGTATCCTGCCAGATTTAAAAAGAATCTAACACACACTGTGATGATATCAACAGGGTGTCAAAACTCAACATCCTTAAAGCTGGTCAAGTGTCCTTGACTAGAGTATATAGTTCACCCAACAGCCAAAGGTCTACAGGCAGGTTTTGGCTTCCAGAAGCTCTAATAGTTGCTAGCACTTAAACATAGGAATTAACTTCTGACTTCATGCCATTGTTTATTCTGTTTGTCAGTTCTGCAGAATAAAAGGAAGGGAACTCAGTTTCAGGGGCAAGATTCAAGAAGAGAAAAAAAAAAAAAAAAAGAGACTCAAATGACAACCACAGAGCAGAGCAAAGCAAATGTTGGTGCCTGAACATGGAGAGGACTTCTGTAATATTCATTTATGTAAATAAAAAGAAAAAAATGACAAAAAACGTTAAATAAAGGTTATTTAATCAATCTAAAAATAATTTCTTCAAAAGTTAATTTACTTATAAAACGATGTCTAATAAATGCCTTCTCTAGCCTGATACATAATTGAAAATATGGTATCTATTTTTCAAGAGTTCAATTACTCCTCATTCTATATTTAAGTCAGTGCTGAATTTTTGTGATAAGTATTTAAATCAGAAGAAGATATTTAGCATATTTGAGCCTTTCTAAAAACATCAGAGATAGAAAAGTTCTGATAGGATCTAAGAAAGACATATATATAAGCTAAAAAGCACAAGCATATATATATACTGGAAAAAGCCTTTGAAGGAGATGGGCAGACATCATTATGAAACACATTTATGAGGGTATTTCACTTAAGTCTGAATTTATTCCTTAAAGTCCTGGCACAATTCACAGATTCATAACTATCACTTTAGCTTTGCCAAGAAGTAAAAGGAATAGCTGGAAAATAGTGAAGGCTGGGCTTTGAGGGAGTATAAGAAAGAAAATCAGACATTGGGAAAGATTTCATTTTTAGCACTCCACAGCTTTCAGACCTTAGATCTCTGTTAGCATTTCTATGTTGGAAAGAAAAGGCTTCCTGAATTACCATTGAGGCCACTCTAAAGACTGCTCTTAAAACCTGTTTCCCCAAACAGTACTGAATGTACTTCAGAAATCTCATCTGTGGTATCCATGTTTAAAAACACTCAAACTCTGTTTACTTTTGCTAGAACACTTGAGACTACTCTATTTACATAATTAACATGGAACTCAAATGTTCAAAGTAAACAATGTTGACTGTTGACAGAACAATGGGGATAGATAAATAATAAGGAAGGACTTAGGTAAACTAAGAGCAAGTTACAAATATGGCTATTAGCTGGGGATTTAGCTTAGCAGGCATAAGCGCCTGCCTGGCAAGCACAAGGTCCTGAGTTCGATCCCCAGCACCAAAAAAACCAACAACCACCACCAAAGAAATCATAAATATGGTTATTATTCAATTTCTTTCTTCATAAAATAAAATATTAAAAGATTGTAGAAAGCATAAAATAACATGAAATAAAATATAAATAATCTATCAAAAGCAATGTTTGGAAAGGAACTACAAAGGCTATTCACAAAAATAATTAAAAACTTCTCAAACATAGGAAAAGGAAATGGTATTCAGATGAATGAGGCATACAGAACTCCAGCCACCCACAAACAAAACAGAGCGACACCCAGGCATATAATTATCAAGATCCCAGAAATTCAATAAAAGGACAGAGTATTAAAAGCTGTTAGAGACAAGAAACAGATCACCTAGACAAAGGCCAATAGGATAACAGCAGACTTCTTGACACAAACCATCAGATCAAGAGGAGCCTGGAGCAAAATGTTCCAAGCCCTGAAAATAACCACCAGCCCAGACTGATATACCCTGAAAAACAAGATGTTTCTAAGACAAAAAGGAACTTGGGAAATTCGCAACCACCAATCCAACTCTACAGAGAATACTACAGGGCATTCTAGAGAGAGAGAAAAGTATTAGGATTCCAGGAACAGTGGCAGAGAGGCATCAATGAATGGAGCAGAAAACAGAATGAAGAAGACAAGCAGACAATTGAAGGCAAAAAAAGAGCATAACAGAAATGAGGCAGAGAAGTTAGGTTATAATCTCTAATATAGATGGCCTTGATACACTAAATTAAAAAAAAAAAGAACTACACGTAGAGTAGATCAGGAGGTAGGGTCCACCAAGATGCTATTTATAGGAAATATAATTAACATGAAAAAGAGTACATGGACTGAAAATCAAATATCAGAAAACAATGCTGTATGTGACAGAGAACAAGAGAGTAATAGGGGCAACTAGACCAGTATTTGTGGATAGGTCGGAAAGACAGGCTTTAATAGGTAAAGGAATACAAATAGAGATCAAGTCCAGGAGAGAGAAGGTTCAGAACCACTTAGGTAAATAGCAGGTTGCCCCCCGCCCAATTTAAAACCAAGGGTCTTGGTGAGATCCGAAAATGCACAGTGTACCCTGGAGAAGTGAAAGGGGAGGGAGAATCTTAAAAAAGATGGCAGAAGGTATTGTTACTAGTGTATCAGGATTTAAAATCCACATTACTCGCACCACTCTGCTTAGATTTTATACTGTCCCAGTTTGTTTACTTGCATTAGATTTGAGGGCACAGACAGTAATCATCTTTATTATTAACTTATTCTGGAGCCTATTAACTTAATCTGGAGCCCTGTATGACCTGTACTGTTTTATCACGACTTACCTTAGTTAAATCTGGTTTGTTTGATTGCTGCTTGGTATTGACAGATTTTATTCAAAACTGATATGATGATAGTATCAAGTCTGAGAGCATAGGCAACTACACTGAAGATGACAAGACTCTACGATACACACACTGGTTTGATTATTGCCTGTTTTTGAAGTTCTATATTATATACAAAGTTCTGCTTTTATTAACACTTTCATGTACTGACATATTCAATTATACTATATCTGATGATATAGCCAATTCTGTTGGAGATAACAAGAGACAACACAGGAACTATGGTAGGATTCCTTGTACGATGGTCTTATACGTCTTTTTTCGTTTCATGATTTTATAGGAATATGTTTTGTTTTGTCTTGCTTTGTTTTGTTTCTCCCTCTAATACAGAAAGGATAGAAATACATGTTAAGACTCGTGCACATGTAGAATCTATAAACAGTTTATGAGAACTGGTCTTAAAACACATGATGAAGTGAACAAATACTTTGAAGAAAAAGAGACACTAAAGTACCCAGTGCTGATCCTGGAGTGTCATAATGTGAAACCCAGCAATAGTACTATTCTTTGTTCAGAGTGGTATTAGCCTGCTTGGGTTTGTTCAATCCCAACATAATTGAAGATATGGATAACTACATGTATGTTTAAGTGTAGAGGATTGATAACCATATTTCTAAGATTTTATTAGATAGTTGAACAGAACTGGTTGCAGTCTCACTGTTTGAATCCCTACTTTATATGCTCTGTTTTGGTATCCTGAATAACTTATTTGTAAGAGGACAATCTGTAATCATCAACTAGTTATTTCTTACTGTTTATTTTTTTCTTTGAAAATATGTATTATTTCTACCCTTTTCTGTTTTTAGTCTTTATTTAAATAAAATTTAAAAAAATAAAAGACACTACAGTATCCAGTGCTGATCCCGGAGTATCATGATACAAAATCCAGCAATACTATTATTCTTTGTTCAGAATTATTTTAGCCTGCTTTAGTTTTTTAATCTCAACATACATGAAGATATGGATAACTGCATGTATATTTGACTGTATAGGATTCATAACCATATTACGTAAGTTTTTGTTGGATAGTTGAACAGAACTGTTTGCAGTCTTGCTGTTTGAATTCCCATTTTATAGGCTCCACTTTTGTATCTTAAACAACTATTTGTAAGAAGACAGTACATAAACATCAAATAGTAATTTCTGTCTATTTTTTCTTCAAATGTATGTATTATTTCAACACTTTTTTTGTTTTTAGTCTTTCTTTAAATACAATTTTTAAAAAAAGAGCAATGGTTGGAAAATGACAGGTAAATGTATGTTAAATGGTAGGTTTAACGTATGTTAAATTCTTTTCCTTTCCCTTGAGTCTTATTTCTTGCAATTTGTTATATTCTGTCTTTCCTTTGGTGTTTTGAACTCTTTTGTGAATCTATTGTCTCAGATGTTTAAAAATTAGATGCAAGATCCAATGATAATTTCCACTGTGACAGAGAAAATCCCTAACTTACAGTGGTTCAATTTAAGAATCTGCAGCTTTATTATGGTATAAAAACAATACACGAGACTTCCGGGAGAACATGGCAGATACATAACAGGAGCTATGGAGGCTCTCTGAGATAGCCAGCTTAGAATCCAGGAATGGTGTGGTATAAGGAGTCCTAAGCAAGGGGAGATATACCTGCTGACCCAGGAACGAACTAAGCTGAGAGAAACCAACTGGAAATGCAATCCCGGTGCTATAACTGGAACAGATAAAATCTCAGCGCAGAACCTGGAACCTGCACCTCTGGAAACCGTGATTTGAATTTTCTGCCACCACTGCTGCGTCTGAATCTGCATGGCAGGGATAGAGAGGCGAAAGCTCTGAGAGCGGGAATCGGCAAACGGAGTTGAGAGTGGGACTGGCAGGGAGCCCTGCATCCACCTGTGGTGAGTGAGAGGAACAGGGACCCTTCCATAGACTAGGAGGCTCCAACAGAGGACATTCTGGGACCAGGCAGATTAGCTAGAACAGGATGCTGCAGTGACTTTAGTCGCATATTCCCCTCTCAAGTGGAATTGGTGGGGAGTGCTTGGATTGGGTGATGTTGGTGACTAAGACACAGTAGGCTAGCCCAAACCAAATCCCAGTGACTGGCAGTGTACCCTAATGCACGTTGACCTGGAGGGGCGGGCCCAGAAGAGGCAGCCCAGGTCTGTGTCTCCCTAGTACACTGCAGTGGGTGGGAACACCTAGCCAGCATATTCAAACAAACTGTAACCCACAAAGAAAGAAACTGGGCCTCCTATATACACTTGTATGGAAGGAACAAAAAGTATGGGAAGAGGGAGCAACAAGAAAGGGTCCTCAGTCCCCAATCCTGAGAATACTGATCCAGGAAAGGTAAATGCAAAGGAGAATGAGGACAGAAAACATCCAATATCAGACATGGCACCAACAGACATAAAGCAGTATCTCCGGAGCCTCATAGACAAGTTCAAAAGTGAAGTACTTAATGAAGTAAAGCAAGATATAAGTAGAACAGTTAGAGAAATGCTAAGCACCGTCCAACAAAAAACAGATGGTGGAATGGAAGAACAGAAAAAAGGGGGAAATTGTTTGATGGAGAAAATAGAGAAAACATAGAATACGTGAAGCAGGTTCAAAGGGACTACCCGGAAACTAAAAACTCTATTGAAAGCTGGCATAACAGCTTGAAAGAAACTAAAGATAGATTATCTGAACTGGAGGGCAGATTTATAATGTGGGAGCATGAAAGGAAAACTTCTTAAAAATAACAAGAAACAAACAGCAATAATACAAAGACTAGAAGATGATAAGAGGATCTATAACTTAAGAATTAAGAATGTAAAAGAAGAAGTAAGGACACAAATGAACTACAAAAGTTATTCAGAAATAATCCAGGAAAATTTCCCTAATTTAGCCAAAGGTAAAGATACTCAGATGTATGAGGCATACAGGACCCCAGCCACCTACAACACAAACCGAACTACACCCAGGCATATAATAATCAAAATTCCAGAAAATCAATATAAGAACAGAATATTAAAAGGCATCAGAGACAAGAAACAGATCACTTACAAGGGAACACCCATCAGAATTACAGCAGACTTCTCGGCACAAACCATAAAATCACGAAGAGCATGGGGCGAAATAATTCAAGCTTTAAAAGATAATAACCTCTAGCCAAGATTGATATATCCTGCGCAACTGTCCCTAGAAATTGATGGAAAAACAAGGTACTTCCAAGATAAAGAGGAACTAGGGGAATTTGCAACCACCAATTCAACTCTACAGAGAATACTGCAGGACATTCTAAAAAAGAAAAATTCCAAGATTTCAGAAATAGTGGCAGAGAGGCCACAATGAATGGAGCAGAAAGCAAAATGAAGAAGATAAACTGACAACTAATGACACAAAAAGCTCAACAGAAATGAGGCAGAGAAGGTTGGATGGTATGAACAGCTATTTTGGAGAAAACAAGACATCATTATAGCTAGTGCTGATTTAATATCATCTTGTTTTGAAGTCCCGTCAAGCTTTTGGTCTTCTGTCTCCATCTGGCTTAACATGTTGTATCTTATTAGATTTTATTATATGTGATAATATAAACAAAAACTTGTATAGACAAGGAGATAATATAGAAACCATTGTTCATTATCTGTTAGTTGATTCTAAATACCCTGTAATATTGTCATTCTCTTGAATGGTTTTACATTGTCTTGATATGTTTGATGCTATAGTATACGAAGTTATACTCAAAGATTTCAAGGAAAGAGACACTATGATAACTACTTTTATGTCACAGGATATCTTGTGGTGAAACACTATTTTGCTTAAATGGTTATGTTTTGACCTGTGCTGTTTTGTTGTCATATCCTCTTTTATCTCAATCTCCTTTTTTATTATTTACTTTTTTATTTTTATCTTTTTAATTAAGGGAAAAGAAATAAAAAATAGCAAGATAAAAAATACATTAATTATAAACCAAAATTTAAGTTTAAATTTTTAATCTCTTCCTAAACTATGAAAGGTGGTATGATACTGCTTTTTGATACTAAGTAGCAGTAGTGAGCTACAGCTATCAGTCAGGAGAGAAAACAATACTGTACGGTATAATACCAGCACTTTGGAGACTAAGGCAACAAGATCACCAGATCAAAACAAGTTCAAGGCCACTTGGGGCTACATAGTATGAGCTCAAGGTCAGCATAAATATAGAGACCCTGTCTCAAAAAACCAAAACAAACAAAAAAGAACAGTGTTTTCCAACAGAAATATAATGCAAGCTACCCAGATGATTATAACTTTTTTGTCATATTTTTAAAGTAAAAAGGTAAAATTAATTTTAATACTATACTTAATCAAATCTATGCAAGATGTCATGTCAATAAATAATTGACTGGTTTTATATACTAAATTTTCTCAGTCTGGTGTGTGACTTATAATGATAGCACTCTAAATTTGTACTAGCTGCTCTTCACTTATTAATGGCCACATGTGGCTAGCAGCTACCATGCTGAGCAATGCAGTTATGGGTAATCACAAAAGTTATTGCAGCTTGCAAATGTCAAGTGACTTTCTAAAAATTCAAGTTAATAGGGTGCTAATAGGATGTATGATACACATTTTTTCTTTTCACTGCTATTGGTTGGAACCATGAAAACATAGCAGGTCAAAAAAGTTTATGTTTCCACATAATCATCCTGGTGAGCTGGTTGTTGAGCAAACTGAATGGCTCCTACACCCAGTAAAACTATAACTACACACATTTGGGGAGAGTGAATAATTTTCAATGAGGCTTTTTTTCCCTAAGCATTATACTTAAAAAGAAAGCAATCACAATGACCTTCCTAAAAGTAAACTGGTAGGTAACTTGATACAGCAAATTTTAACAAAAGTATTTTATAACAGAGTTCACATGAGAAAAATAAGATATTTACAGATGTTCCTTCAAATATATACGATTTAAATCTATGAAAAATAGTTTTACTCTTTAAGGAAATAAAAGCATTCCAGAAAGAATAAGCAGAAATCTATAGCCAAAGGATAATGATGGGTAATACAATAATAAAAATGTTCTTCCATGTTATTTTTAAACTTATGACACTGAACAAGTTATAAAGCTTAAATAGGAACAGTCTGACAAGTACTGTAAGTCAAAACTGTATATGAAACTGTTTACTTTTTTGTTGACTAAAATAAAAGATCAGTAGTTCATGGAAAGTGTCATGTCAAAACAAGTATCTTAATTCTCTAAAGAACACCTAGTGCTCTGGAGTAACAAGATAGCTAAGTAAAGCCTTCCTTACTTTCAGGGTTAAAAGGAAATATAACAAATCATACGGTATGAGTAAGTCTGTTTCTTCACTGTTAAGAAAGTTTTTATATTCTGAATTAAAAGAACTAGTGAAACATTCCTTTGCTATACATTGTAGAACTTTTCCGACAGAAAACCTATAAAATGCTACTATTTGGCTAACTGACATTTTAAAAGTGTAAGTAATTTTTAAATATATAAAATCCCTCCTAAACCTAGTCATTTTTTAAAGCAAATCTTGGAATCTCTAATTATATCTGTTCAAAAAAAGTATTACATAAATCATGAATATTCAAAATGAAAATCTGTAATTATTAGCTTAGAAAAACAAAGGATTTACACTTACATTAGGCTTCTTAAACAGAATTATTCTTTGATTATAGATGCTACCTGAAACCTAGGGTTCTTAAAAGAGAACCCTCAAATGGCTAGAATCCAGTTTAAATACACAAATCACTTCAGACTAAAATCTAGTTCCAAAAGCTTTAACCAGATTTCTAGAAGCAACAAAACAAATCAAATAAAGAATATTAACAACACAGTAAACTGAGTTTACTAGTTGTATAGCAAGAGAAAAAACAGAATAGCAAAAAGGAGACAATGAAATTCTTTGTTATTCCATGAGTATACATTCAATACCTTTTGACCCTTAAGGTAAAACCTTGCTCTAATATAGTCTTAAAGTTTTTTTTGAAAAAGGTTGACTCATTCTGGTTCAATTTCTTAGATCATTTTTTGGAAGCTTAAGGCATTTAAAATGTAACAGTTAACAAACAAAGAACATACAATGATGCAAATATTCGTATTTAGACCAAGTTCTAAAGAGAGAAGGTACTTAAACTTCCCTGAAAGAAAACTAGTCTTAGCTACCCTATACTTCAAAGTCCATGTCTGACAGGGAAAAAATCAAAACATTTGGTTTAAGCACTCGTTTCTGAAATGTCCTGCATAAAATGTGTATCATCCATAAAATTTTCTACTTTAAATAAAGTTTTGCTATATCACCAAAAATAATCATGAAACCTAGGCTATGAATTAAACAAAAAACGGTAACTATTTTAATGCTACTACTATTTTTCAGTGGGCAAACATACATTTTCTGAACTGGGTTTTTTTTTTTTTTAATGAGACATTTGCCTTCTTTTTCTTTTATTTTAAAAACAAAAAGGATAAAAATGACACAGAATTTCAAAAAATAGGAAACCTAACACTAGTTAACATATTGTACATTGCTGTCTCAAAAGTAGTTTCTCAGATTACAAGATTTAGGCATAAAAAATGATCTTACAACAAAAGTACAAACTGTTTCTTTTGATGAACTAACAGATTTTCTATAAAATAACACAACTACATGAAATCATATATAATGTCTTTCACTGTTAAAGAACATAGGCTAAAATGCTTATCTTCTATAAGAGAGGAATAATTACAAAGTAACATTCTCATTATTAATTTAAGATATTCTTAATTAATTAATCCTTCTCTGTATATATAAATAAATGAAACAAACAGACCCATTCCTTTCCCATATGGAAAGCAGAAGTCTACAAAGCAATACTGGTTTTGATATTGTGAGGCACATTTTAAATGAAAGTATAACTCATCTCTTAGCAGCAAGTTTTTATTTTAAAACCCTGAAGCAAGTACAGTTACAGCAAATATGATCTCTTCTCTGTTTAATTTGAATTCTGAATTACCCTCATTATATATTATATATATCCCATTTTAATATTTCTCAATTGTCTTCACCTATGTCATTCAAATTCTCAATTCAAAATACTATAATATAAATCAGCATTAAAATCCCATCTAAAAAGACAGAAACCAAGGATATATCTCATAGAAATACCATTAGCTAGATAATTATCCTAATATGCATCCTCCATTTCTACTTCAGTAAGAGAAACTCAATTTCTAGTCAGGCATGCTGCTATCCAGAATAAAAGAGAATCTCCAACTAGGAAGGATCTATGACCAGGTTCAAAAAATGGCATGCAAACAGAAGTGCTGTATAGACATTTGCTTGAAGAAAACTGATATAGACAAGAGCAATCATTTTTCCTTTTTTCCCATTTACCTTCCTCCAGCCTATAAGACAGATATGGTACCTACAATTCCAGTAGTCATCTTAGTTCATAATAAGAATGAAACTAATTCAGAAGATTGGTAGAACAGATAGCAGGTTAGGACATAATGATACTGATGTTACCTTACAGGTCTTGGAATTTTACCTATAATCTCTTTTTACATAATAAATAAAACTCTCTTTTGTTTAAATTACTACATTTTGAGTTTCTTAATTGCTAGCACTGAGCCCAGTGTTAAATAATCTGTATAGTTTGAAAAAATAAAATAAAGGAAAACTTCTAATTTTTCTTATATATATGCACATAAGCATATATATATATATGGGAGGGTTGAACTTTCTATGTAGTTCACGCTGGCCTTGAACTCACTACATAGCCCAGGCTGGTGTTGAACTCACTATATATCACAGCTGGCCTTGAACTTACAGTGATCCTCCTGCTTGAGCCTCCCAAGTGCTGGGTGGACATATTCTTCTTGAAATCACATCTGTAATATAGCAGAATGATTAACAGCATAGAATTCAGAACCAGATAGATCAAAGTCCTGGCTCTGCCATTTTCCAGCTGTGGAGTATTGGACAAATCAGCCAATTCTCTCTGTACCTCAGTTTACTCATCTATAAAAAATGTGATGGCAATTTCAGGCATGAAAGTATACTCCATGGTCTCAGTGACTTGAGAGAATGAGACAAGAAGACAGCTTAAACTCAAAAGAGTTTGAGACCTGACTACGCAACATAGAAAAACCCTGTTTCAAAAAAAATTAACAATTGTATCTACATCATAAAGTTGTTTTGAGGATTAACAATAAAAATATTTAAACAGTATGTACATAATGTAGATATATTTGCTAGTTATCAAGATTATTACTAATATCTTCTAAAATAAGTGATAGTTTTTGTTACATATTTCAGTGGACTTGAAGAATGCTCCCAGATTCCATTAAAAAATGTATATATACTTCAGAAAACAAAAAATAGTATGATGCTTTTTCAACAGTTGGTGTTACCCTTAGATGGGAGACCCTAGAGGATATCTTATATCATAGAAATCAACTACACTGCCAGGCCTTAGAAAATAAATTGAAAATGCACACACAGCAATATCAAGGATCACGGTTACTGACAGAGTAGTTCATCTTACTGTTAAATATCTGGAAACTAATGGCCACCAATCTGAGCACCTTTTGTAAATGTAAGAGGCCAAAGGTAACTTGCATTAATGTCATATTTCAATAAATTTATCTTAAAGAATAAGCAGTTTTATATACATACTACTCCAATACTCTAAGACTATTAATTCAATATAAAACTTTAAACCAGTTTCTTTAATTAGTGTGAGGTATTTAAGGAAACTTCTTTTCAATATATATAATCGACTGATGCATGGTGTAGCATGCCTCTAATTCTAGCACTTGGGAGGCTGAGGCAAAGAGGATTGCTGCAAATTTAAGGTCAGGCTGGGTTATAAAGTTCAAGGCTAACCTGATTACATGAGAGCCTGTCTCACAAATGAAGCACATAATCTATTATACTTATAAATAGAATTCTATTGATTTTATGCAACAAATGTTTCATCTGATGTGCAGATTTACACTGATTTTCCCCACGGTTCTGACTGACTAGTATTTGATCTCATTCTGTTGATGCTAAATTACTAAAACCCCTGTGTAGTTTGTATTTCCCATTCTTAACATTAAAACAAATGAACACTAAAAAGGATATGGGACACTATTATAATTGATTAAGAAATAAATAGTGATAACTGCATACCTATTATCTTTTTGACCTTGGTCTATATTTTCAATCCCATCTGAGAAAGTTCTTCATCTCTTTGCATCCAGGGAAAAGTAGCTGTCCCCTAGAGATACTAATGATAACAAACTTGAATCATCTCAAATGAAGCTATTTGCTTGCTGATCATATTCTTCTATACTCCCTATTTGTATTTCCATATTTGCTTCTAATACTTTTCATCAATTGAGTCAGACTATCCTCTGCTTCCTTACCACTATGGTATGTTCTAATCTCTGTCAATTTTCCTTATTTGTGAAAAACTTTGGAATTTAACTCTCCTTCTTGTTAATTTCCAAATCTTCCATTATTCTGAGTGACTTCAACATGTATGGGTGCCATCCAGGTAGTTCTTTGGACTTCTTGTTTCCAATAAGCAACTCCAATTTACTTTAGCAATCTACTCCAGGTACTACCACAATTTTGTCATACTATCTGCTCTTGAATCATTTACTCAAGCAGGTCGCCTTCCAGTTTTACTTCCACTGTTTTTGCTACTCCTACTCTGAAAGTTCTTTGACCCTCATCAGAAATTACCAATGCATCAACTTTGTATTTTTTTTCCATACATCAATGCTTTCTTCTTCACTCTTCCCCTTACCCAGTCGAAATTCCATGACCTAGAAAATATTACCGTAAATTCCTTTCTCATTTAATTTTCACATCATCTCTATCTGGAGTAACTTCAACTCTGGATTAAACTACCACTTTCTCTCCTTTAATGAAGCAAATGTATGTTGCATAGGAAAACTATACAACAAAATAAGATTATCACAGTCAAATGCACACAAATGTGCTCAGCAATCCTATCATTTTATCCTATCTATGTATAACAAGTATTTCAAATAAAGTTTTTAAATAAAATATGTTTAGACCATTAACTCTTTCCCTGAGTTTCAGTAAAGAACTTGGCTCCTACTTACTAAGAATCATAGGAACTAACAGATACAAACTTTTAACAGAAAGTTGAAGAGATTCATAGCTTCTGCTCTGTACCATTTTTTCTTTCTTCTTTCCTCTCATGTAAGTGTATTCGTCAGCTTTCCTGTTACTCAGACCAAATACCTAATATCCGCAATTATAAAAAGGAAATAGGTTTATGTGGCTCACAGTTTCAAGGGATTCAGTCTATGATAGTTGGTTGGCTACAAAGCATGGACACTGTAGTTGAAGAGCTTGGCAGGAAACCAAGAAGCAGAGCAGCGAAAGACAGAAAGAGGTCAGGGACAAATATAGACCCCGAAATCACACCTTAGAAATGTCCAGAAATGTGCTTCACTAATTCTCTAGGTAGCTCCCACATCAATCAAGTTGACAATTAAGCTTAACAGTCACAGTAAAATAAAAATGAAAGATCTGAGCATGGGATCAATTGTTTACAAAGAGAATATATACAGACACAACTAGAGTGCCTAAAACCAATTACTGAAGAATTTTATAATTTGATAACAAGGTACAAGAAAATAAAGTTGCAAATAAAGCTTATTTACAATAAAACCATATATATATACATAATCAGAGACTTCCAATTCTTAAATTTCTTACTTCTTCCCATATATCAATGCTTTCTTTTCTTTTTTCTTTTTTTGGTATGAGGGATCAAACTTATGACCTTGCACTTACCAGGCAAGCACTTGAGCCACTGAGCTAAATCCCTGGCCTTCAATGCTTTCTTTTCATTAGCCTCCTTATTTAGTTTAAATTCTATGATCTAGAAATTATTACACTGTATATTTGGCTAATATATATATATATATATGACATAATATAGCTGATTTGAATATACACACATGAAAATGATTTAAGAGGAATGTAAGTATAGTGTTTTCCAACAATATCAAACATCAGTCTTTTATAGCTGTAACTTTGCAGTGTTATTATTATTGAGGTCCAAAGAAGCCTTTCCCCTGTGAGTATAAAATAACCTACTTGACAGATTTTTAACAATCAAGAGTGGGGGAAAAGGGTGGAGAAAGTGAAATTATTACTCCTTGCAGACACAAACTTTCTAGTTGGCATAAAGATAGCTCTAACTCATCAAAAGCATATGTAGATTTAAGATCTTTAACTATAAACAGTAGGTTTCAAGCCTGGGTGGTCTGTATTATATCCAATAATAAATAAATTGGCTTATCTTCAAAATAAGTATTTCATTTTATTACTGAGTCATGAAAAATATTCAATCTTTATTCAAAATAGAAAAGGTTTTAATAAAACCTTTTAGCTGTGTAACTGTATTTTCTGTAAATCATTCAGTCATTAAATTCATGTAAAAAGATTTTAAACGGTTTTCTCAATATCTCAAAGAATATTCTAAGTAACCAGGAAGAATATTCTAAGTAAACCAGGAATATTCTTAGAAATAAAGTTGTCTCAGTACTTATGATGATCACTGATGTTTTCTGCATGGTGTTTAATAATGAGTTGGGACCTAAAGGATGAAATGAAAATACCAGAGCTACTCTTTGATCTCAGAAATAATCTGGCATACTACATGCCAGCTAAAAACTGCATTCAATTGAATGTGTTTCATTTTTTTTTTCATTTTCTTAAAATTTATACCAAATTATTCCAAAGGGCAGGTGATAATATTGTCTTTCAAAAATTACTTGCACATTTTATTAAAGATAGATACCAATTATTTTCCAGATATCATCAGATATATATTAAAAGTTGTTCTATACAAGTTTTCAAATAATAAGAAACATTAGCAGGGAGCAGGAAGGAGAAGAAAAAACACTGAGGAGTTACCACTGTACCTGTGAGCAATAATGGTAAAATGGCTTTCTCTAACTGATCCAAAGAGTTGTTTTTTTTCAAGATAAAGTCTAGCTCAGGATTTTCTGCCATATCTGCTTAAGAAGTTGGCCAGAAAATGTTCTAAAGTCATAACAAAGACGTATCATCAGTTTATAAAGATTAAAAATTCATCATGACCAGATGTTTAAGGATAAACCTCTTGGCCTCTGACTACGTTTCTCACTATTGGTTTATAAAGTGAGCATTAAATGTTATTTGTTCTAGCTCTAGGTTTTTTCCTTCTAAAAGAGGTGACCTAAGTGTGAAACACTTTCCTAGTGGAAGTTAGTGAACATTAGAAGGAAACTGCAACTGGCTATTTTCCATACAGGACACATGGACTCAGATGCTCACTCAACTCCTATGTAATTCAATTCTTAGAAACAGCAGTTGTTGAGTATAACAAATGCTATTTCTATACAATTAAATCTTGTTATTGTATCATCTGACAAAAGTTTATCTTAGCATTTTCTAAGTAACACTGTAGTTTGTGCAGTAATTTAGTAACTATAAAAATAGCATGGCCACTTTACAACTATCAAAATTTATTTGGAGTAAAAATAGGTGCAGAAATAGGTGTGTTATTAAGGAAGGCAAAACTTAGCTCAGGTCTGAATGCACACAGTGTGCTATTATAAGTGAACAGATTTAAATAAAATCCAAATAAGTAAAAAAACCCTAATATTAGGGGAAAATGAACATTTTAAGAAAATAAGTAAGGTTTAAAGGACCAACAGGGAAAAGGAAGAATATTGGTATTTTTAAATTATTCTTGTTACAATAAGAAAATTATTTTATTTTCTTCTCCATTGCCATTATTACCAAAAGTCAAGAGCAGGTAACTATCCATGTACATGTAGTAAACTTCACAACTTTAAATTATAATTTAAAAATTAATGAAAGCTAATGTCTCATTAACCTTTGCACTCGTTTATTTTGAATGCACATATTTCCTTTTATAAATTTCTTAAAAGACAGCATTCTGTAATAGTTACGTCAATGTCACTCATATTCGTTTCTTATTATATAAAGTTCAGATGTTTCATATACCACTAAGAAAACTTGATAATTAGAATTTTATTATAATTTTCATTTTCAATTACATCAAAATTCTGTTTAATGTATATTTTACATTTGCTATATGATATGCTAACCAATGGCACGTGTTATATATGCTATATTATATATTAATCTATGGCAAGTTCAACAACACTGGAATCCTAAATTCTGCTTATAAAGCTGTTTTACTCAGAGCTCCACCTGTCTACTCAGTTTCACCATTAGTTGCAGGCACCTCTCCACATAACATCTTTATTTCTCAAATAACTTTTAAGACCACATTTTAAAAGCACCTTGCCCATAAAAACTTCATCAAATCCCAAAGGGTACAGTAGCTTATACATTCATGATGGCACAGTAATGCTTTTATTTTAAGTGGAATTCTTACATATTAGACTTCTCTTGGTAAGATCCTTTACACAATTTATTTTGGAGTTTTTCTTTAATTTTTTTATAACTCTTGCTGGAAGTATAAAAAATTCATGGTGGAAATAGTCTGTTTTTTATTCTCACAAAGGTTTAGCTCCATCTTTTCACTAGCTTGACACTATCACCACTTAAATGACTAAAAAAATGCAGAATGTTTAATGAAGCATTTTTTTTCATTAAACAGCCTCTATTCCTTTACCTCTGAAATTCTTAATTTAAAATATTTAAATATTTAATGGTTTTCTTGGCTACTTTTCTCTCATTGTTGCAACAAAATACCTGATGTCCAAAGTGAAACAAGGGGAAGGTTTTATTTCCTATAGTTCTGGATCTTTCAGTCCATAGTCAGCTGGATCCAAGGCAAAGTGGTGAGGCTGAGGGGCAGCCCTTCATGGCTGCTGCAAATAGCAAGACAAACCAGTGAGAGAGAAATATCTTCTTCCTGTTGTTACACTGTATACTGTTCCACCTCTGGATGGGTGCAGCACTCACACTGCCAATCCCAGCACTAGACATTGAACCAATCACAAATGCTAGATTCAGCTGACTCCATGATTGCATGAAGCTCAGGTACATCCTTTATATAAAAGACATTTAAGTCCTGGAGTTCCATGCTCAGCATCTGCAGCAATCTGGCTGAAAGCTCCAAAAGGCTGTGACTCCATCTCTAAGGCATGTCCAGAGATTTTAGCTCCCACAGCTTTTCTCTTAGGCCCGTTCTGTTCAATTCTTGCAGCTTTCCTTGGATGATCCATGTTTCTGGCTTTTCAAAACTTCTCAAGTCTTAACTGTACTTCTGGATTCATTCTTACATCTTTACATATTGCCCTCTCAGGGGCACACATTTTGACCTCCAAGGCCCTCTGAAATTGGAGTGGAAGCTGTCTTATCCTCAGGACTTGTGTATTTTCCTTGTACTTAAAACCAGCACCGTGTGGATACCACCAAGGTCCACTGCCAGGAGGAGCAGTAGCCAGGCTTTCTTCTCTCTTGGCTGTAGGGGTCAAGTGCCTGGTTTGCTGAGCTCTCCAAACCTGATTGTAAGGAACAGCTTCTTTATGCTGCCACCATTCTAAAATCTGGTGTGGTCACGACCATTGTGGAACCTCCTGTGGTCTCTGTTGCCATTCTGGAACATGCCCTCTGCAGTTTTCTTCTCCAAGCAAATTCTTTCTCTTTTGCAGTTTTGAGGCTGCAAAAAGTGGAGACCCACTGCTTCCTGGAATGGCCTCAGGCTATCTTTTTTATTTCTCTGTTCCTTTTCAGCAATGGAGATCTCAACTCTGTCTTTACAGTCCACAGCTTTACTAGAGCTTTCTTTCTGGCCAAACTCACAACATTTTTAAATCACCACGCTGGGCTCTTTGCTCTTAATTTGCAACATATATCTGGCTAAAAGCTCCCAACAATAGCCATGCTACTGCCTCAATGTTCGACTGCCTTGAAATTTTCTTTTACCAGATTAATCAGTCAGCTACCCTTAATACCAGTCTCAGGCAAAGTCTCTGGACAAGAGCAAAATGCAGACAAACCTTCTGCCAAGCTGTAACACATGTTATATAGAGTCCAACAACCAATGTAGTCCTTCTTCCCAGGAGAAACCTCCCAAGCTTGGTCTTTACTGACAAGCTTTCTATCAGCCTTCTGGTCTCCTGAGCTCTGAAAAGAATATCCCCTACAGAAAAGCCTAAGTTGTTCCAGTGCCACTTTTTTAGGCAACATCTCCAAACCTTCCCAAACTCTTCCCGAAAGCGATTTCCAAAGGCTGTTGAACCATATGGTCAGGTATAATCACAGCAATGACCCCAGTCCTCTGGTACCAAATTCTGTCTTAGTTACTTTTCTTTCATTGTTGCAACATACTACCTGATACTCAAAGCGAAATAAGAGAAAGTTTATTTCTTATAGTTCTAGAGATTTCAGTTCATACTCAGCTGGCTCCAAGGCAAGGTGGTGTGTCGGAGGGGCAGGCCTATATGGCTGCTACAAACAGCAAGTGCAAATCAGTGAGACAGAGACAGCTTCTTCCTGTCATTACACTATATGAGGCTCCACCTCTGGGTGGGGGCAGCACTCACACTGCCAATGCCAGCCCTAGACAATGAACCAATCACAAATGCTAGATTCAGCTGACTCCATGACTGCATGAGGCTTGAGTGGGATATCAAACACAAACCATAACAATGGTCAAGTATTTTTCTCCTGAAAAGGTGCTAACTTGGAATCACTCACTGTATCATTTCAGTCTATGAAAAAGAACATCAATAAGAAGGAATGAAAGGGACTAAAGCCTTGGAAGGAAAATATTTTAGTGTGTAACTTCTCAATTTGACCTTCTAGTGTGCTCGGACAACTCTACAACCTGTCTTCTACAACCGTCTTCTCTGTAGCCATACTCTTTCTCTTTCTCCTAGGAAAAAGACAGGAGCTGGAATCTTATATCTTTCTGCCATTGGCTAGCCATCCACAATGATCAAGAAGCAATGCTCAGCTGAAGACTATTTTATACTACACAAACCACTCACCATGATGAGTGCCTGGTTTCGCTGAGAGTCATTTAACTGCTTTGTATTACTTTCCAAATTGCCTTCCTTTAGACACTAAAAAGAACTAGCTGCCAGAAAAGATTTAGTCCTTTCTGTACATGATCTCAGTCTCACAGAACAGATTACTGTGACACAAGAGCTACCTCGCTCAAAATCACACAGCCATTCCCATCTAAAACCTGTCATCTTCCTGTTATCAAAAATCAGTTATACAATCAAGATAGGCTTAACTGAACAGGAGATGGAATAACTACACTATTTATCTTCTAGTCCCCCAGAAAACATAGAAAATGGAATGAGCACACAATAATTGAGAGTATAGTCTTCAGTCCTTTGGCTTGATTAACACCCAATCCCACCTTATCACTGCTTGTCAGGATTCAACTAAATGGAGACAAGATACTTAACAATGTCTTGCAAGATATCCTGAGAAGCTGAGAGGGATTCTCCCAAATTTTGCCAGTAAAATCAGAGAATGTCTATTGAGAAATTGTAAATGTCTGTTAATAAGATTTGTTTGCAAAGTATTTATTTTTAAATGTTGATGTTTCTGCATCCACCTGAAAATGGAAGAAGTATGTTTCTCTTCAGTTTAAGATATTCACATATCATAAAATTCACCCTTTCTAAATTGTAAAACTTGTGCCCCTTAGTATATTCAAAATTGTTCATGCATCCTCATTACAAAATTCCAGAGCATTTTCATCACTGCAAAAAGAAATTCTGTATCCATTAGAAGTGCTTGTGTGTTGTTAACTCTTGGTCTCTGATAACCACTGTCTACTTTCCATCTGTGGATTTCCCTATTTTGGACATTTTATTTCAATATGTGGCCTTTTGTGTCCTTCCCCTGTCCCTTTAATGTTTTTAATGTGTGTTTACCTTGTAACAATATTGGAACTTGATGTTTTCTGTGGCTGAATGACACAGTAGTGATATACTATACTTTTTATTTATCCATTCAGTTGATAGAGAGTTGTACTGTTTTTGTTGACTATTATGAATATTACAGCTATGAATATATGTGTACAAGTTTTTACATGGACCTAAATTTTCATTTCTCTTGGTTGTATCTTCTAAAGATCTATCTTATTCTTTTAGTTCTCATATTTAGGTCTTTGATCCATTTCTGTTTGTCATTTTAGGGGTATAGTTGTGTCCTTCCTATTCATTGTATTTTGTTCTTACCATCATTTTATGACATATACATCACAAGCAATATAATTCAATGACATATTTTCTCCTGTAGCAAACTACGAGCTTATCAAAGCACATACCTTAATAAATATTTCCCAAATGTATAAAATTTATTTATTTACCAATTATGTTGTTTTATTATTATAGGAAGTAGGCAAAAAGAGAAAGAAACAGGAAACTTGAGAATATATAATCCCCACCCAAATTCCAACTACCTGGCCTGTGATAATAAAGGGTTAGGGTTAGGGTTAGGGTTAGGGTTAGGGTTATGAAAGAAAATATGCTGTTCCAAAAAATATGGCCCATATAATTAGCTCTACCTTGTAGATTAGGGGAAATGTCATCTTCCCATTCACAGAAAAGGCATAAGTAAAAGTTGATAAAGAAAGTAGAAAGGAGGTGCTAAAAGAACAGACCCGCTAAATGAAAACCAAATGTTTGACAATGAAGAGTGCGAACAGAGTCCAACTATAGAGCGAGAAACAGCACAAGAGGTCAAAATCACAACAGCTCCAGACATTACTACTCAGAGACATTGAAACCAAAGCAAGTTTGGTTTGGAATAGAACACTTTAAATAGCAGAGAATCATATATAAGGTAGATGTGATCAGACTAATAACAGTTATTTCATAAACTGAGCAGGAAGAAATTGAAGAGAGATTAAGTATAACTAGAACTTAAAATTAGTAAACTAAGAGATGGAACACATGGGAATATGTTTTACTTTTTTTTGCAATAGGTTAAATTTGTATTTGTATTTTAAATCATTAACTTTTTTTAATTTTATTTAAGAGGAAAAAGAAAAAACCACAAAACAAAACAAAGCGGTATAAGGGTACACGTAATACAGAACTACAAAAAAAAAAAAAAAAACCATAACAGTAAGAAATCACCTGTTAATAGATTACATATTATCATCTTGAAAATAGTTGCTCAAATCACAGTATCAAAGAATACAAAGTGGACATTCAAACAGGGAGACTGCAAACAGCTGTGTTGAATGATCCAAAAACATTGATATAGTCAGCTATTTAACACCCCTAAACACACTTGCTGTTATATCCGTTAGAGCTCTTTTTTTTTTCCCCTCTCTTTTTTACAACAAAATTTACACATTTTGGATTTTATTACTCCTTAGTTCTTATTACCTTTTGGGGGGGAAGAGAATACAGTCCAATATGGCAAAACAAAGCTGTCAGTCAAAACCAAGGATAGACATAGCACATGGTGTAGAACAGAGTACAAGGTTATCAACAATGGTTATCAATGTTGTCTCTTGTTTCCTTAAAAAGAATTGTCTATCTCATTAGATATTATAAAGTTGGACAAAACAGTAGAGAACAAGACCAATAAAACTTAGGCATTGTAAACATTACAGGACTTCCAAAGGAGATAATAGTCAAACCAGAATGGGCATCTTAGTGAATCTTATTGCCTTCAAAGTAGTTGCCTATACCCTCAAACTTGATACTATCATACAGAATGGAACAGAGTCTAATCAGTCAAAACAAGATCGTGGGAGTATTACAGGACTTCAAAACAAGTTAATAGGAAATCAAAAAGAGTTACTATTATATATCTTAATTTTTTAAATTTTTCCCCTTAATTAAAACAAACATAAGAAATAACTAAATAATTTTTTTAAAGAATAAGGGGGAGATTGAGATAAAACAGGACATAACAATATAACAATAGAGGTCAAAGCATGACTGTTTCAGCAACCTAGTACTTCACCACCATATAACCCGACTTAATAGTAGTTACCATAGTGTCTGTCTTTTTCCTTGAAATATTTGGATAAAACTTCATATACTATAGCTTCAAATATTTCCATATCAAGAAGCCCAGAATAAAGCCTTTCTAATTAATGAGTGAAAACTTTATAAGGCTTCAAGGCCACATAATGGGGAATCATGATTACCACATATTTTTATATATTTGAATCATGTTTTAAACATAATTTCTACTCAATCTCTTTTATAGCAACAGCTGTTAGTAACATTTGAATTTTTTCATTATGTCAAAGTTTCATATTTCAATTGTAGCTTGTGTTATTACTGTGTCCAATTTGATACAGAAAGAATGTAAAGCCTATATTCCATAAAATAATTCCAGACCCATCCTGTGAAATTACAAGTAGTTCCTTGTTTTGAAAAAAAATTATGTATCTATTACAAAACTAGTCAATCACTTAACAGTAAAATAAACTTCAATATAACAAGATAATACCTTCAAAACTACTAAATAGAAAAATTTTCAGATGTTTTTGAATTCCTATTAACCTACCATAAATTTGACAGACTGAATTTGAATCACAAGTAATCTTATTACTGAGTTTAATTCTATATTACAGCGTAGAGATTAAAAGCTAAATTCCTTAAAATGTATATACTGTGATTTATATGAACCTTCAATATAAATCTTTAAATATCAATAGACATTTCATAAAAACAAGTGATCAATTCATAAGAAGCATCAGAATTATAAATATATGATAATATATAGTTCTTACTTTTAGAAACAAATTATGAATGCTTTAGAAAACAATAATAAAAGTTTAATCCAATTCTAAAATGCCAATCACATCTGTCACAATTAAAATGACATGACCACTAAAAGTTAGGTACAATATTTTATTACTTAATATTCCCCTGACATTACAAATTAAAACAAAACAAAAAACAGCATGATACAGGGGAAGGGAGTAGATGGGAGATATTGACAACCATAGCCATTTGACAGTAGTAGTATGTTCATTCTAGTCTAAAACTTTGTCAAAGATTTCCAATGGTAATAATCAAAAATGTCTATTATTTCATGTAGAAACAAGTTTTTTTAGATGGTATTTCTAATACAGCTTAACTTATATCTTCTACAAAATTAAATATGTGTCTTAAAAATTATTTAAAATAACTTCCGCCTTCTTAAATTGCTAGGTCATTCTGTTTAATACCATCTTTCTTCTCTGGCAAGCTTCATACCACACTGTAGTAAAGAGTACATAAATAATTCTTGGTCTTTTGCCATGTGCCTCACATAAATTTCTGAATATTCTGTCATTTTAAAATAATTCATGGTATTCCAAAGTAAATTATTCACAACTCTACTTCAATATCTAACACTAACTGCTGAAAATATCTGAAAAATTCTTGGGAGATTCTGTTTCTTCAAAATATAATAATGCTATGTTACAGAATCTCTAATTTCCTACTATGTAAATCTATGTTCCTCTGAAAACATAAAATACTGGCTTTATTCACATTAAAGAATACTTTCTGTACAGAATTTTGCAAAATATCAAATGAACTTCAAAAAACACTAAACCATCAGCCATTCTATAAATTTTTGAGCTACTTATTTTTAGGTTGGGAAATATAAGCATATATTTGTGAAAAATCAGGCATGGTGTCATATGCCAATAATCCTAGCATTCTGGGAGGATAAGGCAGGTGGAATGTAGGTGTGAGCCCAGGCTGGGCAACTTAAGAGCCTTGCAGGACTCTGTCTCAAAATAAAAACAGAGCTGAGGATACTGCTCAGTGCAAAAGCCCTGCGATTCAACATCCAGTACCACCTTAAAAAAACAAAAAAAAGATATGAGACAAATATACCAACTGGTTCCTCTAGTAAGAATACGAACATAGTTTGGTTATATTAGGATAAGTAACAAGCCAAAGAGGAAAAAGAAGTACAAATAAAATCTTGAGATCTTTAAGGTATGCAAAAAATCTTGATAGTATAAAGACACTGGTGATGAGATTATAGGGGGCTGGGGATTTAGCTCCAGTGGCATAAGCACCTGCCTTGCAAGCAGGCAGGCAGTCGTGAGTTCGTTCCTGGTACCGTTAAAAAAAAAAAAAGAAAAGAAAAGAAAAGAAAAAGAAAGAGAGATTATAGTGACGAAAGATGTAAAATACAACAATATTTTCAAAAGTGCTCTTAAAGAACTTAGTCTACACTTAAAGGACTATATTTAATAAGAAAAATTTACCTCGATTTCCCCATTTCTATCTGTCAACTATGTTAACATTTACGTTGCTTAAAGATAAAAACATCATTCACAAATATAATCACATACACTTCTTTTCACATCCGTTGAGTCAGCCTAGTCAGCTGTTTCATCCCTACATGAATTTATATCATCTGTACTTGTTAGTCTAACTATATAACTGACTTATATATTATATAAACCAAAAAGGAAGAAAGATTTTTTACCATGGAAACTGAGCTGGATGTTTTGGAAAAACAGTATCTTGTAAGAGTGCTATTTAAACAGTTTAGAACTCCAGGCAGGGAATTCATCTCAAAGAAAATAAATGTCCTGGCAAATAATCAGATACCTATGTGTTATGTTCAAATAAAGCACATCGGGCATACATGTATCAATATTTTGTACATATACCTAATGGTAGTAAATACAACTTTTATGAATGTCGTGAGGACAGCTTTCTTTGCATAGTTTTTGTTTCTACCGTAAAGCCTAAAATGAACATGTGGGGAGCAAAACTTCCCCAAGAGCACCACAGTTGACACTGTTATGACACACAGTTGGCCCTGATAACACTTGATATATATACTGTTTGTTTACAACAGATGGTTGATACAATAATACAACAGGAAAAAGTAAATATTAATAGCATAAAACTACTCCTATAAATCAGCACAATAAATCTTTTTAAATGGACTAAAAAACTGACAAAAAAGAGTTTTCATCGCACTAATCATGAAAATACAAACTAAGGAAAAATACATCTGGTTTTAGTTCATCTGACTAACTAAATGAACTAAAATGTAGGAACCAAAAAGTATGGTTAGAGGCAAACTAAATTGGAATTCTGTGTTTTGGAGATAATCTGGTACTAGGTATTAAAATCTGTCAAGTACATCAGATCCAGAGAATCTCTCTTTTAGGTAATAATATAGCCTACAGAAATACTGGAACATAGACACCAAGATATTTTTAAAAGAATGTTCACAGTTGTATAGCTTGTAATAGTGAAAAGGGTCAAAAAATAAAATGTCTGCTGAGAGAGTTTAAAGAATTATTTATACATTTTTTGTGATATTGCAAAACAATAAGATCTGCCTCTAACTGGCATATAGAAATAATTCTAACAGACATTATTAAACAGAAAACCAATATAAAACAATGTTTAATGCGTGACCCTGTTTTTAAAAATTTACAAACAAAAGTACATAGGAATACATAGAAAGAATATGCATACAAATTTGGAAGGATTTATGCAAACTGTTGAGACGGTTTTAACTGAAAAAAGAGGTAGAAAGTAGGTAAAAAGGTGAGAACTTAAATCTCCTAAAGGATATGTAAACTGTTAAAATGGCTTCAACTAAAAAGAGAAGTAGAAAGTAGATAAAAAGTTGAGTTTTTTTAAAAGTTTAGTAATATTTATGTAATTAACAAGATTCCTGAGAAAGATTTAGAGAAAGCTTCCATGAAGAATATTAAAAAATTTGCAATACATGAAACACATTCTGGAAACTACCAGGAAATTAAAAACTCCATTGAAAGCTGGCAAAATTGCCTGAAAGAAACTAGAGATAGAGTAACAAAAATGAAGATAAGTGTGCAATGTGTGATTGCAAATGGAAAGATCTCTTAAAAATAACAAGGAAACAGGCAGCAGCAATACAAAGGCTAAAAGACAACAAGAGGATCTATAACTTAAGAATAAAAAATATGAGTGAAGAAGCAGGGGTAAACACAAAGGAAATACAAAGGCTATTCACAGAAATAATTAAGGAAAACTTCCCAAGCATAGGAAAAGGAAATGATACTCAGATGTGTGAAGCATACAGAACTCCAGCCACCTACAACCAAAATAGAGCTACACCCAGATAATAAACAAGATCCCAGAAATTCATCACAAGAACAGAATATTAAAAGCCATCAGAAAAAAGAAACAGATCACCTACAAAGGAAAACCCATCAAAATCATGACAGACTTCTCAACACAAACCATCAAATCAAGAAAAGCTTGGAGCAAAGTACTCCATGCCCTGAAAGAAAATAACCTCCAAATGAGATTGATGTACCTGCAAAACTCTGCCTCAAAATTAATGGAGAAACAAGATGCTTCCATGACAAAGAGGAACTGGGGGAGTTTGTGTCCACCAATCCAACCCTACAAAAAATACTGAATGACATTCTAGAAAGGGAGGAAAAAAACACGAGGATTTCAGGAACAAAGGCAGAGAGGCTTCAATGGACAGGGTAGACACTGGAATGAAGGAGAAAAGTAGACAACCAATGGCAGAAAAATAGCATAGCAGAGATGAGGCAGAGGAGGTTGGCTATAATCTCTAACAAAGATGGCCTTAATACATTAACAAAAAGAAACACAGGCAGAGTAGATCAGGAGATAGGGTCCATCGAGATGCTCTGTATAGGAAATATAATTAACCTGAAAGAGGGTTTATGGACCGAAAGTCAAATATGAGAAAATGATGCTCTATGTGACAGGAAACCAGAGAGAAATAGAAGCATCTCATCCAGCACCTGCGAATAATTGGAAAGACATGATACTTTTGTACAGTGGAGAACTACTCAGCTATAACAAAGGAAAACCTTGAGGCTTTTGTAGATAAAGGAATATAACTTAAGATCAAGTCCAGGGGTAAAAAGATTCAGAATCACTTAGGTAAATAGTGGGTTGCACTCCTAACCTAAAAACTAAAGGAGTTAGTGCAACCCAAAATGTACAATGCACCCTTTGAAAGTGAAGGGGGAGAAACCGTCTAAAAAAAGGAAGGCAGAAGACATTGTTAATAGTGTATCACAATTTAAAATTGATGTTGTTCTTATCACTCTGTTTAGTTTGGTTATATTCTGTTTCAGTCTGTCTACTTGTACTAGACCTGAGGGCACAGACAGCTATTCCAAAATTAGCAGGATATACTATGGTAACCATCCTTAATTTCCTATTAACTTAATCTGAAGCCCTGTATTACTTACATTGTCTTATTATGACTGTTCTTATTTGAATCTGGTTTGTTAAGACTGCTGTTTTGCACTGAATGGTTTTATTCAAATCTGTTATGATTGATAGTATCAAGTTTGAGAGTATAGGCAAATACTCTGAAAATGACAAGATTCACTAGGATACCCAATCTGTTTTGACTATTACCTGCTTTTGAAGTCTTATAATGTCTCCAATGTTTTGTTTTTATTAATATTGTTATGCACTGCTATATTCAATTATACTATGCCTGATGATATAGACAATTCTATTGAAGATTACAAGAGACATCATAGTAACCATTGTAGATCACCTTGTATTGTGGTTTTATGTGACTTTTTCATTTTGTGTTTTCTATGAATTTGTTTTGTTCTGTCTTGCTTTGTTTTTCTCTTTAATATAGAAAGGACAGATATACATGTAGAGACTCATGCATGCGTAGAACTTCTAAACAGTTTATGAGAACTGATTATATAATGCACGAAGTAATGAACAACTACTTTGAAGAAGCAGCGTCACAATGTGAAATCCAGCAGTATTATGATTCTTTGTTCAGAGTGATTTTAGTATGTTTTGTTTAATTTCAACATACATGAAGGTATGGACAGTTATTTTGAAGAGAATGAGAGACACTATGACAACCATTGTTTACTTCCTCACTGTCTGGTCTTGAAGACATAAAATGCTGTCATCATCCTGTTTGGATCAGTTTTATACTATGTTGTTTTATATGAATTCACTGTATGTGAAGATATGGACAACTATTTGGAAGAAACCAAGAGAAAATATGATAGTGAATATCTCTGGCTGTCTTGCTTTCAAATCTGTGTCTCTTACACTGTTTTCTTTTGTTCTGTTTTGTTACATTTAATTTTATCCTCTTTAAAATAAAAAGAAAGAAAAAGATGAGACTTGCTTCCACTAGTCTTTTGGTCTCACAGACTGATTAATGATAAATTTTAAATAGAAAAATTTCCATTTTAACAATTTACCTAGTAAATAAATAAATATTCATGATTTCTACTTTTCACAGATGATTTGCAATTAAAACAGCAGAAAGAAATCAAGGCTATATATATCTACATATATATGTAGGCAGTTATGAATTAATAAACATGTATCACTTGATAAGACTTTTCTTTTGCATTCTTACAAGTATTATTTACTACTTTTCCAAAGAGCAATAAAAAATTAACACTATTACGCCTCTATTCTGTTAAGAAAGTCTCACTTTTATTTACAGATCTTCCTAACCATTAAAATATAATAAAATTATGACATGATCAATAAATGCAGAAGAAACAAACAATAAATTCAGCAATAATGATTAACACTTTAAGAGATCACAAAATTCTTAGGACTCCAATGATTCCACAAAATAACCTAGCTACAATCCATCACCCTACATGTTTCCTATCAATAGAAACTGGTGGATGGTTTCAAAAGGGAAGGTGAGGAGTATCCTCTCTCATAAATATCTCTGAAAAAGGTCACCCCCCCATGAGAAACTTTAACGATAATATAAAATTCACAGTTTTCCAATCAAAAAGTATTTATCTGACATTTTAGGTAGAAACAATTTCTGATAGCAATCATGTTTTGAATATTAGAGCTTAAGGCTTTTGTGATACATCACAACGTAGTCAAATCTGCTTTTGGTAATTCAATTTTTAATATCATTCTTTTCCAGACATGCTTAAGAGCTCAAAACCATTAAGAATTGCATACTGTAGTTTAGTACTAAAATCACTTCAGGAAGCATTCCTTGGCAGTTAAGATTCAGAAGTCCTGAGCTGTCACAAGACATGAGAATTCAAAGCTATATTCTCTTCCTGCTTTTGTTCTGCATTTTAGGATGACAGCAATATGAAAACAGAAAGCATTCAGTCTCCATGAAGACCTGGCCAGTACAAACAGGCTTTGTAATTGACACTGGAATATAAAAAAACAGATTTTCACATATTTTTTTTTCTTCTTTTAGGGAAGATTCTGTATAGTGGCGACTAAAAATTTAGTATTTAACTTCCACTCAAATTAAATTGGATTATATTACTAGTAAGGAATTCATAGACTGATTCTTGAAGTCCATTCGCATATTTACAATCTGTAGTTGGTAATCTGTGATTTTAATTTAGATCAAGAATATACTAGATTTGTATTTGAGACTACATTCACATATTTGCTAAGATACAAATTACACATAGCACACTATATAAAGTACACTAGTCAATAGGTTTTAGTACATTCACAGATGTATGAATACAGTTGGTGAATATAATCACCCAATTACTTTTAAAATATTTTTACCATCCCCCAAAACAATTCATATACCTAATGGCAATCATTCCTTATTCTTCCAATGACCCTAGCCCAAGAAAATTACCAATATTTATATATGAGTTTGCCCACTTGGAACATGAAATATAACTGGAATCATGATTTTTATGATCACTTTAAATAATAAAATGACATACTTATTGAGTATTAGTGAATACTTAAGAGTAATGCAGTAGACATTTAATGTAAGAACACTATGAAGTAAGCCAGGCATGGTGACACACTCCTGTAATCTCAGCACTTGGGAGGCTGAGGCAGGAGGATCACTTCAAGGTCAAGGAAAACCAGGGCTACATAATGAGTTCAAGGCCAGCCTGAGCTGTATAGCAAGACCCTATAAAAACAAAACAAAACAATGAAGTACTATTATTATCCCCATTAAGACAAAACACCTGAGACACAGAAACTAATTTACTCAAGTTCACAAAACATACACTTGAACTCCAGACCTTATACTCTTAAACCACTCTGCCACACTATAATTGCCCTTGACTACCTCTAATAAAAACTAAAGCAGTAAAAAACCAGAAACAAAGTCAGGTTTGGAAAGGTCTTGGTGGATGAGAGCATTCCTCAAGAATGGTAAAAAAGCAATTAAAGTTTACTGCTACATGTCTGGGCATCTGTATTAGCAAAAGGTAGCCAAAAACTTTCCATGATCAGTAATGGTATTTCTTAAATAGGAAGCAGAAAGCATTCTCCCATTTATACCTGGACTTACTATTTCTCATTCTCCATATTCTTACTACAGAATACTACCTTCATGCATGTCTTAAACATTTCTTATATGCTGATAGTTCCTCATATTTATTTCTTGTGCCCTAGATTTATTTCCTGAACCCAGATGTATTTCCCAAGCTGCAAAATATCCATTAATTGATAGCCATATCTGATGCTCTAAAAGCTTGCCCACCTGACTATGCAAGACATACTCTATTTCTACACATTTTCTCTCTTTCCTTATGGCTCCCATTCCAGCAGGGGTCCCCGCACCATCTTTGGCATTCATGTAGCTATAAATCCACACTATCACCAACATAATTTTCAGTCAGGTCTCTATAGTTTGGATGTGATTTGTTCCCCAGGAGTTCACCTGTTAGAAGTTTATTCCTGCTGTATCCATGTGAAACATAATAGAATCTAAATGTAATTTTTGTGAGATCTTGGTAGTACTCATGAGACAGTTACTTTAAAAGAGTTAGATTGTTATTGCTTCTTGGTCTTTTGGCTAAAAAAAATAGAAGGACAAGATTGGCCCCCTCTTGCTCTGTAGCTTCTAGTTTGGCCATGTAAACTTCTCCTTTTGCTTATGGTCCCATATGATACCAGTTTCTATGTGGTGATCCAGTCCAAAGAATCCTTAATAGAGGCCAAATTGATGGAACTGTTCAAATCTTGGACTTTCAATCTCCAAAACTGTGTACTAAACAGACTCTTATTTCTTTATACATTATCCAGCTTAAGATACTTGTCATCATTGAAAACTGACTAACACACAAGCTCTCACTATTACTCTTCTGGGTAACAGCAACACAATCGCCCCATTACCTGACTTATGCCTGCCTTCCAAATCCCCAATTCATCCTCTGTATAAAATTTAATTCTTTATAGAGAAAATTCTCCTAAATCAGAAGTAAAAGTTTACATATACTCAAGGTGCTTTAGAGAACCATTTGATATATTTTAAGCAATACTTTTAAAAATAGAACCTATCGATATTTAGACATTCACATAAATTTAGTAAGTAGGTAAAAGACCAAGAAAAAAAATTCTTTACTTGTTATTATTTCAATATACTAAGGTAAACTCAGGGAAGATATTCAACAACAATCACAAATGCCTTGCATTCAAGAATTGCAGGTTGTCTAGCAATAAACTGTATGTTTTCTTAGATACAAACTAAATCTATATAAGATTAATGAAATGCTTTATTATTTGTACCTTTACAGAGAGTTGACTAGAATTCATCAAATGGCAAAAAATATATACTCTAAGGAGATTCAAAATGCAACAGTGAATTTTCATTTGCAACTGCTTTCTGACAAAAAAAAAAAAAACACTACAGTGCTTTTCCATGGTGACATCAGATTGTTTAAGACACACCTATTATGAATCAATTCTCCATGCTATGACAAACGTTAGCTTTTCAATCTACATGCTTAAACAAATTGCTAAATTTGTTGCTGATACTGCAAAGACATGTGAGAAGAATTTCTAGCTAGTATGGACCAGGTTGGGATCAAATTTGTAATATACACCAGAATCCTGTCTATTTTAAGTTAATTTTATGAAATGACACTGAATTACTTCCTTTCTCTAAAATACTGCTATTCTTCATACACATATACCACTGAAATTAAAATTGATCATGCTTTAAAAGTGCTTCATTTCTTTTTTTCTGGTCTTTCTTTTTTTCTTAATCAGGATTAAATTCTATTAAGTTTTACTGTGTGCTTGGTATTATTGATTCTTTCCACTGATTTTCTATTAGAACAGAAGAGGGGGCCGAGGATATAGCTCAGTGAAATAAGCACCTGCCTGGTAAGTGCAAGGTCCCGAGTTCCACTACTGTTAACAAAAATTTTTTTAAAAAAAGAAGAGAGATAGTGGTCAAAATTGACTCAAGAAGACTGCTTTATCTATAAGTATTTAAAAGTAAAGAAGTGTGTTAAAGAGGTACCTGAGGCAAAATTCTCTATCAAAACTTTAGCTGTAACTTCTGCTTGGTCTGCATTGATAGTGGCAGACAATGCCCTAACACAGAGCTATGACAAAAGCACACAGAATTAGACAGTAGTTGAACAGAGGCAGAGAGCCCAAAGTACAAGGCCCAAAGGGAGTATACCAAAGGGCTTTCTTCACATAGCCTTCAAAATATGTTCCATCCTGCCTTGTACCCCAATTCCTAACAAGGTCCACAGCAAGTGCAGGTATCAAGAGATAACTTGATGACATGGTGTCAGGGCAACAGGCTAAAAAGTAGAACAAAACTAGAGCTCTCTTTACATACATTATCACTCCCTTCCCAAACCTCTGAAGTGTTCCAAAAATTCCATTTTAATGTTTTTTAAAATTTCATTTTGTTTTGTGATATGCGAGTTGAAAATCGGTCACCAGTCACTATGTATGAGATATATGAACACTATATAAAACTATTAAGAGTTTTGCAAAAGTAAAATATTTCACTACACATTTTGTTAAATATGGTCTTCAATATCAAAAATATTGTGTTGTTTTTTAAATAAATTTGCACTATTACCATCACAGCCAGTGACACTTTTAGGAAATAATTATGGAACTGCTTCTTAAAGTTCATTAAAGCAAAACAAAGAAAACAAACAAACAAAACACTGGTAAATTTTCTCTCTATGAAAGGGGTCTTACTTCTCTTTTTACCATTTACAGATTAGAAAAAAAACACAAGTTGACTCATTTGAAGATACTATTCTTTTGTTTGTCCTCTTGCCAAAAGAGACCAACATAAAAGGGTTCCTGAGGACAGTAACATTTGATATTTAATTATCAAATTTTATACAATTAAGTTTGTAATAATTAACAAATTGAATATGTCCATTAATATATGTATCTGAACTTTTAATAAAATTTAATTTCAAAAATAAAATATTTTAGTACAATGGACTTTACCAGGTTCTATGTACAACACTGCTTGTTTATTTTAAATATAAGCTAGAGCTCAGAAAAACACGCAACATTGTTTTATTTGCTTGTAGTACTTCATAAATGGTTTTACTTTACCATTCACCAAATCTCTTTTGAGTTATTCAAACTAACTTCTCCAGAAACACTAAGAATTTGGTGATACTGTTTTTATGTGTGTGTCTGTATGGCAGAGAAAAACAACCTGTTTTCCTCATAAAATTGAGTGTTTTTCTTGGCACTTAAACCTTGTAGTGAGTTTTCTGGAAAGTGTTTTAAACTGTTGTTTTTAACCCAGACTTTGTGACTGAAACAGGAAAAGACTCCATAGACACATTTATAGGGCTAATTTTCTTTCTACACCAAAAATAATAGGTTGATGGCAGTAATTTTCAAACTACAGATTTCTAGAAGCATTCTATAAGTTGGGCATTTATTAGTGAATTTAGTACAAAATTTGTTTGTAAACCTTAACACCTCTTAAGACTAAGAAATGCTAAACATTAAGCACATATATGTTGTTTTGTTTTTAAGTGCCACATTAGGAAAGATTATTTCATTTTATTACCTGTTCTGTTAGGAATTTTCAAAGAAAATTTATGTGATGTATACTTTCCTCCTATGTATGTCGACAAAAGTGTGTTTCTAATTTTGTAATTTTTATGATTGTATTTCCCGGAGTGGAAAGAGTGTGTCTTCAGCATAAACAGTACATAAAAAGAAACTATGTGAACTTTAGTAGTACTGTCCTAATGATATATATGAATATAATTAAAAGTTTTAGGAGGAAATGATGAAATGGAAATGATGAAATCTACTCCTAACGTATTAAAAACATAGAAGACTATAGTTTAGTGCATAGTATACAAGACAGATGCAGTGTAACACTAGAGTATGCAGGAAGATATAGCAAGACTAATATATTGTAAAATTTGGGCCTGAGACTAAGAATCAATAATAGATAGCTGCTTTGCATTCATTTACTGGATTTGATCTTGAGAACTCCATGAAAAAAATTCTCAAAAACTAGTAGCAGCTCCAATAATTTTTAAGGCCCCAATGACTAACATAAAATTTGTGCATTCCACAAATTTTTGTAGATCAGTTCTACTTATCTAGAATCTGTATATATTTTTCCATAAACTCCTAGCTGTCTCTTTAGAAGAATAACAGCATTTTGGCATTTGTATTTGAATATAATATTCTTGAAAAAGTCAAAATAATTTTAAATCATATTACTGTGCTTCATCAAATATTTATTAAGATATTCAGACTTGGAAGCAGTGGTTTAAAAATACAGCTATGGCTAAACTGTCTCAGTTTAGAAAATAAATAAATCTATTTTATTAACAATGCGTAATTACTTTTGCAAATTAAGTATAACATTTAAAAATCTGACCATTTTTGCTGTGACTGATTGTGCCTGCACCCAGAAAAATCAACAAACACTTATTTAAAAGAGTCTACTAAAAGGATATAAATGGGAATCAATTGATAGCTCTGAAAATGAAAATTATGGGGTGGTGGACTCTTCCTGATCAAAAATCATATTTCCATACTGTATGGTTATATGAAGATGATACACAGTGTCTTATAAGACGTTCAAATCATAAGACATGCTAACATTCTCCCTAGGATCCTCAGAAAGGAATCACATCAAGGAAAAGTGCAACTCTGACAATACAGATAGATTTGACATTTAAAAGTATGACTAGTATGCTGGGTCACCATCACAGAAGACTTAAATAGAACCTTATAGTCATTTTTTAAATTTAAATTTGAAGTGCTGATCGTTTCATAAACAAAAAGTAAGTAGAATCAAGTCCATAAGAAATTCATTTAAATATTACTAGCTATTAATAGCTAATAAAATATGAGGAAAAAAGTAAACTTTCCCTCCAGTTCTTTCTCTTTTTCCTATGAGAGATTCTTTACCCACAGTAGGAAGGAAAACGTAAAAGAAAAACATGTCATTTGTGGAGCACAATTATTTGGGGAATACTTTAGTTTCACGGTTGAAAACTACAAAAGATGCCATTTTGGGTATTAAAATAAGTAAGTATAACAGAACATACCTGAAAAAGAACATATACATGGCCGCCGTGATGCAGAACAAAAGGACCTATAACAAGGAAAAAATTCATCACATGCAATAGAAAACTGACATCATTAACTGTATGACTTACTCATATAAAAACAAAATTATCTCTATTAAATCCTACGCTGGAAATAATAAATGTCTTAACACATGTCATACATATATAATATTTCTCATTTTTCAAATAAACTATATAATGTTATAATATACTATATAATTAAATAAAATTTTATGTAAAATTGTCTGTCAGAATCTGTGAAGAATTGATTTCAAGAAAAATACATCCTAACCCACAGACACTAAATTCCATGGATGTTCAAGTTCCTTATACAAAATGTTATTTATATAACCAAACATATCCTCCTGCATACACTACTTACAATAGCTAACACAATGTAAACACTGTGTAAACATATGTCACACTATATTATTTAGGAAATCATATCAAGGAAAAAATATACATATTCTGTACAGATGCAATTTTTCTTCTAAATATTTTCCATCAACATGTGTATTGAATCCATGGATATGGAAACCATAAATGTATGTGTATAGTGCATACACACACACACACACACAATATGTAGAATCAATAAAATAGTAAAAATGGAAATAGGCGAGTTTCAACTTACCTATCAGAAAACTCAAAAAGGCAAGTAACTTCACAACAAGGACAATAGATTTTATACATTTAAGTCAGTGAATTAACCTGCAAATTTGTTATTCATTATATAAAGACAAGTAGGATTTGTAACTTGTAAAACACAATCTAATTGGAAATCAATTATAATTAATAAGTAAAGATCGTCCTAAGAACAAAATCATTCTTTCTGGAATACAGACTAGCTATTTTAAAATTCCACTAAAAGCAGGCACAACAATACACACTAAATCTGAATTCTTCTGAAGAAGATTCCTTCAAAACTATCGTAAATATTTTAGGATGATACAAGGAAAGAATCCAGAATACTAGATCCTATTAAAGGCTTAGTTTATGCCAACAACGTGAATCTCTATAAAGTTGTTTTTATATACTAAAAAGAAGCTGTAAAATGTATTCTTAAATTAACAGATGTAAAGTCAGCATGAAGATTGTGGATGGTTTCACATCTCAGAGAAGTAAAAATTGAAGAAACTTTCAGCTACAAAAGGCTAATTATGAGAACAACAAAACTGAAAAACAGCAAAAACCAACATTTTGCTATTTCCAACACAAATAACTAGTCAACTTGAAGAAAGGGTAAGTTTCGCTATTATACATTTAGCTTCACACATATACAATCTTAGCCTAAGAATTGTAAATATAGCCTGAATAGCTTAGAAACATACGAACATACCATCCCCCTAAAATGGTATTAGTACTAAACAAATATGTACATTTAGACAACAGTAATTTTTATAATTTATATAAAAATTTTGCCTGATAACCAGACTTTCTCTTCCTTCTCTCTACCCTCTACTTCTCCTTCTTCCTACTACCTTTAAAAATATCCTATCTAGAATGCATAATGTTTTAAGAAATAAAAAACAGATTAAATAATTTTGAATTATGGATTAATTAAAATTAAAGTCCACGTAAGTTTGTTTACTAGTTCGAATTTGCTGATCAAAATCCAGACTATGAAACTCAATTTATTTCTCCATTACTCTGTTCGCTTTGGGTCATGTCAGCCTTCCCAGATTTCCAATGTTTCATGTTTTCCTTGCATTGGTCAGTGTCCCCTGAAATCCTTTGCAAGTGCCTCCAGATCTTTCACATCTTCTCTACCTTCTCCAAAGAAATACACAAAGTCTTTATTCCTAAAATTATTGCTATGCTTTACTACTCTCATATGCTAACCTTATTTGCACTTGTATTAAACTGCTAATTTATCTTTACAAATAATACATCGGAAACAGAATAAAACAATTTTAAAAATTCAAATTTAGGAGAAGGGTGGAACCATTGTATTGTATGATTTTAGATGCTTTTTATGATATTATGAAGGTTTAGATCCTTTATCTACAAATTGAGAATAACCCCTTGCTTTGAACTAATGAAAGGAATCAAATGAAATAATGCTTACAGAAGTGCTAGATACTGTTTTTGCTTTGTTATTAACAAGAGTGAACTAGTGATAAAACCTGGTCCAGAGACAAGAGTCTGGAAGGAAATTAGTTTTAAATAAGTACATTTCTTAAAAAATTTTCAAATCTTCAACAACTGAAACCTGATTTTTTTAGAAAGCAGAGAATCAAGATGTGAAAATCTATACAGAGTAATAAATTAAAGACATCAATTCATTCCACAAATGTTTACTGAATACCTACTAGGTGTCAAATACTTATTAGAACTTGCAACAGTATATAGTATGAACAAAGTCTCTACCTTCATGAAACTTAACTTCTAGTCATATGAAATAAGGTAAAGGAATAAATTAGTATGTCACATAGTGGTATGAGATGTAGTAGTAGATAAGGAAGGATAAAAGACAAATGCAGAAGAATGGAGACTGTTTCTTAAGGAGTGGTCAAGGAAGCACACATTAGCAGGGACAATAAAACGAGTAATAAGCCAGACAATCAAATCAACAGTTACTGCAAAGTCTCTGGATTACATTAAGAAAGATGGGAATTTAACGTAAAATATGTTTAAAATTATGTAAATTAATTAAACATGCTTAAGAAAAGATTTCACTTTTACCTCTTTATCAAAGCTTTCTATCACTGTGATAAAATACCAATTTCATCATAACTGCCTTTTTTTGAAATTAACTTCTTTATTATTATTTCATATTCTCTCTTATTGACTTATTTTACTGTTATAGTTCCTATTTATAAGTTGCTAGAGCCTATATTCAAATATTATACCTCTTAACATATAGTATGAGAGCCATATAAAAATATATTACCATCTCTACCCTTATTGCCATCTACAGTGTGTGTGTGTGTGTGTGTGTGTGTGCACGCACACGCGTGTACACAAAATAAACTCACTGCTATTTTCAAGCACTTTTCCTTAAAAGTGTCTGGCTGAAATTGTACTTTGTTTTAAGACATACACTTGCAAGGTATAGGTTTCTAAAACAATCATTATGTACTGCAAACATGCACTAATAAAAAATAATGAAAAAATAAAGAATTTTAGGTTGATGGATCATTATTTTTCAGTAGTTGTTTTTACCCTAATGTCTTTTTACAATTTGATTACGTTTTTTGAAGTTGCCCTCATTATGTTTCTTAGATAGGGTTTGATTAACTTTTTGCATCTGAGTTTATAGTTTCCATCAACTGTGAACATTGTGCAGCTGTTATTTCAGCATGTATTTTTTTCTTACCCATTTTCCTTTCCTTCAGGGCCTCTACTTGTATCACCTGAACTGTTCCATGACTGATTTTGGGAAACAAAAAATCTTTTCTCTTTTATTTTGTATTTTTTTTTATTGTTACATCTTCAAATTTACCTGAACTTTCTTCTGCAAGTATAATCTGCCATTGATGCTATCTAGTAAACTTTGCAAGTTGCACATTATAGTTTTTATCTTCAAAAGTTTGATTTGGGTTTTTATTTTGTTTTTCACATCTCTAGCTTCTTTATAAACTACTGATTTATAATAATTTTGTTTAATGTCCTGCCTGCTAATTTTAACATCTTTTTCAGATCTGCCTTGGTATTAACTGGCTGATTCACCTCTTCATTATGAGTCAAATTTTCATTTCTTACTGCACAACTGTAATTTCGCACTTGATGTCAAGTATTTTGAATTTTATGTTGATAGATACTACTTTGTTTTTCCATCACAAAAAAAAAACTTCTTAAGCTTTGTTTTGAGACACAATTTAATCTTTTGACATCTTATTTTTAAGATACTTTAAGAAGTAGTGCAGAGGTGCTCAACCTAGGGCTAATTACTATACATTTCTGAGATAAAACCTTACATGCACTCTACTCAATGCAACAGAATTCTTGAGATTTTTTTTTTTTTAATATGGCTAGCTAAAAGGAACAGATACTATTTCTACTGTTGTTCGAGTGCCAATCACTCCATTAAGGATCTCTGTCTGATCCTTTAGGCTGTTTTTCTTTTTTTTTGGGGGGGGGGCTCTGGGGTTGTTTCCTCACATACATACCCTAACCTTTAATGAGCTTAGTACTGTCTTCCCCACTTGTTTTGTGAACTTTGTCTAACACTGTCTGCCCAGACTTTTTTTATTTCCTTAACTAAGAAAGTTCTCTGGGCTTTTCCTAAGTGATTCCTCTGTCCCTTGCCTAGTATTTCTTGTAAGCTTTAGTATACAGAGAGCCTTTTATTTGTTTCTCAAATCTCAGGGATCCTTGTCCTTCAGAAATTATTATCTAGCTTCTTGAAAACTGTGGGATTTTGTTTATTTTTTTCAAATTGTTCAGTTACCTCAACTGGGACAATAAATTCAATCACTGCTGATATGCCTTGGACTAATGTAGAATGTAGGTATTTAAATTTAAATTAAACTGAGGCATGGTCCCTTAGACCTGTAATGCCAGCTTTGGGGAAGCTCAAGCTAGAGGATCACTGGGTTCTAGACCAGCCTAGCCTACAAAAGTGAATTCAGGCCAGCTAAACTGCAGAGTGAAACTCTATCTCAAAGTGTTCAAATTTTAAATGAAATAATATTAAAAGTTCAGTTTCATACTATGCACACTTCCATATAATATATAGCTATATGGGTCAGTGATAGAAAGGAATAAATCATCTTTATCATTGCAAAACCTTCTACTGGACATTTTTGTCAATCAATGACATTTTCACTGTTTAAACCTTAACAATGTTATAGTACTTTATATATTTTAATTGCCTGCACACATACTTTTCTACCTTTTACATGTTTTCAAAGTCAATACCATTTAACTTGTTCATTTGTAGTAATAATACAATACTGCTTATTACATACACTCATAAATGCCACAATATTACATATAGAAAGCCTAGTACAGTGACTAATATATCACAGGTATTCAAGAAATGTTAACTACTGACAAATAATTCCTTTGTAATTCCCAACCAAATAATAATACATGTACAATATACATAAATAGGATAAGTAATTTTTAAATATTTAAAATATTTTTAAATTTAAAAAAATGATGTTATCATCATATTACCATACAGGAGAACTGCAAAATCATGTGAAAGAAACCCAGCACAAAATATTGTACCACAAATAGTATGATATATGAAATTCCAATATAGGCAAATCCATTCACACAAAACAGTATAGTGGTTGCCTAAAGCCAGAGGACTTATGAGTAATAAAGAGATACTACAATGTTCTAAAATTAAGACCATAGGTAAGGATACATACAAAAATCTGTAAATACAACAAAAAAACAAAGCTGTCATTTTATAGTATGCATATTACAACTCAAAAAGTCATTAAGACTTAAACAAGAGAAATAATTTATGTACATACTAAACGTAAAGTTTCAAAGAGTAAAACACTGATAAAGAAACAAAAGTTCCCTTCTGTCCCAGATTTCTGATCTGCCGGTATCAAACTGTAAATTTATATGTATCCCTTTGTACATATATATATATACTAGTTAATAAAGATATTGCCTTACAATTTTAAAAAATTTTATACAAACACTTATTTGGAAATTTCTAAGTCTATTTATAATTTTCTAAGAATAGATTTTAGAGTTGATACAATAAATATATTTGAATATAAAAAATGTATTCTTACAATTAGATTTACCAGGTCAAGAGACACACTTTTTAATTAAATTTATTTTTAATTGATACAGAAAAACAAAAACAATGTACATATAAAGAGGTACCACATGTTCCAATACCTGTATGTATTTTATAATGCTTAAATAAGTTTATATATGTATATGTTGTCAAACATTTATCATTTCTTTATGGTAACAATGTTCAAAGTAGTTTTGTGAAACATGCAGTCATTACTGTTACCTACAGTCCCCCTTCAATGCAAGAACATTAGAATTTCTTAATCCTAACTGGAGTTTGGACTTCTGTCAACCTACTCCATATGGTCCTCCTCACGATCCTCTCTGGGCTCTAGTAACCACCACTCTATTCTCTATGTTCAACTCTTGTGGATCTCATATATGAGTGAAATCATGAGTTTTTGTCTTTCTGTGCCTGGCTTACTTCACTTCACAAAATAATCTTTAATCCCATGGGGCTGGGGATTTAGCTCAGCGGCGTAAACACCTGCCTTGCAAGCAGGCAGTCATGAGTTCGATCCATGGTACTGATAAAAAGGAAAAAGACAAAAAAAAAAATCTTTAATACCATCCATGTTGTTACGAATGATACAATTTCGCTTTTAGATGGCTGAATATTCCAAAGCATATACATAAAACATTTTTAAATCTATTTATTAGCTGATAGACACTTTGGCTGTTTCTGTATGTTAGTTATTGTGAATAGTGCTACGGTAAACACAGGAGTGCATGTCTCTTTATAAAACTGATTTCATTTTCTTTGCCTATGTACTCAAGATTGAGACAGTTGGATGATGAGGTAGTTTTATTTTAGGGTTAACTTACTGAGAAATATCTATACTGTTTTCCAGAAGAGCTATACTAATTAATATTTCTACTGACACGGTGAAGACATTTTCTTTTTTCTACGTCCTCACCAACACTTATTATTTTTAGTCTTTTGATATAGGCATTCTCACTGGAGTGAGGTGAAGGACAGGTATTTGACAAATATTGCCAAAGCACCTTTCAAGACTTTATGGTAATATATACTCCCACCAAATATATGAAACAGGTTGTATTCTTAGACTGGTTATTTCCCTATGCCCATAAAAATTGTGTTTTACCAAACTGTTTTAGTTTGTCAATCTGATCAGTTAAGCAAATGCTAACTCAGTTGCACTACTCCTATAAGTGAAGCTGAGCCTCCTCTCAAGTTGGTTAACTTCTATTTGTTTATTGATTCATTCATTTTCACTCCTTTATTTTGCAGTGATAGGTATTTAACTTAGGAGATGTAAGGCATGCTAGGCCAATACTTTATCACTAAATTACATCCTCAGCCCAATCTTTAAATATAATTTCAATTTCAGTTCATCAATTTAAGATCTTTTTTATACCTTTTACCTATTTTTAGTTTGTATTGTTACTCTTTTAAAAAGCATTGTTGTTTTGTAAAGCTAACTATACTTATATGAAAACATGGAGTTAATTTCAGTACTATCACAAAATGTGGATGGTTAAGTAAAAATTATAAAAGGTAGTTTCACAAAGTACTATGCTAAAAAAACAACAGGAAACAAAGTATAAAAGTATGAAAGGAAAGTTCATTCAGTTGTAAAATACTGTTCTCTCTGGAATGATTTTGCAAGGTAGCATAGACTTACAATACATTGTTTCCTGCTATAGAGCTTAAAACTTTTTTGGAAAAAATCTTATTACTGCTGTCATTACTATGTCATGCAGAATTAGATGAAAACTGTGCCTTTCAAGGTAATAACAAAGAAACAATCACCATGAGGGAATACTTTTAAATCCTTCAAAAAACCAGAAACACAAATATCAAAAGTAAATATGGCCCAACAGGAATATGTCATTATTAGCCTTAAAAATGGAGCAATTTTAAAATCTACTAGGTACCTGACAGATGACCCATTTTACTACTTCCTAGCAAAGGACTCTTCAGCTTTTTTAAAAAACACCAACATGGCTTTTGTCCCGGTATTTCTGACCATTCCTTCTTGACTATGTTCAAAGACAATGATACTTGCTACACCACTTTCACTACCCTCCTTATATTTAATGAGATTCTCTTTCTTCTATTACTTAAAAGTGCTGAAACTCCTCTCTCTTTTCTGGAGATGCAATAAATTTCTACTAGCCACATCTGTACTCCATTCACATTTTAGACATATAACCACTCATTCATTCAATGAAAATTGATTTGGTGTCACATGTTTCTAATAGTTTAACTCAGCAACTTCACAGAACAGAGATATAGAAAGCTTCCGATTATCAGGAGCCTTCATGATCTTGAAGTGAAACAGCACAAAGAACCGCACACCCTCTTTATTTGTTCACTACCTGCAATGTTCTCAACATCGTAAGAAAAGTTATTTAATATTTGATGTCTGTTAGGAACTCAGTGAGGAAGGAAATACAAGCATATCAATGATTCATCCTAATATGATATTATAGCAACTTTTTCCTATTAGCAGAAGTCACTAAAGCATCAAATAATAGTACTATTTTAACTAATCTATTTATTTAAATAATAATTTTGGGGTTCTATATAGCTGCAACTATAGGGCAAAATCCTCACAGCACAGAGACAATCTTTTAATTACATGAAGCTTTTAATATTAGTTTTGACTTACAATAACCATTTTTCAAGATACTGAACAAACTCCCATTTATAGACTTTGTATAGACCAGAACTTTTGACAATACTAAACATTCACCACTTTTGTGAAAAGCAAACAACATTGTTTGGTGTCTTGACAGACAACTCTTACTAGCTGAGTAAGTATTATTACAGTGTAAAATGTCTGTTCAAAGATATATATTTTTGTATCAGTATATACAAACCACTTACATTGAAATTTTCCACTAATGCATTTTAAATTGTTTAAAACCGTTATTGTAATACTGTATTTTCTTTAGATAATTCATAAGGTTAAACAGCATTACTTTCCACAGTGATAGCTATGTCCTGCCTTACAATTTAAACAATCTTTGTGAAATTCATACTTAACACCGTTTTAAACAATTCACTTATTTCGAATTAGCAGTTTAAATTCTATTCCTTGATAAAGTAAACATAGGAAAAATCTCATTATCTTATGGAAAATTTAGAGCCACAAATGTCAGGCTAGAAGGAAAAAAGAAGTCTTAGGTTTCCAGAACAAGTCTGTAAACTTATACAAATCAGTTCCAGTCTTTAGGCCTTAAGTGCTTCATAAATTAAAAAAAAAGACCAATCTATAGAATCCATAAGACCTCCAAAATTCTGAGCCAGTCGTGGCGGCTCACGCCTGTAGTCCCAGCACTTGAGAGGTTGAAGCAGGAGGATCGCTGCAAGTTCGAGACTAGCCTGGGCTACAAAGTGAGCTCGAGGCCAGCCTGAACTTCATAGGGAGACCCTGTCTCAAAAAGACAAAAAAAAAAAATCCTCTAAATTCTATCCTTCTGTGAATCAATATTCTTCAGTGTACAGCAACTGTATTTGAAAGTAAAACATCACCAACATATAACGAGATAGGATGTATATCTATGGCAAACAAATAAAATTCCTTACTTTGAATGACGAGTACGGGGAATTAAATTAACCAGAAACTTGGGTCTAGTCTCACCTTGCACTGTTCACATTCTTGATTTGTATCTTCAAGGTCAGCAAAGAAATTCTGACAACATATTAATGTTCAAATTTCCCAGCTGTAGAAACAGCTAAATTAGATGTCGGTAAGTATAGTTTACAGTTTACCCTTCTTCTGTGGTAAATAGACAAGTTATACCTTATCTTCTATAAAAATTAAACAGTTAAGTTGTGCCAGATTGTGACAAATGAAATCTCAAAACCCCTGATCTGTCATGAATTTCAAAGGCTTTTTAAATTCCATTAAACATTTAACAGCTTTTACAAATTTCATTCAACTTAACTATGAAATACCTACCATGTTCATGTACAGCAAATAAAACACAAAGAGACAGTATCTGTGTTATAGTGCTCATTAATCTACATAATGAACTGAATTTAATAAAGTGAAAATGATAAGAAAATTCCATAGTCCTCAAAACTTGTATAAAATATTTATTCTAGTAAAGAAACATAGTTCTAAAATATACAGTTTTTCAATTTCCAAAGTAAATACTACAAGTATTATAACAAAAGCTAACAACTTCACTTGCTTACATATGGAATGAGATAAAAGGAGAAACTGGGTTCACCAGTTTTCCAATGTGTTTATATAACTATCACAGAACATTTTTTATCCTAACACTTTGTAAGATTTTACTTTTTCATTTCAGAGGGAAAAAAATGGAGGAGGCAGAGGACAAAGATGTTATATGAACACAAGGCAAAGTCACAGCTGAAAAAATATTGTGTTTTCAGCAGAGCAAAGTAGACAGTCACCCAAATGAAGCCTTCTTGCTATATACAGACAATCTGTAGTAATTTTGTTATTTTCACCGAAAGGGTGGTATTCCCATTAACCTCAAATAAGAATAAGAAACAGGGTTAGGGTAATATCTTCCTTCAGGGACCTTGCAGAAATAAATAAGAGCTTTAATATAACTTTTAAAAGGTCACAGGAGTGCCACATACAAATAGCACATGTCAATATGCAATTCAGATTTTTACCTTTAGATTAAGGTAAAAAAAGACCATTAAAGTAAAGACCACTGTTTAGTAAGCTCTCACTCACTCTTTTACCCAACCATACTCTTCTGTGGACAAATGGTCAATAGCTACCCTAAAGCTTATATTCACATTTTTTTGGTGTCCACCGAGAGCCAATTCAATCCCAGTACATAATCCAAGAATAAACAACCACCAATAATATATAGAGAAATCTCTTTAATATTGTTTTAAACACAGCATATGGATACATTATTAATATAAATATTCAAATGTCACTTAGTTCTCCCAAGTGGTGTATGAGGTGAGCCCACACTCAACTCATCTGCCAATTCATTAGGCACATGCTCATTCCAGAATTCATGCAAAAAAATTCTTCCTTGATTTGGCATGGTATTGCTCATACCTAGCTTGGTTTCTACCATTTCTATTTAGCTGCAGATTCCCCTCTGCATACTCAGTTTCCACTGATTACCATTTCTTCATGCAGAAAAGGTCACAAACTAATTTTTTCCCTTATGAACATTAAAATAAGTCTTAAAGTACAATGATTGTATGTGTTTGAATTCTGAAATGCATGAACTGTAGAAGTGCTTCTCAATTCAATCTACTGTTTAACTTATACTTTTCATTGGTATCTTCCAAAATTAGTCTACAAAAAAAACATTCAGTCTACATACAAGATTTTTCCTTCAACTCTTCCACTCTAATTATAGCAAGGAAACAACAGATGTAGGCTCTGCACTGTGCTGGGTAATCTGAACAAAATTTTATTTTCTTTCGCACTCTTTCTGATCAACAAGATAGTCTCAGCATCTAGTGTATCACTGAAAGATACACTGATATTAAACAATTTTTCGAAATCGTGGTATTTTAACAGTTACAGATAAAAGAGAAATAAAAGAACAAAAATATCACCACTGATATGTAAACTCAAGTTTCTTCAGTACCTTATGAGTTTAAAACAATGAGAAATTTAAATGTTCATGCAGTCTTGTTTCAACAGTTAAAAGCAAAATTAAGCAGAGTGACAATACAGTACAACTATAAAATCATGGTTATCTAGCATTAAGTCTATGGATCCCAAAATGACTAGAGAAGAAATTTACACACCTATCTCTATCACAGAAATCTTTTTTCTGCTTTGTATTCCAGCGGCATGTGGTTAAAACTTTGCATAAAATTTGTGAATACCCAGTTTCAAGGACAATAACCTAAAATTCAACAAGACAATCTGCCTCTGCCTAAAATAAAAAACCTAACTTTATTCATCAATATTTGGAAATGCTTGTACAAAGTGATCACACCTAAAAACAAATTACTCTTATGAGGATATCAATATTCAGTATACATGTAGGTGTACATGCATAGCTTCAGAATCTTAACAATGGGAAGTATTACCTGAACTTTCTACATTAATTCAAAATAAAGTATTATTAAATGTGAATATAATCCTTACCTTATTTGTTTTCTCCTAATATCTACACACCTAAGAGGATTAGGAAGTTTCAGAATGATAGGTATGATCGTCTCATGGTATTTTAGTCCCTTACTTATGTCCACAATATGGTAATAATAATCTATTTCAGTAAAAACTGTCATGAAAGAAAACATTTGTTTTTATATACTACTTTTTATTTTCTCCAGAAGATATCCATTAAAAGATATAAAGACATAAAAACTGTACATTTTTCTTCACCTTTCTCAAGTGTTTTAATACTCTTTTTACAGCAATTACCATAGCTGCAGTTTTAGTTTACTTCACTTGAATTCTTTTATAATTACATCAATGTTGATTTTCATTTTAAAATACCAATAACATAACTATATACTTGCTTTAGGTTATATTCCAAAGTATTATCTTAAAAATGCAAGTTACTGGACACACATACTGTTAAGATCAAATATATTCATTTTGCTCCTATAAATTACAGTATAGTCTTTGCTACTTCTCACACAGTACACATTAGTGTCTGCTTCAATGGTACATTGTAGTTTAGAAAGCTAAATCCTTGTTTAAAAAATTCTGTAAGTCATAGCATGTTTAAAATTCTCTGTAAGATATTTCTAGACCACCACATTTAAACATCAGTGTTTTCACACACTAACTTAAAATGACATGAATAAGCTCTGACTTACTAAGAACAGAACAATTCCCCATCACCATGATGTGAAGATGATTAGAAGTAAAAACAAAATAACCTCAAAAATAACTCCTCATAATATCCAGAGCATTCTGAAATTAGTACGACTTGGCCTTCCTAGTTTTCAAACTATAATAAGCTACAATAAACCTAACTAGTAAAGAGTAAAAAGTAGAAAGTTCGGAAGAATATTTCAAAATCTACTCTTTCTGGTATTTTAAATATAGAGCATGGTAAAAATGAGGCATGGATATAAATTAGTTAATGTTTTCACATGGAAATTCTGCCTTTTACAACAAATAGTCTGATTAATGTTTTAATAGAAAATGCCCCTAAGGAAAGCAGGTGGTTGCTGGTATATACTGTCTCAGTGTTTGAACTATCCTAAGCATATATTTCCCACTTATTAATCAAATTAGAAGCCAAAGTATAAATAGGTATGTGCAGAAGCATGATTTCATTCCTATAAAAAGGAATGTAATAACTAGCTTTTAATGAAAACTAAATATTAAAACATTGCTCATTACATTGGTAACCTGATTCACATATTTAATTCTTTCAAGCCTGGTCACAAACCAAATTAGATGAAAACTGAATCAAATTGGCCACAAGGTCAACACTGAACCTAACCATAGAAGTTGATTCAGTTTTCAGACAATTCACTTTGTAACCAGAATCATGGAAGGAATTAAACATATGAACTGAGGTACCACTGTACTTTGCTTCAAAACTTTCATTAGAATATAATTTTTATAATGTATTATGACCTACATGAGTAAAGAAATCCTCCAATTCTACACAATATTTAGTAATATATGATGAATAGAAACATGGATGAGTAGAAGTTTTCTCATTATTTATAACATAGTGACATAGAATTCCATTTTAGAATATTACATCACTAAACTACAAACACAGAGCAGTTTCTTTACACGAAGTTTCAGTAAAAACATTGCCTATTTAATCCTCAATATACATCTATAAATAAATGATCGCTCAAATAGATATTATGGACTGATATAATCATTTCCAAAAAATTTTATGTTAAAACATATATAAGAGAGGACCCTGGGAAACCAAGCAAGCAGCTTCCCTCTCTGGTAATCGGCTCTGGTGTAGCAGGCTGTGGCCCCTCCAGGGGGAGAACCACCAGCGGCTCCTGAGATCCACACCATATTGTGTTGGGAGCCGCTGAGGCCTGTAGGAAGGAGCAAAGCCTGAGCTAAATTACCCCTCCCATCGAGTGAGCCAAGTTGGCGCCTGCTTCTTGCCCCCTGATTGCCCTGGTGACGTAAACAGCCCGCGCAATAGACGTCTACCCAGCAACTAATGACGATGACCAATCAGCTCACATGCCTGCTGTTGCCCTATTGGACAATGAGTCCGTATATATGTATGTGACCCACGCTGCTGAGAGAGAGATAGAGAAAGTCCACCGGCAAGAAAGGGCTGGTGGCAGAGCAGAGGCCTCGCGGGGCCCACGCGGAGACAAATAAAGACAAGGTTGTACACCGTCAGAATCTGTCGTGTGTTTTTCCTGCCGGCTGGGAGCGACACCGACAATATTGGAACTTAGGATGCTGGGAAACCAAGCAAGCAGCTCCCCTCCCTGGTAGCGGCTGTGGTGTGGCAGGCTACAGCCCCTCCAGGGGGAAAACCACCAGTGGCTCCTGAGCTGGATGCCATGTTGGAACTTAGGACACTGGGAAACCAAGCAACCAGCCTGCCTCCCTATTAAGCAATAGTGAGCCTACTGGTACATGGGCTGAGAGTCAATCATCCCACTTCCCCTATACCTATACCCTCTTTCGCCCTCTGTTAGCAAATGGGAACTAGAGATCTGAGCACCTCTTGGGAGGTTGACCATAGCAAATAAGGAGATTTTCTTCTACCATTTCTTTGAAGACAAATATTTTTATTACTGTTTTGCTTTATTCTGAATAATGGTACTGCTCTATTCAATATTCTGCTTTGATAAGTTCTATAATGTTCTGTATTTCATTTTATTTTGATATACGTGATTGAAAGTACAACTATTGTGAGAATAATGAAATGTACTGTGATACCTACTACTGTTACCCAGTAAACTGCTGTGAAGTTCTGTAACAATTTCACTAACTGTCTCAGTTGGCTTTATTCTGTCTTGTTCTGTTGTATTTTACTACCTTCAAAAGAAAAAAGAAAAAAAAGAAAATTTACTGTGAGTACATCCTAAGCACAAGACAGATATAAGGCCTTGCCGCCTTGGCTGAAAGAGTTGAAGATTTAGAAACTGGCACTTGGACACTGTTCAGGACTTCATTCTCTCAGTGAACACGCATCCATTCATTATTTCCCCAGACAGCAAATATGAATGCAGAATCACAGCACTCCCTTATGTGTACTCAATAGTAGAAGTCCTGTCTCTTTAAACGGATCCTGACCCTCTGGAACAACTTCATTACCAAGTATTTAACTTAAACCTCTCCTATCACTTAACACCTCCACTCAAGGAGGCCCTTGGCCCCTGGCAGTCTCGAGGATGCATCTGGAGCCTTCCAAAATCCTAAAGCTTTAGAAACGCCAGCAAAGTTAGTAAACTTGTTAGGAGGGGTGCAGCTACCTGGTAGTTTTCTTTTTCTTCTTATGATAAGAGAAAAACAAGAGATGGTTCAATAAATAACAAAACTGAGTGCTACACTCTAAAAAAAAAAAAAAAAAAAATATATATATATATATATATACAGAGAGAGAGAGAGAGAGAGAGAGAGAGAGAGAGAGAGGAGAGACAGAGAACCTTTAAGGAAGTTACTGAGGTTAAATGAGATCGCAAAAATTAGGGCACTACACCAACAAGATCATGACTTTATAAGAGGAAGAAATATCAAAGAGCATGCTCACTTTCTTTGACTCCATCTGCACATGCACAAAGCATATAGTCCATGTGAGGAAACAGCAATAAACTTCAGCTGTGCAATTCATCCAGTATGCATTATTTTGTTATAGGAGTATCAGTAGGAGAACAACACAATCATGAAAGTTAAATGATTTTTACTCAGGTGATTGTGTATCGTTCTTAACAATAATAATTTGTAGTAGTCAAATTGCTTCCCTTAGTACTTTAACCCAACTCTGAACGGCTTATCTCTAATTAACTACATTCAAAATGCAAGTAAATATTTTTATATTGTCTGAAATTAACTTTGAATACATGTTAGACAAAAGCTGTATTGTCTTACTTTAATAAAGTATATTGTATGCTTTGTATAAAAGACAACTTCCCAATTTCATCATATTTCTTACATACTTGTGAATAGATACCTGGTGATCTTGGGAGCCTTTAACAGTATCATCAGGTATCACCCGAGAGAAAAGGAGAACTGTCATCATTTAAAAAAAAAAATACTAACAGAACATTTGGATATGTTCATTTTTTACATTATCTAGACAACAGAAGAAACAAGATCAAAGAGTATTAACCTTGATGAGACCAAGAGTTATTAGAGAGGACAAACCCAGAGAAACAGTAAAAGCCATAATCTACACCACCAGCACAACAGCAATGAAACTGATGATATGTAAGAAATGGAAAAAATTATTACTATAATGGCTTGAAAATACATGTTTTCTACTTCACTTTGGCGCCTAAGACCATGTCAGCTGGCCTAATAATTACAGATTAGTAGTAAAAATCAAATGGGCCAGCATCTAACTCACTCATTTAGACAAGCAGAATTCCTCAACTACAACACTAATAACTTTAGAAGGTGAATTATTTCACATTGTTTGGCTACAGGGAGATATCCTCTGCTGTATGATGTTTAACAGTATTCCTGGACTCTATAGTTTAGCTAACATACCCTGCAGACTTCCCCCAATGATGACAAGCAAAAATATCTCAAAACGGTGCAAAATACTCTTTAAAATACGAAAAACATTTTACTCAGCTGCAATCACTCCTTTAAATGAGACCTAGAGATTTGGAACACTTATGCAACCTTAAATACTTTGAAACAGCTCTGTGAACTATCTAATCCAACTACTTTTCTAGTACCTGAATTCATTCTGCAATGACCGTAAGTAGATTGCTGCTACTTAAACATCTCGTGGATTAGAACACTCAACTTTTCCAACCAACTAAACCTACCTAAACAACTTCAGCTTCCAGGAAGATACCAGAATGGTAAACAACAACAAATCAATCTCTATGAGATAGGAATCCAGATACTGGAATACAAAAACTGGGGGAAGAAAACAAAATGGGAGATGATTCCCAGGGACTCAAGAAGCATCTGCAGGGAAAACTGGAACATGAAAGAAAAAGGATAGACCTGACTGCAGAAAAAGGAGGTGGCAAACCATACTTTTTTCTGGCTCCTGGCTTCTGGCATGAGAGAGAAAAGAGGCTTCAATATATGAAGACACAGTGAGATTAGGTGACACTAGAGACCTCCAGGAAGAAATGTACCACTGGGACAAACATTAGATTTTGTGAGCTACAACACCTAGTAACTCCGGTCCAAGTGACTTCCATGTTGCATGTAGAGAAGAGCTTAGACAGATGCCATTTCAGGGAGGGGCCAATTGAATTGGGAACTCATAGAAGCAGTACCTGGGCTTCTCAGATTGGCTCCCAGCAACTAGGTGAGAGACAACCCCAAGAGCCATCAAGGGTCAGGCAGCCATGATCAGGCCAGCAAGAGACAACCTGGGTACCAATTGCTCCTGCAACTAGAGACCAGGATCAGCCTGAAATCCTGTGGAGTTGAAAGCACCAAAATCATTATATGCATTATATCTACTGTAGGTTTACTGGGATTATCTAGCACCTCATTTTAATCCTACCGCAAACTTGCTGGGATCACACAGGCTGGATCTGGGCTTTGTGTGTCTTTGTCTACCAATGAAAGCAGAAAAATCCCTTGAATAGAACCTACAACAAAACTACAGACCCCAGAAAATAACCACAGCCTTGCAATCACAGAGAAATCTCTTATTTTTTTTCTTTTCTTTTGGTTCTTTTTTTCCTTTCTAGATTTCTTTTTGTTTTTTTCATGAAGATGAACACTGTCTTTAGGTTTTTTTTTTTAAACAAAAAATTTAAAAAGATGACAGAATTTCAAAACAAAATAACAGATTAACAATGGTTTGTTCTTGCTGTCTTTTCCTCCTGTTTTCTACCCCAAGTTCCCAAAGCCTAGGTAATCATTCTATTTCCTTCAGCTGTGCTTCTTCTAATCTCTCTTCTTTTGTCTGTGTTTTCCTCTTCTCTCTTTAGAGGGTAAAAATCACTCTACTAAGGGGCTATCAACTACATATAATTTTCTGACTGTTTAAGATTTTATTATATACCTATAAAATCTTGTATTTAGGGTTGAAAGTGGCAAATTAAGTCACTATAGTGGGGGCTGGGGATTTAGCTCAGTGGCATTAAGGGCCTGCCTTGCAAGCAGGCAGTTGTGAGTTTGATCCCTGGTACCGATAAAAAAGTCACTATCGTTTCTCATTTTCTGCACTTTATCTGATGTTGTTGTTATCACTAACTGTACAACTTTAGTCAAGGCATAGTTGTCGTGTTCAGTTGGTCTTCCTTGTCTGCCACTGTTGATAGATTGTCTGGTGGGTATAAATGATACTGAACCATGTTAAACTGGTTCAGTACCAAGAAGCTGAGTGTTAGGCCAAATAAGTAACAATCTCTCGTCCCTAATCACTTGAAGATGCAAAATCTTGGGAAAGACTCAAAAGCCAAAAAGTCAGCTTTCAGAAGACCCTCTGAAAAATAGTAATTTACTGAAGAGCTCTGTGTTGTAGTCAGGGGTTATACAGAGAACAACTAAGATTAGGACATAAGGTTTATAATATTTTTATAATGGTCACCGGAAGTTAACACAGGAAAATGCAGGAAATCTATCCACAATACCAAAGACATAGATTATTTAGTCAAGGGCCTAAACTCCACGGCAATGTCCCACGAGTCCAGGACAATGCCTCCACAAGTCCAACTGGAGGTCCAGAGCCCACAAGAAGGACTCACACCAGTCTCTTTTACGGATCCATGCCGGGAAGACACAAGGGTCAGCGGTGGAAGCCAGAAAGTCTATGCCAGCAGGATGAAGGAGTTGTGCTAGTGGGATAAGGGTTCTATGCTGGAGCCAAGAAGTCACACTCACAACAATAGCCGTCCTCAGCAACACGGAGGCCTTGAGCTCTGACAACGACAAGCACAGTCGGGTACATGCCAGGAAGCAGCGTGACGAGTTCATCCTGGAGACCAATCAGCACATGTCTTCCCCTCTGGAGCCAGGAAGCAATGCTCGTTGTGAGGACCAAAACCTCTCCAGAGAACCAACAGCTCAGACAGTAACTCGTAGGACAACCCATAACACCTCCCTTCTTCTCCACCTATTTATCCTGGCAACTTTCCTCAGGTGGAGCATCTTCACTCAATGCCATGCTGATGTAATCCAGCTGGCGTTAAGTTGACCACCAGTTCTTAACCCATAACAGTCTCAATATCAGCAAATAAAGCTATCTAACCTAAGCAATTTGCAAGCATCAAAAGAGAAAACAAATTGAAAAAAAGAAAGAAAGAAAGATAGAAGCAAGATGCAGGCCAGTCCTACAGTTTGCCCAAATCAAATGCATAGGGAACTGAGGTAGAACTCAAATACAATCACACCTGAATTCTTTTCTAAAGTGGTAGAAGTAGAAGTAACAAAGCAGGTGAATGACTATCTAAAAATGAAAAACAGAAACAATTTATAAAAATAACTAAAGAGATGATAATGATAATGAAGGATATAGTTAGTGAATCGATCTAGAGTGGATGTAGATTGTAAAAAAATAGAGGAGGATAGGAAAGTGATGGGTACCATGCATGCCCAACGCAAGAAACAACTGCTGTCCATAAAAGATTCAAACAGATATCCAGAGAATTAAAAATTTATCACTGAAAAGTGTATGATAGGATATCAAATCTAGAAGACAGGTTTGGACATTAGAAAATGTTGGACTACTGAGTGTCGGTTATTCACCTTCTCCAGAACAGGGTTGAACAAAACCAATGACAGAAATCAAAAGGATTCCAAGCCACATGAGATCCAAAAGGGAACTGAGAAAGGAGGAGAAGAAAACAGGATTCACTGATACAGGAGAACTAGTCCACCACTACCAAATCCGAGACAGTACAGTGTGCCTTGAACAGCTATGTAGCTGACTTGGGCAGAGGGATGCCTGCAAAAGTAATTCTGCTCCTCATTGGGAGATTAAGACCTGATCTGAACAAGTCTTGCAAAGTCAGAGGCAACAGTGAGAACATGGTAAACCTCCCTGAGCGGCCCACCCATAATCATCAGTTGGTGAGTGAGCCAGAGCAGCAGTGCCCTGCATACAGCATACAGTCAAGTAGAGAAGCAGCTGGAGGGAATGACCACGATTTTTTCTCAAAGTGCTTAGGCTCCACTATCACAGCAAAACAGCCTCAAGGGGTCAGTCCTTCAGTGTCACCCTCAGGGAAGGAATGAGGAAAGGGCTAACCAGTCAAAGTAGATATCAACACCTGGACAGCAAATTGGGGGAACCCAGCTAAGAAGTTGGAGCTGGGACCCAGACTCCATTACAACAAAGGCCAAAAGCCAATCTCAGCCCTAGGTACAAAGGCCTAGAAGCAGCACCCTGCTATGTGACTGAAGGCACAGGCAGGCAAGCAGCCTTGGCTGGTGATGGGACAAGAGCACCCACTGCCACTGACCTGTAACCAGTTGTGCAAAAAGGCATGCAACCTTGGCCAGGACAAGGAAACAACCAAATGCCCTGTGACCAGCAGACAAAGAGCCTTAGCTGGCTGCAGACAAAGGCACTCAACGTGGCCAACTTGTGTAAGAAGAGTCATCTGTATGGACAAGATCAGACCCCCATTCTTCAGTAATCCTATTACAGACTTAGCTGAGTTACTCAGCATAGATTCCAGTACTGACTAGGAGCTAACACCTAACTAAGAACACCATAGGAATTTCTTTCTCATAATATTTTACTCCATTTTCCTATTTTCTTTTTAATTTGGGAGGATTGCATAGGTTTTTTATTTTATCGTTTGTTTTGTTTTCTCTGTCTTGCCTCTATCCTCAATGGTCTTTCTGGCGTATTCTCAAATATTTAACAGTTTTTCTATTTTGCCTTGAAATTGTTTTTCTTCACTCTTTAACTCCTGTCCATCTCTCCAGCTTCCCAAAGTATTGATGATCATCCTTAGTCCCTCAGCTTTGTTTCTACTATCTTTTTTGTTCCTTAACCCTCTTAAATTGCCCTTCCCCATGGGATAAAATCACCTGGCCAAGGTGATTTGTATTTTTATATAAATTCCTGGTCAATTTTGGATATTGTTATATAACCATAGATCTTGCTGCTATGGTTAGAGATGGCAAATTAGCAGTTACCACAGATTACCACTTTCTAGGCTGTGCGTGATGGTACTGTTCTGCTAATTGTATTGATTAGCCAAGAGGCCATACTTGTTTTACTCAGTTCTTCACTCTTGTATGATAATACCGTTATAATCTGAAGTCACAATCATTCCCATACCCCATTACCAAAAGACTGAGTGCTAAGCCAAATAGGAACTCTTCATCCCTAATAAAAGTGAAAAGACAGGACAGAGGGACAGACACAAAGATCAACACCCAGTTAAACCTAGAAGACATCTCAGAGGAACAGATATTTCCTAAAGGAGCTTTGACACCAATGATAAAGCCAAATAACATAAGCAAAATGCCAACAACAATACTTCAAATAAATTAAAATTTTAAAAACATGCGAAAGGAAAATGCAATCTGAGACTTCTGGCCCACAAAAGACAAACCCAGGGGACAGTGAGATAGAGGAAATCGGAAGCCATTCACCTGAATTTACTGAAATGACAACAGAAAAGTTTTTAAAATATATACATGAGACTATAGAGGATATTAAAAATAAATAACCTCGCACATTAAAGACAGAGATGAAGACCATAAGAAAGACTTGCTCAGAAAATCTAGAGTAGACATAGACAAAAAAAAAAAAGAGAGAAGTATAGAAAAATAATGGAAATCATAAATTCACAACTTAGGAAAAAATCCTATTCAAGAAAATTAAAAATTTCATTGAAAGTCTGCAAAACCATATGAAACAAAGTGAAAACAGAGAATCAAACATGGAAGACAGGATAGTGGTTAGTGATAACAAAAATAAACATCTCTTAACAATAGCAAGGGATCATAAAAACACAATCCAACAACTACAAAACAAAGCAAAGAAAAAGAATATAAGACTGATTGGGGTCAATGAAAATTCAGGAGTCAGCACAAATAACATAAAAAACTTGTTCAGAGAATAGCAAAAAACTTCCCATAATTGAAATTAGTCATGACTAAAATAAATCTACACCAAGGCATACAACAGTCATGTTCTAGAAATTCACAACAAAAACAGAATGTTAAAATTTGTTAGAGAAAAGAAACATCACCTATAAAGGAAAGCGCAATACAATCACAGAAGAATTCTCAACACAAACTCTAAGTCAAAGACTGCTTGGAATAAAGTATTTCAAACTCTGAAAGAAACCAGTTTCCAATCCAGAATGACGTATCCTGAAAAAATCTCTTTCACAATTAATGGAGAAATAAAACATTTCTGTGATAAAGAGCAACTGAAGAAATTCATTACAATCAAACAATCCCCTCAGAGAGTTCTAAAAGATATTCTAGAAAGAGGAAAAAAATGCTCATAACTTCAAGAGTACAACAGAAAGAAGCCACCAAGCAAAAGAAGCAGTTAAACCAAGGGGAAAGACAGGAAACCATCAACAGGAAAATTATATGACAAAGACAAGCCGATATATATCGCTTAAAACCATAAATACAAATGGTCTCAAATCACTGATCAAAAGAAATGGACTGGCAGAATAGATCAAGATACATGATCTAGCAATGCATTCAAGAGGCACATTTAACTCAAAAAGAAAATCATGGACTGAAAGTCAAAGGATGGAAAACAATATTCAATGTGACACGAGCCCAGAAAAAAAGGTACCTATTGTATTTAGACAATGTAAACTTCAAGCAATGACTGATCAAAGACCACTACATATTTTTCCCCACACAGCTAAGGAAAAATTACAAGATGAAAGTCCAATACCCATTTATGATAAAAACCCAATAAAAATGGAATACATAATTGGGCATCACAATCTCTGAGTACTCTGTGAAAAAAATAACCAGCATGTTACTGGCAAAAAACAAATCAGAAAAAACAGACCTGAGGATCAATGAAAAAGATTAGAAGATGCAAACACAACTATGAAGATACTCAGCCACCTGTTATTTGACAAAGGGGCTAAATATGTTCAGTAAAAGAAGGATAGACTCTTTAATAAATGGTGCTGGAAAAACTGGCTTTCTACACACTGACTACAGAAAATAGACTATGCTATCACCATGTACTAAAGTTAAAATGGATCAAGGACCTAAATATTAAAAGCAAAAGAACTAAATCTACTAGAAGACAAGGTAGGTAGAAATCTTGGAAACAAAGGGGTAGGTACAGAATTCATGAACAAAAGGCAAACCACATGGGAAATATTTCAAAGAGCCAACAACTGGGATCTCATATTATTAAAAAGTTTTGCACTTCAAAATAAATCACCAACAAAGTGAAACAAAAACCCACAGAATTTTAGAATTTTAAGAATGGAAAAGAATTTTAGCCAGCAGTCCCTCAGACAAAAGACTTTTATCCAGAACATAAAAAGAATTGAAAAACATCAAGCGCATCAAATTCAAAGACCCTCGCCCAAAATGGGCATCTGAGATGAACACACATTTCTCAGATGAAGATACACAAATAGCAAATAAATACAAGAAAAAATGTTCGCCGTCACTGGTCATTCAAGAAAAGCAAATGAGAACATTGAGATTTCATCTCAGCCCTGAGAGAATGGCTGCCATCAAGAAATCAACTGATAACAAATGTTGGCAAGGCTGTGGGGAAAAAGGAACACTTCTCCACTGTTGGTGGGTGTGTAGACTGGTGCAGCCACTGTGGAAATCAGTAAGGAGATTCCTCAACAAACTAGGATTGGAAGTTCCATTCAATCCAACTAATCCCTTCCTGGGTATTTTCCCAGAAAAATTGAAAAGGTCATGTCTTAGCAAAATATATGCACCCATGTTTATAGCAGCACAATTTGTAATAGCTAAATCTTGTAAACACCCAAAATGCCCATCAACTGCAGAGTGGAATGAAAATAGAATATTACTCAGCTATAAAAAAGGATTGCCTTGAAGCTTTCACCGGTAAATGGAGGCAACTTGAGACTATCTTCATAAGTGATATAAATCAGACTCACATTTGTAAATATCACAGTCTTTTTAGTATAAAAAATAATACACTTTCTGAAAGAATAATAAGATCCAAAATGTATAAGAGATACTGTGATAATGTAAGGGAAAGAAAGTACTCTAAAAGATATAACAATATGTATGTTTAAGTGTGCAAGACATATAACCACACTGCTAAGTTTTTGTTAGCTCATCAGAGTGGTTTGTACTGTCATTGTTTGATTTTCTACTTTTTATGCTTTGATTTTGTGACCTGAGCAACTACTTCTTAGATTAATTTATCAACTAGTGATTTCTTACTTTTTTTTAATTCTATATTACTTCTACCCTTTTTTGTTTTGCTTTTATTCTCTAAATAAAAAAAAAAAAGAAAGAAAAACCCAAGTCCTGATGGATTCACTGCTGACTTCTACAGGAAAGTTAGAGAAGGCCGGGGCTCAGTGGCATAAGCACCTGCCTGGCAAGCACTAGGTTGTGAGTTCGACCCCCGGTACCAAAAAAAGGAAAAAAAAAGAAGAGAAAATCTAATGCCACTACTCCTCAAACTCTTTATAATGAAATTGAAAAGGAAACAAAACACCCAATGTCACTCCTGGAAGCAAGTACTACCCTGATACCAAAGCCAGAGAAAGATCCAACAAACAAAGAGAACTATAAGCCAATCTTCTTTTTTTATTTTTTGGTCTTTTTCCTTTTTTATCGGTACCGGGACTGAACTCACGACTGCCTGCTTACACGGCAGGCGCTTATGCCGCTGAGCTAAATCCCCAGCCCAAGCCAATCTTCTTAATAAACTTAAGACTCTCAAAACTCCTCAGCAAGATACTGGCTGCAGTATCTTGCAAACAGAATGCAACAAATTATCAAGATCACACTCTGTGACCAAGTAAGATTCAAGATATTAATCAATAATAAATACTGGCAAAACTGCAGAGAAAAAGGAAAACTTCTCCACTGTTGATGGTAGCATAGTTGGTACAAACACTATGCAAATCAGGATGGCGAGTCTACATAAAACTAAAACTGGAAGTTCCATTTGACCCAACTATTCCTCTTCTTCATATGTTCCCAAGAGTTAGAAGCATCATCCCACAGCAATGTATGTACATTCGTTTTTATAGAAGAATAATTTTAATAGCTAAATCTTTGAAACAACCAAGATGCCTGTCAACAAATGGATGAATAAAATTTTAATACACAGTGGAGTACTATATGCCATAAAGAAGGATAAACTTGAAACATTTTTAGATACATAGCTGCACATAGAGAACATACTTCTCAGTGAAATAAATTGGAGGCATGTGTTCAAATATCACTGTTTCCCTGATATGAGAAACACAAAGGGGAAATAAGAATCAAAACAGATGACACATATTGGGAAGTATGAAGAACATCTTCAAACGGCAAAGGGAACAAGGGAGGGCAAAGGTAAGGAAAAACAAAAACTCGAAGGAAAAACATAGAAACAAGCTTTTTGTAAACAGGAGGGGAGGCAGGATTGAGGGAATGGGATGAGAATGGGCAAGAAAAGAACAATCAAGGTACATTATGCACAGGTACAAATTCCCTATGATGAATGTAATCATTATATATACCAAAACTGCACTGATAAAATTACTTTTTAAAAACCACAACATCTGTTGGCTCAATTGTCAAGGAGTCATTCAGTCCATTTAATGAGAGAAATAAGGCTCCCTTCCAGCTCTAGACAGCTCCAGCTCTGGATCTCAGGCACATTTATAGCAATACACATAATCACTTAAAACAATTGTAAGCTTCTACATCCCCCAAAAAATATCTTGTAATTTTTTTCTTTTCAAATTTACTTTTCATTTAAACAGAAATTTTCTGATAACAATTAATTACTTTAAAAGATCCAAGCTTGGTAGAAAAAATGATATATGCTTACCCAACTTACTAAAAGCCTTTTTAGTTCACTATTACATTGATTGCTTAGATGTAAACAAGCCCTTAATTTTATCTTATTTCTGTTCAGATGTTCTAAATTACAATTGTTATGTGCTAGAATATGTTTTTAAACTGTATGATAAAATTTAAGAATTTAATTTTCTCATTTGGAAAATATAATTTAGAAATGGCTTAAGACAAAATGCTTTATAAGACAAATTATTTCTGTGTTAACTGTATATTATCCTCATATATACAAAATTTACCTACCTAAAACATTTAGTTATCTTCAATATTGATTTAAAGCTTTGTTCCTTACCCAAAGTAACTTTTTATTCATACAAAAGTAGAAATGTATAAGTACAACAAATGACTGCAGAGATATTCTGCCCAAGGCAAGGTGCACTGGAATCTTGCTCCTATCCTTATACCATACTACACAGTACTTAGTTGGGTTCTCCAAACTTCTGACACTATATTAAGAACATCTTGGAAAACAATACTTTGACAATTACTTAAAGAAAGGATTAAAATAAACCCTATATTACTAAAAGAGAGGGAGGGAAGGATGAAAGGAGCAAAGATAGAAAGAGAATGAATGTAACTTCCAAATCAATGGTTCCCCTCATCTCTTAGAACCAAAGGACTATTAGGTAAAGAAGAGTGACCTAGACAAAACAAACATGAGTCAGTGTGACACAGAACTCAACAACCAGTTTAATGTGACACAGTATAATAAATCACGCCCCCAAGTGAAAAGTACTCAATGATTACAGTCAAAAGAGTGATACTAAAGGACAGTAACAGAAGGGCCCAGGTAAACTCTAAACAAATTGCTGACATGTAGAATCATAAGAAAATAAAATTGCTATATTTTAAAAGCACTAAATTTTAAGACAGTTCATCATATAGGAATAGATAACAATGAGCTGAAATTAAATTTAAGTTATCCCAGATGTAAAAGAAAGACCCTTACCCAATTTGGTATGTCCTAAATATGTATTATATTATAAAATATTTTATATTCATAAGTTAATTATAAAAGATTCAAGCTGTTGAATACATTCTTTAAAAAGCAAAATACCATTCAAAACAAAGACTGAAAATATTTCAATGAATCTAAAACTTAAGAATTTTACATTACTGAATAACAATGATTATATTGTTCTTAACTTGCACAATACAACATGAATTAAATAATTTAAAAAATCCACTGGTACCTACATTTTGATATTGTTAGAGATCCATTATGGATATATAAAACATAAAACATACCTTTTAATGGTTTAATTAGGATGCATATTTTAATTGCTAACATCTTTATCCTATATTTTATTAAAACTTTTGCTAAAAAAGAAATCTTATAGCTAAATAGCTGTTTAACAACAGAAACTCACCATAAGTCAACAAGACTTTTAGTCTTTTCCTCTTTTAATGTTCCACAATCATAATGGAAAGAAAAGTTTAAAATGTCATTTCCTTATGTAAACAATTACTAGTATACTTATTTTTTGCTTCAAAGCTGGTACAGCAAACAAAAGAAAACAGGAAAAATATGATAAGGCTTCATCTACATAGGTAAAATGTTTTCTTTGACAAAACTCCATTAATTTGATGATCCATACTGCACAGCATACGAATATAGGTCACAGCCACAAAATATAGTTCTTCTGTTCATAGTAACTTCACATAGCTACAACAATCCTATTTCTCTTTTTTCTGGTCCACTAGGAAAGCGATACTGCACTGCTATTAACAATAAAAAAGGGCTGCATATATGGAAGTCTTTAAAAAAGACTTTTAAATTGAACTAGGAAGAAATCGCATGGTGGCCCTATAGATCCCTTTTAATACCGCATGACACTGAGGATTCACCAAGGCCAGTAAAAGGATCTCATTCCATGTTGGTTCTCAGGCAAACTTGGCATCAAATAACAACATGGGTGCACATATATTACAGTGATATGATGTCTTCAATTCTTCAGGGGAAATGGTGAAAAGCAGCGTATCTCGATCAAATGCGATCTCCAGTCCCAGCTTGTTGAGGAACCTCTACACTGATTTCCACACTGGTTTCCACCAGCCTACACTCCCACCAACAAGGGAGGGAAGTTCCTTTTCCCCACAGCCCATACAGCATTTGTTACTAGGTGATTTCTTGATGTTGGCCATTCTTTCTGGAGTAAGGTGGGATCTCAGAATTGCTTTAATTTGCATTTTGCAAAGGACCAATGATGCTGAACAGTTCTTCATATATTTATTTGGCAATTGTATTTCTTCATCTTAGAAATATGTATTCATATAAAAGGTCCAATTTTGGATTGGGACTTTGAATTTTGGAGATCTGATTTTTTAAAAAAATTCTTTGTATGTTCTAGATACAAATTCTTTGTTTGAGGGACAGATGGCTAAGGTATTTTCCCAATTCGTGGGTTTTCATTTCACTGTTGGAATTTCTTTTGACATGCAAAAACTCTTTAATATGACATTTCAGTTACTGATTCTGTGAAGTATTTCCAGTGCAGTTTGATTCTTGTTCATGAATTCTCTACCTATCCATCTTCAAAATTTCTACCTTCTTTGTCTTCCAACAAATTTAGTGTTTCTGGTTTAACATTTGGATCTTTTATCCATTTAGACTTCAGTTTAGTACATGGTGATAGGCATGGGTCTAATTTTAGTTTCACCATATGGAGAGCCAATTTTTCCAGCACCATTTATTAAAGAGACTATCTTTCTTCCAGTGGACATGTTTGGCCCCTTTATCAAAGATAAGGTGGCTGAGTGTGTTTGTAGTTATAGTTGTATCTTCTAACCTATTTCATTGATCTTTAAGTCTGTTTTTATTCCAGTACCATGCTGATTTTATTACAGTAGCTTTGTAGTACAACTTTAAGTCAGGGATTGTGATGCCTCCTGCCTTGCCTTTGTTGCTTAGAACTGCGTTTGCTATTCTAGGTCTCTTCTGGTTCCAGATGAATTTCAGAGTGATTTCTCTAGATCTGTGAGGTATGCTAGTGGTATTTTGATTGGAACTGCATTAAATCTGTATAACAATTTATAACAATTTTGGGAGAATGGCCATTTTCACAATGTTTGTTCTTCCTATCGATGAACAAGGGATGTCTTTCCATTTTCTGAAATTCTCTTCAATTTCTTTTTTCAGAGTAATGTAATTGTCAATGTATAAATCTTTTACTTCCTTTGTTAGATCGATTCATAAGTATTCCATTATTTTGGATTCTATTGTGAAGGGTATAGTTTCCGTTATTTCTCAGTGAGCTTGTTGTTCGTGTGCAAGAATGCTACTGATTTTTGAGTGCTGACTTTGTATCCAGCTAAATTATCTAGAAGTCTTTCAATGGAGTTTTGGGGGCTTTCGATGTAGAGTACCATGTCATCTGTGAAACATGGTAATTTATTTTCTTCCTTTCCTATCCTTGTTCCTCTTATTTCTGTCTCTTGTCTACTTGCTCAATATTTCCAGCACTATATTGAATAGGCATGGTGATAATTGACATCCTTGTCTTGTTCTTGATTTTAGGCTGAAATTTTTGAGTTTTTCTCCATTTAGTAAGATGTTGGGTGTTGGTTTATCATTTATGGCTTTTATCAGATTGAAGGAAAGACCATGTATTCCAATTCCCCATAGGGTTTTTATCACAAATGAGTGTTAGACCTTATCAAAACCTTTTCCACATCTATTGAGATGATTATGTGATTCTTGTCTTTGGTTCTATTGCTATGTTTTAGGTTTACTGATTTATGTATGTTGAACCACCCCTGCTTTCCTGGGACAAATCCATCTTGATAATGGTATATAATGTTCTTGATGATTTGCTGCATTCTATTTGCAAGCATTTTATTGATGATTTCTGCATCTATGTTCATTAGGGAGATTGGCTTATAATTCTCTTTTTTGGCTGGGTTTTTCTCTGGTTTTGGTATTGGAATAATACTTTTTTCCAGGAATGAGTTAGAGTTGCTTCCCTTTCAATTTCATTGAAGAGTTTGAAGAGTACTGACATTGTCTTTCCTAAATTTCTTGTAGAATTCAGCAGTGAATCTATCAAGATGTGGGCTCTTTTTAATTGGTAAGGTTCAAATTACATTTTTGATTTCACTAACTGAAATTGGGTTATTCAGCAGTTCTACATCTTCTTCATTTAGCTTTGGTAATTCATGTTTCTAGGAATTTGTCCATTTCTTTTGTGTTATCAAAGCTATGAGAGTAAAGGTTTTCAAACTAGGTATTGATGATCTTCTGTATTTCTACACAGTCTGTAGTGATTATTTCTTATTGCATGGATTTGAGTTTTTTCTTTCCTCTTTTTTGAAAAGGTTGCCTAGAGATTTATCAATTTTATTCTTTCAAAGACCAAACTCTTTGATTGGTTAATTCTTTCTCTTGTTTTCTTGGTTTCAACTGCATTGATTTCTGCTCTGATCTTTATAATTTCCTCTCTTCTGTGAGCTTTGGGTTTGACTTGCTCTTCTTTTTCTAGAAGTGCAAGGTGAAGTATTTGGTTGTTTATTTCTCTTCATTCCACTTTGCAGATGTGGGAATTTAAAAATTTCCGTGATGACTGCTTTCATTGTGTCCTACAGGTTCCAGTAAGCTATATTTGCATTCTTCTTTCGATTGTAGATATTGTTTCATATTCTTCTATGACCCATTGGTTGTTTAGGAGAGTGTTAATTTCCATGTTTACAGAGTTCTTTGGGGTTGTCATTAATTTCCAATTTTACTGTACAATGATTAGATAATATGCCTGGGATTATTTCAATTCCTTTGTATATAGTTAAGGATAGTATGCAGTCTATTTTAGAGAATGACGCATGTGCAGCTGAAAATAATGTGTACTCTAATTCTGTTGGGTATAACACTCAGCATGCATTTACTAGGTCTATTTGTTCACAAGTTTAATTCAGTTCTGTTATTTCTTTGCTGATTTTTTGTTTGGGTGATCTCTATCTTTGTGACAGTGGGCTGTTGAGGTCCCCCATTTTAACTGTATTACTGCTTATTCCATTTTTAAGTTATTAAGATTTGTCTTACACAGTTGAATGCTCCCAATTTGATGCATATACATTTATTATTATAATCTCTTGCTCTTCAAGTTTTCCCCTGACAAGTATGTAGTGACCTTCTTTATCTGTCTTGATCACTCTTGAAGTTTACATTGTCTGCAAACAGAATACCTACCGCACTGTTTTCTGAGTTGTCACATGTAGTATTGTTTTCCATCCTTTAACTTTTTAAGAATTTGCTTTTGAGTTAAATGTGTACACAGCATATTGCTGGATTTTGTTACTTAATCCACTCTGCCAGTCTGTTTCTTTTTATTGGTGGGCTGAGGTCATTTACCTTGATGGATATAACTGGAATGTACTGACATCTTTTTTATGCTACCTTTCTGTTCTTGCTTGTCTACTTTTTATCTTTAATTGTTTGCCCTGCTTTGTTTCCTTCTGCTGTTGTTCTTGGAATGGTAGTCATCTTTATCTCTTCTGGAGTATCTTTCAGTACTCTTCATAGTGTTGGTTTGGTGGTCATGAATTTCTTCAGTTGTTCTTTGTCATGGAAGTTCTTATTTCTCCATCAATTTTCAAAGATTGTTTTGCAAGGTACATCAATCTGGTTTGGAAGTTGTTTAACCTTAAACAAGACTTAAAATACGTCAAGCTCTTCTTGACTTCAAGGTTTGTGTTGAGACATCTGCTGTGATTCTGATAGGTTTTCCTTCATAAGTGGTATTTTTTTTCTCTGCCAGCTTTTAGTATTCTGTTCTTCTGCTGAATTTCTGGGATTTTACTTATTGTATGTCTGGGTGAAGACTTATTTTGGGTATGGCTAGTTGGGGTTATATATGCCTCATTTATCTATATATCAGATTCTTTTCCCATGCTTGGAAATTTTTCTGCTATTCATTCTGTAAATATTCCTATGTCATTTGTGTTGACCCCTGCTTTTTCACTGACAACTATCAGTCTTACCTTATTTCTCTTTGCATCTTCTTGTGGCTATTGAACTACTGTCTCCTGGTTCCTTGTTATTCTTAAAAGACCTTTTCTTTTTGATCATAAGCTTCCATCCTGTCTCTATGGTCTGAGAATCTGTCTTCAACTTCATTCAAGTAGTTTTGAAAGCTTTCAAAAAAATTAATTTCCTGAATATCCCTTTGAATGTATTTCATGCTTTCTAATGTTTTATATTGTTCAAAGTTTCCATCATTTTCTTATGTTCCTGTATTTTATTCCAGTCTACATCCTCTTTAGATACACTCAACATTTCTTTCATGTTTGTCATTTCTTTTTTTCCTCTATTGCTTCATAGAGTTGTTTTCTTACTTCAGGAGCTATCATTTCAGAAGGTTAGTTGCAAAATTTCCAGTGTCTTCTATTTCAGTATCACCTGGATTTGTTTTTAGTGGGCTAGAAGACTGAGACTACATTTTGCTCTTTTGCCATGTCATTTTCCTTTGAGACCTATCTGACTGGCCAGGCACCCTCCCAATCAATTGTACTAGGATGCTGAGCTGTGCAGAGCTTGTATCCTCCAACCATGTGGCTAACTGGGGTTTACCCCAAACTATGGTGCCAGAACCTTGGCTGTAATGGGCAGATTTTGAAATCTTCAGGATTTGTTGGCTAGGCTGGTTGCTCCCTGATGCACAGCTCTGGGGCTCTTGGCTGGGCAGGGCTCAGTACTTCTGTGACCTGTAAAGCTGGCCTGGCATTCCCTCCAATGGATTGCACTGGAACTTTGAACTGGGAAGAGTTCGCATCCTCCATGCAAGGTAGCAGAGATACACCCCCAATAGTACGGCACCAGGGCATTGCCCCTGGCTGGGTAGAGTTCAGAAACTCCAGGACTCAGGTGGCTAGCCAGGATGCACCCTGAGTGTGGTGCTGGGGCCTTGTGCCTACCAATGTGGAGTTCCTCTACCATGTATTTCTGCCATGACATAATCTTACCACAACCTCAGAAACAATGGAGCTCAAAGACCATGAAGAGCAACCTCTGAAACTGTGAGCCAAATAAATCTTTTCTCTTTATAAATGGTTTATCTTGAGTATTTTATTATAGCTATTCTATAGTACTGTGTGGACCCAGAATATCCATAAAATGATTCAATCTTAATTAAACTGTTTCAATTTAAACATTTAAAGCTCTTTTCCATCTATATTATATCATTGTAGAATGGGAAGGAAAAAAATTTTAAATACTAAACATTTGCATGACCACTTTGTCAGCATTTAGAACAGGTAATAGACATACTGTCAGTCAAAATATTTATATGTACTAGGTAATTTAAAATCATGTACAACATTTTACATAGCTTGTTTAGCTAAAACTGATTTACTATTCAATACTGATTATTCATTCTATTTGATCATTAATTCTTCAAAAATTAATTGCACACTACTGTATTATCATGCTAGAGATGCAGTAGAAAACGAGCCAGATAAAATACCTACACTTTGGACACTTGAAAATTGTTCTTCTGCACAGGACCTCTGAGTATAAGTAATCACTGCTCAGAATCACTGCCTATCATTTACTGGCAAAGGTCACAAGAGGTACAAAAATCTTTCTTTGATGCTAGGTTCTCCTACTGGTCTAGGTATCACACATTACAGCACTTTTTATAACTCATTCAACTTAATATTCTGTCACACAATGCCGAATTGTAGCATTATAATTATTAAAATTTGATGGTACGTTATGAAAGTAATCTAAAATGTTATATCATAAATTCCCTTAGCAATCAATAATGTCTCCAAACCCACCAATCATCTAAGCCAAATTTGCCTTTGTATCTCCCCACTTACTCTTCCTTTAAAAGCCCTGAAGCCCTGCTGCATGGGGTTCTGACTCCATCAGATTTATGGAGAAATCCTAGTCAGGAGCCCACCAGTGTAACAAACTGCCTCCTTAACCTTCCAAGACAAAATTGAAGGAACCTTTTTTATAGGACCCCCGTAGGAAACAAAGCCACTAGTTTGCATCTTTGTCCTTTTTTTTTTTTAATTTTATTTAAGGAGAAAAGAAAAAAAAAAAAGCAGAGAAAGGGTACAAGTTATACAGATTTGCAGAAAAAAAAATGAACAGTAGGAAATCACTAGTTAATGGATTACATATTGTCATCTTAGAAATAATTGTTCATAGTTTGCATCTTTGCAAGTAGACAGATTGACTGTGTTACAAATGCATAATGACATTAATCTATCATAGACAGGTCTACCCAAAATGTAGTTTATGATTTATACAATAAAATTTAACTATAAAAAAGTAATATAGTCTCAAGATGGTATTAATAAACACTTACCCTGGTATATAATATACCTAAGAGGCCAGATTATAATCAGGAGATTTATTGATCAACATGGAATCAGAACAGAACAAGTTTAAACACGTAATACATGTATATAGCCTCATAATTCATAAAAGCTAAAGCTTAGAAGCAGCCTATATTTCCACCAATGAACAAATTAATAAAGAAAATGTGGTTTTTATGTACAATGGAGTACTATTCGCCCATGAAAACAAACTTCAGTCATTTATAGAAAAATGGATGCACATTGAGACTGTAATGTTAAGTGAAATCAGGCACACAGGCTTAAATATCACATAATTTCTCCTACATAAGAAATCCTATGTATAAATAAAAAGTGCAGTAAGGATAAATAATACTGGGGCTGGGGGTTTAGCTCAGCAGTGTAAAGCACCTACCTGGCACGTGAGAAGTTGTGAGTTTACTCCCCGGTATCCACAAAAAAAAAAAAAAAAAAAAAAAAAAAGGATACATAATATGAAATAAGGTAATAGATTTTTCTTAAAAGAGGATCAAGAGATAGAAGAAGAGGGCTGGAGGTTTAGCTCAGCGGCATAAGCACCTGCCTTGCAAGCAGGCAGTCGTGAGTTCGATCCCCAGTACCAAAAAAAAAAAAAAAAAAAAAAGAGATGGAATGAAAGGAGGGATCGGGATGCGTTACGTACATGTACCAACTTCCCACAAAGAATGTAAATGTACATAATATGCTACAAACATGTAAAAACAAAAAAAAGAAAAAAGAAAGAAAGAGCATCAACAGATGAGTCAACAGATGAGGGGAAAAAGAGGGCTGTTTTATGTACATAAACATAAAACCTTCCCCACAAGGAAGACAAACATGAACAGCACACATGTGGTAATAAAATGTAAAATTTAGAAAAAAATATTATTTAGTGATGTTAAATTAGGAAATTGCACTATATTTTAGTTGTAAAGGGTATTTAGGGTGTGTGTGTGTGTGTGTATGCGTGCACCTGCATATGCAGGTGCATTTATACATGCTGGGGTCAAATGCAGGGCGTCAGAAGTGCTATGCAAGTTCTCTATTACTAAGCAACATTTCTAGCCCTAGAACATTTATATTATTGAGTCATAGTAATCTCAGCTCTGTATGGACACTGCTAACTCTTGATCTGTAATTCTTTGTCTGTCTCTTGAATTAACAAATATCCCTATAACCACAAACTTCTCCCTTAGAATCATTGATATATACAATTACATTTTAGTCAAACACTATTCTGACATGGGAACAATTCTGAAGCTTTAGAGTCTAAAACTAAATATGTACTTCTGCTTTAATACATTTTGTGATTTTTCACAAACAAAAGGGATATTCAAGTATTACCAATTTCTGGCAAAAAAAAAAAAAAGCAAAAGAGCTAGGCTGTGTAAAACATTGAAAGAGGTATATACAAATTTTATTAAAAAATCAAAGGTTTTACGGAGATTAATTGTGCTTCCTGGTAACATTCACTGCCAGCTACTGTATGAATCCTTTATAAATGGAGCAACAGAAACATACTGTCTTTGAACAATTACATGAGTAGCTATTACAATAATTGTTTTAGAAATGGAAAAACATACTCAGAAAGTTAATAAATGTGTCTCAGAGCTCACATCTATGAAGTCAATGAACACTTTCTTAAACAATGGAACATCCTATTATATTGTGCCAACAGAATTTCAATGCTATGTCATACCTGATAATATTTATACAAAAGACCCAATATGAGGGAGCAGTGTAAAAATAGATCTGTTTAATTGTTATCTATCTTTCTTACCCCCTCCCCCCTTTTACCAATCAGCTAAATAACTTCTAAGGGTAATAGACAGAGAACTCACACCAACTCAAGAGAATAATTTGGTCAAAGTCACCAAATTCTACAATGGTCTTTGTGACCTAGTAAATACTATGTAATCTTCTCAACCACTTTTTTTTCTTTTATTTTTTTTGGGGGGGGGTGTAACAAGAATGCTGACTTTTCATTTGTATTTAATTATAGCAAATCGTTTTCTCCTTTACATTTTAATTTTTTATTAGTACATGTTTGCAGTTGGCTATTCACATGCAGAAGTTTGACTCTAAATCCATATATCCCAATAAATGCTAAACTAAAGCCAAAATGGAAAAAAGATCTAAAAGTTAATAGAGAAATATTTAATCTTCTGGAAGACATTTTCTTTTTCTGGTTTTCTTCAACACACTTTTTACCCTACAGTTTTCACTATGTCCACGACAATAAGTTTCCTAAAAATAAACTTCCCATAGAACTTCTTAGTAGCCAGGACAGCTCTGTCTTTAATATAATCTGTGAAATAACAATGCTTAAAAAGTACATAGTTATGTGATGGCAATAAAGAGTATATTTACATAAAATAACAAAACCAAACTTCATTAAAAATTCCATATTCTAAGAGGTAGTATGTTACTTTTGCAAAGTGTTAAGGCTTTGAAGTTCAAGTCCTTACTGTGAATGACCTTGGGCAGCCTCTCTAAGGCTCGGTTTTAAATTTATTAAAAGGAACTAAGAATACATACTTACACAGCTGTTTTGAGGACTTAATGAAATAATAAGTATGTGTAAAGCGTTTAGCACCTTACTTGGCACAATGAGGTTCAATAAATAATAGATTATTAATAGTTTGGAAAATCTATGCTTTTAATTAAACAACGCTGCCTAATGACAAAATATTAAACTGGGAACATGTGTGCCTAAGTTCTGAAGAGAGATCTAAGGAACACCTGGAAAGTCTACAAAGATTGTAAGAAACAAGAGAACAACAGCCATGATGTAAGAGCTTCACAGAATACATACAGGCAACACAAAAGCAAAATTATTTTCACATAAAATTTTGTAAGTAAAGTTTATCCTTTATGCTGCTTTCAGAATCCTTCTCAAGAGCCCAAAGTCTACAGCAAATATCAAGAGTATGTTTCCAAATTGCTACATATCTGATCAGTATGTTCTAAAAATTTTCCTACGTCTCTCCTCGTCCTTTGTCTCATTCCTCTAGAATTCTGTTCTGTACTAATCACTAAGTTTAATCAGGAAAAAAATCCCTGCCAAAAATGCTGGATAAATAGTTTAGCTATCTTGCCTTGACAAGGAAAATGCATGGCTTTCAGAATTTTAGGTATTCATATCAGGATAAGAGATGTTACTTTCAGATGGGTTATTCTGACCAGATTCTACTATACATATTAAAATAGAATACATACTAAAATAAACAACCAAGGCATGGAGATAATGTCAAGATTAATTAACTAACAATTACAAATGTATACATAAGATTAAGTAGTTAAGCAGAAAATAAAATGTCTATAATGCTAGTTTCTACTATAACAACTTTAAAATTGTCAAGATATCTTTAAATAGTAAACATATTCAGAGTAAAAATTTCAGTTCATGTAACACCACTATATGTATAAAGAAATATTCTTTAACATTAAATCTAATATTCTGAACAGATGTCTCTGATTAGCTTCATAGCAACACTGCCACAGATTATGGATGCTTTACAGAAATTTTCCTTCACTGTGAGATACATTTTTATACTGTTTTATTAATAAATCTTCATTCTGAAGAAATAAAATACTGTTCTATGCTATAGGAAAAAATATTTAAAGTTCCTGAATTAGTTACATGTTCCACTGTTTACCTTCCTACTACATGCCACAAGTAATCTTTGGGCCTAAGATTAATTATGGCAAATCTTTGCAATCCTTAAATTGTATCAACAATATACAGACATGTACTACTAACTTTACTAAACACTAAATCATAACATTTCACAAACTACATATTATTCTTATATGCTGTGTCTGAAGTTTTGCCAACAATCAGAAAAAGAATACTGTACAACCTTTCAAACCACATGTACATCATTTTCTCACTTTATGAACTGCTCTACAAAGTCAGTTTTCAATAAAAATAAAACTAGAAAAGTAGTTCAGAACCACCAGTACAGACAGATGAGATAAACATAATGATATAAGGGAATGAAAGAAAAATTACTATTAAAAGCTGACTGTAACATATTCAAACAATATGAAAATTTCATATAAATTATGATGTTTAATTACATCTCTCTACAGAAAAGACTACCTCCAACCTACTCTATTCTCTCATCCTCAAGATTTAGTTTTGACACTAAGATATCTATTATAACCATTCATATCTAGATTACTGTATTACTAGTAGGATTACTAGTAGGATTCTCCCAAACAATGATTTTAAAAATGTCAGATGATTCTAATAAGAATGGCATTTCATCACAAAATTCTTACTCAGATATCTACAGTACCTTTTATTTTCCACTAAAACTGCAGCCACCCATGAAACAATCGAATATACATCCATTGTCATGTTACATTATTCCATAAACAGTCCCATGCTTTAAGCATGTAACCTACAACTTATTTGAAACTATCTCCAAATGCCTGTTATTTTCTATCTATCTCTCATTTTTTTCTTGTAAAGCTCATAGTTACTATTGCATTAAATAGAAGACACACAATACACAGAAATGATTTAACCTCTAACTTTGACAAAAGTAAACAAAAAATGAATAAGGGAATAACTAGCATTAAACAATGAAGTACTGATTTTTTAAAACATGGTTGACAAGCACAGAATGAACATCTAGTATAATATGAGAATTTCATTGAGAAGATAGAACAAAATGTAGAATTTAAAAATGGACTACAAGGGAATTCCTGATAGAAGAAATAATATATATACAATATAATAAAGAATGGACATGAAATATTGTACAACTGCTTGAAAACAAGATAACATATGGGGTTGTAAAAGAAAAAAATTGATGAAAAAGAAAACAGTAACATCCAAACAACAGAATATTATTCAGCTATAAAAAAGGAAACAAGTTATAAAAAGACATGGAGGAAACTGAAATGAGGGTCATTAACCAACAGAAGCCTATTTGAAAAAGTTACATGCCACATGAATAGCTATATAACATTCTAGAAAAGCAAAACTGAGAAGAGCGAAAGATGAGCATTGTCAGAAGTTACAGGGAAATGAAGGATAAGTAGAGTGCAGAAGATATTTAGGATATGGAAAATACTATGCTATTATAATGATGGCTTCATAACTTTGTGTATTTGTTGAAAACCACAGTCTGAATAACATGAACAATAGATCCAAATGTGATCTACAGACTCAGGTGACAATAATGTGTTAATTAATGTAGCTTCCTCAATTGTAATGAAGTACCACTCTGGTAGGAAAAGTTGCTAACAGGAAGCTACACATATGTGTGCGGTAAGGGATATATGAGAAATCTCAGTACTTCTTGACTAATTTCATAGCTAACCTAAAACCTGTCAAAAGATAAAACTTTTTTCAAACACAATTCATTTGTGCTAAGAGTAATAAAGCAATTCACTTTTTCAGCTGGAAATACATTATTGCAGGGAGAACTTAGGTATTTCACATTTCTGCACACTCATTTTGAACCAGCTTTGTAAGTGCTAAAGAATCAAGGGAGACACAGTTTCATGCTCTGAAAAAAAAGTTTACTGCCCAATGCAAAAGATTTGAGTTCCTCAGTTTCACAGTTCTCCAACTATAATGTAATCTGACATTTTTACAAATGTCCCTTTGTCTTTGACATTTTTCTCTTTGAAGCCCAGGATTAGGGAACCACCGACCTACACTGTCTACTACTATTGTTATAAGTAATCAAGCCTTTTTAATTTCTTACAAGAAATTTCATTTGTTAATCTACAAATACAATAAAATTTCAGACTGTATAATTCTTGGTAATAATCTCATTTACCAAGAGTGCAACCATCTGTAATTGAATTAATTTCATACCACAGATTCCTATAGAATCTACTTTTCATCATTTATCAAGCTCTATGACGGTATATATATATATATATATATATATATATATATAAATAATTTATCAAAGTGCTTCAAAACAAATGCCATTTATAGGCAGTGTATTATAAATATACATGTCCATGATACACATACATATTTTATAAACATACATATGATTTTGCCCTTGTCTCTCAACAGCTACAGAGGTTAATAAAAATGAAAATTACTAGTTAGGTGTAGTGGCACATGTTTGTAATCTCAGCATTCTAGGACACTGCTGCAGAAAGACCATTCCAAGTTCAAAACCAGCCTGGGAACTTAGCAAAACTCTATCTCAAAATAAAGATTAAAAAATAAAGTAAAATGAGCTGAAAATGTAGATCAGCACAAAAGCCCTAGATTCCCACCCCAGTATTAGAGGTAAGGGGTGACGGAGGGCAAACTACTAAAAGTGATACTGAGAAGAATATTTTTATAGAACTATTCTTTAAAATAAAAACAAGAAGCATATGTATCTGTGTATGTGTTTTTAAAATACCCGACTATGCCTATAAAAGTAATCATAACAACTGAGTATCACATTTCATGTGTACACAATACTTCATCATTAAAATAATGTTGCTAGAGAGCTTAGTATATCATCAATATTTAAACAAACCAAGTTGAAATTTTTCAGCCTACTCATTATATATGTAATTTTTCCAAACATCAGTATTTTGAAAACACAGCAGGAGGAGGGGAGAAGGAATGCACAATAGACATGAACAAAATTTACTTCTTGCATTTCCCAAAGCAAGGTGGAAGCCAGACAGGGATGGTGGCATATGCCTCTAATCCCAGCATGCAGAAGTTTGAGGCAGGTGGAGTGCCATTAATTTGAGGCTAGCCTAAACTACATAGTGAAACCTTGTTTAAAGAAAAAACAACAGAGGAAACCCGCCTTTGCCTGCTGTGCACCTTCACTGCATGGAAGACCCTTTTTCCATGTGCCCAGTGTGGGCCAAGGGACACAGATAGATCCATCTCTGCCTGCTGTATGCCACTATCAGAAGGCCCTTTCCTCCATGGACCCAGATTAGGCCTAAGGAGACAGACTCCAGCTCCGCCTGCTGTGTGCCACTGACAAAAGGCCACATCCTGGAGGTGGCCAGCATGGGCAAAGAGAGCCTTCATTTTCAGGAAGCGGCCATCAGAAGGCTCCTTCCTGCAGGCAGCCAGCAGGAGCAGGGCACACAGCCAGGTAAGCCCTCTGCTTCTGTAGGCCACTATTGGAGGCCCTTGGTTCCCTCAGACAGCCATCATCCACTAGCAGAATCAGACAAACAGACCCCTGTGTGCCTGCCACTATCATGGGAGTTGCAATGTAGACACACTGGCTGAGAGAAGCAGGCCCAACTCCATGCACTCCAGATCATCAACACAGCCCCAATGTAGCTGCATAGATCTGGAGAAGCCTGCTCCACGCCCTGCTCGCACCCTATAAATCTGGAATTAGAGAAACCCAGGTGCCTAGGGGCATCCAACACAGGAAGTACCTAGGGCTCCACAACCAGCTTGTTGGGAGGAGGACAGGAGAACATCAAAACAAAGGAACAAAGGCAAACTCAGACCTCTAGCCCACCAGAATAAGTCTGGGACATACAGTCATCGAAGAAAACAGAAGTCACACACCTAAAATCTCTGAGAGGAGAGCAACTGAAGTAAGGAAACAACTTCATGAGATTGTAAAAGAAATCAAATCAGAAATGTCTCAGGTAAAAGAAGAAATCACAAACATACTGAAACAACTGTTCAGCAGGTCTAAAGAAGACATAGACAAAAAAGAGGAACATAGGTAAAGTGATGAAAATCTTCAATGAAGATAGAAAGGAATTACAATACATGAAACAGATTCAAAGAGAGATTCAAGGAAATTAAAAATTCAATCAAAGCTGGCAAAACCACTTGAAAGAGACTGAATATACTTTCAAATCTTGAAGATAGGATTACAGCTAGTAATCATGAAAGGGAAGATCTCTTAAAAATAACTCAGGAGATAACTCAACTGCAAGATGATCCAAAGAAGTATAATTTACAAGTGATAAGTATCCTATCGGTGAAGAAGCAGGGGTTAACACAAATAAAATTAATAGGATAGTCACAGAAGTAATAGAAAACTTCCCAGACATGGGAAATGAATCTGGCATGCAGATAAGTGAGGCATATAGAACTCCAACTACGGATAACCAAAGTAAATCTACACTCAGACATACAATAATCAAGATGACAGAAATTCAGCACAAAAACAGTCAGAGAAAAGAGACATATTACCTATAAAGCAAAACCAGTCAAAATCACAGCAGACTTATCAACACAAACCATCAAGTCAAGAAGAGTTTGAAGGGGCTGGGGATTGAGCTCAGCGGCATAAGTGCCTGCCTTGCAAGCAGGCAGTCGTGAGTTCAATCCCCGGTACCAATAAAAAAGGAAAGAGACAAAAATAAATAAATAAATTAAAATTAAAATTAAAAAAAAAAAAAGAAATGAAGTATTTCAAACCCTGAAAGAAAATAATTTCCAACCTAGATTGATCTACCAAGCAAACTAGCTTTCAAACTCGATGGAAAAATAAGATGCTTCTGTGATAAACTGAAGGAATCATGATTATCAAACCGACCCTACATAGAGTGCTGAAGGATATTCTTCAGAGAGATAATGATGACCATTGTTCCCAGAACAGCAGCAGAAGAGGGTCACCAAACAAGACTGGCAACTGAATGAAGGGGGAAAATGGAGGACCAACAACAGGAGGATAGCATGGAAGAGAATATCCAATGTATGCCAGCTGTAACCATTAATGTAGATGGCTTCAAGTCAGCAATAAAAAGAAACACAAGGAGAGTGGATCAAGTAACAAGATCCATCAATATATTGTATATAAGAACACACTTAACTGGAAATGAGATTCACAGACTGAAAATCAAAGGAGAAAAACAAGTGTTCCATTTGACAAGAGAACAAAAATAAAAAATGAAAATAAAACTAAGAGGAACTTGCCCATCAACGGCAGAATGGGTAAGAAAGACATAGTATTTTCATGCAGTGGAAACCTACAAAGTCAACACTCTAAAATCAACAGCATTCCTATATACTAACAACAAAACCCCTGAGAGAGAAATAAGAAAACTCACACTCTTTATAATAGCATTCAACAAAATAAAATATTTAGGAATCAATCTAACAAAAGAAGCAAAAGATCTATTTAGGGAAAATTATAATATCCTGAAAAATAAATCAAAGAGGAGCTCAGAAAACTGAAAGACATCCCTTGTTCATCTATAGGAAGAACAAACATTGTGAAAATGGCCATTCTCCCAAAATTGGTATACAGATTTAATAAAATTCCAATCAAAATACCACTAGCATACCTCACAGATCTAGAGAAATCACTCTGAAATTCATCTGGAACCAGAAGAGACCTAGAATAACAAACGCAGTTCTAAGCAACAAAGGCAAGGCAGGAGGCATCACAATCCCTGACTTAAAGTTATACTACAAAGCTACTGTAATAAAATCAGCATGGTACTGGAATAAAAACAGACTTGAAGATCAATGAAATAGATTAGAAGATACAACTGCAATTGCAAACACACTCAGCCACATTAACTTTGATAAAGGGGCCAAACATGTCCACTAGAAGATAATTTCTTTCATAAGTGGTGCTGGAAAAATTGGCTCTCCATATGCTGAAAACTAAAACTAGACTCATGCCTATCACCATGTACTAAACTAAAGTCTAAATGGATAAAAGATCCAAATGTTAAACCAGAAACACTAAATTTGTAGGAAGACAAAGAAGGTAGAAATCTTGAAGACCGGTAGGTAGACAATTCATGAACAAGAATCAAACCACACGGTAAATACTTCACAGAATCAATAACTGGAATCATGTCCTATTAAAGAGTTTTTGTTATGTCAAAAGAAATCTCCAGCATAGTGAAAAGAAAACCCACAAGTTGGGAAAAAATCTTAGTGAACAATCCCTCAGACTAAGAACTTCTGTCTAGAATATATAAAGAATTTTAAAAAATCAGATTCCTGAAATTCAAAGATCCATTCCAAAAATGGGCATCTGAGATGAATACACAGTTCTCAGATGAAGAAATACAAATGGTAAATAAATACATAAAAAATGTGCAACATCTTTGGTCACTAGAGAAATGCAAATTAAAACAATACTGAGGTTCCATCTCACTCCAGAAAGAATGGCCAGGATCAAGAAAACCACCACTACAAATGCTGGAAAGGCTGTGGGGAAAAGAACTCTTCTGTACTCTCAGTGGGAGTGTAGACTGGTGCAACCACTGTGGAGGTCAGGCTGGAGATTGGAAGTCTCACTTCACCTAGCTATCCCATTTCTAGGCATATTCCCAGAAGAACTGAAAATATCATACCACAGTGATATATATGCACCCATGTTTATAGCAGCACAATTTGTAATAGCCACATCTTGGAAACAACCTAAATGCCCATCAACTGAGAAATGGATAAAAATATGTAGTATTTTTATGCAATGGATTACTATAATGAATGATCTGCTATAATGAATGATCACCGTGAGATATTTATAAGTAAATGGATGCAAATAGAGACCATCTTCTTAAGTGAAATAAATCAAACTCACAAGTGTAAATACAATATAGTCTCCCTCGTGTAAGAAACTGTAAGAGTACATAAGATACAAAAAACTCAGTAATTACAGTGAAAGGATAAGAATCTGCTTAAAGGGGAAAAAATAAAATCTCAGGGAAAATAAGGAAAAAGAAAAAATGTCTAAAATTATATAAACACACCTATGATAGCAAAGATGATTGTGCTACAAACTATAAATTCTTGGAGCAAAATAGTTAACATTCATTGGATTGGAACAATTGTGCATATTATTGTACAGTGATTTGAGGAACTCTTGAAGATCAATATGTAAACAAACAAACCTAGTTATGCTCATACTACCTTGTTTTGAAGGCCTATCTTGTCAGTGTTATGGGCTCTTTGCTGTTGTTGTTTATATGTCTTTTTTGTTTCATTTTCTAGGAATTTGTTTTGTTTTGTTTTCCCCTCTAATACAGAAAGGAAAGGTATACATGTAGAGACTTATGCATGCATACAACTTCTAAAAAGTCTATGAGAATCGATAATATAATGCATGATGAAATAAACAGCTACTTTGAAGAAAAAGAGACATTAAGGTACCCAGTGCTGATTCCATAGCATCATGATGTGAAATCCAAGAATACTATTATTCTCTGTTCAGAGTGATTTTAGTCTGTTTTCTTTTGTTTAATTTCAACATACATGAAGCTATGGACAGCTATTTTGAAGAGAATGAGAGACATAGCAACCACTGACTTCCTTATTGTCTGGTTGTGAAGACCTAAAATGCCTTCACCATTCTGTTCTGATCAATTTTACACTATTTTGTTTTGTAATAATTCATTGTATGTGAAGATACGGACAGCTCTTTGGAAGAAAACAATATGATAGACAGTGAAGATCTCTGGTTGTCTTGCTTTGAAATCTCTCTCTTACATTGTTATGGTCTGTTTTGTTCTGTTTTGTTCTGTTTAATTTTACCATCTTTATAAATAAATAAATACATAAAATTTTTTAAAAAGAAAGCAAGCTATCCAGCTATAGAGTAGAATAATCTCAAGGATCCTGTAGATAAATGGACGCAACTGGAGATCATGTTCATGGCCAAAACAGTTTGAACTCATATGCGTGAAACCTAGCACAAGAAACAGGAGTTAATGGGATCCAAAAGCAAAATAGTTAATATAAGAGCAAAGGAAACACCTGGGAGGGAAAAGTGGAAACTGTCAATTTCTTATTGTCTTATTTTAAACTCTTACATTGTTTACACAATTTTGTTATGTTTGGCTTTGTTCTGTCTTGTCAGATTTTATGCTGTGAGATGGCAGGGGCAGCTACTTTGAATATAATGGGATATATTATAGTAACCATGGTTTCCTATTACATTGCTTTGAAGTCTTATAATTCTTTCATCCATTTGTTTAATTAATTTTAATCTGTTTTGTTTTATATTATTACATGTGGTGGTATGAATAGCTATTTTGAAGAAAACAAGACATTATGGTAGCCATTGCTGAAATAGTATCATCTTGCTTTGAAGTCCTACCTTGCTTTTGTTCTTCTGTTTTGATTGGTTCTATCCTGCTATGTTTTATTTGATTTTATTATGTGTGATGGTATACAGAAATTTTTTGAGGAAAATGAGATATAGCAAGTCATTGTTCATTTCCTGTTACTTCATTTTGAAGTCCTGTGATGCTTTCATTCTTTTAAATGGTTTTATGCTATGTTATGTTTGATATTATTGTGTGTGAAGGTATGCTCAACTATTTTGAAGAAAAGAGACATGGTAGCCACTGTAGATGTCCTATTGTCTTGTTGTGAAGTGCTCTGTTGCTTGCATTGTTCTATTCTCATTTGCTTTTTTCTGTTCTCTGTTTTATTCTTTTAAAATTAAAAATTAAAAAAAAGAAAAAACAAACAAACAAAATGTAAGACAAGGATCACCTTGTGCCACAAGAAAACTTAAAGCTGGAGAAACAAACTACATGTATTAAAACCTCAGTTAAAACTTCATCAAAATGACAATACATACTACATAGACTCTACTCTTTTCCAAATGAACATCGTTTGCTTTATAAAAAAGTTAAGAGTATTTATGATATGAAAGGACAGTAATTTTAATGAAAATGAAGTTGCACTTAATTACAACATATATATAAACACACACATACGTATGTATACATATATACACACAAATATACACATGTACGTATGTATTCCTTCTCTAAGACAGGATAATGTACTACAAATATGATCTTCAGGCCTCAAATCATAAATTTGTAATTCCTCCCTCTGTGTTTTTAGGAAAGTTATAACTTTGTACCTCAAAGGTTTTTAGGAAAGTTAAAACTTTGTACCTCATCTTCAAGTTGGATAAATAGGAATAATTATACTGCATTTAGCAGAAATTAAAATTAAAATTTTAAAATATAATAGCTTTCTTCTCTTTGTAAACATTAAAAGAATTATCATTCACCATTTAAAAAATGAGTTACTAAGCAAGAATAGGGCATAGAAGAACATATACTGTAAATTAAGAATGTTAATTAAATATTTCAAATGCATATTGCAAAGTGACGCCAATCCAAGAGTCTACATGCCATATGATTCCATCTGTATGTCTTTATAGAAAAGGTAAAATTATGAAGACAGTAAAAAAAAAAAAAAAATCAATGGATTCTAGAGGTTTGGGCAGGCAGAAGAGTGAGGATGAACATGCAGACGAAGGGGAGACTTTGTGGGCAATGAAAATATTCCAAATAAAACTAAAATAGTGGACAAATATCCTTATACACTTGCCAAAATGCATAGAAGATACATAGAGCCAATCATAATATAAACTACTGAACTTCAGTTGACAAGGATGTGTCAATGTAGGTTCTTTGATTATAACACATGTATCACTCTGGTGTGGGATGCTGATCATGGGAGGCTGTGCATTTGTGGAAGCACAGGGTACAATGAAAGCTTTCTGTATTTTCCACCAGTTTTGTGTGTATGTAAAACTCCTTTAAAAAAAAAGACAGTTTATTAATTACAAAGAAAAGATTTTAAATGGATCATAAAATAACTTTGAATCTAGAAAAAACATTGTATAATTTCTAAGATAACCAAATACTAATGGTAATTCACAATTCCTTTTAGGTTGCTTTTCCTATTAAAATTTTCATGTATTTAGACAAAATCAAAAGCCTTATAAAGGTCCATATTAATTACAAGTTAAGTGGCTAAGTTTCAATTAAAATAAAAATTAAATATTCCAAAATTTAAATATTTTTAATCCCTAAGATAATTATTGAGTCAAAATTACTAATAATTATAAAGTTTAGTGATTGCTTTTTAACAATCATTAATAAAACTTAATTACATTGAGGACTAAAGTAAAATTCATTATAAGTAAAAAGGCTCTAAAAAAAGATTCAAAGGTTAATAATGGCAACTTTCTCTCATAATTTTACAAACCCAAGTTCATTTTCTCTTCTCATTACTCACATTACAGTTTTCTCAAATGACTGAAGTAGAAATCTGTATATAACCACCTCAGGCCCTATGAGCACAATAATTTTTAATTACTACTACCATATATGCTATGGAATAAATTATTATTCACTCAACTTTAGAGTCAGTAATTCCAAAGTGAATGCTTATATATGAAACAGAGCTCCAAGCAGAGGTCACAATTTTCTATGTGTATAGCTTCCCCACACAATTAATCTTACATCTGTATTTGATTAGTTTCTGACATGAATGCACTGTCTCAAAGAGGTCAATGTAACGAGGTTTCCATCACTTAACACTCCCTCTAACACAGCCTATTCAGAAACACTGAACTATTTGGAATAACAATGTAAGAGTTCACAGTGTCTGGACTCTTAACAAACTTCTATTTTCAGCCCTATATAGACAGTAATAAGTACTTTGAACATACCCTCTTTTGTATGAATAGCTCTTTGAAAAAAAGTTTAAAATTCATAATCAAGCAATATTCCAAATTTCCAATGAAGATGTTATACCATTCCAGCAAAACCACAGCTAAAAGAAAAAAGCTAATCATTATAAGAAGCTGAAATTAAATTACTGTCCCTCAACATACAAACTAATAGTGTATCTTCACAAAAGTAGAAACTATGTAAAAGGACATTTATACCAAGACTTACATTATGCTACTACAACAAAGATACTCATAACATTAATATGAAGTACTTGAACTACTGAATTATAAATTAATTTTACAGAAGACTATTCGTACAGTACTTTACAATTTTTTCCAAAGACAGGGAAAAAAAAAAAAAAGAACACATAGTTCAAACATTTTTTTTCACAACATGGCTTCTGTAAAACTGATATTTTTACACCCAAAAGTGCTGACAGAACACTATCACATTACGAGTAATAGTAAAAACAGGGGAAAATTTAAACTTACGTATTTATATAAAGGCAATTACACAGACAAAAAAACACATAAATCATTTAGTTGTACTTTCATAAAATTAGTTGGTTTATAAATTGATATAAATGCACCATTGGTAGGAAATACCTAATTGCAGAGAATTGTTTGTTTATAATTATTTAAAAACAATATCTTGACAACACTACTCAGTTTAAAAAGAAATCAATTATTAACAAAGTAAATACTGGTACTTTTATGTCCTAATGTCCATGTTTGTTTTCCAACATGTAATGACTTCAAGTGATTCTAACTAACTGACAATATTCATGTCAATTGTCCTTAGCTCAGTATTTGTAGTGTCCATATGCCCACATTCAGTTGGTCAGCCTTTTGTGGAACAATCTGACAGGGAAAGATAGCCATATAAACTTGATAGATTTTAACAACTAGTATCTTTCTTGAATTAGTAGACATAGTTAAAGGACTTCTAACACTGCTATCAACTTTGAATTTTAACTTTTGAAATGTGAAGTAGTGAGATTTAAAAAATAACTACTATAACAGTTCTGTTAGTGAGGCTGTTTGTTTTTAGTGGTGCTGGTGATAGAACTCAGTGCCTTCTGCATGCTAAGCAAAAATTCTTCACAATAGGCTAGACACTTCCAGTCCCATAAAAGAAATTTTATAGAACACATATTTTGACAGAATTTAAAGAAAATTTTAATTTACAAAATTATCCTACAAGTGTGTCTTTTACTCTATTTAGTAATTCATTTTTTCTTGTACTCTGAGCAATTACTTTAAAGATAACATGTAATGCTTTAACTATTGTTATTCTATTATTTTGCTATGAATTATTATTTTTAAAATTAATCTTTTTTCATAAGATTTTTTAAAATAGTAAGCCATTTTTATATTACAAAAAACTAAAGTTTATACAAAATCTTTCTACTAATATGTATGATTAAACTATCATTACTAATTAAGTCCTATATACCTCAAGTACTACAAATTTAGACATAGAAATAATTTAAAACATACACACTTAAAACATAGTATAAACTTAACAAAACATACAATAATTAACAGGTTAGATATCTGTAAAGAATTTATCAAGCTCTCCAAACAGGAAGTCAGTGTCTTTATCTGAATTTTTTTTCCAATTTGTGAAATTTTTGGTAAAAGACAACTGGATGACAGCTATTTTAAAAAGTTGATAAAACTAAATATTCTAAGAGGTGTGATTTTGTGGATAAATCGGCACCATGCATTGAATGCAAATATTACTGCTTGGTTAAGATTTACTTCTATTTCCCTTCACAATTATTTGCCTTTAACTGAAGAGCTTTTGTTTTTTCTCAGTGTTAGGCACTCATACTATGAGTTAAACTATTCTTATTACTGATCTTTATATGGAACTGTGTTTAAAAATAATTGGTAGCAAGAAAATAAAATCCAAGTTAATATCTTTAAATGCATCTGTATTCAAGATCTTTAGAGTAAATGTGCTAATAATGGATTATTCTGACATGAAAATTAAACATGAATATCCAGGAGAAAATCACTTTATAAGTAACTTAGTAAACAATCCAACTTTATATACTGCACAGCAATCTACTTATAATGTGAATATGTTTCATAAGTATTCATTTACTTCTCAGTGTTACTTCTAATGACTAATAACCCAACTAGAATTTATTATAAAGTATTTAAGACCTTTCCAAATCTTGTTTTCAACTATAAAACCTTACTAAATACTATACCCCTACCGAATCTTTGGGAAAAAAGAGATTTACTCAAGTTCCTAAACTTCTTTTATAGTTTTTTTATCTCAGATTCCATCAAAGTGCTAGACATAATAAGAAGCTTAGAATTAACAGTAATTTATCACCATATCTCCAAAGACAGAAGTTAATTTATCATCATTTCCCAATTAAAGTTTGAATTATATTAGAATTTCTGGTTTTTTAAACTAGAACACAGATCATAAGAGAATAGGCATAGTTGAACACATACCTATAAACTCAATACTCTCGGAGGCTGAAGTAGGATTTCAAGTTTAAGCAGTCTAAGCAACAGAGTGACTTAATGAGCCCGTCTCAAAATAAAATATTTGGAAAGCAGAAGTGGCATAGCTCAATGATCACATTTTTCAAGGTCTTTAGAGTAAATATATTATTCTGACATGAAAGTTTTCGAGTTCCTCATATATTCTGGACATGAATCTTCTATCAGAAGTAGATGAAGATTTTTCTCCCATTCTGTAGGCAATCTCTTCATTCTGATCACAATGCAAAACATTTCAAAACTGATAGAATTTCATTTTTCAATTCTAGCTTTTATTCCCTGTGTCACTGGAGTTCTTTCCAGTAAATTACTATATATACACCTATGAATAGAAGGGTTTTTCTTATCTTCTTCTACCAGTTTCAAAATATCAAGTCTTAGACCTCTAAAATGTTTTAATTGGTTTTTACAAAAGGTGAGATATAAGAAGCTAGTGTTAATCTTTTACTTAAAGATATCCAGATTTCCCAGCACCATTTGTTTAAAAAGGTGGGACACATGAAAACAATCCTATAAGGGAAAATTATAGTGCTGAAAAACACAGTCAGCTCAAACAAACAACCTAATGTTGAACCTCAAGCTTCCTGAAAAAGGAAAGCAAGTCAATCCCAAAACTCACACAAGATAGGAAATTATAAAGATCAGAGCAAAAATTAATGCAATTGAGACTAAGAAATAAATACAAAAAAATTGATAAATTAAAAGAGTTGGTTCTTTGAAAGATTAAATAAAATCAACAAACTTTTAGCCTACATAATCAAAATAGGAAATAAAGGACTATAATTCATGCAATTCATACTGAAAAGGATAAATTCACAATGGATTCTATACATATCTAGACGATCATCTGTATTTACTTCAAAAACTGGTTATTTTAATAAGATAGAAAATTCAGAAACAAATGGACAGATTCTTAGATACATATTAATTAAAGATCAATAAAATTGAAGATGTAATTAAAAAACCTACCTACAAAGAAAAGCACAGGTTATGACAGATTCACTAAATTCTTCAAGAAATGTAGAGAAGCCCTAATAACATTACTTCTCAAACTCTTTAAAGCAATTGAAAGGAAAGCAATAGCTCTAAATTCTGGAAGCAAGCATTACCCTGATACCAAATCAGAGAAGAAGCCAACCAAAAAAAGAGAAGTATATGCCAATCTCCCTAAAGAACATAGATACAAAGTCCTTAATAAGATACTGGAAAACAAGATGCAGCAAACTGTCAAGAAGATTTTACACCATGACCAAGTAGGACTCATCCCAGTGATGCAGAGATGGTTCAACATATGCAAATCAATAAATATAATACATCATATTAACAAAGTCAAGGACAAAAACCATATGATCATCTCAAAAGATGCAGAAAAAGCATGTGACAAATCCAACATTCAAGATAAAAACTATAGAAAACTGAATAATACAGTCTTTATCTCAATCTGATAAAATCCATCTATAACAAACTAACAGCCAACATTATATTAAATGGAAGAAAATTGAAAGCTTTTATTGAAAAATCAGGAATGGGATAGGGATGTACACTTTCACCACTTCTTTTGAACCAACTTTTGGACACATTAGCCAAAGCAATTAGACAAGAGAATAAAATAAAAAGACTAAGGATAGTAAAGGTAGAAAAACAGCACAGTACTTGTAAAAGCACAGATGTAAGGATGAATTGGATGGAAGATAAATCACTCCAGACATAATTAGCCACTTTATCTTTGACAAAAGTTCTAAACACATTCACTGGAAGAAAGATACACTCTTTAATAAATGACGCTGGGGAGGCTGAGACCCAGTGATCCTAAAGTTATGGTCAATTTGGCCAATTTAGCTAGACTTTCAACATAAAATTTAAAGTGCTGTGATATAGCTAAATGGCAAAGCACGCCCAAGGCCCTGGGACTCCTAGAACTAAACAAAAATTACAGTAATAAATGCACCAACTGGAAAGATGCTCCTGATCAATTTAATGTGAAAAAGATGAGTATAATCTCATTTTTATTGTTAAAATAGCACTTTACACATGTTATTTTTCTAAATATCTGCCTAGAGTTGAGACTTAATAGGAGACAGCCAAGAAGAACACAGCCTCTAAATGCTAACAATGTTTAATGCAGAGGGCAACAATGGGAGAGAATCGAGAGAGGACATTTATTTTTTACCTCATACAGTTCTACACATTTAGAAACTTTATCAAATATATATATATATATATATATAATGCTTTTATAATTTTTAATTACTCAATGGAAACATTAGAAGATAAAGATAAGTGCAGGACAATCAAAACAATATGCAGAAAGCAAAGTCATAGCTTCTTATATTTTTAGTTTTGCATTCAACTCATCTCAATTCAATTAACCACAAAATTTTATGATTTATTTTTTTCACGAAGGCCTCCATATGTGATTAAAGGTGAGGTATATAAAAAATGATGAGTATAAAGATTTCACTGCCTCCCTCTCCAGAAAACTTCAAAAACACCCTAACACCTTGGAGTTATATGTTGAATTTCACCACAACAAAGAGGGCTCTGTGAAGACGTGTCTTCATCACTTTCAATTTTGAATTTGTCACTGTGAATTCTGAATAAACCTTTTATTTAGTGAAATATTTTGTAGCATAAAGACAATGCATTACTCCTAAACAAAGAGATAAAAACAATACTGATTTTCAAACTAACAAGTCTAAGGTTTAATTATTGATGGCAAAATAAACAGCTCATGGCCACATATAACATGTGTAATAGATGAACAAATGGTAGAAGAATCTGATTTTGTTTCTTTTTCCAAGAAAAAAAATTTTATAACAGCTAGACATTCTGGTAGCTACACATATTTATAATTGTACAGATGCTTAAAAAAGCACTTCACTCTTTGAAAATTATAGCTGCAAAACACCATCAAATGATTTTCAATAATCAAAATATAAGCACAAAGCTAATCAAATGAAATTATAAGGACAAGCAAGGGCATACAGACACACACACACACAAAGCACGTTTTAGGTCATCTTACTACAGTCATTACAACAAACCACAATTCTGACACAACTCAAAGAGTATGTGGTTTAAGGACCTATGATGATTAAGGTCAAAATCTTCAAGATCTCCAAAGTCCAAGGGAGGGTTATACAGAGTTCAACAGGATCTGTTAGAATTGGCAGTTAGTGTTCCAACACAACAATAATACTTTGTGACAGGCAGTAACCATTTCTACAGTCCCTGTTTCACCTCATAAAAACACACTAATCAGAATCTAGCTTGAGGTATTTTAGGCAACTTAATATATATATATATATATATACATATATATACATATATATATATATATATATATATATATATATTTTTTTTTTTTTTTACATGTCTGGACCCTTACCTGAGAGACATTTTATGAAGTATCACTAAATATGTGATAGTGCAAGGTAACTCTATGTGGGAAAAACATTGCAACAGCTTTATTAATCAATTTTTAACTTTGTTCAGAATCAACTCCCCTAGACAAAAGTCACACACTGGCATTTCTGAATATTTAAAAATCTAAATAAAATCCCACAACAGTTGGAGAACCTAATAGGATAACATTTTCTTAGCTTACTATATAAGCATTTGGTCAAACTTAATTATTAATTATGAAATTAAAGTATCTACAATATTAATCACAAAAGAGTTTTCTAATCCATCATCTTTAAACATTATTTTATCCTTAATTTTCTCCACTCTTGTTTAATAACATTTTGTTCATTCTTGTATCAATTTTAAATCAAAGTCACATACCAATGAATGAAAAATACTAGGCCATAAACCAGGGGACTCAAATTGCTGAATTCCATAATACTTCAAAAACAAATATTTTATAAATCTTTGCTTATTACTTATGAAATAGAAATAATTTTATAAATATATGTAGGAGGGCTACTTGATTATTATAATGTTAATAATTTTCAAATCTTCTATGACAAAAAATCATCTTCAAGGATAAACTTTATTACCAGAAAGAGATTTTCTAAGGGAAGAAAACTATGCCCCAGACTCATAACTTCAATTAGTAGATAAATCTTTACAAGTCATTGACTCACATATTCTATACAGACAAAACTATATATCAAATCTTAGTTCTTGAAAAGGGGGCTACTTTTAAACAATGAAACATTTCTAAGTTAAAAATTCTCTTACAAGATAAATCAGAGCTCTTCAAAGAAATGAATGATTACCTAGGGTCAGGAAGTATAAAAAATGGACCTAGAAAATCGTATTTTATAAGATAACAGACTTACATTAAAAGAAATCAGAAGTCAAGTTACTGAGGCTTCTACTAGCCAAATAAGAGACAATTTAACCACCACAGAAAAGCATAATGGGCTAAACTGAAGCACATAAACAGTTTAAAACCTATGACTTTGAAATGGGGGTAATAATGAGCCATAAATCCAGAATCTTCACACTGAACTATTTCCCCAGCTCTGTGCTATCTTATTTTGAGACAGGGTTTCCTTATGTTGCCCAAGCTGGGCTCAAAGTTGCATTTTTCTGCCTAAGAATGCTAGTATTACAGGTATGCACTGCATAACAGACTTCATAATAATTCATCAATGTAAATACTAGCAAGTAGAGGAGCAAAAATTAAGGCTTCCTCATGCCCTTACAATATGAAAGATAATCAAAAAATTGATGTGAAGTTCTCCAACATAAGTATTCTAATTGATAACAGAAGAAAAAATGAAAGAAAAATCTCTATTTCACAAATTTAATAATTCATGACACATAACAATCATAAATGACTGCTAACAAGACATTTACATGAAGCCAACCAGATATTATGTAACTCTTGATGGAAGTAAAGATATATAGTGTATCTATGGGAAGGAAAAACAAAACAACTAAATCTAATCAAAACTCTAAAACTCATATTGTAGGAAATACAAGAACAAAAGGGGACAGCAAAAAGGAACAGCAAAAACTAAACAGGGAAATGTTATAGACTGGTTTCTTTGAAACATAAATTTCTAAGAAACTAAAGAAATGAATGGAAAATAGACATGATACTGCAAACCTGTAATCCCAGCACTTGAGAGGGTGAGGCAGAAAGACTGCTGTCAGTTTAAGGCCACAGTCTGAGTTATATAGTAAGTTCAACACCAATCTGCATTACATGGTGACATCCCATCTCAGAAAGAGAAAAAAGCCAGGGAAGGAGGGAGTGAGGGAGGGAAAAGGAAGGGAGGAAAAGAGAGAGAAAGAGAGACAGACACACAGACAGAAATGGATGGAAGAGGAGCCAATCAATTATAAGACAAATGTAAAATACAGTAATCAAATGGAATATATGGATTGATTGTAGCAAACTATAAAAAGACAAGTAATTAGAAAAATGTGAACATTGCATAAATATATGGTGGTAAGACTATAAAGAAATGAGCTTCCTTATCTGCTTTGGTTTGGTTTTTGGTGGGTTTTTTTTTGGGGGGGGGTAATATTATTTTGCTTTTGTTTTTGTATTGTTTTTCTGTTAGTTTTGTTTTAGCACCAGTGATCAAAGCCAGATATTCACACATGCTAAGCTTATACTCTACCACTGAGATGGGTTTTCCCCAGCCAAAGAAAAGACTTTTAAGTGAAACAAATGACATTGTGTTATATTTTAAAAGGAGTCTTTATCTTTTAATGATAAAAGTGAAATACTTATGAGTGATATAACATCTGAAGTTTGCTTCAAAATTATTGAGCACAGGTGGCAGAAAAGTAGGTAGGGAAATGGATAAAAGGTAATCAGTAATGATTAAAGCTGGATGATGACTTCAATTTGGATCACTGTCTTATTTGGCATAAGTTTGAAATTTTTCATTAAAGCTTTTTAATTGAACAATCACTTTGTAATGTAATAAAAGGCACCCAAAAGTTTATTCAGCAAAGAGGACATTTGCATATTAAGTTTAATGCCATCTTGAGTATATTGAAAATCTTATGAATCAGTATTTACTTATAAAAGTGTTTAATAACATCAACACTGTAAACGATGGGGTAGAAGCTACAGCTATTTGATAAAATAATAAATACAGCTATTTGATAAAATAATAAATAAAGACAACTCTGTAAATCCCATTATGTAACACATTTTTAAGAAAAACAGAGCATCTAATTAACACAAAATACAGTGCACAATGTATTGTATCTCATATGGGTTTTAAAAATATAATCAACACTAAAAGCTCCTTCATTTAATATACAGACTATACAATAATGCTCTAAAATTTATTATGCACTGATTGATTTTGTTTTTAAAGACCTAGAATAATCAGATCCTTCCATCAATAAAACTCTTACTCAAAACCCATTCTATCAGACAAAATTACAGGTTAATTCCTCACTACACATTTTTTACAGAATGTTAAAAGTCATACTGTGTTTAATTAAAATTTCTGTTGAACAGAAAATAATTATGTCAATTATTCAGGTAATGCCAGAAGGTCTATCAAAACTCCACTGACCATGTAAAACATCTATGTGATCTTCATGTAAACACTTTTTAATTTTTTCTGAGAATTCTAAGTGTAGAAGACAATTTATAAATAAATACTAAAGAAGAGATTTCAATTTCTCCTAGAATAATTTTCATAGAAGAAAAAAAGAAACTGGGACTCATTAAGACTTAAGACTCATTAATCTATTCAAATTTTTAAACAATAGTCTCGATAGCACACAAAAAATATACCCCTTCACAGTAGACATTTTTCCCTCAATAATTCCCATTCTGATACTGAATTTATGTAGCAAATTTTTAGTTATTTTAATATTTTTAATATTTAATATTAATGCTTGGGTGATTCTGTTTCTATTCTAAAATTTCAATGTGCTTCTTTTTTATATACTCTTTTCTGAAAGAGTCAATGTTTCTACTAATTTTAAAAGTACTATTCCTTCAGCAGAGTTGTAACTGCTGTTGTAAGAACCCTGTCTTAAAATTCTAATATCTAGGACATCCCAAAGATGACATTTTTTGTTTTTCAAACCTGAGGAATGAACCCAGAACTTCAGCCCTTTCTGCTTCTTATAATTTTTTTTTTTTTTTTTTTTTTTTTTTTTTTTTTGAGACTGGGTCTCGCTAAGTGGCTAAGTTACCTAGGATGGGCACAAACTTTTGATTATCCTACTTCAGTCTCCCAGGTTACTGGGTATCATGGTTTATATCTGTGTCCCCCAGGCCTCATGAGTTTGCATTGTGCATTTGTGATTGGTTCATTGTCTAGTGCTTGGATTGATGATGTCAGTGCTACACCCACATAGGGATGGAGGCAAAATGTGATATAATGGCAGGAAGAAGGTGTATCTTGCTCTTTGCTGGTTCCTGCTTGCTGCTTGCAGCCGCCATGAACTGCGGCCCAGCCATGCCCGCCTGCCTTGGAGCCAACTGAATATGGACAGAAACCTCCAAAAAACTGTAAGAAATAAACCTTTCCTTTCCCAACTTGGGCTTCAGGTATTTTGTCTCAGCGACGAGTAAAAAGTAACTAAGACACTGGGATTATAAATGTGCACCACTACACCAAACCTGTTTTGGTTAATGATGCTGTAGTTATTTTTTTTCTTATTTTTTTAAATTTTATTTAAGGAGAAAAAGAAAAAAAAAAGCAGAAAAAGGGTACAAGTTATACAGACTTTCAGAAAAAAAAATAAACAGTAGGAAATCACTACTTAATGGATTATATATTGTCATCTTAGAAATATTTGTTCAAGTTACAAAATTAAAGCATATAAAGTAGACAAACAGTGAGACTGCAAACAGTTCTGTCCAATGATCCAACAAAACTCAGTAATATCATTGTCTATCTTATACACTTAAATGTACATGCAATTATATCATTTAGAGGACTTTCCTTTCCTCTCTTTTGTACAATGACTATTATACTTTTTGGGTTTTATTACTCCCACAGTTCTTATTACTTTTTTGGAATAAAGTAAAACCAAATGTGACATAACAGAACAGAGTTGATCAAATCAAAAGGGTGGACATAACAGGTAATGTAAAAACATAATACAAGGTGATCAACAATGGTTACCATAATGCCTCCCGCTATCTCCAATAGAATTGCCTATATCATGTTATAATAAAATTGAACAAAACAGTAAAGAATGCAACCAACAGAACCAAAACATTGGAGACATTACAGGTCTTCAAAAGTAGATGATAGCCAGAATGGGCATCATAATGAATCCCACTATCTTCACAGCTGTTGCCTAAACTTTCGAACCTGGTACTATCAAGCAAAACAGAATAGAGGGACATCAGTCAAAACAAGATGGTGAGAGCAATACAGGGCTTCAAATCAAGTTACTAGAAAATCAAAGTGGGTTACTATAATATATCCTGCTATTTTTTTATTTATTTTTCCCTTAATTAAAAGGATAAAAATAAAAAAGTAAATAATAAAATGGAGATTGAGATAAAAGAGGGCATAACAACAAAACAGTGCAGATCAAAACATAACCATTTAAGCAAAATAGTGTTTCACCACAAGATAATCCCGACATAAAAGTAGTTACCATATTGTCTCTTTCCTTGAAATCTTTGAGTATAACTGCGTATAATGTAGCATCAAATATATCAAAACAATGTAAAACCATTCAAGAGAATGACAGTATTACAGGGTATTTAGAATCAACTAACAGAAAATAAACAATGGTTTCTGTATAATCTCCTTGTCTATAAAAGTTTTTGTTTATACTATCACATATAATAAAATCCAATAAAGATACAACATGTTAACCTATGGAGACAGAAGAACAAAACCTTGATGGGACTTCAAAACAAGACGGTATTAAATCAGCATTACCTATTATGACATAGTTTTCTCCAAAACAGCTATTCCAATCATCCAATCTTCTCTGCCTCATTTCTGCTGAGTTCTTTTTCTGTCATTAGTTGTCAGTTTGTCTTCTTCATTTTGTTTTCTGCTCCATTCATTGTGGCCTTTCTGCCACTATTTCTGGATTCTTCATATTTTTCTTTTTTAGAATATCCTGCAGTATTCTCTGTAGGGTTGAATTGGTTGTTGCATATTCCCCTAGTTCCTCTTTATCCTGGAAGCACCTTGTTTTTCCATCAATTTCCAGGGATAGTTCTCCAGGATATATCAATCTTGGCTGGAGGTTATTATCTTTCAAAGCTTGAATTATTTCGCCCCATGCTCTTCGTGATTTGACGGTTTGTGCTGAGAAGTCTGCTGTAATTCTGATGGGTATTCCCTTGTAAGTGATCTGTTTCTTGTCTCTGACAGCTTTTAATATTCTGTTCTTATATTGGATTTCTGGTATTTTGATTATTATATGCCTGGGTGTAGCTCTGTTTCAGTTGTAGGTGGCTGGGGTCCTGTATGCTTCATACAACTGAGTATCTTTACCTTTTACTAAATTAGGAAAATTCTCCTGGATTATTTCTGCGAGTAGCTTTTGTAGTTCATTTGTTTGTGTCCCTACCTCTTCTTTTATGATCTTTATTCTTAAGTTATAGATCCTATCATCTTCTAGTCTTTGTATTATTGCTGTTTGTTTCTTTGTTACTTTTAAGAAGTTTTTCATTTCATGCTCCCATATTACAAATCTGCCCTCTAGTTCAGATAATCTAGCCTTAGTTTCTTTCAAGCTGTTATGTCAGTTTTTGATAGAGCTTTTAGTTTCCTGGTAATCTCTTTGAACCTGCTTCACATATTTTATGTTTTCTCTATTTTCTCCATCAAACAATTCTGCCCTTTTTTTTTTGTTCATCCATTTCACCATCTGTTTTTTCTTGGGTAGTGCTTAGCATTTCTCTAACTATTCTGCTTATGTCTTGCTTCAGATCATTAATAACTTCATTCTTGAACTCGTCTATGAGGCTCTGGAGATAGCGCTTTATGTCTATTAGTGCTGTGTCGCTATTGCCTGTTTCTCAGGATTGGGGGCCGAGGAGCCTTTCTTGTTGCTCCCTCTTCCCATATTCTTTGTTCCTTAAATACAAGCGTATATAGGAGGCCCAGCTTCCTTCCCTGTTGGCCACAGTCTGTTTGAATTGCACCAGCTAGGTGTTCCTGCCCACCGCAGCGCACCAGGGATTTACGGACGGGGCAGCCTATGCGGGGCCACCCCTCCAGGTCAACCTACCAAAGGCTTCACCACTAGGGTGCACCTCCAGGCACTGGGACCTGGGTTGTGCTAGCCTACTGGGTCTCAGCCAGCAGCGTCATGTAGGCTAGGCACTGCTCACCAATCCCGCTTGAGAGGGGGACTTGTGACTGAGGTCACTACAGCGCCCTGTTCTGGCAAGTCTGCCTGGTCCTAGAATGACCTCTGTTGCAGCCTCCTAGACTGTGGAAGAGTCCCAGTTTCCCTCACTCACCTCAGGTCGATGCACAGCTCCCCGCCCGTCCCACTCTCAACTCCATTCACCGATTCCCATTCTCAGAACTTTCGCGTGTCTCTCTCCCTGCCAGTTGATTCAGATGCAGCGGCGGTGGCAGGAAACCCAAATCGCGTCTTCCAATGGCACGGGCTCCAGCTTCCACACTGAGGCTTTATCTGTTCCTGTTATACCATCAGGATTGAATTCCCAGTTGGTTTCTCTCAGTTCGTTCTTGGGTCAGCTATCTCCTCTTGCTTAGGATTCCTCACTCTGCACCATTCCTGGATTCTAAGCTTGGTCTCTCAGAGAGCCTCGGGAGCTGCTGCTATCTGTCTGTCATGTTCTCCTGGAAGTCAATGCTGTAGTTATTATTACAGGAACAATTCTGTTAAGTTCAAATTACATGCACCAACCTACCTACCATAAACCATGGTTTCAAAGCCAACTCCAAGTCTTCTCAGAACTATTCAGTCTTTCCCCATTTGTGTCACTTAAAGGCCAATCTGGGTCACCCACTGTTCATACTCAAACAGTCTGGAGATATAGATAGATAGATAGATAGACAGACAGATAGTCATCTTTCTTTTCCTCTTTCCTTTCCATTATTTCCCCTGTACTCTTTGTCTCCCAAGCCCTTTCTCAATTTTCTGGCCCCAATACTAGCTTTTGGTTGCAGACAGGAGTCTTCATACTATCATACATTTCCTACATCTACACCTGCTAAAGGAATAAAGAGACAAACAATTTTTTTAAAGATCAAAAACCTAACAGATTTTCTCTTTATTTTCTTTGAACTGCAGGAATCTCTTTATTCTCTGGTTGAAGAAAAAAAGATTATCTTTCACAGTTTGATTTCTGATCTGCAACCCACCACTACTGCAGAATGACAGCCTCATGATCGCAGTCTCTCTGGGGCCCCACCAAGAGAGAGACAAAAACCAAAACACAAAACAAAACAGAGACAGTGATTGACTACATCATCTTCTTAATGTATGGGTCCTTCTTTCCAGTCCTCTGACCTTAAACAGAAAAAGAGGATTTCTTGGGAGATTTTTCTCCCTAGAACCATTGTGCAAACCAAGAATAGAGGATGCCCTGGAGTCCAAAATAGGAGATAAAGGAAGGCTTGTGGGTGGGGATTTAAAAATAGGAAACTCTCCAGTATCAGTGGCACCTCCAGTTTTAATCTCCCTCCTAATCCTCTTACTATTATGTACTCTTCATAGACCTCAAACAGTTGCTTTTTGTAGTCCGTTTAGGATTTTTAGTTGTAATCCATGGGAGACATGGATAAACTCTACTCTCTCTTAACAGAATCAAAGCTACAAAAAAATCCAGAAATGAAACATGATATTTATGACAATAGTGTTTTAAGAAGGGTGCCAAAGCAATTCAATGGGCAATGTACAGCTTTTCAACAAATGCTATTGCAAAAAAACACATTTGTTTGGTAAAATTATATCCATATGGAAATAAAATTAATGATGTTGATGACAAACTTGGACTTTGACCTCACTCATATTCAAAATTAATTTCAAAATACATCATATGAAATGCAATGAAATGAAAACCAAAGACTATAAAACTTTTAAAAAAAACATAAGGTTGAAAACTGAATTTGAACCAGGTAAAAATTTCTTTAATAAGATACCAAAAATATAGACCATGAAAAAATCAAAAAGTAGTACTTTCATCAAAATGTAAAACATATTCTCTTCAAAAAATATGATTTAGGAAATGGACAAACAGGCCATAAACTGAGGGAAAATATTTTCAAATCCTGTATCTAATTTTTAAAATGGATTTGAAATTAGAAATAAAAGACTCACCTCCCACAATTCAAGACAATGAATCTGATGAAAAAATGAGTTATTTAATAGACATTTCACCAAATATATACAAATGACAAGCACAATGAAAAATATTTTTGGCCCAAAGGAAAATGCAAATTATACTTATAATGAGACACCACTATCCTTTCTAAAAGGGTAATAATGAAAATGTCTAACAATACCAAATGTTAGCAAAAATGTTAACAAGCTTGACTCATATTTTTAATGGGAACATAAACTGGTATAGCTAATTTTTTTTTCTGTAAAAGTTACTCATATGACCTAGCAATTCTACTCTTAGAAATCAAGGTAAGAGAAATTAAAATATATATCAACAGAAGGATTTTTATGCAAATGATTATAGCAGAATTTTTAATATATCTGAACATTGGATATAATATAAATATCCATTAACTGCTTAATGAATAAACAAAACATTGTCTTTATAATAGAATAATAGAACAGTATTCTGTCATGAAAAAGCAAGTAACTGATACAAATGGATCACAAAAACATTTGCTAAGGAAGGGTATCAGGCACAAAAGGGCACACAGTACATAATTTTGTGATATCAAAAAAATTTTTTTAAATGTTCACAGTTAAAATTTCTACTTGTTGACCCTGGTTCCTGGCAAGGAACTTCAAAACCCTTTGGGATTCTCTAATTTTTGTTATGAAAATGAGGTAGCTAATGTTTCTGAACAAGAGAAAAACCAATCATATAGAGTACTAGAACTTGGGGCTAACCTTCAAAAACAGTATGAAGGCTGAAAGTTAAACTTAATCAAATAGTGATTTAACCATGTATGTGTGTGTGCACATGTGTGTGTGTATATGTGTAATGAGACTTCAATAAAGATTCTGAATGATTGGTGAACACTATGGTATATTATCAGGGGCTGCTACATCTGTGGCCCTGTCTACTGCCTCTACTAACAGTAGACTTCAGTATCTTCCACACAATGCTGGTTTTACTGGCATACAGAATGCAAGAGTTGTAGAGCTATGGAAGCTTTCACCCAAATTTGAAAGGAAAGCCTGAGAAGCTGAGCAAGAAGTCCCTCAGAAGAGAGTAGGCAAAGCTGTAGGAAGGAAGTCAAAGATTCACTGGAGACCCAAAGAAGTTGGAGATGCCAGGAACACAGACCATTTGGTAAGGAAAGCTACAGCCCAAAAGTAGAACAAGCCCAAAAAAGAGGTTGTGTTGGCTGCAACCAGTAAGACCATGGGAGTAAAGCTGCCTAAATCATCTGGAACTCACATCTTACAATCATGTGTCCTGGATGCTAGATATACAACTACAAGATTTAATGTTGTCCCTTCTGAGTTTCAGTCTTGCTCTGGGCCAATTCTTTTCTGTCCCACTATTCCTCCTTTTTGAAACAGTAATGTTTATTCTATGCCATTGTACCTTGGAATTATGTAACTTGGTTTTGATTTTTTAGAGGTTCACAGTTAAAGTATTTCTGGAGTCTCAGAAGGGACTTGGAGTTCTAAAAAAATGTAGGAACTGCTGAGATTTTGGTGAAGGGGAACAGCTCTAACCCTACACTAGATAGTTATGTTAGGTAGAATTAAGAAACTGTTACTATAGTTATTTGGAGACTAAGTCTGGTTAGGAAATGTTTTTAGGTAGCAAGTTGAAAATGGGTGGGATTTAAGACAATTAAGACAAATTCAACTTGACTGGCTTTGGTAACTACCAAAGATTTGAGAAGCATACTTCTAGGTGTGTGTAGGTACAGCAATATGAAGGTATGGCCTTGAAGTCTGTGCCTGGTCCCTCATTCCTTCTACTCAGGCACTATCCCCTTGCTCTGTTGTCTCACCAACATGAGCTAAGCTAGTTTGCTCAGCCACGCCCTTTTGCCATGAGATTTCTTCCTTGGAACCAGCATCCTATGGCCTGAATACTGAAACCATTAGCTAAATTAAACCTTTCCTCCTTTAAGTTGTGAATGTCAGATATTGCACCTCGCTGCAGGAAAACTAATAAAATATATAAATGATCAGAATTATAATGTGCCGAGAATATAATAGGCTCTAAACAAATGCTACTTCTCTTGTTGACTCAACAATAAGAAAAGTTAACACTCCTCTTTATTATGCTGCCTTCTGAACCATGTTTCCTCATTAGCAATGTCTTGTGACTTATTTTAAGTAATGTTTACTAATTTATTTTTTTATAAAGGATTTTATTTAAAGAGAAAAAAAGCAAAACAGAAAAAAGGGTAGAAGTACTACAGAATTTCAAAAAAACAGTAAGAAATCACTAGCTGATAGATTACATATTGTCATCTTAGAAGTCACTGTTCAAGTTACAAAATTAAAGCGTACAAAGTAGACATTTAAACAGTGAGACTGCAAACAGTTCTGTTCAATGATCCAACAAAAACTTAGTAATATGGTTATCTGTTTTACACACTTAAACATATATGTGGGTATAATCCTTTAGAGCACTTTCTTTTCCTCTCTGTTTTATAACAACAATTACACATTTTAGGTTTTATTACTCCTACAGTTCTTATTACTTTTTGTATATTAATTTCTTTAAGGCACAATTTAAGATGTATCCCCTTTAGCAAATCTAAACTAACTTAACCCTATCCTAATTACTTGTTTTTTCCTTTATTATTTAAGTTACTTGTATTTTTGAACATATACTGGCTTCTACCTTTTCTGAAACATTATAATTACTTAATTGCTTTGTACCTTTTATTTTCTTTACTAATTAGAACGTAAGCTATTGATGAACTACATAGAAAGTCTCCAATGATAAGAATATTATTTGGTTTTGTTTTTTTTTTTTTTTGACTGATATAACACAGGTACCTAAAACAATACCAGAAATACAGAGAGGTACTCAATAAATCTTTCTTGATAAAAACGGGATTGTGTCTCCTTCCATTGTTCAATCTTCACAAAATTCCTAATACCAAAAACATCCATATATGAAAACTTAAATTTTTAACTAAATAAACATAACTTTATTTTTTGAAAATTCAGAATATTCAAAAATTAATGAGGACATAATAGATAATAGCTATAGAAAATGACATCATTTTTCATTTCATACTTGTAGTGATTCCCTGTCATAAATTCATATACAGCGTTACCTGATAAACAGCAAGCAATTTAATTCAGATTTAGGCTTTGAAATGCTACTTTCAGATGTAAAGAACTGCTAAACTTTTTTCCTCTTACAAAACTTTGAATTAAAAATAATTAAATAAAAAGCTGCTTCACTGTAGCTTTATAAAAAGAAAAGAAAGCAATTTTATCTTCTAAAAAAAAGGTACTTTTTACATCCCCCACCGCACCATCTGGAGGATTAAAAACGGGATTATATATTTCCTGAAAAAATACAAAAGAATCATTTTTTAAGTCAAGCACATGTAATACTATTTATTGCTGTGGTTATATTAAAGTTAATCATTTAAAAAGAAACATGCGTTTTTCTAAAACTAACCTGGAAATGATTTGCTTACAAGTATGTTTTCTCATATACATAACTGTATCAAGAAGCAAAGATCTACATATTCCATAGACAAGACTTTACAGAAAATATCACCATAGTTAAATATCAATGCAGTAACACTTCTGAAGAGTCAATATGGTTTTCTCCTAATCATGTTAATGAAAGGATTTGGCTCTAGAGAGGACATTAAGGCAGTGGGAGGAGGGACCAAGGGACATTTACCTTGAGGTCACATTCCCCGACCCTATGCAACTTACCAGTGGCACGAAGAGTCCCAATCAGCTAATACTGCATCAGTAATGCCACCTTTAAGCGCCACCCTAGTCAAAAACTATATGTATGCCCCACACCACGTTTCTGGCAGAGAAAGCCAGGCCCCCAGCAGTCATGGAGTTTCTCTCCGTATTCTTAGAAGAAAGGCCATTTTTACTTTATATTCTCTCTTTTACCACGCCAAAAATCCTCTCAGTTTACACGTGTGTTACTCCACACACATGGAAAAAAGTAACAGTGATACTAGAATATCTAACAAATCATTGTTGATTGCTTAATACCAGCAATTTGAACTCCAATAATATTTTTAATACTCAAACTCATTAAAATTAAGTAACAATATTGGCTAGAAAATACATGTCTACATAAGTAAATCAAGTGAGAGAAATTAAACAGTAGAAGAATGGGTTTTAGAGATTGGTGTTCAAACCCTAGCTCTCCCATTTCCCAGCTGCCAGATCATAGGCAAGTGTTCTAACTTCTCTGAGCCTCAGTTTACCTATAAGATGGCCATTATAATTTATCCCTCAGAGTTATGAAAATTCACAAAGACTTCTGATATATTATAAGGTAAGTTTCACACTCTTTGAATATCTTCTTACAAAAGTCAGAGAGAAGAAACATATCAAAAGTAATCAAAACATTACTACCCCATTAAGGAAAATAAGGACACATACATAATATCACTGACAAATTCAAATGATTTTACTTATCTTTTTTTTATTTTACAGACATTAAGATAAAATAGGACATAACAAAGCAAATCAGAACAGAACAATGTTAAGCAACACAATATTTCACTAGAAGACAACCTGTAATTAACAATAATTACAATGTTCCTTTCTTTGAAATAGTTGAGTATAACTTCATATATAATGGAATTAAACATAAAAAATAGTATAAAAACATTCGAGAGAATTATTACAGGGCATTCAGAACTAAGTAACAGAAAATAAACAATAGCTAAGATATTATCTCATTTTCCATAGAAAATTTGTTTATATTATAAAATGTAATACAATCCAATAAGGTACAACATGATCGAGCCAATGGAAACAGAAAAGCAAAAGCATGTTACGACTTCAAAGTAAGATGATATTATATCAGTACTGGCTATTATAATGACTCGTTTCCCTCAAATTAGCTGTTCATACAATCTCAGATAATAAAATCAAACAAATCAGGACAAACTCATTCCAACTAATGAATGTAATCATTATAAGGCTCCACCACAATGTAATGGGGACTCATGATCACCATAAACGCTTATGTACCCTTACTATTTCTTACACTAGGGAAACTATATGGTATTTATACATGTGAGTTTGATTTATTTGACTTATGAGTATGGGCTCAAGTTGTGCCCATTTATTAGTAAACATCTAAATGTGATCATTCTTTATAGCTGAGTAGTAGTTCATTGTGTAAAAATACCACAAATTTTTTTTATCCATTCCTCAGTTAATGGAAACTTAGGTTGTTTCCCAGATGTGGCTATTACAAATTGTGATGCTATTAAACATGGGTGCACATATATCACTATGATGTGAAGCTTTCAGTTCTTCTGGGAATATGCCTAGAAGTAGAATAGCTGGAACAAATGGGACCTCCAATACCAGCTTTTTGATGAATCTCCAAACTGACCTCCACAGCGGTTGCACCAGTCTACAATCCCACCAACAGTGCAGGAGAGTTCCTTTTTCCCCACAGCCTCTCCAGCATTTGTTGTTGGTAGTTTTCTTGATCCTGGCCATTCTTTCTGAAGTGAGATGGAATCTCAGGGCTGTTTTAATTTGCATTTCTCTAATGACTAATGATGATGAACATGTTTTCATGTATGTATTTACCATTTGTATTTATTCATCTGAGAACTGTGTATTCACCTCAGATGTCAATTTTTGGATTGGGTCCTTGAATTTTGGGGATCTGATTTTTTAAAATTCTTTAAATGTTTTAGACATAAGTCCTTTATCTGAGGGATAGTTCACTAAGATTTTTTTCTTGGTTTGTGGGTTTTCTTTTCACTATGCTGGAGATTTCTTTTGACATGCAGAAACTTTTTAATAAGACACGATCCCAGTTATTGATTCTGGGAAGTATTTCCCATGCGGTTTGAGTCCTGTTCATGAATTCTCTACCTACCCCTATGTCTTCAAGGTATTTACCTACTTTGTCTTCCACCACATTTAATGTTTGTGTTTTAATATTCAGGTTTTTGATCCATTTAGATTTTAATTTAGTACATGGTGATAGGCATGGGTCTAGTTTCAGTTTTTGACATATAGAGAGCCAGTTTTTCCAACACCATTTATTAAAGAGACTGTCATTCTTCAAGTGAACATGTTTGGTCCCCTTATCAGAGACAAGGTGGTTGAGGGTGTTAGTAGTTGTGGTTGTATCTTCTAGTCTATTCCATTGATCTTCAGATCTGTTTTTATTCCAGTACCATGTTGATTTTATTGCAATAGCTTTGTAGTGCAACTTCAAGACAGGGCCTGTGATGCCTCTTCACTTGCCTTTGCTGCCTAGAATTGCCTTTGCAAGAAGGTCTCGTTTGATTCCAGATGAATTTTAGGGGTGATTTCTGTAGGTCTATGAGATACGTTCATGGTATTTTCATTAGGATTGCACTGAATCTGTATAACAGTTTTAGGAGAATGGCCATTGTAACAATATTTATTTTCCCTATTGATGAACAAGGGATGCTTTTCCATTTTCTGAGATTATCTTCAATGTCTTTCTTCAGGGTATTATAGTTTTCCCTGGATAGACCTTTTACTTCTTTTGTGAGATTAATTCCTAATTGTTTCATTTTTTTTTGGATGCTAGTGTAAGGGTGTGGCTTTTTTTATTTCTCTCTCCGTAATTTTGTTGTTAGTGTTTGGAAATGCTAATAATTTTCAGCATTGATTTTTTATCCAGCTACATTACTAAGTTTATTTATTATATCTAGGAGTCTTTCAATGGAGTTTTGGGAGTCTTCTATGTAGAGTATCATGTCATCTACAAATAATGATGATTAAACTTCCTCTTTTCTTATCTTTACTCCTTTTATTTCTCTGTCTTGTCTAATTGCTCTGGCTAGAATCTCCAGTACTATAATTGAATAAGAGATGTGATAAGGGACATTCTTGTCTTATACCTGATTTTAAGATAAAGGCCTTCAGTTTTTGGCCATTTCATATGATGCTTGAAAGAGTTTTGGCACAGACAGGACCCTGTAGCTGGTAAAGCCTCAGGCGAACCAAGGAGCTCCATCTCCCCCACCGCAAGGAATGTAACTATGGCTCTATCTTCCCCACCACTAGGAATTTGCCCCTGGCTCCAAAAGAGCACCAATGGGCTACCAGTGCATCCCTAATGACCCTCAGGCACCACCCACAACCTAAGCTACATTTATGCCCCTATTCCACGTGTTCCACAGAGAGATCGTGGGGTGGGGTGCCACACCCCAGGATGTCGGGGTGTCTCTCCCTGCATTCTCAAAATAAAGGTCATTTATATTTCATACTTCTTATCTTTTCAGCCGCCGGCCAGTCCCCCACAATGCTATCAATGCTGGTTGTTAGTTTATCACAGATGGCCTTTATCATATTGAGGTAAAGACCATCTATTCCAATATTTTGTAAGGTTCTTATCATGAGTGAGTCTTGGTGCTTATCAAAAGCTTTTTCTGAATCTATAGAAATGATCATGTGATTCTTACTTCTGGCTTTATGGATGTGGTGGATTACATTTATTTATTTACGTACGTTGAACCATCCTTGCATGTCTGGAAAAAAATCCCACTTGGCCGTGATGTATAATCTTCTTGATGATTTGCTGCATCCTGTTTGCCAATATTTCATTGAGGATTTTTGCATCTATGTTCATTAGGGAGATTGGCCTGTAGTTCTCTTTTTTAGTTGGGTCGTTCTCAGGTTTTGGTACTACAGTTATATTTGCTTCCAGGAATGACTTAGGAAGGATTGCTTCCCTTTTGATTTCATTGACGAGTTTGAGGAGTGTTAGCATTAGGTCTTTGCATTTCTTGTGAAATTCCACAATGAATCCGTCTGGGCCTGGGCTCTTCTTTGTAGGTAAGGACTTAATTACATTTTAAATTTCATTAATAGAAATTGGGTTATTCAGCAGTTTTACATATTCTTGACCCAGCTTTGGTAGTTCATATGTTTCTAGATATCTGTCCATTTCTTTTGTGTTATCGAACCTATGGGAGTAAAAGTTTTTGAAATAGGCGTTGATGATCTTCTGTATTTCCACAGAGTCTGTAGTGATTTTGCCTCTTTCATTTCTTATTGCATGAATTTGAGCTTTTTCTTTCCTTTTGTTAATAAGGTTGCCTAGGGGCTTATCAATTTTATTTATTCTTTCGAAGAACTAATTCTTTGATTCATTGATTCTTTGGATTGTTTTCTTAGTCTCTATTGCATTAATTTCTGCTCTGATTTTCATAATTTCCTCTCTTCTTTTGTCTTTGGACTTGACTTGCTCCTCTTTTGCTAGATGTTTGAGGTGTAGCAACAGGTTGTTTATTTGTATTCATTCTGTTTCCTGATATGGAAACTCAGTGCAATAATTTTCCTCTGAGGACTGCTTTCATTGCATCCCACAAATTCAAGTAAGTTGAATTTGTATTTTCATTTTCTTGTAGGTATTGTTTAATTTCTTCTTTAATTTCCCCTGTGAGCTACTGATTGCTCAAGAGTGTATTATTCAATTTTTATGTGTGTGTGTGGTTTTTCCAGTTACTTTTATCACTAATTTCTATTTTCCTGGAGCTATGATCTGATAACATGTAAGGGATAATTTCAACTCTTTTACATTTATTTAAATATGTTCTGTGGGTTAGTGTGTGGTCTATTTTAGAGAATGTCCCATGTACCACTGAGAAGCATGTATATTCTGATGTTGTTGGATGGAACACTCTGTATATGATTATCAAGTCCATTTGTTCACAAGTGTGATTCAGTTCTGTTATTTCTTTGCTGATTTTCTGTCTGGTTGATCTGTCCCTTGGTGTCAATGCTGTGTTAAAGTCTCCTGTTATAATTGTGCTATTCTTTATTTGATTTTTCATTACTATTAATACTTGCTTTGTATAACTGGGTGCTGTGGAATTTGGTGCACATATATTTAACATTATCTCTGCCTCTTGAAGTTTTCACCAGTATGTAATAACCTTCTTTATCTCTTCTAATCATTCTTGGTTTGCAAACAGAATAGCTACCCCCGCTTGGGGGGACAGGGTCCTGTTGCATGAAGTATTGTTTTCCATCCTTTGATTTTCAGTCTATGAGTATGCTTTTGGGTTAGATGAGTTTCTTGTAGACAGCATATGGTTGGATGTTGTTTCCCGATCCATTCTGTCAGTCTGTTTCTTTTAACTGTTGAGTTGAGACAATTTACATTAATGGTTATAACCGTTATATATTGGTTTATTGTTGACATGTTATCTTTTCTGCTTTATCTTTATCTTTCTGTTCTGTTTAACTGTCTGATTTGCTTAGTGGTTTTTTTTTTTCCCTAAGTGTACCTAAACTGTCTTTCAGTATTCTTTGCAGGGTTGGCTTAGTGATCATGAAGTTCTTCAGCTGTTCTTCGTCATGGAAGTTTCCAATTTCTCCTTCAATTTTGAAGGACAGTTTTGCAGGTACATCAGTCTAGGTTGGAAATCATTTTCCTTTAGGACCTGAAATACTTCACTCCATGCTCTTCTTGACTTCATTGTTTGTGTTGAGAAGTCTGCTGTGATTCTGATAGGCTTTCCTTTATAGGTGATCTGTTTCTTCTAATAGCTTTTAATATTCTATTTTTATGTTGGATTTCTGGGATGGTGATTATTATATGTCCTGGTGTAGTTTTATTTTGGTTATGGCTATTTGGAGTTCTATATGCTTCACTAATCCGGATGTCAGTTTCCAATCTCATGTTTGGGAAATTTTCAACTATAACTTCTGTGAATAGCCTCTTGATATTACTTGTGTTAATCCTTCTTTTTCATTTATCCCTATCAATCTTATGTTGTTTTTCTTTGAGTCATCTTGCAGCTGTTAGAATGTTATTTCCTGTTTCCTTGTTATTTTTAAGAGATCTTTCCTTTCCTGTTCACTAGCTGCAATCTTGTCTTCGAGACATGAAATACTATCTTCACTTTCATTGAGGCGGTTTTGACAACTTTCAATGGAATTTTTGATTTCCTGTATGTCTCTCTGAATCTGCTTTATGTATTTTGTTTGTTTCTTATATTGTTTATCCAAGAACTCTATCTTTTTGTTTTGTTCCTCTAATTTTTTAACTGTGTCTTCTTTAGATGTGTTCAGCATCTCTTTCATTATTTTTATCATTTCTTCTTTTACCTGGGAGATTATTTCTAGTTTTGAATTCCTTTAAAGCTTCCTGGAGTTGCTTCTTTTTTTCAGTTGCTACTATTTCAGGTATTTCAGGCCTATGGCATATATTTTCTTCTATGTACCTGGATCCTATGTACATCCCTCTTGGGATGGGCTGGATGTTTGAGATTGCATTTCGTTCTTTCATTTTGTCATTTTCCTATATTTCCATGTTTCAACTGTTGTTTCAAAGCTTCCCCTGGGTGTGTTGGAAATTATCTCCTATATCCTGGGCTCCTGGGACTCCCCTGGTAGCATAGCTCCCTCCTTGGGCAGCGACACCTCCAGATTAAAAGGTTACCAGGGGAGGCTCAGGCAGGCCTAAAAGCTCCTCAAGCTTAGCAGCTCCCCCCTCCAGCAGCAAAGCTCCCTTGACTAAAAGAAGGCCACCAGGCGTGGTCCAAGCAGGCCCGAATTCCACCAAGACTAATCTAGTACTCAGAGCAAGGATCTCAAACCTTCCAGGGGATCGGATGTTGTGCAGGCATCCACCTCCTCGGTGGCATAGCTCCCAGGCTGAAAGGAAGTCACCTGTGAGGCTTAGACAAGCCCCAAACCTTCTCCACAGCACAGCTCCCTTCTCAAGACGGTAGCAGCAGCAGCACTGCCCAGACCAAGAGAGGGTTACCGGCAATGCCCAAACAGGCCTCCACAGGGCAGCTCCTTTGTCCCAATGGCGGCAGCAGCGGCGCTCCCTGGAATGAAAGAAGGTCGCCAGCAAGGCCCAAACTGGCCTCCACAGGGCAACTTCCTCTTCTAGGCGGTGGCCGCAGTGGCAGCACTCCCCGAAACCAAGAGAAGGTCACTGGCAAGGCCCAAGCAGGCCTCCGCAGGGCAGCTCAAACTGGTGAGATTCTGTCCCCTCCAAAAATGTAAAGGCTGGTGATGTAGCTTGCTATGAAGGTCCCTAGGTTCAATGTCCAGCCCTTCCAAAAGCCCTCTCAGCAGCACATGAGGCGCTTGGGGAACATCAGCACAGCTCTTTCACCTCGCTGGCATAGACTTTCTAGCTTCTACCTCTGACCTTTGGGCCTTCCCAGCACAGATAGTGTCCTTTTGCAGCCCTCCTCAAGCACAAAGTTCCTCGGCAGCAGCCCAGTGTGAAGCGCTCTCACGAGAATCACCCACAAAGCCCCTTCCCCCAGTCCCTCACCCACAAGGAAGCCTGCGTGGCCCTATCTTTCTTTCTTTTTTATGTTGAGTACCTTTCTGCTGTGTTGTCAAAGATTGTTGCTTTGTTCTTGATTTTGAAAAATAGAAAATGTCCTTTAAAAATGTGAGTTGTTTCCTTAACACCCATGTCTCTTATTTCCTTTCCTGAGAGCCCCAATTGCCATTTGGACGTGCCTGTTGTTCTTACGTGATTAACACCACTTGCCAGCTCCCCGACACTTAACTCAGTGCTGCAGTGGTGAACTGGAAGTGCAAGCAAATTATTTTACTTATCAAGCAGCAATACACTTTTCTCCAATCTTCGTGTAACAGCATTCAAAACTTCACTAATAATTCATAAAACCTGAAATTCCTTTTCAAACCTCAAATCAGATAAATATTTTTTATCTTATTACTCATAAAATTGTCTTTTCTCAACACAGGGCAATGTACTTCAATTTGTTGAGAATAAAACAGAATCAATTGTCTTCACAAACAAAATATATGCTTAAAATTATGAACGGCAATTTGCCAATATAATTTAAATATTTAATGGTATATTACTTTGTAAATGCTGAAACATTTGTGCCTAATGAGGGAATACTATCAACCAGTCAAATATACAAACACACAGTAATACAATTCCAATTCATTCCTTAGTCACTGATAGCTACTAATAAATATTTAGGGTATTGAATTATAAATACTGCATTCAGTAACAACTTAATCTCAGAATAGTAAGTACCATATAGTTTATCCTTAAGTATCTGTTAGTAGAATAGAAATAAGAACACAGCAATATAAATTACATTCCACCTCAACCTAAATGTAGTATGCCAGTGAAGAAACAGATAAATAAAAGGACAATAATAATTAGGCATTTGAATTAGGTAATTAGGTCACTGAAATGGAAGCTTTTTCAGTGACAAATATTTTTTAAAGAATCGACAGGAGCCTTTAGAGAGTCAAACCTCAGAATCTACATTTTAATACCACCTCAATAAGAAACAGACAAAATTCTTTCCTTTCTAAATGTGAAAAAAAATCATTATTTCATATTATTTTATTCTAAGAAATAAATATCAACTCTATACACATAAAACAAAAGAAATAAGATACTAAGGATTAAACCCAAGTCCTTCATACTGAGCTATAACAGCCTCTCCTTTCATTTTAATTTTCAGACAAGATCTCACTAAGCTATTAGGTTGAACTGGTTGGGCTTGACTATGTAATCCTGTTGTCTCTGGAGTAATAAGATCACACCACACCTGACTTGTATTAGTTGTTATTAATAATTTTTTTAAATAGTAAAAAAAATTGACAAAGATTAACAGACTCAGCAATTTACTTTCAATTTAATATCTGATTCCACAAACCATGAACTAAAATAGATTTGTGCATCAGGTATATTCTATCTTATTTACATGAAGTATTTTTCTATTTGTCACACAAAGCACCAAAGAATTCACATTTTAAGCTTTGAAAATTACAAACTAGAAATGAATAACTGTATCAAAATTTTTATCTTACTTCTCCATTCCTTAATGTTGTAATGGTTCCTCTTGCCACACCCATTCTAAATAGCGTTTCTGTGGCCTGTGGAGAAAAAAGGAAAGTTAACATATGTAACTTGCAGAGATACATATCTCACTCCAAAAAAGATAAAAAAGAAAAACTTCAAAAGTATTACATGCCCAACAACTTCTAGAGAACCATTAGAAAGGAACAGTAAGAGCAAAAATTTCTAAATACACTATAAATATCATTTTTACTCATTTAATGTTATCAAGAATTTAAACTCAACTATGTAAAAACCTTATTTTGATATGCACTATATTTTCAGGGGAACAGTTTAAAATTAGATCATGTAAATAAGTTTAAACAAAATTCTAATGTCAGTTTTCACAGAACTAGACAAAGCCACCCTAAAATTCATAGAGAACCTTAGGACTATGGGGAAAAAACAAAATTACTGTAAATAAGAAAAGCTGTACAGAGCCAGGGATTTAGCGCAGCAGTATAAGCCTGACTGGCAAGCACAAGATCATGAGTTGATCCCCAGCATCAAAGAAAGAAAGAAAGAAAAAAAGAAAAGTTGCACAATGGCTCACTATAAACAATGTTTATGAACCATAGTTACATATTTTGCATAATATGATAAATATTAAATACTATCTTAATCAAAATATGTATGTTGCCATATTGTGCGCATTATCATCCTGGCCCTTAGAGTATTAAGAAAGTTAAATTCCTATCTCCTAAAATATGACACTGATGGAGCACAAAATTGAATCTAGAATATCAGCAGAGAAGACAAGATGGCAAAGCAATGAGTGCCAGTTCAGTTTCTCCAGGATAAAATGTCTGGAATCTGAAGGATATTGGCTTAAGGAGGAAATAAAGGGAAGAGAGGATAGACAGGACAGAGGAGAAGAAAATATGATTAAATGATACAGAAGAGATGACCCACACCACAGACGGTCCTGCTGCCAGCCAGGATGCAAACTGAAAGTAGTAACTTGTCTGCTCATAGAGAACTGCATCAGGAACCAGAGAATCTTAGAGAATCACAGATAGGGAGAAGATTGGGATACAGTTGCACAGAACTGGAGAGGAAGCCATCATGGGAAAGAACTGGCTATGTGAAACTCAGTCCTACAACAGCCCCTTGATGGTTTCACATTGCCAAGTTTTCAGAGTGGACAAGGAAAGGAAGGTTAACAAGAGACTGCTGAAAAGCAGGGCCTGGTGATCACAGACTTGGTTCCTGCCATCAAGACACCACTGTCAATCTGAGTTATACCAGATTGGTATCTCACATTGATGCAGTGTTCCCATTGCTCAAAGTTTATTTCTCAACTAGCCTTGATGGATACTACTATAATGGACTAACCTTTACTGTTGTAGTTCAATTGATTGCACAGAAATAATCATGACTCAGCAGACAACTTAATGCCAGTGAACTTGTCTACCAAATCCACATTTTCACCCAGAGAAAAGGACAGTGAGAGTTCTTAACTCAAGAACTCAGACTGAAATTCTACAAGAATGCCTGAAACCTAGTATAAAAGGTCCTTAATCTGAGTTAATTGCAGTGAGGGATGAGAATAGTAAATTGGGTTATGAGTACTCAGATATTTTGGCAAAGCTGCTGCTTGAAAATCACATATGTAATTTATCACTGTAATATCTAATTTATGTTGCCATCAGACATCTTGTTATGTTATGTTCTTTTATGGTTTCATGTGTATACTAGGTTGTCATTTTTATATATTTGTTCATTCACTGGCTCAGATTTAATAGATAAATGTCCTATTCCTCATCTCAGCTCTTTAGTTTCTTCACCTCAAAACCCCAAGGCAATATTATTAAAATATATCTTTATTCTCTTTCTAAATAAGGAGACTCCACCTTCCAAGTTTTAAACTTACCATACTCAGCCCCTCAATCACTCATATTTACAAGTAAAATTCCTTGAAGAGCCTTTGGCTCTTCCATATCCCATGTAACTTGTCTTCTTCTCTATAAGCAAATTCTGAGAAGCACAATTTTCCTTAATCACAAAGTGAAATCTCTTTCTGCAACTTCTTATCCTTGCCCCACAAAATATCCTCTGAAAACTCTTAATACTAAATGTTCAACCCAATTAAAAGTGCTCCAGTAAAACGAAAATCCATCTAAATCTTAATTTCTCATCTACTACTAGTTTCCCTTCCAAATCTCTCCCTTAGTGCCTAACACTATTCATACAAACACCTTCCATTCTCCCCACCTCACCTCACCACCCTCACTGCAGAGCAACCACAAATAATAAATATGCATATAGAATAGATAAAGGGGATAAGAGTAACGGCAAGGATTATCATATAAAAGTGCTGTAAGATTGAATATGTGGATGTTGTTACAAATAAAAGCAGATCTTCTGGAAAACAAAGTAAAAATCACTTAAAGTAAACAACAGAGTAAATATCAGCATTGGCCATATGAAGCTAAAAATTACTCAGAGAGAGACAACATCCTATTAAAAAGCTCCATACAAGCCACAAACTCTTATTTCTCTACTCATTAAACTGCAGTAACACCCTAACACACACACAGAAGAGAAAGATGGGACCACATATCATAAACACAGATATAAGTAGGAGACTGGAGAAATCTTGGAAATACATCTTTAAACCCCACTAACAATCTCAAGGCAGAACAAATGTCACAAAAAGAAAAGAAAACAAATACTAGGTAGCAAAAATCTATGAAAAGTTCTCATAAGGGATGCAGAAAAAAGATGAGATCAGAAAAAAAGTATCAAAAGTATATAGCTATTATACTCAATAAGCCCATGATGAATTTTGGAGAAATAGATAAAAACTGGATGAGCTAACCAAAATAATTCAAAATATGAATACAGACTCAACAAGGATGTAGAATTCTTGAAAAGATGTCAAATAGAAATATTGAAAATAAGAATATAGAACTCATATACTGCAGAAATGATCAATGTGATGTTCGTGTCTGATACTGAGGACAAAATAGTAAATTACACAAAACAGCTCAAAAAAGCCTGAGAGAACGTAAGAGAATAAAAGAAGACTATCAATAGTGACTACAAGAAGACCACACTAGGGCTAATCAGAGTTAAACAAAATCTAGAAGACTGTACTATGGGTTCACTAACATGTGTTTGTTTTTATTTTTTTTATTTTGAGTGGGTCTCGTTAAGTTTCTAAATTACCAAAACTGAGACAGCATGTGCAATCATTCTGCCTCAGCCTCCCACAGTGCTGGGATTATAAGCATACGACACCACATCCAGCTTTCCATGATTTTATTAGTCATTATTACTCTTACTTTGCTGATGACGAAGATCAAAGAAGCAAAGTTACTCTCTTGAGGTCACACACATTGCAAATGTCGAAGCTTGATTTTAAACTAGACAGTCTGTTTCTAAAACCAGCTCCTCTAATCTTCATGTATAACATTATATAATGTGTAAGGTGCTAGTAATACATAAATAGAAGTATCAATTTTGCCCCTAAGACTTCCCTGATGATCTAGTCATAGAATAGAAATAAGTACTTCTTTCACACAGATTTTATCTTTCATACTCACACTTGTGGTCACTGCTCCTTTGTTTCTTGATTTTTCTTTAATCTATTCCACAATTTTACACTTAAAAAGTTAAAATTAGTACTTCTGAAATACTTATTTCACTAAAAAAGTGCTATCCTAAGCTATACCTGGGATTCAATATTTGACTTTTTTTTTTTTTTTTAAACTGGGAATTGAATTCACTACCTTATACTTGCCAGGCAGGCACTGGGCCACTAAACTATATCCCCAGTACTGACATCTAATTCTTTACAAAGCACTTTTTACATATGTTAATGTCTACATTAGCCAACTTTAGACAGGTCACTATTATTAATGACTAATACTGATATTTTTTTCTATGATAGTATAGCAGTATACTTAGTAGATGAGTGGTTCAGGAGTAAATATCCTGCCCGCCCAAGGTTGCCCAAGCAGTAAATAATGGAAAGAAGATAACAAGAAATGTAACAGCATGACAAATAAGAAATAAACTATACTAAGTATTACTATCTTTATATCTATGAACTCAATATTGTTAATCCATTGAAATCTTTTTGTAAGATTTCTCATTAAAGTTAAGACAATTCTATAAAGTTACAGAGTATATTAAATACGTTCTTATTAATCTTACCATGCAATATTTTAATAAATTATCAACTACTGACTGTAACAGCAAGTCTCTTTGTTGAATTTTAATTACTTTCACTTTAGGGGCATAAAACACAACACATGTTCAATTCCATACCAAATACAGCCAGACAAAAAAGAAATAGAAAAGTGTGATACACTATCAGTGTTGGGGTGTGGTTTTAAAATAAACTAATTGCAAGTGGGTCTAGATGTTGCATTTCAAAATCAAAGATTTAAAAACAGCTGTTGTAAATATGCTCTAGTGTTATAAGAAAACACATTCAAAAAGTTCAGAGAAATGTGCAATTTAATAGGCAAATAAAGAATTTCAACAGAAAATAAAACTATAAAAAGATAAAAATAGGATTACACAATTTGAAAGAAAAAACAAACATTGAAACAAAAATAGGTCAAAAAACAGATAAATTCTAAGAAAAAAGAATAATCAGTGAAACTAAAGGCAGATCAACAGAAATTCCCAGCTTGCAAAAGGAAGGACAAAGAAATGGAAAAAAAAAAGAGAGAGAAGAAAGAAGAAGGAAAAAGGAGGAAGATGGAAGAAGAAGAAAAAGAAAGAGGAAGTGGAGGAAGAGAAGGAGAAGAAGACACCAACAGAAAAGATAAGCAAAAGGAATATTTAAAAACAATAAGGCTCCAAAACTTCTCAAGTAGTCAAGAAAGAAAAGAAAAGATGGGACAACAATGACAAAAAAGAGATGAAGAGGAAAAAGAGGCAAACAGCAGAAAGAATAAAACGTTGTAATAGCAGTAGTAATAGAACAGAATCAAGAACCCCAAAAAAGCCCAAAGAGGAAAAATGCAAAGCAATCTGCATACAGGAGCATCATATTCAAATTTCTGAAAACCAAAGATTAAAAAATGTCCTTAAAGCAATATAAGAAAACTAACATATTATACTTGGAAGTAGGTGTGCAGTTCATTTTCAGAATTTTCAACAGACAAAACTGATGCAAGATTTTCAACACAGAATCTATATTGAAGAAAAATTTTTAACCACAAAGAAAATAAAAATTTCTTGATTTCAGATCAAGAAAAATCAAAATACACTGCAAGCAGATTAGCCTTCTTTAACAGAGACTTCCCATGACCTGTACAGTACATTTATCAAATGCCCCTAAACCATGTTACGGTTTGTATCTAAATGCCCCCCCCCCAGTCTTATGCAGTCATCATCAGGAATCCATGTAACATATCATGGTCAAAATTCCAGAAGTTCAACACAAGAACAGCATCATAAAAGCAGTAGAAAAATCAATAAATTATTTATAAAGGAAAATCCACTAGAATTATAGCACACTTGTCAATACAAATCATAAGGTCAAGAAAGCCTGGACTGAAGTGTTTCAGGCCATAAAGGAAAACAATTTCCAACCCAGTTTGACTTATGCTGCAAAACTGTCTTTCAAAATGAATGGAGAAATAAGATACCTTTATGATAAAAGTGATTTTAAAAAGTCATTAACCACCAAACTAGTACTTCAAAAAATTCTCCAGAATACCCTAGAAAGAAACACTGAAGCTCAGCTATGACAAAAAGACCAACAGAATGAACATACCAGGAAGTGCGAGCAGTTAAGTAGAAGGAAAAGATAAGAGAATCAACAGAAGAAAATTAGGGAATAACAAGAATAAGCCAATACCTATCAATAATAACTCTCAATAAGAATGACCTCAATTTCCTAATCAAAAGACACAGACAGAATGGATCAAGAAACAAAATCCAAAGGTATACTATATACAAACAACACAAAGAAACTCATACAGATTAAAAATAACAAAGAAACTCATAGATTAAAACTCAAAGAAAGAAAAACATTATTCTATACAACAGGAACCCATATAAAAGCAAGTGAAGCTTTCTTAAAGTGAACTTCAAGCTAAAACTGATCAAAAGAGGAAAGGAAGGTCACTACATCTTGGTTAAAGGAAAAATTTCAATAGAAAGAGGACAATTAATATATATTCAATAAACAATGATGTACCTAACTTCTTAAAACAAGTACTACTGGATATAAAAGATGAGGTCGGGGCATGAACGTAAGTGTAGAACAATTTAATTCCCCACTATCATAAACATACAAATCAATTACACAAAATATTAACAAGAAAATATCAGAGTTGAACAAAACCTAAGAAAAATCAGCTTCATAAAAATCTACAGTGTTCCACCCAACAGAATACATATTCCTTTCAGTTGCATGTGTATCAGTCTCCAAAATACACTACATAAATGTAAAACAACTGAAATTATACCATGCATATCATTAGACAATAACACAAAAAATTAGAAATCAACAACAAGGGCTGGGGATTTAGCTCAGCAGCATAAGCACCTGCCTGGCAAGTGCAAGGTTGTGAGTTAAATTTCCAGTACGCCCCCCAAAAAGAAAGAAAGAAAAAGAAAATAGAAACTATGCAAATGCATGGAGACTATACAATGGAGTATTAAATAAACAATGGGTTACAGGAGAAATCAAGGAAGAAACAAAATACTTCCTAAAAATAAGTGATAATTCCAGCACAACATATTAGCATGTATGAGACACAATGCAAGCAGTCCTAAGGGGGAAGCACACAGCTGTGAATACCTATATTACAAAAACAGCAAACCCTAGAAACAAACTGATGATACACCTCAAGGTCCTCAGTCCAAACCCAAAGCTAAGAAAAAAAAGAAATTATAATACTCACAGCAGAAAGCAGTGAAATTGAGACTTTTCTTTAAAATCCCCCAAAATTAATGAAACTGAGTTCGTTATTCAAAATATAAATAAATAAATAGAAAAACGAACCAATCTAGACAAACATAGCCAATCTAACCAAAAGGAAGAGAGAAAGAACCAAAACTAATGCAACTGGAAACGAAAAATGTGAAATCACAATACACTGCCAAAATAAAAAACATTATTAACAACTATTTCATACACCTGTATGCCAAAAATTGGACAAGTTAGAAAACTGGATAGATTCCTAGATTCATACTGAACCAACAAGACTTAAAAACCCGGAATAATCCAGAAACAGACAATAAAACTAAAGCTGCAATAAATAACTTTCAAACAAAGAGAAGCCCAGGCTCTCATGAGTTCACTGCTGAATTCTACAAAACATCAGGAAAGTTCTAGTAACAATATTCTTCAAGATTTTTAATGAAATTGAAAGGGATAAAAGTACTTTCTAAGTCGTTCCTAGAACTACCATTACCCTAATTCCAAAACCAGAGAGAGATCAAACAAAAAAATAGAATTAGAGGCCAATCTATTTAATGAATATAAATAAAAATACTTGAACAAGAAACTGACTAACAATGCAAAAAAAAAAAAAAAAAAATCATCAAAAAAATTTCCTGACAATCAAGTAGACTTTATCCCAAGGATGTAAAGCTGGTTCAACATATACGAATCAATAAATGTAATACATCGCACAAATAGAACCAAGCAAAAAAATTAGAAGCTGCGGGGCCTCGCAGAGCAGCCAGAGCCACCTGACCATGGCAGAAGAGGCCGCAGAGAGGACTATACACCTGGGTGCCAAAGTCAGGCCCCACGCAGTTTTCTGAAGAGGCAGAATGCTGATCTAGATGTGGAAAAACCACATCAAGCTAGAATCTACCTCTGTGAAGGAAGGAAAAACACAAGTAGAGGACTGGAGCCCTACGCAATCACTGAGACCAGCCTGTGCTGTGCTGGGAGCACCATGGAGTCAGGCGACTTCAAGGTCAAGCTGAAGCCACGACTGCCAATAATGGGAACTGATGAGTCCCGAGCCCTTGGCAGAAGGACAAAGCGCAGCTTGGAGTGGAGCCAACATGGAGAACTGCACTGGTTCCCGGTGAGTGCTGGGGATTGGGTCCCATGGCTGCTGTCACTTAGCTGGAGGAGATATTGGAATTGGGCAGAGCCCAGAGCCGCCAGGGCATCAGTCGGCCACCCCTGGCACAGAGAGGACTGGTGGGGTCTGGTGGGGATGAGCTATGCCTCTGGTTGGGATCCAGTAGCCAGGAACAAAAGGGTCACAACTCTGTGACATCCACAAAGTAAAGGCTAAGTTGCTGAGGGAACATGGAGGTCAACTGGCTCAGAAGCTCGAGGCTAGCCCGCACCATCCTTGCGACCCTGTGTGTAACTCAGATAGCAGCAAATTGGGGAGGGCAGCAAGACCCCAGTCAGCATGCTTCGGAAAGACCCTAAACAATACAGAGAGGGCCAGAGACCCCCCTGGACACACCTGTCTGTAAGAAACCAGAAACATGACAAGAGACAGAAATAAAAAAAAAAAACCTCCAGCCACTGACCCTGGGAAAATAAGCCCAGGAGCAGTAAATACAGAAGAGACCCAGTACAGTAATCATGCAATATTAGACACAGCATCAAGGGACATTTAGAAATACCTTCATGACCTCATAGATGAATTTAAAACTGTACTTCTGATCCAAGTGAGGCAAGATATAAAAAGATTAAAGAAATGATAAGTACCTCCCAAGAGAACACAGATGGAACAATGGAGGAACTCAGAAGAGAAAACTTTGCTGAAGATATAAACAAAACCTAGAATACATGAAACAGATCCAGAGAGATTACTAGGAAATAAAAACTCCATTGAAAACTGGCAAAATGGCTTGACAGAAACTTAAGTTAGGCTTTTGAAACTTGAAGAGAGATTACGATGTGTGATCATGAAAGAAAAGATCTCTTAAAACTAACAAGGAACCAGGAAGAAACAACTCAAAGGCTAGAAGATGACAAAAGGATACATGACTTAAGAATTTAAAAAGTGACTTAAGAATAACAAACGTGAGCAAAGAAGCAGGAGTAACCACAAATGAACTACAAAGAATATTCACAGATATATATATTAAAGGAAAACTTCCCAAGCATAGGAAAATAAATGATATCCAGATAAATGTGGCACACAGAACTCCAGCCACCTACCACCAAAACAGATCTACACCCAGACATAAAGTAATCAAGATTCCAGAAATCCACCAAAAGAACAAAATACTAAAAACAGCCAGGGAAAAGAAGCAGATTACCTACAATGGGAAAATTATCAAAATAACAACAGATTTATCAACACAAACTCTCAAATCGAGAAGAGCCTCGAGGGAAATAATCCAAGCCCTTGAAAGAAAATCACCTCCATCCAAGACTGATGTACCAAGAAAAACTCTCTCTCAAAATTAATGGAGAAACAAGATATTTCCAAAACAAGGAGGAACTGTGGGAGCTCATGGCCACCAACCAAACCCTACAAAAAATACTGAAGGACATTCTAGAGAGAGAGAAAAGAAAATACTAGGATCCCAGCAACAATGGCAGAGAAGCCTCAATAAACAGGGCAGACAGTGGAATGAAGGAGTAAAGTGGACAAATAACAGCAGAAGAATAGAATGGCAGAGATGAGGCAGAGACAGTAAGCTACAATCTTTAATATAGATAGCCTTGATAAACTAACAAAAAGAAATCACAGGCAGAGTAGGATCCATCGAGATGCTCTGAATAAGAAATACACTCAACCTGAGAGATGGTTAATAAACTGAGAGTTAAAGATGAGAAAACCATGCTATATGTGACAGGAAACCAGAGAGAAATAAGGACAACTTGTCCAGCAGCCGCAGATAGATTGGAAAGCTATGACACTTTTGGGCAGTGTAGAACTACACAGCTGGAAAGAAGGAAAACTTTGTGAATTTACTAAGTAAAGGAGTACAGCTCAAAATCAAGCTTAGAGGTAAAAAGGTTCAGCAAAACCCAGATAGATAACAGGTTGGACCCCTAATCTAAAAACTAAAAAAGCTAGTGGGACCCAAAATATACAAAGCACTCTGAGAAAGGGCAGGGAAGGTACTGTCTAAAAAAGGAAGGCAGAGGACATTGCTAACAGTGTATCAGGATTTAAAAATCACAGTAGTCTTATCACTCTGTTTAGTTTGATTATATTTTATTCCTGTCTGTCTACTCATAATAGATTTGAGGGCATAGAAGCTAACCCATAAATAGCAGATTATACCACGGTAACGATCCCTAATTTTCTATTAACTTAAACTGAAACCCTGTATTACTATTTTCTATTAACTTAAACTGAAACCCTGTATTACTTACATTGTCTTACTATGACTGATCTTACTTGAAGCTGGTTTGTTACATCACTGTTTTGCCTTGACTGATTTTATTTGAATTTGGTATGCTTGATAGTATCAAGTCTAAGAGTAGAGGCAACTATTCTGAAGATGACAAGATGTAAAAGATATCCATTCCAGTTTTCATTATTAATTGCTTGCAACTCCTACAATGTCTTCAAAGTTGTGTTTTTATAAAAATAGCTATGTAATACTATGCTTAACTATATAATGCCTCATGATGTGGACAAGTCTATTGAAAATAACAAGAGAAAGCACAGTAACTACTGTAGATCACCTAATACTGTGGTTCTATATGCCTTTTTCATTGCATGTTTTTCAAGGAATTTGTCTTGTTGTCTTGTTTTGATCTATTATTCCCTATAATACAGAAATGATAGATATACATGTAGAGATTCACACATGGGAAGAATTTCTAAACTATTTATGGGAACAGATTATATAATACATGCTGTAATGAACAGATACTCTCAAGAATAAGAGACACATCGGACTTCCGGGAGAACATGGTGGACAGATAACAGCTACTACGGAGGCTCTCTGAAAGACTCGGCTCAGAAGTCAGGAAGAGTGCGGAGTAAGAAGACAAGCCGGTGGAGATATGCTCTGCTGACTCAGGAACGAACTGGGCTGAGAGAAACCAACTTGGAATGCAGTCCTGGTGCTAAAACAGGAACAGAAAAGCCTCAGTGTGGAGGCTGGAGCCCGCGCCATAGGAAGCCGCGATTTGGGTTTCCCGCCGCGCAGCGGCTGCCTCTACATCACCTCGGCAAGGAGAGAGACGCGTGGAAGCTCTGAGAACGAGAATCTGCTAACGGAGTCGAAAACAGGACGGGCAGGGAGGCATGCACTAACTTGTGGTGAGGTGAGTGAAAGAAACTGACACTCCACCACAGTTTGACTCCAGCGGAGGACATTCTGGGCCCGGGCAGTCCTGCGGGAGCAGGGCGCAGTGGCGACTTCAGCCACACATCCCCCTCTCAGGCGGGATTGGTGAGAAGTGTCTAGCCTACGTGACACTGCTGGCGGACCCAGGAGGCTAGCCCAACCCAGATCCCAGAGCCAGAGGGTGGCCGGGAGGGGCAGGCCCCGCGTAGGCTGCCTGGTCTGGAACTTCCTGGTGTGCTGCGGTGGGTGGGAACACCTAACCGGCCCAATTCGATCAGGCTGTGGCTGACAGGGAGAGAAGCTGGGCCTCCTATGTAAGCTTGCATATATAAGGAACAGATAATATGGGAAGAGGCAGCAGCAAGAAAGGCTCCTCGGCCCCCAATTCTGAGAAACAGGTAATAGCGGACACCGCACCAATAGACATAAAGCGCCATATAGAGAGCCTCATAGATCAGTTCAGGAATGAAGTTATCAATGACCTGAAGTTAGAAGTATGCAGAATAGTTAGAGAAACGCTAAGCACCACCCAAGAAAAAACAGATGGTAGAATGGAAGAACAGAAAAAGAGGGGAGAATTGTTTGATGGAGAAAACAGAGAAACCATAGAATACGTGAAGCAGGTTCAAAGGGACTACCAAGAAACTAAGAAGTCTATCGAAAACTGGCATAACAGCTTGAAAGAAACTAAGGACAGACTATCTGAACTGGAGGGCAGACTTGTAATACGGGAGAATGAAATGAAAAACTTCTTAAAAATAACAAAGAAACAAACAGCAATAATACAAAGACTAGAAGATGATAAGAGGATCCATAACTTAAGGATTAAGAACATAAAAGAAGAAGTAGGACACAAACAAATGAACTACAAAAGCTACTCACAGAAATAATCCAGGAGAATTTTCCTAATTTAGCAAAAGGTAAAGATACTCAGATGTATGAGGCATACAGGGCCCCAGCTACCTACAACCCAAACAGAGCATCACCCAGGCATATAATAATCAAAATTCCAGAAATTCAATACAAGAATATTAAAAGCTGTCAGAGACAAAAAACAGACCACTTACAAGGGAACACCCATCAAAATTACAGCAGATTTCTCTGCACAAACCATCAAATCACGAAGAGCATGGAGGGAAATAATTCAAGCTTTGAAAGATAATAATCTCCAGCCAAGATTGAGATATCCTGCACAACTGTCCCTAGAAATTGATGGAAAAACAAGGTGCTTTCAGGATGAAGAGGAACTGGGGGAATTTGCAACCACCAATTCAACTCTACAGAGAGTATTGCAGGATATTCTAAAAAAAGAAAAATACAAAGAATCCAGAAATAGTGGCAGGGAGGCCACAACGAATGGAGCAGAAAACAAAATGAAGAAGACAAACTGACAGCTACTGACAGAAAAAGAGCTCAACAGAAATGAGGCAGAGAAGATTGGATGATAGGAACAGCTATTTTGGAGAAAATGACGTCTTAATAGGTAATACTGATTTAGTATCATCTTGTTTTGAAGTCTCATCAAGCTTTTGTTCTTCTGTCTCCATTGGTCTAAATAGGTTGTATCTTATTGGATTTTATTATGTACGATAGTATAAGCAAAAACCTTTTAAAGACAAGGAAATTATACAGAAACCATTGTTCATTTTCTGTTAGTCAATTCTAAATACCCTGTAATACTGTCATTCTCTTAAATGGTTTTACATTGTTTTGATATATTTAATGCTACAGTATATGAAGTTATACTCAAGGATTTCAAGGAAAGAGACAATATGGTAACTACTTTTATGTCAGGATTATCTGGTGGTGAAACACTATTCTGCTTAAATGGTTATGTTTTGATCTGTGCTGTTTTGCTGTTATGCCCTCTTTTATCTCAATCTCCATTCCATTATTTACTTTTTTATTTTTATCCTTTTAATTAAGGGAAAAATAAATAAAAATAGCAGGATATATTATAGTAACCCACTTTGACTTTCCATTATCTTGATTTAAAGCCCTGTATAACTCTCACCATCTTGTTTCTGACTGATGTTCCCCTATTCTGTTTTGCTGGATAGTACCAGGTTCGAAAGTTTAGGCAACAGCTGTGAAGATAGTGAGATTCATTATGACAGCCATTCCCATTGACTTTTATCTACTTTTGAAGACCTACAATGTCTCCAATGTTTTGGTTTTGTCGGTTTTGTTCTTTACTGTTTTGTTCAATTTTATTATAACTGATGATATAGGCAATTCTATTAGAGATAGCGGGAGGCATTATGGTAACCATTATTGATCACCTTGTATTATGCTTTTACATTATCTATCTATCTATCTATCTATCCACCCTTTTGATTCGACCGACTCTGTTCTGTTATGTCACATTTGGTTTTACCCTCTTCCAAAAAAGTAGTAAGAACCGTGGGAGCAATGAAACCCAAAATGTGTAATAGTCATTGTACAAAAGAGAGGAAAAGAAAGTGCTCTAAACTATATAACTGCATGTATATTTAAGTGTATAAGATAGAAAAAAAATGGTATCACTGAGTTTTATTGGATCATTGAACAGAACTGTTTGCAGTATCATTGTTGGAATGTCCACTTTACAAGCTTTAATTTTGTGACTTGAACAATTACTTCTAAGATGACAATATGTAATCCATTAACTAGTGATTTCCTACTGTTTATTTTTTTCTGTAAATCTGTATAACTTGTACCCTTTCTCTGCTTTTTTTCTCCTTAAATAAAATTTAAAAAAAAAATAAGAGACACTAACAAACCCAATGCTAATTCTGTAGCATTATGATATAAAATCTAGCAATACTATCATTCACTGTTCAGAGTGATATTAATCTAGTATCTTATGTTCAATTTCAGCATATGTAAAGATAAAGACAGCTACCATGAAGAGAATGAGAAACATTATGGTAGTCATTATTGACTTCCCCAAAATCAGGTCTTGAAGACCTAAAAAGCCTTCATCATCCTGTAATGATTTGATTAGTTCTATAATGTTCAGTATATATTCAATGTATGTGAAAATGGGGACAACTATTTGGAAGAAAACTAGAGAAAATATGATAGATAGTGAAGACCTCCAGTGGATTTGCTTTGAAATGTGTATTTCTTTAAATTGTTTCCTTATGAACTGTTTTGTTCTGTTTTGTTATGTTTAATCTTACCCTCTTTAAGACAAAAAAACAAATGTGTAGAACTAATAACCATATTACTAAGTTTTTGTTGGATCATTGAGCAGAACTATTTGCAGTGTCATTATTTGAATGTCATTTTGTACGCTTTAATTTTGTAACTTGAACAACTATTTCTAACATGACAATATGTAACTTATCAACTAGTGATTTCTTACTGTTTATTTTTCTGAAATTCTGTATTATTTCTACCCCTTTTCTGTTTTTTTCTCTTTAAATAAAATTTTAAAAAGTGGATTTTCTATGGAAAAAAAAATTAAAAGATAGTCTCTTATTCCTGGATGGGTAGAACCAACATAGTCAAAATGGCCATACTTCCTAACCTGATATATAAAATTGATGGTATCCCAATCAAAATTTAACAGCATAATTTACATCACAAAGACAACAATCAAACTCCATATGAAATCAAAAGACACCCAGAATCACATAAGCAATGCTGAGTAAAAAGAGTAAAAGCAAAGGTATCACAACCCCTGAAATTATGTTACAAAGCTACTTTGATAAAAAAAAAAAGCATAGTACTGACATAATTCTGATAATCAGCAACTGAGAACATACAAAATTAAGAAAATAGAGTAGAAAGATAATGAACAGAATGGATAAAAAAATTGCCTGTGTTCTCAAACAGTCATATGTAGATATATTTACATCTAGAATATATAAAGAACTAAAAAAACAGATCCTCCCTGTTGTAGTCAGGGTTTGTGAGGAGACCAATTAGAATCAGGACACAGAATAACAGAAGAAAGTGCAGAAAGTCAGCATGACAAGTTTGTTCTGGAAATTAAACAGCACTCGTCTTCCCCCCTGGATCCAGGAAGCGATGCTCAATGTAAGGACCAGAGCTGCCCCAAAGTGAACCACAACCACTCTCACCAATGAGATCCCAGGTTCCTCTGATGACGACAGTTGAACTCACACGGCGGAAGCTAGTCATGATGAGCTCCTCCAGGAGAACCAATGGCTCAAACAGCAATACGTAGGAGAACCCACAAAGCCTATTTCATCTTCTCTACATCTCTATTTATGCTAGAAACTTTCCTCAGATGGAACATCTATGTTCAGCACCATGCTGATTAAATTCAGCTGGCATTAAGTTGACCACCAGTTTTTAATCCATAACACCCCCCAAAATAAAAGATCCAAACAAAAAGTGGGCAAGTGAAATGAACAGACATAATATAGAAGAAGTATAATGGTCAATAAATATTTGAAACACTGCTTGATATGAATGGCCACTGGAGAAACACAAATTAAAACAACACTGAGATTAGGAAATCAAATAACATGCTGCAGAGGCTGCAGGGAGAAATAAAACTCTTCTATACTGTTGGTAGAAACATAAATTAGTAAACCACTAAGAAAATCAGTATGATGTTTCCTCAAAATCCAGAATAAGAAATTCCACTTCACTTAGCAATACCCTTGCTAGACATAGTACCTTTCCAAAAGAGTTAAAGACATTGTATTACAGTGAAATGCATATCCATGTTTATAGCAAAACAATTCATAATACCTAAATCTTCTAAGTGGTTTATGTGTACATTACCAGATGAATGGACAAAGAAAATGTGGTATTTACACACAACAAAGTAGTACTCCGCAATAAAGATAAAATGAGTTATTTAGAAGAAAATATACATACCTCAAGACAGTGACATTAAGTGAAAAAAATCAGACATACAAGATCAAATATCACATGGATTCTCTCCTATGAGAAACCCAGAATAAAATTTAAGAACAAAAAAAAAAAAAAAATAGGTAATAAGAAGTAGAAGATGGATCCTTCTGAAAGGCCCAGGAGATCAAGAGATTAAGGAAGGCAGGAGACAAAGGAGGGACAGGAGACAAAGAGAATTGGGATGTGTTATATACATTGATCAACACAAAATTTGGTACATGCACTGCTAGCATGTACCAAAAAAAGAAGGGGATCAAGAGATGAATAGAAGGCAGACGGAGGGAAGGGAAAGAATATAATAAAAGAAATTTTTAAAAAATACATTATTTATATGTACCAATTCTGCAAAAAGAGTGTAAATGTGTACTATAAATATGTACTAATAAACTAAAAATATTTTTTAAATTTACTCGGTTAGAAGAATGTGAGAAATCAAAAGAAACATTGAAAATTTGGGACTGGAGTGATCAAGCTAGAAAACCAGATGTTTAACAGGTCTTTTAATTCTTGCTGTTCACAGTTGCAACTGTAAAAGCAACAAAATTCAGTATCCTTGTTGTGTATTTTTGCTTCCATTTTAATGTATTATTTATTTGCTTCCATTTACTTGTATTATTTAAATAACAGGTTTTCAGTGCTGATATAACAAAGTGTGACAAACACAAATCTATTATCTCACCAAAAAAAAAAAAGAGAGAGAGAGAGAGAGAAAAGAATCAAAAGCTAAGCCTAAGGGAAGTTAAGGAGAAAAAACCTCTCTCAACTTCTTGTTTCTTTTAATATTGGCACTTTAACCCCCACTAATCATTAGAAACCTCCTGGATAAAACCTAAATGAAAATTTTTACTTAGGACATCTATGTTTTAGTACTATATTTATATGCTTTATACATAAATTTATCTTAACTTTACATAATTTTCTTAAATTTAAACTTGGAGCAGAGGTGCAACAAGACAAATACAGTACAAAATGAGCAGAAATATTAAAACCAATAATCAGTGAGAGAGATGGACAGGATATCACACTCATGCCTCAAGGAAAGTAAATTGCTATGAAAACACTGTTGCATACAAAATTCTACACATCACAAATTAAGAAAAAACTAACACATAAGCATTGTCAATCTCACTTACAATTGCAGGTGAACACTTTGTACTTGTGCTTCCATCTATAATTTGTCCAACAAAAAATCTAAGGGTCATACCTAAATCATTCTTTTTCTCAACAACTCTTCATACTAGAGTTATCACTTATCTAAATTATCTCATGAGAATATAGGTTATATTTCATCTGTCATATCTCTAGCACCAACATCTGAGAAATAATTTATGTTGATGAAGTATGAGATACAAGAATAAATAGTGGACAGCACGCATAAGCTGATTGTTTGGGGTTATATGCCTTGTTTGGGGTTATATGCCTAACCAAACTGTGCATAAACATGTCCCAAAAGATACTGTAGCAGTATGAAATGCTGTAAGTACAATGTTTGCCTTTGATGTTAATGATATCAACCTGATCTTTTAAGACATCATAAACAGTATAATCTGTTTTCATTCAGTACACAGGAAATATGTATTACACATGGAGACAATGAATCTCAGCAAGGTTTAAAGTTCTAAAGAACATTACTTCTGTTTAGAAATATGGGATGGTAAATTATCCGGGAATTTAAATTATATACAGATGGCTCATTTCCAAATGAAGAGCAGTCATTTGCTCTAAAGAATACTGTACTTTTGTAAATATATGTCCATCATGTTACATCCAATATGACATAATATAAGCATGCATCATATTATATTGCTTTTCTTTTTTAATATAAGCAAAAGGAAAGCACGTTTTACCCTAATACAACTGTCTTATTACATTTAGACTCAACTCAATAAACAAAACATAAACCCATAAATATTAAGATTTTGAGTTATACTTCAATTTTGTTTCAATACTTTCATAAAACTCTAAGGAAAATATTAAATATAGTATTAACACAGTCTATTTTGCTTCCAGGTTAAAAGAGTTGAATAAATAATTATCTAAATCTGATATTTCATTTAATTTTCATATACAATATTTTTAACTACATAATTTAGCCTACTTATTAATAACTGTTGGATGACTATAAATACCTTTCCTTTCTCTACTTTCTGTCTCAGTTTTAAATTTTATGTACAAGTCATTCACACTGCAAGGAAAGAAAACAAAACATCAACAAGAAGCAAGATCTCCCTGCAAATTGGTGCCATGCATGGGCCACTGAAGGAAAAGCCAGATGCCAGGGCCTGCCAGCATGCAGGCTGGGAAACAAGAGCAAACACAATACGCTGCTCCAGCTCTGCTTGCCATAAGTGACCAGCTGATCCAGAAAAAAACAGGATACAGTGATAGCTATTGAGTAAAATACAATCTAATGCTTGCAGTGTTTACTGTTTCACTGACTTTGCAGATATAAAGCCTGTAGTCTAATCATCTATTCAGGAGATAACTGCACAATGTAACATCTATGGGGATCTCCTTCTGAAGGTTGTAGCCATTGTTAATTCTCTATTATCTTGTTTTGAAGCCCTGTATCATTTTCATTGTTTTGTTGGGTTGGGCTTTATCCTCTTTTGCTTTGTTTAATTTTTTTATATCTGATGGCGTGGGCAGTTATTTCAAAAATAACAAAATATATTATGATAGCCATTCTGGATTTACTATTATCTTGTTTTGAAGTCCTTTATTGTATTTGTTGTTTTGTTTTTATTGGTTCTATTCCATTCTGTTCTGCTTGATCTTTACTATATCTGAAGGTATCTGCAGCTATTTTGAGGACAACCAGAGGCATTTAAGGTAACCATTGTTGATTTTCTATTGTTTTGAAGTTCTGTGTCACTTACACTGGTTTGTATCAATTGGCTTTGTTCTGTTTTATTTTGTTTCATCTTATTCTCTTTAAAATAAAAAATAAATAAATTTTACTCAGATATTTTTAGACAGTTCACCTTATTTTACAAGAATACTAATTAATCAGTAATAGCAATTTATTGTCTTATCCATGATACTTTCACACACAAAAACTTCATAAATATAGTAATTTCATAGGAACAGCACTCAGGAAAATATCAAGAGTAAGGAGCAAAAAGTAATCTCAAACATCCAGACAACACAGAAAAATCAGGGAGATACCAATGGAAGAAAGTGGAACAAAGTCACAAACCTGAAATTTCTGAAAGGATAGCACCTGAAGTAAAGAAGCAACCTTGTAAGACTGTAAAAGTAATCAGATCAGAAATAATATACCAGGAAAAACAAGAAACAACAAGCATAATGAAAGAATTGCTGAGTGTATCAAAAGAAGACACAGATAAAGAAGAGGAACATAAGGAAATGGAAAACGTTAAATGAATAATATAAAAATTACAATACATGAAACAGATTCAAAGAGATATTCAAGAAATTAACTCCACTAAAATCTGGCAAAACCACTTCAAAGAAACATACTGAACATACACTTTTAGACTTTCAAGACAGGATTGAAGCAAGGTATCATGAAAGGAAAGATCTCTTGAAAATAACAAGGAGCCAGGAAATAGCAATTCAATGGATGCAAAGAAAAACAATTTAAGACTGATAGGTGTCAAGAAAAAAGCAGAGGTCAACACAACTAACATAAAAAGACTACAGAAGAAAAAGCAGAATACTTCCCAATCATGGAAGAAGGACCTGACATACAGATAAGTAAGGCATATACAACTCCAAGTAGCCTTAACCAAAATAAATCAAAACCCATACAAATAATAAAGATCTCAGAAATTCAGCATGAGAATAGAATCTTAAAGGCTATTAGAGAAAACAACCAGATCACCTATAAAGAAAAACCCATCAGAATTACAGGAGAATTCTCAAAACAAACCATCAAGATGGGCTTGCAGTGAAATATTTCAAGCCCTGAAATAAAAAACTTTCAACCCTGATTGATACACTATGTAAAATTATCTTTCAAAGTTAATGAAGAAATAAGAAACTTTCATGATATAGAACAACTGAAGAAATTCATGTCCACCAAACCAACATAGAACAAGTACTGAAAGATATTCTACAGAGAGATTTTTTTAAAAGTACATTTCCCAGAATAACAGAAAGAAATCATGAGACAGGGCAAGCAAATACACAAGGAAATAAAGCAGATAACCAACAACAGGAAAACAACACGACAAAGATAAGCCAACATGTATCGCTTATAACTCTCAATTCACCAATTAAAAGAAACATATTGGAAGAATGGATCAAGAAACAAGATCCAACAATATGCTATATACAAGAAACAATTCTTCTTTAAAAAGAAACTCACAGACTAAAAGTCAAACCCTGGAAAACAATGTGCCATGGGACAGGAAACCAGGAAGAAACTGGGATACCAATTCTATTTGCAGACAATGTGAAATTCTAAACAAAAATGATCAAAAGAGTTAAAGTAGAACACTACATACTAGTTAGGGGAAACATTCAAGAGGAAGAGATAACAATCATGTACAATTGCACCAAACACACCAAAAATGGGAGCATACAACTACATAAGACATTTAGTGATATACATGAAAATCAAATATGCAATAACACAATTGAAATAGGAGACTTAATACTCCATTGTCACAAACAGATAGATCAACTAGACAAAAAGTGAACGAAGAAGTAACAGATATGAATCAAACTTGTGAACAAATAGACTTACTACAAGTTTACATTGTTCCATGCAGACCATCTATTAGCTTACACAATATGCCTAAGTAAATGCAAAGGAACTGAAATTATCCCATGTGTATTATCTGATCATAATGCACTGAACTTAGAAATTAAAGGCAAAAGAAACTGCAAAAACTACATAAATGCATTGAAAATAAATAACACCCTACCGAACAATCAATGGGTCAAAGATGGAATCAAAGAAGAAATTAAACAATATTAACAATTAAATGCTGCTACCATAGACTGGAACCTGTGGGACACAATGAAATTGGTCCTAAGAATGAAATATATACCAATGAATTCTCACATCAGGAAAAAAAAGGGAATGCAAATAAACAACCTAAGCCTATGCCTCAAGCTTTTAGAAAAACGAGCAACTCAAGACCAAAGCTAATACAAGGAATAAATTATAAAGATCACTGCAGAAATTAAAACAACTGAGACTAAAAAAAAAAAAAAAAATACAAAGAATGAATGAATCAAAGAGTTGGTTTGATCAAAGAATGATCAAAATTGTTAACTCATAGCCAACCTTTTCAAGAGAAGGAAAGAAAAACTCAAATTCATGGAATGAGAACCAAAAAGGTGAAATTATTATAAATCCTGTGGAAATTCAGAAGATCATCAATCTTTACTCACACAGGCTGGAAAACACAGAAAAAAATGTATGAATTACTACAGCTGAATTAAGAAGATATAAAAATTTTGAATTAACCCAATATCAAGTTACTGCAAATGAAACTGTAAACACTTATCAACAAAGAAAAGCTCAGGTACTGATGAATTCACTACTAAACTCTACAAGAAATTTAGAGAAGATTTAATACCAATACCCCTCAAACTCTATAATGAAATTGAAAAGGAATCAATTCTCCCTATTCATTCTGGGACGCAACTATTACTCTGATACAAAAACCAAAGAAAGACCCAGTCAAAAAGGAGAGCTATAGGCCAATCTCTCCAATGAATATAGATGTAAAAATTCTCAACAAAACACTGGGAAATAGAATGCAGTAAATCATCAAGAAGATTATACACCATGACCAAGTGTGATTCATTCTAGGAATGCAGTCATGGTTCAATATATGCAAATGAATAAAGATAATATACTACCTCAACAAAGACAAAGACAAGAATCACATAATCATCTCAACAGATACACAAAAAGTTTTGATAAGGTCCAACACTCATTCATGATAAAAACCCTAAGGACAATTGAGATGCATGGTCCCTACCTCAGTCTGATTAAAGCTATGTATGGCAAACCAAGAAACAACATCAAACTAAATAGACAAAAACTAAAAGCTTTCACTCTAAAATCTGGAACAAGAGAAGGATGTCCACTATCACAATATCTATTCAATATATTTTTGGAAATGTTAGCCAGAGCAATTAGACAAGAAAGAGAAATAAAAGGAATAAGTATAGGAAAGGAAGAAGTTAAATTATCACTATTTGCAGATGACATGACATTCTACATAGAAGATTTCCAAAAACTCTATCAAAAGACTACTTGAATAAATAAGTTCAGCAATGCAGTGGACTACGAAGTCAACACTCAAAAATCATTAACACTCCTGCACAAAAACAACAAACAAAGTATGGAAATGACATCTTTCACAATAGCATTCAAAATAATGAAATACTTACAAATCAACCTAAAAAAAAGATGGAAAAAAAGACCTATACATTGAAAACTATAAAAACTCTTAAAAAGGAGACTGAAGAGGATGTAAAAAAATGGAAGGATATTCCTTGTTCTTGGTTAGGAAGAACCAACACTGTGAAAATGGCCATACTCTCAAAAATGTTACACATATTTAATGCAACTCCAATCAAAATGGCATTGACATATCTTTTTTTTTAATTTAAAGAAAAGGAAACAAAAGAATACATGGATATTTAAAAAAGGTTGAAATAATACAAACTTAGAGAAAAACAAATGGTAAGAAATTGCTGGTTGATAAGTTACACATTGTCATCTTAGAAATAGCTGTTCATGTTATAGAATTAAAGTATTTAGAATGACATTCATAAAGTGACACTACAAACCCTTCTGCTGTATGATCGAACAAGAGCTCAGTAATATGGTTATAATGGAAACAGTCCTACACATTTGTTTTACATTCCCATCTCAAAGAGGGTAAGATTAAACATATCAAAACAAAACATAGCAGTTGAAAAAACAATTTAAAGAAATACAGATTTCATAGCAAGCCCACTGGAGATCTTCATTGTCTATCTAACTGTCTCTAGTTTCTTACAAATAGTTGTCCCTATCTTCACCCACTTTATATACTTATTGCATATTATAGAACTAATCAAATCATTACAGGATGATGAAGGATTTTTAGGTCCTCAAGTTCCAAATTAGGGAAGACAATAGTAACTACCATTGCATCTCTAAATCTCTTTGTGATAGCTGTCCCCATCTCTACATATGCTGAAATTGAACTCAAGAAACCAGTCCAATGTCATTCTAATCAGCGAACATTAGTATTGCTAGAATTTCTATCATAATGCTACAAAATTAGCCTCGGGTTTCTTAGCGTCTCTTCCTCAGAGTATCTGTTCATTACATCTTGCATTATATAATCTGTCCCCGTAAATAATTAAAAAGAAAAAAAAACCCATGTGTGAATTTCTACATATATATCTATCCTCTCTGTGTTATAGGGAATACCAAGTCATAGCAAGACAGCAAAACAATTTCCTAGAAAAACATGCAATAGATAAGACATATAAGACCACAATATAGATGATCTTCAGTAGTTACTATGTTTCCTCTTGTTATTTTCAATAGATTTGACCACCACACTGGCTTATTATAGTTAAATATAGTATCACCTATTTTTATAAAAACTTGACTTTGACAGCGTTGTCGGTTTTGAGAGCTGTTATTAATTAATACCAGTATGGATATCCTTTACATCTTGTCATCCTCAGAGTAGTTGCCTCTACTTTTAGGGTTGATACTAACAAGCATACCAATTTCAAATAAAATCAGCCATGGCCAACCCATAGTCTTATGATTCAGATTCAATTAAGATCAGTCATAGTAAGACAATGTAAGTATTGTAGGATTTCAGTTTAAGTTAATAGGAAAGTAAGGATAGTTACCATGGTATAACCTGCTATTTTTGGGTCAAGATGTTTGTGCCCTCAAATCTGACATGAGTGGACAGACCAGTATATATTAAATTCAAACTAAATATGTCCATAAGACTACTATGTCTTTTAAATCCTTATACACCATTAACAATGACCTCTGCCTTTTTCTTTTTTTTTATAGAGTTTCAGCACTGTCTATACTAAAGACTATAGCTTACCGTCTCTGCCTCATGTCTGCTACTCCACTTTTCTGCTATAATTTGTCCACCTTATTCCCTCATTCCACTGTCTGCCCCGTTCACTGAGGCCTCTCTGCCACTGTGGCTGGAATCCTGGTATGTCTTCCTCTCTTTCTCTGTAATGCCCTTCAGCACTCTCTGTAGGGTTGGGTTGGTGGCCATGAACTCCCACAGTTCCTCCTTGTCTTGAAAATATCTTATTTCTCCATTAATCTTGAGAGAGAGTTTTGATGGGTATATGAGCTTCGGTTGCATATCATTTTCTTTCAGGACTTGGAATATTTCTCCCCATTCCCTTCTTGACTTAAGAGTTTGTGTTGATAAGTCTGCTGTTATTTTGATAGTTTTCCCGTTGTAGATAATCTGCATCTTTTCTTTGGCTGCTTTTAATATTCTGTTCTTTTAGTGGATTTCTGGAATCTTTATTATTATATGTCTAGGCATAGATCTGTTTTGGTTGTAGGTAGCTGGTGTTCTGAATGCCTCTTTTATCTGGATATCATTTCTTTTTGCTATATATGGGAAATTTTGCTTTAATATATCTGTGAATATTCTTTGTATTTCATTTTTGGTTGCTCCTGCTTCCTCGCTCACATTCTTTATTCTTAAGTTATGTATCTTTTGTCATCTTCTAGTTTTTGAATTGCTTCATTCTGGTTCCTTATTATTTTTAAGAGGCTTTTTCTTTCACGATAACATGCCATAAATCTCTCTTCAAGTTTCAGAAGGCTGTCTTTAGTTTCTGTCAAGGCATTTTGCCAGTGTTCAATGGAGTTTTTAGTTTCCTGGTATTCTCTTTGGATCTGTTTCATGCATTCTAAGTTATGTTTAAATTCTTCTTCAGAAGTTTCTCTTTCTTTTCTGATTTCCTCAGTTCTTCCATCTGTGTTCTCTTGGGCGGGGCTTGTCATTTCTTTAATTAATCTCTTTATATCTTGTCTCATTTGAATCAGGAGTACAGCTTTAAATTCTTCTATGAGATCATGAAGGTACTTTTTAATTTCGGCTGATGCTGTGTCGAGCAATGGATGGTTACTGTGCTTGTTCTCTTCGGTGTTTACTTCTCCTGGGCTTATTTTCTCATGTTGGGCAGCTGGAGATTTTTTTAAATTTTTATCTCTTGTCATGTTTCTGGTTTCTTTCAGACTGTCCTGGGGTTCTCTGGCCCTCTCCGAATTGCTTAGGGCCTTTCAGATGCATGCTGACTTGAGTTTTTGCTGTCCTCCCCAATTTGCTGTTATCTGGGGTAGGTTGGGATGCAGGGGCGGTACAGGCTAGTCTCCAGCCTCTGCACCAGTCAGTCCGTAAATTAGGCTGCACTTTCTGGATGTCACTGAGTTGTGACTATTTTGTATCTGCTTGTTGGGCCCCAAGCAGAGGCTTGGTTTAGCCCCAGTAGCTCCTGCCGGTTCTCTTTGTACTGGAAGCAGTTGACTAATGTCACTATGGCACAGGGTCCTGCCCAAATCCCAGCTGTTCTCTTCCAGACCTCTCTGTGACAGGAGCACCAGCACAGCAGAACTGCCCAAATCCAAGATGTCTCCCACTAGTTCTCTGTATGAGGCTGAAGGCAACACATACTCAGGCTCTTCCCAATTTCAAGATGCCTTCCACTAGCCCTCCCTACAGGGGGGCTCAGTGACACCACTGAGCTGTAGGTTCTGCCCAACTGTAAGATGACTGCCACCAGACTCTGCGTTATTGATGTCCCCGTGGTGGCGGGCACTGCCCCGTTCCAAGACGTTTTCTGGCCAACCCCAGCAGCTGCAGGGTCCCCAGTACTCACCAGGGTCCACGCCGCCCACCTTTCCCGCGCTCCCAGTACAGTGCACAACGGTCAGAAATGTGCTCAACGTTGGGCTTTGGAGCTGGAGAGCCTTTCACGATCACCTCTGGTGTATCGGGGCAGTCCTGGCTGTTTCTCGGGATCTCAGGTTTCAGTTTCCAGCTGTTACCAAAAGCCAACACAGCTTTTCCTGTTGGGTCCACGGGTCAAACTGTTGATTTAAAGGCGCGGGATTTGCAGCCTCCCGTTTTCAGCCTTCATAGTCTCAACACTACTTTAAATCCTCCAGATGCACTGTCTTGGTTAATAAGAATCGTTATCCATTTGTCTGGCCCTCTCCATGTTGTCATATTCTAGCTTCTAATATGATTTCTCCAGAGAGACTCTCCGCCCGATCCTCTAGCAAACCGCCATTTTCTCCCACCTCTCGGCATTGACATATCTTACAGATATAGAGAAAACATTCCTAAAATTCATTTGGAAACAGAAGAGACTTCAAATAGCAAACACAATTCTGGGCAACAAAGGGAAGGCAGGAGGTATCACAATCCCTGAGTATCAGTTGAACAAATCAGAAGATGCAGACACAATTACAAACACTCACCTTATTTTGACAAACAAGCCAATCATGTTCATCGGAAGCAAAATAGTCTACTTGACAAATGGTGGTGAGACAAATGGCTTTCCACATCCCCAAAATTAAAACTAGACCTATGTCCATCACCATGCACTAAACTAAAATCAAAATGGATCCAAGATCTAAATATGAAAACAGGACTCCAGCCAGCCTTGAGGAACAAGCGCTTCCCTCAGACCTTGGCCCATGCCGCCAAACATTTGCTGCGTGACTCCCCCCAGCCCTGAAAAACACGTGCCGCCCTCCAAACCACTGAGGAAAGCCATGCAGCCCTGGGACCTTGGTCCATGCTGCTGTGTGCTTCCTGCAGGAATCCCCTGGTCCTGAGGAATGTGCCCTCAGACACCGGCCGATGCCACCACAGGCTTCCTGGGTGACTCCTACTGGCCCTGAGGAACACGCACTGCCCTGAGATCTTGGCCTGCTACTCTGCATGCTTCCTGTGCTACTCCCCCCAACCTGGAGGAACCCTACGCCAACAGCCGCTATCCTTGGCAACCCTCCCCATCTCCTAAACCAAGTACTTGATCTTTGGCTCCCACTCCTCCTCCCAGAATTTTAAACTGCAGTAGATTAACTGTGCTGAGTTGAAGGCAAACTCAGTGACCTCTCACCCAAACAGAAGATTCCAATCAACATGCTCCTGCGCTTCTCCTGGCATTTATCCTACAACTTCAACAAGCAGTTGAAGTTACAGTTTCACTACCTAGAATAGGACCAAACAGGATGAAACAGAATGAACCCACTCAGAAAAAAAACATGAAAGCAATACAGGACTGCAAAACAAGATAATGTCCCATGGATGCCCAGACTGACACCACCAGCCCACCCCTTGGCCCAGAACCATGTACACCACACTGCACTGTGCTTTCTGCGTGTGCTGTGGACGCTCATACTGATAACACCCTTGGCCCAGCACACCCCACAGACAGCCAGACTGACGCCACTGGCCCGACCCTTGGCCCAGGACCACTTACACTGCTCTTCCAAGCTTCCTATGCCCAGCAGACACCCAGACCCAGAAAACTAGCTGGCGCTTCGGGGTCACTCCCTACCTCCTGGACCTAAGACTGCTGTTGATCTTAACTTCCACCCTTTCTCCCAGAACCTTGGACTACAGCAGATTAACTGTGCTAGGTTGAAGGGAGATTCAGTAAGTGCCTCACTCAAACAGAGGATCTGAGCATGCTCTAGTCAGTGTGGTGCATATGCCCCTAAAATAGAGGTGTACAGTGGCTAAATAGGGTCGGTAGTAAAGCTTCCTCCAACTAACTGTAAGACCTTGGTGAGCCTGGCAAGATTGTGGGTAATTAAAACAATCCTCCCTAAATCATTTTTGGAGGCAAGAATTACTCTGATACCAAAACCAGAGAAAGACCCAACCATAAAGGAGAACTATAGGACAATCTCACTAATGAACACTGACACAAAGATTCTCAATAAAACACCAGCAAGTAGAATGCAGAAAATCATCAAGAAGATTATACACCACGACCAAGGAATGCAGGGATCATTTAACATATGCAATCAACCACATTGACAGAGCCAAAAACAAAAACCACATGGTCATCTCAATAGATGCAGAAAAAGCTTTCAATAAAGTCCAACACATGTTCATGACAAAAAGCCTTCAGAAACTCAGAATACACGATGGCTAGCTCAATTTTATAAAGGCTATCTATGACAAACCAACAGCCAAATTACATTAAAAGGGCAAAAACTGAAAGCTTTCACTCTAAAATCAGGAACAACACAAGGATGTCCACTATCACCACTCCTATTCAATATAGTTCCTGGAAACACTAGCCAGGGCAATCAGACAAGAAAGAGAAATAAAAGGAATAAAGACAGAAAAGACAAAAGTTAAATTACTATTGAGTTAATCACTATTTGCAGATGACATTTTACGCTACATAAAATCCCAAGAAAGAATTTAAATTACTATTAAGTTAATCACTATTTGCAGATGACAGTATACTCTACATAGAATCCCAAAAACTCTATCAAAAGACTAGAGGTAATAAACAAATTCAGCAGTATAGCTGGATACAAAGTCAGCATTCAAAATCAATAGCATTCCTGTATACAAACAAAAAACTCACTAAGAGAGAAATTATGGAAATATTGCCCTTTACAATCGCATCTAAAAAAATAAAATACTTAGGAATCAACCTAAGAATGTAAAAGACTTATATGCTAAAAATCATGCTAAGCTAAAAAAGGAGATTGAAGAAGATATTAGAAAATGGAAGGATCTTCCTTGCTCTTGGGTAGGAAGAACCAACATTGTTAAAATGGCCATACCCCACTGCTCAAACCATGGTAGCTAGGAAGCACAGAATGAGTAGAGATGTCTGGGACAGGAATATAGCCTTCTAAGCCAAGTCCTCATTGATCTCTATCAACAAGGCCCCAACTCTTACCAACACATTCAGCTGCTGATTCATCAATAAATTAATGCAACATGGACTATAACATCCAATCACCTTCCAAAAGCCCTACCTCTTTAAAAAAAATTAGACCTTGAAAGACATTTTAGATACAAACCATAACACACTGTGACACAGAGAATACACCTCAATGTATACTATAGGCTTTATTTAATAATAACATCAATATCAGTTCATCAATTTTAACAAACATCATTATAATGCAAGATGCTAATAATCGGGGAAAGGGAGAATTATAGGAACTCTGTACTTTCTCAAATTATCCATAAACCTAATTTTTTCTTTTTAAAAAAGTCTGCTTTTCAACAATGTACTTGCAACTGGAAAAGAAAGCAGGTCATATGTCAAAGTTTAAACAAAATAAAACACAAATAATAATCAGAATGTTTTCTGTAAACAAATAAAGCTTACTATGTACAACAAACTGTTTAAATTACTTCAACAATACAAGTATAACTCATTTTAAACTTGTAACAGCTATTTATTACACACCAGAGTACCAATAGTCATTAATAATAACAGTGATAGCCTGATACACAATCCAAACTGCTATCAATAAAAGATGAGTAAGAAAGGAGGAACCATTCCCTTTTCCAAAACCATAAAACAGTAAAACATTGTTATACAACCTCAATAATGCAATTTCCAAAATAGTATCAATACATTATTTTCAAAAATGCGTGTTCTGAATTCAAGTTGAGCTCCCCAAGTCTTCCATGAAAAAAGTAGAAAAAGAAACTGACCTTTACTACATATACTATCATAATTAACATGGAATTTTCAACTAGCATAAAAACAAAAAGGCCAATAATCCAAGGAGGACAGAGTAAAAAGATAGAAATAGCCTAGGTCCTTAATCGGGTCACTGAATTTACAACTGACACCCTCATACTCTCTGTAAATTATCTAAAAGAAAAAAAAATGTATTTAAATTACTTAGAGTACCAGTATCCTTTTATCCATTCAAAGAAGTCAATAAGCTCAGTGAAGAATTTGCTTCAGAATTTTTTAAGTGTGCAGAGAATTATGCAATTGTTTTCTAATTTATGCTTCAGTTTTTCTAAAGACAGAATAGAAACATTTTCAAATATTTATGACAAAAAGATTAACAAATATATACAACAAAGAAAAAAATCTATGCTTATAAGACAAAGTTTATGGTTCCATCCAACTATATATGCATACCACTAGTAAGTTTTCTTATAGGAACAGCAGAAGCTTAAAATTAAACAGAAAATAAAACGACATAAAGGATCCAAATATTCAGACTTAAAACTTAAAGCTGTTTGATTTCCAAGTAGTGAACAGCCATGGGCATTTGATAATAAATAAGTCATTGCTGTTTCTTAGAACAAGCTTAAGCACTTGTACCAAACAGTATTCGATTAAAATGTACTTATTCATCCAACTTCTGACAGACCAAATTGAACTCAGATTTTGTAACTTTGAATACTGCTCTCTCAGTAGTCTTGCTGGTTTCTACCGTTTCCTGCACATTGTTAGAAATTTTTTTAGTATATACTTAAAGAATGGCCAGATGAACTGCAAGATTTCCAAAGGCTCAATCTTATTAAAAAGTGCCAAATTATTTTCCAAAATGGGTTTTACTTATGGCCCTCCTACTAACAATAGATAAAAATTCATTTCTTAAAATTTTTCTTAGAGTTAACTGAAGAGGGCAACCCATTTTCTGGGTCCTCTCTTGTTCCTCTTAGAGAAAGTTGTTTCTCTCTCAATGAATTATTCCTACTGTGAACCTCTGTTTTTCCTAAAAATCATGGACTTTAGAGAACACAAACTCAGCATTTCAAATTGAGAGTATCAGGTTGAGAGTATTTTTTCCCTATAACATTTGGAGATCTTCCACTGAGACAACTGGACAGAAGTAAGAGTTTGCTTTTGTTTCATAGATCCTAGATCATGAGTAGCTTAGATAATCAAAATGTTTATGCTTCAAATTTGTATGTTATGTCTTTGCACACTGCTTTGCAATCAGTCATATTTTGTCTCATATAATTTTATTAAAATGATGAAAAATTTAAATTGAAAACATGAAAGGTTATCATGTTTCTTTAAAGGGACATTTTATTCCTGTTTTGTATATGCTGCATCTAGACTTAGTTGCTAAACTTAGTAATGTTCCTTGTTTCAACTGTTTGACTGGTTTGACTGCTGTGGTTTGTTATCTTAAACCACAGTGCTACAGAAACATAGTATTACAGCGTCCCCTAATGGGCTTTGATATAAAATGCTATAAAATGATCTTTCTGTGAGTTAACAGAAGAAACATCACCAAGTATCTTGAAAGTGTCTTAAGACAGTTTAAAGTGTAACAAATCACAGATGAACAAATATTTATTGACTACCTATTTAATGATAATCAACATATATTATTACTCAGTGATGAAGCATTTCTTTAACCTTTTCTAAGTATCAAGAAAATCACAAATATTTCTTCAGGTAAAAATTCTCTTATCACAAGCAATGGAAACCTACAAGGATAAAAAAGCATTCAGAGAGTTGGAACAGCTAGCATAAGGCTACAGAGTCAGAGGAGTACAAACGAACCAGATGACGGAAGCTCCTAAGTATAAATAATACACAAGCACACAAGCATATACACTAACCTGCATTCATATACAAACACAATTAATATTTAAAAATTGTAATCAACATGTACAGGAGATATACTATACTAACACTAATATGCTGAGATTTTTGGTTGGGTTACTTTTGTATTTTTAGTGGGGTTTTTTTTTCTCTAATATTCTTAATAGGAAATTAAGAAAAGCTAAAAATCAAGAATTTTATTAGATTATACAATTAAAACTATGGCAATTTCTCTGTTCAGTATGAAATTAATTAAGAATAGCTGGAACTAGAAAATAAATACAAAGTGAGACTACATCAGGCATGATCAGAAAGTTGGAACTTTTCTTTGGCTACTGAAATTCTGTAAGTCTATAAGCACCTCCCAACTTCAAAACAGATCTTCATGTCCTCTACAATTGCCTGAAACCATGTTTTTATTATTGTATTTTGTTGGATATTCAGGATTTTTTTAGGGTTTTTTAATTAACAAATATTTGGATTAAGTTACATTTATCTCATCTTGCAAGAAATTTGTAAGGATGGACACCTGGAAAAAACAAACTAACTAAAAACGAAAAAAAACAGAACTAAGAGAAATGCTAAAAAAGGTGGGATAAATATAAAACAAAAATTGTTTGTGTTACCATTTTATCAAGAACTGGCCCTAACATAAGGTGAAACAAAGTCACAATACCTTGAATTGATGAAAATTTAGATAACTGAAGGTCAATATACTAAGCCAATATTTAAGTATTGTTCAGATTAATTTACACAATAACTTTCCATTATACTCTACTAAATCACGTTCATTTCTTTTATTATTTTTCTTTTTTTTTCTTTTTTTTTTTTTTTTTACCAGAGATCAAACTCACGACCTTGTGCTTAGCAGGTAAGCGTTTAAGCCACTGAGCTAAATCTCCATCTCATCACATTCATTTCTAACTACATTAGAGCATTATGCAAATTCAACTCCATACAGAAAATGGTAGAAAGAGCTAGGGATAAAAAAGAGAAAACATCATAAAAGGAAAAAGAAAAGTTCCAAATGCTAAAATGCCAGTGTCACAAAACCTAGAGGCCATGAATCTGAATTAGTCCATGGAAAGGCAGGCTTACCAAGACTGAGTGGCTGGCATTCAAGGAGCAAATTAACCTGGAATGAATGGAGTCCTTAGTTCTTTGTATTAATTGAATTGTATTTACAAATTTGGGACTTCAGTTGGTTAGTTCACACTAACTGAACAGTGTAAAATATCCTTAGACACTAAATTAAAATGTCTATCATCCCATAAACAGTACCTGAATATTGAATTCTTTTCCTCAAATCAAAAGGAATCAGATTACCTTGTTATGGTTTTAACAAAGTAAACAGGAGTTGGAAAAATCTCCAAACTTCTCAGTCAGTATTGCTTTCTACCAGACTAAGGCTGTTAATACATACATCATAAAAAAATTCAACCTTTTTTATTTACACTTCTTAGTATGTTCTTGAACTGTGTCCAATCTTAATCATGGCTCCTAATTCCACAATTTCTCACCATTTCCTGGTTTAGTGTGCCTCTACTATTTTTATTTGCATCATAAATTACTTAAGAATTCAGATTCCAATACAAATTTTATAAACACGTACAGTACTTGTGTCTATTTAATACTTAAAACCAGTCTCTTTGAGTGTAATGTTTCATTTAGCGTCTCTAAATATACTAGCTTAGACTTCATAGATACAAATGGCAAAAAATTAATGCACATTCTAATGATATAATCTATGAATTTCCTTCTCCTGCAAGTATGTATATATAAAAAGAAAGCTACATAAAAGTAAAGCAAAGCAAAATCCTAAAGACATCAAAATATATGCATTTTAGCAAAAAAATTAAATATTCTTTTAAAAAGAACAGAACATAGTATACTAAAATTTTTACTAGAAATTTAAACAATGTAATGTTAATTATTATCATATGTGAACTATTTTTAATGAAAGGATGAATATCAACAACTGTTAAGTGGAAAATGTCTGATGAAAACAAACCAAGATATAAATTTAACTGATATTACGTATATGGAGACATACACAGATAATAATCTATCCTAAAGAGCTACAAAAATATTAAGAGACTCCTGATAATGATATGAATTATAATTATTTCAAAATGTGAAAGATACATATTGATTCAGTGAATTAAAATAACATTTGTGCTGCTCTTTAAAATAAACCATATAGTTCATGATTGTTTTAATTTAAGGAAAGTTTCTGAATGTAGTAAAAACAAAATGGTTAGATGAGTAATTGAAATGGTCACACTTCATCTGGAACAGGGACTCCCACCTTTTTGTGTATCATGCTCCCTAAACCTAATAGTTGGTCAAGCATTCCTAAGACCGTAAGCAGTTAATGTTGTTAGCTAGAGTTCAATCCTTAGTTTCTCAATCAATAAAGTAAATGGCATTGAATTCAAAATAAATTATGTTAGTAGAGGGGCAATTCTAATGTTTTTACTATTACAAGTAAAAATACATTTCAAGCAATAGACTCTTGCTAAATCGCCCCTGTGCTTGAACTTTTGATCCTCCTGCTTCAGCTTTCTAGAGCTGCATACAAGTATGCATTACCACATCTAATGAAATGTTTTAAAATCTTCTTTTAAATAATCCAAAGTCTACTCAATGCCATTTCTTCAGAAAGGATTTTCAGAAACAAAATAGCCTCTACTCCTTGCCAGTCATTCTTGGCATGCTATCTGCTTATTTTCTTCCTAACTCTTCCCAATTCCACTAATTATATTTTAACTAATTTTTAGTTGTTCTGCCTTTGTTCTAAAATATTAAGCTCCACAAACAAAAGTTTTATTTCATTTGTACCAAGGCCTACCATCTAAAACAATGTCAAGCTCAATAAAATGAAAGATGTATTAACATAAAAGCAAAACTAGTATACTCTAGTTTCTGTTTTAAGCATTAGAAAATAAATATGACTAAATAAAACCTCAGCTTTGAAAAAGCTGATCAGTTCTGTGAGAGAGAATCAGAAGAAGGAAGATAAAAGGAGTAAAAGAAAAGAAGGGTAAAAAGCAAAGAAAAAGATAAAGGGGAGAAAATAATACTATAGAATAATGAAGTGCCATGAGAGAACAGAAGAGAATACTCTAGAAAAAAGATTTCTAAATTTAGATTTTGCCATTTTCATAGGTATATGACCAGGAAATGTATAACATGCACCATTTATTAAATGGAGATTATTCCTAGTTACTGAACTAATGAGGAGCCACATGGTTATGCACAATACAAAAAAAATTGCTCACAAAATTTGAATTGTTCACTAATTCATAAAGGATATTACAGAAGTCACTTCTAAAATATGATCTTTTCTACACTCCATCTGCTATGGTCATTTGGTCCAGGATAAGATTACACCAAATTTAAACAAATCAGATTCTCCTCCCAAAGGACTAACATTTTAAGTTAAAGGAAAGATGGAAGGAAGAAGAGGCTGGAATCACTTTAATGGCAGTATCATGTACTACATTTCCCACTGCTAACATATAATACCTAACATCTGCAACTTAAAGAAGGACAGGTTTAATGTGGCAAAGGATTCAACCCATGATTGGCTAACACCAAAGCCGAAACATCATGGCAAAAGCACAGAAGAGCAAAGATCTTTAGTCCATTGCAGCTAGAAAGCAGAGCAGGAAATAGCGCCTGACAAGAAGTCAGGAACCATATACCGTACCTATGGTTATGATTCTGTGACCCATTTAGACACACACAGAGGTGTGCTTTACAAATTCTCTGGGCATTTCTTATGCTAATCAATTTGACTCAATTAAGGTTAATCATCATATCTTAGCACTTATCCCATCCATATAAACAAATCTCCTTAAAACAATAAATTTCAAAATGAAGACAATAGCAAGTTCATAAATCTACCCAACATGATACAACTATCCTGCATACAACTGAAAATGCAGTAATTTCTTGCCAGGTCTTAACACTTCCAACATACATAAGCAATCAAAATTGGTCCCCTCTGAGACTAAAGGCAAATTCTTAACTGTGAACCCCTAAAAAAGAAAATTAAAAACAAGTCATATAACCCAATGGTAAAATGGCACAGGGCAAATATTTTCATTTAAACAGGAGCAATGAAGGAATAAAAATAAATAGGACCAAAGAAAATCAGTAATTCACCAGAATAAACATTAAACTCTACAGGTAAATAATCCAGCATAAGGGTTCATGGTAGTAAGCTCTGAGTTCCAAACAGTTAAGGAGGCCCATTCCAATGGCTTGCTGGTTGCAGTAAACATGGCCTCTCTCTTGGGCTGGCTACTTCCTCAGTAGATTCCCCCACCAAGTATAACATCCCAGGGTCTCCAATACACCTTAGATTTCATTCACAGTTTCATGAACGTCCCTCCTAGGAGTCCTTGCCTTATCTCTCAGGCTTTTCTTTGAAATCTGAGTGGAAATCTTCTTGATCCCACGTCTCTTTCATGCCACATGCAAGTAAATCCAGTATCACATGATGATTCCATGGTCACGGCAGTAGTGTAAGACAGGGACCTGTGAACGATGGCTGTAGTGTTCTCTCAAATGCCTGGATATCTGAGAACAGTAAAATGAATCCCAGGGAACTAATTTCCTCGGAAGCCCTTCTTGAGCAGAAGGTCAGGGACTTTCTGCTCAAATGAAAGGGTGACAAGTTTTATACCTTTGAGCCTGTGAAGCGCACGGTCTTGTTAATTCTTGAAATGTCCTCAAGGTATCTTTCATTTTGTCCCTGTATAAAATATTTGCTTTCTTTTAAACAGCACTAATCTCTTTGTCCTCAAATTTACATGTGATTTTGCAGCAGAAAAATGTACAGGATCTGCAACACAATAAATAACCCAGGCATAGAGAAGGAGAAAAGGGTGGATTTATTTGTTCATGTGTCCGCAGGGGACTCATGTCTCCTGAATGCTCTGAATACAGTCTTGTTTTTATTTTTATATAATTCGTATTCTAAGGGCCCACCTTGCTTTGGTGAGCAGTTGTCAGGCATGGTTGCAGAAACAGAAGCAAACAGCAGTTGCGGGAGTTCTGGCAGAACTTTCTAACACTGTTATGCTCTGTTGACATTACATTATACCTATACCCATGCATACCTGGAGTTATAACCTTCAATTGTCTCAGGAAGCTTAGCTGTAGAGTTAACCCACAGGTGCCCAGTTTCATCCCAGGAGGTAGTTTCCTCTTTTAGTCCCTTTTGGGCTAAAATTTAAGGTTTTCAAACTTTTCTTTTCTGCTTTTTGCCCCCTATTCTCCATATAAATTTTACTGAAAGTATCCAGTATTACTCCTGCCACAGCCTGCATGTTGGGCTGACTTAAAAGTTCTCTGCCAGACCAATTAGTTCAGCACCCTTTAACTAGCTTGCCTCAAAGTCTCAAGAACTAGATAAAATTTAGAAAAAACTTTATCCTAGTGTATAACACACATAAAGTCCAACTACCAACAGTTCTCATTCCCAACTAAATCTCATGCACCTGGGCTACTGTCCACATTCCTATCAGCATTCTTGTGTTCTGAGTTCTAACCAGAGTCACTAATCAACTCCAAATATTTCTAAATTCCTTCCACAAGCTAATTCCAAAAGCTTCTAAATCATATGGACAGGTACAGACACACCAATGACCCCACATCTCTGCCACCAACTTCCTACATTAGTCAGTATCACTATTGCAAAGGCACAATACCTGACACCCACAGTGTCTTAGTTACTTTTCTTTTGTTGCTGAGACAAAATACCCAACACTCAAAGTTAAAAGGGAAAAGGTTTATTTAGCTCATAATTTGTAGGGGTTACAGTCCATAATTGGCTGGCTCCAATGCAGGGTGTTACATGGCAGAGAGGTAACAGTTTATGGCAGCGTAAGATAGCAAAAGCAAGGAACAAGTTTCTTTCTGTCCCTAATATTGCCAGGAATATGGTGATGACAACCAAATCAGTGACTGATCCAGCAATTATCCACCTTAATCGTAGTTCTTTTAATCCCAGCATTGCACCATGAATCAATTAAACATTCTAGATTCAGCCACTTTCAAAAAAGCCCTATGACCACATGAGGCTTTGTGGGTACACCTAAACACAAACCATAATAGAGAGGTTTAGTTTAGTTCAAGTTTTTAGATAACTCAGTCTATGGTAAGCCTATTTCAAGGCAAAAACAATAGAGAAAGGACATGACAGAACAAAGATCCTTATTTCATGGAGGCTCGGAAACAGAGCAGGAAAACAAGGCCTGCAAGGAAAAGCAAGGGAACCATATGTAATCTCTATAAAGGTATGCCTTTATCACATATACACACAGACATGCATATGCACTCACACATGCATACAAATACAAGTGTACTTTACTATCCTCTAGGTACTTAAATCAATCAAAATGACAAAATTAAAGTTAACCATCACAGAGTCCAATTGCATTCTATTAGTGCTGTGAGTCATAAATGCAAATTTCTTTAAAATATCTAAATGGGATCCTCTATATAAAGCCAAAGTAACAATGATAGATGTTTCAAATATTGTGGATTTGAAATAATCCAAGTGAAGGGCTAACACAAGAGGCTAAGAATTATGGAGTTCATTTTAAGGACCACTGTGACATCATTATATTCACAGAAACCACAATAATAGACAAAAAAAGAGAAACACATAACTGTCCTTGGGTTTCAGATACAGATTCAAACCCAACATTGTCTTCCTGCTAGAAACGTGACTTGAAATGTGTAAATTTAATAATATTCTCAGTTTGATTCATTTATTTATTTATTTATTTATTTATTTATTTATTTAATTTTGGGAACAAACTCATGACTTCTTGCTTGCCAGGCAAGGCGCTTGTGCTGCTAAACTAAACCCTCAGCCCTTTCAGTTTGATTCATGGACTGCTGAATACAACATCTACCATATAGGACTGACTATTAAATAAGATGCAACATGTCAAAGCAACTAACAAAATAAAGTATCACAATACAAGTTAATTTTTATCTTGTTTCCCAATAAGGATAAGATATTTAATTGAATATCAAACAAAAGTTCAACTGACTGAAGCAGGCATTAGCAAATAAAGGCCTATGGCCACTAAATCTTCCTGGTCACCTTTTCTGTATGGCACAGAGCTAAAACTTGTTTTTCTATTTTTTATTTTTTTTTTATTTTATTTAAAGAAAGACTAAACAAAACAGAAAAGAAATAATACATAGTTTCAAAGAAAAAAATAAACAGTAAGAAATCACTAGTTGATGATTACAGATTGTCCTCTTACAAACAGTTATCCAAGATACTAAAGTGGAGAATATAAAGTGGGGATTCAAACAAGGAGACTGCAACCAGTTCTATTCAACTAACGAACAAAAACTTAGTAATATGGTTGTCAATCCTATACATTTAAGCATACATGCAGTTATCCATATCTTCAATTATGTTGAGATTGAACAAACCCAAGCAGTTTAATATCACTCTGAACAAAGAATAATACTATTGCTGGGTGTCACATTATGACACTCCAAGATCAGTACTGGGCACGTTAGTGCCTCTTTTTCTTCAAAGTATCTGTTCATTTCATCATGTGTCATAAGATCAGCTCTCATAAACTGTTTATAGATTCTATACAGGCATGAGTCTTAACATGTATTTCTATCTTTTCTATATTAGAGGGAAAAACAAAACAAAACATATTCCTATAAAAACATGAAACAAAAGACATATAAGACCGTTGTACACAGAATTCTACCATAGTTCCTGTGTTGTCCCTTGTTATCTTCAATAGAATTGGCTATATCATCAGACATAGTATAATTGAATATATCAGTACATAACAGTATTAATAAAACCACAACTTTCTATATAGTATAAAACTTCAAAAGCAGACAGTTATCAAACCAGAATGTATATCGAGTCTTGTCATCTTCAGTGTAGTCGCCTATACTCTCAAACTTGATACTATCAATCGTATCAATTTTGAATAAAATCTGTCGATGCCAAACAGCAATCAAACAAACCAGACTTAACTAAGATCAGTCATGATAAAACAGTATGAGTCATACAGGGCTCCAGATTAAGATAATAGGAAATTAAAGATGATTTCTGTGCTATAACCTGATGTTTTTGCAGTAGCTGTCTGTGCAAGTAGACAAACTCAGAATAAAATCTATCAAAAGAAAAAAATAAAATCTATCTAAGAAGAGTGGTGTGAAAAATGTGAGTTTTAAATCCTGATACACTATTAACAATATCTTCTGCCATCTTTTTTAAGACTCTCCCTCCCCTTTCATTTCCCCAGGGTACACTGTGCATTTTTGGGTCTGACCAAGACCTTTGATTTTAAATTGGGGGGAGGGGCAACCTGCTATTTACCTAAGTGGTTCTGAACCTTCTCTCTCCTGGACTTCTCTAATTGTATTCTTTTAGCTATTAAAGCCTGTCTTTCCAACCTATCCACAAATACTGTCTAGCTGCCTTACTCTCTGGTTCTCTGTCACATACAGCATTGTTTTCTCGTATTTTTCAGTCCATGTACTCTTTTTCATGTTAATTATATTTCCTATAAATAGCATCTCAGTGGACCCTGCCTCCTAATTTACTCCACGTGTGGTTCTTTTTTTTTAATCAACGCCATGTATATTAGAGATTATAATCAACCTTCTTTGCCTCATTTCTGTTATGCTCTTTTTTTGACATCAGTTGTCTGCTTATCTTCTTCATTGTGTTTTCTGCTCCATTCACTGAGGCCTCTCTACCACTGTTCCTGGAATCCTAGTACTTTTCTCTCTCTCTAGAATGCCCTGTAGTATTCTCTGTAGAGTTGGATCAGTAGACATGAATTTCCCAAGTTCCTTTTTGTCTTGGAAGCAACTTGTTTCTCCATTAATTTCTAGAGACAGTTTTGTAGGGTATATCAATCTGGGCTGGTGGTTATTTTCAGGGCTTGGAATATTTTGCTCCAGGCTCTTCTTGACTTAAATGGTTTGTGTTGAGAAGTCTGCCGTTACCCTATTGACCTTCCTTTATAGGTTATCTTTTCTTGTCTCTAACAGCTTTTAATACTCTGTTCTTTTATTGAATTTCTGGGATCTTGATTATTGTATGCCTGGGTGTAACTCTGTTTTAGTTGTAGGTGGCTGGAGTTCTGTATGCCTAATATATCACAATATCATTTCCTTTTCTTATGTTTGGAAAAGTTTCCTTAATTATTTCTGTGAATAGCTTTTGTAGTTCCTTTGTTTGTACCCCTGCTTCTTCATTCACATTCTTTATTCTCAAGTTGTAGATGAAATAGGTTTCATCTTCTAGCCTTTGTACTGGCATTGCTTGTTCCCTTGTTATTTTTAAAAAGTATTTCTCCTCATAATCCCACATTGCAAAACTGTCCTCCAGTTTGGATAATCTATCCTTAGTTTCTTCCAAGCAGATTTGCCATCTTTCCATAGAGTTTTTAATTTTCTAGTAATCGCTTTGAATCTGCTTCATATATTCTTTATTTTCTTTATATTCTTCATCAAATGGTTCTCTCCTTCATTTGAGTTCCTCCCTTGGTCCGTCTGTGTCTGCCTGAGGGATGCTTAGCATCTCTTTTATTAATCTTCTTATATCTTGCTTTACTTGGCTAAATATTTCACTTTTGAGCTCATCTATGAGGTCCCAAAGGTATCTTTTTATGTCCACTGGTGCCGTGTCTGATATTGCTTGTTTGCTGTTCTCATTCTCCTTTATATTTATCTGTTCTGGGTCAATGTTCTTGGGACCTTGGAACTTTTTCTTGTTGCTTCCTCTTCCCACCTTTTTTGTTTCTTCCAGGAGGCCCCAGTTTCTTTCTTTGTTGGTTATAATTCTTCTGAAGCACGCTGGCTAGGTGACACTTCCCACTGCAGTGTGCTAGTGAGTTGCAGTCAGGAGCAACGTATGCTGGCTCCCCATCAGTCAAGTTGCTGAGGCCTGCACTGTCCACTATGCACTGCCTCCTCTCTGGGTCAGTCAAACTTCTGAGGCTTCACTGTGTTAGTGTGCACTGCCGCCATAGGGAATTGATTTTGGATAACCTATTGGGTCTCAGCCAGGTCGCGTGACCCTGGCCTAGATCATTCCACCAATCCCATTAGAGAAGGGAACAACTGACTAAAGTCACTGCTGCCCTTTGTATTTGCCAGTCCTGCCCGGTCCTAGAATGTCGTCTGCTGGAGCCCCCCTTTCTGTGGAATGGCTCCACTCCCGTCACTCACCACAGGTCAAGGTAGGCTCCCCACCAGCTCAGCTCTCCATTCGGCTGGCTGATCCCCGACTTCAGTGTGACTATGCCTCCAGTGAATCGAAGCGGTGGGACCTCGGACAGCTAGGCAAGTTGCCCGCTGCGGCAGGAGCACTGAACCTTTAGCTGTTCCAATAATAGCACCAGGACTATATGTTTGATTGGTTCTTCTCACCTCAGTTTCTTCTTGGGATGAGAGAATTCATCTCCCTCTGTTTGGGGCTCCCCATGCTGTATTATATTGAATTCTAAGTTGGCTATCTTAGGGAGCCTCTGTAGCCAGCTGTTATCTAGCTACCCTCTTCTTTCATATTTTTTAAATAGTTTGATAATGGGTTGGATGTTGTCCTCATGAAAGATAAATATAATCTTGACATATGATAATGAGCTTCTAGGGAAACAAAGTAGTCACAGATGAAATCAACTTAAAGCAACGTCAGCCTATATTAAAGTGAAGAGTAAATGTGATTACGGGTATCTTTATAAGAGAATGGAAAGGGAACTGATATACAAGGTAACACTGAAAGAGAAGGTAACCATGTCATGACTGAAGAAGAGATTAGAATGATGCAATGACAAGAAAAGGAACAGCAAGAATGGCTGGGATCGACCAGAAACTGAAAGATGCAAGGGAAGAATTCTTCTCCAGACACTTGGGAGTGAGTAAGATCTTGCCAATTACTTGTTTTCAGGTCTGTAACCTTCAAAACTGAAAAGGAATAAATTTCTCTTGTTTTATGCCACAAAGTTTATGGTGGCAGTCCTAAATAAAAACACAGATCTAAAAATAAGATAAAATAAAAAAGAATAGTATTTCTTAGCATGTGAAAGTAACATAAAATTCCAGTTTCAGAATCTACTACTAAAGTTTCACTACAACACAGCCATACTCATTTACGTGTAAGTTGTCTATGACTGTTTTTGCCCTATAGTGGCAAAACTGAATACTTTCCACAAAAATCATTTGACTCACATAGCCAGCAAAATTTACTTTCTGGATCTAAACAGAAAAGGTTCACCTATTATTGAGCTACTGTTTTTGCCCTATAGTAGCAAAACTGAATACTTTCCACAAAAATCATTTGACTCACATAGCCAGCAAAATTTACTTTCTGGATCTAAACAGAAAAGGTTCAACTATTATTGAGCTTCAGTTCTAAAGCCTGTTAGAACAGTTAATTCCTGAGAAAGGGTAATAAAATGAATCTGCAGAGCGCAAGTGTAATATGATCATTTAGTAGCTGGTAAATTAAAATCTAAATGAACAAACAACCTAGAGACTTTTATCATGTGAAATGGCTTAAAGTTCTAAAATAAATCAGGACTTGGCAAAACAGTAGCAAAGTATAAAGCCAACAATAACAGTCATCACTTATAAGAAGTTACATAAAATGGAAGTGGGATAAAAGTACTAACTCACTTTATTATATATAATTAGGCAGACTATATCCAGTGGAGATCCCCTCAAAATAGTATCACATGGAAGTGAAAAAATTATTTAAAAATTCAGATACAGATACATATGTTAGTCTATTTCCTAAATATATGCCAATTCTAAGCAATTAAAACTGATGATACAATATTATAAAAACATAATTGATCATGTCATCAAACTACCCTTAGTAAAATCTACTATTAAAAAGTACTTTCAGAATTATTGTTCTAATATAGAAAGACATGCTAATTTGGAATTTCTTTAGCTAATTTAATTAAATGTCAATCTATTATGTTCAGTATACAATGCCTTTCAGAGTTAAACCAAATACTTCCTCTTCCAGTTCCACCTTAAATATCTTCAGTACAACACAATTTTATATTTAATATTGTTGCATGCATTGATAACAACTTATGTTTCCCCTATAGCAACCCTCTATTCCTATTTTAATTTTTTTAAATACCGACTCTTCTACACTTCACTGGATTTTATAGAAGCATGTCCATTGGGTTCAGTGATACCCACAGTATCTGGTACATAAATGCAAAATAAATATAACTTAATTAAAAATGAATAAATGACCAAAAGTCAGTAAATAATATGTCAGGCCAATTCAACACTACTTTATGCACAAAATACTATCCATGTTAAGAATTTCCTTTGCCTGCTTAACTAACTGGTAAATTCCTTCTCATGTTTAAAATTCTGCCTCCTCAGAAAACCTTGCTCTACCCTACTGGCAGTTTTTCTGAACTTTCTACATATTATTAAAATAATATTTTTCAATTCATATTTTAATATACCGTAGGTTTTTACTAATACCTACATATTATTAAACCTTGTGTTTCTCAATTCCTCAGGGTGTCCACAACACTTAATAATGCATGGAACATGTGAAAAGTCAAAATACCTGAGAGAATGAATTAAAAATTATCTTAGAAACTTAATTCAAGAGAACAATGAAGTTCTAAGGTACTTAACCTATGGCATGCTTTTCTCCACAGACTGTTATCACTGAAAGCTCTAAAAGGTTGCCATGACTGTTCTAGATCATGGAACTTTATATATTTAAGCATCTTTCACTCTTGGAAGTTAATTTGTTTTAGGTATTTTGCTAGTGTGTTTTAACATTGTTCTCATATACTTCAGCTCAAACAAAATGAAACTACATCTATGCTATAAATTATTTTATTATGAAGTACTACATGCCCAAAATATAAAAGTATATCATTAAAAATGAAATATGAACTTTTTCCACCATTATTTCACATTTCAGAGACTAATAAGTAATTTAACACTTCCAAATGATTCCTTTCAGTTTTCTATATTTATACTGACATATATAAAAAGACTGTATAATATGTATATATGTTTGTGCTTATGCACATATGCCACAAAACTTAAATATTAATCATTAATTTTTACCAGTCTTGTTAAGAGAATTACCATACATATACCAAAAATAAATATCATAATTTAATTATAATTTTCTAGTATCTGGAATTAATGAAGTTTAGGAAAGTTTGAAGAGGGCCACCCAATGATAAACACAAAATGAATTGTGTCTGCTGTCTGCTGTGATAATTTTTTATTGCTACTTCAGTTTCAGATAGCAGAGTAATGATTCCCATATTCTGATTAAAATGCAAATTGAAGCCACATGTTCAAGCCTGGAAGCACAGGCTTTCAATATTATTGTTTTCTTATTTTAAAGCACAATAAATCTGACTATGAACAACAACTGTCTTGACAAATTCAGTCGTTCCAGGTCTAAAAAACTTGGAATTTTACATTTCAAGCTGCAAGCAAGGTTCACTTGCAGTATATCAATCAACAATTATTTCCATATAAATTTCCCTGGAGCTATAATCATTGGCTAGAGAAAAGTAAAAACTAAAAAACAATAAAAAAGAGTCTTACTTCATTTTAAGAATGAAAATTGAGAAGTGATTTTATAAATCTATTTTCAAATTTGCTAAAATGAAAATATTTTTTATTTTGTTGATGGGTTAAACAAACCAAATTCCACATAACCAACTTAATATTTAATGAATTTCTAAAATTAAGCTATAGTATCTTCTTGAAATTCAAACATTATCACCCCAATAATTAATTTAAGTGACAGTCTCTACTCTTTGCTTTTTCATTTGTGATAAATCAGAATTTCACATGCAAAATCCAGTTTTTCATTAGAAAGAAAAGTTCTGGGCTTCCAGGAGAACATGGCGGACAGATAGCAGCAGCTACGGAGGCTCTCTGAAAGACTCAGAATTCAGGAATGGTGCGGACTAAGGAGTCATAAGCAGGTGGAGATATGCTCTGCTGACTCAGGAACGAACTGGGCTGAGAGAAACCAACTTGGAATGCAGTCCTGGTGCTAGAACAGGAACAGAGGGGCCTCAGTGTGGAGGCTGGAGCCCGCACCATTGGAAGCTGCGATTTGGGTTTCCCGCCGCACGGCGGCTGCGTCTACATTGGCTCGGCAGGGAGACAGACCCGCGGAAGCTCTGAGAACGGGAATCGGCGAACGGAGTTGAAAACAGGACTAGAAGGCATTGACTTGCGGTGAGGTGAGTGAGAGAAACTGACACTCTCCCACAGTTTAATGAGACTCCAGTGGAAGACATTCTGGGACTGGGCAGACTTGCGGGAGTGGAGCGCTGCAGAGACTTCAGCCACGTATCCCTCTCTCAAGCGGGATTGGTGAGACGTATCCCTCTCTCCCTAGCCTACGTGACGCTGCTGGCGGAGACCCAACGGGCTAGCACAACCCAGATCCCAGAGCCTAAGGGTGACCTGGAGGGGCGGGCCCCGCGTAGGCTGCCTGATCTACAATTTCCTGGTGTGCTGTGGTGGGCGGGAACACCTAGCCGGCACAATTCAATCAGACTGTGGTTGACAGAAAAGGAAGCTGGGCCTCCTATATAAGCTTGCATATATAAGGAATAAAGAATATGGGAAGAGCAGCAACAAGAAAGGGTCCTCAGCCCCCAATCATTAGAAACAGGCAATAGCACACACCGCACCAATAGACATAAAGCGCAATCTAGAGAGGCTCATAGATTAGTTCAGGAATGAAGTTATTAATGACCTGAAGCTAGAAATAAGTAGAATAGTTAGAGAAACACTAAGCACCACCCAAGAAAAAACAGATGGTGGAATGGAAGAACAGAAAAAGAGGGGAGAATTGTTTGATGGAGAAAATAGAGAAAGCATAGAATACATGAAGCAGGTTCAAAGAGACTACCAGGAAACTAAAAACTCTACCGAAAACTGGCATAACAGCTTGAAAGAAACTAAGGACAGACTATCTGAACTGGAGGACAGATTTGTAATATAGGAGAATGAAATGAAAAACTTCTTAAAAATAACAAAGAAACAAACAGCAATAATACAAAGACAAGAAGATGATAAGAGGATCCATAACTTAAGAATTAAGAACATAAAAGAAGAAGTAGGACACAAACAAATGAGCTACAAAAGCTACTCACAGAAATAATCCAGGAGAATTTTCCTAATTTAGCAAAAGGTAAAGATAATCAGATGTATGAGACATACAGGACCCCAAATACCTACAACCCAAACAGAGCAACACCCAGGCATATAATAATCAAAATTCCAGAAATTCAATACAAGAACAGAATATTAAAAGCTGTCAGAGACAAGAAACAGACCACTTACAAGGGAACACCCATCAGAATTACAGCAGATTTCTCTGCACAAACCATCAAATCATGAAGAGCATGGGGGGGAAATAATTCAAGCTTTGAAAGATAATAATCTCCAGCCAAGATTGAGATATCCTGCACAACTATCCCTGGAAATTGATGGAAAAACAAGGTGCTTCCAGGATAAAGAGGAACTAGGGGAATTTGCAACCACCAATTCAGCTCTACAGAGAATACTGCAGGATATTCTAAAAAGAAAAATACAAAGAATCCAGAAATAGTGGCAGAGAGGCCACAATGAATGGAGCAGAAAACAAAATGAAGAAGACAAACTGACAACTAATGACAGAAAAAGAGCTCAACAGAAATGAGGCACAGAAGATTGGATGATAGGAACAGCTATTTTGGAGAAAATGACGTCTTAATAGGTAATACTGATTTAGTATCATCTTGTTTTGAAGTCTCATCAAGCTTTTGTTCTTCTGTCTCCATTGGTCTAAACAGGTTGTATCTTATTGGATTTTATTATGTACGATAGTATAAGCAAAAACTTTTAAAGACAAGGAGATTATACAGAAACCATTGTTCATTTTCTGTTAGTTGATTCTAAATACCTTTTAAAGACAAGGAGATTATACAGAAACCATTGTTCATTTTCTGTTAGTTGATTCTAAATACCCTGTAATGCTGTCATTCTCTTAAATGGTTTTACATTGTTTTGATATACTTGATGCTACAGTATACGAAGTTATACTCAAAGATTTTAAGGAAAGAGACAATATGGTAACTACTTTTATGTCAGGATTATCTTGTGGTGAAACACTATTCTGCTTAAATGGTTATGTTTTGATCTGCGCTGTTTTGCTGTTATGCCCTCTTTTATCTCAATCTCCACTTCATTATTTACTTTTTTATTTTTATCCTTTTAATTAAGGGAAAAATAAATAAAAAAATAGCAGGATATATTATAGTAACCCACTTTGACTTTCCATTATCTTGATTTAAAGCCCTGTATTACTCTCACCATCTTGTTTTTGACTGTTGTCCCTCTATTCTGTTTTGCTTGATAGTACCAGGTTTGAAAGTTTAAGCAACAGCTGTGAAGATAGTGAGATTCATTATGACGCCCATTCTCGTTGACTTTTATCTACTTTTGAAGACCTACAATGTCTCCAATGTTTTGGTTTTGTCGGTTTTGTTCTTTACTGTTTTGTTCAATTTTATTATAACTGATGATATAGGCAATTCTATTAGAGATAGCGGGAGGCATTATGGTAACCATTGTTGATCACCTTGTATTATGCTATTATGCTAATAGATAATGTAATTATCTATTATGTCCACCCTTTTGATTTGATTGACTCTGTTCTGTTAGGTCACATTTGGTTCTACTCCCTTCCAAAAAAGTAATAAGAACTGTGGGAGCAACAAAACCCAAAATGTGTAATTGTCATTGTACAAAAGAGAGGAAAAGAAAGTGCTCTAAACGATATAACTGCATGTATATTTAAGTGTATAAGATAGAAAACGATATCACTGAGTTTTACTGGATCATTGAACAGAACTGTTTGCAGTCTCACTGTTGGAATGTCCACTTTACAAGCTTTAATTTTGTAACTTGAACAATTACTTCTAAGATGACAATATGTAATCCATTAACTAGTAATTTCCTACTGTTTATTTTTTTCTGTAAATCTGTATAACTTGTACCCTTTCTCTGCTTTTTTTTTCTCTCCTTAAATAAAATTTAAAAAAAAGAAAAGTTCTGAAAATGTAAATAAACTCTTCTTGTAAAGAAATATTCAATAAACGTGAACCACAAACATTCTAATCAAGGGTAAATATTTCTAAATTTAGTTAGCTAATATCAAATACATACCAAAAAATAAATGTTAGTTAAACCATTAATTTGTACAATTTATAGACCCCAAGTCAGTATGTTCGATGTAAATACAGTTTATTACATGAGTACAAATGTCAAGGTGACTATAAAAGTATATTCTTAAAAAGGGACTGCTGTAAGGTGGGGTAGAAATAAACTATGTACCTCTCAACAAAATAAAATCAATTCATTTACTTTTTTTAAAATGCTTTGCTGAAGACTGAGGTCTGCCACTAAATTCATTTCCAAGCTAGACATTAAATACTTATAAGCTAAAATGACTTTAAATTTAGGTTTAATTATTAAAATGGCATTTAGCATTATTAGCTTTTAATGAAATAAGAAAAAATACCAAGTCTCTCAAGGTTTAATCTACACAAATTTCTTAAAGAAAATTCAACAGATTTTTAATATATTTTATAGCCAAATCATAAATTATATGCATTATAACATATCATTCATAATACCACAAATGACTATATTAATCAGCCTCCACAAGTAATATGATCATTATGTATTATAAATATGTATTATTAAAAAATAAATTTTTTCAAGCAGAATAATTTGGGTTCTCACACTACATAGTGAGAATATGCATGTCATACCCATCCTTTGGTTAAAAATTAGAGTAAGATAGAGAATTAAAATCAAAGTAAATATATCTAGCTCCTTATTCAACTAACCCAGAACTTTCTTTAGTAGTAATTTCAATTACTCAACTGGGTCACCCCGAAACATCTACAAAATATACTTATCAATTTATTTCCTGACGTATCAATTTAAAAAGGAAATTCATTGTCCTAAGGCAATCTCCACACTACCTTCCTTCCAATCCTTTCAATTCTTGTTATTTATTTCATTTTTTATTGAGGGTTTAATTTTAAATAACATATTTTAGCTGGGCATGGTAGTACCCATCTGTAATCCCAACACTCAACAGGCTGAGGCAGAAAGATCACCTTTTTGAGTTCGAGGTCAATTGGGCTATAGGTAAGTTCAAAGTAAGTTCTTGCTATGTAGCCTATGCTACATAGCAATACCCTGTCTCAAAAAGATAAATAAATAAAATTTTTACCTCCTGTTTCTCTACCTTCAATCATTCATTCCTTGTATTTAAAAGTATATTGTCCTCGCTAAACTTTACTTCATCTACTTTAAAAGTATTTAAAAGTATATTGTCCTAACTAAACTTTACTTTCTTCTACTTCGCAGCTCTTACGGATACAAATATTTTTGCAGGGTCATAATTTGTACTTATAATGTGTTTGGTAACTATAATTAAGTATCCTAAACTTCTTCTATTGATTGATGCAAAACTCTTAAAACTAAATGTTTAAAATCCAAATTATTATATATTAGATACATAAAATCCAAGATCAATAACTATGACAAGATTAGTGTAATTATATATCAAACCTGATGACACTAAAACTATTCAACTCTATAGAATGCATTTTAAATGTCATGTCAATTTTCCATCAGCTGTTCAAAATCATGTCATGATCTTTCATATATGAACTATAATGTTCATGTACAGCTTTTTATTTTTCATGAAATTTCTATTTTTTTCTTTTTTTGTTATTGGAAGAAACATGTTTTCATGACATCACTGAGTTTTCCACTTCTTAATCATAAAAATTGATTTGAAATACATGTTCACTTCTTGGAGCCTCTGAATTTTTATTTAAATTTGGACCAACTCTTTTCAAGATCTGCTTAATAGCTGTTATTTTCAAATTTCTTTTTGTGGCATACTTTGTTAACTCTTCTGACTCTGGGATCCATTGTTTTTCTGGGATTTGATTCCTTTTCACTTTGTTACAGTGAGTTCTCAAATGTACTTTTTTTATTTACAAGAAACTAGGTAAGGGGCAAACTCTGAATCCTCAAATATCTGAAAATATCTCCCTCTGTTCCTTAATTCAGATTCACAGCTTAATGGGATATAAAATTCTAAATCATTTAACTTCAGAACTATAAAGGCATTTCAACATTGTTGTCTCGTTTTCAGTACTGCTGGTGCTGATGAATCACATGAGGTTTGGTTTGGTTTGGTTTGGTTTGGTTTGGTTTGGTTTGGTTTGGTTTAGTTTGGTTTGGTTTGAATCTAGAAATCTAATGGAGGCTTTAATCACCTGGCTCAACCATCAATGAGTTCTTTCAATGGGAAAACTAATGGCTTTCTTTGGATCAAGAAAATTATATATTGTTATCTATTTATATATCTTTGATTCTATTACCCTTTTAGAGCTCTTAATTAGGCACATGGTATCACACTTGCTAATTTATTTTTCAATATTCTGTATCTCTGGCATTTGTTCACTTTTCTGAGCAATGACTTCCACTTTATTGCCTTGTTTGCTTTTAGGGTTTTTTAACATTAATTATACTTATTATTTTAAGAATATCTTTTACTTGTTTGCTTCTTTTACAAATCAGTGTGGTCTTGTTTTACAATTGCTGTATCTTCTTAAAATTCTCTGAGGAAGCTTATTTTTTTTTTAAGGTTTGCACTTGCTCCAAATTATGTGTTTTCTCAAGACTAATATCTGTTTAGCATGAGCCTTTTTTGTATGTGCTGTTGCTTCTCTTTAAATACCTGTTAGTCCTCAGTTGTCTTTTCCTATTTAGGAATGAAAACACAGATGCACACACACATACCACTGCAACTGTGGAGCTGTGTACTTTCCCCTTAATAGAAGGGTAAACTGTGAATTACAAACATAAACTGAGAATACTGTACTGACTCGCCAATCTCCCTCTAGCATAATAAGCAGAGGACACCAGACAAGCAAGGCAGAGACAGGACAACTCCCTGTTGAGTAAAACTGTTCAATAATTTTTAGGATTCAAGTTACCTTCCATCATCCAACTCCAGCCTTTTTATTGCTAGAGGAGTGAGTCCTCAATTCAAGATACATCCTGTTCTTTACTGAGCTCCCAGATCCAGTTCTCTTTAGAGTTCTACCACGATAGTTGAAACTTCTCTTCTAGCAGTCAACCTGGTATTTGTGAAAAGGAATCAAATACCAGATTTGGTACCAGGTAATACAAAGCAGTCAACTACTTTGTATCTTGCCCTTTCCCAATGTTTATTTAATAGGATTTTAATTATTAGGTTTCCAGCTGCCAGATAGCCAAATAGTCTTCGAAAATGTTTATAAACTTACTCCTTGTTACACATATTTAATACTGTTTCTCTAGGATTTGGAGGAAAGAGGGAGAAGGAATAAGTGACTAATCCACTATCTTGAGCATCCTTCACATTCTTTCTCCTTTTATTTGATAACTTGTTTCTAGATGATACATTCTCTGTAATATAACCTATATGTTAGATTCAGACTTAACTAATCACACTTATCATCAATATTTTTATGAGTCTATCATTCTTTGAAACTTAGTTCATATTGTCCAAGTCTGTTTTCTTGCACATAAATAGAAAGACTTGATTACATTCACAAGGCAGTTTATGAGCAAATTTTAACAATACTTTTGTACTGTCTATAATGTAAGACAAATAATGGACTAAGGAATTAAAAATAGTTTACTACCAGTTTCCAAATCCCTCAGATAAGAAAAATACTGATAATCTTCCTCAGTAAAATGAGAATCTAATCAATAAATACTAAATTTTTCAGTGTTTACTTGTATCTATGAAATGTTTTGATCTTCCTGGAGATATAATTTGCTAAGTGACAGCAGCCTGGCAAATCTATCTTTAATGACCAAAACCACAAAAACAACAAATAAAAAGGTACTGATGTAGTACCAAAAATTGAATCAGAGGCCAAGGAGTTGAATAACACAGACATTAATTAGCATGCAAAATACTAACAGAATTTTGACTTTCCAGATTTCATAATAATTTGATGTGTTCTATCCTTTGACTGGGTCAAAGTGACCGGGTCACTGTTACACTTTCAGATATACAAAGCAAATTTGGTATTAATACATTAAGCCACACTTGCCGCAAGGATTTGTGATTTTTATGAAATAAAGTTAAATCTTTTAACGTATCTCTATTAAACTATTACTTTCATTAATTATCAAGCAACAAAAATAATTGTAGATGTAAAACAATACATGACATATCTGAAAGAGGAAGGCCTTGTCACAGTATATCTTTGCATAAACAGTATTTCTTTGCATAACCAAGGTTTTCTTTCCTTTTTACTTTTCTTCCTTCCTTTTTTTCTATTTTTCTTTAAAAGACAGATCCACAGAATTAGATAATCAAGTTTCAAGAGAAGTCATACTTGCTCACCTTTTAACTTTTTAGCAAAAGTGGAAATTTCAAAGTGAACTAGCTCTTATCAAATGCCACTTTATAAGCGATCTGGACCATAACTTTTCATCTTCTACTTTGTTAAGTACTATTAAGAAATACAAAGGGCATGTCTTAGAGCTATAGCCTAAATGAGCTATTATTCTCCTATACATTAATTCCATTTGTATTTAAATTTCTTAATTGTATAGCTCACTTTATTGAATGAATTAGTATGTCTTCTGCCAATGTACAAGAAATTTCAATACTGTAGACTATTCCCAACTATAATACAAATATTATCTTAAATTCATGTTATTTTCATAAAAGGATGCTAAAAGCTACCACTAAATGGTACAAGACAATATGAAAACACAATAGATCTCTATTCAGCTACCTAATTAACAAATGATAAGAACCCATCTCATGATAATAATCAATTCTATACTTACTGCTCTTAAAAATTTAACATATAACATTGTTTTAAAAATATTTAAAAATACATGTCTTTTTACTACACACCTTTAAATTTGCTTGAAGCATAATTTTAGGATTGTAAAAATTTTACATACAGATTATAAAGATGATATTTTACTTTGCAGTTCAGTTTCTGCTTTGCCATAGAATTGACCATATAAAAATCAGACAGAATAAAGAAAAGGAAAAAGAATAAGAGAAGGAGGAGAAGGAAGAAGATGGGAAAGACAAAGAAGAGGAAGCAGCAGCAGCAAACAGAGAAAGGACCCAAGGAAGGACCCATTCTGTTATTCATCCCAGGAAGAAAAATATAATTTGTCAGTAAAAACTTTTAAATGGTACATTTTATAGTATACAAATTATATCTCAATGAAGCTGCTACAAAACATAAAAGTGATTGATATTCTGGTAAACTAAGCAGGCATCAGAAGCAATGCACTGAAGTACATAATAATCACCGTAGTTTTAAAAACAGATGTCAAGATCAAAGTGAACATAATAATACGGAAATATCTTTAAAACACAGTATTAAATTACCCAATAAAAGAAAGTAAGTTTTTTAAGGAAAAAAACAAAAATAATGGCACAAAATTTTGAAACAAAAATGTAGGAGAGTAACAATGGTTGGTACACTGCATATTGTTATCTTCAAAGTAGCAAGGCAGGCACTTATGCCACTGAGCTAAATCCCCAACCCCACTGACTGATTTCTTGATGATAGCCATTCTTATTAAGATGAGATGGATTCTCAGTGTTGCTTTATTTGTATCTCTTAAGTGACCAATGATTTTCAACATTTTTTCATACATTTATTTGGCATTTATATTTCTTCATTTAAAAAGGGTATATTCATCTCAGCTGCCCATTTTTAATTGAGGGGGCCCAATTTTTTTCAGTTCTTTACATGTTCTAGATATAAGTCTTTTACCAGAGGAGATGCTAAAATGTTTTCCCACTCTGTGAGCTTTCTTTTCCTTCTGTTGATGAGAAACTCCAGCACTTACTCATGATAAAAAATCCCACCAAAAATCGTAATAGATGGTCTTTACCTCACTCTGATAAAAGCCATCTTATGACAAACCAATAGTCCACATCATACTAACTGGACAAAAAAACAGGAAGCTTTCACTCTAAAATCAGGAACAAGACAAGCATGTCTACTATCATCACTTCTATTCAAAATAGTGCTGGTAATATTACCTGGAGTAATTAGACAAGAGAAATAAAAGGAATAAAGATAGGAAAGAAGAAGTTAAACTATGTTTAGTCACAGATGACCTGATACTCTACATAGAAGACCTCAAAAACTCCACCAAAAGACTCCTAGAGTTAATATCTAAATTCAGTAGTGTAGCAGGATACAAAGTCAACCCTCAAAAATCAATAGCATTCCTGTACATAAACAACATATGCACTGAGAGAAAAATTAGGGAAACCATGCCCTTCACAATAGCATCCCCCCAAATGCAATATTTAGGAATCAATCTAACAAAAGAATTAAAGGATCTGTATATTGAAAAGTATAGTACTCTGAAAAAAAGAGATTGAAGAGGCTATCAGAAAATGGAAAGCTATCCTTTGCTCATGGATAGAAGAACGAATACCATAAAAATGGCCACACTCCCAAAATTGTTATACAGATTTAAAGCAATCCCAGACAAAATACCATTAGCACAGCTCACAGAACTAGAGAAAACATTTCTAAAATTCACCTGGAAGCAGAAGAGACTTAGAATAGCAAAGACAATCTTGGGCAACTAAAACAGGAGGCATCACAAACCCTGACTTGAAATCATACTACAAGGCTAGTGTGACAAAATCAGTATGCTATTGGAAAAAAAAAAAAAAAACAGATCTAAAGACCAGTGGAACAGATTAGAAGATGCAGACACAACTACAAACCCACTCAGCCACCTTATCTTTGTCCAAGGGGCCAAACATGTTCACTGGAAGAAATTCTTTTTGATAAGCAGTGCTAGAAAAACTGGCTCTCTACATGCCAAAAACTAAAACTAGACTCATTTCTATCACCATGCATTAAACTAAAGTCAAAATAAATTAAACAGCTAAATATAAAACAGAAACACTAAATCTACTGGAAGAGAAAGTAGGTAAAAATGTTGAAGACAGGTATAGGCAGAGACTTCACTGCCTACCGTGACTTCACTTCAAAAACCCAAACAGCATGAAAATCACTTGGAAGAATCAAAAACTGGGATCTCATCTTATTAAAAAGCTTTTGAACATCAAAAGAAAATAAGAGTGTTACACACACCAAGTGATGACAGTGTTACCATACACTCACAGCACCTAACATTCAGAAATAATAAATGAAATGGAATTAATTTCCACCCTATAGAATCATTGATATTTGAGGTATGTATAAACAGAACTTAACACAACAAAGTAAACATAAAGTTCACAAAAGAAAGAACATAAAATATAACTTCATAGTTCATTTTAAAATACATACTGATCTTAAATTTCTGTTAAATTTCTTACAAGTCCTATAGGAAATTTTTTAACATCAACTGTCTTCATCTCAAAGGCCACCAAAAGTGACCCAGTTTCTCTCCAAATAAGCTTTCAAAAGGATTCTCAAAACAGTAATCCTTTAAAAGCAGGTAGCAAATATCCAAATAAATCACCTAGAAAGATTTAGAGACAGAAAGAGAGGGAGAGAGGAAAAAGAAATAGACTAAAAGATTCCTAACCCTCAAAGAATTTCAATTCAGTAGGTCCAGGGTAGTAGAGCCTGAGAATCTGTTTTTAAAAGCTACCCAGGTACTAGTGATAAACATCAACTTTGTGAATCAATTCCTTAAAGTACAATTCTTTTGTATTCTTCAACCAATTTGGAACACTAAGGAAAAATTAATGAATTAAGAACAAAAATGCAAAGCCCTTAAGGCTTAGAACATCATATTTGAACAGGGTAAGGATACTGCCATTAAGTCTCATCTTTCATTAGAAGAAATCAGTTGGAAAATCCCTGTTGTCATGGGCTTTTTAACACCATTTGACAAGTTCTGTTACTCTTGATAAGGTGTACAGATTGTGCCACTCTTTTTTAACAAGTTACTACAAAACGAAGTTCCTTTTCCGAAAGATTACAGCTCCTTTTAAAGCAAGAGTTCATGAAATTCTTGAGAAAGGTCTCTAAATTTCCTTGTTTTCTTCTATAAGTTAAAAAGAAAAAGTTGTGAGAACTATTGAGAAACTGTCTCAACTGAAGAAAATGAATGTAAATGTAACCACTAATACTCAAAAAAATTATCTAATGGTCTCTAATAATTCCCCTTTACAAGCTCACAAGCTTAGTAGCAGTCTCCAGGAAAATCCCTTCTCTATCTGCTTTTGTGATCAAGGGAGCTATGGTAACTTTAATGGACCTATTTACCTGCAATACAAAGTGTCTCATCATCTATTAAAGTGCAGTTAAAACTCAAAAAAGCTTAATGCTAAATGGGGAACTAGAAACTTGTATATCTTAATATAAGCTTAATGTGATTAAAATAATCAAGGAAGAGGAATATCTTCCTTAATTCTAGTAATTCTAAGAAAGCTTCCAAAGAAGCAATCTATTAAATCAGAAATTTAGCTGAGATCTAATCCACTTACTGGTTTACAGAGTTGTGTGTGGGGCTTGTCATTCAATCTGCTTAAAGATTTTAGGTGTTGGTGCTAATGTTGGGAAATGACTAGGCATTATAGTCACCACAACTGAAGTGAAGGATCATTCTCTCTCATTTCACATTTTCACAATTACTTGTTCCCAAGCTACCTTTATTCAATAATTATATACTGCACACATATTATATGCTAAAGTCCTAGGAAAAAGATAAAATGAGTTATAGTTGAGAGTTGACGAGAAATGTCTTAACTACAACAGCAAGTGACACTGCATTGAGAAATAAGATGTTAGCCAAAAAAAGTGGGAAACAGACAAAAGTTAAGTACTGAGGTTGAAAAAAATTAACACCCTTTGAATATCAGAAGAAAGCCATAAAAAGAGATGAGAAGAAAAAAAGCTCAGAGAGGCAGGAGTCTTCACAAAGAGTTTGTGACCCATAGGAAGGCATCTGAATTTTAGTTAGGATGTAGTAAGAAAGGTTTTCCTGAGTTTCAGAGGATCAACATGTCTGCTTGTATTTTTAATGACAATGCCTCGTGGAAGACAAAATTCAGAAAGACAGGTATACAACTTGTAAACTAGTCAGGCTATTAAAGATAGTTCAAACAAAAGATGTTAGGGCTTAAATGATGGTTATAGCCACGGAGGTGGCAAGACATGATAAAATCCAAAATATATTTTAGATTCGCAGTAAGATTTCCTGATGAATTAGACTAACTAGATGAACAGAAGAAAAGAATTAAAATTTCTAAACTTACAGCCTGAAAAACTGGATAAATGACGGACACCATTTGCTGTACGGGAAAAGTTTAGGAGCAATTAGAGAAAGTGTTTATATGTTTTTGGAAGTAATATTCTTACTTTCTTTCTTTCAGCTTTTTCTGTCAAATTTCTCCAACTAGTTTACAATCCATCTTGTACTTCTTTTACCAGCACAGAAATGATATACACAAAATACATGTTAAACTTAAATTGAAGTGCCCTTAGAAGAAAACATATGAATCAACATTTTCAACCTTAACTTTGAAAAACCAAAGACATTGCATGTTTAACACTAAAAAATAAATGCTACAGAAGTCTACTGGTGTACATTTACAATTTTAAAACTCATTCACTGCTAAATGTTAGATAGCATATAGAGAAGTTTTAAAAAGATTTATACAGAAGGATTTTTAAACATCTTAAATTATTTTTCTTATAATTAAGCTAAACAAAATACTTACATTTGACATCCTATTTTAAGTAACTATTAGCAGCAATAGTAAATTTTGAAAGACTAGAAACCGTATTCAGTATCACAACCAACATAATAAAGAAAAATCATGTAAATTAGCTAATGCATTCTGTTTTAAAATATAGCAAGACAAAACTGAATCCTAGCACCTGGTGTTCACATGGGTAATTGGATTTGGCATATTAGCCCCAGAAAAACTTTTCCATCATTTTATTGCCATTATCTTGTGCAGAATCCAGAAAAAATAGTTAGCTCTTTATACCTTCTCTGTATATCTTTAATTCAACTTGAATTGTAATAACTAATACAATATCAATTTTTAAATCTAGAAAACCATCCTTTCAAAACGTGCACTTAACTGCATTGTGGCACACATCTGTATCCCAGGACCTGGGAGATTGAGGCAGGAGGATCACTGCAAGTTCAAAGCCAGCTTAAAATACATAGTGAAACTCTGTCTCAAAAAAAACAGGTTATCATTAAAACTATATATACTAGTACTCCAATAACTGTAATGTACCAAGACTTAACGGCAGATAAGATTAATACTAAAAGTCCAAAGGAATATTTCTTCACAACTAAAGATGTATCATATATATATGATACATGTTTATATATACATGTATATATATACATGTATATATATATTCCCTTTTTTGAAGTTACAGTTCTTTACTTGCTGCAACACCCAACTTAAATACAATTATCAAAATATAGATTCACAATTGTATAGTACATATACTACAACATACACATGTATAAAAATATCATATTACTCCCAGTATTAATGTAAAATTTTGGTTTGGTGTACCAGACAAACTTGATTTAAAAAAAAAAAAACTTAAAAAGATGAGATTTATTTTCCCTGATCACAAATTTCTCACCCTCATAAGTTATACAAAACTGTATCTTTTCTAATAACCTTAATTTCATTTACATTGTATAAAATAAAACAGATGCTTAATAAATATTGTATGTCCTTTTACACCCTGAACCTTCTCTAACTTGGCAATCCCTAGAAAGGTAGATTTGTCCTGAGGTAAAGATGTCACAGCCTCTAAGTTCTTTGTTTCTCCAAAGTTGAAGAAACATGTAATTAATCTACCTTCTATAATTGCCCCAGTTCAAGGTGAACTTCATTTCTTGAAGTTCTAAAGATGTTACTATATCATATATTTATCATGAACCTATTATCTTGGACTGTATATTCTTTATACATTGAAAATCTAGATCTAGATATACCTTGTCTTTCAAATGGAAAGTACCAGAACAGAGTAATAACCTATTTTATGTCCCAATATCTAGCATAACGCTTTGCATTCATTCTGTAAATATTAAACAATAAAAATAAAGACACAGATGATAAAAGACCTGGGTCTATATATTCTATCATATAGTCATCCCAAGGCAAGGGTGTTGTAGTTCATATATTGTGTCAACTTGAGAAGTCTAGAAGCTTAACTAAGTGACTCAGCAGCTCTTCATCCTGGGGATAGAAGACAAGACCTTACAAGTCTAAGACATCATTCATTATATCAATTTGAGAAGGTCAGAAGTTTAACTGAATGATTCAGCAGGAGGCCAAGATCCCTAGTTTATAACACCCTCAGTCTGCATAAGAGGAGGGCATGCAGATGGTGTGAGTGCTACACCCACCCCAGGGAAGTACCCTGCATATAATAAAAGGCAAATGAGAAGGGACCGATTGCTGGTTCTTCAGAGAAGCTCCAGTCTTGGCCTTCAGCTTGGACATTGTCTCCTGGCTACTGGCACAGACTGACTGTGTTCAGCTTTTGCCTGGGACTCTTCAATCTTCATTCTAAACTCCTGAGTCTTCTGTCATAGATTCTTCAGTGTTTTGTCTTAGATCCATCAGCTTCCTAGTAAGGACTTGCTCAGGACACTGCAGTAAGTTCCAGCCTTTGAGCTATACCCTCTGCATGCTCCTTCATCTGACTTTGTGACTGACCATTGTAAGCCAATCTTGTAATTTCATATACAAACTTTCTAGACAAAATAATTAAGGAATGAATAACTACCACAGCCAAAAATAACAAAATTACATTGTGATTCATCAAGTAATTATTATTTCATTGCGTCACAACAATTTGAGTGGAACTGTATGCTTATTTGTGTAAGTATGTTATGTATGTGTGTATATACATATATGTATATGTGTATAATTAAAACATAACCACGAAATAATAGAAAAAGTGGGAGAAACTACCTTCTCAAAATATTATTAGCAACCAAAATTATATAACATGGCAACAAAAGACTCACAAAACAACATGCTCCCAACTTTTATATATGGACACATAACATGTACTATCATGTATAATATGTACTATAATATAGATAAAGACAGACATCACTTTTCACAGCATCAGTTACCAAGAATACCTGCCTAGGTTATGGCATACAGTGGGAAAAAAAAGAGAGACAAAACAGAAGAGTGCAGCAGAGATCTGAGATGACCAACTGTTCTAGGGGAACAAAAGGCTCAATATTTCCAGCTAGCCATCATTTTATTTAGCACATGCAGGGAGCTTTTCCTGGAACAGCACAGTAGTAGTGGTTGACTGGGCAAGTTAAACATCACAAAGTAAACAAGTTAAGATTCATCCACACATCTGAGATAGTTTCCCTATAGTATCCTCCTCAGACTTTATCCTGCTCTGTAAGTCTCACTGACAAAGAGGAAACAGAATTTCTGCATTCCAAAACCAGCCCACAAAGCAAGGGCCAGTCAATTTATAATTTGTGGACCTCGACACATATACTTCAGGAAAATAAAAACTTATACAAATAATTTAATGCTGAATTTACTGAGATACAATATTAATACAAGTTACCCTTAGCCTCCACAACTACTAGGCTCAAAGTGGTGGCCATTAGTCTTTAGACATTTGTTATATGGTGAACTGCTAAAGTATGTATACCTTTTTTTGGTAGACTCTATAAGTTTCTATGTATATGTGTGTGTTTGTGTGTATGTGTACATACATATAATATAGGTACACTGTAGCAGAAGAGGAGTAAAAAAAGAAAACACTGGTCTGGGGATATAGCTTAGTAGCAGAACACTTCATTCATAACGTCTTGGGTTCAAATCTCAGAAGACCAAACAATAAAATAAACATTAAAATGTTATTCATTAATAAGTGGTGAAATTGTGGATGCTTTTTACTATCTTTTTTATGTTTTTCTGCCTTTTCTGTATCAAAAACACCAAGTACAGTAAGTATTTTCCTTAAATAAATCACTCCTAGTTAAGTATAAAGGTCCTGGATTCAATTCCCAATGCCACATATAAATGAATGAACAAAAATCTCCAAGCCTTTAGTAATCTTGTCACTGAAATTATAACTTTAGCCTATCTTATAAGCAACACAACTCAGTTATATGGCAAAGTTATTTCTTTCGATTTATTTCCATTCTCTCTAAAAATATTGAAATTCTTACCCATTTTATATGATAGTATAGTAACAGTTACTTAGTAGTGATATAATAAATGATTCTATTTGGATAAAGGGAAAAGAAAGGTTGTGATTATTATTAGCACCCAGAATATGTTATAATGTACCAATTCCCTTTCCCATAGACCATAGTCAAAATCTACGTAGAAAGTCTTTGATTTCATTAATTTTTCAAAATATAGGTGCTTTAAAACAGCCTAGTAAACAATAAAAGAACAATTCACATTCTGCTTTTTCCAACAATCTTTTCTAATACTGAAATTTTATTAATTCAGATATAAAAATTACAAATTTACTTAACAGACAAATGTACCCTTCATTCAAAAGAAGTTTTCCATTGAGAAAGAACTGGACATTCAAAAGTTTATTCTAAACTTCGAACATTATAAAAGTAGTGTAGTCACTACTGTGGAATGCAACTTAACAGTTTATTTAAAAACTAACCAACCAGTATATAACCCAGCAACTGCACTGCTCAGCATTTATCCCAGACAAATGAAAAAACCTGTGCATAAATATTCAGCAGTATTATAGCAGCTTTGTGATAACCAAAATGCACATACAATTCAGACATCCTTCAATGGATTATATCCAAATGATGGATATTACAGCAATGAAAAGAAATGAACTAATGATATAAGCAACAAATAAATCTCCTAAATGAATCTCCAGAAAATTACTTGGAGTGAAATAGCTAATCTCAAATGGTAACATTCTGTATGACTGCATTTATATAACTTTCTTGAGCTGAAAAAAATTATGGAAATAATTACTGGTTGTCGAGATAAAAAGGAGATGAGAGCAGTGGGGTAATGTTACCTAAGCAATATGAGAGTTCCCTGATGAGCCTGTAACATTCTCTGTCTCAACTGTATCAATTAATCATCCTTGTTTGATACAGTACTACAGAATTGAAAGATGCTACTACCAGGAAAAACTGGGAAAAGACAACTTGGCATATCTGTATAATTTTTTACAACTACAATTAGAACTATTTCAAAATAAAAGGCTTAATTTTCTTAAAATATAACATTTTAAGGACATTCTCAAGTTCTGATTATATCAAAGCCAAAAATCTTCCCAGAAATTTACATGCTAAGTCAAGACACAAATTTTAGAAGTCAACATAATTTAAAAGTCAGAATATAAATATATACCAGTATTTGGCTATTAAAGTAAATACTATGTTCTAGGTTTAAAAAAGTTTTTGAATGACTAGAAAAATACATTTAAACTCAAATCCATCCTAATATGCAGGTACATGTAACAGAGATTTTTAAAAGGAAGATCTCTAAGAAAGAAAACTAGTACAACAGCTATTTGAGGTATTTTATACAGTATAGATAATATTTTATACAGTATAGATAATGAAGATACATCAATTGTTTTAATGCTTAATTTTGTAGCATTTATCACTTAAATTTATACTAGCTTTGAAGTTGATAATTTCCACCAGTTACATACTTTTCTGGATTCCAACTAGACTACCATAAGTATCAAGACAGGAATAGTCACTTTGTTCAAACTCAGTAATATGCTTTAAGTAATAATATAAATACAACTTTCAATTTTTATATCTTTTTAATCAAAAATATGATAATAGTCAATCAAAGCAAGGTAATATTGATAACAATAAGTAATATTCAAAATAAGATTTGTAGTAAGTTTCTAGAAATTTCTAAATTTGGCATCTCACATATAAATCCTTCTCTTTAATAACCATATTACTCTACAATTCACAGTGGATTTGGTATGATATAGTAATGCAACTAAAGGCAAAAGCCTTATAGTAAACTTAAATTTTGAGGTGAAAAGATACACAATAAAATAGTAAGTCTCTCAGACATAGAGGCAGGCAGAATTCATGAACAAAACACAAACTGCATGGAAAACACTTCAAAGAATCAACAACTGGGATCTCATATTATTGAAAAGTTTTTGCAATTCAAAAGAAATCACCAGAGTGAAAAGAAAACCCACAGAATGGGAAAAAATTTTAGCCAATAACCCCTCAAAGAACTTAAGTCCAGAACATATGAAGAACATATAAAGAATTGAAAAACATCAAGCCCCCCAAATTCAAAGACCCTCTCCAAAAATGGGCATCTAAGATGAACACACAGTTCTCAGATGAAGATATACAAATGGCAAATAAATACATGAAGAAATGTTCACACTGGTCATTTAAGAAATGCAAATTAAAACATCACTGAGATTTCATTTCACTCCGGAAAGAATAGCTGCCATCACGAAATCAACTGATAACAAATGTTGGCGAGGCTGCAGGGAAAAAGGAACACTGCTCCATTGTTGGTGGGAGTGTAGATGGGTACAGCCACTATGGAAATCACTATGGAGATTTCTCAGAAGATTAGGATTGGAAGTTCCATTCAATCCTGCTATTCCCCTCCTGGGTATGTTCCCAGAAAACCTGAAAAAGGTTATGTCACAGTAATATAAGTATACTATGTTCATAGAAGCACAATTTGTAATAGCTAAATCTTGTAAACAACTAAAATGCCCATCAACTGCAGAATGAATAAAAAAGGCATGGTATTTTTGTACAATGGCATATGACTCAGCTATAAAAAGGATGATCTTGAGGCCTTCATAGGTAAGTGGAGATAACTTGAGACTACCCTCATAAGTGAAATAAATAAGAATCATATTTACAAATATCACATTGTGTCTCTAGTGTAAAAAGAAATAAGAACTGTACAGGTAATAAAACTCAAAATGTGTAATTGCTATTGTAGAAGAGAAGAAAAGGAAGTACTCTAAAGCATATAACTGCATGTATGTTTAAGTGTGTAAGATAGATGACCATATTACTAAGTTTTTATTAGATCACTGAGCAGAACTGTTTACAGTCTCACTGTTTGAATGGTTACCTTGTATGCTTTAATTTTGTGACTTGAACAACCATTTCTAAGACAACAGTATGTAATTTATCAACTAGTAATTCTTAGTGCTTTTTTTTTTTGAAATTCTGTATTACTACCCTTTTTTCTGTTTTGCTTTTTTTCTCTTTAAATAAAATTTTTAAAAATTTTTTAAAAATAGTAAGTCTCCCCAAAAAGTTAGATATTGCTAAATTCAATGAGAAACAATACATGGAGGGGTGTATAGTGTATAGGTGACATAGAGGTTGACTGTTATTTCACATGGAATAGATTTGGATGGCACTTTAACAGTGACATTTCAATGGTCTCAATAAAATGAAAGTCTAAGACATGAAGATATCTAAGCTAAGAGCCCAAATACAGAGAAGAGCAACTACCAAAGTCCTAAAGAGAAAGCAAATTTGTCATATTCTCTACACACCAAGTTTGTAGTGTTTATTGCACGGCAGTGAGATAGAAGTAGAAATGAAAACCAAGAGCAGTGAGACAGGCACTAACAATTCATTTTCATGGGCTTTTTTCAAGTCTTAAAAAAAGGCCTATACATTCTGTTCAATTAATCACATTTTCATAAAATTTGCAAAATTTAGGTATTAAGCACTGATGGTTAGGATCACTGTTACTTTGTGTTCTGATTTCTCTGTAACATTTCATCTTGTAGTGAATAGCACAGGGTAGGCAGAAGCATTTCTGGATCCAGATTACTAGCAGTTGAATCAGGATATATTTAGTTTGAGTTAACTAAGCCATACTCACTAATTTACTTCTTTCTAGGCATAAATGATTGTCAGTGGTCTATGAAAGGGGTTTCCCTACATATTCTCATTCACTGTGCTGACATAACCTTTTATAATAAAATGTACAAGATCAGAGGCCATACTAACATATGGACATCGTACACAGTATCAAGTACTGAAACTCTATAGGTAATGATTTGAAGAAATATGATGCGAAGTTCACAGAGCCAGAAGATTGTCAAAATTTCTTCCAACCATCAGACATGTAAAGCAATAAGGAGAGCCCTTGATTCTTGTGGTGGATTGACAACTGATAGTCAACTTGTGGCAACCAACTGAACTAAATCAGTGTGGTGCTGGTTGCTGATGGTCCCCCTTAGGATTGCTAAGATATAAAAAAAAAAGAACTGGATGGCTGGTCCGAAGGTAGTGTTACCTCAATTGATTGTTCACAGTCAGTACAGATTGAACTCCTTGTTCTACTCTTTCCCCCCCTTCTCACTACTGCACTTGACTAGTCTAAAAAAAAAAAAAAAAAAAAAGAACTGGAGAGGAAGAAGTGGTGCTATTGGTTCTCCTGTTACTGTGGCTTTTCCTGGAGGAGCCTGTCAAGCTTCTTTCCTGACACGAACCTAGCTGTTGTCATTTTTCATGACCTTGTAATGTTGCTGAGAATGGCTGCAGTTCACATAGGTGGAGCTCTAGTCCTTACTTTGAGCATCACTTACTGGCTCTGGAGGGGAAGAGAGCATGCCATTCAATCTCCAGGAGAAGTTTGTTAGGCTGGCTTTCCGATATGAACTCAGCTGTTCTCATCATCAGAGGAGCTTGGGACCTCACTGTTGCTGAGGATGGCTGTGGTACTTTTTGGGGAAAGCACTGGTTCTTACTTTGAGCATAGCTTCCTGGTTCCAATGCAGAACCCTCAACCTACTGGCACAAATCGTTCATCCTGCTGGCACAGACTTTCTGGATTCCACCACAAATTTGTGCCCTCCTAGCACAAATCCATGAAACAGACTTGCATAAGAATTTTCACGGGCTCTCTACATCTTCGGCTGGACTCACAAAGGACATTGGCATGGGATCTGGGCCCTCAGTTGAATTTTTGGGGGGGTCTTTAATGTGTGGGTAGATTTTCTGTACTTTTCATGTTTGATTCTTTGGGTAACTATTATAAAATAATTCTATAAATTATGTATCCTGAATTAGTTATCTTTGCAATCCCCAAGCATAATTCTTAACAAGGAATAGCTAAAATCCAAGTTCTCTCATTAGTGAACACAATTTGTAATAATTACAAATGTAACAAAATTTTGTAGTTTTTTTTTGTTTGTTTGTTTGTTTGTTTTTTACTGATGGGAATTTACTAGTTTTTTTTTAATTTTTCTGTTTTAGAAATACATCAGAATTCGGGACTTCCGGGAGAACATGGCAGACAAGTAACAGCAGCCACGGAGGTTCTCGGAGATTACCAGCTTAGAAACCAGGAGTGGTGCCATGTGAGGAGTCCTAAGTGACGGGAGATGTACCCTGCCAAACCAGGAACGAACTAAGCTGAAAGAAACCAACTGGAAATGCAATCCTGATGCTATAACAGAAACATAAAATCTCAGCACGGAAGCTGGATCCCGCGCCATTGGAAGCCGCAATTTGAATTTCCTGCTGCTGCTGCTGCTGCATCCCAATTGGCACAGCAAGGAGAGAGATGCGCAAAAGCTCTGAGAGCGGGAATCAGCGAACCAAACGGCATTGAGAGCGGGACTGGCAGGGAGCCCTAAATCAACCTGCGGTGAGTGAGAGAAATGGGGACCCTTTCATAGACTAGGAGGCTCCAACAGAGGACATTCTGGGAATGGGCAGACTAGCCGGAACAGGGCCCTGCAGTGACTTTAGTCGCATATTCCCCTGTCAAGCAGGATTGGTGGGGAACGCTTGGCCTGGTGATGCCGCGGACTAAGATCCAGTAGGCTAGCCCAAATCAGGTCCCTGCGCCTGGCGGTGTACCCTAGCAATGAAGCCTTCACTAGGTTGATCTGGAGGGATGGGCCCAGCAGAGGCTGCCCAGGTCTGTGTCTCCCTAGTACACTGCAGTGGGTGGGAACATCTAGCCAGTGGATTCAAACAAACTGTAACAGACAAAGAGAAAAAAAAAAAAACTGGGCCTCCTACATATGCTTGTATGGAAAGAACAAAAAATATGGAAAGACGAAGCAACAAGAAAGGGTCCTCAGTCCCCAATCCTGAGAACACTGATCCAGGAAAGGTAAATGCAAAAGAGAATGAAGACAGAAAACATGCAATATCAGACATGGCACCAATAGACATAAAGCAATATCTCCGGAGCCTCATTCAAAAATGAAGTGTTTAATGAAACAAAGCAAGAAATAAGTAGAATAGTTAGAGAAATGCTAAGCACCGTCCAAGAAAAAGCAGATGGTGGAATGGAAGAACAGAAAAAAAGGAGAGAATTGTTTGATGGAGAAAATAGACAAAAATATACAATACGTGAAACAGCTTCAAAGAGATTACCAGGAATCTAAAAACTCTAATAAAAGCTGGCATAACAGCTTGAAAGAAACTAAGGATAGATTATCAGAACTGGAGGACAGATTTGTAAGGTGGGAGCATGAAATGAAAAACTTCTTAAAAATAACAAGAAAACAAACAGCAATAATACAAAGACTAGAAGATCATAAGAGGATCTATAACTTAAGAATTAAGAACATAAAAGAAGAAGTAGGGACACAAACAAATGAACTACAAAAGCTATTCACAGAAACAATCCAGCAGAATTTCCCTAATTTAGCAAAAAGTAAAGATAATCAGATGTATGAGGCATACAGGACCCCGGCCACCTACAACCCAAACAGAGCTACACCCAGGCATATAATAATCAAAATTCCAGAAATCCAATATAAGAACAGAATATTAAAAGCTGTCAGAGACAAGAAACAGATCACTTACAAGGGAAAACCCATCAAAATTACAGCAGACTTCTCGGCACAAACCATCAAATCACGAAGAGCGTGGGGGGAAATAATTCAAGCTTTGAAAGATAATAACCTCAAGCCAAGACTGATATATCCTGCACAACTGTCCCTAGAAATTGATGGAAAAACAAGCTTCCAGGATAAAGAGGAACTAGGGGAATTTGCAACCACCAATTCAACTCTACAGAGATTACTGCAGGATATTCTAAAAATGAAAAATACCAAGATTCCAGGAACAGTGGCAGAGAGGCCACAATGAATGGAGCAGAAAACAAAATGAAGAAGACAAACTGACAACTAATGACAGAAAAAGAGCTCAACAGAAATGAGGCAGAGAAGGTTGGATGGTAGGAACAGCCATTTTGGAGAAAACAAGACATCATAATAGGTAGTGCTGATTTAATATCCTCTTGTTTTGAAGTCCCATCAAGCTTTTGTTCTTCTGTCTCCATCAGTTTTAACTTGTTGTATTTTATTGGATTTTATAATATATGATAATATAAACAAAAACTTTTATAGACAAGATTATACAGAAACCATTGTTCATTTTCTGTTAGTTGATTCTAAATACCCTGTAATACTGTCATTCTCTTGAACGGTTTTACATTGTCTTGATATGTTTGATGCTACAGTATACGAAGTTATACCCAAAGATTTTAAGGAAAGAGACACTATGGTAACTACTTTTATGTGGAGATTATCTTGTAGTGAAACACTATTTTGTCTAATTGGCTATGTCTTGACCTGCGCTGTTTTGTTGTTATGCCCCCTTTTTTATCTCAATCTCCTTTTTATTATCTACTTTTTCATTTTTATCCTCTTAATTAAGGGAAAAATAAATTAAAAAAGCAGGATATATTATAGTAACCTATTAACTTGAATTGAAACTCTGTATTGCTCTCATCATCTTGTTTTGACTGATTTTCCTCTATTCTGTTATGCTTGATAGTACCAAGTTCGAAAGTATAGGCAACAACTATGAAGACAATAAGATTCACTATGACGCCCATTCTGGTTGACTATTAGCTTCTTTTGAAGTCCTCTAATGTCTCCAATGTTTTGGTTTTATTGGTCTTGTTCTTTACTGTTTTGTTCAATTTTATTATAACTGATGATATAGGCAATTCTTTTTAAGATAGCAAGAGGCATGGTAACCAGTGTTGATCACCTTGTATTTTGTTTTTACATTATGTATTATGTCCATCCTTTTGATTTGACTGACTCTGTCCTGTTATGTCACATTTGGTTTTACTTTCTTCAAAAAGAAATAATAAGAACTGTGGGAGTAATAAAACCCAAAATGTGTAATTGTCATTGTACAAAAGAAAGGAAAAGAAAGTGCTCTAAAGGATATAACTGCATGTATATTTAAGTGTATAAGTAGATAACCATATTACTGAGTTTTGTTGGACCACTGAACAAAACTGTTTGCAGTTTCACCACACTAGCCAGGCAGTCTTACTCTATATGCTTTAATTCTGTAACTTGAGCAACTATTTCTAAGATGACAATATGTAATTAACTAGTGATTTCCTACTGTTTATTGTTTCTGAAATTCTGTATAACTTGTACCTTTTTTCAGTTTTTTTTTTTGCCTTAAATAAAATTAAAAAAAAAGAAATACATCAGAATTCAAAACAGACAGTAAGTCTGTGTGTTAAACTACATAGTGCTATTTCAAAAACCAAAAATTTGAAAAGCATTTTAGATCAATAATGCAAGAGGAAAAACTAAATAATATTTTCTTTGTCTCTATAGAAATTATAAAAATTGTTTGAAGAAATAAATAGTTTATACCCAATAAATTATGGGAAAAATATTACAAAGATATATTAGATTTCTTTATAAATATATAATTTTTCTGTATTATTCTTTTATCATGTCTAAAATTTAACACCTTTTTAAAGTTAAAATACCATCATTAAAAGTAAATGTCTGATGGTTTAGTGGCACACACCTATAATCTCAGTACTCAGTAGGCTGAGGCAAAAGGAATGTTGTAGGTTCAAGGCCAAAACCTACAACCTACCCTATTTCAACCAAAACCAAACATAAACAGTAAATGCTTAATGGGTATGTTCAGTAGTACATTAAAAAAAAAAAAAAACCTGAGTTTGATTTCCCCAACATACACATGGGCAAACATGTACCTACCAGATGTACCTTGCAATCAGATCGGAAGAAATAACCAAAATTTAGCAGAGATGAAAATGTGGAAAAATACCAACAAGTAATGGGCGGGGGGGGGGACTTTGACATACATCTAAAAGGAGTTCCAGAATCACTGAATATAGAAATCAGGGAAAAGCAAACGTCAAAAAAAGTATAGATAAAAATTTTAAACTCAGAGACATTAACCCTCAAACTGAAGACACAAAATGAGTCCTGATCAAACAAAAAAATGAGCCTGCACCCTAATGAATCTAACTTGCCAAAATAGACATCAAAAGAAAAATCTTAAACACAGTGATAAAAAGAGATTACTTATAAATTAAAATCAAATCACTATTAATTTAGAATTCTATGCCTAGTAAGATTATTATTAATTCAACAAACATTTACAAAATCTCTGTATGAGAGGGAGAACTCTAGGTGCTTGTAGTGCAATGGGAAGTAAACTAGAAATAGTCTCTAACTTACTATAGCTTATATTTTAATAAGAATTTTTCAATTATAAAAATAAAACAGAAATTCTTTATTGTCTGCTCTCCTGGGACCCTCAAATTTCCATCTCACTACAATTGAAACAATTCAGAACACTTAGCTTTTTGTAGTATAAACGTTAAAATAACTTACTTGGTGTTTCTGTGTCATCAGATTCTCAAAGCAGATCTATGATGCAAAAGGGATTAGAACCACTTTTCTCTGATCTAACACCTCCTCTTCAGAATAATTTTGGTGCTGCTCTTGTGTCTCCTGTAGTAACTTATAATTTCATCTTTCAGCCTATTATTATTCCTACTGTGACTTCTCCACGCATAGTAAACCATGAATGCATGCTTACCAACACCTATCATAGCAACACACGGTAGAGAACACATGGTACGGAACAAAAATTATCACTAAAATGAACTACAAAACATATCTCTGAGGTATGCAAATATGTGCCTTTGTAAGAGAATTTATAAACCTATCCTGAGATAAATATTTATCTTTTCTTGGTTGAATCTTTTTTAACACTGTCTATCAAGTCTACTGAACAACCTTAAAAGATCTTACCTAAGTATGTCTTTAAAATACGAACTTGGTGGTAAAATTTATAAAACCTTGATTGTATTTTTACTGTAAACAAAGTCAGGCTAAAAGCATCAAATTCATTTCCATAATTTAGAAATCTGGAAACCTAGCTAACTATATTGAAAAATGTACTAAGCTTTTAGAAATAAGACCACTGCTGTTTCACTGTTTAAGAATGTACATCATAAAAACACGTCCTTAATATATTTTTCACACAAGAAATGGCACTGGGATATGAAATTTAATACATACTACAGAGAAAACTAGATAAAGAATAATGAAGGAAATAAAGCAAAGAATTACTTTCCCCCTAGAGATAAAGGGAAGTCAATTCAGTACAAAAGATACAAACCAGATGCTACTCAGGTTCTTTTAAACATATAAGTCTATCCTTCAAACCACAGGCAGCAAATATGGTCAAGTTCAAGTGGTTTTCCTTTTTCTTTTTTTTAAATGGAAATGTAGTTGAGAAGAGAAAAGGAAAGGAAAAAGCATGTGGGGAAAAAAAAAAACTGAGTTAAAAAATCAGTATTACTTACCAGATTGGCCATATAAATTGTGAGCAGCCCTCTCCTGCAAAAAATTTAAAAAATAGAGAAAGATTAAGCTGCCGTTTGATTATCATTTTTTGAAAGAATTATCAGGAGATGAGAAACATACTGGTATCTTAAGAAGAATGGGTACACTGTGCTAAACTAAATTTTTAGTGCTCTAAACAAATTCTATTTTAATTGTAATTTATAAACAAAATATATATTTAGAGTGTACATCATCATGGTTTTAGATACATATATGGTTTGACTTAATTACTACAATCAAATTAATTAACATTACCTATCACCTCATAGAGCAGTTTTTGATCTCCCTTTAGAAATAGTTTAAAATACAAGTCTTAAAAAAATACCCTTGAAAAGTGTATCCAGAATCTCATTACCAGAAACAGATTAAAATATAAGTGAATATCATTCTAGGCAACTTAATATCTCTATAAATACATTGTTGAAAAATTTTAATAGGTAATGCCATACATAGTTTTGTAATTTGTTTCACTGAACAGAATGTAATAGACACTTTTTTACCTCATTAATGTCAAAATCATGATTTCTTAAATTTTTCCAGTCACTCTTCAGATAGAGGACTAATGGTGAGAGTATATAAAAGCTCAAAAAAAAAAATTAGACCCTCAAGGACTGGGAATTTAGCTCAGTGGCATAAGCACCTGCCTGGCAAGTGCAAGGTCATGAGTTCAATCCCCGGTACCCAAAAGAGAAAAAAAAAAATTAGACCCTCCAAATTTAAAGATTCTATCAAAAAGCAGACATTTGACATGGACAGATTTCAGATGAAGTATTAATGGCCAATAAATACACGGAAAAACTGTTCAACATCACTAGTCACTCAAAAATCACATACTAAAACAACTCTGAGATTCTACCTCACTCCAGAAAAAAATGGCTATCATCACAAAATTAGTAACAAATGCTGCTGGGACTCTAGGAGAAAAGGAGCAACTCACCATTGTTGCTAGGAGTGTAAAATGGTACAACAACTAATGGAAATCTGTATGGAAAGAAAACTAGAGGTTCCATTTGACCCAGTTAGTTCCCTTACTGAAACGTTTTTTCCCAAAAGAGTTAAAGTCATCATAACATAGTAATACATGCACACCCGTATTTATAGGAGCACAGTTTATTATAGCTAAATCTTGGAAACACTTCATATGCCCATAGACAGAACAATGGATAAAGAAAATACGGTATTTACATACAATGGAGTAATACTCTGCCTTTTAACAAGGATAAACTTGAGTCATTTTTAGATAAATGGATGCACCTCAAGACCATAATCTAATAAAAAAATAAATGAGACACAGAAGTTTAAATATCACATTGTTTTTATTGTGTGAGAAACCCAAAGCAAAAATAACGGACAAAATTTTTCAAAGACGAAAGGGAATAAGAAGAGAGAGAGGGACAGGAGGAAAGGGAAAAGGGATTACAAAAAGAATTGAAGGATATAACTGGAAATGGAGCTTCTGCAAATGGAGAGAGGAAGAAGGGATGCAGGATGAACGTGATCACTGTGTACTACAAACAGGTACCAAAAAAAACAATGACTTCCTGAAGATATAAACAGTAAATCTTGTTTTTCCATACCACTTTATCCTCCCATATTCCTTCTTCCTCCTTATTCTCTTCCCTTTGTCTAATAAGTCTCTGTTCTACTTCCATGTCATCTTTCTTGAAGTCTACATATTAGGAAAAACATGCAATACAGTACTTATCTTTCTTGCCTGCCTTATTTTGATTGATAAGATAAACTCCAATTCCATCTCTTTTCCTGCAAATGACATATCTTCATCATTCCTTACAGCTGAATAATACTTCATTGTATATATACCACATTTTATTATTTTATAATAAATATATAATATTATATGTAAGTATACTTTAGAAAGACATACTACTATACATAACATTACTTGGTACAATATATAGAAGTGGTTTTTCAGAGTTTTTTCTTCTTTTGCTTTTATTACTGCTATTAGTTTTTAATGTAATGAGTTTCAATACATATATTTTGTTCATATATATCCTATTACCCTGCCTTCCATATCCTCACTTTCCCCCCTTTCTCTTTTCCTCTTATCTAATAATACCCTCCATTTCATTCATCTTTTTTAGATTCCAGATAATGTAGAGAATGTGTCATATTTGTCTTTCATAGTCTGGCTTATTTTATTCCACATGGTGATCTTCAGATCCAATCATTTTCCTGTAAAATACCAAAACTTCATTCTTCTTTAAAACTGAATAATACCACTCTATTGCATAAATACATGACATTTCTTTTACCCATTCATTTATCAAAGGACATCTGTTGCTCCCATATCTTAGCTATTATGAATTAAGCCACAATATATATATGGGTATGCAGGTATTCCCATGGTATCCTAACTTTACTTCCTTTAACTATATACTAAGGAGTGGTACAGCTAAATGAAATAGTAGTTTTACTTTTAAGTTTTTTCAGGAAACTCACACTGATGAATAGTTACACTAATTTACTCTAACAGCAATGTAAAATGGTCACCCAGGCTTTCCTTTGAAATCAGTGGAAGCTTTCCTTACTCAGTAACTCTTGCATTCTGCAGGCCACTAAAGCCATGTGCATGATGTCAAGGTCGTCCTGAGTTCAGAGTGGCCAAACTACCTTGGACCCATGATAGCATCAGCCCCTGTGTGCCTCAAAGGTTGAACCCCATGGACTGAAGTCTTAGACAGGCCTCAAGCAGGAGGCCCAGGAACTTTTCATAAATGAAAGATTTATACTTCTGCCTTTGAACCTTCAATAGGTGGAATCCAGTTGATTCCCAAGATGTCCTCAAGGTATCTTTCTTCTCATGCCTGTACAAAGTAGTTGGTTTCTTCTATTAAAAGTAATCTCCACAGCAACCATACTTGCTTTGGCCTCAATTTTACACAGTTCTTTTGAGATTAAAATCTGTGTCTTTTAAACCACTTCTGCTATTTCTCACTACAATTCTGACTAAAATCAGCCTGTAATACTGATGCCCTAGTCTAAATGTTGGACAGCCTTGATTCTTCTTCCATGAGATGAAAGTGTCAACCATTGTTAAATTCAACCTCATACAAAAAGAACATGGACAAAAGCAAAGACAAATTATTTGCCATAATGTAACATACATGGCCTTTAGTCCATTTCCCAATAAAGTCTTCATTCTTATCTGAAACCTTCAGAGCCTGATCTTTACTATTCAAATTGCTGTCAACATTCTGATCTCCTACACTGACCAGAATCACCTATTAAGTTCAGCTGACAATATTCTAGGGCAGTGATGACAAAACTATGGTCATCTGCCCACAAAGGGCTATTTGTTATCACTGAAAGCTCTGTAAGTTTCACTATCACTGTTTTAGGATTTCTCCAACCTGCTTCTCCAAACATTTCCAAAAACCTTTTGCAAACCAGTTCCAAAGGTTTCTAATCCATATGGTCATATATAGTGACAGCAATGATCCAACCAGTACAAATATTTTGCATTATTCAGTTTTCCTCAGTAGAGATACCATATCCAACAGACAAAACTTGATTTGGCTCACATTTTCAGTGGATTCAGTTCACAGACAACTGGTTCAAAAGCAGATATAGTAAATGGGTGTGTTGGCACAGTGCTAGAGGAGAAGGGGAGAGAGACCAGTACACTTCCAAAACCTACACACACACAACCAGACGTGTGTTTCACTAATCTCAGGAGCTCCCAAGTCAATTAAATTGAAATAATTATGCATAACATCACACTTAGTAATAAAGAATCTTAACAAATTCATCTTACCAAAAAGGTCCAGAGAAAGTGTAACTGAAGGCAAATATATTGAAAAAAATAAGACAGGTTTTCTATTTGTTTCAAATACTATCACTTACTCATTCATTAGATGTTATTATAAATCATGCTAAATTTTCTTGGTTTTAATTTAATTCTTAGTGAAAAGTCGCAAAGTGAACTTTTTTAATGGAAAAGGACAAACACAAGTTTCATAAACACTACAGAAAAACTGCATACCTATCAAAGTTATTTAATAAAACCTAGGTATAAACTGAAAGAACTATTTTCTGCTCTTAATCAGAAGTTTATTTAACTTAATTATACTACACAATGAGAAATAAATGAAGCATATCCTATTTTCTAGCAAAAAGGTCTTTTTAACATGCTTTAAAAATCAGGGAAAGTTCAGATAACAAATTCTAAAACTTATAAAAACATATTTGAGCTTGAAATGATGAAAAAATATACTCAAAGAAAAAATACATATTAAACAAGTTCCAACATGAAACTGCTTTTGTTTAGTTATCATTCCAGATCTACATATTAATACTGTCCATGAAATATTCCTGATGTCAGGTTTATACATTATCTTGACTGTTCATTATTGAAAACTGCTAAAATCTTTAATATTCCCAAAGCCACATGAAAGTAGTATGACTTAACTGAACAGTGCCGAGCTGAAGTTAAAAAGTCAGGGCCCTAATGAACTTTACTTCTCTAGTGCTGAGTCATTTTGTTATTAAAATGGAGGAACAGAACTAGTTATCCAATGACATTTTTAATATACATATATATACTTTTTTAAAATAAAATACTTGTATTTATCACCAATATGTAAAATGTCTACTCAAATGGTAAAGGGGTCTAGGGTCCACTGTGCCAAACTCCCAGGGAATCATTCTCCTTAGCAGATCCTAAGGTATCTCAAAAAACCAACAAGGCCCTCCTACTCCTCCAAAGAACAATCTTAAAATCATTGATAAGATGATCTATAAGCTGCTTTTTGTATCTTTTTTTCTGTTATTATTATATTACTCTTACTAATCCTTTCTGATTCTGTCAGTTTCTAACTAAACTGTAAGTCAAAGATGCCCTAATATTACCTAGTTTAAATAAATTGTGAAAAGAAAATAAAAATCAGAAAAGTGAACCTCCAAAAGTCACGTAACTACAGACAGGTTAAATACTTTTCAAGTGATCCCCATTTTTATCAAAACTTGGTTACAATTTTAAAAATTCTTCAATTACAAGTACTAAAGTAAAAATATTTCTGTAGTTTCTATAGTAGTATATGATAAAACATTTACTTCTTTATGAAGTAACTAAACTGGAAGCCAGGGATTTAGCTCAGTGGTGTGGTACCTGCCTCCCTACAAGAGTGAGGAGTTGAGTTTAATTACCAGTACCAAAAAAAAAAAAAAAGTGAAGTAACCAAGCCAATGAACAAAAACATTTGTTCTACTAACTTTATAATATCCAATAGTAATATAATTTTAGTTTCACTATCAGCTTACATCTATTTAACAACAATGTTGTTTAACTATAGGAAGATACTATCTCTATACATTTCCACAATCCTGAATAGCCAGTATCAAAGAGGCACTAAACAAACAACTAAAAAATTCAGATATATAACCATCAAATTGTTTCTAGGAACCCAGTCTTATAAAAAGGAGAGTGCATTTCATTCCAATACAACCATGCATTTCAGACCAATACAACCTCCAAGATAGCCACTAGAAGAAATAAGGGTTAATTAATGATAATAATATTAGCACACAGAAGTGAGCAAGTTACCTTACACTTCCATGGAAGGTATAGTAGTATTATAAAATCATATTTTTATCCTCCCAATAGTCCTATGAAGTATAAAGCAGATACATTTACTCTATTAAGGACAAAATGAAGTTAAGGACAAAAAGAACTTATGTTATTTCCTTAAAAAGGTAAGCAAAGACAAACTCTAATTAGAAGTCATTTCATCTGAGTTCAGTTTCAGATTCTATCCAATGTTCTGCTTCTCTAGCAGAAAATCTTTACTAAGTTACCTTTAAATTCTGCCATTAACTGACTTGTTTGTTAATGGTAGGCTTCTGTGCTTTGAGGATGAAGAAAAACTTGCCATAGACTTACTATCTTGGAAAAAGCAGATAATTTATTATTACTAACTTATGCCTCTATTGTGGTCTCAAGATTCAATTTATTCTCCTCTGACTCATCTCCTTCCCACCCTTTTTCTAACCTGGTAGCTAACAGCCTCAACAGTGATGGGACATTACCCGTGAGGGCACAACAGGCTGAATTTTAGGATCATGCTCTTTTTGATAGGATTTCCTTGTTACAATGTCTTCACCCTCTATGTCAATGTCAATTTTGTAGCTGCAAAATATCAGAATGATTTATTTGATCATTTTTCCAATTAAGTATCACAAGAACTCTAAAAGTTAATTAAATGCCTTTTTATTATTTAAAAACTGAATATATTTAGTCTGCATTTAAAGACAAATAGTGAGTAAATTCTCCCTAGAAACCAAGTAACACTTTAAAACATTGCTATAAAACAGGCATGAGGTACACATCTGTAATCTCCACACTACAGGAGACTGAGGTAGGAGGATCTTGAGTTCAAGAACACCCTAGGCAAGAAACAACCCAAAAAACCACTACAGATACAGCTCAGTATGAAGACCTTGGATCAGTCCTCAGTCCTGCAAAAACAAATAAAGTAGCTATAGCAGTTAAGAGGAAGATAGTAGAGGTACTGCTTAGAATAGAGGGTGACACAGGAAGAGAAGGGTGCTAGGCAGAAGAACAATAATCAACTTCTTAAACTGTACAGGAGGTTCTGATGCACATATATTCCCATTCTAATGAAAATTATTAGCTAAAAGGTTAGTAAAGCTCAACAAGTAAGCAGTCTGATACTTCTTCAAATCATGGGTCAGTTTGCCCTCCCTCTTGTTCTTTTTCACTGAAGAGAATGAATCTCTTACATATAAAATTTAGGTGAGTATGCATAAAAGTGTTAACTTAAAAAAATTAAAAACCATTACTAAAGGAACTATTGCTGTTATCAGATTATCATTCCTACAGAAAAATATTAAACTTTGTAAAAAAGCTTAGTTCATTAAAAATTATTCTTATACACCCTCTTTAACTAACCTCAGAATTTTGAATGCCGTTATGTAATACATTTCATGACTGAAGTTCACCAGAGTACACTAGGAATGCAACTTATAAATTCTAAATATTTATAAATCCTATACATACTCTCTGTATAAATATAAAATATATGTTCCACAAGTAAGGAAAAACTACAGGTAAAAACCAAGGTGAAAGTTCCTAAACGTTGCAATTACATTAAGAAATGCCATTTAATCCTCTCAGAAAATCTCTGAAGATATAATAGATTTCCAAGTATCAAAATGTTTTAGAAAACTATAAAAAATACTCCTTTGAGGTATAAAGAATAGGTATTTCTTAAAGCATACAACTGAGGGAGATAAACTTCCAGTCTAAAACAAGACTATCTATAATCACATTCTAACACATGTAGTATATAACAAAGAACAAATTTCTCAGAAAACTGCAAGGTCTTTCTTTTAAAACTTAGAGACATCAAGAATTAACAGATTATTGATTATACTTGTTCTTTCATTTGTATATTATATACTTCATTTGCCACATGTTTTGGAGTTACATAGCTACTGTAATACAATCCAATATCTTGATTCCTGAGTATGTTTGAAAAAAAATATGGGTACTAAATATTTTAATCCATGTCCACGTTTGAGCATACTGCAGTTTTTAACATATATAAATTAACACTAAATATCAAAGCAAATATAGCAATTCTAGACAAAATTCATGAGAACAACTTCTTTCTGAACCATAAACAAGCACTTCCGAGGGGAAAAAAAAAAACGGAAGACTAGATCTTAATAAACCGCTTAGAGTAAAACTAGATGTTACTATGCATCCTGCTTAATTACTATGATCACAGGTCTTCGTAGCACAAATTTTTCAAGCTACCCTGGAAACAACTTCAAAGCCTTCTCAGAGACCCACAATGATGTTATTAAGATTTAGGTAAGTCTCTCTTTTACTAGGTATTAGGAATTAGCTGCCAAAGCATATTTAACCTAGAATTTAAAAAAAAAAAAAAGGAAAAGAAGAAAGAAGATGGAAAGATGGCTGCATGGGTTTGAGAGAAGAAAAAAAGTTAAACCACTATAGATCATGACATATTTATGAGTATAGATAGATCCTCATCTATACATATCACATGTGTTTGTGTGTATATGTGTATGTATACATATATATATATACATATTAACATACATACATGTAGGTATAGATCAGGAGTATATGTTATCATCTCAAATGGTTTTTAAAAAACCAATTATATAAGTGCACAAAAAATGCATATAATGTCAGAGTAAAGAAAAAAATCACTACTGAATCCTTTAGAGGTTTAAAAATTAGTACTGTTTGCTATTATAGAAAAAATTGCTGGTCTTCCACAGTGTTTCTTTCACTCTTTCTAAAAATCCTACTGATACTTATAGAAAGATGACTATAACTACTAATGTATTCCAGAGCTGCAACAACCACCTACAAGAAGGAAATTTCCAATTTTATTTAAATAACATTTTCTAAATCTAGACTTATTCTACTTGCCAGTTCCACCAGCATATTACTGATTTTCTATGTGAATTAAAGATATAAATATAAACTCCTTTTTCTTATAAACACTACAATACAAGGGGACCAACACATAGGGAGAGACAAGAAGAAATAGGTAGAGATAACAAAACATTAAAAAGAATTAATATGTGGGTTAAAAAAAAGTTATTGTACTATTATGCTTCTTCATGGCACTAGATAGAATAAGTTTTCACTTGATCTTAGCGAAAGGTCAAAAAGCAATTAGAATAAATTTAGAATATACATAAATTCAATCTTTGTAATGTTGACAGCCAATGACATCTTAATATAAATTTGTGACACTTAAAGTAAACTTTCTGGTGCAAATTAGGTCACTAAGTTAACTTTTTTGTTTAAAACAAAGCACATTACAAAACAAATTACACAGAGATAAAGTAGAAGATTTGTTATACTTCCGTTGCGAAGTTTAACTCCAAAAATGAAAAAAAAAATCATAAAACTGGCTTTTTTAAAATGCCACTAGCTCTAGAACGATAAAAAGCTAAAATTTTGAGGTTTTACCAATATCCAACCAGGAGTCATACTGATACATGTATACATATAATGTTAACAGAACTACAAAGATACTTCCCAGTATAATTAACTTCATAACTAAAAATACATGAGTCACAAAACTCAAATTATATAAAAATCAAGTTAAGAAAAAGATCAATTTTTCTTTAGGAATTATGTGACAGCAGCTATAAAAAGTTAAACTTAAATCTTTGATTAAGTTTTTAAAACAACAAAATCCCATCAAACTAATATTTAGAGTAGGTCATAATCATAACACCAGAAATTTCCCATGAACAACTTACAGGCAGAAAACAGCAAAAACCCACTTACATAAGTAAACATAAATATGAAAAAACTAACAACTCAGAACCACACTACCTCCTCATTTTCAGGAACACTCCTCATACCCTAAGAAGTTATTGCTTTTAATATGGTGTCACTGTACTTAAAAATAATAATTCAATGAAAGAGGGGATTTTTTTTTAATTTTCTGTAGTAAGCAGCCTCAAAGACAGACCTAGACATTTTATATATTTTGCGCTTTAGTAAAATATTAACACTAGGAATTTGCAAAATTAAAGATGTATATTATAATTTATAAAGTAAGAATGAAAGAAAAAATTTTAAAAATGTCATGGAATTTTTAAAATTGAAATAGTACAAAGGACATAAGGAGAAACACCAAAATGGCAAACAGAAAACAAACAATAAAGGACAGATCTAACTTATCAATAAAGCATTAAATATCAATGGATTAAATAATTTCATTTAAAGTTAAAAAACAAGAATATAAACAAAAGAATGTGTTTTATGTTTTTCTTTATTAATATCTTCTTGTATTACATTAAAATAAAAAGGAAATAAATTTGGACATAAAAACTTCAAATGATCACACAGGAAAATATATATATATATATATATATATATATATATATATATACTTTAAATACAAAGAGATACTTGATATTAACCAGAAAAAATATATAATCTTTACAAACAGAAAGCATGAACACCAGAATATCTGTTAGTATCAAACAGAAACAGACCTTAGAACAAAGAGCATTATCTGAGCTACAGAAAAATAATTTACATTGATAAAGGGTTCAACTTATTATGAAGAAATGGCAGTCATAAGGGTACATGCACCAATAAAAGTATCACAGAAATTAACAGATTTAAGAAGAAAAATAGACAATTTCAGAACAACAGTTGGAGATCTTACAGCTTTCTCCCAACAAGTAATAAACCTAGACTGAAAAAGTACTTTTTTCAGCAATGAGTGATTTTTCTCATGAGGATATTTGGCAATTTCTGAAGACATTTTTAATTATCTCAACTTGGTAAGAAGGCAGTGCTTGAGGCACTGTATTGGTACAATGCACAAGACAGCCTTCCCAGTGCAAAAAAAAAAAAAAAAACTATCCATATTAAAAGCTATCATTATATGGCAAGGTTGAGAAACCCAGCTGTAAATAATCTTGTCCTCATTGATATTTAAAAACCACAGCAAATCAGTTAAAAAACACATAATCATATCGGAGCACAAAAAAAGACAATGTATTTATTCATGATGAAGATTCTCAGCAAATGAGAAATAAATATCTAGTTTCCAAACTTGATGGAATACATCTAAAATCACACAGATAACATCATACATATCTTCTTCTAAGATATGGAATGGATATGCTACTACAAGGTAAGAAAAGAATAAAGGATATAAAGACTGAAAAAGAGGAAATAAAACTTTTCCATTTTCAGGTAACATAAATATCTATACAGAAAATCTCAAAAAATGCACCAAAAACTCCTAGAATCAATGAGTGAAGCTGGCAAGGTCTAACAGTCAAGATCAACACACAAAATCAATGGCACTTACATGCAGCAGAAACACATATGTGAATTTTAAAGAGTACTCCACTTTCTCATATCACACTTCAAAACTTAACTCAGATGAAATATCTACACAGATGAATTAAAACTATAAAACTTTTAAAAGAAAAATAAGGGTAATTCTTTGTGTTGGTAATGATTTCTTAAACATGACACCAAAAACACAATCAACCAAGCCAGACTTCAACTAAATTAAAAATTTTTGTGCTTTGAAAGATGATCAAGAAAGTAAAAGAGAAACACACTGAACTTGAAAAAACATTTGCAAATTATATGCCAGATAAGGAGCTTACATCTATAATATCTAAATACATTTACAACTAATAATTAAAAGATAAATGACCCAATTTAAAAATCTGCATAAGCTGAGCATGGTGGCACATGCCTGTGATCCTGGCACTCAGGAGAGAGAGGCAGGAGGAGCGCTGTGAGTTCGAGGCCAGCCTGGGCTACACAGTGAGTTCAAGGCCAGCCTGGAATACATAGTGAAACCCTGTCTCAAAAAACAAAAAAGAAACAAATAAAAATCAGCACAGCATCTGAAAAGACATTTCTCCAAAAAATATACAAATGGTTCAAAAGTACAAGAAAATATGATCAAAATCATTAGTCATCTGAAAAATGCAAATTGAAGCCACAATGAGATACCACTTCACACTCACCAAAACCGACAACAATCAGAAAAATATATAATAACAAGGGCCTGACAGAAACTGTAGAAACAGGACCCTTCATAGAAGCTAGAGACAATGGAAAATCTACAAGTATTCAATAAATGATTTGGCATTTTTCTCAAAAGGTTATAGGGTTACCATATAAGTCAGCAATTTCACAACTGCATGGAATTATGTCCTCACAAAAGTGTGGACACAAATGTTCAAAGCAAAATTATTTATAACCATGAATTAGGAATAACAAACAGCACAGAAAAAAATGGAAACACCATAAACATCTGTTGGACACCACGACAAAGTGGCTCTAAGCAGGATTTAAATTTTACTAATTTGCTTTCTATGTTTATCTGTGAGTCTGTCCTAGGCCTAGGCGATGGGAGCTGATTCATAGTAAATGAACCTCTATGAATCACTGGTCCTGGCTGAGGCCTGTAGTGGCCTGTGAGGCCAGAGATACCTCAAAAGGCAAGATAAGGCCACAACTGCGGACACTCTGGCTCCAACCCCAATTAACAAGGTAGAGACTACAGCTGCAAAAATTACTCCTACAGTCTCACTTCTACCATGTCTTCATGATAAAGACAATGCTACTAAACTGACTTGATTCATTAGTTGGAGATGTCCTTGAAGTGACTCCAAAGGTCCTGCTCATTGCCTGCACTTTCCTCAGTTTCTCCGCCCTTTGTCCTTGCTCCTAATATAAGTGAACTGATCCAGAGAATCCTTGGTCTTTACCCTTGAAGCCTCGAGCTTAATTAAAGCGTTCTGACCCTCCTGGAGCCCTAAAAAATCATACAATTTGTCTCTTTTTATTTAACCTCTGCCATACACTTGTTTGGGAGATTGGGGATCTAGGACAGAACCTGATAAACGATCCTTAAAAGGGTGAGTGCTTAAAACAAACTCTGGTATATGTCTGTAATAAAATACCACTCAAATAAAAAGAAAACACTAGGTGACATACAAATAACAACACCTTGAAACATCTTAACAGCATGACACTTAATTAAAAAAAGGAAATAAAAAATGAAAGCCTATGGGCCAGGGAGTTAGCTCAGTGACACAAGCACCTGCCTGGCAAGCACATGATGGTGAGGCGGTACGAAAAAAGTAAAAGCCTATGACTAAAGGTACAGGAATGCCTTCCACATTTTCATTTATATAACTTTCTCAATTCTTCAAAATGCTATAAACATACAAGCAGAAAGCAGATTAGTCATATTGGGAGACAGAAATTGAAAGAAAAGAATAGTACAAGGGAAACTCTTTGTGGTTACAAAATAATTTCACATACAGATGGTGGTGGTGGTTAAATGTAAACACGAGGATGAACTACACAGAATTACACAAACATACACACAAGTGCATTTAAAAACTGAATATAACACAGATATCCAAGCAGGATAAACATATACAAAATGAGTAGGTTAATCTAACAAGTACTAATGTCATAATCAACTGAGGCTTATGTCGGTAAACCCAATACATCACAAATTATAAACATCAAACTAGAAGAGTTATAAAGAAAGCAAATTAACCAAAAGAAAGCAAAAGAAAAAATAAAAACAAAAAGTGAATTAGAATTAAAAAAAAAGAAAAGATAAAAGGTTTTGTGTATAGCTCAGTACAGCACAACCTAGTACATGGCAAGGCCCTGTGTTTGATCACCAGTGCCTGTTTTGATTACTAGCATCTCCAAAATGAAAAGAAAAGAAAACCTAGGGTTAGGAGACTCATAAAACACACTGGGCAAAAAGAAAATGGCAAAATTACATAAACAAGCTGAGAAATAAATACAGAAAACAAGTAATTCAGTCAATTCATAAATTTTGCTCAATTCCACATAAGTATAAAAATCTTTTAAAATGAATAATTTTTGTAACATAAGTAACTTTTAAAAAATAACTTTCTAGTTCTTAGAGAAAGTTACTAAAATTCTTTCTTGTGTGAGCTGAAAGTTTCAACAGGGTAACTTCCAAAGAAAAAAACTGCTACCTTCTTAGAACTACCACCTTCAGAATCATCATGCACAGATTTTATTGAGCAAAATATTCACAGGCCAGGAAGTTTATCATTACTTAAATTGTTCCAGAACAAAGACAAAGGAAGAAAATTGCATATTTTGTAAAGTGAAGCTTATTACAATAAACCCATTATCTAATTCACCACAAGTAATAAATTTATTAGAAAGATCTGGTAATCACAATCTTCACAAATTCCAAATGAAATCATCAAGAAACGGCTCTCTTGATGGTCTCAACATCATATATGAAGTATATTCTTGCCATGAATATTTAATTTTAAAATAATCAAACCTTTGGGACAAGTTTTAAGTTTACAGAAATATTCTAGGTAAAAGAGCCAATTACGAAATTCCATAAGAAAACAATTGAGAAAAAACTAGAAATGTGTTACACGGGACAAGTCAATACTGAAAACAAGTTGAGGTGATTCTCCTGGATTAAAAGAAAATATTAAAAATATAGGAACATACATAAGCTTTGACTGCATTCTAGTTCAAAAAAAGTCACTTTAGGCCAGTATATAATGGATGGTATTAAGGAATGTTAATTATCTTATATATGATAATGGTAATGTAGCTGTACAGGAAAACAGCCTTATTTTATAAGATGCGTGCTCTAGGGGGATGGGGATTTAGCTCAGCGGCATAAGCGCCTGCCTTGCAAGCAGGCAGTCGTGAGTTCTATCCCTGGTACCGATAAAAACGAAAAAGACAAAAAAAAAAAAGATGCGTGCTCTAGTATTTAGAAGTACAGTGTGTCATGATGTCCACAAATACTTCCACATGGTACACACAAATATACTAATATACTTACCATATATACAAATACATTCTCATACAAATAAAGTAAAAATGGCAAAATATTAACAACTTTTGATTCTAGCTGATGGTTAGAAAGACGTACATTTCAATAATTTTTGTTATAAAGCAGACACTTTACTATAAAAATGTTTTCCTATTATTCAAGTGCTAAAAATAAGTAAACCATGCCAAACGTAAGGATCTTTAAACATCCACACATAAATAGTATATTTTTTGAACATGTATTTTCAAAACCACTAAAATATACTTCACAATAGCAATTTATATTTAGCACAATTTTTAAACCATATTATCTGTAGTTGATCAGGAAATTATAATTATCATTCTTTCTCTCTCTCATTACTTATGGGCAAAAAGCAACAATACTTAATATAGAGATAATATTACTATAGCCCAAGCACTGTTCTATGTTTCTTTAACATATATATTAATTCAATTATCTGAACAACTTGAAAACATAACAGATAGTTATTTCCACTTTTCAGCTAAGCAATAAGCCACAGGGTAACACAGTAAGTGGCATAGCCAAGCTCCACACCAAGCAGTATAGATACAGAATCCACATTTATTTACCATGCTCTTCAGATGGAGTAAATCTACGTTTTGACATTATTAACTAGACTCTGCAGAAGTCATAACATCTACCAGATCTTTGAATTCATGAATTCTAATAGCCTAAAAGTATCATGACAAATCCAACAGAGAGAAGATTTAGATAATAATAATATATAGTACTTAATGTACTGGAGTACATTAAGAATAGCTTCAAGTAGTTTAAATAGTAGGTATCTCATAAGGCTTATTCATATTCTTACGGGGGGACTATAACTATAATAAGCACCTTTATAAACTAAGATTTGAATACATTATCCCATTTTGAATCTCTAGAACAAAGGTAGATAATTTCTCAACAATAAAAATTATTATTCATTAAATGACGAATATTCTTGCAAAAGATTTAACTTGAACTGCTTATCTGAACTGTATGTAATTTTACAACATGCTGTAGAAGTTACATTCACAAGCAAAATTTCAAGTTGATGACCTGAATTTTTTAATGACATGATGCTTTAAAAATAGTAACTGCAAAAAAAAGTCAACTGGCCTGAGGCAAAGTACAGATCTAGATGATAATATAGATATGCTATTAATTTCTTAGACATAATGTTATTATAGTTATAGAAAAGAGCTTTTTTTATGGAAAAGAATTCGCACATGGCATGTTTTAGTTCACCCATGATAAGTACTATCAGTCTCTAATATCTTTATATTTTTAGATTTAATACATATAACTAATATCATAAAAATGTTAGATAAAATCTGCAGAAATGACAAAGATTTCTGGAAATATTTCTCATCCTTGGACTACAGTAAGTGATATGCACAATCACACACACACACACACACACAAACACAAAAAGTCTAGTTTCAATGAGGGACAGGTAACCAGTTTTATTAAATATGTAGACATATAAATTTTTACCTGCTTTTCCTTTCAATTAGAATGGCCATGTAAGATGCTGGTAAGGCGGCACCAAAGCCAGGAGTCCATGAGTAAAATTTCCCAAGTATCTTCCTGAAATTCAAGTTTGGAATTTTGTATGAAATTCTTTGTTGGTCATTACAGTGATTGCAAATAAAAGTGCCTCTCTCAGGCCACCCTCTATCCAGACATCACACTTTAAATTCAATGTGTCTAAAATCAAACTCATCTCTCTCCAGTATCATCCATGGCACATTGTAAGTACTCAGAAAGTTTTAGCTGCTATTATAATGATTATTTTATCACTATCATTACTATTTTTAACATCTGCTATCAACAAATATTTTTCCTTCTTTGCTTCTAAAATCCTTGACAACGTTTTTCTTATAGCATTTAAAGTATTTGGTACTTTAAATAAACCAACACCAAACACCAAAACATTAGTTTTAAATATGCATCATTTTTCATTTAGTAGAACATGTCACTTAAAAGTAGAAATCTAGAGTGTTCCGACATTACAAATAATCATAAGCTGTTGGGTTTTAAAAAGAAAAAAACAGTAGCTGCTAAGACTTTTTCTTTCCAAATAATATATTCCTGAGAAAAGGAGAAGAAATAGCATGTGAAAGTTATAAAAAGTTATGATCAATTGCTAAATTAGGCACAACAGGAGAGCAAAGGAAGAAAGGGAGAAGGGAAACAGAAAAATCAGAGACACACAACGATCTCTCTTTAATTGAAGTTTAGATTTAAAATAATTAGGAAAAATATTGTGGATATTTTTTGCCTTAAGACTGGAGTTAGTTTTCTCTCCAGGATAAAAGCCAAAAAGAACAAGTTATTGAGTATGAAATAAAGGAAAACGATTCATTGAATCAGTAATAGGAAGACACTGACATTGTCTAATTATAAGTATTTTATTCCTCTACAATTAACAAAGAGGTTCACAGAATATAAAGAAATATACTACACAATAGCAATTTATACTTAGCACAATTTTTAAACCATATTATCTGTAGACTTACTTTTAGAATTTTATTGTGTTAGAAACTTTTTGAGACTACATGATAAAATCAATTACTTACAAAAGTCAACTTCATTATAATTATATTCAATAGTATAGAACCTGATCAGCTATTTTTTAGACATTAAAAGCTTATAAATATTAGTGTTGTTAGCAAAAAAGTATATAAAATATATTTTTAAATTACACGATTAATTGTAGCTTAAATACTATATATAACTACTGTAACAAATATGAAGACAATGTGAAATGAATATTTTAATTTGACATTATTTTAAAAATAATTTATTTTGATGCTATTTTCAACAATGACTGGAAAAAGACAAAACGTAAGTATATAATAAATACGATGGGTTTCTCACAACACTCCAAGACTTAATCCTATCTTTACCTAGAATGTGTAAAAAGTGGCATAGATAATGAATACGAGATTGAATCAGAACCATATGTTTCAATTCAGTAGGAATACCTCTAACTACATTTGTTTTATACATAAATACATGTACTTTATAGTCCTTTTGAGTTTCGTTCACTGCACACAGTCCTTTGCCAGAGGTGCTTTGAATTTTTGACTATAAAATTGAAAAGCAAGAAATCCTGACCACAACTTCAGAAATACAGCAGGTCTTAGAAAATATATTAATTGCTATATAATCATATCAATAATTTGAAATTTATATGACATCTTGAGGTAGAGGGGCCCACAGCCCTGATTTTATACTTTCTTTGAAATGAGTACCATTTCACAGAATCAAAACAAAAATACTAGCAGTGAACCCCAGCCCTCACAACAATTAAGTAAATATCTGTTTGTTTCCATTTTAACAAAAGAATTTATATTAATGTCTAGTGGTTATTATAAGTACCAACCTTAAAAGGCAAAAGAAAGTAATATAGAAGGCCCCATTAGCAGTCAGAAATGAAGCAGATTGTAGGATCTCAGGGAGTAGTTTGTATAAATAATAGTCAATTTTTCGTTTCCGGAGAATTGCAGCAATCTGGAAAGAGAAAGGTTTTTTTGTTTAATCCAACCAAATGTTTCTACTTCATTTAGTTCTTATATGGCAACTACTGAATAAAAGCATATGTTGTAAAATAAAAGTAAAAACAACATTTTACTTTCTCCTGTAGAAAAATACAATTTCCAGGTCAGAAAATAAGGTACTTCAATTTACTGAAGCTAAAATATGCAAGGAAAAAAGGTAAAACATGGGAGCTTTCTCATCATATGACCACACTGTAATTTTATATTTTGTAACTTTGTATTTGTGATACCTTAAAAATTTTAAACTAAAAAATGAAATATGATTTTAAATGGAAAAAAGTTTTAATTCAAATAAACCTACATCATAGATTTTATAAGGCTACCATTACTGGAGAATCTCAGTGATAAAAACAACAAAATTTTTTTTAATTTCAATTATTCAAACACAACTACTGTGAGATAAAAAAAAAAACTAAATAAAATTATTTATTAACTTGTAGAGTCCTTGGGGGGGAAAATGTAAGAAAAAAAACATTATTAAGAATTAATAATAATAATAATAATAATACAGGTAAACATGCGCTACACAGAAACAGAAACACATTCTTAGATAACAGAACATAAAAGTCTATGCTAGGCATCTTTTACTTAAAAAGAAAAGAAAAAAAAATCTAAGTAAGTCCGTGACTTAGTTTTTAAATTTCAATTGAAAAATATTTTTGTGGACATCTAGATTAAATTTAAAGGTGAACCTCCAGACTAAAACAAAATCCAGAAAGTTGACATAATTTAATTAAGTAAAAATCAAGACATGATATCTCATTATTTATTAAGCACATTATTAATATTATAAGAAATAAAACAAAACTTTAATATGCTCAAGATATTTAAGAATAATGAAGTATTAACATGATACATAGTGTCATGGAAGTTAAACAGTGTTTAATTTAGGGTTTAGGCAAAAGTTTCATGGAAAAGGGGGATAGGATCTTGATTTGGATGAACAGTAGAATCTTTAAAGGAAACAGGTAATAAGATTTTTGTACCATGATGAAACAGTTATCAAAAGAGCCAAGGTTAACATAACATAATTAGGGCCAGGAACTTAGCTCAGCGGTGTAAGCGCTTGCCTGGCGAGCACAAGGTCATGAGTTCGAATCCTGGTACCAAATAATAATAATAACAATAACATAATTAGGGACTGAAGAAGCAGGTACAGTGATACCTTGGTTCATGAACTTAATGTTTTCCACAATTCTGGAACAAATTCTTGACCAGAATCATATTTAAGAATTTAAGAAAAATTACAGATATTTAAGAATAATTAAAAAATTAGTAACGATACATAGTGTCATGGTATTTTAACAGTGTTGAACATATGGTTAGGCAGAAGTTTCATGGAAAATGGAATACGATCTTGATTTGGATGAACAACAGGATCCTTATGGATCATGTAAAAATATTTTTTACCATGATGAAACAGTTATCAATGGAGCCAAGGTTAGAGTAACAATTAGGGAATGATGTCTCAGGTACAGAGGTACCTCGATTCATGAACTTAATTTTTTCCACGCTACTGGAACAAATTCTATCATCAGAATCGAAAAGAATTAAGCTCATAAACCGAGGTACCACTGCATAACAAACTCCAAAACTGACAAGTAGAGGAAGACTTTAAAACTCTTTCCATTCACTCCCAATCTTTCTAGACAGGATAAGGTCCCTAAAAATTCAGCAATCAAATGTAACAGCCTTGTCTAAATTCTTCTCCACCTCGAAGTCTCTGAAATGGACCATGTCATTTCAATTCAACTGTAATACACAGGAAAAAGAATGATGAATAAGACCTGATCTTTGGCTTCAATTATGAAGCCAAATCTTCAGGTTTTTGAGTTTCACTATGTAGAACAGGCTGGCTCAAACTCCTGCCTCAACCTGAGTGCTGGGATTACAGGTATATGCCACTACACCTGGCAAGGAGAATAGGATCTTAATAATGGAAAAACACAAATAAGAAAGCACAATATGGCAGTTTGGCAAATGTTAACCTATAGAAAGAAAAAACTGCTTCGAAACACACATTTAGTCATAGGGATTGACTAAAATGAAATGGGAAAAGGGCAGGTGGTGATGACAGGAAGATTTACTGAACTTTCTGAAACAGATCCTGACAAGCGAAAGTTTGAGGAGAGACGTTTCTATGGTTTTTGTAACTGCACTCTTTTCATTCTCTTACTACATTTTTAAATCCTGCTTCCTTTATAAAGTTTGTCATCAGATCTGTACTTTTTCTACAAAAGCAATCTATTTCACAGCATCATTCATCATCTGAATACAGAAATTCCCAAATTTCTAAACGTCCCCCAAACACTAAATTCGTATTTCAAATGTCTATTCGGTCTGTCAACAGAGATGTTCTATAAGCACCAAAACAATCAACACATCCAAAGTACAACTCACTGTATTTCCTAATTATGATTTTACTTCTGTGTTGCCTACTTCAAGTAGAACAACATATTCCTAGGAATAAGATGTTCTTACTTTTAAATTCTCCCTGGTCCTCACATCTATCCCATTAGCTCCTAGTATCTTCGGGATTTAGAATGTAACAGCTATGGGGAAAAAAAATGAAACCTTTCCACATTAGTGGTAGGAATGTAAACTAGTAGAATCATTATGAAAATTGCTACGGAAACTCCTCAAAAAAACAAACACAGACATCCCATGTACACCTCTACACCTCTTCTATGTACATCTCTTCCTGAAAAAGTTAAATACATCATATTACAGCAATACACGAAGTGCAGTGCAACTCATATCTAAATCTGAAAGCAGCCTATATGCCCACGAAAAGATGAAGGGGTAAAGACAATGTATATACACAATGTAGTCCTCCTTATTCATAAACAAGAATAAGTTTGAGTAAACACACTTGAGATTATAATGCTGACTGAAATAAATCAAATATACAAGCAAAAATATTACATGGTTTCTCTTATTTGTGAAACCAAAGTACAAATAACTGAAGGAGCAAAATAAATGACAGATAGGAAAGAGAAAGATAAGACTTTGTAGGTATGGGAATGGATCTGGAAATGAAGGAAGATGAAAGAGAGGGAAGGGAAAGGGGAAATAGAAGATGCTATACGTATGTACCAATTACTCCACATATGTATTCATTAAGCATTGCAAGCATACTACTAAGATGTGCTCCTTTAAAAGAGTAAGATAAAAAAAACTAGTGACATATGAAACAGCCTAGATGAATTTCCAGAGAATTATGCTGAGTGAAAAAAGTTAATCCCAAATAATGACATACCAGATGATTCCATTTACATAACATTCTTGAAATCAAGAATAATTTAGGAATTAAGAAAAGTAGCAAGAAAGTGAATATGTCTATAAAAGGGAAAAATCAGGGCTCTTTTCCATAATAGTAATGTTTCGTGTCTAAACTGCATTAAAGGCAGTATTTTTGTTGTAATATTGTTCTTTTATTTTGCAAGATGGTATCACTAACAGAAACTGTATATGAAAATTCATGGAATCCTTATTACTTCTTACAACTCCATGTGAATGTCTCAAAATAAAAGTTAAATTTTGTTTTAAAAAACCATTTATCACTAATGGACATATGAAATATTCTCAGTATCATTAGTAATCAGAACACTGCACAACTAAATACCACCACACATCCCAGAGTGGCTCGCTAAAATGAAAATAGCAAGTAATATTCCATACCAGTGGGAATTGGGAGCAATTAGAACTCTCTCACATAGTTGATATGAGTATAAAATTATACAATTACTTTGGAAATATTGATAGTGTCTAACTGAACTAAATGCATACCTATTTTATGACCCAGCAATTCCACCCCAAGACATTCATAACATTATCTGTAATTATAAATAAGGAACAACCTAAATATCCAGAATTAGTAAAGTAGACAAATTTTACATATTTACAATATAGATACAGCAAGCTGTACAATCTATTATACAGGGAATATCTGACACAAAATGCAATAATCAATCTAGGACCTTATCACTACATTTCTGTAACCCAGAGAATAAAACCAGTACGTAAAAGGGTTAAAATACTGATCTTGGTAACCTGGGTGGCCACACTAAGCCTGAGGTAAAGAGCAAGAGCAATCACCACCTCAGTTTTCCCCAGTGTTAACACCTTATTATCATTTTTTTCTGCATTCTACAACACATTACAAGGTGAAAAGGAGTAAGTGCTGATCCACCCAACCAACCTAACAGTAATTATATTAATTATATAGTTATTTTTAAAAGTCCTTGCATTCATATATAAAATCATCATCACACATCATTAAGATACCTTCAGAAATATCATATTTTACATCTAAAACTTTGTAATGTTCATATGCTTTAATTAAATAATTTTAATTTTATGAACTTTCAAATGTGTATTTAGTTAAAAACTAGGTATATCATAATACTATAATATATATACCTACATTAACTTTGTCATATTGTTTTAGAGGAGTACTTAATTACTTAGAAAAAATTCATAATGTCAAAGGACTACAAAACAATAATTGGCAGTGAATATATAGAACAAATATTGTTGTGCATTAGTTATCACTGAATGTTGAATAAAAAATTATTTGACCTTTCTCCTTGCTTTGGGACATACCCTATTCTATAGAGTATTTATTATAGTATATTATACTATAGAGTATTATACTATAGTATATTATAGTACTAGTATATACTATAGTACAGTATAGTACTAGAGTATATACTATAGTATATTATACTATAGAGTATTATACTATAGAGTATATATTATAGTATATTATACTATAGAGTATAATACCAAGAGAAGGAAATAAATATAAGAAAGGATTAATTATAATAGAAAATATGAATAGGTAACAGAAATAACAAAATACAATATAATCTGATGTTTAATCTTAATTGTACAACTATTTCTATTAAAGAGCCTTGTTTAGATGTGCTTCAGACTTTATAAAGAAGTTAAATCAAATGACAAAAGGGTTCCTTTACTCCACTTCTAAAATAAAGTATTTTCTAAAAAGTAAGTGTGATGATAGAAGAATTAAGATACCTCTATGGGAAGAAAAAATAATAATTGTGATTTTTGTCTCATATTGCAAACAAAAGCTAATCTAAGATGGCTCACAGAACTAAATTTAAAAATTATAAGACAATACAGTTTCTAGAAAAAAACATACGCCAATTTTTGGTTTATAGGTACTACCAAGTATGGATCAAGAAAGAGAACTGCTTATGAAAAGCAAAAACATGGAGATTAGTTTAATACAAAAGCTAAAGACTGAAAAGAATTACAAAATCATGTCAGGCTTCCAATTTTAAGGTTTTTTTTTTTTTTTCCTTTGTTTGTGCTGTTGTTTTTGTTTTTGAGACAGAGTCTACAGGCTGGGAATGTAGCTCAATGGTAGATACTTCCCTAGCATATGTAAGGCCTAAGGTTCAGTACATAGTTCTTTTAAGTCAGAGTCCTATTATGTTGCCAATGCTGGCATCAAGCAATCTTCCTGCTTCAGTCTCTCAGGAATCTGAGACTATAGGTATATGCAATGACACTCAGCTAAAAGTTTCTCTTTATAAGAAAGAATATCACTATTAAATACCCATCAATTATATGCATTTTATTTTACTCAATTATACTTCCCTAGTTATTCCCTTTTCTGCTAGCTCATATGATTAATGTCACACATTTTCAAAGAGCCAGTTTACTAGTATTGAGGCTGCAGTATTTAGCCATGAACTGAAACAAAACTAACTGGTCCTCAAAGGGGCTAACTCATTATGTTAGCCTCATTAGCATCAAACTGTAAACCAGCATTCTTGTTAGCACCAGAGCTTTACATTTCTAAAACGCCGTTTCTAGAGAATCTGACAAACATTGTTTCTTTGGGAAAAAAGTAGTTCATGGTAAGAGTATATTTTACGTATTTAATTTTTATGCATTTATTTTAATATATTAAAACAATTACTAGCAAATAAATTACTTGAAGCAAGGTCTCTCAACTTCAGCATTACTGACATCTGGAGCAAGATAATTTGTTGCTCGGGGTGGCTGTCCTATGCATTATAAGATTTTCAGCAGCATTCCTAACCTCTACTTTTGTCAGTAGCATGCCCTGAATGTATCAACCAAATGCCTCCAGACATGCCTCTAAACATCTCCTAGGAGGTAAAACTACCTCCTTATTGAGTGAAAACAACTGCTTTAAAAACAAACTGAACTTTTATATATTTATTATAGTTTGGATGTTAACTATTTCCCCAAGGGCCACATGTCAATGGCTTGATCCTCAACCTTTGGCACTATCGGACCTAGTGAGGCCTAGCAGACCTAAGGTCACTCTAGCAGAATGTCCTCTGGCTTTCAGATTAGTACACCATTTGCCTTCCTAATTCTCAAGCCTTCAGACTTGGATGAGAACTACACAATTGGCCCTTCTGGATCTCCAGCCTGCCAATTATGGACAAAGACACTTCTCAGGCTCCATAATTGTGAGTCAGTTCTTCAATTTATATAAACACAGTCATCTCTCATTATCTACAAAGTTTTGGTTTCAAAGACTCCCATGGATATAAAATCCAGAGACTGTATTTTCAATCCAGAATTGGATGAAACCACAGACAAAAAGCCTGTAGACAGAAGACCAATTATATATACACACATCTAATAGGTTCTATTCTTGAAAGATTCCTAATACACTACAACTAAAGTGATTCTTGATTATTATTACTTTTTTTTTTTTTTTGGACAGGGTTTTGCTATAGTATAGATTTCAGGCTGGCCTTGAACTTACTCTGTAGCCCATGCTGGCCTCAAACTCACAACAATCTTCCTGTCTCTGCAGCCCAAGATGCAACCTGAGTGCATAAAGATAGGCACCACCATGCCTGGCTTGACACGATTTTTAACGTTCAAATTATAAGCCAAAAGATCGTAATTTAAATATCTATAAGAAAATTACAAGAAATAAGTAAAACAAACCAATAGGTATGTATTTTCTTGAAGTTTTCAAAGTTTTTTTATTATCTGGTACTAAAGATTAAACCCACACACTTGCATGTAGGAAGCAAGAGCTGCACTGACTCGCTGAGCTGCACACAAAGATCTTATCTGGTTTTTGAGACAGGGTCTCACTATGTTGCCTAAGCTGGCCTGGAACCTATAATTCTCTAAGTCTCTTCAAAGTGTATGTACTATGTCATATGAATCTCACAGCAAGCCATGAAGTAGTTAAGGCAGGATTACCTTCTATTCATAATGGAGAAAATCACACTATATGTCCTATCTTTTAAATTAAAGTTAATGTACCACATCATGCTGCCACATTAGACATAATGAATTAACTTATTTTTTAAATCACAAACAAAGCAAAAAGCAAGAGTAACTCTTTAACAGTATATATGGGAGTATACAAGAAAACTTTTACACATTTCCTTACTATTTACAATCATGCCTCTCAAAAATAAAACTTTACCATCATGTTTCAATGATGGCCATTAAACCTTGCATAACTCACTTATAATATCCTTGTTCTCCTATACTTTCAAACTTGAACAGAATTAAGAAAAGCTTTATGGCCAGGGATATAGCTCAATGGTATAGCGCCTGCTTGGCAAGCACAAGGTCCTGAGTTTGATTCTTGGTACAGAAAAAAAAAAAAAAAACTTTCCAAATAAACCAAAAAATATATTTATGATATATTACTGAGACAAAATATAATTAAAAACAATGTTCAGATTGAGCCCTACATACATTACACTCATGTTTTAAATTGAGTAATAGTATCTTTGGTAATACAGGAAGTCTTAAAAACACATTCTTGTCACTTTTTACTGGTGTGATTCATCATGCAACATTAGAAATCCAACTAAAACACTATTTCATAAAGCATTCATCTTTCCAATAGATAACTATAAATTATCATGGGCCCTAAAATGAAATATGTTAATATATGAAAAATTATGTTTCTTTATTCAGATGAAAAATAAAGATGTACATATTTATTCCAGACTCTTCAATAAAAAAATAATTGGACTAATGAATTGAACTAATTGAAACTCTTAAGCAGACCAGAAGCAAATTAACAGCTCAAGCCTGAGAAGTAAGGAAATTTTAAGTAAGGAAAGAAATCACAGATATGAGTGAGGAGACTCTCCTGACTAAAAAGTACCAACTGATTCAATTTTAATTGTTTAATTCCAATCACAAAAGTCAAAGCATTCAAAAATTTAAACTGCATTTCAATTCACTCCTTCCAAAGTCTAATAATCCATCAACTAGTTGACAGTAATCAAATCCCTTAACTATTTTTAATAAAATAACTCTAATCACCTGCCTAAAGAAAAATCAATCTAACCAGGAGAGCTAATCCTGAAAAACAAAAAGCACAGAAAAAGAAGAAACATCTTATAAAAGATGTTTAACTTCTTACACTTCATAACCACGTTGGTTACTTTCCTCTCCTTGCTGACACAAAATACCTGACAGCCAAAGTTAAGAAAGGGAAGGTTTATTTAGAGCTCACAGTTTGTAAAGATTTCAGTCCATAATCAACTTGTCTGTTTTTTTACCAAAGTTTAAGAATCAAGGAAGACTAAGACAAACCTTCTTCCAAAATCATCAACAGACACAGAATCATACACTGAAACTCCCAATGTAGACCAACTATATTCAAATTCTAAAGATCTAGTGAGATGAAGAAACCAAAGCAACCTGACAAATGTGACAAGTCATAAGAAGTAAATGTAAGTTTAAAACACCTGTAAAAGTAACATTCTTTTTTTTTTTTAATCGGTACCAGGGATCAAATTCACGACCGCCTGCTTGCAAGGCAGGTGCTTATGCTGCTGAGCTAAATCCCCAGCCCCAAAAATAACATTCTTGTAAACACAATCTGCTCAAATTTGATGATACCAGATCTAGCACTTTCCCATCTATATTTTCTCCCTCAGACAAATCACACAATTTAAGATTCATTTTACTACATTTACTGAATGCTTTTTCTAGTTACAAGAAAATGTAGATAAAATCTCTATTCACTTCAATTATTTAGTCTGTTAAATTATAATTATGGGGAAACAAACTGCCCCATATTGATATTACAATTTGTAATATCAATTTACAATACTAGTATGATTACTTCAGGCACATCATCAAATACTTAACAACTATATTCCTAGTATACCAAGTGAAACAGATTCTTTTGTATTTCATGAAGAAAAAAAACATAAATCTTAGCCTCAACACTCTTTTAGAGTATATCAATGAGCAAAATAAAAGTTAATAGTAAAAAAAAAAAAGAATAATCAAAAGGCAATAAGCATCTGCTTGGCAAGCATGAGGTCACAAATTCAATCCCCAGTACCAAAAATAAATAAATAAATAATCAAAAGGCAACTTCAAAGTTTCATCTAGGGAAGTCAGCACAATTCATAGACTGTGCAGGGAAAAAAAAAAAAAAAAAATCAGGCCTCACCAGGTGATCCCCGCCTGAAGACCAATGCCATCCACAGGCCGCTGCTGGAATGGGGACAGCCAGACCCAAGCCTCTCTCCAGAGTATGCACCATTCATAGACTGGGGGGGGCCTCACCAGGAGGTGAATCCCTGCCTGGAAATCATATCATTTTCATTGTTTTGTTGGGTTGGATTTTATTCTCTTTCATTTTGTTTGATTAGGTTAAATCTGATGGCATGGGGGACTGGGGATTTAGCTCAGCGGCATAAGCACCTGCCTTGCAAGCAAGCAGTCGCGAGTTCAATCCCTGGTACCCATAAAAACGAAAAAGACAAAAAAAAAAAAGAGAAGTAAGGGGAAAATGGTATGAGATCTAATCAAATAAGCAGCAGATAAATCATAAAAGGCTCTGTAGTCATGATAAAAAACTTTATTGAGCTACACTGTTACAAGAGAGCTACACTGTTACAAGCAGAGAATAATAAGAGCTGACTGAATTTTTTAAATTTTATTCCCATTTGATAGACAAAGACACTTAAATTCACAACATGTTAAGAGCCTTGCTCAAAGTCACAAAGCTAGTAAGTGGCAGAGTTAAGATTCAAGCCTCTTGGGGCTGGGGATTTAGCTCAGTGGCATAAGCACCTGCCTTGCAAGCAGGCAGCCATGAGTTCAATCCCTGGTACTGATAAAGGAAAAAAAAAAAAAAGATTCAAGCCTCTCCCTCGCCTGGGGGCCAGGCTGCGACTTCCTGTCAGAATCAGTGAGTCAAGCTAAGGCGGGAACCCCGCCCCAGCCCAGCAGAACTCTCTCCCTCACTTGGAACCACTTGAAGTTCGAAAATATAGGAAAATGACAAAACGAAAGACTAAAATGCAATCTCAAACCCTCAGCCCATCCCAAGAAAGCCTAGGAGCCATGTGCATAGAAGAAAATACATGCCACATACCTGAAATACCTGAAATAATAGTAACTGAAATAAAGAAGCAACTCTGGGAAGCCTTAAAGGGATTCAAACTGGAAATAATCTCTCAGGTAAAAGAAAAAATGATAAAAGAAATGTAAGAGATGCTGAACATATCTAAAGAAGACATGGTTTAAAAACTGGAGGAACTAAACAAAAATATAGAATCCCTGGATGAACAATTTAAAAAACAAACAATATATAAAGCACATGCAAAGAGATATACAGGAAATCAAAAACTCCACTGAAAGTTGTAAAAACCACCTCAATGAATGTGAAGATAGAATTTCAGACCTTGAAGACAAGATTGCAGCCAGCGAAGAGGAAAGGAAAGATCTTTTAAAAATAACAAGAAATCAGGAAATAACAATTCAACACCTGCAAGACGACGCAAAGAGGAACAACATAAGGTTGATAGGGATAAATGAAAAAGAAGGGGACAACATAAAGGATGTCAAGAGGATATTTAGAGAAGTAATAGCTGAAAATTTCCCAAACATGAGATTGGAAACTGACATCAAGATCAATGAAGCATATACAACTCCAAATAGCCACAACCAAAATAAAACTATACCCAGACACATAATAATGGCCATTCCAGAAATTGAACAAAAGAATATTAAAAGCTGTCAGAGAGAAAAGACAGATCACCTATAAAGGAAAACCTATCAGAATCACAGCAGACTTCTCAGCACAAACAATAAAGTCAAGAAGAGCATGGAGTGAAGCATTTCAAATCATAAAGGAAAATGATTTCCAACCTAGACTGATGTACCTTGCAAAACTGTCCTTCAAAATCGATGGAGAAATAAGATACTTCCATAACAAAGAACAGCTGAAAAACTACATGATAACCAAGCCAACCCTGCAAAGAATACTGAAAGACATCCTACATACATTTAGGAAAAAAACCACTAAACAAAGCAGACAATTAAACAGAACAGAAAGAAAAAGAAGCAACAGCAGAAAGATAACATGTCAACAATAAACCAATATATAACAGTTATAACCATTAATGTAAATGGTCTCAATGCACCAATTAAAAGAAACAGACTGGCAGAATGGCTCAAGAAACAAAATTCAACCATATGTTGTCTACAAGAAACCCATTGAACCCAAAAGGATACTCACAGATTGAAAGTCAAAGGATGAAAAACAATAATTCATGCAACAGGAACCCAAAAAAAAGTGGAGGTGGCCATTCTGTTTGCAGACAATGTGAACTTCAAGCCGATAATGATCAGAAGGGATAAAAAAGGTCACTACATACTGGTTAGGGGAAAACTCCAAGAGGAAGAGATAACAATTTTAAATATACATGCACCAAATTCCAGAGCAACCAGATATATAAAACAAGTACTAACAGAAATGAAAAACCAAATTAGCAGTAACACGATTCTAACAGGAGATCGTAACACACCATTGACACCAATGGACAGATCAACCAGACAGAAAATCAGCAAAGAAATAAAAGAACTGAATCACACCTGTGAACAAATGGACTTAATAGACATATACAAAGTGTTCCACCCAACAACAACAGAATACACATTCTTCTCAGCAGTACATGGGTCATTCTCTAAAATAGACCATATATTAATTCGCAGAACATATTTAAATAAATGCAAAAGGGTTGAAATTACCCCTTGCATGCTATCGGACCATAGCGCTATGAAATTAGAAATTAATGATAAAAGATACGGCAAAAATCCCACAAACACATGGACACTGAATAACACACTATTGAGTAATCAGTGGGTCACAGAGGAAATTAAAGAAGAAATTAAACAATACCTACAAGAAAATGAAAACACAAATACAACTTACCGGAATCTGTGGGATGCAATGATAGCTGTCCTCAGAGGAAAATTTATTGCACTGAGTTCCCACATCAGGAAAACAGAACGAATACAAATAAATAACTTGATGTTACATATCAAACATCTAGAAAAACAGCAAGTCAAGCCCAAAGCCAAAAGAAGAGAGGAAATTATAAAAATCAGAGCAGAAATCAATGCAATAGAGAATAAAAAAAATCCAAGAAGTCAATGAAACAAACAGTTGGTTCTTTGAACGAATAAATAAAATCAACGAATCCCTAGCCAACCTTATTTAAAAAAGCTCAAACTCATGCAATAAGGAATGAAAGAGGTGAAATTACTACAGACCCTATAGAAATACAGAAGATCATCAGGGGCTGAGGATTTAGCTCAGTGGCAATAAGTGCCTGCCGTGTAAGCAGGCGGTCGTGAACTCGATCCCCGTACCGATAAAAAGGAAAAAGACAAAAAAAAAAAAAAGAATATCACAACACCTATATCGAAAACCTCTACTCTCAAAAGTTTGATAACACAGAGGAAATAGATTCCTAGAAGCATACGAAGTACCAAAGCTAGGTCATGAAGATGTAAAACTGCTGAATAACCCAATTTCTATTAATGAAATTGAAAACGTAATTAAATCTTTACCTACAAAGAAGAGCCCAGGCCCAGACGGATTCACTGAAGAATTCTACAAGAAATACAAAGAAGACCTACTGCTAACACTCCTCAAACTCTTCAATGAAACTGAAAGGAAAGCAATCCTTCCTAAATCATTCCTAGAAGCAAATATTACTCTAGTACCAAAACCTGAGAAGGACCCAACTGAAAAAGAAAACTACAGACCAATCTCCCTAATGAACACAAATGCAAAAATCCTAAATAAAATATTGGCAAATAGAATGCAGCAAATCATCAAGAAGATCATACACCATGACCAAGTGGGATGCATCCTAGGCATGCAGGGATGGTTCAGTATATGTAAATCAATAAATGTAATACACCATATCAATAAACCAACAGTAAAATCACATGATCATCTCTATAGATGCAGAAAAAGCTTTTGATAAGGTACAACATTCATTTATGATAAAAACTTTGCAGAATATTGGAATAGATGGTCTTTACCTCAATATAATAAAGGCCGTCTATGACAAACCAACAGCCAATATCATACTAAATGGCAAAAAATCGAAGGCCTTTACCTTAAAATCAGGCACAAGACAAGGATGTCCCCTATCACCACTCCTATTTATATAGTACTTGAAATACTAGCCAGAGCAATTAGACAAGAGAGAGAAATAAAAGGTATAAAGATAGGAAAAGAAGAAGTTATCATTATTTGCGGATGACATGATACTCTATATAGAAGATCCCCAAAACACCATTGAAAGACTCCTAAAAATAATAAATAAATTCATTAAAGTAGCTGGATATAAAATCAATACTCAATAGCATTCCTATACACTAACAACAAAGTCACAGAGAGAGAAATAAGAGAAGCCACATCCTTCACACTAGCAACCAAAATATGAAATATTTAGGAATTACTCTCACGAAAGAAGTGAAAGACCTATACGGGGAAAATTATAATACACTGAAAAATGAAATGGAAGACGATCTCAAAAAATGGAAAGACATTCCTTACTCATGGAAAGGAAGAATAAATATTGTGAAAATGGCCATTCTCCCAAAACTTTTATACAGATTCAATGCCATCCCGATAAAAATACCATCAACATACCTCATAGAACTCGAGAAATCACTCCTAAAATTCATCTGGAGTGAGAAGAGGCCTAGAATAACAAGGTCAGTTCTTAGCAGCAAAAGCAAGGCAGGAGGTATCACAATCCCTGACTTGAAGTAATACAACAAAGCAACTGTAGTAAGATCAACATGGTACTGGAACCAAAACAGAGCTGAAGATCAGTGGAATAGATTAGAAGATACAACCACAACTACACACTCAACCACCTTATCTTCAATAAAGGGACCAAACATGTTCACTGGAAGAATGACAGTCTCTTTAATAAATGGTGTTGGAAAACTAGCTCTCCATATGCCGAAAACTAAAACTAGATCCATGTCTATCACCATGAACTAAAATAAAACCTAAATGGATCAAAGATCTAAATATTAAAACAGAAACACTAAATCTATTGGAAGACAAATTGGGTAAAAACCTTGAAGACATAGGAGAAGGTAGAGAATTCATGAACAAGACTCAAACTGCACGGGAAATACTTCCCAGAGTCAATAATTGGGATCACCTCTTATTAAAAAATTTCTGCACATCAAAAGAAATCTCCAGCATAGTGAAAAGAAAGCCCACAAACTCAGAAAAAAATCTTAGTGAACTGCCCCTCAGACAAAGGACTTATGTCTAACACATATAAAGAATTTAAAAAATCAGACCCCCAAAATTCAAAGACCCAATCCAAAAATGGGCATCTGAGATGAATAAACAATTTTCAGATGAAGAAATACAAACGGCAAATAAATATATGAAAAAATGTTCATCATCATTAGTCATTAGAGAAATGCAAATTAAAACCCCACTGAGATTTCATCTCACTCCTGAAAGAATGGCCAAGATCAAGAAAACCAACAACAACAAATGCTGGAGAGGCTGTGGGGAAAAAGGAACTCTCCTGCACTGTTGGTGGGAGTGTGGACTGATGCAACCATTGTGGAGGTCAGTCTGGAGATTTCTCAGAAAGCTGGACTGGAAGCCCCATTTGACCCAGCTATTCCACTTCTAGGCATATTCCCAGAAGAACTGAAAGAATCATACCACAGTGATACATGTACACCCATGTTTATAGCAGCACAATTCGTAATAGCCAGATCTTGGAAACAACCTAAGTGTCCATCCACTGAGGAACGGATAAAAAGGTTGTGGTATTTTTATACAATGGAGTACTACTCAGCTATAAAGAATCATCGCATTGAGACATTTATAAATAAATGGACACAGCTTGAGACTATACTCATAAGTGAAATAAATCAAACTCACATGTATAAATACCAAATAGTTCCCTAGTGTAAGAAATGATAAGAATACATAAAAGTAGGTGGTAATCATGATTCCCAATCATATTGGTTTGAAGCCATATAAAGTTTTCACTCATTAATTGCAATGGTTTTTACCTTGGTTGTTCGATTTTCGTATCTGTGATAGTATGAATAGCTATTTTGAAGAAAACAACACAACATAAAAGCTAGTGCTGATTTAATATCATCTTATTTTGAAGTCCCATCAAGCTGTTGTACATCTGTTTCCACTGGTTTTAAAATGTTGTATCTTACTATATTTTATTGTATGCGATAGTATAAACAAAATTTTTTATAGGCAAAGAGATAATATAGAAACCGTTGTTCGGGGCTGGAGATTTAGCTCAGCAGCATAAGTACCTGCCTTGCAAGCATGCAGTCGTGAGTTCAATCCCTGGTACCAATAAAAAGGAAAAAGACCAAAAAAAAAAAAAAAAAGAAACCGTTGTTCATTTTCTGTTAGCTGGTTCTAAATACCCTGCAATTCTTTCATTCTTTTGAATGGCTTCACACTGTCTTGATATGCTTGATGCTAGAGCATGTGAAGTTATACTCAAATAATTCAAGGAAAGAGGCACTATGGTGACTACTATTATGTTAGATTATCTGGTGGTGAAACACAATGATGCTTACATTGTTCATTTCTGACCTGCGTTGTTCTGTTACTATGTCCTCTTTTACCTCAATCCCCCCCCTTTTTTTTAATTAATCTATTTTTTCTCATTTTTTTTCAGTTAAGGGAAAACTAAATTTAAAAATAGCGGGATATATTATAGTAACTTTTTTGTTTTCCTATTAACCTGACTTGAACCCCAGTATTGCTCTCCCCATCTTGCTCTGTCAGATTTTACTATATTCTATTTTGTTTGATAGTATCAAGTTTGAGGGTATAGGCAATCACTTTTGAAGGCAATAAGATATACTATGATACCCATTATGGTTTGACTATTATCTTCTTTTGAAGTCCTGTAAGGTCTCCAGTGTAGGTTTTATTGGTCTTGTTCTGTACTGTTTTGGTCAATTCTATTATACCTGATGATACAGGCAACTCATTTTAAAAATAGCAAGAGGCAAATGGTAACCACTTTTGATCACCTGGTATTCTATTTTTGCATCATGTACTATGCCCATCCTTCTGTTCTGACTCTGTTTTGCTTAGTCACATTTGGTTTTATTCTCTTCAAAAAAAAAAAGTAATAAGAACTGTGGGAGTAATAAAACCCAAAAAGTGTAATTGTTATTGTAAAAAAAAAAGAGAGGAAAGGAAGGTGGACTAAGGGATATAACTGCATGTATGTTTGAGTGTGTAGGATGGAAAACCACATTACTGAGCTTTTGTTGGATCATTGAACGGAACTGTCTCCAATCTCACTGTATGAATGTCCACTTTATATGCTTTAATTTTATAATTTGGACAACTGTTTCTAAGAAGACAATATGTAACCTATTAACTAGTGATTTCTTACTGTATATTTTTTCCCTCTTGAAATTCTGTATTATTTGTACCCTTTTACTACTTGGTTTTTTATTTTTTTTCTCTTTAAATAAAAAAAAAAAAAAAAAATCAAGCTTCTGCTCATCTTAACAGTATCTTCCAAAAGTCCCTTCAGACCTGTGCAATGATGTTTCCTCAATCCAACTCTCCTCAGTCTCTTCATACCTCTCTGTCAGCTTCTCTTTTTTCTTTTTTTTAACTTTTACCCCAATCTTTCTAAATTTTCTTCTCACTGACCTAATCCACTACCACAGACACAACTTTCATCTACTTTTACAACACCTACTTAAGTATCCAGCTTGACCTTCTCTATGGAACAGCAGGACTAGATTTTCATTGTCTCCAGGCCATTCTCCACTTATATATTATGCGATTAGCTAAAATTCAATATGCACTAAAGCAATATTTCACCAAAAATACTTTTTCCAAAGCACTACCTGACACATCAAAAAGGTTTAAAATCTTATAGCTGTACATGACTTTCCTTTTACTTTATATGTTGAGTAACCAAATCTAACAGTTCTATGAACCACCACTAGATTAAGCTTTATATGCTAATTCCAAGCACACCATTCCATGTTGGCAACCTTTAGAGACTGCCTACTACCCAACAAATAAAATGTGCAAACTCCATCTTCTATTCCCCAATTCACACCATATCTTAGTCTTTGTATCTTTGTTCAAGCCATTTCTCTCACTTATCTACTATCTATATCTACCTTTCTGAATCCTGCTTTTCTAAAGCCACTAAAATATGGCCTCTTCCATTATGTTTTCCCTTTCCTCCAAGGCAGGTTGGGGCATGGCAAAAGAGCTGGGCAAGGATAAATCTACTGACTCAGAAACAGGTGACCAGTCAATCACAGATATTCAGGGCATGTACCTAAATCCTGAATTCTTCCTATGAGAGCTCAACCAGGTTTTTGACAGGATAGCCTAGATGGAACCTAGGAGGTTTGGAGACATCAACAGATGGGGCAGTTAAGCTTGAGACCTCCATGCTTTCCCTTTCACAGTGGTCTGCTCTCACCCTGCAGCATTTACTTCTTTTCCTACTTTTAACTGGCCCGCACTTGCTCTGCAGAGCAAGTTTCTTTTCCTGACTTTAATTAACATAAAATGACAGTCTTCTGTGCTTGCTTTGTTCAATTCTTTGTTCAAGATAAAAAAAAAAAAAAAAAAAAAAAAAAACCTAGAAAGGATCTCTAGGAGTCCCCAGAATCCCAGAACTTGGTAACAACCCAGCCAAGTATTACTAAATCTAATCAAATTTCAGTCTTGTCTGTTAATGTTTTCATCAATATCATCAAATAACTCCCTGAAAACTTTGTAAGCATCTAAAATTCATGATGAATATAATATTTTTAGTAGTAAATATAAGATCTGATTATTCAAAATAATCTGTACTACAATTAAACCAAATTGAAATTTGGGTATAAAAACAATCTAATGGAAAAACTGACATGAATCATCAGTTTGGATTTGGTTCTTTCTCTCCTCCAAGTGGGTCTTTCCTAACCAAAATGTATTCTGTTTTCCAAATACAATATAAAGGATCATTCCTTATGATTTGAAAAGAATTTTCTCAGGACTATGCCAAAGGATATAATGCTGGCATTGAAAAATACTAGGATTTGAAGTTCTTTTAAGCCTTTTTTAAGTCAAACATTTTTTAGTGAGAATCTACTGACTCAGAAATCAGAAATGATAAACAAAATTTAGAGCCTATCTTCTAATACTTGCTAATTTTTATCCCTGATCTATGGTAACTAAAGAGGAAAATAATAGGACATCTGATATGGTCAATTATACTCTCAGAAAGATGCTATAAAAAACAGTAAGTTAAAAAAAAAATGAAAAGGGTGAGTTGAGACAGTGTTTACTGCAATAGTAAACCTTCAACACTCAACTAGAAATGATACGCTAAAGTTGTACTTTGTACTCAACAGAAAACAGTCAAAGAATAACAAGTCACATATGAAAAAAACAAGCTCAACAAACTTAAAATGGCATGGAAACAGGAAAACTAATCATTTAATTCCCTATTTAAAAGAAAAAAGACCAAAGGATTGTTTTCCATCTCCAAAGGGATAACAAATCAAGTAAAAGTCATTATTTAATTATGGAACACAGAGACAAAATCAGTAACACCCTTACAAGGGTAAACCAGGCCTCAAGCAAAATCAAAAAGTAATATGCACAGATTTGCATTCCATGGTCTCCCCAAGGTCAAATAAGTCAGACAGATAAGTCTCGAAAGTTTTTCATTATTCAGTAGGGTCACTTTTTTTATTCTTTAAACAAAAAACATAAATGTCTATTGCCAAAAACTCAAAGACACATGGCTGCTCTTGTTTATTTCTAAAAACATGCTAAACCACTACCCTAAAGTACTTAGCCCCATATCCCATTGAACTAATTTCTTCAGAATTAGTGGTTTTCAAGTTTTGGCAAATAACTTCAGAATGTCCAGAAATTGTTTTTTATTCCTATGAATTCCTATGAATTCTGGCTTAAATATTAATTCAAGGCCTATAGGTGATCAACATATTCTTTAAAATGTGACAGGCAGATTGTAACAGGCTTGTTAGATTATAACTACACATTTGTTAAATTATATGGCTCAAAGGGAACAAATATGAAGTAAACATTGTCTTACCATGAAGAAGGACCTACCTATCTAAAGGTGAATGAAAACTCGAATTTTTACATCATTCTTTCCCAAAAGTACAAATATTGTATGTATTTTGGACTCAGCTAAGAATAAATGCTAGTATCCCAGTGTGAAGATGCCCTAGGAAAAAGATAACTAAAAGGTCTTAGAACCATCTGAAGTTAGTAGACATGTTTCCCTTCTTAGGAGAGGCACCCAAGTATTTGAAAGCACAAAATTCTTATTTTCCAAATGGACAATTAGGTATTCTAAAATCTGCCACAAAAATCAAGGACAACAACCTTTTCTCAATTTTAGTAGTACTCTAGGTTTTAAACAGTTTAACAACTATTTGTAGAATAAATGTGTACCACAGAGTACCACTTACTTTGACTATGTGGCAGTAACACGTAAGAAATAAAATAGAACTTCCTCCAATACATTCATAACTGTTAGTATATATTACAAAATATACAGGAGGTTTGGGGGTTTTTTTGTTTTTTTGTTTTTTGTTTTTTGGTAAACCACAAGCAACCTACAGGAGTATTTTTTTAAAAACTACACATAGGCCAGGCATGGTGGAGTATACCTACAAAACCTACAACAATAGCGTGCAGAAGGCTGAGACAGGAGGATCACCATGAGTTCAAGGTCAGCTTAGGCTACATAGTGACTTCAAAGCTAGCCTAAACTACCCAGAGAGACTTTATCTCAAGAAGAAAGCACACATGCACACGCACACACATAAATTGATCTTTTTTTTTACAAATTGTGAAAATACAAAGATTCACTATCAACAGGAACAATATGTCTATATTTCAAAATGGCTTAGGTAGAAGGTACTACAATTGCAGGTAGTAAGACGAAAAGAAGTTCGAGAGCAGATGTCTAAACAACAGAATAAACATGACAGGAACAGAAAAAAGCCATCTTATAGACTTCAAAAACTACTCCTGATAAAAAATCTTCCCATAAACTAGCTTCCTTTCAGAATTCCTTCATTTCTATGAACAAGTGTACTAATTGAAAGGTTCTTGCCCTAATACAAATTACTGTAGGGTTATGGTGGCCTAATGTGGCTGACGGCCAAAGCAGGAACATTTACTACTTCCTGCTTCTTCCTCAGCCTTAACTGCAACCGCTTGGTATCAGCTCCTCACCAATGCCTGCCCTAAGCACCACCTGCACTCAAAGGTTATATATGCCCCATACCCTCCATATTCCAGTGGAAGGAGACAGCGCAGCCACCATGGGTTGTGTGCTCCTTCCCACATCCTCATCTCATAAACCTGTTCTTTTTGTACCTTTGCTTCTCTTTTGCACCATAAAACTCACTAATGAGACTTAAAATCCTAGAAACTTTAAGCCCTCATGATGCCTCAATATTTTATTCATTCTTCCTAAAAATGCCTATAGAACTCCCTTCTCATTTTCTTTGGCAGACCACAAAAGTATCTTCTCACTCCTACACTATTTGCAAGATTAGTCATTTGTTCATTGAAACAATTAATGTGCACTCACTGAATACAAGCTATCTGATCTAAAGGAAGATGGAGGTACAGATTACATTAATGCAATACTGCAATAGCAATGCCACTTTATTAGGGCCCTAATATATGTCATCAGTCATTTCTATGCACTATTATCCTGTTTAAGTCCTCACCATGTCCTAAAACACGAACACAATTAGCTTGTGCAACGCAAGGAATCTAAGGGATGAAGAGATAAAGTAACTTCCCTAAGATCACATTGGTAATAAACTGCCAGGTGGAATTTCACAGGAGCTCTGACTGTTTCCACCACTTGGTGAACCTACTGTACTCTCTCCTAAATAGTCTTTCCAATACATATTACCAGGGCTTCCAGACTCTTGAAACCCCTTGACTCAAAAAATCCTTTGTTGGGGGCTGGGGATTTAGCTCAGAGGCATAAGCGCCTGCCTTGCAAGCAGGCAGTCGTGAGTTCGATCCCTGGTACCGATAAAAACAAAAAAGACAAAAAAAAAAAATCCTTTGTTTCTTTAGCTTGATTTTCAGTGTGATTTTGTATCCAAAAAAAAATCCAAAACTGAACCCTTTTTTCCTTACTAGTACTAAATCTTATAAATCTCTTAATTTCTTTAATATTCAGTATTGCTACCTATGAAATGAGGATAATAAGCTGGAATTGTGCAAAGATTAAAAAGAAAAAAGATGTAAAAGATTAAACATATTAAACAAGTTATTCATAAAACTTTAAGACAATGTATGTCATGCTCCTCTTATAAAGCCATTTTGAAATCTACATAGAATAGGTTTCTATTTCAATTCACCTTTCCACTAAGAATAAGCACTCTATAAACAATCTACTACAGGAATCAATATCTGTCCATCCTTATCTTCAAAGTAAAGTTGTCTTTCCAAGAATTTTTCTCTGGCCAAACTTTACTCTTACTTTGAGAAGGGGAAGAAGAAAAAAGGCATAATTATTCAAGTCTGTTATGAACTAGAAAATATACAATATGTCTTCAAGGCATTATTTTACTTCATTTCATTCTCAGAGAAAAAAACAAGGTCAAACAGCTTGTAAATGATAAAGCTGAGATTAATATCTAGATATCCCTGATCCTTTTATTTTTTTTTTTAATTTTTTCTTTTTTTTTTTTTTTTTTTCTTTTTTATCGGTACCAGGGATCGAACCCACAACTGCCTGCTTGCAAGGCAGGCGCTTATGCCGCTGAGCTAAATCCCTAGCCACCCCCTGATCCTTTTAAAAGCCCAACTTTTTCCCATCACATCACCCTGTATCCTGCTGGACACTTAGAAACATACATTTAATCAGCAATTACCCAACACTTACAAAGGCCATAACGTTGCTATACATTCTAAGTAACCCCATCCACATATATAACTGAAACAAAAAAATCATGAAATTATGCTTACACACAGTAACTTCAATGTGCTTTAACATTTTCTAATCTTTTCTATTTCCCTTAAAATAAGATGCTAGTAAATTCCCGCTAATTTCAGTTCACAACCACTGAGGAATAGCGACCCAAGCTGAAACACTCAGCTGTAAAAGATACAAAATCACACGAGGTGGAAAAGTTATCCTCAAGAAGTATTTAATCTAACTGATGCTTATAACAGTAAAATACAACTCTTTTTCTACTCCCTCCCCACCTGGCAAAAGTGGTAGAATCCACATTCTGTTGCTCCCCTAAACCTGTCTATGATAACATGTAATTAATAAACTGGGGACTGAACAAATATCAGGCATTCAACAAACATTTATTGAATAAAGGAAAGAACGAATGTGCTACAGATTTTCAAAGGGAAAAATTAAATAGCATAAACTCTCTTCTCGCCCACTTCATAATCCTCTGAGGTCAAGAACAGGATCTTTTTCTCTGTGGAGCTAGAGATCAAACCTAGGAATCTGCGCATGCAAAGAAAGCACTCTACTATTGAGCTACATCCCCAGCCTAGAAAGTCTTTTTGTATAGGTAAATATATCCAAAATTCACTGTGTAGATTACAATTAAAAAGAAATCTGGGGATGGTGATATAGTTCAGCTACAGAATGCTTGCTTAGTATGCAGAGGCCTTGGGCTCAATCCCCAACACAACAACAAAATTAGAACATTTATGAGGAAAGGAAGACAATCAAGGAAGCCATCTCCAATTCCAATAATAAATCTATATTGATTCCTATTCTACAGACTTTTACTCTTCAAAGTGTGTCACCAAAACCTAGAAGTCTTGGAAATGCAGTTCCTCTGTCACCCCCACCTACTGATTCAGAACTCCCATTTTAACATGACCCCTAGTGGATTTTTAACACGTATTAAAGTCTGAAAAGCATCATTTTATAGCATAAAAACGAAACTGGCTTCTGCAACCTCAGAGAAAGTCACTATCTTCCCCTGCTTGATTTCTGTAATAACTAATCAAACTTTTTAAGTGGCATTACAGATATTGCCATAACACACCATCAGGCAAGTTAGGATATAAATCCAAATTATTATTTCAGTAAAATGAATTAACTCACCATCCACTGAATATTGAAAGGAACTTTTAGGAAACACACACACACACACACAAAACCAAGAGGGAAAGAAAAAAAAAAAAAAAAGAACCTCACCTTCTTAAGCACCAGACTCTAGGGGCAATAAAAGGAAACCATAAAGTTTAGTGACCAAATAGTGAATGTTCAAAAACAAGGATATAGTTATGGAGGAAAAAAAGCTACAGGCAAGAACATTTAAGAACAAACTTGTCTAATGGTTCTCAACTCATTGATACATATACATATTTCTCAACAGACCCTATTAATTGCCCTACATGCCAAGATGTATAATGAAATGACTTAGGTGACCTAAATCAGATCTAAAACATCTTCGCTGACTCAAAGTCTGAAACGACTCAAATTATGACGAAAAATCTTAAATCTGGAGCATATTTCACAAACTTGCAAAAGCTATGCAAAACTCTCAAGTCACAATCCTGTCATTTCACAGAGACAAGATCTGCGGCCAAAGGGCGCAGGCTGAAATATCCCCTTTCTCATTCAAAAAAAAAATCACAGGATTAGTTGAGGACAGAATGAAAGCAATCTCATAGCCTCACTGACCTACAAACACCTCTCCATCACAAGGCAGGAGAGAGAAAAACCCAGGTCTCTGACTTCAGATTTTAAGTGTTTTACACTTAATCCTGAAAGTTGGGATCCTATCCTCTCCCTAGCAACAGGCCATTGAGATGACAGCTGAACCTCTAATCCCCCCTCCTTCTTCTAAACGGGGGAGAAGGGGGGGGCTGGGGGGCCTCGCTCCTCAGGACCGCCCCCTGCCAGCCACTCGCCCACCTTCCCCCAAAGCTGTGCGCCTTTCCTAAAGAGAAACCGGCACGGACGAGTCCCTGCAGGCCCACCGGGCGCCGACGGCCCCGGCCCAGCCTCCCCACTTAAGTCGTCTTGAGGGCAGGCTGACGGGTCTCACCAAGTACAGAGGGGCATAGATCTTCAGGGACTCCTCCAGGGCGCCCCAAGTGATCTGTAGGAAGGAAACCATGCAGGAAGGGTTCCAAGTGTGGCCGATCTCGTAGCAGTTATGAGGGATGGACTTGCTGAGGGCCGCCATGACGAGAAGCACGGAGGGGCCGGAGGGGGACGACCGGGGATCGGGAGGGAGCGACAAAGGCGCCCAACCGCCGGCTTCTCACCCAGTCGGGCAGCTAGAGGTGCAGAATGGAGGGGAAAGGTCACACGACCTGGGTTACCCAGAGCCAAACTCTCTCGGATGTTGGACTCTCAGCGTATCGCAGTTTGAGGGGGCGGGGCGCGCACGCGGGGGCGGAGCGAGGCGGAGCACGCGGGCTCCCTCGCGGATCTGCGCCTGCGTGCACCGCAGAATCCGGAGCGAGGACGGCCGAGGACTTGGGGACTTCCGCGCCGGGAGCCAGCGCAACTCGGGGACGCGTCGCATCCTCCTGCACCGCAGCGAGCTAGCTGCTGGGAGTAGCCAGAGTGCGGTAGCCAGAGCGCAGTAGAGTAGAGTAGGTGATTTGGGTCAAGTTTTACTTCAGTCTCTGTCCTTTTAAAGCCTGGCCAAGTAGGGTTTAAATATCTTCGTTGGGAGGTGGGGGAGAGAAGTTCGCTGGAGGATCGCGGCGGGGGAGGCGTCTTTCTCTGGACAGCCTGCTCCCCTTCGCGTTGTGTCGCATATCCACTAGGCATGATGGTTGCAATAGAACTGTCCCCAGTTACTGCATGTTCTAATCTGTGGTGCCCAGGAGGCTTAAAAAATCTGCTATGTGACAGGAAAGTTAGCATGAGGAGAGGGCCGGAGGCCATCTTGCCCAAATGCTAAGTCCAGGCAATCCTGGCTATGGCATCCTTAATAGGTGCTCATTGGCCAAACAGTACACACAGTTGCAGCTGAAGTGGCGTGTTACCTGGCTGGAGAGCTTTACCAGCAACTCACTGGCACAAAGATCCTGTGTGAACTGAGTCCTGTATTTCCCTAAATATCACTTGCCTCTTGTATAACCTTCCAGTTTCTTTAGAATTCTAAATTTTACATTTTCTTGGAAGGTGGACTAAGGGATATAACCGCAGGTATGTTTGAGTGGGTAGGATGGAAAACCATATTAGTGAGCTTTTGTTGGATCATTGAACAGAACTGTCTCCAGTATCACTGTCTGAATGTCCACTTTATATGCTTTAATTTTATAATTTGGACAACTTTCTAGGAAGACTATTAACTAGTGATTTCTTACTGTATTTTTTTTTCTTGAAATTCTGTATTATTTGTACCCTTTTACTGCTTTGTTTTTTTAATGTGCTTTTTTCTTTAAATAAAAAAAAAAATGTTATACTTTCTTAAAGCAAAAACTCACTGCCTTTGCAAGAGTCATCACTATTTTCCTAGCATTATTCTAAGCCTGGAGGGACATGTTACAAATAATGAATCAATGTTTCTCTTGTACACAAGCAAGAAAACAAAATCAGATAAGACAGATATAAATTATTTGAAAGAAATAATACTTAGATGAAAAGTCCTAGATAACAATGGTAAAGGGATTATAGTCCTAAATCGTGGCTCCGCAACTATCAGGGATCACCAGGTTGCCCTGACAACAGACACCCTTGATTTCTACCCCCAACTTGTAAAAAATGACCACCTCACCCAGAAGGGCCAAAAAGGAAGGGCGGGACAAAATTCTCTTTGAAGAAAATTTCTCATTCCAAAAGTTGGAGAGCTAAGACAGAGGATCACTGCATTTGCACCTAGTCTACATAGTGAATTCAAGACCACTCTGAAGTACGTTAAATAATGAGACCCTGTCAAAAAGGAGAAGAAAAAGGAGGAAGAAGAGAAGGTGGTAGAGGAGGAGGGAGAAGAAATCTCAGAAGATTCCTATAAACCACTTCTTAGATCCTTTTGTCAAAGCTTAGTAATAGGGCCATACTTTCTTGCAAGAGAGGCTGGAAAATATTTTTTAATTGAACAAATACCCACCTAATGTTCGGTATTTTATTACTGAGCTAAATGGAAAGGACCAATATTGGGGCAACCAGAATGTTTGCCATTCTTTTATGTCTGGGATTGCAAACGTCTGGGCTCATCATTCTTCCTATGGACAAAGTTTCCTTTCTAAGAGAGACAATCTAAAGTCCCATGCAGTTACCATAGATGCTTACCAAAGTTCAGGATCTCCCTTAGAACACAATTAGTTCAGGGGCTGGGGATTTAGCTCAGCGGCATAAGCGCCTGCCTTGCAAGCAGGCAGTCTTGAGTTCGATCCCTGGTACCGATAAAAAAAAAACGAAAAAAAAGCAAAAAACAAAAAAGAACACAATTAGTTCTTACATTCGAGTTATCACCTCCTTCAACACACCCAGTATACAATGGGTTACAACAAGTTAACCACAATTTTTAAGTTCTCCAATTCAGAAAATGAGAGAATCAAAAAGAGCATAAACTTGCCCTAGAAATAATAAAAAAAAGTCAAAGTAGGTTTATCTCAAACTCAGTCTTGCATTCCTGAAAACTTGATAGTCCACAAGAAAATAGAGTCTGCTTTTAAATGGGAAAAAATAAAATTCATTAGATATCACCCCTAAAGTTTTAACAGATATTTAAATTGTCAAATATTAGTAACAAACCATCATATTAGTATACATGATACTTAAGAATAGCATTTTAGTCTAGAGAGCACACAGCTCCGTAGTATAGCACCTGCCTCACAGGCCTCAGTATATGCTTCCTATCTTTTGGACACTATAAATGAAGTTGTTTATTCATGGAACAGTCTCCAGTGTAGCTTTAGTAGATACAGGTAATTGCTTTTACTTCTAAGGGTTAAAGTGGTTCCCATTACTTCTTGCATTCTGCTTTCAGAACATTTTCCCCAGCATAGGGAGATTAGCAAATGTATCCTTGCATAATCAGAAAACAAAGATAAAATGAGATTTGGTAATCAGTACTACCTCTGTCATAAATACCAACACCCAGTGTGAGCTATCTGTGGTACAATCAGCTAATCTCAGCTGATTGTTTCACCCTTTTGGACTGCCTGACCCTCCTTTTTAAAATGAATAGATATGCAGATTTATAGCTTGTTATGAATTAACAGAGAAGTTGATCAATATCACATACCTTAATATTTTTATAAACCTTTCTGTAAGCATTAGTTCACTCAAAACAAGATCTGTTTCATCTTCATTACCCTCTATAACATATTATTAGCACAATGCCTTGTGCATAGGGCGCATTTAATATTTAATGAATAAATAAATGAAGACCAATGGGAGAGAAATTGTAAAACACTGTACTCTTCTTGAAAGTTTCAAGATTATTTAAAACTTAATTTCTTATTTATTGTTTTTTTTTACTTCTTGAACTCTCCTACTATCAGTTTTTTACAGGAAGAATGTATTCTTGTATTCTATTTGTAATGATTATATTTTTCCTCAGCATCTAGTATACTAATGTAAAGTTTCACTACTGTGAGGGGGAAAAATATGATTGCCTCCAGTAAAAAAATTTTTGATCTATCAACCAGACTGTAGCTTCTATTAAATAGCCATTTAGGGCAATATTAGCCTGGCCTTAAAGCTTCTTGACCTTTCAAACAATCCCAGAGCACAAAACTATCCATAAGCTTTACTATTTAGTTTCACAATACTTACAAGTCGTTATAGTTTTATGATGTGTAATTGGTGTAATCACTTGGGCCAGAACTCTTAAATTTATGGAAACATAAATGCAGTCTTCTAACTCTCCACCTTGAGTTTTAATTATCCATAGTAAATGTACATATATATTTTTATATTTTATCTTTTCTAAGAATAGGTAATTGTTTGTATGGATAAATACAAAACAAAAGAAGAAATAATCACTTTCTTTTCTGCCTAGCCAGAATTATATCATTGTACTATTTCCCTTTCAAACAAGCAAAAGACCTACTTATTCCCGTATCTGAGCCTATAACAAAACTACAATGTGCTTTTTATTGACATATTGTAATTCTCAAACAATTGTATAATTTGAAATTTATCCAAATTCTCTAAGTTCTTATTAATGCTGTTTTGTGTCTTTTCTTGATAAGATGCCTCTTTTTCTAACTTTCGATAATTACTGTGAAAATGATGACATATAGTATCACACGTATAATATCATGCAGCATATAGTATTTATTTCTGTTTGTAAAGATTCTGCTTTTCTTCAACTTTTTTTTAAATTCTGGTACTTAAAACAACTACAGTTGTTAAGACAGAGATTATCTTTTGCATTTCTTTATGTGGCAGATGGTACCCATAGTAGATTGTCAATGTAATACTTAAATGATTTTTTTGATTCTCTGCAATTAATATTATTTACAAACTGGAGACATATTTTTACTTAAAGGAATTTAGAAAATCAATATATGTGAAATGTGGTTCTTCAAAACAACAACTTTCTCTGAAACTAATGTAGCATCTTTAGTGCCTAGCCTAGTATATAATACATAGGCATACTCAAATATTTACTGAATTAATAAAATTTAATTTTAACCTATATCTTTTTAGGCAACCCACTCCAGTTAACCTCTTGTCATTTATGTTTTTTCTCTAAATCTTTCAATATTTGTTTCTCTAAAATTTTAAATACATGTCTAAATGTGCTCACAATTCATACTGTTACATATCACAAATACTGTTAATTGTAAGATCATGCGGTGCGTTTTTGGGGGGTTTTTTTGTTGTTGTTTTTTGTTTGTTTGTTTGTTTGTTTGTTTGTCTTTTTCCTTTTTATCGGTACCGGGGATTAAACTCAGAGTGCCTGCTTGCAAGCAGGCGCTTATGCGGCTGAGCTAAATCCCCAGCCCCGACCATGTGGTACCTTTTGTCAAAGATCTTTTCAATTTTGTGGTACAGATCAATGTTCCAGTTTGGTTATAGCCAAATATAAAGGCAGAGTTAGGTTCTCCTCATTAAAATAAAAAATAAAAGATAAAATTATCTTTAAGAATTTACCTAATGGGAGCTGGGGATTTAGCTCAGCGGCATAAGTGTCTGCCTTGCAAGCAGGCAGTCTTGAGTTCGATCCCCAGTACCGATAAAAAAGGAAAAAAGGAAAAAGGAAGAATTTATCTAATAATCTGCTTTTAACAAAATAAGAGCTAGCTGAATAACTGAAGACTTTTTGTTTACTAAATCTTTGGATTCATTTGTAATCTTTCAATAAAACAGTCTTCCGCATGACCTGGAGGGACAAAACCATCCACCATACGAACTCAAAATAATGCATATTTTCTGTCTCTTTTAAGAAAACAAATCTTTGAAGCAAATTCTCTATCAGGTCTCATGTTTGAATATTTGCTTTCTTAAACTATTATGACTCATATATATATCTAGTTAACTACAAATTAACAGTGTTTTAGAAATTATTTTGGCAGGATCTGTCAGCATTTTAATACACATATCCTATGATCCAACAATCCTAAAATTGAGGCATTATTCTATAGAAATACTAACAACTTAGTTTTTCCAGGCACTATTTATTAAAGCAAAAAAATGTAAATATCCAAATGTTCACACTAAATGGACATGTATAAATCATATAATGTAGATAGTAAAAATAGTAAAAGACATTTGCATGTACCAATGAGTGATGTTCATAGGGCCAGGCATATAGCTCAGTGGCATAGTGCCTTCCTGGCAATTGTGAGGTCCTGAGTTTGATTCTAGATACCAAAAGTAAATAAATAAATAAAATAAATTTAATGATGGCCATATTACATTGAAAGCAGATAAAAGTACAGATTATTTTATAGAATTGGTGCCTGATAAATAAACATATACATAAGAGAATATGACTCTTCCATAAAAAAAAGATGAATTTGACTCATTTTTAGAAAACTGGGTATACTTTGAGACCACAGTGTTAAGTAAAATAAATTAGACTCATAAGCTTAATGTACATAACTTAACTTGTATGAGAAGCCCTAAGTATATTTTAAAAAATAATCTAAGAAACAGAGAGCTAGATCTTTTTGCAAATGAGAAGGGGATATAGATATGAATGGAAGAGGGAAAAAAGGGAAGAAAAGAAAAAAATATTTAAAATATGTTAAGTGTGTGCACCTATACCCTAAGATGAACGGAACATTATATATTGCTAACATATTTATAAAATTTTAAGAGAATTAATGATATCATGTAATTAAATATTTGTGCACAAGTTATTGAAAAAAGCACGAGAGAATATTTAATAAAGCAGAAGGACAGATTTCTCATCTTTTACTTTTATCAATTTTCCTAATAGTGTACCTTATAGTTGCATTTCAATGCTTCTTTCCATATTAATTGTCTCTCTGCCTAGAGTTTATGTTTTGCTGGTAGCTGCTAATTCTTCTGAATCTTTAAATGTCAAAAGTGTCATTATTTTACACTTGCTTTACTTCAAGTTAATGATGGTTTGGTTATGTATAAAATTATAAAACTAAGTAAATTTTGCCTTGGCATTTAAAAAGTATTCCTCTTTAGTTTTCTTGCATTGAATTTTGCTAATTACATATCCAATGGTACTGATTATTCTTTTTTGGTTATCTCTTCCTACTCTGATTGTTTTCAGAATTTTCACTTTATTATGATGGGATTTGTTTTGTTTTGTTTTGGTACCGGGAATTATTAGGATGTTTTAGTGTCTTGTTCTTTGATTTAGTCTTATTTTAGTTAGCGTTTTATTATTCTGCTAGCATTTCATGTACTATTTTAATCTGAAGTATCACATTTTATATCATTTCAATAATATTAAAGTATTGCATCTTTTCTATTCTTCAGAAATCTCTCAGAAATTCATTTAGACCAGAGCGTTTTAATCTAGTAGTCTGTGGTTAGAATTTAAGAGAATCTATGAACTTGGACAATGACAATTTTCTTTTTAGTAACATTATAATTAATGTTTTTATTTTCTCTAAATTCTAACAAATATAATATTTTCCAATCTTTGAATACCGACTACAAATCAGTCATATTGGCAGTATCTGTGATATTACCAGAAAATAGAAATCACAGATATTTTCATATAATGTGGTTTTCTTTTTTATTTTTTTTTATTTATTTTTAATTTTATTTCAGGAGAAAAGAAAAAAAAAGCAGAGAAAGGGCACAAGTTATACAGTTTTACAGAAAAAAAAATAAACAGTAGGAAATCACTAGTTAATGGATTACATATTGTCATCTTAGAAATAATTGTTCAAGTCACAAAATTAAAGCTTGTAAAGTGGACATTCCAACAGTGAGACTGCAAACAGTTCTGTTCAATGATCCAATAAAACTCTGTGATATCATTTCCTATCTTATACACTTAAATATACATGCAGTTATATAGTTTAGAGCACTTTCTTTTCCTCTCTTTTGTACAATGACTATTACACATTTTGGGTTTCATTGCTCCCACGGTTCTTATTACTTTTTTGGAAGAGAGCAGAGCCAAATGTGACATAACAGAACAGAATTGGTCAAGTCAAAAGGGTGGACATAATAGATAATGTAAAAACATAATAAAAGGTGATCAACAATGGTTACCATAATGCCTCCCGCTATCTCTAATAGAATTGCCTATATCATTAGTTGTAATACGATTGAACAAAACAGTAAAGAATAAAACCGACAAAACCAAAGCATTGGAGACATTGTAGGTCTTCAAAAGTAGATAAAAGTCAACGAGAATGGGCGTTATAATGAATCTCATTATCTTCACAGCTGATGCCTAAACTTTCGAACCTGGTACTATCCAGCAAAACAGAATAGGGGAACATCAGTCAAAAACAAGATGGTGAGAGTAATACAGGGCTTTAAATTCAGATAATGGAAAGTCAAAGTGGGTTACTATAATATATCCTGCTATTTTTTCCTTTAATTAAAAGGATAAAAATTAAAAAGAAAATAATGGAGTGGAGATTGAGATAAAAGAGGGCATAACAGCGAAACAGTGCAGATCAAAACATAACCATTTAAGCAGAATAGTGTTTCACCACCAGATAATCCTGACCTAAAAGTAGTTACCATATTGTCTCTTTCCTTGAAATCCTTGAGTACAACTTCGTATACTGTAGCATTAAGTACATCAAAACAATGTAAAACCATTTAAGAGAATGACAGCATTACAGAGTATTTAGAATCGACTAACACAAAATGAACAATGGTTTCTGTATAATCTCCTTGTCTTTAAAAGGTTTTTGCTTATACTATCGTACATAATAAAATCCAATAAGATACAACCTATTTAGACCATTGGAGACAGAAGAACAAAAGCTAGATGAGACTTCAAAACAAGATGATACTAAATCAGTATTACCTATTTAGAACGTCATTTTCTCCTAATTAGCTGTTCCTATCATCCAATCTTCTCTGCCTCATTTCTGTTGAGCTCTTTTTCTGTCAGTAGCTATCAGTTTGTCTTCTTCATTTTGTTCTCTGCTCCATTTGTTGTGGCCTCCCTGCCACTATTTCTGGATTCTTTGTATTTTTCTTTTTTTAGAATATCCTGCAAAACTCTCTGTAGAGTTGAATTGGTGGATGCAAATTCCCCTAGTTCCTCTTTATCCTGGAAGCACCTTGTCTTTCCATCAATTTCCAGGGACAGTTGTGCAGGATATCTCAATCTTGGCTGGAGATTATTATCTTTCAAAGCTTGAATTATTTCCCCCCATGCTCTTCGTGATTTGATGGTTTGTGCAGAGAAATCTGCTGTAATTCTGATGGGTGTTCCCTTGTAAGTGGTCTGTTTCTTGTCTCTTACAGCTTTCAATATTCTATTCTTGTATTGAATTTCTGGAATTTTTATTATTATATGCCTGGGTGTTGCTCTGTTTGGGTTGTAGGTAGCTGGGGTCCTGTATGCCTCATACATCTGAGTATCTTTATCTTTTGCTAAATTAGGAAAATTCTCCTGGATTATTTCTGTGAGTAGCTTTTGTAGTTCACTTGTTTGTGTCCCTATTTCTTCTTTTATGTTCTTAATCCTTAAGTTATGGATCCTCTTATCATCTTCTAGTCTTTGTATTATTGCTGTTTGTCTTTGTTATTTTTAAGAAGTTTTTCATTTCATTCTCCCATATTACAAGTCTGCCCTCCAGTTCAGATAGTCTGTCCTTAGTTTCTTTCAAGCTGCTATGCCAGTCTTCGATAGACTTCTTAATTTCTTGATAGTCCCTTTGAACCTGCTTCACATACTCTATGCTTTCTCTGTTTTCTCCATCAAACAATTCTCCCCTCTTTTTCTGTTCTTCCATTCCACCATCTGTTTTTTCTTGGGTGGTGCTTAACATTTCTCTAACTATTCTGCATACTTCTAGCTTCAGGTCATTGATAACTTCATTCCTGAATTGGTCTATGAGGCTCTCTATATGGCGCTTTATGTCTATTGGTGCGGTGTCCGCTATTGCCTGTTTCTCAGAATTGGGGGCTGAGGAGCCTTTCTTGTTACTGCCTTTTCCCATATTCTCTGTTCCTTATATATGCAAGCTTACATAGGAGGCCCAGCTTCTCTCCCTGTCAGCCACAGCCTGATCGAATTACACTGGCTAGGTGTTCCCGCCCACCGCAGCGCACCAGGGAGTTACGGACTAGGCAGCCTACGCGGGGGTCTCCCCTCCGGGCCACCGTCAGGCTCTGGGATCTGGGTTGGGCCAGCCTACCGAGTCCGCCAGCAGCGTCACGCAGGCCAGGAACTTTTCACCAATCCTGCCCGAGAGGGGGATGTGTGGCTGAAGTCACCACCGCGCCCTGCTCCCGCAGGACTGCCTGGAGCCAGAAAGTCCTCTGCTGGAATCAAACTGTGGTAGAGTGTCAGTTTCTCTCACTCACCTCACCACAAGTCAGTGCACATCTCCCTGTCCGTCCTGTTTTCAACTCCGTTCGCAGATTACCGTTCTCAGAGCTTCCGCACGTCTCTCTCCTTGCCGAGCCGCTGTAGAGGCAGCCAGCCCCCGCGCGGCGGGAAACCCAAATTGCGGCTTCCAATGGCGGGGGCTCCAGCCTCCACACTGAGGCTTTTCTGTTCCTGTTTTAGCACCAGGACTGCATTCCAAGTTGGTTTCTCTCAGCCCAGTTCGTTCCTGAGTCAGCAGAGCATATCTCCACCTGCTTATGTCCCCTTACTCCGCACCCTTCCTGACTTCTGAACCAAGCCTTTCAGAGAGCCTCCGTAGCATCTGTTATCTGTCCGCCATGTTCTCCCAGAAGTCATAATGTGGTTTTCTCTACCTGAAATACAACACTGAGCAAGATTCAATCCCTACCTGCATGAAACTTCCAGTTCGTTCAGTAAGATTGGTGAACATCTGTAGGGAGCGGCTTCGAATAGCTGCTGCTGCCCTGCCCCTCCTGCCTGAGGGCATTTTGTGTGTCTGCCTACATTACCCATAATCCTCTCCTGCTTACATCATATAACCGGATGTGACGATGACCTATCAGATTAAGCCTTCTTCCTGCCTTTGGCCCGCCCCCACCCTATATAAGTGGTAGCCATTTTAAAAATAAATGAGACTTGAATGGAATCCCGCCAGGTCTCGGGTCTCTCTTTTCTCTTGCCCTGCCCCAATCCCCGATCCCCTTTCCAGGTGAGACCCATGGATTGATCCGCAGGCCGGATCAAGTGGCGACCACGAAGGGACTCTACCTGGCACGAGGGATAACGACGCGGAACCGTTCACAGGAGTAAAGCGCTGGCCAGCGTGACTGATTCAAGGACATCATTCCTGTGATCTGTGCAGATGGCCACCTTACGTCTCGCCTGAATCATGGTAGGTGAACGGCATTAGCATGGGACAAGCACTCAGTGAGCACGAATTGTTCGTGACTGGCCTCAGGGAGGCACTCAAGACTAGAGGGATTAAGGTTAAGACAAAGGAACTAATAAAGTACTTTCAGTTTATACATTCAGTGTGTCCATGGTTCCCCCTAGAGGGTACCATTAATTTAAACAGGTGGAATAGAGTAGGAGATGCTCTTAAAGACTATTATGAAGTTTTTGGTCCAAAAAAGGTTCCTGTAACTGCTTTTTCATATTGGACTTTAATCTCTGAGCTGCTGGCACAATGTCACGCAGATCCCCAGCTCGCGGAGATGCTTGCCCAGGGTGAGGCTGCGTTAGCTGCCTCCCGTAGTTGTACTCCGCCACCACTGGTCTTATCTAAGGCACCCAGCCCTCCCAGCTCTGTTGTCCTTGAGATCCCGGAGCCTGTTCAAAATGGCGATGTGCCGCCACTCCCTTTGTCTGGAGGCCACAGGGTACTCAAAATGGCGTGCACCACCCGATACTCAAAATGGCGCCGCCTCCATACTGACTCTGGTGGTGAAAAAAAAAATGGGGACTGGGGATTTAGCTCAGCGGCATAAGTGCCTGCCTTGCAAGCAGGCAGTCATGAGTTCCGGTCCCCAGTACTGATAAAAAGGAAAAAGACGAAAAAAAAAAAAACAACCAGTGATTAGATGATGCAGAAGAAATTCATTCTAAAACCAAGTCAAGAAAACAACTGGGTAGGATCATGCTGAAAGGAGATAATATTACTCTGCTGCAAAGTGTCTCCAACTAGAAATGATCAGTGAATTAAGACAGCAGTGAGAAGCAATGGCAGGCAATTAAGGTAAATGTCAATTACAGTGTGTACCCATATAAAAAAGGCAGCTGATTAAGTGGTTTGCCTTGGGAGTATTCGTAAAATGTTTGTTCATATTGTTTTGTCTACCCTTACGTTTTTACTGGGAGCAATAAATGTAGGGTTGTTTTTATTTAAAAAGAAAAAAAATGGTGTTGCCACGCTCCCTTCTCCGTACCACCCTATCTACCCTGGAAATGGGAGCTTATCCATTCTTACAAGTCGAGGTTTTAAAAAAAAAAAAAAGAAAGAAAGAAATGGGAGCTTAGTCACTGGAAAGCCCAAGAGGTGGTTTGGACTTGGATAGAATCAGGAAGTCCATGGTTTGCACCCACACCCTGTTGGTTCTTTCCAGGGCTCCAATGTCCCAAACAAAGTCATTTTTACCTTTGTCCTGTAGCAACCGGGGGCAGATCATATTGTAATTCCCTGGGAGAATATTTTTGTGCCTATTGGGGTTGTGAAACAGCTGCAACAGGGTGGCAACCTGCCTTCCCCGATAAACACCTTAAACTGACATGGGGGCCGCTGGGGTACAGCCTAGGTGACTATCCACTGGCCAATCAAAGATCCTGTCAGGTTCTAAACGTCACTGTCACCACTCCTGAGGACCCAGGTTGGCTGACAGGACGCACCTGGGGACTTCGAGTTTATGAGTCAGGTAAAGACAGGGGAAGTCTTATTCTCATAAAAAAGGTTCCCCTACAGACTTCATTTGTGCCCATAGGCCCAAACTTTGCTCTAAAGCCAAAATATTATCCAAATCCAAAATACAATCAGCCCACTACAGATCCTGTTCCTACTGTTCAAATAACCACAGTAAGTCCCTCAACCATAACGGTTTCTCAAGCTCCGCTACACCAGACAGATCATGTACCTGCCCCTCAGTATTCACATTCTAACCTATTCAGTTTGATTGAAGGAGCATACATGGCTTTAAATCATACCCGACCTGATCTCACCCAATCATGTTGGTTATGCTTGGCTGCTCCTCCCCCATATTATGAAGGAAAGGCCCTCAATTTAACCTTTATCAGTTCTTCTAGCTCATCTGCCTGTGACTGGGACAATCACCACAAGCTGACTCTCCCTGATGTCTCAGGTAGAGGAACTTGTCTTGGGGATTCCAGCCATCCACCAGCACTGGCAACACAACTCTGTGCCCAGCTTCATTTCAAATTCAAGCCAAATAATTACCTCATTCCACCCCCAGGAACATCCTGGCTCTGCAATTTTGGCCTCTCACCCTGTATAGCAACTGCTGTTTTTAACAAGTCTGCAGATTTTTGTGTTCTTGTACAGGTTCTTCCTTGCATAACCTTCCACCCAGGAGCCTACTACCTCCAGGCATCACAGATCAGCTATATATTTAAGAGAGAACCTGCGACACTCACCTTAGCTGTGTTACTAGGATTAGGAGTAGCAACGGGAATAGGGACAGGGACCACGGCTCTAGTGTTGGGAAATAAACATCTAGCTCAATTACAGGCAGCAGTGGATCAGGATTTAAAAGAATTAGAAGCATCTGTGACAGCTCTATAGGCGTCCCTGACGTCTCTATCTGAGGTAGTCCTGCAAAATAGAAGAGGACTAGACCTCCTATTTATGAAGGAGGGTGGCTTATGTGCAGCCCTCAAGGAAGAGTGTTGTTTTTATGCTGACAACTCGGGAGTAGTCAAAGAGTCCATGAATAAACTGAGAGAGCACCTCAAAGAGAGAGAAAAGGAGTACATCAGAGCAACCACCTTCTCCTCCATGTGGGGGGGGTCTCTTCCCTTACATTGCCCCCCTCTTGGGACCCCTAGCTGCCTTGCTGTTGCTGCTTACTGTAGGACCTTGTATTTTCCAGAGGATCATGACACTCATTAATAACGTTAATAACAAGGTTGACACATTTATGGCAAAGCCCATTCAGGTATGTTACCATCGGTTGGAAATGGCAGAACAACAAACTTATCGGGAAATAACACCCACCGACGGCCCACATGATGCTGTGGCCCAGATGCCCTGAGGCACTGGACAGGCAGTCAGAGATGGGCAACTAGGACACATATGTAATGCCAATTGGCCACCTAAGACAGGTCCAGGACCAACAGCTGTCCTGCAGGCCAATGACGGGTAAGGCTCAATTGGGTTCATATGAGGAGTCCTTGACCCAAGACAGGCGCTGTCCTCCCAGGGCCTGCCATGTTCCAAAAAATATAAATAATAATAAGGGAGGAGATGTAGGGAGCGGCTTCGAATAGCTGCTGCTGCCCTGCCCCTCCTGCCTGAGGGCATTTTGTGTGTCTGCCTACATTACCCATAATCCTCTCCTGCTTACATCATATAACCGGATGTGACGATGACCTATCAGATTGAGCCTTCTTCCTACCTTTGGCCCGCCCCCACCCTATATAAGTTGTAGCCATTTTAAAAATAAACGAGACTTGAATGGAATCCCGCCAGGTCTCGGGTCTCTCTTTTCTCTTGCCCTGCCCCCATCCCCGATCCCCTCTCCAGGTGAGACCCATGGATTGATCTGCAGGCCAGATCAAACATCAGACAGATACTTAATTCCTCTCCTTTTATTTTTGTGACACTCCATTCACATTTCAATGTCCAATTCAAATGCAGCTTCTCTAGGTAGAATTACTTGCTTTTCTCTGTGCTTCTACAACATGTATTCTCACCTCTACTATCAAGAATATTTTTAGAGTCTTTTTTAATATTTTAATTAATGATTTCAACTTCCTATCACCTGGTTGAGTTATAAGGACACAACATGTTTGTTCATTCATCTTGCTGTTTACTTTAGGACCTAGTATAGTGCTTGACATATTGTAGGCAATACATACTTGAATCAATAGAACTGAAGCAAAAACAGAAAATATAAACTTTTCAGTGCTTCCTTGCTATATTTTGTGTTTTCTTGTGTGCTTTAAATTTTAAAATGGTAATTCCCCATCTGTAATTTTTATGATTGGCAAGCTACTTTTGTTTGGGCTACTTGCCAGTATAAATGGAAATAAACATGTGAGCACTTGCCAGCTGTTGTTAATTATAAAATCATACAATTTGTTCAGGAATATATTGAGAAAATCAACCTTTCATTTTAATTTTCCTTGGTTGATTGTCTCCAAAACTTGAACCCTCTAAAATCCACACCTCCAAATTCACTTAATTTTGCATGACCTATGGCTACAGAAATAGAATCCCTACTCAATTTCACAATTTGGCTAACTTTAATTCTTTGCCCTTTATAAAATTCTCCTTGAATCATTGCTAACAAACCAGATATGTATGTTTCAAGAAAAATAAGTCAAAATTTGTGCCATATTTATATGGCAGGGAAATGGCTATGTTCCCTGAAACAGGTACCAGTTTCCCTTCTACCCTTAGCTTAGAACCCAATTCCTTTTTGTGATTGATACACCTAAGAATAGCAAAGGCAGCTGGGGGAGTCACATAGGGTTTCTACTAAAGTTCCAAATAAAAAATGAGCCTGAGACTTTTGAAGCCTCAGGTGAGGACAATAGCTTGAATGTCACAATTTCAAATCTTTATATAGTTTTTGCATAAGACAGGAACTTTCATTCATCTTGAGACAGATCCATCCTTAATGATTCAAATGGACCAGATCCTTTCATGAGATAGAGCTTTGACAGTTCTGTTTTTGGAGGGCCAACTGTTCTGGATAATGAAATTATACAGAAAATCGTCTACTATATTTACCTCTACATCTTTCTAGCTTACTGTGCCTTTGGAAAGATGTTTAAAGTGTGAGTGAGTGTAGACAACCCTAATGTGGATGATATTGTTTATTTTAGTAGAAATGCTGTACTTTTTGTTTACATAGCTTCTCACAGAAGATTGGGAATGAAGATTTGTGTTATAGAGAAGCTACCTTTCTAATTTTGAGATTAGGCTGGACAAAATTCCATATAAATAAATGGAAATGGATTATGCCTCGTGTAAAAAAACTGGCCTACTATTATCCCATGTATGATAATACCCAAAGGCAAATTTTATAGAATACACTCAACTGGATATTTTTCTTCTATGTGAAGGTGTCTCAAAAGCTAGAGATAGGCCTAACCCTATGACTGTGATGGGAGTTTCCCGGAGGCAATAGACAGGAAATGAGGATGGGAGAATCAGGCTTAACACTAGAGAAACCAGAAGAGCATAGTCTTCTCCTGGAGCTACTGGAAATTAGGTCCTTGAAGTAGAATGAACTCACTGAAAGTCACTCCCAAAGGAAGAAGATAAGCACACTCCTTCAGATGGCCTGGTCTTAGAACCTAGATAGAGAGGCAAATTCCAGCATTCCAAGATAGCTTTTGCTTTGACTTAAGAACTCTGAGAATAATCAAAATTAGAAGTAATTTTTAAATTCATCAGTTTTACAATTATTTCTTATATAATTAAGCAATCTGCAAAATTTTACTATTAGACTATGGTCCTCATGATGCTGTGGGAAAATGAAAGGTCTGTGTCCACTTTGGGAAAAATCCATTAAAGAGAAGAAAAGCCTTTTCTCTTCTCCTAGTACTAATCCTGGGGATGCAGGAGGTGACCAGCAACAGTTGTGGAGCTATAATGACCAATATAGCATCACAAGTATGTAAGGCATTGTAGATTTAGAGAATATATGAGTGGCTAGGAAGTATAAAAAACCTGTTTGTGGAGAGAAGCCTCATAAAAAACAAGACTTCCTGTCATTGGGTGAGATAATAGTTTTAAACACAGTTATTTAGGCATTACAAGGTAGACTTAACCTCATCTTTAACCACAGGGTGATGGAGTCCAGATAGATACAATATGTATCTGTAACATACTATATAATAAACTTGTTCAGCACTAGGTTGTGAGTTTGATCCCGAATACCAAAAATAAATAAATAACTCGTTGTACCTTAGTAACATATTTAACATTAGGCTTAAGAAATATTTAAAAAAGCATTAATTGTGTTCTCAACTGAATTTGGAAATATTGTTCAATGTATAACTACATTCTGTTTATCCATATTTTAGTCATGAATCCTGTGATGTACCATGCAGTATGACAGAAAACAAACCAGATTCACTGAGGTGAAGTTGGTGTATATACACTTCTCAACACTCAGTGTAGAAGTATGATCATATAGTCAATTCTTCTAATTAAACAAAAAATGAAAATAATTTGAGTCTTCTTAAATTAGTAAGGATTCTAGTAGCACTTTCTCAGAGCCCCTTTCCCTTTTCTAAGGATACTGGCATGAGTGCAGTATTCTATTAGGATTCCACTTGACTTTCACTTGAAACTAAACCATGGAATCTAAACATCCATTGCTGTTTCTTGATGCCACCAGGTGTCTAATGTTGAAAGTTGGCTTCCTGCTATCAGCCTGATCGTGTGAAACAGCTACATTATGTGCTGCTGTTAATGGTTGACTTCACTGCCTGGCTAGTGTGGTGCTTCAACCGAGGATGACTGGATGAGACTGGGTGCCGTGTTCTACAGAGAATGACTGCTACTTCTCTTGGTCTGCAGCTTTTATTACTCAATTCTTTTCATTACTTACAACCATTCTCCTTCAAGCCCTACTGTCAATTTTATGACACTTCACTGAGACTGAAAAACCAGAAGTGAACATACTTCCCACTTCAACTATAAAAACACAAACCCACTGTTTTCATTCCTCCCTCAGACATCAGGTCTCTTTATACCCTCAGCTAAAGTGACTATTTAGGTGGTCTCGAGGGCTACTACTTTCTTGGCAGTATTTCTCTTGTGACCCTGGGACACTAACCATGCTTCTTTGGCAGTAAGATTCAGAAAGGCTGATGTGAGTGACCAAACTCCAAATTTCAGGATTCCTTTCTGTAACCACCTGAGAAGTTACAGCTCTTTTGCCCCAATAATTCATCCTTCCAGGTCTTCAAAAACAGAGACAAAATTTCTGTGTTTGGTCCTTTTCAAGGCCTTCTGTTTCAACAGGGTAAAATAGTCAATCTATGCTTTTGCAATATCTCTTGTGTAAAAGGGAAAGTAAGTGAAGAAATTAAAAGTATAATGAAAGATGTATGAGTGCAAAAGGCAGAGACAGAAGTGCCTAACTTCTCTTTGGGCTCTAGAGGAGTGGGTCAAGGAAGATTCAAAGAACTTGAAATAAGTCTAGAGAGAGGACTTTGGCTAGTGACTAATCAATTAAAGCATGTCCCAGGTATGCACTTATTTATTCAACAGCTATCTACTGAATATTTACAATGTGAGTGATATAATTCTAGCTGGTATGGACAAGATAAATAGCAAGATAAATGACTATTCTGTCTTATAGGTAGAAGGTTGTGCAAAGGCTACAAAAAAGCAATATGTTGTCTATGCTCTTTTTGTGTGGCTGGGTAAGGCTTCCCACTGATTGGGCCATTTTTCATGGCTAATTTTGTCCATGGCAGCAATTACTTTCCTAGACATCTTAACCAAAATAAAAAGAGAATTATTTATTTGTGTCTAATTTGCACAATCACTCTTCTCCTATTTAGAAATGAGGAAAACAAGGATACTCACAATCAGGAGAATTGCATGGGGTTGTAGCCTAGCAGGCTATTATTAATCAAATGTTTTGATTCCAGAGTCTGAATTCTCAACCACTTAGCATAGTTCCACCAACAAACATTCTTCTACTGCATCTTTTAATTATATTAGTTTTCCTTAACTCCCCAGCATCCCTATTCACATGCTCCGTCTTTGCTTTCATATCTCCTCTCCTGTCCCTGCTGATGTACAATTTGAATGTATAATAATATTCCAGAGAGGTAGGCAGAAACACCTCTCTGACTAGTCTCAGAAATGAGGGGACTGCTTTACTTTCAACAGGAGGTTCCTACCAAAATACCATTCTTAGCAAAGGAATTTGACAGGCCCATATGCTCCATGCAGAATGAAAGGCAATTTCAAAATCTCTCAGCAGGTACTTAACAAATGTTGCTGTTTGTCATTACGACTAAACTTTGATCTCCTTGGAACCTGTTTTAGTAGTTACATTGCATCCCAGATAAAGAGAAAGACCACATCCTGTCACAGTGTCAGAAGGCACATATGATTTAGTGCTTTTTTGTAAAATAAAAAAGTACATTTAAATTTTATTTTTATACAAATGTTTTATGTCTTTAGCACAAAGTTATTCATAAATCAAAGTTTAGAAGAGTTAATGCAAGAAATGCTTTTTTGTAAAATAAAAGTACATTTAAATTTTTAAATTTTTTATTTGGATGTTTTATGTTTTTAGCACATTATTGATAAAGTTTAGAAGACTTCATTATGCAAGAAATATATTTGGAAGGAATTTGGGAAACAACAACAAAAATAGGTAAGAATCATCAATTGCAGAAACAACCACATTAACAAAATCACTTTATTCTTTTTTCATTTGAAAATTTTGAAAGATACATTAAAAATACCATATACAATTACAACTTTGTTGAATTAGATACAATTTTAGGCCACATGAGTAAGCAAGCCCAGTCTGGGAACCAGTGCCATGTGCAGGCACCCATCAGACCAGGAATAGTCAGACCCCAGCCTCTCCCCATGAGTCAGTACCATTTGTGAACTAAGAGGAGAAAGAACAAAGCCATAACAGCAAAAAAAGCCCAGTCTGGGATCTAGCACCATGCGTAGATTATGGAAGGACTGGGAACAGACAAACCCAAGCCTCTTCCCATGGGTCAGCACTATTCATGGACTGGGGGGAGAGAGAACAAGGACACACAAACAAGCAAGTCCAGTCCGGGAACCAGCACGCTGCAGAGGCCCCCATCCAATTGGGAACAACCAGATGCCAGCCCCTTCCAGTGCACAGGCTGGCAAAAAAGAAGTACCAACCATTCCCCACCACCAACACCACATAAGTGACTGGCTTCCTCAGAATTTAGCAGTGTGCAGTGTAACAACTAGAGGGATCTCCTTCTGAGGGTTGTAACCATTGTTAATTCCCTATGGTCTTGTTTTGAGGTCCTATATAATTTCTATTGTTTAGTTGGATTGGGTTTATTATCTTTTGTTTTGTTTGATTAGGTTAAATCTGATGGCAAGGGCAGCTATTTCAAAGATAGTAAGATATATTATGGTAGCAATTTTGGAGTTACTATTGTCTTGTTTTGAAATCCTTTGTTGCGTTCATTGTTTTGCTTTTAATGTTTCTATTGTGTTCTGTTCTGTTTGCTTTTTTACTGTGTCCAAAGTTATCTGCAGCTATTTTGAAAACATCAAAAGGCATTATGGTAACTATTGTGGATTTTGTAATGCTTGAAGTCCTCATTCTGTTTTATCCTCTATTAAAAAAACTGTTTTAGGTATTGATGTATGCATAATATTAACCTTTAATCTTTAAATCATTGTATGGAAGAAAAAGATAAAAATTTGAAGAGTTAAAAAAATCTTAACCAAGAGTAAATGCTACCTAACCATGCAACCTCAGCACTTCACTTAGAACCTGTTAGGGACCCATTCAGAAGCCCCAAGCAGCTGGGGACCTTTGGTACACTGAAGGCCTGCATAGTGTACTCCATCTAACTATTTAGCTTTTGTATGCCACTCATTGCCTCTTAGAGTCCTGTGCAACAACTGAAGATAGCCAGGGAGCATCAGAGGGCCACATGGAGTATATCCCCAGCATACTCCTACCATTTGAGGAGACTTTGAGTGCCACTAGGGACCTGATAGGGCCTGCCTAGTGACTCTCACTCAACTGGTGAAACTCCCTAAAATACCGACAGACATCCTCAACCCAAGTAGACACTGAGACCTTGCATTCAGATTCCCCAGGGGAATACAAGAGAATGACAAAATGAAAAAGCAAAATTAAATCTCAAATCTCCAGTCTATCTCAAACAAGCCTAGAAGACATGGACATAGAACAAATTATAAGCCATACACCTGAAATACCTGAAATGACAGCAACAGAAGTAAAGAAACAACTCTAGGAAGCTATAATGGAACTCAGATCAGAAATAATCACCCAAGTATAGGAAGAAATGATAAAAGTAATGAAAGAAATGCCAAACACATCTAAAGAAGACATAGTTTAAAAAATTGAGGAAGGCTGCAAAAAGATGGAAACCTTGAATGAACAACATAAGAAAGAAACACAACACATGAAACAGATGCAAAGAGATATACAGGAAATGAAAATCTGTCGAAAGCTGACAAGACCATCTGAATGAATGTGAAGATAGACTTTCAGACCTCGAAGACAGGATTGCAGCTAGTGAACAGGAAAGATCTTTTAAAAATAGCAAGGAATCAGGAAATAACAATTCAACTGTTGTGAGATGATGCAAAGGAAAACAACATGAGAATGATAGGTGTAAACGAAAAAGAAAATGACAACACAAAAGATATGAAAAGACTATTTACAGAAGTAATAGCTGAAAATTCCCAAACATGGGAATGGAAACTGACATAAGTAAAACATATTGAACTCCAATTAGATATAACCAAAATAAATCTACACCCAGACATACAATAATCAACATTCCAGAAATTCAATGTAAGAACAGAATATTAAAAGCTGTGAGAGAAAAGAGACAGATTGCTTACAAAGGAAAGCCCATGAGAATCACAGCACATTTCTAAACACAAACAATGAAGTCAAGAACAGCATGGAGTGAAGTATTTCAGATCCTAAAGGAAAACAACTTCCAACCCAGATTGATGTATCTTGAAAAATTATCCTTCAAAACTCATGGAGAAATAAGATGCTTCCATAACAATGCATACCTGAAGAACTTCATTGACTACCAAACCAACTCTGCAAAGGATACTGAAAGATATTCTAGACGGATATAAAAATAATTATGACTTCAGGAAGACCAAAGGGGAAAAACACTAAGCAATGCAAATAATGAAACGAAGGGGAAAGATAAAGAACCAATAGCAGAAAGATAACGTACAAAAATGAGGCAATATATATGTTATAACCATTAATTTAAATGGCCTCAATTCACCAATTAAAAGAAACAGACTGGCAGAATGAATCAAGAAACAACATCCAACCATATGCTATATATAAGAAACCTATCGCACCCAAAAGGAAATTCATAAACTGAAAGTCAAAGGATAGAAAATATTTCAAGGAATAGAAATTCTAAAAGAGCAGGAGTAGCTGTATTGTTTGCAGACAATTTGAACTTCAAACCAAGAATGATTAAAAGAAACAAAGAGGGTCAGTACATACTGGTTAGTGTAAAAGTTCAAGAGGAACAGATAACAATCTTAAATACATATGCACCAAATATGGGAGCACCCAGCTATACAAAACAAATATTAACAGAAATAAACAATCAATTAAGCAAGAACACAATTATAACAGGAGACCTTAACATCCCACTGACACAAAGAGACAGATCAACTAAGCAGAAAATCGGTAAAGAAATAAAATAACACATTCAAACTTGTCAACAAATGCATTTAATAGATATGTACAGAGTGTTTCACCAAACAAAAACAGAATATACATTATTTTTAGCTTCACATGGGACATTCTCTAAAATAGACCACCTACTAGCCCACAGAACATGATTAAGTAAATGCAAAATAATGGAAGTTATCCCATGCATTTTGTCTGATCATAGCGCCATGAAACTGGAAATTAATGATAAAAAGGCAAACTGCAAAATCTCCATAAACATGTGTAAATTAAATAATACACTCCTGAACAATCAATGGATCACAAAAGAAATTAAACAATATCTACAAGTAAATGAAAATATGAATCCAATTTAACAGAACCAGTGGGATGCAACAAAAGCTGTCTTCAGAGGGAAATATATTGTGGTGAACTCCCACATCAGGAAAACAGAATGAACAGAAATAAACAACCTGTTGTTATACCTCAAACATCTAGAAAAAAAAAGAGCGAGTCAAGCCCAAATGCTAAAGAAGGGAGGAAATTACAAAGAAAAGAATGGATATTAATACAATAGAGACTAAGAAAACAATACAAAGAATTAATGAATCAAAGATTTGGTTCTTTGAAAGAATAAATAAAATTGATAAGCCCCTAGACAACCTTATTTTTAAAAGGAAAGAAAAACTCAAGTTTGGGCAATAAGGAATGAAAAAGATGAAGTCACTGTAGTCTCTGTGAAAATATAGTAGATCGTCAATACCTACTTCGAAAACCTCCACTCTCATAGGCTTGATAACACAGAGAAATGGACAGATGTCTAGAGACATATGAATTACCACAGCTGGATCATGAACATGTAAAACTGCAAAATAACCCAATTTCAGTTAATGAAACTGAAAATGTAGTTAAAACCTTATCAACAAAGAAAAGCCCAGATCCTGATGGATTCACAGCTGAATTCAATCTATTGTGAAAGGGTAAGAAACTGCTCAAAGATGAAAAAATAACTCATATAGGGAAAAGGAGTAAAGAAGGAAGGAAAAAGAAAAAGATATAGATTTGTATATATACTCAAGATAACTATGATGATTGTACTACTAATACTGTTTTGGTTTGTTTGAATTCATTGTGTGGGAAGATGTGGACAAACTATTTCGAAGAGGACAAGAGACATTATGGTAACCACTGTTGATTTCCTGTTGTCTTGTTTTGAAATCCTGTGATGCTTGCATTGTTTTGTTCTGATCTGCTTTGTTGTGTTTTATTCTTTAAAATAAAAAAGAATCTTATGCAAGAGAAATAGTAATTGTTTATAATTATGACTGAAATTTTGCTAATTGCATCTTTTATTTGGTCAGCTATATGTTTTAATTTACATTCAGTAGAGCTGCCAAGGGCGTGAGTGAAAATTCATCATTACTTAGGACCCAGCCTGTGCTGGGCCTTCAGCGCCCTGCGTGGAACACATTGGTATCTGCCAATTTCTCCACTATCTCATCACTTGTTTTCTTGTTGTAATTAATAAGTTTGTAACAGCAAAGTACCTTAACATTGTACTTTTCAAAAAATTTTCAATTTATGAATTTGTTTATATTACTATACACACATGGATTCTTGTTTTATCCAGTTCATTACTAGTCTGAATCATTTCAGTGTTCAAATTGTCTATGCTATGGCTTATTGAAGCTCCTTTCAAGCTGGCTTTTGTGCTCTTTACGTGTCTCCATTGTTTGACTAATCTGGGGTTTTTGACACTAACTGTCCAAATTCATGGTTTACTTTCACTGCCCTGGCATTAGAACCATTCACTTCTTCAGAGAACTCTGATTCCCTTTAGTCATCTAGATAGATGTAAAGATAATAGATTATAAGCCCCAGTCTATTAGCATCTTGCTGTTTTCAACCCTAAAAGTAGACAAAGCTAACAACAGATACACACACACTGACATCTATATTTTTTCTATATTTAAAACTCTGTAACCTTTTCATTCAAGTTAGATCCCAGGAGATTCATTTTAGTTTTCGTCTGTTCTATTAATTATGGTTTTCTCCTGTTCCATATTTGTAAGTGTCTACAATAAGAAATGTCTCATCAATAAATTTACTTACTACTAATCCTGTCTCCCAGGGCCCCAACACTCATATAGATAACTTCTTTACAGCTGTCAAGCACTAACATCATCCAGAAATAATTAGTTATACTTTCTTATCAGTTTTTCATGATTTTTCTATGCATATACTATCAGTTGTGTGTTTATAATTACTTATGTTCCCCCCCAAATTGATCTTATGATGTCACTTTTAACTAGTTATTTTTAACTTGTTATTTCTTGGTTGACTTTCTGTGTTAGTGCCCAGAATTCTATACTGATTTTTAAATATTTTTTGTTTTAGCGTAATAATTTTCTGTATGTTTAATTACACACTACAGGAATATATTCGCCAGGCCAGGGATTTAGTTCAGTGGTACAGTGCCTGTTTGGCAAATATAAGTCTTGAGTTTGATTTCCAGTACCAAAAAATTAAATCCCACATGTGAAATGGTCACAGGATACATTATCATTCTAAAAATAAAACACAGAGATCTACATGTAATTCAAGAGTCTGCCCTGTATAATTATACTTTCTTTTAGAGAGGTTATCATTGTTGTCTTTTGGTATATGTTCTCATACTTTCTCTACACACACACACACACACGGAGTACATTGTGTTTTATTTATTCATATAGGTGATGGACAATGTTGAGTTTCAGGCCTTATTAAATTTCAAAGTCTGAAAGAGCACACAAAAAAAGATTGCATCCTATCCATCATTCAAGGCCTCTTTTCTCAAGGTTCACCAATCTCACTTGCATATGTATCACTGGTATACATTTCTCACTTGTATGTATATATCACTGCATACATATCATAGTTACTGGGAATAAAGCCACCAGCAAAAGAGGTTTTCAGTAAGAGCCCCGTGAGCAATCTGGCCCTGTAGTTATCTCCTCTTATGATTTTAGCATTGCAAAACCAAAATAAAAAGAAAGGGGTAAAAGAGGAGAACAAGGAAAAAATATATGTGCAAGGGCTTTAGATTGCTTTGCTGCTTATAGTCAGGGGCCTGGAACTTGAAACATGTAAGGTCCTGGAAACAGTACAGCTAATCATTGGTGACTGGAAGAGAAATGTGCACTAAGCTCCAAGTAGAAGTTAACTCACAGGCATTTTGAAGCTTTGCTTAGGGAGTTAGAATTGCAGCCCTTTGTCCCTAATTACCCTGTGAATACACTATAGGAATTTTGTAAGCTCCAGAGTCTTTAAACAGTGTCATTTAAAGCAATTTTATGTGTGTATTTGTACAGATTACTTGCTGACTTTTGAGCAAGAAATGATCTCAAAATCCCCTTATGTCTACTACTATTTCAAGGTAAGGGAATACTCTGGAATGGTTCCCATTTTCCAAATGTAATATTTTCCAAAATAAATGTTGGAATAGCTGCATGGTTGATAGCATGTGAACATTTTAATTTGCACAATAATATCCTGGAGTTTGTGGATGCTTGGCCCTTTTCCAAGAAGGTTGGAAGTTCAAATGCTGGCTGTTTCTTCTCTGTGGGAGGAAAAAGGAGCATGTGAATCAGAATTGGTAAATTGGAGAGGAGGTCATAGACTACATGGAGTTAAGTAAGGAAAAGTGCAATGCAATGTGCAGTGAGGAGAAAAGCCAGTTGTATGAGGAAAAGGACTGGTTACCATTAAAGGCTTCAAAATGAAGGCCTCAGAGGAGAAATGAACAGGGAGGTTAACAACTCCCTGTTTTTCTCTCTCTTCTAGAAGATGGGGCTGTTGTAATGAGATACAGGTGCAACTCTGGGATATCAGGGATCTCCACCCTGATCTATTCAGAAGACTTTTAATCCTTCAATGTTTGTAGTTCACACACTGCCCCATCCAACAACCCTGCTCTGATGATCTTATTTCAATTGTTGAATGGAATCATACTGTGAAGATTATCTGTTTTCTTGCCTTTTTTCTCAATCTAATGAGATTCTTGAGACTAAAATGTAAAAGGCACACAATTATTATATGTTTAATGTTGAATAAGCCTCTCTTGTTAGAGTCCTACCTCTTCTGAGATCCCTTGATGCACAGCACTTGCTTCAGACATGTTGTCTTTTTTAACCTCCTACATTGTACCATAATTTCTGTACATTTTAGCTTCACTACTAGACTGATAATTCTTCTTCAAGAAAAATGAGATAAAGCATATAAAGTACTAGTACCATGTGTGTTGAATAAATAATAACCATTAATTGTGTAATTTGCTTAAAGGACCAGAAAATATATTTTATTTAGAAAAATCTTAAAGGTTTAGGAAATTACATTGGAACAGATATCATTTATTTTTCAAGTCACTTGAGTAAATTATGCAACTAAAACAGATATACGTATTGGAATAAGGTAATAACATAATGACTTAATTTATTGTTCACCTTTTAATTTTTGGAACAAAATACCTGACATATACAATTAAAAGGAGGAATAATTTAAGTGACATGATTTCAGAGGTTATAGTTCATGGTATTTTGACTCTAAGCTAGAAACATCATGATGGAAGTGTGTGATAAAACACTTCTCACTTCATGGTGGCTAGGAAGCAAAGGACAGAGGAAGAGCCATGAGAGGAAGGGAATGGGGAACAGAGATAGTCCCCAAATTACAGTTCCACGAACACCCAGGCACAATCAGATGTATGCTTTATTAATCACCCTCATCTTCTATCAAACCAATGAAGTTGACAAGATTAACAATTACCAGTCTTCAGGTATCTGTTTCATACCATTCCCCTCGTACAGAAAGCTGGGATTTAGGGTAGGATAAGGGAGTCATTGCTGAGTTGCCCAACTTCCAAGGACACCATTTATACTGTGATCTACTGAGGTGATATATTGTAATGCACCAAAATGTGGGTGCTGTACTAGTAGGCAACCTTTTTCATTGTAGATCTAGGTCATTTGACTTCAAATGAAGTGGGATAATATTCACTGAGATTTATTAGAAGAAGAGCTCCATAGAGTTTGTTATTATTATAATTATTATTTTTTTTGGAGACAGAGCTTATCATGCAGCCCAGGCTGGCCTCAAACTCAAGGCAATCCAGCCTCAGCCTCCTGAGTGCTGGGATACAGGCATGTGCTGTTGCACCTGGCTTTCAGAGAGCCATTTTCTATAAAGGAAGAGATTCCTTTGGAGTGCTGGAGCCAACAAAGCTTTCTGAGGTTAGTTAGATGCCACTAGAAAAAAACAGTGGAACACACCGAGTATGTGCTAGGATCAGAGGCATTGAAACTTGAAGACAAAGCATGAAGATTGCTATAGCTGGGGTACAATCTGTAATGGTAGTATTGCTTCATCAGTAGATAAGCTGAGTAGATTATGAAAGCACAGCAAGGATTGTAAATAAGGTCATTATGTTTTTTAAAAATTTATCATGCCCACTGGCTGGTTAGTTTGATATCCTTGAAACATCTGGCCCATGACAGGTATAACCGCAAGAAGTTCACTTGCATAATAAAATTGAGATCAGATTTTTTTTTTCAGATAGAATCTGGAGAAATCTCTGAGTGACAACGTAAAACAGCCACTTAGTCCTTCTCAAAAATGAGTCACTAGAGGGGCACTTCAGCAAAACATCTTTCTGGGATCCTTCCAGGACAGGTCAGAACCAAGGTAGATCTGGAGCTCTCCCCTCTGTTTCAGCTGCTGCACTTAGAGAGGCTAACAAGGTGCTATTGACAATTTAATCCCACTACACCTTCCTGCATACTATTTGCTCAGTACATGTTAATGATTGACCAGCTAGGTGACTGAGTGCAAAATTTTGATACTGAAAGAACTGGCATTACTCATATTGGTAAAATGGCAGCACAAGGACATTTGATGAAAATAGTCTCTTGTGATTTTTAAATTTTTTTTATTTTAAAGAGATTAAGATAAAAGAGGACATAACAAAGCAGATAAGAACAGAACAATTCAAGCAACACAGTATTTCACCAAAAGACAACACAATATATCAGTAGCTACCATAATGTCTCTTTCCCGATAGTATCAAACATAATGAAATAGTATAAAACCATTAAAGAGAATGAAAGTATTACAGGGCATTCAGAACCAAATAACAGAAAATGAAAAATGGTTACTATATTATCTCAGTGTCCATAAAATATTTGTTTATACTATCACACATAATAAAATCCAGTAAGACACAACATGATAGAACCAATGGAATCCGAAGGACAAAAGCATGGTAGAACTTCAAAACAAGATGATATTAAATCAGCACTGGCTATTATAATGTCTTGTTTTCTTCAAAATAGCTGTTCATACCATCACAGATAATAAAATAAAAAAAAAATCAGGATAAAACCATTCCAGGTAATGATGGGGAATCATGATTACAATAAAATCTTATGGACTCTTATCACTTCTTATACGGGAGCCTATACGGTATTTATACATGTGAGTTTGATTTATTTCACTTTTGAGTATAGTCTCAAGCTGCGTCCATTTATTTATAAATATCTCAATGTGATCATTCTTTATAGCTGAGTAGTACTCCATTGCATAAAAATATCACAACTTTTTTATCTGTTCCTCAGTTGATGGACACTTAGGTTTTTCCAAGATCTGGCTATTTCAAATTGTGCTGCTATAAACATGGGTGCACATATAACCCTGTGGTATGAGGTTTTCAGTTGTTCTGGGAACATGCCTAGAAGTGGAATAGCTGGGTCAAATGGGACTTCCATTCCCAGCCTTTTGAGAACTCTCCAGACTGACCTCCACAATGGTTACACTAGTCTATACTCCCACCAACAGCGCAAGGAGAGTGCCTTTTTCCCCACAGCCTCTCCAGCATTTGCTGTTGGTAGCTTTCTTGGTCCTGACCATTCTATGTGGAGTGAGATGAAATCTCAGTGTGGTTTTAATTTGCATTTCTCTAATGACCAATGATGCTGAACATTTTTTCATGTATTTATTTGCCATTTGTATTTCTTCATCTGAGAACTGTGTATACATCTCAGATGCCCATTTTTGGATTGGGTCTTTGAATTTTGGGGGTCTGATTTTTTAAAATTCTTTATATGTTTTAGAAAGAAATCCTTTGTTTGAGGGACAGTTCACTAAGATTTTTTCCCAGTTTGTGGGTTTTCTTTTCACTATGCTGGAGATTTCTTTTGACATGCAGAAACTTTTTAATAAGACGTGACCCAAGTTATTGATTCTCAGAAGTATTTCCTGTACAGTTTGATTCCTGTTCATTCTCTACCTACCCTATGCCTTCAAGATTTTTACCTAACTTGTCTTCCAACAAATTAGTATTTCTATTTTGATATTCAGATCTTTGGTCCATTTAGATTTTAGTTTAGTACATGGTGATAGGCACAGGTCTAGTTTTAGTTTTCAGCAGATGGAGAGCCAGTTTTTCCAGCACCATTTATTAAAGAGACTGTCCTTTTTCCAGTGAACATGTTTGCCCCCTTTATCAAAGATAAGGTGGTTGAGTGTGTTGGTAGTTGTTGTTGTATCTTCTAATGTATTCCATTAATCTTCAGATCTGTTTTATTCCAGTACCATATTGATTTTATTACAGTAGCTTTGTAGTATAACTTCAAGTCAGGGATTGTGATACGTCCCTCTTTGCCTTGCTGCTTAGAAGTGCCTTTGCTATTCTAGGTCTCTTCTGGTTCCAGATGAATTTTAGGAGTGATTTCTCTAGATCTATGAGGTATGTTGATGGTATTTTCATTGGGATTGCATTGAATCTGTATAACAGTTTTGGGAGAATGGACATTTTCACAATATTATTTTTCCTATCCATGAGCAAGGGATGCCTTTCCATTTTCTGAGATCCTCTTCAATTTCTTTTAAAAATATGGAGCCCTTCATGAATTTGCTTGTCATCCTTGTGCAGGGGCCATGCTAATCTTCTCTGTATTGTTCAGTTTTAGTATATGTGCTGACAAAGTGAGCATGCTTAGCCCTATCTTACCTTCTGGCCCTAGAGTAATGATCCAAATCTTGAGTTTGACTCAGTCAACATTGGATTTGAATCATGTCTTTTAACCTACTGTGTGACTCTCAGTACCTTTCTTAACTGCATTAGTGTTTTTCTGATGTATAAAAGGGGTAAAAATTATACAGAGTTTAAAAAATTAAATGAAATGTTATATGTCAAGCACTATTCCTAGAGCATGAGATACTCAACAAATATTAGTTTCACTAGTTATTATTTCTTTCATCATAGACTTCTCTCTGCATTCTTTTACTCATCAGTAGATAACCCCAGTAGATTATAAAAGCGTAGCAAAATTATTTTATATCGACGCCTGAACACACAGCAATCCAGTACCCATACTCCACATATTTGAATGTTGTTTTTTCCTTTTAAATAGTTGTTTACTTTAGTGTTTACTTAAAGTCAGCAACATGATGTTTTGATATACATATATGTATTGAAATGACTACCATAATCATTAATTTATCATACCCATGTCTTTTCAGTTACCTTTTTATTTTTGGAAAGCCTTTTAAGTTCTGTTGAAATATCATTGACAAATAAAATTTTGTGCAATTTAATTATATAAGTTTAAAGTGTGTAATGTGATAACGTGATACTTGTATACTGCAACATGATTAAGTAAATTGGTTAATACATTTTTCACTTCATGCAATTATGTGTGTGTAGTAGGAACTCTTATGACACTCAACAAATTTCAAGTACATAATGCAGTAATTTTATAGTCATCGACTGTACATTGGACCCCAGCCTTTAAAAAAATTTCACTGAAAGTTTATACATCTAATTAGTGTTTCTCCATTTCCCTTATCCCTCAAATTCTGGCAACTGCTATTCTACTCTTATCATGAGTACTTGTTTAAATTTTACTTATAGGTGAAATCATTTGTCTTATAAGTACAGTATTTGTCTTATCTTTCTCATGCTTATTTCACTTAATGCAATGCTCATGAGATTCATCCATATTCTCACAAATGATAGAATTTCCTTCTTTTTATGATTGAATAACATCCCATTATGTATATGGGATTACTTTACTTTATTACTTTATTTGTCTACCAATGGATACTTACAGTTGTTTCCATCTCTTGGGCATTGTGAACAATATTGGAGTGAACATACAAAGGCAGATATCTCTTTCATATATTGACTTTATTTCCTTTGGTGATATACCCAGAAGGGAGAGGGTTGAGGTATATGGAAGTCTTATTTTTAACTTTTTGAGGAAACTTAACCATATTGCCTTCCATAATGCTGTACCAAATTACATCCCCACCAACAGCAAAAAAAGATTTCCTTTCCTCCACTTTTTTGCCAACACTTATTTCTTGGGTTTTTGATAAGAGCTATTCAAACATGTATGAGGTAATATCTCATTGTGGTACTGATTTGCATTTCTCTGATTATTAGTGATGTTGAACATAGTTTTATGTAGTCGTGGGTGATTTGCATGAGTTCTTTGGAAAAATTTAGGTCCTTATTCAAGTCCTCCATTCATTTGTAAATTGGATTATTTGGAATTTTTTGCTATTGAATTTTTGCTGTTGTATTTTGGATGTTAACCATTCATTAGATATATGGTATGCAAATATTTTCTCCAAAATCCTTGGATTGTCTTTAAATTTGTTGATTGTCTCTTTGCTTATACAGAAGATTTAGCATTTGATAGACTCACTTGCTTAAGTTTGCTTTTGTTGCCTATGCACTTTGATCTTTTTTTAAAGGTCATCAATAATCTTCTCATTGCCAAGGCCAATGAATGCTTTTCATTATTTATCCCACTTTTGGGGGGGTATCTGATATCACCAAACATTCTCTTTTTGGAATTTTATTTTCTCTTTGTTTCCATGACAATTCATTCTTCTGATTTTTCTAATGAATTTCAATGTCTTTCCTTTCAATTTTCTTATCTGATTTCTTCCTCCATTGTTCAGTCGTCACACTTCACTACTCCCAGATGTAATCATTCGCTTGTTTTTTTTTTTCACTTTGCACATTGCTACCTTGACTGTAATTATCATTCATAATTCTGTTACTCTTAAACTTATTTATACTTCTAACTTATTCTCCAGACCTGTACTTTTGATCTTTTACTTGACACTGTCATCAGATTTCTTTTGTAAAATTTGAATTAGTGTTTACAAAGCAAAATATGGTTTCTTTCACCTCAAACCTGCTCTTTTTCTTGTAATCTTCTATCTGTTTGTGGTATTACTATTTCCCCATCATTCAGCCAAATGTATGTCATGTATAATTGCTTTTTTTGATCACTTTGCTCCCCAGCCCCACAAGTGTCCATCAGTTTTATTAATTATACTAACATCTCTCAAATCTATCCTCTTCTTTCCATTTTAGCTGTTATAAACCTAATTTAAGCCTATCTCTTGACTAAATATTGCAGCAGCATTACACATAACTGTCATTTTAAACAATACAAATATAATCATGTCACTCATTTGCAAAAACTTTTTACAGATTCACTCTCAAAACTACACAGAACCAGAGTGGGGCTGCTGGAAAATAACAAAAGTAATTTACTTTTGAGAGTAAACAAATTCTAGATCATCTCTATAGCAAACTTGTACTCATATTTTGATATGCTTTCTTAAATGGAAAAAAATTTTAAATAGCACTAAAGGTAGTATATGAGAATTTGTATTGGATTGGGACTGTCCATAGGAAACATACATGTAAACACCCTTTATACACCATGTATATTGTAGAATAGAAGCTGAGAATTACTGGCCTGTGTCTTGATGATTGTCAATTTTCAAGAGCTCTCCTTTTGCTTTGCCAACCCATAGTCTTGCTGTGATCAGTATTCAGGGACAATAGAGACCAGTTAGTTTGACTCAAGAAAAACAACATTTGTGTGGCATCAAAAGTGAACACTATGATACTTGTTTAATAATTGTCAATGGGAAACTTCTGAAAATATGGCAGTGTGATAAGTAGCAGCAAATCACCCTATGAGTTGGAATCCAGATTGAAAAAAATAACAACTTGGGGAAGAAAAGGAGAGAAGTGCATTCCTAGGAACAAGGAAGGACCTGAAGGGAAAGAGTGGAGCTGACAGAGAAAGTGAAGTGACAGACTTCAGTGTAGAAAAAGGAAGGGAAAACCTGTACTTGCTTCCTGGCTTCTGGCAGGTGATGTGACAAAGGAAGATCAAATCTACAGAGACACAATGAAAGCAGGCAACTCTATCAGGCCTTCAGGAAAAAATGGACCACAGTAGTGCATGCTTGTGGTGCAACAGATTGGGAGTGACTCCATTCTAAGTCACTGTCATGTACCCTGGAGAGAGTGCTTGGCTGGATTTCATTTTAGGGAAGGGCCAATGGAACCTGGGATTCAGATCAGTCATAAATTGGGTTCATCTCAGAGCTTCCAATGTTAAATTCCCATCACAACTGAGTGAGGGTCAACCACAGGAGACACGCAAGGTCAGGAAGCCATGGTCAGGTGTCTGCAGGAGACACCCAGAGTGCCATAAACTAAATGACTCAAGTCCAATTTCATGGCCAGAGGTGAAGATCAGTTTTTGTTAATTAATTAAGTTTGTTGGTAGACAGAAAAGCTTAGGAAAGACATAACAACATGAATGCACAACATAGAAAAGAACTGCATTCCATAAAACACACTCAAATAGAAATCCAGGAAATTAAAAATTCTACTGAATTTATTTATACACAGTGGAGTCAATCAATGTGAAGACAGCGGTCCTAGAGGACACTGAATTGCCCAGTGAAATCTTGTCTCAAAAAGACTAATAATAATAAAATCTGTTAGAGAAAGACAAACAAATCATCTATAAAAGAAAAGCCATAAGAATCATACCCAACTTCATGATACAACCAATTAAATCAAGGAGCCCTTACAGTATAGTGTCTCAACACCCCCCCCCCCCCACAAAAAACCAAGCTCTACCCCAGATTGATTAGCTTGAAAAGTTATCTTTCAGAATTGGTAGAGAAATAAGATACTTTCATGATAAACAACACCAGAAGAAGTTAATGACCACCACTACCACTCCAAAAAGTTCTGAAGGCTATTCTAGAAAACTAAGAACCAAATAGAATGAATTGTCCATAAGACAAGGCAAGCAATTAATATAAGACAAAGGGACAAAAATGAAAAATAACATGACAAGGATAAGTCAATACTTATCAGTTATAGTCATCAATGTGAATGGTCTCAGTTAAACAATCAAAAGTAACAGATTAACCAAATGGATTAAATAACAAGATCCAATAACATGCTGCATATAATAAACATATTTAATTAAAGAAGAAATTGATAGACTGAAAGTCAAAATATGAAAAACATTACTTCATGCAACAGAAACATATAAAAATCAGAAGCAGGTAATCTCTTTGCAGACAAAGTGGGCTTCAAGCCAATACTGATTAGAAGGAATAATGGAGATTTTGCATAATTGTTAAGGGCACAATTCAAAAAGGGGCATTAGCAATCATAAAAATGCATTCATGAAATACTAGTGCAACTCAATATAAAAAACACTAATAAATATGAAAGATCAGATAAACACTAATACAAGTGTAATGGAGGACCTCAATATCCCACAAAAAAATCAACTAGGCAAAAAATCAAAGAGGAAATATGAGAGCTGAACTTTACATTTGAACAAATGGACTCAGTAGATATCACCCCACACCAACAGAGTATACATTCTTCTCAGCTGCAGATGGGACTTTGCATTTTTATTTTAAAATAAACCATATACTAGTTAATAGAACATGTCAAGTAAATGCAAAGGAACTGAAATTATTCCATGCAACCTTTTAGCTCACTTATTAAAAAAAAATGAAAGACCCAAATCTATGTACTTGGGAATGAAAAGGGCCAAATAACAATGGATCATGCAGAAATCCAAATAATACCTACTATTTAGAGAACCTGTACTCTAATAACATGGAAAATATGGAAAAAGTGAACAGATACCTATATACATATGAATTACCAAATCTGAATAAATAAGATATAAAAATTCTAGGTAATTCAATATCAGTCAATGAAACCAAAGAATTTATTTTAAAAACTTCCAACAAAGCAAAAGGACTGGTCCTACAACATTTATTTCTGAATTCTATAAGAACTTTTGAGAACATCTAATGCCACTATTCCTCAAACCCCTTAATGAACTTGAAATGGAAGCAGTACAGCCAAATTCATTCCTGGAATCAAGTTTTAGCCTGATACATCAGCCAGAGAAAGAAAAAACCAAAAAAAGAAAACAAGCTAATCTCTCTAATGAATATAGAGGCAAAAACCCTCAGTTAAATACTGGCAAATATAATGCAGCAAATTATTAAGAAGATTATACATTGTGACTAAGTAGGATTCATCCTGTGTGTTAATTACTTTTCTCTTGATGCTAAGACAAAATACAGATACCAAAATTAAAGAGGGAAAGATTTATTTAACTCACAATTTATGGAGGTTTCACTCCTCTGGTGCAGCAGAAGGGCAACAGATTATGGTGGTGGTGGAAGGCAGCAAAAGCAATGAGAATGACAAGAGGTTAAGAGCAAGCCTCTTTTCCTTCCATATACTGTACACAGATCAACCACCCTAGGGTGGGTGTTGCACTCACATCATCTTTGTACCCTTTTGTGCAGGCTCAGGATGTTTATAAAGACAGGATGCTGGTCCCCTAATGAGTTAGTTAAGTTTCTAGACATCATAAGTAGACACAATGTATCAATCACTACACTAGGGATGGAAGAATGGTTAAACACATGTAAATCAATAAGTGTAATACACGACATTAATAAAACCAAAGACAAATGCAACATGGTCTTCCCAATAGATGCAGAAAAAGCATTTGACAAAGTCCCACACCCATTTGTCATAAAACCCTATAGAAAATTGGAGTAGAAGATCTTTATCTCAATCTATAAAAGCAATAAATGACACACAAGTGGCCAACATTACACTAAGTGGTCAAAAACGCTAAAATCAGGAACAAGACAAGGATGCCCACTATCACCACTCCTGTTAAATATAATTCTGGAAATATTAGCCAAAGCAATAAGACAAGAGAAAGGAATAAAAGGAATACGGATGTCTTAGTTACTTTATGCTCGTTGCTGAGACAAAATACCTGAAGCCCAAAGTTGGGAAAGGAAAGGTTTATTTCTTACAGTTTTGGAGGTTTCAGTCCACACTCAGTTGGCTCCCAGGGAGGCGGGCATGGCCAGGCTGCAGTTCATGGTGGCTGCAAACAGCAAGCAGTAAGCTGGAATCAGCAAAGAGAAAGACACACCTTTTTCCTGCCATTACACCACATCCTGGCTCCACCCCTAGGTGGGTGTAGAACTGACAGCATAATTCCAAGCACTAGACAATGAACCAATCACAAATACACAATGCAAACTCATGAGGCCTGGGGGACACAGACATAAACCATGACAATGGATAAGAAAAGAAGAATTTAAATTATCATTACGCGTGACATGATACTCTACACAGAAGACCACAAAAATCCATCAAAGGACTCCTAGAATTAGTAGCCAAATTCAGCAGTATGGCAGGATACAAAATCAACACTTAAAAGTCAATATCGTTCCTGTACACAAATAGCAAACAAAGAGAAATTAGTAAAATGACACCTTTCACAATAGCTCCAAACAATGAAATAACTTATAAATCAATCTAATGAAGGAAGTGAAAGGCTTTATATATTGAAAACTACAGAACTCTGAAAAAGAAGACCAAAGGAGAGATCACAAAATGGAAAGATATACTCCATTCTTCGATAGACAGAATCAATTCAGTGGTCCTGCTTCCAAAACTGTCATTCAGATTAAGTGCAATTCCAAGCAAAATAGTATACATCACAGAAATAAGAAAAAAATCTAAAATTCATATGAAACCAGAAAAGACCTAGAATAGCAAAAGCAATTCTGGGCAATAAAGGCAAGTGGGATGAGTCTCACATCCCTCAATTTCAAGTTCTATTACAGCTTGCTGATAAAAACAACATGGCATTGGCAAATCAACAGACCTCAGGATCAGCTGAATGAACAGAATGGAATATGCAGAAACAAGTTCAGACACACTCAGGTACCTTATGTTTGATAAAGGGATCCAACACCTTTACGAGAAGGAAGACAGCCTCTTTAATAAATGGTGCTGGGAAAACTGCCATTTATGCCATAGGCCATAAACTGAACCTAAGCTATATCTCTCATCATGTACTAAACAAAAAATAGTGGATCTAAGATCTAAATATAAAATAGAAACAATCTGGAAGATACAATGGGTAAAATTTTAGGCGATATAAGTATAGGCAATGACTTTATATACAAATCCTGATAGTATAAGATACATTACAAAGTTTTCGGCATATGGAGAGCCAGTTTTTCCAACACCATTAATTAAAGAGACTGTCGTTCTACCAGTGAACATGTTTAGCCCCTTTATCGAAGATAAGGTGGTTGAGTGTGTTTTTGTAGTTGTGGTTGTATCTTCTAATCTATTCCACTGATCTTCTGCTCTGTTTTGGTTCCAGTATCATGTTGATTTTACTACAGTTATTTTGCAGTATAACTTCAAGTCAGGGATTATGATGCCTCCTGCCTTGCTTTTGCTGCTTAGAACTGTCCTTGCTATTCTAGGTCTCTTGTCACTCCAGATGAATTTTAGGAGTGATTTCTCGAGATCTATGAGGTATGTTGATGGTATTTTTATCGGGATTGCATTGAATCTGTATAAAAGTTTTGGGAGAATGGCCATTTTCACAATATTTATTCTTCCTTTCCATGAGTAAGGAATGTCTTTCCATTTTCTGATATCATCTTCTATTTCATTTTACAGTGTATTATAATTTTCCCTGTATAGGTCTTTCACTTCTTTTGTGAGAGTAATTTCTAAATATTTCATATTTTGGTTGCTAGTGTGAAGGGTGTGGCTTCTTTTATTTCTCTTTGTGATTTTGTTGTTAGTGTATAGGAATGCTATTGATTTTTCAGTATTGATTTTGTATCCAGCTACATTACTGAATTTATTTATTATATCCAAGAGTCTTTCAATGGAGTTTTGGGGATCTTCTATGTAGAGTACCATGGCATTTGCAAATGATGATAATTTAACTTCTTTTCCTATCTTTACGCTTTTTATTTCTCTCTCTTGTCTAATTGCTCTGGCTAGTATTTCCAGTACTATATTAAATAGGAGCAGTGATAAGAGACATCCTTGTCTTGTGCCTGATTTTAAAGTAAAGTCCTTCAATTTTTGGCGGAAAACTAAAACTAGACCCATGCCTATCACCATGTACTAAAATAAAATCTAAGTGGATCAAAGACCTTTAGAAACACTAAATCTATTGGAAGACAAATTGGGTAAAAACCTTGAAGACATAGGAGTAGGTAGGGAATTCATGAACAGGACTCAAACCGCACGGGAAATACTTCCCAGAGTCAATAATTGGGATCATCTCTTATTAAAAAGTTTCTGCACGTCAAAAGAAATCTCTAGCATAGTGAAAAGAAAGCCCACAAACTGGGAAAAAATCTTAATGAACTGCCCCTCAGACAAAGGACTTATGTCTAAAACATATAAAGAATTAAAAAAAATCAGACCCCCAAAATTCAAAGACCCAATCCAAAAATGGGCATCTGAGATGAATACACAATTCTCAGATGAAGAAATACAAACGGCAAATAAATATATGAAAAAATGTTCATCATCATTAGTCATTAGAGAAATGCAAATTAAAACCACACTGAGATTTCATCTCAGTCCTGAAAGAATGGCCAAGATCAAGAAAACCACCACCAACAAATGCTGGAGAAGCTGTGGGGAAAAAGGAACTCTCCCGTACTGTTGGTGGGAGTGTAGACTGGTGCAACCATTGTGGAGGTCAGTCTGGAGATTTCTAAAAAAGCTGGGTTTGGAAGCTCCATTTGACCCAGTTATTGCACTTCTAGGCATATTCCCAGAAGAACTTGAAAACATCATACCACAGTATATATGTGCACCCATGTTTATAGCAGCACAATTTGTAATAGCCAGAACTTGGAAACAACCTAAGTGTCCATTAACTGAGGAATGGATAAAAAAGTTGTGGTATTTTTATACAATGGAGTACTACTCAGCTGTAAAGAATGATCACATTGACTTCCGGGAGAACATGGCGAACAGATAGCAGCTGCTATGGAGGCTTTCTGAAAGACCCAGCTTATAATTCAGGAATGGTGCAGAGTAAGGAATCATAAGCAAGTGGAGATATGCTCTGCTGACCCAAGAACGAACTGGGCTGAGAGAAACCAACTGGGAATGCAATCCTGGTGCTATATCAGGAACAGAAAAGCCTCAGGGTGGAAGCTGGAGCCCGTGGCATTGGAAGCTGCGATTTGGGTTTCCTGCCGCCGCTGCTGCGTCTACATTGGCTCGGCAGGGAGAGAGACGCACGGAAGCTCTGAGAAAGGGAATCGGTGAAGCGAGGTGAAAGCAGTACGGGCAGGGAGCTGTGCATTGACTTGCGGTGAGTGAGAGAAACTGGGACTCTTCCACGATTTAGGAGACTCCAACAGAGGACATTCTGGGACTGGGCAGACTTGTGGGAACAGGGCATTGCAGTGACTTCAGCCATGTATCCCCCTCGCAAGCGGGATTGGTGAGCAGTGCCTAGCCTATGTGATGCTGCTGGCTGAGACCCAGTAGGCTAGCACAACCCAGATCCCAGCACCTGAAGGTGACCTGGAGGGGTGGGCCCCACATAGGCTGCCTGGTGTGCAACTTCCTGGTGTGCTGCGGTGGGCGGGAACACCTAGCTGGCACAATTCAATCAGACTGTGGCTGACAGGGAAGGAAGCTGGGCCTCCTATATACGCTTGCATATATAAGGAACAAAGAATATGGGAAGAGGCAGCAACAAGAAAGGGTCCTTGGCTCCCAATTCTGAGAAAGAGGCAACAGCAGACACAGCACCAATAGATATAAAGCGCTATCTCCAGAGCCTCATAGACAAATTCAGGAATGAAGTTATTAATGACCTGAAGCTAGACATAAGCAGAATAGTTAGAGAAATGCTAAGCACCACCCAAGAAAAAACAGATGGTGGAATGGAAAAACACAAAAAGAGTGGAGAATTGTTTGATGGAGAAAATAGAGAAAGCATAGAATACGTGAAGCAGGTTCAAAGAGATTATCAGGAAACTAAAAACTCTATCGAAAACTGGCATAACAGCTTGAAAGAAACTAAGGACAGATTATCTGAACTGGAGAGCAGATTTGTAATATGGGAGAATGAAATGAAAAACTTCTTAAAAATAACAAAGAAACAAACAGCAATAATACAAAGACTAGAAGATGATAAGAGGATCTATAACTTAAGAATTAAGAATGTAAAAGAAGAAGTAAGGACACAAACAAATGAACTACAAAAGTTATTCAGAAATAATCCAGGAAAATTTCCCTAATTTAGCCAAAGGTAAAGATACTCAGATGTATGAGGCATACAGGACCCCAGCCACCTACAACACAAACCGAACTACACCCAGGCATATAATAATCAAAATTCCAGAAAACCAATATAAGAACAGAATATTAAAAACCATCAGAGACAAGAAACAGATCACTTACAAGGGAACACCCATCAGAATTACAGCAGACTTCTCGGCACCAACCATCAAATCACGAAGAGCATGGGGCGAAATAATTCAAGCTTTAAAAGATAATAACCTCTAGCCAAGATTGATATATCCTGCGCAACTGTCCCTAGAAATTGATGGAAAAACAAGGTGCTTCCAAGATAAAGAGGAACTAGGGGAATTTGCAACCACCAATTCAACTCTACAGAGAATACTGCAGGACATTCTAAAAAAGAAAAATTCCAAGATTTCAGAAATAGTGCCAGAGAGGCCACAATGAATGGAGCAGAAAACAAAATGAAGAAGACAAACTGACAACTAATGACAGAAAAAGAGCTCAACAGAAATTAGGCAGAGAAGATTGGATGATAGGAACAGCTATTTTGGAGAAAATGACATTCTAAATAGGTAATACTGATTTAGTATCATCTTGTTTTGAAGTCTCATCAAGCTTTTGTTCTTCTGGCTCCATTAGTCTAAACAGGTTGTATCTTATTGATTTTATTATGTCTGATAGTATAAGCAAAAACTTTTATAGACAAGGAGATTATACAGAAACCATTGTTCATTTTCTGTTAGTTGATTCTAAATACCCTGTAATATTGTCATTCTCTTAAATGGTTTTACATTGTTTTGATATATTTCATGCTACAGTATACGAAGTTATACTCAAAGATTTCAAGGAAAGAGACAATATGGTAACTACTTTTATGTCGGGATTATCTTGTGGTGAAACACTATTTTGCTTAAATGGTTATGTTTTGATCTGCGCTGTTTTGCTGTTATGCCCTCTTTTATCTCAATCTCCACTTTATTATTTACTTTATTTTTATCATTTTAATTAAGTGAAAAATAAATAAAAACTAGCAGGATATATTATAGTAACCCACTTTGACTTTCAATTATCTTGATTTAAAGACCTCTATTGCTCTCACCATCTTGTTTTGACTGATGTCCCTCTATTCTGTTTTGCTTGATAGTACCAGGTTTGAAAGTTTAGGCAACAGCTGTGAAGATAGTGGGATTCATTATGACACCCATTCTGGTTGACTATTGTCTACTTTTGATGACCTATAATGTCTCCAATGTTTTGGTTTTGTCGGTTTTGTTCTTTACTGTTTTGTTCAATTTTATTATAACTGATGATATAGGCAATTCTATTAGAGATAGCAAGAGGCATTATGGTAACCATTGTTGATCACCTTGCATTATGCTTTTACATTATCTATTATGTCCACCCTTTTGATTTGACTGACTCTGTTCTGTTATGTCACATTTGGTTCTACTCTCTTCCAAAAAAGTAATAAGAACTGTGGGAGCAACAAAACCCAAAATGTGTAATTGTCATTGTACAAAAGAGAGGAAAAGAAAGTGCTCTAAACGATATAACTGCATGTATATTTAAGTGTATAAGATAGATAATGATATCACTGAGTTTTGTTGGATCATTGAACAGAACTGTTTGCAATCTCACTGTTGGAATGTCCACTTTATAAGCTTTAATTTTGTAACTGGAACAATTATTTCTAAGATGACAATATGTAATCCATTAACTAGTGATTTCCTACTGTTTATTTTTTTCTGTAAATCTGTATAACTTGTACCCTTTCTCTGCTTTTTTTCTTTTTCACCTTAAATAAAATTTAAAAAAATGATCACATTGAGATATTTATAAATAAATGGATGCAGCTTGCGACTATACTCATAAGTGAAATAAATCAAACTCACATGTATAAATACCAAATAGTTCCCTAGTGGAAGAAATGATAAGAATACATAAAAGTAGGTGGTAATCATGATCCCCAATCATATTGGTTTGAAGATATATAATGTTTTCACTCATTAATTGGAATGGTTTTAATCTGGGTTGTTCGATTTTCGTATCTGTGATAGTATGAATAGCTATTTTGAAGAAAACAAGACATCATAATAGCTAGTGCTGATTTAATATCATCTTGTTTTCAAGTCCAATCAAGCTGTTGTTCATCTGTTTCCATTGGTTTTAACATGTTGTATCTTACTGTATTTTACTATATGTGATAGTATAAACAAAATTTTTTATAGGCAAAGAGATAATATAGAAACTGTTAGCTGATTCTAAATACCCTGTAATTCTTTCATTCTCTTGAATGGCTTCACACTGTCTTGATATGTTTGATGCTGTAGTATACAAAGTTATACTCAAGTTCAAGGAAAGAGACACTATGGTGACTACTATTATGTTAGGTTATCTAGTGGTGAAACACAGTGATGCTTAAATTGTTCAGTTCTGACCTGTGTTGTTCTGTTACTATGTCCTCTTTTATCTCAATCTCACCCCTTTTTTAAAAATTAATTTATTTTTTCTTATTTTTTTAATTAAGGGAAAACTAAATTAAAAAATAGCGGGATATATTATAGTAACTTTTTTGTTTTCCTATTAACCTGATTTGAATCCCAGTATTGCTCTCCCCATCTTGTTCTGTCGGATTTTACTATATTCTGTTTCGTTTGATAGTATCAAGTTTGAGGTTATAGGCAACCACTTTAAAGGCAATAAGATTTACTATGATGTTCATTATGGTATGACTATTATCTTCTTTTGAAGTCCTGTAAGGTCTCCAGTGTATGTTTTATTGGTCTTGTTCTGTACTGTTTTGGTCAGTTCTATTATACCTGACGATATAGGCAACTCAATTTAAAAATAGCAAGAGGCACAATGGTAACCATTTTTCATCACCTGGTATTCTATTTTTCCATCATGTGCTTTGCACATCTTTCTGTTCTAACTGACTCTGGTTTGTTTTGTCACATTTGGTTTTATTCTGTTCAAAAAAAAGTAATAAGAACTGTGGGAGTAATAAAACCCAAAAAGTATAATTGTTATTGTAAAAAAGAAAGGAAAAGAAAGTGGTCTAAGGGATATAACTGCATGTATATTCAAGTGTGTAGGATAGAAAACCATATTACTGAGTTTTTGTTGGATCATTGAACAGAACTGTCTGCAATCTCAATGTATGAATGTCCACTTTGTATGCTTTAATTTTGTAATTTGGACAAATGTTTCTAAGATGACAATATGTAATCTATTAACTAGTGATTTCTTACTGTATATTTTTTCTTGAAATTCTGTATTACTTGTACCCTTTTTACTGCTTTGTTTTTTTCCTCTTTTTTATCTTTAAATAAAAAAGATACATTACAAAGAATCAACAGCTAGAGTCTCATTTTACTAAAAAGCTTTTGCAGAGCAAAAGAAACCACTGATAGTGTGAAGAGACAACCCACAGAACGAGAAAATTTTTTCTACTGCCCCTCCAAAAAATGACTAACATCTGAAATATATGAAGAACTCAAGTCCGAATGCCAAATTTAAAGACACAGTCTAAAAACAGTCATCTGAAATGAGGACAGTTCTCAGGTGAAGTACAAACATCAAATAAATATATGACAAATGTTCATTCATGAAATGCAAATTAGGGCTGGGGATTTAGCTTGGTGGCATAACCACTTTCCTGGCAAGCTTGAGGTCATAAGTTCTATCCCTGGTACCAAAAAAAAAAAAATTTTGCAAATTAAAACAACACTGAGATTCTACCTCACTTCATAAAGAGTTGCTGTCATCAAGAAATTAACCAATAACACATAGTTCTGAGGCTTCAAAGAAAAAAGAAACTTTCTTTATTGTTGGTGGTAAGTTAATTGATATAACTACCATGGAAATCAGTGTGGAAATTGGTCAAGAAACTAAAACTAAAAGTTCTGTTTGACTCATCTGATCCTTTTGTAGGTATCCTGAATATATGCATACTTATGCTTATAAAAGCACAATTTATAATAGCTAAATCTTGGAAATAGCCCATACTTCCATCAACAGATTAATGGATAAAGGAAATATGGTGTTTATATACAATAGAATACTATTCATCCATAAAGAAGGATAAAGTTGAGTCATTTTTAGATCAATAAATGACCTTGGGACCATAATCTTAAGTGAAAAACAGAAATGGAAGTTTAAATACTGCATTGTTTCTCTTGTGTGAGAAATCCAAATAAATAAAGAGCAAAATAGAATAGATACGGAAAGTAGAATGAACATGTTTAAATGACCAGGGAAAAAAACAGGGGGTAGCAAGAGGGAAAAGGGAAGGAAGAGAAGAGAGAAAAAAAGAATAGAAATTAAAAATGGAAACAAATTTTTTGTAAATGGGAAGAGAAAAAAAGTTGAAAGAAGGGGAGGGGAATGGGACTAAATGAACTAAGATATATTTCTTGTGATGAATATAATCATTAAGTGTGGCAAGTAGGTACTACTAAAAAAGTGTGGAATAAATGTGATGATTCCAAAAATATTGTCAATAAAAAAATCTATCAAATATATTAGAATATTAACATTACTGTATCTTTAAGTATGCTTTTGTTCCTTATTATTAAGACATATAAGAAACCAAACTACAATCTTAGTATTATTTTGGGGTTCTAGATATATTATATCCTTATCATGATAGGTATGGTTTTGGTAATGAAACTGAAATTGGTAAGTGAAAACTGAAACTGTATCTACCTACCTAATGAGAATTGTTTTATCACTAGATCTGTAAATACCTCAAATTTTACCTCCAGCATGAAAATTTTGCTTCTTAGAGCAAAATGCTAGAATGGAAATTTGTAATATTTGCTTCTCAAGCACTTTTCCATGCTTTGGAACTGGACATTCTTTCTAAGCATTGTAAATTTTTTTCTTTCAATCAAATGACAGTTAAGTCCTACAGGCTTGATATGTTTCCTATTTTTAAAGTTATTTTTTTCTGTATGCTCTGAATTATTATTTATTGTCATCTCGGTTTAAATTCTATACATACTTCACAGATTTACAACATCTTGAATTTATGATAGATCTCAAGTATCAACAACTAGTAATAACAAGTAAGGAGGAATTATTGAGAAATTCACAATCCTTTAAGAGAGTAATGAGGCACTGAATAAAGGACAAATTCAAGCTGGCTTTTAAGGGATAAGTAGGGGTTTTCAGGCGAAGTTATTTTCATTTCCAAAGGTAAAAAGGCTTCCAGAATTCTGCTGTATTCTGGAAATAACAAGAAATATAATGTCATTGTGTTGACAGAGGATAGGAAGTGGTAGGTGATCCTGAGAAACTGGGTCAGGGTCAGATTGGGGAGAGCCTCTTGTGTCATGGTAGTGGGTATCTGACAGTGCTATATTACTAAAAATGATCCTTTATATCCACTCCAACCCCGACTTTTAAAAAAAATCACTCCCTTCCTCTTTTTTTTAACAGTGAGTAAAAAGAGCAGAACTATACATAGATACGGTTTCTAAAATGAAATATAGAACATGTTTATCTGCTGTAGTAGCAACAACCTGACCACAAAAATGAGAACTTAGCACATGATAGATATCCAGCCTTTGCTATGTTAAATGGGTAGCTGGACAGAAGGAAGATGTACATAATGGACGATAGTTTCCAAAGCTCTGGACTATGTAGTAGGTACTTCAACAATTATTATGCCCAGTCAGCTGTGATTTGAGGCTAAAAAAATAACAAACTGAGAGTGTGGGAATCAGTCTCATACCACTCAGTGCTGCCTTGACTTTTTTCCTCTTGGGCTCCAAGCCATGAGACTTGGCAAAGTTACCACCACCACACATCACAGAGCCCATGTTCGCATTGCAATAAACTGGCCAGACTACTTGATTTTTATCTTGATTTCATCTCTGGGTCTTGGACTCATTCCTTTCCTTAAAAAGTTTATGCTTTAGTAACTTTTCTCATTGCTGACATCCAATAACTCTAACCCAAAGTTAAAGGACAAAGGGTTTATTGTAATTTACTGGTTTTACAGGTTTCAGTTCATAGTTGGCTAAATCAAAGGCAGGGTAGCATGGCAGAGGGACATTACAAGGGAGAAACAGTTCATGGTGGGCAGAAAGCAGCACAGCAGTGAAATAGTGAAGAAGCCGCACGCAGGCTGCCTTATTTTGGACCCTTTACCATATATTCATCCAGGATACCACACTCTGAGTGATGCACCCAGAGTGGAGCCTTCCCATTATCCACAGTCAGAACTATACCAAAACAATCAGTGGATTAATTTATTAACAACACATCCTTAATCCCAGCATCACATACTTGATCCTAGCATTATACACCTTAGATTCAGCCACCTCTGAAAAGCTCCACCTATGACTCCATGACATGTATCTTTGGTTGAACATCTAGATGTAAGCCACAATAGTTTATAATTTTATTTATTAATGTTCTTTTATTACAAAAATCTACAGTAAAAACAACCAAACACCAAGAAAACATTTTTCTGTAATTGTCATTCAACCAAACTGATGTTTGATTTAACTTTTGTTACATAGTTTTCCTCCTAAATTCATATACAGTTAATACATATTTGCAATAATAGCTTGGAATTTTATATTTGACATTTCCATTTTATATTATGCCATGCATATTTTTCCATATTTTAGTCATTATTATTTTACCTTTTCTTATACTCACTTCTTCCCCTAACCTCCAAATACTAACACACTGATATGCACTAATTCCATAGCCCTAATAAAATTACATGTGTATAAATTTGCTCATTATTTGATAAAAATAGATCACATTCTTCACAGTTCTCTGCTCTTTAGTTTCCTTATTTAATGATACACCATGGATAATCTCCAGGTTAATTGATCTAGATCAAGAAATACCTAACAGATATGACTGCATCACTATTATTTCAAGCTTTTTTATTGACAACATTCAGAATGTTACAGTTCATAATAACAATGCTGCAATAAAAGTTCTTACATGTAATTTCTTCAGCACATGTCTATTACACCAATAGTATATGTTTCTAGACTAAGTCCAAGGTAAGTGTAATTTAAATTTTAATAGGTATTGCAAAAATAATATTCCCCAAAAGCTACATTCTGGCATTCCCTCAAGCTTATCAACTTGTCTGTGCAAATGTTTTAGGAAGCAATATAGCATATTTAAAAGCAGACGCTCTGGAGTAAGATTAGCTGTTATGAATCCGAGTTCTTCCTAGCCTACAGCCTGTATGAACTTGAACAACTTAAGTAACTGTGCTGTTCCATATCTGTAAAAACAGGTGTAATAAAGTAATAGTTTCTGCGTGTTATTGACTTGGAAGTACTCAGTATGGCTGAACCACAATTATAGTTATTATGAACTGGAACATTACTATGGTTAATTAATTATATCCATCTAGTACCTTTTTGCTACAAAGATGTTGTAGAAGATTCTACATGTTCAGTGAAAAGCAGTCAATTCAGCAGTTATTAATACACAAAAATCAAGCTTCCTCAACTGTTCATAGCTATGACCCATCGTTTAACACTATTGCTTAGTGTGTTCTGAAAGTATTGGTTTCTCTGTGTGTCTTCTGCTTTAATGAGTCTAGCCCAAAAGAGCAGTTTTCCTAAGCAGGGCACAACAGCAGTTGGTCACAGCCATTTTGATACAGAATTGCTGCCAAGTGTTCACAGTAATAAACAGAAAATTGTCCTATTTTTCTACCCCTTTTTATTTGAGAGGATGTCAGCAGCCTTGTGTGAAAGGAATTAAGCGCCAAAGAAAAACTGTTTTTTTTTTTTTTACAAAGGATGGAAAGTAAACATTTCATTTTATTGAGCCACTGATTTGAGAGCAACATACTCTGCATCTTTCCATCTGTTTTGTTGGAGCATGCTGTGAGCATTCCAGGTACATATTTACATTAAGTTCCAGTTTAACGTGGATTCAAACAAACAAAGATCAAATATTTGGAACATCTTCTACAGATTACTTTTATGATTAAGAGACAAAAGTAGCACTCAAAAAGCTTGCAGACAGAAGGCTTTGCGAAAGCAACTTCTATGGAATGTGTAGAACCATCCCACATTCAATTCTATTGAATCCACTAGGCATTTGCTGAGCACTTGCTACATACAAGACTCCTTCCTAGGAATTGGTGGGCATGAAACAAAAAGAAATATAAAAGTATTTGAGCACTGTATGGCTAAAATTTTATTGTGGGAGAAAACACTATGCAAGCAGTAAGCTATGCATTAGGCTTTTTCTTTGTATTCAAGAGAGAAAATCCAAAATAAATGAATTTAAACTAATCAATAAAAATTATTTCATATAATGAAAAGTAAAGAAGTTCTGGCTTCAAATAGGACTTGATTCAAGGGCTCAGATAATATTTCTGGGCCTCCAAATCTCTCCATATTCTGGATATGCTTGCTTAAATGTAGGCTTTACTCAGATTCTATATAATGGAAGACAGCTTACTATAGCTCCTGGTCTCTGCTGTCTCAGATTCAAGTTAAACCAAAGTAGTTCCACAATAATAATGATATAAGTCTTAAGGCTGGGAACATAGTTCAGTGGCACTGTGCCTACCTGGCAAGTGTGAGGTCCTGAGTTTGACTCGAAGTACCAAAATAATAATAATAATAGTACTAACTTATTAAAAAGCAATGATGTAAGTCTTGTATGTGATTCACAGTGGCCTTAATTTGGTTGCCACAATATCTCTAACCTTCCTTAGTAGCTGGGGCATAATCACCTGAGCTCTGTGGTGCAAGCCGAAGGCACGCACAGTGAACCCCACCCAGGTGTACAACCATGGCATCTGACTCAGAACCTGGTAGGGCCCCACCCAGCATCCCCAGTCAACCACAGACCTTCAGGCAGGTCCATCAGAGTCTGGCTTGGCTCTGCCCAGTGACTCCAAGTGGACAGGGAATCACCTGAGCTTGATAGCGTGAGGCAGAGGCCTGACAGTGAAGCCCGTCCAGCTGTGTAACCTCACTTGGAACCTGATAAGACCCTGCCCAGCACCTCAATCAGCCATGGATCTTTGGGTAGGTCTCTCAGGAACTTTTTGGGTACTGCCCAGTGACCCCAAGTGGCCAGGGAATTGCCTGAGCTCTGTGGAATGAACTGAAGGCCAACAAAGTGAATCCCATTCAGCCATGCAAACTCAGCACCTTCCTTGGAACCTTGTAAGGCCCTGCTCAGTGAGCCCAAGCAGCTGTGGAGCTATGGTGTGCCATGTGGCATGAGTCAAGACCTGCATAGTGTACTCCATCTATCCGTTGAGCCCTAGTATGCCACTCAGAATCTGGTAGAGCCTGATCGAACAATCTCAAACAGCTGGGAAGCTTCACAGTAGCATGTTGAGTATACTGAAGGCCTTCCCAGCATTCTCTTCACATTTGAGGAGACTTTGGTGCCGCTAGGGACCTGGTAAGGCCTGACTAATGACCTTCATTCAAGTGGGGAAACTCCCTGCAGTACTGACAGATATCCTCAACTCAGGAAGCAATGGAGACCTTGCATTCAGCTTCTCCAGGGGAATACAGGAAAATGACAAAACAAAAGAGTGAAATGCAATCTCAAACCTCCAGTCTATCCCAAATAAGCCTAGGAGACATTTACATAGAATAAAGTGTAAGACAAACACCTGAAACTCCTGAAATGATAGTAACTGAAATGAAAAAAGAAATCCTTCAGGAAGCTGTAAAAGAATTCAGATCAGAAACAATCTCCCGTGTAAAAGAAGAAATAATAAGCATAATAAAATAAATGCTGAACTCATCTAAAGAACACATTGTTTAAAAAGTTGAAAAACACTATAAAAAGATAGAAACTTTGAATGAATGATATAAGAAAGAAACAGAATGCATGAAACAGATTCAAAGAGATATATAGGAAATCAAAAATTGCATTGAAAGTTTTGCAAAAATGTCTGAATAAATATGAAGATAGACTTTCAAACCTCAAAGACAAGATTTCAGCTAGCAACCAGGAAAGGAAATATCTTTTAAAAATATAAATCAGGAAATAACAATTCAACTGTTGTGAGACGATGCAAAGAAAAACAACATAAGATTCATTGATGTAAATGAAAAAAAGGGACAACACAAATGGTATCAAAAGACTATTTGCAGAAGTAATAGCCAAAAATTTCCCAAACATGAGAACTGAAACTGAAATACACATAAGTGAAGCATATTGAATTCCAATATGATCTATAAATAAATCTATACCCAGACATATCATAATCAACATTCCAGAAACTCAACATAAGAACAGAATATTAAAAGCTGTGAGAGAAAAGAGATAGATTATCTACAAGGGAAAGCCCATGAAAATCACATCACACTTCTCAACACAAACAATGAAGTCAAGAAAAGTATGGAGTGAAGTATTTCAGATCTGAAAGGAAAACAACTTCCAACCTAGATTGATGTATCCTGCAAAACTGTTCTTCAAAACTGATGGAGAAATAAGATGCTTCAATGATGAAAAATAGCTGAAGAACTTCATGAGTACTTAACAAACCTTGTAAAGAATACTGAAAAATAGTCTAGATAGATATAAAAATAACTTCAAGAACACCAACAGAAAAAAAACACTAAGCAAAGCAGATAATGAAACAAAAGGGAAAGGCAAAGAACCAACAGCAGAAATATAACATGACAAAAATGAGTCAATATATGTCAGTTATAACCATTAATGTAAATGGCCTCAATGTACCAGTTAAACGAAACAGACTGGCAGAATGGATCAAGAACCAGCATCCAACCATATGCTGTATGCAAGAAACCTATCTCACCCAAAAGGAACTAAAAGTCAAAGAGTAGAAAACAATACATCATGCAACAGGAACCCTCAAAAAAGCAGAGGTAGCTATTCTGTTTGTAGACAACCTGAACTTCAAACCAAGAATGATTAAAAGAAACAAAGAAGGTCAATATATACTGGTTAGGGTAAAACTTCAAGAGGAACAGATAACAATCTTAAATACATATGCACCAAATATGCACCCAGCTATATAAAACAAATATTAATACACATAAAAAATCAAATGAAAAAAAACATAATTATAATGATAGACCTTAACATCCTGTTGACACAAAGAGATAGATCAACTAAGCAGAAAACCAGGAAAGAAATAACAGAATTCAATTAAGCATGTGAACAAATGGGACTTAGTAGATGTGTACAAAGTGTTCCATACAACAATATCAAAATATACATTCTTTGTAGGGGGCAGCACGACCACCCCGCTGCTGTCTCCCCACCTCCCCATTGTATGGGCACATAGTGCACCTACATCAACCATGATCCTCTCCTGCTCACGTCACATACATGGATGTGATGATGACCCATCAGAGATCACCCTGTAGCCTCTTCCTGTCCCACCAGCCTGCCCTTGCCCTATAAAAGCTGTGACCACTTCCTCAACAAACAAGACTTGATTGGACTTCCTCAACTTGTCTCTGTCTCTCTTTGTCTCTTGCCCTGCCTTTTGTCAATCCTCATTCCTCCTCCAGGTGGTTACCTCACGGATTGACCTGCAGGCCAGGTCAATTCTTCTCAGCTGCATATGGAATGTTCTCTAAAATAGACCATTTACTAGCTCACAGAACATGATTAAGTAAATGCTAAAGAACTGAAATTATCCCATGCATATTATCTGATCAGAGTGCCATGAAACTAGAAAATAATGACAAAAGAGATTGCAGAAACTCCATAAATACATGGTAACACACATTTGAACCATCAGTGGGTCACAGAGGAAATTAAAGAAGAAATTAAACAATATTCACAAGCAAATGAAAAAAATACATTTAGCAGAACCCATAGGATGCAGAAAAACAGAACAAAAACAAATAAACAGCTTCCTGCTACATCTCAAACATCTAGAAAAAGAGGAGCAAGTCAAGCCCAAAGCCAATAAAAGGGAAGAAATTATGAAGATGAAAGCAGAAATTAATGCAATAGAGACTAAGACAATAATACAAAGAATTAATAAGTCAACAATTGGATCTTTAAAAGAATAAATAAAATGATAAGCCTCTAGCTGGTCTTATTTTAAAAAAGAAAGAAAAAATACTCAAATTTAAGCAGTAAGAAATTAAAGGGGTGAAATCACCACAGACCTTGTGGAAATAGAGATTCTCAATACCTACTTCAAAAATCTTTATTCTCATAGGTTTGATAACACAGAAGAAATGGACAGATTCCTAGAAATATATGAATTACAAAAGCTGGATTAAGAGGATGTAAAACTGCTGAATAACCCAATTTAAATTAGTGAAATAAAAATATAATTAAAATCTTATCAACAAAGAAAAGCCCAGGTGATGACTGATTCACTGAAGTTTTCTATAAGAAATTCAAGGGAGACTTACTCCCAAGGCTTCTCAAATTCTTCAATGAAATTGAAAGGGAAGCAATTCTCCCTAACTCTTTCCTGAAAGCAAATATAAACCTAACACCAAAGCCAGAGAAAAATGCAACCAAAAAAAAAAAAAAAAAAAAAAAGACTACTACAGGCCAATCTTTCTAATGAACATAGATATACAAATCCTTAACAAAATACTGGCAAACAGAATGCAGCAAGTCATGAAGAAGATTATATATCATGACCAAGTGGGTTTCATCCCAGGAATGCAGGGATGCTTCAACATATGCAAATCAATAAACATAATATACCAATCAATAGAGTCAAAGATAATAATCACATGATCATTTCAATAGGTACAGAGAAAGCTTTTAGTAAGGTCTAATATTCTAGAACCCTAGAAAATTGGAATAAACGACCTTAAACTCAATGTGATAAAAGTCATCTATGAGAAAGCAACAGCCAGCATCTTTTTAAATGGTCAAAGACTGAAAGCCTTTACTCTAAAAATAGGAACAAGACAAGGATGTCCATTATAACCACTCCTATTTAATATAGTGCTGGAAATATTAGCCAGAGCAATTGGACAGGAAAGAGAAATGAAAAGAATAAGGATAGGAAAAGAAGAATTTAAATTATCATTATTTGCAGATGACATGATACTCTACATAGAAGACACCCAAAGCTCCACTGAAAGATTTCTAGGTATAATAAACAAATTCAGTAATGCAGCTGGATACAAAGAAAACACTGAAAAATCGATAGCATTCCTGTATGCAAATAACAAACTCACTGAGAGAGAAACAGAGAAACCACATCTTTACAATAGCATCAAAAATGAAATATTAAGGAATGAATCTAACAAAGGACGTAAAAGATATATTCAGGGAAAATTATAATACTCTGAAAAAAGAAATCAAAGAGAATCTCAGAAAATGGAAAGACATCCTTTGTTTATGGATAAGAAGAACAAACATTGTTTTTTTGTTTGTTTTTTAATTTTATTTAAGAGGAAAAAGAGAAAAACACAAAACAAAACAGAGCAGTGTAAGGGTACACATAATACAGAACTACAAAAAAAAAAACATAACAGTAAGAAATCACCTGTAAATAGATTACATATTATCATCTTGGAAATAGTTGCTCAAATCACAGTATCAAAGAATACAAAGTGGACATTCAAACAGAGAGACTGCAAACAGCTGTGTTCAATGATCCAAAAACATTAATATAGTCAGCTATTTAACACCCCTAAACACACTTGCTGTTATATCTGTTAGAGCTCTTCCCCCCCCATCTCTTTTTTACAACAAAATTTACACATTTTGGATTTTATTACTCCTTAGTTCTTATTCCTTTTGGGGGGGGGGCAGAGAATAAAGTCAAATATGGCAAAACAAAGCTGTCAGTCAAAACCAAGGATAGACATAGCACATGATGTAGAACAGAGTACAAGGTTATCAACAATGGTTATCAACGTTGTCTCTTGTTTCCTTAAAAAGAATTGTCCATCTCATTAGATATTATAAAGTTGGACAAAAAAGTAGAGAACAAGACCAATAAAACTTAGGCATTGTAAACATTACAGGACTTCCAAAGGAGACAATAGTCAAACCAGAATGGGCATCTTAGTGAATCTTATTGCATTCAAAGTAGTTGCCTATACCCTCAAACTTGATACTATCGCACAGAATGGAGCAGAGTCTCATCAGTCAAAACAAGATCGTGGGAGTATTACAGTACTTCAAAACAAGTTAATAGGAAATCAAAAAGAGTTACTATTATATATCCTAATTTTTTAAATTTTTCCCCTTAATTAAAACAAACATAAGAATTAACTAAATAAATTTTTTAAAGAATAAGGGAGAGATTGAGTTAAAACAGGACATAACAATATAACAATAGAGGTCAAAGCATGATTGTTTCAGCAACCTCGTGCTTCACCACCAAATAACCCGATTTAATAGTAGTTACCAGAGTGTCTGTCTTTTTCCTTGAAATATTTGGATAAAACTTCATATACTATAGCTTCAAATATTTCCATATCAAGAAGCCCAGAATAAAGCCTTTCTAATTAATAAGTGAAAATTTTATAAGGCTTCAAGGCCACATAATGGGGAATCATGATTACCACATATTTTTATATATTTGAATCATTACTTACATTAGGGAAACTATTCGGTATTCATACATGCGGGATTGATTTATTTCACTTATGAGTATGGTCTCAAGCTGCACCCATTTATTGATAAATATCTCAATGTGATCCTTCTTTATAGCTGAATAATACTCCATTGTATAGAAATACCACAACTTTTTTATCCATTCCTCAGTTGATGGACACTTGGGTTGTTTCCAAGATCTGGTGATTACAAATTGTGCTGTTATAAACATAGGTGCACATATATCACTGTGGTATGATGTTTTCAGTTCTTGTGGGAATATGCCTAGAAGTGGAATAGCTGGAATAAATGGGATTTCCAATCCCAACTTTTTGAGAAATCTCCAGACAGACCTCCACAAAGGCTGTACCAGTCTACACTCCCACCAACAGTGCAGGAGAGTTCCTTTTTCCCCACAGCCTCTCCAGCATTTGTTGTTGTTGGTTTTCTTGATCCTGGCCATTCTTTCAGGAGTGAGATGGTATCTCAGTGTGGTTTTAATTTGCATTTCTCTAATGACCAATGATGATGAGCATTTTTTCATGTATTTATTTGCCATTTGCATTTCTTCATCTGAGAATTGCGTATTCATCTCAGATGCCCATTTTTGGATTGGATCTTTGAATTTTGGGGGTCTGATTTTTTTTAATTCTTTATATGTTTTAGACAAGAGTCCCTTGTGTGAGGGGGAGTTCATTAAGCTCTTTTCCCAGTTTGTGGGTTTTCTTTTCACTATGCTGGAGATTTCTTTTGACATGCAGAAACTTTTTAATAAGAAGTGGTCCCAGTTATTGATTCTGGGAAGTATTTCCCGTGCGGTTTGAGTCCTGTTCATGAATTCTCTACCTACTCCTATGTCTCCAAGGTTTCTACCCAATTTGTCTTCCAATGGATTTAGTGTTTCTGTTTTAATATTCAGATCTTTGACCCATTTAGATTTTAATTTAGTACATGGTGATAGACATGGGTCTAGCTTTAGTTTTTGGCAAATGGAGAGCCAGTTTTTCCAGCACCATTTATTAAAGAGACTGTCGTTCTTCCAGTGAACCTGCTTGGCTCCTTTATCAAAGATAAGGTGATTGAGTGTGTTTGTAGTTGTGGTTGTATCTTCTAATCTATTCCATTGATCTTCAGCTCTGTTTTGATTCCAATACCATGTTGATTTTACTACTGTTGCTTTGTAGTATAACTTCAAGTCAGGGATTGTGATGCCTCCTGCTTTGTCTTTGCTGCTTAGAATTGCCTTTGCGATTCTAGGTCTCTTCTGGTTCCAGATGAAATTCAGGAGTGATTTCTCTAGATCTATAAGGTATGTTGATGGTATTTCTATCTGGATTGCATTGAATCTGTATAACAGTTTTGGGAGAATGGCCATCTTCATAATGTTTGTTCTTCCTATCCATGAGCAAGGGATGTCTTTCCATTTTCTGAGATCATCTTCAATTTCCTTTTTCAGTGTATTATAATTTTCACTGTACAAGTCTTTCACTTCTTTCGTAAGAGTAATTCCTAAATATTTCATTTTTGTGCTTGCTAATGTGAATAGTCCAGTTTCTCTTATTTCCCTCTCTGTGATTTTGTTGTTTGTGTATAGGTATGCTATTGATTTCTGAGTATTGATTTGGTATCCAGCCACATTACTGAATTTATTTATTGTATCTAAGAGTCTTTCAATGGAGTTTAGGGGGTCTTCTATGTAGAGTATCATGTCATCTGCAAACAATGATAACTTAACTTCTTCTTTTCCTATCTTTACCCCTTTTATTTCTCTTTCTTGCCTAATTGCTCTGGCTAGTATTTCCAGTACTATATTGAATAGGAGTGGTGATAAAGGACATCCTTGTCTTGTGCCTGATTTTAAAGTAAAGGCTTTCAATTTTTGGCCATTTAGTATGATGCTGGCTGTTGGTTTGTCATAAATGGCCTTTATTATATTGAGGTAAAGACAATCTATTCAAATTTTCTGTAAAGTTTTTATGATGAATAAATGTTGGACCTTATCGAAGGCTTTTTCTGCATCTATAGAGATGATCATGTGATTCTTATTTTTGGCTTTATTGATATGGTGGATTACATTTATTGATTTGCGTATGTCGAACCATCCTTGCATTCCTGGGATGAATCCCACTTGGTCATGGTGTATAATCTTCTTGATGATTTGCTGGATCCTATTTGCCAATATTTTATTGAGGATTTTTGCATCTGTGTTCATTAGGGAGATCGGTTTATAGTTCTCTTTTATAGTTGGGTCTTTCTCAGGTTTTGGTACTAGAGTAATATTTGCTTCCAGGAATGACTTAGGAAGGATTGCTTCCCTTTCAATTTCATTGAATAGTTTGAGGAGTGTCGGCATTAGGTCTTCTTTGTATTTCCTGTAGAATTCTGCAGTGAATCCATCTGGGCCTGGGCTCTTCTTGGTGGGTAAGGACTTAATTACATTTTCAATTTCATTAACAGAGATTGGGTTATTCAACAGTTTTACATCCTCTTGATCTAGCTTTGGCACTTCATATGCTTCTAAGAATCTGTCTATTTCTTCTGTGTTATCAAACTTCTGAGAGTAGAGGTTTTCGAAATAGGTATTGATGATCTTCTGTATTTCTATTGGGTCTGTAGTGATTTCTCCTTTTTCATTTCTTATTGCATGAATTTGAGCTTTTTCTTCCCTTTTTTTAATAAGGTTGGCTAGGGGCTTATCAATTTTATTTATTCTTTCAAAGAACCAACTCTTTGATTCGTTGATTCTTTGGATTGTTTTCTTAGTCTCTATTGCATTGATTTCTGCTCTGATTTTTATAATTTCCTCTCTTCTTTTGGCTTTGGGCTTGACTTGCTCTTCTTTTTCTAGCTGTTTGAGGTGTAGCATCAAGTTATTTATTTGTATTCGTTCTGTTTTCCTGATGTGGGAACTCAGTGCAATAAATTTTCCTCTCAGGACGGCTTTCATTGCATCCCACAGATTTCGGTAAGTTGTATCTGCATTTTCATTTTCTTTTAGGTATTGTTTAATTTTTTCTTTAATTTCTTCTGTGACCCACTGATTACTCAAGAGTGTGTTATTCATTTTCCATGTGTTTGTGGGATTTTTGCAGTATCTTTTATCATTAATTTCTAATTTCAGAGCGCTATGATCCGATAACATGCAAGGGATGATTTCAGCTCTTTTGCACTTGTTTAAGTATGTTCTGTGAGCTAATATATGGTCTATTTTAGAAAATGATCCATGTACTGCTGAGAAGAATGTGTATTCTGATGTTGTTGGGTGGAACATTCTGTATATGTCTATCAAACCCATTTGTTCACAGGTATAATTCAGTTCTGTTATTTCTTTGCTCATTTTCTGTCTGGTTGATCTGTCCCTTGCTGTCAATGGCATATTAAGGTCTCCTGTTACAATTGTGTTACTGATAATTTGAGTTTTCATTTCTGTTAATACTTGTTTTATATAACTGGGTGCTCTGGAGTTTGGTGCGTATATATTTAAGATAGTTATCTCTTCCTCTTGGAGTTTTCCCCTTACGAGTATGTAGTGACCTTCTTTGTCCTTTATTGTCATTGTTGGTTTAAAGTTCACATTGTCTGCAAACAGAATGGCTACTCCTGCCTTTTTTTGGATTCCTGCTGCATGAAGAATTGTTTTCCATCCTTTGACTTTCAGTCTGTGAGTATCCTTCTGGGTTAGATGGGTTTCCTGTAAATGGCATATGGTTGGATTTTGTTTCTTGATCTATTCTGCTAGTCTGTTTCTTTTGATTGGTGCATTGAGGCCATTTACATTAATGGTTATTACTGTTAAATGCTGGTTCATTGTAGGAATGTTATCTCTTTGCTGTTGCATCTTTATCTTTCTGTTCTGCTTAATTATTTGCTTTGCTTAGTGGTTTTTTCCTTTGTGTATCTATTCCTTTGTGTGTCTTTCAATATTTTTTGCAGGATTGGTTTGGTGTTCATGAAGTTCTTCAGCTGTTCTTTGTCATGGAAGTATCGTATTTCACCATCTATTTTGAATGATAGTTTTGCAGGATATATCAGTCTAGGTTGGAAATCATTTTGCTTTAGGATCTGGAATACTTCACTCCATGCTCTTCTTGACTTTATTGTTTGTGATGAGAAGTCTGCTGTGATTCTGATAGGTTTTCCTTTATAAGTGATCTGTCTTTTCTCTCTGACAGCTTTTAATAATCTATTCTTGTTTTGGATTTCTGGGATGGTGATTATTATATGTCTGGGTGTAGTTTTATTTTGGTTATGACTATTTGGAGTTCTATGTGCTTCACTGATACTGATGTCAGTTTCTGATCTCATGCTTGGGAAATTTTCAGCTATTACTTCTCTAAATATCCTCTTGATATCCTTTATGTTGTCTCCTTCTTTTTCATTAATCCCTATCATTCTTATGTTATTCTTCTTTGCATCATCTTGCAGTTGTTGAATTGTTGTTTCCTGATTCCTTGTTATTTTTAAAAGATCTTTCCTTTCCTGTTCACTAGGTGCAATCCTGTCTTCAAGATCTGAAATTCTATCTTCACTTTCATTAAGGTGGTTTTTACAACTTTCAGTGGAGTTTTTTATTTCCTGTATATCTCTGTGTATCTGCATTATGTATTCTGTTTGTTTCTTATTCTGCTCGTCTAGGGATTCTATCTTTTTGCTTAGTTCCTCCAATTTTTTATCTGTGTTTTCTTTAGATATATTTAGAATCTCTTTCATTTCTTTTATCATTTCTTCTTTTATCTGGGAGATTATTTCGAGTTTGAATTTCTTTAAACCTTCCTGGAGTTGCTTGTCAATTTCAGTAGCTATTGTGTCCGATATATGAGGTGGATGGGATATATTTTCTTCTAAATACATTCCTCATAGGGTTTCTTGAGATGGGCTGGAGGTTTGAGGTTGTAATTTGGTCTTTTGTTTTGTCATTTTCCTATATTTCTGTGTTTCAAGTGTTAAAAGCTTCCTCAGGATCTGTTGAAAAATCCCCTTCTATGTTTGGAGCTACTGAGACTCTGGCACCATGCTACCCCAAGCCACTGGGTCTGCAGAACCAATGGCCCTCCTCTGCTTGTTCAGAACTCCACAGTTCCAGACAAGCTGGGCCTCAGGGACACTGTGCGCCCACCTGCCCCTTGGAAGCTCCACAGCTCTTCAATCACAGCCGGGTTAGGGTACTCACCACAGGCCGCGGTGCCTCAGGAGCCTGTGGTCCCTCCCTGCTTGCAGAAATATCCACAGTCCTCCAGACACACAAAGAGGCCAATACAGGCACCCCAGATCTGCCCAGCTCCTCCTCTGCACACCGATGGCTAGGGGTGGCAGCAAAACAGGCTGGGCTGGGGGGGGGAGGATAGTATGTGCCCGCCCACCCATCAGGAGCTCAGCAGTTCTCCAAGTGAAACCGGGATGGGGAGGCAGATGTAGAGTCCTCAAACCCACCTCTCCCCTTCACTGCCCCTGGAAGCCTGGAGGGACCCAAACAGTCTGGGCCGAGATATCCACAGTCCTCCTGACACACAGAGAGGCGGATGTAGGCACCCCAGATCCACTCAGCTCCTCCTCTGCACACCGATGGCTAGGCGCAGCAGCAAAACAGGCTGGGCTTGGGGGATAGTGTGGGCCCGCCCACCCGTCGGAAGCTCAGCAGACCTCCAAGTGCAGCCGGGATGGGGAGGCGGCTGTAGTGGCCTCTAACCCACTGCTCCACTTCACTGCACCCGGAAGCCTGGGGGGTCCAGAACAGTCTGAGATTTGGGCAGAGTGTGCTGAGCACTCACCACAGGCCGAGGTGCCTCAGGAACCTGCGATCCCTCCCTGCTTGCAGAGATATTCACAGTTCTCCAGACAAAGGAAGGGGCTGATGCACGAAGAACAAACATTGTGACAATGGCCTTTGTCCCAAAATTTTTATACAGATTTTTTTTTACCAAGATCAAACTCATGACTGTACACTTGCAAGACAGGGGCTTACGCCACTGAGCTAAATCCCCAGCCCCTGTTATACAGATTCAATGCAATTCCAATTAAAATACCATTAAGACACCTCACAGATCTAGAGAAATCATTCCTAAAATTCATCTGGAATGAGAAGAAACCTAAAATAGCAAGGTGATTCTGAGCATCAAAGACAAGGCAGGAGTCATCACAATCCCTGACGACTTGAAGTTATACCACAAAGTTTATGTGATAAAAATCAGCATAGTTCTGGATTAAAAACAGACCTGAAGATCAATGGAATAGATTAGAAGATAAAACTACAGCTACAAACAAACTCAGCCACCTTATCTTTGACATTGGGGCCAAACATGTTCACTGGAAGAAAGATAGCCTCATTAATAAGTGGTGCTGGAAAGAATGGCTCTCCATATGCTGAAAACTAAAACTAGATCCATGCTTATCACCATGCACTAAACGAAGTCAAAATGGACCAAAGATCTAAATATTAAAATAGAAACACTTAATCTTCTGGAAAACAAAATGGGTAGAAATCTTAAAGACATAGTGTTGGCCAGAGAATTCATGGGCAAAAGTCAAACTGCAAGGGAAATACTTCCGAAAATCAACAACTGGGATCTGGTCTTATTAAAAAGATTTTACATATTAAAAGAAAGCTCCAACAGAGTAAAAAGGAAAACCACGAATTTTGAAAAAATCTTAGTCAACTGTCCCTCAAAGAACTTCTGTCCACAATATACAAATAATTTTTTAAAAAGTCAGACACCTGAAATTCAAAGATTCAATCCAGAAATGGGTGTTGTAGTTACTTTTTCCTCCTTGCTGAGACAAAATACCCAATTCTCAAAGTTAGAGAAGGAAACGTTTATTTCTATAGGTTGGAGGCTCCTCAGCTGGCTCCAAGCATCAGGTTGGCATGACAGGCCACCACTTATAGGTAGTTGCAAAACAGCAAGTGCGAACCTGCAAGAGAGAGACACACACCTTTTACCTGCCATTATAACATATCCTAGCTCCATCCCTGGGTAGATGAAACACTCAAACCACCAATCCAAGTGTTACACAATGAACCAATCATAAATGCTAGATTTGGTTGAGTCCATAATTGCATGAGACTTGGGGTCCACTGGCATAAACCATGACATTGGGCATCTGAAATGAATACACACTTCTCAGCTGAAGAAATACAAATGTCAAATAAATGCATGAAAAAATGTTCATTATCATTGGTCAGAGAAATGCAAATTACAACAACACTGAGATTCCATCTCATTCCAGAAAAAATGGTCAGGATCAAGAAGAACACCAATAACAAGTGCTAGAAAGGCTGTGTGTAGAAAAGAACACTTCTCCACTGTTGGTGCGAGTGTAGACTGGTGTAATACCTGTGGAGGTGGATCTGCAGGTTCCTCAAAATCCTGAAGTGAAAGTCCCATTTGACCCAGCTATTTCACTTCTGGGCATATTCCCAGAAGAATTGAAAACATCATGCCACAGTGATATATGTGCACCCATGCTTAGAACAGCACAATTTGTAATAGCCAAATCTTGAAAACAACCCAAATGCCCATCAACAGAAGAATGGATAAAAAAAATGTGGTGTTTTTATACAATGGAGTACTATTCAGCTATAAAGAAGGATCACAGTGAGGCTTTTAAAGGCAAATGGATGCAACTTGAGATCGTTCTCATAAGAGAAATAAATCAAACTCACATATGTAAATACTATATTGTCTCTCTAGTGTAAGTAACTGAAAGACTAAATAAGATACAAAATCTTCAAACAATATTGTGAAAGGGTAAGAAACTGCTCAAAGTTGAAAAAATAACTCACATAGAAAAAAGGAGTAAAGAAGGAAGGGAAAAGAAAAAGATATAGATTTGTATATATACTCTTAAGATAACTATGATGATTGTACTAATTCTACTAGCTCATGGAACAAAACAGCATTCATAGAATTGGATCAATTTTGCATGCTTATATCTGGTAATCTGAGTAACTCTTTGAAGGTAATTTCAAAATAACCTTAGTTATATTCCTACTGCCTTATTTCAAAAGCCTATGTTGTTCTTGTTTTGAGTTCTTTGTTATTGTCATTTATTTGTCTCTTTTCATCTTTGTTTTTCTTATACTTTGTTTTATTTTGCTTTCCCCTCTAATATACAAAGGAGAGATGTACACGTGTAGGCTTATACATATCTAGGCTTCTACATGTCTAGAACTTTTCCTAAAGAATATTCAAAAATTTATTTTATTACATGTGATGGTGTGAACAGCTTCTTTGAAGAAAATGAGACATTATGGTAGCTATTGCTGACTTCCTGTCATTTTATTATGAAGTCCAGTAATGCTTTTATTCTTTTTTTTTAACTGGTTTTCATCTGTTTTGTATTATTTAATCTCAATATGTGTGAAGGTATGGACAGCTATTTTGAGAAGAACAAGAAACATTATGGTAGCCACTGTTGATTTTCCTATTGTCTGGTATTGAGGGCCGCTAATGCTTTCATTCTTCTGTTTTGATCGGTTTTATACTGTTTTGTTTTGTTTGAATTCATTGTGTGGGAAGATATGGACAACTATTTTGAAGAAGACAAGAGACATTATGGTAACCACTGTTGATTTCCTGTTGTCTTGTTTTGAAATCCTGTGTTGCTTGCATTGCTTTGTTCTGATCTGCTTTTTTTCTGCTTGACTTTGTTTTATTCTTTTTAACATAAAAATTTAAAAATTGGTAACCTTAGTACAACAGACAGAGGGATGCTTGTTTATAACTGATCAAGTCTGAACAATGGCAGTGAAGTCAACATACATAGCTATTATATAATGACAATAGTATAAATTGGTGTTCAAGTTTTCCTTCTGATTCTGCTGTCAGACAAGTCTGGGTTTGAGACTTGCTTTTGCCTTTTACTTAACCTTGGGCCTCAAAGCCTATTTGCTCATCTGTAAAATGGAGTGATAATGCCCTACCCTCATAAGGCTTTACAAGGATTAAATATGATGATATATATTACACCTGCATGTTCGGACTTGTCTCCCATATCTTGAGACAGTACGTGTCTTTATACCTTCATCTCCTCTATTCGTTTCATCCCACTGAAATTCAAGATCTTCCTCACATTTAATCTATGAATGACATGTTAATGGTTGAAGCCAATAGACAATTCTCAGACTTTGTTTGAATGGACTTCTACACAGTACTAACACTCTTGATCACGCTCCTTGAAATGCTTTAACTCATTTCCTGGAATAATTATTGCGGGGAGGTCTTTTCTATCTATACCACATGTCCTTCTCTCTGTGCATCTGTGGATACTTTTCTTCTTTTACCCCTAATATTTTAGCTCACCTTCAGCTCTATGCAGTCCATTAGGAGTTTACTATCACTTTATACATATAAGATAAAATTCTAGATATGGGTTGGGGATCAAGAATCACATTTAGTTTTTCTAAAGCCTTATAAGTTTTAAGACCATTATGACCCTTATTTAACAAGTGAACAAACACACTGCCACATAAAATGCAAATCTAGGTCTCACAGCCAGATTTGTCTTACATTATAGTTACAAAGAACTCATAAGCACTACATTATATTGCTAACATTTTACAATAACTGAATGTTTTAGGAAAATTTTTGGAACCTCTGTTTGTGAATGGGAAAAGGACAAACTATATCCTTCTTAATTCTGTTTAAGTGGATCCTTCTTATGTCTTCAAAGTTTATTCCTAAGATTTTGAATTTTCTAAAAACTGTGTCATGTCCTTGTAGTAGGCATTTGGTTATAGAGATTCCCATTGTCTTTTTTGTGTTGTTTTTAATTAATTGTTTATTGGTATATTTTAGGTATAAAAATGATCACATTCATCATAGGAAATTTATACCACTACATGATATATCTTCATTTTTTCTTTTCTCCTTTCTCTACTCTCGCTTCAGCCTGTCTTCCTCCTTGTTTACAAAACTTTGCTTCCATTTTTTCCTTTTTTTAACATTTATTTCTTTTCTCTTCCTTCTTTTTCCCCCTCTCCTCTCTCTAGTTCTCCCTTCCCACTTGAACATTTTCTTTCTGTTTCATAGTATCTATTGTAAATTTTGGTCCTTATTAACACTTTTGGTTTACCACCTCACAAAAATTACATGATACTTATATATGTGTGTTTAATTTACTTCACTTAAGAGTATGGTCTCAAAGTACATCTATTTACCTAGAAATGTACCAATTTTATCATTTTTATGGCATCATAGTAGTCCATTGTATTAAAAAGTCACATCTAAAAAATGAAAAGAAAAATCATATCCTTATTCATTCATCAGTTTTGGGCACTTAGGTTGTTTCCAAGCCTTAACTATTATAAACCATGGTGCTATAAACATGTGTATGCAGATAGTATTGTGGTATAATGCTGTTAATTCTTTTGGGAACATACTAACATGGGGAATAGGCTGGGTCTAGTGAAATATCTAGTTTTAGCTTTTGAGTAAGATTCATGCTGAGTCCATAATGATTGAGCCAGTCTACATTCTTACCAACAGTGGAGAAGGGTTTCTTTTTCCACACAGCCCCATCAGCATTTGGTATTTATTGAAATATTGATAATAGCCATCCTTTCTGCAGTGAAATGGAATCTCATCATTTAAATTTGCATCTTTTGAATGATCCATGATGCCAAACACTTTTTCATATACTTATTTGTCATTTCATCTTCTTTATTTGAGAAATATTTATTTCAGATAACCATTTTTGGACTAGGTCTTTAAATTTTTTGATGTATAACATTTCCACAAGTATACTGAATAAGTGTATAAAATGGATATTCTTGTCTTGTTTTTTATTTTAGAACAAAAGTTTTCAATTTTTGTGCACTTAGTATGTTGGTTGTTGGTTTGTTATACATGGTTTTAGCAGACATATAAAGGCTATCTATTCCAATTTTCTTTTTTTTTTTTTTTATTTAAGAGGAAAAAGAGAAAAACACAAAACAAACCAAAGCGGCGTAAGGGTACATGCAATACAGAACTACAAAACAAAACAAAACAAAAAAAACATAACAGTAAGAAATTACCTGCTAGTAGATTACACACTATCTTCTTGAAAATAGTTCCTCAAATCACAGTATCAAAGAACACAAGGTGGACATTCAAACAGGGAGACTGCAAACGGCTGTGTTCAATGTTCCAAAAACATTGATAAAGTCAGCTATTTAACACCCCCAAACACACTTGCTGTTATATCCGTTAGAGCTCTTTTTCTTTTTTTTTTTCCCTCTCTTTTTTACAACAAAATTTACACATCTTGGATTTTATTAATCCTTAGTGCTTATTACTTTCTTTGGGGGGGGGGGGAAGAATACAGTCAAATATGGCAAAACAAAGCTGTCAGTCAATACCAAGGATAGACATAGCACATGGTGTAGAACAGAGTACAAGTTTATCAACAATGGTTATCAACGTTGTCCCTTGTTTCCTTAAAAAGAATTGTCTATCTTGTTAGATATTATAAAGTTGGACAAAACAGTAGAGAACAAGACCAATAAAACTTAGGCATTGTAAACATTACAGGACTTCCAAAGAAGACAATAGTCAAACCAGAATGGGTATCTTAGTGAATCTTATTGTCTTCAAAGTAGTTGCCTATGTCTTCAAACTTGATACTATCATATAGAATGGAACAGAGTCTAATCAGTCAAAACAAGATCGTGGGAGTACTACAGGACTTCAAAACAAGTTAATAGGAAATCGAAAAGAGTTACTATTTATATATCCTAATTTTTTTGAATTTTTTCTTTAATTAAGACAAACATAAGAAATGACTAAATAATTTTTTTTGAAACAATAAGGGGGAGATTGAGATAAAACAGGACATAACAATATAACAATAGAGGTCACAGCATGACTGTTTCAACAACCTAGTACTTCACCACCTTATAACCTGACTTAATAGTAGTTACCATAGTGTCTTTTTCCTTGAAATATTTGGATAAAACTTCATATACTCTAGCTTCAAATATTTTCATATCAGGGGATTTAGCTCAGCGGCATAAGCGCCTGCCTTGCAAGCAGGCAGCCGTGAGTTCGATCCCTGGTACCGGTAAAAAAAAAGGAAAAAGACAAAAAAAAAACAAAAAACAAAAAAAAAAAACAAATATTTTCATATCAAGAAGCCCAGAATAAAGCCTTTCTAATTAATGAGTGAAAACTTTATAAGGCTTCAAGGCCACCTAATGGGGAATCATGATTACCACATATTTTTATATATTTGAATCATTATTTACATTAGGGAAACTATTCGGTATTCACACATGCGAGATTGATTTATTTCACTAATGAGTATGGTCTCAAGCTGCGCCCATTTATTGATAAATATCTCAATGTGATCCTTCTTTATAGCTGAATAATACTCCATTGTATAGAAATACCACAACTTTTTTATCCATTCCTCAGTTGATGGGCACTTGGGTTGTTTCCAAGATCTGGCGATTACAAATTGTGCTGCTATAAACATAGGTGCACATATATCACTGTGGCATGATGCTTTCAGTTCTTCTGGGAATATGCCTAGAAGTGGAATAGCTGGAATAAATGGGATTTCCAGTCCCAACTTTTTGAGAAATCTCCAGACAGATCTCCACAAAGGCTGTACCAGTCTACACTCCCACCAGCAGTGCAGGAGAGTTCCTTTTTCCCCACAGCCTCTCCAGCATTTGTTGTCGGTTTTCTTGATCCTGGCCATTCTTTCAGGAGTGAGATGGTATCTCAGTGTGGTTTTAATTTGCATTTCTCTAATGACCAATGATGATGAGCATTTTTTCATGTATTTATTTGCCATTTGCATTTCTTCATCTGAGAATTGCATATTCATCTCAGATGCCCATTTTTGGATTGGATCTTTGAATTTCGGAGGTCTGAGTTTCTTTAATTCTTTATATGTTTTAGACAAGAGGCCCTTGTGTGAGGGGGAGTTCACTAAAATCTTTTCCCAGTTTGTGGGTTTTCTTTTCACTATGCTGGAGATTTCTTTTGACATGCAGAAACTTTTTAATAAGAAGTGGTCCCAGTTATTGATTCTGGGAAGTATTTCCCGTGCGGTTTGAGTCCTGTTCATGAATTCTTTACCTACTCCTATGTCTCCAAGGTTTCTACCTATTTTGTCTTCCAATAGATTTAGTGTTTCTGTTTTAATATTCACATCTTTGACCCATTTAGATTTTAATTTAGTACATGGTGATAGACATGGGTCTAGCTTTAGTTTTTGGCAAATGGAGAGCCAGTTTTTCCAGCACCATTTATTAAAGAGACTGTCGTTCTTCCAGTGAACCTGCTTGGCTCCTTTATCAAAAATAAGGTGGTTGAGTGTGTTCATAGTTGTGGTTGTATCTTCTAATCTATTCCACTGATCTTCAGCTCTGTTTTGATTCCAATACCATGTTGATTTTACTACTGTTGCTTTGTAGTATAACTTCAAGTCAGGGATTGTGATGCCTCCTGCTTTGTCTTTGCTGCTTAGAATTGCCTTTGCGATTCTAGGTCTCTTCTGGTTCCAGATGAAATTTAGGAGTGATTTCTCTAGATCTATAAGGTATGTTGATGGTATTTCTATTGGGATTGCATTGAATCTGTATAACAGTTTTGGGAGAATGGCCATTTTCACAATGTTTGTTCTTCCTATCCATGAGCAAGGGATGTCTTTCCATTTTCTGAGATCATCTTCAATTTCCTTTTTCAGTGTATTATAATTTTCACTGTATAAGTCTTTCACTTCTTTCGTAAGAGTAATTCCTAAATATTTCATTTTTGTGCTTGCTAATGTGAATAGTCCAGTTTCTCTTATTTCCCTCTCTGTAAATTTGTTGTTCGTGTATAGGAATGCTATTGATTTCTGAGTATTGATTTGGTATCCAGCCACATTATTGAATTTATTTATTGTATCTACGAGTATTTCAATGGAGTTTAGGGGGTCTTCTATGTAGAGTATCATGTCATCTGCAAACAATGATAACTTAACTTCTTCTTTTCCTATCTTTACCCCTTTTATTTCTCTTTCTTGCCTAATTGCTCTGGCTAGTACTTCCAGTACTATATTAAATAGGAGTGGTGATAAAGGACATCCTTGTCTTGTACCCGATTTTAAAGTAAAGGCTTTCAATTTTTGGCCATTTAGTATGATGCTGGCTGTTGGTTTGTCATAAATGGCCTTTATTATATTGAGGTAAAGACCATTTATTCCAATTTTCTGTAAAGTTCTTATCATGAATAAGTGTTGGACCTTATCGAAGGCTTTTTCTGCATCTATAGAGATGATCATGTGATTCTTATTTTTGGCTTTATTGATATGGTGGATTACATTTATTGATTTGCATATGTCGAACCATCCTTGCATTCCTGGGATGAATCCCACTTGGTCATGGTGTATAATCTTCTTGATGATTTGCTGGATCCTATTTGCCAATATTTTATTGAGGATTTTTGCATCTGTGTTCATTAGGGAGATCGGTCTATAGTTCTCTTTTATAGTTGGGTCTTTCTCAGGTTTTGGTACTAGAGTAATATTTGCTTCCAGGAATGACTTAGGAAAGATTGCTTCCCTTTCAATTTCATTGAATAGTTTGAGGAGTGTCGGCATTAGGTCTTCTTTATATTTCTTGTAGAATTCTGCAGTGAATCCATCTGGGCCTGGGCTCTTCTTGGTGGGCAAGGACCCAATTACATTCTCAATTTCATTAGCAGAGATTGGGTTATTCAACAGTTTTATATCCTCTTGATCTAGCTTTGGTACTTCATATGCTTCTAAGAATCTGTCTATTTCTTCTGTGTTATCAAACTTTTGAGAGTAGAGGTTTTCGAAATAGGTGTTGATGATCCTCTGTATTTCTATTGGGTCTGTAGTGATTTCTCCTTTTTCATTTCTTATTGCATGAATTTGAGCTTTTTCTTTCCTTTTTTTAATAAGGTTGGCTAGGGGCTTATCGATTTTATTTATTCTTTCAAAGAACCAACTCTTTGATTCATTGATTCTTTGGATTGTTTTCTTAGTCTCTATTGCATTGATTTCTGCTCTGGTTTTTATAATTTCCTCTCTTCTTTTGGCTTTGGGCTTGACTTGCTCTTCTTTTTCTAGCTGTTTGAGGTGTAGCATCAAGTTATTTATTTGTATTCGTTCTGTTTTCCTGATGTGGGAACTCAGTGCAATAAATTTTCCTCTCAGAACGGCTTTCATTGCATCCCACAGATTTCGGTAAGTTGTATCTGCATTTTCATTTTCTTTTAGGTATTGTTTGATTTCTTCTTTAATTTCTTCTGTGACCCACTGATTACTCAAGAGTGTGTTATTTAGTTTCCATGTGTTTGCGGAATTTTTGCATTATCCTTTGTCATTAATTTCTAATTTCAGAGCGCTATGATCCGATAATATGCAAGGGATGATTTCAACCCTTTTGCATTTGCTTAAATATGTTCTGTGAGCTAATATATGGTCTATTTTAGAAAATGATCCATGTACTGCTGAGAAGAATGTGTATTCTGATGTTGTTGGGTGGAACATTCTGTATATGTCTATCAAACCCATTTGTTCACAGGTGTGATTCAGTTCTGTTATTTCTTTGCTCATTTTCTGTCTGGTTGATCTGTCCCTTGGTGTCAGTGGTGTATTAAGGTCTCCTGTTACAATTGTGTTACTGATAATTTGAGTTTTCATTTCTGTTAATAATTGTTTTATATAACTGGGTGCTCTGGAGTTTGGTGCGTATATATTTAAGAGAGTTATCTCTTCCTCTGTGAGTTTTCCCCTTACGAGTATGTAGTGACCTTCTTTGTCCTTTATGGTCATTGTTGGTTTAAAGTTCACATTGTCTGCAAACAGAATGGCTACTCCTGCCTTTTTTTGGATTCCTGCTGCATGAAGAATTGTTTTCCATCCTTTGACTTTCAGTCTGTGAGTATCTTTCTGGGTTAGATGGGTTTCCTGTAAACAGCATATGGTTGGATTTTGTTTCTTGATCCATTCTGCTAGTCTGTTTCTTTTGATTGGTGCATTGAGACCATTTACATTAATGGTTATTACTGTTAAATGCTGGTTAATTGTAGGAATGTTATCTCTCTGCTGTTGCATCTTTATCTTTCTGTTCTGTTTAATTATTTGCTTTGCTTAGTGCTTTTGCTTTGTGTAACTAAACTGTCTTTCAATATTTTTTGCAGGTTTGGTTTGGTGTTCATGAAGTTCTTCAGCTGTTCTGTGTCATGGAAGTATCGTATTTCATCATCTATTTTGAATGATAGTTTTGCAGGATATATCAGTCTTGGTTGGAAATCATTTTCCTTAAGATCTGGAATACTTCACTCCACGCTCTTCTTGACTTTATCGTTTGTGCTGAGAAGTCTGCTGTGATTCTGATAGGTTTTCCTTTATAAGTGATTTGTCTTTTCTCTCTGACAGCTTTTAATAATCTATTCTTGTGTTGGATTTCTGGGATGGTGATTATTATATGTCTGGGTGTAGTTTTATTTTGGTTATGACTGTTTGGAGTTCTATATGCTTCACTGATCCTGATGTCAGTTTCTGATCTCATGCTTGGGAAATTTTCAGCTATTACTTCTCTAAATATCCTCCTGACATCCTTCATGTTGTCTCCCTCTCTTTCATTAATCCCTATCATTCTTATGTTATTCTTCTTTGCATCGTCTTGCAGTTGTTGAATTGTTGTTTCCTGGTTCCTTGTTATTTTCAAAAGATCTTTCCTTTCCTGTTCACTAGCTGCAATCCTGTCTTCAAGGTCTGAAATTCTATCTTCACTTTCATTAAGGCGGTTTTTACAACTTTCAGTGGAGTTTTTTATTTCCTGTATATCTCTGTGCATCTGCATTATGTATTCTGTTTGTTTCTTATATTGCTTGTCTAGGGATTCTATCTTTTTGTTTAGTTCCTCCAATTTTTTATCTGTGTTTTCTTTAGATATATTTAGAATCTCTTTCATTTCTTTTATCATTTCTTCTTTTATCTGGGAGATTATTTCGAGTTTGAATTTCTTTAAAGCTTCCTGGAGTTGCTTGTTAATTTCAGTGGCTATTGTGTCCGATATATGAGGTGGATGGGATATATTTTCTTCTATATACATCGCTCCTAGGGTTTCTTGAGATGGGCTGGAGGTTTGAGGTTGTAATTTGGTCTTTCGTTTTGTCATTTTCCTGTATTTCTGTGTTTCAAGTGTTATTTGAAAGCTTCCTCAGGATCTGTTGAAAATCCCCTTCTATGTTTGGAGCTACTGAGACTCTGGCGCCACGCTACCCCAAGCCATTAGGCCTACAGAACCAGTGGCCCTCCTCTGCCTGCTCAGAACCCCGCAGTTCCAGACAAGCTGGGCCTCAGGGACACTGTGCGCCCACCTGCCCCTTGGAAGCTCCACAGTTCTTCAATCGCAGCTGGGTTAGGGTACTCACCACAGGCCACAGTGCTTCAGGAACCTGTGGACCCTCCCTGGTTAAAGAGATATCCACAGTCCTCCAGACACATGGAGAGGCCGATGCAGGCACCCCAAATCTGCCCAGCTCCTCCTCTGCAGACCAATGGCCAGGCGCAGCAGCTAAACAGGCTGGGCTAGGCTGGTAGTGTGGGCCAGCCCACCTATCGGGAGCTCAGCAGGTCTCCAAATGAAGCCGGAATGGGGAGGCTGATGTGGAAGCCTCAAACCCTCCTCTCCCCTTCACTGCACCTGGAAGCCTGAGGGAACTCCAGCAGTCTGGGTGCAGATATCCAGAGTCCTCCAGACACACAGAGAGGCCGGTGAGGGCACCCCAGATCTGCCCAGCTCCTCCTCTGCAGGCCTATGGCCAGGCGCGGCAGCTAAACAGGCTGGGCTAGGCTAGTAGTGTGGGCCAGCCCACCTATGGGGAGCTCAGCAGGTCTCCAAATGAAGCCGGGAATGGGGAGGCTGATGTGGAAGCCTCAGACCCACCTCTCTCCTTCACTGCACCTGGAAGCCTGAGGGAACTCTAGCAGTCTGGGCGCAGATATCCAGAGTCCTCCAGACACGCAGAGAGGCCAGTGAGGGCACCCCAGATCTGCCCAGCTCCTCCTCTGCAGACCTATGGCCAGGCGCGGCAGCTAAACAGGCTGGGCTAGGCTGGTAGTGTGGGCCAGCCCACCTATGGGGAGCTCAGCAGGTCTCCAAATGAAGCTGGGAATGGGGAGGCTGATGTGGAAGCCTCAAACCCACCTCTCTCCTTCACTGCACCTGGAAGCCTGAGGGAACTCCAGCAGTCTGGGCGCAGATATCCAGAGTCCTCCAGACACGCAGAGAGGCCAGTGAGGGCACCCCAGATCTGCCCAGCTCCTCCTCTGCAGACCTATCTCTATTCCAATTTTCTGCAGTGCTTTTATGATGAATGAGTGTTGGACTTTGTCAAATATTTTTGTTTTCTTCACCTATTAAGATGATTTTACGGTTTTTGTCTTTGACTCTGTTATATGATGTATTATATTTATTGATTTGTGTATATTGAAGCATCCTTCAATCCCTTGGATGAATCCTACTTGGTTATGGTGTATAATCTTCTTGATGATTTGTTGCATTTTTTTCAGTATCTTATTGAGTATTTACATCTATATTAATTAGAGAGATTAGCTTGTAGTTCTTTATTTTGGTTGGATTCTTCTCTGAATTTGATATCAGGGTAATGCTTGCATTCAGGATTGAATTTGGAAGAATTATTTCCCTTTCAATTTCATTAAAGAGTTTGAGAAGTAATGGAATTATGGTTTCTCTAAATTTCTTGTGGAATATAGCAGTGAATCTATCAGGTTCTAGCTTTTCTTTGTTGATAGGTTTTAAATTTTACCTTCAGTTACATTAACCAATATTATTTTATCTAGAATTTTTATATCTTCTTGATTCAGCTTTGATAGTTCATATGTATCTAGGAATCTGTCCATTTTTTCTGTATTTTCTATCTTATTAGAATATAGGTTCATGGAGCAGGTATTGATAACTTTCTAAATTTCTGCAGGGCCTGTTGTGATTTCATCCTTTTCATTCCTACATGCATGTATGTGAGCCTTTTATTTTCTTTTTCAGTTAAGTTGGCTAAAGGTTTGCTGATTTTATTTAACCTTTAAAAGAACAAATACTTCACTGATTCTTTGTCTTGTTTTCTTAGTCTTCATTGCATTAATGTCTGCTCAGATGTTTATGATTTCCTGCCATGCACAATCTTGGGCTGGACTTACTCTTTTTCCTATAAGTTTGAGGTTCAACATTAGGTTGTTCATTTGAGCTCATTCTGTTTTCCTGATTTGGGTATTCAGTGCTATAAATTTTCCTTTCAGCTTTCAGTTTGTCTCACAATTTCTAGTATGTTGTATTGGCATTATCATTTAATTATAGAAACTGTCTAATTTCTTCTTTAGTTTCATCTGCAAGTTATTGATTGTTCACGAGGTGTTATATTTCCATGTGTTTATGAATTTCTTCTGTTTTCTTTTGACATTGACATCTAATTTAATTGCATTATGGTCTGATAATATGCATAGGATAGTTTCAATCTCTTTTCCTTTACTTAAGCATGTTATATGAGATAGTATGTAGTGTATTTTGAAGAAAGTTCTGTGCACAGTTAAGAGAAATGTGCATTCTGATGTTCTAGTGTATAACATCCTGTAGGCATCTACTAAGTCCTTTTGTTCAAAGTTTAGTTCTGTTCTAATATTTTATTGTTGATTTTTTTTTTCCTCAAGTTGACTTGTCTGTTTTTGGCAATGGAGTATTGAGGTCCTCATTACAATTCTATTAGTGCTTATTTGATTTTTCAAGTCCATAAATATTTGTTTTTTTCAAGTCCATAAATATTTGTTTTTTCAAGTCCATAAATATTTGCTGTTATTTGGTGCACGTATATGTATGATTGTTCTCTCATCTTCTTAAACTGTCCCTTTACAAGGATGTAGTGATCTTCTTTGTCTGTGTTAATCAGTGCTGAAATCCACTTTGTCTGCAAACAAAATATCTAGCCCTGCTTTTACTTCATGTTTTAGTTGCATGGAATATCATTTTTCCATTCTTTGATTTTTAATCTATGAATTTTTTTGTATCAAGTGTGCTTTTTTATATATTTAATTTTTAAAATTTTTTTTATTTTAAAGAGAGTAAGACAAAAGAGGACAGAACAAAGCAGATCAGAACAGAACACTGTAAGCAACACAGTACTTCACCACAAGACAACCTGATATTAACAGTAGCTACCATAATGTCTTTCTTTGAAATAGTTGAACATACCTTCACATACAGTAGTATCAAACATAAGAAAATAGTATAAAAACATTCAAGAGAATGAAAGTATTACAGGGCATTCAGAATCAAATAACCAAAAATAAACAATGGCTACTATATTATCTCATTTTCCATAAAAAATTTGCTTATACTATCACACATAATAAAATCCAGTAAGATACAATATGATAGAACCAATACAAACAGAAGACCCAAAAGCATGGGAGAATTTCAAAGCAAGATGGTCTTAAACCAGTACTGGGTATTGTAATGTCTTGTTTTCTTTCTTTTTTTTTTTTTTTTTTTTATTTAAAGAGAAAGAAAAAAATGGAGAAAAAGGGGTACAAATAATACAGAATTACAGAAAAATAAACAGTAAAAAATCCCCAGTTGATAAGTTATGTATTGTCATCTTAGAAATAATTGTTCAGGTTACAAAATTAAAGCATGTAAAGTGACATTCAAATAGTTACACTGTCAACAATTCTGCTCAATGATCCAACAAAAACTTAGTAATAGGGTTATCAGTCCTACACACTTGTTTTTATCTTAAAGAGAGTAAGATTAAACATATCAAAACAGAACAAAACTGACCCGGCCCACGGGTAAGTCCATGGAGATCCTAGAGAGGGAGTGGGGATGAAAAGGAAACAAGAGACACAAAGAGTGGAGACAAATTGAGGAAGTCCAATCAAGTCTCTCTTTATTCAAGGAATGAGTATCAAATATATAGGTACTGAGGAGGAGGTATTTAGGGGCTGAGACATCATCAGGTAACTTGGCAAAAGTGGCAAGACAGAGGTTCATAGGTCAGTTTGAATTTGCCTCGCACAAGGGCTCAATAAGCAGAATCCCTGAATAATGGGGCCAGGCTACACAAGTTATGCAAGATGCTGCTTAATTACCAAACTTAACTCCTAGAGGGAATTAAGGTGGTGAGGCCTGCAGATGTTAAGGTGGCAGCCAATTACAGGGCTTCCCACACAAAACAGTTCAAAAAGAAACAATTTAAAAAAATACAGATTTCAAAGCAAGTCCACTGGAGATCTTCATTGTCTGTCTTATTTTCTCTAGTTTTCTTCCAAATAGTTGTCCCCATCTTCACACACATTGAATACATACTACATATTATAGAACTAATCAAATTATTACAGGATGATGAAGGCTTTTTAGGTTTTCAAGATCTGACATTTGGGAAGACACTAATGACTACCATAGTGTCCCGTGTTCTCTTTGTAATAGCTGTCCTTATCTTTACGTATGCTGAAATTAAACTTGAGACTAGACTAATAGCACTCTGAACAATGAATAATAGTATTGTTAGATTTTATATCATAATGCTGCAGAATTAGCATTGGGTTTCTTAGTATCTCTTTTTTTTCAGAGTATCTGTTCATTACATCTTGCATTATATAATCTGTTCCCATAAATAGTTTAAAAATTCATCCCACATGTGAATTTCTACATATATATCTATTCTCTCTGTATTATAGGGAAAAACAAATCATAACAAGACAGCAAAACAAATTTCTTGAAAAACATGCAATGAAAAAGATACATAAGACCACAATATTAGGTGATCTACCATAGTTACTATGCTTTCTCTTGTTATTTTCAATAGACTTGTCCACATCATCAGGCTTAATATAGTTAAGCATAGTATTACATAGCTATTTTTATAAAAATGCAACTTTGAAAACATTGTAGGACTTGAGAGTGGTTAATAACCAAAACCGCTATGGATATCTTTCACATTGTGTCATCTTCAGAGTAGTTGTCTCTACTTTTAGACTTGATACAATCAAGCATACCAAATTCAAATAAAATCAGCCAAGGCAAAACCACAGTCTAACAAACTGGATTCAAATAAGATCAGCCATAGTAAGACAATGTAAGTAATACAGGGTTTCAGTTTAAGTTAATAGGAAATTAAGGGTGGTTACCATGGTATAACCTGCTATTTTTGAGTTAGATGTCTGTACCCTCAAATCTGATATGAGTGGACAGACCAGGACAAAATAAATTCAAACTAAACAGAGTGATAAGACTACTGTGACTTTTAAATCCTGATACACCATTAACAATGACCTCTGATTTCCCTTTTTAGGGTATTTTTCACCTTTCTCCTTCTCAGGATGCTTTGTATGTTTTGGGTCTCACTAGACTCTTTAGTTTTTAGATTAGGGGGCCAGCCCATTGTCTATCTGAGTGTTGCTGAACCTTTCTACCCCTGAACTTGATCTTGAGCTGTACTCCTTTACTCACTAAAGTCATAGGGTTTTCCTTCCTTTCAGCTGTGTAGTTCTACACTGCCCAAAAGTGTCATAGATTTCCAATCTATCTGTGGCTGCTGGATGAGTTGTCCCTATTTCTCTCTGGTTTCCTGTCACATATAGCTTTGCTTTCTCATCTTTAACCTTCAGTTTATTAACCCTCCTTCAGGTTGAGTGTATTTCCCATTCAGAGCATCTCGATGGAGCCTGTCTCCTAATCTACTCTGCCTGTTTTTTTTTTATTTTAGTGTATCAAGGCTATCTATATAAAAGATTATAGCTTACCTTCTCTGCCTCATGTCTGCAACTCCACTTTACTGCTATAATTTGTCCACCCTACTCCCTCATTCCACTGTCTGCACATTCACTGAGGCCTCTCTGCCACTGTTGCTGGAATCCTGGTATCCTTTCTTCTCTCTCTCTCTCTCTCTCTCTCTCTCTCTCTCTCTCTGGAATGTCCTTTAACACTCTCTGTAGGGTTGGATTGGTGGCCATGAACTCCTACAGTTCCTCCTTGTCTTGGAAACATCTTATTTATCCATTAATTTTGACAGAGAGTTTTTCTGGGTACATCAGTCTTGGTTGCAAATTATTTTCTTTCAGGGCTTGGATAATTTCTTCCCAGGCTCTTCTCAATTTGAGAGTTTGTGTTGATAAGACTGTTTTTATTTTGATAATTTTCCCATTGTAGGTAATCTGCTTCTTTTCCCTGGCTGCTTTTAGTATTCTGTTGGTGGATTTCTGGAATCTTGGATTTACTATTCTTTTGGTGGATTTCTGGAATCTTGATTATTATATGTCTGGGTGTAGATCTATTTTGGTTGTAGGTGGCTGGAGTTCTGTATGCCTCATTTATCTGGATATCATTTCTTTTTTCTATGCTTGGGAAGTTTTCCTTTAATATATCTGTGAATATTCTTTGTTCATTTTTGGTTACTCTTGCTTCCTCACTCACATGCTTTATTCTTAAGTTTATGTATCCTTTTGTAGTCTTCTAGCCTTTGAATTGTTTCTTTCTGGTTCCTTGTTATTTTTAAGAGATCTTTTCTTTCACGATCATATATCATAAATATCTCTTCCAGTTTCAAAAGGCTAACTTTAGTTTCTGGTCAAGGCATTTTTGCCAGTGTTCAATGGAGTTTTTAGTTTCATGGTAATCTCTTTGGATCTGTTTCATGTATTCTAGGTTATGTTTAAATTCTTCTTCAGAGGTTTCTCTTTCTTTTCTGATTTCCTCTGTTCTTCCATCTGTGTTCTCTTGGGTGAGGCCTATCATTTCTTTAATTAATCTCTTTATGTCTTGCCTCAGTTGGATCAGAAGTACAGTTTTAAATTTGTCTATGAGGTCATGAAGGTATTTCTTTATATAGGCTGATGCTGTGTCTAGCATTGGATAGTTGCTGTGCTGATTGTCTTCTGTATTTACTTCTCCTGAGCTTATTTTCCCAGGTTTGACAGCTGGAGATATTTTTTTTATTTCTATCTCTTGTCATGTTTCTGGTTTCTTTCAGACTGGTGTGTCCTGGGTGTCTCTGGCCCTCTCTGAATTACTTAGGGTCTTTCTGAAGCATGCTGACTGGAGTTTTTGCTGTTATCTGAAGTACAGGGAGGGATGCAGGGATGGTGCAGGCTAGCCTCCAGTCTCTGTGCCAGTCAATCTGCAAGTTAGGCTGTACCTTGTGGGCATCACAGAGTCACGACAATTTTGTATCTGCTTATTGGGTCCCAACCAGAGGCGTTGTTCAGCCCCAGCAGACCCTGCCAGTTCTCTCTGTGCCAAGGGCGGCTGACTGATGTCACTGTGGCACTGGGCTCTGCCTAACTCCAAGATGTCCTCCACCAGTCCTCTCTGTGTCACTGACACTACCATGGTGCCAGGCTCTGCCCAATTCCAAGATGTCCTCCAGCCAGTGACAGCAGCCGTGGGATCCAGTCCCTAGTACTCACTGGGACTCAAGGTAGATCGTCCTCTTGGGTTCATGGTACACTGTGCCGCATGTCTTCACTGCATTCCCAGCACAGCGCGGATTGGTCAGAAAATTGCGTGGTATCTGGCTTCAGAGCCCAGGAGTCTCACACAGTCTCCTCTGGCATGGCCAGGTGGCTTTGGCTGCTTTGTAGGGCCAGGTCTCAACTTCCAGCAGTCACCTAGAGTCAATGTAGCTTTTCCCCTTGGATCCACTGCTCACTGTGCTGCGTTCTTCCATTAAGGGTCCAGGATTCGCCAACTCCTGTTATCAGCAGTCACAGTCTCAGCATGACTTTGGATGTGAAGGTACACCTAGTACAGTGTGGAACGAGGCTCAGCGAGCAGGTTGGGCTTCAGCTCTCTACCCCTGCTTTTCCTTCCTCTTCCTAGTTTTATTTTTCCCTTTGGTTACCGCCTTGGTTAATAAGAATCATTATCCATTCATCTGGCCCTCTCTATGTTGTCATATTCTAGCATCTGATCTGATTTCCCTGTTAAGAATCTTAATTGGAAATCTCTGCACCAAAGAGTCTGCTAAATAATTAATTACCAGATGATTGCTCATTGCTGCATAAATATATGTAGATTGTACTTTTCATTTTTGTTTCTTACACTTTTTACATTTAATTGTAAGCTTCAGAAAGTCAGGGGCCATACTCTAATGGTGTAGATTGGAACCTCCAGAGTTAGAAAAGCTTGTTTTCTTCAAAATCGCTGTTCATACCATCACAGATAATAAAATCAAACAAACTAGAATAAAACTATTCCAACTAATGAATGAAAACATTACAAAGCTTCAAAGCAAGGTAATGGGAAATCATGATTACCATAAAATCTTATGTACTCTTTCCACTTCTTATACTTGGGAGACTATACAGTATTTATACATTGAGTTTGATTTCTTTTGCTTTTGAGTATGGTCTCAAGTTGCATCCATTTATTTATAAATATCCCAATGTGATCTTTTTTATAGGTGAGTAGTACTCCATTGTATGAAAATACCACACATTTTTTTTTTTTTATCCACTCCTCAGTTGATGGACACTTAGGTTGTTTCCAAGATCTGGCTATTACAAATTGTGCTGCTATAAACATAGGTGCACATATATCACTGTGGTAGGATGTTTTCAGTTCTTCTGGGAACATGCCTAGAAGTGAAATAGCTGGACCAAATGGGACTTCCAATCCCAGCTTTTTGAGAAATCTCCAGACTAACCTCCACAGTGGTTATACCAGTCTACACTCCCACCAACAATGCAGGAGAGTTCCTTTTTCCCCACAGTCTTTACAGCATTGGTTGTTGCTGGTTTTCTTGATCCTGGCCATTCTTTTAGGAGTGAGATGAAATCTCAGTGTGGTTTTAATTTGCATTTCTCTAATGAGTGATGACGATGAACATTTTTTCATTTGTATTGCCATTTGCATTTCTTCATCTGAGAATTGTGTATTCATCTCAGATGCCCATTTTTAGATTGGATCTTTGAAATTTGGGGGTCTGATTTTTAAAATTCTTTATATGTTTTAGACAGAAGTCCTTTATCTGAGGGACAGTTCATTTTTTTCCCAGTTGTGGGTTTTCTTTTCAATATGCTGGAGATTTCTTTTGACATGCAGAAACTTTTTAATAAGAGGTGATCCCAGTTATTGATTCTCGGAAGTATTTCCCATACAGTTTGATTCCTGTTCATTCTCTACCTACTCCTTTGCCTTCAAGATTTTTACTTAATTTGTCTTCCAACAGATTTAGTGTTTCTGTTTTAATATTCAGGTCTTTGACCCATTTAGATTTTAGTTTAGTACATAGTGATAAGCATGGGTCTAGTTTTAGCTTTTGGCATATTGAGAGCTAGTTTTTCAAGCACCATTTGTGAAAGAGTCTGTTCTTCCAGTGCACTTGTTTGGCCCCTTTATCAAAGATAAGGTGGTTGAGTGTGTTGGTAGTAGTGGTTGTATCTTCTAATCTATTCTATTAATCTTCAGATCAGTTTTTTTCCAGTATCATGTTGATTTTATTACAGTAGCTTTGTGGTATATCTTCAAGTCAGGATTGTGATGCCTCCTGCCTTGCCTTTGCTGCTTAGAATTGCCTTTGCTATTCTGTATCTATTCTGGATCCAGATGAGTTTTAGGAGTGATTTCTCTAGATCTATGAGGTATACTGATGATATTTTTATTGAGATTGCATTGAATCTCTATAACGGATTAGGGAGAATGGCCATTTTCACAATATTTGTTCTTCCTAGACATGAACAAGGGATGTTCTTCCATTTTCTGAGATCTTCTTTGATTTCTTTTTTCAGGGTATTATAACTTTCCCTATATAGATCTTTTCCTTTTTCTGTGAGATTAATTCCTAAATATTTCATTTTTTGGTTGCTAGTGTGAAGGGTGTGGCTTCTCTTATTTCTCTTTCAGTGATTTTGTTGTTAGTGTTTAGGAATGATATTGATGTTTGAGTATTGATTTTGTATCCAGCTACACTGCTGAATTTATTTGTTATATCCAGGAGTCTTTCAATGGAGTTTTGGAGGTCTTCTGTGTAGAGTATCATGTCATCTGCAAGTAATGATAATTTAACTTCCACTTTTCCTAACTTTACTCCCATTATTTCTCTCTTGTCTAATTGCTCTGGCTAGTATTTCCAGTACTATGTTGAATAGGAGTGATAATAAGGGACATCCTTGTCTTGTGCCTGGTTTTAAGGTAAAGGCCTTCAATTTTTGGCCATTTAGTATAACACTGGCTGTTGTTTTGTCATAGATGGTCTTTATTATATTGAGATAAAGACCATCTATTCCAATTTTCTGTAAGGTTCTTAAAGTCCTGAATGAGTACTGGACCTTATAAAAAGCTTTTTCTGCATCAACAGAAATGATCATGTGATTCTCACTTTTAGCTCAATTAATATGGTGGATTACATTTATTGATTTATATATGTTGAACCATCCCTGCATGCATGGGATGAATCCCACTTTGTCATGGTGTACAATCTTCTTGATGATTTGCTGCATCCTGTTTGCCAATATTTTATTGAGGATTTTTGCATATATGTTTATTAGGGAGATTGGCCTGTAGTTCTCTTTTTTAGTTGGGTCTTTTTCAGGTTTTGGTATTAGAATAATATTTGTTTCCAGGAATGACTTAGGAAGAATTCCTTCCCTTTAGATTTCATTGAAGAGTTTGAGGAGTGTTGGCATTAAGTCTTCATTGTATTTCTTAAAAAATTCTGCAAAGAATCCATCTGGGCCTGGGCTCTTCTTGGTAGAGAAGAACTTAATTATATTTTCAATTTCATTAATAGAAATTGGGTTATTAAGTGGTTTTACATCTTCTTTATCCACCTTTGGTAGTTCATATGTTTCTAGGAATCTGTCCATTTCTTCTGTGTTATCAAACCTATGAGAGTAGAAATTTTGAAATAGGTGTTGATGATATTTTGTATTTTGACAGAATCTGTAGTGATTTCACCTTTTTCATTCCTTATTATATGAATTTGATTTTTTTCTTTCCTTTTTTCAATAAGGTTGGCTAGGGGATTATCAATTTTATTTATTCTTTCAAGGAAACAACTCTTTGATTCATTGATCATTTGAATAGTTTCTTACTCTCTATTGCATTAATTTCTGCTCTGATTTTTATAATTTCCTCCCTTATTTTGGCTTTGGGCTTGACTTGCTCTTCTTTTTCTAGATGTTTGAGGTGTAGAATCAGGTTGTGTATTTGTATGCATTCTGTTTTCCTGATGGGGAAACTCAGTGAAATAAATTTTCCTTTGAGGACCATTTTCATTGCATCCCACAGAATCCAGTAAGTTGTATTTGTATTTTCATTTGTTTGTAGGTATTGCTTCATTTCTTCTTTAATTTTCTCTGTGACCCACTAATTGCTCAAGAGTGTATTATTCAATTTCCATATGTTCATGGGATTTTTGCAGTTTCTTTTGTCATTAATTTCTAGTTTTATCGTGCTATGATCTTATAACATGCATGGGATAATTTCAACTCTTTTGCATTTACTTAAATATGTTCTGTGGGCTAGTATATGGTCTATTTTAGAGAATGTCCCATGTAATGCTGAGAATAATGTATATTCTGATGTTGGATGGGACACTTTGTATATGTCTGTCAAGCCTATTTGTTCACAAGTGTGATTCAGTTCTGTTACTTCTTTGCTGAGTTTCTGTCTGGTTGATCTGTCCCTTGGTGTTAATGGTGTGTTAAGGTTTCCTGTTATAATTGTGTTATTGCTTATTTGATTTTTCATTTCTGTTAATATTTTCTTTGTATAGCTGGGTGCTCTGGAATTTGGTACAAATATATTTAAGATAGTTATTTCTTCCTCTTGAAGTTTTTCCCTAATTAGTATGTAGTGACCTTCTTCATCTCTTAGGATCATTCTTGGTTTGAAGTTCAAATTGTTTGCAAACAGAATAGCTACCCCTGCTTTTTTTCAGTTCCTGTTGCATGAAGTATTGTTTTCCATCCTTTGACTTTCAGTCTATGAGTTTGCTTTTGGGTTAGATGGGTTTCTTGTAGACAGCATATGGTTGGGTGTTGTTTCTTGATCCATTATACCAGTCTATTTCTTTTAATTGGTGAATTGAGACCATTTACATTAATAGTTGCAACTGTTATATATTGGTTTATTGTTTACATGTTATCTTCCTGCTGTTGCATCTTTGCCTTTCCATTCTATTTAATTGTCTGCCTTGCTTAGCGTTTTTTTCCTATGTGTTTCTAAACTGTCTTTTAGTATTCTTTGCAGAGTTGTTTTGGTAACCATGAAGTTCTTCAGCTTTCTTTGTCATGGAAGTATCATTTCTCCATCCATTTTGAAGGACAGTTTTGCAGGGTACATCAGTCTAGGTTGGAAATCATTTTCCTTTAGGATCTGAAATACTTCACTCCATGCTCTTCTTGACTTCATTTTTGTGTTGAGAAGTCTGCTGTGATTCTGATAGGTTTTTCTTTATAGGTGATCTGTCTTTTCTCTCTGACAGCTTTTAATACTCTATTCTTATGTTGGATTTCTGGGATGGTGATTATTACATGTCTGAGTGTAGTTTATTTTGGTTATGGCTATTTGGAGTTCTATATGCTTCACTAATCTGAATGTCAGTTTCCATTCTCATGTTTAGGAAATTTTCAACTATTACTTCTGTAAATAGCCTCTTGATATCATTTGTATTATCCCCTTCTTTTTCATTTATCCCTGTCAATCTTATGTTGTTTTTCTTTGAATCATCTTTCAGCTGTTGAATTGTTATTTCCTGATTCCTTGTTATTTTTAAAAAAGATCTTCCCTTTCCCGTTCACTAGGCTGCAATCTTGTTTTAAAGGTGTGAAATTCTGCACTTTCGTTGAGGTGGTTTTGAGAACTTTCAATGGAATTTTTGATTTTCTATATATCTCTTTGAAGCTGCTTGATATATTCTGTTTGTTTCTTATATTGTTCATCCACACTTTCTTTTTGTTTTGTTTCTGTAATTTTTTAAACTGTGTCTTCTTTAGATGTGTTCAACATTTCTTTCATCACTTTTATCATTTCTTCTTTTACATAGGAGATTATTTCTAGTTTGAATTCCTTTAAAGTTTTCCAGAGTTGCTTCTTTATTTCAGTTGCTATTATTTCAGGTATTTCAGGTGTATGGCATATATTTTCTTCTATGTACATGGCTCCTAGGCTTTCTTGGGTTTGGCTGGAGGTTTGAAATTGCATTTTGGTCTTTTGTCTTGTCATTTTCCTATGTTTCCATGTTTCAGCTGGTGTTTCAAAGCTTCCCCTGGGCATGTTGGAAATTGCCTCTGCCCTCGGCTCCTGGGACTGAATGGAGGTTGCTGAGCATGTTCCATTCTGGCCCACAGGACCTCCCATATCACCTCCAGTGTTCCAGGAAGCTTGGGGGGCTCCTAACCACTGTGGGAGGTGGTCCAAAGCTCTCCCCGTGAAAGCACTGATGTGCTGGAACTCACTTCACATGCCCTCACCTCCCCTGATTGAAGAAAGTCACTGAGCATGGTCTAGTTGGGCCACAAAACCTCCCAAACCTAGCATAGTGTGGCTGGAAGCTGGGAAGGCCCTTAACTGCAGAAGCTATGATCTTAAACTCTCCCCAGGTCTGTGCTTGTGTGCTGGAACTCACCTCGGGCAGCCCCAGTTCCCAGGATTGAAAGAAGGTTGCTGATCATGGCCTAGCCAGGCCTCAAAAACTGCAGAACCCAGTCTAGTGTGGCTGGAATCTGGGTGGGTCCTTGACCACTGGGAGTGATGATCTTAAACTCTCCTGGGCCTGAGCTGGTGTAGTGGAACTCACCTCTGGCAGCCTAGTTTCCCAGATTGATAAAAGTCACTGGGAATGCAAGTGTGCTTCTTTTATGTAAGATAGTGTTGGATCTTGCTACTTGATCTATTTTTATTGGTACTGGGGATTGAACTCACGACTGCCTGCTTGCAAGGCAGGCGCTTATGCCGCTGAGCTAAATCCCCAGCCCCGCTACTTGATCTATTCTAACCATATTTTTTTTTGGTTTGGTGAATTGAGATCATTAACATTGATAGTTATAACTGATATGTATTGAATTATCCTTGTCATATTGTTTTCCTGTTGTTAGCTCCCTTTTCTCCACTCTGTTTAATTGCTTGCCTTGCCTGGTGGATTCATTCTTTTGTGGTTTATGAAGTTTCAGTCCTTGTAATCTCTTTCTAGAATGTCTTGCAGAACATTTTGGAGTGCTACATTAGTGTTCATGAATTTTTTCAAGTGTTCTTTGTCATGGAACTATCTTATTTCTTGTTCAATTTTGAAAGACAATTTTTTTCTTTATTTTATTTTTATTTTGAATGTAGTAAAATACCACAAAACAAGACAGAATAAAGCCAACAGAGACTGTGTTGGTACAGAATTTCACAGCAGGTTACCAGGATAACAGTAATATGTATCACAGTATATTTTGTTATCTTTATTGTTCTTTCAATCACATATATCAAAATAAAATGAAATACAGAACATTATAGAACTTATCAAAGCAGAATATTGAATAGAGCAGTACCATTAATCAGAATAAAGCAAAACAGTAATAAAAATATTTGTCTTCAAAGAAATGGTAGAAGGAAATCCCCCTTATTTGCTATGGTCAACCTCTCAAGGGATTCTCAGATTTCTGGTTCCCATTTGCTAATGGGGGGGGCAGGGGAAGGGGAGTAGGGGAAGTGGGATGTTTGACTCTAGGCCGTGCACCAGTAGGTTCCCTATTGCCTAGCAGGGAGACAGGCTGGTTGCTTGGTTTCCCAGCATCCTAAGTTCCAACATGGTGTGGATCTCAGAAGACACTGGTGGTTCTCCCCCTGGAAGGGCCGCAGTCTGCCACACAACTGCTGCTTACCAGGGAGGTGAGCTACTTGCTTGGTTTTCCAGGGTCCTAAGTTCCAACATGGTCTGGATCTCAGGAGACACTGGTGGTTCTCCCCCTGGAATGGCCCTGAAAGACAATTTTGTGGGATACATCAATTTGGGTTAGAGGTTGTTTTCTTTTAGGATTTAAAATACTTCACTCAAAACTCTCTTTGATTTTAAAGTCTGAGAAGTCTACTGTAATTCTGATAGGATTTCCTTTACAGATGATTTGCTTCTTTTCTCTAACAGCTTTTAATAATTTGTTCTTGAGTTTAATTTCTGGGATGCTGACTCCATTTGTGTAGATATTTTTTGACCATGGCTAACTGTATCTGCATGTCAAATTGATTTTCCCTGCCATGTAAATTTTCTGCCATGACTGTGAACTGGTTTTTAGTGTCATTTGCACTATCTCCTACTTTTTAATTGACTTATATCAATCTTATATCATTCTTTGCATCATCTCCCAGATGCTGGATTGCTTTCTCATGGTCCCTTGATATTTTCAAAAAATCTTTCTTTTCATAGTTGCTATCCACAGTCCTGCCTTCTATATCTGAATACCTGAGATTTTGTCCTCGTTTTCTGCATATACTTTCAATGGAATTTTTAATCTCATGGATATATGTTTCAATTTGTTTCATGAATTCCATTTTGTTCCTATGTTGGGCATTCATGGTTTCCATCATTTTTGTTAAGTTCCTGTATTTTGGTCTGCATCTGATATAGAGTTGCTAAGCATGTTTTTCATTATGGTCACCATCTCTATAGTTATCTGAGAAGCTATTTGTAATTTAATTTTTTACAGTTTCATTTATCTGCTTTGTAACTTGCCTTGTTACCACTTCAAAGAGTATAGGTGGATTGTTTATGGGTTGTTCCACTTCACTGACATATTAGTTTGCTTTGATGATCTGGGAGTTTGGGATTGCATCATGTTTTAATGTCTTCTTTTTTTGTAATATTTTTAGTTTAATTGTGTATTGATGGTTGTAAATTATCTGTGGTGAGTAGCTTTGTTGCTGGTATTTATAAACTTAAGGAAATAACTAGTTCTCAGAGATGTTTTCCTAGTGTAGCTGGATTTTTGGTTTTGAGTCTATTGTAAGATCTTACCTCTTCACTTTATTGAGGATGAGAAGTTGCTGCCTACTTGGCCCAGCTCCTGTTTCTTTGACTCTTGCCTGTAGTATGTTTTATGACCCAGAGGCAACCTCAGTCATGGTATACCAAAAAGAACTGCTTAGAATAATTTTGGCTCAAGTGGTACAATCAGCAATAACATCAGCATCAAACATAACCTAGAAAATGACAAACTGAGGTAGTTATAAATTTGCCATCTTTAATTGTATGGACTTGATTTGTGGTTATATTAAAAAATCTAAAACAAACCAGAAGTTTGTATGCACTAAATAAGTCCTCAATATGGCAATTTTATCCTCATGGGAAAAAACTTAGAAGGTATTGGGGAACAATAGAGAAATAAAAGAAAAGTAAAAGATTAGAAGCAAAGCTGGACAAAGAAAGATCACACAAACATTGGGAAAAAGAGAAGGAAGAAAGAAAAACAAGAACGGAACAAAACAGCAACAACAAAGAATTACAAGCCATGTAACAAAGAATTACAAACCTTGTTAAAAACAAGAACCAAAACAAAGAAAAAACAAATACAAGAAAAGAGAGAAAGAAAAATAAAAGAGAGAAATATGTCTATTTTAATGTGTATCTCAGCTGTTACTGGTGGATAATGTGGGCAATCCAGATCCAAGTTAATTAATCCCAGAAAGCCAGGCATAGCTTTATAATAGAGTAGTGGGTAATCTTGGTGAGCCTGCACATTTAGTTCCACTGAAATCCAGGCTGTTTTCTGGCTGTGAGACTTGAACCAGACTAATTTATACGGTAGCACAGTGGTTCAAACTCGGTTTCCTGATCTCCTGCTGACTTGAGTTTGGCTCTCTGACTCTGATCCTAGAAGCTGCTAGATGGAGCCAGCAGTTTCTCTGAGTTCCAAGCTCAGCTGGCCCCTCTCTAAGATGGCATGAGACCAATTACTTTTTCCTGGAGGACATCTAAACCTGAGTAATTCACCAGCTGCTGCAGTCTTCTGTGTCCACTCTTTTGTTCCACTGGTGTGATTATTTGTGGAGACTTCTGAGGTTGCCAATAGTCACAGTTGTGATACAGGTTTCAGCTGCCCCTCCCACACTGTGAATCCAGACTCAAAGAAAAAGTGCTGCCTGCCACCACCTTCTTTTCTTTAAATTCTCTTTTGCTTTTCCTATGGACTTCAAGTCTCACTTTAGCTCCTTCCTATGTCCCAGGAAACTACTTCCCTCCTCCTCCTCATATTGCTATATTCCAGTGTCTGGATACCAAATCTTGGAGAGGCTCTTTTTGTGTTTCTTACCATTCTGCCACCTTCCCAGACATCACTGCCCTTTATCTTTTGAATAGCTTTCCAATATTAGGGAAATTCTTATACTTATTTAGTAAGTTTTACAATGCAATTAGAACTCAACTTCCCAGTCTCTTTTTAGCATCATCAATACACTGAAACCATATAAGACCCAAGTAGAAATATTGTGTCCTATTGTGTTATCATTCTTAATTCTTTCTGAGATCTAAGAAACCAGGTATCTGCTTTCCATATCTATGGAAGTGTCTGTTCTGTACATTACAGATAAATGAACAAAAATACCTTATTTTTGTGACTAGTTTCTTTCACTGAGCATAATTTTTCAATGTTTATCCATAGTTAGGTCAAATTAATTAGGAATCTGCCTTTTGTTTGAATAGATGTGTCTGTTCTATGCATCACAAATAAGAGGAACAAAATATGCGGTATTTTGTAATGGTTTATTTTACTTAGCATAATTTCTTTTAAGGTTTAGCCATGTTTTAGTATATATAATATTTTTTCCATAAATAATAAATAACATTCCATTGCATGACTATATCTTATCTATCCATTGATGGACATTTAGACTGTTGTAGATACTGTTCACCCTCCTATTTTATTTTAGATATTTTATTTTAGATACTTAATATCAGGGAAATAACCTGGTTAACATAAGACAGAAGGTGGAAAATTGGAAAGCCATACAAAACCAAATAAATTTGATGCTGTAATTCTTGAACTTAAACACTATACTACTGGCTCTTATTATGCCGCCAACCCAATGTAACGTAAACCCAATGTAAAATCAGATGGGGCTCTTTGGAGGTATAGAACCCATTCCAAGTATAATCCTCAACACCTGGGAAGGCAGATACTGAGACAGCCATGACAGTAAAACTAAAAAAACAGAACAGGACTATCAGAGGGGTAGGGAGGAGACGGGGAAAGCCAAAACATTTGCACTTTTGTAGGAGTATCACAGAAATTTCATTGTGAAAAACTAATAGGTGAAATTATACAAATACTTGAAAAATAAGCAATTTTGAAAAATAGGAAAGCAAAACTTAGTTATAAAAATGACTAAAACAATAGTTGGGTGTGGTGGCACACATCTGTAATCTAAGCTCTTGGTAGGTTGAGACAGGAGGATCACTGCAAGTTCAAGGCCAGCCTGGGCTATATAAGGAGAATCTATCTCAAAAAATTAAAACACTATGAATTATAAGTTACAGTCAAAATAATGGTGAATGTTTAAGTTTTTAAAAATTTTATTGCAGTTTTTATAAAAAGCATTGCCATTAATCTCAAGATTCTTCCTCTCACTTCAGACACACTTATCTCATTATTCTTGCTACTTTCTGAAACAATTCTGAAAGCTCTCTCTCTCATGTGTTTACAAAGCATGATCAAAAATTAGGTGAATGCTACTTTAGTGTGCCATCCAAGGAAAGCAGGCTCATAATAATATTAGTGTGCTCTTATCCACTTTCTTCACTGGATCTGCCACAGTGCCAGTTCTTTCTGAAAACAAAATAAAACCATGAATTTCTTGAATCAATTTAGGGATAATATCTTAGCTGCTTTTTACTCATCACTGAGACAAAATACCTGATCCCCAAAGCTGGAAAAGGAAAGGTTTATTTCTTAAAGTTTTTGGAGGTTTCAGTCCATACTCAGTTGGCTCCAAGGCAGAGTGGCATGGTGGGACTGCAATTCATGGTGGCTACAAACAGCAAGGCAGAAACCTGCAAGAGAGAGACATGTCTTCTTCCTGCCATTACATTGTATGTTGGTTCCATGCCTACGTGGTATAGCACTGACATCATCAATCCAAGCTCTAGACAATGCACCAATCACAAATGTATAATGCAAATGCATGAGGTCTGGAGGCCACTGACACAAACCATGACAGATACTGAGACTGCCATGACAGTAAAACTAAAAAACACAGGACAGGACTATCAGAGCTCTTCAGAAAGTGACAAGAATGATGGGATAAATTTGTTAGAAAATCGAGGTATAATATTATGAGAGACAATAGAGGCAATGTGTCTTTTTAAATTTTTTTTCTGTTTAATGAGAAAAAAACAAAACAAAACAGAACAAAGTAAATCAGAACAGAACAATACAAGCAACACTGGACTTGAAAACAAGACAATAGGAAATCAACAATGGCTATAATAACGTGTTTTGTTTTCTTTGAAATAGTTGTTCATACCTTCACACACAATAAGTTCAAACAAAACAGTATAAAATCAATCAGAATCAAAAAATGAAAGCATTATGAAACTCAAAACAAGATAAAAGAAAATCAACAATGGCTATCATCACATCTCCTGTTTTCTTCAAAATAACTGTCCATATCTTCACTCATGAAAATCAAATAATAGAAAACAGACTAAAACCCATCAAAACAAAATAACGAAAGCATTACAGGACTTCAAAACCAGATAACAGGAAATGAATAAGGGTTATATAATACCTCATTTTCTTCAAAACAGTCATCCATACTATGAAACATAAAAAAACAAATAAAACATTACAGAATAAAAACAATCAAAACAAAAAATGAAAGCATTAGGGCTGGGGATTTAGCTCAGTGGCATAAGTGTTCGATTCCCAGTACAAAAAATAAAATAAAACATTATAGGACTTCAAAGCAAGATGATAGGAAATCAGCAATGGCTACCATAATGTCTCATTTCTTTCAAAATGGCTGATCATACTCTTACATAAAATAAAACTAAAAAAAAAACACAGAATAAAGCCAATTAAACAAAAGAATGAAAGTACTGTAGGACTTCAACAAGATAACAGAAAATCAACAATGATTACCATATATATTTTATATATTTTATGTTCAAAATAGCTGTCCATACCATCAGGCACAGTAAAATCTAACAAAACAAGACAGAACAAAACCAAACCTAACAAAATGGTGAAAATGGTACAAGAGTTCAAAACGAGACTATAAGAAATTAATAGACCATCCTGGGTGTTTCCTCCCTATCACTTTCATAACATCTATTGTGCTTTTGGATCCTACTAACTCCTGTTTTTTATTCTGGGTTCACTCATACAAGTTCAAACCATTTTACCATGAACATGATCTCTAGTTGCATCCATTTACCTACAATAGCCTTGATATTATCCTACTTTATAGCTGGGTAGCTTTCCAATGTATGAAAATACCATTTATCTTTCTTATCCATTCTGTGGTTGATGGGTAAGTTACACTTTGTTCTGGTCTCCTGTTGTGTGAAACCAGTCTATAAATTTTCTTTTGAGTTAAATGTATTTCTTGAATACAGTATATTGATGGATCTTGTTTATTGATCCACTCTCCCTGTGTGGTGAATTGAGGCCATCTACATTAATGGTTACAATCAGCATACATTAGTTTGTCTCTGCTATGCTATCCTTCTGCTGTTGGCCCCCCACTTTGCCTGTCCTGCTCAGTGATTCTCCTCTGCCGCTGTTCCTGGAACCATGGCCATCATTATGTCTCTCTAGAATATCTTTCAGCACTCTCTGTAGGGTTAGTTTGGTGGGCATGAATTTCTTCAATCATTCTTTATCACAGAAGTATCTTGTTTTTCCATCAATTTTGAATGACAGTTTTTCAGGGTACATCAATCTGGGTTGGAAGTTATTTTCTTCCAGGATTTAAAATATTTCATTCGAAACTCTTCTTAACTTAATGGTTTGTGTTGACAAGTCTGAAGTGATTCTGATTGGTTTTCCTTTACAGGTGATCTGTTTCTTTTCTCTAACAGCTTTTAATATTCTGTTTTTGTGCTGAATTTCTGGGGTCTTGAGTATTATATGTCTGGGTGTAGATTTACTTTGTTTATGGCTAATTGGAGTCCTGTTTGCCTCACTTATTTGCATGCCAGACCCATTTCCCATGTTTGGGAAGTTTTCTTCTATTATTTCTGTGAATATCCTTTTAATTTCATTTGTGTTGACCCCTGCTTCTTCATTGATACCTATCACTTTTAAATTATTTTTCTTTGCATCATCTTGCAACCATTAAATTATTTCATGATCCTTGTTATTTTTAAGAAATCTTCCCTTTCACAATTGCTAGCTGTGATGCTGTCTTTAAGGTCTGAAAATCTATCTTCAATCTCTTTCAAGTTTTTCCAGTTTTCAATCAACATTTTAATTTCTTGGAGATCTCTTTCATGCACTGTAACTCCTTTATATATTGTTCATTCAAGGTTTCCATCATTTTCCTATGCTCCTTTTTTTTTTTATCTATGTCTTCAATAGATATACTGAGCAATTCTTTCATTATGTTTGGGATTTCTTCTTTTCCTTGAAACATTATTTTTTATTTGATAACTTTTACAGTTGCATGAAGCTGTATCTTTACATCAGTTGCAATCCTCTCACAGATTTCAGGTGTGTAACTTCCATATTCTTCCATGACTGTGTCTTGTTCTGTGTGGGCTGGGGGTCTGAGATTGCCTTTTGCTTCTTCATCTTGACATTTTCCTGGGTTCCTCCCAACAAGCTGGTTGTGGGGTCCCAGGCACTTCCATGTTGGCTTCCCCTCTGCAGTGCGGGGGAATGGGACAGGCACCTGTGTTCTCTGCTCTTAGGTTTACAGGGAGGTAGCAGGGCATGGGACTGGCTTTCTCCAGACCCATGCAGCTACACTGGGGCTTCCCCTTTGGCCAGGGGTACCTGGTGGTGGTGATGCTTATTCTCTCAGCTTGTGTGTCTACACTAGGAGACCCCCAGTAGTGGCAGCCATACAGGGGTGTGTTTGCTTCATTCTCTTGGTAGACAATGGCTGCCTGAAGGAAGCAAAAATCTCCAGTGGTGGTTATGTGGATGCACAGGGCTTACCTGCTACATGTGTCTGCTTGCATTGGCTGCCTACAGGAAGCAAGCTTTCTGATGATGGTGGCTGGCAAGTGGAGGTGGATCTGTCTGAGTCTCTCTGGGCAATGCATCATTTACTGTAAGTTTTAAAACACTGAAATATTTGCTGTATATTAAAAATGATATATGTAATTTGTTAAATGTCAACAGCCATATTGCTTACTATATAAACTTCTCAAATGAAAAAATCAAAACACTAGGAGTTTAAATCATCTGCTCCCACAGGCTAGACCTGGTAGTACAGTAGTATTGGAATTCAGGCAGTCTGACTCTAGATTTGGGTTTGTCAATCACTGTAGAGAGCTAAACAAACAAATGTAGTCATTGTAAACAAACAAAAAGATAGCTATCAGATCTCTGTTAGAGATATTATTTAAATTTAAAAATAGCAGAAAAAAGTAACGGAAGATAACACAGTGTTATAAAAGCAATACATTGAAGTAAAGAAATAATTTTTATTCTCTACACCAGACCAATCAAAATCAAATGGAAAGGAACAAATCGGAAAAAGTATTTTGAGCACATATAGAAGATAAGAATTGATACATACAAAAATTAACAGGGAAGATATTAAAGTGCAAAATAGGCAGAAAAAGACAAATATTTTAAAAATATTTAAATATTTAAAAAATGTTAAAAAAGAACCAATTTTCATGAAAAATACTTCATTATTAATAATGAAAGAAATCTAAGTTATATGTGATGAATATTTTTCTTTATCAAATGAGAAAAATATGCAAAAGGACACTCTGGTTTTAGCTAGTGTATTATAAATTGGCATTCTCAAACATTGCTGGTAGGAGTACAAATTAGTTGAACTTTTCTGCCAAACTGTCTTTCAATATCTATAGAGAAACTTAAATATTCCTATGATTTATCTTCCTGGGAGTGTAGCCTAAGGAAGTAAGTATAAATTTAGAAAAACTTTATGTTCAATGACATGCATAACAATTCAGACAAAAAATGCTGGAAACTATCTAAATATCTAACAATGACAAAATAACTTATTCTATATATAAGTAATCACATAGCCACCAAAATTGTTTATCTTATATTATAAATATTTAAGGAGATGTTCCCATTATATCTTTAAATTTTTAAAAGTCAGGACACAATTTATATTATTAGAAATTATACATAATTACAGCTATTAAAGAAATATAGTGAAAGACTGAACAAAAATATATCAAATATACTAAATTGTTAAGAAATTTTTTTCTTTCTATTTTTTACCATTTGCCAAATTTTCTATAATGAACACCGATTATTTTTACAATGCAGGAAAATAAAATCAACTGTGCTTTTAAAAAAATTAACGGGTTGACTTATATATGTTAAGTTGACTATTTCCAAATTAGTCCCTCTCCCTCTTGTACTGACACAGCATATCTGACCCAGGAGAGTGGTGTGCGTAAGTCTTTTTGAAGAGCCAGCTCTCTAGAGATAAGGCTCCAGTTCACCAGTGAGTTAGCAAAGCCAGATAAGGGATTTTAAACACAGCAGGAAACAACAGAGCAACTGGCTAGTCCACATCAAGAGAACCCAATCAGTTAGGTTTTGGTTTCCTCCACTCAGTAGCCCTGAAAGAAAGAGATTACCCTGTAGTCTATGCACTTTATCCAGAATGACAAGCTCTACCACTTAGAGAGCTGAGATGGAGGAGGACTACCTGGCTGCAGAGATAGAGGAAAATGACACCCAGTGCTGAGGCTCACAGATAAGATCTCCAAACATGGATACTCTAGCTCTGGTTAAGTTTTCAAGTCTAAAGGGGCAAATAAAAACCTCAAGGGAGTAGCAGGGAATCAAATGTTAAATCCCTGGTCTGACCCATTAGAAGAGTTAGAGGCCCTCTGAATTTCTACCCCTCCTCTTTATTTTTTTTATTGGCCAATTATTTATTGAGTATACTGAACAAGATAGATGTGGCTCATGACAGGTTTTGCTTATAGACTCATACAGGGATAACAAGGCAGATATTTATGTTTAGGTTACAGGACGTTATCTATGGCTGTGATAGCAGGGCCACCTTTGACTGCTACTAAGGAAGGATTTTACAGGAAACTGATTCTAAAAGATTTGGGAGTCAGCCTGCTGATAAAAGGGGTAGGAAAAAAGGGGAATCTTCCCAGGCTGAGGAATGAAGTGAAGCCTGTAAGCCAGAGAGATGGAGAGAATTTGAAGAAGCTTTGGACGTTTGCAAAGAAAGACAGACAGGGGGGAAGTCTTTTTCTAACCTACCCTTAGATTGAATTACAGAAAATGGGGAGAGGAAAAAGAAGAAAAGTAGATTTTTCTAAGGGATCCTGTTTGTTGTCTCAAAATTTGACTTTTTCTCATTTGTCCCAGAGTATGGACCTCCTGCCCTCTGATCCATTATGTTGCTGTTCTGTGTTGTAGAAAAATTTATGCATGTTTTGAGTGCAGAACCCATAATTCACAGCTCACTGGGAGGATGACACTTGTGCTATTTACTTAATATGAGGCAATGCTGGGGTGGGGTACAGTAGATGTCTACGGAGTTTATATAGTATTGTGTATGGGTGTGTACAAAGTGCTGGAGAAAAAATATGGGGGAAGAAGTCCTATTAGAGGTGCACATAAGTGGTTCTCAAAGTGTCCATTTGTAGATGAAAGAGAATAAGTTGAAAAATGAATATTAAAATTCAATTTAAAAATCAGTATATAATTCCCTTGTGAATGTGTTTAGATATATTTATTACCTCTCTGTCTTGTATAATTCATTGAAGGGCTGAATGAATAACAGGTGGGTATCTCATAGATCCTTTGCAGATGAGAAATCCCCTCAAAATATGACATCCTCAAAAGGATAAGAAGCTGGGTATGGTGGTACATTCCTGTAGTCCCAATTACTCAGGAGGCCAAGGCAGGAGAATTCTGAATTTAGGATCAGTTTACACAATTTAGTGAGACTGTGCCTCAAGATTTAAAGAAAAGGGCTGGGGATGTATCATCAGTGCTAGAGTACCCCTGGATTTAAGCCCCAGTACCAGAATAAAAAGCACATGAAATCAGAGAACTCGTGAGTTTGAACTTTGAATTTAGGACTACAATCATTCAACTTTTTTCCATGGGCAGGTAATGTAAATTTTCTGAGCATCAGTTTCCTCATCTGCTCTGTGTGGCAGATAATGCTAGCAGCTGATATTAACAGTGTTCCTTTCTTTTTGCATCAGAACCCTTTCCAGTTTTGTTTTGGGGAAGGAAATGCATAGTCTACGTGATAGCTTTTTAGTAGAATAAGGTAAAAATTGACAAACTTTTCTGTAAAGGGATAGATAGTAAACATTTTAAACTTTGCAAGCCTTTCAGAGACAGAGACACAACTCTGCCATTATAATTTGAAAAGAACCACAGATAATATGAAAATGATTAGGTGTAGCTATGTTACAATATAACTTTATTTACAGAAACAGACAGTGATCCAGATTTTGTTGTTTGCACACCCTTAGTGTAAGACAATCTTAGGAAGAAAAGATTTACCAAAAAGCAAGAACTCCTTGTGAATCAATCAGTACCATGTGTGGGCCACTGCCGGTGGGGGCATAGAGAGACCCCAGCCTTTTCAGTGTGGGCTGGCAAACAAAAAGAGTTAACATCAACCTCCCCAATCCCTATAAATGACTGATCCAGAGAAACACAAGTTGTCATGATAGCTATTCAGGTGAAATGCAATTTGATGCTTGTGGTGTTCTGTTGTTGTTTCACTGACCTTGCAGGTATGGGGCCAGTAGTCTGATTGTCTATTCAGAGGATAACAGTACACAGTGTGACATCTAGGGGGGGATCTCCTTTTGAAGGTGTAGCCATTGTTAATTCCCTATTATCTTGTTTTGAAGTCCTGCATCATTTTCATTATTTTGTTGGGTTGGGTTTTATTGTTTTGTTTTGTTTGATTTTGCTGTATCTGATAGCATAAGCAGCTGTTTCAAAGATAGCAAGATATATTATAGTAGCCATTTTGGCAATGTGGTGTCTTGTTTTGAAGTTCTTTATTGCATTAATTGTTTTATTTTATTGGGTCTGTTCTGTACTGTTTGATCTTTACTATGTCTGAAGGTATCTGCTGCTATTTTGAAGACAGCAAGAGGCATTATGGTAACTATTGTTGATTTCATATTGTTTTGAAGTCAGTTCAACTAGCTTTTCAAAACAGAGACTCTCAGTACTTAGTAAATGTTCATGAAAATGTGGGCCAGTGGTTGGATGTGACATTAGAAACAGGAATGAATAACATGACAATGAACAACAGGGATCTGACTTTTTCTTGTCTTAGTCTGATTTTGTGAAAATTTCTCAATTTCTCTGTTACAACCCCTTAAATCCACTGTAAAAATGTGAAAGCAGCCACAGAAGACATATAAAGCAATACAGGTAGATACGTTTTCATAGAACCTAGTTTAAGGTCACAGTTTGCCTTTCCTTGGCCTGGACTATATCCACATCCATGCTCTGGATTTTCATGTATAAGAGATATATTACTGTAGTGTTTAAAGATAATTAAGTTATAGCTCATTCCCTTGTTTAATGGGTTGATTTCTCTGAGCCAATCATCTATATTGTCTTTCGTTTGTCTCTGCTCATTTCATTTATGTGAATTTTATCTCTAATAATCTAGATAGAAAACCTTTTTTATGGCAGAAACTTATAGATCTTACAGGACTTGGCACTCTGATGCAGAAAAATGATGTTATTAACTGAATTTTCAAAGGGGGTATTTTTATAAACATACCTTAGAAATAAGAATCATTTTAAATAGCTCCTGTTTGATTTAAACTACCTCCTGAAAAAAAAAAAGTTACATTGAGTTTGTTTGGGAAAGCAGATAATGTTTCAACTGCTAACTCCTTTTTTTGTCTATGCGGAATTGTTCCCTACATGGCACTTGTACTATGTAAGCTTGTGTGATGTACACAAGCTACAGACAACATGCTACAACATGTATGGGTTTACCATTATTTTTTCCCAAAACACAAAACTTTTATTGTGTATAAATATCAGAAGTTGGCCTGTACTTTCAAGGTAGATTTCAGACCTAGGCAAAATATACTAGGAGAGTAGGAAAGTAGATGAAACTCAGTTATGATGGGAAACAGGAAAGAAAGAAAGAAAGAAAGAAAGAAAGAAAGAAAGAAAGAAAGAAAGAAAGAAAGAAAGAAAGAAAGAAAGATCTAATTTAAACTTGTCTTAATTATAGCCTACAGGCAATGAAGTGTGGTAATTCGATAGTAGCTGGTTTAGTGGTATAATCTTTTTTTTTGGCACTAGTAAATAGCCTCACATTGCCTTTTACATGGGTTATGATAGAAGAAATGTGTAATTCTATCAGACAGTTTGTTTAAACAAAGAGGATAAAATTTTAAAGATAAGCTTAGAAAATGGTGTATTTCCTTTTGTAAAAATTCTTATGGACTCTAGGCACTTTTAAAACATTATAGATTTTCCTGACTGCATAAGTAATATTTGATTATTATAGAAATTACAAAGATGAAACTAAAGTCACACATAGGATTATAATCCAAAATAATCACTGTAGAAATTCTGAAATAGTTTCTTCTAGTTTCTCTCTATCCTTCTCCCGTTAAAATAATAGATATATTTAAAAATCTATTTTTAAGATATTATACATCATAGGTTATATATGAATATTTTTCAGACCATGAAGAATGTTTCAAAAAGTTTTTCATGTTATTTTCTTGGTTTTTTTCTACTACACTCTATGCTCTGCAGTTTAGTTTAAAAGATCAATTCATAGCAATTAAAAAAAATTTTCAAATAGGAACTATTCGTAATCCTATTAGTCTATTGTATTTTCATTCTACTTACTCTTTACAAATACCTAAAGTTATTTGTGTTGTATTACCCACTAAATACATTTTAGTTTGGATGATTTTTTTGGAGAACATCTTATGAGAGTGATTCTTGAAATGTGGACCCTAGACCAACAGTAGCATCACTTAGGAATTTATTAAAAACTTGAATTCTTAGGATTCTACTGTATCAGTAATTGGAGATGGACAGGGCAGTAATCTGATGCAGGTATCTGCGTGTGTGTGTATGTGTGTGTGTGTGTATGTGTGTGTGTGTGTGTGTGTTTTAAAGTCCCCAGGCAACTTTGATTTATATTAAAGTTTGAGAACAACTAGTTTACAGGATCAGCAATCTGCAGATAATCCTTCTGGAAACAGTTTGCAAAATTGCTTTTCTGTTCAGTCTCTATTTTCTGGAAGTATTACAGATACAAACTATTGTTCTCTCTTTTTCCTCAGTGGTAGAATTAAGTACATTTCAAGATAAAGATTAAATATAAGAATTAACTGGATGTGGTATTGGATGATTGCAATCCAAGCAGTCTGGGAGGTTGAGGCAGGAGGAGCATGGGGTCTGGGCCCAACCTAACCAACTGTGATTAAATAAAACTCTGTCTCAAAACATAAATAAATAAATAAGCAAATAAATAAATAAAGAGACTGGGATTATAGCTCAGTGTGAAGGCTCTTGGTACCAGAAAAAAAGAAGAAAAAAAAAAAAAGAAAAAGAATTAGTAAAAATGTTTGTAAACCGTTAAATGGTAAAGTGGTACAGAGATATTAGATATTGTTATGGTAACCCTGAGTTTAAGCTGAAAGATTTATATTTTAGTAATATAAATCTGGCTCTTGGGAAAGCCAAATGGAATGTGGACACAGATGTTTCTTAACTTTCACATAGTCAACTTTTATACAACCCAATTTTTCACACATTACACAAACCACCCCAAAATGCCTTTCCCACACCAAATCTGGAATTCCATACACTTGCAATTTAATGAGCAATTTGAAGTATCCCATGGCTGTACCACCTGCCAGCTCGCAGCTCTGCCTTGTCAGGGCCACATCTTTTTCTATTCTGTAGTTCTTGTGCATATTTTCCTGCATCTTCTCATTACTGTTTACAAAGAAAACACGAGAGAAACGGTGCTTAGCCATGCTTAGTTTCTATTACATTTCTTTGGCAGTCTTAGGCTTTGACTGTTCCTATTTTTGTTTTATGAATTTGAGGTCCTCTCAAATAATTCCTAGTTCATAAGTTAATATTTTTCCAATGTTTCTTCTATTCCCTGAGTCATTTCAGCATCCTCTAATCAGTTTGTTCTTCTTGCTCCTTCTTAGTTTTGATGTCTGATGATTCTTAGCTGTCTGTTCCTGTTTTTATGATTTCAGGTGTCTGGCCTGTGTTCTTCCTATAATTGCTTAAGCTTACAGCTTCCAACAGGGCTGTGCCCTAAAAGAAAAGTGTGACTGTGATCTGCATATAAGGGAGTAAGGATTTGATCAGGAAATATTGCTTTAAAGAGCACAGGCATGGGGCATACTCAGGACTGCTTGCCCTTCTTACCTTCACCTTCTCCCTTTACTGCCAGAATAAAGACGGGTTTATTTTGGCATGGGAGGACTTCAGTAAATTTTTTCTTATGCAAAGATGACATACATTTTACTCCATCTGAGTCCATTTTGGAAGTTTCTATTTATTTCTCTCAGTTCTCCACTTCCAGGCTCACTATCCTTCCCAAATAAGAGGTTCACATTACTAGGAAGGATAGGCTTCTGGGTTTTCAATCCAGAGGCTAAGCCTGCTGCTGCCGCTGCTGACTACACAGTGGTAGTAGTGATGGGGTCAGGGACACAATTAGCCTTGCTATTCTAGATGTAGGTCTGTAAGTAATTATCTTAATGCTTTTGCCCCAGACTTGTACTCATCCTGGCTCTGAGCTGGGACTTTCTTTGAATCTCTTTTTATCTTTCTTTGTGATCTAAAACTTATTCTCTCTCTCTCTTTCTCTCTCTCCCTGTCTGTCTCTCTTTTTCTCTGTACTCAAGAGTGAATCTAGAGCTGCTGCAGAAAGCTACATTGTCAGCCCTTTAAAAACATTTTTTATTTGTACAGCACATATTTGTAGTATATATTGACTACATCCATTGTGGGGAGTAGGTACATGTACATAATATATCTTATTTCTTCGTGTTTCTCTCTCCTCCCTTCCTTCCTCTCTCCATTACAAGATCCCTTTTCTATTTACCAAAGATCTAACTCCCTATTTCTTATTGTCTACCTTTTAAAAAAATTTTTTTGAGACATGCTTTTTTTCAATCCCATGTTGGAATCTAACTTGGGATCCTCCTGCCTATATCTCCCAATGTTGGAATTACAGGCATGTGCCACCACACTGGGCTTCTATATATTGCTCTTTAACAGTAGTGTGTCAGGTATAGTGCCTGAACAAGAAACAGCAGCACACCTTTGATCTTATTGGGAATGCAAACTGTTTATCCAAAATACTGCTGATGAACATTTTGTTTCTGGATTCCTGACTATAATTAGTAAAGCTAGAGAGAACACTTTTGTAAAAGTGCTCTTATGGATATATATTTTTTCATTTCTATCAAGTAAATACCTAGCCATAGAATTTCAGGACAAATTCAACATGATTCGATCCAATAAATTCTTCATAATTATGATGTACTGATGGTAGACTGACATGTGCTCTACCACTGAGCTATAACTCCCAGTTCTGGATTTATTCTTTTTAAGATTGCCAGATAAAATATACTGGTTCTACAATATTCTGTTTGGGACATACTTATACCAAAATATTATTTGATATTGATCTGAAATTCTAATTTAACTCAGTGTGTCTTATATACACATTTTTACTTAGTTTTTGCTAAATCTACCAATCTTAATTCTTCTTTGTTATATGTATATGACACTTAAGGGCTTTGGAGTGTGGGAAAATGATCATTCCACTATTTTGATCCAAATAGTGAAAAAATACCCTGCTTAGGCAGTGGAAAACTATCATCAGAAAGTCCTCCCTCCTAATGCTAAATTAATATCTAGATCTATAAGTTGTCATTTCAAGTTGATTAGGAGTAGGATTTGAGATAAGAAATTACTTTCAATAAGAAATTTTATTGTCTATTATTTAATGTTTAATTTGTGGTTTTTTTTTTTTTTTTTTTTTTTTAACAGAGATCGAACTCATGACCTCAATTGCCAGGTAGGCGCTTATGTCCCTGAGCTAAATCCTCGGCCCTTAATTTGTGTTTTGAACATTTTAAATCCAGGTCAGGCATGTTGATACATGTCTATAAACTCAGCACTCAGGAAGTTGAGTAATGATTTCTATGCATTCACGGCCAGGCTAAGCTACATAGTAAGTTCAAGAAGGCCTGAACTACATAGCAACACCTTGTCTCAAAAAACCAAAAATAATAATAATAATAATAGTAATAATTCCATATGTATGATGCAGCACTCAGATTTCTATTTTTAATTCAAGATTAAAATTTATACACAGTATAAACATTTTACAGAATTTGTAATTTTTTTGGCTCTTAGGGATAAAATTCCTCACAGAATATGTAAGCCTGTTGCTGAGTTTTATGTGTTATACTTTTCATATAAATTTTCAGGAGCTCATTAAGCACAAAAATAGAACTGCATCCAAACAGATGTAATGAGCAGAAAAATATTTAGAAATAACCATTATTAAACCCTTGGGCTAGAAAAACAAATATCTAGATAGTTTATTAGCTTTCTAGCAAGCCTGTACCCAATCTTGTTAACCCCATGGTGTTTACTGGGTACTCTGCTCTGACGTGTTTACTTTTCTCTCAGCAGTTACGGGTGTTATGACATTATTATACATTCTGCCTATAAGTGCTTTTGTTTATTTATGCTGTAATTTTTAAAATGTGAGTTTTGACCCCACGATTTTGGTACAATTTCTTGTGGTGACTTGGTGGAAGAACACCACTCTGGCTTTGAGGCTTCTGGCAGAACATTATTCTGGTGGGCTTGATTGCTCTTGAGTTATTGCTAGGGAACTGTGTCCAAGGCTTAGTCCCAATTTGGGCTTTGCCTATGCATCAAACATTGTTAGCAGTTCTATTTCCTTCACTGTTCCCATCAAATAAAATGAAAATGGTTGTGAAATAGAATTTTCATAAGTATTGGGATAAGATCTAGGGCTGATAAAATTCAATTTGTTTGCATAGACTGCATTAATCTCTGTTTTGTTCAGCCATGCTTGAGACTTAGAGAAATTCTACTTCAAGATAGTTTTCCATATCTGGTAGAAAGCATTAGTGAAATAATCATCAGCATTTATGATGCATCACATTAAGTACTAGCCTAAGTGCTTAGTATGTTTATCTTATTCAATAAAAATCATAATCATAACCACTGAAATTTATCAAACCCTACCTATAAACTAGGTGCTTTACGTACATCATTCATTATTCTCAGCTTTTTGAGATTATTTAGAGGCCAGGAAGGTGAAGCACTGCCAAGTGAAGAAACATTCAAGAATATACAGGAGGGACTGAGAGTGGTGGTAGAGACCTTTAATCCCAACACTTGGAGACTGAGGCAGGAGGATCAGCATGAACTCAAAGCCAGCCTGGGCTGCACAGTGAGTTCAAAGCCAGTCAGTACCATATACCAAAACCCTATCTCAAAATTCACCCCCTCTAAACAAAGAATATGCAAGTAGCAAACTTGTATCACAGTTGAATCAATTTTCATACTTAAAAATACTTGGTTACATCATTTTATATCACTTTCATAAGAATGTTTATGAGAAGTAAAGAAGATAATACTACATCCACTTTAAAGATAAGGAAAATAAGAAATTAAATGACTTGGTCAACTTTTCATAATAATGAAAATGTTGGCCTGAACTTATCACTTTTTAGCCATTAGTAAAATAATATTTTCTGTTATTCATGCCCCCTATGACTGGCTGAAGTCATGTTAAGAATAATAAAGTTAAATCCTTTCACTCAAAGCAAATCTTGCAAGGGTCATTATCCTTGAATTTTTAGTTTCCACATATGTCAATATTTATACCTACTGTAATTGTGGCATGGAAAGAGGCAGTTGTTAAATTTCCAAGAACCCCAAAATCCTCAGTGAGTGCCAGTACACATCTTCAAAGATAGTCCACAAAAGTTTTACTTTCCAAACCATACTTCCCAAAAAAATTATCCTTCACAGAAAGTTCCAAAGTAAGCTCCAGGCCTGAATGGCAGGCTACCGTCTAGGGAAATTTGGCCAATAGCTTAGGCTCTACATCTGTAACAAGCTGCCTTTGACGGCAAAGCCAGATAGGCATCTTTGGATGCTATTTGACCTTGTCTTGCTCATCTTTACAGGGCGTGTTTCTTCTTAACTTAACTTGTCTTATAGTCACTAGTTCCATGCACAAATACTTCTCCTTCACAAAAAATATGCATTGACTTGAATAATCAGAAAAACATACTAATAATCTTTCTTGACTACCCAACCTCACATCACTTCAGGTCTCTACATATTTTATTCCAGTTACTTGGCAGTCCTATTCACTCAGCACTGGAGTTCTTAAAACTGAGATGCAGGTTGAGCCCAGATTCTAATTTCAAATCTCTGTTGGCTCACACTTAGGTTATGTTCTGTCTTCCATTTCCAGCTGGCCCACTACTGTGCCCTTTCCTCTGGAATGAGGACTTCCTCACATTCATCTCCACATTCCTCATACTTGGACCAGAGGAATTTATAGCTTGCTAACTTAACCTTGCCACTAAAATGGAATGAGGTTCAGGGCCTGTCTATGGGTCAAGCAGTAGGCAAAACTTCAGCTTTTGACCTTTTCCTTTTTGCCCTCCTTCCATATTTAATGATTTGCCTTCTCTGTTTAACTTTCTCACATTCTGGAACTTGATCACTGACTAGTTAAGGTTCAGGGGAAAAAAAAGCTTTGTGGGGAGGGAGTTAAACCAAGTTTGTGGCATCGGATTTTTCCCTGCCTCAAGCTATTCTCTAGAAATTTACTAAGCGAAGTGTTTCTGAAACTTGCACTAACCCTTTCAGACCACTAGAGTGGCTTTACAGAAACTCATACCTATACAATGGCATGCAAAATCAGGTGAATTTCTCTATTGCGCTAAAAAACAGTATAGTTGTACATAAGACTTGGTGACTTCTGGGAGTCCCAGAAAACTTAAAGAGAGGACAGCATCAGATATATACGTACTTGCTGAAGACAGACCTTTGCACTTATTTATTCATTCAGTAAAATTTGTTGAGCTAATTATGAGTTTAGTGTTAATGGCATATCGGATAAACCCTTCCTTCAAAGAGTCCCAGAAATTAAGCTCAAGTTCCACTTCTATTTCTGATAGCTCCCAGTGATGATGAACCTTGTAGAGACAGAGTGCCCAAACTGCAAACCTAAACCCACTTATTTATCACAAAGTGCCTACACTACAACTAAACTTGAATACTGAGATTTTAGTTGAGAAAAAAACAACTGTCACCCAGTGCTCAGCTGCTGGTGTGACTCGGCTTCGTGATGACAGAGAGGGCTCTGCATGCACATATGCCATAGCTGCAGTGACATATGCCACACCACTGATTTAGACTGTTCTGATCCAGCTACAGGCTACAAAATTATTACCCCCCTCTTCCCTTTTAATCCTCCACCACCAACTGTAGTGTGGTAGAAATAGAGACTGACGAGGTGCAAATTCCTTTTCTCTCTTAGGGTTCATCATTTCTTAACCTCTCATCATCTCAGTGACCTCATTTAAAACCCAGTGGTATTTACTTTGCAGAACTTATGAGATGGTAAAAATAATATAGGTAAAGTGCTTTTCACACAATGATTAGTAAGCAATCATAGCTATTTTAACAAGAAATGGAATGAAACATAGTAGTTATCCCATGTGGAATAAATATTAATATAGTAGTTATCCCATGTGGAATAAATATTAATAAATATTCTTCATCTGGACTCAAATCTAAAATTCAAAGACTTGATATGTCTTGATGAAGATTAGTCAATATGGAAGATTATGTTCCTTAGCATCTTTCTCATCCTCAGCCATGCAAATCTTGTTTGGGCAAGGCTTTTGAGTCTATACTAAAAGTCTCAGGGTGTATCTACTCCTCAGGCTGGCCAAGTTTTACCTGTTGAAGTTTCCTGTGTGGCCAGAGGTCAAGCAGTTGGCAAAGTCAAGCCAGCCAGCTGCTGTGAAGTGATACTTCTGAAGGAAATCCTGGATGGGTCCTGCAAGGGAGTTGCAAGCTGCAGCCTGGATTAACCCTGGCTGTTTATCAGCAGCTTCAGCTGCTCATCCACTCTCTTCTGGGCAGCTGGGCAAGAACTCCAGGACTGCCACTCCCATTGCCCAGAACAGCCAGTGAGAACAGTGGGGATTCCTGATCAGTACATGCCCTCTTTCCCAGAAAGGGATTAAGTGTGCCCTCACAAAGTTTACTTTTCCATCCATTCTTTCTTGGACACTTAGGTGAATGAGAAATGGCACCTGCACAGTTCATGCCTCACCCTCTTCAAAATGTCTTTGACTTTGTTCTGCTATCTGACAATAGTATCTGAGCAACAAATCTAGCATCAAATATGTCTGTGTCTATAATCTTGGCAAACAGGATAACAATGCTAATCTTGAAGAGTTGTTCTAAGTAAATGGGATATAACAATGAAACCACTTACTAAATTGCTGGCACATACTAAGTACACAATACAGGCAAGCTTTCTCTTTTACTTAATTCTATACAACAGTATCGCTTAGAGTGAAGAAAACAAGTCCTTAAGTCTCTATCAGAACTATAGCATAGGTAACAAAACCTCACTCAGAGGGCTGGGAATGTATCTCAATGGCACAGCACCTGCTTGGCAAGTATGAGGCTCTGTATTTGAATCCTGGTATCAAAAAAAAAAAAAAGAAAGAAAGAAAATTAACAACATCACTCAGACTAGATTAGGAGTCTAGTGGCTCATGGCTCTAACAGGCAAGGGTACATCTAGTGGCTAAAATGAAGTTTTCAGAACTCAGTTTCTCCTTTATCTCTTAGCTGGCTCTGTTTGGCTGATTTCTTTTGCTGTTAGTCTCATTCTCTTTTGTCACAGTCAGGATATCTCCATTTGGAAGGGAAAATGACCATGGGAATTGTTGCCCAAAAAAGTGGCACATTGTGTCCCTCGGTGTCCATGTGTCAAATCTCATGTCAGGACTTTGGCCTCTGTGAGTCACATGCCTATCCCTTGAGCATAAATATATAATAAACTATGGCTTACAGGCCCAGTCCAGCCTTTCTCTTGGTTTTGGACAGCACAGTAGCTAGAAATGGTCTTGTCATTTTAAAATGACTCTTAAAAAATATTATCCAAAACATGGATAATATTTTATAATACCTAAAAATTACATTAAATTCAAATTTTAATTTTTTAATGTATTAACTATGTTTTTTCCACTGTAAGTTAGCTGGAATAGAGGTGACAGAGATTGCACAGCCCATAAAATCTAAAATATTTGCTATTTTTTTTCTAGTATTAGAGACTGGCCTTGAAATGATGATCCTTCTACTTCAGTCTCCCAAGCTATTGGGTGCTATCTGCTCTTGACAGAGAAATTTTGCTGCCCTTGTAAAGACTGATCAAGGTAAATAAGCAGATAGGGCAGTCTAATCAGTCAGATCTGAGTCAGGTTATGCACCCATCTCTGTATCTGGAAGGTGGTGGAGGACAGCATAAAATACTACATTATACTTGTTGAGCACTTATATATCAGGTATTGCTGTATTTTGTATGCCTAACTTAATTTCTGCAAGAACCCATGTGGCAAGAATTTTTGTCATCCTCATTTGATAAATGAAGAAACTAAGGCAAAGAAAAATTAAAGAACCTGTCAAAAGTTACACAGCTAACAAATGGTATGACTGAGATTTAAACTAGACCTCCAGTGCCAGAGTTTACTCTTCAGCTCTGCGGGGTTGGTTATAACAAAACAAAGTGGGGCTGGAGGGAAGGGAGTAGGATGGTTTCTCTAGGTCAAGAAGAACTTTGAGGAAAAGGAGCAATGTATATCTGTAACAGTGTCAGAGAAAATTGAGTTTGAAAACGTTTTACTTCCTAGAACCCTAGGAATTTTAAAATCTGGTGTGAAGTCAGTAAGATCTGTCTTTCGGGGTGATTATAATGGTGCTTGCTAACATTCATGGAACACTAACTCTGGGGTAACACTAAGGATTTTACATATGTTGCCTCATTGAGGAAACAAAGTTTAGGAAGGTCATATAAACTTTCCAGAGTCATACAGTGAGGCAGAATCAAAGCTCTGATGAGAAGCCAGCTCTGTCTGACTCAAGGGCCTGGGCACATATCCATTACACAGCACAGTTTCTTATCCCAGGGGATGAAGGGAGATAAGTCAGCAAATGGACCTAGCAGAAGGTTTCTCACATCATAGACACTCAATTAAGGTTAGATTCCTTTCTGCTTTTCTGACTTTTCTTTATACATTATGGAGATGTATGTGAGTAAAGAATCCATATATATTCTTTAAAAGCCTACTGTCTCCATTTTTCAAGCAAAAAGTAAAACAAACAAGCAAGCAAACTCTTAATCATCCCTGATGTCAAAAAGGCAGAACAAAAATAGCAAAGGCTTAGAGAAGGGCAGTGAAAATAATTTTCAGTATGCATGGCAGAAGAGCATGCTATGTAAAGAGAAATTCCAAACCTTGGGATCATTTCATTTAGAAGGGAAAGTTCACAGAGGTACAATGTTTACAGTATAATAAGCTGATGACAGGTATAGGAAAGGCTAATCAAGACCAGGTATTTACTTTTCTCCCCCAAATTCAAGAATCAGACTGTTCAACGCATTGTATAACAGCCGTGTCACCTTCCACGTTGGAACACTATCAAAGTGAGCTTTACCCTCCCTTCCTACTGACTGTTGTGCCAAGCCACACCTCCACTCCCAATCAGTACACAAGACACTACACTCAACACGTACTATTCAGAATCTAGAGATTTCTAGCAGAAAGGTACGTTGGGGCCACACAGTCTAGCCCCTTAGTACATAGCTGAAACCTAGTGAAATGAGGTGTCCAAATTTGTATAACTAGCTTATAGCATATCTAGATTTAGCCTTGGCCTTGGGTTAGAGAAACTAACTTGGGGTCCTGGCTGGCTTACTGACCTTTTGAAGACTCATTATCCCCATTTTTAAGACACGGTTAGAAGGTTAAATAATGATTGCCAAAATACTTAGTAAATATTAAGTGCATTGTGGCTCAATTCTCAGTTCAGTGCTTCTTCCTTTAAGCCATCCTGCTCTTAAGAATAGTGTGTTGTAGGAAAAGAATGCAAGACAGGATTGTTAGAAAAAAATTGAAAGACGTACAACCCCTCCTCCTTTACTTCCCTTCATCAACAATAAACCACGAACTTCAAAAGGAACAAATTTGAAAATGGTGAATGTTGGATTCAGAGACCTTTCCTGGAGTGGAACTCTGTGGTCAGATACTGGCCAGGGCAATCCTTGAACACCTTGGTTGCCATCCAAGTCTGTTTTCAGTGGGGAATAAAGTTCATGTTTTGTAGGCAGTATCCTTGACTTTTTTATCCTGTTATTCAAATATTTCCTAATAATCTTCAGCATTTATACACTCAAGAGGCCTTGAAGGAAAAGGATGCAGGGCTCCAGTCTTTTTTCCTTCCTTTTGCTAATGAATAGATGTTTTCTTTCTAAATTCACTAGCCCTATCACCATATTTTTTTCATATTCAAATAACCATATGAGAAAGAAGTCAAATAGCAAATAGGAAACCCAAGTTTTGGGTTGGACTCAAAGCTAAAAGTCCCTATTCGATATGAAAAACCTAAGCAGAGAGGGGTTGAAGTTTTAGCACAAAACCTACAAACACCATAGATTGGTTTCAGTTAAGTATGGGTGTTTCTGGTGCCACCTATTGGTCACACTATAAGACTAAGTTGTATGAAATAATGTTAATCATGAAAATGAATATAAAATGGTACTTCTAGTATAACATTCAAAATTATGTATTTCAGCAGACTGAGAGAATATTGAAACAGGCTAATATTACATTAGTCATATATTACTAGGAACTACAGAACTACTTTGTGATATGATTTTTGTCTTATTAATGAAATGCAGGGGAAAGAACATAGTCTCTAGGAACTGTGAGATTAAATGAACCAATACTCAGATTCAAATAATTATCTTGTGATTCGGAACACCTGCTGGTGTCCTAAAGCTCCCTTTAGAAGCCTTGCACACAGCAATTATTCCCAGTCACTAGGGGAGTTGGCTTATATAATTCAGGATATTCCCTTTTTGGAGAATTGCATTTGGTCAAAAAAAGGACACCTTGACCAAATGGGAGCTGCCCTAATCAGGAGGCTATGTGCATACACACACAAACATACATCTGACTTTAGTCAATGACCAATAACCAGCCAGTGGACGAGGGTGGGACTAACTCTGTGGTGGACTGGATCCCTTTACCTTAAAGTGGAATCAATTCTCTGGTAAAATTTGTGCCTCAGAGTTCCCCAGGGGATCAGGTTGAAGCTAGACATCAGATAAAGCCATGCTCTTATTAAGTCCCTTCCCTTGTCCTAGCCCATTTCTCTTACTTTCCTTTGAAAACATTCTCAGGCTTTGCATCCAAGAAACCTGACCTAAGACAGGAACTATCCCATGGAAAAATGTATCTTATGAAATCCATGAAAGTGAAATATTCCTTTGGGTTTTGTAAATGTAGTTTTCCCAACATTCTTTGGAGGTAAACACTGAACAAAGCAACTTTCTCCACAGACAGCAAAGCCAGGTCTGAAGGACAGCAGTGATGATGCTGCCCCGTGGGACAAGGCTATAAAATGTATCCTTGAAATGGCATTCTGCCTTAATTTTCTGAAAAATGAATTTAGTTTCAGAATAACATCCACTCTGGCTTTGGTATGGTGCTCCCGAGGGCAACTGCAGGATTTGAAGGTTTATGAACTTTTAATCTGCTCAAGGAGGCCAGCTTTTTAGTTTGTGCCACAGGAGAATGTGGGGCAAGGGGCAGGGGGGTACTGCCAAAAGACAACTTCAGAAATATCATGAGAATGTTAGTTAATCCATGAAACCCAAAGAATCCCAAATAGAGTAAATACAAATAAATCTTCACCAAGACATAATCAAATTCTCAAATGACAAAGATGAATTTTTCTTTTTTGTCATTGTTTTGTTTTGGTTTTTCTTTAGAAACAAGGTCTAGTTACATAGGTTATATAGCTCAGGTTAGCCTTGAATTGATTGTGTATCAGAGGCTGGCCTTGAACTCATGACAATCCTCCTGCTTCAGCCTCCCAAGTGCTGGGATTTTAGGCATGTGCCACCACACCTGGATAAAGGTGAAAATTTTTTCTTTTCTTTTCTTTTTTTTAAAATGAAGCAGTTTAACACAGGAATTCCCTTCTTTTTAATAAATGTTAGGAAAACTCTTATCTCCACACAAAGAGAATAAAGTTGAACCCTTACCTAACACCACATACAAAAATCAACTCAAACTGGAATAAAGCTTTAAATATGAAACATGAAACTATAGAACCATTAGAGAAAAGTTGCTTGACATGGGTCTGGATAATGAACTTTTAGATATGATTCCAAAGACATAGATAAAAACAGACAAGTGGGACACCATCAAATTAAAGAGGTTTGTACAGCATAAAAAACAATAGCCAGCTGAAAAGACAAGTTACAGAATGGGTGAAATATTTATAAACCATGTGTATGGCACAGAGCTATTATTTAAAATATAAAAAGAACTAATACAATTCAGTAGCAAGAAAAAAACTAATTTTAAAAATAGACAAAAGACATAATAGGCACTTTTTGAAAGGAAACATATGAAAAGCCAAGTGTTCAACATGACTGTCAAGGAGATATTTAAATGGCTATCATTAAAATGACAAAATATAGCAAGTGTTGGTGAAGATGTGGAGGAAATATTGTTGGTGGGAATGTAAATTAGTACAGTCTTATGGAAAACAGTATAGAAGTTTTTTAACAAATTAAAAATACCATATTCAAAGTATATGAAATCAGTGTGTTGAAGAAATCTATACACTCATGATCACTGCTATACTATTCATAATGCTCAAGGTGCTGAATCAAAATAAGCATCCATCAATGGATGAATGGAGCATGAAAATGTGATACAAAGATGCACACACACACACACACACACACACACACACACACACACCATGTAATATTATCCTGCCTTAAAAAAAGAAGGAACTGGGTAAGGTGGCACAGGCGTGCAACTGTAGCACACAGAAGAGGAGGTAGAAAGATTGATGGATGTTCAAGGCCAGCCTGGGCTATACAGTGCAATCATCAAAAAAGATTAAAAGAAGAAGGAGGAGGAGGAAGAGGAAAAGGAGGAGAAGGAAGAGGAGGACAAGGAGAAGGAGGAGGACAAGGAGAAAGAAGAAGAAGAAGAAGAAGAAGAAGAAGAAGAAGAAGAAGAAGAAGAAGAAGAAGAAGAACAACAACAACAACAACAACAACAACAACAACAACAACAACAAGAAAATGCTGTCATTTGTGACAATGTGAATGAAGCCAGAGGACATTATGCTAAGTGAAATAAACCAGTCAAAGAAAGACAAATGCTGTATGATCTCACTTATATGTGAAATCTAAAAAAATTGATCCTGAAGAAACGGAAAATATAATGATAGTTGCAAGGAGGTAGGATATAGGATTGGGGAAATGAGATGGCAATAAAGGATAAAAGTTTCAGTAATGCAAGATGAATAAGCTCTGCAAAGTATAATAACTAAAGTTAATTTATTGTGCTCTTAAAGTTTACTAAGAGTGGGTCTTAAGTTTCTTGCCATATACAATAAAAGTAGCTATATGAAGTAACAGATAGTTTAATTAGCTTGACTATAATTATTATTACATAAAGTACACATGTGTCAAAACATCACACTGTTCACTGTAAATATATACAATTTTTTATACAATTTTTGTGTATTATACCTTGTATTAGTCACATTTCTATGGCTGAGACATAGTACCAAACATTCACAATTTAAAGAAAAATTAAAATTTTGTTTATAGTTTCAGGAGATTCAGTTCAAGACAGGCTCACTCTCAAGAAGAAATATGATAGAAGGGTGTGGCTGAGCAAATATGCTTAGCCCTTGTGGTTGGGAAGCACAGTAGGGAGCAGTGCCAGAGAAGAGGGGGTTAGGGACCACATACATATTGTACCCAACATGATGGCTCCATGACCCACCCAGAGACATCCAGAACAGTGCCTTGTTAGTCCCCTTGGTAGCCCCCAAGCCAATCAAGCCGATGAAATTAAATTTAACCACCACATATCTCAATACAATCTTGGTGGAAGAGGTAGCAATATTTTTACAATTCAGTGGCAAAGACTTTTCACATATGTATCTATTTAATTCTCACAAAATCCCAGGAATGATCAAATTTTACTTGTGCTTTTATTTTTCCTGAGAATTTTCCTACAGTGGAGCTTAGTAGAAGATATTGTGTTTCTGTCAACACCCTTTCCTGGAGACTCATTGTGCCCTGTGTGTTCTAAGTACCAAGGTCTCCTCATGAGGTAGTAAATACTGAACTTTGAAGTCAGAAGACTTGAGCTCTAGCCCTAGTCTGTGTCTTGCTAGCAGTATCAATGTGAACGATTGCAGTTTCCCGTTCTCTCTGGTTCCTCATTTACCTGCAAAATGGACTGATAAAGTAGACTCTTCGGAGTAAGTTCTGACATTCTATAAGTCCTATCTCCTCTACCACTTAGGAATTTTTTAAGGATGCTGTAATCCCAGCCTCAATAGATTGCCCCCTCAATGAAGGATTCAATAGAGTCACAGAGGCATAAATAAGAAAGTCATTCAACACAGTGCTTTTCTGAAATATGATATTTTAATAAGGAGGAAGTAGAACTACAATGGCAATGGTGGAGTGACCGGCAACTGCACGGCAGACAGGTAAGGGATGTCCATTAACTCTTAATGAATGATAATATATAGCAGTATTATGAGGAGGGAAAGGGAATGATTATACTGAGCAATCTATGACCTAGCTCCCTAGATGCAATCTGCAGCCTCAGATCTATGTGATGGGACTTTGCCATTTACCTACAACTTGGTTTCATTGCAATCCTAGTTTCTGGAGAAAGAAGGTAGAGCAAAGACAGAGTAATACAGTAGAAAGAGTACTTGAGGGAAGACAAAGATATTTAGTTCTAAACTTGTCTTAAATGAGTAATTTCCACTCATTGGGTCTCAACTTCTGTATCTGTTAAGCAGGGTTCTTCAGAAGAAGTTCCCAGAAACTCTCATCTAGATCTCTAGTAGGCCAACAGATGCTATCAGCTGCTACTGTTTCTTTGCACGTATCTGAAAACTATTTTCTTAAAAGGCATCTGTTTCAAAATAAAGTAGAAAAAAATCAAATCACTGGTTTAGATTCTTGAGGGCAAAATATTTAGTGGAGTAGAACTTAGGCAGAGAGAATTTAATTCAGTTAAATTTTTGAAAATGAAAAAATTTAAGGGCTACTTAAAAAAGCAAGCTAAAAATTCAGTCATCTAAAAATTTCCAGGATGTGATAAATGAGTGATCTTTAATGAATATCCTGGTTGGGACAGGAATCCCAGTTACCTTAGCAATACATATTGTAAATATTCAAAAAGAAAACCAAAATCGCCAAGTAGCAATCAGCACCAAAACATAGCCTATCTGGGACCTGAAATTCAGATATCTAGAAATTACAACTTGGTGAAGAGAGAAAAAAAAATAAAAAAGAAAGAAAGAAACAGATCTCTGGAAATTAAGAAGGAACTTACAGAAAAATTAGAAACCACAGAGAAACTGCAGAGATGGGACACAATGCAGAGAAAAGAATGAAGCACTCTGAAAACTCACCCAATACAGTGGAGGGGAACCTGTCTCTGCTGGCACAAGGAACCTGTCTGCCACGGTTGAGAACTCCAGGGAGAAACGATGGACCAGACCATCAGCACTAACTCGGAGAAAAGCCCATCGCTACTATATACTAAAAAAACTATGAGCATGCGGTTTCACTTCAGAAGTGACTCCTGCATGGCAGGCTAGAGTTGGAGAAGAAATCCAGAGCAGCTTCTACCATATTGCCAGAAAACGTTTAATTGCATGCCATTTTGGGAAGGGGATGACTATTTCAGGCTGAGCCACAGAACAACTACAAAACAATTTCACTTCAAAGTTCTCAGTGTTACCCCACTATAGTGACTGGATAGAGACAGTCATGAAAGACAGTCACAGAGAGGGTGCAGCCTAGATTTAGACACCCCCAACCCCAGAAGTTCAAGCACAGGCCAGGAAGAACACCAGGCTCTGCTCTCTGCAGGGGAAAATCAGACTCTTCATCTGTGGCTTTGACAAGCAGCTGGGTCAGAAAGTACTGGCATTAAGTCCAACAGTCTGCTTGGACACTCACATTATTGCCTACACCCAGTGCAAATCAGAAGTATGATTGCTTTCCATGACTACCAGGGTCTGCAAAGACATGTTTTGGTTTGAGCGGTTGCCATAATCTGAAATAAATTGATAGAAGAACCTCTAGAATGGGGGGGCACCTACCCATAGCCTATAAAGGCTGGTGGAGAAAATCATGAACTACTGGACTTCAAAACTCTGGGTCCTGGAAACAAAAAAGTCATTTAATAAAAAACATCAAACTCATGACCTTTCGTTTGCCAGGCAGGCGCTTACACCACTGAAATAAATCCCTAGCTCTCTTCTTTCTGTTTTGAAACAAGGTTTCACTATGTAGTTCAGGCTGACCTTGAACTTGCTTATATATCCCACGGTGACCTCAAACTCCTCTTGGCTCAGCCTCCCAAATGCTGGTATTACAGGCATATACTACCATGCCCAGCTTCTCAAAAGATTTTTAAACTAATTTTTCTCCTACTTTTTTCTCTTTCTTCTTCATTGGTTTTTGGAGGATTGTTTTTTCTTTATCTTTTTAAAAAATTCATCTCCTTTGTTCTTTTCATTGTTTGTTTTCTCTGTTACTTTTATCTAATTTGATTAATTTCATTTTACTACTTAATAGGATCCTTTGTCTCCTTTGCATCTTTCATTAATTAATTTTTCATCTTTTATTCTCCTATCCTCTATATTCTCTATCTTTACTACTATAACCATTCAGCCTAACTAATCTTTAGTCACTTAACTCTATGCTATAACTGTTGAATTCTTTTTAATTGTTAATAGTTGTTAAATTTAGTATTTGTTATGTGTCAATATTTAGTCTTAGTGTTACTAAGGGTCCTATAATTATAAGACCCTTTTCTATTGGAAATGATGGTATATTATTGGTTCTTCTGGAATTTCAGTAACCAGTTTGTCTTTGATTCTATTATTGTTGCTGCTTTACTTGTTATTGCTATTATGGCATAGTTGTTGCTATAGATAGATTTTCTCTGTATGCCAAAATCCAGATTGCTTTGGTGTTATTAACAATACTGCAGTCCATTCCCAGAGAACTGGGTCTGGGCTAATTGCATAGCATCTTCCCCTCCAAAACTAAAGGTGGTGGTTAGATCTTGGGACAGCAGCAAAGACCTACAGTTAGTCATACCCACAGTGCATCACTGAAAAGCAAACACTAACTAAAGAGATATCCATATTAATAGCAAAGTTTTTCCATTATAAGTGCTCAAGAATCTCAGGAAAAAAGTATAAACATGAGCAATAAGGAAACAAAATATCTTCAGAAATTTCCAACTCTCCCAAACCTGATCCCTGGAACATTAAGAGGGAGGAAATCAAACCCCACAGAGCTGAATTATTCAAAATGATAAAATAGGAGATTAAAAACAGATCAATTATGTGATCAGTGAACTGATAGAAGATATGATAAACAGATAATGGATTTAAACAAAACAATCAGCAAGTTTACAAAAGATACTAACAAATATACAGATAGGTGATACATGTAGAATCCCAAATAGGCATGATCAGAAAAGAACATCTCCACAACATGTTGTTGTCAAAATCCCAGATGTTCAACACAAGGATAGAATCTTAAAAGTTGGTAAAGAAAAAAACACTTATAAAGGTAAATTCATTAGAATTACTTCAGATTCTTCAACATAAACTTTAAAAGTCAGGAGTACTTAAAATAAGTGTTTTAAACCCTAAAAGAAAACAACTTCCAACCCAGATTGACATATTCTGCAAAACTATCTTTCAAAACTGAGTAAGAAGGTATTTTTGTGATAAAAAAAATCCTAAGAAATCATGACCACCAAACCAGCACTCAGAAAAAGTCTCAAAGATATCTCAGAAACAAATAATGAAGCCAAAAATGGCAAAACATCTAATAGAATGAATACACCAGCAGGATAAACCAAAGGATAAAGAAAAAGAAAACAAAGCAATGACAGAAATAGATAAATACTTTTCAGTAATAACTCTTATGTGAAGGGTTTTAAGTCCCCAATCAAAAGACACAGATTGGCAGGACAGATCAAGAAACAACCCCCAAAATACGATGTATATAAAAACACACTTAACCTAAAAAGAATTCACAAACTAAAATTCAAAAGATGGAAAACAATATTCCATTCAATAGGAACCCAAAAAGATGCAGAAGTAGTATCCTGTTGTTAGATGAAGTGGACTTCAAGTCAAAAGTCATTAGAATAAGCAAAGAAGCTCACATATTGGTTAAGGAAAATTCAACAAGAAGAGATAAAAATTATAAACATAGATGCACCAAACATCAGTGCAACCAGCTTCACAAAACAAACAGCACCAGACATGAAAGATTAGATAAACATTGAAATGAATGTAGTGGGGGACTCAGTACCCCTCTGTCACAAATAGACAGATAAACTAGACTAAAAAAATCAACAAAAAACTATCAGAGTTGAAGCAAACCTTTGCTCAAATGGACTTAATAGATATCTATAGTGTTCTACCCAACCACAGAATACACATTCCTCTCAGCAGCACATGTGACTTTCTTCAAAACAGACCACAAACATCCCATAAAGCATGCTTAAATAAATGAAAAAAATCAAATTATACGATGCATATTATTAGATCATATGGAAATGAACCTAGGAATCAATGGCAAAAGAAACCACAGGCATTATGTAAATTTATATATATTAATCAATAAACTCTCAAATAATCAATGGTCACAGATAAAATCAAGCAGGAAATTAGAGTTCTTGGACTCAAACAATAATGCCAGTACAAGGTATAGGACATATGGGACACAATGGGAGTCCTAAGAGGGAAGATTATAGAATTATGAATTCTAACACCAGGAAAATAGAATGAGCTCTAATGATGAATCGCAAGGTCCTGTAAATATAAGAAATCTTTAAATTCAAAGCCGGTATAAGGAAGGAAATTATTAAGATCAGAGCAGAAATTAATAAACTCGAGACTAAAAAAATACAAAAAAATTAATGAATCAAAGAGCTGCTTCTTTGAAAGACTAAAATAGACAAACCTTAGTCAGTCTTACCAATAAAGGAAAGAAAAGGCCTAAGTTAATGCAATTAGAAACTTTTAAAAAGTGGGCGGCAGAAGGATTCCTGCAAGTTTGAGGTCAACCTGGACTATATAGAGAGAGACTCTGCCTCAAAAGGTGAGAGAGAGAGAAAGAGAGAGAGAGAGGAGAGAAGAAAGGGAGAAAGCGAGAAAGAAAAAGATGAAATCACAATGGACACCACTGGAATCCACTGAAAATTATTAGTAACTACTTTGAGAACTTGTACTCCAATAAATTGGAAAATCCAGAGGAAATGGATAGGTTCCTATATACTTACAAATTACCAAAACTAAATAAGAAGATACAATAATGATGAATAATCCAATAATAAATGATAAAACCAAAGCAGTAAAAAAAATAAAACTACCAACTAAAAAAAGGCCAAGACCCAGTGAATTCACCACTGAACCAAGAACTAAAGGAAAATCATAATGCCACGCTTGAATGAAGGGAAAGAGTACATCTAAAGTCACACCTGGAAGCTAGCATTACCCTGATTCCCAAACCAGAAAGGACCCTACCAAGAAGAAGAAATCTTAATGAATATAAACACAAAAGTTTTGCAAAAGATATTGGCAAACAAAATGCAGTAAATCATCAAAAAGACCACAAATCATGACCAAAGAGACTTCATTCCGGGGATGCAGGAATGTTTCATTATACATGAATAAACAAGTGGATACATCACATAAACAAGCAAGAAGAAAATCACCTGATCATCTCATCAGATGCAGAAAAAGTGACAAAATCCAACACCCATTCATTATTCTTTAAAAAATTCCAAAGAAAATAGAATGTTACCTCAAACTATAACAATCTAACAGCCAACATCACATTAAATGAGGAAAAAGCTGAAAACTTTACCCCTGAAATCAGGAAAAAGTCAAGGATGTCCACTATCACCACTCCTGCTTAATATAGTACTTGATACATTAGCCAGAGCAGTAAGGCAAGAAAAAGAAATAAAATAGATATGCATAGGAAAGGATGAAGTCAAATTAACATTATTTATATATGACATTGTCAAGACCCGAAATTCCTTCACACGTAGAGATCTGAAAAAGGAAATCAAAGAAGACATCAGTAAGTGGAATGACGCTCTCTGTTTTTGGCTAGGCAAAATCAATATTGCCAAAATGGCCATACTTCCAAAAGTTACACACAGATTTAACACAATCCCAACCAAAATGCCTATACTATTTCTAATAGAACTAGAGAAAATAATCCTAAAATTCATATGGAACCAGAGGAGATCCAGAATAGCAAAAGTAATCCTGGCAACAAGAACAAAGCAGGAGGCATCCCAATTCTGAACTTCAAGTTATATTAGAATGTTATGTGACTTTAAAAAAAAAAGTGTACTGACACAAATACAAACATGCGGGTCAATGGAACAGAAGAAAGGATACAGACACAATTCCAGGAGCATTCAACTACTTGATCTTTGATGAAGGTGCCATAAACATACAATGCAAGATAAAAACAGCCTCCTGAACATATGATACTGGAAAAATTGGTTATTCACAGAAGACTTAATCTAGACCCATATATCTCATCGTGTACTAAGCTACAATCAAATTGGATCAAAGATTTAAATGTTAAAGCAGAAACACTTAATCTGCTAGAAGATAAAATAGATTAAACTCTTACAGATATAGGTGTAGGAAGGACTTTCTAAACAAAACTCTGGCATCACAAGTAGTACCAGGAATCAGCAAATAGGATAACACCAAATGAAAATGTGTCTGTACAGCAAAAAAAAAAAAACAACCAACAGAGTGCTTAACTTCAGATGAAGATAAGACTGAAAGCATGCTCCTGCTTCACATAACACAACTATCTTTCCTGCAACTGAAAACATGCTATCACTCTTATGAGAGGACATAAATTCCCTTTATCTATCTTTGGATGACTTTCATTCTTTTTGTCGCTGAGTCACCTGCTTCTTTGATGTCTTGTTGCTTAATTCTATTCTGGTTATTTGTTGAACAATAAACCAATTCAAATATATACACTGTAACTATCACAGATTTTGTGTGCCAGGAATTTGAAAATGGCACAGCAATGATGGTTCTTCCATAACGCCTTTATTGGGATCAAAGAGCAGGCAGCAGGAACGCTGGAGGCAAGAACCCACTGTCAAAGTGGCTGTTCACTCACCTTTCTGAAATTTGATTTGCACTGGCTCAAGGGCAACCTCATTTGGAATGATCTACCAGAGGCTCTGTATGAGCCTCTGGTTTTACCTATGCAGCATCTTAGAATAGTTGGGCCACTAACAAGGATGCTCAGAGATCCAAAGTGAGGTTTTTGGCAACCAAGATAGAAACTGTAGAGTTGTTTATAATATAGCTTTGGAACTTACCTAGTTGAAAACTGAAAAATCACAATAGTTTGGAAGTCAGTGGCTAGTTGAAGAAGTCACAGCCCTCCCAGATTCAAGGAGACAGAATAACAAACTTTACCCTTCATATATTTATGCCCATGTGTACCTCACCCATCACTACCAAGAAAAAAAAAATACCCACTGTACATCTTACGCTTCCTAAATATATGAGTGGGAAGAACAATGGGAGTTTGATTCTGCCGATGTCAAGATCTCCCTAGTGATGATTCTTCTCTGCTGACTGGTGCACAATGGCGGGCTCTGCCTCTCCACAGTTGCTACTTTGTCCCTCTGGACCTCTCATTCTTCAGCTTGGAACTAGATCATTATTCTTTTCTGCCTCACCCAGTAGATTTGTTTTTGTTTTATAACCAGTTTGGGTGCAGGAGAAGATGTAGTACCCAGACTATTTATAAACTGATGGGATGTGGGCTGGCCTCTCTCTATAGTTCTGTTGTTCCATGGTAAATTCTCCATACTTAGAGAGCTTTAGTCCGAGTACATTTTCTCCTCAAAAACCAAAGTGGGTAATAATAAACTACTTTCCTACATTTACTATCAAGACAGCTCTTTGTGAGTTGCAAATGTTCTGTCTAGATTCAAAAAAGCTGGTTTCTTCACGAGTATTTGGAATAAGACTTTTCTTGGAAGCTACTGAATATGGATTAGTTTGGATTGTTTCACAGGAAATAAAAAGCAGGCTCTGGGTTGACCACTTCAACACTTAATTGGGTTAGCAAAGAAGTGCAAATGAGAGGTTTTCCTTAGGAGGGAAATGATGTTTATAGCTCCCACCCCTCTTAGGTGGTAGATATTAACCTAAACTCTAGGCTTCCAATGCAGCTTTTAATTTAAGACCCATTACAAGAATCTATTAGAGGAGAAAATGTCAGGTTGAAAAATTAACACATCACAGGAGTTAATTAGAAATCTGCCTCTCATTAGATGGAAATGGAGACCCCTCTAACTATCCAACAGCTTCTTGTTGCAGCTCTGTACTACTAGGGGGTTGGACCAAGGAAAGGCCCAGCACTCGGGTCAGAGACACTAGAGGCCCATATCTATACCTCAAGTAACTGAAGGTCCTATTTACAAGTCTGTTCTTTCCCCTCTCAGATATGCTGTGCAGGCCACAGGGTAGATATGCCTCTGCCTGGAACTCCCTCAGGAAAGTGTTTTTTGTAACAAAGACAAACATACCATGCCTGTCACCAGGGGCAGTTGTGAACTGTGTAAACCACTCCTTAAGAGGGAGACCGAGGGGCTCCAGGCCATTCAGACTTAGCTCTCTAAGTTGTGGTCTTTGTTTTCTTTCCACATTCATACTGAAATGTGATTCCCCTGGCTTTCTTTTTTGGAAAATACCTGTGATGAGTTCCATGCCTAGAAAGAAAAGCTGTTGACAGGAAAAGCTTTGGATAAGGAAGGGGCTTCTTCAAGTGTCTCAAAGGAGACAGTTGCTTCAAACATGCTGAGGCAGAGATGCTAGACCTAGAATAAGCGGTCAGGATCATAAAGGGGTCACCTTTAACTATGGATTAGGTTGGGTGTTAAGCAGCTTCCTCTGCAATAGTGCCATGCACACCAAGGGCAGGGCCAGGCAGACACACATTTGAGTCTTCTACTGCTTACTGTGTGAACTTAGGCAAACTGCTTGACCTCTGAGAACAATTTTCTCAGATTATGAGAATTAAATGAAAAGTCATGGTTCATAATGTCTAGTAAGGGTTCTACATGACTTCTCTGTTAACTGGTTTGAGAATAGTATTTCTTCACCCATCACTAATGACAGCCTCCCTGAGTAGGGAGTAGGCTCTCCTCCTCACTCTCCAGGAGTTTACTGTTTTAGAAACTATGCATAGCTACCTTCAGCACAAAGCATGGTCCCTTTCCACCTTTCTCTAAGAGAAGGGTCAACTACACACTAACTCCTTTGTTGAGCAGCTCAGAATACTGCAGGTCATCCCCCTTTGAATAACCCTCCAAACTTAGCTAATAAAGTTTACCCAAAATTTTCTCTCTGTGCATTTACCACATCAAGTTACTGGTGTTAGTTTAATCTTTATCTCCTCCTTTGTGGTCCTAGAGGTTGGGGATCACCTACTTATTTAACCTATTCACCTGATGTGTTTGTCTCTGTAGCCCAAATGATTAACCAATCACTTGCTCCATTCAGCTGATCATTTAGTCATCTCTGTCATGCACTACTGAGCACAGGTGCACAGAAGATTCAAACCCTACCGCTGAGAACATTAATATCTATCTAGGAACACTTTCTGGGGAAATAATCTTGCCCTCTATCTTGGCTTCTGTTGGGCCCTGGTTTGTTCATCTTGTTACTTTTTTTAACTATTAGTTTTGTTCCAGCCTCAGTTACCTAGTCTTTTTAAGGAACTAATAAATGTTCCTTCAATGGGAGGTGATGATGCTGATTGTGGACAATGCAGATTCTATGGCATTGAGCATTCTAGGCACAGAGCCAAACACCAAAAAACATTGATTCTTGCCTTCAGCCTAGTTGCCAACATAAGAAAAGGAAACTTAAAAATACAAAACAAAATATGAGCACCACACAAATGATACTGACATTCTTCCAACTCCTCTCTGGCCTCTGGCATGTGCCAGAGAAGGAGCTGAAGTGAGAGGATACAAACAGCCCCAGGGAAACAGTGGCACGTGTTGGGCAGAAGCATGTTGAAAAGAAGATAGAAATTCCTACCGATATCCTCATACTTAGCATCGGGCTGACCTCTCATTCTCCTAGCAAAGCAAAAGAATAGCCAAGTTACTCAGGGTTTACCCCGTGCTAAACACTGCTAAGTGATTTGTAAGCATTATCTCATTTATTCTCAGAACAATTGTGTGAAGTAGACATGAGTTTTCCTCAGAAGTTGGCCAGATGCCAAGTGTCAGGCTCAGAAAGGCACAGGAGCTTGACTACAGTCAAACAAGGGCTTAGGAATCCACCTGCTCAGAGTTTCTCTGGCTGACAGTAAAGTGAAAAGGTGGACCAGCACAAAATGCCTAGGGCTGGGAATGAGAGTGAGGAAAGTTACATGGGAACCTGGGTTGCCAGATCTCCAGAATACCTTGCAGAAGCACAATAAGAACGAATGGGGGGCGTACTGCAGCGGGGGTGGGGGGCGGTGTTGCCCGGGAGGCTGGGGAAGGGAAGCCCAGGTCTTTGGCGCCCCTTCGCCCGCAAGGCCCAGGGCAAACCTCTGGCCTCCTGCCCTCTCACCCTCCCAACCTTATTTAGAAACCGTGTCCCCGAGGCAGGAAGGGCGGCGGGCCGAGAGCACGGAGCGTCCCGGTCTCATTTCCTCTCGAATCCCCCTGTGGAATTCCATTTCATACGGTGAGGAAATCGGAGCGCGAGCCCGTCGGGGCCGCTGCTGGGCGCCTCCCCCACTGGGCTGCGGACGGCCACTCGGGGCGCGGGCGGGGGAAGGGAGCTGGGAGGGAAAATACCCTGTACCAGGCGCGGTGCTAAGCGTTTTATGCTTTAATCCTCCCAAATCACTTCACGGATGAGGAACTTGACGCTGAGAGGTTGGGCAATTTGCTCAAGGTCACACAGCTCGGACTGCAAATCACCATCCCTGTAAATCCAAATCCCGTGTTCTTTTGTGTACATTTTTCTGGTTGCTGAGGAAGTGGACATGGACCGAGGTGACAGCTGCAAGGAGTAGAGTAAGAAAGGAGGCGCAATCAGGCAGAACTTCTCACCTGGGAGAGGTGGGGGCAGGTTGGCTCCGGCAGGCGCTGCCGGGCTCGGTGGCCACCGGGCCCTACAGAGCCCGGAGCCTAGAGGCTAACAGCGCCCGGAGCCGTGCAGGGAGGGGCCGGGCGGCGGGGAGCGGGGCGGGCCCGAGGCGGTACCGGGGCGGGGGCCTGACCCTTGCAGCGGGAGAGCGGCCCCGCCCCAAGGCCCCGCCCCTCCGGCCCACGGCGCCCGCCCATTGGTCGGGCGCGCCGTCCGTCCCGTCCCGCCACCGCCCAGCGAACCTCCTGCGCCGCCGAGGACTTCGGCCGCGAGAGCGGCGAGGCGCTGAGCGCTGGCGGGCTTCTCCCGGGGCGCACAGCGGGGTCGGCCGGCGCCGGGTTGTGGGCTCACCGCCTCCAGCCATGACCCTTGCAGTCCGTCCCCTGGTCTCGCCCCGGGGCGTCTAATTTCCCACACAGTCGTACGCAGCTGGTGGAGAGGCGGCCACTGCTCCCTCGTCGCCCTTGGCGCCTTATCACACTCCCTGGGAGCTGGGAGCAGCGCGAGCAGCCGGCGCTCCGGTGCAAACTGGGGGTGTCTGCTGGAAGAGCCCCCGCCGCCGCCGCCGCCCCCGCTGCCCTGGTCTCTGGCCATGGCCTGGCGGGGCGCGGGGCCGAGCGTTCCCCGGGCGCCCAGAGGAAGCGCCGGGCTCAGTCTGGGGCTGCTGCTGCCGTTCCTGCTGCTTCTGGGGCCAGCGCGGGGCTTTGGGGACGAAGAGGAGCGGCGCTGCGACCCCATTCGCATCTCCATGTGCCAGAACCTCGGCTACAACGTGACCAAGATGCCCAACCTGGTGGGACACGAGTTGCAGGCAGACGCCGAGCTGCAGCTGACAACTTTCACGCCCCTCATCCAGTACGGCTGCTCCAGCCAGTTGCAGGTGGGCGACCCCGACCGCTGGCGGGACCCCTGGGCAGGGACGCCCCAGACTCCCTCCTTGGAGCTAGTGCCAAGTCGAGCGCCCCGTCCCCTTCCTAGCCCGCGGGGTGCAGCTCCCCTGGAAAAGAGATTCCCATCCCCACCACCACTTTGCAGTCCCTTCTCAGAGACTGGAAGCCAAAACGTTGTGTAAGTCATCTGGCTTGCGAAAGAACCCACTCTTACACCCCGCCCTTCCGTTTCTCTCCCCTGCCCACCCATGTCTGGCCAAGCCCCTAACCCCAGTGGAGTTAAGGGTTATCTTTGCCAAGGATTCTGGCCACCGCTGTTAGGTGGGCGAGTCTCCAACAGGGCAGCCAGCTGCAGCTCAGACTTGGAAGGAGAGATAAGGAGACAGGAACTTCTCCTCCCTTCCCCGACCCTTACCGACCTCCTTTCTCCCCATATTTGGGGGGGTGGGGAGTGAGTTATTAAATAAAATACCACTGCTCTATTTCTGCGGAACGGCCTCTCTGCGCATATTCCCACACGGTTTTAGAGGTCATTGCAAGAAGGAGTTACTGTGTTGGCCTGAGTTCTTTCTTATTCTCAGGGTCAAAGGCAGGTTTAGTGCTTGGAGGGAAAGAAAAGGCTTCAGGAAAGTAGTTGGTATATCAGAAGGTTTTTCTCCCTCTATTTTAAAAGTTATTAAATTTTTTTAAAGCTTTGCAATGTGTAATGATACAGAGTTTGTTCTAAAATAATAAATGAAAAAATTTACATATACAGCCCATTCGCCAGGTGAAGCAGAAAGAAAATTTAAAAATTTACCATCGTGTTTAGATTGATAAGGCTGAGGGAGTTTTAAAAGTTTAGAAAAGAGAGCAGCTGGGGAAAAAATAGAAGTTAGTGTCCAGGCTGAACGCTTCAGAAACCTATGGTTCTGGCTCTAAGTTCTTGAGAGATAAGAAGCAGACATACTGTTTACTTACTAGCTGCATGTTTTTACATAGGTCATTTTAAAAGTTAGATTGTGGTTTTGGAAAGATGGTTGGGATTAGACCTGTTGCTGGTGAAATATCCCTGTGGAAGTTTCAGAATTTTCAAAATAGGTTATAAAAGCTTAAGAAATGATCTTGTAGCTCTCAGTTTGGAAACAGCACATATCCTGACATCAGTGGCAATTTTCTTGGAGAAACAGCTTTTGCAGGGATATATATTTTTAATTACATGTATCCTGGGGAAGCAGCCAAGCTGTTTTGAAGGACGGGACTGGATCCCTTTACATGCTGGAAAATAGTTACTTGTAACTCTAGACTTCATAGACAACATCTGTAAGGAGCCAAGGAGACTGTTTATCAATGCCGGAGGAATTGAGGACAGCAACTGGACTCTCCCTTGCTGGTATTGCATTTTCAGTGACTTTACATTTCCATTTTCTTATTGTGTTTCATTATTATTCACTGAAGAAACCCTAACCAAATAAACCCCCAACTGACCAGAGACCTCTATTTGCAGCTCATTCTTGGGTCTAACAGAGTCTTAGTACATTTTTTGTCCTAATATGGGACTGATTTAAATTTTTTAAAAAAGATTATTAATGGTGTCTATATTTTTTACATTTTTAAAGATGATAAAGAAATGGACATTAGAAGAAAACACCCCCTTACTAAGTCATTTTACTAGACTCTTTAGCTCTTTCAAATAGTAGGTAATACTGGGATGATCACATATACCTTAATCCTGGGGACTCTGGCGCACTGTGCCTCAACGATCACAATCTTGAGCCCACCCTGGGCAGTTTAGCAACTTGACAAGATGCTGCCTCAAAAAAAAATTTTTTAGAAGTTTTTATTAGTACATGTTTGCAATATATAATGATAACATTTTTTGTAGGGAATTGGTACATGTACATCAAAATTATTTTTTTCCCCTCTTTCTTCTATTCTCCTTTGATTTTGCCAGCATTAGGTTCACTTATTTTACCTTGGAAATGGGCTGGAGCTGGAGCTCAGTGCAAAGATCCTGGGTTCAATCCCCATTATCACAATAGCTAAATAGGGAAGAAGTTTGAAAATTAATTTTTAAAGTTTTATTTTTTAATGATTATAAGAAGAAAGATTATATAATTCTTTAGCCCTACTTCTCTCTCTCTCTCCACACTAAGAAGAGTTTTTAAAAATAATAGGTTATTAGGCACCCTCGTTGGAGGTTTAACAGACAGATGCCCAGTAGCCTGATTTAAAAGTAGGTGTGTACATTATCTAGAAGCATTCACTCAGCTTTGTGCAAGCATTTGATTAAACTTCCAAGTCATTGTTTTCTTTGTTCATTTTATTACTTTTCCAGTTCTTCCTCTGTTCCGTTTATGTACCAATGTGCACAGAGAAGATCAACATCCCCATCGGCCCATGTGGTGGCATGTGTCTCTCAGTCAAGAGACGCTGTGAGCCTGTCCTGAAGGAATTTGGATTTGCCTGGCCCGAGAGTCTGAACTGCAGCAAATTTCCACCCCAGAATGATCACAACCACATGTGCATGGAAGGGCCAGGTGATGAAGAGGTGCCCTTACCTCACAAAACCCCCAGCCAGCCTGGGGAAGAGTGTCACTCTGTAGGAACCAATTCTGATCAATACATCTGGGTAAAAAGGAGTCTGAACTGTGTTCTCAAGTGTGGCTATGACGCTGGCTTATACAGCCGCTCGGCCAAGGAGTTCACTGATGTGTGGATGGCAGTGTGGGCCAGCCTGTGCTTCATCTCCACCACCTTCACCGTGTTGACTTTCCTGATTGATTCTTCCAGGTTTTCTTACCCTGAGCGCCCCATCATATTTCTCAGTATGTGCTATAATATTTATAGCATTGCTTATATTGTCAGGCTGACTGTAGGCCGGGAAAGGATATCCTGCGATTTTGAAGAGGCTGCAGAACCTGTTCTCATCCAAGAAGGACTTAAGAACACAGGATGTGCAATAATTTTCTTGCTGATGTACTTTTTTGGAATGGCCAGCTCCATTTGGTGGGTTATTCTGACACTTACTTGGTTTTTGGCAGCTGGACTCAAATGGGGTCATGAAGCCATTGAAATGCACAGCTCTTATTTCCACATTGCAGCGTGGGCCATCCCTGCAGTGAAAACCATTGTCATCTTGATTATGAGACTGGTGGATGCAGATGAACTGACTGGCCTGTGCTATGTTGGTAACCAAAACCTTGATGCCCTCACTGGCTTTGTGGTGGCTCCACTCTTTACTTACTTGGTTATTGGAACTTTATTCATTGCTGCAGGTTTGGTGGCCTTATTCAAAATTCGCTCAAATCTTCAAAAGGATGGGACAAAAACAGATAAGTTGGAAAGGCTCATGGTCAAGATTGGTGTCTTCTCAGTACTGTACACAGTTCCTGCAACCTGTGTGATTGCTTGTTATTTCTATGAAATCTCCAACTGGGCGCTCTTTCGGTATTCTGCAGATGACTCAAATATGGCAGTTGAAATGTTGAAAATTTTTATGTCTTTGCTGGTGGGTATCACTTCAGGAATGTGGATTTGGTCTGCCAAAACTCTTCACACGTGGCAGAAGTGTTCCAATAGATTGGTGAATTCTGGGAAGGTAAAGAGAGAAAAGAGAGGGAATGGTTGGGTGAAGCCTGGGACAGGCAATGAAACTGTGGTATAGTCTAGCCATCCTCTGTATGTTCCTCGTTTTGAAGAGAGAAATGCCAGCATTCTTTGGAAGTGCTACTAGAAGTCTGATGCAATCAATCTCAGTTTGAACAAACTAGCAACACTCAAGAAACCCCCATCAGTCCACTACCCATCACTCCCACCCCGGCAACGTAAAAACCAGCGATTTTTGCCACAGACTTTGGAATGATCCACAAATGGAAAAGCCGGTTACAGGCTTTCAAAGCTGTGAAAAATCAAAATGTTGATCATTTTAACAGGTCGCAGCTTGGAGCATGAAGGTCCTGCCTAGATTCCAGCAAGTCGAGGGCGATGCTGTTTTTCCCTCTAGGGTGGGATTTGAGCTGTGAGTTGATAACTTGAAGAAAGAAAGATTAATTTTTTTAACCCTTTAAAATGTTAAATACTAACTAAGTCTTTCAGATAGCAAAGTGATCTATAAACACTGGAAATGTTGAGTTCAGAGGAGTGTTACAAGAGTTTTATAGTTTGGCTGATCTAACATAAACATCTTTTTGTGGTGCACTGTCTTCTGTTTAGAACTTTGTGGATTGCACTCCCAAGAGGTGGTGTCAAAATATTTCAGTGCCTTTGTCATAAAACAGAATTGTTTGAACAAACAAAGTACTGTTCTGACAAATATAAGGTATCCAGTGGATTTTTCTTCTTTCTCCTCCTCTCTTGAATTTCAACATCTTTCTTCTAGGCTTCTGCTGTTTTCATTTTACACTAATGACTCAAAAAAAGGTATTTTTATAGGAATTTTTGCAATGCAGCTTGCTTAATGAGGGGGGAAGGAAGGGTAATTCACTTTCTGACAATCACTTAATTCAGAGGAAAATGAGATTTATAAAGTTGACTTACCTTACCAACCCCAGAGACCTATTGCATTGAGCAATGGGGACTTAATATATTTTACTTTGTGTGATTGCATCTACGCAGACGCCAGTCTGGAAGAGTTGAAATGTTAAATTTCTTGGCAACTTTGCATTCACACAGATTAACTGTGTAATTTATGTGTGTCAATTACAATTAAAAGCACATTCTTGGACCATGACATAATATACTCAACTGACTTTAAAACTATGGTCATCTTGCATTCTTAGACTGATAGTGCCTTTTACTCCTTAGCTTAAGAATGTTATCAGAGTCTAGTCTACTTACCACACTGGAGACTTATTCATTTTTGTAAAAGGAACTAAGGACAGCTAATCCAACTACTTGGCGCATAATTGTTCCCTAGTAATTGACAAAGGCTCCTTATAAGATTTCATTGGAGGCAGTGTGGCCTGGAGTATTTATGTGGTGCTTAATGAATCTCCAGAATGCCAGCCAGGAGCTGGATTGGTTAGTAGGGAATAAAGTGTAGACCATATGAAATGAACTGCAAAATCTAACAGTGCAGGTCTTAATTGCCTTATGTGGAAGTATCCAAAGCTTTTAAAATTTATGCTTTAAGTTCCTCACAAGGGGGTACCCCCTAGCAGCCTATCAAAAGTAGCAGTTCTTTTAAAATTGTAGCTGGCCTTTTTCTTAATCTGCCTTAGGCATTCTACTCACCAGAACTCTGGGACAATTTGTTGTCAGTGTCACAGGTTGCTATTCTTATAATTCATATCTGTCTTTGCTTCAGCAACTGCTTTGTAATAACTTATTATTTATTAATTCATACCTTTTAAAATAGATAGGAAAACTTTCTTGACTGTTGTGGAGGAACATTTCCAGACCCTCAAAGTTACAAATAGGTGATCAAATTCTGGAAATAAGCATGTCTTTTTATTTTGGTATGAGCTTCATGCCCATGGTTTGACATTTCTGTCGTTTTTTCCTCTTGTTTTCTTTTCACATGTTACTGAACTGCTTGTGATCAAGATACATATAAGGGCCATTGCATGTTTGCAAGAGAATGTACTGGGGCTTTTGAAATATAAGCTATCTAAGCCTGGGTGGCCCCTGCTGCTTTGTGCTGTTGGGTTAGGGCTCGGAGAACATGAGAATTGATCGCTGGAAGGACCAGTTTAGCTCTATTTGAGGCTGCATTGCCCACAAAATATAAAATGTGAATTCCCCATGCTGCTTGCAGATAGTTCCCATAGCTGTTCAGGACCCTGGAGCATGCACCCCAGAGCAGAGCCTGCCCTTACTCATGCTCCACCCTGGTGTCTTGGGAGTTGTGTGGAGAGTTTAGCCCAGGGAAGGAAAGTAAGGTCACACAGTGAGGGAGTAAGTGCCCTTGCTGCTGGAGTTTGGGCTTTCTAAGGCAGATTTCTTTATAAATCCTTCATGATTGTATGACCAAGGCAGCACCTAACAGATGTCAGTGTGGAGTAGGCATTCAGGATTTGTTAATGATTAAGTAAGAATCATAACAATAGAAGAGTGCTTGATTGAACTTGGACACTTAAATTCTAAATTCTGGAGCTGGTACCTTGACAGTGTTGAGAATTTGATCCACAGATTTTTGCCTTTTCAGGGAAAGGTACATTTGGTCAGAAGTAGATGTTGATACAGACTGGATCAGTAGCCTTAGCAGTGCCACAGTGTTATAGGCCTTTCTTTTCACATTCCAGACAATGGAGAGTGTTTACAGTTTCAAGAAAGGAACTTCGTGGCTGAGGAGTCAGTTTCCAGTGTCCTTCAAGCAACTCTACGTTTTGTTAAGTTGGTATTATTTCTAAAAAGCAAAAGTCTATTATGTATTCATTTATTGAGTGCCCACTGTGTGCAAAGCCCTATGTTGGTGCCTTAGGGATACTGAGGGAGGTAAGCTCTATTCTAATGAATATAAAATAGAGGTGCCCCTGGGTGTGCTCAGCTGCAGGTTTTGTAGGAGCCTCTAGAATTCAAATCAGTGTGTCGACCTCCTTCCGAGTCTCTGTACTTTTCGCCATCTTTCATCCTTTCCTAGAATTCCTTCTAAATCAGTTACAGGGGCTGCATCAAAATACCAGCTCTGCTTCATGACAATCTCTATAAAAGTCCCTAAGAAGACTGAGAATAAGATATATGAAAACAAGTTCCCACACCTACTGTGCTGGAGCAGGGGCAGGCAGGTTGTGTTTCAGCTGTTCCTTGTAACTTGTATAGGCATATTTGAAGACAGTGTATTACTAGGGAAAAAGTTAGGGTTTCTTTTCTCCTCTAAAATCTAGAATAAATAGGTCTGTTTGTAGCTTTTACAGAAATCCCTTGGCCTCCAGAGATATTATTAAACTGGACCAAGTGTACCTCAGTCCAACCTCCTCTCTGGTATATATTTTTTCCTGCTTCATAGAGGTCAAACCTTAAAACAGAGGAATGGGATGGAATTGGCCAGAACCATCTGGTTAAGCTATTTGATTGATTCATATCCTTCTTCCTTTATGGAGCCCCATTTCCTGATTGTTGAGACTGCTTCCGAGCTTGGCAGCTTGCTCAGGACCCTGAAATAGAGAAGGGGTGAAACTTTTCATTTCTCTGAGATCCTTTTTGATTTTTCTTCTTTCCTTGGTCACTCCCTTACCAGTATTCCCCAGAAACAGAATCTGGAAAACTTCTGTGTTATATTCTGCATCATGATTCTGTCAAGCACCCCCAGCTTTGAACTCTCTGGCCCCTGCATTCTTGGTCATGGGATTGAGTGGTTGCCTTTTGTGTTGAGAACCAAGATGGCACCTGAGGACAGGAAGGTGAACTCAGCGTCTTCATCCCAATAGGGAGAAGCTCATTTGAAGAGATCTCACTGGGATGGTGTAATTTTGGTTTCTCATCAGGTAGCTACAGTAGCAGTTACAAAACAGAACCACAGAGCACAGACTTTGGAAGGAAACTCTTAAAATCAGACTACATCTTGAGTTTCATTCTGTGATAGAGGGAATTGGAGAGTTGCTCTTCTAGCCCGTCAAGTCAAGTCCCTGGACTCTGACAATTTTCTTTGTTCCTTTATTGTGTTTGAATTCAGAGTCCATGTCAGGGTTCACATTGTGTCTGGCGAAGGACTTGGGTTAACATTTTTCTTCTGTGGCTAGGTCACAGATCTTGGAAACTGAAGGAAAGTATTGTACTCCTACAAAGCAAGAGATACTGGAACCTTAAATAATGGAGTTTGTTTCACTGTAGCCTGGATAGAGCTCCCTGTTGCTGCCAGTTGCCATGCAAATGTGTAGTAATGGCATGCTTGACAGTACCAGGAGGGAAGTGAACCATGGATCTCCTTGACATGCCTCTTCCCCTGGTAGGTCCAGTTGCCCCATAGGGGCTTGTTTGTATCTTGATTACCTTATGTCACCTTTTTGCATCAGCAAGTTCCTGGTATTCACCCAGGTAGTTTGTAGGGGACCTTTTTGGGATCCCATATGAGCCATGTCCTCAAAACTCTTATACCTCTTTTGATTTCCTGCAATATTCAGTACATTACCACTGTCATTGAAAAAAGGGTTGAGAGCAGTTCTGCCCCACAGAGTTGGGGTCCATCTTTCCTCTCAGGTTGTTAAAAATTCCCAATCCTGTTAATAGGCCCTGACTTTGTTGTGGATTTGGGGAAGGGCATGCTGCTTTCTCCATCTCTCCCAGAGGGGCATGTAGATGGTTCTGAGTTTCTCCTACCTCACAGGGATGTTGTGAGGCTTTAGAAAGTCTAAATGAAGATGAAGAAGGCTTCTTGAGCTCTTCATACGAAAGGTAGACTAAATATCAGGTGCAATCTGCAAAAAGGTAAAGTAAGACTCCGTCTGCTTTGTATGGCAGTCAAACTAGTTGTTCTCTGGCCTATTCTTAGATCCTCATGGCACCCCACAGCTCCAGAAACCTGGAGGCCAAACCCGGGGACTTTCTGATGTTCAACATAGAGGTACCAGGCAAATTCCTGTACACATCCCCTGAGTGAATTGCTGAATTTCAAAGTAAGAAGACCCTGCTTTTAAGGATGTACAAAAGTATGTCTGCATTGATGTCTGTACTGTAAATTTCTAATTTATCACTGTACCAAAAAACCCTTGCTATTTAATTTTTGTATTAAAGGAAAATAAAGTTTTGTTTATTAACGAATGTGTGTTGGCTTATTTCTGAAAGTATAGGATGGGTCCTAGGAAACATATATGCCCAGCAGTAAGAAAGAGGGGACTCAGTTTGCATGGCAGATTGAAAAATACTTTCTTGGAGCCTCTTTGTTTATTTTCACTAGTGCTATTTTTCCTCTCTGGGATTTCTTCTGGGTCAGCAAACTCCAACAATCCAGGGTCAACAGAATTTATCACTACTGTGATCCTCAGTAGCTCTCAAGTAGATTGCAGATGCTTTGGATGTAAATGTAGTTCTCCAAGTGTTATTCCCATGACAACTCTTCTTGCCATTTCTAGGGGTGACCATCTTCTAAGTCCTGTTAACTTCATTTGGTAGCATGAAAACATTTTCTTATCACTGCTAGAGCTTTGGGCCTTTTGAGAAGGGAAACAGAAGCTTTTTGAAAACATTCAATTTTTATCTTATTTTTTTTCTGACCACAATAATTCTGTTTTGTGTAATAGACAAGACAGTATGTTACATCAGTCATTCAGGAAAACATCTTCTTTACCTAATTTTATAAACTGGGTGGTCTGCATCCTCACATCCAGAAAAGTCATTGGACAAAGCAAATTCAAAGCAATTAGCAGGACATTGCCATGGGGTCCAAAATATTATGGACCACACAGAGAAAAGAGCTACTACCATTGGAGAAATCTGCTGATGTGCCTGAGATCAGCCCTCTTGGTTTGCTTTTAAATTTCTTGCCACTCTTTAACTTTCCATGAATACTACCCTGTCTTGGGGTGAGTAAAAAGTCCAGGGTACAAGGATTTGAAATACCCTTCTCCTTATCTGCATATTGCTATTGTACTTTTATCTCAAACCTTAAATGAAAGGAAGCATGTAATTTAAATTCTCTTCCCTGTAAGACAGGCTATGTTTCTCATTCCATTACCTACTCATTAAGTAGTTATGAAGTTAAGGAAAAGTCAACACAATCTGGAATGAATTCACCATAATCCCTTCCACTTGTAGAAGCACTTTCCCAATAGAAAATACTTACATGATTATACTTCATTCTCACAGCATTTCTGAAGTAAGCAGGGCAAGCACTGTCTTTCTCCAGACTTACAGAGGGCAAGGGGAACACAAGAGGAAGCTGGGAAGCTGGATGGCCAGATCTTCTGTCTCACTCAGGGTTTGTGTTTGTTTTCACTTTACACAGGTTTTCATTTTTGCTTTCACTTCACATTCCTATGGGTTGCATTGTCCTGTTCAAGTTCTAACCCCCAATACTTGTGAATGTGACCTTATTTGGAAACAGTTTCTTTTCAGATGTAATTAAGTTAAAGTGAGCTCATACTAGATTAGAGGGGCACCTAGCCCCTCTAATCCATCTATAAAGAAGGAAATGTAGACACAGAGGAAAATGCCTTGTGATCTGTTGGGAACCTCTCAAACCCAGAGAGAACCATGGAGGATTCTTCCTCAGAGCCTCTAGAAGGAACCAAACTTGAGTTCAGACTTCTAGCTTTCAGAACAGTACGAGAGTAAGTTTCTGTTGTCTTAAGCCTCTGGGTTTGTGATAATTTGTTATGGGTCCCTTAGGGAACAATGCATACTCTAGTCCTCTGATTTCTTTACTACAAAGTACTTCATTGAATGTGGATGAATCTTTGCCAGACATTATCTCAATAGTGATATCTGGCCATGAGCTTCTGTTTTTGAGCTTCTGTTTTTGAAGATAATGTAACATAATCACTATAGGGAATATCTTTATCTATAAACTTCACCTACAGTATAAACCTTATGACCCTCAACTGGTCAAAACTGGTCTTGGTTGATCTCTCACCCATCCACCCGCAATGGGAGCTCTGTGTGAAGGGGCAGGACCCTAGCTGGAATGCAGCTCAAGGGTTTTTAGCATTTCTGTCCTGAGAACTGATTTTTTCTCTTTCCCATTTTAGCTTTCGCATGCAATCATAATTTTAAAGTTGAGCTGACTCTTGACTGAAGAGGTCAGCCTTGGTCTCTGTTTTTAGAGATTCTGTGAACAGAAATAAACCACATTGGGAGAAGGGCTTCATCCTCTCCTCAGTTTTTCTTTGCAATATGACTAAGTTGGTAAGATATCATTCAATATTCTGGAAATATGTTGGACTTGCACAAATTTAGCCCAAAAAAGCCTTTCAAAATGGGCTGTGGTATTACCTGGAATGCTTAGAGCCACCGTGGCATATTCTTTTAGCCTCCTATTCTAGAATTTATTGATCCTTCCATTCAGCTCTCATGACAAAAGATTCCAACGTTTCTGTTTTCCACAGGGAGAAAACCGCAAAAATCCCTTCCCATCAATTGGCTGATTTTCATCCACTTCCCTCATGGCCTCCTATCAGCACGTAGATGACCTTTGAAATTCTTCCTTCTGAAGATTTTTAGTCTATGAAAAAAACTGTTATACCTAAGCACATATTCAGTATACAACTCAAAGTAGGGGAAGGGAGCAAAAAGGCTGAGTTGAACACTTAGATAGGGGCTTGGACTTCTGCAGGGAAGGCTGTGGGAAGCTGTGGAAGAGGAAATGCCCAGCAAGAAAGGGCTGCCTTCTTCATGTGGATGAAGTTTCCCATGTAGCAGGCACCTGTGGTGGTTTCCAAGCCAGCCAGGAAGTTCAGACCCCAGCCTCTTCTGCCTGAAGGGATTTTTGTGAGGTGGAAAGGAGGGAAGGATAACAAAAAAGAGGTTGTGTCTGCCTCTGCTGTTTTCTAGTACATATGTAAATTTCCTTTTCCAAAGGTTAGCTTTTCAGAGCCATTTTTTTTTTTTTTTTTTGTCGTCTTTTTCCTTTTTCTCAGTACTGGGGATTGAACTCACGACTGCCTGATTGCAAGGCAGGTGCTTATGCCGCTGAGCCAAATCCCCAGCCCCTTCAGAGCCATTCTTATGTTTGCAAAGGTCTGCAATTTTTTCTGAATAACCAACTTGAAATATACCAAAAAAGTATATTCGGGTGGTATATTTTGATCTCCTTCGCTCCAATCCTCTTTTCATCTAAGAACGTGCTTAATCTTAAATGGCTATGCCCTTCTACTTAAGAGATGAAATGATTTACTATGTAAATTTCTAAAGTGCCTGAGGATTGCATCATTTCAGTTGACATGAGGTAAAAAAAAAATGGGAAAAGTATAAGGCCATGAGATGGAATTGATAAGTCACATAGGAAAACTTGCTAGTTGCTCCAAGTTTTAGCATTTTTCTCATTTTAATTTTCCTCTCACACTTGTTCTGTCTGGGCAAGAGTCTCTCTATATGGCTATGGTTGATCTCAAACTCAGTCGGTCAAGCAGTTCTGCTTCACCCTGCCCAGGTGTGTGCGTGCATTTGTGTGTGTGTGTGTGTGTGTGTGTGTGTGTGTGTATGTGTGTATGTATGTATGTTTTCTTTTGCCTGAAAAGCTCTTTCCATCTTTCTCCAGCTAGGTTATGTCTGTTCATCTTTCACAACTGAAATCTATGTCATCTCTCCTGGGAAGAAGTCCTAGATCTTCCTGTTTATGACTTCCTGCCTCCCTTTGCAGCTCATTATTGGTCACGTTAAGCCTCTGAAAACTCTGTGCCTGTTTGCAAAGGTTTGTGACTGCATCCCTTTCCCCACTGACTGAGCTCCCAGAGCATGACTCCAGTCACTCAGATGGCCTCTCTGTGTATCCTAGAGCCTGGCACAGTTTCTGGAACATTTGTGGAAAGAAGGAAAGGAGGGATAAAGAGAATGGAAAAAGAGGAATGGAATAAGAAAAGAAAGACAGGAGATGAGGACGGACATGATTACCTTATTTAATAGGAATTTAGGAATTGAAAGGCTTTTGTGACAAATGTGGCCAGCAGAGAAGGGAAACCCAAGGTGACAAGAGCCATTACATCCAGCACTACTTTCTAGAAAAATGCTACAGCACAGAAAACATCTTAGCTTCAGCGATGGGTTGGAGGACCTGTTTCTCTGTGTTGCTTGCTGCACTTGTCTCTCCTTTATTTCCCTCCTCCTTCCCCCAACAAATGTAAATGCTGAGAGTCTACAACACTGGAGTGGGAGACGGAGAGATGGAGTGATTTAAAAATAAACAAAAGTGAGCCAGGCGTGGTGGTCCACGCCTATAATCCCAGCACTTCAGGAGGCTGAGACACAAGGATCTCAAATTTGAGCCCAGCATGGACAACTAAAAAACTTAGCAAGATGCTAAATAAAAAATTTTAAAAACGCCTGGGGATATAGCTCAGTGTAAAGGTACTGGGTTCACTCTGCAGGGCCACAAAACAAAATAAAACGACATGAAAGACAAATTCCAATTTACAGTCCCAAAATACAGGTGACAAAATAGAGAAAGAATTCAGCTGTTATTAGCAAGCTTAAAAAGCTAAACCTGGAAAAACAAATCCTCTGCGGCTTAGTAAGTATTTGTTGACTGGTAGGACAAGGGTCCACCATGTGCTAGCTACTGTCCTGGGGAGGCACTGTGGAGAAGACGGAGATAAATAGGACACAGTGTTCATTCCAGAAGTTTATGGCAGGAAGTCATGTCTCATTCTATCCCCTCCTCAAAATCAGTGCTGCTAGACCTATCAACCTCCTGTGTAATCTCTTCCTAACCTAAGGCCCAAGGTCTTGTTGCTTTAGCCAGGGTAGATCAGCTTCCGAGTGCCCAGCGTAGTGGAACAGTTTCTAAAGTGCTGTCAGCTCACCATTTGACCCCTAAAAGGATAGGCTGGCCTCATGGAAATTTGTGAGGAGAGCTCAGGGAAGAAGAGAAAGGGAGAGAGGTGGAGCATAGAGACTGTAACTCTTTTGAGACTGAATCTGCTCCTCTGAAATCAATGTGTAAAATACGAAAGTTAAAACTTACTTGCAATATCAGAGACATTTAGTCGCTGATGTGACTAAATGCTGCCTCCAGCTGAACATCTTTTCTAGGCATGTGTGTCAATTTATAATATTTCCATTGAGGAGAGCGTTACATAAATGCCCACATTACGGTGAGTCTGCCTCGTGTCTTTTGAACCTTTTTTCCTCGATACTTTTGCGTCGTAATTCTAGAACTTCAAAGTGATGACTCGATAAAGTCCAAAGATGTGTGTGCCCACTATTCCTACTTTACACAAAGTGAAAGGGATAAATCTGTGAATAAACCGACTGTGAGTTCCCTAAAGGGAGGTGCACAGCTTCAAGTCACTGCAGTGTAACAGGAGCCTGAATTTCTGGGAGTGGGAGGCAAAGAGGGCTGAGGCGAAGTTGTGAAAGGCCATGGCAGGGAGGGTGTATCTCTCCAGTGCTTGGCACAGGGGAGTGTGAAGGTCCCTGTCTGTGTAGGTATTTGTACCAACGCGGCTTTTTTTTATTCCTCTGAGGCTGTTGTGTGGGCTGCGGGCTGATGCATGGATGAGAAGCCATGAGACCTGAATAAAGGTAGAAGCAGGGAGATGCGAAAGGAGTGATTTTCAAAGACAACACCAGTGCCTGTGGATCCTCTGCAGCCTTGTTCAGTGAGCTGAATCTTTATTTCTAAAATGCACTCCAGTATTTCAGAGGCAAGGAATTTTGTTTGTGCTGTACATCTGATACAACACGCCCTATGTGGTCAGCTATAGATAAATAGCATGCAGAACCCCAGCAAACTACAGCAGTGACCAGCAGCCCTGGCAGCTTGGATTTCCGTGCTCTGAGATTCTCTCTTTGTCCAACGGTCAGCATGACACGTGTGGTGGTAGAAGGGCCAGAGTCCTTGTAGTAGACAGCAGTGTTTAATCATTTGTGGGGAGTTAAGGGCCTGTCAGCTCTTTGGGACTCTTAAGTTTCCTATCACAGTTTATCTCCTAAAATAGCTGACTTAATTCCATAATTAAAGCTCAGTTTAATAAAAGCTTAATCCTAGTCATGTCTCCTATCTAGGATTGCTTTCTGAACACAGTTTTCTTTACTAGATACTATTAAATGTAAGTCTGTTTTGCCTGACAGAGTCACCAAAAAAGATATCATAGGCACACACACTTTTCCTAGTCCTTTTCCTTTTAAATCAGAAATTCTGTATAACATTTTCCATAAGTGAGCAAGAAAACCACTTCCTAGGCTTTTTCTGCAACCCCCCTTTTTTAAACAACAGACCTTCCTCTTAGATTTACATCAGCATTTAGCTAACTTCCTGAACATTTCACCCATTTCCTGAACTTATTCTGAGGAAGGAAAAACATCCTCCTTCAGAAATAAATGCAAATAATCGCAGAGATTATTTCTATTAAATAAATAGTGTAAACCCAATGGAATTTCCTGCAAGACATACATTTACCACAGATATTTCAACAAAAATCTATGTTATGATTCTGTAAGACCCATCATTTTTGCAGTTAGGAAGCATTACAATCATTTTGTGATTCAAGAGATATGTTATTCAAGGAGTAAGTTCCAGACTGTTCCTAAGCTTCCTCCTGTTAAAAATAATTTTTTTTTTACTGAGAAATTTGAATACCGGGAAAATGATTTTTTTAGGTCAGTATTTTTTTTTAAAGCTTTGTTTCTGTTAAAACAGGATTCTTGTGACACCTAGTGGTGAAGAGAGGAAGAATAAATTCGGCAGGAATAGTAATTTAATACAGTTGATTGTCCTGAGAAATTAGGATTTTTTTTTTCGTTTATACGTTTGTTTAGGGGAAAACACACCTTACCAGCACTTCTTAGTACCCCTGCGCCTAGGAATTCTGAGAAGCAGTGACAGGCAACATTCACCTTCTGCGTTTCTGGCGCTGTTCTGTCCTCTTGATTGACATTTCCTCCTCCAGTGCCCGCCTCCAAGGGCTAACCTGGCCCTATTTTAAGAGTGAGTGAAAAATGTGAGGCTCTGCAGGAGGAAACACATCAATATATCAAGAGAACGATTTTGAGAAAGACTCTTCCCTTTTGGCTCTGTTTTAGTGGGGAGGAGTGCTTCTCATGAGGTCTTATAGGTGTATTTTCGGCTGGCAGCTTGTCACTTCTGAATGCATCACAGGGGCTTTCTGTGTTGGTTAGGTTAGAAGTGCCGTTTTGCTGATTTTTTATTTATTTGTTATTTCATACTGAAAACAGTGCTGAACTATATCTTCAGGCCTTTTTCAAATTTTGTTTTGAGACAGGGTCTCTCTAAATTGCCCAAGGGGACTTTTAAACGTCCAATCCTGCTGCCTCAGCCTCCCAATTGGCTAAGAGTAAAAGCATTCACCCTCACACACTGGCAGCAGTGGTAGACGTTTAAAGAGAGAGGTGATGGGGTCCCAGAGAGTGCAGACCTCTTCCTCGCACTCATGGCTCCTTCCAACAAAGACCATCGGGGCAGATGCATGTCTGGTCTCTTTGCCCAACCCCATGAAAGGACTTTTTAATTCACCACACAGACTTACATTCTTCTTTATGTCCAAACCCATTGGTGTGATACCTGTGACTTGGTGCTTCCCTTCTTTCCAGACTTGCCACCTGGGTTGCTCACGCACACCCTACACCCCAGCCAGCCACACTCCTTCCTGCTGCTCCTGGCCTCGTGCCTTCTCACCCTAATGCCTTTGCGGATGCCAGTTCCCTCAAGCAGAAGCACTTATCCTCCACGTTCCTCTGCTCACTCAAGTCCCCGAGGAAACATTTTGTCTTCTTGGAGCCTCACTGATCCCACTGAGTTGAAAGTGCCCTTCTTCAGGTCACTTTTGAACCCACCTCAAACATCTGCAACTGCATATGTCATGTTACATTACACTGTTGTCTGTATGTTTTTCTCCTAGACATCTCTCAGCATCTCAAGAAGAAGAACCCTGTGTGAGCCCAGCCCCCTGTCTTGTCCAGGTGCTCCACAAATGTTCACTGACACCCTGGCGTGCTGTAGCTTTACACTGCTCTACTGAGCTACAGTGTTTAAACAGAGCAAATTAAGTGTGGGGCAGATAATAGTTCAAGGGTAGAGTCAACAATGAGAGTAGTAGGGGTTTGAAAATGCACAATTTATTGTCCCAAATGACCCCAGGTTTAACTCCCTGAGAAATAATCTCTATGTTTGTCTGGTTCTAACATTGCAGGATTCTATTGTTAAGGGAGCCATGATCTAAAATACAGTATTTAAAGATCTGGAGTAATTGCAAGGAGTCTACAATTATTAACCAAAATATTTTATTACATGTGTCTTATTATTCTGGGGAGATGATCTGTACTCACCATAGAAGGTGTCTGTGATCTCGGATTAAATATCACTATTAAGAATCATTGGTCAGGGGCTGGGGATTTAGCTCAGCGGCATAAGCACCTGCCTTGCAAGCAGGCGGTCGTGAGTTCGATCCCTGGTACCGAGAAAAATGAAAAGGACAAAAAAAAAAAAAAAAAAAAAAAAAAAAAAAAAAAAAAAAAAGAATCATTGGTCAAAAAAGATGATCTCTACCAGATTGACAGGAGTTAATTTCATCCTTATGCTACAGAAAAGGTGTTTCAAATCCATCAGATTTTCTTCTACTGTCCTATGCTGGGGAACACTTACAGGTCCTGGCCTGTAATTTAACAATAGACTTATCCAAAAGGCTTTTGGATATGTTATGTGTATACTGCATTCATGTATCCCTCCCAGAGTTCTAGATTTAAGGTAAGGATATGGCCAAAACTCATCAGTTTAAAGACTACATACTTTTACCCAGATGCCTTTTTACTTGAAATGATACTAATATTTCTTAAGGCAAGGACAAGAGCTACTCCAGTAAAGCTACCATAGGATCTCTCCCCACGTGGTACACACAGAAATCCCTGAGTAACACCAGAAAGCACACATGTGAAACACCATCATTGAAAAACTCTGCCACTATGATCTGGACTCGAAAATTGTCATCATGCTTTTTCTTCCTTGGTGCAAGACGCCATTTGACAAGTGAAATGTGGCTGGCTGGTCCAGTTTCATAGGTATGTAACCTGGACAGTAATTCATGACCCAGTGCTTTAAGAGGCCTTGTGCTTTCCTTAATGCTCTGCTATTACTATCTTGAAATTTTAAATAATTTTAGAACAAAAATTGCATATTTTTATTGCATGGGCTTTCAAAATAGTGTGGCTGATCCTAGTGGCTGCACGCACCTTTGTATGACAGCACCATGTCATACAAAGAGTGTAATAAGCTTTGGAATTGACAGGAGAAGATTCAAATCCCTGCTTTGTAACTTTTTAGCTATGTGAGCTTGGGTAAGTTATTTGACCTCTCTAGGCCTCAATGTTCCTATATAAAAATAGTGATCATAATACGTAACCTCTCATCGATTAAACTATGTGATATAATAAATGGTAATGCTAAAAAATGATAACCATGATTTGAAAGCAGCTATTGAAGAAAGATATTAGTGTGAAAGAAGATTAAAACAAACCAACCAACCCCAAACCTATAGACTTTTAAGTTCTTTATGTTTACAAAAAAATTCTAAAGATAATCTCCTAGGTAGAGTTGTTTCTCCTCTCTTTTTCCATAGCACTTTGCACATAATACCCTTTCATCACTTCAAAATATTCAGTTATTTTTTCTTGTGACACATCTATTTCTTCCATTAAACTTTGAGACCCGCTGAAATAGGCACTGTGTCTATCCATTAAAAATGTTTTACAGCCAGGTGTGATGGCACATGCTTTAATCCCCCAGCACTCAAGAAGAAGCTGAGGCAGGAGGATTGCCACAAACTTGAGGTCTGCCTCAGTGACATGATGAGTTCAAGGACAGCCTGAACTATATAGCAAGGCCCTGTCTCAAAAAATTAAAAAAAAAATGTTTTTCAGTGTCTAGCATAAAATGTATCAGAATATGGATGCTTAATAAGCATTTTTTGAAAGAATAAGCTGTCTCATTTTATAGTTGAGGCATGTGAAATCTAGAGAATTTCGGTAATTTAATCAAGCTCACAAAGCCTGTCCTCTGCAAATCAAGGATGTGAGTTCTTTCCTTTTTCTGTTTCTCTTTCTTTTTTTCCTTCTGCCTTCTTTCTGTTTCCTTTTTTTTAAAGAGTTAGTTACTGCTGGCATCCCCTGTATACTCATTACTTGAGGCTGTTAAACATAGTCTTCATTACATGCTGAATGTAACTATCAGACTATCTGAGAAATAACAGAGCCTTGACTGTTGTGGGTATTTGTTTCAAGTCAAAATCCAAAGTGAAGAATGGTCAGTGGAGCTAGATATACTCTTGATTGGCCCAGGGAACTTCTAGAAAAAGCAATCCATCAGAGCATCTTTGCTAAGCACACAGTGCTCAATGGGTTACACTTCCCTTTTTCCTTCCCCCAATTCTCCCATTCATGAGATTATCTGCTGTAATGCTGATGTCCTGAATGTGATTGATTACCCACCACTATCTTGAGGACCTAAGAGTGACCTTCTGCATGCATTTGTGTGGAACCAACTTGGGGAAGGAAAAAAAAAAACAAAACAAAACGGAGGCATCCTCTAGTTGGCCTAAGAGGATTTCAGAGTTTTTTTTATTAGCTTGGCAAAACAATCTTAACAATAAAAAGATAAAATATTCTGCTTCCAGAAACTGAAAAAAATTCTTCTTAATACAGTCACTCAGTAACATGATACTAATCTTAGGTAAGACAAATATTTTGGATGTAGAGGGAAAAAAGAAGAAGAAAAGAGAGCCTGGTGTGGTGCAGCCTGTGATCCCAGCACTTGGGAGGCTGGGGCAGGAGGATTGCCATAAGTTCGAGGGCAGCCTGAACTACATAGCAAGACCCTGTCTCAAATAAACAAACAAACAAATAAATACATAAATAAATGTATGTATGTAAAAGAAAAGAAAAAGAGCAGATTAGCAGAAAAATGGAGGAAGGAGGAATAAAGGGGGAAGAAAACTGTAGTGCAGAAAAAAGAAACCTGAAGAAAGAATAAATATATCTGAAAGCAGATGCGAACTAAAATTTACCTGAATAATTCCAGGAGCTAAATCAAATCACCAGAATAAATCAATCCAAGCAACCTTGATAAACTCTGAACAAAGTTGTGAGACGCAGTGAAGTAACATGCGTTTGCTTTTTGGCTCTGATGATGATTTGCCATGTGATCATGGATGTGTTGTTTTAAGTGTTGGGCCTCAGTTTTCCCATCCAGAAGTGGGGGAAGTAAATGAAATGGGACATACGAAAGTAATTTGAAAAATAGAGTGTGACATAAGCAAACAGTCTCAAATTTACACTCGAGCTGGATCTCTTCTACTTAAATCAAAACAGGCTTTGATGGGCTTCCAACTCTCCTCATGGGCTCGGCGAAGTTACCTTCTGAGCTGCAGTGCATGGTTTTATTCTGCAGCATCTGTCAGCCAAACTCTGTCTCCGAAGGGCTGATTTCTGTTGTGGTTTCTGTTGGTGAGGTAAGACCTGCCATATCAAAAGTGAACAGGAGTGCACGCGCACACACACACGCGCGTGCGCACACACACACCCTAGCACAATCTGAGGTTGGGAACCGACTCAGGCTCCTCTGTCTCATGATGGGCAGGGCAGTGGCGGTGAATGTATGGCCCTCATGCTGCAGTTGGCTCTTGGTCATCAGGAGCAGCTCTAAAGGACCTGCCATTGCTGTTCTGGGCAGAACTTTGCTAATCCTCACTTTTCCTCTGTTCTGCGGAAGCAGTCCCTCCCAGTGTTGCTATGTGAAATATGCTGGACTTTTCTCTTCTCCTTTCTTATTCTGGTCACATTCCCCTCACCTACATAGCTCTCCATTGTCATCAGTAAAGCCTTGGATCTTAGTGTCTGAGATACTGCTTGAGAGCATTGTTTGATGTTTACAAGTTTTTAAAAAATCCCGATTTTATTATTGAGTGTTATCTTTGCAATGAAAACAGAATCTAGATAACTTTAAAAATGGAACTTAAGCAGTCAGGAGAATTAATCTTAGAAATGGGTAGATTTGGGCCAGGCCAAGCATCCAGTTGTTCCTTGGCAGACAACTTTGGTCAGCATGCCAGGCTTGCTGCTTTTGAAAAGATGATGTTTCAGGTCATTCCATGGATAGCTACCAACGACTTTCGTGTCCTTGTGTTGTTCTCCTGAGGCTCACAATTCAAAGGAACCCCAAGTGAAGGCCAAGCCTGGTTTCCCATTCTCAGGCTGTGCTAGTGTGCATGTGTGTTTGATTCTGACCACTTTTGAAGTAGTAGGTGAGTCCTACCTCAGTGACCAACAGAATCCAGGACAGAGATCAACCTGTGGGAAGACAGAGATTGGCTGACAGATGCCAGAGAATAAAAATATCCACTGCAGCTCAGAGGATTTTCAAGAACCTGCTTCCTGCAGGAATGTCCTCTGTCCATGAATGAAGAGTTCATATACCAGTGCCAGGTATTTAGTATCCACTGGTATAGATAGGCAGGATTGAGTTGTGTCTGCTCAATCAAAGAGATTATGAGAAAATGAAATAATCATGAAATTAAAACAACTAGAGACTTATTAATGTTGAAAATGCATTTAAAGAGTTGAATTCTGTTCAATGAGTAACCAACTATTCATGTGGCTTTTGATTGATTTGACTGATTACTGCAGTTATTTTTCTAAACCCGTCTGTATTCAGAGGCCGGTGTTTGCAGGCAGCCTATGTGTATTTCCCACATACACTCAGCTTCTATCAAGTTCTCCTGAACCCTGGGTGGCCCTGTGTCACTGATCATTAGGGTCCCTGCCTCGGGAACTGACAGTCTGCTTCCTTTTTGCTGTATCCTTCAAGCCCTAATTATTCAAAAAAAATAATAAATTCAAGACCGAAGCCCAGCCGCTGAATGCATTTTTTGTTTGGGAAAACCCAATTTTCAGTAGAAAACTACACTCAGCAAAAGCCCCTCCTCCCTTTTGCCCCAAGGTCAAGTACTCTGATGGATCTCAGCAGTCATTGGATCCATTTCCTGCCAAACTGTGACAAACCAACAAGAAGATCATGATTAATCACCCTCAAGCCCTTCACTGCAAACAAGCGGGGCTGCCAGGGGCAGTTTTGGAGGTCCCGTCAGCTTCAGAATTTGCTAAGGGTTCTGTTAGACCAAGTCCTCACTTTCACAGAACTTCACATCTTGCACAGAGCCTACGGTTTGCATGAAACTTTCTTCTTCAACCCCATGGTCGCATTAGCTGATTCCCATAACAAGGCAACTAGGTACCGTCACCTTTCCCTGGATTACTGAATTCACCTCCTGTGTGTTTACTGTTTTGTTTTAAAATTGAGATAAACTTGACATACAATAAAGAACCCAAATCAGTTGTTTCTCTGGTGAGTTTTGACATCTGTATCCTGTACCCAGGATATAAAACATTTCCATTGCCGCAGAACTTTTCTTAATTTTTCTTTACAGTCAGTGTCCCTTTCCCCCATGTAATGCCTTCTGATTTCTGTAATTATAGTGTATGAGTGCATTCGTATCAGTGGAACTACATAGTGTAGAAATAGTGATGCTGGTTGTTTTCCTGGATTTAAGAATCATCCGTGTTGCATGTATCAGAAATTCTTTTCCTTTTTCTTAGTGAGTGGTATCCTGTAGTATAAATATACCACCATTTGCTTATCACTTATCTTTTGATAGAAGTTTTGGGATCTTTACAGCATAAATTTTTTTCCTATGAATATGGCTGCAATAAAATACTTGCACAAATATTTTTGCTGCCATATGTTTTCATTTAACTTGGATAAATACCCGAGAATGAAATTGCTGGGTCACAGGGTAGGTGTATGTTTAACTTTGTAAGAAACTGCCAGTCTTCCAAAGTGGTTTGTCAGATATATGAGTTGTCAACATCCATGCTTGCTTCCTCCAGTCATTTTTCCTCATAGGCTGTGCGTGAAACATAACCTTGATCCCATCACCTTCCCCTGCAGCCCCTTCAGTGTCGTCCTACTGCCCTAAGGACGAAGTGCAGATCTCTTTGACAGCGGGCTCCGCTGTTTACCCCTCATTTGCTTTCAACAGCTGCTTCCCCTGTCTCCTTACCTCCTGGCTTTCTGCACTGCAGCCATCCTGGGTTTGTTTCTGCTTCTTGTGTGTGAAGCTCTTTCCTTACCCGGGTGTGGGGGTGTTTTTCTGGACGATCCTTCACTACCCATTTGCTTCTTGGCAATCCTAACTTAAAAGTTACTTCTGTGGAGATGCCTGCAGATTAAATTAAATTATTTCCCCTATTATCCATTCTTATAGGATTCTGGGCCTTTCCATCCTAACATGTATCACATTGTTGTCATTTTTAAAATTAAGTACTTATTTCAGTTTTTGAATAGTTTATAGATTCACTTGGTTCAAAACTTTCAAAAGATGTTGTGTTGATAGTTTTATACATATTCTTGTTCATATCATTTGCCTAGTTTTCACCCCATCTTAAAAAACACAAAAAAGATTCTCTTAATATTAGATTTTTTCTTCCCATAGATTTTGTTATGCTACATAAGATTACACACAAACACACACATACAGTAGGCTTATACACACAAACAGGCACATATCCTACACTATTACAAAGGTTATCTATTACATTATTTTATATTAGTAATATTATATTAGTATATAATGAGTGTAATTCCTAAATTTATTAGTAATCAGTAAGATGAACACAATACTATTAGTAATGCTGCTAATACTATTAGATGTAACTCTTACTCAGTGTTTTACCTTTTGCCTTTTCTACTCTTGGATATATCTTGGCAATTTTCCACCTAGAATTCAGCTGCCTCACTCTTGGTCACTGATGCCCAATGACATGGCCCACTCTATGGCTAATCCAACCTCTACTGATTGCCACTTAAATTGTCTTTTAATCTTTTCCTATTATAAAAAGTGCTGCAGTGATACATTCATATACATGTTGAATCTCCTGATGGGAGGACATTTGAAGGGTACTTCCTGGCAACCAATTTGTTGGTACAAAGTGTTTTTGCGTTTGTACCCTAGTAAATGTTGGCACATCACTTCCAGGGGGCTGCACCACTTTATTTCCCATCTGCAGCGTGTAAGTGTACCTGTTTCCCTCAGCCTCACTCACATGTGTTGAGAATATTTGGATGCTTGGAAATCTGAGAGAAGAAAAATATTATTTGTGTAGTTTTTTAAAAAATAAAAATCCACTCTGTATTTTGGGACAAAAATTAAATGGTTTGTCCTGTAAAGATTTTCATTTTGTTTTAGAACAATGAGAACAAAATTAGGAACATCCAGCTCCCAGCTCTAAGGAAATCACACATGCTTTAGAAAAAGATGTTGTTATTTACATTTCATTGTTATTTATCCTAGTTTTCTAACAATCTTATTAAATCATCACTGGGAAACCGAATGGTTGTGATATTACATAATTATGCTTGTCTGATGAGGAAACAGGATTCTATTTTATACCGCTCATGGGCCAACCATAAGCCTGAGTAGCAACATGTAGGTTCTTTTTGGTTATCATTACAGAAGAAGTCATTAAATTTTTTTTGAGATAGGGTCTCATCATGTAGTTCAGGCTGGCCTTGAACCCCTTATAGAGCCTAAACTGGCCTACAACTTGTAGCAATTCTCCTGCCTCAGCCTCCTGAGTGCTGGAATTACAAGTATGTGCTATCACACCCAGCTTAAATTTTTAAGGGCTTTAAATCTCTTAGAAAGAAGCAGTCCAGGAGACTGTCATGGTCTGGATTTGCTTAAGTGGAAACATATACCCTAGGAATCTGGGTGACACGTTGTTCACATTGAAATAACCGTGCTTGTTCTGATCAGCAAGTTCCATCAGTTTAGAGGACACCACAACCTTATCTGTAAATGACACATTTGAGCTGCGATCTCACTGTACAGTCATGGTCTTGGCTGCATCAGCTGTGGTTATTCTCTTGATATGAATGTCTATCAGTCTTTACCAGTCTAGCAGCCACTCTCGGTAATCCTCTGCCATAAAGTGTGGCTCACAAATCTCCAGTTGCCTGACAAATCTATTGTCCTTTTGTTCAACCCAACCTTAAAACCGTGAATTCCAAATACATAGGTGGCACTTGAAGATCTAAGGTGATTGGGTAGGCCCAGACATGCTAAGATGTTCCAGACCAGCAGTGATGGTAATTTTCCTTGGCATCACCTTAGCCACCAGGTCCTGTAGGAAACATACAGGGGATAGGACCAGCTGGCAGACCATGAAGAATATGCTTGGTCTCCAGAGAGGTGATGTAAGCTCTGAGGGAGGGAGGCAGTCATCTGTTGCTGCCACTTTCATGCGTCCTAAAAACCACAGCCTCAGTATAGTTTTAATTTGCACTTCTCGTAATAGGAGCTGAGGATCTTGTACGGTTTGTGTTTTTAAGGACCTGACATGTGGTATATATCCAATACAGCTATTGATATCGTAATAAAATATGTATTCCATATTAGTACACAATATGATATATGCCACATTTTATGTACTAATATAAGAATATACATTTTATGCTAATTTATATATTTGTTAAATGAATGGGAAACCTAAATGATGACCAAAGATTTTAAGATTAAGTCTGTGTGACTTAAGAGCACAAAGCTCTTATCTGAAGACTTCCTGTACAATATACAGCACACTTTCTATGTATCTCTGCCCTATTAGTATTTACTAATCTATTAATCTACCGTACACTTCATGGGTAGTCCAGCAAGAGAAAGGAAAAGGAGATGTTACTAGAACAGGAAGATAATAACTTAACTCTGCCTCATTGCCAGTAATACTATTGAAACAATTTGTGATGCCGTGTATCTATTCAATGTCAGCTGGAGAACCCCTGTCCCAGGGCCTCATAACTAAGATAAGAACACAGCCTTAAGTTCAACCAGACCTAAGTGTGAATTTCAGCTCAACTATTTGCTACGAGGATGTCTTCTTTCCCTCTGACAACTTTCCCTCTCATTTGTATCTTGTTAAATGAATTGAGATATTGTGACTCCAGACCTCTCATAGAGCTGACTGGGACGGAAGTGAACCAACCCAAGGTAGGTCAGTCAGCAATCTCAAAAAGAGTTTGGGACTAGAATCCAAAAGCTCTGCTGATTCTTGGTCTAGGAAGTGGGGAAAGACTATGGTAGCTCTCTATGGTCACTTGTTCAAGGCTGACAGACCCTATAAGTAGACTTTCCTTTTCTTACTTCCAAGCTAATTACGGAATGGAAGTATTTACAGCAGAGGGGTAGCAACACACCAGCTCACCTATAATGAAACATATTTTTCATGAACAATCTTGAAAAACTGGAGGCTGCCCTACATAGACAAGGGAGGGAGATTGATGTCTGAAGGCCTCCAGATGAGAAAGGGAAAGCAGAATGCGGAACCATGAGTGCCCAGACCTTTTGCCTAATTTAAAAATCAAAATCTAGAAATGTAACCCAAATGCAAATCTTTGTGCTGGGAAACAAGGAGGCTCAGCTCAACAGGGAAGTGCAGAAGGGGGTGCAGTGATGGAGTAGTATGCTAGAGAGGTAGCTCCGCGCAGGTCCGCTTCTCAGCTTCTCTAGCTCAGCTCTTTTATGAAACCTACCTACATGTTTTGCCCATGAGCTCTTTCAGACACACTACCTTCTGCATAATATAGATTCCCCTTTGTTAAATCTTTCATGTGATTCTTTCTTCTGGTAAACAACCTTTTATTAAAACCTTGTTAAGACAGTTTTTGTGAAGTTTAACAAGAAAAGTGAATGGATGACACTGTATAATTGACTCAACATACATTCAGTTTTACTTACTGATTGATTGGAAAGGAGAAAAGGCAAAGCTCCAAGCCTCAATCACTCAGATCATTTTCCATGTGAGCATGACATCAAGCAAACCCCAAAGCTGAAAAAATTCTGCTTGAAGGTCAAACAACCATGTAAAGTAGTATATTTGCCATCAAAACATTGCTAAAGATAGGTCTGTCATAGACTGAGAAAGCAGGGTAGATTAGTAGCCAGAGGCAGACACACTTAGATAATAATTTAGGTTCCAACTCTTTCAAACTGGAAAGTCTTATGGACATTTCACCTTTGTGAGTCTAATTTTGTCAGCTATAAAATAAAAACTGATTTGAATGGTTGCTTCAAACACTAAACAAGCTGCCAGCATGCGGTAAGTATTCAGTAAGATAGTTATTGTAACACCCTCAATATACCCAAGAAAGGCAAAAAGGCCCTCCTTTCTGAAAACGAAAGTTGCATGCTTGATTTAGTTTTCTTTTTGCCTTGATTGCCTGGGAGTTCAGAATCAATTAAAACTCAAACACAGCAACCCTGTTACTGTTAAAGTTGGCATCTTTGTAAAACTTTTTTATTGCTCTTCATTTTCTACTGTTGAAGTTGTCAACCAATGAGAGAAAGCTTATAGCCTGACCAGCCCCAGGCGTGGGTATATACAGGCACACACACACACACACACACACACACACACACACACGCACACAGTGCATAAACTTCAGCTAAACCGTTACTTTTCAAGGCGATTCTCACTTGGATAATTTCTCGCCAAGAGAAAATGTAAATCACTTTTCAGTCCAGTATCCAAAGACTTTATAAACCAATCCAAGAGAAACTTAATCTGGGTCTAAATAACAGAAACCGGGCACCCAGCCAGGAAATTTTTGTTTTGTGTTTTAAAAGAAATGCAACATACTCCTTGTCAAGAAATGTCTGTGGTGAGCAAGTACAGCCCCACTGTGCTAAAAGCTAAGCCCAAGAAAGGAGCAAGGTAAGTTGATGTGCTGTGCATGGGATGGAGGGTTTTCAAAGGGTCATTTCCCTCAGGTGACTTAATGACTTCAAAAAATGGTAGGGTAAGAACACCAAACCTCTGCATCCAGGATACTGGTTCTAACAGTGTCACAGATCAGAAGTTCCCAAGGGAGGGGAAAGGTTGGAGGGGACTAGGAGCCAGAGGGTAGCTCTGCGGATGAGCCAGGTCCAGACAGAAGAAGGAGAGAAGCTGAAACCTTTCCCTGGGGGTATAGGGAGGCCTCAGACAATTTTAAAGATGGTATTGTCTTTCTTAGTTTTCAGCTCAGCTTTGTTGAACTGGGAGCTGGGAGCTTTCTCACTATCATATAATCACTGTAACATCACTTGAAGGCAAGTTTTATTACTTTTCTTTTCCAGCTGAGTAAACTGAGACTCTTGAGAGTAATCAACTTGCCTAGGATTACATAGCTAACTGGAACCAAGACTTGAACTCTGGTCTAAGGGCCTTCAAGGCCAGTCCTTGCATTTTCTAGTTTGGCTCTGAGGCAAAGGCCATATCTCATTTGTTCTTTGTTTTTCCTGTCCCTCACTCCCTGAGCCCTGCTTTCCAAAATTTAGTAGGGTATGGTGGGTTGAAAGAGCCAAACATGACCTCACTATTTTTTCTCTCCAGCAAGTCCTGGAAATGGTTGTAGGAGCTGGCAAAATAAATGCACTTTGGGGCCAGAGGCCCTTTCCTCCCCTCTGAGCACAGAGCCTTTTCCTCTCCTCTTCTCTGGGAGTGGAATTTTGCCCATGGGAGCTGTCTCAGGTGCCGGACTGCTCCCCTGACCTTTACGTGCCTCCCTACCACACATTCCTGCATCTAAATCAGAGCTGGTCAATGTTTCACTCTGCCTCAGATGGGATCCTCCCAGCCGTATCTTCCGAGGCTGGTGAACAATTAACCACCAGCAGCCCCTGCCTGCTGGCTCTTGATCCTCTCTTCCTAGAAGCCCCCCAGTCCTTTACTGCTGGGTAAATAATGTCAATGATCTACCAAAACTGGCCAGCACTCAGGCTGCTTCTTCAGTCTTCAAGGAGCCTCTTGCATACATTTTTATAATGATTACTATAACAACATGATTCTTCTCAAAAAAACAAAAGCATGCACTTATGGGACAATCATCTGTAGTTACTTGGGTAATTCTCACAACCAGATAAGAGGGGAAAGCTTACAGTCTTGTCCTGTCACATACTTGATAGGTGACCTTAGCTAAGTCTCTTGCCTTCTGCAGGTCTTCTCTTTTTCCTTATAAAATGAGTAAGGCTGTTCTTCCCTCTTACACTGATTATGCAGAGTAAATGCTAATTTATGTAAAACTGTTTGACCTATAGGAGCAATTTAGTCAATATTCCTTAAGAAACATAGTCTAAAGTTTATAAAATCATAGACTTCTATAACTGGAAGCAGTACCCTTGTACATGTTCACAAGTGAGGAGGCCCAGAGACAGAAGCTTGGATATATTCAATAGATATTTCAGCCATCTGGTGGTGTAGTCTAGTTTATCTCTGCCCATTTCAAATATAAAGCAAAAGTTATACATTTAAAACTATCTAGGTTAAAATATCTAGGGATTTAAAAATATCTGGTAATCAGATTTTAAAAAAATAGGAGGATGCTAAGTGTCATGGTGCACATACATAATCCCAGAGGTTCAGAAAGTTGAAGCAAGAGGATCACAGTTTCAAGACCAGCCAATTTAGCCAGACCTTGTTTCGAACGTAAAAAAGAGCTGAGGATGTTGCTATAGCTCAGTTTAGAGTGCCTGGAGTTCAATTCTTAGTAGTGTAAACGTGAGGGGCAGGGTACCAGGTTAAATTAACTTCAACAATATATTTTATTTATCCAAATGTATATAATATATTATAATGTCAACATATAATCAATATAAAATTATTGATTAAATTGCCAAATTTATTAATAAAGTTTTTATACTATATCTTCAAAATCTGATGTATATTTTGTCCTTAAAAATTATTTTAAAACAGTCACATTTTATGTGCTTAATGCTTAATAGTCACCTGTGGCTAGCAGCTATGGTACAGGTAGAGTTTAATTCACACACAAATATTGTGTGTACTTGTTATACATCAGGCACTCTGGTAGCTACAAGGATGTAAGAACAAACAAACTGCAGGAATAACTGACCAGCTCTGCCAACCACAAGCCACAGGCCAAGGCTGCTTGGTCAACTCATCCCCAAGAAGTTGAAGTCAAGAAGAAAAAATTTTCAGGGAAATTGCTCTATCTCCAAGGCATTTTTTTGTTTGTTTCAAGGGACAGAAAAACATTTGTTTTTACAGAACTACTGTGACTAGGTATTGTGCTCTGCTCTTGGCAGTATAACCTGATTTAATCCTCATAGTGATTGGGGAGTATTTTATGTTGCCCACTTTAAAGAGCAGTAAATAAAGAATCAGAGAGGTAAACTAATTGATTAAGGACTATATAATTTATCAGACATGGGCTAGAACTCAATTTAAGAAGCTAATCATGGTCGGTGTTACCAGACGAAGATGTGTGAGAGAGAACTATTTCTTGACCATTGCTATATTTGCCTGTTTATACACATTCTCGAATCTTCCTGAATAATGTGACTGGAGGTTTGTTTTAAAAACAACTTTCCATCTCAAATGACTAATGATCTCTTTGCCTGTAGACTCTAGCTACAAAGAAAAGATAAAGCTGTTCCATTCCTCAGTTCCCCAAGCTGTCAGGAGTTCCTCTGCGCTTTGGGGACTTCAAAGTGGAATGAATCCCAGGAAGGAGGGCCCACTTGTTTCTGTGAACTGAGTGCATAGCTTTCATTTGCCAATATGCCTGGGAGTGGGGCTAGGAGTGGTTTTTCCTTTTTATAGCTTGGACCATTGTTTCTGTCTCTTGTTCCTGGACACTGGAAATCATATGTGTTAGTCAAGAGCACCCAAAATGTGAATGAATACTCACTAAGCTGGAACATGGTCTGGCATAGCTATAATATTTCCTGGAAAAAGTTTAACTGGTATGAGGGCTACTGATATAGAACCTCAAATAATCAAGAATGACATGTTCTGTTTGAGCTCATCAGTGAAATTTCATAGGAAAAATCTCTGATGAGAGTAAAGTAGACAAATGGGGAAGGAGGATCAGTCACTAGAAAAGGGTAAGATTTTGCATCAAAGAACAATTAAACATTAGGTCACATCCTGGAATACTGAGTTTATGACACTCTGTGAGGCTGAACTGGAACTAGACTGACTGAACAATAAAAAATCAAAGCCACAGATTTATTCTGTCATTTGAAACAATTTGCTTATTTAAATTTCACTTGGTCATTCAGTAAGCAAGTAACTTTTGAGTACTTATTAAGAACTTTTAATCATTAAAACATTTAATTATTAAACATTTAAGATTGAAGACAGTAAAGATGGATTTGCTCCTATGGAACTTTCTTTTTAGCAAGAAGCAGATATAAAGGAGAAAAAAGCCAGGGGAGGCCACCGCCTTCACATAGCATGTAAGATAAGGCCTCAGTGCTTGCGAAGTCTGGATTTCAGAGTTCACATTTGAGTATGTAAAGTTAGAAGGTGACACGTGATATTTAGAATCACAAGAATGAGTGAGATTTCTCCGGTGGAAAATAGAAAAAAAGGCCGAAGACTGAGCACCAGAGAGTATTTCGTGTTGAGCGAAGTAGGAACAGCTGAGATGGGAGGCCCAGCAGCAGCAGACAGGGAGCTAGGAGCATCATCAGAAGAGGGGATGTCGTGGAAGCCGAGGTAAAAACGTATTTCACTTGTCTCACTGGGGTAAGTGCAACTGTGAGGGACACTGCGTCGATGGATTTGGGTGTACATTGCTTTTTCTGCCCAGGCTAGTTACTCATGGAGGGTAGCAAGAAAGCCAGGATGAACGGAAGCTGGAACAGGAAGTGAGCAAGTAGAAACAGTATGAGTTTGCAGTCCTGGAATGTCTGACTGCAAGAGGAAGCAGGGAAATGGGGCACTATCTGGCAGAGCCTGAGACTGGATCAAGGCAAATATTTGGCTGAGAGATTAGGGATTTTAGATTTATGTACTTCTCTACTCTAGTTTTTTTCCTAGAGGGCCTCCTTTGGCAAACTGTTCATTATAAGATTCCTATTTCAGTGTCCCATCTCTGTCACACTTTTGTTCCTAGGCCCAGTTAGATGCCTATTCCTGGGACTCTGCGCCATCGGTGCCTACGTTGTCCACCTGATGGTATATCTTACTGCATGGTAATGGCAAGTTTACCTGTATCGCTTTCCATTAGACAAGAGCAAGTTCTTGTAGCCTAGGGACTGTGTCTTCTCAAGTTTGTATTGCACAACTTGAAATTGGGAAAATGTTCATTAAATACTTGAATGAGTAAGTAAAAAATGAGTAATTTATAAGGTTGAAGGCAGTGCTAGTAGCAATTTTTCCTTATTTATGCATTCAGGCACAAAGCAATTTGGAGTCTGATAATTTTGCAAATTAGGAGGGTCTCTAGAAAACAATAAAATCTCCAGTGTGTTCCTTTGCTCAGGGCTCAAAAAGGTCCCTCCCTCAGGTTGCACTGTCAGCCCCACAAAGCACCTGGCATTGAAATCCTCACACACACATCCAACCTCAGACTATCACAGCATAGTCAACCATTTTGGAGTCTGTGGTCTTTACCTTTACCTGCCAGAGGTGAACCAAGGATGGAAGCACTTTTCTGAATTGGTAGGAGACAAGGTTAGAATGGTGACAAGGTTAGAGTGTGCTGAGTAAGACAGGTGGGACTGGTGATCCAGGGAGGGGAGTATGTAGAGGGAATACTTGGCTCTTTTATGCTGTCAGAAAAAAACAAAGTAGGCATGGCTCAAACGGAACCACAAGGTGTCACTGTTGGTCCTCAGTTGAACAAATCCGATGGGCAGAGACTTCAGAACCCTTTTAAAGACCTTTATTTTACAGATGAAGAAACTGAGGCACAGTTAGCACAATTTGCCTAAGATCACGTTACAAGTTCATAATAGAGCAATTACGAGAATTCGGGTCCCTTAAGTTTTGCACTGGCATGACCCCCTCCCCACATTCTCCGAGGACAGCACTTTGAGATGAGGATCTGTTGTCTCTACCGTCATTCACTCAAGACTGGCTTTTTATTACAAACAGAATAGATGGGGGGAAAATAACCCCAAGTGTTCCTTTTCACATGTGCCTGATTCCAAGTGCTGGGTTTCGATGCCATGGCCACAATGGGAGAGTGTGGCACACGGGGCCTCCACCTGTGGGATGGCTTGAATAGCTGAATAGAAAAGTATCAGGTAATGGATTTCATTCTCTTTATGGCATCAACTTAAAAAGAGTCTGGTTCCCGAGGAAAACAAGAAGCCAGCGGCTCAGCAAAGAATGGGCTGAAACCTAAGTAGAACTCAGATTTAAAAAAAAAAAAAAAAAGCATTTGCTGGTTGGAAAGATGAGGATAAATTTCTGGGCCCTCTCTTTAGGGATGGGAAACTAGGGAGCAGAAGGTCCTTTGTGAATCAGTGACCCCTGACTTGGCATTTTTCCACTGTCTGGAAAGCGTGAGACAGCCAGGGAACCCTGAGGCAGGGACTTCGTCTCCCCATCCAGGTGTTCTATGAGGGTCCCCCGGCTGCCTCGCCCGGCTCCTCCTAGGCCCATATGCTTTTCCACTGTGGCTTCCAGTGCAGTGAGTCTGCTTTCTCACCTTCCAGGAGAGTTTTTAAAATTTTATTAAATAGAAGAGGTTTTGTTTTTTAGATAATACAATTAATATGTGCTCATTACAAAAATACAGGTACCAAGTAGCAGAAAGAAGAAAATAAAGAGAAATACCTGCAGTTCCTCCATTCAAAGTATTTGCTGCTAACGCACGGCTGCGTACATTCAGGCGGTTGACCTGGGCAGTACCTGCCTCTTGTCCTAAGTAAACCGACACACACCAGTCTCGTCTCTCACAGAGCCCACATTCTAGCTGGGGAGACAAACAATGGATGTTTTGTAAAAAGTAAAATCTATAGAATGTCCGCTTATGATAAGTGTTATGAAAATAGATGAACCAGAGAAGGGGATAGACATTTTAATTGTCAGGAGGTGGCAATTTTAAAGTGGCACCTTTTGAATGTGACATCTGAACAAAGTATCTGAAAGCAGATAAAGGAGCAGATGTGGACATTTAGAGTAAGACTTTTTCCTGCCTTCCATTTTCTGTGCAAGTGCAAAAACACAACTAGTCTATAAGAGACGTATGACTATCACTGGTTTAAAATCTTCCGGTAATGTAGAAATATTTGGGGAACACAGGAACGTACTTATTATCCTCTTACACTTCTCTCTCCAAGTAAAACTCTAACTTTGGTGTGTTCCCTTCCTAAATATTGCCTCTGCATTTACATTCACTTCTATATATACCCACACATTTAGGTTTGTTTTGTTTTTTTGCTTAAGCAAAACCATCCTTTGTGAAGCCAGTGTCTCTCTATTTTCAGTAAACATGACCATCCTATTTTTTCTTAAACTTCAAGTTATATGAGTTGTAGGTAGATCTCATTACTATAGTGACATAGCTGCATTTTTTATTGCTAAGTGTGGGTGAATGCTTCGTGTCCTCCCCAAGGCTACTAACTTAGGATTTGCTGCATTATATTGTGCTATTTTGTTTCTGCTTCTCTTTCTCTTTCTTATACCAGACAGTGAATTCATTGTGGCCATTCTTCATTTTTTTTCTTTTTGAGGAGGGTCAGGAGGTGCTGGAGATTGAACCCATGGCCTCACATCTATTAGACAAGTGCTCTACTACTGAGTTATGCATCCAGTAGGGATCATATCATTTTATCATCTAATTTCTAGTTCCTGGTACAATACCTAGCACATGTGTTAGGTAAATTAATACACAGCCAATTATACTTTCATATATTAGCATTGAAGGCTTCTAACATTGATTGGGTAGAATATTAGTTGAGATCAACGACATAGTGTTTTTTCTCATCTGATCTACCTCCGCTGAAAAGTGTGTGCCTCTATGGGACATAGCCACTATGGAATGGTCATCAGATGATTGTGGCCGGATCCTTTAAATAAAAAGTTCCACTTTTACCATTAAACCACTGAGAGCCACCTTTCGCTTCTCTCTCTCTCTCTCTTTCTTTCTTTCTCTCTCTCTCTCTCCCTCTCCCTCTCTTGTCTTTCTGAGACAGAGTTTTGCTACGCAGTTCAGGCTGGTCTTGAACTCACTTTGTAGTCCAAGTTGGCCTTGAACTTGCAGTGATCCTCCTGCCTCAGCCTCCTGAGTGCTGAGATTACAGGCGTGCACCATCATGCCCAACCTCCTTTCACTTTTCTTCACTGAAAGAAAATTATCATTTATTGAGGCCACAAATGTGTTAAGCCTTTGACATAACAATTCTTGTTCAAGACATAAAACAATTCAATGAGGTATATTATTTTGTGAATGAGAAAAATCAAGAATCAAAGAGATTAATTTGAATATTATGTGATTCTATTTACTTATTCACCATTACCATCTGATTTATCAGATCTTAGTATTCCTTATATTTGCTTTACAATTTTTCTCTCAGAAATGAATATACTGGAGGGTTATGCTTATAAATGTAATTGCCAACAATGGGTGGCACATTTAAAAAGTCACTTAGAACATTTTTATTGTTTTAGCCATAGATATTAACTAAGTAGGGAGCTGACCTGGGGATACAAAACAGCAAAAATCACTGTCGTCCCCTCCTCAAGGGACTTTTTAGTGAGAGTAGTAGATAGCACACAATTTTACATTTGAGAAACTGAGGCCAAAAAGCAGGCAGCAATTCTTTCACAAGGCAAAGCCAAGGTTACAGGCCAGAGGTCAAGCCAAGCTGGCCCCTCTGAGCGCTGGGAGGCCCCACACATTCCTGCTGTCATGCAGCAGGGTGGTCCCCAGAAGTGCCTCTTTTCTGAGTCATTGCAGCTAGGAAGGGAGCTGGTGTAAACCACAGTCCAGCAGAAGCTGTGTGAAACATGCGTGAGTGTTTTTCTCTCTCTCCACCAGCCATCTTTTTGCTGCAAAGAATAAAATTCTTTCCTGCTGACACATACTTCCTCTCAGAATGAGGCACACCCAACCAGACAAAACCGCCAAAGCAAGTGAAGAAAAACCCCTTTAATTCATCTAGGTGCATATTTTTGGTTTCTGCTGGCTTGTTGCCATTTTCCCAGGAGCTAAACGAGAGGTAGATTTGGGGAACAGCAAATTACAATAACACACTAGAAAAAATAACAGTCACCGACATTAAAATTCATTATTTATGGCCTCCAATTACATTTTCATGTTCTTATAAAAACAATTAATTTTCATAATAGAAAACCTGGAAAACTACAATTTTTTTTCTGTATTAATAAGGGAAGCAAAAATCCTCTATAACCTCTCAGCTCAAATAACAACTTTCTTTTTAAAAATAATAATTATATGGATTGTTCGCATAATTTTATACATTAAATATTTCTCAATTGAATTTTAAAAACATAATTAAAGTGGGTACATAATATTCAATTATGCAAGCAAATTTCAGTATTATTGACTGACATCACTGACGTCTTTTCCTCCATTATCTCATTTCCTTATTATAAGTCTGCGGAGTAGACATTATCAGTTTTATGAAGGAACCAGGATTCAGGGAGGATAAGGGGCTGCCCCATGGTCAAAGCCAGGTTTTGACCCCAGTTCTCTCTCAGCTCCTGAGCCAGCCCTACTGATCACCACACCTGGGTTTGCCTGGCTCTCTCTAACCCATGTTGTTTGGCTTCCCAGCGCATCATTACCTGGGATGAAGAGGGAGTGTTCTTGTGCCATTCTGGGTGTAAAAACAAAATGCCCACAAAAATCCTCTTGCTTTCACTTTCCTGGTATTCTCCTGGGCCCTCCTGGCCCCTTAGTAACAGCCAGGCCTTTCCAATGAAACACTGTCCGTTGTGAAGCTCCCAGGCAGCTGGACTGATGCGAATGATGTTTCCCAACTGCTGCGCCATATGTTCTCTTCCGCCTTCACGCTCAGCTGTTCGCAGACAGGCAGCCTGTGCGGGTAATCACGTCTCCAGGTTGTAAAACTGAATCTTGATACACTCGCTAAACCCTTCCCGGTCACTTGTGATCCATTTAAATTCTCATTTACATTCTCAAAAATTTCCAAGATCTGATATGCTCTCAACATGTTAAAGAGAACACTAAACTTAAAAAAATACTTAAAGCTTGAAACTTTTTTTTAAAATTCCAGGCTTGTAATTAACGGACATCCGCACTCAGATGTCTTGAAATGGAACATATTCAAACAAAAAATGGGGAATGGATATTAGCAAAATATATTATACACATCAAAATATCTCTCATGTTACACTGGGGAAAGCTTGGGGTCAACAGAGCGACGAAGGGAGTAAAAATGATCAAAATGTTATGTACATGTACAAATCTGACAAAATGAAACCCATTAATCTATATAACCAATAAAAAAGTCCTTAGTTTTCCTCTCAGCTCTGTCTGTGGCAAGCACTTTTGTTTGTCCAACCTGTAGCCATTCCCTGCCTCCTTAATTAGTTTAGAATCACTTAGAGCAAGGATCAGGGGTAATTCTTCATTGTAGATACAGTTCCTCGTAATGGCCTGCCTCAGAATATGCGTGTGCTAAACATTTGTTAAATGAGAAACTGAAATTTAATAATAACATTCCCAGAACAGGGTTTGAACTAGGATTGGTCTCAGCCTTTCATAGTATCTCAGGTTCTAATACGGGATACTCCTGAAAGAGGTAGTCAGAGAGATTTAAAGGAAGTTTGCTAGAGAATTTCTAGATTCAAATTTTCCTAAAGAACGGATGGCAGAGAGGCTACATTAGTATTTCTTACACAGCACTTCAAAACATGTGAGCTCTACCTCTTACTCCAGGCCTGTGGCAGTCAGAGTCTACCAGGTTCCCACTGGCGCAAGCTCAGCCTAAAGGCAAGAGCCTCTTGCTTTCTGCCCTGGAGAAATCTATCTGGTTACCACCCCAATCCAAGATACCATCATCTCTCATCTAAAACACTTGTTTGTTTTTTGTTTTTTTTGTTCTGGGGATCAAACTCACAACTGTGCACTTGCAAGGCAAGCAAACACTGATGCCTCTGAGCTAAATTGCCAGCCCTCATCTAAAACACGTAAATATCTCTTATTTACTTTCATTTCTTCAAGTCCTGCCCTTTCCTCCATTATAGTTTCTTCACCACAGTCGGTGATTTTTGAAAAATATAATGCAAATCATGTTAAAGCAAACCTTGGCTTCTGCGGTTTCAAGAACTTTCCCTCATGTTTTGAGTAAAATGCAGACTCTTTATCATGGCCGGCAAGTCCTTGCATAATTTGGCCACCTGTCCACCTCTCTGTGTTGCTTCTTTCACTTTTCTCCTTTCTAAAGTAACTTCCTAGGTCTTACATGTTTGAAGACTTTTATCTGGTTAATTTTTCTGCTAATGCTGCTTGCAGCTAGATCCTTTTATTTGTCAGAATTCAGTTGAAATGTTACCTTCTTAGATAGGCTGTACTTTATGACCAGGGTTAAGCAACCCTCTTACTATTCTTTACTGAGCATCTTACTTGTTTTCTTCATAGAGCTTAAATTGTAATTTCATATTTGTTTGTTTATTTTTTAATTGCATGTCTCATTAGTTTAGAATTGCATAAAGATTAGGTTTTAATTTTCTACTGTACATACAAGTTCTTGTACAATGCTTGCCTTGGTATACGTGCTTGGTAAGTGTTTATTAAATGAGTGACTGAACTGTAATAGCATATCAGTTATTTAATGAATATCTTATTTTGTGCTCAAATCCTGGTTGTCACTTTTAGCTGTGTGAACTTGAGGAAATATCCTAACTTCACTCTATAAACCTTAGTTTCCTTAAGTGGGAATAACATAGTGCCTACATAATAGAATTACTAGTTATTACATTATTTATTAAACATAAACCACATATAACAATGCCAAGCAAATAGTAAACACTGAATACCTAATCACTGTTATTGGTATCGTTTTTATTATCTATGCCAGGAAATTGAGTCTCAAGAAGATGGACTTAGAGCCATTTAGCTAGCATTCAGCAGCTTGGGATTCAAACCAACAGAAGTATGAACTAACACAATTATGATATCTTTTGAGGTAAAATTTATTGATACACACTATAAAAACTTTCTGTCTTAATCTTTCTGCCAATCATTTACTTCTAAATTCTTTTGTAAATATAATTACCTGACACTTCTTTTTCAGAGATATTCATATAACAATGAAAACAAAAAGTGGTTTAATATATAGATGCTCTTTTATCTGATGGGGTTATAATCCAATGAAAATAAAATTTAAGTTGAAAGTGTATTCAATATATCTGACCCAGTGAACATCATTGCTTAGCGGTGTATGTAGAATATTGGTTGCTTAGCTTGGCGATTGCATAGCCAGATGGAAGCTGTGGTGTATAGCCCCTGCTCGTGCTCTTAGAGAGGATCTTACCACATATATTTAGCCTGGGAAAAGATCAAAATTCCAGATTCAAAGTACAGTTTCTATTAAATACAAATTGCTTTCACACCATTGTAAAGTAAAAGCATTTTAAGTCAAACATCCTAGGTTGAAGACTAGCTAAAATTATGTTGTTTCAACATTGTATGGTGCATCATTATGAAATTTATACCTGGAAGTCTAGTGAAATGCTTTGAAGGCAGCCTGATATATGCTTTCTCACTTTTCGTTCACTTTTTAACCCTCTCTAATCTAGCTTCTCTGCCCTCTACTGAAACTGCTCCTCCCACACGGGTCCTGCTAGTCTTTGTCTCTTCCTCAGGGTTCAACTCCATTCCACTTCCCTTCTCATGTTTCTTATTCTGTCCTGGGAAAAAGATCTTTTTTCTCACATCAAACCACACCCTATACGTTAGTCTAGAAGCACTTGGCATTTTAGAACAGACTGAATTTCCAATCACTTTCTTGAAAAATTGCAATTTAAAGAGTCTGGGGCCCTCAAATACAAACTCTCCTTTTTCATCTAATTGGGGTGTTGATGTGGCCTCTTGTGTCCTTTCTCTTGGGCTGCAGCTGTGTACGCTGCCTGAATTCCCTATCCCAGTTTCACTTCTAGTCCTTTCTTAACATTTCTGTAGAATACTTTCTAAAACATGGAAATCTGAGATTGTACTTCTGCAGATGGTGTATTAGTCCCATAAAATCAACTGTGCCACAAATAAAAGCCTTGAATTATAAAAAAAATTAGAAAAACTAATTACCTAAAGGTACTGGAGAGGAAACAAAAGCAGACAAATAGTAGACAAGCCAATATTTGTATGAAAGAAATATCATATGTAAGTTTTGCATTTTTAAATGGGTTTTTTCTTTTTTGTCTGAAAGCAACAGAGTAAAACTCAGAGGGAATCATGTGGTCTTATTCTAAAGAGGGTCAAAAGAAAGCATGAAGGTAACCATAGTGGCTAAAAATTGGGGGTAAGAAGGATCTAAGAAAGGAAAAAGAAAAAGAAAAGGAACTCAAACTTTCTATGTGCTTGCCAAAATCTCTGGCTGGTCTCTGAATTATATATTTATGAGATAGGCTCTATATAATTCAGCTGAGGCCTAAAGAACTAGACTGATATTTCAGCTGATGCTTTAGATGAATGCTTAAAAGTTGAACAACGTTAGCCTTGTTAATTTAACCATGTTAATTCCTGGCTAAAATAAAAGTAACAGTTTTTGGATGAATGCAACAGAAGACCTCTGTCTACAACATATCACTCACAAAGGACCAAGGAACAATTCAAAATTACTTTAAAGTAAAAGGAAAACAATTCATACTTAAGATGTTGGAATTATGTAGCAAGTGTTAAAGCAGCTAGTGTAACTATACTCAAGAACATAAGGAAAATATGCTTGTAATGAATTAGCAAATAGCAAAAATTTCAGCAGAAAAATAAAATTTTTTGAAAACTGAAAAACTAGAACTGAATCACATGCAATAGAAAAATGTGACAGCCTTTTTCTGGACAGGCTACCCAGTAGATTGTAGGCCACAGAAGAAAGGGTTAGTCAACTTAAAGAGAGGCTCATAGGAATCATTTATTTGCAGAATTGAGAGAAGAGTTTACAAAATAATGAGGTACAGGCCAAGGAATTAGCTCAGTGGCTAACGCCCTTGCCAGGTAAGTGCAAAGTTGTGAGTTTGATTCCTGATACCAAACACAAACAAACAAACAAATAAAAACAAAATAATGAGGTACAAGTGGGACAAGATCATAAGTCTAGTACAGGTATATGTGAAAATGCTAGAGAATAAGAAATAGAAAATGGTGCAAAAAACATTTTTGAAGAAATTGTGCCTAAAAGCTTTCCAAATGTAATGAAAGGCATGTGTTCATAGGTTTAAGCTCAGTGTATTCCCAAATAAGATAAATGCAAAGTGTCACATAGTTTAGCAATAAACAACAACAAAATTATGTCTATATTTATAACTTTTTTGTCATTTTCCATTCATCGCCGCCTACCCTTTTGCCTTTGCTTCATTTGAGATGTAGGTGCACAAACAAAAACACTTTAATATTTACTTCTTGTTAACTCAAGGTACAAGAATGTAAGCAATGTTGGTTTCATGATAACGCTTTTGAAATGGCGAAAACAAGTTTGAAAGTAATATGATGGAAAGGGATGTTATCTCTTATATGCTAATTATATAAAACACTCTCTACTCCTTTTTGCTTATCTATGATAACCAAATCCTTCACTGAGTAAGTTATTAATCTAATCAAGAAATTTGCTTATTCATTTGCTGAGGGACAACCACTGAGGACATCATGCCAAAGAAAGAAATGTGCTCTTCTGATCTCATTGTATAAACATATATTGGCCATTTATGGATTCTGTTACTTCTAAAAATAACTTATTTTTATTTCTTAGGATGAAAGTAATACAACAGGATATCTAAAAAATATGACAGAAAGACAGGAGAATTCACTCTTCAATAGTTATTTTTTGAGACTTATTTTGGGACACAGACTATCCCTAGTATGGGGATCATAACATTAAAAAGAATTCTTGTTCTCATTCCAATAAGTGAGTCACACAAATGGGAAAAAATAACATATAATATAATGCTTAAGGTAATATTTTCTTTTCTCTTTTTTAATTTTTATTTTGAAAGTATACAACAGAACAAGTCAGAATAAAGCCAACTAAGATCGTACAGTGAAGTTGGTACAGAACTTCACAGCAGGTTACCGGGATAACAGTAATAGGTATCACAGTATATTTTGTTATCATTATAATAGTTGTTCTTTCAATCCCGTATATCAAAATGAGATGAAATATAGAACACTATAGAACTTATCAAAACAGAATATTGAATAGAGCAGTACCATTAATCAGAAAAGAGCAAAACAGTAATAAAAATATTTGCCTTCAAAGAAATGGTAGAAGGAAGTCCCCCTTATTTGTTATGGTCAACCTCCCAGGAGATGCTCAGATTTCTGGTTCCCATTTGCTAATGGGCGGGGTGGGGGGAAGGATCAGGGAAGTGGGATATTTGACTGTAGGACATGTAGCAGTAGGTTCACTATTGCTTAGCAGGGAGGCAGGATGGTCATTTGTTATCACAGCGTCCTCAGTTCCAACATGGCGTGGATCTCAGGAGACACTGTTAGTTCTCCCCCTGGAAGGGCTGCAGTCCTTAAGGTAATATTTTCAAGAAAATAAAAATCAATTCTGCTGGACAAATAGTAATAGTAAAGTGAGTGTTTAATGAATTAAAAGTGGGCACTTTATACACAGCAAGTCTTTTTATTGAAAAAATTTTAGCTTATTCTCGATAGTTTAGAAATTATTTTGAGTAGTGAATGTCAAAATGTAAAAATTTTGCATTTAGAAGTCTGACTTATAACACAAAATACATTTTTTACCTATAAAATGCTAAAATACATTTTACATGGTTTTGATCTAATTTTTGTAGCTGAGTCTCTCCATGGGGCCAAATTTTGACCAGTTTTTCAAAAGCCCCATATTGCTTCAGTTTGGGGAGTTATTTAGATAGATATGAATATACTTCTCTGTCACTTGGCGAAGGCACAAGATATTATTATCAATAGGGAAGAGCTGCAATGAAAACTGATCTTACATCATTCGTCATCTCCCTTTAGTCTAATGAGACACCGCTATTATCACCTGATGAAATATTGTTCTATGAAATCTTACCTTGTCATGAAATCCCTGTAGACTTTAGAGGAGCAAAATGATCTCAAGCAATATTAATTACTGTTCCATCTCTATTTGTCTCTATGTAATCATGTACTTTAATGATCTTCTATATCCTGTGTGTTATGTGGAAGTTCTCTTGGAGACTAATTTAAAGTAGTTGAAAATAATAATTTTTTATATTTTTAGTTGAATGTGAAACTGTCTTCTGAACAAGACAGTCTCTAAATACTGTGTTTAAAGACAAAAAAGGAGCATTTATAAGCAGCATAATTCCTATCACTGTAGTTATGCAATGAAATCATGCTTTTAAAGCAGACTTTAAGTGCTATAATTTTCTTTTTTCAAACTCACTTTTTAGATGCCTCTTATTCCGCTTTATCAGTGGCTGAAGATGGTAAAAGTATTATGGATGGAGAACACTCCGGAAAGGGAGACAAACATTTCTTTCACAGGAAGGAGCATCAGGGTAAACTTTGATCAGAAGCAGGTACATGACAGAAAAATGTCATGGCATGAATGGAAGTGCTTTGCTAGGAGCGTCTGAATGTCCTTGCTCCCCACCTGGAAGAAGGAGGACAGTTGTTCTTCCACTGCCAGTCTCTCTGTGTGTCTCACAGTCATTGTCCTGAATTCCAGTATCTGGACTGTCCTGTGTGCCAGCCTTTCCCAGCTTGGATAACAACTAGCTTTGTTGCTTGGGCACTTCCCAATCTGGGTGGGTCTCTCCTTTGAAAACAGAATAAATTGGACTAGATGAGAGCTAGGGTGGCTTCAAACTTATGTATGAGGGTCTTGTCCTCTGTGTAGTCCCATCTCCACCCCACTGAGGTGTTTTACAACACCAAACACTGGACTGAGGGTCAGGCAGATACCATTAGAGAATTTTGGGAGAGAGGCATAGCCTCAGGGACTTATACCTGTCTTTGTCCTGAATTTAGCCACCTCTTGACTCTTGTCCATGCTGCTGAGCCTAAGGAAGATGATGGTCAGTGACTGTCTTCAGGCAATAGGTAAGGAGGCCTGGAACATACACACAGCTGAGCAGGCTACAGTGAACCTGGATTTGGCTGTGACCTCCTTGTCTGAGAGCTGATCTAAATGATGCATATCTCTAGGGGAGTCACTTAACTCCAATCCTGTCTCCTCATCTTTAGAATGGGGATAAGACCTGCTAATGCTAGCAACTTCTAGGATAGTCTGTAGATCAAAATGAAGGAACTCATTCAACAATTTTTTTCTTAAAAAGTTAATATAAACTAGAATGTGCATATGAACTACTTAGCAACCTTTTTTTATTTAGAGAAAAAGCAAAACAGAAAAAAGGGTAGAAATAATACAGAGTTTAAAAAAAACAGTAAGAAATCACTAGTTGATAAATTACATATTGTTATCTTGGAAGTAGTTGCTCATGTCACAAAATCAAAGCATAAAGAGTGGACAGTCAAACAATGACAGTACAAACCATCTGTTTGATGAACTAACAAAAACTTTGTAATATGATTATCTAACTTGCACATTTAAACATACATACAGTTATATCCTTTAGAGCACTTTCTTTCCCTTTCATTATCACAGTATCTATTATTCATTTTGGATCTTATTACTCTTTCAGTTTTTTTTTTATTATTTTTATACTAGAGAGACAGTACGATATAAATTCTGATTGAGCTGAACTGAGGTAGGGACCCATTCTGATGAGCAAGGATATATACCATTACAATTTTTGAAAATGAAAATAATAATAAATTATCTAGACTCCACTATACTCACATACTTTTATTTTTAATATTTTTTCACTTAATATTGTATCATAAATGTTTTCTGTGTTTCTACAAATTACTCAAACTGCAAAATTTGTGTAATTGTTGTCTGTAGTAGATTCACAGTATCCCAAGTGCTGAAATAGTGTCAATTTGCTCAGCTGCATTCCTATATTGGTTGAGTGAGTCCCAAGGAGAGTAGCTATTTACAGGGCAGCAATACAGTTCTGGGACAGAAGGGAGGGCATTTCTCCTTTCTTTCTGTTCCTCACTAGGAACAGTCTGTAGGAAGAAACTGGCTCAGGACTTCAAGTGTTTTCTGAACTCTTGTTATTTTTGAAGCAATACTCTCAAAATATTATAGATATGTACAAAGTTATAGATATGCAAAATTTCAATTATTATAATAGATATGTTTATTTTTCAGTTATTATTATACGTGTTCCCTTTATTGACTGTTGGTAGGAATTGTGCAACCAGTGTAGAAAACAGTATGGGATTTCCTCAAAAAATAAAAAATAAAAACCGTATGACGCAGTAATCTCACTTCAGTAAAACTAACTGAAGTCAGGATGTTGAAGGGACATCTACACTCCCACATTTGTTACAGCATTATTCACGATAGTCAAGATGCAGAAACAACCTAAACGACCATTGATAGATGAATCAATAAAGCAAATGTGTTGTGCACATTCAATGGAATTTTTCTAGCCTTACAAAGAAGGAAATCCTGCCATATGCAACAGTATGAATGAACCTTGATGACATTACGCGAAATGAAATTAACTAGTCATAGAAGGACAAATACTGCATGCATTCATTTACATGATATGTCTAAACTATAAGCAGAAAGTAAAATGGTGATCACCAGGAATTGGGAGGACATGTCATGCACTCATAGGTTGGACTTTAGGAATAAGATTGGATCATGTGGATGATATAACTGACTTGCTGTTATGAGGTGATCTGATCAGAAGAGATGGAACACAGGGGGCATCACCCAGAAGGATCTATCTCCCTTCCCAGCTCTTCCCTTCACACTTAGCTTCCTGTCTGCCATGAGCAGCTTCCTCTACCCCCAGGTCCTTTCATGCTGCCAGTTATATTGGAACTTTTAAAACATGAACCAAAGTGAACCCCTGGGTTCAATCCCCAGTACCACAAAAACAAATAAATAAAATAAAACCAAATTGGGCATGCTAGTCCAAGCAAAGCCAAGAATACCTAAAACAGAATAATCTATGGGGGGGGGACTATAAGCAGTTTATGATTACTATGGTGTAATCAATGTTCAGGATAGAGGCTGAAGTAGATGAGCCTAGAGTTGAGTGATTGCTGGAAGGTTATGTGTTTAGGGAGATGAGGACCGGAATCTAGGCTTTCTGACTTGCAGTCTTGTATGTCTGTAACAACAGCAAAGGCAGTAATCCCAAAGGTGTGGAACCAAACATTTAATTGTGCAAAAAATATTTTAAAAGCTTATTCATTAAACATTACAATAACTGAGGAACAACTTAGTGTTCTGGTCAGTTATAGGTGACAGGCAGGTACGCTGGAGAGGCTCGGGCACTACCACACGGATGGAGTCAGGTGAATTGTTATGATGACTGTAGTGGCCTTGTGACAGGTAGCTGGTAAACAGGAAGTGGAATGATTATTGTTCATTTGTATTTTGGCTTATAACACGCATTTTATACTTTGTAATTTTGCAAGTTGAAGTTAGCTATCCCTTCTTATATATTTGTTATGAACATTTATATGGAGAGAGGAGAGTGGAGTGGGTGAGGGAGAGGAGGGAAGTGGAGGAAAGACCCAAGAGATGCTGAAGTTGGATTAAATGGTAGCAGGGAATGTTCTTTTGAGAGAAGATATATGAATGTTGGAAATATCATTCATCTAGGACAAGCACACTTTTCTCTCTTGGTATTTTCCGTATCTTCACAAAAAGGAAATGAAGTTTGAAGAATTCCCAATTTACCCATGATACTCAGCGGTAAACCTGGAAATTTTATGTTGGTCACCAAGACTCCACAGTCCAAGGTATTAACTACTATTATATACATCTTTGATTTTTAGGAAAAGGAAGAAATTTCCAGCTCAGATCTAAAACCTAAAATGGTTGAGAGAAGCAGTTTTGAGTTAGTTGAGATCTATAAAAGTAAACACCAATCTCTAAGCTTGATATTACTTTATGTCTCACTGTAAGTTGCTTTCTTTACCATCTTTCTAGGAAAGACACAGGTAATTGCTTTATATTCCCTAACCCTTTCTCCTCATTGATTCACAGCTGGTGGTAGTTTGACAGCTGCTTCTATGACAGCATGCCTGTTATTTGTCATCTGGTGGCAGCTAACTGAATTATCTGGTTTCTAATATATTTTCTCCTTAAAATATCTTGAAAAGGCTAAAGCTGAGTGAAGACTTATCAAGTTAGCCACAGATGGGAATGAAATAGTCTGAGTTTTAGGTCTTAGGAAGTAGAGAATTGAGTACAAATGCCTTGCCCTAAAAGAAGAAAACTCCAACAGGGAGATGTCAAAGACAGAAACAACCTGAGCTGAAATAGAGGAAGAGGAGTTGAGAGGAAAAGCAAGGGATTTCTACTGCGGTCTCAGCACAGGTGGGTCAGTTTATAATGCAGCATCTTGAATGAATGTATCAATAATCAACTGTAAGGGGCTGGGGATTTAGCTCAGCGGCATAAGCACCTGCCTTGCAAGCAGGCAGTCGTGAGTTCAATCCCTGGTACTGATAAAAAAACGAAAAAGACAAAAAAAAAATCAACTGTATTTCAGTGAAATAGAATTTTAAAATGGTTCAGACACAGATTCATTCTCCTGTGGGTCATGTGTGCATTTAGTAGACTTTGACTGATGATTTCCTCTGCTCAGTACCATTCTAAGCTCCAGTAAATGAAGAAGAGCAAAACCTTGTTTCTGCCTTAAAGGCTCTCTCAGTGCTAGTTTAGACGAAAGACACGTTTCTTTTCTTCTCTTTCCTTCTTCTTTTTAAAATCTATGTACCCCTGCAAGCATTCTGGCTTTCAGAAATGACCTTGGATTGCTTGATGTGCTGTGCGACAGCAATAATAATTTATAATCAGCGGAAAACCGAAGGAATGACTGGAAATTGCCGTTAGTTATGGGAACAGCCGGGCCTCTCAGGGTAACACTGGCAAACACTGCACTGTGCAAGCGAGGATCTGAAGATTTTGCTGGGAACACAGCTGCTTCTCTTTCTAACAACAATTTTAGATTCTGACATTAGGGCATGTACTGGAGTGAGTGTATGACCAGGTGTCTAAATGACCAGCTACCCCGGGACACTTGTGATTAGAAGTTGCCTGATTTTGATGTGGGCTTTATTTTTCTCAAAGTTTTTTAAAAATAATTTTTTAGACTTGTAACCTCCCTTGATAGATTTTCCTTGGCTAGAAGGAAAAGAGAGTCTGCCAACCTACCACTTTTTATTCTAAGTCACTGGGTTTTAGGCACTTTTAATAACTTGTTATTGTGTTGTGAGAAAATTTTGATCAGAAGTCACCTGTACTCTTTCAGTCTGGCTGCAGTAGTAGCTAATTTGGTAGCTTTCATCAAGCCAGCCATTCATTCACTCTCCAGACATTTATCATGTGCTGTGCTCAGCCAAAAGCTGAGTTAGGTTCCTGATATACAATGCACATGAAGTCAATGTGTATTGGTTAGTGCCCTCATGGGGGCCTGCCATCTATTGTGAGTGGGGTGCCAGGCATTAAGCACAACATACAATAGGTACTAATAAGTAGAGGATTGGGATACAATGACTGTACAGTAAGGGGTGGGTCTAATTTAGATTGGGAGACTAGAAAGCCTTTGTTAAAGATAGTGAGCAAGGCATAGTGGCACACATTCCAGAAGGCTGATGGAGGGATATCATAAGTGGGAGCCAGTCTGGGAAATTTAGTGACTTAATGAGATCCTATCTCAAAATTTTAAAAAGGGTTGAGAACACAGCTCAGTGCAAAGTTCAGTCACCAGTACTGGTGGTGGGGTAGGGTGGGGCTGAGATTTGTAGGAGTGGACGCTAATTAGGCCGAGAGTCTAGGAGAAGTGTCTCCAGGTAGAGGGAGCAGTATATGTGTCAATCCTGATGTGGGAAGGAGGAGATGCTGCCTATAAACCATTAGAAGACCAGTATGGTGATAGTGTAGCTATGATAGGCAAGAATGGAACAAATAGCACGGCGAGGTAACTGAAAGCTGGACATGTAGGACTTTATAATGCTGTGTAAAAATGTGTGTTCATTCTGAGTATAACGGAAAGTTGTAGATAGGTTGTGAACAGAGAAGTAGCATAGTTTCCTTACATTAATAAATTTCCTAATGCCAGGCATGGTGGCACATGCCTGTAATCCCAGAACTTGGGAAGCTGAAACAGGAGGATTACCAGCCTGGACTGCATAGTAGGTACAAGGTCAGCCTGAACTATAAAGCAAGACCCTGTCTCAAAACAAAACAAAACAAGACAACCTCTTAATTCTCTGTGTAGAGAATCAGATGCAGAACATAGGCTATGACGTGTATATTTCATATTTGAGTGGGTATAGAGGCTATATCCTAGTCATCATGAAAACCACCCCCACTTCCTGCCTCCCTCTACCAAATATCCTGCTTGGGAGGCAGAATGACTTGTAGACTTTTAAGCTAAGTATAAATGATCTGCAATTGCAAGAAGGCTTGGGGAGGGAAACCATAAATCAAGTTTTCAAGATCTCAACAGCTTAAAGAATGAGACTCCAGCTTTAAGTTGATTCTCAGTGAAAGGAACATACTTGCCTCTAAGTATCTCAGGAAACATGTCCTTAGGGCCACTGATTTGGAAACATCTCTATTTTCAAAGTAGTGCTTAGTCAGTCCTTCCCTTTTCTAACTCAATTTCCTACTTTTCTCTCACAGACCATGCATTCTTTAGTTATCTGATTTATGTTTGTATTCTGTTTCCAGGACAAGTAAAAACATCTTGGAAAATATGGTGTTTTTAGTGTCACTTGTCATTAGTTTCCCTTCCCAATTTATTTCTTGACCCCTAAGTAGTATTTTGTTGACTTGTGAGAGTGAGCTTGCTGTCACTTCACTTCTCTCCACTGGTGGGGTGGTGGGGAAAGGTGAGGAGGGAAGGGGTTTGCACAGCACGCTTTGTTGACTGCGGAGTGCGTGGGAAGGATGAGGGACAAATATCTTCCAAATTCACACTTTAACCACGGTGGCAGTAAAACTGTTAATTATTAAGTGATCTGCTGGGTGTGACAGGACATAAAGGAATGCCCCAGAACCCACTTGACCTCATGATCAGAACACCTGAGTTTCATTTCTGACCACTGCCTTGTCCAGTAGTTTTGAGGCACAAAGACATTCACATAGGTAAGTGCTATTTTGGAACTATCAGACAATATGCATAAAGTCTCCTGGGTCCTTGGAGTAGTCGACTTTGTTTTCTTCATTTAGAGAACAAGAAGTACAAATTCAGAGAAGTCTTGTACCAAAAGACACAGCTGGAAAGCATTACTTTCTGATTGTCAAAGGAAGACAAGCACACCCCATTGGATGATGGTTATGAGCAAGCATTTTGTAAATTGTGAACTTTCTCTGAAGATATGTAGCAATGCACCACCCATGAGTTCATCAGTGAGCATCTTGGAGGAGGCTCTAGAACAAGCCTTGGATCTAACAGATTCCTTATGTGTTGTTTTGGTGAATATAAAAATTCTGATCTGTGCAAGGACAGTTACTTCCACTCATTTCTCCCGGGCTCAGTCATCTCACTATTCTGCATTCCTTTTAGATCTGCTCTTAGGACATTTCCTCCCTCACCTCACATGTAGTTTCCTCTGCCTGGAAAGCTTGTGCTCACATTATTCCCCTACGTTTATCAGCTCAAGATTCTTCTTGTGGTTTGGCACACACATCCTATTCAGTGGGACACACTCTCCTATGAGATGTATGTCTCTAGGACAGGGACTCACTAAGAAAAAACAGAAGAACAGAGGGATGTAGCTTTTAAAGGTACTCAGATCCATTTGCCCTTGACAAATGAGAACACGCATCAAAGCACTGGGAGACTGGATTTCTCAAAGGGATTTTTTTCCATATTGACTACTATGATCTCTTCCTCCACAATAAATAGCTTAGTGGCCTTGAACATCAATAAGGCATTCTCTCTCTCTCTCTGTCTCTCTCTGAGAGATTGAACCCAGGATGTGCTAAGCTATATCCCATCCCCTCACCCACTTCTTAAACATTTTGTTTTTGAGACAAGGTGTTGCTGTGCTGCCAGGCTGGCTTCAAACTTTCCATTCTGCCTTCTGAGTAGCTGGGATAACAGGCAAACACTACCATGTGCTGCTTTCAAATAATTTTCATACTTGACTTTTATACTGAAGAAAATAAATAAATTAGAAAAATTAAGTTGTCCCATCTAGTTCAGTTTGGTGTCCTTTTTCATGATTATCTTTTTCAACATCCATGAAAATAAAGGTGGAAATCCTTCTCCTCCCTACTGCACTATTGACATTATAAACACTGACCTAAATTACAACCATTAGGTTCTCATTGAAATGAAAGGTCTGCCCTGAGGTTTAAATTCCTAACTTACTGTGTAAAATGAACTCCCAATTAAAGACTTCTAATAAGAAAAATAGAGATTTGGTGTTAAAATATCTTCAGGTAGTCTCTAGGGAATGTTACTAATATGTTCACGGCACTTACCGTTGTGTGGTTTAGATCTGTTGCCTTGTTAACAAGAGTGGCTGGAGGACAAGGATTCACTCACATCAGTATCTGACATACTTTTAAGCTTATAACTGACTCTCAATAAGTGCTGGTTAAATAGAAATTAGGAAAAGGTCAGGCGGAGAACAAAAGAGCTAGGTAAAGCCTTTCTAAACCTCAGCCTCCGTCTCCTCCCTCCCCTTCCTCTTCCTTTTCCTCCTCCCACTCTCTCTGTTCCTCCTTCTCCCCCTCCTCTGCTCTTCTTTCTTCTCCTCCTCCTTCTCCTCCTTCTTCTCTATGACAGTAAGAGTTGCCTTAACCTGAGTTGTTTACTCTGTCACAGGCCTGTATGAAGTCCTCTACATGCAACATCCCTTTTTATTCTCATGATTCGCTGAGATTTAGTGAATGAGGGTCCAGGATCATTAACTAAAGTATCCAAGGTTTTCTGACTTAAGGTATCATTTCCAAGATATTAGCACATCTCTGCATGTCTTTAACTGCTGCGCTTTCTTTCCAAATGACTCAGTATTTCATGGCTATGTCATGCAAATAATTGAGCAAAATATCAGAAAACATTTCATCTGTTCTTATTTTGGTTAGTTTGCAAAGCAAACCCATTGGGTTTGAGGAGAGTAAATAATGGGTTGAAGTTAAATATGTACATAGTATAGATTGTATAAGATGTTTTGCTAACCTTGACCGGTTAAAGAGAACTAAAAGTTTTTAGTATTACAATTCCAAGGAGGAAAGTTTTAGCACGTTATGAGGAATTTCCTTGCCCCTAAGCCATTGGGGTTCTGCCAAGGCTGTAGGGTAGATGTTGAATTAGTGGAAGACGAATTTGATCCAGTAAGACATCTTCTCAATCCTTGTGTAAGATTAGTCTGAGTAGCAGTCACTTGGTAGCAATTTGGAATGCAGTTTGTTAGAAAAACATAGCTTTGTCTGGGTTGAGCCTAGAAATGGGTGACAGATGTTAATGATGAGCGACTGAACAGATGTTTGGGGGAGAATTACAAAAAGACTTTCTATCACACAGGATCTAAATCTTAATCTTCCTGGCCGATGCTGAAAGAAGAGCTTGTTGGTGAAACATGTTCTTACAAAACTGTTTGGTGGGTTATGACAAAGATGAATGACCGGATACTATAAATTTGAAAACAGGGTAAATGGGAATCCTTGTTTGTGTGCAGTGTATCTGTGTTTTCTTTAACCAGGGTCAATACTTTATTTAAAAAATGGGAAGGCTGAACAAAATATTCTGCTTATTATTTCAACAGCTCCCCAACCCGGAAAGACTGGGTGGTATTTGACACCATTCCTTAAGGCTTAACAAAATTATTAAAATACCATCACTTATATACTTCCTGAAACATATGCTCTATAATTACATTTGGAAAAAGAGACAGATTTGCTGTGCAGACTTAATCAGTTATTTTAATTGGGATCTCTGAGACTTATTTAAGGTTTTAAAGTTTATTTAAAAATGATCCCTTTCCCAATGTAAATAAAACAAAAGCAGATTTTAACAGCTGCATACCTACTGGCATAAATCAGTCCTACCTTACTCATTTTGCAGAAATATGGTTAATTTGTGATACTTCCTTCCATTTGTCTTAGATGAGTGATGGGTTTATTAGAGGGATTTGTTAGTTTATCTTTGTGTATAGGTCAAAATTAATATAAACTATAACCTACTAGCATAACAGTTACACAATACCAAACATCTGGTTAAAAAGGGTACATACAGTAGAAAATTCACATAATCTCAGTATAGTATTATGACAATAATGAATGTCATTTAGTTTATGATAGACACCCATACATAATAACACTAAATGCCACTATAGTAATACAGCAAGATGGATTTAGTATTACCATTTAATGAATAGGAAATTAAGTGACATCTAAGTTCATGCACGAGTAAACATCAGCACCAGGATGGCATCCTGGTCTGAGATATTCAATGTTCTTCTCATGTTCCAATATTCTAGATCATCCCGAGTAAAGCAGACATTTAACTGTTTGATTAAATACTGATATGTTACTATATATAAAAATGGAATTTTAATTAAACCACGATACTCAAATTCAGGATCTGTTGTCTCACACTGGCACTATTTAAAGGCAATTATTTACTCTCTGTGATGTTGAAAGTGGAAAGGAAATACTAGACTGTACCTTGCTTTGTACTGAAGAGAGTACTATAGCGGGAAAGTAATGATGAGAAAGATGTCAACTGTGGGCAGGGAAGTATCCTAGAAAGTGTGAAAGAAGATAAATGATACAGAGCACAGTTAAGATTCGATATGCAAACAAATAGTCATGAGACAAAAAGGCATATGGCAACGGATATGAGAAGCTAGGAAGAAACGGATTTTTAATATTAGTCAAGGTTGTGTGGAAGATGTGGCTTTTATACTGAAAAATTTGAAATTAAAGATGTCTAACAAGGATCTTTAATCTGACTTATCCTGCCTGTTCCTAGTCCACCTCCCCTTCCCTTCACTGCCAAACATTTCAAAATGGGTATCAAGATGTGCTGCCTTCATTCCTTTATTATTTACTAATATTTGAACTCATGGTCCTGGCTCAAGCCCTTTGGATAGGATTGTTAGTTGTCTTCTAAGGAGAAGTTTATCTAGACACAAAGTCACAGAATAGAACCTACAGTTGCCAACCTCCCCTGTAGGAAGTTAGGGACAGATGGAAAGTTCTGCCTAATGAAATACGTTCTGAAATCATTATGCAACTTTTAAAAGGAAAGAGTAGTCCTTTCCTTTACCCTGCTTCCTGTTGAAGGGATATGGCCGGGACATTGCTTAGTTTCCTTAGATGAAAGCATCACCCTGGGGATGGAGGAAAAAGAAGATAAAGGAGATGGTCCCTGACACTGGGAGGGTGTCCCATTAGTTCTAGAGCACTTACTCTCACATTACTGAATAAAAGCATGTCAGAAAAAACTGAAAGATTTTAAGATGAGCAACCGAAAGATTTTGGGTGTTCTGAGTAGCTTAGCTAAGTTATCTCTATTATTCATTGTCATTGAACTACTTATAATTCTAAGTTGTAGATCTCTGAGAACAGTGCAAATGATCATTTATTTTCCACACACAGTCAGTCAGGGTAGATTGATCCCCCACCCTTGATAAAAGCGAGTTTTTTTTTTTAATTTAAAAAAGAGAAAAGTTAGACGAGAAAAATAAAAAGCAAAAGGCATAAACAACAACAGCAGATTCAAAACAATAGCAAAGCAGGTCTTCAAAACAGAATGAAAGAAATTTAACAATGGTTGTTATATTGCATATTGTTCACTGTTTTCAAATATAGAGAAGAATATTAAAGAAAATAGAAAAACAGAAAAGAAGTGTAGAGCAACACCAAATTAAAAAGAATTATCATTGTAGAATCACTAGTTGTTACATTTCTCATTGTTGTCTTGAAAAAGAGTTGCCAAAGTCACAAAATCAAAGCATAAGTAGTGGCTAGGCACTCAAACATTGATAGGACAAATCCTTCTGTTCTGACAGAGATTCAATAATATGATCATCTATCTTACACGCTATATATACCTTTATACTCTTTAGAGCACTTTCCTTCCCTTTCACTTTCACAGTATCTGTTATACTTTTTGGATCCCATTATTCTGTCAGTTTTTATTGTTTCTTACACTAGAAAGATAATGTGGTATTTACTCATGTGAGTCTTATTTATTTTGCTAATGAGGATATTTTCAAGTTGCCTCCGTTTACCTATAAAGGCTTCAAGATTATCCTTTTTATAGCTGAGTAGTATTCCATTGTATAAAAATAACACATTTTTTTTTATCCACTCTGTAGTTGATGGGCATTTTGGTTGTTTCCAAGATTTAGCTATTACAAATTGTGCTGCTATGAATATGGGTGCACATATATCTCTGTGACATGACCTTTTCAATTTTTGTGGGAAAATACCCAGGAAGGGAATAGCTGGATTGAATGGAAATTCCAATCCTTGTTTTTTGAGAAATCTCCATAGTGATTTCCACAGTGGTTGCACCAGTGTGCAATCCCACCAACAGTGGAGAAGAGTTCTTTTATCCTCGCCAACATTTGTTATCAGTTGTTTTCTTGATGGCAGCCATTCTTTCCAGGGTGAGATGAAATCTCAATGCTGTTTTAACTGGCATTTCTTGAATGACCAGTGATGGTGAACATTTCTTCATACATTTACTTGTCATTTGCATTTCTTCATCTGAGAACTGTGTGTTCATCTCAGATGCCCATTTTTGGAGAGGGTCTTTGAATTTGGGGGGCTTGATATTTTTCAGCTCTTTATATGCTCTGGATGTAAGTCTTTTCTCTGAGGAATTGTTGGCTAAAATTTTTTCCCATTCTGTGGGTTTTCTTTTTACTTTGTTGGTGATTTCTTTTGAAGTGGAAAAACTTTTAGTAATATGAGATCCCAGTTGTTGATTCTTTGAAGTATTTCCCATGTGGTTTGTGTTTCATTCATCAATTCTCTGTACCCCTATGTCTCTAAGATTTTCACCTACTTTGTCTTCCAGTAGATTTAGTGTTTCTATTTTAATATTTAGATCCTTGATCCATTTTGACTTTAGTTTAGTGTATGATGATAGGAATGGGTCTATTTTCAGTCTTTGGCATGTGAAATTCCAATTTTTCCAACACCATTATTAAAGAGGCTATCCTCCTTCCAGTGAACACGTTTTGCCCCTTTGTCAAATATAAGGTGGCCGAGTGTCTTTGTAGTAGTGTTTGCATCTTCTAATCTGTTCCATTGATCCTCAGGTGTATTTCTTTGGCAGTACCATGTTGATTTTATTACTGTGGGTTTGTAGTATAGTTTCAAGTCAGGAATAGAGAGGACTCCTGTCTTGCTTTTGTTGCCCAGAATTGCCTTTGTTATCCTAGGTTTCTTCTGTTTCCAGATGAATTTTAGGAATATTTTTTCTAGGTCTGTGATGTGTGTTTATGGTATTTTGATTGGGATTGCATAGAATCTGTATAACAGTTTTGGAAGTATGGCCATTTTCAGAGTGTTGGTTCTTCCTAACCAAGAGCAAGGACTATCCTTCCATTTTCTAATATCCTCTTCAATCTCCTTTTTTAGAGTAGTGTCATTTTCAGCATATAGATCTTTAAAGTTCTTGGTTAGGTTGATTCCTAGGTATTTGATTTTATAGATACTATTGTGAAAGGTGATATTTTCATAATTTCTCTCTCAGTGAGTGTTTTGTTTGTGGTACAAGAATGCTATTGATTTTTGAGTGCTGACTTTGTATCCAGCTACACTGCTGAATTTGTTTATTACTCTAGTAGTCTTTTAATGGAGTTTTTGGGGTCTTCTATGTAGACTATCATGTCATCTGCAAATAGTGATAATTTAACTTCTTATTTTCTTATTCTTTCTTTTATTTTTCCCTCTTATCTGATTGCTCTGGATAACATTTCTGGAACTATATCGAATAGGAGTGGTGATAAAAGTCAGTTTTATATCTGTTAAGAAAGTTGTTCCAGCATTCCTATATAAGTGGGATATTTTGAATTCTCTTTTGAACTGAGAATAACTTATTGAGTCTTTTTTAATCTTTGATATATATTCATTTTACATTTGTATAGGAGTTAAGACATCACTTATTTTAAAGATTATTGTCTAACAAGAAAAACAAACTTCTATCTTTTTTTAAAAAAAAGGACACAACTATTTTAGTCCTCATCATAAAGATTAAATCTTTCTCTTAACTAGATAGCCTCAGCCATCCTATTTTAATTATTTTGGGGGGATCAGTGTTGCCTTTTAATCACTAAATTTAAACACTTTTTCTCACTCATCATTTATCCTTAATGTTACAAAAAGCAATGTGTTTTCCAACAGTGTGTCACAAGCCACCAGTGACTCATGAAATCAATTTAGTGGATCATAATCAATATTAATAAAATCCCCAAAGTGCATCATGTATGCTAAGTATAATTTGGATTCAAATGCATATGTATTTACTTCTTAGAGTTACCGTAACAATGATCACGAACTAAATGACTTAGAAATTTATTCTATCACATTTCTGGAGGCCATAACTCTGAAATCAGCATATGGCTTGTCTTTAAAATCCCTTGGGAAGAATCCTTCCTAGACTCTTCTAGTTTCTTAGTGGACTCTTGGTGCTTCTTGGCTTGTATTTGAATAACCTTTGCTTCTATCTTTACATTGCCTCCTTCTCTGTGTCCTTTACTATCTTTCATAAAGGCTAGCATTGGATTTAGGGGTCACACTAATCCAATCTGATTTTATCTCAATCTTTACTTAAATTACATCTGCAAAAATCTTATTTCTTTTCTTTTTTTTTTTTTTTAATATCAGTACCGGCGATCGAACTCACTACCGCCTGCTTGCAAGGCAGGTGCTCATGCCACTGAGCTAAATCCCCAGCCCCCAAAAATCTTATTTCTAAATAAGATAACAGTCTAAATTTCATGGTGGACATGAATTTTGGGAGACACTGTTCAAACTACTGTAGTTATCTATTTATCTGTTTGTCTGTCTGTCAGTCTAGTATCTATATGATGTCTACTACATTTTCTACTCTTTTTCATAAAAACTGGCCAGTGTTTCTTTTTTGTTACTAATAAGAACACTAATAAATTAGTATAAAATTTCTCATAATTGATGTAAAATAAGTCATTTAAATCTCAAAACACTTGAAGGGATTTTAATGTCAGTGTATTAAAGATTATCATACAGACAGAAAGCAACGGAGTATGAATTCAACCAAAGCTTTCTCACTACATATTTCTTTGGAATTCTCAACTCTCTTGACTTGCATGTTATTGCACTGATGTGAGTGTCCCTGACTTGGATCCATTTGCTGGTGTCTATTTTCTTCTTCCCGTCTCCATCAGTCTTGGCCACAGCCTTCTACCCAATTCAGTTCACTTTCTTGCTTTCTACTTACGGGGATGGAGAAGACTTAATTCTATCTGTAGAAGGAATGGAAGGAGCCACCAGACAACAATGAGTGAAGAGAGATGAAGGAGAGAGAGAGTTACTAACGAGATGAGGCCCTAGAGAGATGACTAAGAAGTATGCTCTTCGGGAAAAAGGACAGATGCCTCTTTGTCCAAGACAGTTCGCGATGTTAACAAGGGATACAGTGGCAACTGTAGAACCAGGCATTCCAGTCCTTTAGTTGTCTTAGGCTCCCAGTTTTGATGTGAAAAACCAGCCCTTGCAACACAGGCAAGATGTTCTGTTTTACAGATAAGAACAAATCCCGCACAGGACAATAAGGAAATAGTACAAAATATTTGGTTATTTAGGTTAAGAAAGGAATGTGAAAAAGACAACAAAGAAAAGCAGAAAGGAAAAACTCAGCACCCCAAAGCTTTACTCTTTGTTACCTCATTAGCTGAAATGAGCACTCCCAGGAACATAGAGAACAGGTCAGAAATCCAGGACAGCTGGGTCCCTCAGCCCAGAGGAGCTTTCAACAGCCACAAAAGCTGGACAATTACAAACTGTTATCTTCTCCGGATGATTAATGGGGTTTCCTGTGTGAAATAGGAAGACTTAAACTTCAGCAGCTCATTTCTTTAAATCAGGACCTTTAAATAGAATGCATTGTTGCAGGGGCAATAAAACCGTCAGAATGTGGCTCTGGCTTCTTTCCATCTTATTAGGCTTGAGGTAATTATCCAGGTAATTCAGGAAAAATAAACTGCCATTGCCTGAATTACTCAGATAATTACCTCCATGTTCCACTCCAGTCCAGAGCCAGCTATAAATGTCTCACAGGCCTCGATCTGAAAACAGAAAACAAGGTTGGTAATTAAGAAGTGAGAGTGAAAGAGTGGAGGCATTCAGCTCAATTTGGGGGCCTGGGAGTTTTAGAGGGAGCTCTGCTGTGCACTGCCTGCTAACTCCAGGGAGCTGCTTTATCTAGCTGGATGGAATGGCATTTGGAGAATGACAAACTGTAAATTGCTAGCTGGTACAACTTCAGTAATGTTTATTAATATTTTTTCATTGGTAGCATTAACTCATACAAATTTTTATTCTGGCATAAAGCTGGATAAAAACATTTATGCTGTATGCTGAGCTGCGAAATTTCAGTTATATGACATGAGCTGCACGTTAGACTCACCTGGGGAGCTTTAAAAAATAGAAGATTTCTCAAGTCCCACGCAGCCCAATTAAAATTGAGTATCTGGAACTTGACTGCCACCACTGATTATTAAACAAAATTGTAATTTTTTGGTTGTTTTTTGGTTTGTGTGGGAGGATGCTAGAAATTGAACCGAAGGCTTTGTATATATGGAGAAAATGCTCCACCAATTGAGATACATCCTTTGCCCCCAAATGAGCCCTTCTATATTTATTTTATTATTTGTTGTTTTTGCTATGGAACTGGTGTTTCTTAAAAGCTCTCTAGATGATTCTGCTCCAGAGAAAGAGAGAGAGAGAGAGAGAGAGAGAGAGAGAGAGAGAGGAGACTTCTGTCACTGAAGGTTCATATCCAGAGTTTGACAAGTCTCAGAGTGACAGATGAAGCACTCTGGCACTTAAACCTGCACTCCACAGTTCCAGGCAGAGGAGGACTGCTTTGGCTTGAATATTTCTGCCCTTTCAAAATTCATGTTGAAACAATCTCCAGTATAACAAGATTAGGAGGTGGGTCCCCTAGGAATGACTAGTTCATGAAGGCTCTGCTTTACTGATGAAATTAGTACCTTACAAAAGGCCTCAGAGGAGTGAGTTTAGGCTTTCTTTTGCATCTTTCATTGCTTCTGCCATGTGAAGTTGCAGCATTTGTCCCTCTGGAGGATGCAGCTAAAAGGTACTATCTTGGAAGCAGATTGGGTTCTTACCCAACACCTAATCTGCCAACACTTTTATCTTGGATTTCCAGTATCTGGAACTGTGAAAAATAAATTTCTGTTCTTTATAAACTATAAAGTCTCAGTCACTTTGCCATACTAGCATGAATAGACCAAGATGGTCTGAATTATTCTGTTCTCTTGGTCTCACAGGTTTCTGAGCTGAATGGCAAAGAAGGAGTTTGCTTTGCCTGAATGCTGATATCCATGACTCCTGTACAAAAAGGCATGAGGCTCCAGGGCTGGCGTCTACTTTCTACACTAAATTTGTTTGACTTGCCAAGGATCATGCAACCTTCGCAGCCCTTTAAGCCTGGAAAGTTATTGTTCAGAAATGATCGAGCAATCTCACAACAATCTTGCAGAGATAGGAAGAAAGTATTACCATTTCCTTTAAATTATTTAAAAATTTCCTACCAAGTATTAGAACCAGACATAACTTCATCATGAGTTACTAGGTTTTTCTAACATGCATTGTATATCACATCAATATTCTTTTTGTTGTTGACAGTGAAACATCATTATGTGAATCTTCATATAACCCTTTTTTTCTATGCAGCTTTAAAATTGTCTTTTGCTACAAAAAATAATAAGACAGTAACTGCAAAAAGACATTATTTCATCCTGGTAGCAAATGTTTCTCAAGCACAAACCTGCCATCTGTTAGGCAGAACAAGGAACTAGAAAACTCTTCCTTCTGAAGTAATTCAGCTCGATTGTCCAATTTTGAAGCATCTGGTTGGTAACAGTGCTGTCAGCATGAAACTGCCTTCTCAGTTTCAAACATCCCAGTGCTGGAGCCTGAGGATAGAATTCCTGTGGTCTAGACACAAATCCCTGCTACTAGGACTTGCAGATGGGGCTGTCCTTTAAGTCTGGAAGGTTATAGCTTAGAAATGATCAAGCGATCTCTCAACAATCTTGCAGGAATGATCAACAACTTCTCAGAATACAGCTGAACATCTGTTTCTTACATGTTACTACACCAAACGGAGGCTTCTCATGCACATGTTGCTTCGGCTGGAGTCCAGTGGCATGTAAATTCAAAAGACTACTTCCTTTGTCCTATCAAGGAAGGAAGTGCTTGGATTAACAGTGATTCTCTCAGAGGACTTTTCCCCAGTTGTTTATAAGGAAAATTACAAGTGTTTAAAGACAATGCAATGAGTATTTCTTATGGAGTGTTCCCCGCACATGAAGAACAGACAGTAGCATTGTTTCTTTCTCTCAGAAAAAATCTAATCTTTTAAATATCTCATAACCACAGAGAGCTCTGCTCCCTCTTAAGGTCTTGTATGCATGTCACTTCCTCTGTAAAGACTTCCAGGATTTTCCTGGACAGAATTAACATGCCACATTTTAATAATTTTTTTTCTTGTGTAAATTACCTGGCTAGAAACTCCAATACAATATTTAGTAGACATGATGAAATCAGTTATCCCTGATTTCTTGCTAATATTAGGTGAAAGCTTTCAGTCTTCCACTCATTAGATATGACAGTAACTATAAGATGTTACTAAATGCCCTTTTAGTGAGTTGAGGAATGCCTTTCACAGAACAAGCATTTAGTAAATGTTAATTGCAATCCACCTCCTCCTTATCCACCGCCAGATATATAACACCTGCCATCTTGCCAATAAAAGCAAAAAAAATTCTTCTGCTTGTAGCAGAATGGATCTTTTTAAAATTTCTTCCTGTAAAATCATCTATGACCTGTTAGTAGTGTGAAAGACCAGTGCACACACAGATGGAAAAGATTCTTCAGGAGTATATTACTCCACTCTGTCCAGACAAATAGAGCCAGTATGGGGTGTATATGGAAAGAAGATGAGAGGGGATAGAGGAAGGAATGGAGAGAAAGAGAGACAGAGACAGAGACAGACACACAGAGAGAGAGAGACAGAGACAGAGACAGAGACAGAGACAGAGACAGAGACAGAGACAGAGACAGAGACAGAAAGACAGAGAGAATTTTATAGAATTGGTTTGTGTCATTAATGAAGGCTGGAAAGTTCAAAATCTGTAGAGCAGACCAGGAGGCTGGAGACTCAGGGGAGAGGCAGTGGAGCAGTACAAGGCTGTCTACTAGTGAATTTCTTCTTTTTAAGAGAGATCATTCTGTCTTTTTAGGCCTTCACCTGACTTGGTTAGGCCCACCTGAATTATACAGGAGAATCAGTTTTACTCAGAGTTCACTGATTTATAAGTTGAACTCATTAAAGAGTCCTCACAGAAATATACAGAATAATGTTTAAACAACTATATTAGGACTGTAGCAAAGCAAGCTGACATATAAAATTATGTTAGGAGTGAAAAGGAGACTTCACTTCTTATTTATTGAATCAGAAAATTAGATGGAGAGATTATATGTGGGCATAATGTTATTCAGCCCAAGTGGTGGGCATGAGTTTCAGATTTCTGTGAATTCCTTTCCTAATTTTGTCTATAGACTGCTTTAGATGAAATAAATCAATAATGATCTTGAATTACTAATGGTGAGAAAAACTTATTTCTGCTATGTAGTACTATATATGGTAGGATACTCAGTAGGACATGAGTCACTGAATACTTGTTTTGGACCAAATTTTAGCATGAGAAATACAAAGAAAAATGAAACACATATCCTACTTTCAAGAAGTTATTTTCTAAACAGAACACTAACATTACAATCGAACAATATAATGAAATGATTGCTTTATTGAATCTTAGACTTAGTATACTGTGAGCATAAGAGAAGCATCCAGATTTCCTGGGGGAACAGGGAAGACTTTTCAGTGAAGGCAGTAATGAGCTGACTTGAGAGATGCTAGCTGGAAAGATGCCAAGTTAAAAGATGATCAAGGATGTGCAAGGGATACAAGTTATGTTGAATAATATGCATTTTCTAAATGAGAAGGGTAAGATATTGGGGGAAGGTTAAGACAGGCAGGTTAGAGACAGTAGCCTTATATTCAAGGCATGTATATCATGAAAATGTATGAGCAATAAGATTTTGAGCAGAAAAATCATTCAGTGAAATGAATATAATATATTTCTTTGGGCCATTTGCAGACTGTGGAGGAAGAGAACAAGAAGTCACCAAGAAGCAAGCACTCTCTGTGAATCAATGCCATGTGTGGGCTTCTGGGAGGACAGCCAGACTCCAGTCTCTCTTGATGCATGGACTGGAAAACAAAAAGAGCCAAACCCCTGCCCCCACCACCACCATAAATTACCAGCTGATCCAGAGAAACACAGGCTGCACTGATAGCCATTGAGGTGAAATGCAATTTGATGCTTGTTTATTTTTTGGTGTTTCACTAATTTTGCAGGTCTTAGGCTGGTGGTCTGATCATCTTTTCAGCGGCATCTATAGAGGATCTTCTTCTTAAGGTGGTGCCATTGTTAATTCCCTATTATCTTGTTGTGAAGTCCTGCATCATTTTCATTGTTTTGATGGGTTGGGTTTTTTTCTGTTTTGTTTTTTTTTTAATTTTGTTATATGTGATGGCATGGACAGCAAGATATATTATGGTAGCCATTTTGGATTTACTATTGTCTTTTTTGAAGTCCTTTATTGCATTGTTTTGGTTTTATTGGTTTTATTCTGTTCCATTTTGTTTGATTTTTACTGTATCTGAAGGTATCTACAGCTATTTTGAAGAAAACAAGAGGCATTATGGTAACTATTGTTGATTTCATATTGTTTTGAAGTTCTGCATCACTTATACTGGTATATTTTGATTGGTTTTATTCTGTTTTATTTTGCTTGGCTTTATTATCTTTAAAATAAAGATAAAGAAATATTTTGTTAGCAATGTGAAGGTTTGAATAAGAGTATTGAAAACTAGTCTCAAGGACGGACAGTTGTGATCATTAAGGAGAGAAGTGATGAAGAATATAGGCTAGAATATTGTTGGTATAGATAAAAACAGAACCACATGCATGCCGAAAATGTAGGAATGTGTATGCAATGGTAAAGATAGAAAAGCAACAAGGATAGATGATTCATGAACTATAGCCATAAGGCAGAAATAAATAGTATGGAATGTCACAAGTGATTCTTTAAAATGATCAAACTGACAAACATTTAGATAGACTGAATATTTAGATAAAGCACAAAGAAGTGAAAAAATCCAAGCTACTAAAATAAGTGATGAAAGAGGGAATGCTACTTATTGTCAGCTTTCTCACTGCTGGAGACAATAAACAGCTACAACTTTTTTTTTTTTTTTATTTAAGAGGAAAAAGAGAAAAACACAAAACAAAACAAAGCAGTGTAAGGTTACATATAATACAGAACTACAAAAAAAAGCATAACAGTAAGAAATCACCTGTTAATAGATTACATATTATCATCTTGGAAATAGTTGCTCAAATCACAGTATCAAAGAATACAAAGTAGACATTCAAACAGAGAGACTACAAACAGCTGTGTTCAATGATCCAAAAACATTAATATAGTCAGCTATTCAACATTCCTATACACACTTGCTGTTATATCCGTTAGAGCTCTTTTTTCCCCTTCCTCTCTTTTTACAACAAAATTTACACATTTTAGATTTTATTACTCCTTAGTTCTTATTACTTTTTTGGGGGGGGAGAATAAAGTCAAATATGGCAGAACAAAGCTGTCAGTGAAAACCAAGGATAGACTTAGCACATGATGTAGAACAGAGTATACGGTTATTAACAATAGTTATCAACGTTGTCTCTTGTTTCCTTAAAAAGATTTGTCTATCTCATTAGATATTATAAAGTTGGACAAAACAGTAGAGAACAAGACCAATAAAACTTAGACATTGTAAACATTACAGGACTTCCAAAGGAGACAATAGTCAAACCAGAATGGGCATCTTAGTGAATCTTACTGCCTTCAAAGTAGTTGCCTATACCCTCGGACTTGATACTATCCCACAGAATGGAACAGAGTCTAATCAGTCAAAACAAGATCGTGGGAGCATTACAGGACTTCAAAACAAGTTAATAGGAAATCGAAAAGAGTTACTATTATATATCCTAATTTTTTAAATTTTTCCCTTAATTAAAATAAACATAAGAAATAACTAAATAATTTTTTTAAAGAATAATAGTTACCATAGTGTCTGTCTTTTTCCTTGAGATATTTGGATAAAACTTCATATACTATAGCTTCAAATATTTCCATATCAAGAAGCCCGGAATAAAGCCTTTCTAATTAATAAGTGAAAATTTTATAAGGCTTCAAGGCCACATAATGGGGAATCATGATTGCCACATATTTTCATATATTTGAATCATTACTTACATTAGGGAAACTATTCGGTATTCATACATGCGAGATTGATTTATTTCACTTATGAGTATGGTCTCAAGCTGCGCCCATTTATTGATAAATATCTCAATGTGATCCTTCTTTATAGCTGAATAATATTCCATTGTATAGAAATACCACAACTTTTTTATCCATTCCTCAGTTGATGGACACTTGGGTTGTTTCCAAGATCTGGCGATTACAAATTGTGCTGCTATAAACATAGGTGCACATAAATCACTGTGGTATGATGCTTTCAGTTCTTCTGGGAATATGCCTAGAAGTGGAATAGCTGGAATAAATGGGATTTCCAATCCCAACTTTTTGAGAAACCTCCAGACAGACCTCCACAAAGGCTGTACCAGTCTACACTCCCACCAGCAGTGCAGGAGAGTTCCTTTTTCCCCACATCCTCTCCAGCATTTGTTGTTGTTGGTTTTCTTGATCCTGGCCATTCTTTCAGGAGTGAGATGGAATCTCAGTGTGGTTTTAATTTGCATTTCTCTGATGACCAATGATGATGAGCATGTTTTCATATATTTATTTGCCATTTGCATTTCTTCATCTGAGAATTGCGTATTCATCTCAGATGCCCATTTTTGGATTGGATCTTTGAATTTTGGAGGTCTGAGTTTTTTTAATTCTTTATATGTTTTAGACAAGAGTCCCTTGTCTGAGAGAGAGTTCACTAAAATCTTTTCCCAGTTTGTGGGTTTTCTTTTCACTATGCTGGAGATTTCTTTTGACGTGCAGAAACTTTTTAATAAGATGTGGTCCCAGTTATTGATTCTGGGAAGTGTTTCCCGTGCGGTTTGAGTCCTGTTCATGAATTCTCTACCTACTCCTATGTCTCCAAGGTTTCTACCCACTTTGTCTTCCAATAGATTTAGTGTTTCTGTTTTAATATTCAGATCTTTGACCCATTTAGATTTTAATTTAGTACATGGTGATAAACATGGGTCTAGCTTTAGTTTTCGGCAAATGGAGAGCCAGTTTTTCCAGCACCATTTATTAAAGAGACTGTCGTTCTTCCAGTGAACCTGCTTGGCTCCTTTATCAAAGATAAGGTGGTTGAGTGTGTTTGTAGTTGTGGTTGTATCTTCTAATCTATTCCATTGATCTTCGCCTCTGTTTTGATTCCAATACCATGTTGATTTTACTACTGTTGCTTTGTAGTATAATTTCAAGTCAGGGATTGTGATGCCTCCTGCTTTGCCTTTGCTGCTTAGAATTGCCTTTGCGATTCTAGGTCTCTTCTGGTTCCAGATGAAATTTAGGAGTGATTTCTCTAGATCTATAAGGTATGTTGATGGTATTTCTATTGGGATTGCATTGAATCTGTATAAGAGTTTTGGGAGAATGGCCATCTTCACAATGTTTGTTCTTCCTATCCATGAGCAAGGGATGTCTTTCCATTTTCTGAGATCATCTTCAATTTCCTTTTTCAGTGTATTATAGTTTTCACTGTATAAGTCTTTCACTTCTTTCGTAAGAGTAATTCCTAAATATTTCATTTTTTGCTTGCTAATGTGAATAGTCCAGTTTCTCTTATTTCCCTCTCTGTAATTTTGTTGTTCGTGTATAGGAATGCTATTGATTTCTGAGTATTGATTTTGTATCCAGCCACATTACTGAATTTATTTATTGTATCTAAGAGTATTTCAATGGAGTTTAGGGGGTCTTCTATGTAGAGTATCATGTCATCTGCAAACAATGATAACTTAACTTCTTCTTTTCCTATCTTTACCCCTTTTATTTCTCTTTCTTGCCTAATTGCTCTGGCTAGTACTTCCAGTACTATATTAAATAGGAGTGGTGATAAAGGACATCCTTGTCTTGTGCCTGATTTTAAAGTAAAGGCTTTTAATTTTTGGCCATTTAGTATGATGCTGGCTGTTGGTTTGTCATAAATGGCCTTTATTATATTGAGGTAAAGACCATCTATTCCAATTTTCTGTAGAGTTTTTATCATGAATAAATGTTGGACCTTATCGAAGGCTTTTTCTGCATCTATAGAAATGATCATGTGATTCTTATTTTTGGCTTTATTGATATGGTGGATTACATTTATTGATTTGTGTATGTCGAACCATCCTTGCATTCCTGGGATGAATCTCACTTGGTCATGGTGTATAATCTTCTTGATGATTTGCTGGATCCTATTTGCCAATATTTTATTGAGGATTTTTGCATCTGTGTTCATTAGGGAGATCGGTCTATAGTTCTCTTTTTTAGTTGGGTTTTTCTCAGGTTTTGGTACTAGAGTAATATTTGCTTCCAGGAACGACTTAGGAAGGATTGCTTCCCTTTCAATTTCATTGAACAGTTTGAGGAGTGTCGGCATTAGGTCTTCTTTGTATTTCTTGTAGAATTCTGCAGTGAATCCATCTGGGCCTGGGCTCTTCTTGGTGGGTAAGGACTTAATTACATTTTCAATTTCAGTAACAGAGATTGGGTTATTCAACAGTTTTACATCCTCTTGATCTAGCTTTGGCACTTCATATGCTTCTAAGAATCTGTCTATTTCTTCTGTGTTATCAAACTTTTGAGAGTAGAGGTTTTCGAAGTAGGTGTTGATGATCTTCTGTATTTCTATTGGGTCTGTAGTGATTTCTCCTTTTTCATTTCTTATTGCATGAATTTGAGCTTTTTCTTCCCTTTTTTTAATAAGGTTGGCTAGGGGCTTATCGATTTTATTTATTCTTTCAAAGAACCAACTCTTTGATTTGTTGATTCTTTGGATTGTTTTCTTAGTCTCTATTGCATTGATTTCTGCTCTGATTTTTATAATTTCCTCTCTTCTTTTGGCTTTGGGCTTGACTTGCTCTTCTTTTTCTAGCTGTTTGAGGTGTAGCATCAAGTTATTTATTTGTATTCGTTCTGTTTTCCTGATGTGGGAACTCAGTGCAATAAATTTTCCTCTCAGGACGGCTTTCATTGCATCCCACAGGTTCCGGTAAGTTGTATCTGTATTTTCATTTTCTTTTAGGTAGTGTTTGATTTCTTCTTTAATTTCCTCTGTGACCCACTGATTACTCAAGAGTGTGTTATTCAGTTTCCATGTGTTTGTGGGATTTTTGCAGTATCTTTTATCATTAATTTCTAATTTCAGAGCGCTATGATCCGATAACATGCAAGGGATGATTTCAGCTCTTTTGCACTTGTTTAAATATGTTCTGTGAGCTAATATATGGTCTATTTTAGAAAATGATCCATGTACTGCTGAGAAGAATGTGTATTCTGATGTTGTTGGGTGGAACATCCTGTATATGTCTATCAAACCCATTTGTTCACAGGTATGATTCAGTTCTGTTATTTCTTTGCTCATTTTCTGTCTGGTTGATCTGTCCCTTGGTGTCAATGGCGTATTAAGGTCTCCTGTTACAATTGTGTTACTGATAATTTGAGTTTTCATTTCTGTTAATAATTGTTTTATATAACTTGGTGCTCTGGAGTTTGGTGCGTATATATTTAAGATAGTTATCTCTTCCTCTTGGAGTTTTCCCCTTACAAGTATGTAGTGACCTTCTTTGTCCTTTATGGTCATTGTTGGTTTAAAGTTCACGTTGTCTGCAAACAGAATGGCTACTCCTGCCTTTTTCTGGATTCCTGCTGCATGAAGAATTGTTTTCCATCCTTTGACTTTCAGTCTGTGAGTATCCTTCTGGGTTAGATGGGTTTCCTGTAAACAGCATATGATTGGATTTTGTTTCTTGATCCATTCTGCTAGTCTGTTTCTTTTGATTGGTGCATTGAGACCATTTACATTAATGGTTATTACTGTTAAATGCTGGTTAATTGTAGGAATGTTATCTCTCTGCTGTTGCATCTTTATCTTTCTGTTCTGTTTAATTATTTGCTTTGCTTAGTGGTTTTTTCCTTTGTGTATCTAAACTGTCTTTCAATATTTTTTGCAGGGTCGGTTTGGTGTTCATGAAGTTCTTCAGCTGTTCTTTGTCATGGAAGTATCGTATTTCACCATCTATTTTGAATGATAGTTTTGCAGGATATATCAGTCTTGGTTGGAAATCATTTTGCTTTAGGATCTGGAATATTTCACTCCATGCTCTTCTTGACTTTATCGTTTGTGCTGAGAAGTCTGCTGTGATTCTGATAGGTTTTCCTTTATAAGTGATCTGTCTTTTCTCTCTGACAGCTTTTAGTAATCTATTCTTGTGTTGGATTTCTGGGATGGTGATTATTATATGTCTGGGTGTAGTTTTATTTTGGTTATGAGTGTTTGGAGTTCTATATGCTTCACTGATCTTGATGTCAGTTTCTGATCTCATGCTTGGGAAATTTTCAGCTATTACTTCTCTAAATATCCGCTTGACATCCTTTATGTTGTCTCCCTCTCTTTCATTAATCCCTATCATTCTTATGTTATTCTTCTTTGCATCGTCTTGCAGTTGTTGAATTGTTGTTTCCTGATTCCTTGTTATTTTCAAAAGATCTTTCCTTTCCTGTTCACTAGCTGCAATCATGTCTTCAAGGTCTGAAATTCTATCTTCACTTTCATTAAGGCGGTTTTTACAACTTTCAGTGGAGTTTTTTTATTTCCTGTATATCTCTGTGCATCTGCATTATGTATTCTGTTTGTTTCTTATATTGCTCGTCTAGGGATTCTATCTTTTTGTTTAGTTCCTCCAATTTTTTATCTGTGTTTTCTTTAGATATATTTAGAATCTCTTTCATTTCTTTTATCATTTCTTCTTTTATCTGGGAGATTATTTCGAGTTTGAATTTCTTTAAAGCTTCCTGGAGTTGTTTGTCAAGTTCAGTAGCTATTATGTCCGATATATGAGGTGGATGGGATATATTTTCTTCTATATACATTGCTCCTAGGGTTTCCTGAGATGGGCTGGAGGTTTGAGGTTGTAATTTGGTCTTTCGTTTTGTCATTTTGTATATTTCTGTGTTTCAAGTGTTATTTGAAAGCTTCCTCAGGATCTGTTGAAAATACCCTTCTATGCTTGGAGCTACTGAGCCTCTGACACCGCACTACCCCAAGCCATTGGGCCTGCAGAACCAGTGTCCTTCCTCTGCCTGCTCAGAACTCTGCAGTTCCAGACAAGCTGGGCCTCAGGGACACTGTGCGCCCACCTGCCCCTTGGAAGATCCACAGCTCTTCAATTGCAGCCGGGTTAGGGTGCTCTCCACAGGCCACAGTGCCTCAGGAGCCTGTGATCCCTCCCTGCTTGCAGAGATATCCACAGTCCTCTAGGCAAAGGAAGGGACTTCTGCAGGCACTCCAGATCCGCCCAGCTCCTCCTCTGCAGGCAGATGGCTAGGCGCGGCTGGGCTCGGGGGTTAGTGTAGGCCCGCCCATCCGTCAGGAGCTCAGCAGACTTCCAAGTGTAGCCGGGGGGGGGGGGGGGGGGGGGGGGGGGCAGCTGTAGTGGCCTCTAACCCACTGCTCCACTTCACTGCACCCAGAAGCCTGGGGGGTCCGGAACAGTCTGAGATTTGGGCAGACTGTGCTGGGCACTCACCACAGGCTGAGGTGCCTCAGGAAGCTGCGATGCCTCCCTGCTTGCAGAAGTATTCAGTCCTTCAGACAAAGGAATGGGCTTCTGCAGGGACTCCGGATCCGCCCAGCTCCTCCTCTGCAGGAGATGGCTAGGTGCGGCTGGGCTCGGGGGTTAGTGTAGGCCCGCCCATCCGTCAGGAGCTCAGCAGACTTCCAAGTGTAGCCGGGGGGGATGGGGAGGCAGCTGTAGTGGCCTCTAACCCACTGTTCCACTTCTCTGCACCCAGAAGCCTGGGGGGTCAAACAGCTACAACTTAACGAGAAAATTTAATTAGCTTACAGTTTAGAGAATTTGGTCCATAGTGTACTGATTCCAAGACAGAAACATGATAGCAGAAGGACATGACAGGGTAAAACTGCTTGGTCCATGTTGTCTGTGGAGCAGAGCAAGGGAACAGCACCAGAGAAGAACAGGGAGGGACCATATATTGACTCAAGGTCATGCATTCATGACCTACTAAGAAAAACAAGGAGTGTGCTCTACTAATCTTTTTAATCAGATTAATTCAATGAAGTTAGCATATGAGGATTAATAGTCACAATCAATGCCCTGTCAACTTCACATCTAAATATATCTTCTTAAACTGTACTTAATCTCCAAATAAAGTCAATAACAACCTTATACAATTGATACACAGTAACCCCTTCCCCAAAGTCCCCACAGTTTCTGATCTTTCAAAAGTCCTAAGTCTAACTTTCTTCTGAGATCTGGGAAGGAACTTCTGTTTAAAAAAGTTTCATAATCACAAGATAGAATAATTCAGCGTAAACATTCCTATTCCAAAAGGGAAGAATAAGAGGAATTAAAGAGAATCAGATAAAAATGAGACAAAAATCATCAGAGAAAACATTAAATCCTGTAGCTCCATGTCTAGCATTTGGGACACATGATGGTAAAAGGTGAATTCCAAAGGCATGGATGGCCCCACCACTATACCCTTGCTAGTTGATGTCCCCATGCCTTTGTTCTTGGGTTGGTTCTACTCATGTCCTATAGGTTTCTTTGGCTGATGTTTCATATCCCTGGCATCTCTGACTCCCTAATGCCTCCAGGGCACTGTCAGCTTTATTCCCACAATTTCATGCATTGCTATCTCCAGGTCTCCTTGCCCTCCTGGCCTGGCCAATCAGGCCTTCAAAATCTAAGTGGAAGGCTCTGTGACCCTACATTTCTTTCATTCTGCATGCCACTAAAACTACCAACAAGTGAATAATAATATCTGTTGTCTATAGAAGCAGTAGTCAGACTCCTTTGGACCATGGCTGCTGTGGCCTGTGAGTGCCCAGATGGCTGAGCACAAGTTCCCTAGGAGGCTTTTCTTAAGAGGGGAGTTCCAGGAATTCTGTTCTCAGATGAAAAGCTGATATTTTTATACGCACTAGCTTACCATATGTGGGGTCTTGATGATTTCCCAGATGTCCTCAAGACATCTTTTTTCTTGTCCTTTACAAAGGACTTGGTTTCTTTTTAGTGGTGTTAGTCTCCTTAGCAGCCACATCTCCTTTGGCCCTAACTCTACACAGTATTCTTTCTTGGTCAAAATTTCAGATTTTCATTTTTTTCTGCTTTGCCTTTTGCTCCTGATTTTTTACTATAAACCTGGCTGAAAGCATCCAGCAGTATTTATGCCACAGTCTAAATGTTGGGCTGTTCTGAAATTTCTGTCTCATTAATTAATCCATTCACCTTAATCTCAGTGTCCTACAAGTCTCATGATATGGGCAAAATGTAAACACACTTTCTGCCACAGTGCAGACTGCCTCTAGTCCATTTGTCAATGGAGTGCTTATTCCCAACTGAAATCTGCAGAGTCTAGTCTTTTACTGTCAACATTCTTAACTGCATTTTAATCTTTTGGGATACAACCAGAATCACCCATCAGACTCTGTACATCATTCAAAGGTTCTCTAGCCTATTTCTCCAAATGTTTCCAAACTCTTCCTGTGAACTGGCTCCAAAGGCTTCCAAACCACATGGTCAGGTATAGTCATAGTAACAGCCCTACTCCTGATGCCAATTGTCTGTATTAGTCAGTTTTCCAACTGTTGGACACAGTAATCTATACTCACAACTTAAAGAAGGAGAAGTTTAATTTATCTAATTGCTTGACAGGAGTCAGTTCATAGTTAGCTGGTCCCAAGGCAGAAACACTTCACCAGAAGGATGTAGTGGAGCAAAAATGCTTAGTTTCTGGTTGCCAATGATCAAGTAGGGGAAATCACTATAGAGAAATAGACCAGAAACTATATATAGCATTGTAAATCACACCTCCATGATTCAACCCAGGCACACCCAGGAGCATGTTCTACTAAACTGCTAGGCATTTCATAATCCAATGAGATTGACATATCTGGATTAAAGGTCACAATTACTGCCAGTCTTACAAAAATAAAAACTTATAAATGAATACTATGAGCAGCTTTATGCCAACAAACTAAATAGCCTAGATAAAATTAGCAAGATCTTAGAAAAACAAACTGCATTTACCTTTAACAAGTAAAGAGATTTAATTACTAATCAAAAAGCTTTCTGCAAAGAGAAATACAGAACCGGACTGTTTTGCTGGTAAATTGTACCAAACATTTAAATATTCTACCAGTGTTGCACAAATTTTTCCAAAAAATAGAAGAGAAGGAAATACTTGTCTATTCATTCTTTGAGTCCAATATTATACTGATATTAAAAGCAGAAAAGAAAAGATCAATTAATATCTATTAATAAGGAAACTATTCAACAAAATATTATACTATTAAACTGAATCCAGCAACACATGAAAACAATCATATGCCATGACAAAGTAAAATTTATTTCAGATATGCAAGTTTTTCAATATAGTAAATGTAATATACTACTTTAATAGAATAAAGGAACATTTCCCCATGATTACCTGTATTAATACTGAAAAAGCATTTGACCAAGCACATCTTTTCACAACAAAAAACTTCAACAAAGTAGGAATAGAAAAGCATTCCTGTACCCACTCAAAAGTTATCTATGGAAATCTTACAGTTAACACCATACTTAATGGTGAAAGACTGAAAGTTTTCTCTCTAAATTAACAACAATACAAAGACATCTGATCTTACCATGTCTGTAAATCACTTATACTAAGGTTTCTAACAAGGCCAATTATGCAATAAAAAAGAAAGAAAGAAGAGTCATCCAGCTTGGACTGGAAGAAACAAAGCTTTCTCTACTTATGGATGATGCCATCTTATGTACAGAAAATAGGCAAAACATTACTAGAGCTATTAAATAAAGGTAAGATTGCATGATACAAATTAATGTACAAAACTCAAGGGTATTTCTATACATCCATAAATAATTTGAAAATGAAACTAAGAAAATAATTCCAATTATAACAGTATCAAAAGAAGGTGAAAACCTATAAACCAAACGTCATAAAATGTTGTTAAAAGAAATTTAAGAGATCTAAATCAATGTCTTAATACCAAGGCACCCTGCTCTCATGGATTGGAAGATAACATTGCAAACATAGAGATATTCCACAAACTGATCTACAAATTCAGTGCAACAACTATCAAAATTCTGGGTTTTTTTTTTCAAAACTGAAAAGGCTGATTTTTAAATTCATATGAAATTACAAAGAACTCTGAGTAGGCAGAATAAACTTGAGGGTACTTTCACAGAGGGAAACCTTGATAGAAATATGGCTATGAAAATTTTGTGTTTAAAATAGTTAAGAGCCTTTGCACAGGTAAAGAAGAACTTTTGAGATGAGTACACACACAAAAAGAGATCAGAAAAATTAGAACTATGTAAGAAGAAAATAACTGTGCCCTCACTGGGCCCATTCAGAATGGAGCCCTTTCCTTTAGCCTCCCACTGAAACTTCTTGTCAGCTTTACAGTAGCACCATGCTGAGCGCTGAGGGATTACACTGAAGATATGAAGCATTGTCCTTGATCCCAAGGCACTTGCAGTGCCATAGAAAAGGCAGACTTGAACACCATACAATAGAAAATAGACAATGCTATTACAGAGGAGGGAATGAGGCACTGGAGAGCTAGTCACTTGTACTGACACTGCCCATCCCGGCTCAACTGCCATTTTTACAGTGAGCCCAGTGTGACATGAGGGTCCATGTTCACTGAGGTGGCTAAAATGATCTGTTTGGAGAGGGCTCAGCCATGCCAGCAGAAGAGAAGTTATACAACTGAATGTTTTAATGGGGATGCTATACAGGGTTCACCTTGGTATTAAGACAGAAACATGTGTTTAAAATTCTACAACCTCTGGGCATGCGTAACCAGTCTTGCCTATTTAAGGGGACAGTTTTTTTTTTTTAATCACTGTCTCCCTCCTTTTCTTTTTCTTTCTTTCTTTATGTTTTTCTTTCTTTCTTTCTTTCTTTCTTTCTTTCTTTCTTTCTTTCTTTCTTTCTCTCTGTGTTTGTCTGTCTACCTGTCTGTCTGTCTTTCAACAAATGGAGTCCCTTACTAACAAAAATTAAACAGTCAAGTTTTTCAAATCTGAGGAAATCATAAGGGTCAGCATGTCTGGAATGTAAGGCGTAAGTCTTGCTCTGAAAAAGTGATTTATGTGATCATGGCATCTCCTCTGCTAGTTATGTGTCCTATTTTCATTTTAATTGGTAATGTTACAAAATAGTCTATCAGTTTGTATTAGATCCTTCACATGGACAAAGCGGTTGCTTTGTAATAGATTTTCAATTGCCCCCTCATCAGAATGCTGTACTGATAGAGCACTGCCTTTTAAATATTAATACAATTAGGAATCATCAATGGCTTTTAAGGAACTGAAAATTACAATCCAGAAGGTCCGAGTGGGGCCTGAATGTCTGAACTTGCAACAAACTTACAGTGACACCATGAGTTACCCCTTGATTACCAAGGTGAGACCACACTTTTAATAATTTAATGTTTAAAGTAATTTTACACTTATGTTTAGATAATGTTGAAAACAACACTGTCAAGTAAGCAAGATGCCCATTACTATTCCCATTTTAAGAGAGGAGGAAACTGAGGCTAGCCAGAAGAAGCAAAGAAGCACCCTACTTGAGACTCAGTTTCAGATTGTCTGACTCCTTCAAAGTATTTAGGGTACTCTTAATCCACTGTTTTTCTCATTATAAGACTAGTACCTCGATCATCACTGTGTCCCCACGTTTTTGGTATTGTGCCTGATATATAGTAAATATATGATAAATTCCAAGTTTGTTTTTATATCCCAGTAGCCACTATGCAATGTTCTGATAACAGTGTTATTATTTACGTTACATAGTGGAGAAACTAAGGGTTGGAGATATTTGTGCAAGTATACCTAAATAAAGATTTTAAAAAGTAAAATTTCAATTCATATTTGCATTATAATGGCACTCACAGTGTTTTATGTTTTTAATTAGAGTCTTCCATACATCAAACAATGAATAAATATATTCCAACTCACAATTTCTTTATTAGTAATATTACCTATTAGAAACTTGATTGTTAGACTGATAATTCATTTGCTCAAGGTCTCCGAAGATAAAAAGGACTGATCTCCTTTTCCATTTTCACATCCTCCCAGCTGTTGCCACTTCAATCCACAGTTTTATGCCAAATGACACAGAATAATTGATGGAGTTGGAGACTCTGTCTATAAAGTAAATAAACTTCTTCTGAAGTTTTTACTTTGTTATGCAGTTGTTTAAATTTTTAATCAAATAAAGCAACCCACCCAGGACCCCTTCTGTCTTAGAAGTTTTCTTTCCTCTATAAATATAGCTTTCTTTCCCCCAATAAAAGTATTCTGCTTTTAAAATAAATTTTTAATCAAAGATTTAGGTGAGAAATAGTGCAGAAAAAATTAGTGGTCTTGTTAGTATGCTTGAGGTTAGTCTGAATATATATGTGGAAAAGAACATAAGCATATGAGTCTTTATTTTGTGAAAGAGCAAGAGTTCCTTTCAGAGGAGGGTTTTTGAGTGACATTAAGAGGCAAGCAGAGTTTTAAAAAAACAATGTTCTTAGCTTGGTCGACAAATTATTGCGGCACTTTAAACACAAGCCTACAAAATCCTTCATATGAAATGAGAGCTCTAAGTTCTCTCAAGTGCAGATGACTTGTGAGTGCTCTGACCAGTAGGATACAGAAGTGAGGATGTGTGGCTTATAAGGCTGTTAAAAACCTTTCTATCTGGTTCATGAAACAAACAATCATGCTTGGGGGCCTATACCATTGTGTGAAAATTTCAAAGATCCCAAAACAACCATGTTATAATGAATTCCAAGTAACCATCTATTCTGGCTAGCAATCACAGAGGCCAACCTTCAAATCATCCTAGCCCTGACACCAAACATATGACTGAGGAAGCCACCAGACTACTCAATTCCTCAGCTATTTGTGTTATCTTTGGAATTTGCATCCAAGATGATGCCTTAGAGACTGTGAAGCAGAGATAAGCCATATCCTTTATAACTCTCCTGTTTCATTCCCAAAAATTCACAAACAAAATATAATAATTTATTTTTTATATGGCAAAATTGGAGATGATTTATTGTGTATCAATAGGTAACTGTGACAATCAGTCCTAACTCATTGCTTGCAGGAGATGAAAGAAAAATACATCCTAGTTTAAGGATAAGAGAAATCTCCTGGATGGAATACTGAAATGTATACTGGAAAAAGAATGGGGGCAGCCATGGAGTTGTGCTTCAGATTTCCAACTGCTGATAGGATGATTGACTAAAGGTTCCAGGTGCCACCGCCCTCAGATCCATTACAGTGTTCATATGAGTACAAAATTCTTGTGAGTTGAGGACCACCAGATGAAAATACAAGATGCAATGTGATATTTAGAATTTATACTAAAATGTTATTATCTCACTTCAAATTTAACTAGGGATCCTATATGCAGTCTGGCAAACCTACACAAGCTGCTTCCAGCCAGTGACTAGATGTGGCATTATTCTATAGTGGGCAGCTCTTTGGAGACATGCTACTTCTCTGATAGATAATTTGGTCCTGAGAAATCTCCCTTAGACTTGCTGACCTTCCTTAGAACTACATTGTACATTAGGACTTTTAAAACAAGCCTTTCTTCCTTATTCTCTTTCTTTTTAATTTTATTTAAAGAAAGACTAAGCAAAACAGAAAATAGGTAGAAATAATACATACGTTCAAAGAAAAAAATAAACAGTAAGAAATCACTAGTTGTCATGTGAATTTGTCGTTGTACAAATAGTTGTTCAAGATACAAAAGTGGAACATGTAAAGTGAGAATTCAAACAGCGAGATTGCAAACCGTTCTGTTCAACTGTCCAACAAAAACTTAGTAACATGGTTGTCAATCCTATACACTTAAACATTCATGCAGCTATCCATATCTTCATTTATGTTTAGATTAAACAAACTAAAGCAGGTTAAAATCATTCTGAACAAAGAATAATAGTATTGCTGGATTTCACATCATGACACTCCATGATCAGCACTGTGCACTGTAGTGTCTCTCTTTTTTTAAAAATTTAATTTAAAAAAGACTAAACAAAACAGAAAATGGGTAGAAATAATATATAATTTCAAAGAAAAAATAAACAGTAAGAAATCACTAGTTGAGGATTACACGTTGTCTTCTTACAAATAGTTATTAAAGATACTAAAGTGAAACATATAAAGTGGGGATTCAAACAGTGAGATTGCAAACCAGTTCTGTTCAACTATCCAACAAAAACTTAGAAATATGGTTATCAATCCTATACACTTAAACATACATGCAGTTATCCATATCTTCAATTATGTTGACATTGAATAAACCCAAGCTGGCTAATATCACTCTGAACAAAGAATAACACTATTTCTGGGTTTCACATTATGATACTGCAGGATCAGCACTTTTCTTCAAAGCATCTGTTCATTTCATCATGTATCATAAGATCAGTTCTCATAAACTGTTTATAGATTTTACACATGCATGAGTCTTAACATATATTTATATCCTTTCAATATTAGAGGGAGAAACAAAACAAAGCAAGACAACACAAAACATATCCCTATAAACACATGAAACAAGAACAATATATAAAACCGTGTACAGAGTTCTACCATGATTCCTGTATTGTCTCTTGTTATCTCCAATAGAATTGGCTATATCATCAGACATAGTATAATTGACTGTAACAGTACATAACAGTATTAATAAAAACACAACTTTGTATATAGTATAGAACTTCAAAAACTGGCAGTTATCAAACCAGAATGTGTATTGTAGAGCCTTGTCATCTTCAGTGTAGCTGCCTACACTCTCAGACTTGATACTATCAATCATATCAGTTTTGAATAAAATCTGTCGATACCAAACAGCAATCAAACAAACCAGATTTAACTAAGATCAGTCATGATAAAACAGTATAAGTCATACAGGGCTCCAGATTAAGATAATAGGAAATTAAAGATGATTACTGCACCATATCCTGATGTTTGTGTAATAGCTGTCTGTGCCCTCAAATCTAATGCAAGTAGACAAACTGGGACAGAATAAAATCTATCAAAAAAAAATAGAATAAAATCTATCTAAGCAGAGTGGTGGGAGTAATGCAGGTTGTAAATCCTGATACACTATTAACAATATCTTCTGTCATCTTTTTAAAGACTTTCCCTCCTCTCTCTCTTCCCCAGGGTAAACAGTGCATTTTTGGGTCTGACTAAGACCCTTGGTTTTAAATGCGAGGGGCAACCTGCTGTTTACCTAAGTGTTTCTGAACCTTCTCTCTCCTGGACTTCATCTCTAATTGTATTCCTTTACCTATTAAAGATTGTCTTTCCAACCTATCCACAAATACTGGTCTGGTTGCCCCTATTACTCTCTGGTTCTCTGTCACCTAGAGCATTGTTTTCTCATATTTGATTTTTCAGTCCATGTATTCTTTTTCGCGTTAATTATATTTCCTATAAATAGCATCTTGGTGGACCCTGCCTCCTGATCTACTCCATGTGTGGTTCGTTTTTTTAAATTTAGTGTATCAAAGCCATCTATATTAGAGATTATAATCAATCTTCTCTGCCTCATTTCTGTTATGTTCTTTTTTTGCCATTAGTTGTCTGCTTATCTTCTTCATTCTGTTTTCTGCTCCATTCACTGAGGCCTCTTGGCCACTGTTCCTGGAATCCTAGTACTTTTCTCTCTCGAGTGCCCTGCAGTATTCTCTGTAGAGTTGGATTGGTGGTTGCAAATTTCCCAAGTTCCTCTTTGTCTTGGAAGCATCTTGTTTCTCCATTAATTTCTAGAGGCAGTTTTTCAGGGTTTAATCAATCTAGGATGGAGGTTATTTTCTTTCAGGGCTTGGAATATTTTGCTCCAGGCTCCTCTTGACTTAATGGTTAAAGTGTCAAGAAGTCTGCCATTATTCTGATGGGCCTTCCTTTATAGGTTATCTGTTTCTTGTCTGTAACAGCTTTTAATATTCTGTTCTTATACGGAATTTCTGAGATCTTGATTATTATATGCCTGGGTGTAGCTCTGTTTTGGTTGTAGGTGGCTGGAGTTCTGTATGCCTCATATATCAGAATATCATTTCCTTTTCTTATGTTTGGGAAGTTTTCCTTAATTATTTCTGTGAATAACCTTTGTAGTTCCTTTTTTGTGCCCCTGCTTCTTCATTCATCTTTTTTATTCTCAAGTTATAGATCCTCTTGTCATCTTCTAGCCTTTGTATTGTTACTGCTTGTTTCCTTGTTATTTTCAAAAAGTTTTCCCTTTCATAAACCCACATTGCAAAACTGTTCTCCAGTTTGGATAATCTATCCTTAGTTTCTTTCAAACTGATTTGCCATCTTTCCATAGAGTTTTTAATTTCCTGGTAATCTCTTTGAATCTGCTTCATGTATTTTATATTTTTTTATATCCTTCATCAAATGGTTCTCTCCTTTGTTTGAGTTCCTCCCTTCTTCCATCTGTGTCTGCTTGAGGGGTGCTTAGTATCTCTTTTATTAATCTTCTTATATCTTACTTTATTTGGCTAAATATTTCAGTTTTGAACTAATCTATGAGGTCCCGAGTATATCTCTTTATGTCCACTGGCACTGTGTCTGATATTGCATGTTGGCTGTTCTCATTTTTCTTTGTATTTACCTGTCCTGGGTCAATGTTCTCAGGATTGGGACCTGGGGACTTTTTGTTGTTGCTTCCTCTTCTCATCTTTTTTGGTTCTTTCAGGAGGCCCCAGTTTCTTTCTTTGTTACTTACAATTCTTCTGAAGCACACTGGCTAGATGACCCTTCCCACAGCCATGTGCTAGTGAGTTGCAGACAGGGACAATGCATGCTGGCTCCTCCCCTCCAGATCAGTCAAGCTGCTGTGACCTGCACTGTATTACTATGCACCACCTCCCCTCTGGGTCAGTCAAGCTGCTGTGGCCTGCACTGTATTGCTTTTCTCTGCCTCCTCTCCGGGTCAGTCAAACTTCTGAGGCCTTCACTGGGTTAGTGTGCACCGCCGCCATAGGGACTTGATTTTGGATAACCTATTAGGTTTCAGCCAGGTCACGTGATCCAGGCCTAGCTCACTCCACCAATTCCGTTTAGGAAGGGAACAACTGACTGAAGTCACTGCTGCCCCTTGTACTTGCCAGTCCTGCCTGGTCCCAGAATGTCAGTCTCTGAGCCCCCCCTTTCTATGGAATGGCTCCACTCCCATCACTCACCACAGGTTGATGTAGGTACCCTGCCAACTCAACTCTCTGTTTGGCTTGCTGACCCCCTAACTCAATGTAACTGTGCCTCCAGTGAGTTGAAGCAGTGGGACCTCGGCTGGCTCCGAAAGTCGTGGCAGGACCTCAGATGGTCAGCAAGTCACCCTCTGCGGTGGGAACACTGGGCCTTTAGCTGTTCCACTAATAGCACTGGGACTATATGTTTGGTTGGTTCTTCTCACCTTAATTTCTTCTTGGGATGAGAGAATTCATCTCCTTCTGTTTGGGGCTCCCCACTCTGTATTATGTTGAATTCTAAGTTGACTATCTCATGGAGCCTCTGTAGCCAGTTGTTATCTATCTGCCATCTTTGCTCCTTCCCAACTTATTCTCTTTTTAACAAAGATTAGGTCCTCAACTTGGTCCAATAGTTCTCCCAATCTCCTCTGGCTCCTTATACATTTTTCCTTATAAGCATTTTCAGAATTCATGTCTCATAGGACTTGGAAAAATATGGGAATCCCACATGGATGAATCACATGAAGCAACTTAATCATAGGAAGAGCTATGATGAAACTGAGCACCAGAGACTCAAATGTTTCCATATCTTTGTTTCTATTTCCCACTTCTCTCTTCACTAACCCACAGCAATGAGTATCTGCCTCTTTGTTCCACAATCAACGATGATAAACATGAATGAACTATGAGGCAACTCTTGTGAGGCATTGGATATCAGAAACCACAAGACTCAGTGGCTAACAGAAGAAGAACTTAAGAGTCCAGACAGAGAAGAGAAGTCTTGTAGAGTGGAAGAAACAAATACTGGAGTTTGAGCTACTGAGGTGACTAGAAATTATGGGGTAGGGTACTAGAGAAGAAGATGTTGCTGAGAAAAAGAGCTTCAGAAACAAAGAGACGACCTCTGGGGCTGAGTACTGTATTGTATATGTAAAGTGAGACTCCTTGAAGACCTTAGTAGAGAAGAATTCCAGGGTGGCCAAGGGTCAAAGATTCCAGAGGTCACTTATAGCTGGGAGAGGTTGTAGTTTTAAGGATTCAGAGTGAAGTTAGTCACCTCACTTAATTTAGTTAAGAATCAAAAAGGCCAAAAATTATAGGATTAAGGACTGTGATTTTAAAGGAGGGCAACTCTGACTAAATTTTTAAAAATTTATTTTGCAGTGCCAAGGATTGCACCAAAAGTCCCATTCATGCTAGCAATAGATCTACTACTGAGCTACAATCCCTGAGTCTCCTAAAGGCTACTCTATACCTAGTCCAATAAGTGGTAAAACCATGCACAAATAGGATCATTGTGATCTGCTAGAAACTATATACTAAAGAAAAATTGCACACTTGAAGGAAGATAATATCCAGCATACAATAAAAGTCTGATTAATATAAAAAACTAAAAAATGTGATCATAATCCTGAACTATAATTGTCAATATGCAGTCTTAAAGATGATATGGAGACCGAAACCGGCAAAAACTTCAAAATAGTTGTTATAAATATATCAAGGCATGAAAGGAAAAGATGAACATAACAACTGAAGATATGAAGAATTTCAGTCAAGAACATAAAATTTAAAAACCATATGGAAATTCTAGAAATGGAAATTCAAGATGAAACATTTAATGGATCCATTTAAGAGAATATTGAACACTATAGAAGAAAGGAGCACTGAAAGTTAAGACCAGTCAAAAGGAACTACGGATTAAAGCAACTTTAAAAAAGAAAGATTTAAATTATAAATACAGTGAGCCATATTAACCCATGGACAACATAAAGTGATGCAATTGTAGTTCTTGAAGAACAGGAGATAGAAGAATATTTTTGAAAAAGTAATGGACAAATATTCACACATTTGATAAAAAGTAAATGTCATGATCCAAGGATGGTTTTTCCTGAGTTCTTAAAGCGGCTTCCCATGGCCATCTAACCACACCCTCATCCCTGCCAGAGAAAAGCTATTTTGGGACTGATGGGAGAAGACAGTTTATGAGGGAACCAGGAACTTAAAAACAGTACTAAAGCCTGTTTCCGTGCAGATCCTTCATTCCTCAACCATATTCATGGAAGAGGGATGATGGAACGCTCACTTTTAATTCACGGAAGACTAACACAGTACCTTGTATTCCACTGTCCATTTGGAATCCTTCACTGTATGTGTGCCCTATGCCAGACAAACACATAGTGGAGATTGTCAAATGGGTGAGGATAGGTGAGGGCATTAGGGAGAACCCTGAGACAAATCTCTGGAGTTCTCCAAGGTCCAAAAGTGATACATACCACCAAGCACTCAAAACTCTTTGTGCCTTCTGTCTTTTCCAAAATCAAAAAGAACTGAGGGCTCAAGAGGGGTTTCATAGTCAGTGAGAGAATATTGCCAGATACCAGCACAGGCTCCAGATGAAAGCAGGCCAATTAGGTACTGTAGCTGTCAGCTTGGCTGATGTCCACTTGGATAGACAATTGCACTTGAGAAAACCTGTTCCCCTCTGTACATGCCAGTGAGCATAAAGATCAACTGTCAAGGACTGGATTCCCTGCCACAAAGCCGGTAGAATTATCTCAGCTTCCTTCATAACTTTAGATGCAGGTGGAAATTTGGAAATTGAAAATTTAAATCCAAAGTGAGTGAGAATAATTAACTTTGTGTTTACTTAAAAGCCCATTGGATTAAAGTTTTTTATCATCAGGTGGATGGGGCAATAGTTATGGAAAAATATGGCAGTATTTCCACACTCGTGTTTCAACTCTAATCACCTAATCCTCTTCCTAAACATACAGACATAAAAAAGCAAATGTGGCAGTCAGGTGTGATGGTACATACCTGTACTCTCAGCATTTTGGGAAGCTGAGGCAGAAATATTGGAAGTTTGAGTCCAGCCTGACCAACTGGACCCAAATGAGATCCTGTCTTAAAATACACAATAGATAAGGGCTAGAAATGTAGTTGCATGTAACAGAGAGAGAGAGAGAGAGAGAGAGAGAGAGAGAGAGAGAGAGAGAGACATAGACATAGACATAGACATAGACATAGACATAGACATAGACATAGACATAGACATAGAGATAGCCAAGAAAGGAGAAAGGAGAGAGGAGGAGGGTTTGAAGGAAGAGAAGGAAAAGGAAGTATGGGGAGAGAGAAAAAGATCTAAAGATAGATTTGGTTCCAGTTTTAACACTAGATAGATGTTTGACTTCTGGGCAGTAATAATTCTAGTTCCATTAAAAAAGACAGTGTTAAAGGTCCTTGCTAGTTGAAATTTCTCAAGTTAAATATAATTATAGCCACACATGGTAACAAACTCCAGTAATCCCAGCTATTCAGGAGTCTGAGGCAAGTGGATCATGTGTTCAGACAGCCTGGGAAACTTGGTAAGACCTTAACTCAAAACTAAGTTTTAGAAAAGGACTGATGTTGGAGCCACTGAAGCTGAATACACGTGCAGGGCTGTGGCACGGTCCGGGCATCGCTGAACTGAGAAGGAGGAGACACTTCATGGGGCAAGATAGGCCACAGCTGAGGCCACCCAGAGACTTTCTGCTAGCATAGTTCTCCTTCATTAGCATTGCTTGATGCTTGGAAGGTCCTTGAACCCCTCCCAAGTTTCTGCTGGTGTCTGTGGTGCTTTCCATTCTAATCCCTTCCTTGTTTGAATACTAAATAAATACAGGCCACCCAGAGACATTGTGTGTCTCAGTCACCAGAGTTAAGAACTCTCCAGAGGGTTTTGGTCCTCCTGGAGCCCTAAAGAACATACTACTTGTCTCATTCATTTGGGCCTTTGATGTACACTTGTTTGGGACATTGGGGATCTAGGCACAGATCTCAATGGAGTGGGAGTGTAGCTCAGTAGCAGATCACTGGTCTACCATGTCCAAGACCGTGGATTCAAACTCTTACTAACATTTTAAAAAGTCACAACATTCCTTCCTGTATCACTACTTACACTTTATGCTTCAGAATGTGTACATAGAGAAAAAGCAATTCATTTGCCTAACATGTCTTTCCATTATTATTATGCTAAAGGCAAGCCTCTAAGGTGGATATGTTGATATGGGAGGGATAATGTGGAAAAGGCTTTAGGACTGGTGAGGTTTTATTTTTGTTAGGAGTCCATCATCTCTGTACTGTCAAGGCACAGGCAAAGCTTGGTAAGAGGGATGATGATGTTGCTTCCAAGCCCGCCCTCTGCTGGTCAGAAGGAGTTGGTTACGTTATTAGGTGATCTGCGAAAGCAGTATTAGGAGTCTTGTGTTCTTTGTACTTTTAATTCCTTGATAATCCTGCCCTGTAGAGGGAGGAAGAAAGGAAGGAAAGAAAGAGGGTGACTGGGAGACTCTAGTAACAGGAGTTTTCATTTTTTTCTTTCAGCCAGTTGATGGAGAAAACCAACAGCAACGGTCAGAGGACTTGGACCTGTGCGGGCCTGCTGCAGTTTGTTACCCAAGTGACCCTAAAGACATCAGTTGATCTCTATGAACACTCATTATGCATTAATTTGGCTTTCACCAGTGACCAGACTTACTTTGTCCTAAACCCTGTGCTCAGCCTGAGATAATACAAATGGGAAAGAGATGGAGTCCTTGTCTTCAAATTGCTCCCAATCTTCACGTAGAGTTTATTTCAGTGACTGCTCACTCGAGGAGGTACAGAGCCAATATCTGGGACGTTCTCACATCTTAGCTCCTGGGACTTTGTCATTCATGACTGTGAACACTGTGATTAAGTGATGCACAATGAAGCAGGCAACCTTTACCTTTGAGAGATACTGGAGAAATTAGTCCAGTTGTGTGAACAGGGACAAGTCACTTTTCTGAAACTTTTTCTCCTTTTATCACTTTCTTGGTGCCGTTATGGACGATGCTTTCTTCTCCATTCCAGCACTTTCCATAACAGATTTCAGAGATTATTGACCCTTCACATTAAGCTCTGAGAACCTGAAGGCATAACCCATATATATCTCATTTTAAGCTATACCCTTACTCCAAATACAGCGCCTCGATGTTTATTAATGGTGCCAAGTTGATGTTTGGTGAATAAGGAACAATATAGACACAACGTAAAGCAGGGCATAGTTTCTTTGAACTTCATGTATCATGGATACTGCTTCCTGGATGTTGCAGAAATTTTAGTCCCACCATAGTACCTTAATTTTCTTTACAGTAGTATCTGCCATTTACTGTACACAGACCATATGCCAGGCAATAGTGTGCCAAATCTAATATTTTGTTCACCTTCTTTTTTTCCCTCACAGTAATCATTTACTGTAGCTGATATTATGCTTGCTTTTTCTTCCAGACCAGTTTAAAAACGTTTCCAAACCTAATAGTTGAGAAGTGACAGAGCAAGGTAACAATCAAGGTGCCCTAACTCTAAAGCACTTTGGTTCCATTTGGCAATCTGCCTTTGTCTTGCTGTATGAGTTGGCAGAACCCAGAGACCTGCCATTCCTGCCAATGACCCTGCCATTCCTCCAGGTTAGAGGCAAGGAATCCATGGGGTCTGCAAGGCAGCCTTGGCAATGTCTTGGCCCCTATAGTATGATAGTCGGGACCCAGTGTCTCCTGGGGCTAGGGACTTCCTTGCTCCTCCTGTGCTTTGTATGTGAATGACTGTCATTCTTTTAGCAGTATTCCTAACCCTCACTCTTTCAAAAGCATTCACGGGAGGATTGTTGCAGGCTTAATCATCCACACATGATGTTGGTCAAGCAGCAGCCATGGGGACCCCAGGAATACAAGAAAGGCAGGTTTTCCTTACCACTCAAAGGACTCACCCTATGTGGACAGGGAAGTGACGGTGGCTCTACTGTTCTTATGAGCTTGTGGGGAGTGCTGAGCCTTGATCCTTCATGCCCATGAACACCCTGAGTATCCTCTGTCCTGGCCCACATCCACCTTAGACCTCAACCTCACCTATTCAGACTTCCACTCCTGATTTTCTCTCCTGTTCACTATGTGTTATAGAGCTGCAGGAGGATCCTTGAGGTAAAAAGCGCACAGCTACTGATCTCTCAGCACACCTCAGAAATGTGCTGCGATAAATAGCCTCTGCATCTTTCCCATACCTTGACTTGCATTACAAAAGTCTCCCTTGTGTTTATAGTGCTATGTGTACTAGTGGCGTGGAAGGAGGGTGGCTATATACTGTGTCCTTAAAGGAGAGCTGGGGAACATGGGATCCTGCTATTCACTTTTGAGACCCTCTTTTGTTTATATGCTCTGCAGAAGTGACCAAGGCAAGGCCCTGTCCTTGGCACACTCTCTATTCTTAAGACTTGGCGCCTGATGAGGATATGATTGTCAACCACAATTGCTATGGAAGGTAGTCCTGATAGGACCTGGAATTCAGATGCAAGGTGCTGTGGGAACACAGGAAGGAGAGGATAATTTTGAAAGTGGCTTTGGCATGCTTTAAAGAAAAAGATGTCTTAGGGCAGGACTTCAAGAAGGAAGATGATTTTATGATAGAGAAGCTATCGGGAGGAACACTCTAGGTAGTGAAGTAAACAAAGGCTTAGAAATACACTAGTATATGGGAAAACACTTCTGCTCTGAGTTAACGGTAGATGAGATAGTTTAAGTCTGTATTTGCTGTGTACTGATGTACTCAGTCTCCCTCTCTAAATAACCAGAATTCAGTACATGATGAGTAAATACCAAGTGAAAACCTTATTGATGAATGAATACATGAATGTGTGTGTTCTATGCCATTTCAAAAGATTTCCTTTAATATCATAAATTTTTTCATGGACAAATGAGCTAGCAAATACATGAATGTATTTTTAAAAAATGAATGTAATAGGCCTGGAATTTGGTTCAGTGGCCTAAGCATCTGCCTGGAAAGTGCAAGGTTGTGAGTCCTATCTCTGATACAAAAAAAATGTGTATAGTTTCAGGGCACTCGCTTAAATGTGTAGCATATCCTCTGTATAGCTATAAGAACCCAGTCTTTCCTACCTGGGATCCTATCCATATCCTTATATCTGAAGGATCTGATCCACTCTTGGACCCCACTGTTCACTGGCCACATCTCTCCGCACTATACTCAGAGCACTGTGGTCACTTGAGTTAAATTATGTTTCCCTGATTAGGTGCTTCTGTATAGTGTTTACTCTATAAGGTGGGTCTGCATAGTCAAGCCTGGATTAAAGGATAATTTGCCACTCTGAGGTGCTGATCTCACCCTTGTATGACCTTTCTTTTAACTGCAAGAGAAATACATAGACAAATGTCAGGCTGATTCTTACCCTTTGAAACATGCCAGCTCAATTTGTGTCCAACAGGACATGCAAAAGGCAAAAAGAGCAAGTTTCTTTCCTGTTCCAGAAATACAGAGCATGACGCTAAGACATACCCATTTGTGTGACAGGAAATGTGATGATTAATGACTATTTTCCCAGCCATGGCTCTGGTTATTTAATCCCATGTGAACTTCTGTGAGAAGCACTTGCGACTTCAATTCAGAGGACTATGTGTAGCTGTTGGATTTTCTCATTTGTTCCATGCAAGGAAAATAAATTTCCAATCAGTCATTTTCTTGGCTGGGCCTTTCTGTTTCCACTGACACAGGAACATCTTGGCAGAGCTAGGTGAGTGGGAGGAGGCACCTGAACTGGTGGCACTGTCCATGGAGTCCACAGTGGATCAAAGCGAAGACTTGGCCTCCCAAATAGAAACTTCTAATAAGGGGACAAATGTAGACTTGCAAACGGCTGGCCTGAGAGTGTGAGTATATACAGAGCTTAGTACAACAGATCTCCACTTGCCTGTCCTCTGGCAAAGAAGGCTGCAGTTGGCATTTCCACTGAGGCCTAGCAGGGAACAGTTCTTCCTCAGGGATTTGAAGTCAGTGTTTCCATCACTACCCATGCAGAACCTCCTTGAACATCAGAATGACAGTGAGGATAGTACTCAATACCTATTTATACCAGACACTTTGCAAGTATTATCTCCAGAACAAATATACATAGTAACCTCAGTCATAGTATAATCATTTCCACAAGGGGGCACTGAAACTCAGAGAAATGAAGTAGCTAAGTAATTTTCCCAAGACCACAGTACTGTAAATGATGTCTCTGTAAATTGAATCTTCCTGGTTGCAAAGCTTGTGAACTCCACCCTGCACCAAGAAGCCTCCAAAGAGCAGAGGGCCAGCACTAGGATGAGTTTCCCACTGAGCTTCTGTTACTTGGCCCATGTAGTTGATGACAGAAAGCCTCTGACCATTTCCACCACCACAAAATATAGTCATGTCTTAAATCCCTGGAGCCTGAGAATATTTACCCTACTGGAAAAAGGGACTCTGCAGATGTGATTGTGTGAAGAATCTCGACACGGTAAAATGGACCTGAATTATTAGGGTAGGCCCCATGTAATCACAGAGTCGTGATGCGAGAGAAGTGGGACAGTCACAGCAAGATGATGAAGGAAGCAGAATCTGAGAAAGAGAGAAGACCAGAAGATGCTATGCTACTGGCATTCAAGATGGACAGGGCCACAAGCCAGGGAATGAGGACAGCCTCTGCCTGCTGGAAAATATTCTTCTGAAGGCTCCAGAGACAAACAGCCCTGCTGACACTGTGATTTTAATCTGTAAGTCCATGTTTGGACATTCTGACCTCTGGCACTGTAAGAAATTAAATTTGTGTTGTATACACCATTTATAATAATTTGTTATAGTAGCCATAGGAAAATAATCCACAATGGAAAATATCATTAATTGCCAGATGACAAGAGGTTTATTTAAGGTCACTGTTGGGCAGGAGCTTCCATGAGAACTGGTGAATGTTCAAGGCACAGAGGCTGACACTGTTAGGCAAAATCAGTGGCCTCGCTGGCTAGGTTTCTCAGGTGTGATGACCTGGTGTCTCCCTGGGTTATGGCTTCAGACTCTGCTACACAGCTCCCAGCAGCTTCCCTGTGTTAGACTTGGATCCTGCTAGTATCCTTCCTGGTCTCCATCATGAACTGAGCCTGTTGCAGTTACCTGATTTCTAGTACTGATGTGGGCACTTCCTACCTTTCATCTTTGCTAAGTCCTGTGTTAAGACAAGATCACCAGTGTTTGATAGATAAAAAATTCAACTTGAATAGTCAATCCCACAGTTATGGTTTATAGAATGGCTACCATCACACACTCTAGGCCACTTTTTAATGTTTCAGTAATGGTGATCTGATCTGTAAAATGTGGATAGGAACACATACATCAGGGAATTGTTAGGGGCAAAATCAGATGATTTATGCAAAATATTTTGCTTAGTGTGAGGCAAGATGTAAATATTCCCATAAATGACAGCTATTATTGTTATGATTATGCATTTTAATCATGAGTCATCAACAAGAGCTCCAAAATGATGTCAGGTTAATAGCCATACAGGTATTTGGACTGAAGCCCCCTTCTTTGCATCAGGCATTGTACTACAATATAGAAATTTCCTTACAAGAAGCTTACTCCACACTACCAAATTCATTTTGGAATTTTGATCCACCAAGAGCTTGTGGCTTTTTCTTCATTTTATGATAATTATTAGAAAGGCAATATTTAAAAATGTTTTGGCAAGTTGTTAAAGAATTTGAAGTCAGTGAAAGAATTTTGTGGAAGAGAAAACAGGCCTAACAGTAACTGGTAAGTGTAGAATAAAGAATGCATTTAGTGTTGCAGATATCTGAAATGCTATTGGACTCTAAATTCTGAAGATTAGGATTCTGATGTGAGAAATATCTCTAGAGCCCTAAATAAATATTCAGAAGTCCCCAGGGGTCCTCTTTCTAAGGGTGTGTGTGTGTAATGCACTGAGTGACTCTGACTCATTCAGCCTTGCATTTCTCCACTCTGGCACCAAGGTTTTGTATAGCAAAGCTTGTGTTGGGCATTCATGAGCACCTCGTGCATTTTCTGTATCCAGCTGAGTATCATAAGGGATCTAGGGTGTTTGAAGCTGAGCTTTGTCATTTATGGAGATCTTGATCTAGAGAGGAAAAAATTAAAGGAAAAGGAGAATTAAATATTGTCAAAAGAAACATAATATGGTAGAAATTATATTTTTAACATTATTGAGTATCTACTGTAGGGACCAACATTTATTGAACATTCTCTGAATGGTAGACATTTTACCTCTATTATTTACTTAATTCATACATTCATTGCCTGCCTATATTTCCCAGTGAGTAAGTGAAGGAGTTGGGACTTGAGGTCAGATTATTTGACTTCCAAGTCTGTGCTCCTACTAACTGCAGGTAGTGTAATTAGGTGTGAATATATGGTACAAGAAAGTGTGTGTGTTTGAAGAAGGAAGGGACAGCTGTGGGCTGAAGTCCACAGGTGTGGAGCTAAAGTGAAGGCTTCATGAAGCACGTGATTTTAAGAAGAGCACAGAAGGAAAGCTAGAATTTGGGCAGATAAAGAGGATGATGATTGGAAGCTGGGAAGATGGAAGATCAATAAGGAGCAAAGTAAAGAGTGTCTCTGAGAGAAACAGCTCAGATGCTGTAATAAAGAACCCTAGAGAAGACCAGATGGAAGGAGATGGATCCTCTCAACCCACAAAGAAACTAAAGGGGAAAGAAAAGAAAAGAAAAGAAAAGAAAAGAAAAGAAAAGAAGAACATGGATGGAAGGCGGTAGCCAGATGTGCTCCCACCAGAGCTGGTTCAACTCTGTATGAAATGCCGCTGGAGTCAAAAGACGTGTGGTCACAGTGATGTTGGTTGGCAAGCCCAAGGGCCTTGGCAGGAGGATGTGGTCATGAAGAGGAGTGGCAGAGCAGAGAGCAGAACCAGCTCAGAGATCTGCAGTGACTCATGGTGAGTGTGGGGAACTCAGTGCTCCTGTGGGAGTGGATGATTGGTTGGGTGACAGTCTGGAGTTGGGCAGAATAAGCCTGGAACCAGAACTGCAGTGGCTTCAGTCAGTAACTCCTAGTGTAGAGCAGATTGGTGAGAATTTCTTGGACTGAGACCCATCCCTGTGTGTGATCTAAAGCTAAGGAGAGCCCTCCCTGAAGCTATCCCTAACTGGTTCCATCAGTGCAGCACGCACTAACATGGTAAAGAATCCCTGTGATTGACCAGCTCAAATGGGAGGGGTAAACCTGCCCTGCTCCTGCTTGTACTTCACTGGTCATCAGTAGACTGGGGAGGGCAGCAATCCCTAGCTAGCATGCTTCAGAGTAATTGTGGCCAATACAGGAAGTGCCAGGGACTCCCATTAGCCACTTGTCTGGAAGAAACCAGAAACATGACAAGAGGACAAAACAAAAGGAAGTCTCCAGCCTCCAACCCAAACAATACTAGCCCAGGAGAGGTAAATACAGCAGATATCAGGGGTTTCACACTTGCAGTTTCAGAAGCAGCAGCATCTGACATAAAGAAATATCTTCATGACATTATAGAACAACTCAAAGCAGAAATACTAATATAAGTAAAGGAAGATATAAGAAAAATAATAAAAGAAATGCTAAGCACCTCTCAGGAAGACACAGATAAAAGAATGGAGGAGCATAAAGGAGGGAAACCTTTGATGAAAAATATTAAAAAAATCTAGAATACATGAAACAGATTCAAAGAGATTACCAGGAAATTAAAAACTCCATTGAAAGCTGACAAAACTTCTTGAAAGAAACTAAAGATAGACTATCAAAACTTGAAGACAAGTTTGTGATGTGTGATCATGAAAGGAAAGATCTCTTAAAAATAATAAGGAACCAGGAAGTAACAACACAAAGGCTAGAAGATGACAAGAGGATCTATAACTTAAGAATAAAAAATGTGAGTGAGGAAGCAGGGGTAAACACAAATAAAATACAAAGGCTATTTACAGAAGTAATTAAAGAAAACTTCCCAAGGATAGCAAAAGGAAATGATATTCAGATATGTGAGACATACAGAACTCCAGCCAGCTACAACCAAAATAGATCTATACCCAGGCATATAATAATAATCAAGATCCTAGAAATTCAACACAAGAACAGAATATTAAAAGCTGGCAGAGAAAAGAAACACCTATAAAGGAAAACCCATCAAAGTCACAACAGACTTCTTGACACAAACCATCAAATCAAGAAGAGCTTGAAGTGAAGTATTCCAAGCCCTGAAAGAAAATAACCTCCAACCCAGATTAATGTACCCTGAAAAACTATCTCTCAAAATTAATGGAGAAACAAGATGCCTCCATGACAAAGAGAGAGTTCATGACCACCAATTCAACCCTAAAAAAAAATACCAAAGGACATTCTAGAGAGAGAAACAACAAAACACAAGGGTTTCAGGAACAGTGGCAGAGGGGGCTCACTGAACAGGGAAGACAGTGGAATTATGGGAAAAGTAGACAAGCAACAGCAGAAAAATATCATGGCAGAGATTGGGCAGAAAAGATTGGCCATAATTGCTAACATGGATGGCCTCGATACACTAATAAAAAGAAACGAGGCAGAATGGATCAGAGATAGGATCCATCAAAATGTTCTATATAAGAAATATAATTTGAAGCTTCCTGCTGTGCACAGCCAGCTCAGGGGATCTTGGGCCTGCCTCAGGGGATCTTGGGCCTGTCTGCATCCTCAATTCTGGAGACTGGACAGCTTGGGTCAGTATCCCCGCACCATCCTGAGCCCTGGGAGTTTTAAACATTGCTCCCAGCTGGCCAGGGAACTTCATGGCTTGCTGCCACACTTGACTGGCTCAGCAGGTCTTGGGCCTGCTTGCACCAACTTTCCATGCTCATCTGGCTCAGGGGATCTTGGGCCTGCCTGTGCCATCAATTCTGGAAACTGGCAACCGGAGATGAGTGTCCCTGCACCATCCTGAGCCCCGTGAGTTTGGGATCATTGCTCCCACCAGCCAAGGACTTCACAACTTCCTGCCACACTCGACCAGCCCAGCAGGACATGGGCCTGCCTGCCCCACCCCAAGTGACCCTCTCTCAATCGGGGGACTGGATGGCCAGAGTCCCAGGAGCTGAGGGCATAGAAGAGGATTTCCAACAGGCCCAGGGGAAGCCTTTGAATGACACTTGAAACACAGAAATATAGGAAAATGACAAAATGAAAGACCAAAATACAATTTCAAACCTCAAGCCCATCCTAAGAAACCTTAGGAGCTATGTACATAGAAGAAAATATATGCCAAACACCTGAAATACCTGAAATAATAGCAACTGAAATAAAGAAGCAACTCCGAGAAGCTTTAAAGGAATTCAAACTAGAAATAACCTCCCAGGTAAAAGAAGAAATAGTAAAAGAAATGAAAGAGATGCTGAACATATCTAAAGAAGACACAGTTAAAAAACTGGAGAAACTAAACAAAAAGGTAGAATCCCTGGATCAACAATATAAGAAACAAACAGAACACATAAAGCGGGATGCAAAGAGATAAATAGGAAATCAAAACTTCCATTGAAAGTTGTAAAAACCACCTCAATGAAAGTGAAGATAGAATTTCAGACCTCAAAGACAAGATTGCCGCTAGTGAACAGGAAAGATCTTTTAAAAATAACAAGGAATCAGGAAATAATAATTCAACAGCTGCAAGATGATGCAAAGAAAAACAACATATGATTGATAGGGATAAGTGAAAAAGAAGGGGAGAACATAAAGGATGTCAAGAGGACATTTAGAGGAGTACTAGCTGAAAATTTCCCAAACATGAGAGTGGAAACTGACATTAGCATCAGTGAAGCATATAGAACTCCAAGTAGCCATAACCAAAATAAAACTACACCCAGACAAATAATAATCACTATCCCAGAAATCAAACATAAGAATAGAATATTAAAAGCTGTCAGAGAGAAAAGACAGATCACCTATAAAGAAAAACCTATCAGAATCACAGCAGACTTCTCAGCACAAACAACAAAATCAAGAAGAGCATGGAGTGAAGTATTTCAGATCCTAAAGGAAAATGATTTCCAACCTAGACTGATGTACCCTGAAAAACTGTCCTTCAAAATGGATGGAGAAATAAGATACTTCCATGACAAAGAACAGCTGAAGAACTTCATAATCACCAAACCAACTCTGCAAATAATACTGAAAGACAGTTTAGATACATTTAGGAAAAAACCACTAAGCAAAGCAGACAAACAGAAAGGAAAGATAAAGATGCAACAGCAGAAAGATAACATGTCAACAATAAACCAATATATAACAGCTATAACCATTAATGTAAATGGTCTCAATGCACTAATTAAAAGAAACAGACTGGCAGAATAGATCAAGAAACAACATCCAACCATATGCTGTCTACAAGAAAGCCATCTAACCCAAAAGGATACTCACACACTGAAAGTCAAAGGATGGAAAACAATACTTCATGCAACAGGAACCCCCCCCCCCCAAAAAGTGGGGGTAGCCATTCTGTTGGCAGACAATGTGAACTTCAAACCAAAAATGATCAGAAGAGATAAAGAAGGTCATTACATACTGGTTAGGGGAAAACTTCAAGAGGAAGAGATAACAATTTTAAATATATATGCACCAAATTCCAGAGCCCCCAGTTATATAAAGTAAGTATTAATAGAAAGGAAAAACCAAATCACAATTATAACAAGAGACCTTAACACACCATTACACCAAGGGACAGAGTAGCCAGACAGAAAATCAGCAAAGAAATAACAGAACTGAATCACATCTGTGAACAAATGGACTTGATAGACATATACAGAGTTTTCCATCCAACAACATCAGAATACACATTCTTCTCAGCAGTACATGGGTCATTCTCTAAAATAGACCATAGACTAGCCAAAAGAACATATTTAAATAAATGGAAAAGAGTTGAAATTATCCCATGCATGTTATCAGATAGCGCCATGAAACTAGAAATTAATGATAAAAGAAACTGCCAAAATCCCACAAACACATGGAAACTGCATAACACACTTTTGAGCAATCAGTGGGTCACAGGGGAAATTAAAGAAGAAATTAAACAATATCTACAAGCAAACAAAAATATAAATACAACTTACCAGGGATGCAATGAAAGCTGTCTTCAGAGGAAAATTTATTGCACTGAGTTCCCACATTATGAAAACAGAATGAAAACAAATAAGTAACCTGATGCTACACCTCAATCATCTAGAGAAAGAATAGCAAGTCAAGCCCAAAGCCAAAAGAAGGGAGGAAATTATAAAAATCGGAGCAGAAATGAATGCAATAGAGACTAAGAAAACAATCCAAAGAATCAATGAATCAAAGAGTTGGTTCTTTGAAAGAATAAATAAAATTGATAAGCCCCTAGCCAACCTTATTTTAAAAAGGGGAGGAAAAGCTCAATTTCTTGCAATAAGGAATGAAAAATGCAAAATCACTACAGACTCTGTAGAAATACGGAAAAATCATCAACACCTATTTTGAAAACCTCTACTCTCATAGGTTTGATAACACGAAAAAATAGACAGGTTCCTAGCAACATAGGAAGTGAAAGGATTTTACCCCAGATGGGACACTGTAGCTGGTGGGAGACTGGGAGGCAGATCCAAGGGGCTCTATCTTGAGGTCACCTTTCCCACCCCTATGCAATTTACCTGTGGCGCAAAATGAATACCAAATGGCTACCAAATCACTAACGCCTCTTAGGCACCACCCCAAACCTAAGCTACATGTATGCCCCCACACCACGTGTTGGGTGGAGAGAATGCCAGACCCTGGAGGTCATGGAGTCTCTCTCCACATTCTTAAAATAAAGGTCACTTTTATTTCATACTTCTTATCTTTTTAGCTGTGCCGAAAATTTTATCAGGAAGTACCAAAGCTAGGTCAAGAAGATGGAAAACTGCTGAATAACTCAAATTCTACTAATGAAATTGAAAATGCAATTAAGCCCAGGCCCAGACAGATTCACTGCAGAATTCTACAAGAAATACAAAGACTTATTGCCAACACTCCTTAAACTCTTCAATGAAATTGAAAGGGAAGCAATGCTTCCTAAGTCATTCTTGGAAGCAACAATTACCCTAGTACCAAAACCTGAGAAAGACCCAACTAAAAAAGAGAACTAGAGGCCAATCTCCCTAATGAACACAGATGCAAAAATTCTCAGTAAAATATTGGCAAATAGGATGCAGCAAATCATCAAGAAGATTATACACCATGACCAAGTGGGAAGCATGCAGGGATGATTCAACATATATAAATCAACAAATGTAATCCACCATATCAATAAAGCCAAAAGTAAGAATCACATGATCATTTCTAAAGATGCAGAAAAAGCTTTTGATAAGGTCCAACATTCATTCATGATAAGAACCCTTCAGAAAATTGGAATAGATGGTCTTTACCTCAATATAATAAAGGCCATCTATGACAAACCAACAGCCAATATCATACTAAATGGCCAAAAACTGAAGGCCTTTACCTTAAAATCAGGCACAAGACAAGGATGTCACTTATTGTTCCTATTTAATATAGTACTGGAAATATTAGCTAGAGCAATTAGACAAGAGACAGACATAAAAGGGCTAAAGATAGGAAAAGAGGAGTTTAAATTATCATTATTTGCAGATGGCATGATACTCTACATATAAGACTCCAAAACTCCATTGGAAGACTCCAAGATATAATAGATAAATTCAGCAATGTAGCTGGATACAAAATCAATACTCAAAAATCAATAGCATTCCTATACACTAACAACAAAATCACTGACAGAGAAATAAGAGAAGCCACACCCTTCACACTAGCAACCAAAAAAAATGAAATATTTAGGAATTATTCCCACAAAAGAAGTGAAAGATGTACATAGGGAAAATTTTAATACACTGAAAAAGAAATTAAAGTGGATTTCAGAAAATGGAAAGACATCTCTTGCTCATGGATAGGAAGAATCAATATTGTGAAAATGGTCATTCTCCCAAAACTGTCACACAGACTCAATGCAATCCCAAAAAAAAAATACCATCAACATACCTCATAGATCTAGAGAAATCACCCTTCAAATTCATCTGGAACCAGGAGAGACCATTTTCTGTTATTTTGTTCTGAATATCCTGTAATACTTTCATTCTCTTGAATGGTTTTATACTATTTTGTTATGCTTGATACTATTGTGTATGAAGGTATGCTCAACTATTGCAAAGAAAGAGACATTATAGTAGCTACTGATATATCGGGTTGTCTTGTGGTGAAACACTATGTTGCTTAAATTGTTCTGTTTTGATCTGTGTTGTTATGTCCTCTTTTATCTTAATCTTTTTTTAAAATAAAAAAAGAAGTATAATTAACCTGAAACAGGGTTTATGGACTGAAAGTCAAAGATGAGAAACTAGTGCTCTATGTGATAGGGAACCAGAAAAAAGTGGGGGTAGCTCACCCATCAGCTGCAGATTGATTGGAAAAACATAACACTTTTAAAAAATTTTTTATTTAAGGAGAAAAAGAAAAAAAAAACAGAAAAAGGATGCAAGTTATACAGAATTTCAGAAAAAAAAAACAGTAGGAAATCACTAGTTAATGGATTACACATTGTCATCTTAGAAATAGTTGTTCAAGTTAAAAAATCAAAGCATATAAAGTGGACATTCAAACAGTGAGACTGCAAACAGTTCTGTTCAATGATCCAACAAAACTCAGTAATATGGTTATCTATCTTATACACTTAAATATACATGCAGTTATGTCCTTTAGAGCACTTTCTTTTCCTTTCTTTTGTACAACAACAATTACACATTTTGGGTTTTATTACTCCCACAGTTATTACTTTTCTTTGAAGAGAGTAAAACAAAATGTGACACAACAGAACACAGTCAGTCAAATCAATAGGATGGACATAATACATAATGTAAAAACAAAAAACAAGGTGAACAACAATGTTTACCATAATGCCTCTTGCTGTCTTAAAAAGAATCACCTATATCATCAGTTGTAATAAAATTGAACAAAACAGTAAAGAACAAAACCAATTAAACCAAAACATTGGAGATATTAGAGGACTTCAAAAGAAGATAATAGTCAACCAGAATGGGCGTCATAATGAATCTTATTGTCTTCACAGTTGTTGCTTATACTTTTGAACTTGGTACTATCAAGCAAAGCAGAATAGTGGAAAATCAGTCAAAACAAGATTGTGAATACAGGGTTTCAAATCAAGTTAATAGGAAATCAAAGTGGGTTACTATAATATATCCTGCTATTTTTTATTTATTTTTCCCTTAATTAGAAGAATAAAAATGAAAAAGTAAATAATAAAAAAAGGAGGTTGAGATAAAAGAGGGCATAACAACAAAATAGTGCAGGTCAAAACATAACCATTTAAGCAAAATAGTGTTTCGCCACAAGATAATCCCGACATAAAAGTAGTTACCATAGTGTCTCCTTCCTTGAAATCTTTGAGTATAACTTTGTATACTGTAGCATCAAATATATCAACACAATGTAAAACTGTTCAAGAGAATGACAGTATTACAGGGTATTTAGAATCAACTAACAGAAAATGAACAATAGTTTCTGTATAATTTCCTTATCTATAAAAGTTTTTGTTTATATTATCACATATAATAAAATGCAATAAGATACAATATGTTAAGACTGATGGAGACAAAAGAACAAAAGCTTGATGGGACTTCAAAACAAGATGATATTAAATCAGCACTAGCTATTATGATGTCTTGTTTTCTCCAAAACAGCTGTTCCTACTGTCCAACCTTCTCTGCCTCATTTTTGTTGAGCTCTTTTTCTGTCATTAGTTATCAGTTTGTCTTCTTCATTTTGCTTCCTGCTCCATTCATTGTGGCCTCTCTGCCACCGTTTCTGGAATCTTGATATTTTTCTTTTTTAGAATATCCTGAAGTATTATCTGTAGAGTTGAATTGGTGGTTGCAAATTCCCCTAGTTCCTCTTTATTCTGGAAGCACCTTGTTTTTCCATCAATTTCTAGGGACAGTTGTGCAGGATATATCAATCTTGGCTGGAGGTTATTACCTCTCAAAGCTTGTATTATTTCCCCCCACGCTCTTCGTGATTTGATGGTTTGTGCTGAGAAGTCTGCTGTAATTCTGATGGGTGTTCCCTTGTAAGTGATCTGTTTCTTGTCTCTGATGGCTTTTAATATTCTGTTCTTATATTGGATTTCTGGAAGTTTCGATTATTATATGCCTGGGTATAGCTCTGTTTGGACTGTAGGTGGCTGGGGTCCTGTATGCCTCATACATCTGAGTATTTTTACCTTTTGCTAAATTAGGGAAATTCTCCTGGATTATTTCTCTGAATAGCTTTTGTAGTCCATTTGTTTGTGTCCCTACTTCTTCTTTTATGTTCTTAATTCTTAAGTTATAGATCCTATCATCTTCTAGCCTTTGTATTATTGCTGTTTATTTCCTTGTTATTAAGAAGTTTTTCATTTCATGCTCCCACCTTACAAATCTGTCCTCCAGTTCAGATAATCTATCCTTAGTTTCTTTCAAGCAATAATTATGCCAGCTTTCAAAAGAGTTTTTAGTTTCCTGGCAATCTCTTTGAACCTGCTTCACGTATTCTATGTTTTCTCTATTTTTTTTGCATCAAACAATTCTTCCCTTTTTTTCTGTTCTTCCGTTCCACCATCTGTGATTTCATGGAGCGTGCTTAGCATTTATCTAACTATTCTACTTATATCTTGCTTTATTTCATTAAATACTTCACTTTTGAACTCATCTATGAGGCTTTGGAGATATCGTTTTATGTCTATTGGTGCCGTGTCTGATATTGCATGTTTTCTGTTCTCACTCTCCTTTGCATTTGCCTTTCCTGGATCAGTGTTCTCAGGATTGGGGACTGAGGATCATTTCTTGTTGCTCCCTCTTCCCATACTTTTTGTTCCTTCCATACAAGCATATATAGGAGGCCCAGTTTTTTTTCTCTTTGTCTGTTACAGTTTATTTGAATCTGCCAGCTAGGTGTTCCCACCCACTGCAGTGTACTAAGGAGACACAGACCTGGGCAGCCTCTGCTGGGCCCACCCCTCCAGGTCAACCTACTGAAGGCTTTACTGCTAGGGTGCACTGCCAGGCGCTGGGACCTGGTTTGGGGTAGCCTACTGGATCATAGTCTGTGGCATCACCCAGGCCAAGCTCTCCCTACCAATCCCACCTGAGAGAGGAATATGCAACTAAGTCACTGCAGCATCCTGTTCTGGCTAGTCTGCCCAGTCCCAGAATGTCCTCTGTTGGAGCCTCCTAGTCTATGAAAGGGTCCCCGTTCCTCTCACTCACCACAGGTCGATGTAGGGCTCCCCGCCATTCCTGCTCTCAGCTCCGTTTGGTTTGCCTATTCCCACTCTCAGAGCTTTTGCGTGTCTCTCTCCCTGCTGTGCTGATTCAGATGCAGCAGTGGCAGCAGGAAATTCAAATCACAGCTTCCAGAGGCACAGGTTCCAGCTTCCGCACTGGGATTTTATCTGTTCCTGTCATAGCACTGGGATTGCATTTCCAGTTGGTTTCTCTCAGCTTAGTTCGTTCTTGGGTCAGCAGGGTATATCTTCCCTTGCTTAGGACTCCTCACACCACATCATTCCTGGATTCTAAGCTGACAATCTCAGAGAACCTTTGTGGCTGCTGTTATCTGTCTGCCATGTTCTCCTGGAAGTCTGACATAACACTTTTATACAATGGAGAAATACTCAGCTATAAGGAAGGAAAATCTTGAGGCTCTTGTAGGTAAATGGATACAACCTGAGACCCAGCTCAGGGTTAAAAAGTTCAGAACCACTTAGGTAAATAGCAGGTTGCCTCTCTATCTAAAAACTAAAGGAGTTAGTGGGATACACAATGTACAATGTACCCTGTGAAAGTGAAAGGGGAGGAATTACCTACAAAGGGACAGCAGAGGACACTGTTAATCTTGTATCATGATTTGAAATCCATATTGTTTTCATTGCTCTGTTTAATTTGTTTATATTCTGTTCCAGTTTGTCTATTTGTACTAGATTTGAGGGCATAAACAGCTATTCCAAAAATAGCAAGATATAATATGGTAACCATTTTTAATTTCCTACTAACTTAATCTGAAACCCTGTATTGATTTCACTGTCTTCTTTTGACTGATTTTATTTGAATCTTTTATGTTTGATAGTATCAAGTCTGAGAGTATAGGCAACTACTCTGAAGACAATAAGATTCACTACAATATCCATTCTGGTTTAATTATTACCCTCTTTTGAAAGACTATAATGTTTCCAATGTTTTGTTTTTATTGGTTTTGTTCCATACTGCAATGTTCAATTTTATTGTACCTGATGATATGGGCAATTCTATTGAAGATAATAAGAGACATCATGGTAACCATTGTAGATCACCTTGTATTATGGTTTTAAATCATGTACTATGTCCATCCTTTTGTTTTGAATGATTACATTTTTTTCTTATTTGGCTTTGTTCGTTTCAAAAAAATTAAAAAGAGAATGATGATCAGAAAAAAAAAAAAACCCAGCAACTATTTAACAGGTGTTCAACCCATGTGACATTCGAGGCACTGATCTGGATGTTTGAACAGAAAAATGAACCACACAGATACACAGACTTGCCATTGTGGCATGTATATTCAGTGGGGGGAGAAAGACAAGAAGATTAAAAAAAATAAGTAAATGATATGGCACAATGTTAAGTAATAGATGCAACAAGAGAAAAGAAAAGGCCAGTAATCCAGAAGTTCTTGCTCTTACAGAAGATGCTTCCCCAAATTGCCTTGTCCTGCCGTTCTACTGAGAAAAATCCTTGCCCCCAACCAGTCCTCCTTTGTAGAGCCAAGTAATCACCTCTTACTGCCTGGAATGTCTGAATTTCTGGTCATCCACCACTGAAATTCTGGAAAACGCCTACACACTCAATCAGTAGTGTATCATACCATGACAGGGTGTAGGACTTGCTGAGTTTTTGTTGTCAGGCAGTGGTGGCCATGGTAGGCTCTGGGAATGCAGAGAGAATACAATCTCTGATCACAAACAATGGCATTCATGTCCCCAGCATCAAGCAAAAGAGTGTCCAACTTCTTATAAGAAATCATTATTATTGTTACTATAGTGATAAATAGGTTGCTTTACCCCTAAGCAAATGAGAGTTTTTCTTTTAGAAATAAGAATAGTTTCTTTCAAAACAAATAACAGTGCTGCAGCACTGCAAATTACAATCCATATTCATACATGACCCACTGCCGTGATTATGCCCATTATATTTATTTCTGCTTACATGGGAATCTGTCCAGGATTGCACGTGACACTGAGTTGTTCCTTATTTAGTCTTTTATTTGGAAGCTGCATAAAGCTGATGATTAATCCTGTTGCTTTCTAGTATGGTCCTATTTTCCTGCTCTTAACTGAACACCTGTTATATTCTAGGCACTGGAGAAAGAGCTCACCCAGATCAATAATTCTGTGCAGAACTTTCCGTGGCAGTGCGAAGGAATTTATGGATTAATATCATTGCTTATATGGTGTCTGAGTGGCCAGAGTATTGTGTAGCAGAGCTCAGAAAAGTAAATTAGGTATCTGCCATACCTTGTTGGGAACTAATCTTATGTCTCAGAAGCTTATTTCTTTCTACCTGGCAAAGCTATTTGCTGCCACTGAGGACAGCTATCTACTCAAGTTAAGCATTTAAAAATAAAACATAGATGAATCTTTGCAACTAGAAGCCTACACAGGCTGGAGCCACTAGCCAATGACTGTTTTAACCATCACAAAACCCAGAGGCTCTCACATCTGGTAACTAGAATCAAACATTAAAATGTAAGTACATATCATGTAAGTTTTTTTGAAGGAATGTTTTTTGTTTTTGTTTTTGAAATACTTCATTTATAAGTTATTTATTTTAGAATTATCTCTAATTTCTGGAAAGTCCTACATTTTCTAGGAATCTGTGATATGAAAAAAATCTAGCTTTCTAAAATAAAAATGGATAAAGGAGAGATGGTAGGAAACAAAAATATAGACATTTGGAAATGAAGAGAGGATTATGGAGTGAAGGAATCAAAATTGACCAAGAGATTTTATATTCATGTACCCATTCCCTAAAAGAAACATAATAATTTGTAGTGCAGTCATACGATGCTTTCACATTTAGTCAAAATATCAGCAAATTCTAAAGAAAAAACTAACAAGTTGATACAGCTTAGTAAAGTTAGCATGGCTTAGATTTTCTTTTAGATATTACAAATTCCTTATACTATTTTAGAGCCATTGAACTGTGTATTTCAAGGTTTTTTTAATAGTCCATTGAAAAGCCTGAGGGCCTCAGATACTATGCCTTGTGGACCACATCTATAGAAAACTCATTTAAGTCCTCACAGTGTTACTCTCTGTGTGTCTCTGGGGGAGTCACTTAGCATCTCTCTCGGTTTTCTCATCTAAAACTCGAATAAAAATATTGCAAAGGATGCAATAATTATATGGGACAATACATTCAGAAGCTCTGCCTAGCTCTATGTAAAGCAAATAACACGCATTTTATAAGTAATAGTTATCACTAGCAATTGCAAAACATAGTAACATAATGGGTTTGTTAGGGTTTAGATCTGTGATGTCTCCTAAAGACCATGTGCTAAAGATGTTTGCCAGTCTGTGAAACTAGGGGAAAGTAGTACAACTTTCAGGAGGTGGGACCCAGTAAAAGAAGTCAAGTCACTGGGAGCGTGCCCTCTTTTCTTCCCCCTCCTCCCCTAACCTCAGCAGCCCTAGGGCACTGTACAGCAAGTGGCTGAAAAGATGAATCTGAGTGCAGCTGCTGCAGATCACCATTTTCAAGGTCCATTATATGAATGCGACATGGAGATACTGCTGTGGAAGCCTGGGTTTTGGGTTTGCTCATTCCAAGACCCTCATTTTATACAAAGCAATCTGTGATTGGATCTAGTGGTTTCCCAGCCTCTAATCTTCCCCTTCTCTGATAAGTCCAAAGAATGAAAATCCCCAAATACAGTCTCCTATTTAAGCCTATTTGGGACATAGTCCTGGCTCCTTACCATGGGCTACAGACCCTGCCTGTTTCCCAGGTCACCCGCATCACACCTTAACGCCTGCTTCTCTCTTTGTACACTGAAATTATCTATTCTTCTTAAACACATGGCACTCTGCTCAGCTCTGAGCTTCATATTTGCTGTTTATCTTACTCTAAAACCCTTCCTGCCTGTCCCACCACTTCTTTCCTCTATCAAAGTAAACAGTATTTCCTCAAGGAGGCCATTTTGGCCCCTAGACCAGATCAGGTTTCCTGCTCTATGTCCCCAAGTTGGCACCTCTTTTAACACTGTGACACTTGTCAGACACAACTGAGATTGCTTATGCGAGGTTTATCTCTTCCACTTGACTTGGAGTGACATAAAGCACCTGCTGTCTTGCTCACTGCTATATTTCTAGGATCCAGAATGTGGCCAGCTCCATCCACTTACCTATTTATCCTACAATCTTATATCATGCTGAAAAATGTCTGGTGATACCAATCCATCTCAGAAATTTTGGGGGAAGAATCATTTGTACCATAAAAATTTATTTAGTACCCCCCCACACACACATAACTTTCTCTCTTATGCATTTTGCCTAATAGATCACCTGTTGGTTTAATTTTCAAAGTTTTATAAAAGAAGAATTGAAGTCCTGCATGATATCTGTCACTGCTCCAGTACAGAAGTCTGCTGATGTAAGGTTGTGCTTAAAGTACAAAGTTCAGCTTTAGGAGAATTGAGTTCAATTCCAAGCGGAATTACTAAGCTTAGCAGCCTGGAGAAAATGATTCAATGTTAGTCTTCAGTTTTCTCACCTGCAAAATGTATATAAGAACTGCTTTATAGGTCTCATGGGTTTTTGCCAGGCTCGTGAGATCATGAATATGTGTTTTATGAACTGTGAAAAGCAATACATAATTGTAAAAGAGTATGATTATGAAGGTGATGATCATGATCATTAAGGGAGGGGAGAAAAGACATTTAATCATAATGCAAACTATAAAATTAAGACACCAAATTAAGAAAAATGATTTTAAAAGATACAAAGGAAAGTCAAGACTGGAAGATACTTAAAAATAGTCTACATATTCAATACACATGCAATTTTTAAAATTTTATTTTTGATTAACATGTGTCAGTGGTACACATTAGTAGGGTTCAGTGTGATATTTCAATGCATGCATACAGCATGCACTGAACAAACCAGCCTGCCTTTATCCACACTCCTTTCACATTTCCCAAAATTTAGTAATCGCCAATTTTATTCAGGCTCACTTTTTCCCTCTTGACTTTCACATGTGAGGGAGAACAGGTGGTCCTTGTTTTTCTTTGTATCTTGTTTATATCACTTAACATGATGACCTCTGGTTCCATCCACCTTGCCACCAATGACAAGATTTCATTTTTTATGGTTAAATATACTTCGCTGTCTGTATATGCCACGTTCTTTCCTATCTTTCTTTCTTTCTTTCTTTCTTTCTTTCTTTCTTTCTTTCTTTCTTTCTTTCTTTCTTTTAATAGGCACTTATGCTGTTTCCATGCCTTAGTTGTTGTGAATAATATAGCAACAGCCTGAGTGACCAGGTATGTGTTTGGCATCCTACTTTAATTCCCTTTGGCTGTATCTCCAGGAGTGGGATAGCTAGGTCATACAATAGATCAAATGTTCCATGTTTTTTGAGAAACTTCCATATTGTTCTCCATAATATTTACACTGATTTACAAAGAAGAAATACTATAAGGAATAAAGAGTGATAGAGATGTGACACCATCTTCTATTTCAGTAAACACAATGAGTTACTTTTACTTGGTAGCACAATATCAGGGCATGATTTATGATTTATGTTGACATGCAGCTGCTATTCCCCGCCCCCAAAAAACCTGTACATTTAACTGATAGATACTAAAGAGAGGCTTAGACTTCCTCCTGTTTTGGAAATCATTAGGTATGCCAGACCATTTGAAGAGTTGTTCTGTTGATAACCACTATTTTCAATGTCTTTTATATGAATGTGACATGGAGATACATGAGGACTGCTGTGGAAGCCTGGATTTTAGGTTTGCTCATTCCAAGACCCTCACTTTTATACAAAGCAATCTGTGATTGGATCTAGTGGTTTTCCAGCCTCTAAAGGTAAGCCAGTAAAGACATTTAACTGTAACCCCAACCCCATTTGCTCATGCTCACAGAGGAAACAGATGAACTCCTGATGCCTCATGTTGCAGGTGCTCAGAGAAATGAGTTTATCAGTTTAGTGATACTGGTATCACAAAGGGGCCATATCTAATCAATTCCACATCTGGCCAGCCTGATACCTCAGTGTCTGTCTCAGTTCAGTGCTCATATATAGCACCAACTGTAGGTCAGTGAGGATTTGAAAGGAGTGACCTGCTCGAGAAAAGAGATTTAAATCATGATGAAGTAGATAATCCGGGTAGCTCTACAGGTGGGTCAGACCAACAAGGTTTTTTTGCATTTAACCATTAAGCTTAAAAAAAAATCTCCAAAGAAAGGTGAATTCTATTGTAATTTCAGAGCCTATGGTTCAGCCCCACTGTTCTCAAGTCTCTTTCTTTTCCAGTATACCATGACCCTGTTTACCTTTAACCTCTCTTTCCAAGATCCCCGTAAGATTCTGAATTCTTAATGTGACTGAAGTGGGTCTGCTTTACTCCAGTATAATAAATCACTCTTGGGCATGGTGGTGCACACCTGTGGTCCCAGCACTCAGGAGGTTGAGACAAGAGGATCACTGTGAGTTCAAGGCCAACCTGGACTATATCTGGAGTTGAAGATGAGCCTGAACTGCATAACAAGACTGTGTCAAAAAACAAAAGTAACAAAAAGAAAAAAAGAAAGAAAGAAAAAGAAAAAGAAAAAGAAAAAAATCACGAGGCATGAAAACCTGAAGCAATTTAAGCATCACTTTGCAACATTATTTTGTTTGTAAACACACTTTATACTGCTACGTACTCTGTGGGTGGCTGGTTGCTATCTTCTCTGTCCTGGTATATCTAGTACCTGTTGGGCTAAAACCTTACATTGTATGCAGAAGGTGGCTGCTGAATTGAATTAGAAATTGTTGGGCCCACTTTCACAGATGAGAACAATGAGGCACAGGGCAAGAGAAAGACATGTCTCTTGTCACAGTCTGATGTTCTTCTACTACTAAGAGGAGGCACAGAGATAGCCAGCTCAAACTCTGGCTTCATTATTAAATTAGCTTTGTAGCCATAGGCTGGAGAACTCATTTCTCAGATCCTCAGTTCTCTATAATGATATCCATTTTTCATGATATTTTTACAGCTTAGGAATGTGAAAGTAAGACAAAGACGTAATGAATACATTTGTATATATAATTATGATTGCCCACTACATCTGTATTGTGTCCGGTACCTGGATTCAGGTTCTTGACTCTTTTAGGGATGAGTTTTCCCAGTGCTCAGCACACAGAGGTCCAAACTGGAGGCTTTTGATTCCTAGAGGTAGAAGATAACAGGAATCTATGGCTCCTATTCATCATAGCCAGAATGATCCCTGCATTAACATTTCCTGCTCTTTCCTCCAGTCAGAGCCCTGATTATGGACATGACCTTGGCTTTCTATCCCAATCCTAGTTCAAGCATCCTGGAATTAAGAGACAGAAACTTGGATCTCATGCATTTCTTCCTTTCCTACCCTGCAGAGATCCTTGATACCCAGCCCTAAATTTCCATGGACACACAGGCCACAGTTCATGCCCCCTTTGTGGGAAGAGTCAGCCTGGCCCATTGACTGTAATCAGGATTTCCCTTTTATTGAAGAAACACGTATGCCTTTGAAAGGAGAAAACTATTTTTACTTTCTACAGCACAGAAACATTGGAGTCCTTCACCAGCACGATAACATGAGTGCCTAAAACATAGTGGTCATTTCACCGCTGTTAGCTCTTTATAGCATGGTAATGGAGAACTGTCATGTAAGCTTTGCAAAGGCACATGTCTTCCCAATTTTACCAAAATGGGGGCCTTGCACATAATCGATGTACAATTAATATTTGCTGGTTGAACAAATAAGTGAATGAGTTTCTACAATGTGTCTGATAATTCATTGATGAATTATCTTTATCTCCCATTCTTACCACCATCTTTCCTGAAAGAAATTACTAGTCCCATTTTTTCTGAGAAAGGATCCTCTTTTTCATTAATTCATAGTTCAACTCCTTTTAATGCTCCCTTTTAAAATTCAGATAAAAGCAAGTATTTGTATTTAAAACTCTCTATAAAAATGAATTTGTTCTTTTACTTATTGAGTAGAGTCCATAATTAGCCTTTTGCTCATTAGAGAAGCTTTTGAATTAATAACATTCATCACAGTGAGTTTCCTGGTTCTGATTCTGGTGCAGGTGGCCAGAGTCTGCCCAGTGTTCTGGGGAGGGCTGGGTCCCTGACACTGGCTGGGCCACTCTCGCTGGGCCACTCAGACACATGTGCCTCTGAGTGCTATTTGAATGATGCTCAAGTGACTGCCTAGACACTTACAGTGGCAGACACCCAAGAGGAGCCAAGAAGTCTGAGACTGCCTAAAGCCCTCTGAGTGCTGACTTATTTAGATGAGTGAAACTGTGGGATGCCCGCCCAGTAGTATTCAACACTCCTACTTGACTTTTCAAGGCACAGCACAGCACGCAGATCACCATCACATTCCCAGATTACTTGGCACCACTCCAATGGAGTGTTGTCAAAGGGAGAAAGTGAGCAGTGGCCAGATGAGAAACACTACAGAGGAAAAGCAGAAGCACAAAGGAGAATGAAGACTTTTACCACCATCACCACCAGCATGTATTGATCACTTTTAAGCCCTGGGGTCATTTTACTTATTGGTCACTTTCATTCAAAGATTCTGTCTTTGGAGATCCCTTTGTGAAAAGAGAGGAAGGTTCAAAAGGATGAAACTAAAAACAAATATGCAAAGCATCCGGGAGTTGTTTATTAGCATTAGAGAAACAGTCATAAGTTAAGTACACCACTAGGGGGCAATCCAAGACTGAGCAAAATCTCAGTTGGCAAAGGAAATTTGCCTTTTACAGTACCTAAAGAAATTTCAGACCATTGTGTCCAAAACTGCGGGACAGAACAGTTTGATATTTTAGATATTTCAAACTGTTGATTTTTTTCTAATATTTTTTCAACTTAGAGAGTAAAAGTCTTCCTAAGTGACCAGAAAGACTAAGTAAGCAATTCATGTTATCTTGAAAAATGTGTCACAATGGACAGTATATTTTCCAATTTTAGACAGTTTCTCTAAGGCAATGAAGAAACTTGTGAAAGGTGGCAGTTTGAAACAATTCTAACTAATAATACATATGATGTGACAAGAGTGTGAAAAAAATCTTAGAATATTGTATTTGGTTTCCACACATATATATAAAGGAACCATATATGGTTTGCATTCTTATACTGAGGGTACAAAAGTCTTAGGTAAGCAAAACAGCTTTGTTGATAGGTGCACATATTTTTTTCTGTTGCATTTTCTTTCCAGATGACACAATATATGCCAATTTGTGGCTAATACAGATAAAACCAAGAAATAAACATCTTCATCAAGGTCTGAATGTCTCTTGCTATATGGTAGGCAATGTTATCTGCTCCATTCTCCATAGACCTATGGCATCTTGCCATTAGTAGAAAAGGGTATGAATTCTAGAGGCTATTATGATAAAAAATTCCAATTCCAGCTGTGTGCTTTTAGCAAATACTTTACCTGGATTTGTTCATATCTGAAATGGAGATAAAATCAATGCCTACTTCTGAGCTTTATAGTGAGAAGTAAATGAATTAATATATGCAAAGCACTCATAAAGTATCTGGCAAGTACATAATAAATACTTATTGGTTAGTGGCTGAATGACTTGAGTCTTGCCCCCAACCTAATGTGAATTCATTACAAGAACAAATTCATGAAGAAGCTGCAAGATTCCTTGTTGGGTTTTGTAATTGGCAGGACACCAGATAAGCCTTTGTCTCATCCTTATAATATGATGCCAACCAGTAAGCCAGAAATATAAGAAATTTCTATAAAAATAATCTTGTTTAAAAAACACCAGCCAGGTGTTAAGGAAATTTCCATTTTTGTTCACAGAATTTCTTGCTTTTTCTTCTCCTCCATCACAACCAATTAAAGCACCTACAAACAGCCAAATCACTAACTACTCTGTGGGCATATTGATAACATTTCAAAAGAAAAGGGTTTTTCTGGTTTTTGTTTTTTAAATGGCATCTAAAAGAAATGCTACATAAAGGGGTTATAGACCTCCACAGTCAACTTGGTTCAAAGTACACCATAAAGGAAACAGAAAACATCTAGAGAAACAGAAGTTATGGTTAGCAAGTAATAAAAAACAGTTGAAGGCTCTTGCTCACCACCCAAAAATTACATTGTCAAGCAAAAATGAGCCATTTGAAAAACAAAGGACTGAAAACAAATCTGATCATAAACGTTAATGTCCAGATTTATAGACTCAAGTGTGATCACTGCATTTTATCCTTTTCTATAACTGGGTCTTATAAGTAGGTTTCAAGTCAAATTCTTTTTCCAGCTGGATCTTTATAGTACTTACCATTTTTAAGAACTCAGATGAACAAATGAAGAGAATGTTACATATGAAAAGGTTTAAAGAACCAAATGAGGCATAATGCAGCTGATCAATAAAAATATAATGAAGAAATTGAATGGATTCTTTCTGATATTGTTACAGTTAATCAACAAACATTTCTTATTGGGGTAGAAAATATTGTGGCATTTCCCTGGAATCTTCTGTGTTTGACCAGTCTGGCAAATGTTGTATAGTAGTAAAAAGTAGTAAAATGTTGCTTTTAAAGGATAATGTCCTCGTGACCAAGAGTGGCTTATCCACAGAGATTAGTCATACTTGTGTTATGTGAGTTTACCAAACATGGCATTTTTCCACCAGGAAACTAGATGCAGGACAAATAGTAATAAACTCAAGAAAGGAAATGCACTAATCAAGCTGGAAAGTAACTCTAAGATTTATTTAAATGTATGGGAAACATTCAACAAGTTCAGTTTATAAAATGGAAATCCCATTTCACTAATGCCAAGATATGTTTGTGGAGAGAGTACTTACTGAGCAAGTGTCATGACTATAGTGACTTCAAAGGAGAGGGAGAGACATATTGAGTTCAGGGAGGTGCCTCATCATTTCTGTAGCCTGGAATGAGCATGGGTGACTAGCACCCATCTTGCGACATTGTTGAATAAATAACTGAATACTGAAGAGATAGGGAAGGGCAACCTAAAGAGAGGAGGAGAGCTTGGGTAATGATAGAGGCTTAAAAGCTCAGATGTAGCTATGGCGGTGAATGACATAATTCCAGCACACTAGGAGGCTAAAGTAGGAGGATGGCAAGTTAAAGCCCATCATGGGTAACTAGCAACTTAGGGACATCCTGTCTCAAAGCAAAAAATGAGGTTGAGGTATAGCTCAGTGCAAAAGCCCTAGCTAGGTTCAATTTCCAGCACTGTAAAAACAACAAAACAAACACAAAAACTATCCTTATGAACAACTACAGACTGCCCAGTATAACTAGGCTATAGGCCAGGTTACATGACCTCAAAGAGCAATGGAGAATAAACCTGAGACTTGGATTCAAGGGTGAAAAAACAAAATTTCACCCTCTAGTGATGACAGTCTGGTCATCAGAAAACAGAGGAGGGATTTGATCAGGACTTTGCTTTAAAACTTATCTTGGGAAACTATGTGAGCTAGAAGGCTCAGAATCCAGTTTGGCGTGGTTTTTTTTTTTCATAGTTTAAAGAAGAAAGAATAAGACAGACTCAGAGCAGTGGCAGAGGGACTCCAAAGAAAGAGATGGACAGCACAGAATCTAAGCAACTTGTTGGTTGACTATCTGTGAGATGTGTTAGCTGAAACAGGCACTGGGCCCCTAACTAAGTCATGACAGACATCCGTTCATTTCCAACGGAACATTTCCTGTGCAAGATCACAGCACAGACAATAGATCAAAAACAAACAGATTCCAGCCCATTTTCTAACAAGGCTCAGAGTCTAGTAGAAGAGCGGTGCACATAAATAATATTGATACATTGCAGAACAGAACAGAATGGATTCAAGACATTGCATGAGTTTTACTCCAGGATATGTTTGAATTCAAGGAATATCCAAACCCAAGTAACACTAACTCATGGTGTTACAGGTTACATAAAACCACCAGGATCATTCATTCTATCATTCATTGGAGAACATGCTGTATTGAAAACCTGTATCAGGCACTGTTCTAAACATGGGAAGAAAATAGACAAAAACTACCCTCATGAAATTGTATTCTAGTGGACAAGAACAAGCAATGTAAATAATTAACTGTAATATAAGGAGTGTAAGGCAGCGGTAAGTGCCAGGCAGAGACAGGAAAGGAAGGGCATCAGAACAGCCTGCGGTGGGGGCTGCAGAGTTGGATTCTGGAAGACCAGGCAAGCCTTCCGGTGAAATTTCATTGATGTCAGGCCTGAGCTGCTGTTCCCACAGCTGTACTCCGACTCCAGCCACTTGCTCAGTTTATTTCATTTCCTGACACCTTCCTCACTGTGAACACTTTGGTCTTGCTTCATTGGATTGGAACTCGACTCTTCCCAAAGCTGTCCTTTCTCTTTATGGAAGAGAATGTATTAAGTCCTTTTAGTAGTCTGTAGACAGGGGCAGTGATAAATCAGGACTAAGGGAGCACTTGGTATTTTTACACACTTGATATATACACAAATACCACAGTGAAGAGTCATCCTGCTCTTTCTGCCTCTCAGAAAACATCAGGATAGGCAGAAGAGGACATTCGTGGGCTGCTTTCTTACTCACAGTCCCTTTGGTGTTTACACCCAACCTCCACTCCAGGAAGGTTTTGGCCCTGGGTCCTTGCACTTCCTGTGGGAAGATCTGGTTGATTAGTCCTTCCTTCACAGCATCCATTGAGCCTGCCTGGTGAGCAGAGCCCTGTGCTTACTCTGCAAAGGGGAACATAGAGATGCTCAAGGGAAGGTGCTGCTCAGCATGGACTAGGTAGAATTCCCCTTGTCCCTAGAGCCACAGGGGTGTCTCAATACCTAAATCACAGCCTGTCCTTGTCCACCCTTTTTCTTTCCTCCCCCTACTTGGCTTTAAATTCTTTTGGCTTCTATGAGGCCACGTTTTCCTTGGGGGTTTTTTTTGGTTTTTTTTTTTTTTTTTTTTTTTTTTTTGGTTCATTTCGTTTTGTTTTTGTTTTTGGTACTGGGGATCGAGCTCACGACCTCCCTGCTTGCCAGGCAGGTGCTCATGCCACTGGTTTCGCTGCTTTATCTCTGAATTAATTGGCTGCTGTTTATAGATTTTTCACTATATCTGTCTCCTCTTCCTCTTCTAAAGCCAGTCTACAAATATTGGCAGACATTTGGGTCCTGAGCCCTCGTCTCAAGCCTCCTTCTCTTGTCAGGTGATAAGATCACACTCCGTGGCTTTAAATATTATGTACACATGGATCAGATGTACTTTCTATTGACTTGCACAATTGAAGGTGTTGCTGCTTATGCGATATTGCCATTCTAGTGTCCATTAGACATTATAAACCTAACATGACCAACAAACAAGTACTTGATTTTTATGAAATCTCAATCCTAATCCTTGTTTCAATCTCAGCAAATAACACCTGACATCTGGCTGGATGCTCGGGCCCCAAAACAAGGAGCCACTTTTTATTCTCAGCATTAGAGACTGAACCCAGGCCCTAATGCATGCTGGCAAGTACTCTGTCACTGAGCTGCATCCCCAGCCCCACGGAGTCACTCTTGATGTCTTCTTTTTATCATAACCTACTTGTCTCTACTTTCTACATTCCCACATACTTACGGCCAAATATGACTACTACTCAACAGTGTCTACTTCAAATCCACCTGTTTCTTACCTGAATTTCTACTTTTCCCATTTTTATCCTCTAAAGTCCACTCTCCATTTAGCATCCAGAGAAATGCTGTGAAGTGTGTGTCTGTTTTAGGGCTGAATAATGACTTTTATGGGCACTTGGCACTCTTTGCTTTCCTAGGCCCCTCCTATCATTAGTAGTATTAAGAATTATATCTTGAGACTGTATTGTATAAAGATATAAACATTACATATTAAAACATTTTATTGGAAGTGAAAATTCAGTTTGTTCTTATTTTAAAAGAAATTCAAATATTTTGAGATCACTAAAATTATTGTGGGCTCTAGGCACTGTGCCTACTGTAGTACTGTACCACATCGATAAATTGGTCCTGATTAGACCCCACCAGATTCCCTCCTGATTCTCTGACCACATCTCCTGGCAAGTAGAAGAAATTCCAAAGGCCTTGCCAGGAATCTTAACTGCTCTACGAAATGGCCAGAATCTCTCTCTTGCTTTCTTTCTTTCTTCCTTGTTCACTTTGCTCTGGTCATGCTAGATCCATCTGTCCCTTGAGCTGTCCAAATTTCATCCTGACAAGGCTCCTTAACTTTAGTTTGCTGAGCCTGGGGTAGCAAGCCTGTGAGTTTCCCATGGGTTATGCAGTTATGGAAGAGGATGACTGGATTTGAAGCATTCTCCTGGCTCTCCACTCAGGAGGGCTGTCTTCTGGTTAAGGATGCCCCCAGCAGGAGGCAGAAGGTTATATTACCACAGAAAAGGAGGGTAGGAGAGCTGGTACCATCTAAAAAGCAGCCTATACCAACAAGAGGACACAACCATGGAAATCAGGTCAAGACGCCCATCCTTTCTCTCTTCCTCTGACCTGTCCCAGCCCACTGGAGGAAATGAGGACCATAAAAGGGAAGATCTTCAAATCAGACAAAAAATTGAAGTTTTAAATTAACACTCATTGAGCTTTGTCAAAAAGAAGCAGGTGATGATGGCATCAGACTTTATAACTCCAAGATTATCACCATCCCACACCAGTGTGCTGTCTCAGCATTCAGCCTTATTTATTCTTGTCCAAAAGCTTATTTTCTCCTCTGGAGAAATGCCAGACTAAAAACAAATGTGTTCTGCATCTGCTAGAAATGGCCCCATGTTTCCCCTCTAGGTATTCTAGACTCCATCAAGAGGATTTTTAAATGCCCTTCCTCTATTTCAGGATCTTGGAATGCTGATCCAGGCAAAGAAGACATGCAGCAGGAACCAAGAAGCCCAGAGTCAAGAGACACAGGGAGTTGCTCTGTGGTCAGTCAGTCTGCATTCTGTAGAATGCTTCGAAGGTGACCAAATGTTTGTCCAGATACACCTCGTTTGTGCCTACTGTCCCAGCCTTATTATTCATTGTCTTAAAACATTCTATTGTGGATGATGAATAGCAATTCTAACAAACACCCACAGAAAGCAATCAACAGAGGCAACTTCTAGACATCCTTGTTTATAACAAACACGAAGGAAAAATACAGATGCAAACAGCAACGGGACCCAGCAAAAGCAAGGAGGAGATTCAGTGCCAGTGTCATCTGGTGGCCTTCTTGGCTAAGCCTCTCCCCAGCTCGGGTTGAGGAAGCAAGGACTACTGGCGGAATTCTTCTGGACACCAGACAGCTGTCATTCACTCTTCCATGGGCAGACAGTAGGCCAGAGTAATTATTCCCCGGGAGGCTTATGCCTCCTTTAAGTTCCACGTTAAAGATTCCATGTAGGGTTATTGGAGAAAAATCACTACCTTAAATACGTCACCCAGGTGTCACCCTGGGTTTCGGCTCCCAGGCTGGAGGCAGCTGGAGATTCACAAAGAACAGGGAATGAGGAGCACAGTGTCAGCATTCTAATCCCTTTCTGACTTTTGTGCCATCGTCTAACTTTGTAAAGAAAGAATGCACACACCACTCTGCCTCTTACTGGCTCATGTTTCTTTACCTCTTAAGTGCTATTTTCTTAGTTTCTTTTATACCAGATTCTTCCTGAAATTCAAAGTTCAATGCAAAAACTGCCTCAAATTCTGCCACAACCTTCTGATTCTCACTGACAAGCGATTTTCAAGTTTACCCTTTACATTTTGCTTTGTGAATATTTCCGAATCCCACCTCTAGGATCTTTTAAAGTCCCATGGGCCACTGATACCTGATACCACTTGTGTTCATAATGCTTTTGCATCATCACCTTGCCCCCAGGTCTGTTACAGCAACCCCTAAAATGTAGTAGAAGGCTGCACTGCTCACAGGCATTACAGGAGAAAACAAGAGTTCTGCGGTCAAAGATGTTTATTGAAATACATATTTAAAAAATAAGAACAAGTCTCTTTACTATAGGATTTTCCAGAGTTTTTAATGTGCAAACAGGCATGTGAATCCCTGACAAAAACAGGGAATTCTGAGAAGCATCTCCCTCCTACCTGAGGACAGTATCCTTTTTATTTTTGATAGAAAGTCTGAAGGGACACTTGTGACATATCGTGAGAAACAACTTTTCCTATCCTTGCTAGGAATATACTTATGGTACACATATCCAGTACATGTAAAGTACCATTTATATTAATGAGTGCTTTCCCTCACAATTATGATAGTCTAATAACATGTTTTCTCCCATTACCACTGAAAAGATGGACATACTAAATTACTTTATAATTTTACAGATCTATGAATGATAGTAAGTGGATACTATTCGTTAGTATACTAGAGCTTCTTGTGAACTAAGCATTAATATTATTTTGTTTTTGTGTCACTAACTTTGTAAGATGAAAGTCAAGAAAGAAAGGAGTTTTGTAAAAGGAGCATCTATCAAAAAATCAGTTACACTTTTTTTTCATCAAGCAAAAGCAAACAGAAAACCCCAAATACTAGACACAGAAATGGAGACCTCTCTTCTTCTTCAGGCAAGATTCCTGTTAGATTCCAAAGCAAATTGGACTGCAACTCAGAAGATTCCTGGCATCTGCCTCTCTGTGCTATGCATTTCTTATGTGAACTGACGAAAGCAATGGTTGTACATGTCTTGAGTGCCTGATCAGGATTATCCTTTTTAAAAGCTAAAAAACTCAAGCCCCAGAAGAGTGTTTTAGTGATAGTCCTGTATTTGAATATCTTCACAGCCACAAAATAGGCTATTATTCAGAGTACAAAAACACAAAATTTTGCCTCATATTTCATTTGCTATTTTTTTCTGTACTTAAAAGTGCTTAGGCTGAGACTCAAAAGCATAGAATAAATGCAAGTCTTTTCTTTATATGCTATGATTATCATATGTATAAAACATTTATTGGAGTACATGATCCTCACCCATTTTATATTCTCCAAATTTTCATTTTTCACCGTTGTACCTGATTACATACATGCCTATAGCCTAAAGCATTCCAGAAAAACGTGCCTTTTAAAAGCTTGGGTAGAGAGAGACACACTGGTGCTTCTTAAAGCAACTTCCAAGCAGTACTATAAGATAAATATAACAAGAGAGAAAGTTTTGAAATCAAACAACTACACAACTCTCTGAAAGCACAGAGAAAACTATGCAGAATAATTTTGATTAGGCTGCATGACTGTGCCAGGCTTCAAACAAGTGGTTATTCTGTTGTGACATCTGCTGAGCAATGCATCCATTGTTCTCTGGAATTTAATTCATTTTAAATTACTCTATCCAAATGATAAAACATGAGATGTGCTACATTTCAGGGGTAAAATGCTGTTCTTATTTTTATTGTGCTCATAACTTAGCTAGGAAGCAATACAGCCTGTTCTAATTAAGTCTTGATTGCTGCCTTTTGAAAAACAACTAGCTCTAGAAATGTAAGTGAACTCTTATTAAATGAAAAAATTAGGATAAATGATCTTGTCTACTCTGGTGTGACTGTAAAGTTGGCAGAGATATGTGTAAAGACTTCCCAAAACGCAGAGCAACAGTCTTTGGAAGAGAAACTATTTTCAAAATTAAGAGCAGCTTTGGGGTGCTTTTATTGTGAGATATAGTTTGTGTATTACTATTAGCCAATAAATTACTGTTAAAGGACTATCACATAAATGCCTCCTAATCCAAAATACTACTATTGTCTAAGAAGTTTTGTGAAAATTTGTAAAAGTTATATGCGGTGGGAACACTATCATCTGAAAGCATTAATCAGACATTAAAAAATATCAAGATATAAACCTAAGAAATCACAAACATATGCACATAATAATTCATATTTCCTGTATGCCACTTATTTAATACAAACTTTTGAAATAAGCTCAGATGAAATGAAAATCAAAAATTCTCAAGAAAAGTGAAACATTAACTTAATTGCCAAATATTTCCTATTGCCCCAAACAACAGCATTTAAAAACTTCTATGCAAAAGTATGCTTTCAAACTGCTTAAGTGATATGATACACAAACCAGTTTTCAAATAATAAATTCAGTCATTTTGCATTTTGAGAAAGTAAAGGATATCATGACACATTACATAAACGCGTGTGCACGCGCACACAAGCCAGTGATAAAATTTGGCCTCTCCTACGATGAGTACATAAAGATCATTAAGTGCTCCTAGGAGGAGGAATGCTATGTCACCCCTCCCTACAATCCAGGTAGTTTCCTTTAATCCAATAGCAAATCTGGGCATATTTGAGAGGAGTGATTCTGACAGCCACATTGAAATCCTGTGGAGAACCATTCAAGTCCACCCACTGGTGCCCTGAAAAGATGCCAATAATTTTTCGCTCCCACTTCTGCTGCTGTCTCTTCCACATCCTCACATAGACCCCCGAGCCACTGGCCCCAGGCTGAGCATCACACTGCTGGTAAAGCAGGTCATAGGTCTCATCCTTGACATCACAGAAGCGATATACCAAGTTGCCTGGTCGATCATTGTCATAGCCTGAGAAGTGGATTCTGCCCCCTGGCAGCTGTTTAGCAGGAGGGCTCACCCCAATCTTCATGAACTTTCTCTTGTGGGGTTTTTTCAGTTCCAAGAGGGCATAGTCATAATCCATGCCAATATCATTGGCATTGCCCTTGATCCAACCCTTGGGCACATGGGTGCGTTTTACCCGGATCCATTGAAATTTCATCTTCTCTGGTGTGGCTGAGTTTGAAGTGTTAGTCTCTCGACCACTGTCCTTAAACTTGGGCTTCAGGAAGCCCACTCGAAGTTTCTGTGTTCCTTTCACATAGGTTTTCCCATCATGTATGCAGTGCGCAGCTGTAAGCACGTGTTTCTCTGCCACCAGAGTTCCAGTGCAGCCTGTAGATAACTTCACTGATGTTGAGAAAGGGTAGTTGAGCAGGAAGTCCTTCCCAAAAATGCTGAACCTGCTGTCATAGCCATAAATCTGTCGCTTCCTCCGAGATGTTCTTGACGACACTGAGTCTTGGTGTTGAGTCCCATGTCTACCATTGCTGAGGATGTAAATGCCCACTTGAGTCTCTGTGCGGCTGCCATTGGCATAGAGTGTCTCATAAGACAGGTATTGCTTGGCCTCTTCATATGTAGGCAGTGGAGTTCCTTTGTGACACTGTGGTCCACATGAGGAGGACACTTCCAATTTGGCTTCTGCTCCAAAGTCTGGCTTGGCTAAATTGAGGGTAGACTGGGGCAGGACAACAGGGAGGTGGTAAGCAGGCCAAGTGGGTTTCCAGGAGGCTCTGTAGGGACTCACATGCCCCACAACACAGAGCAGGAGGAGGAGAAGCAAGAGGAGCCCTGGGATCCCTGCCATGCTGAGCACCATTCTGTATATACAAAGACAAGCAGGTTAGAAGGGAAAGGGCTGAGACTCATTTACTACAAACCAACAAAGCCTGGCAGCATGGCTGTCACTGCCTTTGTAAACCCAAATGAAACTGGGTCTTCATTCCCATGATAGCACATTATAGTCAGCATGCATATGGTCAGTAGTTCCCAGATGTATTGCTGATCTGTCCCAATTTCCATGTGACATTCAGCTGTCTTTGTGCCTGCTTCCAAACTTCGTCCTCTCCTACCTTCCAGGTTCCCCAACCTTTCTTTCCTCCTTACACCTCATTCTCACAACTATATGTACTTGGGAAATGATCAGAGCAACTTGCCTATTTATAAGGTAAATCTCAATTACATGCTTTATTAAATGACTAAGTCATCTAGAAGGGACAACTCCAGTATCACATTTATTAGGACTTCCGTCACTTCTATATAATGGGTGCATTTGGAAGATGATATAAAAATTCTATTTTCCTTTTTTCTTTGAATTCAAAACAACTTTTAGGATTACATATTTAGTTCCAGAGTATCCAGGCCTCTAGCAAACAAAATATTTCCATTTCCTCTGGATTATGTTGTACACTAATAGGATCTCTGTCAAAGATCTACAGCTCTAATATTGCATCAGGTGTAACTTTATGACTGTACTGCTGGTTATTTTTTCAGGTGTCTGTACCTATGTTTCAGCTATCTTAAATGCCTGCATGCCTAACATTCAACAGAAACTTATTAAGTGAATATTTGTATCAATGGAAGAATGAATGCACAGTGTGTTTCAGAAAATACTTTTTTGAATGATACAAGCTGACTTCTAATGACATAGATGTCCATAGATGCTGTGGCAGCCCAGCTAAAGGGCAAAAATATCAGATGTGGGGAGTAAGAAGAACAGGACATTTTAAGGGATGGGCTGCTTGAGATGAGTGCTGAAGTGGAAAAAAGTTAGGTGTCAAAAGATAAGAGAGACAAGAACACTTAGAGAAAGGCAACAACAGTCTGTATAAGAGCACAGAGCCATCCAACAGTCTGAGACATTTTAGGACTTAAGACTTCCAAAGGTGGAGTAGAAGAGATGGCGGAGACCGCAGGCAACAGCCAGGTTATGGACAATTTGTGTACTAACTGAAGGAGTTTGGATTTTACTCTGAAAAGTATGTTTAAATATCTGGATCAATCATCTCACAAGAAAACAAAAAAGAAGATTCAAAGTACTTTCATATACATCTGTTTAAGCATCAGTTGGTTGTGACTGATTCTGAATCATCTGGTTCAGCTGACTCAGAAGGGAGGGTGATTTATCCATAATCAAGCATCTCAGGACAGGACAAGAGAGATAAGTCTTAAGAGAGGCTCAAGGGATACAACAAGAGGAGGAGGGAAATCATTCTCATCCCCTTCCTCTTTGAGGGCACAGACTTTTTTGCTGGGTTTTTATGTGCCCATTTTTACACAAAACTGGAAAATGCCATTGATTTGATCTAGTCCAGGTAAACATGCTAGTCCACATCCCCAAAATCCACACACTGGATTTCTAAACTATGTGTTCATTCCAACCATGTCTGGAATCTTTTTGCTCTATTCTTTCTCTTGAATTCCACTTTTGTCAAGGAGAATAGGAATGAGAAAATAAAGGAATGAGGTCCAGAAAAACCAGTTCCTTGGGATTTCCTGATTCCTTCAAACTGCTTATTGTCATCTTTCTAAATAAGAAAGGACCCTTGGCTCTTCCATGAGAATCAAATGTATTTAATTAAGTCTTTGAAGCATGGGGTACGTGTACATGTGCACACATGCATGTTTACATGTGCTTGTTGAGAGTATTGCTGCGAGTAAAGGTTCTAAGTGGACTAGGAAGGGTCCGCTGATGCTAGCAGAGTCTTTCCAACCCCCTTTTCCCATGGAGACCTGGACAATAGGACAGGTGTCGCAATGACAACCCTTTGGGCTTGTGACACGGCTCCATGTCTGATTAGTACTCATCTCCTGGCTGAGGATTTAGCTCTAGGGTTTGAACGGCTTTTTTTTCTAGGTAGGTAGATAAAGATGACCAAATGCCCTTCTCACACAAGAATCCCTGCCAAGTATGCTGTGTGCGAAAAGGAATTGTGAATTTCCCACATGGCTGGATTTTGAACTCTAATACACCATCCTCTCCTCCCTTTAATTAATACTGAGAACATTAATTCTGCTAATACTGAGCAGCAGGATGTTTTGCACCAAGTTTTATTTCAGCATATCTTAAAAGAAACAGAATCTACAGGTCTAAGTTGTCGGTTGTTCTTGTTTTTAAAATACAATTCTTAAGGGAAAGAGGAGATAGTATTATGCCATGTATTATCATAAATGGCACATAATATTTTCTACACGCATGAAGAATGTGATAAATATGATATGCTCATCATCTAGATTTTAGAGCATGGATCTTTAACCATAAATCTAGAACTTGTATGTTCTGCATGTACAGAGGTCAAACTATTAACTATACCAAAATTTTCCCAGTGGTATCTGCCTTTAGCTTTATCAATATATCCAAAAATCAAAATAGGGGATTGGCAAATTTATAATTTAAAAGATGACAGATAACTATGTGCCAAGAACTTTGGGTATCACAAATCAAAGAAGACTATTAGAAAATGCTAAAGAGTTTGCTGTATGAGACCGTATGTATGACTAATTCAGAGTTCTTTTTTTTTTTAATCGGTACCAGCAATCGAACTCACAACCGCCTGCTTGCAAGGTAGGTGCTTATGCAGCTGAGCTAAATCCCCAGTCCCAATTCAGAGTTCTTACAAATTAAATTCTGGTCATTTATCCAACAGTGAAGGAGAAGTCATGCACGTTTGAGAAAAATACTAAACCAGTAAGATAGGGTGATGTTTTAACCTCTAGAATCAACTTTTCGGATACTTCAAAAGCATTGCTTTCTGTTACTTCAAAACACTGCTTATAAATTCCCTATATTATTATCAAACTATACTGACATGTGGTAAGACTGTATTCAAACAGGATAAAGTTTCTATGGACCTTTGACAGCTATAAAATGATATATCAAAAAACCATGATTCGGATTTAGAAGCTAATCTGACTTTTAGAAACTCATGTCATATTATCCCATAGTGGTTGGGTTTTAAACACTTGCTGAGAATGGAGTGATAAAGCTGTGCTCAAATCCCCAAGGAGGTTTATACTGACATCTGTTAAAGTTATAAGCTTCCCCAGTTGCTTACTCCTCTCTTACATGTTTATTTAGGGCAGTTTAGATACTGAACCAGATGATCTCTTTAACTGGTCACAACAGATCCAGGATTTTATAATTTTCCAAGATCACGAAGTTCAAGTCAAAGCCAATGTTGTTTATAAACAGTATCTGTCCTGTCATTTACTGCTCAGAAGGTTTTACTCTTGGAATTATGGAGGTTGGAAGAATAGGAGAAAAGGAAAATGAAAACATATGCTAATGTATTACCTAGTTTGGAGATAAGTTATATGCTCAATCTCCAACACCTCCAGCAGAGGGCAGCTCTGCAGAACTGAATGGAAGGACCTTTCCATGTGAAGGGCTTTAGGGACAGGTGGGGTGGGGGCAGCATGCCAAGACAGCCTTGCAGTCTACCAGAGTCTTTTCTGAAGCGCTCATACCAGTGATAATTGTGCTGTTTTAAAATTAGGTAGGTGGCATTAATTTATTAATTCATCTGAAAATAGAATAATTCCCCAGAGATAAATAATTATTTATAAACTCCAGGTAAGCCTTACTAGGTCCACATAAGTGTATGTAAGCATAGACACTATAGGATCCTGACAAAGATAGTAAAAACATTCTCAGCCCAACAACTAGAAAGATAACAAATGAGATTGCTATTAACAACATTAATTTTTCTCACTGTTACAAATGGATCACTTTATCCTTCCAGAGATATCTAAATTCACTGTAAACAAAGGAACAAAGGTTTCTAAAACTTATTACCCTCATTATATCTAAATCTGGATGAAGAAAATTTAGGTCTGTAACATCAAGTTTCTAGGAATAAGCATGTTATCTTGCGAAATTTTCAACTAAGTGTTTTCATGCTTCACCTCATTCAGTGGCAAAGCAGAACAGAAAATTAAGGTAAGCAAATGTGTTTTCACTATACTCAGTAGAAGTTTGCTTTTTTTGGTACTAGGGATCGATCTCACAACCTCGTGCTTGCCAGGCAGGCGCTTACACCACTGAGCTAAATCCCCAGACCCTCTATGCTTATACAGAAACTGTATTCCTATTCCAATTCTGGATATCTGAATCACAAGGAGGTTCCATGCTTCATCATGCAATATGAGCCACTGTCATCCTGTCCAATGTGTATTAGACTTTAGGCGTATGCTGCCACTTCATAAACCCACTAATAATCCTATGGTGGAGGGACTTTGCATATTAACAGATGTGCAAACAATAACAACACCTTTGGAAACAGAGCACTGCAACTACCATCTCTTCTTGTTCTGCTCTTTAGCCTTGAAAACTGCAACAATACAGGTCTCCTCAAGAGGGCCAGTGTTCGAGAAAATGATTTAATTCCTATAGCAATCTAGTGCTGAGAGGGAAAACCTAATCCTTCAATACCCACTCTCTGTTGTACAATGTATGAATACTTGTGATCGCTGTAAGTGATAATGACAGAAAAAACTGCAGGAAAGTGTGTGAAGATGCTAGTTTTGGATACCAAAGAAAGATGACAAAGGATCTTCCATGCAGTCTACAGCCAGGGAAACTCAATGGTGAAATCTTGCTAATTCCTAAAGCAAACATCTAAAAATGAACAAAGATCTCGAATACTCTGCAGCCAGGCTTGCTCTCATTTTCCTGAGAGCAAGAACTTGCTAAAGCAAAACTGACCTAAACACATAATGGCTTAAAAACAGTCTTCTACAGGAAGCTTCAGGGCACTTACAAGCCCAGCAACTATTAAACATAATCTTGTGCTCAAAAGTTTAACTTCTGTATCAGATTTTAGGCAAAATAAACTACCCCAGTAATCCCAAGGCCAACCTGGCAGGAGAACAAAACACAAAATGAATAAAAACTGTCAATGGTGAGACCATGAGAAACGAATTCCCCAGAGTCAGTGAGAGCTGTGCATGAATAATGCCTGGTGCACTGAATTGTGAAGGATCTATGAGAAAGATGTATGGGAGAACCTGATAGTACTAAACACTGAAGACAGGGGTAGTACCGTCCTCAAACACAGCAAAGGGTCCTTTGGCACTGATGCTACCAACAGAAAAACACACATTCACCATCTACCATCTATCGGAGGTCCTCAGTGTTATATTAGTTACTTTCCCAGTTGAGGTACAGAAAAGCCAAAAAGCTACCTCTTTCTTGACTTTATTTAGGTGGGAAGAGTACAAATAAATATTTCACATGCAGATGGTATGTACAGGATCACACACAGTTTCAGAAGTGTAGTAGATTTTGTGGCATTTACTAAGTTCCTTCTTCCATTCCACCTGCAATCCTAAGAGACTACTTGAAATACAGTTATAAAACCTGTTCAGGTAAAGACAATTCTAGCACAAGCCTACCTGTTCCTGAGGAGCACACAAGGACCCCTCAAATTAAGTGTTAGTAGCTGAGAGACGCAAATCCTATTCCAACCCTCACACTGAACGACCTCAGGTTTTCCCTTAGCCATGGGCTATTTCTGAATTCTCATGGGTGTCGCCCAATGGCTAATAAAACAAACAGGATTTTTTATCAGCTGCTTTCTCATGAGATGTTTAAAAACAAACCTGATTTTGTATTCTGGAGCGGAGTGCAGGTGTTGCCTGATGTAAAATAAAAAAATCTTCTCTTTTGAAAAGTTCTTAAAATTAAAAAAAAAACCTTTTTATTTAAAAGTTAACTTGAGATGGATGCAGGAAGGCTACAGAAGAAATATTTGCTTGCAGGAACTACTGATTGGTCAGAGATCAGTTTCTAGATATGGCACCCTCACGGAGCACTGTGTCACCAGTACAGCCCCTAGAGAAACGAGATCTATTCTCTAGCCCGTGTCTGCTGACCTTTTCTTGCTTGCTAAGGTGTGTTCACAATCACGTGTCTAGGTTAAAAATTAATGCTTAAAACGTGAAGGAAGCACATATTGTGTATGCAAAATCTATCAAAAACAAGACGCTGCCGTGGTGAGCAGGACAGCTGCAAGCCGCGGCGGCAGGACACCTTGACCTGAGCGCTTCACCTCTACTCTCACCCTGCCCCACCAACCTGCAGCTTGCCTCAAAGACAGCAATTTCAAAACCTTTTTTCTCCATCCACTTCACGGTCGACACTACGGGAATGCCAACATCCTCCAACTCGCATCCTAGCCCCAAGTCGGCCACAGCGGCCAGGGCGAGGTCTCCGGTGCCCCCTGCAGCCCCACTTCGCGCGCAGCCGGCCCTTTGTCCCGCTCCTCTGGGCACCTCGGAACCCCGCGCCACGCGCGCGCCCGGGCCCGGCCCTCACTCACCCGCGCGGAGCAGCCCGCCCCGGCCGTGGCTGGCTGCGCGGCTCAGACAGGTGTGGGCCCCGGGAGGGCGCACGCGGCTCCCATGCCTGCCCCGTCGAGAGACCGAGTGCGAGCTGGCGGGCTCCCCAGCTACGCCGGCTGCGGGCGGGTCCGCCCCCCGCGCCTCCGAGCCGCCGCCCCGCCTCCGGCCTCGGGGAAGCGCGCCGCCCCCGCCTCGCCGCCCCAGCGCCCCTCCGCCCCACCTCCCTTCCCCGCGCGCCCTGGCCCAAGCGGGGCCCCGCAGCCCCGGGGTCTGCCGCCGGCGCAGGTGGCGTGGCCAGAGCCTCTTGTCGCCAGCCTGCGCCGAGTCCCGCGCGTCTCCACCTTGTGGAGGGGCGCAAGTCTCCTCGGCGAGCCTAGGGCTTTAGCTTCCTGGAATCTGTTGCCACCAGCCCGAGAAGACAAGGTGTCCCCCAGCGGTGCTCCCCTCTGACTTAGAAGTAGGGAAGCGCCACGCGAGCCGCACTGGAAACTCCTGAGCCAATGCATTGAAGCAAAATTCGTGCGCTCTCCACCCAGGTACATATTGAGCGCTTTGTGTGGCGCCAGAGCTCCTTTCCGATTTACCTGGTGGCTCTGGTGTCTCCAGGGAGCAAAACCTGCACTCCAGTGGCCGAACCACCACTGCTTTGTCTACTGTAGCACTCAGTTCGGCGCGTGGGTGCGGAGCAGGGGTTGCGGGAGCTGGCTGGTTGAGCCCCCTAGTCTGGCTTCTTTATTGGGCACCAGATGGTGGAGCCACCTCCTCACTCCGTGGCCCTGCTCTCTGGAGTCACTCCAAGGAGCACACGGGTCGGGGTCTTCTCCTAGCAAGATTTACACTGTTGACCACATGGTGTAAAGACCTAAAGCTAGAGCTTGCTGTTCTTTCCCCAATGCATTGACGTTAATATGGACTACTATTAAGTGCCTCCCCCTCCTCAAGTCCTTGTGGTGAAGAGGATGCAGAGATTACCACTAATTTAAAATAAAAGACTGGTGGTTGGAAAGGTTTAATGACTTGATCTAAATCTTAAATAGCTGTTGAATGGTAAGAAAAGATTTCTTAAGGAGCCCACTTTTTTTTTCTTGTTAAAGCCTGCTCTCAGGAAGGGCCTAACATTCTATTCCACACAAAGTGTTAATGACATGCCTGATCCTTTTGTGTCTGCAATTGATTTTTTTTTTTTTTTTTTTTTTTTTTTTTTGTCTTTTTCCTTTTTACCGGTACCAGGGATCGAACTCACGGCTGCCTGCTTGCAAGGCAGGCGCTTATGCCGCTGAGCTAAATCCCCAGCCCCCTGCAATTGATTTTGAATAGGAAAACCCTGAATACATTATTGTGTGATGTTTCTCAAATATAAGATAATACTCTTCACTTTTTTAAGGGAAAAATTTTCTTAAACCTCCCTAGTCTTGACTTAAATTTTTTAAAAAACCAGTAAGCATAGTCATAAAATCAGATCAACATTTTGTTATAGCTTCTGAACAATTTGAGAATACAAATTTATAAGTTAAATATAAAAATTATCTTCCAGAACAATAAAATTTACATTAGCATTGCTTCCTCATCTACTACCAGTGCCACTGAGCACTGATTGCTTAGATGCACAGGGCACTTGTGAGATCTCTGTGGCTCTGTCAGTCTCTTGATGTGCAAGTCACCTTGTGTTAAGTCAGTGTTCTCACGTCTTTCCTGTCTTCCACCTACCATACATCTGTTCACTGTATGCCATTGGCTTTCTTACTTTTTTTTTTTTTTTTGTCTTTATGAGACAGGGTCTCCCTCAGCAGTTCAGGCTGGCCTTGAGCTCATTTAGCTCCAGTTGGCCTCAAACTTGCAAGAATCCTCCTTCTTCAGTTTCCCGAGTATTGGGTTTACAGGCATATGCCACCACGCCATGCTTGTCATTAGCTTTCATTTGACTTTCATCCATCTTTGAAAGAGTAGCCTTATGCTCTCCCTTTATTCACATAGGAGTAAAGTAGTAACTCTTGAGGCTAAGGAACAGCACACTCAGGCACTAAAATCCAGGTGTAGTACTTCATATGAGTGCTAGTAATTCAGTGTGCTTGTGTTCTTTTTTATCCTAAAAAATGAAAAAGATTAAATTATGGATCTTTGAAGGGTTAGTAGCTCCCACTGGAAAGATACCATTAAAAGTCAGGTGTCTTAATAGAGAATCTGGGGAGTTGGAAGGAAGATGAAAAGGAAAGTTTTCATATATGCTCAAGTTTTACCTGGTTCACTCCAATCAAGTATTTGATGAGCACTTATTACATACAAAATGTTGCGGTAAGCATACAATGACAGAGATGGTCACAGGTAGACCATACAGCAATGCAAGGGTATGCCAGGGGCTCCAACTATGTGAGTGAGTACTCCACAGTCTGCAACCTACTAACTGTGTGGTTTTTGCCTTTTCTGTACCTCAATAAAATCCTCCTCATAAAATCAGCCTACTTAAAGTCATAGTGTGGTTTTCAGGACTGAAGGAATGTGTTTTGGTTTAAATCTAAAACAGCCCCCAAAGCCTTGTGTTTTTGGAAGGTGATAGGGTTATGGGATATTATACCTGACTTGCCATTAGGAGGTAGGGCCTGTTTAGAAGAGGCAGACCAGCCTCCTTACCAACATCTGTGGGTGTGACCTGTGGGTTTATCCCCCTTCCCTGTTCTTGCCTTGACTCTGTGCTTCCTACTCACCATGAGGTGAGCAACTAGTTCTCCAGTGCCAAGCTGTCCTGCCTTGGAGCAGGCTGACTATGGAATGGAACAAGAGCCAAAATAAACCTCTCCTTTTAGTTGCAGGTGTCAGGTATTTTGTCTCAGTGATGAAAAAAGTGACTTAGAATGAATATGTATAGGGTGCTTAAAACCATTCCTTACCATTAGGGTAGTAAGACCCTAATATATATTAAATATTACATTGACCTAAGTGATTAACTCTACTTTGGAGCACGGTCCTCTAGCACGACTTTGACATTCATTATTATTATTGTTTTTTGCTTAGCACTTTGAGGTACAGTATTAGATACTTTTGAGGTACTGTATTAGAAAACATAATGATTATTTCCGTCATTCAGAAAGAGAAACCAAGGAACAGACAAGCCCAAGGCACATCTCTTCCTCTGCTGATTTCAGGGGCTACTCAGACAGCTAACACCCGCAGTTCTAACTACATATGACCCCTGGGGACTTGGCTTGAGAAAGTACTATCTACTTTTGCTCTTCACTGAACAGAACAGTGAAAGGAGAGAAGAGTGAATGCACATTACCTGCTCGTAGGTTGTCTTTGTGATTACCATATGAACAGCAACAATGGCAGATTTGTACAGTACTTTGATTTTTGAAAGAAGTGTCCTGTGTAAATAACAGATGTCCCCAAGCAGATCCTAGATGTGTGTTTTTTCTTTATGTACTTTACCTGTCTCCCCCAACCCTAGAAAGAGAATCAGAACCCTCACTGCTTTTTAAGAACTTGGTTCAACTTCATACTTGTAATTCTCAAATACTTCATATGTATGTACCAATTAAGTGATTAAAATCACATTCAGGTTAAGGTCTGTACATTAATTCACTGTGTAATCTGCATAATGTTTCAGGGGCTGTGAGACAAAGCAAGGTAATACCTGTGACCTCAAGGAATTTATGCTACAGACATAAACAAAACAAAACCCAAATAGGAGGAAGCTAGATTGAAATTCAGGCTAGATCAGGGTCCAGACACATGCTAGGACATGGAAGAATCATTGATTACTACTCTGGCAGACTGAAAGGATGAAGATCTGAATAAACTATACATTATCTCCCTGGCTGTTGGAAAACACAGTGTGACAAAGACAGGAAGAAAAATCTCCACTGCATAGATGTGAAAACCAAAATGTACATAAAGGAACTGTTGCAATAATTACAACAATGTTTGCACACAATTCCCAGAGTCAGTAGAATATATTTTATTGCATGTACTCATCAAGGTAAACAGAAAACGATGTTTTAGTCCATTTTTGCTGCTATAATAGCACACCATAGATAGGTAATTTTATAATGAACAAATTTTATTGGGGCCCCTCGGTCAGGGCCACTGCCAAGAGCTTCTCCTTTCCTCCCCACTCCGTGTGTCCACCGTACTGCAGGGATCTGAAAAGAGCAGTTTCCCTGGCAGGGCTCTTTGGCCCTCAAGGATGGTGTTGGGGGCTGGGTTTTTTTAGCTCACAATTCTGTATGAGATCCAGGGGCCATGTCTGGTGAGGACATTCTGGCTGCTGTAACAAGATGGAATGTGTCACATAGCTAGAGAGAGCCAGAGGGGGCCAAACTGGCTTTGTAACAAACTTTTCTCACAGTAACAGTCCCATTCTCTGGATAACAACATTGATTTATTCATGAAGATTGTGGCTTTTAAAGATCCCACTTCTCCACACTGTTGCTTTGGGAATTAAGTTTGCAACTCATGAACTTGGGGAAACATATTCAAGTCATAGCAAAGGACTATAATTTTCATCATGTTTTTAGATGAAGAGATTGAGGCTCAAAGTTAAGTGACTTTATGTGCCTCACTGTTCTCTTCTATATGATAAGACTAATTTAGAACTATTGTGTATTTACAACTACAATTCTTATAACTTTGAGATAAACAAGCGAGATCATCAATAAAAAGAATGTAGCACAATGTTCAGCACAAGTAAATTCTAAATTGGCATTATCTATTGTGATGCTGTTGCATACACTACTAGTAGCAGTAGCATGACTAAATGCTTATTAAATATTTAACATTTTTTGAATGAATGAATCAAACCACTGTATTATTGTACTAAAAAGTTTAATCCAAAGTTTCCAAGAAAAGACTATCTCAAATCTCTTGTTCAGCCTTCAAATGTTTTCACTGGTCTTGTGTACAGACAAAAATGAGTTTCTTAGTATTGAATGGATGCCAGGATTGAATGGATGACAAGGTTATATATTTTGTCTCCTCCATTCTCAATTGACATTATCAAATTTTTTATTCAACAAATTACTGTTGAATTACTATTACTGCTAAGTCTATACAGTTGTGTCTTAAGAGCAGAAATAGGTGTTTTCACCCTTACAGTGCTGGGTGTAGTGGCACATACCTGTAATTCCAGCACTCAGGAAGCTGAAGCAGGAGGATCACTATGTGTTTGAGGCCAGCCTGGGTTACACAGTGGCTCAACATTCAATCCCAACAACATACACGCACACACATTGCTGAATAAAATTGTCACAGTGAGACACGTAGTACTCTAAGAAACAAAAATATACACAGCAAGGTAAAAATTTACTACATTCCTATTTTAAAGAATATAATTGTTTAAAAGTATCCAAGAGAAAAACAGTCTTTAGAGCTAGCAATTTCCTGTGTATTATGGGCACTATTCTAAAGTAAAAATGAGAACCATTTTGAAATAACTATGTGTATCTTATTTTCTTGGTCAGATTTGAAAAACTTCCAGAGGCCAGCCCTGGGCTCCTCAAATGTGCTCAAGCTTACATACTGATCCCTATGATCAAGAACAAAAGAGAAAATAAAGATGTTTACAGTAGGAAAATTTCTCTTGAAAGCAAATTTGGAAACTGATTTTTAATTTACGCTTCTATTATTCATAAACATTAATTCTTTTACAAGGAGGAAGCTTTTATGTGGTTAAATATGGGGTCTGGTTATTTGAAGTCAATGTCTTTCATGAAGTTTTTTCTTTTCCTTCTGGCAAATTCTCTTTATCCTTTAAGCTCAATTATCAGCTTGTCTCTGAAAGCCTCCAAACTCTTCAGTGCTAGATGCATAAGTTCATTCTCTTATTTCAGATAATTGCATGCAAATTCTATCTTACACTATAAGATGTGCCAGGTGTTTTGGAGCACCTAGGAGCAGGAACTGTTTTATTTTCCTTAATAGTCTTTAAAATTTTCCTTTATAGTTTAGCAGCGAGTGGATGATTTAATAAATAAGATTACAATTGGTTTAAAATATCAAATCTGAAACAATTTGGCTTGCTAGTCATTAGGAGAGGGCACACTATAAATGAAGTTTTACATGTGGGATTCCAGTATTTTCTAGGATCCCAATCCAAACTTCTGTTTGATGTCTGTTCACTACTGTTTCCTTAGAGGTTATGTCAAGATAGTAAATTCAGTTTCCACTTTACTTACTAGTTACATTTTACAACTCATGCCATAGTTATGTGGTAGCATTCAAGTGCCATTTGTCTATAGCTTATGATATTTTGACTGACTTTCTGTAGAACATTTTGAAGTAGGTTCTGAAGTATGTTCTGAATTGCTTTACTAGGGAGTCCCCCAGGATCATAAAATCCATGGACAATCTGCGATTCTTAAAATGTCTCGCTGTTTAGAATGTTAAAGATGTTAACAGACTGCAAAAGAAAGTTAGTTAAATGTATATATATATATATATATATATATATATATATATATGCATTTCAAATGCTCATAGAAGGCCTGAGTAAAGAAATCTAGTTTAGCTCATTTATCAAAAAGTTATCCTGACTGTGGACACCCCTCACCCGCCATGTGGTAGTAATTCATGATCAATAACTCCATCCATAAGCTTACTTTGCTTCTGGAACTAAGCCATTTCTGAGCCACTTCCTGTAGTGTGGCCTATGCTCTTTTGCTTCACTATCTTTGTTCACATTTGAAACATTACTTTGTACTCGTGTATCTATATTCTAACCATTTTCTAAAGGCCTAACACGTATTGTATCCCCTAGAAGGTATTTTTGTTGGCCTTTGTTTCCTTATAATGATTTCTTCGATCTCTTATGGTTTTTATGATTTTTTAAATTTCTTTCATTATCAGTTTACATTTCTTCTCCCCTACCACTGAATGCTAGATGTACATATCTGGTTTGCACTGTTTTAGGCTGGGTGTATGGGTGGGGGTCTTGGTGGGAACACCACTTACCCTAGATTGGTTCAAGAGAAGTGGGCACTTATGGAGCTTTGGACAGGGTTGAGGTACAAATATAGAGAGGCATCAGAAAGAGTTGGGGAGCCATCATCAGCGGAAGTGGGGAGGTAGAAGGGACAAAATGCTATTGCAGAGCCCAGGGGACATGAGCACCTCAGTGGGCAGCCTGCCTGCAGTTGCTGATTAGTTCACAGTGGGATGCAGCTGCTGCAAAAAGTTGGAGGCCAAGGAGGTAGGAAGCAGGAAAGAAACGCCCCGACCCCTACCCTCATCTCCTGATGACTACCAAAGCCAGCTTACAAAGGAGCCACACTGTGCTGTCTATAAGGATCTGACAGAGTGGGCCGGTGAAGGATGGGGAATTGATGGGAGGGAGACAGGGACACCTGCACACTGAGAAAGTCTGTTCCTCATTTGAGAACTAGCAGGGTGAACAGTACCATCCTCTCAAGGTCAGAATGATTAAATTAGAAAATGCATCGAAATATTAACCTGTCATAGAGTGCCCGATTCTGAAATTGTTTTATCTACTCATTATTTTTATTTTTATGATAATTATAGTAACTCTATGAGTAGCAAGTAGTATAAAAGCTAATCAAGGGAGGTAAGATGCATTGCTTATTTTGTAGACCTTACATGTCCAACACAAAACTCCACAAGTGGCAGCGCTCTAAATTGAAAAAAATGTTGCTGAGTAAATGATAGGGAACTACTATGCAGAGATAACAGGGAAGCTAGTTTGGTTGTTTTGTCTAAAATCATCAGTCAGACTGATCTTAGAAACAGACAAGAATGAGGTAAAACTGAGACTTATTTTTGATTCTCAGCAAATTGTCCTGGCATGTCATAGACACAGTCTGAAGCCTGCAGTTTCCTTTGATTCTGTGAAGCCAAGAATTGCTGAAAGTCTGACTTTCTATGATGAGAACCATAGCCATCACAGGAAGTGTCAGCAATTTGTCACATTTTGGAAGCAAAGTAAAGGTGGCCGGCCCAACAGCAGAGCAGGAGGATGTGATCCATGGAAGCAGTTTTCTTCCTGCTCTTCCAGAGGAATAACCTGTTTTATTTCAAACACTGGTTTCAAACCTGGTTCCTGCTGCCTTTAGTACACAGATTAGGGAAACCACAAGAATAATCACCAGTATTCTTTTTACTTCAAAGCCCTGAAGGACACTGAGGAGGGGTGGCTTTCTTGTGCCTGGTACAAGACAGGCTCTACTAGGCTACTGTTCCGACTCAAGGAAAGCCCTTTCCCAGGAGCAGTAGTAGTGAGCTGGGACTCACCCCAAGAGCTGCAGTCCTGCAGCTCTGCCACTGGGCTCCTGCTGGAGGCAGCGTGGAAGGTGTCAGCTCAGGAGTGACCATCACCCTGACAGTGGCAAGGAAGATCACCTTGGAGGGAGAGACTAGTACTAATACCAGCAGCCACAAGCAGGAACTTCCTTCAAGAAGCAACTTTCTTATCTGGGTTTCTGGCAGACTAAAATTAGTGAGAATGCTTAGCTTTGAATCCTGCGGGATCTTTAAGTAGTTGCTCACATTATTATTTCTGGTCCTTGAGAAATCAAGACATAAATGCCAACTGTTGAGAAAGAGCTCTGAAGTCACCATTCTAATAAGCCTCATGCTTTCCTGAAGGACTTGATCTCGGGTTCTTTTAGGTTTCCCACATTATGTAAACATTTTACTCCTTTAAGCTATATGAATTGGTTTTTGTTTAGGCAACTGTACAATCTCAGAATGAGGCACAATCTCCTGACAAGCAATGGGCTTACTCCAATAAACAAAGGGTCCTAGGTAAGAGTATTTTAAACATAATACTGACAATAAAAATGGGTTCTTCCTAGAAATGTGTCTCCCCTGCAGGGTGACATGACATTTTTTGTTTTAATATTAACATGAAAAATTCACTTGACTCCTATCCACAAAGACCTAGAAAGTCTAAACTTATTATCACCTTGTAGTTATACACAGTAGTCTCTCCTTATCCATGGATTTCTTCCTGAGGTTTCAGTTATTTATAGTCAACTGCAACTTGAAAATATTAGATAGAAACTCCAGAAATAAACAATGAATAAGTTTTAAATTGCATGCTGTTTCTGAGATAGCATGATGAAATTTCGTCCTGTGCTGCTTTCTGTGTAGGGTATGAATCATCTCTTTGTCCAGTGTAAGTCACTTAGTAGCTATCTCCAGGTGATTGTTGCAGCACCACAGTGCTTATTTTCAAGTAACATTTTATTTGATAGTAGTTTTAAAATGCAAGAGTAATGTGATAGTTCATTGTGGTGTCAATTTGAATAAAAAACACCTAGTAGACGGGTTTAATACAGTTCTGGGTGTGTCTGGATGATTGATTTTGAAAATGGAAGACCTGCTCTGGGTACGGGTGGCATCAAAAAAAAGGGAAAGGAGAAGGAAATATCATTTTTTCTTCTTCAAAGAGCTGCAGTCTTCACTGTTGCCTTTGGACATCTGTCTGCAGGCTTTCAGCACAGCTCTTCCATTGCAGACCCTTTCACTTCCTGATGCAGACTGGTACAGGAGTCTGCAGTGAGTTCCAGGCCTTTGACTTTTGACTGAATTCTCCTGCTGTCCAGCTTGCAAACAACACTGCAAGGTGTGTTCTTCCACACCTGACTCTGCAGGAGGTCACTGTACATCTACCTTGTAAAGCCTTCACATGCATATATGTTTTATGTTAAATCTTTTCCTCTGGTGAATCCTAACTGATACAAGTAGTGATTCTGTTAGCTTGGCTATGCCAGAGAAGAGCTAGAAAGTGCTTCTTGTAAACAGAAAGATAAAAGTTTAATAAGATATTTTGAAAGAGAGTGAGGCCCACATTCACATAAGTTTTTTTGTTAAGGTATATTGTTATAATTATACTAATTTGTGTTATTAACAACTATTGTTAATCTCTTACTGTACCTAATGTTATATATATATGGTTGGGTATTATCCAAGATTTCAGACATTTCCTGGGGGTCTTGGAACACATTCCCCATGAATATGGATAAGATGGGGGACTCCTATAAATCATAGATTTGATAAATGAGGTTTTTCTAAGCCATCTTTTCTTCATGGACACGAAATAGCAGTTTCCTTGTCTCTTTCTGTCTTTCTTTTACAGTGCAATCAAATTGAACTATTTAGCCCTTAAAAATCTTCCTGAGGGACAACTAAAAACAAATAAATGACAAGCTTTTGATTTGTTAGGCTATTCTTTGAAGATTTGAATGCTGACTTCAAGGCAAATTCCAATCCTGGTAGCAGCCCCCCAATCCCAGTCTTGATCCATAATTTTGTTATCTGCTCTTTCACCCCCTGCCCAACCCTGCCCAGTGATCTCCAGGCTTCCAGGAAGATAAAGTTCACTCGAAGTTGGGGTATTCTTGATCAAAGAATCAACCTTTGTATTTACTCTGATAGCTGCTTGACTAGAGGAAAAAGGATGAATAAAGCAATAAAACTGTTTTATGTAAAGTTGTGGCTTAGAATATTGTTAGCATTGATATAGTTGCTGTCCATCTTAACAGTAAGGGCCATTATAACATACCAAGTCTAGACACTTCTGAATACTTACTGTATTTTATCATATAACTCTAAGCAATAGAAAGTTTAATTCATCATTTTACTGGTAAGAACTTGAGGATTCAAAGTCTTAAATAACATTCTCACTGAAACTAGAGTTCTCTACTCTAAATCCATATACTGTATCATTGAATCCATATATTGTACCACCAAATTTCCTACATTGTTTCTGTTAAGACATATTCACATGCAAGTCATGAGAAGCTTCAATTCTTGTTGGCTTTAACAATAGCAAGGAAGAAGTTCATGGACAGATGACTCTAGACGAGGGGTATTCAATACTCCATTTTTTGCTTCTGTCGGCCTGTATCTCTTCTTTATTAGTTTAACCTCATTCCTGTGGCAAGGTGGAGGGAAAAATAACAAATAAATATGCTATACAATTACAGCCAGGAGAAATGAAAAGAAAGTTTCTCTTTACATAGCTCATAGGAGCAAGAAAATTATACACTTTCCAGTCCTCTTCTCATATTGAAATAGAATCCAGTGGTCAGAAATCCTTGCTAAGCCAACTATTGGCAAGAGCATGAAGTTACCTTACTTAGCCTAAGGTATGAAGCATAGAATACTTGGAAGAGGTCTCAAATAGGGATGAGAAATCTTGTGTTTTAGTGTTAGTTTTGTCTTCTTAGTTATGGAGACTTGCTAGTTGACTAACCTCTCTTAGACCTTATGTGTTCCCTATTGGTCAAACAGATGATTCCTACCCTACTATACCTAATGATTCCTACCCTACTGTACCTAATGATTCCTACCCTACTGTACCTAATGATTCCTACCCTACTGATCTCATGGAGATGTTGTGAAACAGCAATGAAGTAATGTCTGCAGAAGCACTTTCTAAACTACTTAAATGTGTGTTATTGCTCCTATTAACATGATTCAAAGAGAACTGTTGGTTATGAGACATTTCTTTAATTACACTCACATGTGATACTTGATCTCATCAGCTAAAAAACTTAGGATTTGTGGGAACTTTTTCAAATATTTACTTAAGTTTTGCTTTTTTTCTGGTATGTTTATAAAATGGAGGTGAAGCCAATTTTCAAGCATTATGATAAACTTCAGTAGATTTATTTAAAGTTAGGGCAGGCTAATAGGATAAGATAGCGTATCAGTGAGTGCTCAGTAGAGAAACAGATTTAATATGAGATGTACAGTATGAATCTTATTAAGATTTACAAGGTAGGCTTACAATGGCTGCCTGCAGAGTCAGGTGTGGAATTATGCAAGAAGGCTGTCTATGAGTTATAGATCTGAAGGTTCCAGTCAAAGATCAAAGGCCTGGAGCTCACTGTACAGTCCTCAGCAAGTCCATCTCAGGAGGTCAAAGGGTTTGTGCTGAAAAAAAGCATCTCTACTGGAACCCAGGAGATGAACATCCAAGGTGAAGGTGAAGATGAGCTCTTCCAAAGAAACAGCAGCTCTCCTTTTTATTTCACTTAAGCTACAAACCAATTGGTTGGGTGGGTCTTCTGTCTGCAGTAAATTCATTCAGCCACACCCAGAACTATGCTAATACAATCAGTTGGGCATTTCTTACCAGTTGAAACAACAGATAATTTTCACAGCTACTTATAAATTTTTTTTTTTAATATTCATCAAAAAATCAAGTTTCAAAAAAACATCAAATAACCTTCTTCTATACCAATTCAATAAACATTTATGGAATGTTTGATGGGGGAGTGAGAATGAGGTACACACAAAGGTAAATCTGAAACAAACCTCACTGACAGTGGAAGAATTCAGATAGCAAAGTAGATAGACTCATCTATAAATGGCTATAAGGAGATGTTAAAAATATAAGAGAAGACAATAGGTAACATACCAAGGAGTAAAGAGACAAATGCAAGTATGTTTAGAAAGTAGAGGCATGGTTCTAGTTATAATTAGGGAAAATTTTATGGACCAGGAGTGTTTAACATAAAGTTTGAAATATTTGGACATAAGCTAATTCATTTGGGATTTACATCAAACTTAGTCTGAGGACTTGAGTACCAAATCAGAGTGCATAATCCCTAGAATAAATTGCTTGAGAAAAGTAGTAGAAGACAAAAGTTGAAAAGATAGACCTTTCACCAGTATATAGAGGGGCTGAAATGTCAGACCAAACAATGTGAACTTTACCCAGCGGGCCATAGGAAATTTGTGAAAGTTTTGGTTGATACAGTGTATGCCTTCATTATTGTACCTTATTTTACTTTATTAATAAGGCAGCTTCAAAAAGGTAGATGGGAGGGAAAAAGAGACTGAAAGACAAACTTAGAATTTTCACATTCCAACAAGCGTTCATAAGAACCTGAAGCAGATACTTGATGGTCATTGCAATGAGGATAACAAGGTGGATGTGAGATATTTTGGAAGGTGAATGATAGGTCTGGGCAGTTATTAGACCAGTAAAAAAGTCTGAGAAAGGGAGTCAGGGATCTTTCATTGAGAAATAATAAAAATTCAAACCAAGCTTGCTTAACTAAAATTTGAATTTACTCATTCTCTTAACTGGAAAGTCCTGAAATTAGATCTAATTTTAGAATTGTTAGATACCAGGACTCAATAATGTCATCAAGACATGAGTTTCTCTACCATTTAATTTTTCTTCTGTGCTGTTTGCACTTTCAAAAAATATCCAGAGGCAATTAATTTATGTTTACTGGGGACTAATCCAAAAGAGAAAATTTGTCCTCATCAGCTCTCATAAACATACTGGACCTGATTTCCATTGTCCAGAAGGGTTGCCTATACACTACTGAAACTGCTCTGGCTATAAATGATAATCGCTGGTTGGCTTTTACTTGTACCTACTATTTTGTTTCTCATTATTATTTAATAATTTCCCTATGAAAGGACTCTAACTATAGATTATTATAAGATATTGTCCTATAGCCCAAATCAGATTTCATTTTGATGAATTTTTGTTAATCAAAAGACATTGATTCAGAATAATGACTGCTTCTTCTGATTCCATTTCATTAACTACCATAATTTTCTGAGCCAAGTTTCTTGGGTCCTGGCAGGCAGCTAAACTAACAAAATGAAAAAAAAAAAACCAAGATTGTTCCTAATGCAGTGTTCATATTGAGCAGCATGACTGCTACAAAAATGCTAGAAAGACTCTAAGCCTGAGAAATAGGTAAGGATTGACTGAGAGGGCTAGAAAAATAGGATCTGTTGATGAAGCACTTAAAGTAACTTTGCTTCAGAGTGATCTGGGCAGGTCATTGAATGCCAACCAGATGTTGGATTCCATTCAAAATGGGATAATGGCTCAAAAAATAATGAGCCATCTGTCTGAACATCTTCTCTTTACACAATATATGAGACACCTAAATTGTGCATTTAAATTAAAAATTTACAAAGTATCTAAGTACACTAAGAAAGTTTACTTCTTTTAGAGTATACTGTGGCAATTCCCTTCATAAAGAATTGTCCCATGAAATGGAATGATCATTTTGTGAGTGAATCTCTTGCTTCTGATTGGATCAGTGTATAGCTACTTTCATATACTAGATTTGCTTTAAAACCAGATACACATACTAAACTGCATTAAAGACAAATGTTGAATCTCATTATGAGAATTTTAAATTGGGGTCTGTTTTTATATAGCAAAAATATCAAATTGAAAAGTGTTACAGGTAGAAATACAGCCTGAATCAAGTAGTTAGCCAAACCTACATTGACGTGTCCACATTTTTAAACATGGCAGAGCCATTCCTTTAAATTTCTGAACAGAGCATCATCTTGCTGATGCAAATTGCTGTAATATATAATTTGGAATGAAGTCAAAAGTTTGAAAGTTAGAAAAGAATGGGAGAAACACTTGAGTTTTGATTATGCATACAGATGGGTGCACTGTTTCACTAAAATAAGTAGGGTTTCACTAAAATAAGTAGGCCTCTTTTTGTGAGGCCATGGGCTTGCTGCAGTATGTAAGCTGGATTTGCAAAGCCTGGGGATCTTCTTGGTTGTCATTACTATAATGTCAGAAGAGTAAAAACATTAACAACACTTGTAAAGGGCCAGGTTGGGAGGAAATCACTTTTTCCTCAATTACACAGATTTCTAGCTGAGCACTGACGAGACTGGGGACAGGTGAAGGGGAAGGACAATTATTTTGTAGGTCTGTATGTCTTCCTTTTATTGGAGTGCCCTTACCAAAGATTAACAAGAAGAAACCAGGGAAAGAAGCTTGCATTTGGTGATGTGGATACAACCAGTAACAACTGTTGAATGAACAATGAATGTATGAATGAATAGTAGACTATAAAAAGTCCCTCTGCGTGTCTGCCTTTTCTGAGAGTGGCCTGTCTGTGAGGTCTCCATAGAATCAGTGGATAACAACTATCATTTTGATTACTGATTGGCTGGGAGCTAACAAAGTTTACTCATCTGACTCATCTTAAATTCTTAGAAGGCCTAGGAAATTCTTTCCAAATTTGTTTTGAAATGCTTCTGAACCTTTTCCCACAGGAAAAAAATTCAGAGGAAAAATTTAGGAGTCAAGTCTAGTAAACAAATTTCCAATCCTCTGTTGAATGTGTAACACTCTGAAACAGTTTTAAAAGTTGCAAGAATTTATAATATTTTATTGTTAAAACACTAAAGAAATTTTGATATCCAAAACCAAAATATTGAAATGTCTGATTTTTATGCCTGTGTTTACTAAAGGACTAGGTGTGGAGGGCTTCTGGTGTGGCCGTATATGGTGGAGGAAAGAGGTGGCTTCATGCACTCAAGCTGGTAACAGTGTTTGGAGAACATGCTGGTGGGTGATTAAAAGATATTCAGGATAACTCAGGCTCTTCTTTCCTGGCCACCCAATGTTTCATTTTTTACATAAGATCACAGCTTTTAGTATTGTCCTTAAATCTGAACATCCATAATTTTTTTTAAAAAATGTTTTTTGAAGGAAAAAAAAGTAGGAGGAAAAAGCCACAGGTTTTTAAGAATCAAAGCTGACTCCTTAGTGCAAGATCTTAATTGAAGAATGGGAACATTCCAAAGAAGTTTTGGCTGGTGTGTGTGTGTGTGTGTGTGTGTGAGAGAGAGAGAGAGAGAGAGAGAGAGAGAGAGAGAGAGACAGAGAGAGAGAGAGAGACAGAGAGAGACAGAGAGAGAGAGACAGAGAGACAGAGAGAGAGAGAGAGAGACAGAGACAGAGAGAGACAGAGAGACAGAGAGAGACACAGAGAGAGACCCAGAGAGAGGCAGAGAAGATAAATTTCAGTGTTCAGGGGACTTACATAGAATTATCAGAATTGTCTGTTTAAAACTCTATAAAATGTTCTAAAAATATTCTGTTTCTTGCTCTGGGTGCTGGATACATAGGTGTATTCAGTTTGTACAGATTGCATTTGTGAAGATTTGATTATGAAGTAGTTACATTTCTGATTGGGAATCGTATTTTAGTAATTTTTTTCTAAAAGCTTCATGAAACAACTGGTTCAAGATTTCAGTATTTGAGGTCCTAAGAAAATACTTTCTTACCATACTCCTGAAGTGATTTTAGATTTTACTTCATTTTTCTTTTTCTCTCTTTTTCTTTCTCTGTCTGTCTCTCTTTTTCTTTCTTTCTTTCTCTCCTTTCTTCCTTCTTCTCTTTCTCCCCTCCACTTCTTCTTTTAGGTGAAATTTCACTATGTTGCTCAGACTGGCCTTGAACTCCTGGACTGAAGCAACCCTCTTACTTCAGTTTTTCAAGGGATAGGCTCACAGTTACATGTCACTGTGTCTGATTTGTTGATTAAGACTTGAGGCCTTTCATGCCAAGGAAACATACAAAGGATTAAAAAAATTAGAAACATTCAAAAGTATTATACATATGTGTGCTTATTGTTTTGTTTCCTGGCCTATGACATCCACTCAATTATGAGGACTTATTCTAGAAGTTCATTATTTTGGAACCCATATCGTATCAGTTCAGATAATGGCCTAGGGCCCAAGTTTTTGCTATTTGCCCTAGTCTAATGAGAGCTCTGCTGATCTAGACACTAGAGAAATTCATTGACCACTAGAGGAGAGTCTTGAACTCATATTTAAAATGCAGGCCTGTAAGCTAGACGAGATCTTGGAGCCCTGGGAGAGAGACCAACCCCTACCCGTGGATGCTGTGGATTCTGGATTTTGCCTCTGTTCCCAGAATGGTGCTCCCTGACTCTACACACCCCTGACCCACCCAGACAACACTGCATTTCTTTTCCATGAATTCTAGGATGGCTGAATGCTTCAGCACTTGAGACCTCAGAAAAGGCAGGGCGAAATCACAGAAGTCAGAAGGGAACTTGTATTGTTATGGTGCAGAACATGGACTTTAAAACCAAAGCCCCTTATTCACATTCTAGGTGGGTGAGTACTAGCTGTGGAAATATTATAGGCATTCCTCAGTGTCCATGGAGGATTAGTTCCAAAACATGAGGGATACCAAAATCTGCAGATGCTCAAGTCCCTTATATAAAATGGGATGGTGTTTGCCTATAACCTATGAACATCCTTGCATCCATTTTTAATTGTCTCTAGATCACATTAAAAAAAAAAGAAAAAGACAAAAAAATGCTAGGTAAATAGTTGTTATACTGTATTGTAAAGAGAATAATGACACGAAAAAGTTTACCTGTTCAGTGCAGATGCAATTTTTGTTTTTAAACCATTTCTCCTCCATAATTGGTTGAATTTGAGGATGTGGGACCTTCAAATATGGAGGGCTGACTGTATTATAACATATGCCTATGATGATCATTTCCTTCATTCCATGGTTATTATAGAGAGTGCTTAGTTATCATCATCATCATCATCATCATCATCATCATCATCATCACCACCACCACAACCATTGTTTAAATTATCTTCATATGTCCTCTGATTTCAAGTAGATAAATTCCATTCCTGAAATGTCCCAGACAGAGCGACACCCATCTCAGGGGAATTAGGCTGGAATGCTGGGATGATCTCCTTAGGATAATTTCTCAAAACCTGTATGCAGAGCATACAGTAAACATCAAATGTTTACTGATGAGTAAACATCAAAACAAACAAACAAAAGACTTCATTCAAACTGAACAAAACCACAGTGACTCAACAGGAGGAAGAAGGGGAAAATACTGGTCATAGCCATCTCAGGGCCTTTCCCACTGGCTGTATTACCATTCTGGCACTGAAGCAGCTCCCACCCTTATCCACACAGCTGTTAACGTTGTTCATGGAAATACTCATGACAACAAGATACTAGAATCATAGTGTATTTTTGCACTCAGAGAACTTGCCTCAGTACTACTTTCTTCTATCTCTCTAGTTGAAAGAAGTTCCCAGAAGTATCTTCTGACACTGTCCAAATTTCACTGGATTACCTGATGGATATCCAGAGTTGTTCTGTTATAGTTTCCAGGTCACAAAGGGAGTGGAAAGGGAAGTCTTTGCTCTGAACTCCCGTGAGGGTGTGTGCTATGAGAAAAACAAATAAGCAACCCCTTGGCAGTGTATGAAATCCAGAGCATAGAGGGTTAGGTACTGGGCTAGGGACCGAAGGCAACAGGATGGCCTGATTTAACAATTATGAATATGAGCTTTGGAGTCGGGCAAGTCCAAGGGTGAATCTTGGCTCTATCGATGTTATGGATTGAGTATTTGTGTCTCTGCCTGCAACAACTCATATACTGCGACTCTTAACTCCTAGTGCTGCTAGATTTGGCAACAGTGCTTCTAAGGAAGTAATAAGGTTAAATGACGTATCAAAGTGGTGCTCTGATGTGATAGGATTAGTGTTCCTATAAGACACTAGAAATCACTTTTTCTTTTTTTTTATTTAAGGAGAAAAAGGAAAAAAGCAGAAAAAGGGTTATACAGAATTACAAGTTATACAGAATTTCAGAAAAAAAATAAACAGTAGGAAATCACTAGTTAATGAATTGCATATTGTCATCTTAGAAATATTTGTTCAAGTTACAAGATTAAAGCATATAAAGTGGACATTCAAACAGTGAGACTACAAACAGTTCTATTCAATGATCCAACAAAACTCAGTAATATCATTGTCTATCTTATACACTTAAATTTACATGCAGTTATACCATTTAGAGCACTTTCGTTTCCTCTCTTTTGTACAATGACTATTATACATTTTGGGTTTTATTACTCCCACAGTTCTTATTGCTTTTTTTGGAAGAGAGTAAAACCTAATGTGACTTAACAGAACAGAATCAGTTAAATCAAAAGGGTGGACATAATAGATAATGTAAAAACATAATACAAGGTGCTCAACAATAGTTACCATAATGCCTCCTGCTATATCAAATAGAATTGCCTATATCAATCAGTTATAATAAAATTGAACAAAACAATAAAGAACGAAACCAACAAAACCAAAACAGTGGAGACATTACAGGTCTTCAAAAGTAGATAATAGTCAACCAGTATGGGCGTCATAATGAATCCCACTATCTTCACAGCTGTTGCCTAAACTTTTGAACCTGGTATTATCAAGCAAAGCAGAATAGAGGAACATCAGTCAAAACAATGAGCAATACAGGGCTTCAAATCAAGTTAATAGGAAATCAAAGTGGGTTACTATAATATATCCTGCTTTTTTAAAATTTATTTTTCCTTTAATTAAAAGGATAAAAATAAAAAAGTAAATAATAAAATGGAGATTGAGATAAAAGAGGGCATAACAACTAAACAGTGCAGATCAATACATAACCATTTAAGCAAATTAGTGTTTCACCACAAGATAATCCCGACATAAAAGTAGTTACCATATTGTATCTTTCCTTGAGATCTTTGAGTATAACTTCGTGTACTGTAGCATCAAATGTATCAACACAATGTATAACCATTCAAGAGAATGACAGTATTACAGGGTATTTAGAATCAACTAACAGATAATGAACTATGGTTTCTGTATAATCTCCTTGTCTATAAAAGTTTTTGTTTATACTATCACATATAATAAAATCCAATAAGATACAACATGTTAAGACCTATGGAGACAGAAGAACAAAAGCTTGATGGGACTTCAAAACAAGATGATATCAAATCAGCACTACCTATTATGACATCGTTTTCTCCAAGATAGCTGTTCCTATCATCCAATCTTCTCTGCCTCATTTCTGTAGAGCTCTTTTTCTGTCATTAGTTGTCAGCTTGTCTTCTTCATTTTGTTTTCTGCTCCATTCATTGTGGCCTCTCTGCCACTATTTCTGGATTCTTCGTATTTTTCTTTTTTAGAATATCCTGCAGTATTCTCTGTAGAGTTGAATTGGTGGTTGCATATTCCCCTAGTTCCACTTTATCCTGAAAGCACCTTGTTTTTCCATCAATTTCCAGGATAGTTGTGCAGGATATCTCAATCTTGGCTGGAGGTTATTATCTTTCAAAGCTTGAATTATTTCCCCCCACGCTCTTCGTGATTTGATGGTTTGTGCTGAGAAGTCTGCTGTAATTCTGATAGATGTTCCCTTGTAAGTGATTTGTTTCTTGTCTCTGATGGCTTTTAATATTCTGTTCTTATATTGGATTTCTGGAATTTTGATTATTATATGCCTGGGTGTAGCTCTATTTGGGTTGTAGGTAGCTGGAGTCCTGTATGCCTCATACATCTGAGTATCTTTACCATTTGCTAAATTAGGGAAATTCTCTTGGATTATTTCTGTGAATAGCTTTTGTAGTCTATTTGTTTGTGTCCCCACTTCTTCTCTTATGTTCTTAATTCTTAAGTTATAGATTCTCTTATCGTCTTCTAGTTTTTGTATTGTTGCTGTTTGTTTTTTTGTTATTTTTAAGAAGTTTTTCATTTCATGCTCCCATATTACAAATCTGCCCTCCAGTTCAGATAATCTGTCCTTAGTTTCTTTCAAGCTGTTATGCCAGTTTTCGATAGAGTTTTTAGTTTCCTGGTAATCTCTTTGAATCAGCTTCACATATTCTACGTGTTCTCTATTTTCTCCATCAAATAATTCTCCCCTCTTTTTCTGTTATTCCATTCCACCATCTGCTTTTTCTTGGGTGGTGCTTAGCATTTCTCTGACTATTCTGCTTATGTCTTGCTTCAGGTCATTAATAACTTCATTCCTGAACTCATCTATGAGGCTCTGGAAATAGCCTTTTATGTCTATTCGTGGCGTGTCTGCTATTGCTTGTTTCTCAGGATTGGGGGCTGAGGAGGCTTTCTTGTTGCTCCCTCTTCCCATATTCTTTGTTCCTTATATATGCACGTGTATATAGGAGGCCCGGCTTCCTTCCCTGTCAGCCACAGTCTGACTGAATTGCACCAGCTAGGTGTTCCCACCCACCGCAACGCACCAGGGAGTTATAGACCAGGCAGTCTATGCGGGGCCTGCCCCTCCAGGTCAACCTACCAAAAGGCCTCACCAGTAGGGTGCACCTTCAGGCCCTGGGACCGGGGTTGTGCTAGCCTACTGGGTCTCAGCCACCAGCATCACATAGGCTAGGCACTGCTCACCAATCCCACTTGAGAGGGGGATATGTGACTGAAGTCACTACAGCTCCCTGTTCCAGCAAGTCTGCCCGGTCCCAGAATGTCCGCTGTTGGTGCCTCCTAGACCATGGGAGAGTCCCAGTTTCCCTCACTCACCAGAGGTCAATGCACAGCTCCCCGCCCACTCAGCTCTTAACTCCATTCACCAATTCCTGTGCTCAGTGCTTTTGCGCATCTCTCTCCCTGCTGAGCCGATTCAGATGCAGCCACGGTGGCAGGAAACCCAAATAGTGGCTTCCAATGGCGGGGGCTCCAGCTTCCATGCTGAGGCTTTATCTGTTCCTGTTATAGCACCAGGATTGCATTCCCAGTTGGTTTCTCTCAGCCCAGTTCATTCTTGGGTCAGCAGGGTATATCTCCTCTTGGTTAGGATTCCTCCCTCGGCACCATTCCTGGATTCTAAGCTGGGTCTCGGAGAGAGCCTGCGTAGCTGCTGCTATGTGTCCACCATGTTCTCTGGATCCCCCTGTCTTTCTCTTTCTCTTTCTTTTTTTACTTCCCTGTCATGCACACATGAAGGGAAGGCCATGTGAAGGACATAGGAGGCAGCAATATGCAAACCACGAGGAGAGCCCTTAATGAAGAAACAGAATTGGTTAAAACTTCAATCTTGGACTCTTAGCCTCTAGAATTGTGAGAAAATAAATTCCTATTATTTAAGCCACCCAATCTGTGGGATTTTGCTATGAGAATCAGAACAGATGAATACAGTACCTACTAGCTAAGTAACTGAGAAAATAACTTTTGAACCTGCTTTCTCATCTGTCAAATGAAGGCAATAATAGTAAGATTATAAGATTATCCTAGTAATTAATACATATCCTATGTAGGTCCTGATAACTTTAGAGAAATCTTTCAGTCAGGATCCCAGTTAATTTGTTGGGCAGAGATCTGCAGAAAGAATGGTGAATTCAAATTACTAATAAGGCAATCCCATCTGTTGACAGAAAGATGCCTGAACTCCAAGACTATCAGAGGGATAAAAGGGAAGATTCTGGCTATGAGACAAATTTTTAATGGGGGTCATTGTGGCTTCTTCCCAGCCAAAAACTCATTAAAATGGAAAACTGATGTTCTTGTTTGGATGGATCATTGGCCCCTACCAGAGAATAAGCTCATTCACTTATGAGCATTAAAGCAGTTGAATGCATGACATACTGAACCTCCCAATAGCACTTGGAATACTCTTATTTTTGTTATACTAAAGAAATCAAGGAAGCTTCAGGATTTAAGAGCTATTAATGAGTGTAATTACCCATGGACACGCTGCAGCCCAGATTTCCCTCTCTTACTGCACCTACCTATGACTGCACAGTACTGGCCTGTGATAGTTATTAATTTTAAGGATTGCTTTTTACTATCCCTTTAAGTCCATAGAATCGACCTCCTTTTGCTTTTTTTGTTCCTGCTACTAACTTTGCTGAGTCTATATTCAGATATCAGTGGACAGTTTTGCCAAAGGAGCATAGGACACTGTTTAGGCTTCAATCCTCCTACAGTGTTGACTAAAATGCGGCAATTGCAAAGCATTTGTATAATATGAAAGCAAGAACTTCATTTTGAGAAAGGATAGGGGAAAATGGCTAAAACAAGAGGAATATTAAAAATATACCTTACCCTTGTCCTTGAGATACACTTGATAATAGGGAGAATACTCCCTTGAGAGGTCTTAGGCAAAGTACTGATCTCAGGGGAAAACCAAGTTTCAACAAGACCAGGACAAGGAGAGGTCAGAGCAATGAGGATGTCAAGGAGTTTAACTGATCACAAAGCCAGTTCTAGAAAAGCACTAGATTTAGAAGAGGGCTCAAAAAAAGGATTTGGGAAGGAATGAGGTATAAGGAACTGGGCTATATACTAGCTTTTCTGTCACTAGGACACAATGCCTGGTAGCCACAATTTAAAGCAAAAGAGGTTTAATTTAGTTCACATTTTTAAATGAGTTCAGTTGATGGTAGGCTAGCTCCTAGGCAGGAATATCAGAGCAGAAGATTATGGCAGAGTAAAGATGCTTAGTTTCTGACTGCCAGTGAGACGGGGGATCAAGGCATGACAGAACTGGCTGGTTGGGAAGTAGGTATGATCTGTTAATTACAAATCACAGGACACATGCAGAAAAGTTCTCAAAGCCCTGAACCTGGATTTCTTAAGAGAACTCCAGCAGGTTTTCAGTAGGATGTCCTAGACCTGACATCAGCCTGAGGAGTGGATGATACAGAAAGGATGGTCTACGTTGAATTTTTGCCATTGTGTTCTCTCTTACATGGATAACCCACTTTCACACTATAGGAAATACTTCTTTTTCTGTTTTTTACTTTGCCAGTATCACTCTGTAGAGCCTGTTTTTTTCCTTTACTCTAATAAAACTTTGCTACCATTCATGATTGTCTCAACTAATTCTTTGATTGGGACAGAAAGAACCTAGACACCACCTTCGGAAGGAGACTCCAGCACTGCAAAATGGTGACACCAGGAAGCAGAGGAGGGGGACAGTGCCAGGGAGGAAGGAGTGAGGGGAACACACAAATATCCCAAGGCCAGTCCTCCATGAGCCATCTAGACACACCCAGAAGTGTGCCCCATCAATCCTCTAGATGAATCTCAAGGGCAATCAAGTTGACTCTCCACTCTAACTCACAGATTAGATGATGGCAAACATCAGCCCCAGCCTTGACCTTTCATGAGTTCCTGAGAGGCCTGAAGGGCATTTCCCTGTATACCTCAATGGGACAGCAATAGAAAGAGAAAAGACATGCCCTTGTTTGAGGTAACTCTAGAATCATTAGGTAACATCTTATTTCTACGTTTTTGTGCTAACTTAATACAGATTCTCCTATGTTTTAAAATTCTTTAAGAGAAAACAAACTCATGATTTCTCTCAATAATACATTCCATGGTTGTATTAGTCGGGGATTACTAGCGAAACAGAAATAACACAAGACATACAAATGCATAAGAAATTACAAAATTGGCTTATAATGGTCAGCCTCAAAGTTGGATGAGGGAGTACGTAGATGGTGTCAGCATGGTGAAGGGTGAAAGGTCCAACCCAAGGCCTAGAGCTTACTGCAATGTCCTATGCAAGTCCGTACCGGGAAGCTGCTCCGATGGAACACTGAAGAGACCATGACGAAAGGCTGAACAGTCTACAATGAAGGCTGAAGAATCCATGATGAAGGCTGAAGAGTTCCACAGGAAAGTTGAACAGTCTGTGCCAGAGCCAGGAGATGACACCCATGCTAACGGTGAAGACTGGAGCTCCTGGGAAGAACCAGCAATCAGTCCCTCCTCATTTGCCTTTTATTGTATGCAGGCTGCTCTGCTGTGCTGGGTGTAACACTCACACCATCTGCCTGCCCTCCTCTTACGCAGGCTGAGGATATTATAGACTAGGGACCCTGGCTGCCTGCTGAATCATTCAGTTAAACTTTTGACCTTCTCAAATTGACACAATGAACAATATGCTGGACTGGTAATGATTTGTCCTTTACATCCCAGGATGCAGAGCTGCTGAGTCACTTACTTAAGCTTCTAGGCTTCTCAAGTTGACAAAATGTATAAACCATAACAGTGGCTTAACAATTCTTTAACATTCAGTACTAAAAACAGTACCTAATGCTTAATGGATGCTTAGTACAGTTTTAAAAATTAACTGAATGAAGTCATGATACTTCCCCTTTATCCTCTTTAATTTACTCATGGAAGTCCATGGTGTTATTTTAACAAAATAGAGTCTAAAATTATTTTCCCATTGTGTAATTTCAGATATCACAAATAAACTTCTACATAATTTTTTACTCAAATGTTGATTAAGTGGCTATTTAATCATGTGATATCTATATCATGGATTTCCTTAGATTTAAAATTTTGCATGAGTATTAGTTGCTAACTGGCTTCTCCATGGTGTCTATCATAATGGAGGCATAGGATAAATGCTTAGTAAGTGCTCTTTGAATAAGTTAACACATTCTTTAGTTTATTACTGAACATACATTTGAAAATTCATGATATTCCTAGTGCATATATATGTATATGTGTTATATATATAATACCTTTCTATGTCTCACAAACTAGCACCTAACAAAACATTCAGTATGCCTGGATAAAAATTGCTATTGTGTCCCTTACTATCTATGTGTCTTTGGACAGAATACATTTCTATATCTGTGTGTCCTTGTCTATAAAACAAAGATAATTAAATATCCAAAATTTGTCATGATAAATAAGTTAATGTCAAGTGTTTAGAACAATGCCTGGCACAGAATGAATTTAGAAACTATTGCTGTTTTTAGGTATCTAATATATATTTATGGAATTCTTTAATAAATCATATAATCCACCACATTGGCTCATCAGTAAGTACCAACTGATCTATTCAATAAATTCTGCTGTGACTAAACAGTGAGGCATGTCCTCTACCAATAAAGTTTGATTAAAGATTTCAGTTTTCAAGTAATTAGATCAGGAAATTAGCATGCAAAAAAGCAGTGCTCTCACTTTATGAAAAGAAGAAACATGAGAAAATGTAGGTTGAGGTGCCCTGGACTAGGTCCACAGGTTACCAAAAAATGAAGCAGTCAATAGGTTGACAACTCTGAGAAAAAGTTTGTTACATATAATTACAAAAAGTGGAAAATGCTTCAGGAAGTCAAACTCTATAGATGAAGAAACAGTAATTTAAATTACACAAAAAGGCATTATACTGATTATTATTTGCTTCTGCTATAAGGAATACAGAGTCAGATAGTACAGAGAATGAGATCTACTGGTAACTTTTGGTGGAAAGCAGGTTGGGGAACACAGCAAATGAGAACTTTGCGGAGTCAGCAGGACTCCGCACTCGGAACACCATTTGCCAGTGCACTCGTGTTCAGGGGTGTTAAAAGTGAGTATATACCCTAACATATGTAAAGAAAAGTGAAGAAAATTTTAGAGGACAGAATTAGAGGACTGATTTATATTTAAGGAGCAATGTTCATCATGTTTCATTTGGCAATAAAATTAATGAAATGACTAAATGTAAACAATTACCCTGATAACTTTAAGGGAAAAATAGATAAAATGCAATAAAAGGTTTTCTTAAGCATATGTTAAATCAAAGAAATTTTCCTGAAAATAGTGGATTCCTAAATAAGCAAAGGAAAACATTGTTATGCACTCAGCACTTCTGTTTTTTTTTTTTTTTCTAAAATGAGACAAGATTTATTGATGAGCTGGATTAAGGAAAGGACAGAACAACAGAAGCCTTCAAGAATACAGGGCCTGATACTTGTCTCAGGGACTACAAATGAGGGTCTGTTTCACCCCACAACTATGAAGGATGAGCAACTTCTCAGCTTCCAGGTCTTTAAATTCATTTGAATTATGCTTGGTAAAGCCCTACTTCTTTGAGATATGGATTTTCTAGTGGCCAGAAAACTTGAACTTGGCCCTGAGTAGGACTTCAAACATTTGCTCCTTGTTCTGCAGCTTGGTGTCAATAGACTGGATGATTTGCCAGTGTGACCCATGCGACCCTCCTGGGGATTCCCTTAGCTCTGCTTACTTGTCTGGCGTCTAGACAGGGGACAGTATGAGATCAATGATAATGACAACCACTGGAAAGCACTGTCTCCAAGGTCCCTTAGGGCAAGCCATGCACACAACAGGCTGAGTGCACTACTCAGGAGGTTGCTGTTTGTAGCCATTGCACACTGGACACCCACAAGTAAAGGAAACTGTTGGTTTAATTGGATGCTGTTAATGTTTTATTTTATCATATTAGATATACAATACTTAAACTACTTCTAGGAATATTTTAGTTTTAAAATCACTACTTTTGGTTTTCTGAGTGGTAAGATTAAAAGGGATTTGAATTTTCTAAAAGTTGATATATTATTCTTGAAATTAAAAAGTAAATAAATCTTAGATTGACATCGACAACAATAATAAATTGGGGACAACTTGGTTAATAAATTGTTAAAAAATTTGCCTATACATTTCACCAAAAAAGTACACAAATGGCTTCTAAGTATATAAAGAGATAGTCAACATTGCTAGTCACTAGAGACATAAACTAAAACCACAGTGAGATTTACAAGGCAATAGTGTTATTAGAAAAAATAACATGTTAAAAAACACATGTAAGGTGAGGAAATGGAGAGATTAGAACTGTTGTGTATTGCTGATGGGAATGCAAAATAATACAGCCACAATGAAAGCTAGTATGGCAGTTCTTTTAAAAATTAAACATAGCTATAGCTCAGTGGTATAAGAGCTTGCCTGGCAACTGTGAGGTCCTGAGTTCGATCCTTGGTACAAAACAAAAACGTTAAACATAGAACTGCCATATGATCCAGCACTTCTACTAGAAATGTATTAAAAAGTACTGAAAACAATGACTCCAAAAGATATTTGTACATCAACTTTTACAGCAGTATTATTATAACAACCAAAAGGTGAAAGTGATCCAAGTGCCACTGACAGACAAATGGATAAACAAAACAAAACATGGTGCACCATACATTCACCATACAATTTTTATCCAGCATTTAAAAGGAATGAAACGTCGGCCAATGTTGCAGCATGGATAAACCTTGAAGATATAATGCCAGTTGGAATCAGCTAGTTAGGAGAAAAGAACAAATATTTCATGATTCTACTAATATGAGGTACCTAGAGAGTTTAAGCTCATTTAGACAGAAAGTAGAATAGCGGTTGCCAGGCTGGAAGGAGAGCAAGTGAGGAGTTATTATGGATGTGGAGTTTCCCACTGGGGAAGTTGGAACGTCCCAGAGATGCATAATGAGTGCTTACACAGCAATGTAAATGGGTCTAATATCATGGACTTATATACCTAAAATAGTAATTTTTATGCTGTATATAATTCTACTACAATTATTTAAAATGTCATATTAATTAAAAATGATCAAAACATCCTGACCAAAGAGGAATTTGAGCTGGTTTATTTTTGTAGGGGTTGATGTCAGGACCCATTTTGTTCTCTGGATGAGTAACTTGAAGAAGTTAGTGTGATACAAGAGTAATTTACAGCTGACCCAGCACTGTTAGGTGAGATATGTATAACCAGACAGAGAAATAACTGAAATCTGACTCTGATGCTAGAAATATTGCTTTGCAGTAATTTTAGAAAAAGTACACACAAGATAATGCCACACAGCTTGGAATTTGTCAGTGTCAATTGGAACTATCAATGGTATGGTGGAAAGAACACTTGAGTGTTTTTTCATTGAGAAATTCTGAGCTCAAATCTTAATTGTGTCTTTCAGGAACTGTGTAAATTTTATTTTATTTTATTTTTTAAATTTTATTTAAAATGAAAAAGAGAAAAAAACAAAACAAAACAAAGCGGTGTAAGGGTACAAGTAATACAGAACTACAAAAAAAAAAAAAACAACAGTAAGAAATCACCAGTTAGTAGACTACACATTATCATTTTAGAGATAGTTGCTCAAGTCACAGGATCAAAGCATACAAAGTGGACATTCAAACAGTGAGACTGCAAACAGTTATGTTCAATGATCCAAAAACATTAATACAGTCATCTATTTAACACCCCTAAACACACTTGCAGTTGTATCCTGTAGAGCACTTTTTTCCCTCTCTTTTTTACAACAAAATTTACACATTTTGGGTTTTATTACTCCTTAGTTCTTATTACTTTTTTTTTTGGAAGAGAATAAAGTCAAATATGGCAAAACAAAGCTGTCAGTCAAAACCAAGGATAGACATAGTACATGATGTAAGAACAGAGTACAAGGTTATCAACAATGGTTACCATAATGTCTCTTGTTTCCTTAAAAAGAATTGTCTATCGCATTAGGTATTATAAAGTTGAACAAAACAGCAGAGAACAAGACCAATAAAACCTAAACATTGTAAACATTACAGGACTTCCAAAGGAGATAATAGTCGAACCAGAATGGGCATCATAGTGAATCTTATTGCCTTCAAACTAGTTGCCTATACCCTCAAACTTGATACTATCATACAGAACAGAACAAAGTCTAATCAGTCAAAACAAAATAGTGGGAGTATTACAGGACTTCAAATCAAGTTAATAGGAAATCAAAAAAGTTACTATAATATATCCTGCTAATTTTTTTTATTTTTCCCCTTAATTAAAAAAAATCATACAAAATAACTAAATAATTTTTTTAATGCATAAGGGAGAGAATGAGATAAAAGAGGACATAACAACATAACAATACAGGTCAAAGCATGACTGTTTCAGCAACCTAGTGCTTCACCACCAAATAACCCGACTTAATAGTAGTTACCATAGTGTCTGTCTTTTTCCTTGAAATATTTGGATAAAACTTCATATACTATAGCTTCAAATATTTCCATATCAAGAAGCCCAGAATAAAGCCTTTCCAATTAATAAGTGAAAACTTTATAAGGCTTCAAGGCCACATAATGGGAATCATGATTACCACATACTTTTATATATTTGAATCATTACTTACATAAGGGAAACTTCAGTATTCACACATGCGAGATTGATTTATTTCACTTATGAGTATGGTCTCAACCTGCGCCCATTTATTGATAAATATCTCAATGTGATCCTTCTTTATAGCTGAGTAATACTCCATTGTATAGAAATACCACAACTTTTTTATCCATTCCTCAGTTGATGGACACTTGGGTTGTTTCCAAGATCTGGCGACTACAAATTGTGCTGCTATAAACATAGGTTCACATATATCACTGTGATAAGATGCTTTCAGTTCTTCTGGAAATATGCCTAGAAGTGGAATAGCTGGAACAAATGGGACTTCCAATCCCAACTTTTTGAGAGATTTCCAGACTGACCTCCACAAAGGTTGTACCAGTATACATTTCTACTAACAGTGTAGAAGAGGTCCTTTTCCCCCACAACCTCTCCAGCATTTGTTGTTGTTGGTTTTCTTGATCCTGGCCTTTCTTTCAGGAGTGAGATGGAATCTCAGTGTAGTTTTAATTTGCATTTCTCTAATGACCAGTGATGGTGAACATTTTTTCATGTATTTATTTGCCATTTGTATTTCTTCATCTGAGAAGTGTGTATTCATCTCAGATGCCCATTTTTGGATTGGATCTTTGAATTTGGGGGGTCTGAGTTTTTTTTAATTCTTTATATGTTTTAGACAAAAGTCCCTTGTCTGAGGGGGAGTTCACTAAGATTTTTTCCCAGTTTGTGGGTTTACTTTTCACTATGCCGGAGATTTCTTGTGACATGCCGAAACTTTTTAATAAGAGGTGGTCCTAGTTATTGATTCTGGGAAGTATTTCCCATGCAGTTTGAGTCCAGTTCATGAATTCTCTACCTACCCCTACGTCTTCAAGGTTTCTACCCAATTTGTCTTCCAATAGATTTAGTGTTTCTGTTTTAATGTTCAGATCTTTGATCCATTTAGATTTTAATTTAGTACATGGTGATAGGCATGGGTCTAGCTTTAGTTTTCAGCAAATGGAGAGCCAGTTTTTCCAACGCCATTTATTAAAGAGACTGTCGTTCTTCCAGTGAACCTGCTTGGCTCCATTATCAAAGATAAGGTGGTTGAGTGTGTTTGTAGCAGTGGTTGTATCTTCTAATCTATTCCATTGATCTTCGTCTCTGTTTTGATTCCAGTACCATGTTGATTTTACTACTGTTGTTTTGTAGTATAACTTCAAGTCAGGGATTGTGATGCCTCCTGCATTGCCTTTGCTACTTAGAATTTCCTTTGCTATTCTAGGTCTCTTCTGATTCCAGATGAATTTTAGGAGTGATTTCTCTAGATTTATAAAGTATATCGGTGATATTTTTATTGGGATGGCATTGAACCTGTATAACAGTTTTGGGAGAATGGCCATTTTCACAATGTTTGTTCTTCCTATCCATGAGCAAGGGATGTCTTTCCATTTTCTGAGATCATCTTCAATTTCTTTTTTCAGTGCATTATAATTTTCCCTGTATAGGTCTTTCACTTCTTTCATAAGAGTAATTCCTAAATATTTCATTTTTTTGCTTGCTAGTGTGAAGAGAATGGTTTCTCTTATTTCCCTCTCTGTGATTTTGTTGTAAGTGTATAGGAATGCTATTGATTTCTGAGTATTGATTTTGTATCCAGCTACATTGCTGAATTTATTTATTATATTTAAGAGTCTTTCAATGGAGTTTAGGGGGTCTTCTATGTAGAGTATCATGTCATCTGCAAAAAATGATAATTTAACTTCTTCTTTTCCTATCTTTACCCCTTTTATTTCTCTCTCTTGTCTAATTGCTCTGGCTAGTACTTCCAGTACTATATTAAATAGGAGTAGTGATAAAGGACATCCTTGTCTTATGCCTGATTTTAAAGTAAAGGCTTTCAATTTTTGGCCATTTAATATGATGCTGGCTGTTGGTTTGTCATAAATGGCCTTTATTATATTGAGATAAAGACCATCTATTCCAATTTTCTGTTAAGTTCTTATCATGAATGAATGTTGGACCTTATCAAAGGCTTTTTCTGCATCTATAGAAATGATCATGTGATTCTTACTTTTGACTTTATTGATATGGTGGACTACATTTATTGATTTACATATGTTGAACCATCCCTGCATTCCTGGGATGAATCCCACTTGGTCATGGTGTATAATCTTCTTGATGATTTGCTGCATTCTATTTGTCAATATTTTATTGAGGATTTTTGCATCTGTGTTCATTAGGGAGATTGGTCTGTAGCTCTCTTTTTTAGTTGGGTCTTTCTCAGGTTTTGGTACTAGAGTAATATTTGCTTCCAGGAATGACTTAGGAAGGATTGCTTCCCTTTCAATTTCATTGAAGAGTTTGAGGAATGTTGGCATTAGATCTTCTTTGTATTTCTTGTAAAATTCTGCAGTGAATCCATCTGGGCCTGGGCTCTTTTTTGTAGGTAAAGATTTAATTATGTTTTCAATTGCATTAATAGAAATTGGGTTATTCGGTAGTTTTACATCTTCATGACCTACCTTTGGTACTTCGTATGCTTCTAGGAATCTGTCTATTTCCTCTGTGTTATCAAACCTTTGAGACTAGACGTTTTTGAAATAGATGTTGATGATCTTCTGTATTTCTATAAGGTGTAGTAATTTCGCCTCTTTCATTCCTTATTGCATGAATTTGAGCTTTTTCTTCCCTTTTTAAAATAACGTTGGCTAGGGCTTGTCGATTTTATTTATTCTTTCAAAGAACCAACTCTTTGGTTGATTTTTTGGATTGTGTTTTTAGTCTCTATTGCATTGATTTCTGCTCTGATTTTTATAATTTCTTCTCTTCTTTTGGCTTTGGGCTTGACTTACTCTTCTTTTTCTGGATGTTTGAGGTGTAACATCAGGTTATTTATTTGTATTCATTCTGTTTTCCTGATGTGGGAACTCAGTGCAATAAATTTTCCTCTGAGGACAGCTTTCATTGCATCCCACAGATTCCGGTAAGTTGTATTTGTGTTTTCATTTGTTTGCAGGTATTGTTTAATTTCTTCTTTAATTTCCTCTATAACCCACTGATTACTCAAGAGTGTGTTATTCAGTTTCCATGTGTTTGTGGGATTTTTGCAGTATCTTTTATCATTAATTTCTAATTTCATAGCGCTATAGTCCAATAGCATGGAAGGGATAATTTCAACACTTTTGCATTTATTTAAATATGTTCTGTGAATTAATATATGGTCTATTTTAGAGAATGACCCATGTACTGCTAAGAAGAATGTGTCTTCTGTTGTTGCTGGGTGGAATACTCTGTATATGTCTATTAAGTCCATTTGTTCACAGGTGTGATTCAGTTCTTTTATTTCTTTGCTGATTTTCTGTCTGGTTGATCTGTCCATTGGTGTCAATGGTATGTTGCGATCTCCTGTTAGAATTGTGTTACTGCTAATTTGGTTTTTCATTTCTGTTACTACTTGTTTTATATAACTGGGTGCTCTGGAGTTTGGTGCATATATATTTAAGATAGTTATCTCTTCCTCTTTGAGTTTTTCCCTAACCAGTATGTAGCGACCTTCTTTATCCCTTCTCATCATTATTGGGTTGAAGTTCACATTGTTTGCAAACACAATAGCTACCTCTGCTTTACTGGGGGTTCCTGTTGCATGAAAGAAGTATTGTTTTCCACCCTTTGACTTTTAGTCTGTGGGTATCCTTTTGGGTTAGGTGGTTTCTTGTATGGTTGGATTTTGTTTCTTAATCCATTCTGCCAGTCTGTTTCTTTTAATTGGTGCATTGAGACCATTTACATTAATGGTTATAACTGTTATATGTTGGTTTATTGTTAACATGTTATCTTTCTGCTGTTGCATCTTTGTCTTTTGGTTCTGTTAAATTGTCTGCTTTGTTTAGTGGTTTTTTTCCTAGATGCATCTAGGCTGTCTTTCAGTATTCTTTGCAGGGTTGGCTTGGTGATAATGTAGTTTTTCAGCTATTCTTTGTCATGGATGTATCTTATTTCTCCATCGATTTTGAAGGACAGTTTTGCAGGGTCCATCAGCCTAGGTTGGAAATCATTTTCCTTTAGGATCTGAAATACATCACTCCATGCTCTTCTTGACTTTATTGTTTGTGCTGAGAAGTCTGCTGTGATTGTGATAGGTTTTCCTTTATAGGTAATGTCTTTTCTCTCTGACAGCTTTTAATATTCTATTCTTTTGTTCGATTTCTGGGATGGTCATTATTATGTCTGGGTATAGTTTTATTTTGGTTATGGCTATTTGGAGTTCTATATGCTTCATTGATCTTCATATCAGTTTCCAATCTTGTGTTTGGGAAATTTTAAGCTATTAATTCTCTAAATATCCTCTTGACATCCTTTATTGTCCCCTTCTTTTTCATTTATCCCTATCAACCTTATGTTGTCCCTCTTTGTGTCATCTTGCAGGTGTTGAATTGTTATTTCCTGATTTCTTGTTATTTTTAAAAGGTTTTTCCTTTCCTGTTCACTGGCTGCAATCTTGTCTTTGAGGTCTGAGATTCTATCTTCACATTCATTGAGGCAGTTTTTACAACTTTCAATGGAGTTTTTTATTTCCTGTATATCTCTTTGCATCTGCTTTATATATTCTGTTTGTTTCTTATATTGTTCATCCAGGGAGTCTATGTTTTTGTTTAGTTCCTCCAATTTTTTAACTGTGTCTTCTTTAGATATGTTCAGCATTTCCTTCATTTCTTTTATCATTTCTTCTTTTACCTAAGAGATTATTTCTAGTTTGAATTCCTTTAAGGCTTCTTAGAGTTGCTTCTTTATTTCAGTTACTATTATTTCAGGCATTTAAGTTATGTGGCATGTATTTTCTTCTATGCACATGGCTCCTAGGCTTTCCTGGGATGGGCTCAATATTTGAGATTGCCTTTTGGTCTTTCATTTTGTCATTTTCCTATATTTCCAAGCTTCAAGTGTTGTTCCACGTGTGGGAGAGAGGACCGTCAGGCTGGGACGGGGTTCCGCATGGGGTTCGTGGCTCAGCCGGACTCACTGTTCCTGGCAGGAAGCTGAGGCCTGGCCCCCAGGCAAGGGAGAGAGTTCCACCAGGCTGGGATGGGATTCCACGCCTTGTCCCCACTCACTGGTCCCAGTAGGGAAGGTAGGGAACAGTGGCCTGGTCACCAGGTGAGGAAGAGAGTTCTCCCAGACTGGGACCGGATTCCGCACCTCTTCCCCACTCACTCTAGCAGATTAAAATTTTAATGAGCCTTGAATTGGTCTCAAGAAATTATATTCTTGGAAAGTACCCAATATAGTATGTATAGGCCTGGTGTGGAAATACAACTACAGAATAAATAGACATGTTGGTAGACTGGATTCTGGGGATTTTAGGAAGCTGTAATGAATCTCAGTGGTTCACTCTTATTTTATTTAACTAGTGATCTTTTGCAATACTTTTTTTTTTTAATCGGTAGCGGGGGTCAAATTCACTACTGCACGCTTGCAAGGCAGTCACTTATGCCACTGAGCTAAATCCCCAAACCCCTTAACTAGTGATCTTGGAACATGGAAAGTTCTTTTTTTTTAATGAAGTTCACTGAAGATAAAATGATGACTGCAGTTACGGTTATCAGAGAGGACAAAAGAAATGCTGCCAGGGAATTTTTCCCATTAAACTTGGCATGGTATCACGGGACAAGGAATTCAAAACATTGATTGTCTCTATGATAAGATCTGGATGGAGCCACTGTAATTAAAGAGACCTATAATAGATAAGACAGAAACAAATCATATTGAAAATGAAATGTGGTAGCAGGTCTGAAACGAAACGTGGTAGCAGATGTGCAAATTTCCAGATGTTACAAATTTCTGTGCTTTGAGGCATCACTAGGGAAGTCTAGTGTGCCAGTGCATTAAGAAATGTGGTGAATTAACTGATGGTCAACTTCTAAAATCCAGCTGAACTAAATCAATGTGGTGCTGGGTATGTAAAGCCCAACTGAGGATTGCTTCCAACAGCATAAAAAGAGAACTGGGGGGTGGGAAGAGATGGTATGCTGTTGATTCTTCCAGAGTTTTTTTTTTTTTTTTTTTTCTTTTTGACTCTTTTGTTTTGTTTTGCTTTGTTTGGATCAGCAATTGAACTCACGACCTCATGCTTGTCAGGCCCTGAAGAAGCTGTCACACTGGCTTTCCTGATATGAACTCAGCTCTTCTCTTCACCGGAAGGGCTTGGGCCCTTGCCGTCGCTGAGAATGGCTGCAGTTCTCTTTGAGGGAGCTCTGGTCCTTACTTTAAGCATTGTTTCTAGGCTCCAGTGCAAATCCTTCACCCCACTGGTGCAAACTTTCTGGCTTCCACCACTGATCTTTGGGGCTTCCCAGTGCAGGTCCTTTATACAGACTTGCATAAGACATTGTCATGGGCTCTTAGCCTCCAGTTGAACTCATGGAGGACGTTACAGGGTTGTAGGATTCATACAGGACATTGCTGTGGGATCTAGGCCCTCAGCTGGATTCTTTGAGTCTCTAGTGTGTGGACAGATCTCCCATACTGTTTTGCAACTGACTCTCTGGGAGAATATTATAAAATAATTCTACAAATTATGTATCCTGTATTAAAATCCTTTCTCTTCTACACCCTGACTACATCAGGAAATATTGCTAATTGACTGTATACTATCCTGTCACTCTTGATCATGGTTTCAAAAATCTATCTTAACACAGTCCTCCTAGTTCTTCAGAAATGGCACCAGGGTTGATCCCTGGAAGTAAATAAGAGTTAGGAAAAAAGTATCCTGATGTCTAAGAAAAGTTTCTCTGTGAAAAGAGGAAAAAAAACCTGAAAATGGAATGGATGATGGAAGCTAGGATGATGATAAAAACTATAATTGCTAAACTAGTGCTGTAGTCAGGGTTTACAAGGCAGTAGATTTAGTACAGGATGCAATTTATAGGATTATTTTATAATATTCACCCAAAAAGTCAAATGAAGAAGAGTACAAGAGATCTGCCCATATACTAGAGACCAAAAGAATACAATTGAAGGCCTGGTTCCTGTGGCAGTGTCCTGCATGAGTCCAACTGGAGGCCTAGATTCCATTGACAATGTCTCATGCAGGGATCTGCACTGTAAGCCCCAAAGGTCAGTGGTGGAAGTTAGAAAGTCTGTGTCAGTGGGGTGAGAGATTTGTGCCATCAGGCTGAGACATCTGCACTGGAGCCAGGCAGCAGTATTCAGGTAAGGACCAGAGCTCCCCTGAAGAGAACTGCAGCCATCCTCAGTGACAGTTCCTCTGATGGTGAGAACATGTCTGCTATATCAGGAAAGCCAGAGTGGCAAGCTTCTTCAGGAGAATCAACAGCACACCATTTTCCTCTTCAGTTCTCCTTTTGTCCTATTGGTAACAATCCTCAGGTGGAGTTCTCATACCCAGAACTATGTTAATTAACCTGTTTAACCACAACAAGGCAATTAGATGTCTGATAGCCCAGGAGAGAGCAGTTAGCAGAACTACGGAGATATAGCAAGACAGCAGTGGTTCAGGTGACTAGGTTTCTTTGAATATATACTAAGTGTATTTCTTTGAATGTGCTCTAAAGTATAAATATAGGGATATAGGTATGATGTTTTCTGTGGAAGTATTAAAATAGAACAAGTTAGAAGTACTGTGAATGCTTAATATTGGGAAATTTTATTAAATTTTAAAGCATCTGTCTTATAAACAATAATATATTATCAAGAGCTCTTCATCTTAATAGAATCCTGAATCAAATAGTTAATGCAAAGAAAGAAAATGGAATTCATTGGAATTTACTGGCTAATGTACTTGAAGAATCTAGAAATTGTCGTTTTAGGCACGTTTGAAACTAAAAAATCAGAAAAACTCTCTGTCTCTGTCTCTGTCTCTGTCTCTGTCTCTGTCTCTGTCTCTGTCTGTCTCTCCTCCCTCTCCATTCCTACTCTCCTCTTGCCCCCCTTTTGGATGCCTTTGGTTTTAGACAGGATCTCCTTAGTAAAAAAGATGTTCCCAGTGGTTCCAACATTTCTACACATTTCCCATCTTAGCAAGAGAGAACACTTCTTATCTCTGCCTATAGACCAACTTCCTCCCCTGAAGAGTTAAATTTCTCCTGTTTGGGTTATTTGCTCACCCTAGAACCTTCTGAAACCAAACGTATATGATCAACCTGTGGTAAATCTGATCACATGTGCCTTAATTGACAAACCCACCAAAATTGCATGCTACGGGGAAAAGGCATCTTCTTTCACACACACACACACACACACACACACACACACACACACACACACACTTTTAAAAAGAGAATGTCTGTATTTATGGGCATGGGGTAGGAGGAGTGGGGCTTGGGATGGAAAGACTGGGTTCCCATCATGGCTCTGTTGCTTCCTGTGCCTAGAGACTCTCCATTTTGTCCTTTCCACTTGAGTAAATTAATAACTTCTTGTGGTAGGGAAAATAATGACCCTTCCTCCCAAAGTTTCCTCATTTTAATCCCTAAAATCTGTGGATATGTTATTTTACATGGCAAACAGGAGTTTGCATCTTTCATTAAATTGAGGATCTTGACAATGAAGATGATCTGGATTGTGTAGGAAGGCCAAAAGGAAAGATGCTAAAGTACATTGTAAACTAAGAAAAGCAAGTTGTAGAGCATAATGTAGAATATAATTTCATCTCTATTTAAAAACTTGTTTAACCTTATGTACATATATGCATGGAAAAATCTGAATGATACACTTTCTGAGGATTGTCATAGTAGATTTTTTTTGAAAATTTTTTTAGGAGAATAAAACAAAACAAAACATCAGAACAATGCAAGCAACACAGAACTTCAAAACAAGACAACAGGATATCAACAATGACTATCATAATATCTCTTGTTTTCTTTGAAATAGTTGACCATACCTTCACACACAATAATATCAAATATAACAAAATAATATAGTAGATTTTTTCCATTGATTGCCTACAGTTTCTACATTTTTCCACCATGGACATAGGTTAATTATATAATTCTTAATATATAAACTATTAAGTCCAAGAGATGAAAAGGTGGAAGTAGTCATTAAGAGAAAAGTGAGGTGGTATTTTGAGAAGGAAGTATTTTGGAGAAAAAAAGTGTTAATCCGTTAACATATTTATTTTCACAGGGAAAATAAATTTTGTTGCCTGTTTATTGGGCCCAGGAAGGAGCTGAAGGAAGAGAAGGTGCTTGAATAAGGAGGAAAGATAGAGAATGGGATCTCTCAGATAGGGTTGGTGTGGGGGCAATAGCTCACAAATCCTGGGAGAGGCAAGATCAGTTTTCTTTCTTTTTATCTATCTATCTATCTATCTATCTATCTATCTATCTATCTATCTAACTTTCTATCTATCTGCCTGTCTATCTATCTATCTACGACCTATCTATATCTGCAAACACTCAATACTTAACACATAAGTCTAACTGGTATTGATACTGGGAAGGAGAGAGACATGCCACTGTCTTTGGTTGAGGGATGAGGCAGGTTTCTTCTGAAGAAATGCACAGTCAACAAGAAGAGCAGAGAGGAAAATAGCAAAGGCAGGGAAATAGCCTTTATGAGATTTGGTGTCCAAATGCTGGGGTATAGTACAACATAAGGAAGACAAGAAGGGGAAGTGGGTCTCTGGGACCCAACAAGGATCTGAAGTGAGAATCAAAGCCCACAGGAAGAGTGAAAAGAGAGACATCAGTGAAAAACGACATGGGAATCTGTGCTTTTTCCCTGAGAAGAAAGCTCTCACTGTGTGGGAGGAATGGCTCAAACTTGTGGTGGCTACTGGTGACCCCAGATGCCTTCACAGAGAAATGCACCAGTGGAACAGAGCAGTGGATACAATGGTCTGCAATAGCTGGTGAATAATTTGGGTTCACATATCCCCCAAGAAGGGACAACTGACCATCTTGGTGAGGAGCCAACAGGGCTCAGAACTCAGAACAATTGTGGGTTGGCTTTATCTAGAGACTCCCAGTGTCAGGGTAAGGTGGAGCAGAGTTCAAATTAATAGAAGGTCAAGGAGCCAAGTTCAAGCCAGCAAGAGACACAGAGACTGTTGCAGTTTGAACAAATTTGGTTCTAGCCCCACATCCAGAAAACAGCCTGAACTTTAGTGGAACTTAAGGTGCAAGTTTGCTGGGCTTATTCCCTACCCCACCATAAATCTATATCTGGCTTTCTGGGATTAATCAACTCAGATCTGGACTCTGTCTGCCCAACTTATCTACCAGTGACAGCAGAGCCTCACCTTGAAATGAACATTTTTTTCTTACTTTTTTTGTTCTTGTTTTTATTTCATTTTTTATTGATTATTTGTTCTTGTTTTTATATGAGTATGAACGTGGTTTTTAGTTTTGTCATTGTTCTGTTGTTTTTGTTTTTATTTCTTCCTCTCTCTTCCCTTCCTGTTTTCTTCACCAGTGTCCCAAAGTGCACGTGACTGTCCTTTATCCTCCAACCTTGTTTCTTTTCATCTTTTTCTATTTCTCTAATTTTCCTCCATCTCCTTTTAACTTGTATTCCTCAAAGGTAAAGTTGCCATACTGAGGGCATATTACGGTATATAATTTTCTGGTTTGTTTTAGACTTTGTTATATAATCACAAATATGGTTCATATGGTTAACGGTAGCAAATCAACAGTTATCACAGTTCATCATTTTCTAGGTTGTGTTTGGTGCTATTTTTATTGCCGATTGTACTACTTTCCCTAAAGTGTCAGAACTGTTCTAGTCAGTAGTTCTTCTTGGTATCCCAACACTTAGATTGCCTATGGATCATAAAAAGATACAATAGACCAGTGCCAAAGAACTAGGAATGAGGGCAGATAGGCAGCAACTTTTCATCCCCAATAATTTGAAGAGGTAGGATTTTACAGCAGACCCAAAACCCAAAATCCAGCTGCACCTGAAAGACATGTCTGAGAAGTAGTAATTTTCTTAAGAGTTATAAATACTATCAATAAAACTACTTGGCAAAAGCAAAGTACAAGCACCAAGACAGGAATTAAACTAAAAGAAATAGAAAATGAGAAGAAACTTAAACAAGATGCAATCCCAGATTTACAGTTTGCCAAAGGCAAATTCAGGGGTAAATGAGGTGGAACAATTTAAAAGCTACCCACCCGGACTCTCTGAGGTGGGAAAAGTGGAAGTAACAAAGTCCATGAATGAGACACTAGAAAAAAATCAAATCAGAAATAATTTCTAGATAACTTCAGAGATGGGGACCATAATGAAAGAAATGGCTAATGACTCTGGAAAACAGATTGAAAAATAGAGAAACTTAGAAAATGATGGAAACCATGAAAGCTCAACATAGGAAACATATGAAATTCATGAAACAGACTCAAACAGATATCCAGAAGATTTAAAAGTCCCATTAGGAGGATAATAGCAGAAAGAGCCAATATGGGGACAGGATCTCATATGTAGAGGACAAGATTGCACATAGAGATCACAAAAAGAAAGATTTCTTAAAAATAAAAGGGACCATGAGAAGAATCAATCCAGCCACTGCTAGATGATTATAAAAAATAACATAAGCTTGAGTAAGAGAGCAAATGACGTCATGGCAGAAAACTTCTCATACAGGGCAAAAAAATTTGACACAATATTGAGATAAGTTAGGCATATACAATTTCAATTAGCCATGATCAGAAAACTAAACCAAGGCATGTAATAGTCAGGATTACAGAAATTCAACACAAGAACAGATTATTAAAAGCTGTTAAAAAAAAAAACAGATCACCTATAAAGGAAAGCCCATCAGAATCACAGCAGACTTCATAGCCCAAACACACATATCAAGGAGAGATTGGAATGAAGTATTTCATACTCTTAAAATAAACAACCTCAAATCCAGATTGACATATCTCACAAAGCTATCTTTCAAAATTTGTGGAGAAAGAAGATACTTCCATAACAAAGAACACTTGAGAAAATTCCTGAACATCAAGCTAACAGCATCCTGAAAGATATTCTAGAAAGAGATAACAGGACTTCCAAAGGACTGAATCTATTAGGCAATGCAAGCAATTAAACAGAGGGGAAAAAAACAGAGAACTGACAGTGGGAAAATAACATAACAAGGATAAATTGATACATATCAGTTGTAACCATCAATGCTAGTAATCTCAATTTACCAATCAAAAGAAATATACTGATAAAATGAATCAATAAGCAAGATCCAACAATATGCTGCATAAAAGAAACACATTTAATTCAAAAAGAAATTTATAGACTGAAAGTCAAAGAATGGAAAATCATATTTCATGTAACAAGAACCTGGAAAAAGTGGGAGTGGCTATTTTATTTGCAGAAAAAGTTGATTTCAACCCAATACTGATTAGAAGAGACCTTGTAGGGGGAACAATTCAAGAGGAAGATATAATAATCATAATACCAGTGCACCCAAGTATATAAAACAAATATTAATGGTAATAAAAATCAAATAAGCACTAACACAATTGTAATGGGGGACCTCAGTAACTCACTGTCACAAATAGATCACCTAGACAGAAAGTTAACAAAGAAACATCAGAACCGAACCAAACTTTTGCAGCAATAGTCTTAGTAGATATCTACAATGTCCCACCTTACAACATCAGAATATATATTCTCATTTGCACATGACGCATTCTCCAAAATAGACCACATAGAACATGCTTAAGTAAATGCAAAGGAATTAAAATTATACTATGTGTATTATCAGACGATGGTTCAGTGAAATTGAAAATCTATGGCAAAAGAAAGCACAAGAACTTCACAAACACATGGTAATTAACAACCTTCTGAATGAAAAATGGGTCGCAGATGAAATTATAGAATAAATTAGATACTGTACAATTAAATGATGATGCCGACGCAATATACCAGAACTTAGGGGATACAATGAAAGCAGTCCCATGAAGGAAACTTATAGCAGTGTATTACCATATTAGAAAAATAGAGCAAGTTCAAATAAAAAACCTAATGTTGAAGCTCAAAGTTTCTGAAAGTAGAAGAGAAAGTCAAGCCCAAAGTTCATAGAGGGGAGGAAATTGTAAAGATCAGAGTAGATAATGTAAAGGAGACGAATAAAACAATACAATTAATGAATCAAAGACTTGGTTCTTAGAACTATTAAATAAAATTGAAAAACACTTAGTCATCCTTATCAAAAAAAGAAAAAAAAAGAAAGAAACCACTAAAATCCTTGCAATTAGGAATGAAAAGCATGAAATCTCAACAGATCCTGCAGAAATCCAGAAGATAATCAATACTTACTTCAGTAACCAGTATTCTAATAGTATGGAAAACATAGGAGAAATGGACAGATTACTAGATACATATGAATTATCAAATCCGAATAAAGCGGATATAAAAATTCTAAATAAGCTATTATCAGTCAATGAGATTAAGATGTAATTAAAAGCCTACCAACAAAGAAAAGGCCAAATACTGATGGATTCATTGCTGAATTCTACAAGAAATTTAGAGAAAATCTAATACTGCCACTTCTCAAACTCTTTAATGAAAGTGAAAGTGAAACAATAATCTCAAATTTATTCTTGAAAGCAAGCCTGACCCTGATATGAAAACTAGAGAAGGACCCAATCAAGAAAGAGAACTACAAACCAATCTTCCAAATGAACATAGACGCAAAATTTCTCAGTAAGATTCTGTCAAACAGAATGCAGCAAATCATCAAGATTATACACAGTGACCAAGTAGGATTCATCCCAGGGATGCAGGGATGGTTCAACATACACAAGCAGTACACCATAGTAATAGAGCCAAGGATAAAAACCACACCACATTCATCTCAAGAGATTCAGAAAAAACATTTGACAAAGTCTAACACCCATTCACAATAAAAACCCTAAAGAAAATTTGGAATAGATGTTTTTTATTTCAATCTGATAAAAGCTGTCTATGACGAACAAAAGCCAACATCATACTAAATAGGCAAAAACTGAAAGCATTTACTTTAAAATCAGGAAAAAGACAAGGATGTCCATTGTCACCGCTCTTATTCAACATAGTTCTGGAAACATTAGCCAGAGCAATTAGACAAGAGAAAAAAGTAAAAGGAGTAAGGACATGAAGAGAAGAAGTTAAACCATCATTTTTTCTGGATGATATGATACTATATATGGAAGAGCAGAGAGCTTTTAGGACACATTCACTCTGCTAGGGTTTTCAGATATGATCATGCTTGATTATTACAGTTACCCTATTATCTTTCCTCATTTCACCTATGAGAAAACAGAGTGATATATATTTCTGGCCAAATGTCACAAGGCTAGTAAATTAGCGTGGCAGGATTTGAAACCAGACTGAATCTAAAGAGTATATATTTTAAATCACTATATTACATGGCATTTCCAGACAGAATAAAATAGAAAAGATTATTAAAACACCAACCATGAATCATACCTGCTGGTGTCCATACCTCTTCCCAAAGTGTTATTACTGATCTTTTCAAATATATGAAATCTGCTGTTTCACCCTCTTGAAACTGGGATGCTCCTGTCATTTACTCATAGAATATGGCTAAAGTGACAGGATAGCAATACCAACCCAAAGCTTTCACTCTCACCTATTTCATGGTAGGCTAGTTGATAGCAACATGTTTGGAGGAAGCCTGGACTGTCCTCCTGACCAGTGGGAGGTCAGTGAAGCAGACCCAAGGCTCTTCAGTCAGCAGACAGCACCAACTGCTAATTGAGAAAGATCATCTTGGTTGTTTCACCTTTAGCGAGCTCCTCTACCTGCAACTACTCCTGTAAACCCCAGCAAAACTTGCAGAATTTCCAGTCACTCCATAATTCAAAAGAAATAGTACATTATTACTGTTTTAAGCTACTAATATTTGGGATGAGTTTTAAATTCATTATCTATCTTGACCTATATGCTTTTTAGCAAGTTATGGTTACATGATATAGATATACAGAACCATAGGGAACATGAGTTAGAGGAACTTTAAGGCACCATTTAATTAAATCCCCAAGAGAAAGGTAACTTATTTCAAACCCCAATTTCTTATATCTAAACCAGTGCTACACCAAAGTCTTTGAGGCCAGATTTCCAGAGTTCTCTTTGCAATGTTATTATCTTTAACTACAAATACAGTAAGAATAAGAGAAAACAATTTGCAGCTAATATCAAGAATAGACCCTGAAAGCTCTTGTGGTTTAAATTCCAATGATATTCATGCAGAGAGATAAATTTACCAAAGATTCATAAAATTCCATAAAGTAATTACCAGAAACAAGAAAATGAATTGAATACTAGATATAGATATACATGATAAAGACTACATATATAGAGATAGACATAGATATAGATGTAGGTATTCTAATGAGATTTTGGTGCATTTATGAGTGTGCCATCTAGTAGATCAGCTGATGCTTTGGCTACTCATGGATAGTCTGGTGAGTTTTAAAGAACATCTGAGATATGGATTAGGCATCAGGTATTTTAAAACCTGCTTCAGGTAAATCTTATGGGAAGATGAAGTGAGAACCACTGCTTTGGATTGTGAATCCCTAAAGGACAGCATCTTTATCTTTCATTTGCTAGAATACCATGCAAAAGAGTAATGGTTGACTGAGTTTGGGACATAATGCTGAAAATACTTACAGAGGGTAGTTACAACAGAGTAAAAAATACATGAGCTTTGACATCAGAAATACTTTCCCACCTCTCAATCTTGCCTGTTAGCAGCTGTGTAAACTTTTACAAAATAATCTAAATTATTACTTGATTAATGTTATTCAAGTACCTGCAAAGTAAATATAAAGATGACATCAACTTCCCAGAGATGTTAAGAAGCCAAAATAAGATGATTTAATTCTTAAACAAGATCCTTCAGAATGGTAAAGACTTCATTAAGTATTATTATTTCTATTCAAAATGGAAGTAGAGCAACTTTTTTAAAGAGGGAAAAAAATGAAAGATGATTATAAGAATTTAGGCAACTCAGGATTATAAAGAAAAACCAATCAAGTAAAAATTATCTACAACTACTTCATTAATATGCTTATGCATTTCATTGCTTCTTCCAAAATTTTGCCTTGTTGTCTACATTTACCTGTACACACAAACACACATGTATAAATACACACACGAATACAAGACAAATACTGGATTGTATTGTGCTCAATTTTTAATAAATGTAGTTATAAGGTTAAAAGTATCATGATAGGTTAGAATTATTGTGATATTTTTCTAGCCTAGTGATTTAATGGGCTGTTGAAGGTAAGAGAGCAAAATGGAAATAAGGATTAAAAGTAAAGAATATTTGCAAAAAAATTAAACACCGTGAGGCCCTAAAGAGCTCTGAAAATTATTTGGGAGATTCCGTTGAGGCTTACCCGTTTCCTCTCTGAGAAGACTGATGCTTTTACAAGAGCTTGTTAATTGAGTTAGATGAAATGAAGGTCTCAGTAGCACCTTCTCTAGAGAAACTTCTCTGTCTAAAAGGCGTTGGCACAGCCTGAAAACTATTCTGGCTAGGGACATCTAGTTTCACATGGTTTCAAAAGTAGTGGAAAGAGAATGGAAGAAAAACCAAAAAGTGTTTATTCAAGTCAGCTATTAATTTGGGGAAAGTAATTTTCATATCCAAGATAACGGAGTTGATCCAAAAATAAACATTTAAAAGAACAAGAACACAGGCCAAATGTCCATGGCTGACATTCTCTGGCAAAGAATATTGCTTTGGGGAGGATATGAAGACAACTGAACCATTTTCAGTTCAAGCGTCCCTCTTTTCTGGATTTGATTCCTAACAGTGTCACAGCCCCAACATGCCTCTTCTCCAGCAGCTTTGCCCATGGGAAGCCTGCATTTACAGAGTCAGAGGAACAGATGCAGGGTGACTGCACCCTGAAGCGAGGACATGCCCAGGACGGGCATACCAAGTGTGGTTCCCTCACAACAAAGCCTTTGCTTGATGACATCTTGTTCTGCCCTGACACCGCCATTGGAACAGCCTTTGATTCATCTTTACAACCTGTAGTTAGAGACCCACCGGAAACATTAAACTCATTATTTTATTTACCCTTGATATGTCTTGGCATGCTCAGGGAAAAGAAAAAAAAAAAGGAAGAAGGGCTTCGTGTGAAATAACAGAAACCTGTGGGTGAGTCCCAATTAATCCACTTAATAACTATCTGACCTTGGATAAGTTTCATAAGCTTTGTATGTCTTAATTTTGTTATCTGTAGTGAGGAGGTCCTAATCTACTTCCCATTACTTGTCAAGTGAGAAATTATTGTGATATAATGGTATCCTCAAAAGCCATTACCAGAAATGCTGATATGTCCTATCAGAGGTCACAAAACAGAGAGGCTCACTTACCAAGTTAAAATACTTGAATCAAGTGGATTCTAAATCTATCTAAAGTATAGTGGGAAGAAAATACAAGGCACTCTGAAATAGGCTGTGATCCATATTAAAGAGCCTTATGATATGAGTGCTCTAGTGTAGGTGGTGTTCATATGTTCTGTCTGTTGAACTAGCTTTCTGTCTTTGGTTATAGGCTAGAGTTGAGGTTTGAGGAAAGGAGCCAAGAGATACAAAGTGCCTTTTCCAAGAACACTTGTATGTAGGACAGACACAGAGACAAGTACCTGAACAGTAACTGTAGCTTGCCAGTGAGCTTGCTGAGCAGCCATCAGCTTCATTTGTGTTTCTTGCACAGAGGACATAATTCAGAAAGAATGTCATTAGTTTATGGTTGAATCAAAGCCTCAAGAACAGTGATTGTTCATGTTATTTAGTGTACCTAGAATATTTAGTGCCTCACATATCTCATGTATATTTATAAATCATTTAACTCTGTGCAGATACCTCATGAATATCTTGTGACTTGTGAATATTATTTATTTCCTGGTCCTTCTATTGCTTTCTAACTTTCTTTCTTTCTTTCTTTCTTTCTTTTTTTTTTCTTGATACTGGGCATTAAACTCACAACCTCACGCCTGACAGGTAGCTACTGTGCCACTGAACTATATCCTTGACTCCTTTCCAGCTACTTTAAACATACAAATGCTGTAGTTTCTAACCTATTCATAAATTTCATACATCTAATTTTTTTCTTTCATTGTATAGCATAATTGAATATTTTCAAACACTACAACACATATTCACTAGAAAGCTCAATAGAGGAAGCACATGTAATTTTAAAGGATCATTCGTTCTTCTGGTGAGATGAACAAAAATAATTCTGGCCAGTTACAAAAAAAAAATCTATCTTCAATGGGTAAAGTGAAGGCAGTTTGCTCATTGATAAGAACTGTGTTACTCATGGCCTTTGTTAACTTTTGGGAAATTGTATTAGTTACCTGTGACTCAGTTTCCTCACTTGTAAAATGGCAATACCTATCAAACAGTCTAGTTCATAAGGCTATTTGAAGATCAAATAAGATAATAAGCACTAGCCCTATATAAAACACTTAGGAATTTTCTTGAGTCAAAACAGTAATGATATTTACCCTTTATGGAGTGTCATCTCTACCAGGCACTCTATGTAGGTGTTAATATCATGCCCATTTTTCACACAAAGATCTTATAGATAGAATTCACCCTAGAAAATATGACAAGTCTGTGTCAACCATTTTGTAATATTGACTCTTACACAGTGAGTAATCAATACATATTGTATCATCATATTAATAAAATTGGTCACAAGAGCAAATATCAAATATCATGTGTCAAGTAAATACCTGTAAGTTGATATTTTGCATTGATTTCTTCAACATAAATTCTGCCTTTATGGGCAGGACTTGTGTGTGACTTGCCTCTAATAGGATACATTAAGGTGATAGGATTATGTATATATGTTGTATATAATTTTAACATCTATCATGGTAGGAAGTGTTTTCTCTTTTATTGTCTTTAAGGAAGCAAATGGTCATGCAACAAAAGGTTGATGGAATTATCTGACCAGTAACTAGGAAAAATCTGAGGCACTTACCCTGAGACTCTCCAAGAAATTGAATGGCACCAAAACCCTGTGAGCCTAGAAGCAGATACTTCCCCAGTTGAGACTTAGTTTGGATTCAGCCCTTGTCAATACCTTAAGTGCAGTGTCATGAGACCTTGAATCAGAGGCTTCATCTGAACTATGCCTGGACTTGTAACCCACAGAAACAGATAATTGATGTGTGTTGTTTTCAGCCATTGAGCTTTTTAGCAAAATTGTCACACTGTAATAAAAGACAAACACACAAAGTTGCAAACACTGAAGTGATGTAATGGTATCCTCAAAAGCCACTATCAGAAATGCTTATATGTCCTATCAGAGGTCACAAAACAGAGAGGCTCACTTACCAAGTTAAAATATGTTGTGGGAATATGTATATGAAGCAGCAGCAGCTTCCTGATACGGGCTGGCAGCTATGGGGACTCAATGTCCTTGAACTTGAAGCTCTAGTGGTGGCCCCCAATATCCACTCTTCCAATCCTTTCAGCAATTTTGTCTTTCTCTGATTTCCTGCATTCAGTCCCTTTTATCTTGCAGTACCCAAACTGATTTCTATTTCTTGCACTGAATTTTAACTCATATCATCATGTAACTTTAAAACCACAGTCATCTACCCAAATATTTAATTCTAATGTTTATCCAAAAAACACTTCCAGTTGATTTCCTTCCAAAACATCAAGGCACTATAACAATAATTTTTTGAGGAACAGAATAGGAACCTTATTTTGCAGAGAAAAAAATCTGAGCCCTCAAGTGATTATTTAAGATCACATATTCTGTGAGAAATGCACCAGAATATAATTCTAGGTCTAGCAGATACCTGACTGCACATTTTTTCCACTACAGGATATTCTTAAAAATATCCCAAGTTTCTATCGGCCTATTTCTCATTCATTCCTCAAATTTCTGTTGCATATATGCATCACACATTCCATGTAGTGCTAAGCACAAAGGGCATACAGGGACCCACCCAGATGAAACTGGGTAGATAAATGAAGAAAATAATTAATCAGTCCATTAAGCCTACAATGAAAGTAGCCCAGGATTCTGATGGAGCTGTGAAGAGAGACATCTGGTAATCTGAGGTGGGGATCAGAAAAGACTTTCAGAAGAAGGAGGCTCTTGGTGGTGGCGGAGAGTAGCTACTTAGCTGCAGTGGTCACTGTTAAAGCACTGGAACGCCAGAGCAATGTTGCCAGGCAGGACACTGGCAGAAAAACTCACATGACTTTGCTATCAAGACTGCAGGCAACCTTGAGCAAACACAGACCTACGGTTGATAGTCTCATCCATACTGCATGGTACGGTGTGGAACACAGCTGCCTGGCTGTCAAGCTCAACAGGCCACAGACTTGTTCAATTTATGTGTTGGTTCTTTGCAACTAATGTGTTTTCCATTAATTTTCCAAAAATTAAATTAAAAGTTTTTGATTTACTTTAATGATAGATCTGGCTAGCTTTTGTTGAATCTTACCCAGTTCTCCTGTCAGGAGGGAAAAATATTTTCAAGTTTAAATTTCAGAGTTTAGATTAGGTAGGATGCTAAACTATTTCAGCTTCACGAGCATATGTGCAATTTTCTGAATCCATCCAAACCCCATCCCCTCATCAGAGAAACGAGATAACATAATTCCTACTTGGAAGGGACGATCTTGTCACCGGGTTGATCTAGCTGGAATCTAAGATAACTACTGACTCTCTTGGAATCCAAGGTGATTATAGGCTTAAGGCAATGACTGGAGGGGATGTTTTAAAAGCTGGCGGGTGAATGTCCCTGCAAATAATGAAAACATCTTGGTGTTATCTTGGTTTCTTTGGTCTTGAAAGGAGATGAGGTGGGTTAGGTAAATTTGGGAATAATAAACCAGTTATTACACATTTCCTAAGTGATTAATATGCCTATTAAAGAGCTGAGCAGGATTTTTGCCTAAAATTCAAGATAGTGAAGGCGACCGGTGAAAAGGGAGGTAGAAACATCAACTTTATTCTACTTTTAGTTACCTATTGGGCATTTGCAGACCCAAGTAAACAGTCAGCGCTTTTCAGCAAAAGTAGCTATTAAATCCCTGATGATCTGAGCCTCAGCTAGTTAGCATCCATCTTATAACCATTGGGATGTCTACCAGGGCTTGCTTCATTGCACACAGTGTTCCCCTAATGAAGAACAGATTTTTCCATTCCCCAAATCTGGGGTGAGAATTCCTTCTCGCCCTAAAAGGAGGAAGAATATTCTAACACTATTTCCCACAGCTATTCAGCCAAAATCATATTTTCCCATTCTTGTTGACAGCTCTCTGCCCTGATATCAGTGTATTGCTTATGTTATGTGGCATCTTACTTTAATTCCCAGTGTCACCTAAGATAAGGCATTAAGAATGGGACCCTGCACAGACACAGTAGGAAATCAATACAATCTGTACCATTGGAAGAAAACAGCATCCCCAGGCTGAGCTCCTGGCATGGTAAGGGAAGAGGAATTGTATTTCACGTTTCTAAACCAAGTCTCCAGAATGATGTCTGTCAAAACAGATCTGTGATGCAGGCTCTCAAATAAGCTTCCTATCATGATCCCAATACCACTGCACTACTTTAGCAAAGACTGCCAGGCACGTTAAATATACTATTGCTAGTCCTTATAACAATCCCTTCTGAGTTGGAGATAACATGTCTACTTTGTAGATGATAAAATTAAGGCTCAGAGAAGTTTAAGCAATTTGTGTAAGGCTCTATAGTTGGTTAGAGGTAGAATTAAGATTCAAAGCCACATCTTTTAAATTAAAAAATGTGCATTATTTCAACTATTTTCATTGTCTCCCTGACATCTTTGTGGAAGAAGTTTATTAATACTATGTATAGATGCTGCATATTTTGTAGTTACCTTCACCAAAAGCCAGGGTGGACCCTAGAAGAATTCACTAAGGTCAGTTCATGAGGTATTTCTTGCAACTCTGAAGCTAAATATCAGCTGCTACCTAGGAAACCCAAAGTCATCTGTAGAGGCTGAGGACTCTACAGAGGGAAGGTTTTCTTTGATACAACTCCCATCACCATGAGATCAAGACTGAATGATATGCAAAGCTGTAGTTGTGTGTTTCAATGGGTGGAATAAAAACCAGGTTTTTGTTTTCAGATCAGTTCTGTCTATAATGAAAAACAAAGCAACAACCATTGCATACCTATTTTATAAACACTATTCCTGACCTTACATGTCTATGGCCTGAACAACATGGGAATTGCAGATGTGATTCCAAATCTTGAAGTTACCATTCTTAACCTAGTCAAGGGTAGGAGGACCTGTCAGACAGAAACCCTTCCCAATCACTGCTGAGAAGCTCTTGGTTTGCTTAATTATTTCCAACAATCAGTAGAGCCACTGCTGCTAAGGTTGGCAATATCCACACTAAGGAAGAGAAAAAAAAAGACTCTCAATGAGGACTTTTTATAGCTTCAACTTCATAGAAGGGGTTTGTTTCATGGAAAACCTGTGTAGGTTTATACACATGTTCCATTTCTAGATATGCATTGTGATTGATGCATTCCATGGTCAGTTATCAGCCAACAGAGTGGATCCGGATATGTGGCAACCTTCCAGCTCTGATGTGTTAGGCCTGGCTGTATTCTGAACCCTCTTCTCTGATGTGTGAGTCAATTACAGGAGAATCCATAGTTCTTAGCAAAGTTGTGCCTTATCTGGAATTCTGTATTACAGTTAAACTTCAGTGGTACATAGAACACAAATTGTTTCCTCACTGCTCCAGCAGACTCTCTAGTCCTTGTAAAAATCAATGGATACAAATGAATTAGTACAGAAAAGAAGCAGTACTGTTTTGGATGTCAGGGAAGGATCACCTGGAGCAGTGTTTCCTGCTTAGTCAAGATTTGTTGTCAGATTTCAAACACAGGCAAAAGAACTATTGCCTAGTTAACTAGCCCTAAGGCCTCTAATTAGCATAAAAGATTATTAGTTTTGAAGAAGGAATTTACAGGTAACATAGGTCAGTGGATTTCAACATACCTAGAAGCCTGTGGTTCAAATACATTAGTGTAGAGGATGTCTAATATTGTCTAGACTATGAATAAGTAACACTTCCTTATATACATATAACACTAGTTGCGATGGTTGATACATTGTGTCAATTTGAGAAGTCTAGAAGCTTAATTAAGAAACTCAGTAGTTTTACATCCTAGGCTATATATATATATGACTTGCCCTTACCCTGCTCTAGATTGTGGTTGATTGTGTCAATTTGAGAAATTTAGAAGTTTAACCTTAGTTCAATTCAGCAGGGGAGGAGGGCATGGAGATTGTGTGAGTGCTGCACCACCTATCAGAGGGCAGATAGCCTGCTTACAATATAAAGAAGGAAAACAGACTTGCTCTCCCCCGTTTTTGCTCTTGTTGCTTTTGCTGTCATCTGCTGCCTTGAACTGTTGCCCCAACTGCCATACTACCTTGCCCTGGAGCCAGCTGATTATGGACTGAAATCTCCACACACTGTGAGCTAAATAAACCTTTTCTTCCTTAATTTTGGGTGTCAGGTATTTTGTCCCAGCAACCAGAAAAAAGTAAACAAGACACTATTTCTCAATCATATATGCCCCTGTTTACTTTAATAACTACAGTGCTTCTCAAAATTTCAAACTGCATTCATGATGGTTTTTACTTATTATGTCCTTTCTTAAACTGCCAAAGTAAAAATCCATCTACACTTATGTGATGGTGATTTAAGAAATTGTTTGATGTGGAACTTTTCCATAGGTCTGTATTCCCTAGAATTACCGAGAGAAAGAGTGCTTGAAAAATGCACCTGAATCTAAGAATTTGTACCTGACAATGGAGCCCAAGAATCTGCATTTTAGATTTACTTTCCATGTACATGGAAATGTATGTCTGAAATATACAACCTCGGCTAGTGTATGGCTGAGGAAATTCAAGTTCAGAAGATGAGGTGATTGGGCCAAGGTCATAAAACGTGATCAATAGAACCTTGACAATTCTTCTCAGGCCCATAGAGAGAGGCCAAGTCAGCTACTCCTCTCCTGGGAAGCGCTTGCTGTGGAGATTTCAGCACCCTCTGCATGTCAGCAAAAATTGTCCCCAACTGTGAATGTTCCCTATTGTTTTTACCATTAACCCAAATCTCTCAAATTTTTTAGCTCTGGCAGGTCAGCCTATCTCCTCCCTGACTTCAGGATGTGTCTGGCACTTTCTGTGTCTAGTGTCTAGGCCTTTGCCAGGAATTCTGTTTCTTTTTAAATATATATATATATATATATTGCTATGAAGTACAAGCTGGCCTTGAATTCCCTTAGGTAGCCCAGGTTGGCCTCAAACTTATGGCAATTCTCCTGCCTCCACCTCCTGAGTGCTGGAATTACAGGTGTGCACCACCACACCCAGCTCTGCAATTCAGCTTTTTTGATGCCCAGTCTCATCTTGACTACTCATTGACTCCACCAATTCTCCTGAGACAGTTACCAGTTCCTATGCTGTGCTTTGCAAGTGAACTCTAATCATCATTGTGATGGTATTAAAAAGTGAGACTCTTGTGATATGACCAGGTCACAAGGGCAGAACATTTATGAATGGGATTTCCTGTATAAAAGAGACTGGTTTGCCCTTCTGCCATGTGAGCACAAAGATAAAAGGTGCCATCTATAAATCAGGAAGAAGGTTTTCACCAGACACCAGATTTGTCACTGCTCATCATAGACTTCCCAGTATTTAGAACTGCTAGAAGTAAATGCCATTTATATGCCATCTAGTTTCTGGTACTTTTGTTATAAGATACTGTATGAACTAAGATACAAATTCTGCCTCAAACATATTTTTCAGGTTCATCCTAAGTTAATTGATTATGTTTACAGCTTTAAATCCCCCTTTCCACTTAATTGGCGCTTGTTTTCACACTGTTTTGTGTATTAACAACTAACTTGTGTCACAAATAAAATCTGGTCAGAGCTGTGCACCAATTTCTTGCTTAATGAGTGAATCAAGTTTGTGCCTAAATATGCATGACACAAACTCTAAAAATCTTTTAATGTGGGTTTTATATTATTAAGTCTTTTATTTATGGATAGCCTCTTACTGAATACTATTGGGCCCTAAAGATGCAGTATAAACAAAAATGTAATATTTCTGTTCTCTCAAGAAGTTTGTGTGGGGAGGATAGTTTAGATCTCTGCTACTCTTTTTTGTATGTAAACATAAACAATGTTTGCTGCACCTGAATAGATAATTATTTAATTTTATAAACAGTTAGCAAAATTCTGAAGAATAGCAATCCTCAGTGGAAACACAAATCTCTAATGAATAACATTTGTTCAGTTGTGGAGCACATCCTATAGTTTGGGTTATTTATAAACAGTGTTTCACTTATTTCTCCATCCAACCTTTCTGGTACTCTGTTATTTCTATACTGGAAAAATAAAGTCAGTGATTTCCCCAAGATCCCAGCAAATGAGAGGTGAGATTTCAAATCCAAGTTTGTGTAACAACCAATGCTATATCCTAAACCACTGCTCCACATCACCTCCCCTGACTGCTTAGAGTCTTTCGGCACCATGGTTTTCTAAATCCTGTAACTCAAGAAGTTGCTGAAATATAATGAACAGTGATGTCACTAGGGGCAGCCAGCAGATCTAGGTGATTGATGAATTTATCAATAAATGAGGTCAAGGATTACAAAACAATGTTAGAATCCATTGCATAAAGCTCCAAGCTCTCTGAGAGCTGTGCAAAAAGCCAAGGTATGTCATTATTCTATGATGAGAGATTTGGTGTCTTGACAAGTCTCCCCGCCCATTTGCCCTGGAGCCTCTTTCCTTCAGTGGTGGCTCCTGAGAGACAATCTGAAAACTATGATTGAAAAAAAATTGTCCCAAGGCCTCCTTTGTCTGAGTCATTGTGTGATCTCAAGCCAGTGAGTCACCAATTTGTGACTCAATTTTCACATCCTACATAGGGTTCAGAATTTGACTTCTGGAATCCTGGGGATGGCTTTATATGGAGGTGAAACAAAGCTAGTGATGTTCTGGAAAGACAGGAATCTAGGTCTGTGCTTTTCTTCTTCACGTTATCCAGAAGCTTTTAACAATTCAAAGGTGCTCATGGCTGGGCCAAGAATGAGGAAACTGCTGTGTCCTTACCAGTCAGGGCAGCCTTCTTTTCTGATGATGCTGGGTGGTGCTGAGTATGACTCCTCCACTCTGGATGGTCATTTTGGCAATGGACTGACATTTACTGTGCAGATGAAGTAACCTTCTGTGAAGAAGCATGTATTCACTTCAAACCTGTACTTTCTCATTTTCACTGATAAAACTGGTATAGCTTTCTGTTCTCAATCCAGGCCACAAACCTACTGAGTCTTCCAGGTGAATTCTGGAATGAAAACATGACTTGGGATGTGAGCAATGAGCTCAGAAGCTTAGCTGGTAAGGACTGTGGACTAGATATTGTAAATAATTAGGACTTCAAGAAATCCCCAACCTCTGCTTGCTTACAAACAAGACATAGCTAACACAGGTAAGCATCCTGGAAGGTACCATTCCCAGTCACAGTCATGCTGATTCCAGGCAGGCTGTCACCAAAATGGAAATAATAAGATGTTTGGAATGAGATTCTTTTTTGCCACAGTTCACTTTAGACCTTAACGTGATAAATATCAAATCTAAAACTAAGCATGACAGCATATCCCAAGATGCAGATTTTCAAAGAAAAAAGTTTGTGTATCTTCAGCCTTGGCCTACAGTCTGATCAAGAATAGTGAAACGATAGGGGGAAGTTGAGAAGAGATTCCTTTGGAAAGATTCATTTCTCCCTAGGGAAAGGGGTGGAGGTACCACCGGGAAGCATGAGAAAATGTTTCTTGCAGTAGGAAGTACAGAGAACTGTGCCTGAGTCATGCCTAAGAAAGACTAGGACTGGGATGAGGCTCCTGTTCCTAAGAGGAAGAGGGTGAGAAAGCATGATTTGCCATCTGGGTATAGGAACCAGGAGAATATGCTGGGTGAGTGTGCACTGCATTCCCAGATAAGTTTTATTTGTTTGTTTGTTTTATAGTGAGGAGTACAATCATTTGTGCCGAAATGAGCTACACCAGAAAGAGATTTAACTTGTGATTGAGTCATCTCAGCTCTTGTTTGAAAGTGCCCATTGGAGGAGTGAGTGAATTTTGGCAAGAAGACTGGAGATATGCCACTTCTCAATGGCTCAGGTGACACTAGGAATAGAAATATATCTGTTAGGATCAAGAGAACTATAAGACAGAGACCCCACCAGGGAATGTTGGAAGAACCCATGGTATAGACCCATGAGAATAGTTCTGCTCTAGCTCACCCAGGGATGGTTTCTTTGGCCAAAGGCTAAGATTTGGTGAAAGCTGTCTTGTCTCCTTACTTTTCCTGTCACCCATGATATTGACCATGATGGTTCCAAAATAGGGGAAATAAGAGAGAGAGGGAGAGAGAGAGAGAGAGAGAGAGAGAGAGAGAGAGAGAGAGGCAGAGAAAGAGGATGAGGATGAGGAAGAGGAAGAGGAAGAGGAAGAGAGAAAGAGGAGAAGGAGAAGGAGAAGAAGGAGGAACCAGGACAGGAGGAGTCAACAGTAAATTGCATTTCTGTTATACTAGAAGTTACTCTTCTTCAGGACAGTAGAAAAGATTTTGCCTGTTTTTAGGAAATTTGTTTTCTTAATTACTAATAAACATCTTCACATTTCTCTTGGAGCCTGATCGCCTCCTTTTATATTTTGCACAGGCCTCTGTGACAGTATATCATCATCTTTTACTATAATTGACTCTTTACCAGTATTTCCATCTTAAAAGATGAGTTCCTTACGGCAGCAGCTGCATTTCATTTCTGTTAACATTCCCTGTACCCAACATAGTGAGGCATATGGTTTGTATGCAATCAAATAATGTTAAATGAACAACTGAAAGAATGTATGCATGTTGACAGAAAGGACTTGGCAAAGGGCACAAACTGCAACCTGTTGGAGCTTCTTGAACCATACAAACGGATTTATGCATCGTTCCTACTTACAATTTCAGTTGTGTTCCCTGGAGATCTGGGTAGCTCTTCACTTACTTGGTTTTGGTGAGGGGAATCTCAATTATACCTCTGAGACAGCATATCCCTGAGAAGAAACAGAAACATTGAAGAGAACAAGTTCTGTATCAGAGCAAATAAAAAATAGGCACTAAGCCACACATACTCAATTTTAACAGAACCCTCTGTTATACAGGGAACAGTGGGGAAATTGTTCATCTATATCTCATTCTTGATAGAAATATTCTGACTGAAAAATCAGTGTCAGCTTTGATTTCCTGCCCTGGGAGCAAGCTTGGTCAAAAAGCACAAAGTGGGCCTGTATAGTCAGAGGAACTAGGCTGGGCTAAAGGAGACTCTCACACTCTATATTTTTTTTACTGGTGGAAACTTCTAGCACTGGGGTGGTCAACCTAGCTGGCCCAGCCCTGGCCTTGGGCTTCTCAGAGAAATCCATCTCCTGTTGGAACCACAAGAAGACCATAGACTGAAGAGGCAAGGTCAGACCAGGCCCAAGGGTGAGTGGCACAGTCTTGGCCTGCTTCTTTGAAAGCAGCAAGCACAGAGAAGCCCTGGAGCTGTGGAAGTCTGAGGGATTCAGAATAGGGGAAAGACTAGCAGAATTCATTCTCTATCAGGTCCCCTGGAAGAGAACAACTAAAATAACCTGGAAAAGACACTTCCAGAACAAGCACAAAGCCAGTTGCTGTCTCAAAGCTAATTTTAAAAATGCTCCTTTCTCTTAAAATTTCATCACCATGACTCATCGTTTGGCATGCCAAGATTCTGAAACTCTGAGTCATACTGAACCCTGGGAGCAAAAGCTAGATGGGAGTTTTACCTAAATAAAGCCTGCAAGCCTGGCCTGCTGTTATGCATGCATTAGAAATTTGCTCATTCAGCAATGCACATGCCCTTCCACTTCCACAGTTCACACTGCTGCTCACATGTTCTTGGGTCTGTTGGTGACGCTAGACCTCTCTTAGAATTGAAGACCCCTCCTGTTTTCTTGAACCTTCAGTTAATATGTTTCTTTTTAAAAATTTATTTTAATGAGGGAAAAACAAAACAAAACACAAGAGACAAAAGACAAGAGGCAATAAACAAAAGAGACAAACAGTGATAACAAAAATCCCAAAATAATTACAATATAGGCTTTCAAAACAAGGTGTTAGGAGCTTGACAAAGTTGTTATTTTGCACAGTCATTTTCAAAAGAGTTACTTTGATCTAATCTTATGAATGCTGTTTTATTTCAAGAACTAATAGAATTAGTAATACAATATTTCTAGCTATCTTATATATGTATAAAAATTTATATATTTTTTCCCTTCCTTCTTTTCTCCTTTTCCCTAACTGAGTTATTTTTCCTCTTTGGGCAGTTTCTTGTACTTTCACAATATTAATTGAAGATTTTGGATCTCATTTACTCTTTCAGTTTCTTACACTAGGAAGACAATATTGTACTTATACATGTGAATTTGATTTATTTCACTTATGCGAATGGTCTCTAGGTACATTCATTTAGTTATAAAAGCCTCAATGTGATCCTTCTTTGTAACTAAGTAGTACTCCATTGTATAAAAATACCACGTCTTTTTTATCTGTTCCTCAGTTGACAGGCACTTGGGTTGTTTCTAAGATTTGGCTATTAGAAATTGTGTTTCTATAAACATGGGTGCAGCACTGTGGTTTGATGTTTTCAATCCTTTTGGGAATATGCACAGAAGCAGTTGGCTGGGTAAAATGGGACTTCCAATCCCATTTTTGAGGGACCTCCACACTGATTTCCAGAGTGGTTGCACTCCCACCAATAATGTAGAAGAGTTATCTTTTCCCCACAGCCTCTCCAGCATTTGTTATTGGTTGTTTTCTTGATCCTGGTCATTCTTTCTGGCATGAGACAGAATCTCAATGTTGTTTTATCTTGTATTTCTCTAATGACCAATGATGATAAGATTGAAAGGGAAGCAATTCTCCCTAAACTATTCCTGGAAGCAAAAAAAGTATTATCCTAATACCAAAACCAGAGAAAGACCTAACCAAAAAACAGAACAACAAGCCAATTTCCCTAAAGAACATTGGTGCAAAAATCCTCAATAAAATACTAGCAAACAGAATACAGCAAGTTATCAAGAAGATCATATACCATGACCAAGTGAGATTCATCCCAGGAATGCAGGGATGATTCAATATATGCAAATCAATAAATGTAATATATCATATTAATAGAGCCAAAGATAAGAATCACATGATCATTTCAATAGATGTAGGAAAAGCTTTTGATAAAGTCCAACACTCATTCATAAGAATGCTTCAGAAAATTGGAATAGATGGTCTTTACCTCAGTCTATAAAAGCCATCTATGACAAACCAAGAGCCAGCATCATATTAAATGGTCAAAAACTGAAAGCTTTCACTCTTAAATCAAGAACAAGACAAGGTCATCCATTACTCCTACTTAACACAGTACTAGAAAAATTAGCCAGAGCAACTAGTCAAGAGAGAGAAATAAAAGGAATAAAGATAGAAAGGAAGAAGTTAAATTATTATTACTTATAGATAATAAGATACTCTACATAGAAGACCCCAAAACTTCACTGAAAGACTTCTAGACTTCTAGATAACCAAATTTAGTAATGTAGCTGTCTACAAAGTCAACACTCAAAAATCAATAGCATTCCTCTACGTGAAGAACAAACTCACAGATAGAGAAATAAGAAAAATCATGCTCTTTACAATAGCATTCAAAATATGAAACACTTAGAAAGCAGTTTAACAGAGGAAGTAAAAGATCTAAGCAATCAAAAGTACAGTAATTTAAAAGAAGAAATAGTAGAGGATATCAGAAATCGGAAAGACATTCCTTATTCACAAATAGGAAGAACGAACATTGTGAAAATGGCCACTCTCTCAAAATTGTTGTACAGATTTAATGCAATTCTAATCAAAATACCACTAGCATACCTCACAGATCTAGAGAAATCATTCCTAGAATTCTTCTGGAACTAGAAGGGACTTAGAATAGTAAAGACATTTCTGGGCAACAAAGGCAAGGCAGGAGGCATCAAAACCCCAAAGTTGAAGTTATACTACAAAGCTACTGTGATAAAATCAGCATGGTACTGGAATAAAAACACACCTGAAGATCAATGGAATAGATTAGAAGACACAATTACAACTAGAATCACACTCAGTTACCTTATCTTTGACAGAGGAGCCAAGCACATTAACTTGAAGAAAGACAGTCTCTATAATAAGTGGTGCTAGAAAAACTCGTTTTCCCCATTCTGAAAACTAAAACTAGGCCCATGCACTCAACTAAAGTAAAAATGGGTCAGAGATCTAAATACCAAAGCAGAAACAGTAAATCTGCTGGAAGACAGAGTAGGTAGATATCTTGAAGATATAGGGGTCAGCAGGGAATTCAAAACAAAAATCCAGCTGCATGCGAAATCTTTGCTAGAATCAACAACTAGGATCTCATCTTATTAAAATGTTTTTGCATGTCAAACAAAATCTCCAACAGAGTAAAAAGAAAACCGACGAATTGGGAAAAAAATCTTAGTCAATTGTCCCTCAGACAAAGAACTTCTATCTAGACCATATAAAGAATTAAAATATCAGGCCTCCAAAATTCAAAGACCTAATCCAAAAATGGGCACCTGAGATGAATGCTCACTTCTCAGCTGAAAAAATAAAAATGGTAAATAAAGAGTTAATATGTTTCTTTATCCTTTCTGCTGTTCCTGTTCCTTTTTCAGGTCTAATCAGCACTGCAAAGTGCTTTTCTAATACTTGCAGTAAGAACAGGTGTGATGACAAAGCACACATTTGAAGAGTGACACAGCATTCCCTTCTCTAAATGTGAATCAGGCAAAGTGACATCTAAATTTAGACAGAATGTCAGAGCTAGAAGAGTCCTTAATACCTATCATTCATCCTCCCTGGCACTATACAGATGAGAATTCCAAGACTCAGGGATTTTGAACTGGAATAGGGTAACACAGCCAATTAGGAAGAGTCTACATAAGAATTCAGGGTCTTCCCACATCTTAATCTTAACTAAATTGCTTTTGTTCTTATTCATTAGATGCTTAGCTAATCCTAAGGATTTTCCTACAAAACCAATGTCATTTTCAGGGAAGTCATTTTTTGGGGACTTGTAGGAAAATGTAACGATAATGTTTAAACTGGCCATTTGCACCTTGGTGTCCTTTGAGGTCCATAACAGTGGACCTCACTGAAAAGGTAAACTTCCAGAACCACGGAGCCAAGAAATCTGGTGATAGGAGGTGGGAAGTTGGGACTGTCTGGAGGCCTGAAGGAAGAGACATGCTCTATCCCACATGGTGCGGTAGTAAGGAAATCAAAGTAACAGAAACAAGAACTTGGCTCATGAAAATGGTGGCCTGTTGATATCCTTGGGGCACACTACATATGTTGTCATTATTGCAAAGCAAGAGGAGGTTGGAACATAGTTAAAGTAAAACAATTTTGGCATTAGGCTGTTGAATTCAGAAGTTCAGGATTTGCAAGAGGCCCAAGAACTCAGAGATCAGGTGGAAAGAACTGTTGGGATATAGAGCTTATAAGATCCCAAAGATAGGTTCCACAGTGCAGCTGAGATCCTGTCAGGATCCCAGGTGGCCAGCCCAGTGCTCTATTCTTATTGATTCTGTGTCTCTGTCTTTGGTCTCCTAATGATTCCATATCCGAGCCTCCCTCATCTTTACAGACACTTTCTCTTGGCATCAGCTTCTTTCAGTGCCTCTACTCCATCTTCTCTCTGCTGTGTGTAGTTTTCTTTATTTTAGTTTGCACAAGGCCAGTGTGAAAACCTCTATATGGAATCCACCTCACCAATCTTCACTTCAGCATCTGTAATGAGATGGCTATAAACTTTTCAGATTCCAAAGCTGTAAGAAGTGAACTAAATTGGTTCAAATCACCTTTCTGAGCTTAGCCACACATGTCACAGGGCAATCAGCATCCCCGTGGATTAGTAGCTCTTGTACCAGATATTTCAGCCTTTTCTAATCAGATGTGGCCACAAGTGCAGGACATTCAGGCCACAGCTAGCAGGGAGGGGAGCCAGTGTAGTCCAGTGGTAATGAACCTATGGCACACGTGCCACAGTGGGCTGTTTGTATTTTTGAAAATTCTAGAAGATTCAACACCACTGATATACAGACTGTGGAGACAGAGATTCCAGCTTTGCCACTTATAAAACTTGTGACTTTGGGCAAGGCTCTTCACACTTCTCAGCCTATGCCCTTCATCCACAGGATGAGGGAAATGATGCCTACTTCACAAAGTAGTTAAGTACATACACATATATCTAGTGAACTGATGCTCTACACATGACACATACCCAACAAATGATTACTATTAGCAACTAGTATTGATTCAAGAGAATATGAGTCTTGAGTACCCACAGCCTATCTTGATCTATTAGCCTTTGAATTTTTCTCTTTTGTCCTTCTCCACTTGGAATCCTTCTTTTTTCTATCTTCTTGATGTTTCTTAACTTCTCTCTTGTTATCAGCACAGTAATGCAGTGCTTAAGGATTTCGCAACAGGATGCTTGGGAGCCAACATTTTCCATTTGGATGACTTTCTCTCCTCTGCTGTTGTCAACAGCATTAAAGGGATAGAGGGTGTGGTTTACTCTACTGGATAATGCTGTGATCTGTACTTTTTAAAATTGCTCCAGCAAAGGAAGAAATCTGTTTATGATGACACTGCTGGTTTTTATAACATAGATATGAAATTCTTTGTTATTGTTTGGCACAGATCAGAAGTTTCCCTCAAGAAGCCCAGGAGGAATTGAGAGCCAGTTAAAGAATGCAGAGATATATTTAACAAAAACAAAAATTACTCCAGATGCCAGAAATTATTTTACACAAGTGCTTTGCCAAACATACACAGTCCTCTCTCCCTCCCCTACTCCCTCCTCTGCCTAGAAAGATGAATGGGTGAAACATCTATGAGAATGTGTGAACATGAGAAATGGTCTAAGGAAGAAGTAGTTTGGTGTGACCTTGAGAAATTGCAGAAAGTTACAAATGTGAGAAGGCGTCAACAGATGGAGGTCAAGTTCTAACAGAGCCTTGGTGAAGGCTGGCCTGTTCCAGGTTACATCAGGCAGCTGTGATGCATAAACAGGGAGAATCTGCAGTAAAAATTTAGATCATCTTAAAATTTCATTAAAAAGTATACTAGAATCTGAACTGGCTTCATGTATATGTGACGTATTTATTTGCACAAGGTCCTACTTTCAGAAGAGTCTCATACTTGGCTTAATGTTCTGCAGTTTGAAAACAAAATTAAATTTCTGAGTACTTTTCCACTTAGGAATATGAGTCAATCTTTTGTTACTGGTATCATCACATGGGTAACTATTCGCAGTGTAACAAAAACTGAGTTGGGAGTTTTCATTGCTTCCTCTAACCCTGGATTTTTCTTCTTAGCACAAAGGGAAATGCTGTTATCACATGGATTACCACAAATCAAAAAGTATAATTAATGACAAGACATTCAATATTCACACACCTACATTAGATGGGTTCAGAGAATGTTATTTCTTTTCATTACAGGTTATGAATCATGAAGAGTACTTAGGCAGAAAAGGATAATCTCATTCATTAGCCTCAGAAATGATGCCAAGAGAGGAAATGCTTTATGTGCAAATGAAATAAGACACGTACTTTTCTTGTCTATGTGTACATATTCTATACAGGATGAAAGGAAACCCAAGTGTTACCACCATATCTAGTACCTAGAATGAAAAGATTTCTACCCTTCAAGGGTGGAAGATAGGTTCAAGATCAGTCTTCCTTTTATTTATTTATTTTTTTTGTCTTTTTCATTTTTATAGGTACCGGGGATCGAACTCACGACAGCCTGCTTGCAAGGCAGGTGCTTATGCCGCTGAGCTAAATCCCCAGCCCCCTCAAGATCAGTCTTGCAAAATTGGAGATGCCTAGGGATTGAGTAGGGTCTTAATGCACTGTAATTCATATTTTCTGCCTTGATGAGACTGCAATATGCTTAACAATTACTATTGTGAACACCTGGATTCACCCCCACCAAAAGATCTGTGCTTCTCTTTCCATTGCATAGACGGTGTCTTTTAACCCTAACATTAGGTGCAGCTGCGTAGATGAGCTCTCAAAATGAATGGGGAGTGCAACTATGTATGTCTATCTTGTTCAGAAAATGTAAATGAAAATCCTTTGCCAATTTTTATTTGGGTTGTATCTCTTTTATTTGAGTTGTATTTATTGTTGAATTGTAATAGTTTTTTTATATTCAGGTTTTTAGTTCCTTACCAGATGTGTGATTTACACATACATTCTCCCATTTCATGAGTTGTTTTTTACTTACTTGCTTTCTTTATTTTATTTTATTTTTATTTTTGGTACCAAGAATCAAACTCATGACCTCACACTTATCAAGCAAGCACTTGAGTCACTGAGGTAAATCCCCTACCTTACTTTCTTGATAATATTCTATGGAGACATGAACTTTTTAATTTATGAAATCAAATTTATCTATTTTTTATTGTATGTACTTTTGTTGTTATATGTCAAAGTCATCTTTGTGTAACTCAAGGTCACCAAATTTATACCCATGTTTTATTCTAAAATTTCATAGGGCAGAATGGATCAAGAAACAAAATCCAATAGCAAGCTGTATGCAAGAAATACATTTAACCCAAAAAGTAATTCATAGATTAAAAATCAAAAGATGGAAAACAATGTTCTATGCAACAGGAACTTGGAAGTAAGCAGGAATAGCTATCCTATTATTGGATAAAGTGGGCATTAAACCAAAACTGATCAGAAGAGGCAAGTCACAACATACTGGTTAAGGAAACAATTTAATAGGAAGAGATAAGACTTATAAACATATATGCATTGAATAATGGTGCACCAAACCTCATAAAACAAATGCACTGGACAGAAAATATCAGATAAACATCAATACAATAATGGCAGAGGGATTCAATACACACTGTCACAAATAGATTAACTAGACAAAAATCAACAAAGAAGTATTAGTTTTACCAATATTTTAAACAAATGGATTTAATAGATATCTACACAGTGCTACACCAAACAATAGGAAAATATAAATTCCTCTCAGCAGCCTATGGAACTTTCTCTGAAACAGACCACATACCAGTTAATACTGCATACTTAAATAAGTGACAAGTAATCATAATTATACAGCACATATTATCAGATCATGCACAACAAAACTAGAATTCAATAGAAAAAGAAACTGTAGACATTTTACAAATGAGTGGAGCTTAATTAATACACTCTTGAATCATCAATAGGTCACAGAAGAAATCAGAGAAGAAACAAGATAGGTCCTAGAATTAAACAGTAATGACAGTATAATGTACAATAACTTATGAGACACAATCAGAGTAGTCTGAAGTTTATAGCTGTGAGTGCCCACATAACAAAAACAAAGTGAGCCCAAATATATAACTTAATTTTACACCTCAAGGTCCTAGAAAACAAGAACAATCAAAATCCAAATCTAGTACAAGGAAATAAATTATAAAGATCAGAGCAGCACTTAATGAAACAGAGATTTTAAAAAATACAAATAATCAATGAAGTAAGAGCTGATTCTTCTAAAGAATAAACAAAATAGACAAACCCTTAGCCAACTGTATCCCCCCGCAAAGAAAACCATATAGATACAACTGGGTTTGAAAAAGATGAAAACACAACAAACACTGCTGAAATATGGGAGATTATTAGGAACTACTCACAAGCTTGTACCCCAAGAACTTTGAGAGTTCTGAAGAAATAGATTCCTAGATGCCTATGAATTACCAATATGGAACCAAGAAACTATAAAAACCCTTAATAATCCAGTAACAGGCAAAAATATTGAAGCAGTAATTTAAAAAGCCTGCCAATTTAAAAAATTTCAGGACTTGATGGTTTCATTGTTAATGTCTACAAGAACTGGTGGGAAGATCCAATGCCAATACTCCTCAAAGTCTTTAGTGACACTGAAAGTGAGGGAGTGTTTCCAAAATCATTCCTGGCACCTCCCATTATTCTGATTCCCAAGTATTCATCAAAGAAAGATAACTACGAGCTGATCTCTTTAATGAACAGTGGTGCAAAAATCCTCAAGAAGTATTGGTAAACAGAATGCAACAAATCATCAAAAATATACATCATGACCAAACAGAGTTTATCCCAAGGATATAAAGATGGTTCAAGATTTGCAAAATAATAAAAGTAGTCCATCACATAAAAAAAAAATAAGGACAAAAACCACATGATCATCCCAATACAGAAAACGCAAAATCCAACATCAATTCATAAAATCCTTGAAGGAGAAGGATTTTTTATCAACATGATAAATGCCTTTTATGACAAATATACTTCCAAGATCATATTATATATACTTCTATTATGCCACCACCACACTGCCTTAATTACGGTTTGGGGTGAGCTAGTGTTTTTCATTTTGTCTTGTCTTTTCTTTTTATTTTTCTATCTATCTTTTTTTCTGTCTTTCCTTTTTATACTGGGGATTGAATGTAGTATGTTTCAAAGTTAGGAAGCTTGAGTCCTTTGATTTTGTTCTTTTTTAAAAGATGCTTTGGTATCTATAGATCTTTGTATTTCTATTTGAAGTTTAGAAATAACTTGTTAAATTCTGTTTTTTACAAAATACAACTAAGATTTTATTAGGATTGACGGAATGACTCCATAGGTCAATTTGAAAAGTACTGTCATCCTACAAATACTAAATCTTCAGTCTATAAAGTAGGAAGTCTTCTCATTTATTTAGGTCTTCTTTTGATCTTTCAACATTTTATAACTGTCATATATATATATTTTCTGCATATTTTGATTAAACATACACTTGCACATTCTATTCTTTTTAATATTATTATAAATGTAATTGTTTTTATAATCTTTGTTTGTTTGCTTCTTTCTTTTCTTCCCTTTTCTTTATCTTTTTGGTATGAGGAATCAAACTCAGATCCTTGTGCTTGCCAGGAAGGCACTGGGCTATATCCCTAACATAATTTAACTTTAATATTGTTCCTATTTGGTATATGGGAACACAATTGATTTTTGTGTGTTTATCTTGTATCCTGAAACCTTGCTGAACTTACCCCGTGATAGTGATTTTACTTTGTTTTATTTATAGTTTCTTTATTTTATTTATAATTCTTAGAAATTTGTATATGAAAGTTTATTTCACCTGAGAATGAAACACCTTTGCTTTATTCTTTCTAATATGGATGGCTCTAATTTTTTTCCTAATTCTTACAGCTAGATCCTCCAATAGAATGTTGACTAGAAGAGCAAGAGTGGACACTTAGGTCTTGTTTCTCATCTTAGAGGGACAGTCTTCAATCTTTCACTAGTAAGGAAAATAGCTATGGATTTTACACAGCTGCCCTGCAACAGTTTGGAGGTTTCTTTCTGTTGATAACTTAATAAATATCTCTACACGAAAGTGCTCGATTTTGTCAAATATGTTTTCTGCTTCTATTGAAATGACCATGTACTTCTTGTTAATTTATAATATGGCAAGTTGCATTGTTTAGTTTTTGTTGAGTCATAATTGCATTCTGGGCATAAATTCCAATTGATCATGGTTTATAATCCTCTTTATATGTTGCTAGATTCAGTTTCCTAATTTTCTTTCTTTTTTTTTTTTTTTTTTTGTCTTTTTCCTTTTTATCGGTACCGGGGATCAAACTCACGACTGCCTGCTTGCAAGGCAGGAGCTTATGCCGCTGAGCTAAATCCCCAGCCCCCCTGAGCTAAATCCCCAGCCCCCAGTTTCCTAATATTTTGTTAAAGAATCTTAAAGTGGATTGCAATTTTCTCTTCTTGTTACATCTTTTTTTGTTTTGTTTTAATATGAGGATAATGGAATTTCAAAAATGAGTTAGGAAGTAGTCTTTACTTCTTAGATGAATTTGTTAAGGATTAGTATTAATTCTTCCTTCAAGAAGTTTTAGCACTGGTGATTCTATTCAGTTTAGAATTTTTTCTTAAGGGATATTTTTGATTACTCATAATCTCTTTATTATAGGCTTCCTTGAGTTTTTATTATTCTTTTTGAATTAGTTTCTGGCTTTGGAATTTGTTTTCTCCCCCTAGGTATTATTTGTTTATATACAATGGTTCATAGTATTTCTTTATAATTCCTCTTACTCTATAAACTTGACAATATTATTCCCTTTTTCATTCTCAATTGTAGTAATTTGTTCCCTCTGTGTCTCTGTTTCTCTCTTTTTCTCTCTTTCTCTCTCTCTCTCTCTATCTCTCTTCTCCCTCTCTCCTTCCTTCCCCTCCTCCTTTCACGGTCAGTCTACCTAAAGGCTTGTCAATTTGTTGATTATTTCAAGGGAGCATACTTTTCCTATTTGTTTTTGATTCTCTATTTAATTTGTTTTGACTCTGATCTTTATTGTTTTCTTCATTCTGCCTGCTTTGGGTTTACTTTGTTCTTGACTTGAAGAAGGGTTCAAATTATAATGTGAACCCTGTAAATGGGAAACAAAAGATTAGAATTCAAAGTGCTTCATTGAAATCTGAAGTTAGGAAAGCAGGAATTAAACGAAGAGGAGGTAATCAGTATTGTAGAAATAGTACCCTGTGAAAGTGTTCTGTGGTGGCCTCAGCTGTAAGATATTCAAATGTTTTGTTTTATTCCATTGAAAGCATTTCAGTCAAAACTAACACCATATGTTACAACTAAATGAGAAAACAAAGTAGCAATGTCTGAAAAAGGAAAGGAAGTTAGTTAATCCTCAAATCCTCTTTTACCTATCTTTCTGTAAAATAATATCCATATCAGAAGAAAAAGAAAGAGAGGAAAAGGAGATTATTTTATGCATGTATATACATATATATTCTTATTATATGAAATCATGAAATGTCTGAATCACTTCATTGCCGACAAGAGTTTTTTTTTTTTTTTTTTTACATAAAAGGGTGGTTCTAGGAAACAGAGGTTTGAATAATTTAAGTTTTATTGGTCATATATTCTGGGGCATATAATGGAAATTACACTACTGGTTTCACATACATTATTTCTTAGCAAGAAGCTTCAGTAGTTGCTCCTATCAGGAATTCATGTCTGAATGTGTGGACATGTCATTTCCAGGAGTATGCAAATATAAAGATAGTCGACAGTATTTTAATTCTTTCAGTGTCAAGCATTGTTGTAAGCATTTGACATGAAAGACACACTGAGTCTTTATAAAAATTCTATGAAGTAAAATTACCATTTTGTAGTGAAGAAACAAAAATATAAAGACATTAGGTAATCTTCGCCACTTTCTGGTAAAGCAGAGACCTAGATGCAGATTTGCAGCCCCAGTGTCACAGAGTTCGCCAAAATTGCTACCGTGAAAAAAAAAAAAAAGGGAAAAGCTTGGAGAACACAAATACAGAACGGAGTATGAGTTTCTCATCGGGATACAGAAGCTTCTTTCTGCTATGCTGGCCTCAATTCCGGACCTTCATCTCTTGTCTCACTGGACTTAGAGCCAACTGCTGACTGAGTCAGGGTCCCTTGAGGCCTGAGGTGGTGTTGTAGCACCCGTTCCTTGTTCAGGCTTCCAGCACCAGGTGACCCAGAGCCTGGTCTCTCACTCACTGTTGTAGGCAGAGCTTGAGACACAGATTCTACATGTAGACGTTACAGAGTTGCATCAGAGAACATTAGGGCCAGAAGAAACTTTAGAAGTAATTCAGGGAAATTTAGAAAAGTTCTGGGAAAAAAACCCCAGAAGCCTACAGAAAAGATCCATCACCAAAAGTCACACATCAAAACACACACAGAGCAGACCAAAACTGCCCTGTTTCTAGGCTATGGCTTTTGCTTACCCATATGACTTGTCAGCCACTTGTCCTTTTAATCACTGCAGAAAAAAAAAAAATCTAGAGTACAGCTACCAGGGGCTTTAGTTGCCAATTTTGGTGATTTTATGTACTTCAGAGTAATCCATAAACTCCAGAGGGGGCCTGGATGCTGAAACTGCCCCTAAAGTCCTGTATCTCACTGTTGTTTTTGGAGTAAGTCCAGCAATCACAGAGTTAATGTACACTGGAATGAATCCATTATGCTTCCAGGATACTAGAAATTGTTTGCTTATGTCAAGGAGAAAATCTTTACACAAAGTAAGAGAGTTACCAAAGACATGTGAGGGCTTACAGGAAAGGGATTAAGCTTCAGGTATTCATCAACCCAATTTTGTGTGATGGCACACCATCCACATTACCCCTGTAATGAAGAAACCATTTAATCACTTGGCAAACTGATCGAGAGTCCATTCTGAGTCAGGCAGTGTACCAGACTCAGGAAATTCAGAGGACTAGACAGAGCATGTCATGCAGAAACCTGGCCGCAATAGTGTGATGAGGGGGACCAGGGATGTCGTTCAGCATCTAAGCATCTGCCTGGGAAATGCAAGGTCCTGAGTTGGACTCCTGGTGGAAAAAAAGGAAAAGAAAAAGAAAGAAAAGTAGTGTGATGCATAGACAAAAGTAGGATCCAGAGAAGAGAGTTATTTTCTGTTAGTCTACACTATCACCTGGTTTGAGTTTTTTCTTTCTAACTTTCTAGCTCTGAGACCATCAGCAAATTGCTTAGCAGGTCTTATCTCAGCTGGCTTGGCTTTAAAATGAGAGATGTGTGGAATAACATTACCTACTACACAGAAGTAATATGAAGATTAAATCAAATAGTTTGCAAAACTGTTAGAACTGTGGTAGTCCTAAGTGGACATCGAGGAGCTTGCTCATTGTCAGACGTCATTTCCTTTCTAGTCCTGTCTCGACACTAAGCACTTTTCTCCACCAGAGACTTACTTTCCTGCATTTCCTGAAGGAGTCATCTCCTGGGTAGCAGGGTATTTGACTAGAAATTAAAAGTACATTTTTTTCCTCTTTGGTAAAGAATTTACCAGAAAAGAACATTGGTCTCATGGAGGGCAGCCTCAAATTACGAGGCACCTCTGCAGGTCCTTACGTGCAGCACCTTAATTTGTCAGTACTGTGGTTGTTTAAAAAAGAAAAAAAAGTACCACAGACAGAGATGCTTAAAAATCAAATCCTTAGTCTCAAAGTTCTGGAGGACGAAAAAGCAGCATCAAAGTCCTGAAAGTGTTGGTCCCTTTTGAGGGCTGTGAGGAAAGGATCTGTTTTTATAAGATATATCCTTGACTTTGAGAATCATGAGAACCCTTGAGGGACATTTACGATTCAAACTATAGATACCAGCTACCTACCCTGGTTGAAAGAACAGGGTATTAGTGGAAAAAAATAAATCTTTATTTTTACATTGCTAAAATTTGAAGGTTATCTGTGACCTCTTGTTATCTAGACAAGGGCTACATAACCTCTTGCTTTTGCTTGGGCCAAATCCTGCTTACCGCTACCTTTGTGAAGTCTTATTAGACTTCATTCATTTGCCTGTTGTTTATGGCTGCTTTCAAACCATTATGGAGGAGCTGAGCAGTTTTAAAACAGACTGCATGGTCTGAAAATCCTAAAATATTAATTATAGAAAGATTTTGTTGGTTCTGACCTGAACAAGTCTTATTGGGACAATATAGTTGAGGCCTTAATTGTTCTTTTAAGCTGTACTTTGGCAACATTCCACAAACTTTGATAGGTAGTATAATAATTAATTTACAGTAGTTTGTAATTTATTTTTAATCTGAGTTTTAAAAATAGAATTGTCTTTTGGGGTTAGATGTTTGCTTCTAATAAATACTATTATATCATGGTTAGAGAATGTGACGATATGATGTTATTTGGGGAATTTATTAAGTATTTTTTTCTGGCCAAATAAATTTGTTGTAAAATGATTTGTAAAAACTTGTTTAAATATTTTACTTTGTTAAATTTTTTCACTGTTCCTGACTCTCTCTGTATATATGATAAATATTACTAATGATGTTATCAGATCCTTGAAAATCTTTTTGTTTTTTAACTTGATCATTTCTGAGATATGTTAACTTTTCCTTCAAAATTGTGAATTGGTTAATGTTTTGTCATGTCCTTGATATTTTCTTCATACATTTTAAAACTATGTCTTATTGGTGAATTATATCTTTAATGAACATGTAATATCTTTATTCCTTCTAATGCATCTTTATAAAAATGCATTTTGTATTAACAATTTTACACCTGCTTTCATTTAGTTATCATATGCTAGTTATGTTTCATAAAACTTCTAGTTTTTAAATTTCTCCAATTGTTTTAGGAGTGTCTTTGGATCTCTTTACATCAAGGTTTTGGTCTTTTTACAGAGTGTTAAACCGCTCATGTTTATTATCGTTACAAACATGTTGTGATTTAAAAAATATTTTCATTTATTTTCTCTTTAAATTGCTTTTTGTTTTCAGTTCTGCTTTTAATTAAATCATGGTGTTTTTCATCATTTCCTTTTCTTTCATTTTTTTTAGTGGTTTCTTCTTTGTTCTTTAGAGTTACAGAAAGGTAACAGACTCCAATTATCTCTCTTGGTGATAGAAATTAAAATGACATATCACTTTTATATTGTATAAATCTCTGTTAATAAAAGCTGTTCCTTGAGATAAAATATTAAATGAAATAAATCAGACACACGAGCTGAAATAGCACGTTTTCTTTTATATGAGGAACACAGAATATAAATAAAGAGCAAAATGAAAGATAATAGTAAGCAGGGAGACCTTTTCAAAATGAAAAGAGGAACAAGAGATGAAGGGCAGCGGGAGGGAGAGGAGAAGGGGATGGGGAAAAAAGAATTGAAGGGAAAAATGGAAACAGAGATTTTGCAAATGAGAAATGGCCTAAGGGTGGGAAGGAGCTGGGGAAGGAGGGAGGGGTAGGGCGTGAAAAAAGAATTCAGACGTGTTCTGTGCATGTCTCCACTCCCCACCATAACTATAATCATTGTGTACCGATAAAAATTTAAATAAAAAAGAATGACCAGTTGGGAAAATAGGACTTCTGTGTACTAATCAGGTGGATAATAACATTATAAACTGTAAAAATAAGATCATATTTGTGTGTTAAGTTGAATAATTATTACATATAAAGTAGAAATAATAATTTGATCTGCTCTCCCTGTGTCACAGGGATAAAGTTTAAAACGGCTAGTTCTATTCTGTTGGTATTTATATTAAGTTAGTTTTGGTTCTAATCAAAGATACATGAACTAATTGCCAAACCTTTATTCTTATCTATGTGCTAGACAAGATTGAATTTCTGAGCACAAGGAAAACAAGCTGTTATTTTTCTATGAGGAAAATTTCTGCTTAGGAGAATGATCTAAGTTCATTGGAGCCTGATGATTATATACTTTAGGGGGAGAGAAGCTCTTTAAGAAAATGAAGACAAAACTACAAATCGAAAAGTAGAAACATTAGCTTTCTGCTAAATCTACTTTTGATCAAGGGTTCATCTTTGGGACAAAGGAAAATATTTGGGCTCTTTGGGGGCATGTTGACTATAATGACACTTGGATTTGCTTTGTAGCATGCTTCTCAGGATGCAGCACACTCAAATATCTTCATAACATATCTTTCACTGTCAATTTTATTCAACCTTACCAGTAACAAAGTTTTTAGAGACTTGTATTTTTACAAGTGATCAAGAAGAGTGATTTGTGGAGCATTACAGGGACCTCAGAACCAAGTCTTCCCTGGGATGGGTATCAGTCCTCAGAAGAAAAAGATTGTCACTTCATTTGGAGTGTGAGTACTGTGAACCACCAGGACAATGTCTGAGGTCCTCCTCTACAGGATAAGGTGCTTTACTATGGGTGTCAAGCATGTCTCCACAAGTATTCATGTGTTAATCAACTCGAATTCTATATTAAAGGCAGTGATTCACCTTGAGGGCAGACTGTGTTGTTGGTGCTTGCAGGAATTTAAATGGGTGACTTGGAACCCAAGACCTTGAATTTAGAAGAAAAAATTCATAAATAAGAAGCATGTTTGTCTCTTTTACCAAAGAAAATAGGATTAATCATTGTAAAAACAGAAGAGACCTATGATGACTGGCAGCAAAGGAATGTCTGGGGGAGATAGTGATTTGTTAATTTATTCAGTAACTTTACTTCTTTTGAATTTCTTGTCTAAGAATTTAGGCTGGCATTATATGTGCTAAGTCATTTGACATACATAGTCCAAGATTTTACATGCCTCAGGTGTTGATGGGAGCTATAGCTGTACAGAAGCCTAAGAAGTAGGTCCTGTCTCATAAGTAGCATCCAAAGGAGACTGTGACCCCGAGTGCTTAGTAAATAGCTACTGAAACAAATAGGATTGGATTTTTAAATAAGCTCATAATTTGGAAGATTCTAAAAAATAAAAATGTAATTATTCTACAATGTAATAGCTTGTTTTCTTTTTCTTTTCTTTTCTTTTCTTTTTTTTTTTTTTTTTTTTTTTTTAGAGCAGGAAGATTATGTAGAGATTATGGGCTCCAGACTTAAAAGACTGGCATAAAAGTCAGGCTTAAATCTTAACCTTCTCACTAACCACTAGTGTGACCTTGAGCAAACAGCTCACTATCTGTGTGCCTTTTTCCTCATTTGTAATAAGTTCAAGGATGACACTTAATTTAAAGTGTTGTTGTAAAGTTACAAGAGATATTTACAAAGCATTTAGTAAGACATGTTGTATATTATACAGCATTTAGTAAGATATGTTGAGTATTAGAAGCATTTTGAGTTGCAAAGAATTTCCAAGGCTAAGGGAAATTAGAGAATATGGAGAGAAGGAAACTTTGTGGTGGATTGTTGAGGACCATGATGTATTTTGAGTAGATGTGAGAATGAATGGGTAGGTGTATGGACAGATGGATGGATGGATGGATGGATGGATGGAGGCAAGATAATAATAGTAGGGCAGAAGAAAGGTTAGCCCATATTCTGTTGCCCTAGCTGGCCTTGGCAAAGCTGTTTTCATGTAATATAAAAAATAGGCAAGATGTGACTAAGTACTGATGTGAGAATTTCCTTTCCAATTATGTACGATTCACTGTGTGTGCCTGTGGCACAATGAGATATAAACACACCCGGGCTTTGAGTTTAAAGATACAGATTCAAACAGAGAAACTGGGCTTTTAAGGGTAGAAAGTTAACAGTGGAAGAATATTTAGGTGCCTTGGGAAAAAGTATCAGTGAGGAGGTTGAGGAAGTAGGACTGCTTGGACTTGCTCCTGAACACTGGTGAAACTCAGGAATTATACCAAATACCCAAGAGGATCTTTGAGAAAGAGATCCTGCAAATAGGGTTGTGAGCTTGCAGAATTTGAGTATTAATATGAACATGTTTTTTCCCTCATGTTGGGACCAGGGACATCTACATTCCACAGTTTCGAGTTGGCAAATGTTTTTCCCTTTTAATGATTCTGCCATGAATTTTAATCATCTTGCTCATTTCTTTCAGTGATATTTTTAGAAAGAAGAAAACTAACAACCTAAAGGTCTTACCAGGTATTACCATAGGTTGTTAGGTTTAGTTACGCATTATTAGTTTTTAGGATACCCTATAATCAGTCTCTCTGCCTCTGTCTCTGTCTCTCTCTGTCTCTCTCTCTCTCTCCCCGATATAACCAGTTTTATTAAACAGAATCAAAGGAATATGCACTCAGAAGGTGATGTGGCCCTCGTAGGGTGAGATGCCAAGGCATCTCTTTGTTTTACAAACAAAATACTGGGGAATTGAATGAGTCAAATGACTTCCCAAGGTCACATAACTATTCCCAGCCTAAGGTGAATGATATTCAATTCATGACCCATTCCAACTGCGGTTCAGAAGACTGTAATATAGATATAATGCTTTTGCATACCAAGAACTTTGAATCAAAGGAGATTTGGAAGAGCATCAGGAACTAGAACTTCTCTAGCTGCTTCCTCCTACCCCCTTTTTTCTCCCCCATTTATTCTCAGAAGGCCATGGAAATCACAATTCCTCTCCCCCAAAACAAACCATAAGATCCATACATATCGTTCTCATCTCCCTTCTCTCACAAAGCCCCGTGTGTCCTTCTCTATACCTACAGAAAGGAACACTACAGAAAGGCTGAGTGGAACTGAATAAACGATCCTTGCTGAGTTCCCCTCACATGTCATCACCATCATACCGTATTTGTACCGTCTCTGTATGGCTGTCCATTCCACACCAAACACAGAAATAAAAACACATTTTTCCAAGGTCTTTGAGTTTTCATTTCTGAAGGTTCCCGTGTTTTATAAAATTTTGATTAAATAAATTTGTTATACTTTTCTCTTGCTAGCCTGTCTTTTGCTATAGATGTGTGGCCCATGACCTGTGAGACGAGTGAGGCAAAGGTATTTTCTTCTCACCCCCACTTTTCTATGGTTATGTTCAGGGTTACATGCAATTCCCAAACTTGTCCATTTGTCCTTTAGTTCCAACAGCTTTAAGTATGCAGTTTGAAAATCTGTTGTTAGGTAAAATCCCATAACCCTTGTGAAATGACCCCTTTATTGGTGATTTTATTCTTCATCTAGATTCCTACTTTGTTAAATGTTGCTATAGCCACACTGATATGTTATGGTTAAAATTTGCACAGTATGCCTTTGTCCATTTTTACCTTTAAGCTATTTGCATTTTTATATTTAAAATGAGGTTATTGCAAATTTCATTGAATTAGAACTTCATTTTGAAAAATATGACAATCTCAAAACTGGTGTGGTGATAAATGCTTGAAATCCCAGTGTTCTGGAAGGCTGAAGCAAGAGGATCACAAGTTCAAGCCTGGCCTGGGCAACTTAGTGACTTATTAAAATCCTAGCTCAGTATGAAAGCCTGGGTTCACTTTTAGTCGGAGGAAAAAATATCCTGGTTATTTCTTTTATTTCAACATCTTACCCATTTACATTTAATATAATTATTGCTATAGTTTGATTTAAACCTGTAATCTTTTTATGTTTTTCCTTTCCTATGATTTTCTTTCCTCATTTTTATTATAGGTAGTTCCACATTTTGTAGCATTTTATTTTACCTCTTTTCATGGATTTCTGCTGTATGTTTTTATATTTTTATGGCTGCTCTAGGAATTTACAATATGCAGCCTTAATTTATTATTGTCTGTCTTGAGTGAGTATTTTTTTCAGTTCTTTATCTATTCTAGATATTATTCCTTTGGCTTAGGAGCAACTTACTAAAAATTTTTCCCACCCTATGGATTTTCTTTTCACTCTGTTGGTGATTTATTTTGCTGTGCAGAAGTTTTAGATCCCAGTTGTTGATTCCTTGTAGTATTTTCTGTGTAATCTGGGTTTTGTTTATGAAGGCTTTGCCTATACCTATGTCTTCAAGGGTTCTAACTACTTTCTCTTCCAGCAGATTTAGTGTTTCTGTTGTAACATTTAGATCTTTGATACATTTTGGTTTTAATTTAGTGCACAGTGATAGATATGGGTTTAGCTTTAGTCTTTGGCACCTGGCAAGCCAGTTTTTGCAGCACCGTTTGCTAAGGAGGCCATCCTTCTTTCAGGGAACTTTTTTGGCCCCTTTGTCAAAGATAAGGTGGTTGAGTGTGTTTGGAATTGTTTGCGCATCTTCTAACATTGTTCCACTGATCTTAGGATCTGTTTTTTGGGGGATTTGTTTGTGTGTTTGTTTGTTTTTGCTAATACCATACTGTTTTTATCACAGTAGCTCTGTACTATAAGTTCAAGTCAGGGACTGTGATGCCCTCTGCCTTGCGTTTGTTGTCCAGAATTTCTTTTGCTATTTTAATGTTCCTTTGGTTCCAAATGAATTTTAGACTTATTTTCTGTAATTTTTTGAGGTATGCTAATGTATTTCAATCCATGTAACTATTTTGAGAGTATGGCCATTTTCACTATGTTGGTTATTCCTACCTAAGACCTTCCTATCCAGTCATTTTCTGATATCCTCTACAGTCTCTTTTTCAAAGTACTGTAGTTTTCAATGTAGAGATCTTTTGCTTTGTTAGATCAATTCCTAAGTATTTAATTTTTTTATTCTATTTTGAAAGCTCTTGTTTCCCTAATCTCTGTCTAACAGTGAGTTTGTTATTTGTAAACAGGAATGCTACTCAATTTGAGTGTTGGCTTTTTATCCAGATATGTTGCTGAATTTGATTAATAAATCTTGGTGCAATTTTTGGGTCTTCTATGTAAAGTATCATGCCACCTGTAAATAGTGATAATTTCAACTCTTCCTTACCTATCTTTATTCCTTTTATTTCTTTCTCTTGCATAATTGCTCTGCCTAATGCTAGAACCATACTAAACGGGAGTGATGATAGTGGATGCCCTTGTCTTATTCCTGATTTTTGAAAGAAAGCTTTAAGTTTTTGTCCATTTAGTATAATGCTGACTATAAGTTTGCCATAGATGGCTTTTATCAAATTGAAATAAAGATCGTCTATTCCAATTTTTAGTGGAATTTGTTTTATCATGATTGAGGGTTAGACTTAGCCAAATGCTTTTTCTCCATCTATTTTTATTTTAAAGAGATTAAGATAAAAGAGGACATAACAAAGCAGATCAGAACAGAACAATTTAAGCAACACAGTATTTCACCACAAGACACTCGATATACCAGTAGCACCATAATGTCTCTTTCCCTGAAATAGTTGAGCATACCTTCATACACAATAGTATCAAACATAACAAAGTAGTATAAATCCATTCAAGAGAATGAAAGTATTACAGGGTAATCAGAATAAAACAACAGAAAATGAACAATGGTTACTATATTTTCTCATTGTCCATAACATTTTGTTTATACTACCACACATAATAAAATCCAACAAGATAAAATGTGATAGAACAATGGAAACAGAACAACAAAAGTATGGTAGGACTTCAAAACCAGATGATATTAAATCAGCACTGGCTATTTTAATATCTTGTTTTCTTGAAAATAGCTGTTCATACCATCACAGACAATAAAATCAAACAACCCAGGATAAAAACATTCCAACTAATGAATGGAAACATTAAAAGTCTTCAAAGCACTATAATGAGGAGTCATGATTACCATAAATTTTTATATACTTTTACCATTTCTTATACTAGGGAGACTATATAGTATTTATACATATGAGTTTGATTTATTTTGCTTATGAGTATGGTCTCAAGTTGCATACATTTATTTATAAATATCTCAATGTGATCATTCTTTATATCTGAGTAGTACTCCATTATATAAAAATACCACAACTTTTTTATCCATTCCTTAGTTGATGGACACTTAGGTTGTTTCTAAGATCTGGCTATTATAAATTGTGCTGCTATAAACATGGGTGCACATATATCACTGTGGTATGATGTTTTCAGTTCTTCTGGGAACATGCCTAGAAGTAAAATAGATGGGTCAAATGGGACTTCCAATCCCAGCTTTTTGAGAGATCTCTAGACTGACCTCCACAATGGCTGAACCAATCTACCCTCCCACCAACAGTGCAGGAGAGTTCCCTTTTCCCCATAGCCTTGCCAGCAGTTGTAGTTGGTAGGTTTATTGATCCTGGCCATTCTTTTTGGAGTGAGATAGAATCTCTGTGTGGTTTTAATTTGCATTTCTCTAATGAGTAATGATGATGAACATTTTTTCATGTATTTATTTGCCATTTGTATTTCTTCATCTGAGAACTGTATTCATCTCAGATGCCCATTTTTGGATTGGTCTTTGAATTTGTCTTTTTGTCTTTTGTCTTTGAATTTTGGGGTTCTGATTTTTTTTAATTCTTTATATGTTTTAGACAGAAGTCCTTTGTCTGAGGGACAGTTCACTAAGATGTTTTCCCAGTTTCTGGGTTTTCTTTTTACTCTGCTGGAGATTTCTTTTCACATGCAGAAACTTTTTAATAAGACATGATCCCAGTTATTGATTCTGGGAAGTATTTCCCATTTGCTTTGATTCCTGTTCATGAATTCTCTACCACCAACCCCTGTGTCTTCAAGATTTTTAGCCAATTTGTCTTCCAACAGATTTAGTGTTTCTGGTTTTTTTTTTTTTAGTGTTTGTGTTTTAATATTCAGATCTTTGAACCATTTAGATTTTAGTTTATTACATGGTAATAGGCATGGGTCTAGTTTTAGTTTTTGGCATATAGAGAGCCAGTTTTTGCAGCATTATTTATTAAAGAGACTGTCACTCTTCCAGTGAACATGTTTGGCCCCTTTATCCTTTGATAAGGTGTTTGAGTGTGTTTGTAGTTGTGGTTGTATCTCCTTTTTTTTTGATCAGTACCAGGGATTGACCACTTGCAAGGCAGGTGCTTATGCCGCTGAGCTAAATCCCCAGCCCCCTGTATCTCCTAATTTATTCCATTGATGTTCAGATCTGTTTTTATTCAAGTACCATGTTGATTTTATTACAGTTACTTTGTAGTATAACTTCAAGTCAGAGATTGTGGTACCTCCTGCCTTGCCTTTGCTACTTAGAATTGTCTTTGCTATTCTAGGTCTCTTTTGGTTCCAGATGAATTTTAGGAGTGATTTCTCTAGATCTATGAGGTATGTTGATGGTATTTTCATTGGGATTGCATTGAATCTGTATAACAGTTTTGGAAGAATGGCCATTTTCACAATATTTATTCTTCCTATCCATGAACAAGGAATGTCTTACCATTTTCTGAGATCCTCTTCAATTTCTTTTTCAGGGTACTATAATTTTCCCTGTGTAGATCTTTTACTTTTTTAATGAGATTAATTCTTAGGTATTTCATTTATTTGGATGCTAGTGTGAAGGATGTGACTTCTCTTATTTCTCTCTCAGTGATTTTGTTGTTAGTGTATAGGAATGCTATTGATTTTTGAGTATTGACTTCGCATCCAGCTACATTTCTGAATTTATTTATTGTGTCTAAGAGACATTCAATGGAGCTTTGGGGGTCTTCTATGTAGAGTGTCATGTCATCCACAAATAATGATAATTTAACTTCCTCTTTTCCTATTTTTACCCCTTTTATTACCCTCTTTTGTCTAATTGCTCTGGCTAGTTTTTCCAGTACTATGTTGAATAAGAGTGGTGATAAGGGACATCCTTTTCTTGTGCCTGATTTTAAGATAAAGACCTTAATGTTTTAGCCATTAATATGATGCTGGCTGTTGGTTTGTCATAGATGGCTTTTATCATATTGAGGTAAAGACCATCTATTCCAATTTTCTATAAGGTTCTTATCATGAATGAATGTTGGACCTTATCAAAAGCTTTTTGTGCATCAATAGAAATGATTCTGTGACTCTTACTTTTGGCTTTATTGATATGGTGGATTACATTTATTGATTTACGTATGTTGAATCATCCCTGCATGCCTGGGATGAATCCCACTTGGTCATGGTGTATAATCTTCTTGACGATTTGCTGCATCCTGTTTGCCAATATTTTATTGAGGATTTTTACATCTGTGTTCATTAGAGAGACTGACCTGTAGTTCTCCTTTTTATTTGGGTCTTTCTCAGGTTTTAGTACTAGTTGCTTCCCTTTCAATTTCATTGAAGAGTTTGAAGATTGTCATCATTGTCTTCTTTGTATTCCTTGTAGAATTCCACAGGGCATCCCTCTGAGCCTGGGCTATTCTTTGTAAGTAAGGACTTAATTACATTTTAAATTTCATTAATAGAAATTGGGTTATTGAGCAGTTTTACATCTTCTTGACCCAGCTTTGATACTTTATATGTTTCTAGGAATCTGCCCATTTCTTCTGTGTTATCAAACCTATGAGAGTAGAGGTTTTCAAAATAGGTATTGATGGTCTTCTATATTTCCACAGAGTCTGTAGTGATTTTGCCTTTTTCATTCCTTATTGCATGAAATTGAGCTTTTTCTTCCCTTTTAAAATAAGGTTGGCTAGGGGCTTATCAATTTCATTTATTCTTTCAGAGAACCAACTCTTGGATTCATTGATTCTTTGGATTATTTTCTTAGTTTCTATTGCATTAATTTCTGCTCTGATTTTTATAATTTCCTCTCTTTTTTTGGCTTTGGGCTTCACTTGCTCTTCTTTTTCTAGATGTTTGAGGTGTAGCATCAGGTTATTTATTTGTATTCATTCTGTTTTCGTAATGTGGGAACTCAGTGCAATAAATTTTCCTCTGAGGACAGCTTTCATTGCATCCCATAGATTCTGGTAAGTTGTATTTGTATTTTTGTTTGCTTGTAGGGATTGTTTAATTTCTTCTTTAATTTCCCCTGTGACTCACTGATTGCTCAAAAGTGTGTATTCAGTTTCCATGTGTTTGTGGGACTTTGGCAGTTTCTTTTATCATTAATTTCTAGTTTCATGGCACTATGATCTGATTACATGCATGAGATAATTGTAATTCTTTTGTGTTTATTTAAATATGTTCTGTGAGCTAGTAGATGGTCTATTTTAGAGAATCTCCCATGTTCTGCTGAGAGGAATGTATATTCTGATATTGTTAGATGAAACACTCTGTATATGTCTATCAAGTCCATTTGTTCACAGGTGTGATTCAGTTCTGTAATTTCTTTGCTGATCTTCTGTCTGGTTGATCCGTCCCTTGGTGTTAATGGTGTGTTAAGGTCTCCTGTGATAATTGTGTTATTGCTTATTTTTTTTTTCATTTCTATTAATACTTGCTTTGTATACCTGGGTGCTCTGGAACTTGGTGCATATATATTTAAGATTGTTATCTCTTCCTCTTGAAGTTTTCCCCTAACCAGTATGTAGTGACCTTCTTTATCTTTTAGGATCATTCTTGGTTTGAAGTTCACATTATCTGCAAACAGAATAGCTACCCCTGCTTTTTTTTGGGGGGGGGGGTTCCTGTTGCATGGAGTATTGTTTTGCATCCTTTGACTTTCAGTCTGTGAGTTTCCTTTTGAGTTAAATGAGTTTCTTGTATACAGCATATGGTTGGATGCTGTTCCTTGATCTATTCTTCCAGTTTGTTTCTTTTAATTGGTGAAGTGAGACCATTTACATTAATGATTATAACTGTTATGTATTGGTTTATTATTGACATGTTATCTTTCTGCTGTTGGATCTTTATCTTTCCTTTCTGTTTAATTATCTGCTTTGCTTAGTGGTTTTTTCCTAAGTGTATCTAAATTGTCTTTCAGTACTCTTTGCACAGTTGCCTTGGTGATCATGAAGTTCTTCAGCTGTTCTTTGTCATGGAAGTATCTTATTTCTCCATCCATTTTGAAGAACAGTTTTTCAGGATACATCAGTCTAGGTTGGAAGTCATTTTCCTTTAGGATCTGGAATACTTCACTCCATGCTCTTCTTGACTTCATTGTTTGTGTTGAGAAGTCTGCTGTGATTCTGATAGGTTTTTTTTTTTTTTATAGATGATCTGTCTTTTCTCTCTGACAGCTTTTAGTATTCTATTCTTATGTTGGATTTCTGGGATGGTGATTATTATTTGTCTGGGTGTAGTTTTATTTTGGTTATGGCTATTTGGAGTTCTATATGCTTCACTAATCGGTATGTAGTTTCCATTCTCATGTTTGGGAAATTTTCACCTATTACTTCTGTGTATAGCCTCTTAATATCATTTGTGTTGTAACCTTTCTTTTTCATTTATCCCTATTAATCTTATGTTGGTTTTCTTTGCATCATCTTTCCACTGTTGAATTTTTATTTCCTGATTCTTTGTTGTTTTTAAAAGATGTTTCCTTACTGTTCTCTCACTTCAATCTTGTCTTTGAGGTCTGAAATTCTATCTTCACTTTCATTGAGGTGGTTTTTACAACATTCAATAGGTTTTTTTTTTATTTCCTGTACTACTCTTTGAATCTGCTTCATGTATTCTGTTTGTTTCTTATATTATTCATCTATCTTTTTGTTTTGTTCCTCTAATTTTTTAACTGTGTCTTCTTTAGATGTGTTCAGCATCTCTTTCATTACTTTTATCATTTCTTCTTTTACCTGGAAGATTATTTCTAGTTTAAATTCCTTTAAAGCTTCCCAAAGTTGCTTCTTTATTTCAGTTGCTGTTATTTCAAGTATTTCAGTGTATGGCATATATTTTCTTCTATGTACATGGCACCTAGGCTTTTTTGGGATGGGCTGGAGGTTTGAGATTGCATTTTTGTCTTTTGTTTTGTCATTTTCCTAACTTTCTATGTTTCAGTGTTGTGCCAAGGCTTCCCCTGGGCATGTTGGAAATCCTGCAGCTCCTGTTCAGTGCTGTGCAGTCCCAATTCTGTCTCCTCTCCTGAGCAGGAGGGTTAACCTCCAAATAATTGCTGTTTGTGCAAAGTGATGTTTAAATCTTTTCCCTAAAGCTACAAGTACCAGAGTGGGAGCAGTCATGTTATTTCAGTGTGTGCTTTTACTGGCACTTCCACTGCCACCACCTCTCCTGTGGTTAGTAACCTTTTTGACTCATGGCTTCTGCCACCTCTGCTTGCTGCAGGGCGAGGTGGAGTGAGGGGTGCAGTGGCTGACTTTCCACTCCTGCCACTGGCATTGGGACAGTCTAGGGCTGTTCATAAAGTAAGTCTAGTTAAGTCCAGCTCCTCTAGCCACTCTAGATTCCCTTGTTTCTGTTGATGTATCTAAAAAATTACTAACTTTTTCAGCTACTAAGTTCACCCTGAGACTTTAAAAATTTGGGATATTCCTATTTGTAGTTATAATATTTTCAATGGTTTGTTTAATTTTTTTTTGTCTTTTTGCTAAGCTTTTCCTTCTCTTTTTAAATTTTGTTCACATGTTAAGTTTCTGAATATTTATGGAAACTAAAGTTTTTGTCCACTCATTCCAACATCTAAGCCACATTACAGTTGACTTATATTTATCAATTCTTCAACTTCCAGGGGTCACTTTTCCTTGATTTGCTTTATATGTCTAATTTTTAATGTACACTTGTCATTGTGGATAATATGTTGTTGAAATTCTGGTGGCTTTTTTTCAAGAGGCACAGTTTCTCCAGTTTATACTAGTTTTTTTTTTTCACTCCTTAGGGCCTTCAACAATTTTAAACAGTTTATTTGTGTGTTGTTGTTGTTGTTGTTTTTACCAAGTTTTAAAATTCTTTGTAATTTTTCTTTGTGGAATTGATATAGAAGAGATAAAACTCCCAACCTGCTAGATGTCAGATGTGCCAAGTTTGTGTCCCCTGAAATCAAATAATGAATTTCAAAGGATAAAACAATGAGAGTAGAAAAGGCTTACTGGGGAATAGGAGTGGGGAATAAGAATAGCTCCTGAGAGACAGGAGGGGCTCCAAGTGGGTTGCTACCAAGTTCATTTCTCCAAGAATGTTTTGTAGGGAAAATTCATGAAGTAGGTACAGGTCACATTACAATCAACCAGTAATATTATACACTTAGTTAATATTAATCCAATAGCAAAGTGGAGCATGTAGCAAGGGTTATGGAGGATATCATTAATCTTGGTCAATAATCTATAATCTTAGTCTTGTTTTAATCTTAGTCTTAATGGGTGTGAGAGTATGGCCCAACCCTTGTGAGATAATGGTCTTATTTCTAAGGGAAATCCCAAAAGGTAGTGCCAATTATAGCATAATTTCAAACTTCCATTCATTCCTTAGGGAATTATGTAAATCTAGCACTCTGATTTTAATCTTGGCCTCTCTTCTTCTAATGCACCTCCAGCCACAATTCTGATGGCTCTACCTTTCACTGACTTCCAATGGCAGCCTAACCTTTTTCTGGCTATCTATTAATTTTTTTTATCTAACTTAGGTACCTATAGTAGAATCATCAGATTGATAGAAAGCTTCTCCATAAACCTTTGAAACACGTTTTTAAAAACACTTAAATTTGGTCTTGTCTTAACAAATATCCAGGAAAAGATAAATGTGATGCATTTTTTGTGATTTTAAAAGTATGTATTAAAATAATTAGTAAAGATTTTTAACTGTTCACTCATATACTACATAAAGTGATCTCAAGCACATTTTCTATACTTCAGAAAATACTGGTTGAACGATTCCTGTAACTTCATTTAAATCTAAAAATCTTATATTACTGATGCTCCATGAACATTTTACCACTTTGCTATTGATATTTAGAAAAATAATTAAAACAATTTAAAATTTACAGTAATTACTAACCATCTATAGGTCTGTTTACATGCAAGGGAAATAACTTGAGTGAGCTAGCACGGATGCGAAGGTCAGACATGAGACATGTGTCCCTGCTTCTGCAAGTAATTAGAGCTATGAACCCCTTATTTCTTGATTTGCTTACATTCTACTCACTTTGCAGATTTTCTCTCTTTGCTCTGATTCATATGGAAACTCCTAAAGTTGTTACTAATAAAAGGCAAGTAAATACATAAATAAGGTCCAGAAAGATTCAGGAAATGTTCTAATACATCAGTAATCTTAGTATAAAAAAAAGAGAAATTTCAATTGATGACAGCAAACTTTCATCAGTAGTGATTATGACTGTCATGCTGAATTCATAACACTTGCCAGACACATGGTAAGTGCTTTACTTGCTCCATCACCCCATAGACACAGGAATTCAGATACTCATTTTACAAATAAGCTCAGGCTGAATGAGGTCAAATAATTTTACATGCTCTTTTTTGTAATAGAAATGTCAAATCAAATATAATACAATCCAAATGCAATGCAGACATCTGCATAGAACATAAGTCCTTTGAAACAAAAGGGAAGAGGGTAGAATATTAAAACTATTAACAATGGAATTTGTATAAGATTGCATTTGCTCTATATGGCATTAAAATATGACTACCAGTAATTTGCTACAGAAAGACTTTACCGAGTCACACCATTATATAGGCAAAATAAGTTTTTTCTTTGAATTTTTCTTTTAAAAATGAAACAAAAGCTAGAAATGATATATAATTTTTTGAAATAGCAGGAAATTAACACTAGTTAATAGATTGCATATTGTTATCTTAAAAGTAGTTGTTCAGGTTACAAGATTTAGACCTAAAAATTGATCAAGCAATCAAACTGAGAGTACAAATTGTACTTTTTGATGAATTAAAGAATTGGTAGTATAGTTATCTATCATATATATATAAACATACATACATATGTAAAAATAAGTTTTTAATATTATAATAAAGACGCTTTTACATTCTAGTCAACCAATTATTGTTAGAACAAAAAAATCAGAAATATAGAGAAAAATAATAGGTATTAGTAAGAAAATTTATATCAGAAATAACACAACTAGTAACAAGGTAACAATGATTGTGTGCCAGGTGCTCAATAAGTGCTCTGCATTTATTGGGCTATTTTTGCTAGTCACAACAATCTCAAAAATATTATTTTCCCATTACAGATGAAAAGATGGAAGAATATACAGAAGATCATTCCAAGGAATCACAGCAAATGAATGGCAAAATCAAGAATCTAACTTATGTGGAAATCGAAGTTATATTAATGGGCTCCTTATTTTGACAAGAGCTCATTCATGCCTGTGTTTCAAGCCTCCTTGCTGCCCTTTGGATAGTCATGACCAAAATCTGGATATTCTGATATGCTCTCATTCTGGCTTTGGCATAAGAATCATTGCATTTTCTAACCACAGAATATACCAACTTCTGCTTAGAGGCTCAGGGTTCATATCTATTTCTAGTCTCTGAAAGGTGTTGAAGGCTACTGTGTAAATAGTTTTTTACTATGGAACAGAGCAGAACAAATATATCCACAGGCATACACAGGCTAGAAAGTTTGTTCAACACACACAGCCCTAGGCGCAAACACAGAAAGGCACAGATACGACAGTAAGAAGAGGAAAGAGAAATGAACTAGAGAAAGACAGTTAATCCCACACAGAAGGTTTGTCAGCCAAACAATCTTCTCTAGAGACGAGCAAGAAGGAAGAGGGAAGCCCAGGTTTTCTCCCTTTATATTTCTTGAACTCGTTTTGACCTGGTTTATGATTTGGACAGGGAAAGCCATTTGGGGAGGACCTGCTTAGGCCATATCACATTTTGGCATTCAGGATGAAAATGTCTTGAATGTTGACATTTGTCACAGCTGAGTTAAGAGCAAACATCAAATTAAGGCATTCTGAACTGCTGAAGTCCATACCCCATGTTCACAGTAGCTTGCTGCGGACTAATGAGAATTCAGATGAATGAAATATAGATTAATGACAGCCTGGGGATGCTTTTCTAGGAAATCTCCAAGGTAGCAACTGTTAAGGGAGTTTTCTTAAGTAACAACTGCCTCTTCTGGAGGCTCCATGAGTAGGAAGGCTCTCCAACTCCCTTCACCCAAATTTGCTACATCTGAGATCTTTTCACTTGCCCAAACTATGAAACTTGAAATTTCATAATACATGCGGGGCTTCTTCAGTGATTGATGATTAATTAGTCTTAAAATTTTGAATATAAACAGTTGGTTGCCAAGAGACAACACTATCAATCCTACTAGTTTTCCATTGACTAAAATAGAAAATTATATTGCCCAAGTATTAATCAAATGCACTTGTTGGCAAGGCAAAAGATGCCCTTTGGATGAATGGTAAATAGTACACAACAGCTAATTCTGTAGGGTGCAGACAAACAAGGTAGTGATAAATGTATGATAAAATGCATTTTCTAGTTGTCAGTTGGTCCATTCTGAAAAGTAACAAGTCTTCAGGAAGGCAGGGTCTTCAAGGGTAAGAGTGGAGAAGAGGGCTTGAGTGAGCAAGAAGAGCTCAGAAAAGAGGAGGCTCTTGGAACAGAGATGAGAAAAAGCATCAATTAAAAATACCTTCCACTTCAGTCTTGCTTAAGATAGAGGAGTATAAGTTTGTTTTCTGTTTCCTGCTAGGATGGAAGAATTCCAAAGAAAAACACCTGCACCATCTTGAAACTAATTACAGAGGATGATGGACACTGTTGAAAAAGCTTCTTTTGAAGAGAATTTGAGTACAGTACCCAAAATCTGACAGGATTGTAGTATCAAGCCACAGAGGCCTTACAGTTCCTGTTAGTTGGAATCTATGTGTGTGACTGATCTTCCAAGTAGCTGAATTTTAGGAGCTGATGAAATATCAAATGAGAGATCATAACATAGTTCACAGACCCGACCTACAGAAAGGCTGTGTGCTCTGTGATGGCCAGTCTCACAAGCTCTGTTCACTATTTGATGACCTGAAAAGTTTATCAGTGATTTGGCTTGTGTCTGTTGGGTGTTTACCTGCTTTGGGTTCTTTACTTGACCTTGACAATACAGTTATTAGTATAATTCTTATACTAGCAGTGGTGATAAGTCTCAAAGAAGTTATCATATGCATAATTGCAAATCAAATTACTTCCGGTAGACAAAGTTCTGTGAAGAGGAAATACAGGGAACCATGGAAATATATGATGGGGTGCAGATCAAAGAGGTCTCACTTGACTATCCTATGATCAGATATAACATGTTAGAAGAATCTAACCATGAAAAGTTTACCACTAGGAGTACCATGGTGGGATTATATAGTCTAAAATGAAACTACTGACATTCTCCAAGGGTGACTCTGGAAAGTTTTGGGTTTTTAAAAATTATTTTGGTTTTATGGCACACTCGGACTGAGGAACATTTTGAAGGAACTTATACTCAATCTTGTAGAATGCAACATTTTTGGAGTGAAAATATGCATTCAAATCGCACACAAGCAATTTATATACAATGATAGCAACCTATATGGTATAAAAGCCCTGGCCAAAAGCATTGTGAGTACTAGATAAAACTGGCACTAACCTGGGGTTCCTGGAAGAAGCTTCATAGTGAATAAAGACAAAGGGATTTCCTAGAAAAAGACTTCCTTGGTAAGAATTATAAGAGTTCATCTGTGGGATGTTATTCTAGGAGAAAGGGAAAGGATGTCAAACAATATGGGTCAAAACTTCAGCATTCAAAACACTGGCATAATAAACTCAACAAATAGAAAATATGCAAATGAACAAAATATGTTGGAAAAGGCTGGGCAAAAGCCTGCAATGGAACTCAGGAAGGACTATTAACTAACCTCATTTGAGCAGAAACAGAAGTAGTTAGAGGAAGTTGGCTGAAATTTTGGCAGCAGAGGTAGGAGTAAATTCATGGGAAGCCTGTGGTTTCTTTAATTCAATATTCATTATCTCAATAAAAATAACACACACTAAATTATACAAGTGGTGAGGATATAGGAAGCTGATTAAGGTTGACTAAGCACTGCCTGTAGATAGAATAGTATGTAAGGAATAGTACAGAAAGGTAGTTTTATCTCATAAATATTGACCCCAATTTCTTGCTCTTTTTTTGGTACTGAGCATCAAACTCACAATCTTGTGCTTGCCAGGTAGATGCTTATGCTATTGAGCTAAATCCCCAGCTTACTGCTTTTCATGATCCAGTGTTATGCAATTTATTTACTTTTTATTGTAAAGTCTCTTTGTTTTAGTGTTTATAGATTCTAAGGGCCAAAAGCCTGGGTCACGTACACAGCTTCAGCTTTATAGCCAGCCCTTGGAGCAAAGGAGGCATTGATATAAGTAGCTGAGTAATGAGGATGGCATCAAAACTGCAGCATGATAATTAAGCCAGATTTACCTAGGCAATGAAGGAAACATATTCCAGGTAAGAAATGCAGAGTGAGACCAATCCCTGTTGTTCCTTCTGGGGAAATTTGTCCTACTGAACAATACCCATTCTGTAATGTTAAGGCTGAACACACCCATCTCCCAAAGGGATGAATAAAATGGAGACTTCATTTTCCCAGAAAGTAGGCTAAATCTGATTTAAAAAAAAAAAAACTCAAGAAAATTCAGGAGTGTAGTTTTAGACATGATCAGTTTGAGATACTAATTAAGCTGTTGAATATGCAAGCCTGGGGTTCAGGTGAGAAGTTGAGGTTTAAAGCAAAAATTGAAAAGACAGATACATAATTTAGCAGAACTGTAAGGTGTATAAAAGATAGCAGTGGAAATAAGACTCAAAAGTAGGTCAAGGTTAAAAGGTCTCATGTAAAAAACACATTCTAAGCCTTTCAGATGATGATTATGATGACTAACTCCCCTGCTCGATGTGAGCTCAGTGCTCAGTTAGGAATGTGTCCAACACCCCAGAGCATCAGATCTGGCAAGCTCAAATTCGATTGGAAGCCTAACAAACTTCTTGTCATTTTGCAGCATAATCATGGGAGTGCCACACCTACATGTATTCTTTAGAAAATTTCTCTTGATGAATTATTAATTTTAGTTTTGAGTTTTATTATATTAAGTAATGAGTGCTTAACAGAAAAAATCACACAAAGCATTGCATTTTTATTATTTATTCAGTGATTATAAAAAAAGCATCAAAATTTTCAACATTACCTGGGTTTTGGTGTACAAGGTCTAAGAGAGAACAGCAGAAACAAATTTCTATATAATCCACAATGAAAATACCAATAGCACTCTACAAAATAGTCTTTACTTTAGTTATCACACCTAAAGCAGTCTTCACACACGGCAAGAGCATGTTCCATATACATATATCACTCACACTGACAGCACACATCTTTTGCTTTCCCGGCCTTTCTGTAGAATATACTTGACAGGTTTTGCTGTTTTGTGAAGAGATTTGCATTATAGTACACAATATATGCTTAACAGGAACATAAAATGTCAATAAAATAAAATATTAAATTCTTAATATGTATTGTGCGTTTAGTATGAACATCAACCTTTTTCCATGAGTTGTGTACTTGCTTACAAAACCTAAAAGATAACATCAGAAATAAATTCCTATATGAACCACAATGAAAAAAACCAATAGCATCTTACTGAAAAAACTTTACTTCATTTAGTATATCTAAATAATAAGAAAATAAGATACCAGTAAAATAAAATATCAAGTGTGTAATGAATGTCTAGAATATACATCTATGCTTTCATATCAGCTGTATTCTTGCTTATAAAACCTAAGAGATAATATCATAAATAAAAACCTATATGAACTATAATGAAAATGCCAATAAAACTGTACAAAAAATAATCTTTGCTTTAGTTTGCTTCAAAAGGCAGTCTTCACACATGAAAATTGAATATTCCATACTCGAATATCACTTACACTGAAAGTACATATTTTTTTTCCCCGTCCTTTCTCCTAGGGAAAAGTTAACATGTTTCTGGTTTTCCAGGTGTCCTAGTCTCTGAGATGCTGCATCTGCCTTTCACTGTTGACTCAAAAATGTGATCCCCTATTTTTTTTGCATAGTTTTTCCTCTTCTACAAATGATCTCTTATGAGTTCCAGTACTAATCCTCCTAGAAAACTTCTCTGCGGTATTTTTGATTTGTTATTATCTTTGTAAACTCTCAAACTGTTTGTGTCACACATATTTAGTATCAAGTAAAACATAACAATTGACCAAAGCTTTGTGTTTTGAGTGACACCATAAGTACATAACTCATGAACATCTACTCAACATTTAGTGTTGTTTTAGAAAGTTTCCATCTTCGGCTTCTGTTTTGTTGAGAGTTTCCTATCAACACTTCCACTATAGGGCGGTGTGGATATCAGCAATATCAGTTTGTTTTTCTTTGCTGTATATGAGGTCAGTGTCAAGCTTTCTGAAATCCAAAGATTGCACAATACAATTCTGTTTTGATATTGCATTTCACTTGGAATTTCTACCCTGTTCCTGTGTAAAGTTCCTGTGCTGGTCAACTTGTGCTCTGCTAACAAATGTATCATCAATTGGAAATCAGTCAGCCAATATTAAGTGTCACACTCGATTAGTTTGAGATGGGAAAAGTCTGTTCACAACCTCATTTGTTCATTACTATATGAATGAGGACTTGATGACTGAGTTCCAGGATAGATTTCTAAATTGAAAGCATAATAAATCTTTCCATTTGCAAGGTTGTAAATTTTTATGCCATATTTTGACCCATTGCTCTTATATTCCTGTAAGAAATCCATGTTAAGGGATTTCCATGAAAAATTCCTGCTAAGTACAGTAGATCTATGAATGCTTTCAGTTCAGCTAGTGAGGTGTCATAATAAATACATTTTTGAATAAGGCTATTGGTGCATACAGAACATTTTAGTTGTATTTCAACCCTTGTGTATTTCATAGAAACTTGCAGCAATTTGTTTGTTACAATTTCCAATGTCGAATGGCAGTGCTGATGTTCTGTCTAATACATTTTACCTCTACCAATATCCTTACGATATTTTTGGACATACTTCTAACTTTGGATGGTTCCATATGGTAGCACCACCATTTTGCAACATTTCACCTAGTCAAATATGTCACACTGATGTTTTTCTTCATCATCTAAATCAAGGAGATCTGCATTCCCCAGGTCTGTATTCATCAATTCTTGCTCCATTTAACCATCACAGGAACTTTGGCTCACATGGCCAACCTCAAAGTCATCATCACCATCATCATCATCATCATCATCATCATCCACCCACACCACTCTTCTGTGATGAAAGCATGTATTTTACCATAATGATCATCTTCATCATCCTTGCATGAGTAATCTGATGATTCATTTTGGATCTCCCCAAAATTTGTAAATGTGGTTTTTCATGTCCCATTGTAGAGAAATGGGCTACTTCCACCAGAAAAATCAAAGAAAATTTCTTAAAAACAAATCCTACACTGATGTGGGTCTATTATACCCTCTGTGATGCTCAGGTGAACATACTCAAAAACTATTCCACTGAGTACAATATTGGAATAAATCCTGGTTTGACACTGGCACCATGCACAAAACTTCCCTTTCATTGTACCAAGTGGATAAACACAAAGCCTGCTTCCTACATCTGTCAGGGAAAGGTACTGAGATGTACAGCAGGTTGCTATTGTGCTCAAGTAAAAATTAACAGTAGAAATTAAGGTGTATATATGGGGCACCCTCTGCTATACTTAATGACTCCTAAGGTGTCAATTCCCTTCCACTGTAATCTTCTTGAAGGAAAATAAAGGGAAGCACAACAGGGAAGAAGGATGACACAATCTCCAGGCAGATTCCCTGACAGTATACTCCTGCTGTGAAGGGACTAGACTTGAAATTAATCATATGAAGATACACAGCAAGAGATCTTAACAGTGATATCTAGACCTGTTCTCTCAACCAGGGATGAGGAGTGAAAGGACATTGTTACCATTTGATGTGCTTCCCACTGTGACCAAACACCAGGACACAAATAAATCAAGCACTGGCATTCAGTGAATTCTTTTCTCCAGCCACGGGTCAGAGTCTACATTGGCAGTCAGGCAACCAAAAATCTTCTGCAATGGTAAGCACAGCTGGAGAGAAGCAGTAAAATTTTCTCTGCTACATTTGGTGGGCCTGACATGACAATGACATTGTTAAGCTTTTTCCATGTGCCAGTTAGTACACTAAAAGCTTTATATAGGGAATCCTATTTAAATCCTGTAATGAACATTTCCTGGTGGCAGAACTGGTAGATATAAAATAATTACATCCATGACTCCGTGACTGAACACAAGCAGTGCCTTCTAAAAGGAAGGCTACATATTTAAATTTTATGAAGACAAAGTTTTTCCATTATAAACTTCTACATTTAAATTCAACTGGAAAAATCTAATCCTGCTCTTGATTTGTAGTTTGATCCATAGCCCTATAATTTGCTTAAGAGCTCCCTAAGGCTATGGAACAAAGATGTATGCATTTAAAAACCTTAGTGAAATAATTAATTGCACCCTCACAGATGTTAAATTACTTTTTCCATACTTTTTGGTCTACTTTTTCATGTGGGCTAGGGAAATGGTAAGTGTTTTGTCAAATACCTAGGAGTGCCAGGAAGTTTTTCTTTGGCTAAGTATACTATACCACAGAAACACTGCTTTTTATTTTACTGTTACATAACAGTTTTTAGTATTAGATGAGCAGTATCTTTATCTAAGAACTTTTATATTGGATTTAGTAGCATAATTACAATGAAAGAAGAATCACAGTGTTTCAGCAGTTTATGGTTTATGACAAGACAAGGGCATCTCTTTTGCAAGTTTTTGGTGTTTTAGAAAGATGGAGAAATTTTGAAGGCAGTCCTGGAAGATCTATGAACTGGTAGAATTACAAGTATGTGTATATATATATATATATATATATATATATATATATGTTTATTATGTATATACATATGTTTATATACATGTATATACATGTTTCTAGGAGGGGTCCATAGCTTTTAAAGATGTTCTTGATGCAAGCAATGAATAACATCACTGCTATGAAATTTTCCAAAGGAATAATTAGTTAAATGCATGAAACAGAGAGACTGTTTATTTTAGTAATTTTAAGTAAATGAAGCAAAATAGGCCTTGTTCTCAAAAGTATATAATAAGTTAAAAAGTCCATGATTGTGAATGCGTATTTTTCTCTGTCTGAGGTTCTGCCTCCCTTTATCATCAAAGTCCTATTTAGACCCTTGATAGTATATGAGAACACTATCTTGTTTATTGAGATTTAGCATAAAGGTAATGGTTTATTTTCTCCCAGTAGAGAAGATAGATGCAGTCACTCTCCCCTTTTGATCCACTTGAATATTGGGAAGTGTTTATTAGATAACTGACCAGGCTAAATACACATTTGTACATGAAAGTACATGGATATATACATGGCAAGAAATATTGAAAAATTTCAGCTATCTAACATTCAGTATGTAAACCAGATAAGTCTCAGCTGCCTACTCATTTCATCTTGGCATAGTTTCGCACTGAAAGTATTTTAACCATGAATTTAAAATCACCCAAGTGAAATTTATAGTTTTATTGATTTCTGTTAGAAGATGCTAGGTAGGTAATGAAAAATCAAAGTTATTTGTCATTCAGTTTTCCTGCTCATGAACTTTTATTGTCTCATGTACATGGTACTTGTTTCAAAGCACTTTTCCTCTTTAACCTTTAAGTTCTCCAAAATTGCTCTCAATTTAGTCTATCTAGGATGTAACATCTCTTCTCTGTCTTAATTATACATGATGCAGACCAGTTTAATCTATTTGTTCTTCCTGTTCTGTCATCACTTCAATTTTTTCAAATCCTACTCTCCTCTAAAAAATGATCCAGAAAAAAAGAGGCCTTTTTTGGTGGGATTAGGGGCTGGGAGAAGGATTATATATGCACTTTATTTCTTTTGTTTCTGAAATCAATGTAAGCAGTAACATCACATTCATTTGAGAGCTAAACATAACAAATTTAGGTCGTGTCTTTCTTAACTTTCCCAGTTAAACTGTTCATATCTAATTTGCTAAAATGAACTGTTGATACATGTTAGTCAGTTCATAGTTTGCTTTGGATTATCCTTGGCAAGTTAATTAAATCTGTATAACACACACACACACACACACACACACACACACACACACTGAAACTGAGCCAATCTTTCCAGACAAGTACCCTGGTAGAGAGCCTGATCTAGGAAGGCAAATCTGTCCCAAGCAAATGAAAAACTGTTTTGCATAAAAACATTCTGCATAAGTGAAAGTTTAGCACTTTCTCAATCCCGTTAGTACTTAACATCTCTTTTATTTCACCATTAAAGTCTGGAGAATAAACCTCTAGGGAAAAATGTCATGATGGAGCATGTGGAGTCAAGCATATTGGTTGTTGGTGTTAAGCCAAATTTTGGTCTTTGTTCCCATAGAAAGGAAGTTTTCTATGCCACCTGACATGAGGTCATAGACATGAATGTACATTGATTTCTGAATGTGCCAGGCCATATTCTTGGAAACCAGTAACACTAGGAATGATAGCTGCTGAAATCTGCTGTGCTTTAAAAATCAGAGAACCACACAAATCTACAATTATCCTTCTGAAAATTTCCATTGGTAGTAGAAACACCTTGAATTCAAGCCCAAAATTGGTTTGGGAAAAGCTTCATTAAGAGAATACATAGGGCTCCTTACAAGGGGCAGGAAATTTATTAATTTATTTGGCTATAAGCAACTGTCACTCATTGCAAGCAGGTCCACTCCCCTTCAGTCAACAGTGGCCAAGGATCACTCACAAAGGGAGCCTCCTTCTAGTCATAGAGATATCAGACTGGGAATTATGAGATGGTTCTTTTCTTGTCTCTGTCATCAATTACTTGTGTGACCCTGACCTGGAAGATACCTTCTAGGTCTGATATTCTTTGATATAAACACCTTCATAATCTCTGATTTGGAACAAATGCACACATGGAAACTTAAATAGGAGAGTGCACAATAAAGATAGTTCCTAGCTCTTGGTCTTAGTTTTGTATTTGTCAAATGAGTGAGAGAAGGAGGAACTAAAATGATTTCCTAAAAAGTAGCCCAAGTTAATGCATTTTAACAAAAAGACACAATGCAAAAAGTTCTTTGTAGAGGAATATTAAAAACCAAAAATGCTTCCACCCACAAAAGAGTTCCAATCTAGCTAGAGAAGATTTATAAATATATTGCCAAATAATTTATGAATAAGAATTAGGTATTCTAATATATCTTTAATATACTACACTTGATCTTAGTCAAACGGTTGAGAAGCAATATTATGTTTAACATAAGAAAACATTCTAATATATGTTAAATTTATCTGATTATTTAGAAGAGCTGTTAGAAATAATAATGACATATAAAAATGCTAGTTGTGTAACATAGAAAACAGTGTTAAGTTGGCAATCTATATTCTTTGCTTGGCTCCACGACTTACTGTATACTTGGTCTTAATTTTTGCATGTAAATTTCATAATTCTTACTTGCATGTAACTCCAAAACACTGCAGTCAAACTTCTGGCTTAGGTAAATGTCAAGAGTCTGTGGCAGATATTCCCTCTCAGTGCAGTGTCACTCCTGCTATTTTGTCTTGATTTGTACATTTGTTCATTCAGCAGAGAAGCCAGACACCTCATTAGATGTTAGAAATGTAAAGAATTTAAATCTGGATTTAAGCCTCACTTAACTTAAAGAGGTTAAGTTACATGATCCTTCAGTGTATGTTCCCTTAGCTCCTCTATTTCCCTTGAAATTCGTACAACTTGTTAGCATAGTTCAACAGATCATTTTTATTGATGAGTAGGATTACATGGTATGGATGTACCATGGCTCATTCATCCATTCACCCACTGAGTAGCATTGGTTTATGTGCTTCACTTTTTTGCTATGGTGAATAAAGTTGCTATGAACATTTTGTTAACACACATTTACATTTCTCTGAGATAAATGTCCAAGTGTATTTGTTAAGTTGTATGACAAATGTGTCTTTGGTTTTATGAGTTAAACTGCCAAACTGTTTTCCAGAGTTGCTGTACCATTTTATACTCCCACTGTCAATATATGAGAGATACAGTTTCTCTGTATCTTTTCCAACAATTTATATTGCCACCATTCTTTATTTTAGGTGTTCTTGTAGGTTAGTAGTGCTATCTCATTTTAATTCAAGTGCGTTTTCCTAATGATTTTGAATGTCTTTTTGGGGGGACCATTCATATCTTCTTTAAGCAGTTCATAATTAAATTCTTGAGGTGTTGAATTTTAGAGTTTTTGACATATTCAAAATAAAAGGCTCTGTCAGGTGAACTGCAAATATTTTCTTTCATGCCTAGCTTGTCTTTTGATATTCCATTAAGAGAGTCTTTTCCAGAATGGAGCTTTTTTTATTTTAGTGAAGTCTAATCTATCAATTTTTAAAAAAATGAATTAGATGTCTAATACCATGTCTAATAACATTTTCCTTACCCTTCAGTCCCAAAAGTGCTTTCCTGATTTTTTTACAAAAGTTTTATATTTTACATTTCAATCCATGATTAAATTTTCAAACAATTTTTAATATATGATTTAAGATTTAGGTTGAGGTTTTTTTTAACCTAGAGATGTCCAATTGTTCCAGCACAATTTGTTTAAAAGACTACCCTTTATTTGCTAGTAAGTTGCTTTGCACACAAATTCGCATGTGTTAAAACTGGCTTTCATGAAAGGTATGATGTATGTATGCCTTCATAGAGCTCAAAATCTCCAGAAGGAAACAGCAACAGTCACAACATTTTAAGACAAAAGCTGAGATAGAGGTATGTGCAAGGTGCTGGTAATGCTGTGGGGTTGTGTCTCACTGACTGGCTTCCTGTCTACTTCAGTGTATCCATGCCCCTGTGGCAAAGTGATTGGGTCCCTGAAATCAGCTTTTAGACATTCTTGAATTTTCTTTATTTAGCTTCAGCTTAAAAGAGGTCTAAAGAGTTTCACTGAAACAATAGCAACTGAACCATACTTCCATATTTTCACTCAACTCTATGCCTCCTCTCCTCAAACGGCAACTAGACTCTCATTCTATATCTGCTGCATTCTTGTCTATTCATTGTTCATTTGTGATGACATAATCCAATGTATGAGACTCAGTTTCCCCCTAATTTTGTTGAAGTTGCCTACTCTGACCAAGATGCAGTGAAGCAGACAGCTATGACTTCTTTAGCAAACTGGTGCCATGCAGGCAGATATTGGAGCTCAGAAAATGATATCCCAAAGTATGACATTTTAGCATGACGTTAATTTGAATTGAAAGACATTGGAAAACATCAGAAGCAAAGCCTCTTTCTATTTCATGTTCCTTTTTCTGCTTCCAGAATGCTTTTTCCCTAAGGTGGATCATAGAAATTGTGTTTCTCCCCTCAAAAACAACCATAAAACCTAGAAGTCCTGTGCTAAACTTTATTCTCTCACCTACCTAGTCTGATAAATCATAACACTTTCATTTCAGAAGGAGTCTTTCCCTCTGTCAGAGAGGAAGGAAGTTCACACAGTAAGGTCAAGAAAATTCTGACAGGTCTTTCTGGGTTTCCCTTCTTAGCCTGTTACCATTAAGTCATGCTTTTTTGTCAAATCACATTTCTAGATGGCTGTCCATTCTTCACTGAATCTAAACATAAAAATTGATATTTCCCCCAAGTCTCTGAGTCTTTATTTCTGAGGTTGAGGCCTCCTGTGTCACATAAAAATTTGACTAAATTTGTTGTTCTTTTCTCTTGTTAATCTTTTGTAATAGGGGTGTCAGCCATCCCTTATGGGTGACAATGATGAACAGCATCACTTTTTATACCCTTACACAGACAACCAGTCAAGTTATTCTGACTCTAACAACATACTGAATAGGAAGAAAAAAGAAATGTTTCCTGTAGATTGACAGCTTACCCATTTGAGCTCACTGATCTTCAATATTTAAAACACAACTTGACAGCAATACAATAATACTAATAGCAACAACAATACTCCGTTTTATGGCCTAAATTAACTCCAGTGTTGTTTTATGTTGGTTAAATGGGTTAACCACAGAATTGCCCTATTACGACCTGGCATTTCTTGAGCATTGATCGCATTTTCTGATCTTGGCTTAACTATTTATGGTTTAAACTCTGTCAATATTTGAAGAAAACTTATCTTTTTATAAATAACTAGTAGGGATACTTGCATGAGAAGTTTTTCTTCTATAGTGATAGTGTCTGCCAAAAACTAAAGAAGAATTTTTCACTGATGCTAATAGCTAGAAATGTAACTCACCAATTAAGAACTGAAACACTGGCCTCTTTCATAACTTTAAATGCCCAAGATATTAATCAACCAATATTATTCTATTCTGTAGCTTAAAAAGAATAATTCTAAACATGACCTGTTAGCACTGAAAACTTTCTCTTTTTTCCAGGATTTATTTATTAATAAATGTCTCTTGCTTGGGATGTGCACTAGTCATAAACCAAAGATATAATCCCTGATGAGGCAATATTAATTGCACAAACACATAAACTAAAATGTTACTAGCATAACAAAATCGATGTGTGCTTCTTGCTTACTTAAATGGATGTTGTTGGTTCAGTTCCAAGTAGTAATTAAGGAACCCAGGCTTCTTCCATCTAAGGGTTCACCCATTTTCAATATGTGGCTTCAGAGATGGCTGACTTGGAGGAAAGAGCTCAGAGGACAACAGTTGGGTATTCATAGAGGCCAGGCCTGGAAGTAACTCAGATAATTTCTGATCAAACTCTACTGGTTAGAATCTGCTTACATTATATTCTCACCAAGAATCAATACACTGTGCATAAGGTAAGAATTCCTTGGCTTAGTGAAGCAAAATAGTGTACAAACATTCTGGAATTCTGTTTCAGTTTAATTCTGTCGTATCTTGGCTGTCTTACAAGACTGTCTCATTGCAAGTAATGGAGACAAACTTGAGATGGTTAATGCTACAATGGAAATTTATTATAGGGACAGAGGGTCTTCTTGTGGAATTTATAGAGAAAGAAATAGAGTTTAAGAAAGAATAGAAATTTGGAGCTGGAAGGAAGGCTGTCATAATTGTCTTTCACCTTTGCAACATTTTTTTTTAAATTTAAATTTTTATTATACATGTTTATGGTACATAGTGATTAGATTTATAATGGGAAGTTGAATGTATGTGCCAAAATTTTCAATCTTTTTACTTCCGTCCCTTCTGCCTCCTTCCATCTCTAGATATTTCTTCCTTTTTCGAAAAACCTATCTCCTATTATTCATCTTTTATTTTGCTCTTTAAATTATTTGTACTTTGCATTTCTCATGTAAGAGAAACCATGTGATATTGAGTTTATGTATCTGATTTATTTCACTAATATTAGTTTGTCAAGATGCGTCTATTTTCCTAAAAATGAGTCAAGTTTATCCTTATTTGTAGCAGAATAGCATTCCTTTGAATATAAGTACTTCTCTTTGTCCATTCATCTGTTGCTTACATGTAAACTGCTTACAAGTTTTAGTTATTATGACTTGGGCTACTATAAATATGGGTATGCTTGTACTGTACATATTTTAATTTGCATGTCCCTAAAGGCCAGAGTTGCTGAACATATTTTCATGAATTAATTGGCAATTTGTATTTCTTCTGAGAAGTGCCTATTTACCTATAACACACATTCTATGATTAAGTCTTTTGTTTTTTGTTTGTGTGTTCTTTCTATGTGTTAGGTATTAGTACTCTGTCCAAAGTAGCTGACAACATTTTTCCATCCTATAATTTGTCTCTTTGCTCTATTGGTTGTTTCTTTTGCTGTGCAAAAGATTCTTATAATTGTTCACTATTTTTATTGGTACATGTTTGTGTACCAATGTATACACTTGTTGTGGGAAGCAGGTACATGTGTGTAGTAGTGCTCTATTATTTTGGCATCCCTTTCCCTCCCTTTCATCCCTCTCCCTCCGTCTCTTGATTCCATTCCCATTTTGAAAAAGAATACTTCCTATTATTTACCTTATATTTTGCTCTTTATTTAAATTTTGAGTTTCTCATGTAATAAAAAAAACTGCGTTTGAACTTGTGTGTCTAATTATATCACTTAATATTGTAGTCTGAGAGTGCATTCATTTATTTATGAATAACTCAAGGTTATATTTTTGTGGCCAAGCAGTATTCCATTGTGTACAAATATGAAATATTCTTTGTGCATTCATCTGTTGGCTGTTTCCAAGATTTAGCCATTAGGAGTTGTGCTGCTATAAATATTGATATGTATATGTATCACTGTAATATGTCTTTTTTTGAGATAAGGTCTCATTATGTAGTTTAGACTGGCCTTGAATTTACTTTTTACCAGAGGCTGGCCTCAAACTCATACCAATGTTCCTGCTTAGGTCTCCTGAGTGATGGGATTATGTGCATGTATCATCACACCTGGTACAATATGGTGATGCCTTTAACTCTTTCAAGAACATACACAGAAGACAAACACCAGAGTAAAATGGAATTTCTATTGATAGTTTTTTGAGGAATCTATATACTGGTTTCCATTGTGCTTATATTAGTTTACATTCCCACAACGTAGAAATATCCCTTTCCCTCCATAGCCTTGCCAGTTCTGTTATGATTTGATTTCTTAATGATAGCTATTCCTACTTGGGTAAGGTGGAATCTCACTATTGTTTTAATATGCATTTTTCAAATGGCCAAGATGTTGTACATTTTTTTCATGTATTTACTGGTGATTTGTACTTATTTTTCTGAGAAATGTCTACTCATTTCACTTACACATTTTTTGATTGAGTCTTTTATTTGGGATCTTTCATTTTAATAGTTTTAGTTCTTTGTCTATTCTAGACGTTAGTCCTTTCTTCAAGGAGTAGGTGGCAATTTTTCTTTTCATTCTGCAGGTTGTCTCTTTATTCTGTTGGTTGTTTTCTTTGCTCTGCAGAAATTTTTAATTTGATATGATTCTATTAGTTGACCCAATACTATTTCTTGTGCCACTGAGGTTTTGTTCAGGAAGTGCTTGCTTATGTCTATGTTTTCAAGTTTTTAACCTATTATATCTTTCAGTAGATTGGTTTTTGTTTAGCATTTAGATCTTCGATCCATTTTGATTTTAGTTTAGTACATGGTACTAAACTAAATGCATCCATATTTAATATTTTATATGTGGAGAACTGGTTTTCGCAGTGCTGTTTGTTACAGAGGCTACCTTTCCTCTGAAATGTTTTTGATCCTTTTGTCAAAGATCAGATCGCTGATGTTTCTGCTTCCTCTGTTCTATTCCATTGATTCTCATGTCTGTTTTTGTGCTAGGATAATGTTGTTTTTAACTCTGTAGCTTCATAATAGAACTTCAAATCTGGGATTAGGATGACCCTTCTTTCAATTTTGTTTCCCAGCATTGCTTTTGGTAGTCTGAGTCTTTTCTGGCTCTGTATGAATTTTAGGATGTTTTCTCTAGTTCTCTGAGCAATGCTGTTAGTATTTTGACTAGGATTATACTGTGTATATATCAATCTTGGAAGTAGAACCATTTTGACCATATTTGTTTTACCCGAGGACAGGGACTGTATTTCCATTCTGGATGTCCTCTTGGTTCTCCTTTTTCAGAGTCCTACAGTTTATGTTATAGAAGTATTTCATTTCCTTGGTTAGGTTAATTCCTGAGTATTAAATTTTTCTTGATGTTAGTATGAATGGTATTGTTTTCCTAAATTTTTTCTCAGTGAGTTTGCCACTGGAGTACGAAAATGTTATTTTGTGTGATTTTGCCTCCTGCAAGATTGTTGATCTGTTTATTAATTCCAATAGTATTTTGGTGGAATTTTTGGGACTTATAGGCAGAGAATCATGTCATCTGAAAATTATAATTTGACTTTTTCCTTTCCTACATGAATCCCTTTGTTTTTTTCCCTTGTCTTCTTGCTTTGGTTAAAGTTTTGATGAGTATGTTGAACAGGAGTAGTGATTGTGGACATCTTGATCTTGTTCCTGATTTTAAAGGGAAAGCTTTCAGATTTTCCTCCATGTAGTAGTATTCCCTTGGAACTTTGTCATGAATGCTTTTTATCTGATTTATACAGTACAAGGTCCTTCTCTACCTATTCAGTAGTTTTAAAAAATCATAAATAGACATTGGGCTTTGTCAAAGACTTTTCTTCTATGAGATGATCATGTAACTTTTGTTGTCTTTCTTTATGAGATGAATTGTATTTATTGATTTGGTTATGCTGGACCATCCTTACATCTCTGGGAGGAAGCTTACTTGACCATGGTATATGCTGTTTTCAATAATTTGCTGCATTCAGTTTGCCAGTGTTACAGACAACTGAGTTAGATAGAAATATTATAAGTAGTAAGACAAGGATAGGACCTCAAAGGAGCCAGTGCAGAAGACCAAATACCTTGCATCTACTGGGGAGACAGATACCTTCCACTGTAAGCCAGGCCTCAAGACAAAAGATTAAGCAAATACACTCACATCGTAAGGATTGACATTCTAAATAGTTCTCTCGAGGTGGAAAGTCACTGCTTTATATGCATGCCCGTATGCATGCCTACTTGTCATGTGACTTGCTTCCCCATTTGTTCCCAATTAATCAATTTTACCTGAGCAATTAATCTTATTGATTGACCATAGTTCTGTCCCACCTTATGCCCATGTTGGGAGATCCTCTATTTTCAGCACCTTGAACCTATCTCACCTTGTGATTTTATTCTATAAAAGTCCCTGGAAAAGACAGATTCCTTGGCAACCACTCAGAATCCCTTCTGTCTCTCAGAGAGAAGCTTTCTTTCTCTGAGTAATGCTCATGCTCTCAGTGCTCTCATGCTCTTAACCTCCACTGTTCCTAAAATTTATTCTTTGATTTTAGAGAACACGAACCAAATCGTTTGCAAACAAAGCTATTCATGAATGTGAGAATTTGTGTATCTATGTTTGTTAAAGTAATTGGCTTAGCTCTCTTTTTTGATAGGATTCTTGTAAATTTTTGTAATCAAGGTAATGCTAGATTTCAGGAATAACTTTGGAAGTACTTTTCTTTCAACTTTATTTAAGAGTTTGAGAAGAATTGGTGTTAGATCTTCCAGAAGCCCTTAAAAATTCAGCAGTGAATCTACCAGGACCTGGACTTTTCTTAGTTGGTAGGATTTTTATTACTGATTCAATTTAATTGCCATTTACTGGATTAGTGTTTTAATAACTTCTTAGTTCAGTTTTGGTAATTTATGTTTCTAGAATTCTATTCATTTCTCCTGAAATCTCCAATTTATCAGAGTACAAGATTGTGAGTAGTTGTCCATAATCTGAATTTCAGCAAGATCCATGATGATTTCATCTTTTTGATTTCTAATTTCATGGATTTAAATCTTGTCCCTTTTTTTTAGTAAGATAAGCTAAGAGTTTGCCTACTTTGTTTTTTGAACAACTGCCTCTGTCGTTCATTGATTCTTTTTATTGTTTTTTAAGTCCTCATTTCATTGACTTTTGCTCTGCTCTTTATAATTTCCTTTCTTATACTAGGTTTGGATTTGAATTGTTTTTCTTTTTCTAGGAATTTTCTAGGATTTGTGGCACATCATTAGGTTATTTATTTGGGCTGGGTCTGTTTTTCTGATGTGGACATTTGCAGCTGTAACCTTTCATCTTAGGATTTCTTTGATTGTGTCCCATCTGTTCTGTATGTTGTACTGGCAGTATTTTTTAATTCTAGGAACTGTCTTATTTCTTCCTTGATTTCTTCTGTGACTAATTGATTATTCAAGTGTGTATTGTTCAACAACCATGAGTTTGCATAACTCATGTGGTTTCATTTGCCATTGATCCATATTTCATTGAACTGTGATCTGATAGATAGTATGCAGAGTATAATTTAGATTCTTTTGCATTTACTTAAGCACGTTTTACTGGCTAGTTTGTGATCTAGTTTGGAAAAAGTTCCATGTGATGCTGAGAGGAATGTGTATTCTCTTGCTGTTGAGTGGAACATTCTTCAGATATCTATTAAGTCCATTTGTTTGAAATTTTGCCTCAAACTAGGACTTTGTTTGTTTGTTTCTTTTTCGTCTAGTTGATTTATACTTGTGACAGAGGGGTATTTAGGACCTCCATTATAATTGTGTTGATCTTTATCTAATCTTTTATGTCCAATAATGTTTGTTTTGTGGAGTTGGGTGCACTATGGTTCCATGCATTTATGTTTATAATTGTTATCTCTTCCTGTTGAGTTATACTCTTAACCAACATGTTGTGACCTTCTTTGCCTCTTCTGATCAATATCATACACCCATAATCCAGCCAACTCCAAACAAGTCCCACCTATGGGTGCATAAGATTTGGGAGAACATCTAGAAATAAGCCATAACATTGACCAACGTCTTCCCTTTGCCCAACACCAACTTCTGCCACTGGTAACCACTGTTCTCCTTTATATTTCTGAGGGAAATGTTTTATGCTTCAAATATGAATATATTTTGTATTATAATTTCTGTACTAGATTTTGTAAACTATTAGTAAAAGCATGTGAACATGATAATGTATATTATAATAGAGAAAAATTTTAAATCTCCTAAATGTCTTTCAATGATAGAATGGAAGAATAAACTATATCTAAACTTTTTAAGGAATGCTATGTAAGGAATAAAGAAAAAAAGTAAAGTTACATTATTGTCTGGAGAAATTTTATATGATATATTATTAAGCAAATAAAAGTATTTATGATATTATTCCAGTAGCAAGAATGACAATGATCATAAACTCACATTTGAAAAAAAAGAGATAATCATGTTTATTTTTCTGTGCCTAAGTCTTTCATATAACAAGTCCCCATTTGGTCTGAAAGTTAAAATGGAGTTCCAGTCAATTCAGAATATATACAGTCAATGCAAGCTGTCCATCTTCATCTCTTCTTCTGCTTTTTTACCATGGGAGGGTAAAAGGAGAGATAAGCACTTAAGTGCACTGGGAAAGCAAGTGCAGGGAAACATCATCAGTTGCTATATCCTTTCCTGTCCTTGCCTAGGTCCTTGGATCTGCCAGAAGCTTGTGCTATCACTGACCACAGCACTGACCACAGCACAAGGGAAGAATGGTGAGACCCACCTATGGTACATAAGAATGGTGAAGAAATCTTATTTTATAAACACCTAACATCATCACTTCATCACCCACTATTCTGATTACAACAGGACATTGAAGCAAGTGCCCTGCTGAGAAAAAACTGAAAGAGCTGCATAAATGTCAGAAGAAATAGATACCTGTTTGAAGATAGGTGAGAGCTGTAAGAGAATCAGGATTAGGTCCAAGAGGTAATCCTCACACTTGGGTGAGCAACATTCTACACTGTTTTCTGTGAGACTCGAAAGCAGTGAGGTGTGAAAAACAAGCAGAAAGCAGCAGGTGGGCAGTTTTATGGCATCCCATTCAACATTTAGACCTAATGCAAATGATGAAAGTCTAATCCCCAATGTGATGGTATTTGGAGATGAGGCCTGTGCAGAGTAATTAGGTCATAACGTTACAGCCTTCCTGGTGGGATTAATGTCCTTGTAAGAAGAGACAGGAGAGAGCTTGGACCTCTCTGTTTTTCTGCACTACATAAAGACACAAAAAAAATAATATTTCTGAGAATAGTCCCTTTACCCAGAACCAAACCATGCTGACACCATGATCACAGACTTCCAGCCTCCAGAACTGTGAGAAACATGTTTATTGGTTAAACCAGTCAGTCCATGGTATTTGTATTACAAAAGCGTGAGATGACTAAGACACCAAAGCATGTGGGACTCAAGGGGCCATGAACCTTGAGTGAAGAAGGAAAGTGTAGAGAAGAGAGCCCTTAATGCATTTACCATGTCCTTATCAGCCCCAAACAGAAAGCAGCTGATAACAAGCTGAGACAGCTGGTGACCTCTCCACAGGGTCATGCTATTTGGAACTCAAAAATCAGAGTTCATAACCCTCTTAGAAGGGCAAGCACTAGATAGATATTCTAGGTTTCTGGTAGGGACTAAAATGGTTGAACTCTAGACCCAAATGAACTTGGAGCAAGGAGGGTCTTTTTTTAAATATGGATGAAATTAAGAATTGCCTGTATTTCTGACTTTCTTCTAAACCATTAACCCAAGACTTTGTATCAGTATTACTCTTTTATTAGTTCTTCCCATGAGAATAAAGATAAGAAATATTGGGCTGGGGATTTAGTTCAGTAGCCTGCCTTGCAAGCGCACGATCCCTGGTACCAATTTTTTAAAAAGATAGAAATATTTCATACAAACTCTAAGTTGATTCCAAAGTTTTTGTTTTAGCAGTTAACACTTTGGATGTTCACCTCTGAGCAATGTTTTCTGAAACCAGAGTCTTTGAAATTAACTAGTGCTGAATGAGCTAAGGTTTGGTCAACAATAAAAATCAGGGAGACTCAGAATAGCAATTCCATGGCCTCTCCTAACCATAGAAGATTTAAAAAGAAAGCATTAGTTTCAAAATCTATTTCCACTTTGTGGAAACTGAAAGCTTAGTATATTAACTAAAATAAAAGGTCACATTTCTTTAGATCAAAATAATATCAACTCTGTTAATAGTGCATAGCTTGTGCTCATCAAAAGCTTTGATTGCTCATTAATTGTATCATTGGGATTTCTTGGATACAATGGTTGGATGATATGTACAGACATCCATTTAGCAGCTTGAGTACTCCAGTTGAACATGTATAGAATGAGCATAATCTTGGGCACCAGTATATCAAAACAGCTAGCTTAACATCTCCTTCATTATTTTTTCCTTCATTACTATAATTAATGTTCCAACTATGACTATGACTCACATGATTATGCAATCCATAATGCTAAATAAAATGATAGTATCCATTGTTACACAAAAACTGTCCCTAAAAATCCACCAGTTGAATGAATAAAACTTTTTGTTAGTTTTTAGATAAGACTTTTTTTTTTTCAAAACATGGAATTCACAGAAAAAGAGGTCCATAGGGGATTCTGTCAAGATTTGGGAATCCACATGCTTGAGAAAGAGCCCAAGACCTTAAGTCATATAAGAGTTCACAGGGCAGATGTACTGAGAATAGCTTAGAAGATAAGGTAATAAATGAAGGAGGCATTGGAGAAAATCTCTAAGCAAAGAATGCTGTCACAGTAAGTAGCTGCCTAAACAACAGCAAGAAATCCTAAGGAGAAAGTACTCCTGGGGAGCCCTGAGTGGCAATATTCAGTTTCAAGTTATAATTAAAAGACAAGAAAGAACAGATAACCATGCAGTTTCAAACCTTTCTGTAATCTCAAAAGAAAGAAAGAAAGAAAGAAAGAAAGAAAGAAAGAAAGAAAGAAAGAAAGAAAGAAAGAAAGAAATCATTCATGTATTTAGAGCTGCATCTTTAGTGGTCTATCTGACTTCTTGCTTTCTGTTCATAATCCCTCCATAAACCCAGCAGCATGACACAGCTCTTACAAATCTGAAGTGATGTAAGACTGCATTTCTAGAATTTTGATGGATTGAGGTAGTAACAGTCCCAATATAGCTTCCTTAGCATCTCACTTCTGAAGTTAGTGGTCAAGCAGGTGAATGAGAACACCTGATACTAAAAAGTGTTCTTGTTCTCTTTCTTCCCATTTCAGTGATTGACATTTAATACAGCATCGTAGTTTGAATTTTTCACAGATATTTGCCATAATTCTTTCCTAATGTGATGTTCACTGAGAGCATGTTAGCATGTTTCCCTCTGAATTGTGTTTTTCATATTAAAAAGAACAAACCAGAGCTCTTATATTAGAAAAGATAAAATGTTAATATTAATGTAACTAGTTTGTTGAGAATGCTGAACTGTGGAATACAACAGAAAATACCATCATATCATATCCCATCACTACCTTAACTTATTCTTGATTAGATTTCCCCTTTATGATCCTCGAGAAAATCACAGGCAGATCTCAAAACTTCAAAGCTGCCCTTTGAGGTACTGAAATTTCATTGACATATAATTTGAAGTTCTAAATTCATGTTTATTTCAAAATTCCTTCATTTAAACTTGGGCCTATATTACATAGAATAGGGACTCTCTAGGAGAACAAGAATGGTTACAGATTTTGTTTCTTCTCTTTACTTACCTAATAATTCTGATCCTCATTTGATTGGAGAATAAAAGGAAAACAAGGAATGCAGTAGATTGAATTATAATCCTTCCAAAGTGCCTTGATGCCTGAACATGTGGTTATGAACTTATTTGGTAAAAAAAAAAAAGTCTTGCAGATATATTTAAATAGAGACCTGTAGTTGAGATTATTCTAGATTATCCAAGTAGACTCCAAATACAATGCCACTGTAAAATACACAGAGAGAAGAGACTCAAAGAGCTGGAAGAGGTAGTATGACCGTGGAGACCAGCTGGAATGACACAGCCAAAAGCCAAGGGTCACTTGAAGTTGGAAACATGAGGAACAAATTGCCTCCTTTAGCTTTTCGAAGGCCAGAAGTCCCATTGTCACCTTGACATTGGCCTCCAGAACTGTTAGTTTTAAGCACCCAATTTATAGTCCTTTACTAAGATAGTCACAGGAAATTAGTATAAGGGGCCAAAGAGCAAGTATCTTTTTATTTAGATTTTAATCTGTAGTTAGTTCACAACTGCTAATGCCTCCTGTGTAACAAGTGTTTCAAAGCTGGCTGTGTTGACCTGAGGATCAGTGGAACATTTAAAAAATGCAAACACAGCTACAAATGAACTCAACCACCTTATCTTTGACAAAGGAGCCAGACATGTTGACTAGAAGAAAGATAGCCTCTTTAATAATTGGTGCTAGAAAAACTGGCTTCCCACATATCAAAGACTAAAACTAGACCCATGCCTAACACCATGCACTAAACTAAAATCAAAACAGATCAAAGATCTAAATATTAAAACAGAAACACTGAATCTACTGGAAGAGAAAATAGGTAGAAACCTTGATGACTTAGGGGTAGATAGAGTTCATGAACCAAACTTAAACTGCACAGGAAGTACTTCAAAGAATCAACAACTAAGATCTCAACTTATTAAAAAATTTTTGCACATCAGAAGAAATCACCAACAGAGTGAAAAAACATCCCACAGAGTGAGAAAAAATTTTATCCAACTGTTACTCTGACAAGGACTTACATCTAGAACATATAAAGAATTTTTAAAAATCAAGCCCCCTAAATTCAAAGACCTTTCCCAAAAACGGGAATGTGAGATGAATGTACTTCTCAGATAAAGAAATGTAAATGGCAAATAAATACATGAAAAAATGTCCAACATCATTGGTCATTTAATAAATGAAATTTAAGGGCTGAGGATTTAGCTAAGCAGCATAAGCACTTGTCTGACAAGCGTGAGGTCGTGAATTCGATCCAAAAAAAAAAAGGAAAAAAAAAAGAAATGAAATTTAAAACACACTGAGATTCCATCTTACTCCAGAAAGAATGACCATCATCAAGAAATCAACCAATACTGGCAGGGCTCTGGGGAAAAAGGAACCCTCCTTCTCCACTGTTGGTGGAACGGTAGTCTGGTAGAACCATTGTGGAAATCAGTGTGGAGACTCCTCAAAAAATTGGAATTAGAGGTCCCACTTGATTCACCTATTCCCCTTCTGAAAATACCCACCCTGAGTATTTTCCCAGAAGAAGTAAAAATATCATGTCACAACAATATGTGTGCACTCATGTTTATAGTAGCTAAAGTCTTGAAACAACCTAAATCCACATCAACTGAAGAATGAATAAAAAAGATATGGTACTTTTATTCAATGAAATACTACTCAGCTATAAATAAGGATAAACTCGAGGCTTTTATAGAAAAATGGATGCAACTTGAGACCATACTCATAAGTGAAGTAAATCAGGTTCGCATGTATAAACATCGTATATCTCCCTAGTATAAAAATTGAAAGAATAAATAAGATCTAAAATGTACAATAAATATTGTGAAAGGAGAAGAAACTGCTCAAAAGAACAAATGGATGAGGGAAAGGAGAAAAAAGAAAAATATACATATATACAAGATAGCTTAGATAATTATACTACTAATTTCTATTCATTGAAAACAATGGTTTGTGCTTATATTGTTTGATCAATTTTTCATGCCTATATCATCTTGTAATCTGAGCAACTTCTGGAAGATAACAATATGTAACATATTAACCATTGTTAATCCTCTACTATTATGTTTTGAAATTCTGTAACATTGTTTTTATTTTTTTCTTTAAAAAAGTTGGTTGTGTCATCAGAAGCAATAGCAGGCCTTCGTTTTTTGTTTTTTGGGTTTTTTTTTTTTTTTTTTTTGCAAAACTTTTTATAATCCTGACATAACTGAGAATCATCCTGGTTGATTTTTTGTGACTTTCTGCTCAGCTCCCATTTAGAGTGATAAACTGTATACTTCCTTTATAGTTCTCTCTCAAAAAAAGGGTGAGAACTATACCTGGGACCCTGTGAGTACTCTACTTTTAAACTGTGATATTTAAATTTTTTTTATATTCCCTTGGCCTTCAAGAATCACCACTCATCTGGCCATTGTGAAGAGCAGCAGGTCATCTTGCTATCCAATTGGTCAATTTCTTCTCTAACCATCACCAACTACTGCCTCTCTCTCTGCCTTCAGAATTTTCTACCTCCCAGATTTACTGTTCAGGCCATCTCATGAGCTACCTCATGGTGGCCCACCCATAAGGTCAACCCAAATTGGGCAGGTTATTGAGCACCTAACCAGAGGTTGAGACACTACTCTGCTCTTTGACAGAAACTCCCACACTCTATGTGGTTGCCATGGAGGCTTTTTTCTTTGTCTACTAATGCTCCTGTCATGGATTCTAGTTCTGATAACAGAATCATGGAAGTGAGAGATGGAGGATTCCTCTGCCGCTCCAGAGAGCACTGGCAGGTGCTTGGCTTCCTTATGTAGGGGTACCACCTATTGGTCTTAGTCTGGGTTTTAGCTGAAACTGGCTAAGTAGAAAAATCCCATTCAATATCTGTCATATATACTATATAAGTAAGCAAGATTTTTAAAATGTGAATATATTTTTCTAACTTGACAGGTTGTTTGCTTTGTTTCATTTACTGATTCTCAACCATTATCAGTTGCTTCTCCCTCTTTTAAGGATCTCCATCTGGATTGGTTAGATCTTGTTGGAATTTATGATAAAGATTTTTTGAATCTTTAACTCAGGGTCTATCAATTGTCATTAATGTTCTTTCTATGATAGCTTTAGTGCTCAGTATCTGGATTGCTTATAAATCTAGTCTTTAGATTTCTTCTAAAAAAGGAGAAAATATCTATTTATAACATGAAGCTTCTTGATAGGAGAAAATTAAGGCTGCTAAGTGTTATGGTCTTGTTTTAATCATAAGGAATGGTTTTCTTTCCCCAGATAGAGCATCTTATGCATTTCTTCAGTATTTTTCCCATTTTACAGTATCGTCAGACTTCCAGAAAACTCTTCCCAGGGTACAAAGTTTCTATTCTTGGCATCACTGATTTCTTATAAAACCTAGATGATTTTTAAGGTTCTATTCAACTTTAAAATTATGTAATTTCATGTACTCTGTAATTACCAGGAGTTTTGGAAAGTTTCCAATTAAGCTTCAATATTTCTACGTCATAAATTCTAATCCTTCCCACATCTGTCACATACATCTTATTGAAGCAAATGTTTTAAAAGATATGTATCAAGGTATCTTGCCTTGGTCTGTTGATCACACGGTTACTTCCATATGCAGATGTCCTCTGGTGCTCTAGAGAGACAAAGGTCTTAAATGTGACAGGGTACTCCAGGACATTTACATGGCTGTTTGGGTACAGTGCTGATTTACATGGGGACTTCATAAAGAGAAATTTGAAACTAGCTACAATTGGCTGATATTTATGTCTGTTAGACCTGGTGAACTGACTTAAGCTTGAACATAGAGTGGGAAAATGCCTCTCTCTGGAACAATAATAGTAAATAAAGAATGTTTGCAAGATAGGCTAGAATTGGAGGGACTGGAGGAAGCAGAGGTTTAGGTATGCTATAAAGTTGTTCTAGCATCCACTTTGGTCAGAGGCATTTGTGTGCTCTGAGAAGGAGAAGAAATGTAAAATGTGAATCTGAAGGGGCTATGGGTTTAGCTCAGCAGCACAATCACCTGCCTGGCAAGCATGAGGTCATGAGTTCGATCCCTGATACCAAAAAAGAAAAAGAAAAAAATAGCGAACCTGTGGAGGCCCATACCACTCTGCTGGAAAAATTCTTTTTCTAAGGAGCTAGTAAATCTGAAAGAACCATGTTAAAGAATTCTGGACCATCATCCCTACCTTCCTCTCCCACAGCAGGCAAAAAACAAAAAGTGAGGGTCTAGAGAAATGTAGAGGCAGCAAAGAGCTTCAAATGTCACTAAGAAAACAGCTACAGAAAGGCTTTAGAAGTGACAATGACCAGTGCCCCAAGTAGGGTCTGAGCACTTTCAGCAGTGCAGGTGACCACAGTCCCAGAGAGCAGAAGGGCTACAGGTGTAGCTCAGATATAAACTCCCCTCTGCTAAGCGAACTCTTAGATATGCACAAAGCTGAGGTAGGCTGAGACCCTGGTAGTCTTTGAAAGGTATGGGAGGTAGGTCTAGCAGACTAAAGACCAGTGGTTCCATTGAACTTAGGGGAAACAGGGCCAGTCTCATTCCGGCCATTTTAAAGGAGCCTGACACTGACAAAGAATATAAAATTGTGTTTGTTTAAAAACAAGTAAGTTGTTGGTTTTGTTTAAAAACAACTAATTGTGTTTGTTTAAAAACAACTAAACTCCGTGAACATTCAAACTCTACCTCTGGGCATTACTTGCCTTACAGACACACTAAAATTCCGTAATGACCCTTTGAAAGTCAAGTCTTTAAAAATTCACTAGAATGCAATTAACCAGTGTTTGTTCAGAACTTATTTTATGCTCAGAATTGCTCTGCGGTAATCCAGAGGAAGTGCTGACACGGTAACACTCAACACTGAAGATTACCTCTGTGCCAGGTATTTCACACATTCATTTTAGGAACAAAATAGTATTATACTCATATTCATTTTAGGACACAGCAAATCCTCTAGGATCACACAGAACTGTGATCCAAAGCAAGATGTGTCTGACTCCAAAGAGAATGCTTTTCAACACTCTACAAAGAACTTGAAATTTATATTGGCAAAAATGTGAGATGACAACATGAAATGGCAATCTTGGCTTATTTCTTCTATTTTATTGTGCAAATTAAAGTGTTAAGTAACACACTGATGAAGCTCAAGTCTCAAAACCTGCTTTGAAACAGACATCAAGTCTGTTAAAAACACAAAAAGACAAATAAGTGAGGTCAGTAGCTACTTACCATGCCTGAAAAGCAAAAAGCTATCTCTCCAGTCCATATTACTTGAGCGCTGCTTGATCAGTCTCCAATTTTACTCTTTTAAGTTCATTGTTTAGATTTGAGACCAAAGTCAAAGCTAAAGCTAAGGACAACCTGATCTATCTACTTTTAGAAGCACACATATTCCTGATAGGAAGGAGCCTGTGGAGAACAATCCTTAGGACCTGGAGGGAAGAACACTGACCTTGTGGTCTGAATCCACATTCGGTTTCACAGCGCAGCAGCCCAGTGAATGCCTGCTCTGTGGGCTGCCTGTGGCACAGATAACATCCATTACAATAACAAACTCACAAGCTGGAGCTCAAGACCTGTGAATCCACAAAGGAAACAAATTACATCTCTTTTGAGGAAGGCTCAGAGAATCAGGCAAAGGGATTTAAGGCTGGATACCAGCTGAGAGGACGGGAGGGGTGACTGAATCTAGCGAGAAGAGAAAACAAAAACCAACTGAAGTGATATAGCACCGAAGAAAATCCCAGTTCACACAGAATAGCGTATCTTAATCTCACTAATTACACGAGGAGACATGCCTTACAAAACAGTTAGAAATAAAAATAACTCCAACATAAGGGTAAACCTCAAGATTTCTTCAGATTTCCTGAGATTTTTGTCTTAGTAACAGAACTGTCAGCAGGGAAATTTTTTCCTCTGTATGGAAATAGGCTGGGACTGTCATAAAGTCAATTAGGAAACTAGAGAATATGCTCATTACAGTTTAACAAACTCGATGAGCATGAAGGAGTCAGAGGACCGGCCAGTGGCTTGGGTCAGCTGGCCAGGGATACTGAATGGGCCAGATGGACAAATCACACTATGGACAAAGAGCCCTCCCCTTTTCCTGCTGGGCCACTGCCCTGACCTACAAACAAACGTGGAGGGCACAAATTTGTTCCCCCTTATCAGCTGCTTACTTAGCTCAGCAGCTGCTGCCATGAGTTTCTGTTTCCATGTCCTGCCTTTTTCCAACAGTTGTTTTTTTGTCTAACTTTTGTGTGAGGAAGGAGGAGCTCAAGGGTAATGCAGCAGTGTTGCTGTGGCTGTTGACAGCTGAGCACTAGAATAGAGGAGCAGAACACTGATTTAAAAAAAAAAACAACTTCTGGAAAACCTAGGAGCCCAGAAAAAACAAAGTACTGGTTATGAGTTCTGCAAAAAGGGTACCCTTTTCTTTTTGGAAATCCTATTGCCAGCTGGAAGTGGCGCATATATAAAATGTATTATAAATTGTTTGTTCCTAAACTGGCCATGAAAATAAAACCTAGTAGGCCAGGCTAGGAACCAAGCCAGGCCTGTTGAGAATTAGCTGAGGGACTAAATGAGAATCAGGCAGGGGGTCTGGTGAGAAATACAACACATTGTTATCCTTCTGTCCAGAGGCATTCATGTTTGGTGCAACAGCTACTTGAGTAGAAGACTGTACACATTTACAGGCAAAGATTTCAAAGTGTTTTTGTGATAATCGTATGCAGAGATAGCTGAGCCAGTGGACCAACTCTATCAGAGTGTAGTTATCTAAAATACAACTTGTTAGATATTAAAATTATGAGAACATAATAGAAAAATAAGAAATGTGTTTTCGTCTGCTAACTGACATGAGTGCTGTTTCATTTTTCTTCGTGGTATTTTCACAATATAGGGAAACTGTTTATTCTTACTTAATAAATAGAAAAATTAAAGATAAGAAGCCAAGGGTATAATGGAGCAGGGAAAGGAAGGTGAGGAGGTGGGGAGAGGGATAAGAAGCCAGAGACTCAGTTGCCCTGGAAACAGCTCCAAAGGAAGGCGATTAGAGATAAAAGAAGCTGAGCTCTTTGTTTCATCATGTGTTTTTCTAACTCAAGCCTCTTCCATGTGATTACATCGCCGCCCCCCCCCCATTCAGGTAGAATAAGCTCATTTCCATAGGTATGTTTTGCACACAACCCTCTGAAAGTCATCATGTAGGATGCAAAGCTGGAGCAGGGATGAGGATGATGAAGGCGCACCTGGACATTAGAGGACACTCTCCATCTGAGCCTGCCACACAGCAGACCTGACGGAGCACTTACCAGGTGTGAGTCTTGTGGCCTTGGATCACTACGGCATCTGAATCCTGAATTTAAATCCCAGGTCACTTCAGATGTGTAATTTCTCTGGGCACTGTTTTCTCGTTGGTAAAATGGGAATGATAATTATACCAACATGTATCAGGCCAGGCTGAGTAAACAGAACCATACAAGGTATATTTCCACAACAGAAATTTAATATACAGATCCTATTTTATGGGTGTCAGAGGGCTGATTGAGAAAGAAAGGAATGTGAGGCAAGAACTAGTAATAACTATGGGAAGCAACTCCCATCTCTTTGGATGGAGGAACAAAAGGAAGACGCGGGGACCATCAGAAGCTGGACATGTGGAGAAAGAGCCCTGTTTCCAAGTCATAAGGGATCTGAAGAGGCTGGCTGTAGAGTGTGGATGGACGCTGCAGTCTGAGACCAGTGGCCAGTTTGGGTGAATGATTGTTGCTTGGAAGATTCTGAAAGGAACTTCAATAGCAAACAAACGGAAAGAAAGAAATCTCTATCCTTTAGTGTCTCTGTAGAGCCTCTTGCTGACAATAATAAACAGGAAACCTGCTGCCTTAAAGGAACTGGTTTGAAGAAGCCAAGTTCCAACCATAACCAGAGTAAGGAAGGTAGCTCTGGAAGTGACAGAAATTGTTTTAAACCCAGATTAGTATTTCATGGGAAAATTATAAGATTAAGTGAGTTGGTTCAGATGCTCCTCAACTTACAATGGAACTGTGTGCTGATAAGCTCATTGTAAGCTAAAAATATTGTCAACAAAAAATGCATTCAGTATAACTAACCTCCAAAACATCATAGCTTAGCAACACAGTACTTCACAGAGCATACATTGTTGACTCCTGTGCTTGCTTGACTGAATGAGAACTATGGTTTACTGCTGCTGCCCAGGCTGGTGAGACAGCACTTCCCCAGCCCTGGAAAAGGTCAAAATTAGAAGTATAATTCCTACTGAACTATAGTGAAGTTGAAAAATCATAAGTAGAGGATCATCTCTATTTATAAAGTGCTTAGAATAGTGCTTGGCATATAGTGAGTGCATTAATGTGCTTCAAATAAATAAATTCACCAAAAACCAATGCAGAAAGTAATCTTAGAATTTCAGTTTTATCCATGAGAATGAAGAGGCTTAAAGTAGTTACATAGGATGCTCAGGGTCCCATAAAGTAGTCACTAGTGTAGTCTGGATCATCTGAATCTGAAGTGCCTTTAAAAAGCAGCCATATAGACTCAGATCACTTCTGAGAGACACAGGCTGTAAGGTGTACTAGGAGAGATACAAACGGAAGCATCTGGGGAGCATAAAGGATGGAGAGCAAGCCATTGGCTGAGTGATATGGAAGATTTACTGCAGGTGATGGGGTTTGATTGGAGTTGTCAAAGACAGGGTTTTGACTAGCAGATGATGGAAGTAGAAGAAATTGTGTGAGCAAAGACCAGGGTATGGGGTATGTGTTCAATGGTGAGTATGCTTATTAGGAAGAGATAAAGATTCCTAACCATTTTCTTCAGTGTTAAAACAGTAAAGTTGATATATTTATAGATATTACTAGTAATATAAATTAAAAAGTTCTTTTGAGGCAATCAGGAGGATAAAATGTATAAATTTATGAATAAATTTGTGAAACAATAGAATTAGTTGAATAATAGCTTTTTAATTCATATCCTTTAAAAACTCTTAATATTAAAATCAGAGGGGACATTATTTTAAAATAGCTGAGTAAATTGGAAATTTAATTTGAATTACTTTGAGGCCATTTAAATAATGTGTCATACTTGGTTTCAATTCAGTTCACTTGTCAGAAAGTTAGGTGTGAATTTACTTTATATCCTTTTTATTTAATTCAACTTTTAGTGCTAGGCGGGCTCAGACACTAGACAGGCAGAGAACTGTAAATGGTGATTTAGTCTTTAAGAAATTCATAATCTGGGGTGGCAGCTGGTAGATAATCAAATCTTTGTAACTGCAACAGAAAGTGAAGTTTCCAGTACACTTAAAATATACAGCTTCCAATGGGAAGGGATGGAGGGCATGGAAAAAGATTTTACCTCTGCCACCCCAGCAAGCAGCAGCAACAATAGCAGAAGTCAGTAGCTGAGAAAGAAAAAGAACAAATCATGGAGACTCATTCATTTTATAGGATGCTGATCCAGATCCCAAGGCTGCTCAGCTGAGGAAGTCAGAGTTTCATGAAGTTGGAAAATGCTCTGTAATGTTTCCATGGCTCTAGACCTGGTCTATGAAGTCCTATGGTAAGAGAGTTGCCATGAAATCAGAGAAGGAAATTGCACATTCCCATAATAATAGCTAACTAAACTATTCTAAACATCTATTGTACACCAACCACTTTAATAACAGATATTTTAAATAAAAAATTTTAAAATACCTGTTTGTTATGTCTCCTTCTACCTTTCTTGCTTTTAGTAACAGACTTCCCTACTGAGCTTTAGTAGAGCATCCACATAATTACCTACAAAAGACAATAGTTTCCAGACCTCCTGGTAGTTTAATGTAACTACACAACTTAGTTTTCAGTAGAATGTGAGGAGAAGCAGTGTATACAGCTTTCAGGTCACTTCCCTAAAAGAGAGTTGTTGGCCCTTCATTTCCTCTTTCCACAAGGGAAATAGGGTGCCAATGTTGTATAAATTCTTCTGTGTAGAAAGGAGAAGAATACAACAGCAGGAAAGGAACTGCCTGGGTCCTAGGACATCTTCGTGGATCAAAAAAGCCACCTCCTCTCGCAGCTATACCTGCAAAGAAAAACATTATCATCCGAATTTTGTCAGGATTAAAGGAATATAGGCCAAAGGTGAGGAAGCCTTGAAAACTGGCTTGCAAACTGAATCGGCTTTGCTGAGCTGATGCCATAGACACTACGTTTACTTCTTTGGAAATCTCTGTTGTTTATATTGTGGTTTCCAGCTGAGTTTCAAATGCCTGGGCTTCCCTATTAAATGACCCTAAGGTGAGGGTCATTGCTTTGAGCAAGGGCAGACCTGTTCAGCAGTTTCTGAGCATTCTCTATATGCCCCGTATCAAAGATGGGCACACAATCTTTGCCCTCAAGATGCCTGTACTGAAAAGATATATAAATCTAAGAACAGCAGTCAAACTAATTAGTAGTTAATACTCTTGACTTGAGACAAAAAGTCCAGCTCAAACTGATTTAAGAGTAAAATAAAATCATTTATAGACTTATGCAAATATAGGACCAACAGTAATCCTGGTTTCAAGCATTTAACCCCATACTGAATGAAACTCCATAGATGGGGCCTGCACATTTGTATTGTTGCCCTTCCTTCTATCCATCCACCAGGCAATTTTGCTTCTGTTTTTAGAAATCATAGTTTTAATATAGATCATCCATGTCGTAAATTGGCAATTAGATTAGAAAGAGAAGCTGAAGAAGACAGCCATTCCTGAGGCAATCAGGAAATCCTGAACCCAGGCAAAAGCTGCTCCAAATAGCACATGTGTCCCCCCCCCATCCCACCCCACCCCCCACCACCGCCATATTTCTGTACTTAGGACAGGCAGCGGGGCAAGCTTTGAGCATAAGTAGAGAACCGTGCCATCTGTTTGGCAATCAGCTGGAGAGTTATGAAAGAGCCTGCCACTTTCCCTTCATTTAACAACTATTTATCCTGCAATTATATACCAGGCTTTGAGCTAAGTGGTGAGGATAAATGAGTCTCTAAGCAAAAAGCCTCTCTTCATGAAGCTTCTGTTCTACAAGGAAGACAATGTACAGCAAGGAAACAAATTACTGACTGTGTTAAGTTCTGTGAAGGAAATCTCTTCACTATATACTCCATGGTCGATGGAACACTCAACACTGGATGGAATGGAGCAAAGGCCTTGAGTTGGTCTATTACAGGACACCTAATGGGAATGAGATGGGAATGAGGCAGTTGTTTGAAAGACTGGTGTGCGAATGTTCCACATTAAGGCGATAACAAGAACACAGGCCCTGAAGTGGAGGGAACTGAGAGTGGAAAAACAATGAGAGGAAGATGGAGAGATAGATGAGCTTGAAGTTGTCAGGAGGCAGGCCAAGGGATAACCAATAGGCTTCCATTTTATTCCACACACAATGAAATGTTTGCTTTAAAAGGAATCTCCTAAGTACTGTGTAAAGGAAGTACAAAATCAAGTTTTGAGCTAGATGAACAGTAGGGTCCAGGTTCGGCCCCAGAATCCACAGCGGGCTACTAAAGGGTACCCTAGAGCCCTATTAGTAACTGCTGAGCCTATACCAGCAATGTCCAGCAGCACATTTAGCAAAGAGGGAAATGTTCTATATGTACAAGTGGCTCTTGAACACTAGAATTGTGGATAGTTTGATTAAAGAATTGAATGTTAATTTTATTCTATTTAGTTTATTTAAATTTATACAGCTACATGCAACTAATGGGCATTATACTGTACCACACAAGGCAACACTGGGCACTGGATGCTTGTGCATTTTACTTGAAATACTGCAGCCAGGAATTTCCCCAAAAGATGGGCACAGGAGAAGGTACCTGGACCCTCACCCACTAATACCCCTTTGCTGTGCCGGCTCAGAAGAGTCTCTGGGTCAATGAGGCTTTGTCTTGTTATTAGGGAGAAACACGGTTGTGGGGAGTTCCATGCACATCCTTTGGAGGAGCCCGGAACTGCAAAGAAAGCCTTTGGGACCGCTCCTTCCACCACGCATCAGCCCCGCAAGCTCGCAGCACAGCTATTGGCAGGAGAAGAACTCAGCACCGCAGGGCCTGGCCTTCCGCCTTGCCCCGCAGCGGGACCCAGCAGGCACCAGCTTGGGAGCAGCGCAGGTGAGTCGAAGCAGAAGGGAACCCGGGCAACCACCGAGGCGGATTGAGGGTACGCTTCCCGGGCTCCCCATCCTCTGCTTCCGCACCCCCGCTGCGCAGCTGCCTCTTCTCCGGGATGGGGGCGGGGATGGCGCAGGCTGTCACCTGCACCGGATCTGCTTACCGCTGCTTTCGCTTTCCCCGGGTTCCGCGAGGGCTGGCACGAGGGAAGCAGAGAAAGCCGAGCAGGTGGACACTGAGGAGGGTAGGGACTGGCACCTTTGACCGCTGGGGAGTCCCTGACCTCTCCCGAAAGGCGCGTTCCCGGGCCAGGCCCGGTGCCCATAGCGCTTGGGTTCTGGCTAGAAGGCGCCCTGACCTTGATCTCTCCTGACGTCAGGTCTGGACAAGGACCATGGGCGCCGTGCTGGGCACAGACGCGCGGCTGGCTCCCCTGGCCGGCAGGGCCTGCGGCGCTCTCCTGCACTGGGCACCCTCCCCTCCCGCCCGGAGCTGCCACTCCAAAGCCGGCCTGGCGCGCCCAGTGCCCCTGAAGAAGCGCGGATACGATGTCACCAGGAACCCACATCTCAACAAGGTAATGGTCTGGGTCTGGGAGCGGGCATGGGAACGATCCTGTGACGCGCGGAAGGGCGCCCCGCCCAGGGTCTTGGAAAGGTCTTCCCGGGCGCCCTTCCAGTGACTTTGCCTTGCAGAAACGCTGTGTCCTTTACTTTAGCTTTTATTCCCCCTTCTCCCCCTTCTGCATGGAGAGAGGTAACCAGTACTGCAGGGAGCTTAATTCCTTCAGTGAAAACAATATAGACCAGGTTAAATTCTTCAGGGTCAGTCTGACCTAGGGGTCAGAACTCTCTTGGATGATGCTAATCCTGATGATCTTGGACGGCTCATTCAACCTCTGAGTCACTTTCCCCTATCTGTTAAAGAGATACAACTGACTTAGGAATGTTGTAAAATTTACGAGAAAATGGAAAAGAACCAGTCTTCAGCACAGTACCTGGCACCTGGTGAGATGGTGTCAGCTGGGGTTACCATTATTATTCTGAGAAAAAGATTAATTTGAAAGTGAGACAGGGAAGCCTAGAATTATAGAACTTTTAGAGTCTGAAGGAGGATCAGAAATCATAAAGACAAAAGGAACGTGTCAGGTAGTTAGCTCTGGCTCTGCCCTGAAATTGAAATCTCTAATGTTCTTGTTGAGCCTCTTGTTAATACCTATTTACTGACCTAAAAATACACATATTTGTTTGGGAGATATAATCAGGATCTTTAGTTTTGAGGATTGGGTCGAAAAATAAGCAAATAACCTATTTTTGAGGTGTGTTTCCCCTCCTTTTTACTAGCTTGGGCAGCTCATTAAATTTCTCTAAGCCTCATTTTTCTCCAGTCTAAAATGAATATTGTGATAGACCCACAATGCTTAACTCATTTGGTTGTTATGATAATAAAATGAATCAAATTTGCAGTCATATTTTAAAGTACACAAAGGGCTGAATACTAAGCAAATACACCACAAGTAAAAATGTTAATAATTTCTTTGACTCAAGATTATGAAATTTAAATTCATAGAGAGGGGAGTGAAATGAGAAAAAAAGAAACAAAGATATATTATGTACAGGTATAAATTCCCTATGATGAATATTACAATTTTGCATCTCTAAAGTGTACCAATAAAATTTTTAAAATACACAAAAAGAAGTAAGAGCAAGTATATAATGCTATGTATTTTGATTGTTTCCTGCAGAATTAATAGAAGAAGCTAAGGAAAAAGTCTTTCTCTCAACCTGTACCTATCGCATTAACCTTCTCTTCCCAAAAGAGATCACAAATTCTCAATACACTGCTACTTTCCAACATATTTAAGGTGTTCATATCAGTTTGAATTGTTTTCTTAGTGCTTAAAAATGCAAAATGGAGTGAGCAAACTAAAGGCTTCTTTAACTTAAAAACCTAGAGGTAGGCCTGATCTAGAAGTGGAGATGGCTTTCCAAAAGATGCAGGATCTTTCTAAGCTGTCTGCTCTGCTTCTGCAATATCAGCTTCATTCTAAGGCTACATGCACTGAGTCTTTCTCTTCAAGTACTGTCACAGTCCCCCATTTGCTGTTTTCACATCATACTCTGCAGGGCAGCTCCAGTGAAAGAACAAGGACATCTCAGAAAATAAATTCCACTGTTTTATAGATTCCAATTAACTCTTTCTATTCTCACAACAACCACCTGTAACCAGAGCCAGTGGACACATACCCTGGAGTAGAAGACAGGGTTTAAGCTAAGTGGTTGCCTACTTCAGGTGGTTTAAAATAAAAGTTGTGTGGTTTCTGTGTCATAAATCTGGATTTTGTCAATGGAGGGCTGGATGCTATAAAGCCAAACAGTAAGTTTTCATTACAGGCTCCAAGGATGATAATAACTGCCTTAAAACTATGGGCATATTACCAACCTCTAGTTTTGTGAATAGTTAAGAAGATAAAGAAAAATTCATATACTTTCTTATAACCTTAGATTTTGTCCTCTGAAAACACTTTTGTCCCTGGTTCCTTCTCCCTGACATAAATGCTTATCCTCCCAAGCAATATAAATGGAATATTATCCATAAATCTTTTCATTATGTTAAGTAATATTTTGTACATCCAGTTGATTCAGGTAAGGAGTGAGGAAGGTATTAAGGGTACTGCTGAGAACCCATTGGCACTAAACCTCGGGGAGAGAAGGAAGCGATGGAGAAGCAATGATGCCTGGAAGCTTCTGTAGATGCTTGTCTCTTCCCACTGGACTTCCACTCATTTCCTGTCCTGGTGGTCTGAAGTGCTCAGGGAAAACTTGAGGTTTTATGCTTTTCCTCAGATAGGTGGGAGGATTGTGCTGTGGTTAACCAGAACAATAGGGTTACAACTGAGGAAACAGAGAAGGGCAGGGTTTTTGATGCTGTAGTTAGTGGTAGGTCTGTGGGTGTAATATTTTTTTCCTACTGGAGCATGAGCTCCTCCAGTGTAAGGACTGTATTTCACGTACTAGATCTCCAACTGACAGGCACTGGTATCAGGAATCTCCTGAAGGGCCTACAATTAACATTAAATTCTTGGAATGTGTTCACTCAATCAGCATCCCACTTGTAAAAGATCAGAAGAGGCATTTAAATTGAAACTTGAGTGCAGAGGGTGGTCAGGAGATGGAATTTTCTGAGCAGATGGCAACTAGATGGCTAGATAACCATTGCTGATGTTATGCAGTTAGTGAGCTCTGCACCTAACTCAGCAGGGACCTGACCATGTGATTTGTGATGAATCTCATAAGCTCCACTGACCCTGATGTATCACTCCTCTGAGGATATAGAGATATCCCTCATGAAATCACTTTGAAAACTGTAGCATGTAAAGTTTTAGGTGGCTGTGTAGACTAGTCCCAGAATTGCAGTTGGAAAGGTCCTGAGAGATGACCTAGTGTGCAATTATTTGAACTATGAATCATAAATCATTAGAGTTAATGTTAGCCTAGTGATTCCACCAGCAATCTGCTTTAAAAACAAATGAATTGGAGTAGAATAGAAAAAGAACAAGAACAAGTACATTCATGTCAATAAAGATGATATTTTATCAGATCGGCATGTAAACTGACTATTGTACTGTGGATTTTGGTTTAAACGTTTTTGTTTTTGAAGACCATTGTTATTATTTACTATCATTTTCAGAAGACAAGGCAAGCCTAGGAAGTCAAGTGACCCCATAGAGACTGTCATTGGTTGCAGTTGTAGAGAAAGCTGTCTTTGACATTTCAGTCAGCCATGCAGACAATTCAGAGCTGCTTTGGCTGATTTAAGCATGTTCCTATTGATGATAGAATTTGTACCAAATAATTCCATGTTTGCTCCAGGATCTAAATCTAAATGATGCAAACTCATCAATGTATCAACTTTTTACCTTTCTTCTTTTTTCTAATAGCCTGCCTTGTTTGTTCATACAGATGTGGTGAAAGACTTGACATTAGTCATGTTTTACTTAAATAAGCAACTGTCAGCTCCACTTTATAGGGCTCTCTTTAGAGTCAGGTATCATCTCTATTCTAGAAATGCAGCAAACTAACCATTAAAATGCACCTGGCCTCATTCTTACCTATTACATTTTTTTTCTCAGTGCTGGGAATTATATCCTGGGCCTCAAATAAGATAATCATATACTTAGCACTGGGCTACACCTCCAGCCCCACTTACAGCCTCGTTTAGGAAGGGTTGTCCACTTGCTGATCTTCTAAGTTAGATTTGAGCCCCTTGGCATTTGCCTTGTCACTCTGTTTCCTTTTGAAATTGGGCACATACTATAATAGCTGGCTGGCTTGTCTTCCACAGTAGATCCTGAGCACTTTTAAGGACAGAGACTGACTGGTCACATGAAGTTTTGCCTGACATGAGATGTACAATAAATATTTTTCTTTAAGTTTTCTCAGTCTTTAAGTTATCTCAATGGCCCTTTTTCCCCCTCAACTTTATTAATACTATATCAGTACCTCAAAACCCAGTGCTCTTGTTGTCTAGGTAAGTGCCACAAAAGACCAGTTTTTGATGAAAAAACCTTACTTGACTTAAACCTTTCCAGGATCGCAGTCATCTCACTGAAGTGGTGTGTTATTTCACAGAGCTCACTGGCCTCTTTTTTTGATGTAAACATCAACGGTGACTTTGGATATAATTAATTCCTCTGACTGTTCACCTATGTTTTTTAAATATATAATTTCTTGAACTTGATATTCATGGAAATAATGAATGAAAGACCAATTAGTCATATCACTGTACTTGTGGGGCATTACATTCACAGAATGGGTCCTCAGATAGTGCTGGGTACAGCAAGGAACACCCCTACCATATAAGCAGTGTTTGGAAAATTTATGTAATCACTTCTGCTCACATTTGATTGGCCAGAACTTTGTCATATGTACAATAAGCTGCAGCAGAACCTGGGAAGTATAATATTTAGCAGGACATCTGAGTTTTTTTAAATTTTATTTAAAAGGAAAAAGAGAAAAAAACAAAACAAAACAAAGCAGTGTAAGGGTACAAGTAATACAGAACCACAAAAAACAAAACAAAACAAAAAACAGTAAGAAATCACCAGCCAATAGACTACACATTATCATCCTAGAGACAGCTGCCCAAGTCACAGTACCAAAGCATACAAAGTGGACATTCAAACAGTGAGACTGCAAACAGCTGTGTTCAACGATCCAACCAAAAACACCAATATGGTCAGCTATTCAACACCCCCAAACACACTTGCTGTTGTATCCTCCAGAGCACCCTCCTCCCTCTCCTTCCCACAACAAAACTTACACATTTTGGGTTCTACCACTCCTCAGTTCCTACCACTTTTTGGGGGGGGGAGAATAAAGTCAAATATGGCAAAACAAAGCTGTCAGTCAAAACCAAGGATAGACATAGCACATGATGTAAAAACAGAGTACAAGGTTATCAACAATGGCTACCATGTCTCTTGTTTCCTTAAAAAGAATTGTCTATCTCATTAGGTATTATAAAGTTGAACAAAACAGTAGAGAACAAGACCAATAAAACTTAAGCATTGTAAACATTATAGGACTTCCAAAGTTTTCAGCTAAAATTTTTGTATCATTAAAGAAAAGGAGAATTGATGTTTAGGGGTACTGCCACAAACCATGAATATGAAACTTTCATTATTTTGCTCTGAAAATTTTACCCCAGCCTTTAAAAGCTATCTGTTCCTCTACATCCCCACCAACACCAGCCTTGTTCATACCTTCACTATCCTTTAGCTCACTGCAAGAATTTTCTAATTGGTCTCCCATTTTCTAGTCTTTTTCAATCCACTCCTCTGTGCATGTTAACTACACTAGAGAGGTTAGGATCTAAGACACATCATTAACCGCCCATTTTCTATTGTATCTCATAGCCAGTCCACCAAAACTCCCATCGCTCTGTCTTCTGGCCAAATCTGGTGTTCAACTTCTGCTCCTGCAGGTGCTATTTTAAGTCATCATTTCTCTGCTGGATGAGGGCAGTAGCCTCCCAGCTGGTCTCCTTGCTTCTACTTTTTGCTCCTCTCATTTACTCTCAAAACAATAGCAGAGTGATCCTTTTGTATGGGAGGTGAATAGAGACAATTTTGAGGCCCATAAGAAAGCACAGAGATATTTAAAGAGTATGTCAGATGTGGGAGGCCCTGGCTTCTTGTCCACATCTCCATCTTTCTGGTGCTTCCATCCTTCACACTGACTGGTTGGAGCCTCTATTCCTGCTCTGAACCCCTCGAGTTCCCTCCAGTTCTGGACCCTGGTGAAGATAAGGGAAACCATACCAGAGAGGGCTTCATCTCCCAGGGGTTTGAAAGCTGAGGAAGTGTGGGTAGGGTGACAGGAGCTCAGAAAGGAGATTTGCCACTCCTGGAACCTAAAGTTGATATGCAGAAAATGATTTTTCATAAGATTTTTCTTAAGACAGCTTTCATAAGATTTTTCTTAAGAAAATGATTTTTCATGTTGTTATAAATGTTGAATTTTCTTCCAGAGAAAGCCAATTATGTGTTAAATATTTGTGTGATCATAATGAAGACATCGAAATGTTGGTTTATTTTAAAGGAATGTTAATTGAAAAATGCAAAAAATAAATGAAATCTATCCTTGTGGGTGTCACTATAAAAGATATAACTCTGGAAAAATGACTTGGGAATAAGTGTATAAACATAAGTGTATCAAAGTAGTGGAATTTATTACTTTGAGAGATTTATCATCTTTTTAATATAATTTTATTTAATAATTTATTGTCTTACTCAGTTTTAGGTCACAGTTTATTGGGAGTCAAGTTTCTAGAGCTGAGTAAATAACATTCAGATCAAATTTTGAAAGCTGACTCATTGGTAACATCTGAGTGAAAATCCACTGAAGTAGTTTCATTTCAAGCTCTTGTAATTAGTTAACTTCTAGAGGCAGTATATCTAGATTCATGTAATAAGAAAATGTTAACAATAGAACCTGCTGTCCATTTTAAAAGCGATTATAAACAACAATATCTAGATTATGTAAGCTGCAGAGATGGAGGAAAATACATGGTATTTGTCCCTACCCTGAACTGACTTCTGAAAATTAGGGTTCTGTATGGCTTCCTTGGACACTTTTCCTGGCTCATCTCTAGTCTCTTCATTTCTATTTCTAGTTTCTTTTGGTTTTCCTTGGCCTTTGTGGGCTTTGGGGCTTATAGCTTTGTTTTATTTTGTATTTCTGCTATTTCTATTGAAGATTTACTTTATTTTCTGATCTCCTCTTTCCAAATGCCAGTCTTACAGTCAGGGAAGGGCACTTTTGATTTGTCTGGCCATGGCAAAGGGATCACTAACATGCAGTACTTTTGTTAGCAGAGATATGGGTTACAGTCAGCTCAAAAACCTTCACTTTGATATGTAGAAAGTACGTACATTGAGAAATCCTTTGGGGTGATGTCTGGCTGCCTTTCTGATGCAGAGCACAAAAGATGCTCTATGATAGTGTGATGAAAGTCTGACGGATATCCTACAGTGAGCGGGTGCCAAGGTCAGTGGTTAAAAGCTTGCATTCATTTTATACCCAGATGGTTGCCAGGAAACCTGATTCAAACACAGTTCCTACCAAAAGAACACCATGAAGAGTAAAGTATACCCAGTCATTTGAGGAGAAGGATTTTTGTTGGAAAGCTTTTGAGGAATTTGAACAAGAGAAAAATTAAAACTGCATTCATTTTTAAAAATGGTTACCAAAAGCTAGAGGATATAGTTGAATGATCAACTTGAGATTATTTTTTAAACATTTTTGTCTAATTCTGCATGGTTTGGTAATGAGTCACCTGGAGCCTATAGCATGACTGATACTGACATACCCCCCCCCCATGTGCAATTCTGTAGAAGGTGTTTTTTGTTGTGTCCATTGTTTTATTTCACTTTGCTTTGCTCCTTGAGAAGACAGAAGAAAAAAGCCTGATCTACACCGATTTCCATTTTTTTCTGAATGGAGAAGCTTTCGATTGACTTCCCAATTGGAGTGTATCCACCAGATGTACAGAAGTCCTGGTGATTTGTCATGGTTTACAATCTACATCTCCTTTCTCTCCAGTTTTAGAAGGAATATTGTCTAGATCCCCAGTACAGTGAATTTCCTTTGATAGTAGTAAGGAAGGATTTCAAGTATAGCTATAACAGGCTGAATTTAAGGTAGACACTGTTATTATTCTTACATTATAGATGAGAAAGTTAAGGCATGAGGAGTTTATTTCATTTGCCTGCCTATCGTCCAAGCTCATAAAGATAGAGCTTGGACTGAGGCTGTCTTGTTTTAGGGCCTGAGTTCCCTATGCTGCCGACCACATCCAGTGTTCAAGGTTCCTCTTACCTGGTGCCCCTGTATGAAGTCAGATGTGCTATGGTCTTTCCAGAATAAAAAACTAATTAAGATATTCAGTGATTCCTGCTAAGCCCTTCTGATTAGCTACTATCATTTTCATTGGCTGCATTAAAATCAGGGAAACTTGAAGTTGGAGAGAATTTCAAGATCACTTAATATCTTTACTTACCCTTTAAATGTGTGAAAATTTCCCAGGAATCATTTTTAAAACATTACATTGAACAATAAGTACACATTTACTGAGTTTCTATTCCATTTTAAGTAGTACACACTTCATGGTGAATACAGTATTTTTCCTCTATCTTTGAGAAGCTTACAGTGAAGCTATAAGGATATGTGGATAAAAAGATAGTTTTAATTTAGTGGGTGGATGTGGTAAGGGAGACATTTGTACAAGTGTTAAAGAAATATGGAAAAAAATGCTGGAATACTTCCAATGGCCATATTTTCAGAAACAACACCAATGAAAGAGTCAGAGTTGGAAGAAGAGAAAGTATTTAGGTCATACCATGAGGAAATAAATAGCCACCCATCACTTTTATGGTTCAGGGTGTAGAAACTGAGCAATAGACCAGTGGCCTATAAAAAGCCTTATTTTCAGAGACCTAAATAATATGAAGTCTCTAATTTGACAAATGTAGTTAATATTTACAGTCCCTGAATATGCTCTTTGATGTTCTTTTCCTTGCATGTCATTTTGGGGGTGTTATTCATATTGGCTCTTATCAAAATTTTGATAAGATTTCAGAACTTAGCATCTCTAGGGACTTCTTTGCCCAGCTACCTTCCACAGTAATGCCACATGGAAGCAGCTCGTTCATCTTCCACTCCTCTTTGGCAGTTAGCATGTATGATACTCATGGCTGTATCCTACATTTGGTTTCAGTGTACATTTGTGTGTGTGTGTGTGTGTGTGTGTGTGTGTGTGTGTCTGTCTGTCTGTCTGACTATCTGTAGCCATCACTTGGTCATCTTCAGATCCAGAAGACAGTGTTAGGCATTGCACAACCAGGACAATAACTTCCTCATACTATGGCCTCAGTGAACTTTACAATTACTTTCATATTCCCTGTGCCTCAATAAATCTAAAGTCATTAAGATGGAGACCAGTAGCATACCAACTACCATCTGCCATCACTTCTGAAAAGATGTTAAGAAGCTTGTATGATGATATAAATTATTTTTATGTCGGAAAATTTTAAAATCTAAGAGAAATATGTACTTCCAGTCATATAAAATGTAGAAATATACTACTTTAAGTGAGTTCTCTGCTCTGGTGCTGATCCAGGTGTATATTATCTGAAGAACAGCATCTTTATAATAAAATTATCTCTTCCCTGAGGCTACTTTAAGACATTAAGCTTAGATCTGATATAAGTAACAATAGGTTAAAAGATTTTGGGTGTGAATGAAAGAAGTCAACCAGAATCACTTGTGTGTGATGCTCTCTCTGTCACCCTCCAGAAGCTCAAGCTGCATCCACATATCAGGCAGCAGAGCACATGTCTTAAATCTAGGAATGTAGTCAGAAAAGCCAACACGTCCTACTATGGTTTGAGTCTATCATACAGGAGCTCATGTGTTGCAATTTATTCTACAATGAGAGTTTTTCAGAGGGTAGTAACTTAATATTCAGCTCTAAAGGTTAGAAGTGGATCCTTTGGGAGGTGATTTAGATTAAAGTCATCAAGATGATTGAATACTGTTCGCTTTATAAGAAGAGGGACTGATCAGAGGTTACACATATATTCACCCTATCTTTTGTCACATGGTTCACTGTGTAAGCAAGGAGGATATTAAGCTCTGATCTTATACCAGAACCATGAGCCAAACTAAAACTTTATAAAATGACC